>NC_046288.1:33109486-35587611 GCF_004115265.2 Rhinolophus ferrumequinum
TTTGTTGCACATATTTCATCATCTATTTTTGAGAGCTGATGGGATTTTTTAACAGATTGTTGTATGTAACAGAGGTTTCCCAGTGTCCTACTTGATTATGCAGAAATACCAATGATAATAATGATACTGCCTCTTTAAGAGACAGCGGAGGGGTGGAGGGGACTGTGGGAACATTCTTTTGTGACAGCATGTGAAAAGAAGGTTTGTTTTGCATTAGCTGATCTAGACAAGAAAGCCAGCGTCTAAAATCACCCATCAATAGGAAACATTTGAGAATAGAGGGAAATTGTAATATAGCCTCTTGGGTCTGCTTTCCTAAGCACACCAATGTATGTGAGAAAACCCCTAAACCAATTTTCTCTTACAGTTAGATGGAGGCTTCTGTGATGGGCAATTAATCTTCTGTAAGACAGAAAGTTGTCTGTTCTGCTAGTGGGAGTGTTTCCTTTTTTTTTTTCCTTAAGGGTTAACTGGTTCTGTTTTTTGAGAAGAATGAAGTAAGAAAGAAATAAGAAAGCTGTAGCTTGATTCGAATGGCAGAAATTGTAGCCACAACTAATGGAGTCAGTCTATCAGGTTCTCTGCAAGATATGCATTTTTTTTTTTTGTTTTTAAATGCTGTGAAGGAAGTTTGCATCAAATAGCTTACCATTTGGATTGTTGCCCAGGCTGGTAATCTGGGTTAAAACCTGGGCTAGAAAGCAATTCTATACTCTAGATCCTTTGGGCTGCTGCTCTGGTGGGGAGATCTGGTCATGAGAGCACTGGGTAGTAGGACACAGAAAACTCTTTCCTGAAGTGACTGCTCAGGGATTGCTCCTAGGTCTCGGCCTCACTCCGCACTGCAACACCCAGGGGCAGAGCCTGGGCTTGTGAGTGTTTACTTGTGTATTGCTTTGCTTATATGGGTCATTGTCCCGCTTCACTTTAAGGAATATTTCCAGTAAATTGAAATGTGAACCAGTTTTAAAGTCATATCTTCCACCCTTAATTATTCTTCAGTTTTTCCAGTCCATTGACTTCCGTGCCCTTTGGACCTCCTTCTTTTCCTGCTGCCTCTCATGACAGACTCTCCTTCTTTCTCTCCTCCCATCAATATTCCTCCTTAGCAGCTTACCCAAATCTGTTTCACCTTGTCATGACCTGTCTCAGATCTGACTCCCTCTGAGAAAACCCTGCTTTTTTGCTATGGTCCCATTGTCTCACCCTGATCACCTCTGTACTATATTTCATCATCGAACATTTTGCATTTGTCTTCTGTTTTATCTCAGTGACTTTTCTCCCTAATAAGGCGTAAGTTCCTCAAGAAGCTTTTGCATTTCCTAGAATTCTTGTTCCACAGGAGGCACCTAAATATTTGCAATTTACTTTATTGGAAGACTTCCTCCAAAGGCAAAGTGACCTTTCGCTAGTTAAATTGTTAGCTGCCATATCAAATTTGGTATAAAACAGGGTGCAAATGCCTTGGTAACTTGAGAGAGACCTTGTTTACTATGCTTTTATTAATTTCTGTCTTTTTTTTACCTGGAGACTTCGTCTTGTTTGAGTTAAAAAATGCTAATATTGTATTCTAGCCGAAAGTTACCCAGGAGAATATAGCAATATTATAGTGTAAATTGTGGCAGGCGGAATCCTAATATGGCCAGAAGTATTAACCCCTGGCGCCCTAGCGCTTTATATCCTTTGAACTTGTGGATATGATGGGACAGTCACTCCTTGATTAGATTCTGTTCTAGCACAGTTGACTTCAGGATAGGATTATCCTGGTGGGATCTGGCCTCTTCAGTCCCTTAAAAGAGACTAGACTCTTCCTGAAGGAGAGATTTGATGTGTGGGAGGGGCATGAGGGATTCTCTGCTTCCTTTGAAGATGAGGTGGCCATATAGCTAGGAACTATGGGTGACCTTTTGGAGCTGAGTGCAGCCTCTGGCTGACAGCCAGCAAGGAGAGGCAGACCTCAGTCCTACAATTGCAAGGAATGAAATTCGGCTAACTACCTGAATGAGCTTGAAGCAGAATTTTCCGCCAGAGCTTTCCGGTGAGATCTCATCCTGGCCAGCGCCTTGGTTTCAGCCTTGTGATATCCCGAGCCCTGCCCTGCCCTGCCCAGACTTCTGACCTGTAGAACCAAGAGCTAATATATAGGTGTTGCAGCCACCAAGTTTATGGTCATTTGTTACATGGCAATAGAAAATTAAAACATACCCCAAATTTACATGTTTAACCTCTATTCTGTCATGATAGTGTCTCATCCAGGGCTGAGATTAACATGCAGTGCAACTCTCATCTTAGGAAGGCTTGGTTATTTTGTCAGGATTGTTTAGTGGTATTTGCAGAGTGATATCAAATGTTAATTTGTATGTTTATTTCCTAACAATGTATTCCCATGGCTTTGGCATTTGGGGTGTAGTCCTCCAATTTTCAGGTGTGAGAAATGTACCCCTGTACTCAAAGCTGTTCTAGATCGGTCTGGCCGAGGAACTGAATATGCTCTGGGGGGAGAAAGTGTCTTGTTGTGAGAGCAGCATCTCTGGTACTTTTGTTTACGGCTGCCTTAGAGCTGGTTGGGATTTTTTTCTTCTTTCTCAGAGATTATCATTACAAGTTTATTGCAGTCACTGAAGGCCCCTTCCATTTTCAGAAACGGACAGAAATAAACAATATCTTTCAAAAAGGAAGTGGCTAATTTATATCCTGTGATAGAAATGGTGGCATAGGGAAGGAAATGTCCCATCCGTGTTTCATTATTTGCTGATTAATGCATTCGGTGAATAGAAATATATGAACTGAGCCACAATATTTCTCAGATAGGAAGCACTGAGGAATTGATATGTGACTCTGAGGAGGAGAACTTACATAAAAAGTCAAGGAAAAGACTTCCAGCCGATAGAGGCCCCTTAATTATCTTTGACCTCCTCCTATTCATCACTTTCGAAACAGCTTGTCTGAAAAACATACCAGACCATAAAGGCAGGGCAAAAGGGATCAAAGTGACCCAAATGAGCAACTGTAAGAATGTGGGTGGTTTTCTCCTGCAAGATAGGTGATGTGTTTGAAATGGAGTCGAGTTGTTTGGGAGCCCACTGGAAACAGGTTTTTTAACTCAGTAGTGACCCTCCTTCGTGGCTGTGTCATTAGTTCTCCGAGGTGGCTGGCCCAGTGAAGGGCTCTCTCCTCCCCTGTGATGCAGCGTGGGGTGAGAGAGCCGCGGGAGCATCTGTTTCTAATCGGATTGTGCCTTCATAAATATTTCTTGCCTGTTTGTCACATTGCTTCCCTCCCACCCCTGTCTTCTTCTGAGCACTGCAACGTTTGTAAGAGTCCCTGGAATGTACACGTGGGCCTTGTCGTTCCCAAACACGAGCGTTTCTGCTCATCAGCACTTTGTGACATTAGGCTGTTACAGGCACTAGTTACTTGGACGCTTAAGAAAATGTCTTTTGTGTTGTTGTTGTTGTTGTTCATTCGTAGCATCCAATTAGATTTCACTTCTCCGTATTTATACCGACTTTTAGAAAAACATTCCGTCTGTTAGAAAAAAGTACTCCCACTTTTTTACAATTTTTGGATGTCATTCTTGGTATGGTGATTTGCTGAAAGGCTGTTTTACTAATAACCCCAAACCCTCCTCCTGTGCCCCCCCAACCCCCCAGGGTCCGGGGTTGTCAGCAGCAGCTGGGGCACTGTTCACTTCAGATACCCATTTCTGGGGACTCCTTTTAAACAGTTTGTTTTCCTCATTGTTCTGTGAAGAATCTAGTATCTGGTGGGACAAAGGTGAAGTCAGATCAGACGAACCAGTGAGTTCTTGGAGGAAGTGTGGGCAGTTACTGTTTTCTGTGAAAGTGGGATGTAAAAAAGACGGAAGACAAAACTAGGGGCAGGGTGGAAGAACAAGAACTGAAGCAACAAGGTGTTTTCCGGCCTTGGGTATCAGGCTTCACTCAGCAGCCAATACGAATTCTTATCTTTGAGGCTGGCCACGGGTAATGGAGGGTAACGGAGAGACGGCAGGACCAGGCCCCTAGGCGCTGGGTGTTCGCGGCGGCCGTCTCTCCCTGCTCTGTGCACGGGGAAAGCGAGCCAGCCACTGCACCTGCCTCCTTAGCTGAGGACGGCGAGGTTGGCGACAAATTGACTTCTGGGAAACATCATCACACCGGATATAAATTTTGGTGAGGTCTCATGAGGAGAGTGTTAGGAAAAGAGGAGTATGCCCAACTTATGGGTTTTCCAGGCTCAGAAATATGGAAATCAGCTGTTAGACTGGATGCACTTAGTATGTCAATTAGGAAGGTTGGGTGGGAAAGGGCAACCGAAAAAAGGTGTGATGGACGGTCATTACCTCAGGGCGCAGAGGAGGAAGGCTGACCTGGTACGGGTGTCATCACGAACACTCACGGTCCCATTCAGGCCACAGTGGAGGGAGGGAGATGATTACACAGTGCGCCTCTTTTCCTTCTGCCAGAGGGCACAGGCCTGTACGTTTACGCAGACTTTTAGCAATATGAACGCCAATTGATGCTATTCTAGGGGACTCTGATACCTTGAAGTGAGTGCTGTTGCCATTTCACATAAGAAAATGGGAGCAAGGACAGATCTGAGTTGAAATGGGGATTGGATGGGTTCCACTTAGGAGATGTTGGCTGAGAGCTGCCCGCGCCATGGATGCAGGGAGCGGGAAGGGCTGCGGGTTATGACTGTGGGTTGTTAGCTGACGGCTGGTCGCGGTCGTCATGGGCACAGATCAGGTCATCTAAGAAAAGTGTCACATGCGCCGAGGATAGAGAACGATGCTAATTCTTGCAACAGCCCTGTGAGATAGTTTCTTTTAAAATGGACAGAACTGATGCTGAGTGTTACGTGACTTCTTTGGCCACACAGCTAAATAATGATAGAGCTGCCCAGAGTTCTCTGACTTTCTGTGTCAAGCACTTTCCACTGTACTCTTCTTTACGGCTCTTCTGCTTACTCTTACCACCGTGACTTGGTTCTGTTGTTAGAAAAACCATATTTTACTCATATATTTTATGCTATCACTCACCTGTTAGCTGCAATAAAAATTGCTGGCTTCCCTCCTTTAAAATATTTATTAACTATTATTGTTATTAGCATTCCCTGATTTTTAAAATCTTCTATTTTCTATTAAAAAGTATGTGTGTTTTTTTTGGGGGGGGCAGTAATAATTCAAAATTACAGAAATGTAGCAATTAGGAAGTAAAATTTTCTAGTAAACACCTAAGAAAACCCCCATACCACATTATTTTTGCAAGGATCTGGAAAAATAAAATGTTTTACTTTGCTGGGAGTCTTTTGGAGAGAGTTACTGAGAGATGGCACTTGAAATTGGGGCAGTTACACAATATTAATCCAGATCTTTTCTGATGGTTTGGTGGTGTTTACAAGGGTGGCTCCCTGGGTTTGGCAGTCAGAGCTGATGTCCCCGGCTTTGTGACGTGGGGGCTGGCCCCGGGATGCCCCTTCTTCTCAGTCCCAGCCTCCAGCTGGGCCGCACTCAAGTTCTTTCCTCATATGGTTTTCCTCCTAACTGTTCTCCTCTTCTTCCTGGCTCTCTCTATTCTGTTGCTTATGTGAGACAATTTCCTCGGGGGGTTTTTCTTGGCTTCAGTCTTGGGATTTCATGGTATAGCTGACAAGCCGAGTAGCAGATGCTGCCCAAGTCATCCTTAAAGAACGTGATCCTCATTGGTAATGAGATGCTTCAGACATTTACATTATGAAAGTCACCCCAGCAATGCCTAGCCTTGAAAACATCCTGATGCAGGCTTCATAGTTGTGGTTTGGGTTGATACTTTGCATTCCAGTGTTTTCCCTTTTGCATGGGAGCTAAGGGCGTTTCCCATCTTCCCACCAACTTAACTTTCTTTAAAAGAGAATGTGAAACCAGTAATACTCTCTAAGATGTAGTTAGATAAGAGTATGTGTTTACAAAAATGATCAATCAGGCACTTGGGTAAAACTTACTTCTTGGACATTTTGTGAATCTAGCATTTCTTCAAATACTGGGAAGTGACCAGTGGTCAGTTAAGGATTTCGTGTGAGAAATAGTGTATTCTTCTCTTTGCCTGTCTTCAGCATCTGTATTACTGAAACAAGACCTCAAATAAAGACACAACCTAAGACAAAGCAGGGATGTGTACCTCTTCTCTGAGTGAGCATCTTCTTTATGGGGAAAAGACAGAGAGCAAAGGGAGTATGCCCCATGGTTCCATCTCAGCTCCATTAAAATTGGACATTGGTTTTCTTAAGACGTGTGTTTTACTCATTTCTGTCTCCTCCCATCAGGCAGTGCTGCTGGTCAGAAAGATTCTTTGTTTTAATCTGAATATATAAAACCTGCGTATCACCTATGCACAGGAGCTATCTACTAAACTAATATCTGACAATGCTGCAGACTAATACACGTTTTTACATACTAGATAGGCTGGCGAATTCCCTGGAAGGATGGCCAGTTAATCACATGACTTATAAGGCTGCATTGCATCCTGTACTTTGGATAGCTTATGATTACGCATATATACAGAGGGTGCCAAAAAAAAGTATACACATTTTAAGAAAGGAAAACGGTATTAAAATTGTAATACTCAATATATACCGATAACAAAAGATGACTACAAGTCACGTTTGACATCTGCAATTACAAGAGGTGCTCAAAGTGGTTACCATCAGCGTCCAGACACTTCTGATAACGGCGAATTACTGCTTGACCAAAGTTTCCACTTGTATACATTTTTTGGCCCCTCCGGGGTGTGTGACTACTTGATTAACATCTGTGTGTCCCACTGGACTATATGCTCCATGACTTAGTCGTGCTTTGTTTTCTCACCATCATCTCCTCAGCATTTATCCAGCACATGTTGGTATTCAATAAATATTTGTCGAATGAATGAAAACATGAATATTTACTTTTCTTCTTGAAGACAGATGATTAACTTACACAGAGGAGTTATTTCCTGTTTTGTTTTGAGGCTGTAAATCCACTTTTCAAAAATCTTGTGGAAGGCTGAGAGGAAGGGAAAAAAATGTTTGTTTGTTTTTTTTTAAGCAGGGCAGTTGTCGAGGGTGGTTCATAACTTTTTTTTTTTTCCTAACCAAGTCCTAGTTATTATAGTTAAGCAAAAATGAAAAGATCAGGTGTGCACACAGATTTCTATTAAGTTCGGAGTTTCCCAGGAGAACTGATAGAAACTCCCTTTCATGGGTCATTGAAAAATTGAGTCATCTTGATCTGGCAAGAGAAAATACTACCAGGAATTTTTCACCCGTGTTGGCTTTCCTCAAGCAAAATGACAGATTTAGATTTATGTATCTCTGACTTCCAGATTCAGAAAACCTTGAATTAGCATTAGAACCAAAGACTTTGCTTAGAGGTCATTTGGTTAAATCTCCTCATTTTACAGATGAGAAAACATAAGCCTGGGAAGTAAGTGATTTGGATCGATATACTTATAAAATGAGGAGTTGAAGAGAATGTAATCAGCACCTCTTGTCAACAAAAATGTCCAGCTCTCTAAACGAATGCACAAAAGAAATTATCTTTTAAGTTAAAAGATAATCAAAATTTTAAAGAGGCAAAAATCTTTCTAAACTTAAGTATTAATGTCTGTCATTAAAGGTAAAAATTAAGTCCGATTGTTTTTAGCATACATTAAAACACACATCAACTTGGTAACACGCTCTGGCTTCCCCTGGCTGGTAAGTACGACCTAACCGCACTTACTGAGGCCTTCAGTTTTCAAAGTAAAGAAATGGGGTAGTGCTTTACTTTTGAGTGTGGTGAATAGAATCCATCTGGGTTCTATTGAAATTAGCCAGTGGGTTAATTTCAAGAGGCTATGTGGTGGATTAAAATAGAAGCAAAAGTGAAGATGGGGAATCCAGACTGGTTTCCGGCCGGGAGGGGAGGAATCTTAGGCCTGCCAGCAGGAATGGGATTCTATGGCTTTCCCCCTAGCTTTGTAAATGAGTTTCCTGTTTAGGATGCATTTTCTTAGGCTAGAATCCTCATTCACTCTTCCACTTCCTTTTTGTTTCATTCTATTCTTCCCTTTGTGATTTTTCTTTCTTGGCTAGTCCCAGGGCTTTGGTGCTCAGCAGCCATTGGAGAGCTCCTCATTCATTTCAGATTTTGAAGTTATCGTTGTCTCTTCCTCCCCACTACCTTAGGGAAAGGAAACCCAGGTTTCCCGACACCCTGTGGAATGCTAGGCACTCTCACACATGCCATTTCCTTAGCTCCCCTGCGACCACCCTGCCAAGTGTTCCATTTGTACTGATGGAGGAGCAGAGACCAGAGCAAGTAGGAAGCAAAATTGGGGTTTATACTCATGGCTGTCTGAGTCCAGGCCTTTTGCCAGCCTGCTTCTGGGTAAGCAAGAGTTGGGATTGTGGAACATATTTTAAAGCAGCACTCAGAATGTGGGTATGGATACTCATTCTTATATAACTTGTTTGATCATTATTTCAATAATGAAGTCAGCTAGGCATCTGATGAAAAACTTGTTGATTATAAACTTCGGAGTATAAACATTCATAATAAAGTGACCCTTTGGGCATAGATAGCATTTACCTAAAAGGCTTCTGCGAGCTGGGCTTTTGTTACCCTGGCAGATGGGGGGAACTCCGGCCTTCCTGAATGGTGCCCCATTGAACTTCCCTAACCTGAAGGTACTTCTCCTCCATATCCTCCCAGAGTTCAAATCGTGATGTTTATCACTTTTATCCTTAGTAGTAGTACATTTGCTTATGTCCTGTCTCCAGTGCTGCACTGTAATCCTCCTCAGGCCAGAAAGAGTGTTTATCGATGAGTAACAAAAATAATGTATCTTGTTCCCTTAGTGCTTTGATCAGTGAGTATTTTTGAATGAACAAAAAAATAAATGTGTCCATGTGGAGATATCCTGGAAAGAGAAAAATGAGATTGTCAAGTTAGAGACTGGTTATCTTATATCGCAGAATTTAGTCATAACCCATTTCTAGATAGAGGGGGCCTAGAAATCATCTAAGTACAAACCCTAGAATAGACTGGCAAGTGGGAGACTAACTCAGTTAAGGCCTTGTTACTTAGTGGCTCCATATTAGCACGTTCGTCTCAAAAAAGGGTGAAAACTAAGCCGTATGTGACATAGCTGCAAAAATCAGCGTCTTTTCCTTGGCCAGGACCAAGGAAAATAAGTTTGGAGCAACTTTATGAGTTCTAATTCTTGACATCCACCTTTTAGGGCTGCCAAGTAATTACAGTTTTAGAGAATTCTTTTCTTTCTCTTTTAACATACTGGATTTTTATAATGCTGACCTCATGGTATGATCTGGGGCTCCCTGGGCATTTCGATCCTCACGAGGTCGTAGTGGCTGCTCTGAGGGCCTCGGACTTGGAC
The DNA here is from genome assembly GCF_004115265.2 of Rhinolophus ferrumequinum. Lineage (NCBI taxonomy): Eukaryota > Metazoa > Chordata > Mammalia > Chiroptera > Rhinolophidae > Rhinolophus > Rhinolophus ferrumequinum. The sequence goes on from NC_046288.1 coordinate 33,118,885, forward strand.
CCGACTTCCTAGGTTCTCGTTCCAGCTCCTCATCTCACGAGCTGTGTGCCTTTGGGCAAGTTACCCAACTTCCGTGCCTCTGCTTTCTCATCTGTAAGTTGAGACTGGGTAAGACTAGGAACTACCTCATACAATTGTTAGGATAAGTTAACTAGTCCATTCCTGTGGAGGGCTTTTCTGGAACATTGGAAATGGTCAATGAATGTTAGCTATTGTGATGATGGTCGTGGAATGCCAAATAGCTTTACCCAATTATTTCCTTTTATTGGTAAGAAGAATGCTTACTGAAACTTTCCCTGAGATTTTTATAATGAAGTCAATGATGGAGATACAATTTCAGTGGGATCTGGAAGGTTTGGATAGGTGTCCATTGGCCCTTCCAGATAAAGGAAATAGTATAAGTCAACTCTGATGGGGAGCATCCTGGGATTGCCCCAGGAAAGGTAAGTAACTCCGCTGAACTGCAGTGTAAGATGCTCCCTGGGGACAAGTGGGTGATCCGGGAAGAATGGAGGTTTGGGTTTAGCCCACAGCGGTTCTGACCTGGCAGGCTGGGGGTGGGGTGTGAGGGCCTTTGAGTACCAACATCCCTTTGGCAGCCAGGTGGGGAGACGATGATCGAGGCAAGGACACCAGCTGCAAGGCTGTCGGGTTGTAGAAACAGAGAAGAGGACGTGGTATCACAGTATGTTAGACTTTGTGCAGGGACTTGTTGGGTCTCAAGCACAGATAAGTGCCATTCACAGGAAAATGGGGAACTCTGGAGTAGGGGGCAGTTTAGGATAAAGGGATATGGTTTCAGTTTGGTGAACGTCAGTTTGAGGTACAGATAGGACAACCCAAGAGAACTACCCGTTTGATAGAAATTCAGAACTGGAACGGGGGCAGAGGTCCATTTCAGAGGTAACGTTTCAGAGTCGATTCTGAGAGTGGTAAAGACGTGAGGACATCTGGGATACCCTGAGCCCACGCCTATAAACTCAAAAGAGACCCCACATTCTTCGGATAGAGACAGCTAAGGAATGAAGCAACAAACGTGGGACTATAAAATGCTGGAGGGCAGGACCTCGATTCAGCTGCTATGTGTGAGTTAGAGCCTCTCGTCCCATTTCCTTTAGTGCTTCCCAGTTTTTAAGCCTGTTCATGGACCCAACGAGAAATTTCCTATTTCCCTTTTTCCCCCATCACATACTAACGGGCAGTAACTCTCAGGATTCCTTTAATACTGGGCAGAGAATTAGGCTAAGATTGTGGACTTTTAAAATGGCTTTATAAAATTTACCTTATTTTATATTACAAAGTTAGAAGACAGGCTCGAAAGACATAACTTCAAATTAAAAACATTTCAAGACCAAACTGTTTTATAACCCTTCATTTTGTATGTGGTTTTCAGTGGGTATAAAAATACTCAGTGGGTGTGTGGGTGGTTTCTCGTGTTTTGGAAATGGTGAGAATATGAGATGCTGAGCGTTGGATACTGGGATGAGAGCTGTAATGACTAACTTTGATTCTTGACCAGGATTGGCTCATGGGTAGATATCTGACTCTAAAAACCCAACAACCCAGAGCCCAAAGCAATAAATCTCGAGCCCCCTCCTGCCCCTGCCCCCTCACCCCCCTGAAATTAAAAGAATTATTGTGGTAGAGAAGAGAGGGAATGTGCGGTGATGGTCCTTTCTTGTCTTGTCTCCTTTCATGCCCATCGCTGACTGTTGAAGTCAGTGATGCGACTGAAATGACGGCTGGGGTGGATTCTCCTACCCTGCTACACAACAGCCACTGCACAGCTGTGATGGAAAGACTTCTAAATATAACCCAGACTCATTTCAAATCCTCCTCCCCCAAGTCTTCCCGGATGTGGTAAACACCCTAAAAATACCTGCTGTCTGAGCCTTTGAGGTAGCTGAAGAGGAAGGGGCAGGTAGTAGAAATAGGGCCGTGTGGTGTTTTGGGAGCCCTGGCCCACTCCCAGGCCTGCTGCCCCCGGGTCTGCTCCGGAAGCTGTTTGGTGAGCTGTCGACTGTGCCATCCTGTTCAAGGATAAGTGCCTCCTCTTGAGGCTCATATTCCCTGTTGGCAGGTTTCAAGGAAACTATTCATAGACGAGGCATCTGTTCTCTGTCCCATTGACCTCAAACCTGCAGCTGCCACCATGGTATTCAGGCAGTGTGATGATTTTTAGTCTTCTTTCACAGAATCAGAATTTTAGAGCTGGCAAGGACCTTAGACATTGTATTGTTCATAAAACATTCCATTAAAATCACTGCATGTAGGGAGTCACATTTCTCCGCCTATATAGTAACCATAGTGATTTGAAATGAAGTCTCAGTCCTTGATTAAAAGAAATCACTCTCATCATTATATAACACAGATAGGAGAATAATGAAAACGAGTATTTAAAAAAATAAGTGTTCCTGTGCAAAGTCGTTTTCTTTTTTATTAAAAAAAATGTAACTTTGAGGCTCTTTTTCTCACCCAGACTTCAGTATTTTGAATAGAAAGTTCATTGGCAACATGGCCAGGACGTCAGCAGTCTTGTTTTCAAGAAGGCTTTCAATATCTGGTTTCTGGAATCCCAAACCATAACCGTGATACTGTAATTGAAGGACCATAGGTGACTTCTGTTTTCCTGGGGGAAAAAATGTTTCACAGATTATTTCCAACACCCATTGGATGCCTTCAAAGTCATGGAGGCAGTCAGCACCATCTTATAAAACAGCATGAATCACCCAACCTTTGAAATGTCTGCTAACTCCCTAACCCAGGCTCCTTCAGTAATCCTGAGAGGCTGGGCAAAGGGCCTGTGCCAGGAGCTGTGTAGGGCAGAGCAAGAAAGCCCCAAGAAGCCTGGACGGCTAATGGAGCAGATGGGACCGACTGATGTGCTGAGTCATTTTAAATATGTTACATTATGGTGATTACAGAATTTCCATAATTGTTAACAAGTATGTATCCTCCCCTGGGAGCTTCTCAAAGCTCCTTCGTGTATCTAGAAGAGTATTATTTATTTTATACTCTGGGTTGAAAGTAATTTGAAAGTTTTTCTTGAGTGTTCAAAGCTGTCAAAATGGTTGGCGGTTTTTTATGTCTCTTAATGCGTATCTGAACTAGCCACCTCTAGAAGCTCCATTTTCCCTGCATCAGTACACGTATAACAAGGAATGAGGTACCTTGGGAGATAGTGTACTTTGGGAGTCAGTGTGATTCTGTGGAAAGAGTGAGGCTTTGGAGTTGTTGTGTAGAACCTTCAGTTGTGTAGAAGCCAAGGAGGGTATGGGTACATGTTAAGAAGACAGGAAAGGAGAAAGCAATGTGCGTAATGTGTGATACCCCGGCATAGTTCACGGATTCTCAAATGTTCCCCCTCTGAAATTCCAGAATGAAGAGCTTCGAAACTTGTCCCTTTCTGGCCATGTTGGATTTGACAGTCTTCCTGACCAGTTGGTCAACAAGTCTACTTCTCAAGGATTCTGTTTCAACATCCTGTGTGTTGGTAAGTGACTCATCACTTGCTGCTGAGTAAGGAATCTGACCCTTGATTGGCAGGTGACAGTCAGAGGGGGCACATTTTCAGAAAAGAAGGGGAGTAGTATTTTTACTCTTTGTTTTTTAATCAGTAAAGCAGGGCAGTAATACCCACTTTGGCACACAGTTACCAAGATTGAGACTTGTATTTGGGTAAATGCTTTGTAAGCTTTGTGGTGTTACTCAAATTGTTATTTTTATTTGTGTCACACAGTCAAGTAAGTGGTCAGTTTAATACTGCTATTAAAACATGTATTTTAATTTTTGATGGGCGTAGTGACCCTTAACTAGATTATAGAAGGTGAAAGAAGGAACTGAGATGTGCACCTGTAATAGGATCACTCAAAGGCCTTTTAAGAATTTGTATCTGGGATCTCTGACTACAATGCAGTAATAACCTCTATTGAAATCTTTTAAAAGAAATTCTAACTACAGTAAGTGAAATCTGAAACTATTCTAACTATTTTAATAAACTTGTAATGTCTTAAATTTTTGCTTTTAGAGCGCAGAAGACAATTTTAAAATTCTGTTTCATATCTGAAATCAATTTTTTGCCTGAATTGTCAAATTAACCTTTTGTCCTTAAGTTGGAATCTAATATGGTCCTTAGTTTATTCTTGGCAGATAAATGGCAAAGGCCAAAGAGATCTTATTTTTTGTGTCCTCAGTGTGTTTTATTCATGTCCTTTAAACATTACACTTTAGCCTAGGCCTCTGGCATTGGCATTTTTGTTCTTCTCTCTACTCATATACCTTTCAAACTAAGAGGAGGAAGGTAGAAAAGAAGGTAGAAAAAGAGGAAAATAGAAATTGAAATCCTTTGGTTTGAAGCAGCCTTGTCCCTGGAACGGATAATGGCCTTTCCCTCACCCTCGCTGTCCCTCCTGATGAATGACCAGCTGACAGCAGTGAAGTGGTTTGGGCTGCATTGTTTTGTTGCCATTGTCCCCTGGGCATGTACTTCTGAGACATCACCCTGAGATAGACCAAAAGAATTCTGTATTTCTGTATGTAGTCAAATGGACTGTCCTTCCCCCAGGCTTGGCAGAATGTACCAGACTAATGTCCGAGTAAAATTAAATTTAGAAAAGGTGTGTGCTCGATGTAAGAACTACCATTTTATTTGTTAGCTATTGGGGGGAGGGGCAGACATTTTCCTTTTTAAAAGTATTTGAATATACTGAATGTAGCTGCTGCACTGGACATTCATTAGCAGAAAGCCACAATTGACTTGCACAGTAGACCAGCTTCCTCTCTGGCATTACGTCTTTAGCAGTAGATAAGAGAGAAACATGACCAGGGCAGCCAGCTCTCATTCTTTCTACTATTCCCTGCATGAAGCCATTTAAAATTCAGCAGGGGACCTCCTGAATGGCCGCTAGTTCTACAGAGTGGCATAAATAAGTTGTTTTTTTCTCTTCCAGTAAGTGCTCATTGCAGAGCAGGGCAATTCTTCATTAGCATAGCGATTTGTTGGCAATTTGTTGATTTTTCTATTGAAAAATGTGCTAAATTGTAGGCTAATTACTATTCTGGCTTCTCTTCCCTGCTTCTCCCAACCCTGTCTCTAAAATCAGCTTCAAGAATACGTGTGAGAGTTATGTCCTGGCCCCTGCAAGTAGGGGAAAGCTTTCCAGGGGGACTGGGCTGCTGGACCGGGGGTGTGCTGTGAAGTGGGGTGTGTTGCCTCATTGGCTGACCCCTTGTATTAAATAGCACAATTATGATGCTAGTTGTAATTCCTCACAAGCCACATCCATGCTGCCCTGTTGGATTTTAACAGCCACTATTCTGACTCTCCTGGGTAGGTGATGAGACGTATGGTCCTTAGGTTTTTATTCTGGTTCCATTCTTAAACATTTAAAGTCACTTTGTCAAACTGACGAAAATAATACATATTTATTGTTTATAAAAGGTATCCCCTCCCTTTTCCTATTTCACCCTCATTTCCATTCCACAGAAATAACACTGCAGAATCCTTCTAGAAACTGTCTATGTCTTTCTGTATCTGGAAATTATTTTTGGTGGCTTAAAACAACACCAATTTATTACCTTGCAGTCCTGTAGAAGTGTGTCTCACTGGGCAAAAATTAAAGCATCCACAGAGCTGCGTTCCTTTCCAGAACCTTTAGGGGAATCTGTTTCCTTGCCTTTTCTAGCTGCTAGAGGCTGCCTGCCTTCCTTGGCTCTTGGACTCTTTCCTCCATTTTCCAAGCCAGGAACACTCTGTCTGTCTCTGACTGTTCTTGTATTAGGAAATTTTCCACAGAGAATTGGTGAAATCAAGTTTCAACTCCATTAACACTCTTCCTCAACCCCCCAATACACTAAAAAATAACTATACTGAATGGTGTAATTAAGAGCAGCTGACCCTAGGAATTCAAACTGTCTTCAGGGCTCTGTCTCTGCTTCTTGATCCTGCTTGCTTCTGCTTGGCTTCATGTTCAGGTGTTTTCTTCACGGAAGTAGTGCTGTCAGCTTAGCAATCCCAAAGGAAAGAAGAAACCATTCCTGACAAGTCTCACTGAATAAGTCACAGGACGTCTCTGGTTGACCAGTCCTAAGTCATATGCCTGCACTCAGGGTGGGAGATTCCTTATAAGAAAGAAGACTTGATCAGAAAGGAGACTGGACATGGGAGAAGCACACACTGGACAGACCGTAACAGTTCTCTCACAGTTATATAAGTATTTTTTTGTTTTCAGTATATCAAGCCAACAGGTTCTTTTCCATAACTCTTTGGAACTCTGTGGTTGGAGCCAGCATTAGCTCTTTGGGAGACGGTTATCAGCATTAAGTATTATGCATACTTATCCTTAGATGGTGGAGCACATTGAATCTTTTTACCATAAATATTTTACAGCAAAATATGTGTATAAGAAAACAACTCTCACTGTCAATTATTGGTCCATCTATTTCTAAACTAAGAGTCTATGAAAAAGCATTCTAGTTGATCAAAACATTTTGACAGCCACTTAGAGGAGTAGGTGTCATATTTAGCTTAAAACTTCCATGGTACTTGCTTTTCTCCTTGTCATCCTACTGTCCATTTGTAGTTTTTTACACAGTATGTATATGTGTAGTGTTTATAGCATCATTAATATATTTTCATGTGATAAACATGGGAGGGAATTGAGGATTAAAAACTGTTATGATCCTAGTAAGGAAGCAGATGATGTTTATCCAAAAGGTCTTAGAATTATAATTTTCCTTTGTGGCTAGGCACATAGGTTGCAAACAGAGGGAACAAACCAGGGCAGAAACTAATCCTGGCATGAGCTTGGTCTAGTTTTAGAGGCACTGCAGTAAATGTCTGGTATTAGAACCCATCTCTGTTGAGTCCTGGAAAGAAATGAAATAAAGAGTGAGACAGTAGTGTTCACTTAACCCGGAAGAGAATTCTTGATGCTAAATTGGGTACCAGAACACCCAGGAGTTTATAGTTCCCCCATTCTCCATCTTGTTTACAACACGCTAAATCACCCCAAAGCTGCACTTTAGTTTAAATAAAGCCTTTTCTGTCTTGCCCATGCTGTATTTCTCCAGAGAATCTAAATTAGTATTCAGCCTTTCTTCGCAATTTTAAATTTAAATATCTTTTTCATCCATTTCCCAAAATGACACTAGCTCTGCGAGAAACTTCAGCACTGATACAGCTGTACGTTGGTGCTTTGTGCACATACAAAGATGGATAAAATACTGCAACACCCCTGCTTTTGAAGAGGAACCTGTTCAATAGTAGTGTGAAAGTACATTAATAATACATTTTGAAGAACAGACATTTTAAAAATAACTCAGCCATAATTGTTTTGAGGAGATGACAGAAGAGGAACAGAAGATAGACAACTGTAAAAATCATTTTAGCCAAGCCTGTCATGTCAGTAGAGACTGTAGGATTTTATAGTCAAATCTTAAACGTTTTTATCCCATCTTACTTTTTCAGGAAAGAATATAAAGTGGTTTACAAGGTGAAATGAATGAGTAAAAGAATAAAGATAAAATTAACCCCCGAAAATAAAGTGAATCCAGGGATAGAGTCAGCACTCAGTGCCCTCAGGCAGGCCTGCCTGTAGCAGTCAGTTCTATCAGGAATACATTGGTCTTTCAGCCAGGGGCTGGAGGGAATCCCTTCATTCAACAGATATTTACTGAGCACATATTATGTGCCAATTACAAGTTAAAAGTTTAATAATGACAGATTTATAGTATCTATAAAGTAGAAACAAAATAGTTGCTCCGGATGAAACACAGTTTCACCTAGATTTTCTCCCCTGATTTTCCAGGATGAGATAAGATGAATGTCCCCACATTTAGGTCGAGGTTCCTGAGCATTTCCTCAGTCAGCGCAATCAATCCATGCAATACCAGGTGTCACGGGCTGTTCTTTGAAGTCCTTCATGCAGGCCGGTGGGGTTCGCCAAAGCATGTTTCATCACAGGCAATTCTCTGAGGAGTTAAAACAACACAGCTTAGGCACATAGCTCTGTGGTTCTCTGGCTCCTTCCAAGAATAAAATCTCGAGTGTTTAGAGGAGGGAGGCAGACGTTCCTACACAGTTCCTTGGGTAATCATTCAACTAGTCAGTCTTAGAAATCAGAGTAAAAGATGCTGAATCATAGATCAGCTATTTGAGCAATCTACAGTTACCTTCTGATTAATAACACAGTTTCTGTTTGCTTGTTGGTTTAATGTCCAACTTAGAGCTTGCAGATTAAATAAGCCTGAGAATAGAATGGAAGAGGTAGGACTGCTTTCCGGTGTGACGTGGGTGTCATGGTCACCAGCGCTGGCAGGAGCAGGACAAACAGAAGCCACAGACCACGCTTCAAGAGCAATTCTCTAATGATTCTAACAACCAAGGGTTAGGCAGGTGAATTTATAATAGAATAAACAACAAACTGAAAAATCGATCGAAGTGGCAAATCTCAGTATAAATGATCATCAGGATCATTTTCCTTCTCAATAAACTTTTAATAAATGCCTACTCTGGGTCCGGCACTCTGCGAGGGCATTCCAAAAGGCTTCAGTATTAGGGGTAGTTGTTCATTTTCTCAAAATATTGTTATAGTTGTGTAGTTGGAATTGGAAACTAGGCCTGGTAGGCTTTCAGTGACTCGGTTAGAAAGCAGCCATTTTATTTTTATGGGTCCTCAAAAGTATAGAAAATATCCTTCTTTCTGAGGCTAAACAGAAGCCTCAAAAGCTAATGCATCAAAAAACTCCCCTAGTTCTATCATGACTTGTATTCCAAAAGCTGTTATTTTTACTGAACTGCTTTTGGTGAATCACACTGCTGCTAGAGTAGCTGTGTCTAATTATGGCTCTTAAAAGCACAGAGAATAGAAAAGGAAAGTAAAGAACTCCAAAATTTAGAGGAACAGTGGTTTTTCCTACCCATTGATTAACCCTGTGCTATAAGTAGGGCCTGGAATGCTAATTGTTCATATTTTCCACCTTAATGTAAATGATAATTAAAATTACCTTGCCTTTAAAAAAACAAAAACAAAAAAACATGGTGTTCCTGATTCGCATGTGCTTAACTAATTCTCAGCCTAGCAAAATGAGATGGTAATTTCAGTCCACTACAGGTAACCTGGAATCCTTGCCAGGGACATTGAAGCCTTTATTGGTGTTTTGGGGGGTGGGGGGGAAATGAAAGCTGAATGGATACAGAGAGACTTTTATAAGGTAATTCCGCTGTCATTCTTTGTCCATGGTCTGAAAATACATAAATCCTGAGAAGTCTGCTGCACTTGAGAAAGTTACATATGTAGCAGGTACTTAAAATGACTGGAGTACTTACAGAATTGAATTGCCTACCAGATTCTAAGTATCTTGAGAACCCTGTTTTGTTTCTATATCCATTACATGGTAACTTTGTTTTGTTTAAAGTGTTTCAATATCCATTACATAGTAACTTTGTTTTGTTTCAAGTCATTTTTATGTGAGCTTGTTGAGCTCCATTATGTTAGGAAGCAAAGACTAGTTTAGATTACTTTTATTGATGGGCCTTTTTTTTGTAATATTCAGGAAGGTAAGGAAGATAGGAAATAATCTCAACTGCTACACAGCCAGACTTCATGGAGATCTGGAATGACGTTCAGTATATTACAGAAGTTCAAGCGGTGTCTCTTGTCTGTTTTTATTCATCATTTTATCCCCAGCACCTGTGCTTGTCACATAAGAAATACTCAAGTATTATTAGTGAATGAATTTCAAATAGTAAGCTGTACTGTATATCTGTTCTGTTTCTACTACATTCCCTGCTAATGGTCTGTCAACAACATGTCTTCAATTTACCTAAAGCCTTTGCTGCCTCATAGCTTCTGCTTATTCCCTTCTCTCTGTATATCTTTTTTTTTTTTTTATGCCGTCACCTTGTGTGCAGACTATATGTCTCTTTATTGAAACTCCTGAAGAGAGAAGTTCTGATTGGATACATAGGTCACTGTCCAGTATGGAGCACTTTCTCTGAGCATAGTAATCAGGCTTCCATGGGTGCCTTTGTCAGAGGCCAGCCCTGGTCAAGTTACCTGTGGTCATTAGCAAGGTCACAAGTATAAAGTATGGTTTTGCTCTTAAGAGGAGTGTGGTTATGTCAGGAGCTTAAAATATCATCTCCATAATAATAAGTTAGAGTCTGATTGGTCATGTTCTAGGTCAGATTCTAGGTTATGGGAGAATACCACAGCAGGCTAGTTCATTGTTGTATTCCCAGAACTTGGCACCGAGTTTGGTACATACCCTGTTTCCCTGAAAATAAGACCTAGCCAGACAATCAGTTCTAACGCATCTTTTGGAGCAAAAATTAATATAAGACCTGGTATTATATTATATAAGACTATTTACTATAACACAAGACTGGGTCTAATATTATTTTACTATAATATAAGACTTATTTTACTATAATGTAAGACCGGGTCTAATATTATTTTTTTCTCCAAAAGATGCATTAGAGCTGATTGTCTGGGTAGGTCTTATTTTTGGGGAAACACAGTAGTAGACACTTGAAAAATACTGGCTGAATGAAGGCTGATGAAAGGAAATTCTTTGATCTTAGAAGTATCAGGGGCCCAATGGGAAAGGTTAAAGAGTAAGGCAAACATACTTGACCAACTCTTATCCTCTGAGTGAATCGTTGTAAAGCATGTAAGGCTTCTGATTAGAGAAAGCTCAAGTCCAAAAAGACTCCATCCTACTTCGCTTTTGCACTATGTTGGAAAGCAATGAGTAATACAGACCTTCTAATTAGTAAGTGGATTTTGTCATCACAGAGGGAGGGTTGCCCTAAGGCTACAAATCCCAGAGCTGTTTTTCCCCCCATGGAATTGTCACCATCCTATAGGTCATTATACCAATCCTCTAGAAAAGAAAGTGTTCCTGGGATTTGTTAAAAGGGCTCTAACATATTGGTATGTTTAAATTAGCTGGAAATCTATTTGGGAAATTTTCCAGGTTAAAAAAAAAAAAAAGACATTCCTATGGATGATCTTTGATTTCTACTCCTCTCTTTTCACCATCACACATTCAATCACAACCACTGCCACCACCAGTGACAAGGCTGGGTTCTTTTTCCTTGGCAACTATTTTTGACTCAAGAATTACAGTTAAGGAGAGTTTTGCTTGGTCTTATGAAGGTATGGCTAAAGTTCTTTGTGGCTCCATATTTGGGTCTTACCATTTGATTAATATAGTGTTACCAGGTACCTGCTACTCTGCTGTGCACTAATTAGGGCCTCAATAAACATTGATTGACTTGAATTATCAATGTGAATTAATAAGTGTTGCAGGTCATTTAACGTGATTCAGTTGCATTGTCGCAGACATCACCCTGAAACTGGGAAAACCAACAAATGTTTGCCATCTTGACTGCAGATGAATAGGGAAAGAAAATGGGGATAATACGGAAGATTCGCACAAATTCGTAACTATAACTAAATGGAAAATGTTAGGCAGTTGGTTTTTTTCTGTAATAGTCAAGGCAGGATGCTTTGTTGGTTGAGTGTAGGTGTTTGAATCACACAAACTTGGGTTGGAACCCTGGGTCTGCCTCTTAACAGTATGACGTTAGCCAAGTTACTTAACCTTATCTAAGCCTCAGTGCACCACGTGTAAAATGGAGAAAACAGGAGCCCCTGTTTGTTTCTCGGAGGGGAGGAATAGGGTTGAAATGAGATGCATTGGAAGCTCTTGCCCCCGGGCCGGGCGCATGGTAAGCACTCGGTAACATTGGCGGGGTTTGTTATTATTGCTATTACTGTCAAGAGTGTTGTTTTGAAAAATGTGATTCTTTTTGACAACATTAGATGATATCAGATAATTCAGTATGAATGGAATAAGTCTTTCTTTTTTTCCTAGTAATAGAAACTTAGTAGTATACTTTAAGTAATGTAGTTTCATACACCAACAATTAGGAGAGGAAGAGATACGCTTTGTCTTTGTAATGTACACACTGATCCTAGGCAAGCTTACACATTCTGTTTCTCTCACCAGAGGGAAAGAAGAGTATCTTGATCTGTAAGTTCAAGATCTATTCTGCAAAATAGTTTCTGAAATTCATTAAGACACGTATAGGGAGGTATTCGATAGATCACACATAGAAAAAAATTGACTAGTTCTCTTTTTGTGGAGGGACTTCTGGTGATGACTTTTTAAACAATTCTACAAAGGTGATTATGCAAAGCTCCTGACGAAGTGCGCTGATAACTAAGAGGCATTGACACGTTCTCTGATTTCTCTCTTATGGTCATGTAGGTGAGACGGGCATCGGCAAATCCACGTTAATGGACACTTTATTCAACACCAAATTTGAAAGTGACCCAGCTACTCATAATGAACCAGGTGTCCGGTTAAAAGCCAGAAGTTATGAGCTTCAGGAAAGCAATGTCCGGCTGAAGCTCACCATTGTGGACACTGTGGGATTTGGAGATCAGATCAATAAAGATGACAGGTATATCTTGGGATTCTGAGGGAATGTAAATGGATGAAGAGCTAGCAGGACTCATCCCCAGGAAATTCAAAGACTGCGTGTTCACTGGTGATGAGGCGTGGTCCAACTCTGTCGCCTAAGTGATAAGACATTCTTGTTGTCTGAGAAATCTTCTTCAGGTCAGAATCAGCTAGTGTAATTGAGTCCAGCTAGTGTAAGCAGAAAAGGAACTTGTTACGAGGAATAAGCTCACGGATGGCATTTTTCCAGGATGGCCATGGGACCAGGTTTGGGGCTTTCCCACCAGGAAAATCAATCTAGAGAAACATACCCTCCCTCCCCCCCGAAACTGCACAGTTAGCAGAAACCCCTGCCACCAACCACCTCATGCAGTTTTGGTACCTGTGACCCTGGGGGCAGGTCTCTATCTAGAACCTCCACCACCTCTGTCCCAGGTAACTGACTGCCTTCACCGTGGCTTGTGAGAAGAGCCCTTTTCCTTGTGTGGCTTCTGCCTTGTGTTGCTCCTAAAACACCAAAGTGAAGAAAACATTGTTATAAAAGATCTGTTGGAAAAATATTAGCTAATTCCTGGCTATTTTAAATATTACATTCATTCTTAAAAGAAGTTTGAAAAAGTGAAAATAAAACTATCGCAGGCCCAAAGATGATTTCCAAATGGGGCTTTCAGATACGTTTTTGAGCTGTGACAGCAGTATGGCAATAAAACACCAAGTCAGTAAATTGTGGTGTTTGCTTAGGGTTCAGAAATGCTGTTGGTACCAAGGTTTTTTGTTTTGTGTTTTCATTTGCCTCAAAACTGTGTATATTATATGCATGTGTTTTATAAAGAGGAGCTTGAACTATTTTTATCTAGAAATGTGTGTTGCCTATATATATTTTAACTCTCTCTGATACATATGAGCACCATAGTAATGACAGAGAAATACTTAATTCATTATGTAGCTGAGCACTGAGCTCTGTTTTATCTATAGAGCAATTTAAATGCTCTTTAATAAACATTGTCCTCTAAAAACAGCAGCAATTGTTAGACCTAGTGAGAAAGATTTTATTTTGCATCTGGTCAAAATGCACTATCTGTACATTGTGTTGGGGTGGGGGACAGCTGAGCTCACACCCTGCAGCTGAGCAGTTGCTCTTAATTTCTGACATCAATGCCAAGGAATGATGGAGAGGCTGTTTGTAATGCCAAGTAGAGTGGATGAAGAGAAAGCCCTGGTGATAAGAAAAAGTGCACAGGTGCATTGTGGGATACTGGGAGAGAGCTGGGGCCTCCCTCATTGCCTGATTATACTGCACACTCAGAGCAAGACGTGTCTCCAACTCTCTGACCCGCACAGGTTTCTCCCTGGGGTTATAGAAAGTCATGCTTAGATATTCCATGATTGGAGGGCAGCACCTGGACCTTTTAGGATCTCTTCCTTCAGGAATGAGAACCGTCTTCCAGCATCTTGCCTCTCAGATTCCATGTGCTGTTCCAGCCCAAAGTCGTTGCCTGAGCACTGCCGCTGACTTCCTGCCTCTCCCCTAACTGGGACTTTCCCTCAGGCTGGTGGGTTTGCACTTGCCAGCACTGAATAAAGTGGCTAGTACAATGCTGAGCCTCCTCTTTGCAGCTGGAGGCTTCTTTAAGAAGTTATCTGACTCATTTGGGTCAGATAATAGTTTCCAAGGAGATTTAAAAGAGAGGAAGTGTGATACTAACCTAACCTAGATACCAAATTTTTTTTTCTTCTGAAATTTCTTGACAGCTGTTGCATAAGCTCTTTAAATGGCATTTAGAACTCTGGGCCCCAGAAGGTCTGAGTGACACTGTTGATTATAAACCCAAATGACTATTGTTTAAAATAGTTATTCAGATAGGCCCTGCATCCATCAAGAAATTGGAAGTGGGATATGCATTTTTGCATTGGTATGTAACCATATGGGAAGAGGGGATGTGCTGTTTCTCTAAACCCATGATTATTTTACTACTTTGGGGATTAGGCAAGCCTTTCTGCCATCGATGCAAGACTTTAAGAATGTCCCAGTTTGTTTATGTAGGCTTCGGACATGTCAGCATTCCTACATCATTATCTGCCTGGGACCAGGCTAGCTAGAAGAAGGCAGGAAGAGAGATCTAGTAAGGTTTCCTGTTATGGTTAATAGCATGATTAACTCTTTGTGGTTTAAGGACTTCCTTGTTTAGTTGTCTGTACTCTTGGGTGAAGAAAGAAAGGGGTCTGAAGAAGGGAAACTCAGTTTTACTATAGAACTGGAAATTGAAGAATTAGTTAGCCCTACACTTGGGAGGCGGGAGTTACACTGTCAATGGCATATCATTAACTAATCTGATAATCAGCCCTGAGAAGCACGGATCATTGAAATCCACTGAGAGAGAATCCTCCAGCTCACCAAATCTTCACCAAAGTTACAAAAATGGAATTGGACGGTTTTGTCTTTAAATTATAAGGTTTTTTCACATTTTTTCGTAGAGGTAGTTGAGGCGTAAGGAAAATTGACTTTGGCTAACAGTATAGAGAAGAATACGTGGTAGGCATCTAGTCATATATAAAATGGAGAGTCAGTCCCTGAATGATGGCATTGGCTATTTTGCAAAAATAAGTAGCTTGGGTAGATAGAAAACATTGTATAAAATATTTTTTCCGTCAGTTTTAAGGTCAACCTTTGTCATTTTATTGTGTTATTGTTGTTTTAATGGCTGGAGGTATATGAAAAGAAATGAGTTGTGGGTAAAAGGGAATATTCCCATGCCTTGAAAGGAAAGTATGTGGAAATGTAAGGGCCAGATATGATTCACCCCCCTCCCCCCGCCTCCTCCCCCCATTTATATGGCTACAATCCAGAGATGTTTGAATTGGCTAAATAGAATATAAATAGGTGTCCTTTTCTTTAAGACTGGAAACTAGCAAAAGACAAAACAGGGATTAAGCCTCCTTATCTTTACGCCTGTGAATATAGATAACAAGAAGTGGAAAGGATTTGCAGTGAGGGACAGAGAATTTGTTTGAAAGATTGTGAAAGGGAGTACAAAGCCACTTGCTTGGCTTGTTATGCATCAAAAGGAAACTATTTCATCAACATAATTCAATCTTCCACATAGGCGATAGGGACGTTGGTGAAGAGTTCTCCTGGAATACAGTTTTTAATCAGTTTATAATAATACACAAAATGGATGGACTTTCATGGGTGAGAGGTAGGAGGGGAAGGAGATTTCTGGATTGAATCCCAGGTTTCTGACTTGGCCAGCGGTGTGGATGGAGGTGCCATTCACCGTGCTGAGGAATAGGGGAATGTATGGGTTTGGGAGCAAGATGAAGAGTTTGATTTTGGACGTATTTATTTAGAAGAGCGAATGGAAATATCTGGTGAGCAGTTGGCTGGAGGAATCTGAAGCTCAGGTGAAGGAAGTAGAGATCTGTGAATCATCATCAGGTAGATGGCAAGTGAAACAGGAATCAATGTGATTTTTTTTTCAGGGAGACCACATATAGGGCAAAGAATGAGATCAAAAGATTGGCCAGGACTCTGTAACAGGAAGGCAGGAGGCCTGAGATGTAAGAGGAGAACGGTAGACTTCTTTGGATACATTGAACCCAGGGCCGAAAGCATTCTCACTGGAGAAGGAGAGATGTCCTACCTCTTGTAATCTTGGAGGGTCAGAATCCAAACCAGAGGCTGAAAGGGAAATTAATAGGAAGTGGAACATGCTTGGATTCCTGTTGGGGAGGAGGTGCTGAGACGTTAAACATCAGGAACTAGGGAGAAAGGAATAACTGCTTGTGAGCTGCTTTTCCTCTCCTTGGGGCTCAGAGGGTTCTCGGGGAGGACACTGATCCCCAAAACACATGCTTCGGTGTCAGGAGACGGGAGGATCAAGCCCTGGACTGACAGGGCCTAGTGGCTTCGTGGAGGGGTCTGGTCCACTTCCTCACCTGGCGTGAGCTCAGGAGCAGAACAGTTGCCCTGGAATTGGGTGAGAGTAAAATTCCCTGTTTTGTTGTTTTCTTCCTGTCTTTTAAAAAAGTCAGGATTGCTTATCTCTTGTTTGTTGTTTATTATATTATATATTTACTTTTATCTTCTAGGCCTTTACATATATTAGCTCACTTATTTGTCACAACAGCTCTCTGATATCGGTACTATTTTTGTTCTTGATTTACCTATGAGGAAACTGAGACACAGAGAGATTTAGTAACTTGTCCAAAGTCACACATCTAGTAAGTTGTAGAGCTAGATTTTGGTCTTAGGCGGTCTAGCTTGAATCTATGCTTCTAACCCATATCCTATATAACTATCATATAATAATAATAATGATTGTTACTATTGTTATGTAATACCTGCCTATATTTTTAAATGGGAAAACAGAAGAATCTTATCACTTTCTCATCCTTTTCATTGGAATTTTGCTTGTCATGATTTAGAACTTTATTATTGCTGAAGTACATTGTACTTTTTCTTTAAACCTTTAGAGATTTTGTCTGCTTTAAGTGAACCAATGGTGTGTCATAAATTACCAAGGAAAAATATCAAAAAACTTTTATCTGATGGCTTTGATTTTAGTCATAAATTTTTTTTTTTTGCTTTATTTTTATTTTGATTTTTTGTTTGTTTTTTCTCTTACAGTGTCAGCTGTCATCCTCCTTATGAAAGATTTGTAGTTCCCTTTCAAAGATTTAGTTAATTTTATGGGCCTGGGAGTTGAATATTGGAAGGTTTTTGTTTTTCTTAAAGCTGAAATCATTTCTCAGCAAGGTAGTAAGTTTGGGGAGAATTAACCCATTGTATTCCTAATAGACCAGTCTCATTGCTGCTGACTCTAACTTCTCCTGAGCTGTCCCCTTGGAGACCTGTAAGAGTTCATGTCTTTTCCACAGTGACCTCATGTACTTAATCTCCAGAGAACATATGGTTTATTGAATATGTGTTCCCAATATGCTACTAATGATTGTGCTTAGGGTCAGCTAATAGAATTATGCATAATTATCCAAAACAGATTTGAACTATGATTTAGTGAGAAGAGAGGATTATAAAGTTTACCTTCAAATCATAACATTTTGGAGTTGGAAAGAATCTTGAAGCTCCTAATGGTCCAGGCACTTCAGTTTATAGCTGAAGTTATGGGATGTGCTCAGGGCACGGAGAACCCCTAACACTCTGGAGGAATGGGGCAAAGGGCACAGGAAGAGCTCCCAGCAGGATGTGCTGCCGTACCCTGAAATCACACACCAGTTTTATTCTCTGCACCAATGCCAATCAGTTGGTAGAAGCTGTCAAAATACTTTGTTGGGATAGATTTTGAGGCGCAGCTTTGGCCCAATAGGAAAGAGTCATTTAAGAATATCCTCATGGGTGCCATGGGGAAGGGGCAGCATGCTGCATGTTTCTACTCTCCGTGTTGAAGAAAGAATGTCAGCCAGGAGAAGAGCAGGAAGAAGACTGCCTGGGTAGAGGGGCTAGCATGAGCTGAGGACTGGAGGCAGAGCTTGTTGTGTGTGGCCGGGACGGAAAGCGAGGGTGAGCCAGGGGCTTGGGAGAGTGGAGCCTGGGGAAATGTTCTGGGACCTGAAGACAGAAGGCCTGGGATGCCAAGGAGCTTGAGCTTTGGCTCTTAGAGGAGAGGGAACGAATGAAATCTTCTTGGAGGATGGTACCATGCTGAACTGAGAAAGAGGTTTGAGACTAGGAACACGCTGACTTGAACATGTGTTTCAGAGAACGTTCTTCCGCATTCTAGCTATAAGCCGATAGTGGAATATATCGATGCCCAGTTTGAGGCCTACTTGCAAGAGGAATTGAAGATCAAACGTTCTCTCTTCAACTACCACGACACCAGGATCCATGCCTGCCTCTACTTCATTGCACCTACTGGACATTCACTGAAGTCCCTGGACCTGGTCACCATGAAAAAGCTGGACAGTAAGGTACTCACTGTCACTCTGGTTACCCTCCACTCTCCTTTTAGAGCCTCTTCATCCAAAGGCCCCAATTTAGTCTCTGCTTTCAGTGTAATATGGTGTTGTTTTGTTTTAAAGAGTATTTTTTAGAGCAGTATTAGATTCACAGCAAAATTAAGAGGAAGGTACTGAGAGTCCCCATGTATCCCCTGCCCCCACTCATGTGTAGCCTCCCCAGTTACCACCATCCCCACCGGAGTAGTATGTTTGTTAGAACTGATGAACCTACATTGACACATCGTTATCACCCAAAGTCAATAGTTTACAGTAGGGCTCACTCTTGGTGTACATTCTGTGGGTTTGAATCAAGTGTAATGACATGTATCCATCATAGTATCATGCAGAGTTTTTTCACTGCCCTAAAAATCCTCTCTGCTTTGCTTGTTCATCCCTCTATCCCTTCCCCCCCAACCCTGTAATTTGTGTTTTCTGGTTTACAGAACCACAGGGTTTTTAGCAATGTGAGAAAAATGCTTCAAAACCTCTCTGGATGTTAGGATAAAATGAAACAAAACAAACAAACAAAGCCATGCAGCTTCATTACAAAGTATGTTTATTTCTTAAATTAGTATCAGTGTATGCTCTGATGAGGGTTAGGAATTATATAATGGAGACACCAGAACAGTCATAGGAAGGGTTAAATTTAGGGAGATTGAAACATAAATTCATGATGTGTTTATTTTCTTAAAAAGCTTTCTCTAAATTCTTTAAAAGATTTGTCTTTAATTTGAAGTTTAGAATGAAAAAAAGTTAATTTTTTTTCTATGTGACAAGGATGGTCCAGCTTCTTAGATTTTACTATACCTGTATGTTCAAAAGAAGTTAAAGTCTTAGTTTCACTTTGACCTTTCCACATTGATAACCTCTGTTTCACCACATTGGAAGGAAGGGGCTGATAAGTTTGATCACGTTAGGTGACCTACTTTACAATTAATTTTATTTTCCAATTTGAGATAAATGGAAGATAATACATTCTGAAATAGAGCAGCAGCAAATGGCAATGAGAAGAACCACAAAACGAAGCTATGGTATTTTCTCCTAGATTCTAACCCCCTCTTGAGTTCAATACAAAGTCTTATCCTTGGATGGCTTTGTTAGGTGTTATTTTTTGTCCATGCACCACTGTTTGAAAGAAGCTTTCTCTCCAGAGGGACATAAAAGTGAGAGAACACTGAGAAGCTCAGCTTGTCCCCAAGGCCTGTGTGATCCCGCACACAAAACACCTGCAGTGGGTGAAGCTGGGCCAGGCTCCTTGGGCTTCTAGCCCTGGTTTACAGAAAAATATTCTAACAGCCTGAAAGGATTATTGCAGCAGAGTACTGTTGGGAGAATACATAGAAACCCTTCTTCTTCTCACTTGTTTCAGCCGCAATTAGCCGTCAGCAGTGGGGGTATCCTGGGCAGTGAGGCCCCTTCTCTGTGCTGTCATGTGCTGGAAAGCAGAGCTGGGGAAGGGTGGAGAGGGAGGTGGCGTCCTCACCGAGGTCAACTGTACAGACCAAGGCAGGCTAACATCCATACATCCATCATAGGATTCTGTTTAGTGTGGTTGATTGAAAAAGGAAAAGAAAATAAGGCCAAACAGCTTTAAAAAAAAAGAAATAAGTCGCCACAAAGCAGGTTAAACTGCTTTCAAAGAACTGGGCTTGTTGTAGTTAGTGTTAGGTAGCGTCTGGACACGGTTTTGTCAAAGGTTTGTTTATACAAGTACAGTGAAGAGTTAAGGCAAACATAATAATAATTCCAGAAAAGATTTGCAAGTACCTGCCACTGAGGAAACATAGACTTTAAATCTTAATTGCCTGGTTTGTCTATGGCTCTGGTCAAATTGGCCAAGAAACAATGACCCCCTGCCCTTTTGTCTGAGAATATTAACTGAATACTAAATGTGTACGAAAGGTAGCCAATATGAACAACTGGGAAGTTTTCTGTTCCTCAGGCCCTGATCCAAACATTTCCCCCCACCGTCAGTGATATGTTTTCAGTCTGCCACTTGCTGAAGGAAACCCAAGCATGAGGAGATTAGGAGTTGGTCAAGGAATAGATTTTTCTGTCAGAATGTCATCTCATTCTGGTTTATCAGGGATTTTTGATTTGGCTCTTGGGATAAAAGGAGAAGCAAAGGAATGCAGATGTGACCTGGAAAACCTCCCTAAAAACTCCTCTTTGGCTAAGACTGAGTTGTTCCCTTTTCCTCTGAGCTGTGTAGAGAGCATGGTCCCAGGTATCGAATGTCAATAGCATCTTATTGAAACCTCTGTATCTACTAGGGAGTGGAAGAAAGTTGATCTTAAAAATGAATTTTAGGGTGGCCGATTAGCTCAGTTGGTTAGAGCGCGGTGCTCTTAACAGCAGGGTTACCAGTTCGATCCCCACATGGGCCACTGTGAGCTGCACCCTCCACAACTAGATTGAAACAACTGCTTGACTTGGAGCTGATGGGTCCTGGAAAAACACACTTAAATAAATAAAAGGTTTTTTTTAAAAAAAAGCAAGTCCCAAAGAAAGAGGACAGAAACGTCTTAAAAAACAAAACAAAAACAAAGAATTTTAAAAAATGTGTCCTGTGGACCATGCTGGCGGAAGCTGAGAGAGGAATGCCTGGCCTCAGGGTCTGGGGCTTGTGCTGGAGGACATCCTTCGCTCTTCTTCTGGGCTTTCTGCCATTGTTATCAAACTCTGAGGGCTCCCTGCTTTTTGTAACCGATGCTCTGAAAGTGAGCCTGGCCTTTGGCACTAGGTCTTGTTCTGGCATAAAGGAGTAATGTGATAGAAGCTGACTTTCAAAAGAATTAGTTGGTGTGATTGTGAAAAATTAGAAAGTAGGTGAAACCATTTTTGTTTTGGTTAATACTTAGATTCTTCACTTCTAGCAGTTTTCAGATCAGAAGAAAGAAAGGATGTTATCCTGTGTAGAGCTGAATATTCCTCTATTCCAACTAACAAAAACTTTGTTATTACAATGTTTGGAGCATGCAAAAATCAAGTTCCTAAAGTAGCTGGGAGGGACATAAAAGGAGTGGTTGGTTATTCAAAGAATACTCTTCTTTGTTATTGCTATTTGTCATAGAGTAGGCACTTCCTTTTACTCTGTGAAGAAAAATGAGGTAGCACAGGAGAGGAAATTACAAGTATGCTTTCAGTGCCAGATGGGAGGAAGTAAAAGTGTTCACAGATGGAACTAAAAGATTATCCCATGTCTTCTTAATTCTGCATCTAGGTAGAAAGTCCTATTTTTTAATATCATCTCAATTTTTAAGTGAAGTTTTACAATTTTTATTAGTCTGTTTGCTACATTCTATTCATTTGTCTAATTATTTTTCTTAATGTTGGAATTGTGTAAAAATGGATGTGTTTGTTTTGTAGGTGAACATCATTCCAATAATTGCAAAAGCTGACACTATCGCCAAGAACGAGTTGCACAAATTCAAGAGTAAGATCATGAGTGAACTAGTCAGCAATGGAGTCCAGATATATCAGTTCCCCACAGATGAAGAAACAGTGGCAGAGATTAATGCAACAATGAGTGTAAGTCATCAAGTAAGAAAGGACCAATCAGTGATTTTCCTGAAAGCTTTTGTTAGTAGCAGCATTGTAGAGTGGCTAGAACACTGGACCGGGAATCTGATGTCTTCAGTGGAGTCACTATTTCTCTTAAACACCCTACTCCTTAGTTTTCCCATCTATCAAATGGGAGAGTTAACTCAGATGATTTCCGAGTTCCTTCCCACTCTAACAATGATGATTTCTATAGCAAACCTTGTGGGAAGGGAATGCCATCCCAGCACTTTTTCACATAAAGCAGCTTAATGGAATTAGGTCTCTGCTTCTGTCAGCGTTGGCAGAAATATGTCTACCTGTCTCACTTTTGCTCAGGTGATTAGTTCCTGTCTTTCCCTTTTTTAAATTTTTCTCACCCTTTACTAAATCATTAGATAAATTGGCAGTTGAGTGTATAATTTCCAATTCACAGGGAGGAACTGGTCAGGAGATAAACTGATTAAAGTTTCAGCAGACTAAGCGTGCCTGTGATAGAAGCCTCCATCCTGCCAGTTGATATCCGAATCGTCCCCGCCGCTCCTTTTTGTATCTCAGAGCCATGGCTCATCTCTGGGCCACAATAGCTACATATCTTTTTTCATTTGGGAATGCATAACTTCTGTAAAAGCAGCATTCTTTGCCCATAGTTGATGCCCAATGACGGTTTTTTGGAATTCCTAAAATTGTAAGTTGAGCTTCAGTGAAATGTAATTAGAAGTTATTCAATAGCTTGACCTTACCTGAAATACATGCAAAAAATTGATTCAGAAGTGTGCTAGTGGTAGCAGAAATCAGTCTAAATTTTTAAATTTGTAGTAGGTTGAAGTATGTTCTACTTTTGTTAGAAGATCTGATCGTGAAAAGTTGTGTCTAATATGCCATTGTTAAATGCACTGACACTTTAAAATTTAACAGCTTTCTTGAGATACAATTGATATACTGACAATTCAGTGGTTTCTAATATATTCACAAAGTTGCACAACCATTGTCACAATCAATTTTAGAACATTTTCATCATCCCCAAAAGAAACTGTGTACCTGTTAGCTGTTAATTCTCAAATCATCCCAGCCATAGGCAACCACTAATCTACTTTCTTGTTTGTAGATATGCCAGTTCTGGACATTTCATATAAAGGGAGTCATACTGAGGTTCGTCCACAGAATTAAATGAATTGGTCAAAGCCATCTAGTTAATAGCAGCACTGAGATTTCAACCCAGCCCACTGGTCCCCAGTCTTATGTTGTTTGCTATCTAAATGTAGGAGATCAGAGTTACGCCACAAAACTGCTTCTGGTTTTTTCAGTCCAGCCTATGGACTTTGCTGCATAGCCTCTTTTCGTGTAGGGAAGATTTCTTCCTTAAATTAATCCCAATATGACTACGACTTAGGAAGCAAATGTAGCTTTCCCTCTCTCTAGGTCTGCTATTGTATGAATTTAAAATTTAGGGATCTCAATAATGCAGCGATAGTCCAGCTCCACTCTGCCCTGGTCTGGTCACACTCTGAGCTGTGTGAACCAGTCTGGCTGTCATCCTCCTGTGGCCGGGACAGTAAACTGGAATAAACTGGAGAGCAGATTCTTCTTGGGAAATAGGCATGAGGAGCTTGAAAGGTTGCCTTAAAGGAGAGTGACGGGACTTTTTCAAAAGACAGAATGAAAACTAATGAGCAAAAGAGCAGTGAGGAGTTTTGGCCCAGTACTTATAAACTTTGACCTCGGCTCCACCACAGCGCAATGAACCCCTTACTGAAGTAATGAAAGGTGGACAACAGATTCTGTTTCAGCTCACTTAAGCGAGATACCGTGGAGGGATTCCCTATCCAGGACGGAACTGGATAATATGTAAAGTTTCTTCTACTTCTATAATTATCTGGTTCTGGGTGTTGAAGGCTTCACAATAACAGTAGCACCTCCCATTTTTGACATTTAATGGAGCACTTACTGTGCACCAGGCACGGTTTGAGGCTTTATACTTAATCTTCACAATATTCCTGTGGGGAAGTATTATTGTGTCTACCTCCCATGTGCAGAAACTGCAGCCTGGCAGCTACATAAGGTTGCAGCTGTTGGTCGTGGAGGTAGGATTTGAACACAGGCCCCTGGCTCAGCCGACACTCTCTCCCTTCGTGCTCACTGCTCCCTAAGCAGAGCAGGGTGCTTATTCATCCCGTTGTCAAAGACTCAGTCTCAGATGACATTTGTTTATTCTGCTGTAGCACTGCAATTGGGGTGTCAGTGTGGGATTCAGGAAGTACCATGACTGAATATCGTCTAATTTTCTCTTCATGTCCCTTCCTATCCTTCTAAATCATTTTGCATCATCATGAAACTAAATTTGTGTTAACTTTCTTGGAAGAAAATACCCATGAACCTTTGCTCTCTTTCTCTCTTGAACAGCTTTATAAAACTGAAGATCTTTGACATTCCCAAATTAATCTTGCTCTTTATCAAGAAATTTTCTTTGCAGACAGTTCCTGGTGATGAAATTCCATATGATATGTGGGAAACAGACTTTACTAGTGGTTGCTTTTGTTACCCAGTTTGAGAGGAGAAAGCAGTTTCCTTGGTTGCTTCCCCAAAAGGTTGGCTGGAAGGGACTATTGCGCCTCTACTTCAGGAAACACATTTCAGTTCTAGACTTAGAGTTTGAGAAAGAGATGTGCTTTCTATCCTTCCTGTGGAGTGTGAGACGAACTAGAAAATATAAATATCTTGAGTAACAGACAGAATACCACTTGATCAGCCTAGGCTAAGAGTTATGTCAACGTCTCTGTGGGAAGGGATTTGGCTTCAAAACATTCTCGTCTTTCTCGGCTTATCTGTCGTGGAAGAACACTGGATCAGGGAACCCTGAATAATAATTCTCAGAGCAGCCATTTCAAATCTTCATATTCTTAAATGTTACAGAAAAAAAGATAGAATTACTGATTTCCCCCAGAATGTAACCATAGCTACCAAATAAACCAACGTGGAACAGTCAGTTGTCTTGAACACCATCTCTGCTTGAAATAAGTCTGGGTGCTAGGCTTGGGCCAGTAATATGGGCTACAGTGTATTTCTGCAATGACCAACTGTCGAAAGCAGTTGAATAGAAATATAACATGAATTCCATAAGTAATTTAAAATTTTCTAGTAGCCACATTTAAAAAAGTGTAAAGAACCATGAAATTAATTTTAAGAACTTATTTGGCCCAATATATCCAATACATTATCATCATAACATAATCAATATAAAATTTGTTGATGAGATATTTTCATGGTAAGTCTTTGAAATCCAAAGTATATTTATAATTATAGCACATCCCAACTTGGATGCATACCAGTTACTCTTAACATACTTGAAAGTCTTTCAATATAAAATAAGTACCAAAAAGATAATTTTACTTTTGCATCTACATTGACAAAACTGGTTCTCCTCTTTTTAGAAGATCTGCGCTTGAGCAAAGTGAAATTCAGTTTCTTGATCCCACAAGCCCCACTTCAAGTTCTCTAGAGCCATATTTCTTAGTGGCTATTGTATTTGCATCCAAAGCTTACTGTGTAGTTGCAAAGACCATACAGTTTCCCCTGGAGTGTAACTCATACCAAATACTCAGAATTTGGTTGTGGGAGGAATAGAATACACGAAGCCCACCCTCACTGGTCTGCCAAGACGCCTCCCTCTTCTACCATTGCTGTTTTTTCTTGCCACTCAGTAGAGGCCCGCAGAAGTAGGGAAAGTATAGAGGCAGGTAGAGAACCAGTCTTTGCCAGAGCTGGGGAAGATAACTACAGCAGGTCTTCAAGTGATTTCGTTTTGTTCAATGTAGTTTCCTTATAATGTTGATTGGTTTCTGGCTGGGGTCACTGTCTGTGTGGAGTTTACATGTTCTCCCCATGTCCTCCGTGGGTTTTCTCTGGGGACTCTGTCCAGTTTCCTCTCATATCCCAAAGATGTGCCCGTGAGGTGAATTGGCAGGTCTGATTGTCTTAGTCTGAGTGTGGGTGTGGGTGTGGGTGTGATGTGCCCTGCGATGGAAGGGCGTCCTGTCCAGGGTGGGGTCCACCTGGCGCTCTGAGCTGCGGGGAGGGGCTCTGGCCACCCTCGACCGCGAGCTGGAATCAGCGGGTTAGAAAGTAACGATCTGACTTGTATTAATCTTTCTTAAATGTATGTATAGCTCTCATGTATTTCCATGTTTAATATTAGAAGTGTTTGGGGTCTTGAGAAGTTTGGTGATGTTTTTGTGACTAGAAATGTTTTTGTGCCACAGGAACTTAACTCTTGGTTATATCGATTAGACTATAATTAAATGATTTCATTCTACAGTCGTTTCACTTAACGTTGCAGTTTCCAAGAGCCTGTCACCGACGTTAAGTGAGGACTTATTGTACTCTCTGCCCTTGTTACTTGGCAGGTCCATCTGCCATTTGCAGTGGTCGGCAGCACTGAAGAGGTGAAGATTGGCAACAAGATGGCCAAGGCCAGGCAGTACCCCTGGGGTGTGGTGCAGGGTATGTGTGCATCTTGGGGAAGGGATTGGATCTACGCCTTGAACCCCCGTGGTGACCAACCATGTTTCCTCCCTCTGCACCACGTTTGGGAGTCCGCAGTCGCGGGCGGGCGGGTGGAAGGGAGCAGCGGGGCTGTAGCTCTGACAGTCGTGGATGTGGGGGAGAACCGGTGCGCAGGTAGGTAGGCAATGGAGAGAAGTGGCTGCAAAGCCCTAGTGCCAGCGAGGCAGCCTCTCCAGAATGTTGGCTTGTACGGGAAATTCAGTCTAAATTCCTGATAGAAAAGAATTCTTCCCTAGGAGTCTGAACCTGTTTCCTCAGCAAAGTCTAAGAAAGCTGAAAAGAGTTTCTTGCAAACAAGAGGATACGTTTCTCCATTATCTCTTGAAAATTTGTTTTCCAATTAAATGTTACCTCAGTTAATATCTGAGAATTATGAGGCTATCTGACCTATACTTAGCACTGTGGGACATGACCACAGTCGCTAGCCTGAGAAGCTTTCCCTGTGCCACTTTGACTCTATTACCTGCCCTCACTTGTTCTGAAGGCGGGTATCCAATGCTATAGATTAAGTAGGATGGGTCCAGAAAATTCCTTCATTGGTTTGAGATACATCCGTCCTCCTTTTCCTTTGTTCTGAATAAAGGCAGTCAATCTGTGAAAAGTGAGAAGGAACAGTACCTTTGAGATGTCTAGGAATATTATCATTTTTATGAATCTTAACCAATTGCTCTACAACAAGAAGATGTTCTTTATCGTGGCGTTGACAAAATTGAAGGCGGTGGGATAACTCATATAAAAACTGCCTTGTACAGCTCCAGACAGCAGAAGCAGGCCTGGCTTTGAGGCCGGATGTCACTGTGTTGGAATGTAGCCTCTGCTCCCTCTGTGTGGGCAAAGCCATGATTCTGCATGTCCAGAGCCGGAGTCACGATGCCTGCTGGGCAGAATTACCATGAAAGCTGAAGACAGTGTTATGGAAGCTCCTCCCACAGTCCCCTGCGCTGAGCAGGCCATGGGCACTCGTCAGCACCATGGGCAGTGGTGTCAGAAATCTTGTCTTCATTAGGCAAGTAAAGTGAATCCGGTAAAGGGCGTTCAGATGGCATTCAGATTTCGGGAGTGATGGTGACAACATCTTGGGAACATCACTTCAGATTTTCAGGGACATGATTGCTGTGAGCCCTGCTCCCACGCCCCCCACCCCCAACTGCCCACCTCATCTCTTGCAGTTGAGAATGAAAACCACTGCGATTTTGTGAAACTTCGCGAGATGCTGATTCGTGTGAACATGGAAGATTTGCGAGAGCAGACTCACACCCGCCATTACGAATTGTATCGGCGCTGTAAGCTCGAGGAGATGGGGTTCAAGGACACTGACCCTGACAGCAAGCCCTTCAGGTATGAAGCCGCCTAGCGATCAGGTGTTCCCCAGACAGCGGCGCGGGTGGTGTGTTGGCGCGTCACAGAATAAATGCCTGTTGGATTGCGGTATGGGGGGGGCAGCTGCTGGGGGGCCGATGGTGGCATACACGCGATACCCACTTTGTTTGCCTTATGTCAGCTAACCAGTGTAGTTGACGTCATTATCATCACCCTCATTTTACAGATGAGGAAACTAATGCACTGAAAGTGCAAACAACCTGCCTAAGGTCCTACAAGTAGGAAGCGATAGGAGTGAGTTTGGAACCCCCTCAGAGGCACAGAGCCTGGTTCAGGCGTTTACAAAGGTGTGGCTGCTCCTTACAGTTTGCCTCATTCATTTTTAGCAAATAGGTTTGACTTCCCAAGGCTCTTCCTTTTTGAAGCCCTCTTACTAGCTTTCAGTGGTTCAGTACCATTTTAACAACGAATGAGTAGGAAAGGGGATAACTTACAGAAATTTTTTAATGGATTTTCCCACATCATTGATGAATAGAGATGAAGAGGCAAAATGTGAAGGGGAAAATATCAAAATTAATGTAGAATTAATGACCTAGGAAAGGCCCAGGCCCTCAGAGCCAGTGGTGGGGAAGGGTCGGCCAGGGCAGGGTACTTGACCTGTGAGCCGGAAGTGGCAGGTGAGGCTGCCGCCGCCAGGTATGAGAGAGGATCGCTTTGTCCAGACAGCCCTCGCAGTTTCTTCATACAGATGTGAGGTGTGTCTGGGCTCGGGGCCTCTACTGACTAGAGGCCACGGGTCCTTGGAAGAACCTGTTTTCCTCTTTTGTGGCTAGCCCTCTAACTCACTGAGGTGTGGGAGCTGCCAGGTCATAACGCCTGAGGCAACCTGTGTGTGATGCAGCAGACTCTGACCCCTGGATCTGAGCTGCCATTCGGGGGAAGAGGGGGTTTATTTTCTTAGAATTGCTTTAGAGATAGTTTGGTATAAAGTCTGGGCTGGTTTCCTGGTTACAGTGCTACTGGGGAGTGCTGTGAGCATGTGTGAGAACATCGGTGAGCACAAAAGGAGAACC
The DNA here is from genome assembly GCF_004115265.2 of Rhinolophus ferrumequinum. Lineage (NCBI taxonomy): Eukaryota > Metazoa > Chordata > Mammalia > Chiroptera > Rhinolophidae > Rhinolophus > Rhinolophus ferrumequinum. The sequence continues at coordinate 33,147,810 of NC_046288.1, forward strand.
TAACAGAAGGCTTCTAACCAAGAAGTTAACTTCTAGCCAAGTTCGCATCATTTAGCCCTGCCCTGGGGCTTGTAAAACTGGCCCTCTTCATCCACATGAAATGCCGCTTTCTGAGGCAAGGCAGGGATGCCTTTTTGTGCACACAGGTTTCACCAACTGAACCTTGAAATGCATTGGCCAAAAAATAGTCCCTACAAAATCAGGCCTGCTCTGTGGTTATTAAACCTGATAAAAATAGTTTTTTGCGTGGGAGAGGCTATCTTTATTTTTCTCTTAGAGTTATCTTTCTTTCTTTCTTTCTTTCTTTCTTTCTTTCTTTCTTTCTTTCTCTCTTTCTCTCTCTCTTTCTCTCTCTCTTTCTCTCTCCCTTTCTCTCTCCCTCTCCCTCTCCCTCTCCCTCTCCCTCTCCCTCTCCCTCTCCCTCTCTTTCTCTCTTTCTTTCTTTCATGCATAGAGATGGAACAAAAACACTGCAGTAAAATCGAACTCACTTGGCTCTCTCCCTCATTCAGCTCAGCAGTGTTGAAGAGCACTGGGCAGAGTCAGCAGTCTGGGTTCAGGCGTGGCGCTGCCCTTACTCAGCTCCTCAGCCTTCCTGGGCCTCAGTTTCTTCATCTGTAAAACGAGGAGCGGGGCTAGATCAGGGGACAGTCAGATCTAATACAAGGACTTTTTGTTTAACGGGCCAGATAGTAACCCAGCCAGAGCGCCATGCCTTCCTTGGACCCATTCTCTCACTTTGCCCCTTTCTGGCTGGTCTTTGGGGTAGAAGAGGGGAGGGATGTAGGGCATGAGTGGGCACTGGTCTTGGCCCTGCTTTTCTCCTCAGACCCCATTGCCCGTTGCCCAACAGTCCGTCTGTACCGCTCCTGCATCTCAGAATACCACCTTCTAGACTCTACCTGTGAGATGACAGAAAGTGCAGCTACCACTATTCTCTCAAGATCACACAGTTTTCAGGCCCATGAGGCTCATATGTGTTTAGGAGCTTGTGGGCTTTGGTTCACAGTGGGAAGAGCTCCCATCTGAGCTAGATGTCCTGGGTCCAAATCCCAGCTCTGTCACATCTTCATTATGTGAACTGAACAGATTACTAAGCACCTCTGTGTCCAAATTTCTCCATCTGTAAAGTGGGAGGTGATGCTAATACCTACCTTATCAGGTTGTTGTAAGAATTAATGAATTCTCACCTGTAAATTGCTCCATAAACCCTGGTGTTATACTCTGGTGTGCCCTCCACTGGTTGGTTCCAGGAGATTGTAGCAGAGAGAATTATGCTGCATGAATTACCTGAATGAAGGGTGAAGTAGACTCGTTTCCCTTCCCTTGACTTCCATGAGCAAAACCTGCCTCTGCTAAGGAGGCTGTTCGGAGAAAATAAGAGATAATGTCCTTAGTTTCAAACCAGCCTAAAGCCTCACGAAAAACTGCATTTCTCACTTAGAAAAGGTTGTTAATAACGACAATTAAAAATTAAGTTGGAAAAATGAAAAGTAGCAAAAGACAGCATCACTTTAGGTGTCTGTGAGTGGACAATATGGAGTCAGTTCCTTCTGGACTGCTGTTCACTGACTGGCAGCATTAGCGAGGGTTTCTGGTGTCCCGTTTACAACTTGATTGGCAGTGGTGCCCGGGGAATATGGTGCTGTGACTGCTGTGGTGGTTCTGAGTCATTTCTAAGGAACTTACTGTAGTTGCGACTCCTTGGAATAAGATTTTATTATTTCTTTCCTATATGTTGCTTATCGTTTCCAGTGTCACAGTTCAAAAGCTGGTTCACATCCCAGGACACAGTGATCTAATAAGGAGTACTAGTTGAGCCCCTTTTCCTGTTCTGGCCCAGGGTGTCAAACTGCTACCAGACTCCTGGCTGATGCTGCCTGGCCGGTGGCAACGCTGGTGCTCAGTCTTTCTCTAGGACGTGGATTTTCCAACTTTGGGCTGCAAGCTTCACCATAAAGTATGTTCTACGTCATGATCCGGTGTACACATTTCATGAAGTAATACTTAACTCATATTGTTTGCACAGCACTGTCTTATTGTCTGTCCTATTCCCTTACACTTTTTCTTTTAACACATTGGTTAAGACCCTCGATGGGGTCGTGACCCATTGTTTGAAAACATAGCTCCAGAAACTGGAGCCCAAGCCACGTGGTAGCTGGGACTAGAGACAGCAGAGCCATCTTGGGCATTCCCAGTATGGTGGGAAGCATTACCCAACAAAGTACACTCTCTCTGGGGGGTTCTTTTTTAAAAATTTCCATGATTAAAAAAATTGGAGGAGCTCTCAGTCAGTCAACTTAGACAGGTTCTTTAGTGAAGGACGTCTCAGAGCATTTAAGACAAGCAGTGGATGGCAAACCAGTTACAGCAAATCACCTGGGAAGCATTTTAAAAATACAGATTATCTTGCCTGAACCCTAATCAGCATCTCCAGGAGTGACGTTAGGAAATGTATTTAGAATCAAATCCACTGACACGTGCCCAGGCAGTCCTGATGTGCTGTGGGCTTTGGGAGCCACTGTGCACTGGGTCTCTCCTGAAGGGAGGTCACACATGGCATTTTCCCTTTACTCTTTGGACTCGGGAACCCCTTTTTTTGAAGATCTCGTGAACTAAGGATCTCTGAAACACATTTTGGGTAGTGTTTCTTGGTAATCTTTCTATAACATGTGTTCCACTGCTTATTAGAAAGAAGAGGGAGATGTATTCATTATCCTGAAATCCTCAGAAACCGAGTTTCCCCCAAAATTTCATAGAAGGGACAAGTCATCTTCTGCCTTTGGCAATTCTGACCCAAATGATTGGTGATGGAGAGTGTGTTGGGAGCTAACAAGCAAAGTAAAATTCATGAATTATTTTATCACTCGATTAGCAACATATTTCTGTATCTCTGTGGCTATATATCTTAAATTTTCAAGTCCAAATATTGCTATTAATATTAGCCAACATTAACATTGGCCAAGTTTGTTTTAGTGTCATAATGTGAAAGCTAAATACACCTCTGGAAACTCAAAACACATGATGTTTATAAACAGGTAGTGCTGATACTTGTGAGGGCAGGAGAGCTTACTTTTAATCAACCAATAAAAGCGTTGATTATAGAAGTAGAAACAATCCTAATTAAGACACTTTCTCTTTGTTTAGTTGTTTGTATATCTACATGCACATGCACGCCTACCACCTGAATGTCCCTTTTCTCCTCCTAAAAGGACAAATCTGAATGTTGGGGATGGCTTCATAGGTGCCATCGACCTGGGAGTCAGCAGTTCAGAGGAATTTGGTCCACGAGTAAAGGTGGACAACGCTGCAGACTCGTGTTACTGAGACAACTCTTGTTCTAGGGAAACTGCAAGGGAGAAATAGAAATAGCACCTCATACAATATCCCCAAATGTGTCTCTCTTTGTATGGGTGTGGGTGTGTGTGTTCTTCAGTTGTGCTACCAAAGGTGATATTTCTGTGAATGTATTTATTCTGACGTAGAGATGCTGAGTTGTGGCATTTGATTAAGCTTTATAGACAATTAGGAGTAGGATGGGGTTTAAAATAAAAATAAAACTCCTCCCTGCTCTACTTACAGGTAGCAATAGAATTTGAAAAGTAGCAATTTTCTGTAACATCTTTATATACACTGTTGCCTCTAGCTGGTTCACTGAGTGTGTTTTCTGAATTGGGGACTAAAGGAACATGAGTGGGGGAAGGTAACATTTTATTAGCACTGAGTGCTTTACTCACTTCGCCCCCATTTATTTCCCATACTCATTTCCCTAGAAGGTAAGTGTTACTGTACCCACATCCTCTCCGAAAGCACTGACGCTCAGCAGTGCCCTTGCCAAGATCAGTAGGTCAGTTGCTGTGGCCAGAATCCGAAGCCTGATCTGTCTGGCTCCAGTACCTATGCATTTTTCTCCCTACACAATACCACATCTATTCGGACTGAGTCCGAGTTGTTCCGAGATTTGTGCCTGTGAAGCCTAAAGTCCAAAGAACACACCAGGTGGCTGAGTGGGAGACATAGGTTTATTGAGACTTACAGACTGGGGAGAGTGTCTGGTGGCAGCCAGCCGAGGGGTAGATCCATGCTCCGGCAGAGAAGAATCACGGTTCGCTAGGTCCAGCAAAACAAAGAGCATTCCGTGGGAGCCATCATCCAGTAGGCCCGGCAGGCCTGCTGTCATACACAAGCGTCCCTAGGAGCCAGGAGACCTTGACTGTCTGCCGCGCATCTGCCTGTGGGCTCGGGCCCTACAACCTCCATCTTCTAAACTTCTGAATCATATGTTCAGTGTCTGCCTGGTGTGCTGACCTGGAGGATACCAGCCAGCCCAGCCCAGCCCAGGCTTTCCCTGTGTGAATATGCACAGCCTAGAACTTGGCCAATAAGAGACATCCCACCCCGGTAGTGCTGCTCTCTGCTCATTGCCTCATCTCTGGTTCTTGATGCGCTTGTCTTTCTGATCACTGCATAGCTAAAAAGAAGATGGTGCCATTTTATGTGTCTTTTAATATGGTAAGTGGCGGCCTTATCTGTTTTTTGGAAGAGGATGTGTAGAAATTCTGTGAATTAGAATTTCTTATCATGCAACTTTGTGACACTGTCCTTGTTTGTGGCTTTTGAATAGTCTTCAGGAGACGTACGAAGCAAAAAGGAATGAATTTCTGGGAGAACTTCAGAAGAAAGAAGAAGAAATGAGACAAATGTTTGTTATGAGAGTGAAGGAGAAAGAAGCTGAACTTAAAGAGGCAGAGAAAGAGGTGAGCCATCTATCTGTCCTCCTTCAAGGAAGAGAAATAAGCAAGATGTTTTATTAATGCTTCACATTGTATAGGACTCCATGCTGTCCTACATACTGTCTCCATACATTTACTCACATGTGTGGCATACTAACCTGGCAAGAAAAGTAGGTCATATATTTTTATCCCCATTTTATAGATGATAAAACTGAAAGTCATAAAGGTTAAGGCATTAATGCAGTCTCATGCCTGGTTAGTAGCAAAGCTGAGACTGAAAACTAAATCTTAGGTCTCCAGACCTGGTCCTATGTTCTTTGTAGCTCTGTTTTTCCTTAATATACAAGTCTTAAAATGTGAGATTTGGGATTCTGGGACTATTATTATCTTAGTCTATCGGCCAACTCAGTGAGCTAAACAGTGGAGGGCCTGTCTGCCCCATCTGATAGGCGGTGGTCTCTGTACGCCAGGTCTGTGCTCACACTTCCCCCTTCGAGGTCATGCAGTCTCCGCTCCATCATCCCTCCGACTCCATCTTGTTCCCCATGCCCTGGCTAAGTTAACCGCTTCTGAGCAGTCCACGTGGATTTCTTCTATAAAGAGAGTGTGTGTGTAATGTTTGCCTCTGAGGGAGATAATAAGTAACTCAAGTGCTTGACATATAGCACAACACATTTCCGAATGAAACGGTCTAAATAATTTCCTCACCATCCCCTTTTAATTTATCTGTATAATGACTACTGAAACCGAGAGGTTATTTAAATAGCTAAGCACTCAATATAGTTTTGCTGCAATGAAAGGGAAGTTGAGCCTTATTTGCTGTTGGCTTTAAGTACCAAGTGAATGCTGGGTAAAAATCTAGAATTACCTAGTAAGAATATTTTCCTTCCTCCCTTCCTTTCAGTTGTTGTTTCTGCATTGTGATAATTTTCTAAATTCAATTTGTCAAGGGCCAGAAATTTCTTAACATATTATTTAAATACACACACACACAATCACTGTGCATGTCTCCAAATAAATGTATATTATACATTTTATAAAGAACTACTCTTACCACTAGGCTGAATTTCTTATTAGAAACATGGATGATTTTTATTTTCTTGTTTGAGCTTTTTGCAATGCATATGTATTTTATTATCAGAAAAAGTGTGCAAGGGACTCCCTTTAGTTCCAAGGGGTCCAAGTCCCAAAGGAGTATGGGGTTGAAAAGGACAGTCTTCCCGTCTCTGCTTGGCTCCTCCGGGAGCACCAGACACCGCTACACTTCTGTCCTTCAAGCGCGTGCAGCAGCACGGCTCGGGTTTTGTTTTGAACAGATCCAAATAACCCGATGCCTGGACACTTTTCATGGCCTTCACCAAGGTTGTTCTCTTCTTTTTCTCTCCAGCTCCACGAGAAGTTTGACCTCCTTAAGCGGACACACCAAGAAGAGAAGAAGAAAGTGGAAGACAAGAAGAAGGAGCTGGAGGAGGAGGTGAACAATTTCCAGAAGAAGAAAGCAGCAGCTCAGCTACTACAGTCCCAGGCCCAGCAGTCTGGGGCCCAGCAAACCAAGAAAGACAAGGATAAGAAAAAGTAAGCGGGTGTCACCCCCATGGACGGGGGCCTTCTAACAATTTATTCCTCTTGCATGTATGTCTCTACTTTTCCCATTTACAGACTGGAAACTGGTCTGTTACCAGAAGGATAAAACGAAGTGTTTCCTCTACAGTGCAGGGAAGATGCTAAAGGTTTTTGAAGTATTTCTAAAGGGTACACTAACATTAATTTATAAAACTTGACCACATGATCAAACAGTCAGGACTGGAGTAACCTGTCGTCTCCAGTAGCGTCTTCTGCACCAGTACTAGGACTTTCGAGAAGAAAGTTTATTTCTCTTCACTACTCTTTGGAGACAGTCCTCATAACTCCTGGTAAAGAGCATCCTAAAATTATGATTGTTAAAATTATTTTTCTACTCTGTGTTATAATAAGCCTTATAATAAGCCAGTCATTGCTCCCAAATGAAAGATGTGAAAGAAGTGCCACTAGTTTTCCTCTAAATTCAACAAGAGGATGAATTGTTTTATTGTGAAAATGGGATCACGATCCCATCCAGTAGAGACACCCCTACGACCCTCAAGACACACCTATACACCTCCACCACCACCACCCTCGCACACACAAATACCATTTTAAAATATGGCCTTGATTTAATGTGCCAAAGGGTCAGATTCTGCTCCTGTGTTGGTCACTTCCGATGAGGCTCCCCTGGCAGTTGCCTGAATCCATTGGGAGACTTGGGTTTCCATTGACATTCTCCTGGTATATGAAGTGCTGTGTCAAATCACCGTAAAGACTAGAGAGCGCAGTTTTATGACAATCGCTGTTGGTTCAACAGGAAGCACAGTGGTGGGTAAGATACCTTTGAGGAAAGAAAACCTCCGTGGTGACCAGATGGGGAGCCCACGGAGGCTGCACTCTTCTGTCCGTGGAACGTGTCGTGCTCTTAGGGCAGCAATAAGGCAGCTGAACATGGCTCATCCTGAGATGCTAAGGTTCTAGGGGGAAAGCTGACAGCTCAGTAAACAATAAAAATGTTGGTACTCAAGCAGGCAAAGAGTTGCATTCTTAAAAAACCTAGCCGACAGGATTGCATCTGCACAGTAACTGAGACCTGTCACAGGGAGGTGAGCCCCAGTGTGGCGTTCGCTTCGTCTGAGGGAACGCGCAGGCTCACCCCTGAGGAATCCTGTTACATTGCCTGTGGGAGAAACCAAAATGCACTGCTACAGTGACACAGGGAGAAGAGGTTTAAATAATACTTTACAAACTTTACAAGCTCCGAGACAGCAGAAAATGTGTCAGAAAATGAGAGCCAAGGAGCAGGCACATTTTCTAGGCAATCGAAAGTAGTTGGGGGAGGTGAGGTGTGATTTTAATGGGGTTAGTCCAGACCCAAGTGATCAAAGGACTACAAGGGCCGAAAATTTAGTTATTCTGGATTAATTTTGAGAGTAACAATTGCCTAGATTATAACCCAGTTCAAGAAAGCACTTTGTAGCTGCACAGGTTGGGAAAGCATCGGTCACTACTGGTGACATCCTCCATGCAGAGATTCAGAGTGCAGTGACTCCCCCACTGAAGACAAAATGAAAGGCATTTGGCATCAGACTCTTGTTGACATAAACTCACCCAAGATAAAAATAGGTGTGTGTGTGTGCGTGGGCACATCTCTAGGCATGAATGAAACAGAAAAGGCTGCTGACTCACAGCTGAGGAAACCCAAAGTCAAGTTTTTCTTACCCGGAAGCACTCGAATACATAAAGGTACATATTTTAGAACTGAAAATGTTGATAGAAGACCAGCAATGTTCCCAGGAAATTTCTTGTTACTGGATGTGCCTTTAAGCAATAAAAATTCCCAGAGCTGATCAGTACTGTGCCTCCATTTTACAAAGTCTCTCTAGTGACAGATGTTCCCGTGTAGGGATGTTTTTCCTTGCCCGTTTGAACATTTCAGGTTATTTTCTTCCCTACTTTGGGCCTTAGCAATGTATAATGCTTTTCAAGTTATGTGAAGTATGTGTGAGTTCTGTTATAGCCTTATTTATACCTTCTCATTTTTTTATTAATGGAATTAGACTGAATTTGGTGCATAGTCACCAGGTTTTGTGCCTGACAATGGCACATATTTTTTGGCAACTTCTTTTCCACACTTTCCCATTTAAACAGTGAAAACAATTGCCGGTTGGAGTCCTGAAGTGTAAAAGTAAAAAAAAACAAAACAAACAAACAAACAAAAAAACCCGCCACTCCTCTGACAGCCAGGGGAGAGTTTTGGTTAGAGAGGACCACAGAAAGACAGTAACCAGGGTAACCAGAACAGCACTGAAAATAAACGGGAGACTCTTCCCTCCTCACGGGGCTGGAGGAGATGCTGGAGTCAACATACATGCCACGTAAGCTTTGTTCTAGAGAGAAAATTTTAAAAAGAGAGAGAGAAAGAGAGAGAGGTGCTTATTTATTCGTCTGCTATGTTTCCACCTCAGAGCTTAACTTAGTTTTTCTAATAGTTTTAAATTTTGTTTTTTTCTATTTTAATGACATGCTCCCTTTCTAATGTAGGTAAGGCTTTTATACTTCTCCTTGACTGGTAGTGTGGCATGAGAACATATAACATTTCCTAAGATTATAAAGTAGAACTAACCCTGGCACTGCCATTAGCTGGACCCCACCTCCTGCCATCTCTGGCCACCAAGTCACTTTCCTGGTTTGCGGCTACACCACAGTGGTGGGAATGCCTGAGGGTGAGTTGTTCTGTGGACAGCGTTCATCTTTTTTGAACACTTTGCACAACTGCCAGCAGGCATTTGCTGGTTAAGATGCATCCATCCCAGAAGAAAGTTTTAAAATCCAGCATTTAAAATTGTACCTGTCATCTGATAACTATAGTTTACACAATCATCCACTCATCTTTGAAAAAAAAAGAAATCTGTTTTTTGCTAAGGAATGAAGTTGCATATTTTGGACTTGTCTCCAGTTAGACACGTGGATCTTGGATTTGGCACGGCCTGGAACCTGAAAGAGGGGGAAAGCTCCTGGCATTACTGTAGTGATAACCACGCAATGATTGTCCTTTTTCTCCCCTCCCCAAGTAGGTTAATAGCATGTCCTCCATCCCCTGGATTCCAATCCCCAAGTTCATGCTTCCAAGTCATGAATCGTGTATTTATTCTCTGGTTCCAAGTCATGTACCGTATATTTATTCTCTGACTCCGGCAGCTCAGAAATGGAAGGTGCAACCCCTATTCAGTACCAATGAGATGACCAAATCTAATACATAATAATGGTTTTGTGTTTTGGGAGAAAATAAAAATCAAACCATAAATCCTCCCACTAGAACATGCAGTGGTTTCAAGAAGTCACTTGTGAATTCTCAGTTCCATGCAAACAGAAACTAACCACGTGTTCTTTAATTCAGTATTAAATAATGTTGCTTTTGCTTGTCATGTAGAAGAGCTTACTCAAATTTTTGGTTTTAATTTCTGTCAATTCCATAATCATTGCATGAGCATTTACCATCACCGAATGCTGGTGCTGGCGCTCCTAATTTTCCTTTCTTTTTTATTTATTATTATTTCTAACTTTTTTGTTTTGTTTTTTAACTTGCAGTGCAAGCTTCACATAAAGCCTGGCAAGCCAAGGATGGTTCCGCATTCACCTGCTTTTGCAGTAATTTTGTATCTCTGCCATCTGTGTCCTTTTGTTTGTTTGGTTTTTTTACCCTCCCTCAGACACCAATAACTATTAACTCATTTTGCTGAATGTTGTTGGATGGTGGAAAATGATAGAACAAGGGAATAACAACAAAAGCTGTGTGCAGCTGGACTTTGTTTCTGGAAAGTAAATGATTTGCCTTTTGTGCCTGTTCCTAGTGGCAGCAGGAAGCATGCCTGTTACTTGTATGTTGCTTTGGACTGAGGGAAGGAGGGGAAATTGCTACATGTATGTTTGACAGAAAAACTTCTCACCACCTCAGCAGCTAAACTATAAACCCGAATAGTCATGACAACAACTTGCTTTTCTTGATTATTCATCTCCGTGATGGCAAGAGCCCTGAACTCACTCTCTCTCTTCTCCGCACCTGCCCCAAACCCAACGTAGCTTTGTATGTAGGCAGAACCGTAGGTAAGCTTTATATGACTCTTATACATGCATGGATTTATTATTATAACAACATTAGTTGGCCTGGGTTGTAGGTCTGTTCAGACTGACTGTGTCCTCTTATGGCTTTAAAAATGTTTCTGAACCCCTATCTCAAATTGTGGCCAAGTTGGACATAATAGGAAAACTATGGTCACGTTCACTTTTATCATTGCGACCTTGATCCTCTCACAGATAGAAGTCTCAAAGGTTGAATAATACAACATTGCTTGGTAGAAAAATCTACTAAGGAGGATGGGCTTCCATAATCTCCTTGCTACTGACAATTAGCAATCTTTCAAAAACACCTACATTTACTCTCCGTGGGCTGAGAGGGTGGGGTTCATGACTGGTGCCAGGATATCGGTACTTCTAATAATATTCAATAATCATGAGAAAAATTTTCAGAAATCCTTCAAATAGAGAATTGGTTGTAAATTGTGCAGCACAAATTTGAGGGGACCATGTCAATTTCAGGTGGAAATGGGAAGGAACGTAACACAAACCCAAGTCTACGAAAACAAATGGAGCTTCACATCCAGCCTCCTTGCATAGAGTCCTTTCGATACTGGCAATAAAGGAAAGAAGAAATAGAGCAATCCATTTTTCAAATCCAATTGTCCTGAAGGAATTTCCTCACCTTTCCTCTCAACACAGCTAGCTCCACCTGTTCTTTACGTCCAAGGCCCATCGCTCTAACAATGAAGGTTAGGCTAACCCATACGTCAGGACATAGACTACACCCCAAATCTATATGGGAAGGAGCATATTTAATCTCCTTTCTGTACTCTTCCTTTTTGAGACTTATTGAGGTTCATCTTGATTTTTCCCCCCTCTACTAACAAGGTCTTCCTTGTTTCCCCTCTAACTCTGTAGTCTCTTGTTTCTTACACGTACTTGAAAGACTAACATTTCTCATGGACCTGATACTTCTGCATTTCCTTCTGGCCTTCACTAGTCATACATGAAGTAAACGGGATAGAATACCTGTACCTCCCCAACACACACAGACACATTTTTCAAAAAATTAATAAATCTGTAGATGATTCCAGTAAAGATTTTTTTTTTTCCTTCTCTTCATCCTCAAACATACTCTTACAGAAAAGAAGGAATGGTCTCCCATGAGCTGATTTACGCTTAATTAGGTGAAGTAAGAAATCCATTTCATTGAAGCCCAAACTAAGCCAAGACAGAAACAGCAAACGAGGAGCAGCGATAGTGGTATAAGGACAGGTTCAGTAACGGGACCAGGGTTTTTGTTTTTGCTTTTGTGTTTTTAATGATTCTAGTGTGACGCTAGCCATGGAGCAGCCGAGTATGGCATGCTGATTTCTAACATGGGCTGAGTTTGCTCGGACGCTGTGCGCCATACAGAGCTTGAGTGCGTGTCGTGTGCTTGTCCCAACCACTGCCTGTGTGAGCATTTTTGTGCCTTGAAACAGAAAAGACCTTTAAATTCTAAAACCGCATCACTTTAAAATGTTCATTTTTAATGCTTCCTAAAGCCTCTTTAAAGTGAGCTGAGCCATGGAAGGCATCCAGCTGACTTTCTGGTTCCAAGATTATTGATTAATTGGATTGATCTTTTTTCCATTAAATCTTTCACCGTCAAATAAATCATATGGAGAGTCAGGGAATAAAACATCCAAAGAAATATCAAGCATATAGAAGCTTTTTTCAAATGCGTTGCTTCTGAACTTTATTCTACCCCTGCTCCTGGCCCCGTTTAGTTTGTTATTGCTGCCCTTCTTTCTGTATCTGTGCCTTTTTTCACAGTAGTCCTTGGCTCTGCACGGAATAAATGATACCCTCCAATCTAATTGGATATGCTTTCGCCTTTGCATGTAAGTACGCTAGTAAGAAACCTTTGAGATCTTTGACTTTTTAAAATTAGAGAAATAACTGGCATAGATGGATTTGGTTTTATTTTTGGAGGGGGGTAAGGAGGTGATGGTTTGAGTAGCTTTTGATTTAAAAATAAAAACTACATATATTTAAAATGGCCACATTTATGTCTTTTTCACAAGAAACAACGTAAATTCAGTTTTTCCTTGATCTCAGTGTGGAAGTGAGAAGTTACCAATCCCAGTCTGTGTCCACACAACGTCATGGGTTTCACTGGGCTTTACAGAGGGTCCTTGGTTCTGACTGTGTCAATAAAGCTTGAATGAGAAACTACCACCTTCCACTGGATAAAATCAAGAGGAAAAACTTTTTATGCTAGGCTGCCTCTAGACTGCTGGATTTTTGTGGTCATCTTGGCTTAATGGGCTTGCCCTGGTGCTAACTGCTGGCAGTCATCTTTTTTTTTTTCTTTTTTTTTTCTTTTTGTGAGACAGCTCTAGCTGTCCTGGCCTCTCCCCACATCTTTTGTTCAACCATAATGACCATCTTTTTGCTTCTTCCAGACTTAGATTCCCATAACCCTTGTACTTGTACATGCAGTAGGATGTGATGGAAAAACATCGATGAGCATTTATTGGCAGTTCAGAGACTATGTTTTCCAGCTTAGGCTCTTAATAAATTGGCCAAGGTTTTGTCCAGAAAGGGCATCTCAACCAGGGGAACATTAATGTAAAACTAGACACAGGTTATTTATCTTCCTCCTCTGCTTTGTCATCTCACCAGCAGTAACATGCTTCCTAACAAACAGACTTGGTTTCCTCACTGTCTTGACATATCCATAAGTGTTTCACATACAAACTGTTGAGTCAGATTTTTCAGCTGTTCCCAACCCACATCATACTGTCTCTGTGTGGTCCTGCCGAAACCGTCCATTCAGATCCCTTTGCTTTGCCATTTGCAAGTGTCTGAAATTGTCGAGTCTCAGCTGCCAGAAGTCTTGGTTCCATTGACAGGATACATACATGATAACCCTTTAGTGGAAATTATGGCCTACAAAGCCTAGATTATATGTAGGTAATGAAGGGAATTTTTAAAATAAATTGAAAACTTAAGCTGTGAACAGCATTAGAACTTTGTCTATTTCTTAATTTTAAAATATGCTGATTTGCCTTAAACTGTAGTTGTAGATCATTGTCATTTTGCTGTTTGAAAATAACCAATGTGTTTCTAAAACTGTTGTGTACTTTTAGTAATGCAGAATTGTCATATATGTAAGCTGCATGTTAGACACGTGTCTTTTTTAAAAAACGAAAATAATTGTACTGATCTAAAGCATACCATTTTTTAATTTTCAAGTATGAAAGTAATCACTGAGCAAACATGCTCAGTAATTTGGTGTCTGTTCAGGTAGGAGAGTGGTGGACAGGTAATCTATGCATATATCACTAGTGCCAAGACATAAAGTGAGGGAAAATATATTTTTACCCAAACATTGTGTGCCCTTTTGTGAGTTCTTTTTAATCACTGTTTGATATGCATATGTGCCCATGCTGATTATACTGGATAAAAGAAATTGGGAAGAGTCTCATGCTTTCCTGCCTTGTCTGGTGGTCTTGGAATGCTACCCTCTGGGCAGCACCAGTTTCTCCAAGATACTTACCATGTGGCATCCTGTACTTCACAGACTGTCTCTGCCACCTTTCTCCCCCACCCATTCCCATACCCTGTGTCCTGATTGGTGTCCCCGGCACCCCACTGCCGTACGTCCAGCCGAGGCGTCGTCGTCTTCCCCAGTCGCTGCTGCTGAGGAGTCAGCCCCGTAACTGACACACTGCTGTTCTTTCCCAGTTCCTTGTAGAGAAGCTCCCTTTTTTTTTTTTTTTTAAGCCTTTAAGAATCCAATTTGAATCTGAACCTTTCTTTTTTTCTCTTCTGTAGCTTCTTCTTTATGTAACCATCCTGTTGACAAGCCCTACTCTCTCCTAATGGACATAAAGCATTAGAAGAGCAGGAGCTGTCTGTTCACACGTGTTGGGGAAGAGTTACCTCATTTCCACCATCGCCTCCTTTTCTTTTACAGTCTGGGTCAAATATTGCACTGCTGTTTGTATCTGTTAATGTCTGTTTACAAACCACTCCCCATTTGTGGTTACTAACATGACTTATCACTACCAAAAAGAGTAGTATTTAATACTACTACAAAGGAAATTGAGTGAAACAGAGAACTTGGGCCAAGACCCAAGATAGCCAGCCATGTGTTGGGATCCAAGAACTCCCAGACTGAAGACAGCATGTACCCTAATCTGAGGTGGCCACCAACCACCCCCAGGGTCCACAAACTTGATGTCATGTTAACTCCAGACCTCTCTGTTCTGTGAGCGACATTCTGAGCGGCCCCCTCAGGACCCTCAGCCATCAATCAGTTCATAAGATCTGGGCAACATTTTCCCTCCTTTTTGTTATTTTTTTGGGTTGTTTTGTTGGAGTTTGGGAATTTTTTTTTTAAAATATTTGGTATTGCATGAACAGAGATGGCTACATTTTTTTTTTTTAATTTGGAGTGTTCTATTGATACAATGTTTTTATTTTTCAGCTGACCATCTGCCTCTTGAGAGAGAGAAGTGGGCATCCTTCCTTTAAATTCAGGAACCATTGTTGTTTTGACTCTTTTTCTGTTACCTGCATCCTTTATATAGTTGTTTGGGGTTGTGGATTGTTTTGGAAAAACGATATTTCCAGTTAGCCAGTTCTGTTTTATGTATTGGTTATTCGAACTTAATTTTGGTTACCAAAATTAAGCCAGTTTTAAGCTCAAGGGGAAGCTCAATGAAGTTTTAAGTCACAATTCTGTTTAAAATGCTCTCGTCATCTCAGACACAACCAAAAAAATCCCTTTCCTGTCACTGGGGTTTTGACCTACCAGTCTTAAATCATGTTTAAAATGTGCCAGTTTTGGATAGATGACTTTTCTGCCTCTGGGACTCAATTTATATTTAAAGGTATCTTCAAATAACTTTCTGGCCCATCCCTGCCTTTTTATTTATTGTGAAGCTCTACTTTAGTTTGTGTCCAGAGTTGTGCTTAGACCACGGGAAACAAACCTCAAACAAGTACACATCCTGTACCAGACAGCAGGGTCATTAGCAATGGTTCTGTCCACACGGTCTTCTCAGGGTTACCACGTGGCTTTCTCCACTATATCTGCAAAAATATCTAGGAATCACTTACCATACACCCACATACGAACACACACGCTTCTGCCACTGGAGTTTGTGATTTCTAATGGGTCTGAAGGTTAATTTGGAGACCGGTTTTTGACAGCCTAGATTACTTTATCAGCAGTCACCTCTTAGGGGTGGTTTTCATAGTTAAGGGAGAGTTTTCAATTTCATTTCTATTTTAGAGCATGAACATGCATTTTAAGTTACCTTTTGTTACTTGTCTAGTCTTTGCTTATTTCCATCATTTTTCAGCCACATAGTAGGTAGGTCACAAAAATACTATTGGTGGCATGAGTTGCATTTGGTGAAGATCCTTAGGAGTGTCCCCTCTATTTCATAATCGTCACATAGGCTTCTGTCAAAAGGTGAAATGATTAAGCAACAGTCCATGCTGCTTGAATTATTTTTTTTTCTTCCCCTTCCTTCCACCGTCCCTCCCCCCGCCCCCCTACTCCAGTTCAAGCCGTTGTTTCTCAGTCTAGTTGTAGGACCCAGATCCTAGGCCCATGCTGGTATTATGAGCCTTGAGCTCCCCTCGCCGGCTGCCAGCCACTCACACTGGCCACTGGCCACTCATAGCGGCACACAGTAGCCCACGGCAGCCCACGGCAGGTCACGCCAACCTCTAGCTGCTCACGGCAGCCCTGCTCCAGAGAGCTGTTGTTCACAATCTTAACTGTAGAGGGTGCAGCTCACTGGCCCATGTGGGAATCGAACCGACAGCCTTCAGCGTTACGAGCACGGAGCTCCAACCGCCTGGGCCTCCAGGCCAGCCCACCTTTTGAATCATTTGATTCTTGGAAAAAGGTTGTTTAGAGCACTTGAGCGAGCATACTGGCAAGAGGCATTCTTTACTTAAGATACTGATTATATGCAATGGTCAGGTTCATCTGAGCCATTAAATGATCAAAATATGGGTCCAGAGCCATCCCTTCCAGTACAGTCTGTAAGGATAGAAATCTGCTAGTGATGTGACCAGTGGTTTGGGGGGTGGAGGGCGTGGTTGAGTACTGACTCCTTAACTGATGCCACAGCGTGACAAATTATATCAACCTATTGTGTGTGAAACTACTGTAATTATTAAGTATAATTGGATTTATTTTTAAACTCATTTTTAATATCAACTTTACCCTGTCACTCATTTTAAAAACAAATTCTGGAACAGGTTGTAGACATTTTTGGAGTATTCAAAATGAAATTAGGCAGAATGATTTTCAGTAGGTAAGGATGTAGTCTATTGCTGCTATTCCATTTCTTCCCCTTATTAGTGCCCAGGTCTGAGGAAGTGTAGTAGTAATCTGAAAGCGGGGGACAGGCTGTTCTAAGCAAGTAGACCTGTGTTCAGGTACCTGGGGCAAGCTGATTGCAGTCAAAGGCACTGCCATCTCTGTTGACTCGGCATTTTACTTCAAGTGGTTCTTTTTCTCAAGTGTCAATAAAACTGGTAGGTTTTCAAGTTCTCCTGGCTGATCGCCTAAGAGATACGAAAACATCCCAGGGCTAATTATCATCAATAATAAAAAATGACTTTTCCCAAGGCAGACTGGAGAAGAAAAGCAAGAATTGAGCCATCTGAACCTCTTTCCATGGGAAACAGGCAACAGGCTTTTTATTTTGCATTCATTTTTTTAAAAAATATTACTTGATTTCAGATACAGGCTCTGCCTTATTGCCACAGGTGTAGTTTAGATGATCTACTTGGTACTGGCACAGCACTCGTATGAAGGGAAGATGTCATCTAGTCAGTATGCACTGAGCTGGAGCAGGTAAAATTAGGTCATCTTCCCATCAACTGTCTCTATGAAATGAAACTTCCTTCGTTATGTTAGTTACGTATTTTTACCTATCATTGGCCCAGCTTATGGATAATTCTGGATATCTGAAAAACTAAGTACAAAATTTTACTGTCCTCACATAACGTTTCTATATAAAGCTGCCTGCTTTGCTGATGACTGGCGTCTTTCCACCCTGGAGACTGAGTGGTGGCAACATGGCTCACTTTGAATATCCTTGTACTTGAATTCTTAAGAGAGCGTGGCATTTAGTCTTTGTGACACCATCTGGCTTTCAGATCAATCTCTAACAAGCAACTGGCATCCCCGGGGCTGGTGAAAGGATTGACTGTTAACTCGGAGACTGACTGAGTCTAGGTATCCACTCACCTCGCCTTCCAACCTTCCCACTCTGACAGGCAGCTGTATGTAAATGAGAGCATCCAGGTGAGGCACAGACGGTTTCCCATCTGCCTCACATCAGTTATGTACCTGTAGTGTGGAGTCGAATGACATTTCAGTTCACTGTGGAAACTAAAAATCATGGCACCTAGCGCACAGGAGGTAGAAGCTATTATGACGAGGTTGGGCCCTGTCCCACAAACAAAGTATGTACGGGGCAAGGGTGCAGGGTAACGTCCTACAAAGCTTGGTTCAACCGTGCATTCTCTGCACAAGGCTTTTGACCTCTGAAGAGTTGCAGTTCTAGCGCTCTTGTCCTGCATATCCATCCATCCACCTTCTCACTCACCCTTTCCTGCTCTTTCCCAGTACTTTTTTATTCTATGTACTTCACCAGGCCAACATGAGGCGCTGGTGACATAGCCATGAACTGTGAACTGCAATTGTCTTTGTGTGTATAACTCACAAGGACAGCACATTTTTGGAATAAATGAAAAGGTAAGCCCTTTCTGTGCTCAATTGCTGTAGATTGTAACCTGAAAAGCAATCCTCCCCTCCCCACCGCAAGTTGCTTTTCAGTGGTGGCTTATTTAAGGTTGCCTTTCATTCTGCAGTGTCCTCTTGCCTAACAAACTAAGCTGTTTCTGAGGAATGAGAAGCCAATCCACTGGGCCTATGCTTTTCTACTGCCCCACTGTTGCGTAACAATGAGGTCAACAATCTAGCAATTGATCTGCTATGGAAGTTGTACTTTTATTTAAAAGTCAGGACAGAGGGAGAGATTCTCATTTCATCCTTAACTCAGAAGCTCCCAGGAACTAGAGTTGTGAGCTCTTCTCAAATTTCTGATAAATACACTCTAGGTTACCTCTTATTACACCTTTTCAATAACCAAGAGATGTCCAAGGGAGAGTTGTCTCTCTTACACATGGGTGTTACATATTAGTATGTCGTAAAAACCACTAAACTCAGTGTGGTGGTGAGGGAAAGCTTTTAATTCCTTGACATTAAGCACTTCCCATCTTTTTTGACATAATGATTGGTAAAATCCAACTAAAAGTGAAAGCATCAAGGTTTTAATTTGTAAAACTGGCTTGTTTTTGGTATGAGACCTGTCTAGCTACCACCTGCGCCATAACATGGCAGATCCTGCTCATTTTCCCTCAGTCCCGCATGCAGACCTCCTGTGCCTTAAGTGATGTGAACTTGTAACTACAAATGATGCTGATGTATTGCTTAGCAACAAGAGATGAGCGTTCAACTCTTCATTCCCATAGAGGAAGCCCAAACCACCCACTTTTTCCCAGAAACTTAAAAAGATGCTTCATTTTCCTAGAAGCACCATCTAGTGGCCAAAGCTCAAAACAGTAACAAGCATAGGAGACATTCTATTAACAGTTTAAAAGCTAACTTCAAGAATTTTTGGTGGCTTTAGAAGTAACAATTACTTGTTAGGCAAAACTTCAAGATATCAAATATAAAGGGTAAAGATTTGAGATGAGGTAGAATTTGAACCTTGTTAAAAATTCTTAACTATATGGCATTGGACAATCCTCTAACCCTCAACCTTAATGTTCGCCAGGTTTGCTATGTGTGAACCCAGGATGGCTGTGTGAACATTTGGCACGCACAGTATTTTCCTTTTCCAGTTGAAAATGTACAAACTACCTTAAGGATGAAGATAAGCTCTGTACCACGTTGGCCAAGCATCAGTGACTTAAATCACATTTGAATTGAAAGGCCGTGTGCTGCTTTGGATAGTAATGCTCAAGCACAATTTACTGTGTTTCCCCGAAAAAAAGACCTAGCTGGACCATCAGCTCTAATGCGTCTTTTGGAGCAAAAATTAATATAAGACCCGGTCTTGGGGCAGCCAGGTGGCTCAGTTGGTTAGAGCATGAGCTCTGGACAACAGGGTTGCTGTTTCGATTCCCACATGGGCCAGTGAGCTGTACCCTCCACAGCTAGATTGAAGGATGACTTGGAGCTGATGGGCCCTGGAAAAATACACCGTCCACCACTAAAATTAAAAAAATAATTGCGGTTTAAAAGGTTAAATTGCAAAAAATTACAATTACTTAAAAAAAAAAAGACCCAGTCTTACACAAAGTAGTAAAATAAGGCCCGGTGTTATATAAGACCGGCTCTTATATTAATTTTTGCTCCAAAAGACGCATTAGAGCTGATGGTCCAGTTAGGTCTTATTTTCGGGGAAACACAGTAGTTTCAAAGTAAATTAAAAAGCTTTGAAAATCCAGGCATGTAAAGAACAAGTACTGAGGACACACTGATGTGTAGGTTCTAACATAGAAAATAAATAGGTTTTGGGGGGCAGGGGCAGGCACCAGTGTCTTAATTCCCTCAATGGCGGGGGATGGAGGTTCAGATTCTCATCAGCTTGGCTGAGTGAAGAGCTACAGTCTAGCTTCCTTCAGAGCCAAAGGCATAGTGTCAGGAACATTGCTGGTAAGTGTTGTAGCTGACATTTGGGGGCACTCCCTGTTCTAGACCCCCCCACTTTACTATAAGACATCTGTAGAAAAATATTCAAGTCTCCAGATAACCAACTTCATACCAATCTTGCAGAGAATGTAGTATTTAGCTTTTAGTCTAATCTTCAAGATTTAGCGTGCGCAGTTACCTTTTCTGTTGAAGGATTAGGATAATTTATGCAGGATTAGGATAATTTATGCCCTTGTCTTTGTGGGGCGCTTCATGGAATGACAGGTTTTCTAAACCACCAGGAGGAAACAGACAATTGGGATCCTTAAAAGTCAAGTTTCCAAACCTTGAATAGTTTGTGATGTGATTCCAAGATTTAAGTCAAGTAACTTGGGACAGGCTACTGAGAATAGTTTCAGGCAAAGCAGGATCTAACTGAACAGCAGGCACATCCTTCATGAAAATGTGCGCACTGTTCAAGAACTACTGTGCTTTCTCTGTTTCAGCCCATGAGTTCAGGCTGCTCAGAGCCAAAGTTCTCCAGGAGCCCCAGGTATCTCAGGCCCTGGGGCATCGCTCAGGTCTGGTCTCCCAAAGTGCTATCACATCACCAAACTAGGCGTTAAATGAGCTTTACTGAGGCAGGACTGCTAGCAGCCCAACCACCTCAATTCAGTTTCCCACGAAGAGAACACTATGTTCCCAACTGGTAAGTTCAGAAAAACCTCAAGATCAAGGAATTCAAATCCCTGTCCTAACTTCTGTTCACTCTGTAGCTCCTGAACTACAAATGAAGTATTCTGGCCCTAGACTCAATTTTATCACTAGCTTTTCACATAACAAAACTTACTCATCTGCTAAATGGGTGGGAATCAAGTGCCATTTAGTTTATGGAAATGAACTTACGGACTCCCTGAAGCTCCCACAACGGAGAATTAAGAAACAGAACCAGAGGAAGATTAGGATAAGTGGGATTTTTAAATGTGTGTCTACAAAGCTAGTCTCCTGCTACCTTCACTGTAAAACAGTTCATTCTTTTATCTTCCCTTCACTTATATGTAAGTAAAGGTTTTCCTTTTGATTGGATTGTAAGGTTGGAAGCAGGTAAAGGGAGCCAACCCTACTAAGAATTTCACGAAAGCTGACCTGAGAATACTCCCTGTTACAGCGGAACAAAATCAGTAAGTTAAAAATGTCGTTACCTAGATGAGGGTCTGTGCCTGCGCTCACACAAAGTTCCATTTAGATGAGAATTTACTGTTTGGAAGGTCCACAGTCCACCAGTGACAAAATAAAGGAAAAATCCTTATGTCAAAACCTGCATCCCTCACATTTAATTCCACTCCTTTGTCTTCATGTTTTATTTTCTGTAAAGCATGTTCTTAGGATTTTTATCATTTCCCATAGTTTAAACAGCAGTGCCTAAGCAATCAGGAACTTGCACCTCTTCACAAGCAGAAAAAAATGAGACACACAACGGTTAAGGACAACGTTTATTGCTACCAGAGGCTTTTATCATTAGCACATGGTTGGTTCTGATTGCAATACCTTATTCAGACTGCACAGGAAGCTCAGAATCCAGAAGTCAGTAAGAGAAATACAGACAGGTTCGGGAGACAGAGAGAATGACTTTTATCGAGAAAATCCGAATAGCTTAACATAAAACGAGGGCACTGAATTCAGTTATTACATGTTAGAGACCCAGATCATAGAGCTGCCCTAACATCTAGACCGGCCCTCCTACTGATTATAGTGTGAAAAGGAGCTGAGCAGTTACCCAAAAAATAAAAAAAATCAAATTTTACTTGTTACGTGTTTCTTTGGTGAGCACCTGGATATATTAACTTTATCACAAATTTTAGTATAAATGTCAAAAATGCTTTCAACAAATCTGAGGGTCCTAATTACATGCCACTTTTAAGCTTCAGCTTAAGATAAAAACAATTTTGTTTCCAAACTCTAGATATTGAAATAAGACTAACACAAAAATCAACATGGTAATGTGAGTCCTTTTTATATTAACCACCTCTAATTCATATGGGGCAAGTTTGAAGTACCCTTTCAGATTAACTTGAATTTGAATCATGGATTAAAACATGGCTATCAAACTGAAATAATATGTTCACTAAATTGCTAAAAAAATAATTTCGAGCGTTTCCTAATCAGTGGAAGTCAGGCTACATATTGACATGCATAAAATTCATTTAAGTATTCAATGAAGGAGTGAAAGCAAGAGGAAAATTAAGTCAGGACACTGGGGATTGGGTTTGCTAGCTAAGAATTTTGGGAGTTTTTTTTTTTTAAAAAGCACTGAATGAATTTTTGACTTGGGAGCGATCTACATTACATTTTAGCAGAGAAGGGTGGAACTGAAAAACATACAAAAAATTTTTTACTTTAAAAAAATTGTTGGATCTTTTGAATTTTACACTCTTTTGGTCTTTAAGTGCTTAAATAACGTTGAATTACAATTAGCCACACAAGTAAATGGTTTTTTTATTCCTGGCTCACTTCACATCAGCCTGATAAGGTATATACCTTTATACAGCCTTCCCTGGTTTTCCACGTTCCCATCGCAGAGTAGTAACACCTGAAGCTACATGACAGACACAGGCTGCAAAGGTGGACACGGGGAAGCATGCCCCTCCTGCCTGGATAAATCAGTGCCACAAACAGAACCCACATTTTCTGAAGCATTATCTTCGTTATAGAGCCGTTTGATTCCGTCATAGAAGTCATCCACTTCCATTTCCTCTACTTTGCGTTTAGCAGAGGTGTGTTTGCACCCACTGGCAGCTGGGAGATGATGACAGAAGGCTGCTGTACTTCTGACTGGCACTTCTGGTTTGCTGTTGTCCTTGGAGAAATCTGGGCCTGGGACAGAGGAGGGATGTAATCTGAACACTCCTTTGTCACAGGTCACCAGGGTGTGCTTGAGGGGACGGTAGACATAAACGGAATTTAGAGGCAGGGAAGACTGCAGAGTAGAAAGGTGATGTGCCACAAGCTCCCGACAGTGGATCAACTGGGAGCTATCCATCTGGGCCGGGGAAAAAGGGGATGATTAATGTGGGCTGCTCTGTCATCTGCTGGCCACTTTCCCTCCCTGTGCCCCCCGTTTCTTTTTATCCACCCCCTATCTTCTACCTCAAACTCATCTATTCCTCCAGCCTTAGGAGTTATGTCCAAATCTGTATTTCTAATATAAATCTCTTTGGAACTTGAATTCTGTATTTGCATTTGTATGCCGAACACCTTCATGCAGGCAGAAACTCTTGTTCACTGCTACGTATATGTCCAACGTTTGCTTTTCTTCAGTCTAGTCCCCCTGTGTAGGAGGACCTTCACCCCACGTATTTTGCCTCTTCTAGTCTCTTCAGTGAAGACCAAAGTACAGATAAACACAAACTTCACTAAGAATGTAAGGAAGAAGCCAGAGGCAAGAAAAAATTTAAATAAGGGATGGGGAAGGCTGTCTGGCCTTTAGAATAAAACGGAAAATGCGAACTTTTGATAAATCCTGTTTTTGTAGAAGACAGCAGGCTTGACAATACTAGGAAGAAATGTTTTTGCTTAATTTGGGGGTTACACTAATTCCATGTTATCCTTTAGACTAGTTCAGGTATCCAATCTGTCTCCTACACCCTTCACTCCTACACACCCAAAGTCCAAGCTCATCTGTTTCTATGTGAACTGGTCATCAAACTTACCATGTTATATTAGAACAATCTATTTAAACATTTAGCTTTTCCATTATAGACTACAAGATCCGAAGAGGTAGGATTACTTCACATTCATTTTTATTCCTTAGGTTTCTAGCATAATGACTGTACATGGAAGGCCTTTAAAATCTTACGTCTGGTAAAGAGTCTAATTATTCCAGTCTCTCTGTTCTCTCCCTGTAATTATATCTGCAGTCAAAATACTCTTACTCTAGCGACATAAGATTTCTCCCTTACTCAAATTTCTTAGTGGCACCCCAATGCCTACCAGCAATAAGCTAGCTAACCTTGTAAATAAGGCTCTCCACAATCTGACCCCAACCATCATTTCCAGCCTTATCTCTAGCATATCTCAATTTGTGCTCCACATTCCTGCCAAATGGGCCTGCTGCTCTCTATTCTGTACAATCCGTGCCCTTTCTACTTTATCCTCGCTCACCTTTTTTCTACTTATTGAAGTTGTATTAACTATTCCTTCCCGTTTGGGCTAACTGCCACCACCCTCCAGGAAGCCTATCTTGACTGTTTAACTGTACAGGGATCACTTTATAGTCTTGTGTATTTCATAAGCATTTTTTAACATTTCTTAACCAAGTCTTATTCACACGTATATAACCTGCAGCACATAGCATGACTATTTGCAATGCCACAGAGAAAATAAAGGAAAACAACATGCTCTGCAAAAACACATTTGGTCACAAAATTATTTTTATCTCTAAATGTATTCATTCTTGTAACTCAAGAAATCAGTGAAACAAAGCACACAGAAGAGGGACAGGGCTTCACAGTTAAGATGATTGATACCCTAGCCAGTACACTTCAAAAAGCGTACAAAAGAGGTAACAGAAATGAAAGACAGAAATTGGGAAGTGAAAAGAAGGCTATTATTTTAGGCAACTACAGAAGGCTATTAAAATTATTTCTAAAAAGTACCTAATTTAATAAACTGTTCTTTAGCAAATGAATGATACTTAGTGACCTAGAAAAACAAAAGTATCACCACAAATATTCTAAAGCCTTGGTCATTAGGCATAATACCACAGCAGAATCCTGGGGGAAAAAAGGCATGTATTTCTAGTAAAAGACTATTTATGTCACTATAATCTTTCTCTGTGAAAAAAGTAAGTAAATAGGGAGTTAGTATTTTAGAGGTGAGGACTAGTGAAAAATGACAGAGCTA
This sequence comes from Rhinolophus ferrumequinum, assembly GCF_004115265.2. Taxonomy (NCBI): domain Eukaryota; kingdom Metazoa; phylum Chordata; class Mammalia; order Chiroptera; family Rhinolophidae; genus Rhinolophus; species Rhinolophus ferrumequinum. Next base: position 33,172,812 of record NC_046288.1, read on the forward strand.
GAGACACACTGGAGATTAAACACTGAAAGTTTGAAAGGAAGACATTCAAATAGGTTACTGAGGCGAAGGGGGAACAGAATAACATGATATAAGTGGTAGGTTCAGATGGACCCAGGTTCACTGGACAGCATGAAGCACTGAGAAAACCTACCTCAGTAGTCTGACCTTAGGCACCTTCAAGAAGAACTGGAAGACTCTGGTGAGCAGGGGCTGCTTTTCTAACTCCCTACTCTAATTTTAAGCTACACCACAGCAGGTATCATCAAATGCGACCACTGCCCGGCTAGTGACTAGCGAGGCCACCGCACTCACTTGGGCAGGTCAGCACCCTGAGATTATCAAGGTGCGCCACAGCAGTCAAAGAGGAGGCCATGAGTATAGCCACAGAAGTAGAGCAATGAGAAAAGGAGTAAGAAGAGAAAAAGGTTTAGCTGTCCCAGAATCGTGGCCAACAGGCAGCACAAGAACAAGTAGGGTTGGGGGGTGGTGGTGGGGGGAACAAGGAAGGACAAGAGGAAGTTACCTTTCAAACCAGGGGACACTCACTGTCCTGTACTTTGAAGTCCAGAGGGCACAGAGGCAGAGCTAGTGACAGTGGCCCCCTCACAGAATCAGAAACCCAGGAGGTTTAGAGAACTGCTAAGACCAAAAATCTCAGTTTTGTAAACTTCCTCGTTTTTAACTATCTTCCCCATTATAACTGGAATACTACATGGGGCAGAGACTTTTTTTTTTTTTTTTTTAGAATTACTGTATCCTGGTGCCTAGATCATAGATTTCTCAATAAATGTTTCTGAATATAACTATTTATATATTATTTAAGAGAATGGAACAGTGGTTTTCAAATTATGTCCAAACAGCTTACGGAAGGAAAAAGGCCATGCTGAGCAGGACTCTGTACCCAACAGGTCTCTGCCCCAAATATTTCACTAATGTTTTTCTACTTTGTATTCTGGGATTGTGTGTGTACAAGGTTTTGTCGGGGGTGGGGCAGGGTTCTAGTTTTAAAAGAAACTCCGAAAAACACTGACTAGAAGCTTTAAAGTTAGTATGGAAAAAGCACTGGTTCTCTTTTATTTTCTTTACTACTAAGTAGTCCTGTGTGTCTCCGGGAAAGCCTCGAGTTCCCTGGACTGCAGGTATAAAATAAAGGAGTTGAATGAAATGATTTCTAAGATTCCTTCAAATTCCAAGTTTGTGATACTCCTTCAGTAACGGGAGAAACGTTTCAGTGAACATTTTCTTCTTAGTGAATGAACACTTTCTTCTTCTAGCACCAGAAGACTTATGAGCGATCAGCAGGTTCTCCAGCGTTCTTCTATAGAGAACAAGCCCTCAAAGCTACAGAATACACACGCTATTTACAACGTTCTTATTACTGATGCTTCAGTCTGTCCATTCTCTGTAACAGTGATACTTTATATAGCAAGTTTTTTGTGTTCTAGCTTGGGAATAGGCACAGAGACCAAGTCAGGAGGCATTTAGATATGTCATTTGTACCAATAAGAAAATGAAAAATATAATGTAGGAAGTTTTCTATTAATGTCCCTTCCCCCACTTCCGGTCTAATGTAATGTAACGATTAATACTCAACTTCATTTTCCAAGACTCTAGGTAGGCAAAACAATACTAGCAACTATCTCCTAGGATTTATTTCCATTACAGCACTTATTTCAATGGAAAGAAGCACCTCTCAATTATTTCAATCTAAGATATGCTATTAAAAGAACATATATCCCTTACAAAGGAGAAATGACTGTTACATTAACGTCATATGTCCCAGAAGAAACTGAACCATGCTAAAAACAGTGGAATAAAGCATAGAGAAGAGGGATGGGGCTCCATCTACCGTGTTTCCCTGAAAATAAGACCTAGCAAGGGCTGGCCTGGTGGCTCAGGTGGTTCGAGTGCTGTATTCCTAACGCCAAGGTCACCGGTTTGATTCCCACATGGGCCAGTGAGCTGCGCCTTCTACAGCTAAGATCATGAACAACGGTTCTCTCTGGAGCTGACTGAGCTGCTGTGAGCAGCTGGAGGCTGGCGTGAGCTGCTGTGTGCTGCCATGGGCTACCATGAGTGGCCGGCAACTGGTGAGAGCTGCCATGAGCTGCTGTGAGCGGCCAACCAACGACTGGTGACCGACTGCCTCAGCAGGGGGTAGCGCAAGGCTCATAATACCAGCATGGGCCAGGGAGCTGTGTCCTACACAACTAGACAGAGAAACAATGACTTGAACCGGAGTGGGGGAGGAGTGGAAGAAAGGTGGGGAAAAAAAAGACTTCGCCGGACCATCAGCTCTAATGCGTCTTTTGGGGCAAAAATTAATATAAGGCCCAGTCTTATATTAATTTTTGCCCCAAAAGACATTAGAGCTGATGGTCCGGCGAGGTCTTATTTTTGGGGAAACAATAATATATCGCCCTGATAATTATCCTTTTTATAAAAAGTCTCTCAGCCCTTTTCTGCTCACAAACTAGGGTCTGAAATTCTCAGAGCTGAGAGGTATAGCACTAAGGTACTTCTTATATGCCTGCTAACTATTATAGGTCACATCTATAAGATCATCAATTATAACTATCTTACAAAACACCAATTTCAAGTATTATTCTCATTTTTCTTTCATAGTATTCTTTTATAAGTTTTATTAATTTAAACTGCAGCTCTTTGCTAAAATTAGTTCTTTTTATGTTACAAAAAGTTTTTAAGCTCAGAATTTAAGCCTTTTCTCTAAAATCCAATGAAACAAATCAGAATCACTACTGAACTACTGACAAATGAGAATAAACAGAGACAGATAAAGGGAAAGTAAATCCATAAATCTTCTATGGATTCAGCTGGCAGAGTACAGTTTGCAGATTTAAACTTTTAAGTTCTGTTTGGTGACAAGAATATAACCAACAAGAATTCTCTCAAAGTAGTTGCTAACATTTAATACCATTACTAACTTTCCATTTGAATGAGAATTTTCTCCTCTAAACCCTTACATTTTATATAGATAATTGATAAAAATTCAACTGACCCATAACATTTTACATCAATTTGCAAATACAAGTTATGGACTAATCTCAGGTAACTATAGGAACTACCAGGACAAAACCTCTTTCAGAAAGATAGCTTCTACTTGCCAAATTCTGATACAAATACTTCACTTTCTAGTCAACACTAAATGATTGCTTATCTGAAAAGCAACTTCTTGCAATTTGTTTTTGACTTATCTTCCACAAAATGAGTGAAGTATAGAAGTACTATAATGAAACCTACAAATGTAGCTAGGAAGGTTGTTCATACAAAACTAAAGAATATATTATTGAGAATCATACTAATTTTTCAAGATTCTTAAAGGTTTTAAGTAATATAGAAGGGTTGGAAAGAATCAAGAAAATATCTAAGCTTTACAAGAGAAAGGATGACTAGTCCGTAAATTTAAAGTGTACATTTATTTTACTCTTTACTCTTAAAAACAGTTTGCCATTACAAGATTAGAAATGTGTCTTAATTTTATAACTATCTGGTGAATCCTATGTATCTAATAAGAGATACACTTAAAATGAACACTAATTAAACTGACACCTACCTGTGCTTTCTGAAGCAGTTCAATTGTAAAAGGAAGCCAATCAGGAATGAGTTTCTCCATTTCCAAACTAACCATGGCCAGAGCCAGCATGGATCCTTTGAATTGCAGAAGTTGGTTGCAGGCCATACAGTGAAGTAGCTGCTTGGTGAGGACTGCCAAATGTTGAGATGGGCTCGCTTTGTGCAGACTAAACAGTAACTGGGGCCTCGTTGACACTGCAATGGCATGGAACTGGGGGGAGGGAAAAAAAAAATCACAAGATCATTCTGGTTTTACTTATATGTTTACGTAAAGTATGTATAGAAATTGACGTAACCTCAGGTATTATTCAATTTTTAAGTTTGCAATTTTAGCTTCAGTGATTTGACATATATCCTAATTTCTAATTTTTCCTTGGCTAATTGCAGTAATTTCCCATTTCCTAAAAATCAGAACAAAACAAATGAGCAAGCAATCTACTTTCCAAGTTAGGAAATAAGGAATAAATTTGGTGTATTTGGTGAAAAGGACTACTTTTCAAATAAGACTTCAGGTATATTTACAATGTGAAGAAAATCCAATGGTGTGGCTGTGTGAAGATCCCAATTCAACTTATCCAGAATAATTCTCTCCATCCTCAGAATTTCAGATGAAGAACATCCACAGAAACTGTCTCTTGCCAACACCTTCAGTACTGGAATTCTCTATCCAAAGCAAAGGATAATGGGGCAGGGATGGAAGCACAGAAAAAAATAAACTCATTTTTAATTTTTGTTTTGGTAAACAGAAAGCAAATTAATAAATGGAGAGAAATTCTCAAAAAAGAGACATAACTAATCTTTAAAGGAAAATATTTACCTCATCCTCCTCCACAGTCTTGGCGGCTAGGAAAAAACAGCTGATTGCAATACAACTCAAGTATTTTGGGTGGGCCTAAAATTTTGAAGAGGGGGAAAAAGCAACTTCAGTGATTCTTCAAAAAGTTAAAAGTTTATTTTAAAAAACCAGATATGCAGATGACACAAGTATGCATACATTCAACAGAATTCAATTAATCAGAGATTCCCACCCATTGCTTTCTAAGATCAGAGCTAACTTTTAACTTTACAACCCTAACCATATTCTATGGAAATACTAGGATCATTCCATTACTGGAAGTTCAACCAATGCTAAGTAGCCAAAGATCATTTCTATCTAGCAGAGAAGAGCCTGATTCTAGAAAACAATTTTTAATTTAATAAATAAAATACCCCAAATAAAAAATATATGTATGTGTATTTTTTATTTTTAGGCTAGTTTTATCCCCTTTACGTATCATATCAGTAAGATTAACATACTCGGTATTAGGAGAATTAAACAGAAAGAAGAGCTATAAAAAGGTTATTAATATATCTAAAATGCTTTAAAAATTATAGGATGAAAGCAGATGAGTAGAAATTTTCTAATTAAGTGTCCCACACACTTAATTAAAAAATTATTAAAGTTCCATGGTAAAAACAAAATGCTCCTAAATATATACAGAATCAGTTAATGGAGAAAACAGTTCTTGAGTTTGACACCCGCAGGAAGGTTTGAATTTATTTACCTGTTTTCTTTATCTACAATAAGACTGGCCCACTTTCTACCTTACTGATAAAATAAGGTGCCAATCCAGCATCAGCATCCAGTTTTAAATAATCAGAACAATTTAGTCCAGTTATAGTGAGTGACACAGAGGTTAAGTTATATAACACAAAGAAAACCTGTTTCAACATTTATTTTTTATTTAAATATTACATTCATTCCTGTGAAACCGGAGATGCCTTCTGATAACTACAGTACAGCCTTGATTAATTAACTTATTTAGTAAACATGCCAAGGACCACTGCCACAGTATAAGTGGCACACTGTCTAGGAATCTTACAATCCTCTATTTGTATGAGATAATAAAAGCTGGCTCAAGACTATTAATTTTAAAATAACCATTAATGCTAATAAAAACATTACAGTTTAGAAAGTACTTCCATAAATACTGTCATGTCTATTATGTCTTCCTTTAACAGCTGAGAAAAGTCTCAGAAGTTAAGGGACACCACACAAGTAATCTAGGAAGTGAGTCAGACTTGTTGCTAAGCTAGTTTTCTAGGCTCCCTTATTTCCCTAGGAATACAACGCATCAAACCCAAAATCCAAAGGTAATCAGATTTCATTACAAGGAACAGAGGCCAAGAGTTAACAACTTTGGGTAGGCAATGCAACCCCTAAATCAGGGGCACCAATAATAAATTTAGTAGAACAAATCCCAAAGCAAGTGTGCGATGTTTTTAAAAAAAACAAACAGTAGTTCTAAGTCCTGAATATACATCAGGATGTATTCTTTAAATACAGACACCCAGATTTCACCTCCTAGAGATTCAGATTCATTAGGTCTGGGACAGGGCTCAGAGTCAACACTTTGAAAGAGCTTCATAGCACTTTATTGTGCAGTTAGGAGTGAGGCTCCATTCACTGTTGGAGCTCTTTCATGGTCCTCTTGAAGTGTTTTTATTTAAACTATGACTACATTCTGTGTTTCAATATAGAGTATGCCTAAGTAAGAGTATCTGATGCTAATAACATGACAGGACCCATTAAGTAAGAACTATGAAAAAATGAGATTATACTTGGCGAAATTCTCTAATTGTTTTAGAAACTTGCCCAAATCTGTTTAAAATGTTTAATATTAAGGTAAGTAACAATCTTCTTTGATAGAAGCTATAATAAGTTCATTAATAATTTTTGAACAATATATAACCCAAGAGAAGGACTGACCTTAAACCTTAAACGCATCTTCATCTTTCTCTGTGAAAGGAAGGCTAGCTGTTGTAGGGGGCTGGGGGAGTGTGTGGGGGGGACTTGACACTGAGATAAAAGTGGGCATCTCAAATCACCCAGATTTCAGGCCATCAGTATCATTATAATGAAGGGTTCTTTAGGTCTCTTAAAAGTAGAAGTTTGAAACATAAAAAGGTAACTGAACAGCCATCCAAATTCTATGGCTTCTATTTTTTATACTGAATAACGAAGAGCAGAGCACCCTCAGCACTGAATCCATAGTTCTCCCAGTTTCCATATTCCTAGGTGTACAAAATGACAAATAGAATTGCTTTTCTACTTTTTCATACCTTGCCATTAAATAAATGCTGACTTTCTATTTGAAATCTGTTGAGGGCCTACTGTGACTCATTTTGCATAACATAACCAACGATATACCAACAGGAATAATATAAAACTTATTCATATATTTGTACGCTACCATTCAACAAAAATATACCAGTTAGTTTATGACAGTTCAGTTCATCTTGTTATGCTCCAAATGTGTATCTCTAGAAAGTATTTATACATTGTCCAGAAAACCACACAATATTCAATAAATAGGAAGTGACAGAGAAAAATGTGCAATAGCCTATACTTCTCTAGCCTGATTGACTGTCCACATCTAGAAGATGACTAAACAATGCTATATGGCTTGTACTAAAATCAGATAAAAAACTTCACAGGTTAAGTATAAAGTTATGAATACCTGTAGCAAAAAAAAATAAATAAATAAAAACTAACAGACTACAATTAGAAACATTTCTGAAAATTTGAAGCAGTTGAAGACATCATGTCTTATTGTAGGTACATATATCATGTCCACAACGATTTTCCACTTCTTTCCATCTTATAGAATGTTTACTAAGGGCGCCTGGTTTAGCACATAAACCCTCACACAAGAGGTTATGTTTAAGTGTATCCTGAAATATTTACCTTTACAGTAGCTAAAAACCTGTCCAAAAGACTGCTAGCCAGAGCAAATGTTTCTGGGTAAAGGTTGAACTGATACTTGAGTTTGGCCAGCCACTGAATTACTTCATCTCTTTGGAACGGAGAAACATTCTATAAGGGAACAATTGAAAGATAAAATTAAAAGAGAACAAGTAAAGTTTCAAGTTATCATCAAGAACGCTCTCTTATAAAAGGTTAGTAAATGCTATGGAATACATGTTCATATGTTAAAAAAATGTTTTAATGTTTATTCAAAATATATCAAATGAGATATATGAAGATAAAACTTTATGTATTGGTTGTAGCATTTAATATCAATATCCAATATTCTCATTCTTTATCAAATAAAACCTTCACTATGTCATCTCACCATTTACTTATACTTTAATTAAATTGAGGTATTCAGGGAATATAACATCTTAAAGTTTACGTTACACTGTTACCAACTGATAGTAATTTTGGAATTAAGTTTTCCTAATTCTTGAGAATAAGAAAATATTGTGACTTTCTAAGGCAGCAAATAGCCATTAAACAATCTTAGGAAATATAAATAGACTATGATAACAAAATGAAAGCCCATTAAAAACAAAACTAAAGTCAACAGGAATAAACAAAAGACAAATTACACATTTAAAGAATACTGAAAGGGAAAATTCATTTGAACTAACTTAACCACTGGAGAGATTATTACACAAACATAAAACGTTATTGTTGTTTTAATCTTCCGACATATTATTTTTAACTGCTGAGTGGAGGCTTAATTTTCAGAAGGTACACACTTTAAAGCAATGATGATTCAGATACCTTTACTCTTGAGTTTTGCAGGCACCATAAAAATAAAACAAAACAAACCTAATAATATTCAATCTACTAATAGTAAATGAAACAGAGCCGTATGAGTACTACCCGTCCTTCTGCCAGGTAAACACAACAAAGTACAGAAATTACTCTGAGCAGTGGAAGAATATTTTCAGTGAAGGCTCTAAACAAGTAACGGTTTAATCCAAGGTGTGCACTCAGAACCATTTAGGGAAAACTTAAAAAATATATGACTTACACCATTCTTTAGAAAATAGAGACCATAGCTTAAACCTTTTTCCTGATCAGTCAGGATCAACTTTATGAAATTATTAATAGTTCCTATCACAGAGGGGGGCATTAAGAGATATTAAAGCATGAAGGGCTATATATCTTGACAATATTATCTCCTCAAACAGGTATTTCAGTTGGAATTTCTTCTCTCCTTCCTTTTGGATTTCTTTTGTGTTGTGAGGAATACGTGACTTGCTCATTATAATCTCTGCCATTCCATGGGCTAATTTGTCTTCTCATTTTATTCCAAGTCTTCCGTCACTTTTTAGCTTTGGCACAACAAAGTGTTTCTTTATATTAGCCAAACTAACTAATCACACATATAATTTTTACATCTAACCCTAAACTCAGTTATAACTGGTATTTTATAGATTAACTGCCACACATTCACCTTCTGGTCAGTTCCTTTTGTCAAATAAAGACTGACCCTAGAATACTGCACAAGAAACACTGACAAGAAAATGAGATAAAGATGGTTTACAACCTCGTATATTAACATCTCACCATTAAGCTAGTGTTAAGACTATGAACAATAATCTGAAAACATCTGGCAATCAACATTTAATTCAGTTCACATTAATAAACATTAAGTGTCTATCATATGACAGGTACTGGGAATACAATGATGAATGAAAACTCCCCATTTAAACTTCAAAACTTAAAGTCTCACGGTGAGGCAAACAATCAGAAAATGTGAAAAGCACTACGGGAAATGTTAAAACAGAGGTATGGACTGGGCACTCGGGATATACCCTGGAAGAGCACCTTGGCCCAGTGTTGGGAGTAGAGTGAAAGATTAGGGGAGACAGCAACTAACTTGAATCTTAAAGTGAAAAAGGGGAGGGAATAATAATTTGTACAGCAAGGAAAGAACCACATTTTTGAGTCTGAACTTTACTCTGAAGGATAGGAATGGTATCAACCTGGAGGCAATAAATAACCTATTGTTAAACTCCTCCAACTTCCAACTAAAACTAAGGTGGGTGGAAAAGATGCTAGAAACCATACTCTGAAACCCAGTGATACAATTCCACAAATCAAAAAGAAACAGAGAGAGGTTCATGGGACTGAAGTTGTGAGCCTAACAGGTCCTGGGTGCAGAGGGTAGCAGGGAAATTTCTGTCCTGCAGAGACCATTGTTCAGCATGACAGAGGAAACTGGAGTTAGGCTACTACAGCCAGGAGTTGGATTCTCCCTCTGCAAAGAGTCTGAAAAAGGCAGTAAAACACTGCTACTTGAAGCTATGGCCTCTCCAGGAAGGCGAGAGGAAGCCGACACCGCCCTACAGGTAGGCCCTGGGTAAAGCAGCTGTTAGTTAGCATGGTCATTGGTTCTACAATATCCCATTTTCCATACAGCCCTGTGCTGCTACTTTAAGATCTAGTTCTCTAAAGGCCCCAGGTGAAGGCAGTCCCAAAACTTCTAGATGAAGAAAGTTAAGCATTCAAGAGAAATAAAATTCCTACCAAGATGAGTTTATATCTAAAATGCCAAAACAAGAAAAATAATGTTAACTAAGCCATCCAAACAAATCAATGACAAAAAATAAATTCACAAAAGGAGAGGTAGATGGTGATATAATCCAATGAAACTAGAGAGGCTTTTAGGGAGGCGAAAGAACAATGATCTAGAGCAGCAATGAGGGACAAGAACACCATGAAGTCCACCTTTAAGTCAGATGGGTATAGGAACACAAACACCCCTAAATGACAGATTGTATTACATAATGTGACTATTTGGTGTCTCACATTAAACAAAAACAGAAACACAGAATTGTAAGAAGTGTCACAAAAGATGGGCGTAATGTGCTATAAGTGTATATAACACAAGGGAACAGAGTTATATAGAGATTTCCATATCATAGTTATAACTAAATGGTATAAGTTACGTAAATCGCAAACAGAATACAAAAGGTACTCAAATGTTAGTATTGTCTTTTTCCACCTCTAAAACTACGTGATGCTCTAATAATGCCAGAAAAAACAAATTTATGAAATATTACATGTAAATAATTCTTTTAAACCAATTCAATTAGTTACGAAAGAGATCATGACAGTATCTTTGAACTTTAATAATGCCTGATGTTAAAATTTGAGAATAGGGACAAGAAAGCATTCCTGCATGGCCAGTATCATCATCAGTAGCCCAAACTAACAATAACAACAACAACAAAAAAACATGCAAAAGCTAATAGTTTGAGAAGACTCACTCTTAGTAAAGTGATAATGATTCTAAGATCACTTTCTCAAATCAATTCAAACATGTACTAAAAAAGCAGTAATATTTTCAGAATGGATTTATGAAAGTTGAATTCTGTGCCTAAGTAATGCCCTTCAGGAGGAAGGCAGGGAGGGAGGCCAGGTGGCCTACCTGTCTACCCAGCTGCTAACGCCGATAGTATTATATGTCCTGGTCAGGGGATCTGTTTTCTCTTACAATGGATTGCTCAAATAGGGTTAGGATGGTTCATTAAGTTCATTAACAACTATTCCCAAACAGAATTGATTCAACATAGGAAACCCCGGGTTTTACATTCTAAATGCTATTATTCTGATCATTAAAAGACAAGTCTCCAACTTTAAACACTACAATGTTCACCATCACCTGAAAGAGGAAATCCCCCAGACGTGGCATATAAGTCCCTCCATGACCTAACCCAGCATCACTCACCTTCCAGCACTTTTGGCCCTGAAATTCATACTGGAAGAGTAGTACTTGTATTTATGGTTCTTCCTTGCTCCTACCATGCTATTTTACGTCACTGTTCCTTTGCTCATACTGTTCCCTCTGACTGGAATACACTTCCCTCTCTTTTACCTGCCTTATTATGTATCCTTCAGTATTTCAATGGTCACTCCCAACCAGATACTTTCCCTGATAACTCAAGTTAGGCTAAGTACCTTCCTGTGTCCCCACAGATCTCTTGTCACACCCATTAAGTTCAACATTTTTTTTCTTAAATTACATTTCTGCTTTTGGCTATGATGGAGTAGGTAGCAGCAAACCTACACTCCAGCTGAAAACAACTAGAATAACAATTAACAACAACAAAAATCAAAACCTGTTTTAAAGGCACCAGAACCGCTAGGACAACCAGGTCTTAAGGAGCCAAGATTCTGGAGAGGAGGTAAGAAGAATAGATGAGTCCACATTCTGCAGCAGCTTTTCCTTCAGGGCATTTGCCCATCCTGTGAGTATGGCAAGAGGCTGAGTATGGGCAAAGAAACTAATAGGGCTTTTGGGAGTCTTACAAGGCTAGAGACAAAATTTGGAGACTTGAGGAGTCAAGAACCTAGTAGGGAAGATTAGGGTCAGAGATTTGAATGAATGTGACACTCAGGAGATTTTCCCCTTACCACATTTTCTGAGTGAAATTTTAAGGTTGGGAAGGATACGGATCTAAGAAGCTAAGCAGAAAACTTCTGAAAAGCAAGAATGAGTTCAGCGCCTTTCAGGAACAAGGGGTCCTAGTGAGGACTCCAGGCTCTCAGCTGGAATCCTTGGCCACACTCGAGGAGTTGAGGCAAGTCACAGGAAGATGAAGTCATACCCAACTGCACACCAGCCTCCAATCAGCACAATCCCTCACTGGATTAGAGATATTAATATCCTACTCAGTTTGCCCACTAGAGGGAACACTGAACCTTCCTGCAGAAAGGTAACTCTAGAGCAGGGGTGTCCAAACTTTTTTCAACGTTTTTTACCAAGGGCCATATGCGGTAAAATACACACACAGCAGGGCCACTCACTCGAGGTAAAGTACGTATTGCCTCCCCTGGTTTATTTAAGTAAACTAAATATTTTTGGAATTTGCTGCGGGCCAATTAACAATGGACTGCGGGTCACAGTTGGCCCTCGGGCCGCAGTTTTGACACCCCTGCCCTAGAGCCTCTACAATTTTCCATAATGTCCAGCATCCAATCAATAATTAGCAGGCATGAGAAAAAATGGAGGGAGACAAAAAGGTCTAGATCTTTTGAGGTATCAGAAAAAGACTTAATATACAAGAAAATACAGGAAAAGAAGAAAAATAAAACATGAAGAACTTCACTAGAGTAATGAAACCTATAAAAAAAATACAAAGGGAAATTCTAGAACTGAAAACAGCAGATTACACAAACAACAGAAGCAAATAATGGAAAAAAAATTAGAAAAGTTGGAAAAGACACATGTATAGTTTAGAGACAAGACTGTGTTTCTCTTCCGCAAGGAGTCAAGAAGACAGGAAATCATGGTTAGAAGCAATAGTGGAAAGAGAGGTAGAGAAGGCAGTCCCTGAGAATGGCAGAAGAAAACAAAGGAATTAGAACTAGAATACAGAAGTGTCCGCGGGGGTTACTCTAGCAAACAGCTCAAGCCCCTACAGCTCTTTAGTCCCATCCCTATCTTATTATCTCCCACCCCACCAGGCCAAGCCCACCCACATTTCGTAAGAATTAAGTATGGCTTCTAAAGGCAAATCCTTAAGTAGATCCCTCTTAGAAGTTGATACTGTTCTGTTTTCTGGTATTACTTCAGTAATATTTGTTAAATCACCTATAGAAACAGGCCAGATTAAGTGACAATATAGCAATAACAGACTACAAACTTCTTAGACTATCACCTTCAAAGACCATGCTGTAAAAATACGTCATTGTTGGTTACATACCGACTCAGGAGGAGGAGGAAAGGAATGGTTCTTAAGGGCAGCTGTAATAAAGCTTTGCGGCTTACTAGAATGTTGGAACATAAGGGCAGGAATTTCTGTTTTTCTGTTTTCCCCAATGCCTGGAATAGTGTATGGAATGTAGCAGATACATAATAAATATGTACTGACTGAACAACTGAATCCCTAAGTAAATTAAAAATGACACAAGCACATAAAAATAAAAAATGGAAAACAAAGAATAATGGGAAGAAAACTGCCTCAGCCCAAAGTATAACTCTACTGGGTACTTATTAGCTAGTCTTGAGCAAACTGGGACTACTGCATATTTCTAAGGATAAAGTGAGATATTAAGTGTGACAGCACACATAAATGCTCCTGGCATAAAAGGTATTCATGCACATTAACGAATCCTCAATGTGCTAAATGACAAATAAGTAACAGTAAATGGAAAACATTTCTTCAGCTTGTGGGAAAGAATGAAAGAAGCAGGCTAGAGTTAGAAAAAGCAATAACCTATAAACAAAGGTTAACCTAAACCAGCACAGGAGGAACTTAGATATTTGCTATTCATTCACCTACACATATCAAAAATTTCTTGGCCACATTCTTTATCCCAAGCAGTGCTAGGTAATAGGGATAAAAATATGTGTAAAACATCTTATACAGTAAGCTTTTGGAATGAATAAACCTCATAGTTGTTTGTAAAAAAATAACTGATATAATAATAGAAGTATAAAAATTCCCAAAAGGCATATGACCAACAGTAATTGAGAGGTCAGTTGGCTATCTTCCTAGAAGCTTCCAACATTGGCATTACCTTAGTAGTTTAAACTCCCTATAGATATTCAAGAAAGATAGAGCAATTTTTGTTCCCTAAAGACGATGATGTATGTAGAAAAGTGACTTAACTACTGTTAGTACTGGATTATGAGGAAAGAAAACAAGATATTTATTTTCCTAAAGCTGTAAATTAGAAAACAAACAAAAAACAAGCAAACAATAACAGTTCATTCCTAGTTTCTCTAATAAAAACAAGATGTTTCTCTAATAAATAATACAGCATGCCTTCCATGGTATGTTTCTCCAGTACCTATCAAGGTACTACTATATATTACAGTAGCACACACTTATTTCTAATAAAAGTCGTCTATCTAAATGAAGAGAAAAATCATTACCTGGTTTGTGGGCATTTTCGGCACATTTACCTTCCACATCTGGGCTTCCCTAGAGATTGCCGTTTCCAACAGGAAATACAACCTCTGGTTTTCCAAAGGCCCTAGAAACTTCATGATATCCTTTGGATCTGCCTGCCTCCCAGCTTGATGTAGCTACCTACAAAATCAAATATAAGACAATGCTCTTTATTTAATTATAGAATAAGTGTCACATTGCATAAATATGTTGGTTCTTATTAAGCAATTCATAAAACAAAGTAAGAATGTTACAAGGCAGTGTAGGATTTTATAGCTCTTTAAAATACATATTAAAATGTTATAATAAGTTATCTAAAACATTCTCACTTTAAATTTGAAACTCAGTTATAAAGAAAATAAAAACACAGCCACATAACTGATAGAATATTTGGACTCTGATCAAAACATTATTATATAAAAAATTTTTAAGTCATGAGTTTTTTATACTAGGAATTTAGAAGTAGTTGTCCCAAATATTCCCCTTAAAATCTAATCAGTATGGGCTGTTAACCTTTTTCTTTATTAAAAAGTTACATCAATTATATTAAATACTACCCATTCCCACTTAAGCAGTATGAAACCATCCCCCTAAGTATGAAATCATCTTTTTTCCATTTTAAAAGTTTTATTTGGTTTTTTCATTAATACATTCTCATGGTTCAAAAATATGCATAAAAAGCATAGGGAAAACAGTATGAAAGCATCCTGAAATGAGCTTCCAATACAGTGTCTGTCCACTAACCTCACATGTGGCCATTTATATGGGAATTGAATAAAGTTAAAATATAACTCCGCAGTCACAACAACTCCATTTCAAGTGCTCAGCAGCTACGTGTAGCTAGTGGATACTGCATTGGACAGTGCAGTAAAGGAACATTTGTATCAATGCAGAAGTTCTATTGAACAGCGTGATAAGAAAGCTCAACAGTAAGGTGACCAGCACTCTAAAAGGAGCACAGGTCTAAAGAGCCACAATCTAGATCTGTGAAAGGCAACTGCGAGTCCAAGAGAGATAGCTCTGAGTTTTAAAAAAAGGAAATTACAGATTTGAGAGTTACAACTATGTGCAGAAAATTGGATCAAACTTATGTAGAATGTGAAAAGACTTAACTAGATTTGATGAAAGCTAAGCAACTGAAAAGGTAATTAACTTCAGAAAGATTATGCAAGAAGGTAAATATAAAAACCACAGTATTTACTTACATAGCAATAATAATGAAAATACTAAATAGGGATTTCAACAAATATTGGGACCATGAAGGGTATTGGGAAACCATAGAATGAGAGCACCTTTACATTCATAGTAGGAAAATCATAATTAGTATCTAAAACTAAAACATCAAAAAAAAAAAGCAGTAAAACAAGTTATTTGAAAATATGATCTTGAATAACAAGAGAAACAGGTAAGAGCTGAAAGTAGTTAACCTCTAGGGAGTGAGAAAAGGGTAAAGAAGCCCTGCAGCAGGGGAATACTGTTTTTCATTATAAACCTCATATAACTATTTCACTTTCTCAACTGTGTACCTGCATGTGTATGTGCTTCAGATTCATGGGCTTAAAAAAAAAAATTAAATGTCTAGAATTAACATGTGGAAAGTTCCAAATTTTTGATAAAAATGTAAAATTTGGTAAAAAAATAACAAACCTCTTCTTCAATTTCCACATCCCCCAACTCTAGCTACTTACCTTCTTTCCTGTACTATTACTTCATACTTCACCTACTTGCTACTCGATCTACTGCAGATTACCTCTAGTTAACTGGATTATGATTGATTTTTTTTTTTTGCTTCTTTAAATTTCTGAGTTTTTGCAAATTTTCTATAAGCACAGTGTACTTTGCATACTAAGCAGAAAAAAGGTAAATAACTTACAGAGGGGAAAAAAATAATAACTACCCTGATAGGCCCATTTCAGGTATTAATAATTTCTTCCAACTCTTGATTCTCTAATCTGGTGTGATTTCTCTCCCTCCTGAAAGCAGCTGCCCACCATCTCCCCTCCTATAAATTCCTTTGTGGTCACATCTACCAATGTCATCTTTTTATCTATCACTCACTGTGCTCACAGCACAGTATCCTGATGAAATAGGGACTCAACCAAAGGTTCATTTCAACCTTTGGGGTCAAAAGCAAAAACAACCCAAAACAGAAGAAAACAAAACAAACCAAAATTTAATCTATCTTTAGCAAGCCAATCCTTCAAATGTTTGAAGGCTGCTAATGATAACACCAGTTCGTTTTTTCTATAGCTGAAAAACTGTTCGAGGTTCCTCACATGACAATTTTTGTTCTTCTAAATAAGCACCAGTTTATTAATGGAGTCTAAGATCATTAGCTATTTTTTGGAGACCACACCACACTATCAATTCAGGTAGAATTTATGGTCAACTAAAAAACTCTTAAGACTTTCTAAGTTACACTCTTAGGCAAACACCCCCTCCACCTGTCCCACCCAACTGTGTGTGGGGTTTTGGTGCCTTTTTCATACATTCTTGTTTAGGACCTTAAATGTATTCTTTCTTAAAAAAAAAGAAAAAAGTTATCTTATTAGATTTCATCTACTGTTATATTCTGCTGAGATGTTCTAAGATTCCAATTTTGTTGCCTTGGTACTTTTCTCAGATTCTCCACAATTAAATGAACAGACTCACTATAATTTCACCTAAAGCAGATATAAATATTAACCTTAGAAATAAATAATAACCTTAGAAATGAAGTATAAAATAGATGACCATCTGTCAAGAGATATTTAGAAGAAACACCTATCTTGGATGGAGACTGAACTTCATATATTCTAAGTTCTTCTAAACCTAACTTTAGTCTGTAATTAACTTTTTTTGTCAGAACTTCAACCTTACTTCACTAATTATCTCTATCTCACTGCATTAGCTAGCTACACCCAAGGTAGCTCACCAGGATTTCAGCTTTCTCAATACACTCCAATGTCTGGCTGCCCCAAGTGATGTCTCTTTCCCTGCAAGGCTTTCTTTGAAGATTACTTTTAGGGGGAACAGAGAAGGACATACAGGATACAATCATGTAAAGAAGAGTTATCTCAGAAGGGATTCCTGTTCTCCAATCTCCTACAATTAAGGTCCTTAGCAGACTTTCAAATATTTAGATCCTTTATCAACTTTTTTAAAACAAAGAAATCTGGGTCAAAGAAGAAATCACAAGAGAAATGAGAAAATACTTTGAGATGAATGAAAAATACAACCTAACATACCAAAACGTATTGGATGCAATAAAAGCGGTGTTTAGAGGGAAATTAAAACCTGTAAATGCTTATATTAAAAAAAAGAGTTCAAATCAATGCCTCAGTGTTCTATCTGAAGACACTGGAAAAAGTAGAGCAAACTCTACCCAAAGCAAGCCAGAAGAAAAAAATATTAGAGAGGAGATTAACAGAGAATAGAAAAATCTATAAAACCAAAAGTTGGTTCTTTGAAAAGATCAACAAAATTATCAAACCATTAGCTACACTGACCAAGAAAAAAACAAGAGGCTAAACTACTAAAATCAGGAATAAAGAGGGGACATGACTACCTACGTTACAGAAACAAAAGGGATTATAAAGGAATTTTATGAACTGTATACAAATAAATTGGACAACAGAGATGAAATAGACAAATACCTAGAACGACAAACTACCAAAACTGACTTAAGAAACAGAAAAGCTGAATAACCCATATAACTAAAAAGATTGAATTTGAATTAGTACACAAACTATTATCAAAGAAAAGCCTATGCACCAATGGCTTGCTTCACTGCTAAATTTACAGAAAAAGTAATACAAATTCTTCCCAAACTCTTCCAAAAAGTAAAGAGGAGGAACATGTCTCAACTCATTTTATGTGGCCAGTTAGTAACCTGCTACCAAAACCAAACAAAGCAACAGCACTAGAAAACTATGCTCAATATCTCTTCTAAATATAGACACAGAACTCAACAAAATACTAGCAAATTGAATCCTGCAACATAAAAAAAATTATACACCATAGCCAAATGTGATTTAGCCGGGGAATGTAAAGATGGTTTAACATTCAGAAATCAATCAGTACCATATCAACAGAAGAAAACAAAGGAATCATTCTTTGCTCACACTAGGGAAATGTAGCATAGGAAAAAGTTCAAATTCTCTTAAATTTTAAAACTTGAGATATAAATAATGCAAGTGAAAGACAAAAAGGATAGAGGACACCTGTGGGGATATTCCAGATTAAATGAGGCTAGAGAAAAATGAAAGTGCAATATCTGACCCTAGACTGGATCCTGTACTGGAGGGAGATAAATGCTAGAAAGGTCATTAAATGGGTCGATTGACATAAGGGGAACATGGACAAAGGACAGGTTAAAGTAAATGCATCAATGTTAAATTTACTAAAGTTGATAACTTTACTGTGATTCTGTAAGAGAATATCCCTATTCTTAGGAAATACACACTAAGAAATTTAGAAGTAAAGGGCCATAATGTATGCAACTTATACACACACATATATGTATATATGGGGGGGAGGAATGACAAATGATTATATTATCAGAGTATTTTTTACATTCCTTTTTTATGTTCCTAATAAGACACATAATATGACACACTGGAGAAAGCACTGGCTTGAGTTTTACTTCTTTTATTGACAGAACACAAGCCTATTTTCTATTGTATAAAACAGAATATTTAAGTTAGATGAATAATGAATCCTGCTAAGGAATAAAATACAAACACAATATAATTTTACTGTTTTAAATAGAAAGTTATAGTCGTATCTTGTTATTTTATGCCAATTGTTGATTACAGCCAGAATTTTGAATGCACAGACAGAAAAACAAAAATACTGTATTTTGGTTGGCATATTTCACACACTTCTAACTATGATAGTTTCACATTTCTCCTCTCATCCTTTCAATTGCTACTTCTGCTTGTTTATCAAATAGCTTAATGTCTGAGTGAAGCTTATAAAATCCTTATTGTACAGCATAAACTATATTATAAATCTACATAGACAGATTTCTGCTCATCTGAGGAAGTGTTGAAGTGCTACGTATACAACAGAAAAAAACTTCATTAATATGAAATTATTACATTTATCGTCATAACACCAACCCTTTTAATAATTCTGTACTGGTGCTGACTTCTGAATCTTAAGTTCCTCTTCCAAATAAGATGGATTTATTAATGTGACTATACAAGAACCTCATGTTCTAATATTACCTCCTTGACTAAATTTATACCCTTAAGCTAACAATGAACTACAGATATTTGTAATTCCAAAACAGGCTGCTTTTTTCCAATCTCTATGCCTTTCCATACACTGTTCTTTCAACTTGAAATGTCTTCTCTAGCTCACACTTCCCTTCCGACAGTTGTCATTTACATCAATCTGAAAATGGTACCTGCCTTCCTATATCTGTACTTGGACATAATTCTCCTTTTGCATTTAATTGCTCAGTGATAATTATTTGTAGATGGCAAATACTCTGAGTTAACACTAGGCCTAATAAATAATAATAATAGCTTACACTTGTTAAGTGCTTAACAAATAAAAGCAATGAGTGTTTACTACTTGGCCAGGTATTGTTCAGAGTACTATGCCATATTAACTCATTTACTCCTCATACAACCTTATGAAGTTGGTATTATTAAGCCCGTTTTAAAAATGAAGAAACATGCACAGAAAAGTGACTATTTTTCATTTTTAAAGTATTATAAAATCAGAATAAAACATGTACATACACTCTTAGCTTCCAATCTTGACCAAGAAACATTCTGGAGTTCCATTCTAACTTACTGGAATGTCACACTGCCACATAAAGTCAATTAACTGTAACTACAAATCACCTCTACTGCACCTTCCCAACACTGGCTGATTCTACTAGTCTGCTCTTAACCAGTATTTAAGAAAGTTTTCCTAGTCTGGAAGCTCAGAATGTCTAACCCATGTGGCCCCAGATTAGAGAATCTAAATCCTGTCCATTCCCTTCTATTTCGTCTGCCACCAAATGACCTGGAAAAGCTAGGAAGCAGATAACACTACTGTTAATCTTTTCAACAAATACATTTTTGGGACAAAGACTATATATATATAGCACAGTCCCACAATGCTAGGGTTTGAATTCTGGCCAGCGGATTCTGTGTTATCTAAGGAAGAAATTACTTCCTTTTGTGGAGCCTGTTTTCCTCATCCGTACAATGAGACTCCTAAACTACGTGCTTCAATGAGTCCTTGAGGATTCAGTGAGTTGCAGACCACTTAGAACAATACCTGTCAGCTAAGGCTCAACAGGTACTATTAACATCACAGGGTCACACTCTGCTTCTCACATGTTGAGTGTCTTCCCCCTAACAGAAGAAAGGCTGCTGAGCTTGGCATTCAGAAATCTTCAGTCTGATTTCATCCTACCTCCCAAGAGATACCTTCCACTATTCTGCTACCCAATTCTAACTCCTGCCAGAATGATCTGCCATGGAACCTCGAGCTCAGCAGAGGCCCTTCTGCCCCCTTTACAAAATTTCGCTCTTTTTAAATCTGCCTGTCAGGTTGCAACTCAAATCTCCCCTCCCCTCCAATTTCCCCCACCCCTGGATAACGTTCCCCGTCACCGAGTGCCCGCAGCACTGGCGGTTCACCCCATTCATTAGGCATTCCCTCCGTTTGGCCAAGCAGATCATCTTCCTGTCGCTCCCGCAGGCGCGCTGAAGTCTAAGGGTGGGAGTGTGCCCCCTTCTTTGTGTAGGATGCAGGCTCGATCTGCTGTTCCCACAAAAAAGTTAGTCGCAGACAAAAAAACTGGACCGAAAGGGAACTCAGCAGAGCCGTTGCAAACTGGGCAGGTGCGTTGCTGGACTGGTGTGGAGGGAGCGCGCGGGCGGCAGGAAGGTCCTCCGCAGGGGAGGATGCGCAGGGGGGCAGTGCGGGGGGCGGGCCTTGGAGCGCGCGGCTCCGGCGCTTCCCTTTGGGCGGCGCGCGCGGGTCGCGGGGACGCGTCGAGCCCCCCGCCCCCGCTCGCTCACCTTCTCCTCCTCTTCCTCCTCCTCCTCCTCCTCCTCCCAGGCAGAGCTGTAGGCCTCACAGTGGTGACGCGGGGTCATCCGGGAGCCCGTTACCACCTCATGTTCCTCAGCGCGCGGCGGCGGGGCGCGCAGGACGAGGACCGGGCCGATTGAGGAGGGAGAAGAGGGGAAACCGGGCCGGGTGGCGCGGGCGCTGGCGCTGGAGCGGGACGCACGGCTGCAGCCGGGGGGTCAGCGAATTAGTTCCATGACGACTGTGAACCTGAGGCCGCCACCGCCAGTCCCGCTCCTCCAACCACCGCCACTTGTGCCCGGGTGGGGAGGGGGCTCCCTTTCGCCATAGGGCGGCGGGGGCCGGGGAGAGGCGGGGGGTGAGACCGGCTCTGCCCCTGCCCGGGGGATGCACCTCCGAGGGGAAATGGTGAAAGGGAGGAAGGGGGAAAAAGGAAAAAAGAAAAAAAAAAAAGGAAGGGGAAAGGGGAGAAAATAAGAAAAAGCGAGACAGAGGCGCTACCGCGTCCGCTCGCGGGGAAGTCTAGGGAGGAGGGGGGAGGAAGAAGTGCCGGCTTCTTCGGCTCCGCCCTCGCGGACCGATTCCTAGAGTAGTTATCCTTGTAAACATCGCTGAGTTGGTCTCTCTCACCCTACCCTGTTTCCTCCTCTCTGGCTTCCCCGGCCAACGGACGTACAGGGAAATCCGGCCAAAAGGTGGGCTATGGGAGACGGGCTGGAGAAGGCTTTGACATTAGGGTAGAAGAACTGAAGACATTTTCTGTGGGTTAAGAAAAGCCAAGGTGCGTGGACTCGTTTTCCTTGGTGGAGCGGAAGGGTCCGTATGAACCGCACGGTGACGTAAGCGCCCCGTCAGCTCCCTGGAAGAGGCGTGCGGTGGCCGGAGAGTGCGCTGCGCATGCGCGCCGGGGAAGAAAGGCGGCTGAGCGGTTCGCTCCGGGGTGGTGGTCTGTCAGGATGCTCCTCTGGCCGAAATCTAGAGCTACCTACCCGGTTTTATCCAACCTACTTGTCTCTAGGGCTGGTAGGAGGACTTATTGGGAAGGGGCTGGTGATCTGCTGTGTAAAATCTTGTATCCTTTGTTGACCTCGCAAAAAATTGTGTTCTCTTCTTACCATTGACGTGTAAAAAGAATTGCGGTGTTTTCGCTGCCACGTCCTGGGTGCAGGGAGATTCTAAAGCGCTTTAAAAATAGGGAAATTGGGGGGTTGTATCCTTAAGCACCTTTTTGCTTAAGGCCTCTTTTAAAACGGTAAATTATACTGCTGACGGCCAGGAACCTGCTTGGTAATGCGCCAAGGGAATTCTATCCACTTAACCAACACATCTGAGTATTTCAGACCAGATTTTATTGCCAAGTCTTTAACGAGTGTGTGGTGATATATAAATGTGTTTTATTTGGGGGCTCTTTTACTCACCTGTAGTAATTTTTGCTCGTCTTTTAATTGTTTTAATTATAAATACGTAGAATTACGGAAAGGTAAAAAATGTGTTGAGCTGTGTTCGGTGGGCCCAGTGCTTAGACCCAGTGCTAAGCTCTACCGAACTGGAAGTAACTGAGACAGAAATGACTCCTATCTTCATGGTATTTACAATCCAAACAGAGAATAAATATTCAGCTAATTATCACTATCTAAAATTACCCAATATTTTGATTTGTTTACTTGTACATTGTATTCCCTCCATAGAATATAAAGTCTAGGATTGCACGGATCTTCCATGTTTTGTTTCACGCTGTATCCCTACATGTAAAAGGCTCTCAGTATTTCATTACTGACTGAATAAACAATTATCAGTATCAAAAGTATTAAGATGGAAAATTGCAGGCTGCTATGGAAACCTTAACCCTAGCTAGTTAGGGGTATCAGAGAAGGTTTCTTTCAGGAAGTGACATTTAAGATGAGATTTGAAACCACTGGGCAAAGAAGCAGGGAAAGAGTGATATAGGCATAGGAAACAACATGTGCAAAGGTTCTGAAGTTGACTCGGTCTAAAAATCTCTGAAAGAAAACTTGAGGGGGTGAGAGCGGAGGTCCATAGGGTCATAGGACAGAGCAGGGTATGAGAAGCCCAAGAAGGATTTTAAGTGGGTTGGTTGTATTCTGCTTTTTTCACTTCATGTAGCCTTTTTCTGTATTGCTATGTGGTCTTCTATATAACCAACATTTTCCTGCATAATACTCTTGAAAGTGTGGCATTTCTGCGTACTGCTTTTGAGAGTATAGCATAATTACATTATTGGACCATGATTTTCTATCCAATAATAATTAATATAAATTCCACTCCTAGATATGTAGCCAAGAGAAATGAAAACATGTCCACGCAAAAACTTGTACATGAATGTTTACAACAGCATTATTCATAATAGTCAAAAGGTGAAACAACACAAATATCCACCAACTGATGAA
The DNA here is from genome assembly GCF_004115265.2 of Rhinolophus ferrumequinum. NCBI lineage: Eukaryota > Metazoa > Chordata > Mammalia > Chiroptera > Rhinolophidae > Rhinolophus > Rhinolophus ferrumequinum. Next base: position 33,196,514 of record NC_046288.1, read on the forward strand.
TGCATAAATTAAATATGGTATATCTGTCTATATAATGGGATATTATTTGGCCATTTAAAAGGAGGTACTGATACATGGGGTAACATGGATGAAACCTGACAACATATAATGTGCAGTCTTTTGTTACTGGTTTCTTTTACTTACCATAATGATTTCATTTATATGAAATGTTCAGAATAGGCAAATCTGTAGAGACAGAAAGTAGATTAGTGGTTGTTTAGGACTGGGGGCAGAGATGGGATGGGGGATGATAGTTAAAGGTTGTTTGTTGGGTTTCTTTTGGAAGAAAATGTTCTAAAATCGATTGTAGTGATGGTTGCACAATTCTAAATATACTAAAATCCACTGAGTTGTACACTTTAAATGTTACCCAAAAAATGAAAAAAATACAATTAATATCTTCATGCATAACCTTTTTGGATTATTCCTGGGTGTAATGGTATTTACAGTTTTAAGGCTTTTGGTGGCTACCACTTTACCAAATTGTTAGGCAGAGGGATTGAACCAATTAAAATGTAACTGGGAATATTTAAGAGCTCCTACTTCATTATGTACTTATCACATTTGAAGTTTAGGTTTATTAAAACTGTCTTACTGCCTATGAGATTGCCAGTGACAATTTAATCTACAATACTATAAGTATAATTACAAGCAATTAATAGGTGATAAGGAACAAGTTCCAGTTGTCCTAAAAAAAAAATGGACATTCTTTTTCTTCACTATTCACTTATAAGACCTTACTTTTGATCGATATCTCTTTTTTCTTAGTAACTGTAATATTGTTTTTACAATGAATTGTAGTTGTGAAAAATGGAAAGCCTTTGAAATTCCCTTGGAAGAAAATGAGGCATATAAAGAAAACATTAATATCCATGTATTGGTAAGGAATTCATATTTGTTCATTTAAAAATATTTTTAGGAATGTTTCCCTTATGTCCTAATGAGTAAAAATAAACTACTTTTCTACATGGTATTTGAGAATAATAAGAACTAAAATATGTTTTTTATTCACTATGTACCATGTGTTGCACTTCTATTGCATTCTTTCATTTTTATCCCCACAGCACTTTTCTACAGAGGGTATTTTTGTTGTCTCCATTTTGCAGAAGATAAATAGGTCAAGTAAATCCACAAGATTGGTCACACAGCTTGAAGAGGTACAGCCAGGATTCAAGCCCAGATTGTCTGCCTCCAGAGTCAGGTGTGCTTTCAATCACTACCCTTTACTGCCTCACTCGGTAGATATTTCTGGCTTGCATTAAATCTTCGAACAAAAATACTCATCCTAAGGTTATTTTTGGCCTGTCTTTAATCTTGGAACAAATATTTTTTTAAAGGCATTTTTAGCAAGTAGTTTATATTCGTTCCTAGAGTTGATTTTTGCTTGAAAAGAGGTTATTAGAATTTTTTTAGACTGATTTTATTTCCTGACTGGAATATTGAATCTTGAAATATAAACATGCCTTGCTTCAGGTGCAGAGTGGCAGAGTAAGGAAGCACCTGAGAAACAGTGTGCTGTGATAATAAAGGCTCTGTTCTGAAATGCAAAAATAGGACAAATTGAGACCCCCCCTCCAGGAGTCTAGAACAAAAGAAAGGGAATCAAGTTGATGAGCACAAAATCATTCGTTTGCTAGCCTTAATCTTTCAAGAAAAATAATTAGAAATGTACTGTTTATATTTTTATGAGTATAGAAGACCAGGCTATTTAATCTTTAATAACAGAAATTTCTAGTCTTGTCTTAAATGGAATTTTTAGGGTAATGTTCCCAGCAGACAATTTATGAAGGTACTTGCAGGAGAAAAACTAAGGCCTACCGAAACAAAGGAAGTCATTTATTATCATTAAAATCATTTATCTTTCACATCTGCCAACACCTAAGGATCCTTCTTACAGCTCCCAAAATATATTTGTTTTCATTAGTCTCTACAGAGACAGAATGTAAGAGGAATAAACATCCCAAATACCTAGATATCAAGAGAAAAGGAGTCTCCATTCGCCAAATAATATAAAGACCTCCTACTTACTGAGTGGGGAGGAAGCACTCAGAGATAACAATTCAAAAATTCTAAAATAGGAAGTCTCAAACTACTTTCTAGACTTTGGCCAACTCCAAAAGTAAACTGACTTTATGCTTCTCATATTTAGGTACTTACTTAGAAAAAAACGTCACCAGGAGGGATCATTGGTTGCACGCTTTATTAAGAGGAGCCTCAGAAGTCAAATAGGAGCTACCTACTGGAAATTTGTAAATCAAAAGTAGAAACATTTTGTTCCTTTTTTGGTGGTGTTTGAAGAAAATTATACCATTAAAAGAACACCGTTTACTCTTTCACAAACTTTTGAATTTCACAGTTTTGAATCTTGAACTGTGAAATTTAGTAAATTCAGGAAAAAAAAATTTTTTTATACATCTTATGTGATCAAACTACCAAACTATTTCTTGTCAAGCGTTTATGGGGAAGGTGTGGAGAGAAATGTAAACATCTTCCGAAGTGTGTTTTTAGTCTCTTCACAACATATGTTTACTGTAGCCATTATTTCTTCTCAGTAAAGGAAAAGAATTATGTTTTGGGAATCAATTTAAATTATCCACAGTCAGGGTTTCCAAGACTTCCTTCTCACATAACTAAGCTGCTTTTATTACCAGTCAGTGATTTAGTAAATACGGAGGGTGCCAAAAAATATATATACACATTTTAAGAAAGGAAAACTGTATTAAAATTGTAATACTCAATATATACCGATAACAAAAGATGAATTCAAGTCACGTTTGTCTTCTGCAATTACAAGAGGTGTTCAAAGTGGTTACCATCAGGGTCCACACACTTCTGATTACGGCAAACTACTGCTTGAGCAACATTGACCAAAGTGTCCACTTGTATACATTTTTTTGGCATCCCCGGTATTTGACCCAATGCCATGCTGGACTAGGCACTGTAAAGAGATTCTAAAGTGAATCATATATAGTCCTGTTTATAAGACACTTTCATTCATTCTTTAATTCAGCAATATTTACTAATTGTGTGACTATGAGCAATTTAATCAGCTTCCCTATAACCTGACCTCAGTTTCATCATCTGTAAAATGAGGGTAATAATATAGCTCCTAAGTTTTTATGAGGATTAAATAGGACAATATTTGCAAAAGGCTTAGAACAACATATAACACATAAGAAACACTAATTGTCACCTTAACTATTATAAGAGTCCTTTATGTGCCAGGCTCACTTTGATTATTTTTTCCCCACTTAATACAGTTAAAGATGGGCCACCCTCAAGCAGCTCTCAGTCTTGCAAGGGAGACAAAACATATACAAACATTGTTAATATGGCATGAAAAGTGTTATAATACTGATATGCAGAATGTTATGGAGAAACCGAGAAAGGAGACGTTCTGTGTGTTGGTCAGAGAAGTCTTTTATAGACTTGAGCTAAATGTGGCATTAATAATTTGCTGTATAACAAATTGCCTCAAAACTTAGCTGTGTAAGACAAGCTTTTAGTATCTCACAGTTTCTGAGGCTCAAGAACTGGATCTCAGCTGGGTGGTTCTGGTTCAGAGTCTCAGGAGGTTAAAATGAAGTTGTTGGCTGGAGCTGAAATCGTGAAGGAACTGGAGGAGCTGCTTCCAAGTTCAGTCATGTGGCTGTAGGCAGGAGGCTTCAGTTCCTTGCCTCTGGGACTTTCCATAGGGCTGCTGATGACCAGGCAGTTGGCTTTTCCATAACAAGTAATGAAAGAGAGAGAGAGAGAGAGAGAGAGAAACACCAGGATGGAAGCTGCAAGTCATTGAATCTGGGAAATGATGTACTCTCATTTCTGCCATATTTTATTCATTTTAAGCAACTCACTGAGTCCAGCCTATACTGAAGGGAGGAGAATTAAACTTGAAGGGAAGAATGTCAAAGATTTTTGTGAACATATTTTTAAAACCACCACAGGTATGAAAGGAAAAGTGAGGTTTAAGTAGAAAGGAACAAATTTATGACAGCCAAGGGAGGAGCAGAAGCAGGAATTAGAGATACTAAATTACATGGCATATAATCTAGCATGGCTAGATTATTGGGGGAATTATTGTTATACCCATTTTAAAGATGAGGAAACTGAGGCTTAGAGAGGTAAAGTAACTTTCCCGACATATATTATACAGTTAGGAAATGGCAGATCCAGGTTCTGAACCTATATTTCTGATTATAGAATCCATGATCTTATCCCTACCTGTATTAGGCATGGTTCTCCAGAAAAATGGAAAAGGATGTGTCTATACATATCTATATCCATAGCTACATCTATATGGAGAGAGGGAGGGAAATTTCTTTTTAAGGAATTGGCTCACATGATTATGGAGGCCTGGCAAGTCCAAAATCTGCAGAGTAGATTGACAGACTGGAGATGAAGGGAAGATTTGCAGTTTGCATCCAAAGGATATGTGCTGGCAGAATTCCTTCTTGCTCAGGGGAAGTCAGTCTTTGTTAAGGCCTTCAACTGACCGGATGAGGCCCATCCACAGGAAGGGTAATCTACTTGACTCAAAATCCACCACTGTAAATGTTAATTCTCATCTAATAGAACACCTTTAAAGAAACATCCGAAATAATTATTGACTAAATATCTGGGCGCCGTGGCCTAGCCAAGATAACATAAAATTAACCATCATACTACCTTATACAGTAGTGATAATTTGGGGTTCAGATTGCAAAGGTCTCTGAATGCCAGACTAAGCAGTTTATAAATTGATGGAAGTTGACCAGTGGCTCTAAGAGGCATGACTTTGAACATCTGATATTGGTCTTTCCATAGAATATTGTAACTCCTTTAAAGAATGTATCTTGGAATATTTGCCTATTGTGCTTGATCGTCAATCCTGTTTTGACAAATAACAAATCTGGTTTTTATTAACATATTTTCTGCTTTCAATATTTTCCTTTGCAAGTTAACATATTTTTAGCAATTTGCCTTTCACATATTTCAAAACAGTGACTTTCACTACAAAAATGTTTTTCCCTGTTGTTTATTCTCTCCTATTTGGATCTTTTTCTCTTAACTTCTTCTTTCGCTTTGCTGCCTTATTTCAAGGCTTCCTATTAGCCATGCCTCCTACCAGAGTGAAATATGAAATTAAGAAGGAAGACAAAAATGTAAGTGGGAATTAAATAACCCAGTTTCTACAAACTGGACTTGTGGAAACAGCTGGACTTGGTGATTCCAAAGTAATAATTATTGTTTAGGCATCATTTCTTTGCAGATGGTACATAAAAGAAAAGCTGTTTCAACCTTCCTACTTCTCTTGGTAGCTTATATAAATCAGGAAACTCTTAACACTTTTCTTGGAGCCTCATAATTTAAAGTTGCTAGGGTTCCAGCCTCTTCTTTTGATCACCGCCATCTGGGTCCCCACCGAGGACAAGACACAGGTAAGAGATGGCTGGAGTGTGTTGTGAGGCCATTCAAAAGTGATCTGGATAAAAGTCTGTGAATACACCCTACCAGGAGAGAGCAGGAAGCAAAATCTAGAAAACCAATACAGCAAAAGGTACAACAAGGTGGAAAGGAAAGGAGAACTGGACTTGTAGCATAAATAGGAGCTGAGACATGGTGGTAAAGCATAGAACGAGTTTGGGATCCAGTTCTATGGATATAGCCCATCTTCAGCTTTCCCTCTTAAGAACAGCAAGATATAATTTGTGAGTTTCAAAGCACCTGTGGGAGAGGTAACACCACTAGGTGGTTTGGTGAGTTCTATTAGGTGAGCAGATTTTGTGGGTGAAAGAAGACATCAGTGTCATGCCAAGGAAATGCTAGTTTCCTAAAAGGACATTTAATGTGTCTGTGCTACTCTGTGTTCCTTTCTCTCTCCAGCCACACACCCACCCCCCCACCCCCATTCCTCCCCCTCCACCCTTCCCCCACCCCCCATTGCTATACCTATCATCCTACAAGCTCACTTTAGTGTGATTTCCATCTTTAGTGCCATAGGCAAAGGGCTTCATTAATAGCATGAAGGAATAAATAAAGGTTTTACCAAAACTAGCTTCTTTCATTTTCTAACATACCAACACAAATATTATGTCAATGATATGGGAAGATTTTGATAGTTTATTTGTCTTTAATAAAATTAAACCTAAACCATGTTGGAAAAATTGTTTTCCTATTTTATCTTGAAAGATTGCCTGTGGAGGTATTCTATAAATTATTGAAGTAATCCATTCCAAAGGAATAATCTCCTTTTTTAGATTGTGTTCCTTTGCATATTTCACGAAGCTATTCTTAATATATTATTCATTTGAACTGTGTGATAGCAGAAACTAAGACCCAAAGATCCAACCATACGAAATACTCTTTGGATCAATGACAGAGAAAATGATCAGCTAATTTTGACTCAGTATAATCTCATTTATACTTATAATCACTTATATTTAAAAGCAAAAAACCCCCCAAAAACCCAAAATCCACTACTCTGAAGTATATGATAATTTCCATTCCTGAACCCAAAATGTCTTCTGAATGCTTTGAGGATAAGGTAGGGTAAAGTGGAAAAATAATGCTGAAGAAATATGGTGAAAGGAATCAACCTCTATGCTAAAGAATCTGCAGTGTTCTACGGGACCATCCCTTCCTCCCTCAGTATCAGATACTCTCCATCCTGCCTCTTAGAGAGGGCCACTGACCAATTTTTATAGGACCATTGAAACTTGCCCTCCTGACCACTATCAGGAATTTATAATATACATATAAATAGATAATGAATATTAAAAGGCTGATCTGAATGCTAAGTCAGGTATTTTTCACCCAGAGAATTATTGACTAGAACAGGCTTCCTTTGACAGCTACTCCCACATACATTATAATACATGCACCATATTCCTTATTGTAGAAAGTTACAGCTAAGGTCATTGAAACTGGATCTTATCCATAGGAATAAAACAAGGCTATTATGTTACTAATATTGCTTTCATAGTTATACATAGTATTTTGCTGTTTGTTTTTTCCTTTAAAATATATTACTGCTTTTGTGCCTAAAACTGTTCAAAAGCCAAACAGTTATTCACTAAGTTCTCATAGTCACTGAATTCAAACTGAATTTATAAAAATGATGTCAAGTGGTATATGTTGACTTTTATTAGTTTGATATACATTAAACAGAACCGAGACAAAATGTAATTTCCTCTGTTAACAAAGCCAGGATCCTTTATCATAATCTTAAAATTATGCCTGATGTTAGAGGAGTTAAATTAGAGTAAAAGCAAACATTAGGAAAGATTTTCAGAAAATTTTTTTTGAGTAGAGGGCCTTCCTTGTACTGAGCCAACCATTTTACATTTAAAAATTCAGTGAAGTTTGCTGCAATCAATACATATTCTCATTTTCCACAGCATGAGGGATATAAGCCAACAGGTAAGTGTTATGACAATAGGAATTTCTGGCCCTGAGGCCCCCCCACTTGTGTAAATGCTGGCACCCCCAATCCTCCCAGCAGTCAAAGTTCCTCCTTTCCCTCTGTGGGTCCTAGAAGAGTTGACTCAATCTCTTTGATAGCTAGTAAAAAATTCCCTCTTTGTTCTCTGCCTGGTTGCTTTGCACAGCTGCCCTGCTGGCGCTCTTCAGATGTATACTGACTTTGTCACGACACTGGGGGGTCACTGCCTCGTAGTTTGTACCTACCAGTCATCACTGTCCCCATTGCTGATGTTCGATTAGATCCCTGACTGTCAATGTCTATGATGTTTTAGATAAAAGGGGAGTGGAGAGAAATGGGGAACCCTCTCTCTACTGGTGTTACAATCCTTTCAATGAATTCCTGACAGGGCAGTCTTGCTTTCTATTTTTATAAAGCTCACAGTGTTAAATCTTATATTGACACATTTCCTTATTGTTCTTAGCTCTTATGCTCTCGTCAACTTCTGTAGGACTGGGTCAGGTAATATTTAATGTGACACTACTTAACCAACCCCTGAAGTGTCTGGACGCTTTAACTTGTACCTACTCAGAGTTCCTGCCTACTCTAGGTCACCCCAAAGAAATTAGGGGGCAGCCTCTGTCGCTCCCCTGTTTCCTCCCTATGGAGACTATTGTGAGTTCCAAAGTAATCATTCTCTCTCTCTCTCTCTCTCTCTCTCTCTCTTTCTTTCTCTCTGCCCCCCATTAGAGCCTCTGGTGGCTTTCTTTCTAAAGTGCATAAGTAAAGAAAGCCCCCATGTTAAATGTAAGTTTTACTTTTTAAGAGAAAAATTCTGCCGAAAAAGAAGTAGGAATGTAAGATTTTATTTATAATTGACTTATAATTATTCATTAATAGAATTACTAATATAAATAATACAACTCTTCATTTAATATATGGTTAAGAAAGAGATAAGGAAAAAGCATTACACCTGAAGATTATATTTGAAATCAGTCTTTATTATTTCGTTTTCTAAGTTTTATTTTTCTTATCAGAAACCCTTCTGTATTTAGATCAACCCAATCAGTTTTCAGAATTAACTGGGTTTTTATAAACAGTTATTCAGTATAATTCAATAGCTTTTTTTGTCAAGCCTCTTTTCTGAATAGGATCCTCAGAGAAGCTGCTGGGAAGAATTATTAACTGGGATGAAGTATTCTGGCCATAGCAATATCATTCCATGTTGTATTTTTCAGTAAGTTGATGAAATTTCACTTGACATTATCATTTTTATAAATTGCTGCAATCAATACATATTCTCATTTTCCACAGCATGAGGGATATAAGCCTTTTGAATAGGGTCTACTGAATAGGGAAGAATCCAAGAGGAGGCATTTTAAAAAGTGAATTTTAAGTAACTTTGAAATTCTTTATGACTCAGAATGCAATCAATTCTCGAAGGCACATTTAAGCACAACATGGTACATTGTGTAGTACAGAGAGACGGTGATAATATTAGTTGGTTTGCAAGCCACCTTTACTAGTAAAAGCTGGAGTTATGTGAGACTCTTTCTGATTCAACAAATATCCAAATATTTATTGAACATTGACTGTATACAAGGCCTTGGGCTGAATTATAATATCAAGACGACCACAAAACCAGGAGATAATGTTATAAACACAAGTATTCCTATTGGGAAATAAGCAGTGATCAAAATTTTAAAGGAAAATTGGGAAAAACTATGCAAATATTTTGTGTAACGAAATTATAAATTTCTGTATACATCTGGAATGAAATTATTCATAAAGTCATAGAGTTCTTAATTTGGAGGACTTTTTGTTTTTTTAAATCTATTCCAATGTCAGACTGGGCTTGTGCTTAAAATTCTCCAGGATTGGACTAGACCAGATGGAAAGGAAGCAAATGCCCAATAGCACATAGGCTAATGTACCATTTTCCAGTGGTCTGGTATGAAATGTTTCTGACATAAGTAGAGCAAATGCTTTCTACTGCTTTTCTAATAACTAGGATCTTGGCCTTTCAGCTTTACTAGGTTTTATGTTCGTGGAGACCCCCAAATTATGTCTTCCCCAAGGGAAAAACCAAAATGCTACCATCATCGAGAAACTCTCTTGTCAACTATTTTGTGTTTTTATTCTCCTTATTTCCCCTTACATCAAATTTACAATTGTACCTCTCCTCACACTTTCCTACGTATTTTTAGGAAATATTTAGTTTCCACTTTTCTAAGTATTCTTAAATGCTCTCCTTTATTCGAAGATCCTATTAAGATATTAGTGGATCCAGCTCACCTCCCAGTCCTCGGTTGATTGCCCCTGGTATAGGTTCATTGTGCAGTGGTGTATCTATTATGTCTCTAAAGATGTTCTGTGCTCTTCTCCTATATTTATGTCAGGTTCCAATATACATGGAGAGTATCATCTGAAAGGTCTGCATAATGATGGCTTTATTTAGGATACTGGCTAAGTGGCTGAAAGGATAGCCTGAAAAATACAGACACCAAAGTGGTGGCTCTATAACAGAGAACCCAGCTCTGTGCTTCTTGTTGCTTCCCATCCTTAGGGAGTTGGCTCCATTTTTGTGTCTGAAAATGGCTCACCACCACATCCTGATTCTAGGCCCACTTGAAGGGAAAATAGTGAAGGAAGCGCCTGACCCGTAAGTTGCATATATTACGTCTGCTTACATTCCATTTATTATGCCATATTTGGATCTAGCTTAAACCATTATTACTCTGGGAGATAAAGGATATTTTGTGGACAATTCGCAAACTCTGCCACACACTTACATGATCCAGATCTCTTTAAAAAAATGTTTTTGAAAAGCATCCACTAGCAATTGATGCTTTGGCTGATGCATTACTTCCATCCTAGTTCCCTTGAGATTCCTACTAGTATTTGGAGCAGGGGGTAGAAGTAGTAAGAAGAATGCAAAGAAAAGTTTTTAGACCTGTCTCAGTCCATTGTACAGTGGTATACCTGTGCTGTCACAGCAAAAAGTGTAACCTCAGCATGGAGTGTCACAAAGAGCCAAATGCTGACTCTGACCACCAGACCCTGAATGTATAGTAATACTATAACACATCAAAGATATAACTAATACAAGTAAAACTATGAAGCGGAATGTACCCCTTTCCTATGTAGCTAAAACCTCAATAATTTGAATGCCCTTTACTTTATACTTTGCAGTAGAGAGTCTTCCTGTTTGGGGTCTTCATCAGCCTAGTTTCATGCTCTGTTGACCTTCAAACTCCTGCTTCTTTGGTGCCCACCAGGCTGAGCTTCAACACTCAACTTGCATCCCACCGGAAGCCCTGCAGTCTTATGCACATTCCACAGGATGTGTTTCCTTCCTTAACTACTCGGAATGCTGTGGCTGATAAGTACACCATTGTCTTGGTAGGGTTCTCTACTGATGGGAACAGAAACACCCTCAACTCATCTCTATGCATGTACGTGGAAAGATATTTATTGAAGGGATTTGGGGGATATCAGGGAATATAATTTCAGAATATAGAGTCCTATTTCGCAGAAAAGTAGAAAGTCATTCAAGTGCTATGCTTTCTGGGATCAGACGATCTCTCATCTCTGCTTCTCTGGGTATGTCCATTTGTTCCATCTCCTCTAGCCCATCTATTTTTTGATCTTTCCAAGGCTTTTTGATCTTTCCAAGGCTTTTGAGGTTCACTCAATTCTCGCCTGAGGCTTTGATTTGCCATGGTGTCGTGTTTGTACCAATGCTTCCATAGCTGAGAGCTCCTCTGCACTGTATGAATTGCCTCAATCTCTGTATTTTGGTCCAACTTCTGAAATGAGAAAATCTAATTGGCTTAGCCTGAGTCCGGTGTTTACCCCTGGTTCAATCAGTTGTAGTTAGGAAAGTGGAGTCATGTGAAACAGGCATGACCAAAGAGTAGAAGGCAGATTCTCTTAGAATGGGTTGTGAGTGGAAGATGACTGATGTACCTAGTATAAACATAATCTTTTTATATTTTTAACCCCAGTCCAAATTTGGGCTGAGCAGAATTAGTCCTGGAATAGTGTTACAGTTAAACATCTAGTTAGTTACAAAATACCATCTGACCAAATACCATAACTGGTACTAGGGGTGGATTCCCCAAAGGGCACTATAGGTCAGCCCCTCTCATGACCAGATAACTTGCTGCCTCTTGCATTCATCCACTCACGCTCAATAATTGGCAGCTTCAGACTCTTCTACAGCAGTATTAGCTTCTGGAAATCTGGTGCATCTAAACCCCTGGATTCCTTCTTATTGTGGACATAGCTTCTTCACATCTCTTTTTGAAATCTTTCATGTTTCTTATCATATTCCTTTGAATTATGTGATCTGTGGGTATTATTTAGAAACAAAAATATACATTACAAATTGACCTACAACAGAAGTAGATTGAGGTTTCTGTGGGGCTTGAAGTTCATACAGTTTTAGAGACACTTTTAAAGAAAAAAAGAATATAAAATTATCAAGACAAACTTAAGGGGACGTTGATTCTCTATTTCAAATGAGAAAAGAAACACAATAGGTATCTTTTTAATAAATGGTTCTTAAATTTCATTGGGCAAAAAAATAGCATGGCAATCATTAAAATACAGATTCCTAGACAAGTCGGCTTATTCTCACTACTTTTATGCAACATAGCACTGGAAGTTCTAGCCAGAGCAATTAGGCAAGAAAAAGAAATAAAAGGCATCCACATCATAAAGGAGGAAGTAAAATGGTCTCTATTTGCAGATGACATGATATTATATATAGAAAACCTTAAGACTCCACTAAAAACCCTGCTATAACTAATAAATTCAGTAAAGTTTTAAGATACAAAATCAATATACAAAAGTCAGTTGCATTTCTATACACTAACAATGAACTATTAGAGAAATTAAGAAAACAATCCCATATATAATAGCATCAAAAAGAATAAAATACTTAGGAATAAATTTAACCAAGGAGTGAAAGATCTGCCCACTGAAAACTATAAAATGTTGATGAAAGAAATTGAAGAAGACACAAATAAATGGAAAGATATTCTGTATTGGAACACTGGAAGAATTAATATTGTTAAAATGCCCATACTACCCAAAGTGATATACAAATTGAATGCAATCCCTATCAAAATTCCAAAGGTATTTTTCATTGAAATAGAACAAACAATCCTAAAATTTGTATAGAACCACAAAAAAAATTCCCGAATAGCCAAAGCAATTTTGAGAAAGAACAAAGCTGGAGACATCACATTTCCTGATTTCAAACTATATTACAAAGATATAGTAATCAAAACAGTATGGTATTAGCATAAAAACAGACACATAGATCAATGGAACAGAATGGAGAGCCCAGAAATAAACCTATGCATATATGGTTAATTAGTTCTTTTACAAAGGTGCCAAGAATATACAATGGGTAAAGGATAGTCTCTTCAATAAATGGTGTTGGCAAAACTGGATATTCATATGCAAAAGAATGAAACCAGACTCCTATCTAACACCATACACAAAAATCAACTCAAAATGGATTAAAGACTTGAATGTAAGACCTGAAACTGTAAGAAGAAAACAGAGAGGAAAATCTCTTTGACATTGGTCTTGGCAATGATTGTTTTGGATCTGACACCAAAAGCAAAGGCAACAAAAGCAAAAATAAGTGGAACTACATCAAATTAAAAAGCTGCACAACAAAAAACCATCACCAAAATGAAAAGGCAACCTATGGAATGGGAGAAAATACTTGCAAAACACATATCTGATAAGAGGTTAATATACAAAATACAAAAGGAATCAATAGCAGAACAAAACAAAACAAAAAACAACCAACTAATCCAATTAAAAAATGAGCAAAGGACCTAAATAGACATTTTTCCTAAGAAGATGTACATATGGGCAACAGGTGCGTGGAAAGGTGCTCAGCATTGCTAATCACCAGGAGAATGCAAATCAAAACCACATGAGATACCACCTCATACCTGTTATGATATCAGTTATCAAAAAGACAAGATAACAAATATTGGTGAGATGTGGAGAAAAGGGAACCCTTGTATGCTGTTAGTGAAAATGCACGTTGGTACAGCCACTATGGAAAGCAGAATGGAGGTTCCTCAAGAATTTAAAAATAGAATGACCATATGAGCTAGCAATCCCACTTCTGGGTATATATCCAAAGGAAACAAAATCATTATCTCGAACAGATATGTGTTCATTGCAGCACTATTCACAATAGCCACAGTCTGGAAACAGCATAATGTCCATCAACATGATGGTAAAGAAGATTATACCTACGTGTGTGTGTGTGTGTGTGTGTGTGTGTGTGTGTGTGTAAAAATGTATACACATTTTAAGAAAGGAAAACTATTAAAATTGTAATAATATATACCGATAACAAAAGATGAATACAAGTAACGTTTGAGTTCTGCAACCACAAGAGGTGCTCACAGTGGTTACCATCAGCGTAGTTTTAATACAGTTTTTTCCTTTCTTAAAATATGTATACTTTTTTTGGCACCCTCTGTATATGGGAATATTATTCAGCCTTAAAAATAAAGGAAATCCTGCCATTTACAATAACATGGATGAACCTGGAGGGCACTATGCTAAGTGAAATAAGCCAGACAGACAAGACAAGCACTGCATGGTGCCACTTACATGTGGAATCTTAAAAAAAAAACAAAAAAACAAAAAACCCAAACCCGTAGAAACAGAAAGTAGAATGGTGGTTACCAGAGCCTAGGGTGGGGGAGAAATGGGGAGAGGTTGGTAAAAGGGTATAAACTTTCAGTTATAAAATGGGTAAGCTCTGAAGATCTAATATGTAACATGGTCACTATAGTTAATAATACTGTATTGTATAATTGAAATTTGCTGAGAGAATAGTGTTTTCGCCAAAAAAAAAAAAGGAAATATACGAGGTGATGGATGTGTGAATTAACTCTAGTGTGGGAATCTTTTCACAATGTGTACATATATCAAATCACATTATACATTTTAAATATATTACAATTTTATTTGTCAATTATATCAAAAAGATGGAAAAAAACCCACACATGGAAAAAAAAAAAAAAGATGTTTGTAGGAGTGTTATTTGCTTCCGACATTGGGGGGAAAAAAAGATTTCTAAATCTACTCCCAACCTAATGAATCAGAATTTTTGAGGTGAGGTCCTGAATCTACCTTTTAGCACCTGCATTCTCAAGTAGACTGAATACCACATTTTGAGATAATATAAGTGACCACTATAGTGAATTAGTAAGACTTGATTGATTTTTTGGGTACATTTACTAAGGATTCCAATTATTATCACTGTATGAAAAAAAGAATACAAATTTTGTATGCAAGGTTTAAGGGGAATTTGTCATCAACTTCTATTATTATTTACCTGTTTTACAACCAAAAAGAATAAGCCATTGAAGAGAAGGAAAATCAGAAGCTGCAAAAGATAATCATGACTATCATTATATTTCCCAGGATATTTACATTATTTGGGGGAGAAAATGCCCATGAATGTCATTTTTCTGTATCATAAAATAAAAAATAAGCACATGAATATAAATATAATTTTTAAATGAGATTTACTTTTAAAAATTACTCCAAATACTACAATGATTGTATTTTATAACAATTCTATATTTGTTTCACAAGTGCTTACGATACATATATAATGCATGCACACACACAGATTTAATAATACTATAAATACACTTTGGTCAATCTTATTAGTTAAAAATACTATTTTGAGTGAATTAATGGTCTTATCACATTAACTTACTGCTAATATAAAGTTCAAAACATATGTATCTGAAGTAATTACCTACATATTTATTTGTGATAGAAAAAAACAGTTAATGGAGTTTACTAAATTAAATCATAAAACTAATTTAACAACCTAAATTGCTGTACTCAAGCAAACTCTCTGTGGAATTCACATTTACGATTAAAACATTCCTGAGCTACGAAAAAAAAAAAAAAGCCTGATTGTATAGCGTCAGGGAAATGCTGGTAAATAAATTTAGCGGACTTCTAGAGGTACTAGCTAGGTGGGGAAAACCATAGAATTATCCCCCTTTTCTCCTAATTGGAGCATAAAGTCTTGGGACATAGCCAAACAATTTCTACCGCAGAGACTGTTTCCTCCTGAGGGTCCAGGTCCTCCTGGACATTGAAAATAAAGGGCAAAGGTATCACCTCAAGAGTTGGGAGTCAGAAATCAGATTCTAAGGGGGTTGGGAAGCGTACGTCAGCCAAGGATACAGAGTTCTCTAGAACACAGCTTTCTTGGGACATGAGTCATGTTTATCTTAGAAACAAAACTTTCTAGCTCCAAACGGAAAGAAAAAAAATCGTTCTTACTTTATAAAAAATGTCTCTCTGCCAGAATGTTAGGAAACAGCTGTGTTGTCCAAGCCCTGAGGCTCTGTGGCTCGCTTGCCAAGTTTCCCTGCTCCATCTGCTACGGGTGCCTCCCTGACCCTGAGCCAGGCCCAGGTTCTCAGTTCCACCTTTGTGCTCACGAGGAGCACGTCTGGAGTGTAGGCTGCATTCTCCAGTGCGTTTGATTACCTCCTCCAGGTAAATCAGTAGTCCCAAGAGAATCCTGGGGACACAGAAAGCATATTGTGTCAGATGAATGCAGCCCTGTTGTAGGTCTGCTTCAGAACCTGTCATTAGACAATGCCATAGCTCTCTGCTTCCTGGAAAGGTTCCTGAATGAGTTTTAAAGCTGTAACAAGATTTACAACCTTATTAATTTTAGCTGCAAACTTGAGTACACACAGAATGCTCTAATAAACCTGTGCTGCACTGAGTGGGGTTGTGTTCATTTGTGCAGTTGCACTTTTCCGTAGTGTTGTAAAGTTAAAGTCTAGGCTCTCAGACAAAAATGTCCAAATGTGGTGCCTATTCCTGCAGGGCTTCTTTTTGGACAGTACCCATATATTTGCCACTATCACTTTTAAAATTGGTTTCCAATAGAGTCTGAGGCTCTGGATCTAGAGTACTCTGAGACGTAGAAATGGAAGCACACAGCAGCCTTCATATAGAGCAGGGTTTCACAGCTTCAGCACTATTGATGTTTTGGGCTAATTCTTTGTTGAAAGAGTTGTCTTGCGTTTTGAAGGATGTTTAGCAGCATCTCTGGTTTCCTCTAGGTCTGAAGTTTGCTAAATGCTATAGTCCAGGCAGCAGTTGACAATGGTTTTGTTTTGTTTTATATCCACTTTCAAGCAGTAAGAGCTGCCCCCTTCCCTTACATAGAATACTTTGAGCCCATTTGCCCTTAGGAGGTCTGACTTAATCACTGGCAACTTCTGAACCTGAGCTCTAAGCAGGATGGAGTTTCAACCCACCCCTTTACGTTTCTGCTTTTTATTCCATTCTGTGAACCAACTCATATCCTTCTAATGAATTCATTTTACATTATTGATCTTCCCTGCCCCACCCACCCAGTTCAGTAAATAGCACCTCCATTCTTCCAGTTGCTCAGACCTGAAACTTTGCAGTCCTCTTTTATCCCTCATTCTTTTCACATCCTGTGTCACTGCGGATCTAGACAGCACACCAAAGAAGTATGTGAAAAAAATTCAATACATTATTTACAAACGTGGTCAGGTTAAGAGAAACTAATAAGAAATGGTGAGGCACCCAAGAGGTAGTCAGTGGCAAGCCATAACTACCTGTTATCTGGAAGAAGCCAAAGGAGGGGAGGGTTTACCAGAACCAGCAAGAGCTGTAGTTACAGTAGAGAAGGGCAGCCGTTGGCAAACTGTAGCCTGGCAGGGAAGGAGTCAGGAGAACACACATGCTGGGCTTATTCTCCTCGGCCCTCCAATCTCCTTGTAGTTCATTTCATTGTCTGAACTCAGCTAAAGGAGGACAGGAGAGTCCAGGTGTGTGGTCTGTGGAGGTCAGACTTCCGGGCCCCGGCCAGCAGTGGGAAGCAATGGGGAGTGGGTCAAAGGGGCAATCAGAGAATCCTGAGGCACCTGCTTCAGCAAATCTGTTGGCTCCACCTTGAAATACGAGCTATATCCGGAATTCAACTCTCACTCACTACCTCCCTCGTTAGCCTCCTCGTCCAAACCACTGTTTCTCACCTGGACAATTGCATTAGCCTCCCGCCTCTATCCCTTTACCTAGCTTTATTTTTTTACAGCACTTACGACTCCCTAAAAATACTATATGATTTGTTTATTTGCTTATCATCTCTATTTCTCCACTGGAATGTAAATTCCATGAAATCATAAACTTAATCTGTTTTATTAATGCTATAAAATTCGTTATACATTGTAGGCAGTCAAGAAATATTGAATTAATTAATTCATACATAAGTTAATCTGATTTGGTTTCTGTTGCTTATATCCAAAGAACCTTAGATGATTCAGGTACAATGTAATCTCATTTTGGTTTTTAAAACGTTTATTTGTGCATGTTCAAAAATAGTAAAAGTAATTAGTACTGGAGAGTAGGATTTTGGGTCATTTTAATTTTCTTCTTTGATTTTAATACTTCTGAAATGTTCTACAATGACTATATATGATCCTTGTAAGCAGATAAAATAAACACTTGTATTTTAAAGTACTAACATCTACCAGATCTTCTAGAGAAGCTCAGCACTTCTTTTCCATCTTTTGGCGACCCTTCCCTTTTCTCACAATGACATTGCCAAACCTTTTTCAAACTCTTCTTAAACCCTCATGCTGGATCCATTCTCCATCTTCTCTAACTTGCTCTGTGCTCTAGGAAGCAGGTTCATGAGATCGCAACAATATGGCTCCCTTTCATGGCACTTCCAGTTGGGTTCAGCTAATTGCTTTAGGTGAAATCTAGAGGGCAAGAGGAGAGTGAGGTCAGATTACTTATCCCCCCAGCTCTTTCTTTACCAGCTCCCTGCAGGTTGGTTCTGTCCCTTTCCCTAAAAGTGGTCCTCTCCAAACAGCTTTCCCTGGGCTCCAGAAAGTGCTCCTTTCGCTTTGTCAAGCCTACGGATGGTAATAGTTCCTCCATTACTAGTCCTGGGGTAATACAACGTATGTTGTTCTTCCCAATCTTGCTCACAACTCTATAAACTCTTCTCAGATTACCCAATTCAAGGGCTCCATTTCTTTGCTTCCAAGGTCCCATGCTAAGCATACAACCCCATCCTCTTCCATTCAATTTCACTGTGCTTAGTTGTCGTGTCTCTGTAGTCTCCTTCAGTTTAGGACAGTTCCTCACCCTTCCCTGACTTGCATCTCCTTGATCCTTTTAAAGATTGTAAGTTAGTTATTTTGTAAAATACCCCACACTGTAGATTTGTTGGATGTTTCCTCATGATTGGATTCAAGTCATGCATCTTTGATAGGTTACAGAAGCAATGCGGTGTTCTTCTCATTGTCTCCTGTCAGGTGATTCGTGATTCTAATTTGTCCCATCGCTGGGGATGGTAACTTTGATCACTTGCTTACGGTGGTGTCTGCCAGGCTTTTCCACTGCACGGTTACTCTTTTCCCCTTATAATTAAAACAATAATACATACATACATACATACATACATATTTCGTAGGGAGATACTTGGAGACTACGTAAACATCATTCCTTTTCAAATGGTCCATTAATCCATTTGTTTATATCATGAGTGTGAGTATGGACTAATGCTCTTTTAGTTTAGTCAATGACTTTTTATCCTCTTTGAGATGTTCCTATTATTCTCTAAAGCTATCCTTACTTTCTTGCATAAGATGCTCCAGCCTTATCGTACATTGCTAACCCTAACCCTGGAATCAGCTATTTCTTCAAAGAGTTCTGGTTACTTTTAGCAGAGAAAAATGTTTATAAACCAACATCTGGGCACTAGTGGGCTCATTTCCATTGGGGTGACACTGCTCCCAGGTCCTCAGAATGGACATATGTACATATAATACATACATTTATATCTATGCTTATTTTTATCTTCTCTATTTCTTTGTATTGAAAGCCACACCGATATCCTCAATTCTAATCCAATACCTCATTCTTATTGTCTCCCTTTCTGCAATTTTAACTTGTTTTTTTCACAGTGAGAAACCTGACTCCCCTGTCCTCAATATATTTACTTATTTGATCAATCCCTCGTATGTAACCAGTTCTAACTGCCACTACTCTCTTACCCCTGCCCTCCTCACCTTGATTGGGCTATGACACCCAGCCCTGGGCTACTCCTCTACCTCGCCCAGATGCTTTCCTTTCACTGCTGGGCTCCTGCATCCTGAGCTGAGAAGCTCCCCTGCAGAGATGCCTCTAACACTCCAGTGAGAGTCTGCCATCCCATGTGGGCTACCATGGCTCTTCCCTTACTCACCCATGGGGACACCTATCTAGCTGAGCCCCAGTCTAATGGGATTTGGATTGAATTGCTCAGGAAGTAAACAGCTGAATGAAAGAGAGCAAGAGGAGGAAAGGGAAAGAGAAGGAGAAGAGCATTTCTAATTTAAAAAAATATATATATTATCAATAACATTCCTTTTTGTACTTGAATCTTCATCATTAATTCAGATTATTTTCTGGGATAGATTCCCAGAAATGGAGTTACTGGGTCAAATGTTATAAACCAAATAACGTGTCTTAATTTTTACTCCAGCCAGCAGTACATGACAGTGTTTTATCCTAGACTGCTTTGGATATTATATTTAATTAAAATTTTTTTTTGTTAATTTTATAGATGAAAATAATGTATTGTTTTATTTTCTGTTTCTTTGATTGCTGAGGTTGAACATTTTTCCATTTGTTTATTTAGCCATTTTTAGCTTCTTGCATAAATTATTTATTTTCTTGTCCATTTACATTTTGGAATTTTAGTATTTTTGTTAAATCGATATATTAATGATATCAACACTTAGTCATATTCACTACAAGGCAGATTAGTTTTTAAACCATAATTAGCTTCCTCTGACCACCCTCTATGTTTGTTCTTGTCTTTCTCTGCTGCCAATCAATATCTTCTCAGGTAAATGCAAACTAAGGGTAATATTATTCTAAGAAAACAAAATTAGGAAACTAAATGGCTTGTTATAAAAAGCCATTTAAATATATCATGTACTTTTTAAAAACAAACTAATTTGTGGATCATTCTTACTTGTTTCATGAAAAGGCTGTGTATGCAAAGTGGCCTCCAAATGTCCTACCGTGTTCCCCCCAAAATAAGACCGGGTCTTATTCTAAGGTTTGCTTCAAAAGATGCATTAGGGCTTATGTTCAGGGGATGTCATCCTGAAAAATCACGCTAGGACTTATTTTCCAGATTTGTCTTATTTTCCGGGAAACACGGTAGGAGCTAGAAGCCAAAAAATGAAGCAGACAAGTCCAGCTTGTCGATTTAAAGAATTTTAATAGGGAACGTACCCGAACATGCAGAAACGCAGTTCTGGGCGATAGCAGGACCAAATGGACCCCACACTGTTCACTCCCCCACCACACACCTGTTTTATACCCACTAAGGAATGGACCTACATAGTCGGAAAGGAATGCAGGACTAATACAGGGGGAACAAAGGAACCACACACTGGGGGACTCTGGTGCCAGAACAGTTAAAAGATAGATAACACTGACAGCGCCTTGCCTGGGAGGAAGGAGTACATGGTGGGGGAAGGATTAATGGTAGTACGTGATTAATGTGGAGCCTCTGTACACATTCCAGAGTCCACTTGGGGATAAGCGGTAGGGGTTGGGTTCAGGTGGGTTAGTTTTAAAGTGGAGTCAGCTTTTCAAGATGGAGCCAGTTCTATCGCACAGTATCTTTTTTACTCTCCATTAGTTTGATAGATTTATCTAATTTTTTCCAACTTTTTCACTTTGTCTAATTTGAGGCTATGGTATTAGTAATGTTATATACTGGTGAAATGAACTTTTCATCATGTATCTCTTTTATCATATATATGTGTATATATATATATATATATTTGTATATATATGTATAAATATCTTAAAGTTTAATATAGTGACATCAGCTTTTGGGGGGTTGGTATTTGCATGCTATAAATTTCCAACCTTTTATTGTCAACCTTTCAATATTCTTATATTTTAGGTGTGTCTTCTGTTGGGAGTCCTGACCTTGGCAGGAAATAAATAGGCAGTGCACTCAAAATGTTAACTGAAGATAGTTTTATGAAGAAATTCTTCAGAGAGGTGCAGACAGCATTAAGGGAACCAATAAAAGATGGTGAAATGTTCAGGCACTAGAAACGAAAAAGCAATTATACCCTAGTCCTGAATTGTCAAACAGAGGGAGCAGTGTTACTAGAACCCAATATGAGCTGTTGCTAGGAGACAGGGCACCTGTAGGATCTGTGGTCTTAGAGGTAACACAACCACTGAAAAGCTCTGGCCCAGCAGGGAGCAAAACTGGAGGAATTAATACCCCTATTTCTCTCTCCTCCCACCCTGTGATCACCTGCCACTACCTGCTATTGGCCGAATGCAACCAGAACACAAAGGACATCAGGGGTTGCAGAGCATAGAGCTGGGCCCATAGGTAGGCTGAGAAGAGTGGAGAAAAGCTCTCACACATGTAAACAACTCATAGCTGGATTTTGTTGTTGTTATCCAGTCTGATAGTTTTTTTTTTAATGGAATGTTTAGCTCATTTACTCACATTTATTGAGATTACTAGTGTAATTTATTTCTAAGATATTATTTTATGTCCCACATTTTCTATGCTTCTTTTCCTATCAGGACTGCTGTTTGCTTATTTGAGCAATTTTTCTTGTCCTATCCATTCCCTGCCTATTATTTTACTGGCCACTTTAGAAATTTATCATATAAACAATATTTTATATGAAATTTATCACATAAACATTCTCTTAAACAATAGGAGGGTCATTGGAACACTTTTACTGTAATTACCCCTCTCCTGACTTGTATGCAATTGTTTTGGGGTATTTTTAACACAATAAGATATTGCTGTTGTTTTATATCTAAATATAATATATTTAGATATAAATATATATTTATAATATGTAGTCAATATTTATTTAGTTTTACCTACTTTCTTTGCTCACCATTCATCCTTGAATTTAGGCGTTCCACTTTGAATCACGTTCCTGCTTTTAATCTTTTGGAACATCCTCTGTTAAGATCTATTGGTAATAAACTCTTCTTGCATTTTCTTGTTTCTGAAAATGCCTTTATTTCACCCTTATTATTGAATGACATTTTTGTTAGGTATATAATTTTAGGTTGACATCTTCGGAGATATTATTCTACTGCCTTAGGGCTTTCATATATTTGTTGAGATGTCTGATGTCAGCGTAATTGTTACTCCTTGGAAGGATAGATTTTAAAATATTTTCTTTGTTTCTGAATTGCTGCAGTTTCATTGTGATATGTCTAGATGTGGATTTTCTCTTATATAGCCTGCTTGTGATTCATGGATGATTCTAAAACTGTTGACTGGTGTCTTTCAATGGTTCATAAAAATGATCAGATTTTATCTCTTCAAATATTGCTTTTACCTCACTCTCTCTTGTTCATTTTGAACTCTTAGTAGGTATATTATTAGATTTTTCTCTCCATCCTCCATGTTGTTTAATCTCTCTTTTCCATTTCTTGACTCTTTGTGCTGCATTCTGCATGATTTCCTCAGGTCAATCTTCCAGTTCACGATTTTTTTTCTTTAACTGTGGCCAGTCTGCTATTTAGCTTGTTCATTAAACTTTAGCTTTTAATCCTTATAGTTTTCATTTGTAGAAATTCTGGTTGGTTCTTTTTCAAATCTGCTTAGTTATTTTTATAGTCTTTTCTTCAATATTCGTATTTTTAAACCTTTCTTTTATTGATTTGGACATATTGGGCATATTTATTTTATTTGTGTCTAATAAGCTAATCCCTGAAGGATTGTGGGTCTGATTCTTCTGTTTCTGCCAGCTGTTACATAAAATGCCTTCTTTCTTTATGAATTTTATGCATTTTGTGATTCTTGTGCTGCTTTTCTTGTACCTTTACCTGGGGAAATACTTTGAGGCCTGAGTTGAAAAAAATGTTCTTTCAGAATTTGCATTTGCTTCTGGATGGCGAATTGTATGTTCTAAAGATGGTGACAACAATATCTCCATCCTATGTGTTCTTCTTACAGTGTGACTTTGACACTCCTCCCATTGACAAGTGGGGTCTATGTTTCTGCTCCTTGAATCTGGGAGGGCTTGTGACTAGAGTGGAAGTGATTCAATGTGACTTCCAAGTCTGGGAGATAAAAGGCAATATAGTTCTCCTCTGGTTCATTTGGGACGCTTTGCACTTGGAACCAGCCCCCACAGTGTGAGAAAGCCCATGCAGCCACATAGAAAGGCCGTATGGAGGTATTCTCGCCAATAACCTCAGCTAACCAACAGCCTGCCTAACCAACAGCCTGCACCAATGACCAGATATGCAGGTAAGCTAACTTACAGAAAATTGCTGCTTCCAGCCCCTGAATCTTCTCAGATAGGCACCAGACCCCATGGAGCAAAGACAAGTTGTCTCTGTAGTGCACTTTCCAATTCTGGATCCACAGAATCCATGATATAATAATATTCCTGCTATTTTATGACACTGAGTTTGGGAGAACATGGGTTCTTATTCAGAATACTTCTGCCATGTACTTAAGGATAAGACAAACCTAAGACTACTTGAAATTAAATTTTAGCCTCTCGCGTTTGGGGGGCAAGTAGTATAGTTTGGGGGACAAAGGAGTATAAATTCAGGCTACAAACCTGCTTAGGGCTGGTGTGTAGCTATGAATTATTAGAAGAGATTTTGTTTTTCCCCCTCTACCCAATGGCATGGTTTATGAGTGGCACTGCTCCTCGTGGTCCCATGGTTTGGCAGTATGAGTAGAAGATAGGTTTATGTCTAGCTCTTGTTTACACCGAGTATTTATCTCTTTGGTTTGGAGAAGCTTTTTAGATTCCTTACTTTGGGTAGGTCTTGGGTTTCATTCCCTGCTCTCTTCTCCCTGTGAATTAAAGAAAAAACAAAAACGCAATTAAAAAACTGAGGCTTAAGTTCACCAGGCTTTGATAATGCCCTCAAAAGGGAAACAAGCTTCATTGCTCCCTTTATTAAGTTTCTGGCTTGTATGTATATCTTCTTTTTTTCCCCGCTTAGCTCTTTGATGCATTTAAAAAGATGCTTTGCATGTTATATATAGAATTTTTGGTGGTTGTCAGCAGGTGGCTGGGTCAGGACCCCGTGAAGGACTGAATTGTGTTCCTCCTAAAATTTATAAGTTGAAGTCTTAACCCCCAGTACCTTAAAATGTGACTGTATTTAAAGATAATGTGTTTAAATAGGTGACTAAGTTAAAATGAGCCATTAGAGTGGTCTATTCCAATATGACTAGTGTTCTTTTTAGAAGAGGAAATTAGGAAACAGACATGTAAAATGAGAAGATGACGTGAAGACACAGGGAGAAGAGGGCCATCTCCAAGCCACGGAGAAAGGCCTCAGGAAAACCCAACCCTGCCTCCACCTCCATCTCAGACTTCTAGCCTCCAGAACAGTGAGAAAATAAATGTTTGTTGTTTAAGCCACCCAGTATATGGTACTTCATTATGACAGCCCTAACAAACTAAAACAGGAACTCCCTCCCCATTCATTTGATTGGTTAATCAGTAGTTGTGAACACCATTAACACCAATTTACAAAGGTACTGGCTATTCAATTTGTATTTTTGGCAACTTCTGTGTTTCTTCTGACTTCTCTCTTGCTGTCTCCCTTTTGATCATTTTATTGTTCTTTAACACTCATAAACAACATGAGAGGAATATAGTGGCAATGAAATCTCAGTTCTTTGGTTGTACCTCCTAGTTAACGCCTTAGGTTATTAATGTGATATTGGAGGAAAGGAAACTTTAGGCTAAGTCAAGTTTTTGCAAAACTCCATGTATTATTCCATGTGATTCTAAACATTGTAATAATGCAGCCTCTCGTTGTATGGGTTATATATATAATACTACATAGATCAAGGTATAATCGATGTTTAAAAAACAAGATCAACTCAGTACATTTTAAAGATCTTACTGACTTGATTCAATGATTCATGAATCAGGCATCATCCAATCTAGCAGACAGAAAGGAGCTCTGAGGAGCTGTACAAAATGAAAAACTTCTCTAGGCAGAAGGGAGCAGAAACAGGAAAGTTATACTAAACAAAAAAGCAAATCGGTTATGGTAAGGTCACTTTCCTTTAGGGGATGACAGGAGCCTATCAGGCAAATTACCTAACTAGTGCTGATTTGGCGATTCCTGATGGACTGGTTTAAGATTCCATTTCTGGGAGAGCTGAAACTGGAATTACGTTAAATCTTGGTTTAGTGATTTGGGGCTTAGCATAAGTAACTCAATTTTGGGCCTATTGTCTGGTTTTTTGCATCTACAATATATTGCATGTTGCCCAAAATTCATGAATGTTTTAAGCTACTCAAATAACACAGAAATTTAAAGTTGCAACAGGGAAACCATCAGTGTGCTTATATTCAGTAGTTATACATTAAGGTATATAAAATTAAAAAGAAAAAAACACCCATTAGATTATCTAATCTTTGGAATTTTAGTTCCAAAAATAAATACTTAGAAAACCTGGAAAAAACATTCGTTATTCAAATCAGTTCAAAATTTATAACCTAGACACCGAATCAATTTTCCTCAATGGAAATCTTATGAAGGCTTTTCTAAAAATTTCAAATTATTTTTGGAGATAATAAAGATGTAATACAGAAACAGATGGAGAATCCAAACCAAATACTTGTTTTATCAAAATAAGTTGGAATTGGATTCAAGTACCAAGTTAGTTACAGTTTCTGTTCTTTCAGATCAATTTAACTTCATTATATTTACTCATGTTTAATGAAAGAGTCCTCACAACATATATGTAATATTGTCATTTACAAGAAACATATATTTGGTCATTCAGGTGAACAAAATATATTTCTTATATATATTTGGTCTTCATCCACAGTTTCCAGCTCACGGATCCGAAAGAGTGACAAAGGTATCTTTTGTTATGCTAATGAGGTGACTTTTGGAAAGCACCTAAGGATGGGGGCCAGTTGCCAATGGAGCCAACCATGTGATTAGAGGATTGGAAATTTCAGTCCCATCCCCTGACTTCCAGGTGGGGAGGAAGACTGGAAGTTGAACCAATCATCAATGGTCAATGATTTCATCAATCATGCCTATGTAATAAAGCATCCATAAAACCCCAAAAAGACAGGGTTTAGAGAGCTTCTGGGTTGGTGAACACATGGAGATTTGGGGAGAGTAGTGTACTACAAAAGGGCATGGAAGCTACACACCCTTTCCCCATTCCTTGCCCTATGCATCTTTTCCATCTGGCTGTTCCTGGGTTGTATCTTTTTATACTAAACTGGTGATCCAGTAAGTGAAACGTTCCTCTGAGTTTTATGAGCTACTCTAGCAAATTAATCGAACCCTCTCTGAGGCATTTTAGAGGCTAAAAAAAGAGAGGGTTTGGATAGGGGGTGTGATATATGGAAAGGAACTAAATCTCAATGGTGAGATTCTCATGCTTGAGAAGGGACAAGCCAGCAGAAACCAACCTTCCCTTCCCCAAACCTATTTACTATCCAGCCCTCCCATGGTGCGATAGATAGGGCAGTAGAGTTCGCATTCTGGCCCTGCCACTGTGTCACGATGGGGATTGCGCAATTTTCTCCCATGAACGTCAGTTTCTAGAGAAGAGGATCTGATTTCTACCTAGTCTCTGAGAGGAGAATAGACAACAATGTAGGAAATTTTTTGAAATAGTTAAGATTTATCCTTTGAGGTTATGAACTTTCTGTTTACTCGCTTCCAAAAGTATGCCTTTACCTTTTTATTCCCGCCTCCTAACTCCAGCTTTCCCTCCCACTTCACACATTTAGTTATCCACACACACAGTGAGAACACACACATGCAGAGACATTTAGAAATTTTCTCCCTAAGTCAGTTTCCAAAGCCCCTCTTTTCTTTCCCCGAGTCCAACCTCCCTCAGCTCTGGTGGAATCTAGTGGAATTTTCATGAGGTAAATACTGGGTATAATTTGTGGTTATAGAAAAGCCTTTATTAATCCATAATTTAATCCAGATGTAGTATATGAGCAAACATTTTAATTAGGCTATTAATTCCATTAGAGTATTTGGGTTTATATACCGTCTGCAACAAGATCTTTGTACTTTCCTTGTTGGTCCTTATTCTCTAGTTTTCTATGATTTAATGCCTTCGGTTACATGGTTTCAATATCAAGATATTTTGGGCAACTTATCTCCATCCCCTCAAGAAATTAGGGGGCTTTCTTGGACATGATCCAGCTCTCCACTCTGTGGGCATTCATGGTTGGGTGGTTATAAACAGGAATAAAGGCTGGATGAAACCTAAAGGAGAGTTAAAGAGGCATTTGGAGGGGCCCCGTGCCCCCTCTGTTGAGGGAGCAATGTCCCTTTGCAAGTAACCTCATCAGGTTTCACCCCTCAGATCCCTCTTGCCTATCCTCTATGCAGGTACACATGCAGAATGAGGTCAGTTTTCCCGTGTGCATCAAAGTGGATGAGCAAAGACAAGCGTATCATAGCTCTTCTCTAACCACAGCAGAGTGTGCAAGCCCAGCACCTTAGGATTCGAAGATTCCAGGAATATGTTCTGTAAACATAAAAAGAGAAGTATGAACAATATGGCTAATATGAAGTAAAACAGACTATTTTAAGGATTTACTATTCTCCTTTCCCCAAACTGGAGGCTTTGGTAAGTTCAGTGACTTCACTTGGGCATCCAGAAGAGAGTGTAAGGCTGGGGTCTCTGGGTTTTCAAGTGACTCTTCCCACCACAAGACCAAATTTCCTTTGTCTCCTATTGTTCTGCAGAAAAGAATGTAAAACCTAAGCGGGGGTGTGGGGATGATTACAAGGACTTGAAGGAAAATACCTTGATATTACTTAGCAGGACTAAATCTGAATTTGGATGGTTCTGTTAAGAAATTGCTTTGTAAATTCAATAGGAGGCTCTCAATGTGTAATTTAAATGAAAGAAACAATTTGATAATAACCTATCAAATTAAACCTATCAAATAAAAACCTATCACCTGCTGGGTACCATGATAAGTGCGAGGAATACAAAGAATGCACAAAATGAGTTCCCACTGTCATGTGTTAAAAACCATCACTGAAGAACAATGAGGAGTTGTGTAGTAGACGTTGCTGCCCAGCCCAGATCCTCTGTGTAGGCTGGGGCAGCCCTCTTCCTGCAGCTGTGAGTGCCTTGGCTAAGAGCTCGTACCTGAGACTTTCTCTAGAGACTAAGTGGAGCCCTTTCCTGGAGACTGCTGAGAGGTTATACTCTTCCTCCCCTATCCAAGGGTAACCAAGGAGTGACTCATTTCCACTCTTCTGTATCCTTCCCCAAACTTTTACTTGCGACCATATCCTTACTCAGCTCTTTCCTATCCTGCTTATTCTCCTCCTTGCAGGTTTTTCCTAAAGAGCATTCACTCAATAAAGTACATATGCTAAAGCCCCTTTCTTAGACTCTGCTTCTACAAAACCCAACCTAAGACAACTGGTGTTGCTTTAGGTTACTGAGCAGTTCCTTAGATGCATTGTCTAGGGTAGGATTCGTAACAATATGCAGGTCTATAAGCTTTAACAGACCCTAACATTTTCTATTATCTATAGGACATTTAACATGCTATCCCCACGTTCCTTCTATTTTTCTTCTAAAGATTAAACAATTTAGTTTTTCAATGTGGGCTTTTAGTTAATATTTTTTGGCACTTAAGAGATATTCTTTCGGAATGGAATAACATAATAGAACAGTAAATATGTATGTATCTTTCTGTGAATGATATGTGTTTCAGCACTTTCCTACAATTGTGTGGTCATTAGAATCCATTTTAGTCAAAAAACGTTTTCCCACAATCCTTACAGAATAGTAGAATAAAAACTATCTAGGGGTGGAATGGGTAGTCTTATTGTAGAGGCCATAATTCTCAGCAAAGCTCTAGTAAGATGCTGGAAATGTCAGCTATTGTACTGCGGTCCTTACTCATGCATCTCAACAAGTAAGCTCATGACTGCACGATAAAGAACAATACCAATGCAAACCTTATCAAAATTAATTGTTTTATTATAATACCAGTTTTTATGGTGGACAACTCCCGCTGTCCATTCTCCTGTCTCACACGCTGGTCCCTCGAAGCAATCATAGTCTCATTTTTGATTCTCTTATGATTCTCTTTTGATTCTCTTAAGGCATGAATATTTCACTACCAACATCTTAAATATTAATAAATTAGGCTAATTTATTAGAGACACGATTAAAACATTAGAGCCATCTCCAAAATATGCCTCTCCTCTCACTCTGCACAAGAAATGATCATTTAAAGACAAAGACAGGGCAGTGTTGAAGGAAAAAACTATTCAAGACTTGGTGACAGTAAGGCAGACTAATCAAGGGGGACCACCTCAATGGGGTTTTGTAGTGGGGTAGAAAGATCTGACTCAACTCAGACTCCAACAAGAACAAGTGGGGATTTGTAGCCAAGGAAAAGGGTAAGGGGTCAGTGGATGGAAATTTATTCAGGGAAAAGGAGGGGTTTTGCTAGCAGACTCAACAGAATTCATGCTGAAGGCAGGCCAGGGTGATAAGATATCAAGGGTGGGGGATTTTTGCTAAACTATGTAGCAGGATTCCTCCTCAAATGGATTCTACAAGGACAGAGAGGGAAGCACAGGTCTGGCCTGATCCAGCAGAGAGCTCACAGAAGCCTGGTTAAAATTAGGTCAAGTAGAGAGAGTCTTTGTCAATAGTAACTAAGAGTCAATGGAGGTTATAAATTTAGTGGAATAATAATTAACCTTTAGTATGGCCAATTGCTGTTCTAAGAGCTTTGCGATATTAATTTGTTTAATCTTCATAATAATCATATAAGCAGATAATATTATCCCCATTTTGCAGGTGAGGAAACTGAGGCATAGATAGCTTAAACAGCTTTCCCAGAGTCTCCCAACTGTTGACTGAAGGATTTAAACTTAGGAAGTTTGGTAAGTGAATCCATTGTCTAACCAGTAAGACATATGGCCTTTTTGTGCAAGAGCTACGGAGAATTAAAGCCTAAGATCTGGGTAGAGATTTTTTAGCTGAGAGTGAGCTGGAATGTCTGACAGAATAATTTATAACCTCATCTCACTAGTTAGTGTACCATAGTTACAGACAGAATTTTAGATTAAGTAGGTCAGTTTCTGCAGCATCTTAAATGAAAAGGGAACTGAAAGTACTGTTCATACTTATTAAAATGCACGTAAACATCAATGTTTCCTTAAAAAAAACACACCAATTCTTACTAGACAGTTGTATATTTGCATGCTAAGAGGAGAGAAATTGCAAATTTCAGAAAACTCTCATCGTTGAAAACTCTCTTAGGGCACATTAAAAACTGAATTTGTCCATTCTTTATGGTTTTAGAATGTGTTGCACAAATGCAGACTCCTTAGGAGTTTGCACTTAGTGCCTTTGGTTTATAATGTTATTTATTAGGCAAAGAATACAGTATGATGGCTACTATGTGAAAACTCAGAGACAGCAGTTACAAAGTAGGTCTGGAAAACAAGATTGCTAGTTTGGAAAGGAAAGAGAAGGAAAGGTCAAGTCCCACATTTTAAATGAGATGGGTTGCGTGGTAAGTAGTACAGTGGTAGAGCTCCTTTCTTAAAATATCTTTTTCTTTTTTTTCAAATTGGCTGAAGGTTGTTGCTATCATCAGAACCCCTCCTCTAAAATATGAAATTATATCTAATAAACATTACTCTTTTTTGGAATGGTTAACAGTATCAGACCACGAAAGCTCTAACACAGGTGAGTTTTCCAGCTGTTCGCATGGAGCAAAAGACTGTAACATGGAACAGATTTTGCTTGAGTGAAAGGAAAGGAAAGGAAAGGAACAGGTCTGGCATGTGGGGTACTGCGTGGGGGATGATCGTGTCTGGTACAAAGCGGGCTCTGAGAAGCACAGGTACATGGTAGGGGGAGGCCAGCAAAGGGAAAGCTTTCTCAAACCTCATTCTGACATCATTGCTGGGGGGGGAGCAGCAGATTTTGTGGGTTTTTTGAGGGTGGTAAATCTGGAATGTCCTTTTGCAAGGTCACAAGATGGAGCTTCATCCATTTGGGATCACTTAAACATTGTTTTGCCTAACTTGGTGTATATATATGTAGTAGACATCTTTTGGAATTAGCCAACTATTAATAAACAGCCTCCCAACCCCTCCTTTACCTAACTGCCCCAATCTGCTGAGCCCAGGTGATAAGATCAACCACTCCCCAATCCCCATACTGTTACTACATCGTCATTCCCATTTTATGGGTTCCTTGACTCTGCCTTTCATCTGCAGTATGAACGATGAATATTTGACCCAAGCTGGACCAATCAGACCACTTTCCTCATGAATTTGGAATGGAGGTGGATGAGGAGTAAAGGGAAGGAAGAAAGGAGGGAAGGAGGAGATTGATTCAATGTCCCTGTGAGGTAGCCTGGTGCCCTGCAAACTCAGGAATTGTGTGGAGCCTTATTCTTTATTCTGCCAGATAGAGAGGAAAACAGAGGAAGCTAAGGTACGTGGACAGAAGGAAGCAGAGGTTAGAGAAACAGACACAGAGGAGATGTAATTGTGGATATTTCTGAGGTTGAGCATTTCTTTATGCTTCCGTGAGATACCTCTGTAGTCTTATAATAAATTCTCCTTGTTTGCTTAATTTAATTCAACTGAATTTGTTTTTGTAACTAAAAGAATCCCAACTGGGTACACCCTTTTCTCTTATCACCCTACTGCTATGTAGTTCAATTGTTTTTCTCTTTTTGAACCAGGAAGAAAAAGCAACAAATTCTTCAACTACACATTTCCCTCTGGCCTGTGGCCTCTATATTTTGTGTATCTTATGGCTTACAGAGCATGAAAATCATGTCGACTTTGTGAGTTCCCATTGCACCTGATGTGTGGGAGCATGGTTGGTACATATGCTTAAATCAAGAAAGACAGTTAAAATTGAGATAATTAAAAATAAAATGACAAATCAGAGAAATCCAAAACGCTAATTAGAAAAAATTTATGCATCCCTGTTATTTACTGCAGTGCTATTCACAATAGCCAGGACATGGAAACAACTGAAATGGTAGACGACTGGATTAAGAAACTGTGGTACATTTATACAATGGAGTATTATGCAGCCATAAAGAAGACTGAAATCTTACCATTTGCAATGATATAGATGGACCTAGAGAACATTATGCTAAGTGAAATGAGTCAGACGGAGAAAGACAAATACCATATGATTTCACTTATTTGTGGCCTCTAAAGAATAAATGAACAAACTAATCAGAAACAGTCTCAGAGACATAGAGGAAAAACTGAAGATTGCTACATGGGGAAGGCTGGGGATGAGGGAGAAGGTGAGGGGATTAGAAAGCACAATCGGTAACCACAAGATTGCCACGGGGATACGAAGGACAGTTTGGGGAATATAATCAATAATGTTGTAAAAATTTTATAGGGTCTCTTATGGACACTTGTCTTATTAAGGAGACCACTTCATGGACAGTGTAGATGCCTGACCACTGCACTGTACACCTGAAGCTGAAGCTGAACAATAATGAATATCAACTACAATTTTATATATATATATACATATATATATATGTATATATATATATGTATAGTCACAGGATGTAGAGTACAGTATAAGGAATAGAGACAGTGGAACTGCAACAGCTGTATACGATGTCAGAGGGGTAGTAGATTGGGGGTGGGGGATTATCACTTTGTGAGGGGCTTGAATGTGTCTTAACTATTACATTGTTTTGTACACTGAAACTAATAATAAAAAAATATATAAATATAAATAAAATAAAATGACAAAAAATTGAGATAATGATGCAAAAACACCTAGCATGATGCCTTCCCAAGTAGTTAGGAGTTAATTAGGCTCCGTTGGATACAAGGAACAAAGACTCACTCAAGTTACTTCAAAAGAACAACAACAACAACAAACAGTGGGTTTTTGGAAGGCTATCCATAGACAAAAGGAATCTCAGCTAAGAGATGAGGCCTGGCAGGCAGGACAACTCTAAGAAACGGATTTTCTATTACAGTTAGCCTTTCAGTAGCAGGAGTTTGTTGACCATCATGGTGACTTGGTTCCTCTTTGTCTCGGCTTTTACTGCTTCTGCCTCTACTGACCAACTTGCTTACACTCTCTTCAGCCCCCTTTCTCTACCTCATTGTTTTTCCTAACTCATTGTGTCTCCTTTCTTGTAACGTCAGCTTATTATAACTTTTGTATGCTTGTGACCTATTATAGCCCTGACTACCTGGTTTCCTATCTGTGTGTCATTTTCTCTCCTATCTTCTATGTCACCTACATTTAACAGATTCTTCCTTTCTTTCTCCCTTTCTCCCTTCCTCGCTCCCTTCTTCCTTTCCTCCCGCCCGCCCGCCCTCCCTCCCTCCATCCCTGCCTCCCTCCCATACCTTATGACTGTATGGAGGTATCTCAAATACCTTATGACCCAGCACTTCCAATACCTTATGACCCATTCATTCCTTCTTTTTGAATTTCCCCTTTTAAATTTTGGAGACAAAGAGTCTGATTTCTCAATTAATCTCTGTCTCAGAAGAGCTCTTTCATTCATGTCCTCATAATATCCCAGTTTCTATACACCTCTATGTTGGATGTCTTCAGTCCAGTGTTACAGCTGCGTGGTAACAGGGATGATGGGTGTTATGAAAGAGCCATGTGGTCTCATGGTAAATCATGGCATTCTAGAGCCGCCTCCTCAAGAGGGACTATGGACATGATACATTTGTTTTATATAGCTCTCAATAAGTCTTTCTTTTCTTTTTTCCTTTTCTTCCTCTCTCTCCTTCTTTCTTTACAGCCTAGTAACCTGCGGAAACATCTTTCCAGAAATGTTCAATCTTTCACATTTGTATGGTCCTTGCAAATTTCCCAGAAGAGGATGTGTGGCTGGATATTGTTTCAGTTGTCTTGTGCAGCACTTCTCAAAATGTGGTCCATAGACTCCTGGGGAGATCCTCTCTGGATTCTGTGAGGCCGAAATTATTTTTATTATAATACTAAAATGCTACAATCTTATAACACTGTTTCTGTGTGCTGACATTACTCTAATGGTGTGAAGCCATGTGGTTAAAATGGAATCTCACTATGACTCAACACAGTGGCACCAAATTGTACTACTAGGAGTTATTGTGTTTTCTTACTATCATGCACTTGCAGTCAAAACCAAACCACAGAGGGTAAAAAGCCAGTTTGCCTTAAGAATGTCCTGGATGGAGCAGTAAAATTACTAATTTAATTAAATCTTGACACTCGATTATGCATTTTTAAAATATTCTATGGAAGCAAATGAAAAATATGTATAAACACTTTGGCTGCACACTGAGAAGTACAATATTTGTCTTGAGTCGAAGCACCTACATGATTGTTTGAGATACATGCTGAATTAGCTGCTTTTCTCATGGAACATCATTTTTTACTTGAAAAAATGGCTGACAGAAAACAATGGTTATTTAGATCTGGACATTGAGAAGACAAACATTTTATTTAAAGAGTCATGAAAAGAAACTGTTACTTCAAGGAAAACAACTGACAGTGTTTATTGTCATTTAGAAAAATTGGAGTGAAAATTAGGATTTTGGGAAACTTGTATCCACCACTGTGAGCTTGATAGTTTCCCAATAGTTTTAAGGACTTTACTGGTGAGATTGGTGGTGATATTAGTGAATATAATTTTTAACATTATATAATGAAGTATGTCAACATTTGGAAGATTTGCGTAACTCAGTGAAGCAATACTTTCCAAATCACCAATGTTTTATGTCATAGAATCATGGTGGGTAAAATATCTACTCAAAATGCAAGACAGGCCAATGGACTTTATTGTAATAGAGTTTAAAAGTTCAGTGTATGGTTTCAGATTCCACATTATAATTAACCACTTAGTTTAAGAAACTGCCACTTTTTGAGTTTTAGTGTAATATTAAAGAAAAATATCCACAATTATCTAAAATGGCTACTAAAATACACACTCCTCTCTTTTCTAATAACATATCTGTGTGAGACCAGATTTTCTTCATATACTGTACTTAAAACAGCATATCACAACAGAATGATGTAGAAGGAAATATGAGAATCCAGTTGTCTTCTAGTAACTCAGACATTAAAAGGTTTGCCAAAATATAAAACAATGGTTCTCTTCTCACTAATTGTTTTTTGTTTTGTTTTGTTTTGGAAAATATAATTAGGTTTTATAAAAATGGTATTTATGTTAGGTAGTGGGGTTATTGTGATTTTTAATAGTACAAATAAATAACAAATTTTAAGAATTTCTCAGTTCTCATTCGTAATGCTAGAAATATTTATAGATATAATCCACATAAACTAAAATTCTTTCAGATCTTCAATACTTTTTAATAAGGCAATGGTGTGTTGGAACTGGCTGGTACTGGCTCATGAGAGCAATTGTGTGGATCTCTTTCCAGCTCTGTGTTCAATGACATCAGGTTGATGAGCACACTCAAATGTGGTATATATTACCTTTAAAATCTAAAAGGTCCACCTAGTTCCTCTCCTTTAGTGGAAGACTGTGCAAAGTGCAGCAATTTATCTTTCACTTTGGAGGAGATATCTTGCGATGTTCCATACCATGTGATTCCCAGGAACTTCCTGTGGGCAATGAGTCCCTGAATTTTCATGGGGTTTATCTCCTATTCTCTGGTTCACATATGTCTTATGAAATCATAGAAAATAGTATCTCCTGTTCAGTTCCTGATCATCAATCAAATAGGAAATTGATGGTGCAGCCACTATGAAGAACTGTATGGAGGTATCTCAAAAAATTGAAAATGGAAATACCTTATGACCCAGCAATTCCACTTTTGGGTATCCAGAGAAACCCAAAACACTAATTCGAAAAAATATATGCACCCCTACGTTTATTTCAACACTATTCACAATAGACAAGACATGGAAACAACTGAAATG
This sequence comes from Rhinolophus ferrumequinum, assembly GCF_004115265.2. Taxonomy (NCBI): domain Eukaryota; kingdom Metazoa; phylum Chordata; class Mammalia; order Chiroptera; family Rhinolophidae; genus Rhinolophus; species Rhinolophus ferrumequinum. The sequence continues at coordinate 33,232,951 of NC_046288.1, forward strand.
CCCATCGATAGACAACTGGATAAAGAAACTGTGGTACATTTATATAATGGAGTATTACCCAGCCATAAAGAAGAATGAAATCTTACCATTTGCAATGACATGGATGGACCTAGAGAATATTATGCTAAGTGAAATAAGTCAGATGGAGAAAAACAAATATCATACAATCTCACTTATATTGGAATCTAAAGAACAGAATAAATGAGCAAACTAAACAGAAACAGACTCACAGATACAGAGAAAAAACTGATGGTTGCTAGATGGGAGACGGGGTGGGGAATGAGGGACAAGGTAAAGGGATTAGAAAGTACAATTTAGTAGTCACAATATTGCCATGGGGATATGACAGGCAGTTTGGAGATTATAATCAATAATATTGTAAAGATTTTGTAGGGTGTCAGATGGGCATTTGTTTTACTAGGGAGACAAATTCATGGACTGTGTCGATGCCTGACCACTGCGCTGCACACCTGAAGCTGAAGCTAAATAATTTTGAATGTCAACTATAATCAAATATATATACATATGTGAGTATAGTCACAGGATGTGGAGTACAGCATAGGGAATAGAGTCAATGGAATTGTAACAGCTATATACGATGTTAGAGGGGTAGTAGATTCGGGGAGAGGGGTTATCACTTTGTGAGGGGTGTAAATGTCTAACTATTACATTGCTTCATACACCTGAAACTAATTTTTTTAAAAAGAAATTATTACAACAAACCCATATATGAAAGGAAATACATTGTTTGGTCTGAAATATAATACAAGTGTATATTTTAGAGTCATTGAAACCCAATGATCAAGTTCCCTCAGTTGCATTAACAAATAAACAGGTGTTTGATTTCCAGTACTTGTGCAACTGGTTGGGATAAGATCAGAAGTTACCATGATTCAGTGGCTCCTGGGAACACACAGTGCTATGTATTAATACTTATGGAGAAATAAAAGAATACTACTTGATTTACATTACTATTGTTCTATGTGCCATGGCAATACACCAGTATAAAAATTTTACACTTTTCAACTGTCTGTCACTTAAAAAACAAAACAAAACAAAAAACAGGAATCACATAAAGAGTTAGCATCATTTGGAGCCAGAATTGTCCCATACAGCTGTCTGGTTTCCCTGGCATGTTGCTGATCTGAATTTAGGTTATTAACATTTTGGAGACGTCTGACCTCAAGGGCTGTAGGGGAAAGTGAGTTAAGCCTGTGAGAGGTAGCACATGACTTTTCTCCATGGTGACCCACTTTTTCAACCTCTCAGAAAAACATGGAAAAAAGACAGCTGGGTGGAGACAGCCAAAGGCATTTGGTTTCAGAAATGGGTGATAAGGAAGTACAGAGTACAGATTTTCAAGGACAGGGTGATACAAAAACTAAAGCAAAGAGAAAAAAAATAGGTCATATGATTTAAGTGTCCTTGTAAGGAATAAACAGGCAATGATAATTCTTATCCAAATATTTTATGAGTGCAATACTCTTCAGATTGTAGATTCTGATCCATGGGCTTTGCAATAATATTCTTTGCATGTGAAATTTGTTTATATAGTTTGTGTCCAGGTTGGTTCACCCAGTTACCTAATAAGGACAAAGGTCAGTTTTCACATTGGTCAGTTAGCTGTATATAGAGAAAAGATTTGTTCCTTTGCCATATTCAATTCAGGTCTCTTCCAAGTTTGGTATAATCTATTATTATTATTGGATGAATGAATTAAAGCAATATTTCTCCTGGTAGGGGTAATGAGTAACAATAAGAAATAATAGTTACCCTTACCAAGCCCTCGGCATCTATTCTGTGCTTAAGCTTTCTATATGTAATGTCTCATTTAATTCTCAAAAACTGCCATTTTCAGGTAAGGAAATAGGCTTCAAAAAGTTAAGTAGCTTGCCATATAAGCCATACAGATATTAAATAATAAAGCTGGAATTTGAACCAATAGTAATAATAATAGTAAACATCTGTTCAGCATTTTATAATTTACTAATGGCCTTTACATACAGTTTTTCCCTTAATCTTCCCAAACAGTCTTGTGAGATAGTCAGGATGTGGGAATGCAGGCTTTGAGAGGTCACTTAGCTGTCAGGTATCAGAGTATTCAAAGCTGTGTGCTGGTTCCAGACTTCAGGGTCTTTCAACTATTAGACAGCTGAGGTCAGGTATATGTGTATTTAATGTGAAGTTAAAGTCTGTACTATACAAAATGAAATGCAGATTTCATACTTACCCAGATTTTTCAGGCCCTTCAGGGCCCTGCCTCTCCATTTATGCCTATTAAAATTAAACCCCTAAATACATATCATCAATAAAAAAATATATAATATTTTAAATGTGAGACCCATTATAATACCTTATATTGGTATTATACCTTATCTGATTGGTATATAATACCTTATCTCATTAGGAAACCTAATGAGATAAGTAGCAGAGAATATAATAACAATATGTTCTCTGCTACTTATCTCAAAAGCTTATATTCTCTACTAATTAGGTTTCCTAACTGATGGAACACAACTTCTCTGCAATTGAAGTATCTGAAAAGAATTTTTCCTAATAATTCTCAAAATTATTAGATAACAAATACATTTGTCTACTCTTTTTAATGTATTATTATTTAGTAACTACTTAAATTTTAGATGAATATTAGGTATTTGACTCATAAGAAATTACTTCATTCTCTTATTAGAACTGTAATTTAAATTTTTATATTTTACTGGTTTAAAAATATGTTTAAATTGCACAAATACACTATTTGTAGCTTTAAAACTCTCAAAGTTTGTCTTGACATTGCTTTGACAGATTAACAAAAGGTTTATATTTTAAAACAAAGGTGGTTTTAAATTGGTGGGTGAAGTAGAAGGATGAAAATCTGTTACAGATAGAGAAAAGGAAAATTTAGGGTTTCAGGTAATTACTGAAGCTCTATTTCTGCTTAGATAGGTGCATATTTAAAGCTCACTTTAAACTATGTATTTTTAATTTGATTTCTACACAAATTGACAATCGAGAATTTTAATCAGTGTTTCCAAGTGAAGAGCTTCTGAAGTTAATTATTATGTTCAAATGACTGTTTTAAAACCCATTTTATTCTCAGATGCAAATACGTAAGGAAGTACACACACTCATACACACATGCACACACATGCCCACACATACTACCTGCATATGTGTGTGTGCATGTGTAAGAAAAACTTTTCAGAATGTCTGTTTGTAACTGAAAAAATGTGATTTCCTTGCTCCCCCTTCCTGTGTTAATAAACAAGTATTATGTATTTATGTGTTTCCTTGTGTGTGCATGTGTCTAAATACATGTTTATGTTTGTATGTATGTATGTATTAATTTCTTTTTAAAAAGCAAAGCCTTTACTTATATATGGAAATAATAATTATATATTTAAGTACAGTATAGTCTTTAACTGTATTGAATATATTCTTCAAAATCAAGCAACCAAAGGATTTTTACTGAGCATCTGCTCTGCATTTAGCTTTACATAAAGAGGAAGATACAGCAGTATGTCATTCTGGCCCTTGTTTAGAAGTATTATGAAAACAGGTAGGCTTTGGCCGATTAGGTCAGTTTGTTAGAGCATGGTGCTAATCACACCAAAGCTGTGTATGTAGCAAGAACCCTCACTGAGAGCTGATGAAAGTGGAAATTGGTTCAAGTGCTCTGGAAACTGATTAATGTTATTATTTCTCAGTCCGGTTGAAGATGCTCAGGCTCTGAGACCCAGAAGTTCTATTTCTAGGTATCTGTGACAGAGAAATCTTGGATGTGTGCAAAAAAAGAGGGTGGAAAACATGAATTGTAGCATTTTTTGTAATAGTGATTAACTGGAAAAATTCCCAAACTCCATTCACAGTAGAATGAACATATAAAGTGTGATATTTTCATACTTTGGAACACTACATAGCAATAAAAATTTCTATGGCTATAGGCAAACATGGAAGAAGCTCCAAAATGTAATGTTAAGTGCTGCAGGGCAGTAAACGCTGACAGCACCCAGTATTCTCAGGCAGCTCCCATTCAGGTCCTCTCCCCAAAAAGGAAACAAACCATAATGTTGAAAAAGAAAGTCACAGAAAAATACATTCAATGTGATTCCACTTACATAAAATCCAAACACTACACAATGTATTACTTACGGATACATGTAATCTATTTTTAAAAGAAAAGGAATGATTAACTGAAAATTTGGTACCGGAGCTACTTGTAGGGAGAGAAAGTGGGGGATGTGATCTGAGGAAGTTTCAAAGGCGTTTGCTATAAACTATATAGTAGGTGGTGGATATATAATCACATGTTTTATCAATAGTCTTTAAATTGTACATGTACTATATATATTCACTTGTACGTATATTTCACAATACAATTTCGAAAAAATAGAAAAGAGACCAGAAGATTTCACATCACCCCAACAACATTAGTTATGTTAGACAGTTTGGTTATAGATGATTCCTTTGTCCACATTTTCTGTATGTGTTTTTATTATTTTCATAATTCAAACAATCCATGGGGGGAAGTGGCAATATAATGACTTAACCTAAATAAGTGACCAAATACAACAAAGTAGTTTTAGTTAGGAAATGAATTTCACAAATATCTGAGCTATACGTGTTAAAAGGACATCCTGATGGTGGACGTTCTTCCAACATGTACTCTTGAGTGTTCTTAGGGCAGAAGCTGCTCAATTTTAAAAAATGAATATAACATCTGGGTTCAAGGGAAAAGACAGTCACATAGTAGAAGCAACTTTTTTCTTTTAGAAGCAGCCAACCGCTTCCTCTGTACAGATTTCCCTAATCTCTCTCCCTCTCCTGAGATAACTCTTCTCTCCCCATTTTACTGTTATACTTTGTACACATGCCTGTGGTTTTACAGATATAGTTATATTGTTATTTGTTGACTCAGTTCTTCTCCACTAGGCTCTGAACTCCTGTGGGCAGGGTCTGACTATAGTCACTTTGTATCTCCTCTTTTCACCACTGTGTCTCAAATAGAGTAGCTGCCCAGTCAATGTTTATTAAACTGAACAAAAGAAACAGCAATGGTTTCAAAAGGCAATGTGTGCTACATTTATAAAATAGATGGCTACAGAAACCTGAATATTCTAGGAAGCTAATCTTCATGCAGAGTGATTCAATACGTTTCTATAATGTTTAAATATAAGCTCTAGAGATACTATTATGTCCATCATAAAAAGTTGTCAAACGTTGCACAACACAATAAGCACAATAAATTGGTAACTTTTGGGTACTTGCCAAGGGAAGTACCTTCCACACATTGTATTTGTGCCACCCTCCCCATCTCCACCCTCCTGTCCACTGCAGGCTGTAGAGCTCTAACTTGATATTTTTGGCTGTGAGAGATCACTGGGCCTTGACTTCCACTTAGCATGCTGAGTGGCAGTCAATTGGCTGGTCCAATTGGAGAGCAGGTCCAGCCATGTAGGGCAATCAGAGTATTTCCTGATTACAATCTTCTGTTATAAAGACAAAAAAAAAAAAAATGCTTCTGTGTCATAAGAGGAAAATAGCTCAAATATCTGCAAAATAGCCTTTATCAGGTTCAATAAGTAAACAGCACCAATTTCCCTCAGGCACCTAAGTAATTGCAAACTACTGGTATGACACTCACATGATGTTTCAAAAGTCTTTAAGACATTTCTTTGTGCTATCTAAAGAAAGGCAGAAAAGAAAGAGACCCTCCCCCCCCCCCCCCCGCCCCGCCCTTTATTCCCCCTATTGCTTTCCTGGGCTGAAACAATTGGCCTACTTTGTTAGAAACATGTAAATCCCAAACTTCAGGGCAAAGGAAGTTAATCCTGGCAGGCCTGGTCTCTAGCTGGACCATTTCTTTTCAGATTAGTTTGATAGAGACAAATCAGATTTCTTAAAAAGTATGTTCACTTTCTATAGAAGAAAAACATTCACATAAAAGTATGCAGGTGAATAGCTTATTGATGAAATTTCCTAATAAAACAACCAAGTCCAAATTGCCTTGGTTTAGGCTGATCTAAAGTACAGATGCAACCATTTTGAGGGAATTTAATAGAAATAATAGCCGAATGGATCAAGCTTATGTCCAGTTTGAAGTTTTGTTTTCCTTTATCTTCCTGAACACCAGAATCACAGTAGTTAAGAGTGTGGGTCCTAGGAACCCTTGTGCACTGTTGGTGGGATTGCAGATTGGTGCAGCCACTATGGAAATCAGTATGGAGGTATCTCAAAAAACTGAAAATGGAACTACCAGCAATTCCACTCCTAGGTATCTATCTGGAGAAATCCAAAACTCTAATTCGAAAAAATATATGCACCCCTGTGTTTATTGCAGCACTATACACAATAGCCAAGACATGGAAACAACCGAAATGCCCATCGGTAGACGACTGGATTAAGAAACTGTGGTACATTTATACAACGGAGTCTTACACAGCCATAAAGAAGAATGAAATCTTACCATTTGCAACAACATGGATGGACCTAGAGAACATTATGCTAAATGAAATAAGTCAGACAGAGAAAGATAAATACCATATGATCTCACTTATATGCGGAATCTAAAGAAAAGAATAAGTGAATGAACTAATCAGAAACAGTTTTGGAGACAAAGAGGAAAAACTGAGGGTTGCTAGATGTGGGGAGGTGGGCATAAGGGGGAAGGTGAGGAGAAAGCACAGTAACCACAAGATGGCCACGGGGATACCAAAGTCAATTTGGGGAATGTAATCAATAATGTTGTAAAGACTTTGTAGGGTATCCGATGGACACTTGTCTCATTAGGGAGACCACCTCAGGGAAGATGTAGATGCCTGATCACTGCACTGTACACCTGAAGCTGAAGCTGAACAATAATGAATGTCAACTACAATTGTATATATATAGTTACAAGAAGCGGAGTACAGCATTAGGAATAGAGACAGTGGAAATGTAATGGCTGCATGCGATGTCAGAGGGGTAGTAGGTGGGGAGGAGGGTTACCACTGTGGGTATAAGGATAAAGGGATATAAATGATAAATGTCTAACTATTACATTGTTTTGTACACCTGAGACTAATAAGAAAAGTTAAAATAAATAAATAAAGGCATTTATTCATTAAAAAAAGAGTGTGAGTCCTAGAGTCAGATTGTCTGCTATTAAATAAATGCTGATTCTACCACTGTTTGTCTGTGGGATCAAGTTACTTAAACACTCTGCATCTGTGCAACAGTACTTACCACTTATGTGTTTTATGGGCATTAAATTATGTCAATATATATAAATCACTTAGTACAGTGCTTGACAGTTAATTACTGATTACTAAGTGTGGATTTATTGTGAAGCTAATAAAATATGGTTTCAGGGCCCCTCACTTGCACAGGTTCCTTCTGAAGTCTCAGGATGAGCCCTGGGAGAGTGTTTACATATATGTTTTTTTGTGTGTGTTTTGCAAAAGTAAGACATTTTAACTGCAATCAGTTATGGCTGCCATTTCTCTGCCTGTCAAATTGCATTATACCATTTCCCCTTGTGTTTGGAGGTGCTTGAATGTTCATCTGTATTTTTGGGATCTGGCTAAGGGGAAGTTGAGTTTGGGGACATACCATTTTAACTGAACTTTGGAGACACAATTTGGGATGTTTCAGTAAAACAACTGAGGAATTATAGACTCTTAATTTGCCTGTAACAGGAATGTGCATTCCTTTGTCATCTATAAGTGCTTTTATTAGAGAAGAGAAAATTCTGATAAAAAATTAACGAGATATGAAATAAAAGTGATAAAAATGCATGATGAAATCAATGGAATGTGTTTGGACATCCAGAAACAAATTGTAACAGATTTTTGTCCTAGTTCATTCTAAAGCAGGGATTCCTTAAAAGGAGGAGAAATTTTTAGTAGAACTAATAGATAGGTTCTTAGATTCTTTGATACCCTAGTTAGTGGAGAGAAAGGAATCATAATATCATTTGGAAAAAAATCAAAATTTCTTGCTGATTTGATACAAAATACTGACATTGACAAAGATAATATAAAACTCAAAATATGCGTCTGCAATAAAGAGACAACTAGCTATCTAATGAGTATGGCCAGTTTTCACTGATGCCCTGAATTTTTAGAGCTCATACATGAAAAAAACTTCGCAAAGATATTTTCAAATCAGACATCAACCCTAAAATATATTAATAAGAAGTTGTAAAACTGAAACAAATATTTTTAAATATCAGCAATTAAAAAATTTGATCAGCCATCCTAGAGGAATGATTAAATTAAAAGACTTCTTTATAGAAAAATATTACAATATTGCTATCTTATGAAGAGGTGATCAGAGAGTTTCCAACCAAAAATACTGGCATAAAGTTGCATAGCCACGTGTCAGCCAGTTTAATCAGTAAAAAACATCATGGCATTTCCTAGATTTTTAATGTTTGTGAAGTGTAAGATTTTATTTTCCAGAGATGATCCCTGCATATCTCCCATCCCGCATGCTCTTCTTACATGGTAATTGACTCCTCTCATCTAGAGGTGGAGTCTATGTTCCCTCTCCTGAGCCTTGAATCTGAGCAGACATGCTACTTTGGCAGAAGTAATGCTGAATAAGGCAGAATAATGGCTCCCCAAAGATGCCCATCTCCTAATCCCCAGAACCCACGAATATGTAATGTTACACAGTGAGGGGGAATTAAAATTGCAGATGCAATTAAGGTTGTTAATCAAATGACCTTGAGATGGAGAAATTATCCTGGATTCGCTGGGTGAGCCCAATGTAATCACAAGGATCTTTACAAGTGGAAAAAGGAAGGCAGAAGAGTCACAGTTGAGAAAGGTTTGACGAGCTATGATGCTGGATTTGATGATGAAGGAAGGAGGCATGAGTGAAGGAATGCGGTGGTCTCTAGAACTGGAAAGGTAAGGAAATGTACCTTCCATAGAACTTCCAAGTGGAATGCAGCCCAGCCCACACTTTGCTTTTAGCCCAGTGAAACCCATTTCAAGCTTCTGACTCCTAGAAGTATAAGATAGTAAATCTGTGTCGTTTTAAGCCACTAAATTTGTAGTCATTTGTTATAATAGCAATATGAAATTAGAAGCTATGTGACTGCAAAAAGGTGGTTCATAACAGGAGATACAGTGGTCACTGGTTTTCTTTGATCCTCGTCACCATGCCATGCAGAAGTGGAAAGATCATGTGGAGAGGCCACATACGTAGGGTCTGGCCACCAGCCTCAGCTGAGGTCCCAGCCCATGGAAAGCATCATCTCCAGACATGTAAGTGAGTGAGCCACAAGATGACTCTAGCCCCAGCCACCATCTGAGTGCAGCTTCATGAAAGACCTTGTGCAAGGACTGCTTACCGTATGTAGCTCAGCTCAGCCAACCGCTCAACTGTGAGTGACAATAAGAAAATTATTGTCATTTAAGCCACTAAGTTTTGGGTGATTCATTCATTACACAACAATAGATCATTAGAACAGTGAATATGCGTCAACTTTTAAAAATTTACAATTTTTCTTGATTTGCCTCATTTAAAATTAAATAGTCATGTTTATATCTAATTTTATATTTGTAAATTCTACTCTTTTTCCTAGAGAGAATTGCTCCAAAATTAAAGCTGCAACCACCTTCAACCCCTTCCCTGCCCCCAAATCTAGTTCTGCTCCTGCATCTAGCCAGTTTCTTGCTCAGAATGTGGTTGAAAAACATGATAATATATATAATTAAACAGTCCTGAGGATCTGTAAAATAAAGCAATTTTTCTTTTCAAAAGTTAAAAAACTTCAATTTGGACGTACTTAAAAATGTTAACAAAAGCAAAATTTAAGCTTATGTTACTTATACATATCACTTCAAATGTCAATTGCCTTTTCATTTGACGTCAAAATAAGAGATAATTACTTTCCGAGAAAAAAAAATTCTTCAGAAATAAGATGATATATTCAACAGATGTCTCCTAAATGATTCTTTGTCCACAGTGTCAACTTCCCATAGCACTGTGATGTCAACAAAAGACAGGAAATATGCGATTTAGGTTATGGTCCTTGGAACACATCATAAAAGAAGAATGTGTTATGTAAATAATAATGTACAATATCCCAGAATGCAGTCTGGACCACTTAAAATATATTTGCTTTGGGACAGACCCACCATTTTGAGATAATCAGCTCACATTTCAGGAATCAACATCTCAGCTGCACTTTCCTCAGCCAGTCTTTTCACGCCATATCAAAGATACTATGTTTATTTCGTTGACTTTTAGTGTAACAGAAAGAGTTCTGGATATTGAAGTCATGAGTTGGGCCACAGGAGCATTGAGTTCTCCTGTTTCAGAGATAGTTTGCACAAAGGTAATTTATTTGCAGGCTAGTAGAACTTGGAGAGGCTAACCTGGCTGAGTGAAAAAACGCCTGCTGTGGTCATTCATTTGGTCTGTACAGTGAGGATAATTCCCACAATTCCAAAGCTGAACACATCAATATGTGAGAATTAACTGTGTTGTGAATAACCACTAACCCTTGCATAGATAAACAAACACTCCCTGGGAAAGATAACGACATATTTTTTCATTATCAAAAACAGTAATAAAATATCTATATATTAAATAAATTGTAAAATGTTGGATTTGCTAATTTCAGATTTGAGGTCTTGTCCAGGAGAAGGTCAGAAAGGAGACTATATGAGATGGTCACTGATTACTTGAAGAATGGGATTCATTTTGCATGTAAATTGCCTCATTCTTTCAAGTTCAAATTTTTAAAATGAGCTCTTAGTTGAAAAATCTGCATCACTTCAAGGTGGCACTCTGGGTTAGGTTATGCCTTCCCTGCTGCTCTTTCTCAGACAAGCATTTCTGTCTCCTGTGCAGGTTCTGCTAGCAAGGTGCATCTAAGTAGGATGAACCCTTACCGACAGAAAACAGCCTAGGTAGGGAGCCAGAAATTGAGGGGAAGAGGGAGTAGGACATCACGTCACCTTTATCAGTCTTGATCCAGATGTTCTTTCCTTCCTGTGCTGCTCCACCAGATTCCTTTGAGAGGTCAGGATGATCCCTTCTTTTCTCTTCTTGAAGTCACAGCACTGTGAAAGTCCGAAGGGCCTACGTGTACACAGAGGGTGCCAAAAAAATGTATACACATTTTAAGAAAGGAAACAGCGGTATTAAAATTGTAATAATATATACTGATAACAAAAGATGAATACAAGTCGTGTATACATTTTTTTTGGCACCCTGGTATAAGTAAAAGTGCTTTTACAAATGTTTGTATTTAATCTTTACATGTGAAGTAGAAACAACTACCCCTTAAGGGCCCCCGCCCCGACCCTGCATTTGTTTGTTTGCTTGCTTTTTCAGACTAGAAAGCTGAGGCTCAAAGCAATTCAAATTATTCAAGCTATTCAAGGCACTATCTCTAGTAAAGGTGAAAGCTGGAACTCAACGTCAGGCATTCAGATCCCTCAGCTACAGCTTTTGCCCGTTACATCTCAGAGGTACCAGGGTGTATTTGGGGACTGTGTTTTATCTGTTTTTGTATCCCCGAGGCCTACTACCATGCCTGGCATCTAGTGGGTATTCATTAAATGTCTGTTGAATAGAAAGCTAGGATTTGTTGTCTAAAGCTATCATCTGTAAGGAGAAAGATGGTCTCTGGAAAGCTGTGAGGGAATTTTGATGTCTTTTTTACAAAGGTCAGGGAAGTCCGAGTCGAAAGCATTTAGGGAAGCACTGTCGCAGCAGCTTGGGGAATGCCCTATTTTCTTTTCAAGGTAGAAGCACAAGTGTGGTAGGTTTGCAGCACACTTCTCAGAGTCCAATCCTTGCTGAATGAAGGCATTGTTTTCTCTGTGGGTGTGCCGCTGCTTATTTCATGCTCTGTGCCCACCTTCTAGTTTCACAGTCTCAGATGTCACTGAGGACAACAGGTTCCCTGTCAGGCCTTACAGGAGTCATTGGAGGCAGAGTATCACCCAATCCTACTGGGCCCCTATCATGGTACTGTAGAAGACCAAGTATCTTATAATGAAATAAATCCCCTCAAAGTCCTTTTTGGAGACTGCCAAGTTTCTGATTCCCTATTTTGTATATGTGCATGATGCATGAAAGTTACCCTGGAGAAAGCTTAGGAAAGGCTAAAAGGTAGCTGACAGGTAAAGGCTGATTAGCCTAGGGGAGAATGTCTATTTAATAAATAACACCTAGAACTGCAGCAAAGTGATAAAGACAGATAAATAGAGCCTGGAGAAAGACTGTCATTAAAAATGTTTTTTAATTAAAAAAGTAAAAAATAAAGGATATAGTAACAAACCAACCAACCAGCAGAGTAAAATGGGAAAACTTGCATCATTTTTTTACCCCAGAATACACCATTTTTAAAAGGAGGTATTTTTTGGGGAAAAAAAAAAAAGGATGATGTAACTACTGGACCAATATTTTCTAATGATTGCTTTTCTTTATCTTAAAAAGATAAGTGGACAAACATGGATAAAGTGTTCCATATTGGACAATTTGATTATTTTCTGTACTGAACAGGGCCTGCCAGGATCAGGAAATTGAACACCATTTGCAAAGCCTTCTCTTCTTACTCTTGAGAGAACTGCTCATCATTCAAGAGGCTGACTGTTTAAAGATACATAAAATACTACTTATGAAATATGTAGTATACATTTTTTTATAACTTTATAACAGTTAGTGAACCAAGCAAAGGACAATTTCTCCATCTCTTCCTTTTTGTCTTGTATCTTCTCTATTATTTAAAAAAAATCTTCTACCACATAATTTTACATTTCCTCTTTCATATCACTTATTTTATATCTTATGTTCCTTTTCTACCTTTGCCTTCCTACTTGAAAAAAAGTCCCCAATCTCCTTCATGTTTCCATCACAAACTTTCTGTCATGGTGTATGTTTTTCATCTAGCTGCTTCCTGTCCCTCTCTGGACTTGGTCCACTGAGCCTCTTTGTACAGTGTACAATGAACTGTCATCTATGTAATTCTAATCTTAGCTCTATTTTCCATGTTAGTTGCAGCCTCATTTGTATTTTTCAGCATACATTTCTAGCAAGAGATTTATGTCAAGTAAGTTTTAAGAATGTTTAAAAGATCAAACAAGCATTGACTAGAATTATACAACCTGTAAATCACTTAAAAGTGGTCTGTTAATGTAATTTTATTTTCCAAAACCCTGAACAAGGCCACACCTCTCTGAAATAGGAGGATTAGCTCTTTGAGCTCCCCTCCCCCATGGCTCTGTGCTCCAGATGCCTGCGTCTAGTCTCAGCTAATACGCAAAGGGATCTATTTCAAAAATTCCTTTGCTGCTCTGGAAAGAAGAGAAAGCTGCTGCTAAAGCTATGTTATGTGCCTTCTCGCATTTTACAAGAGTAAAATTCACAAAACACATTCAGAGGAGCAGAAAAGAGAAATCTGTTCCTAGGGGCTATCTGATTTAGATTAGAACTCAGAGAATGTTCTATTTACTGATTTGTGTGTCTGGCTGATATCTGTGGGGAAGTGAGGAGGGAGAAAGTAAGAAAGTTAACTATAAATGTTGAAGGGGAGTCTCCTACATCCCGCAAAGATATTCCGTGTGAAAATTTCTCCAGCCTAAGGACTCCTTTGCTTTGCTTTCTGCCCCGCCCCAGGAGAGGTGTCACCTTTTAATAATAACACTAATTAAAGTGGACGATAAATGATAATTTATGGGTGACCAAGGATCAAGCCTCTTGGACGGAGTCTTCATTAAAACAACGGCACAATTATAACCTCTGGGGTACGCTATCATAATTATTAGACGTTTATGTGCCCTCGTCAATGTGCATCAGTATATATATTTTTAAAGTCCCTTCAGTGAACATTTATTTTTTTTATTACGGAAAAATTTCCAAGTACACACAAGTAGAAAAACCCTTTTGTACCCATCCCTCACCGTCAACATCTCAACTTTTTGCAATCTTATTTCAACTATCCTCTCCATTTTTTTTCCTCTCTTGGTCGGGAAAACTTTAACGCAAATAGCAAAGATGACAGCATTTAGATATTTCAGTAAGCATCCTGAAAATTTTATAACAACTAGATTTATTATCGCAAAATGGACCCGCAAGACAAAATTAAAAAAGGAACATAGAAAACTCTCCCATGGTAGAAGGGACTGTCAAAGGTTATCTACGGTAGCTGTTCTGGCTCTGATGAGAACCAAGCATGGCATTCCTCCCGGACCGGTGGAGGTGGCGGGGGTGGAGGTGGGGCTGGGGGGCCAGGGGGTAGGACTAGACCCCGGGGACAGGTCCATAAATTCCTTCAAAAAGAGCCCCCCCACCAGGCATGCGCAATCCAGGCACCAGCGTTGCTAAGGCCCCAAGGAAGATAGAGGCGCAGGATACGGCTAAAGCCAATCAAAAGGCTTAAAGACTAATGAGTTAGCCAATCCACACTCGAGAGTGAAAGCCGTTCTCAGAATTCTGCTCGCCCCCATCAGTATCCAATCGGAGAGCCGGCTACTTTGGGCGGATTTTTCAAAACAGAGAAAACAAAACAAATCAGGGACCTTTAAAAGGTGCAAAGCGACCAGAAACTATCTCCTTCCGCCGCTCAACCCTATCATTCCCTTTCTTTTCCCCTCGGGATCAATCACAGAACAAAGCCGACGCCCAGATCCCACCCTCTGCCTGCAATCGAGAAAGAGGAGGAGTGGCTCGATAAAGTAACATCGAGCTGAGGAGGCTACGAAACCGGCTGAAGACTGTGATGAGAGACGGAACTCTTTTTCAAAGTCTGTTGCGGCAGCGAAGGATCCCTCCGCGGGGAGTCACGTGTCCCGCCCCCTTGGGGGTGTCGAAAACTCAAAACAAAAACAAGGGGTTTGGTTGGGCCTCGGTTAGCCGCGGCGGCGGTGCCGGTAGAGGGGCTGGGCTTGAGGGGCCGACGCAGCGCTCCATCTGAGGGTGGGCGCGCAGGGAGCGGGATGAAGCCCGGGCTGTGAGGCGGTGGCGGCGGTGACGGGGGGGAAGGGGTCGGATGCTGGTCCCGGGGGACCGCTGAGGCGGCGGGTCCTCGACCTCGGAGACAGGTCCGGACACCCCCGCCGCGCCCAGTCCCCTCCGGACCGCGACGCCGCGGGCGCCGGGGAAGGCGCGTCTCCGGCACGGTGAGTGGGCCCACCCGGGATCGCGGGGTTTCTTTGTTCACGATCAGGACTTGGGGGTTGGGATTGCAATACAGTGCCCACCCATCAGCCCCATGGAGCGACTCCGGTCTTGCCCTCAGCCCCAGCTTTGGGGGAATGGGCGCCTGGATTTGAGGAGATGCTGGTGGGATGGATGGAGAGTCGAGGAGGCTCAAGACAATTCTTTGCCCCCCCCCCCCCATTTTGCCACGGTTCGCTGGGGTGGTGCTTCTTGAATTGACAGCCCTGGGACTCCGCACAGTTGCGGAACCGGGCATCAGTGGTTGGACCGGTGTTGTCGGGACACTGATCTTCTGTCCCTCACTGGGTGGGCCGCGCCACTCCTTCGCTCTCTCGGACCGGGGTCTTTGTCATTCGGGTACATCCGGAGTAGGTGCTGCCGAAGCGGATGGGGAAGGCTCGGGGGCTGGACTCCTGCGAGAGGGGCTTCTGGAGCCGGGCTCCCGGGAGGGGCGGGGCTCCGGAGTCTCCTCCCTCCGGTTCTTTGTTCAGTCGCGAGACTTTCTCTCCTTTCCTCCCTATTGTGCAAAGCCCGCACCCCTAGAACCCGCTGCAGTCGTTGGCCCCGGTGCTTTCCACCGGGCAGAAGTCCCTTTCCCCGCAGCTTCAGGTGGGGCGGGCCCTCGGGACACCGCCGCCCGCCGCCCGGGGAGGTTTCCTGTTTGTGAAACGGCAGGGAAGTTGGGGCTGGCTGGTCTGATCCAGTGCTGGCCCGCGGACGTGACCGCGGCTCCTCCCCATGCCACACCTCCCTGGTGGTAGGGTAGGATCGCCCTGGGACGTGACTGAGCCCCTCACCCGCTGCTCACCCGGGTGTGCTGGGGCGCCCCTCGCTGGAGGTATTGGCACCAGCTCTTTTCTGCCCTCTTTTTCCCCTCCCACACCTCCCCCAGGCTGCACTCTAACTTTGGTGTCTTTGCTGCAGATGAAGGATTTGGGGGCGGATCGTGAAGAGGTCCAGCTCTTCGGATTGTTGAACCTCTACCTAGAACAAGAACAGAGATTCCAACCTCGAGAAAAAGGGTTGAGCTTGATCGAGGCTACCTCGGAGGTAAGTTTCCAGAAAAGATAAATTGCTCAAACAGCTGATAGGACTTGGGGGAGGATATAGCTTTTTTTTTTTTTTTGCAGTTGAATCAAAACTGAAGGCTCCCAAGTTTCTTAAGACCAAAATTGGTCTTCCTGGAGTAGTAAGAGAAATCTTAATACTGGGTCGAGCTTTAAGAATGAGAGTGATACTAAATCTAGAGAAGTGTTTCTTCCAATGTGGCATCCCAGTGCAGCTTCTGGATGGGAAACTCCCTGGGAATTGAGCAGTTCATTTGTGGAGACACCCTCTGCCTGTGAAAAATTTATTGTAGGCTCTTAAATGATTAAAAACAAACAACCCCTCAACCCCCAAACGAGCAAGGAACCCTCTATGTCCATTATAGGGGAATTGAATTATATTTGTTATAACCCACTGGCAACAATTCAATTTATATCGAATTGCCAAAGCTCTTTTATGACGTATATTTTTAAAAAGCAATGACATATACACGTTTTGTGTCTGAAAAAGTATAACACTTTAGTTAAGTGATACCACTCTTTCCTACGTATTCTTGAAGATTAAGGAAACAATTATTTGAATCAGTGTATTATCTGTTTATTTCTAAGAAAATCATAAACTTTGGCTCTTGGTTTTTATTGCAGAATGATAACACTTTGTGTACAAGACTGAGAAATACCAAAGTAGAAGACTTAAGGAGTTTAACTAACTTTTTTGGATCTTGCACTGAAACTTTTGTCCTGGCGGTCAATATTTTGGACAGATTCTTGGCTCTTATGAAGGTATTTAATCATTTTTATAAATACATCTTCATTTTTCTATACCCAGTGCCTAGTACAATGTGTATCATAGAAGGATTCAACAAATATTTGGCAAATGAATATAATTATGTCACTATATATAAATACTTTTAATAATTGGAATTGTGATCTTGAATGCTAGATTAAGAGACTACAAAATTAAATGTATTGTTGTATTTTAAGTTAGGTTTTGTTGTACCTGTTACATACCTTCTCTTTGAAGATGTGACAAAATGAAGACTACTGTTTTTTAGGTATACTCTATAGATGTATACAGTCCTCAAAATAAGGTTTTCATATTTTCATCTCCCATCATGATTTTGTGAGAGGCTAGATGTTTTAAATACTGAAACATAAGTGGAAGTATAGCAGTCTGTTAAAGGTGACCTACTGCCTGCCCTATGAGAAGTCTTTTCAAAGCAGGGAGCCACAGTCTTATTAACAATTACCAGCAACTGTTACAAAAATGTGGTGATTCTTCTGCCAATAGGATTGATGTCAGCTGCTGGGTCAGTTTTCAGGGCACTGTAAAGGGCAGCCATCTGTCCATGGCAGTTTTTACATACGCTCCAGTCTGCACAACTGATGGGATATTTCTCTTGGGCAAATTTGCATTAAAGTATGGGATGATTCTTAAACATAAATAGATAAGATAAAAAAAACAAGTAGATAAAAAGAACGTATTGTTTTTATACCCAAAGTAATATATTTTCTAGGTGTTGAAAACTTTGTTATTTTGGGGGAGATGGTACTACTGTATTATGAATTTCATAAGTTTGAAATTCAAAGTATATTCAGTTTAGAAACCTAGATTTTGAACTTGAATTAAAAATTATTTTTACCTGCATTTAAATTAAGTAATTTAAATGCTCAAAATGCCTTTTTTTAAAGGGAGGTTAAGACAGTTTAAATTGTGAAAATGATTAAGTATAATTGTGGGTAAGGATAAACACAGGGAAGCCACTTGATTGTGTTCTGCCTTAAGAGGAAGGGCATTATTACAATATTATTTTAAGTGTCTGCTTGCTAAATCAAAGTGACAGTTGTTAGAAAAAGCCTTTTGTTTTTGTTTTCTAGGTGAAACCTAAACATTTGTCTTGCATTGGAGTCTGTTGTTTTTTGCTGGCTGCTAGAATAGTTGAAGAAGAATGCAATGTTCCATCCACTCATGATGTAATCCGGATTAGTCAATGTAAATGTACTGCTTCTGACATAAAACGGATGGAAAAAATAATTTCAGAAAAATTGCACTATGAATTGGAAGCTACTACTGCCTTAAACTTTTTGCACTTATACCATACTATTGTACTTTGTCATACTTCAGAAAGGTCAGTGGGATTCGAAATAAAAATTTTGTACTTTAGCACTGCTATAGCTAACAGTGAAGAATTGTTAATGCCAATGAATGCCAATGAAATTTATATTTTTACCGTCTCCAGACTTTCAACTTTTAATGGCAAGACTTTAAAATCTTTTAAATCTTTGCAAATTTAATAAATATTTTGTCTTTTCTTTTCATTACATAGGAAAGAAATACTGAGCCTTGATAAACTAGAAGCTCAGCTGAAAGCTTGCAACTGCCGACTTACTTTTTCAAAAGCAAAAGTAAGTCAATTTCTTGCTTACATATGTCTCAGTTTCTATTTTGAATTAAAAAATAGATATTTATTTTTCTGACTTTTTTTTCTTGTAGCCATCTGTATTAGCCTTGTGCCTTCTCAATTTGGAAGTAGAAACTTTGCAATCTATTGAATTATTGGAAATTCTCCTGCTTGTGAAAAAACATTCCAAGGTGAATATCTTCAGTTCTTACTGTTCAAAGCAAGTTTTCTCCCTAATATTTTATGTTTTTCCCTGTGGTGACTTAAAAATTAAATAACACTTTATGGGGCTCTTAACGTTTATACTCATTTTTTTCTTGTATCTCAAGTGTTAAAGTTCTCAAAATGCAGCCTTGCCCCAGACAATATTAAGCTGCAAGGGAAAGCAGGCGCTTAGCCTAGCTTCTTTCTGCATTCTGATGTAGTATTCTTTCCAGTTGGTAATACAGTTGTCTACGTTACCCCATGCACACTGTTCTAAAATGCATACTAGGAAGCAGACTTAGTAAGTACGTTAATGGTGTTCCATTACAGCCTTCGGGCTGAATCATCCCCTTAGTAGCCTTACCAGAATAACATCAGCTCTGTTTTTCTTTTTAAACCCCTCAGGGCAGCCCAGTAAGATTTTGTAATCGTAAAGAGGTATAAAACAACAAAAGGCACAGTCCTTTTTCTTAAACTAATAGTTTAGTTGGAGATATATGGGGCTTAACATGAGGTGGTGTGTTGTCATTTATTATTCTGTGTCTGAGTGCCGGGTAATACTGAACATAGGGAGTAGTTTGGGGTTTTGTTAGCAGAGAAGTGAGGCAAACTATGAGAGAGGCATAGACTGTGACTGAGAGCCTGGTTGAATCAAAAGCATCTTCGACAGTGAAAGTTTGGGCAGCAGAGGCTTATGGCCAGGAGGCCAGTGTACTAGAAGGGTTTGGGAATTATTTTAGGGTAGGCTTGCAGATAGATATTCTATCTAGGTGATGGTCACAAGCAGGAGTGAGAATATCCACCTTAAACAGTGGGTTTCGAAGCCAAGCATGGAAATAGGGCAAGGAGTCACAAATGTCCAAGATTTGGACCTAGTGATGGAGAGAATATTGGTACCATTGAGGAAAATTTGAGAGAATTTAATTTGTGATCAAAGAAGTATGATTTTTACCTTCCAGGTAGGTAGATGTCTAGCAGATACTTGGCAGTCTGGAATAAAGACTCAGAAGATAAATCATAGTTGGAGATCAAGAATTGAAATTTTTTATGAGGAAATAATAGTTGAAACCATAAGAAACCTGTGGGAGTCCTTTGCGTAGAGATTAGTTGAAACTCTGGGTTTTGGGGGATGGCAGTTTCCCCAGTAGGAGCCAAGTAAGGGAAGGTCTCCTAGAAAAATAAGAGCACTTGGGAAGTCAGGTTGGGAAGAGGTTTTCAAGAAGGACGTCGTCAAGAGAATTGAATTTTGGTAAGAGGTGCAGTATAATGAGACTAGAAGGAGGTCACTGGATACCAGGGAGGTGATGTCAGTAGAGGGAGAAGGGAGTGATAGAAACCAGAAGGCAAGGGGGTCAAGATGTAGCTGGATTAGGTGGAAATGGCGGCCACGGGGATAAAAAAGTATCCTCTGTTCGTGGTGAAAGTATTTGTACTTTGTTTTTAACAGGTAACTTCTAGCTTTTGTTTGAATCATGAATGTATTAGTTTCAATCCACCTTGTATAACAATGTTATCTGGAAACATCTTCAATGAAATGTGATTCCTTGAAATAAATTGGGGTACTCCCTCGTGGTGCAGGAACTACCCCTGTTTGGGGGAAATTCCTCTTACACTGCTAACTTCTCCATTAATGTATGTCTGGTATCTTAATGTAAATGCGTATTTTTGGCAATCCAAACAGTGCTCTGTTACGTTAAATTCCTTTGCACTGGGACTATTAAAGAATATCGTTGATGATTGATTTATTACCAGACCAAGTGTTTTTAGGTCAGTGTGTTTTCTTAATAGGCAGAATTTTCTATGTATTGAATCCTGTGAATTTTTTTATACCTATGGTGCGCCTCTCCTAAACTAGTAGTTACCCAATTTTGACTGCACAGTAGAATCACCTGGAGAGCTTTAGGAGCTCTTGATGCTTAGGTCACATCCCATGCCAATTAAATAAGAATAGCGACGTATGGGTGGGAGTCAGGCATCAGTATTTTTTTTAAGGAGCACAGGGTGATTTCAAGGTGCAGTAAGGTTTGGGAACCACTGTTGTAAACCTCTTCTTTAAACTATTTTTTTTTCAGGTTAATGACACTGAGTTCATTTACTGGAGGGAGTTAGTTTCTAAATGCCTAGCCGAATATTCTTCTCCTGAATGTTGCAAACCAGATCTTAAGAAATTGGTTTGGATTGTTTCAAGGCGCACAGCCCAGAACCTCCACAACAGCTATTATAGTGTCCCAGAGCTGCCAACGATACCAGAGGGGGGTTGTTTTGATGAAAGTGAAAGGTAAGCAGGTTCCTTGACTAATTAGACTTCCCCAGACTAAGTATTACTGATTTTATGCTGAAAATGGAACCTGGAAATATTATAAGGCATCGGAGAAAACCCCTACTCTAGTAGCATCATTTTTTCAGGTGAGAAAATTAACCTGAAGTAGTTAATTATTAAAATAGGTAATAATTTAATAAATTATTGAAAAAAGAAAGAAAGCCAAAACACCATGCTGTACATTACATCTCCAGGATTTATAACTGGAAGTTTGTACCTTTTGACCACTTTCATCAGTCACCTTTGTGGCAACTACCAGTCTATTCTCTGCATCTATGAGTTCTATTTTTTGAGTTGTTTTGTTTTTAGATTGCATATGTAAATGAGATCGTACAGTATTTGTCTTTCCTCTGATTGACGTTTTACTCCTCCCCTGTTAAAAAACTGGTTGTTTTCCATCTCTGCTCTTTGAAATACAGTTTAGTTTAAAAAAGAAAAAAAAAAGTGAAACAGTGTTCTGGGCTTTTCAATGTTAGTATGAATTCCTAATGTACATGGAAAGAAACTATGAGTGAGTTAAATGCTTGGAAAATAAAGGGAACCACCACCACTAATGTGGCAGGTTTCTATAGATATTTTTACAGTTTTGTAAAATGCTATTGTCTTATTCAGAGTTAATTTTTGTTTGTAAAATGAGTTATTCTGTTTTATTAAATTAGATTATTTTATACTATAGGGATAAAGGACCAGAAGTTCCATTTTCGTAGCTTATTGGTTTCTTACATTGATTCTTGAAAGTATCATGATGCAATTATTAATGTAAGAAAGAGCAAAACCATGTGATAGGAGAAATGTTGTCTTCAGTCTGCATTTATTGGACTTAAAATACTTAGAATACATTTAGTTGTTGATACTTTTTAATTGGTCCAAGAATAATAATTTGGGGAATAGTAATTTGTTTAAACCTCTTAAAATCTGTATTTTCTAAGGAGATTACAATAGACTTCAGTTTAGGAAGTCCTTATAAGTTAAATTTTCTCTCTGTAAAGCTTTAATTTTGAATATAAAAATCCTGAGACTAGACATACTCGTTAAGCAGTTTTATTTTGCCTGTAACACATTTAAAAGTATTCTAAATAATGGAATCATCTTCTTTGTCTCTTTTTTCCTTTTAGTGAGGACTCTTGTGAAGATATGAGTTGTGGAGAAGAGAGTCTTAGCAGCTCTCCTCCCAGTGATCAAGAGAGCACTTTCTTTTTCAACTTTAAAGTGGCACAGAAATTGTGCTTTCCGTCTTAGAAATCTGATTGTTTTGTGTCAGAATTTAAAGTGTGTGTACAGGTGTCAAAGCAATAAATGGGGGAGTAGGTAGTTTTCTGGTCCAACCCCCATCTAGGCAGGAAATGCATAGACTGGAATACCTACCTTCTATTTATTATTCAGATCAGATCTGGCTTATTTTCATATTTAATCCTAAGCCATCAAATGGGTTAGTGCCTATGAAACAATTAACAGTACTTTAGACATTGGCACTTTATTTTTCTCGTTGATCTTTAGCTACTTGGGGGAGGAGGGAAGGTGCTGATACCTTCAATTTATTACTTTTCAAGAAATTTTAAAGGTGAATAGTGTAGCTAGTCTTAAACTTTTTATAAAGCCTTCAGGTGTCTTTATTTAAACAGATTGGGAGTGTGCAAGTGCTTCCTTAGCAGGGACAATGGATAATCCTTCAATGGTTTATCTCAGATTTCCCCCTCCCCCCCATTCTCAGAACAGAGAATATACTCTTAAATGTCAAACACCTTTTTTGTTTTTGTTTTTCAAATGATCACTTACTATATGATGCAGACCATAAACTTAGGCATAATACTGCCATTTCTGTGAATGTTAGTATGTAATGTGTTAGTTGAGGTTTCTGCCAAAGCAGAAATAATCAACAGGCTACGGTTGTTAGATAGTTGCATTCCTAATGCCTAAGTATTGTCAGACTATAGTATTATTTCAATGTTATAAAACAATCCATGATCTGCTAGTTTTGCATGCATCTGTATGAAAGCAGTGCAGGAAGTTGAACAGAACTGGGTAACGGTGGCATTGATAAATGTTGATCTAGTAGCACATTTGATCTCATTTTCTTACTTTAAAAAATGTCTGCATGATTACGTTTTATTTCCTTTGTAGTTCACATTTCAAAAATAGTGGTATTAGTATATGGGTGCCAAGATTGAATATGAAGTTAAAAAAAATTAAGTGTGTGTAGTATTGTAGTTTTAAGCTTATCTATGTGGTGGTACAGCCATAAGAATAGGGATTTATAAACTCTGTACACATGAAGTTTGGTACAGGGAATTTTTTTAACTTTATAAACTGTATATAAAAATGTAAATCTTAAAAAATGTACATAAAAATACTGTATTTTTTTACCTTGTGTGATAGTCTAGTCATTGCATGTAAATATAATTTATTGTGTATTCTGTATTATAAACCCTACATTGATGACTTACTTTTTTAATGGTAAGTCAACATCCATTGTATGTTTTCTGAAGTGGATCTTTTTGAAGTAATAATAGATTACAATTCAAAATAAAAATATTAATCGTACTCCTTGTTTGCAATCACATCCAAAAAATGCTTGCCATATTTCAATGGGAAAGCTTAAAGTGAGGCTGGATTGCCTCAGTGTAAGCCTTCTGTCTGGTTACTAGAAGTCCTCTAGGTAATATTTCCTCACCACAGTTTGGCCCATAGTCTTGGAAATACCAAAAGCGAATCTGTCATTTGAGAATTGACCTCTCTCTGGGGTGGATTCATATTAAACAAAATGCCTATTAATTCATAGTGAAAGGCAACAGGTAGTAAGTTGACCAGAATACTCAGGTTGGCTGATCAGTACGATCTCTGAAGACAAACCAAATTCTAATCAGAAAATTGCTTGGTGGGGTGGCCGGTTAGCTTGGTTGGTTAGAGCGTGGTGTTAAAAACACCAAGGTTGCCAGTTCGATCCCCACATGGGCCACTGTGCCCTCCTTAAAAAAAAGAAAAAGTTGCTTGGTGAATAAGCACTTCAGGGGTATTGGTTCTGACTGGATCCTGCCAGCCTCTGGCTCTGTGGACCTATTTTTCCAAGCCTTTGGCTTCTTTCGCAAGTGGTGGGGATTTTATTTGTTTGTTTTTTGGCATAGGTTTCCCATCTAGTTTGATTTTATAGACCTTTGTTTTCCTTGGTTGGTTAGAAAATTAGATTTACTGAATGTGGTTTTCACGTAATAAATATCTCTTCTCCCCTGGAGATACGGGCAAGTTTTCTAACTCTCCCTGTGGAGAATCTCTGCTTCAGGATGACCCTTCCTCACTTATTAAATAATTATGGTAAATAGTAGACAATATATTCTGCTTTCAGATTTTGATTTGTTGACATGTGAAAGTTACTTGTGGCTTTCCATCTGGAAATGTTCAGTTCCTTCAGCATTTTACTGCTTTTCTTACTAGACCTTCTTTCTGCATGAATTTGCCCACACATGGCTTCATCTCTTCCCCTTTCTTGTTTTCAGTACATTTAGTCTAGACCTCTTTACCTTGTTCCCAACCTGTTCATTCACAACTGGCCATCCTACTTGGAGGTTTCTGATGACTCCCAAACCTGCTCTTCCTGTATACCTATCTTTCCGTGTTTCCATATTTCATCTACCATGTTTCCCCAAAAATAAGACCTAGCCAATCAGCTCTAATGCTTTTTTTGGAGGAAAAATTAAAATAACACCCAGTATATTATATCATATATCATATCATATTATAGTACATTATACTATAGAATATTTAAAAACTGGTCTTATATAAGATCCAGTCTTATTTTACTATAATTAATTAATTTTTGCTCCAAAAGACACATTAGAGCTGATTGTCCGGCTTGGTCTTATTTTCGGGGAAACCCGGTACTCAAATTGGAAACTTAGGTGATATTTTCATCTCCCACCTTTTTGCTGGAGGTCACCATTTATCATTGATAAGATTTCGTTTATACCGTGTAACTACTTTGTCTCCTCTTTTCTGCTACTGCCCTCGTACAGACCTGCAGTCTTTACTAGCAAGCAGGGTTACTACAATCTTAGTGATTTTTCAGCCTCCAAGCTTGCTCCTGATCCCCTTGCCACCTGGATATCCTTTTGAAACATGCAAATGTGGTATGTCTCTCCTGAAAAATTGTTCAATAGATAACCTCAATCAGGATAAAGTCTATCATGACATACAAGTCTTTTCCTAATCAGAACACTACACCTGTCTCTGGTTTTCTTTTTCCCTTGCCATTTCCTAGAGCTAAGAAATGTGTGTTAAGCAAGGTAATTCTGGCAGTTATGTAGAAGATGGACTGGAGCAGGTAGAGCTAAGGAGGGAGACTGGTCAGGAGTCCTACAAAAACCCAAGAGAGGTGATGAAAGACTGAACTAAGGGGTAGTGGGGACGAGGAAGAGGAGGGAAGTAAGAGGCATCATCTGTTCTCTGTAGGCATGATCAGGAGACTCAGACAAAACAAGTCCAGGAGACTGGTAATGCCCGCCTCAGGCTGTTCAACCAGGTGGCTTTCCCAGGACTGATGAATAAAATTGAGATTTCAGCCTCCTGCCCCATTCAGAGCAGAGTGAGAAGATGGCTACCGTTTTGATAGCTCTTTGACTTGGCAAGAGATTTGGCTTTTCAGGTTTTGATTCTGCAATTTCCCAGGATGTGGTATGTATACTTTGCTGCTTCTGCTATTGTGCATGCTGAAGTGTCGTTCACTCTGCCTAGTCCCTGGTCTCCACCGATTTGACTTTCAGAAAGTGAGACTAGACAAATAACATGTTTTAATCACCAGTCACACTCAGAGTTAATACTCAGGTAGTGAACTATAGAGGCATTGGTTGCAGAATACTTCTCGCAACATTTTAATCCATTTTCTTTTTCTAGGATCTGACTGTTCCCTCCAATTCCTTTCATTACAATACTGAGTTTTTAGATATGGTCCCCTCTACCTTCCACCTTCCCTTGTACACATGCAAATTGTCAGCTTATTTAGGTAACTTACTTACCAGAGTCTTATATGGACAAAGACCATGTACTTTGCTTTTGTCACTTTTGAACTCATTTTTTCTAATTATTTGTACAGGAAATGGTCAACATCTTACTGCCTTTGTGTTCAGCAAATCAGATTGTGTGGTAGATAGTTTTCCCAATAGCCAATGAGCCTTCCCATTTCTGTGCACACATGCTGCTTTTCCCATTAAGAGGATGAGTCTATTACACTTGAATTTCAGTTGGCCTTGTGCCTGGCTTTGGCTCTTACAGTGCAGTGGAAGAAGTTCAGTGCATATCCAAGCCTAGGCTTTAAGAGGACTGGCAGCTTCCTTTTATCCCTCTTGGAAGCCAGCCAGCATGCTGCAAAGCTCAGCTTGGATTTCTGAAAAGATGAGAGGTGATGTAAAGAGAGGGTCCTGAGGATGAAGAGGCCATCTTGGATGTTCCAGCCTCAGCTAAGCTTCTGGATGAATGAGTTTGCATGAGTATCCTCAGCTACACCACAAAGAGCAGAGGAACCACCCAGTGGGTCTCAGTCAACATAGAGACTCATGAAAAATAATAAGTCATTGTTTTAGGCCACTAGGTTTTGGGGTGGTTTGTCACACAGCAATAGATAGCTGAGAAAGTTTGCTTGTTATTTATAGTCAAATGGTGGTCATATCTGAGTGGTAAGGTTATAGGTGATTTTTTTTCTAACGATGCTTGTCTGTAGTTTCCATCTTTTCCTCCTAAAATTGATTTGAATTATTAGTGTATTAACAGAATAATGAATGAACTTTTAGAAACACTGATTATATACTTCCTTTGATTAAAATCCTTAATGGTTTCCCATTGTTCCCTAGCATCAAGTTCAAACCCCTTACCATAGCTTACAAGAGCCTACTTGATTTGGTCCCTGCTCCCTTCTCAACCTTCTCATGGCATCGACATACACACACTTTCCAGCTCAATTGTATTAGGTTGGTGCAAAAGTAATTGCGGTTTAAAAGGTTAAAAGTAATTGCAAACACTGCAATTACTTTTGCACCAACCTAATATTTCAGCCCTGCCAATTCACCGTGCTTTTGCTCACTTCAGTGCCTTCATGCACTGTTTCACCTACCTGGAACCTTCCCTGTCATACTCCTTAAGTAAACTACTTATCTCTTTAGGAGTCACTTCATTTACTCATTCATTCACCCACCAGCTACCGTGTTTCCCCGAAAAATAACACCTAGCTGGACCGTCAGCTCTAATGTGTCTTATGGAGCAAAAATTAATATAAGACCCAGTATTGTATTTATTATATTATATTATATTATACTCGGTCTTATATTAATTTTTGCTCCAAAAGATGCATTAGAGCCATTGGTCCGGCTAGGTCTTATTTTCAGGGAAACACAGTATTTGAATGCCTCTTCTGTGCCAGGGACCATACTAAGTGCTTGATACATAAAACCAAACACAATGTACAATGTCCCCGATGCCATGCAACTAACATTCTAATGGTGGAACCAAATAATTCACAGCAAATAACGTAATTTTTAAGGTTGTGATGAGTTTTTTCCAAAGAAATCTTTCTGGAACTCCCTGACTTTCTTCTCCTTGTTAGTGCTGCATGTTTCCATAAAACTCTATGTTTTTCTTATCCTAGCAATTAATACCTTGTTTGTCTCCCTTGTCTGCTTACCTTACCTGTCTGCCCTGGGAAGGCAGGGGCTGCTTGTCATTCTTGTTCATTGTTGAATTCCCAGCACCCCACATAATATCTGGCCCAAACTCCTCCTCTCCTGTGGTTACTGGTAAGTGGTTTACTGACGACTTAATATGTTTCAGGCACTTTACATGAATTATTTAATCCTCACCACAAGACAAGTACTGCTATTAGTTCCATTTACATATGAGGAAACTAAGGATTAGAGAAGTACTTTGACGCATATCTAGTAGGTAGCAGGGCTATAATTCAAACCAAGTCTGTCTGGCAAACCTTACACTTAACCACAATGCTAAACTACTACCCAAACGTTGATGGTACTCATTAAATGTTTAGAATGAATGAAATAAGTTCTTATAAAGAATATTCTAGGGCCGGCCCGGTGGCTCAGGTGGTTGGAGCTCCGTGCTCCTAACGCGAAGGCTGCCGGTTCGATTCCCACATGGGCCAGTGGGCTCTCAACCACAAGGTTGCCAGTTCGAGTCCCGGAATCCCACAAGGGATGGTGGGCTGCGCCCCCTGCAACTAACAATGGCAACTGGACCTGGAGCTGAACTGCGCCCTCCACAACTAAGACTGAAAGGACAACAACTTGACTTGGAAAAAGTCCTGGAAGTACACACTGTTCCCCAAAAACGTCCTGTTCCCCTTCCACAATAAAAAAAAAAATATTCTACTCATCAGTAAAACGAACCACAGTATTCTGTTGTTCAATTCTTAAGTGCTTTCACCTATAGAAAAGAAAAGTGGCTAAGATTTAGACTTAGAGTTAAAATTTATCTTTGCTATCTGTCACCATGTACAAAAATTAACTCAAAATGGATTAAAGACCTAAACATAAGACCTGAAACAATAAACTACATAGAAGAAAACATAGGTACTAAACTTATGGACCTTGAGTTCAAAGAGCATTTTATGAATTTGACTCCAAAGGCAAGGGAAGTAAAAGCTAAAATAAATGAATGGGACTATATCAAACTGAAAAGCTTCTGTACAACAAAAGAAACCATCGACAAAATAAAAAGGCAAACAACCGAATGGGAGAAGATTTTTGCAAACAATGCCTCCAATAAGGGGCTAATATCCAAAATATATAAGGAACTCATACAACTCAACAACAACAACAAAAAACAATCTAATTAAAAAATGGGCAGAGGAGGACCTGAAGAGACATTTCTACAAAAAGGACATACAAATGGCCAAAAGACGTACGGAAAAATGCTCAACATCGCTAATCATCAGAGAAATGCAAATAAAAACCACAATGAGATATCACCTCACCCCAGTTAGAGTGACTATCATCAACAAGACAAATAGTAACAAGTGTTGGAGAGGCTGTGGAGAAAAAGGAACCCTCATACACAGTTGGTGGGAATGCAAAATGGTGCAGCCACGATGGAAGGCAGTGTGGAGGTTCCTCAAAAAATTAAGAATAGAATTGCCATATGACCCAGCAATCCCTTTCCTGGGTATCTACCCAAAAAATCTGAAAACATTTATCCATAAAGACATATGTGCTCCAATGTTCATTGCAGCTTTATTTACGGTGGCCAAGACATGGAAACAAAGTGTCCAGTTATGGTATATATACACAATGAAATACTCTTCTGCCATGAGAAAAGATGAAATAGTACCATTTGCGACAACATGGATGGATCTTGAGATTATAATGCTAAGCGAAATGAGTCAGACAGAAAAAGTAGAGAACCACATGATTTCACTGATATGTGGTATATAAAACTGAAAACAACAAAATAACAACACAAAACATGAAGAAACAAAAACTCATAGATTCAGACAATAGTTCAGTGGTTACCGGAGTGGGGTGGGAGATGAGGGTAAAGGGAATCAAATATATGGTGATGGAAGGAGAACTGACTCTGGGTGGTGAACATACAATGTGATGTATAGATGATGTATTACAGAATTGTACACCTGAAATCTATGTAACTTCACTAACAAATGTCACCCCAGTTAACTTTAATTAAATTTTTAAAAAATTATATTTAATCACCCAGGAGCCACATATGGTAATGTACAAATTCAAGGCAGTATAGTGGTAGAAAAGATGAAGCCTCATCAAAAGCTGCGGATTTTAATTTGCCCTGGAAACTTCTTCATACTCAGGCTTGTGAGCCCTTCCCAACCCTTGTATGTCTAGTTCCTTTTATACTTAGGTTATAGTTTATACATTATCATTATCTTGGGTTCCAAGGCCCATAGTCA
The DNA here is from genome assembly GCF_004115265.2 of Rhinolophus ferrumequinum. Taxonomy (NCBI): domain Eukaryota; kingdom Metazoa; phylum Chordata; class Mammalia; order Chiroptera; family Rhinolophidae; genus Rhinolophus; species Rhinolophus ferrumequinum. Next base: position 33,262,999 of record NC_046288.1, read on the forward strand.
TTTGGTTTTAATGAGGGTAGGACTTTGTAACAATAGAGGACTGTTGTCAAAGACTTGCTAGCTCTTTGCCTGTTTCACTATTATCCAACGTAGCAATCATCTGCCACTTACTCATTGGCTCTTCTGGGATTTTTCCAGTAATTATTTCATGTGTCTGTGGTTCATCCCCTTGCCTGAATTCTGAGCTTTTCGTGAGAAGAGACGGTATATTCTGCTTCCTTTATATCCTTCAAGGTGCCTAGCATATGTTGGGTAAAAACATGTGTCAACCTTTTTCTACATGTATCACACCTGACAGTGTCTTTTCCATTCCTGACTGCAGTGATTCATAGTGCATCAAGGTGAACTTCCGTGCATGCAAGAATGAATTCACCCTCTCCGATGTTAGGATTCCAAATCATTGCTAGGGTGGACAGGGGCCCATAGCTCATGGCTACAATTATGTACCTTATTCAAGAGTAAGATACAGTGATGAGGAACACAGGCTGTCAGGGTTTGATCCTGGTTTGGCCACTCACTATCTGACCTGACTGGCTGTTAACTAAAGTGTTTGTGCCTCAGTTTCTTCGTCTGTATAAAGGGGTCAATAACATTAGCTACCTGTGATGGATACAGAAATGTGTTACCAGATGCCAGGCTGCTGGGGTGCTTTTGGTACATAGCCTTCAGCTGACACCTCCCTCAGGGCTGCCCACCCAGAGAGCAGCCTGACCCAAGGTCATGCCCTGCCCGGGAAGCCCACATCTAATGACCTATTGAGGTAGAAGGAAGTATAAAGGCTTGGTCACTTTGGGTCAACACAGGACAACTGCGCTGGATCGTTTTGGTTCCCGAGCTCCCCTTGGGGTTGGCGGAGGCTGCTCCTGGGCCTGCGTTTGGCTCCGTTCGCTCCACCCAACCTTGCTTCCTTCCCCTCCCTGGCATGGGTGTCGACCCAAAGGCGCTTCTTAATGAACATCCTGCACCCTAAACTACTTCTCAGAATGTGCTTTGACAATGCCACCTGCAACACTGCCTTGTAGGGTTACTGTGTGTACTGAATGACATGACGATACGTGATAAAGAATTTGGAACAAAGCCTGCTATGCACCCAGTAAATACTGGCTGTAATAATTGTTACCTCACTGTTGTCCCTACTCTCTTACTTCCCTGCTGAGATAAGACTCAGTTATTTATTCAACTATTATTAAGCTGCTGTGATGTATTGAGTTTTATTTTAGGTACTGAGGATGCAGAAGGAATCAAAGCACAGGTCTTATGACCGAGGCGCTCATACTGTAAAGGGAGAGGCAGACATATCAATTGCTATAGCAACGTACGAAGCACAGTAATAGAAATATGTCCGAGGCCCGGTGTTAGGATTCTGGCCCTGCCTCTGCATGGATTGTCTAATCTTCCGGGTGGAACTAAAAGACCCATTGGTGTGATTTCAGGGAGGTCCTCATAGCCCATCCTCTTCCCAATACCCTCCATCCTTGTTTCCCTCCAGCTCGTTCTGTCATTCCCATTTTGAGAAAGACTTTCCTTTAGCTAAAGATTTCGAGTCTGGTAAAAATGCAGATATCTCCCACAGGGTTTACACCTTCATGGATTTCAGAAACTGTAGTTGGAGTCAGGGGTTGAGCACCTGTTCGCTGTGAGTATAGTTTTGGACAAGCCACATTGTTATTTAGGGTACCCTAGGAAGCAGATCCTGAGATGAAGTCAGAAATGTAATAGGTTTGTTGGGGGTGACACCTGTGAGTGAGCAAGTAGGGGGGAGGGGAGAAGCACCGGGAGCACCGCTGCGACTGTGATGCAGATCTGACCACCTGGGACCTGGGCGCACAAGGTGCCCAATAGAAGAGCCTCACGCGGGGTGCAACGGCCAGGCCCAGCAGCCCAGTGCTCAGTGGCTGGTTGAGGATTATTCAAGAAGAGCATGGCTTCAGCTGGGAGGCTGAGGTGGCTCCTGGAAGGGCTGCAGCTGGAGGCTGATGGTTCCTGCCCTCCTTGCAGCTGAATGGCAGGTGTTCTCTGGGGGCAGATCTGTGGAGTACAGCTCCAAGGTGCTACACCCCATAACTTCTCTGAGAACTAGAGTTTTAGTCTGAAAAAGGGAGATATTGAGAACTGCCAAAACTCTTGGCAATAACACTCTATTCAAACCCCTGCACGAAGAGACTTGACCAAACTGTGACGACTTCTAGCAGCCTAAGGGGGTTATCTCTGGGACAACCCAGCGGCCTTAGGAGTTCCTGTCTGGAAAAGCTCAGGGCTGTCAACAGAATTTACTGTTTGTTCTAGCCAATACCTGACCTCTCTTTCCAAGAGCATTTACTAAAAAGGGCTTACAATTGTGAAACCTTTTTCTGTCCCTTAGAGATGTATACATATTTCCTATAACTCAGGAGTATCTTTCTCAAGGATCTGAAAGCCATTCCTTTGAAATATAATCATCAGAAAGAATAGGGCCACTGTCTCCCAGTCTCCGTGTGAAGATGGAATCCTAACTTCCCTAATTGCCAGCTAGTAGACACAGCTGGCTATCACTTTTACACTCACCAACTCTCTGTAATTTTTTACTGAGTCTTCACTTGCTTCTCCTCCCTTCATCCTCATTCTCCCTTTGAAACGTGGGAATTAAAACAAACAAACAAACAAAGAAACAAAAAAGAACATCTGAAATTCTTTTTCCTCCTGGTCGTTGACAATCCTAAGACCTGCTTTTCTTACCCCCAGGGCTGTAAGAGCTGAACATGCTAATAAAGAAAACGAAAGTATTTTGTAAACTGCGAAGCTTTTTACAAATATAAGTGGTTGTCAGTGTGAAGGCATTGCACATATTTTCCTGAGAGAGGGTTTTGAAAAATACATTGAAATATATATTTTTTGTTAATATATCTCCTTTCTAAAAATGTAAACAGTGTAGTGAAGGTGGATAATGCCTACAACGCTGCCTGTCAGAGATGCTACTGTTTATGGAATGATTTTTATCATTTCATTCTTTTCAGGCAAGTAAAAACACATTTTGTTTTACATAAATGTGATCCTACTCTATACTCTTTTATAATCCGCCTTTCTCATTTAACAATATACTGGGGTATATGTCAGTGTCAGTTGATATGATCTATGTCCTTTTTTTAATGGCTGTAGAGTGTTTCATTGAATGATTATGTAATAATTTATTTAAGATCCCCTTCTAATGGATACTTACATTGTTTCCAATGGTTCAGTATTTTTAATAAAAGCAGCAATAAACATTCTTGACAGACATTTTTGCCTACCCATACAATAATTTCTTTAGGATACATTTCTAGAAGTGAAATTCCTGAGCCTATTCTAAGGGAATATATATTCTTTATATATTTTTGACCTGCTCTCCTGAAAGGATATATCGATTTATACTCGCATCAGTAATGCACGCCAATGACAGTTTCCTTACTTCTGCCGCAGAGGATGTTGCTGAGGCTGGGAGGGAAGGACTCCGAAAAAGCAAATGGGATCATGAAATTCCTAAAAGTCTCAGAGGAAGGTGTCACTAAAGGGGCTAAGGGAGAAGCATAGACTGAAAGGAACCTGCTGCCTGCCTTCCATTTGGTCCCAGGGCCACTCATCTTAAGGCACCAGAATGCCGGGAGTCCTTTTCATAGGATGTGGCAGGAAAGCAACTGTAGCAGCTCCCATGGGCCTGGGCAGGCAAAAGCCTCTCTGCACAAAGTTGGAGAAAGCCCTGCCTGCAGCTATACCTGCCTGGTCCAAGCTCTTGTCCCATCTTGTACATTAAAGAGGAGCAAGATTGATGTGTCCCACGAAGGAAAGACGTTCAAAGGCTAGACGAGCTGCCAACTCTCAGAAGTGGTGCTGTGCCTGAACTTGGGGCCTGGCTCCAGAAGCAGACATTTATCTTGGTTGCTCCAGGGAAACCTTTCATGCTATTTTTGGGTGGGGCATCGGGGCGGGGGAAGGAGGTGAGGATGACAGGGAGTCACATTTTACCTGCTTCCATTCCTGTGTTGTACCAACTGCCAGGGCTCTTCCCTTCCTCTCTCTTTTTTTCCCTTATTAAGTTTTCTTAAATTGAAAAGATTTGAATGTATAACTTTTATCCTAAATTTAAAATCCAAATCTAAAGCTCATCTACTATGTGTTCATTCTAAGGCCACAAATGTCTTCATGATATATGTTACCTGCCAGCTGTTGTCACAGGAGTTTGCTTTTTCCACATAGTTTCAGAGCTAGTCCCTTTTTCTTTTGCATCTACATGAAGCAGCTTTAGGACACAATGGTGCAGCTGCTGAACAGCTGTTGTCTGAACTTAGGGCATGAGCCCTGTCTGAGGTTCAATGACATAGCTCCTTTATGCCATTTCCAGGACTCTGAGTTCTGAGAATAGACAGGGCTGGCTTAAGCAAGAAGTGAAATGGTCCTATAAGGGGTGCTTCTCCTTTGGGGAGCAGAGAAAACTGTGTGTTTGCATTCCCAGGGCCAGCCCCAGCAGGTTCTCAGGACTGCTTCCCCTTCCTTTCTGGATGCTGTTAGAAGAACATGAAAAAAGATGGCACAGAGGGAAGCAGACCTAATTATCCACTTCCTCAAATCATTAGCACCCACTACGGTTTGTTTAAATCAACAAGATTGTCCACTTTCGAAGGGCAAAAAAGCCTCCCATAGTAAAAACCATGTAATTATGGTCAATAGATATTGTTTTTATCAACTTGCAGAAGCTAGAAAAGGTCCCCAAATGCTAAAAAGTGAAGCTGACTGAACATTAAGGCAGAGCGCATGGTGACAACACTTTCATGGAGTCACCAGACTTTGAGGTCAGACCCTCAGCTCTGCAGGCCCAGAGCTAGAGTCTAACGCATGGACTAGAGCAGTCCTTTAATGGAAGGAAATGGGGGCACCAACTAATTAATCTATAGTAGAGGATTTCTCTTCCTTGGATCTATAATGTTAATGTCAGCCAACAAAAACATGCCCGTCTTTGCTAGTAGCATAGACGGGAGACTAATTGTAACCAGAGAGTTCCCTGGAATGGATTGGGAACAAGTAGTGGGTTTGGGTCTGCGCATAGTCCCATCCAGACATGATGACAAGGTGCATCAGCTTGCTCCAGTTTTCTCCAGTTAATGTGATGGGACTTTGTTTTTTACTTTCCTCAGTCATTCATTTCCATTGCTACTACAGAGAGTTAATATCATCTATTGCATTTTGATCTGATCATACATAGTACAGAAGATTGTCATTCCTCTATAGGAACTTTATATCTTTTCTCAAAGTCCTGAGGGCCCTTAAGCAATCATTTCAAAACCTACTCTGCCATTCCACATTCCAGAAGTGCTTTGGTATTAAGTCTTGGGAATTTGGTAGTATTATTTTTCCAGTAGACTTTATAGTGTATTTATAGAATTGTAATGTTAAAGATAGCTCAGAATTTCCATATATACCAAGCTTTCTCTTTCTTTCTTTTTTTTCTTTTAGTACTAAATGTAAAAGATACAATGACAGACATGCATATCGGTTTTCTTCCTTTACTGATAGCAAAGGCACACACACACAAAATCCCCCTAAAACGAACCGGTTCAGGAAGAGGGAACACACAGGACTCATAGGAACGTAAAACATCCTGTGGAGGGAGAAGAAGGAAGGAAAGGAAGCTGCAGAGGAGAAAAGATGAAAAAAAGGGGGTCCGGTGGGGATTAAAATATGGAAGGAGAAGAATTAACTGTGGAAGACGGTAAGACCAGGCATATTCAATGTGGGAGAGCTGTCAGAAAGAGCCTGGGTGGGGAGTAAGGAATCTTGGGTTTTAGTCCCATATTTGTCAAAGTTGACTGCTCTGGAATAAAACTTTCCTCTTTATAAAATGAGGGGGTTGGGCTAAGTAACTGTTTGAGGTCCACTGTAGCTTTGCCATTCTCATCCTAAAACTTAGAAGAAAATGATAAAGCAATTCAGGACTCTCGTCTTCTGGGAAAGCATTTCTTAAAACCTAGACTACAGGACTGTCATAATTCCTAGTTGTAATCTTTTTAAAGATTACATCCAGCCTGTGATCCAGTTAAGTCTGTCTTAAGGTTTGGGTTACATCCAGTCAAGTCTGTCTTGAGCTTTGTTCATTTTTACTTAAAAGAATAGAACCGATAAATGATTGTATAAATAATTATCGTGGGAAAATGGAATTATAAGCATTCATGAATAGGAATGAGCACATTCAGCACAAACACAATCTCAAACCAAGACAAGGATAATGACCTTAACACAGACATACTTGGGAATATGCTGCCCGTGTGCCTGGTGCAGAAATAGTCGCATTTGGGCAACGCCATTATTTTTCAAGCCCTGGTGAGAGAGAAGCCATCTCAGGCAGGCGGTCCTATCAGCAGAGGGGATCTGAAGGTGGCACCAGACAGTGATAAGCAGCATAGATTGACAAAAAATAGCCACATTCATATTTAATATCCAGTGCATTAGAGAAGCATACTGGTCTGAAAAAATCTCTGCAGTTGTGTCCCATAGAGGGTGGAAAGCTTAAAATATTTAGGTTGTAGAAAAGCTCTGATGAGTGATTCGTTTTTCTTTTGGCTTACATCTCACCTCTCCTGACTTTCTTCTAGCTTTATTTAACTTAACAATAGCTTCCATGAACTTCTTGGGTGATTGCCTATGTCTTCTTCATTGTTGTGGCCCAGCACCTACAGGGATCCTGTCACATGTAGCGACTTAATAAATGAAGGTTGAATGAACAAATAAAAAAATGAAGCTACTTGAAGTTTCCTCAGAAGAAATTATGCTCTAGAACTGGTGCTATTTCAAAGAACTAGAGCAGGACTGTATAAAAAGTAAAAGGGAGTGGCAGTGAGGTTTCTTCAGAACTTCGAGAATTGAAATCGTAAAGTCAACACAGGATGGAAGAGAGCAGGTATTTGGAGAATTTTCCTTAAGGATAATATTAAACAAGTAAACAAATGAAGAAAAAAGAAAGCAGAATGTCTTCTGGGCCCCAAGGTGGGGAAAATAGGGCTTGGCTATATAGTATTTCATGTTGGAATCAACATGAAGCATAAACCAACAGGACAGGGATGATTTAAATGGAAACAGAAAACAGGAGTCAGAAAATCAGAAATCAACTTTGCCAGTGTTTATCAGTGTAGGCTGGGGGTGTCGATGTCCTTTCTGAAATAAGAGAGAAAAACACCCACTTTAAGGAATATCCTCACAGTGAAAATGGATTAGTTAGAAGAGCCTAGCTTGTTCTGATCCTATATTCTTTGAGCACCAATATTCGATTTCCATGGAGATTTCTTCATAGGAAACAGTTATGCTGATGTAGTCCTTTGCTGTAAATCCAACTCCTCTAGAAATCAGACGCTGAGGTGGAGTTAGGAGGACAGCGATTTCTTGGGGGTGGAGGTGGGTAATGGGCTGAAATATAAAGAGGGAGGACATGGGACTGGGCAGGAAAAGTCTTCAGACTACAATGCAGATCTGACACCTGCTGAAAGGAAAAAGGAAGGAAGCAGAATTGGGCAAGTAGAGCTTCCGACTGTGCTGTGGATCTGAACAAATCTCTACCAACTCAATAGGGAGTTCTGGAACAAAGAACAGAGGAGTCCTGCATTGGGCAGACATGGCCAGACCCCAGTACTCCCAGCTGGTACAGTATAGTGGCTGGGGGCTACCAGGAAGAGCGTGGCCTCAACTTATACACATGGTATATCCTGAAGGCACTGCAGCTAGAAACTGTCAGCCAACTGCCCTCCTTGAAGCTGAATAGGGAGCTCGCTTGAAGAAGAAACACACTCCCACAGCTGCCGCACTACCCAAAGCCACTTCCACATCTCTTATTTCATGGTGACTCTCACTATAGAATAGTGGCTGAAGAGTTAGATGCTTGCTTTTCCAGCCTCCTTATTAGAACGATCACATGACCCAGTTCTGGCCAATGAGGCTTCTGGGAAGCTAACTGGGTAAAAAGACAAAGCCTTATAAAAAGAAAGTATGTTCCCCTCCCCAACCAGCTATTTGTTTTATGATTTTGAATGCAGTATTGATGTGTGGGATGGCAGTCATCTTGTTCCCATGAGGCCATAAGCAAATATGCTAAAGGATGTAGTTCCTTGATACCTTTGATAAGATTCTTTTTGTTGTATAAACCATAACTTTTTATGGTTTAATCGATTGTTTTTCCCCGCCCCCTGTTACTTGAAGCTAACTGATACACACATTGCCTGGTTCCCATAACTTATAGCATATATATAAAAATTTCCATATAATAGATCTTAATATAAATTATTAAGTTGGCATTCTGCTTTACATATCAATTTCTTATTACTTTGGTTAGAGTTAACCAGTCCTGGTGAAATCAGTATTCACTGAATACACTGAAAAAATAGTTTTAAGACCTGAAAAACTAAAGTAAACCTGGAAAAGGGTGACAGTGTGTATTCACTTAGTACCCTTCCTTAGCTTGTGCTTTCCAATCTTAGCAAGAGCTCTCGCATTTATTCAAACCCAGGGTAAACTAAGACAATAGGTCCCAGTTAGCACCAATTTTTAAAACACTAAAAGCCTGAAATTTGTAACCTATTTGATTGGTTTTTCTGCAGTGAAGCAATGAAAGAGAACCTGTACTTCTTAGGTGCATCTTCAGCTTTAATTACTTAGAGTCTATGGGACAACAACGGAGTATACAGACCATGAAAGCCAATGGGCACTGCCTAGGGAGATGTCTAATGGAAGCAATTTTTTTTTTTTAATAGAAGACTCTTAAACATTGTGTCAGCTTTCTTCCATTAACGTATTAGCACCCATGAGCAAATTCATTAATTGTCATATTGGGAGACAGAGTCATGGGGAAAGGATACAGAATTGTTAAATTTTAAACATGGTTGAAGAAAGTATGGGGTGAGAATACTGTATTGCTGGGCTGCAGTAGAGGGAATTCTGGGTATCTGTCCCCTCCGTGTGAGGGCCCTGGACCCCTGAGAAATCTGAGAAACATTGTTTAGAAGCAAAAATGGACTGTTTTGATTTTTCTCATCTGTATCAGTCACTACTCTTAGGGAAATCGATGACACACTCAAATTAAAATAATTCGAAAAGGGTTTCATAAAAGGACTATTTTCAAAGGCGAAGGTAGAGTGTAGGAAAATCACAAGGGGTAGTGTCGTGAGCCAGAGCATAAACAGCAAATCTGTAACAAAATTAGGCCCAAAGAGATGAAAGGAGGATATATTCTTCCTGGAACCCAAAAGGAGAGTTGTGTAGAAAACTTGAGAGATGATCTGTGACTTTGGTTGAGGGGGCATAGCTCACCTGAGGGTGGAAACCAGGGGAATAAACATCCTGACCTGACACTCCTTCCTCTTTCCAATCTCTGCATGGGCTCCCCATTGGCCCAGCCAGAAGCCAGAGAGCATAGAGCCCTGTTGATGTGGTCCATCAATTCTGTTTGTGAGTAGAGAGCACAATGAGAAGAGCCAAGGGTGGATCTGAAGGACAAGGAGAAGATACCCTGTTCTTTTTTTTTTATTTATCCCTTTGCAGATATGGTGCTGAACATCTCCAGGACTAAGACAAGGAAGAAAGCGGTAAGGAAACTGGGTCTGGGTCATCTGCAGATGGTGTAACTTGTTTTTTAAAAATTGAAAGATTCTGAAAACACAAATAAGTAAAATCTTCAGGCTTTCAGGAAAGACTTGGATTCAGCAGGCTGTCCCAGGAGTGCTGAGGAGGGTGTTTGGAAATATACCTTTGGCTGGTGTTGAAGGAAGAAGAATTCTCATTTCAACTAGTTAAGTGATTATTTCATACAAGAGATAACATAATGGAAATATATATGGAAATGAGTATTCAAGTGTTGAAGAAAAAGGAAAGTGGGACCAAGTAGGAAGAAGAGGTGGGCAGTGGGTGGGCATGTATTGAGGGAAGCAAAGCTTTCTAGAAACCCTCAGTTTATGACTCATTGCCTAGAACTTTGTCACATGGGTGGTGGGCACCCCTAGCTGTGAGGGAATCTGGGGAAGCAAGTGTTTTTACCTGGTATACAGATGCTCTGAACCAAGTCAGGTTTCTGGTAGAAGACAGAAAGGGGAAGAAACATTGGGCATGCAACTAGCAGTGTCCACCATCTTATAGAAAAACCAAGACTCAAAAATGTGAAGGAAGAAATATACCCCCAAATTCATAGTTAGTAAATGATGGAGCTGGGATTCAAATTCTGTTCTTTTTTACTCCAAAGCAAATGCTTTTTTCCACTGAGCTACAGAGTTGTAATGGAAGGTTGACTCTGGCTTCTTACTTTAACATATAGCATGAGAGAACTGGTACTTACTATTTATTAGATACTGGTACTTACTAAAGGACGGGTATTTATTCTATAGGTAATGGTGACTGTGGACACATGGAGAAAGAAAACCCGGATATTTTTAGATGAATTTTTCTCATCTGGAGTTAGGAAAACTGGATATCTGTCCCAGTTTTCCCACTGACTTATGATTTAGATAAGTCACTTACTTTTCTGTGTGACATTTTCTTACTGCCTATAACATGGAACTTTCTCAAAACTCACTGATGGTGTAAAATGTAATGACAATAGTAACACATGCTTTAAGGTCCATAGATAAAGTGTTTTAAGGAAAAGTCTAAGACATGTCAAACCACCAATTTTGACTGTGGTGCTCATCGAGAACATTCCAGATACGGGCAGAACATCACTCTTACTGAATGAAGTAACAGTGGGATTAAATACTACCAAAATCTAAGTGCCCAGAAAAACCACTCTTAGGAACATGAACGACAGAGAATAACAATGCTCCCTCTTCCTTTTCTTTTTGGAAAGAAGCCTGTGCTTTTTCTGAGCACCTGGACCTGAAGTAGGCCTGCAGAGAGAGGATCAAGTGCGGAGATGAGCTGCTGCAGGGATCATTGCAGGGGATCGCTTCTAACATATGGTGTTCCAAGGAAGCTCTGTGGGATTCCAAAGCTGCCACTGTTAGTAGTCTCATATCAAAGAGAAAATGTGGAAAATACAACTGGCAGCAGCTATTGTGATATGCAAGGCAGTAGGAATTGGGGTTGAAAATCAAGGGAGACTTGTGACAACAGATTCATAGTAGTTTGTTGCCGGTAGCAACCTAGTTTCAACAAACACCTCAATTTGTAGGTTTTGATTAAATGCTTAAAGTGAATAAATGTATTCAGGGTAGCTGTTGAGATTATTTGGAAATAAAGGTTGCCTGAGCTTAAATTCTGAATTCTAACTGTACACTTTGGGAAAGTTACTTTATCTTTATCTTTCTTTACCTGTAAAGACAGTAATAAAAGCTTTCTTGGGCTACTTTAGTTAGGCAAGATAACTCACATAAGGCCCTTGGCACACAGTATGTACTCCATAAATTCTAGCCCTTATTTAGTGTGTGTTTATAAACTTTAAGAATTATTCAGCCATAGTTTCTATATTCAGGCAGGCATAAGTCTTCTCACATGCCCACATTTCCTCTTCTGTGTCAGAGACAAAATGGAAGAAGTTGGCTTGATAGATGATGAAAATACCCAAAAGTTGGAGTCAGACAGACCAGGTTTGAGTTCTGCTCTCTTTTCTAACATTGTCCCCTTCATTCAGTCACTGTAACTCTCTGAAGCCCAGTTTCTTCTCTGTGTAACTAAGAAATGCACGTTTCTTCCTGGACCCTTGTGTTTGGCAGCCCAGTACCAATCTTGATGTATGCTCAATCTCTTCATTAACTTCCACAAGAAATCCATTCACACTGAGCATATCATGATTTCTTTCTTTATTCTGAATGTGGGTTTGTAATTCATAGGAAGATATCACAGAGAGTGCCAACAATTTCATTTGAAAAATTTCCATTAGATTTGTCTCTTCTCCCAATTCTTCCTTTCTGGTTCTCAGACATTGTCTTTTTTCTTCCTCTTAAATTTACCCCAGGAATTCACTCAACTTCCTTTATTATCTCCTTCCTTTCTTATCCAGAGGAAGGTGCTTCCTGCAAGAAACCCAGGTGCCAGGCTATTGCTCTCTTCTTTGTCACAACTGGCTCAGCAAAGTATTTCTCTTTAGAATTAATTCTCTTGCCAGCTGCTCAGAAGATAAATTTTTCTCTGATCATTATTCTTGACAGGCTTAACCTTTAGAACGCTGTCAATGATTCTGGTCTTGGAGAGAAACTGTTGGGTATTTCCCATTTGCTCCTTCCCAACCCCTCCCCACTCTGCTCTGTGCCCTGGTGGGTAGACTATGTTGATTGCATCATTTGTTCCCTTGCTGTCTGGCTTCTGGTTGGTTTGGCCAGTGAGAGGCAGTATCAGGAGGCTGGAGGATGGGGGAAGTGAGTGATTTTATTTTTAATCCCTTTGCTTCCATCACGTCAGGTCATTGCAGGTTGGATGTGTGTCTACTGAAGGCCACGCCTCTTGTCGGTTGGTCCTCCCCTGCAGTGTCTCTCTCTCTGTCTCTGTCTCTGTCTCTGTCTCTGTCTCTGTCTCTCTCTCTCTGTCTGGGTTCTAGGAGCTACACTCTACTTGCACTTTCAGGCTCCTGCTGTAGCTGGTCTCAGGGATGCTTCATTTTCTCTTATGGGTTTCCCTTACCTTGTATACACACCTTTATAAATAGTTCCCTTAGTAAATGCTCCTCAATTATACCATTTGAGTGTATGTTTTGTTTCTAGATACAGCAACCGAGGCATTTATTCATCCCTTCAGTCCTTCATTCCCTCAATATCATGGTTGGGTAATGATTTCAGGCCAGGAACTATTCTATGGACTGGGACACAAGGTGAATAAGAAGATGTATTTTCCATGAGCTTGACTTTGGTGAGGGAAACAGACAAGTGAACAGATGGTGATGGTGGAGTTGTGATGAGAGATGTGTTAGTATTTTTACTCTGAGAGGACACAAGGGAGGTTCTTAACTCACTTTGGGGAGTCTAGCAGAGAAACACTTTCTGAAGATAAAACTTGTATCTATCCTTGAAGGATAAGTGGGCATTAGCCAGGTGGATTGGGAAGGTGAAAAAGAGAGGAGGATGAACTAGAGGAGGGGCCAGCTTTGAAAAAAATGTTAGAAGGACCAACTGGAGGGGGCCAGAGTACAGATGGCACTTGAGTGATTGATGGAAGACTGGATCAGTCAGTAAATGACCTGACTTCTCTCTCTCTCTCTCTCTCTCCCCACATGGCAGGAATTTTATCTTTATCCTGAATGTGATAGAAAACCGGAGAAGGCTTTTGTGTTTTAGAAAGACCTCTCTGGATGCAGTGTGGACAATAGTCTAGAGAGTGGGACTCTGAAGGTAGTTAAGACAGTTGGGAGAGTAAAGCAAAAGAACAGGTGAGAAATAAGGGCTTAAACTAGGGTAGTAGCAGAGTAGAGGGGAGGGAGGGACTCAAGAGAAAGACTACTTGAGTAGGCTTCTTACAAAAGTAATTGCAGCTGCCTTCTCACTTTTTGATAGGACATATAGAAATATAGGCAAGGCAAGGAACTGAAAAGTTCTAGGTCTGTTTATAAGCTAAATTACACTTGTACATTCTGAAGTCCACAACCATATTAATGTTGTAAAAGATCAAATAAATACCATGATATATCTGTATATGTGATACCACCGGCCCCATCCAAGTAATAAGTGACAAATCCGAGTTTCCAAAGGGCAGACCACCAACACTGAGTTCTTCCTACTGTGCTGGCGAGGATGGTATTCCCCTGGCTGCGTTTGTTCTTCAAAGAACAGGCCCAGGAATCAGGCAGACATCAGAAGGCGGTGCAAGGGGCAGTAAATTCTGGTGAATTAGTCCCATTCAGAATCTGAGTTAAGAAAACTGAAACTGGAATTGTTTTTTACCTGATCCCTATTTTCCCTCCCTGTCTCCTCCTCCAGCGACTCAGGTTTTTGGGTGGTGGTGCGGAAATGAGACAGAAGAGAAAAAGAATGGATAGGATTAGGATTCTGTAGCAGTTTGCCTTGGCTCAAAAGAAACAGAACTGAAATAAAGCTGTTGAAATAAAAATTGGACTGCTTTCCCCACACCAGTCCTCTCTGTGCCTCCACCCCTAAGGCTAGTTCTTATGGCAGGAAGAGTATTTTTGTCTTTCTTCTCTCGGAGGTTTCAGGGATCTCTCATTGGAAAAAAGAATCATAAGGTCATGACAAGTTGTTACTGGCTCTGCCAGCCCCATACAGCCCTTTAGGCTCACTTTCCTGACAACCCCAATGGCAGCACTTGGTGCTTAAGAGCAGGGCCTTGAAATTTCAACCACCTGGGGTTAAATCCTGGTTCTGCCTCTTGCTAGACGTGTAACTTGAGGAAAGTTGCTTAATCCCTCCGAACCTGAGTTTTTTATTCATAAATGGGAATGTCAATATTTATATCACGGGGGTTAAGAGTGGATTAAGTGAGCCAACGTATGTAGATTACCTGGCTCAGAGTGGGGACTCAAAGAATAGTAACTTTTAATATTTGAACAGTAAATTAGAGATGGGTGGTCAAATTAGACACCCGAGCCGGGCCTCCACTTTTGTGGTTGCCATCTCCTTAGGCTGGGGGCAGTGGGAGTCTTCAAGAACATGGCCTTAGGCTTGGGTTGGCTTTTGCCTCGAAGAATGATGATTAATTCCAGAATGTTGGCTGGCTTCTCCACAGTGAGGACTGTCATGCATCTAGTTTTGATCTAGACTATCTGGTATTTGAGCTTTCTGTCCAGGAAATCAACTGAGAAAACACTGGATAAGTATGTGGGGGAGGGAGCTTCTGTAATTCGATAAGCTTTTCTTTTACAATGTTATTACATGACTTCCAGAGGAATATTCTCATTGACTTTTTGGCCTGCAGAAGCAAGTGCTACCTTTCCAATTGGCTCTTGGACAAGAATTTGGTATTGTTCCCAATTTGTTCCGGCATTATTTACACCTTTGCAATGCACAGTAAAGCTGACCATTTCCCTTTTATAAGGTACCTTTTTTTTTTTTTTGACCGCCCAGCACGTCATGTCCCTTTTCTTCCTCTTTCCTTTCTAATAATGGAAGAGGCAATTCAGTGCACAGGCTAAAAGCAGGTATTCTGGAGTCCAACTACTTGGGCTTGAATCAAGCTCTAATACTTTTAGGCTGTGTTGCCTTGGGCCAATGATTCATCCTCCTGTGGCTCCGAGTCCTCATGTGGAATATAAAGACTAATAATAGGATTGTTGTGAGGATTAAGTGAGTCAGTATGTATAACATGTAGAACATATCTGAGTAATAGCAAGTGGGTTTGTGTCAGGAACTATTCTAGATGCTTTTCATTCATGTTATCAATCAATCCTCACAACAATCTTCTGAGTAAACACAATTTTTTATCCCCATTTCACAGATGAGGAAGGTGAAGCTCACAGAGGTTAACTAGTGTGAGATCACATAGTAAGCAGTAGAGTTGAGAATTAACCTCATGTTTGTCTATCTACCTCCAAAGTCCGTGTTCTTAACTACTACTTACCCCGTCTCCCATCGTAGCTGTTGTGTTTTGTTTTTTGTGTTTTAGGTGTTGTTTTTGTAAAATACATTATTCTCCAGCATATTTGGCATTTTTGTTGATGCTATCTGGATACCTTAGAAGAGGAGCTCCTTTCTCCTGATTACAGCGATGTGAATACTCAAGATGAAATGGATGGCTGGAATTAATAAATTCCCAGGAAGCGCTGGTAGCAATCACAGGAATAAATAAGTCAATTTGTTCCTAGTTGCTTATTCACTTATTGCCTTAACATGGTTACCTGTCAGCTAGATTTCAGCTGACCTCTCAGTCCCCAGTCTTATCCTCCTTGCATCCATTCTCCAAACAGCTATTGGATTATCTCGCTAAAAATGCTGCTTCTCAAACTTTTGCTCTAAATTTCTCCTAACAATGGAAAAATGCTTCCAGCAAGTCTGGGGGTGGGGGCATAGTTTAAAACAGTTCGCCATAAGCATAAAATTTCTTTGAAGGTTTATAATTTATCTTAAAAATTCATGCAGATTTCATAATTATTTCCTTTTAAATATTTTTAAATTATTTTTTCTTTTAAATAAATATTTTATTTAGGAATAATTTTAGATTTACAGAAAAGTTACAGGGATAGTAAAGAGAGTGCCCTATTCCCTTTACCCAGTTTCTCCTAATGTTAACATCTTATAGGCTGGTGGTATGTTTGCCAAAACTAAAAGATCAACATTTATATATTACTATAAACTCTAAACTTTATTTGGATTTCACCAATTTTTCCACTAATATCTTTTCTGTTCCAGGATTTCACCTAGGGTACTGCATTACATTTAGTTAGCTCTCATTCTCTTGTGGTCTGTGACAGGTTCTCAATCTCTTCTTTTTTTTCATGACTTTGATGAACCATTTTGAAGAGTGCTGGTTAGGATTTTGTGAAATGTCCCGCAATTTGCTTTTGTCTAATGTTTTTCTCATGATTAGATTGGACTTACGGGCATTGAGGAAGAATACCACGGGTCCAGTGCTCTTATCACATCATGTCAGGGGACACAGAATAGCCACTGGTGATGTTCATCTGGATCACTTGGTCCGCACAGTGTTTGCCAGGTTTCTTCACTGTAAAATTATGATTTTACCCTTTCCCTATTCTGTTCTTTAGAAGTGTGAGTCACTAAGTCCAGACCACACTCAAAGGGAGGTGAATGAAACTCCACTTCCTGGATGGGGAAGCACGGACATATACTATGTGAAATTTTTCTGTAAAGAAGATTGGTCTCTTCTCCTCTATTTATTAAATAAGTCACTTGTTTATCAGTTTGGATTCTACTATCTTGACATAAAACAATCTTTTTACCCCCACATCCACATAAATAAAGCGAAGCACATCCACAAGTGGAATTGACTTTCCAGAAGCATGTGTATCCTGAGGCGTCTCATACATCAAGCATGCAGTTTGATAAGCACAGACAAAACCCAAGCCCCACTAGTTCATTTCCTTGCTTCCTTTGAATCATAGGCTTTAATAATACTTGTGAAAGAAAGAATAAATGAATGACCCACACAGGTGAGCAACAAAGATCATCAGTTTTGTCTGAGGGTAAACTAATACCAGTATCTGACCGAATATAGGCACACCTCAGAGATATTGTTGGTTCGGTTCCAGACCACCGTAATACAATGAGTATCACAATAAAGTGAGTCCTCACCTTTTTGCTGGTGCAGGGTCTTCCCTTCAGTTTGTAAAAAAGGCTAAACCTGTGCAGCGCAATAAAGCGAAGCACAATAAATAAATTGAGGTATGCTTATAGCTACTCATAAGTTTCCTTTTGAAATTCCTTAAGGCACACTAAAAATCTTTCATAGGTATTAAGACTAAGTGCTAGATGGGAAGTTGATTCAGCCACTTTTTGAAGATGACTCTAAACTATTCCCTCAAAATATGTCTTTAACAACTCAGAAGACTTTACACAACATAGTAAAAAAGCAGGCCAGGGGAGCAGTGCCTCTTTAAAATAGGAAGCTTAAAAAGAAGGCCTTGGGCAACGAGGCATCCAGAGGCTTGTTTTCACCTGCCAGTAGTTGGGGACCAATTGTAGAGCTGAAGTAGCTCCTGGTCGTTCGTTCTCATTGGTCTGCACCCAAGAAGAAGGAGGGGCTTTGGATATAAAAAAGAGGAAGGCTGTGAGAAGGCTGTTGATTGTTCTGTTGGTGCTGGGTGTGGGCTGTGCAGTGGATGATGTAGTCCAAAGTTTCACAGGCATTCTCGTGCTACAAATTTCTCTGATGGCAAGGAGGTGTGGGTGGAAAGAACCAAAGTTTTCATAGATCACAAGGGAAATTTTGGTTAGCTTACTTTAGAAATGAAAGGTGAACAAAAAAGAAGGCAAAGGGAATCTAAACAGATTGAGGAACTAGAAAGAAGGGAAACGGTGTTGTGTGCAGACAGAAAATAGGAGGTCCCTGCAACTTCCTAAAATCACTTTATCAAACCTGTCTTCTTTCTAGAAATACAGAGAAAAAACTTTCTAACTATTGGGGTTTCTAAAGGGAGTTCTTAAGCTTAAGATCAAATCTTGAATTTTCTTCTCTCATGCTCAAATCTGAGAACTCACCTGCTTTTTATTGACTTCTGTTAGCTTCTAGCATAAAAGATACTTCAGCAAAATCACTCTTCTCGCTAACTTACTGCAGTTTTATAAACCCCCTTTAAAAGAAATACACGAGTTTAGAGCTTAAAACAAACTTTTATTTTGCTTTCTTCATGAAAAGTTTTTAAATGTCTACCTTCTAGCCTTCAGCTGGAATACTAAAATCTCTGTTGGAGACAAAATCCTATTTAGAGTCATGGCAGAAAGTGAGGAAAAACTAGCTTTTCTCCTCCCTGCTTCAGAGATTAAAGGTTGGATCAGCTTGGGTGAAAACATTGGAGGAAAGCATGTACTATTTTTGAATTAGGCTTCTTCGAGGGAAGGAAATTTCCTTTATGATAGTGAAGAAAAAACTAAAATGAACTTCAAGCATCTTGGGCCCTCTTACCAGGCAGTTAAGCTCTTAACCACATTCCTCTGAAAAGCATCTATCTAATGTGAAGATAATATAAAACCTGTGGGCTGAAGCTCACCTTCCACCTGGATGTGGAGGTGGGGAGGAAATTTATTACCTCACTTTGGGCTCTACATTTGGTGTCAGATTTGCTCATCTGAAAGCAGTTTTCTGAAGGTGAAGGGTCGGGAAAAACTCTTGCAGTTGGGATAGTGAAGAAACTTCATCTAGTTAGATGCTGGTTACCCAGAGCACTGAGGATGGTGAGGCTTCTTGTGCTTAACGAGAGACAAATGTCTGACATAGGGAAAGGGGATAATGTGGCATCTTTGTGACACACATTGAGAGCCTACCATGTGATGGATATGTTTGTTATCCTGACTGATGATTTCAGACGGTTCAGTTTGCTATATGTAGCAAACTGAATTGCAGTTTCTGTATGTCAACTATATAAACAAAGGTGTTTCTTTTAAAAACCACACTATACCCAACCTGTGTGGGGACAGAGTCCCAGAGAGCGGTTTCCAGGCTCTCGGCCTCACGTGGAAAGGTACTGGCTCGGCTATTAGATGGCCATCAGCTGTGGCTAGTTGGCCGTCAGCTGTTACTGGTTGGCCGTTGGCCAATGGTATGATTGCTGTGGCTGCGTTGGGGGGTTGGTTGGCAGAGAAGTGGATGGCATATTGCGGTGAGCAAGTGGATTGTGGATCGTGTTGATCCTACTTCCTGTGTCTTGCCTGGCCACCAGTGAGACTGTGGTGCCAGAAGACCACTTGTTGGGGTACTGATGGATGTTGGCTTTTGTGTCTTGACCAGCTGCCATCGAGAATATAATGGTATGAACCCCCTATCCGTGGCTCCATTGGTGTTCCTTTTTGGCCCCACCATATCCTGCGTTCTTGTGCAGGGAGTGGGAGCTGAGTTCTGCATTACAACCTGTATTAAGAAAAACCAGGAAGGGCTGGCCTGGTGGCTCAGGTGTTTGGACTGCTGTGCTTCTAATGCCGAGGTCACCCATTGGATTCTCACACTGTCCAGTGAGCTGCGCCCTCTACAGCTCAGATTGTGAACCACAGCTCTCCCTGGAGCTGGGCTGCCGTGAGCAGCCAGAAGTTGGCATGAGCAGCTGTGGGCTGCTGTGTGCTGCCGTGGGCTACCATGAGTGGCCGGCAGCTGGAGAGAGCAGGAGAGAGCTGCTATGAGCGGCCAACCGATGACTGGTGACCGACTGCCTCAGCCGGGGGAGCACAAGGCTCATAATACCAGCATGGGCCAGGGAGCTGTGTCCTACACAACTAGACTGAGAAACAATGGCTTGAACCGGAGTGGGGGGAGGAGGTGGAAGAAAAGGGGGGTAAAAAAAAAAAACCCAGAAAAAGGACAAGAGTCAGGACATGCAAGTTTGTCCACCCCCATCCCATCAGTGGGGAATTATTTTGTTACACTGTACTTGTGAAAGAAGCAGGATTGAAAGAGAAGAGTAAAGAATTTGGCTTCATGTAAATTTGGCTTCATAGTTCATGTAGAACTATACTCAAAAGATGCATACATAGTTCTGGGCCACAGTGTTTGACATGGAATTACTTGATACATGAGACTTGGGATCTTGAAAGTCCCTGCTAGTTAATGGTTATAACTAGAACTGGGAGGTTGGGGACTGTGGTGTGGGACTCATCATTCTGCAGGATGAAAGGGGCAGCAATGAGTGACTCTGCTTCTCCGTGGCTGCCTAACAAGACTAAAAACAAATTTTCTGATTACTTATCCTGTAGTGTTCTCACCTGTAACTGTCGCTTTACTGATAGCAAAACTTTGCTTCCAGGAATTCCAGAAGAGGGTGTACTAGTGACTTAATTCTGTCAACTAGGAACTTGGTTAAATTTAAGTGAAGTCTAAAATAATAATGCATGGTACCTTTTGTGTACTAAACCCCTCTCCATTTCTGTAAATTTGTTCAACCACTATAAAACTGAAGGAAAAGAAAGCCAACCTCTATATACAACTTTACTTCATATCTACAAGATACCCCAATGGATTATTGGGTAAAGAAAACAGCATTCTATTGAGAAGTCAGTACTAACAGTGGAGACACTGAAAAGTTCACCTTTCCTACTTTAGAAATGCAGGGCAAAACAATTGCCATCTACTTGTACCCAGCTCATCAATTAAGGGACTCAGCTGCAGGTGAATCTTATAAAACTGGTGGCTAAATGTAGTTCGTGTTACTGCACAGGCTTCTGGAGAGCCAGCCACATGGCTCTTGATATCAAACTGTGGTGTGATGGGTTAGGGGACAAGTTTATAACTAAAGCCATAATTGGACAGGTGGGAGAAAAGGTGGAATAATAAGCTTAATTGTAAACTTTCTTTTAGAACAAGACATGGGATAGTGCAGGATCCCCCTCTGCCAGTGGGAATCTGGCCATGCCTTAGGCCTTTTTCCTGTGTGGATACCTCTGAACTTTGGTCTCGAGTGCTGTCTACCTGCTTTCTGTCCACTGGGCATAGTTCAGCCTGAACCTCTTCTTACCTTTTCTCTTAAAACTTGTCTGACTAGCTCTTAATAGTTCAAACCCTGACTAACCCTTAGGGTGGCCTGAACTGAAATTCCTCAGTTGTGTGCCAAAGCCACTTTGGGTTCATTCTGCAGCTTTCTGCTCAGAATCCAGTGTTCACCTAGAGCTGCTCAATGGAGTCCACTGGCTATTTTCTGGTTGTAGCCATGTATTGTATTTCTTAGCACCAAATCTACCTAAAACTATGGTCAAAGTATATCTTAATTGTAATATGCCACTCAGACAAGTACTAAGCAATGAAAAGGGGATAGCAGGAAAACTGTCAAGGGTGAGGGAATTCAATGATAGAAGTTGGAACCAGGTGAACTAAAACCTGTGTCTCTGGGAGAAGCTGTTAATTTCTTTGCAGGGATTTGTTAAAGGTAGCTAGCTGTCCGTGATGATGACTCCCGCCATCCCCATAAATCTACCTGTAGGGGAGCCAATATTAGATGTTGTAACTCAAGCCTGTGTCTTTTGAACCTTTTGAGTGTGTGTGTATGTGTGTGATATTCTTACATAACAAAAAGATAAAGCTTGCTGTAGGAGCAGCAGGGGAGAAGGTAGGCAGAACCCCTTCTCTAGCCTACTGCCCCACCGGGCCCAGAGAATATCTAAGGTACTGGGGAACACGGTTTGAAAGTGTTTCAATACTTGATCTTATTGATGACGATGCTCACCTGTGGCCACGCAGCAGCTGAACCGTTTGTTTCCTCGAACCTGCCCCCAAAGAAAGGAGAGTCTGCGAGACGGATCCTTTCAGGGACTTGGCTAAACCTTTGTGTTTGCACCTTATGCCTCCCTGTTTGGCCCCAGAAAGATGACTGGACAGTCAATGACGAGTAAGATTCCTCACGGAAGGAACAACTCAAGCCAGGCGCAGTCACGTGGGGACCAATAGGAGAACCCACGGGGTTCACAGAGGTGGGCACAGCCCCCACCTTCCTCAGGCTAAGGAGAGCTTCTGCCTCTGGCTGCATTCCTTCCCACAACCTGCAAGGGAAGTGATTCAATGAGGTGCTCTCCATCTATTCATAAGCATATAGGTTTTGTCCCTTGGGGAAGTACATACATCCTGAGACTTATGGTTCTGCTGCCTGCAGGCAAGGGTGATTGACTTAAATCAGTTTCCTATTATGATGTGTGGGATTCACAGATCTTGAGATTGACAAGCTTTAATCTCCTTTACTTCCCCACCAAACTAATAAAAGCTGATGTGAGGCCCGATTTGGGGCTTCCAGTCCTTGAGATTGGGGATTCCTTGGTCTGCTTAAACTCTATTCATGACTATCTTTTTTTAACCCTGCGCCACCCTCCTCGCTCCCCACAATTCTCGTCGCGTGGAACGTGACACACCCATTAGTTATTAAAAACCAGTCCCTATTAAGATCTCAAGCTTGCAGCTGTGGTTACAGCATTATCTTCTCCAGATTCTCAGGCTCTAGGAAAACTCCTTATCTAGCTCTAATCTATCTTCTTGTGGCCAATTTAAGCTTATGTAGAATTGATCACTCTGGGTCTTAGGGCTTCCATGATGGCTGATCTTCAGTGGGATGGAGGTGAAGTTGGAGAGGAGTGCTCAGTGGGGAGCTCGGGCCTTCACTATGGTTTGAATCCTTTGATCCATAAAGCAATTTGCCTGCAAACAACCCTTTCAGGCATCTGATTTTGTTTAACTGGAATGGCTGGCATTTTTCCTCTCTGGGGGAACCAGTCCTTTAGAAGCCTGTGGGTGACAACCAGAGTCACCTGAGGTTATCCAGGTCAAGCAGGTGTCCTTTCCCCCACCTCCCAAAGAGAGCCATGGTCATGAGACCAGTGACTGGAGCAAGTGACTGGCTGGTAGCAAACAAGACTCCTTGCAGCTTGCTTTTTATGTGAGACTTGTGACAGTGACTATTATTGCCAACCCCTGTGCTGAGAATCCTCGGAAGGGAGGCCTTGTTCTCCTGTAGGAGCCTGCAGCATAGCTTCAGAGGAAACACAAACACCCAGCTGTGACAAGGTGCTTAATCAATGGCAGTGCATAACTCCCCAAGGAAAGGGAGGGAAAGCTGGCTGGGAATTCCAACTGACTTTCAAGTCTGGCTGCTTTTCTTTGAAGTAACTTTAAAAACGATGCTGGAGTGGACTTCATCTTTGGCCTAAACTTTTCATTGTAATGCCCCTTTTATGTCTAAATTTTGGTGTCTAATCCGGGCACAATCTTATTCAACTAGGTGACAGATGGTGCTTGAGAAGAACTTACTAAATATGGAGGAGAATGTTCAGCTTCAGCTTCAGGTGTACAATGCAGTGATCAGGCATCTACATTATCCCTGAGGTGGTCTCTCTAATGAGATAAGTGTCCATCGGATACCCTACAAAATCTTTACAACATTATTATGTTCCCCAAATTAAACAACAATGAATGTCAACTACAATTATATATATATTTACAAGAAGTGGAATACAGCATTAGGAATAGACAGTGGAAATATAACGGCTGTGTGTGATGTCAGAGGGGTAGTGGATGGGGGAGGGGGGTTATCACTGTGAGGGATATAAATGATAAATGTCTATTACATTGTTTTGTACATTTGAAACTAATTTTAAAAAGTTAAAAAAATTAAAGTACAAAAAAATTATGGAGGAGAATGGAGCTTCTCTTCCATAGCAGGAAAGTCCTGCAGATGACCGTGAAATGTGCTCTCACTTCCCTAACGTGATGGCCTGGTGGAAGCAAGGCTAAGTTTTGAGATAAAGAAGTTTGGAAAAGCCCAGGATGGCTTTTGGTCTGTGCTACTGCTGGTGAGGTTTCTGAATCAGTTTGGCAAAATTTTAGAGGATGTTTTAGATTCAGCGTAGTCAACTGAAGGACAAGCAACAGTTGTCTGAAGAGATCTAATTTCATTTAATTATTTTGTCTTTCTATTTATCATCTTTGGGTCTGGGGTCTAAAAACTCCCAGGTAGGAGAGATGTGGTCTGAACTGAAAAACTTGGTGACCTTTAGGTCTCTGTAATCAAGTGTTTTCATCCCTAAGACCCCTCAGCTTCTACCTGAAAGCATTTGTGGAAAGCTTCTAGGTCAGAGTTCTCTGCACATTGTCTTTACAGAGAACTTATAGGAAACTCGAGAATGGTGCTGTCCAAGAGACACATCATGCAAAACTAATACAAGCTGCTGATGCAATTTTAGGTGCTACAGTAGCCCCTTTAAAAAAACCCCAAGTGGAACTTAATATTAACCCAAAGATAAAATGTTTATCATTTCAACATTCAATAAGAACTACTAAGATCATATTTTCAGTAGTCTGAAGTCTGGTATGCATTTTAAACTTAGAGCACATCTCAACTCAGACTAGCCTCATATCAAGTGTTCATTGGCTAGTAGCTGTCATGTTGGACTAGATAAAAGAAAAGGTAACTTTGGGGCCTACTATTCCTCTTAAACATTTATTTGCTATCTGTTTTAGAGAGCTGTTGGTCTAAAATGACTTGCTCCAAAATGACTTGCATAGAAGGTAGTTTCAGTAACCCTGTCAGCTGAGTGCAAACCTTTCAAGAGGGAAATTGCCAGGAACGACAACATTGAAACCGTTTAAGGTATTTACTTGGACGTTGTCAGAATGACTGCCTTTCTGTTTCACACAATCCTACATCGGCAATATGGCTATCTTCCACACCCCTAGCAATCACTTAATTTGATTATCGCTGGAAAACTTTTTCTGGAATTTTCTCTGCCATGTATACCTAAAGCACACATCCTAAAGCTTAGTTTAGTACTTCATGGCTGTCCGAACTACAGGACACTGGAAAAATACCACGAGTAGCTCTTTAAGTGTTTTCCAAATGGAGTTAGAAAGTATCTTACAGATCAAGTATTTAAGCACTTAGTATCTACCTTGCCAGGACCTCACTCCACCGCCCTACTCCTCCAAAACACATGCCAGCGTTTCCTCCTGGTGGGGAAGAACTATGCCTCTTCCTGTCGCTACACTCAAATTAGGCTCAGTGTGCTTTTTCCGCGACGTGCTGCTATGTTAAGGAGGCCCCTCGCAAGCCGACAGGAGTATAGAGCTGCGCAGGTGCCTGACTAGGACCTGAGATGAGGATGTGCCTATATAAGGACCCGTGTAAATGATATCAACCTGAATGAAGCCTCCTTTAGAGGGTAGGTGGGGGGATCCTTGTCTTTGTAGCACAACTCCTGACTCAACACTTCTTTCTAGGTAAACTGATTCAGCCTGGATTGGAATTTAGAACAACAGGGTTGACTTTCCCCAGGGTGTTTATATTCACCAGATGCTTTGCCAAGGGGGAGCCTTTGTCTTGGAAGTAGGATGGTGGGGAAGGGAGGAGTGTCTGTTCCTTGAACCTGCTTCAGAGGGCTGTGGTGAGGCTGAGGTCATGAGAGATTGAGCCCTAGGCCCAAGCTGGGCTGCTGTATAGGCCCACGGTGTATGATGCAGCAGGGAAGATTTGAGCTAACAATTTGGATTTTGACACTACTGTGATCTCCTTTATAGTCCTAGGGGGCTGAAACATGAGCAAACTGGGGTTTCCTATTTCATGGGCACAACATCCCAAATAATGTGTAATGCAAAGCTTTTTGTGGGAGATGTTTGAGCAGCTCTAGAACAAGCAGAGTCGGTACGCTCTATGCCTGTGTTAATTAAGGGACTACTGCAGTGGTAGAAGCTATCTACTTGCTATGACTGCAAGTCCCCTAGTGATGCTGGCCGGCAGGAGCCCCAAGGTTGGGGAATGGGTGCCCAGGAGCTGTCTGTACAGATGTTGATCCAGGTGGCCACCAGTGAGATAGATGGGGTGGCTGAGCGGGCATGTGCAGCACCAGTCTGATCCTCAGGAACTTGCCAGCATTGGGAGGGGAGAGGCATGCTGGTGGCAGTTTCAAGTGGTGAGGTACAGACTTTAAAATCTAGACCTCGTGTTGACTGCATGTAGATATGCACCTTGTCACATCTTGGGCAGAATGCCCAGCCACCTTCCATCTGCAACACATCTTCAGTGGTCTAATGATCATTAGGTCAATGGAGAAGTCATCTGGACATAATAGCTTCTGTTAAGTCATATATAGCTAGGCAGGAGCGCGATTCAGCTACTAGTAGCAAAACAATAAAACTCATTGACTTGGAGTTATTAAAATGGTTTTGAATAACTTATGCTACATTACTTGGTGGCAGTATTACTATAAAATCACTGATTTGGTTGCTTTGTACCTTGAATATCATCGCTATTAAGAATTCTTGAAAAACTGAGAGTTGCTAGATGGGCGGGGTGGGGGTGGGGGTAAAGGGGAAGGGGAGGGGATTAGAAAACAGTCAGTAACCACAAGATGGCCACAGGGTTTGAAAATTAATCTGGGGAACGTAATTTAGTGGTTACCAGAGGGTAAGGGGGTGGGGGGGTGGGAGATGAGGGTAAGGGGGATCAAATATATGGTGATGGAAGGAGAACTGACTCTGGATGGTGAACACATAATGTAATTTATAGATGATGTGATACAGAATTGTACACCTGAAATCTATGTACTTTTACTAACAATTGTCACCCCAATAAATTAAAAAAAAAAAAACACTTAAGCCTGTAAGATGCCTATGCTTCATAGCTGAGAAAGCTGAAATCCCATTTACCTTGTCACGCTCTGATAGCTCCATTTGAGCTGGAATCTCAGGGGCTTTCCTCTCACTGTGCTGCCTCTGTGATGCTGGATTGTTTCTTGTTGAGATTCTTTACTACCCTTACTATCAACACAAGTATTGGCTGCTGTGGCTTTGTCTGGGTCAGTTTTTAAATTATGTACGATACTCAAGACGCTTTCCGAGTGAGTTCTTAACCAGTTAGCTTACCTAATGGACTGGGCCAAACCGTGACTCAGAGTTCATTGTGATGCAAGGCTGTTTCCTTCACTTTGCTGTTTCCTTCAGCAATTAGGCTCTTAGGCAACTAATCCCTCATGGTAACTGGAAGGGGTCCTACGACCTGATGCCTTGACAACTTACCTCTGAGGAGTTACTGTTCTTACTGGCAGCACTTCCTTTGTGTATTCCTTTAAAAAATTATTTGGAAAAGTTCAAATCTCAGAACAAAATAAGTGGCCTTCTCAACCCAACCTTTAGACAGACTGAGTGCTTTTTCCCAAGCTAAGCTTTGGTCACTACTTCAGCAATAAAACAAACAAACAAAGAAACATCCAGTCTAAGATGTCTGCAAATACCAATTATGGTCTTGAGCTAATGTAATGTGATTATTTTGAAAGATGAAATCCAAGAGCATGGCCAGAGACATGTGACGTAATGGTGAAGGCAGTTCTTACACATGTACTCTCATGTAACCGCCCTTGCCTATTGAAATAACCTGTCTTGATGTAAATGCCTAAACCCAGCAATAGACAAAGGACCTAGGCATGCGGAAACTGATGGGTATCTGACTTGATTCAACACTAGGCAGGCTGAAAGAAACTTAACCTGCTGTACTCCAGCTGTCAAACAGATACCTAGCTTGTCACCTCAGGGAGTGCTAACAGATGAAATCCAGTCAATATTTTGCTTTGTCCAAGAATCTATAGGATTTGGGCAAATGGGTAATGACCTGGTTTGGTAATACATTTCTTCAAATAGATACTTTAAATCCTAGCCATCATTCACAGGGCTTTTTCTTTTTCATTGACTTTCTTACTGAGGTAATATTTGATAACGTAAGTTTCAGGTGTCCAACCACAAAGCTTTTTCTTGGAGTTTATAAACCTGGAAGCTTGAAATTGTGTTTTACAGGGCTTATTTTCAATTGTGATCAGGTACTAAACGAAGTGCCTGAACTTTTGCAACTTGATTGGTATTGGCATGTTTCTGTGGTTCTCTGGAAACACTAACTTTGAATGAACAGCTCCATCTGTTAGATCAGAAGGGGCATTTAGAAGTTTTCTGAAGTGTCAGCTATTGCGTGTCTTCCTGTTTTCCACCCATCCCCATTGTTTGGTATTGGGTGTATTTTAGATTTTTTTTTTTAAGGTTCCTGTATCTCTCACAGGGGTGAGGGAGATTTAGCAGGTCAATAGATGACACAGGTTCCCTGATGAACTGGAAAGTAGGATTACTGAAACAATGCCATGGGCACCCCAAACAAGCTGTGCAGTGATAATGTTTTGAATATCACATGAGAGGCTTTTCAGGTCGAGGAAGCCAGGTTTATCTCTATTCAGTGTACTTCATAATAAATTCCCCATTGAATGCAGCTTTTTTCACGTTTCTACTAGTTTGTTTTCACATAACGAAGTTATCCTACTTTAGTGGTCCATGCAAAGTAGAGATCTTTTTTTAAAACAAACCTAGATAACTTTTGTTTGGGTTCTCTGTAGTATTTTCCGGGTTCCATTCTCTTGTTTATATTAGTCATACCCTTGCCTAACTTTATACCACGTTTCCCCTTACGTCTCTTGACCATTTATGTTCGTACTGTGCTCCTTGTCCTTAATACATTTTAACCACTTAGCTTTGATTTCTAGTGGATATTGATGGTTCTGGCTCCCCTTTCCTTATGTCATTTTCGGTGTATATACATTGTTAGTGTATATACATGTTCATTGCTTAAATATCTAGGAGCACAGTGATGGTTATGTGAACAATAAAGGTTATAACTAAGTTTATAAGACATGACTATGGACAAGAAATAGTAACAACGGTAGCTAAGAGTTTATACTATTGTTCTGAATGCTTTAAATATACTGGTTGCTTTATTCCTTAGTAAATGCCTGGTAGGGTGGTTTTGTTATTTCATGGGGGGGGGGAAACAGGGCAAAAACAGAGGGAAAAAAAAACAGGGCAAAAACAGAGGGGGGAAAAAAGTCTCTCAACTAAAACACTTAACTAAAATGAATAATTTCCTATCTGTACAATCATACTGACCTTAGAATGACTTGTTATGATTATAGAACAAATATTTCACCTAATGCTTAATATTGTTCTTATGGGTTAAGTATCATAAACACCAAAACAAATCTTCAAAATAAACCAAACCCACATATAATCAGGTAGATGTCATTTCTACCTTGCTCAGCGGAAAATTAGATGTCTTAGGGGAATAACAGTCACTTCCTGTACCACAAAGTCCTATTTGCTTACCCAGCTCTTGTACACTGACTCAAATGTCAACTCTGGGTAACGTGGGGCTTCTACCATTATGTGTAATGGAAGCTTTTGGTGTGGCAAGGTGACTGGTTAAGTGTCGTGAGCTTAGTCATGTACACATTTGCATCAGACTAGATGACCAAACAGACATAAAAGGGTAAAATAAATGTCATAAAAACGTAGAACATGTCTTGCTGTCTCTTTTATTTTTTTGTGGCTCAACTCCATCTACTAGATCTGAGCTGTTTCAGTATAAAACCAGTTAAGGGCTGCTGTTTGTCATACATGATTAATACATGCATATACTTAATTCTCCTACTTAATAGTAAATCTAGATTCACTTAACAGAATATTTATCTGATTCGGTGAAGCAATCAGTGCCCATCACTTGATAAACTAGAACTGATGTAGAAATCTTACTCGGACTAATGTAGAAATCTTACTCTGATGTATTACAACAGTTTCTACTTCCACTGACTTCCCAAGAAAGTATTTAAGTACTGGCTCACTGCCAGATAAATGAATCTCAACTACTCAGTCCTAGGTAGTTATCAACTTTTATAGGTGATGTGTAGAGACGAACTGCCCAGAGTCTCATTTATTAGAGGTACAGGGATTTTGAACTCCAGGTCTCCTTCCAAAGCCAGATACTAGTTCTACAGGAAGCGGTGCTGGGCTGTTTATGGTAATGCCGCTCTCATACCCTGACTCACCTTACTGTCCATTGCTTCTTCTCTACTTCTTTATGAATGGGTGATTAATACCTTGCACTTTGTTTCCCAAATAACAAACCCAGTTGTTGCACTCATCGACCTTGTCTTCTAGCTCGCTTCTTCAACTATTCACACTTCAGTCCTATTAAGATTCTTCTGTCTTCATAGGGACCTCCAGTCTGTTGACCCACCTTTACTTTATTTCAATATTCCAGTGGCTGGCTCTATTTCCTTGTTAGCTTGTTTTCTTTCCCAAGTAATCTTATAGCTCTATTTGTTATGCCTTTCTAATAAACCTTATCCTGGCATGAATCAAAGTATCTACTCTGTTCTCATATTGGAAAGGCAGAGCTTGGGCAAATTAATAAACTTAATAATTAAGTAATAGTAATTAAGTCCTAAAGAATTAATAAGGTAGATTCATGCCTCAAACCCATCACTGACTTGATTCTCCCTATTGCCGAACATTTGCAGAGGGGAAGAGGGGGGAAACCAGAAAAACAGGGTTTTTGGACAATCTTAAGCTTAGACTTCTCTTAAACAAACAGGTGACTTTTGCTATGTTCTCATAACAAAAACTTCCTTTTGGCCTTCAAAGATTATAAATAAGTTGGTAAAACATGCATTAATAACCACAAATTGATGTAGCAGGAGTTTAAATTTGTGTTTTGGTCTTATTCTCACCTGTTGTTCGACACTCAACTCACCAACTTAAGTAGGTGCCATACTCTAAGATGGGTTTTTCCCACTGACATCTTGCTGAATCGGTCTCTGGTATCCGACTGCTGTAGGCTAGGCTAAATCCTGGGACTGTGTCTCAAGCAGCAGGACATACAGAGCCCTTAAGACAAGGAGGCTCAATGTGACAAACTCCCCAAAGTAGTCCAAGAGACATTAGGCCTCTGAACACGACAAAGTTCCAGAACTATGTTGGATGACTTGTCCTAAGAATGAGGGCTCCGGTGACTGTATTTCTAACTTGCTCAGCAGAGACCCATGGCTCACCTTTCTTGGAAGATTGTATGAAATCAAGAACAAGTAACTTCTGGTGGATTCCACCTAAACATGTTTCCTGTATCTGTCACTGTGGTAAATCAAATTCCTCTAAAAAGTGACAATATCCACACTTTCAGCCCAAATATTTTAATTCAGGCAAGTTAGCAAAAGCAGTCATGGTTTCACAACTTAAAGCTTTCCTGTTTTCCTACAGTTACTAAGTGCCCCCTGTTGGAAGATGAGTTTAAAGCCCCAATTGGTGGTTGTGCCCTAAAATGATCAAAGAGCAAGATCCTGTGTGTAATCCTTGAATAGAAACCAAGGATCCCCAAACGTGAAGCCATGACATTGGACCCCATTAGGTCGTCTCCCTGATGCCTTTGCTTTGATATGTATTTGCCACAGTCTTCACTGTTGGGGACCTTTCCTTGTTTGGGTCTCTTATCCAGGTTGATGTTCGTGGGGTTGATATTGACCAATACCACCCCTCCATCCCTCCCACCAAAGGCTATTTGCTTTGTTCTCACTTGCTTAAGATGGGCAGAACTAAAACTTTTGGGCCGGTTGGGGCCCTGAACATTGGCTGCTGATTGATCTTGGAAGGGGAAAAAAAAAAAAAAAAGAACCTTTCCTCCCAATAATACCTTCCTATTTTTAGGTGGAAGTTTTAGGACCTGGGGGGGCTAATGAGATGACACAAATAAAATTGTTAATTTTCTAGGCAGTATTAATCATTTTTATATAATGAATTTATAAGGGTTGGGTGGCCCTGACTGGTGCATTTTGGACTATCCGAGTAGGACTAGTTTCTAAGCTGTCATGGGCCAACACTTCATAAAATACAGTAAAATGAATCATAAAAATAAAAGCCAGATTCTATTAGGCAATAGACATGACACTAGATTTCGATAAACATCAGAACAAAAGGGGAGGAAATATAAATTCTACATTCATTAGAATAACAGGTGACTAAAAGTATTATAATTGTAGAGTGATAGGTTAGTATTATCAAGAATGGGAAGTATAATTTATTGTACTAAATGCTCTTATGCAGAATGAATACTGATAATAGTACGTGAAGCACTCAATTTGTAATGTGACAAGTGAGTTAGCCTTTTAATTTATGGAATCGAGGTTGGAGTGACAGTGATGCTACTCGTAAGGAATAACATAGAGTACTGTTTTGTTTTAATAATTCTCCTAGGAGGGAGACCAGGCTTGTATAGGTATGTTGATCAGAATGGAAGAAGCCATCACAGCAGGCTCTGGAGATATTTAACTTAGACAAAATAAATCAAGGAAGGCTGTATTTAAAAAACGCACCTTCACTCTTTCATCGCTAGACAGTTCCACTTAAAACTATGGTTGTCTTTCTGCAAAATGGATTCCTGGTCTGCTTTTCCTTGCAGACCAGGCTATCGTTCCCTAAGCCCACCCTATGTGAGAATTCTGGAGGTAGATGCTGCTTTTCAATGGGATAGTCTGAGTTTTGCAGGGAGGTGACATAATTTAGTGATTAAAACACAAGACTTGGCAGCCTAGCTTGAGCTGGAGTTCTCGATCTTCTGTCTTCTGGCTGTAATAACCTATGGCAAATCGGTCATCCTCACCAAGCTTCAGTTGTCTGGTTAGAAAGAGATAGGAGGATTGTTGGAAACAAAGTGTACAGAGGAAATTTGGCATAGGATGAGGAAATAGTTGGATTATTTCAAAAGTTTGGGGGAGTTATTTTTTGGCCCGATACAGGATTCAATCTGCAACTATGGTTGTCTAAGATAAGGTTCTTGGATAGTAAAAGGAATGGAAGTGAGAAAGCGTGGCTAAAATCCAGAGCCTGTACAAAAGGGGAATGTTTATAACATGTTCACAAAATTAAAACAGTGAGTGTCCCATAGCCGAGTAGTTAGCACAACACTTTCCAATCACTTTCAGACATGGCCCACACAGAAAATGATTGTATAACATATACGAGGGGTTTTGGGAAGCCAGATGAAGCTGCTCATGGCTGCAGGCCCCAGCCCTCCTGAGGAAGGAGAGATCTGCATCATATTCCTATCAGTATAACCCACTGTGCTGTGGCTTCATGGGTAGGAAGTTCTGCTCAAGGGTTCTGTTCTATGTGGAGAAAATGTCCCTGAAGATGGAAAAAACTTGCTAGAAGAAAGCAGTACAAATCAGACTATATTCTGCACACTAGGGAAACTTGGAGGTCAGTCATTCTTAAACATAAATAATCAGTGCTAATAGGAAGGCAGGGCTGGGCAGGAAATCTTCCCTCTGTACAGCTAACTCAGGATCTAGAGCCAATTCTATTTCTTAGGGTGTAATGGTCCCTCAGCTTTGTCAGATCTGCTACTGGTCCTACGCTGAAATTTATACATTTTTAGTGACTGATTCCTGTTTTGCCTGCTTTCTAAGCTCCTATGTTAAACGCCAGCCCCAGGAACTGGACCCCTGCTTAGATCCCCAAGTGTTCCAGGGCTGTGGCAATGCACGATGCGATCTTGTGCATTGTCTGTCTCGGAGGCATAGCTGCCCTGTGTAGTGTCCATGTCCTGACCTACCCTGGTACAGCTTGTTCTACCACTGAACTCGACCATGAATCAGTTCTGACCTGGGCAGGTAGCTACTTCTGGGGTTCACTTTGATCATCTATAAAATAAGGGTACAGGGTGGTATTAGATCTAAATTCTCAACTACTCAAAATTGGACTGACTTTGGGGTTTCTTTTGGTGTGACTTAAGGTCAGGGAAAGAAAGTAAATGGAAACATAACAGGTAATGTTATGACCTTGTAATGTACCATCTTGTTATAATGAAGAGTCATAACTTAGTAATTCTACCTTGCTCAGGGGTCTTTGATCAAACAGTGGTTATGAATTGTAACTGAAAGGCATACCCAGACATGGGCTCTGGGACCTTTCTGGTGTGTGCCTGTATAAGGACAGCTATGACTGGATCTCTTCTATGTTGGCTTTCTCTAAATTGTGCTTTGAAGATAGGTTTCAACATTGAAATGTGGAAAAACCCTGCATACAGTTATGGTCAATATCAGAATTGACACCTGCGACTAAGCTGGCCAAAGTTCCCTAGGTCCTTCAGGTGAGGGGATGCCTTGTGGGCTGGGGCTGGAGCTGGGGGATGACTGGGGCTGGAGAAGGGACACAGCATTAGTTATCCTCATGGGGTCTGTCTCACTCTAGCTGGTTCCTGAAAGGCAAGGAGCCGAGGGCTGCCTGAATAAATTCTTGTCTCACTGCTTTTACAGGGGAAAAGAGGACGTGAGACTCCTGGACTAACTGAGAAGTGAAATAGTGAAACACTAGACACATGGGAGCTGGGGAAGACGGAGGCAGCGGCCACTGGTTTGCATGGTGCTAGAAGACCATGTAGAATTGAGGAGAAAGCAGTGAAATGGCGGGAAGATGGCTACTCTGTAGCTGCTTTGCTATGTATTCCTTGTAGGGCTGACTGCCTGTAGTCTTATTACGTCTTTACACGCCATGACATGACCAAATGATACAGTAGGCATAAAGCTCCCAGTAGCATTATCTAGTAGGTTTATATTAATATTAAGACAGGGGAAGGAGAGTGTAGGGATCTGTAATGTGACCAGTAGGGTTTCTAGTATTGGATCACCACAGCAGTAATTGTTGGTCAAATGAAAAAACAAACAAACAAAAAAACAACTCGAATGTGTTTTGTCGCAATGTTTTGCAAAAGTCAGCTGTTGGTTCCTTGAAGGACAAATTCAATTAAAAGATGATCCTTTGTTGGTGGGTAAAGTCAGTTTTGCTCTCCCAGAATCCATTGGAATGTGCACCTAGAGTACCTTAAAGACGTCCCTTGGAACGGGCAGTGGAATTGGGCGAGTGAGTTAGAATACTGCTTTAAAAAAAAAAAATGTGGCTCACAGGGTGGCTTTTCTGTCCCTGTGAAATAGAATTTCTATTCTCTTGGAAATACTAGGAAGGTTATTTTCTAGGTTCTGCTTTCCTCCCTATTTCCTGATTCAGTCTCTTTCCAATCCTACCACTCCTTCCAGTCCATTTTGGAGGGGAGAAAAATCCCATAATCCTACAATTCATAACAGTAAAACAATGTTGGAAATCACCATGAAAACACAAGATGAGTGAAAAACATTCGATCTTTCCCAAAACCCACACTTAAGTACATAAATGAAAAACAAATCAAACTCAAGTTGTATAAATTAAATGTGTACAACTTTTTGTATGTCAATAATACCTCAATAAAGTGGTTTTAAGAAAAGCATGCTTTTTGGCTTAATCCTACTGAGATAAGAATATTAATAGTTTGCATGCAATGAATATAGTTTCCTAAATACAATAGGTGAATTATTTTCTATATGCACTTAAATATATTATGTATTTACAACTCAGAAGTAACATTGAAAAATTTTAAGCAGAAAAAGTATACAAAATAGCTACAACTGGAAAGAATACCAGCAAAATGCCCTGTGTCTTTATCCCAGAGACTCACCATATATATATATCTCAGGTTAAGAAACTTTGAAAAATGTTTTGTATATTAAGAATGTGTTTTGGGGAGTGGAGAGAAGAACAGTTTTCCCTTTGGCTTAAAATACTCAACACTTTGAAGTCATTAAACTTAGATGTAGAAGGCGGCAGCCCGAGCAAAGTCAAAAATCTGAGGTGGGAAATCCCCTTCACAATGCTGAGCTCAGGTTCCCACTTTAAAAGAACAGCTGAGGTCACTTCTATTTCAGAAGGGTCATCATTTGGTAGTATAAACAACTTTTTTATCTAGATTAACCAGAATGAATGGTAACTTGTGAAATGCGATTCCAGTTTACAATGCGAGTCTCTGTACCCCAACCCATGGAGCAGCAGGACTGTTGTGAGTCTGAGTAACATCTGCAACCCACTAGCCTGTGTACCCTGTAAGCAGGAAGCAAAGAGGTTGTGGAACGGCTTAGATTTTAGCTGTCGCTGGTACCAAGGAGTTGATTATAGTCACCTTTCTACCATTAATTATAATCATAGCTGTACCCTTTTTCCTAGCATTGTAATTTCATTGGAAGCTTTTCATTAACACCTTTTTTATGAACACATTTGGGCACAACACATGCTGTCCTGCAGGTGCGGGGATGGACAGTGGCAGGCAGGTAGCAAGAAGAGTGCACACACTCTCCCTTGTTTTTCAGAAACCCAGGCTTGCCCAGCACAAATCTTGTAGGTAAACCTAACCCTCTGTGTGTGCAAGGAGACTTTGCCCATGGACTACACGGCACCTGACACCAGAGGCCTCTCCACTCCTTCCACCTTTCCAGTCCCGGCTGCACTTCTGGCCCAGGAGGCAAAGACAGCTTCTGGGGCAGAAGTTGTTGTGACAACATTGTCCACTCCTCCAAGGAGAGCAGTAGACCCTTCAAAGGCAGGGGTCCCTTCTCAGAGGGAGCAGTCACTTCAGGGGGATCAGAACTTTCCTGAGTCATTTTCCCTCTTTGATTTTCTTTGTGATTTCTGTCAGACTCTTGGCCTCCTTTGCTGTGACAGGAATGTCCTTTTGATTAGGGTAAGCATATTTGATTAGGGTAAGCAGAGTCTCTTATATGCATCTAATTTCAGGCCTTTGGTGCCCAGCTTTAATTGATGGCACCAGGCTCCCATGATATCTCGGTGAAGGTTGACTGGTGGCAGTTCAGAGGAATGAAGGAATTGGTCTCTTAAGTCTAACTCTTTCATTGCCTTAATGCTATCTTTTGTAGACAGGAGGCGTGGTCATCTTTCATAGATCTTTTTCTGAGGTTCTTCGTGTACTTGGTTCACCTGCAGCCTGCTGTTTCTCTTTGGCTTCTACTGACACAGGTTTGAATTTGCAAGGTATATTCTCCCCACCCCCAACTTCTTTGAGTAGTTCCACTGGAAGATTTCTTCCATTCTTTTATTCTTCACCTCTTCTAAAGAAATATTTCCCAGAGGAATGCTAATACATCCTTTCAATGGTTTATTCTTCTCTTCCCCTTATTATGTCTCATCCAAGGGAAGAAGAAGAATTGGGTTAATGAGACTGGGAACAATTCATGGGATCTATGTAGCTGAATCCTTCTCTTTAGACTTTAGAGCTGTCTGTCCTCTTCAGTTCGTGTGGAAAAATGTGAAATCAAGCAGGTCTTCTCCACCTATGTCAGAAGGTTCATTCAGCCTGATTCAGGGGGACTATTTCTTCCAAACTGGGTTCTCTGATCCGGAGTAACTAACAAAGGTAGTCTGAATCTATGACGTTGGTTAGTTTTCAATTTGCTCAGAACTACCTGGGGAAAGGGAGGTGAGTGGAACCTCAAACACCAGCCTGGGACCTGAATTGATGACACGCCTGGGACCTGAATTGATGCCACGACAAGATAGCTTAGAGAGGCAAATCAGCTACCCATTGCTGCTGGTCGCCTGTCCATGGCTCCACGTTGGTCTGCAGAAGACTTGTGGCCAAACTCTGGGTTTTCAAGTCTTCCAGGTGCTCCTGACAACTTGTGGCTCCAACAGAGCAGCAGGATCAGGCTCTACTTCATGGTGGGGATGCAATTATTCCAGGCAGTTACTGTGAAGTTGGGATTAGATGGACCCGGAACTCAGCCAGTTTCTTTTGCATGTGAAAGGGAGTTGAGGGTTCTGGGGTAATAGTGTGTCAGGTTCCTGTAATGTGTTCTTGCAGAGAAATTCTGGATAAGCATGTTTTCCCAGATACGCTGGTTTGGGAACCTGGTGGTCCTGGCTTCCCAGAATAGACAAGCATCTAACTCGATAATCTTCTGGGAGCACAGGCTATGACATCTGTTGGGTCTGGTCTGATAAGGTCTTAGGGTACTGAAAAGATTTATGTGCCATAGTGGGAGTTGAAAATGGTGTTCCTAGCTTCCTTTCCCATGCTAAATTTAGTTCTTACTGCACCTGTCAAAAGTGAACTCATAATAGCAGAGTCTACATCAGGGGTTCTTTGGAGGAAAGGCCCTCTGTGAGGTATTAGAGGCTTGGGTTTCTGTCACAAGAGGGAATATCAATTGGGTGGGATAAATTGAGGGCAGAAATAAAAAACCTTTAAAAATATGTCTGCTGTGGCCAAGTCTGGGCAGCAGAGATTAGAGTGGCAAGATGTCTATTGCTGGCAGGTTGGACATCCATAGGTGGTAGTAGCTAGACTGGCTCTGGTAAAAGCAAGTACATAATTTTGAGCCCATGTTTGGTCTCTGTCTCTGCCACAGTAGCTACTTCATTCACGTATCTGCTGTTCCAAAGACTGTGTGAATAGAAGATTGGTGAATGTCAGGTGGCAGTCATTGTATCTACTTGGCTATTTAGTACTTCTTCTGGGGTGAATCCTGTCTGGTGTGTGTTAATGTGGGCCAATCCTTCTCTATCCATCTTTATTCCTCTACTGAATATTGTCCCTGATGTTTCAGTCTTCTTCCTTTTAGGCTGCTAACCAGATGGTTAGGCCTTTCCCATTGCTCATATTTTAATGTATGTTCTCACCTCAGGCCCCTTCTCCATACAAAGTACATGACCCAGATGTACTGCTCGAAACCTCGCTCACTTGGGAGCCAGGGTTAATACTCGGTTGAAGTTGACGTTGTTTACTCATTCTTCAGTATCCATTCAGTTTATTCATGGGCCAGAAGATAGAATTAAACTGAGATATATGGACCACCGACCTTTTTGCTTGAATCTTAAGCATAAAACTAAACTTGGCCATCCCCCATGCGCTACTTTTGACTTAATATGTTGGCTGGGGTGAGGACAGTTTCAGAAACTCAAAATTTGCCTTATCCACTGGGATAGCTCTTTACATGCCAAGGATCTCATGTGGGGTATTCTACATGCCAAGTAGGTTAATCTCAACTACACACTCAGACAGGGTTAATAACTTCTGGGTGTGTTCCCCGATCTATTGGACCAGTTGTCAGCTAAAGATCAGCTAGGACTCCATTTATGACCTGACTCCCCTCCCTACCACATGTCTACTCTTTAATGTGGGATCATGATACTTGGGTCTCAAGATATCAATGTCAACTCAGATCCTACTTTTGATAGTTCTCGAATCCCCCATTTTAGTGTATATTAATGTGAATAAAGAGCTATAGTAATAACAGATTGCTTCCAAGAACTCTTTGCCTGCCCAACTGTTCTGGTCCCCAGCTGTACCTCTAGAGCTCCTGGCACCAGAATCTCTGCCTCTGGGGGCATAGAAACTAAGAACAACATGAATAAGGCCTGATCTTGTCCTGCAATGAATAATCCTAATGGGTAAAAGATAACTGTAGTGGATTGAGTTTAATGTGGTGATGACAATAGGTCATCTAGCTAATAGTAAAGAAGAGGCACCAAAGTCAGTAATGGGGGTAGGGTCAGGGAAAGAAAGCCCTGAAATAAATCTAGAGAAGTATTTGCCCAGATGAAAAGATAGAGGTCTAGAACAAAGTGTCTTTCACCTAGACAAAAGAACAAAGCTTATGGAGAGCTGCAAGCAGCCTGGTATTACCAGTACCAAGCTGAGGAGAGGAGCAGATTCTTGTAAGATGTGAGTGTTAAGGCTTACCTAAAAGATAAGGGAAGACATTGGGTGGTTTTAGGCAAGGAAGGGTTATGGTCAGACTAGCATCTTCAAAATTATAGCAACATTTCAAGTAGAAAAGTGACTGTTGGAACTAGAATGGGTGTGTTATAAGAGTGGGTAGTAAGAGATCACAGGTAGCTTCTGGCTTTCCGGTATGGGCATTCCTGAACATAGTGGTACCATTGGCTGAAGGGAAGAGCTTAGAATGCTAGAGTTTAGAAGGAAAGAAAATTATTGTCCATCATGCAGTTCCAACCTGTACTGTTCAAGGGTCAATTGTATATTAACACGTTAACACTGAGTATCTCTGGGTAGTAAAATAATCAGTGACTTTTAGTTTTGGTCATGTTTTACTCTCTAAAATTTCTACAATCAGCATATATTGTCTTTATAGTAAAAAGAAATAAAGATTGCTTAAAAAAGAAAAAAAAATTATTGTTCTACTTGATCTTACGATTTAGATTCAATAAAATCCAGCTCACCAAGGGTGGTTCCAATGATCAGATATTGCTTGGTTGTAGCATCCTGCATGACAAGAGCTGTGGGAAGCATCTTCCTCATCAGCTTGTAAAGGTTCTAAAACTGACCAAATTAATTGCCACATAGCACAGATGGTTATTGGGAGAGAAACTCCTTTATGATATAATCCATGGAGTTCTGTACCAACTTTTCCCCATGTTTTTAAATCTAACGTCCCTAAATTTGGGAACCAAGGACAATAAGTTTCAATTACTTTGAGAAGCTCCTCTAATTTCTGATCTGACCCTCGAGCTCCTCCAGCCTTAAGAAGGTGTTTAAGCAAACAAATATAAGACCTATATTGTCTATTAACATTTCCCATTATGTATAGAGAAAAGGATAGAGAGGAAGAAGACTTTCACTCTGAATGGATTCAGATGCCCGTCTGGCCGCATCCTTCTCAGGACTTTAAAGTCTGGCTTGGTTATGGTGCACTCATATAAACCCTGGGCCTGGTTAACA
Organism: Rhinolophus ferrumequinum; assembly: GCF_004115265.2. Classification (NCBI taxonomy): domain Eukaryota; kingdom Metazoa; phylum Chordata; class Mammalia; order Chiroptera; family Rhinolophidae; genus Rhinolophus; species Rhinolophus ferrumequinum. The sequence continues at coordinate 33,303,470 of NC_046288.1, forward strand.
CCGTCAGGTACTAAGTCACCATTTTGCTGTATGACTGGACCACGGAATCACAGATTAGGGCTCAAGCAAGCTCCGTAGCCGTAGCTGTGGAACTATAATCACACATTCACACATTCACTCTCTTGCACATAGAAAGAGACAAATTCCCCTTTTACCTTGGTTAAATTCTCTGGGAGTTACCCTACAAGCAGTAGTTGCCGCAACCTCTCCCAGGCCCCATGCCGTGAAACCTCTTTGAATTTCGACTGGGAGACGAACTTCCTTCTTGAGCCCCACAAATGAGCCCCAGAATCGGGCCCCATGTTGGGCGCCAGATGTCATGTCCTGCACGACAAGAGCTGTGGGAAGCAAGACTGACGGCACAGGGTTAAGAAAGACAGCAGCCAAGAGTAGAGTGCAAGCGGGGCCAAGGGACTCAAGCCTCAAGGACTGAGGCCCGGGCCAACGCATAGCTTTTATTAGTTAACAAATGAGGAAGTAAAGCTTGTTAATCTCAAAGTCTGTGAGTTACGTGCCTGCTGGCTGTTTTCTGAAAGTCCCCATTGTGCTCCAGCACGTACTGTGCCTTCACACACACGCATAAACCCAGGGGATGGCATCACCATCTACTGAAGGGGAGGGGCCGATATTATTCCATTGGGTCTCAGTCTGCTGAGACATCCCTCAAAGGAGCTTTATCGATATCTTTCCATCGAGTCTGTTTGCTGAGGCACTGCGCGGGGGAACAAACGGTTCTGCAGCTGTAAGGCAACACGTAGTGTCATGTTCAAGACTAAATCTCTACTAGAGCCCAGTAGTATAATTCATGATCTGTCTCTCAAATGGAGAGTAGTTCTGCAGAAGATGTGGCCTTACTCGAGAATCCTAGGGGGTCTACATTCTATAAGTACTTGCCTATTAGGTTTTCCCAGAAATTGATAGAGAATCTTTATGCATCATAAATACCTCTAGAACCACTGGGTCTGCTAGAGAAAGGCACATGCAGGGCACCTTAGACTACAGCCTAGACTTACTACTAGAACCATAGCACTTCTCTAGGTACGGACAGTTTTCTCAGGACGAACTCTTTGTAGGGTGCTCTGTCTTTCATGAAGAAAACTCTTAAAGAACTTCCCATTAGTTTCTTGATGTTACTTTTTACCATTGGATGCCTCAAGGTACCTGCTTTCCTTATACCAGATTCAACTTCAATGGGCTGAGGGCCGTAGAGACCCGCCTTTGTGTTGGTGCTTACTCGGGCACACTACTCAGCTCTGTTTGTTAAAGCTCTGGTAGGCTAGTGAGATGGCTCTGGGAACAGGCCTACTCCAGGGTGAAGATAGGCATCACTCAGCCCTTTTTATCATGTTGAGTAGTTGGGTTCTACTAAGCTCAGTGCAGCACAGCCTAGTTCAGGGAACTGCTAAAGGACTGGCCGCCTCCATGGTCTTGGGGGTATTCAGCATTAACAGGGGGAATGCTTAGAGTGGACTGGGTTAAAATAAGGGCAAAAATAACAGGGTTAGTATTCCCAAACGTCTTGGCTGTGGCCAGAGTCTAGGTAGGAGAGCCCTTAAATCCTTATGACCAGTAAGTTCCCTGTGCCCTCAAAGGGACTATTCTACACCAGCATTATGGTGCTCCATGAGTGGATTTCATCACTCTGTAGCAGGTAGGATCAAGTGAGTAAAATGGAGTCTATTCCAGGGAGTTCAATAGAGGGGATTTTTCAGTAGTTAGCAATAGCAAAGGTTTCAAAAGCTGAAAGAAGAAATGGGTCAATAAGGTCACCTAGAGAGATTTTGCAGGTACTAGGGAATGCGTGAGGCTTCCTTCTGAACACCTGAAATGCCACATGAGCAGTATCTTGAAACTAAATAGCCTTGACAACCTTATTAAATATAAACAGGGAGAACACCCAAAGAACAGTGAAAATTAAGGTGAACTCTAGGCATAGCCAAACATCTCCAGGAAGCTATAGATCACCAGCAATATTTATGCTGACATAGGCACAGAAGTGTTGGTAAAATAAAAGAAGACTGTGCCAGGGCATTCCAACTGCAGCAGTGGGAAATTCTACTTAAAGTATGTAGCTTACTCTATTGCTTTGCCTTGTATATCTTGTGCTCACCTCTGCCTCAGGACACTGTCTTTTCTGTTCTTCACTCTTCAACTAGATATGAACATGTTTGGATCTGATACTCAAACCACTGGCTAGTCTTTGATTTTTCTTGGAAGATCCTTGTAGGAAAAAAAAATGGCCTACTTTTCACACTACTTGTATAATTTCTGTCAACCCTGTTACCTACAGGGAGAATCGAAGAATCCTCAAATTTATTATTGTGAAGCACCTGACATGGGAGACTGTCATTAGGGAAAGTGACTCTGAATTGAAGCCTAAAAAATTTTAGGGGTTATTCTTCAAAACATGCAGACAGAGTAAACTGGACTTGCTGCGAAGCTTTCTCAAGGTCTCAAGCTTTTAGGTTACTTGGCAAATTGAAGTAGTACATCTAATTGTGGTGTATGTTGCCTCCCAAATCAGAAGAGGCCAACTTAGCATTGGCCCTCTTTTAGCAGGCCACGTTCAGTGGCTGGATAACAAGGAATTCTTCACTTAAACCATTCAAGCTTGCCACTGAGTATTGCCAACATGTGCACCTGCAGCACCTCCATCTGGGCCTGCACCATGGGGTCCAAGGCTTATCCCACTTGTCTTCCTGCTTTTTAGCAGCATAGCTCTCACGAGAGACCTAGACTGGTTGGTGATGCTGGCTCCTCATAATCTTGATTCTGCCTCTTGGGTTTGACTCTAGCCTATAAGACAGAGGTGAACCTGACATTCTTGAGGCCATCTCTTTTCAGAGCTAGTTGATTGAGGTGTTGTCTATTCCTTAGTAAAATCTGATTTCCATGAACACTGTTCATACTTCAATAAATCCCTGGAGACACTGGACAACTGTCTCATGCAGCCTCCTTAATACACGGGGAAGTGATGGGATGCTCCTCAGAAGCCTCTTAATGTTCTCAGGTTCCAGGTGGTTCACAAGGGGTGTTCGGTCAAGACTCATACCAGCTGTGGTTCAAGCCTTGTGTATAGGGCCTTTGTGGCAAGGTCATTAGGTACTGGCACAGAGCTATTGGTCTACACATGCTAATATAAATCATTATTGATGGCTGTGAAAGTGATAACATACTTACCTTCCTTGTTAATAAATCCCTAAGTTTCTTGTTCCTAAAATGTTGAAATTAGAGCATTAAAAGTTTTTTTCTTATGCTTGTTGCAGATAACTTTTGAAGAGGGAATTCACAGAAAAATAAAATTTACCTCTTTAAATGAAAAGTTGAAGTGACTTGTTCAAGACAACAGCAATGGATAGGACTGAAAAAAATCTATCTCCGTAATTCCATAGTGCTTTTTGCCCACCCTTCAGTGTGTATAGTTTATGCTTCCAGTTTATGCCCACACCTGTCCTCAGATATCATGAAGACAACTATAAGTGATTATATAGTAATTTATGAACAATCACGTGACTTTTGTATTGCATTTTTGAGTACCTTAGTGTGGACTTCTATAAAAGAAGGTTCTGAGGTGAGGATTCAAGTGACTTATCTGAGAGATGGTCGCAGAAAACAAATGAAGGAGTATGGAAAATGACAGCAGATTTGAGTAAAGCCAGCAAGGGCACACTGAGCGGGTAACTGCTATAGGCAACTGGGGCACAGCCCACTGGGGACTGAGGGACCATGAAATCATGTGTTTCAGAATTGTTCTTCAGAGGGATGGGGAAGTTAAAGTACTTATCACCCAATTACTCTCTTCCTGTTCAATTGCTGATGGTTGTCTCGGCAAGCAGGCTATCCAGTAAACAGGCTGAGAAAGCTCACGTGGTGCTGGAGAAAACCCTTGGGTAGAGAATCGGAGCTGTGGGTGCCTAAGGTAGAAAGCCAATGGTAAGTGGTGGAACTGTACTTCAGCTGCAGACTAACTCGGCCAAGGAGATAAAGGATAAAGTTTCAAGAAAGCTGATCATCCATGTCCTGCCTTGCCTTGCTTTGTCTTGCCTTTGAGTATAGTCAGTTACTGGTGTATCAACATGGTTGCCGGCCACAATCTCTATAATAACAGCGTTGGTTGGAAGTTGTATTCTGTGCTTCTGTAGTTGGTCCCAAGGATGTAATTGACATTATTTATCTCCTCTAACACTCATTATAGATTCCCCTTATTCTTGGCCAGAATTTATGCAGGACTAGATTTCTAGCCTGGTGGAATACTCACTTTCATACCTCCTATCTGAGCCCCTAGTTACCTTAACTATCAGGCCGTGGTTGCTGTAGTTTGCTCGTTCTCACTGAGCATCAAGACACTCTCCTGTGATTCTGAGTTCTAGACATACTAATTCCTGCCAACATTTAATAGCAGGTACCCAAACTCACGATGATCGGATTAATTATGTTTGTCAGTAAAGCAAACCCTTACCTTCGCTGCTGGGGTACTGGTTTGAGTCCAAATGATCAAAAAGTTGCTTATCTCTAGGTTTATTAGAACTCTGTCTTCTGGAAGCTCTCTCCAATCCCTCAAAGAAGACCACATATAATCACTCATAGCCTCAAGCACAACTTCACATGGATCCTTGGGAGTGAGGGTGAGAGGGGCTAAACTGACTTCTACTGCTTTGTCATCAATACATATAACACATGGGTTTGGGAACAAAGCACCATTTAGTAGCCATTGGTTCAACTTGTAGAGGGCATTCTGGAGGACAGTGTCCGAGATCCATAGGCTGTTACTAAGCTGTCAACTTGTGTCTTCAGGAAAGCATTCCTACAACCTATCAGTAAGGCCATCAGCTTCTAGGTGACGGGGTGTGTATACACACAAAGACAAGTAGACACTATGGTCATGTGTCCATCGTCTCACCCATTTAGCTTTGAAATGAGTCCTAGGTCCAAGGTTGTTACTCAGCATCCCTGATCAGTGTTGCCTCTATGGTAGTTACTGTCAGTGATGTGCAGATTTTGTGCTTATTCCCTTGAGTAGATGCACATGCCTCTTACCTGGATATTTTCCTTATCTTCAAATTCTGTTCCTTTAGGTACCTGACAAACTCCTCTTCCTCCTGATCCCAAAGACACATAGGTTTGAGCTGAATGCAAGGAATTGTACAAGAGAGGTAGGTGGAAGGGTATTCAGGCTTCTTGTTTCCGCCTGGTTTCTGGACTACAAGTCCAATCATGAATGTACCACTTTTGACCTCTCCCTGCACTGTTTCTTCTTGGTCATGACCTGAGTTCAGGACAGTGGCTCACAACCGGAGCCTGTTGCAGAGCCCTCTCTTCAGGGCCCCATTCAAGATTGGGAGTTTTCACAGTCAGGTTTCAGCCAGAGAAGCAGAACCAGTAGAATGTGTATGTGTACATAGGCATATGTGTATATAGTATAAATGTTACATAGATATAAAAGGAATTGGCTTATGTGACTGCGGGGGTGGCTAAGCAAGTCTGGAATCACTAGGGCAGGCAGTCAAGATGAAAAGATCACAGGCAGGCTGAGAACTAAACGGTTTAGAACAAAGCTATTGCCCACAGAAAATCAGGAAAGGAAAATCATGATCAGGATGGAACCCATGGGCACAGGTGAAGCTACTGTCCACAGATGGGATATTTTTCGGGGAAAGCCACAGCGCTGAGCTTAAGGTGATGCAACTGATGACATCAGGCTCACGAGATTGTTGAAGACATTTCCTTAAAGCTAACTGCTTATGGGCTTCACTTACATCTGCAAGATACCTTCACAGCAATATGTAGTGTCTGAATAAGTGGGGACTATGGTCTGCCCATGTCAACACCCCCCAAGAAGCCATCATAGCTGATAAATGGGTTGGTATAGTTGGTATAAATGGGTTGGTATTTTCTAAAGGAAAATATCACCTTAAATGTGTCAAATGGATTAGCAAAATGTGAGAAACAACCTTAAAACAGCAAAATCACTGACAAAAGCACAAAAGTACAAATACTGTGGCACTAAACATACCACATTGTAACGCCAGGTGTAATGCAGGAGCTCAGCTCCTGGCAGGTGAACGTTGGACACAGTGAAGCCGAAAGAGGACAACAGAGCCATAGAGAGTTCATACTACAGTTACATTCTCGAGGCAGCCGGGAGAGTCACAGGAAGCCAGCATCCGTACTTGCTGGAGCAGCCCCAATAGCTTTATAGCTGATGGCCAACAGGTTAAAGCCGATGGCTGACTGGTTACATAAGTGCTTACATAGGGATGTGTCCTGTGCATGTGAGGGTTACATAACCGAGCCAGTACTTTTCCATGTGGGGCCGAGAGCCTGGTTCTACTGCTCTCTTGGACCCGGTCCCAACACAAAGGAATCCACTTTGAGTTTTGAGGGGCTTTTGTGAAAAAACCTAAGATCCATTAAAGTTGAAGAGGTTTAGCTATCCAATATCTGGAACACTTGCATTAGCGGGCTTTTCACTGATCTTAAAATGTGCTATTTTTGGACTTCAAGTATTAATGTAAATACTATATATAGGCCTCATACACTTGTACAACTTCAAGTTTTTATTACTTCCTTACATGAGCCATTCATTGATATGCAAATCATTTCCTTGTGATTTGAAACTTTTTCTGATGGATGAGTTGCCTTTTCAATTACCAAACTGGCAAGTACTTTCTACACTGATCCAAATCAGAGTTGTTTGTATAAGGGACTCTTTGAGACTCTTTCTGGGGTACTATGGGTCGAAGGGTTGGGCATTTGGGGAGATGTCCATTGAGGGCAGCACTCGGGCTCATTAAATGGTGTCCTTGCTTGTGAGTCTGAAGCTCTTTGAGCAGAAGGTGGTCATGGTGGTAATTATGGAGCTTCCCATTCCTGAATGAACCATCAGCTTAGAACTGCTGGGAAGTGCAGAGTCAGTGGAGCTAGAGATGCCTTAGGAAAAACTCGAGCTCAATGGGCCTTTCTCTGTATGCCAGGTTCGTGGTACAGAGCGTTGAGTCCTAATAGAAAGAAGATAGGAGGTTCCTATTGCTTATGTAACAAAGGGGCTTAAAATAGCAGATTAAAATCAGGGAAGTCGAATGTGAAATGCATCTCACTAAAGTGAAGATGTAGGCAGAGCTGCATTCTCTTCTGAAGGTTCTAGATGGGAGATTCAATCCACTTTCTTGACTTCTTCAGCTACTATAGACTGCCTATGTACCTTGGTTATGGCCCCCTTCTTTCTAAAACAAGTGATGGCTAGCTGAGCCTTTCTTACATCGTATCACTCTGGCACTGACCCTTCTGCCTCCCTTTAGCACGTTTAAGGACCATTATGATTATACTAGTCCCACTGGGATAATCTTCCTAGTCTATGGTCAGCTGATTAGCAACCTTAATTCCACCTGCAATCTTAATTTCCTCCTTGCCATGTAACCATAATATATTCACAGGTTCTGGGAGTTGGCATGTAGACCTTTTGGGTACTATTATTCTATCTACTACAGAAGGATATTGGAAGTGATCTCCACCTGTAAAGGGGCAGATGCTCATGAAAGGTGTCATGTGAGTGCAGTCTACATTGTTGGTGCTGCCCATGGTGATATATGACGGGCACTAGCACCCCTCTAAGGTTAGCTAGCTGGCTTAGAGCTCAGTCTGGCTCTGAGTGCAGTAGTCAGACATCTGCTACAGTCAGGTTCAGGTGGAGTTCTACAACTGAAGAACCTCCTGTTGAAACATCACCAAGAGTGTGTGGGCCTATGGAGCACCCATCACACTAATGTTTGTGCAGGTTGTGGCCTCTGAGGCTTATAGCATCTTTAGTACCTCACCCAGGTGAATCAGCAGTGTGTGACTGTCTGCTTGGTCTGGACATGGTTTAGTAGAAAAACCCTCTGTATTCTGTTTTTCTTAGGCTATAGTGATGTAAACAGAAGGCTTGGGTGTGAGGTTACACTCACACAGTCCTGGTGAGGAGTCGGGGAGAAGCAGCAGGAAGTTACTCCCTCTTATTTTCTGCCATGGACCTTCTGATAAGCCTGAGTCCATGGTGTGGGCTTTGTACTTGCATACATGATCCTTAGGCAATATTATGTTACCTGGAAATTGAGCTATGCTGTGACTGGCCTTACTGGGTCAAGTGTCTGAGGTCAGTTGAAACAAAGTACGGGTGATAGCATAATGAGTTCCTCTTCTGAGCTGGAGCTTTCTGGGCAGGCACTTCAAAGGTGATCTCTTGGAGGGTAGAAGGGGGAGGGAGTATGTTGTGCCTCGTGCTGGGCCTAGTCCCCAGCATCCAGAGTCCACTTATGTTGGTCTGTAGGTTGTTGTGGCACTTGTGGTTTCTTTGCCTCAAAGAAAGTTACTAAGAAATGAGAGTAGGGATTTATGTGCCCTAGGAGCAGAGTTGGAACCTACTACTCTAAACTTGGGCCTTTCCAATTAGGTTCACAACCTCCATGAGTATTCATTATTGGTTGGCTAATGTAGCAGTCACACCCTGGACCCCTTTATTTTCGGCCTTAAAGAGCTGTGTAAACTAAACCTATTGCTACATTTAGCTTCAAAAGAGCCAAGAAAAGTGAGAATTAAGACCCAAACATAACTACTGAATGGTTTCTTGGAAAGTCATTTCTTAGTTGAAATAGAAAAGGCTTTAGTTATTTTCTATATCTGTGCCTGCAGTATGCTTGTGATGCTGGATATTATTATGCCCAAATTAAAAGTCTGTTGGCAATTCCGTATTCAAAAGATGATAAAAGAGGATGGAAAAAGTGTGGGTGCTTAAAGACACCACTGAGCAGCAGAACTATCAATAATGTTTCATCTCCTGACTTGCTGTATGTGAAAAACTATCCTTGATCTCTTTAAGCCAAATTGGTATTCTTCTACGTAAAACCAAATGCATAACTTAACTGAAAAATCACTGTGGGTGAAACAGATTATGGGTTTCAAATCTTTCCGTGATTCCCTTCTAAAGTAGCTTCCATAGAGTCCAAAAAAGGAAAAGGAGGAACAAGATCAAGTCTCCTGCTTTAATTCCTCAACACAGCTTTCCTAACGGCTAAGACTTTCCTTTGCAGACGAGAGGCAAAAAGCAGACATACAGGCCTAGAATGCCTAAATCTATCTTATGCTAAGGTGAGCAAAAATCCTACATCCTTTCTCTTCCTAACATGACCTCAACTCTTGAGCTCCAGTTAAATGTCAGTTACTTGAGCTACTTTGACTGTTTCTACCTGAGCATAGCCTTCATCCCAATTAAGATTTAACTCTTGCTTAGTCAGGGTTTTCAAAAAAGCTGACCCAGAGAAAAGGATTTGGGTGTCAGTAATTCACTGAGGAGGTATGTCTTGGAAGTGCAGTGAGTTTAGGGCAGTGACACAGGGAGGGCAGTTACAGCAATAAACTGTATTAGTAGGTGACCACTGGGACAACTTGGGCCAATTCTCCTGAGGACCCACTGGTGGGATAGTTCTGGGGAATGATCTATGTAGACTGCCAGGGGGCAGAGGACCAACTCTTCCCCTCACTGATTGGGAGTACTCACTGGGGAACTCACCCCCAGCACTCTTGGCAAGCTGGTCCTGTGGCAGAACACTAGCAGAGACATGGAAAGCAACTGGCTTGTAACACTATTGGCAGGTGCTTTTGGGTGGGCTGAGTAAATAAGCAAGAGGAGCTAGGTATCTGCTCAGTCTACGTCATAAACATTTGGATCTGCTTGTGCCCCTTATTGAGTTCACTTGTCTTGACTGATTACCATCTTGAATCAACCTTAAGTAAACGTAAAATAAGATGATTAGTGTGACAAGCTACTGTCCTGAAACTAAACCTTAGTAATGTAATGGATATTCATTTCCCTCTTGACTCATTCTAGATTCCCCTTTGCCTCTATCAACAGTTTGGATCGGAATGCTTACCCACTAAGGTGCCCAGACCACAAGAGGTCTGGGCACCTGGTTACCTTGTTCTTGTCAGGTTGTTATTGCTGCAATAATTGTATTTTGTCATCCATGATGGTACCAAGAGGCACCCTATCAACCTCACAAGTCTAGTCCTTCATTTTTTAGCAGAAACCTATTTTATTTTTATTTTTTTAGTTTTTATGATGCTCGGGGTCAACGACCCCTGCCATATCAGTAATTCCTCCCTTTGCCTGCTGCCATGTGTCTTCCATGACCAATTGTAGCTTTGTTTTCTGGAACCCATTCTATATTTCCAGTGGAAGCCTTCCTCTCCTGGGGATCAGAACCTCTAATCCTGCAGTTGTAGGGACAGGAAGCACCCTTCCCTAAGTGGATGTTGGGTAGTATGGCTCCTGTGACCATTACACCCTATTAATTATAGATAGTATTGTAGCTCTTTGGGGCAAAATACTAGATAATGGCTATCTTTTTCAACTTAAAGTATAACTTGATGTATGTGATAATGATATTGGAGATATTTAAGGGTTGATTTTATTCCACCTAAAACATACCAAATTAGTCCAAGACAAAAAAACACTAAGATGCTGGATAACGGACAGCCAACATAGGGAAGCTGGGAGTGAAGGCTGCTAAGCTCAGGTGGTCCCTCTCATGTCTGAGGTTGCTTCCCAAAGGCACGTCCCACCTAGTCTGGGCTTATCTTAGATGACCACCTGACCAGATGGTGAAAATATCTACCTGCGGCCTTTCATCTCCTCCAGGAAGTTGTGGTCCAGGTAATTACAGAGATGGGCATGTTCGTGGTTTGCAGAATCCGGGGTATATGGATCCATGAGGGCAAAGTTCAGATCTTTGGCATACAGGATGTGACTCCATTTATTCTGGGAAGAAGGTGCAACAGATGGACTCATTTAGCAACTTCAGGATGTCTTTGGAATCTTTGGTATCTTCACAACTTTCTTCTACTAGATCCCATAGAAAGTGGCTCATGCTTTCTAGGGTCACATCCTTGCAGTCAAAATAGAAGTCCAGTAGAGAGTGTTCAGATAGAAACTGACCAGGTGGTTGGTAGCATCTTCTGGGTTGATGGTACTACCTTGGAGTACATGGAAGCTTGTGAGAGGCAGGTGTTGTCTGTGAAAGATTTACCTGGGTCAGTGTCTGGCTAGGAGTGTTGAATGGGTGTTAAGCTTGGCTCTGTAGAGACAGACCCTAAGATGAGAATTTGTGAGAGAGGATATACAATCAAGTAAAACTCCATAGGGTAGTAGAGATGTAGGAGGGGCAAGAGGAGGTGAAGCAAATGTGCGATATCAAGTTGAGTCCTACAGATGACAAACATAGGTCAATATGGCAGAGGACCGCTGGAGACAATGTAGGTCATACTTCAGTTCCAATCAAGGGAAAAGGAACAAAAGTATCAATTCCATCTCACCCATCCCTTTTGGACTAAAGCTTGCAACTGGGGGTACATAACTTTCCAGGCCCTTGGGTCTTCAGGCCCTCTTCATGGAGTCCCTTCCTCTCTTTGCCCCCACAACAAAGACACAAGCGATGGCTGTTTTGGCTGTCAAATCATCAGGAGCTATTATGCCTGAAATTGGGAAGGGGCTAAGGAGGGTTGGACTGAGCAGTGGCTTCCTCTAATAGGTTTCCCTGAAGCCTGAAACTATAAAGGGGAACATCCAGTCTAATTTCAAAACTACTAAATTAAGAAGTAGATCACCAAAACAAAAAATGCTATGAGTTGTCATGGATCTTAAATGAGACCAAATGTGTTAGTTTTAGTTTGAACTTTTCAGAAACAGACCATGAGAGATTTGTATAGAAGTAATTAAAGAAATATTCCCAGGAGAAAACAGTGAAGAAAGGGGAGGCAGGATAGGAGTTAGTAGGTAAGTCAGGGATGACTGATCTCTGGAAAAATCCTGTGCATTAATTACATTATTCACTTGGATCCCATGGAGGAAAACTAAACTACACTCAGTTGTGAATGGGGCTTTCAAAGTTATATGTCAGATGGTCAATAGTTACTATACCCTTACTCGGTGGTGGAGAGAAGTAGAACCCTTCAGGCACATCTGGATCTTTGGGTGTACATGCAAAACAGGTCAAATGATCCAAGGGCAGTAATCTGGAAGAGATTCCAAGGCTGCCCTTGCAGGTCACATGAGAGGCCCAGCTGAGAGGATACAGAGAAAATGGTAAAAGGGAACTTGAGGGGATATGTGCATGACCTCAACATGGTAATGATACTGTGGTTAGAGGAAGAGGACAAAATAAGAGGGAGGTAAGGCTCTTTGGCCTCCTTCATGCCAGACCTTTCTACATGCCTCTCCCAGGAATGTGACTCCTCATTGTGTGCATGTTTGCCTTTGGGCTTAATCACAAGACGAACAGCATGTGAAATCTCTTGCCATGTTCTTACAAGACCCAATGCAGCATCTTCTGGAATGCACTAAAGTTTCGACAAGGGTCATGTTGAGAAGTTTCTAGAGGGAGCCCACGGGTGGGGAGCTACCCAGAGGCTGAGCTAGGTCATTATAGGAGAGCGGTAGACAAGTGATTAGTATAGAAACACTTCTTCCTGGTACTTGCTGTGCACTGTGTATCTAATACTAATTCCTGGCAGGGACAAGAATTTCGATATTGGCATCTTACCAGTCATTTCGGTTGTTCTAAGCTTGTTCTCTAGTGGATTCTAAGGAAGGGCTTGTTGGAGCAGTATTCTGAGTCCTATGTATTAACAATAGCTTGTAGACATATTTGTAAAAGTTAGTTCATTGTTTTATAAAATCTTTGGATCATATTTTTTTCCCTTAATAATAGTTATTATAGTGTCTTCTGGCTTAGTGTTGCTGTTGACTTGTTTTTTTTTGCTAAAATGCCCTGAGGATTTTGTTCTACTTTGAAGTCCAATGAGCCCATGCATTGGCCATTTGGAGTAGATTTTTCTCTGTAATTTTGGTGTTGATTGAGGAATCAGGGTCATTTTGGTTCTGCCCAAGTGGTGGGAACCATACCATGTAGGGGATTGGTAAAAGAAAACAAGGTAGGTATAATGAAGATAATATAAAAAGTAATGTGTTTTTTTCCTGCCATTTCGACTTTTGTTATGCCTTGTAATTTTTTAATGATAGACATCATGTACTGGGTAAAAGAAATTGCTGTAAATAGGACTTGGGTAAGGTAGTGAGGTGTGGGAGAAGCATCCCATATGATTAGGTCTCAGGGTTTCAGTGATCCTATTCCTTGGAACCAGGAAGTTCACACATGTTTATCAGTTGTTTTTCAATCCCTCTAGGTTGTAGGTGGGTCATGATGGCTAGAGTGGAGTTGGGCATTTCTCTTACAGGTCAGTTAGGCTCTGATAATACCCCAGCCAGCCAGGCTCTGGTGTATTAGTTTTCCCTGAGTACAGGCTTTGTTAAGAAGAACATAATGTTGTGGGATATTTCAAATGGTTCCTCTTCTCCCTTGGCCAGAAACAGGAGGGGAATTGTCTCCGATTCTTACTGCAGGCACCTAGTTGAGCTCCTGGAGGTAAATGCCATGGAATTGTGAGGGTTCCTTATGGCTGGGTCCCCCTGGCGTTCTTTAGGCTAAGACTTGTCTGCAGTCAACTTCCAGAAATCGGTGAAGTACAGTTCAGGTAACCCCCCCTCCCCGCCCCCCCGCCTGCAATTCCCCTTTGTGAGTCTCTGCTTCAATAAACAAACTCCCTAAATTCACCTGTCTCTCCAATTTAGGGAGCAGCAGTTTGCTCTCTTTTCTCCCTAGTATGGATTCAGGAAGAGTTGATTTTTTTTTTTTTCCCCATCTGTTCAGATTTCCACTTGTTAGGACAGTGGTGACTTTTAAGCCCATATGTGTGGAACTGGAAACCAAAAGTCTTCTCTTCTGCTGTTTTGAATACCACCTGCTTGCCCTCTATAACAAAAAACAGTCTGAGATCTGGGTCCTTAGAAGAAATTAAACCTTGACATAGAAGGCATGTAAGAATGAAAGAGGCGATAGCTGGGTGCCTTAAAACATTTGATATCAGAAGCTAATCTGAGTAGAGCACTGTCTGCTATGACATGATAGGACTAAATGTTCTTGTTCTCTTTGGTGGGGGATCTGAGAAGATCAGATTATGTGGGAAAAAGTAAATGAGCTCAGCTTTTAAGCCACATCCACACTGTGTAAAATTTTTGACAGTGTTACCTGAGAAGAGGCATCTTTCTCTGAAGCAGGTTAGAGAATCTCAGGCATCACCACCACCTGATGGTGTGGATGTGGGATGTGACTCTGCTGGGTGGTTAGGGGGAAGTTCTCCTTCCTTGTTCTCGGTGGACAACACGGTCTGAGCCCTCAGTGCGACTCAAGGCTCTGCTCTCAGAGGATACAGAACAAATTCCTTAGTCCCGGCAAGGGGGTAGAAGAATGGAGAAAGAGTCCTTGGCTGTGAGCATTATCTGCTTTGTAGCTCCCTTTCCTTCTGCTTGAACTACTGCCACTTGCCTGCCTTCACTGTAGTCATGGTCCTTATTTCTGCTACTGGGACCGTCCTGGTTTGAACATAGATCTGTCGATATTAGAGCAGGGCATGTAATGTACTTGTTGGTACCTCCATCACTTTAATCTCATGTCTTTTCCAAACTGTTTCTGGAGTCATTCCCATAATCAGATATTTCTTTACCCCAAAATCTGAACTACTGGGCTAGGTCAGCATGGATTGTGTTTGGCATAAGGCAGAGACCTGGTGAAAATTTAGGACCGCTAAGTCTCTATCAGAGTCAGGTACCTAACGCTGGAAGTTTTGGGGACTTGTGGTTTCTAGGGTCATGAGCCAACGTTGGGGGAAAACTGGTGATTTCTTGTATTAGGTAGAATCCTAGGATGAGCATATGCCAAGACAGAGAAGTTTCCTTCAGGAAATTCTTACAAATCCAATTCTAAGGGAAAAGAGAAGGAGCCTTGGGGTGGGAGAGCCTTCATCTTACAGGTAGGGAAGGAAAAACGGTAGCTATTAGCCTCAGACTTCGATGAAGTCATATAAGAGGTTTCGGTAGGCTGATAGGAAGTCTTTTACTCAAAGTGGCTTGAGAAGAAAGGTCCTATGTCTTGTATAAATAGATGTCCCTTAGTCTTCCTGCCATGGGGCATAAGCTGGGCCCATCAATCAATTCCATTGTCCACCACAGGAGATCTGAGGGAAGCTCTTTCCTGTGGTTTCTGGGGCTCTTCCTTATTTCTACTATTGGTGCCTCTTGATGTGGACATGGATCTATAGATAATGGAGGAGAGCATGAAATGTAAGAAGCTTAGAAAACAGGTTGAGAAAACAGGGTTTAAAAATCACTTATGTCTGAGGCAGGCTTTAAATCTTCGAGTTGTAAGCTCTAGATCCCATGGGGTGGAGATAGTCAGCTGGTTAAATGGTTCTTGACCCCAGCTTCTCTTGAAATTGGTAAATTCTACCAATTACCTCTATGTCTGAGTTTCATGTGTCATAGGTTTCAACTCAGTAAGTCTCTGAAAACTGGTCAAGTGGCTTTCTGTCAAGTTGACCAGAAACGTACTAGAAATGTGATACACTCACTGTTTTGCCCTGGATGTGTTGCAGAATCTGTTTTAGTCCTTTGGTAGGGGTGATGTGAAGTAGGAGAGTACTCACAGTAACTATTAGAGTATACCCACAATTTCTTAGCTGTCTAAGGAGCTGTTGCTTAAGTAAAATACCCTCATCTATGGTCACCTCCAAAATAGTTCAAAAAGCTAACCTTTGTGTTTTTGAGTAGACATACCAATATCAAAGATCTAGATATTTTTTGTTGCCCCTTTTCCTTAATCAGGGAAGTCAACTTGATAGGTCTCAAGGGATAGTAACTAATGTCTAAGCTAGACCTGGACTTTCAGAGTGGAAATGCCTCAATAAAAAGGAGTTGTGAACTTGGGAGGCTAATCTTACTCTGGGATTGAGTGTCAGAGAAGAGACTTGTCAGAGCTTTCCTCAACATTTATTCCCATATTTTCTGCTACATATACCCCTGACTTTCTTCTAGGAAATTTTTCCTCAGTTTCCCGCTATCCTTGGCTATCCTCAGCCATAGGCCTGACTTCAGCTTTTTAGGGTGTTCTGTTTCCCTACCAACACACCCATGACGATAGTGACCAGTTCAGTGATGGGCATACTATCTAATTATCCATTAAAACCGAAGGAGATATTGCTGAAAAGGAGCAACTTATTTTCCAGAAGACCATTTGGAAGAAACATATCAAAGATACAAGATAAAGTACTTGCTGTCATAAAGTGGGATCTGGAACTTCCCAGAAGGTAGAGCCTCTTGAACCAGTCTCACTTGGAGACACCAAGTTTAGACTTTGCAGTTTGTGCCAATGTACTCCCATCTTAAGACAATATAGTTTGGGTTTTCTGTTACTTGCAACCAAAAGAATCCTCACAGTTCATTGTACACTTTCAATTGTCGGTTTGTCTTTGGAGGAAGCAGAGTTTATCTCCCCATTCAGATCAATAAGGAATGCTCTGCATTTCTAATGAGTCTTCCATGAGAAGTCTGCCTTCCATGTTCTTGTTATTCAGGAACCAACCTAACCCTGACAGAAAAAAATCAAGTCTGTATTCTGTGTAGAGGCAAGTCTGCACCGAAAAGCTAGACAGCACTTCTGTAGACCCCTTCACCTGACTCATTTGACCAGAGGATCAAAAAAGCAGGTTAGACTGAGTTGATCTTCATCTGTGAGGGAAATGCTTTAGGAGTTGAAACAATGAGGTTTCTGAGTCCATAGGACATTGCTATACGTAATTCCCTAAGATCTATGCCTTATAAGATGTGGGTGGTCCTGAGTTGCTCTCCCTTCCTGGTTGGAAGTGCAGGCGGGGAAATCAGACAAGGCCCAAAGGTGACCTGTGGGGTAGACAAACCGAGACTGAGTTCAGCACTTTGGCCAAGAGATGGCAGCACTCGATCACACAGTAGAGCTCTGTTTCCGAGACACTTCAGTTGAAGTTGGGAGTCTCACTAGGCTTTTTGAGAGGGCTTTCCGGGTAGAAGGAACCAGTGGTGATGGAAGATGATCCTAAGGGACATCCCAGGTATACAGTGCTGGAGAGAAGGGAGGTTTTGAGAAAGAGAATGTGTTAGGCTTAAAGGGAAAATGGATCTCAAGCAGGTAAGGAAAAGCTGAAGCTGTTTAGCAGGAAGAATATCTCAGTGGGGAAAACAGACTCTAAAGGCTAACCCAGAGCCAAGTGCCCCAGAGAAGCAGAGTTAGCTCTTGTCATGTATCAGTGGCACACACCTAGGTAAGTGGACTTAGTGTCAAAATAGTAGAGGATAGCACGATTTCCTACCTGTAGGATAGGAAATGGTTCCTATTCTACAAACATACTGTTTCTATTCTCAAGCAGCATGGTTCCTATTCTATAAACACACTGTCCTTTTGTGCATAGAGAAAATATACCAGAAAGAATAAGTGTATGGCTAAGTGTGTCTTCTATGAGTTCACCATTCAGGATGTTTTATCGCATACAACTCTTCCCTGAATGTATAACTCTTTCCTGTCTAGGCCTTTAGGACTCATCTAATTTTTCTCCTTATATGGGGAAGATAAGGAATAAAGCACAGTAAATCAAACAATGTGAACAGTAGACGTGGACTTTGTGGGAAACAGCAGAAAAGATCTTAGCTCGTTGCCATTCACCCCTTCACTCATGTGCAGCTGAATTTCCTGGTGTGCGCCCATGGGTTCATTTTAGTGTACTGTCAATTTGCATAATGAGTCTTGGACAGAAATATTATTACCCACTGTTAAAACAAATTGCAAAAGGTGAGTTCAGATTGAACTTTGATTCAAAAACTTTTTTGGCCTTTCTCTAGATGGTGGAAAATTAAGAAAACTAGTTAAAGTGCTCTGCATTAGTCAAGGCAGTTCTTACAGAATTCTGTGATTTCTACCACCTTGGGTGCTATAGTCTGAATTCACATTTGGAAGTTACAGGTAAACATCTTAAGGTAACGCAGCTCGGTGTTGGAGTAGGTGTACATCCCAGTTCTCTGCCTTGGCCATCCCCTTGGTCTCATGCACTTCATACACACTTGCTTGAGCATCTACATTTTTTCAAGCCTCACGGAAGACATAGAGACACCGAGTTTCAATATCCCTCTGAGTGCTCCACTGGTGGGAATGTTCTTGTCTGGTAGCTCTACTCTCTCTACTTATGGCTCTGTGTTGGGATCCTTCCTGGCATTAGGTCCACAGGGGCGCTGGCACGTGTATGTTCCTTCCGAGTTGTTCCATGGTGGCCTGAAATGTCTGGCCTTTGTACACTTCTGCAATCAGTAATTGGATGTAGACTGATGGGAAGAGTATGCCTTTGCATTGATTTAAACCCTGATGAAGATGAGAGCTGGAGGCTGCTGACAGCACTCCCAGCAGCTGCAGCAGATAGCCCTTCCTCGAAGGCGGATATAGTCATGTATTTCCAGTGAAGTTGTGAACTTGATTATCCTTTCTAGTTTCTGGCCTGCTTGTATGCACGATGGGCTCAGCACAGATTTCCTCACAAGGGCCACTGCCTGTCATACTGAGCCCCCCAAATGGAATCTGAGTTTTAGTTACTGTATACTTGGCAAATGAGACAGAAACCATGGGGGACTAGAGTCGGTTCTATTCTAAGTAGGATGTGAAATTGTGCAGAAAAGCAGGATACTACCAACTCCGTTCTTTTAACCTATCTAAATTAGGGAATCAAGAAACTACTGCGGGAGAATCAGATTCATAGGAGTCCAATTTTCAGGGCTATTTTAGAGGACACGTACTTGGAATGGTCTCTTAAATGTCACTTATGTAGCTTGTACAAATTGGCTAAGATAATCCAACATGCTATGCTATTCTTAGTACCAGAAGGTTAAGGCAACAGAAGGTCTTTCTCTGCCTTTGGCCAAAGGTAGGTCCAGACTTGAGGCCCTTTGAGCATAGGCCACTCTTAAATCTTGACACTCTATAACTTGCCCCTTTGATGAAAAGCCAATCCAAGGAAGAACAACTAAGCCAAAATTTTCCCAGTTCCTGGAGCAGAGTTTGGCTTGGCTCCTTGTCTCAGGTTCTTCCATTTGGTGGGGTATTCTACAGGCAGGAGCAATTCTGTGCTGGTGTCCTCACAGGTACAAATGGGAGATTATCCTAAGTGGCTCTGCTCGCAATGTGGGGGAGACAGCAGGATTTTAACCCTTTGTTTGCCTGAGACTTCAGAGAAAGGAATAGAAGGAAGAGCCTACAGAGACTACGTGGGCTGTGTGTAGATACCAGAGTGATCGTTTTAGGCTTCACTTAAAAGATCCTTTTCTATGACTTTCAACAGTAGCTTACCACACAGTGAACTCTGCTCCTGAGTTGATAATGCTGTTGTAATAGGCTGTGGGATTCTGGGAAGCTGCCTGTTCATGTAGTGAGGAAAAACCAGCTCTCGGCCCATGTCCTGAATCACTTTATCTCAAGCGCGATCTTTAGGCTCCGTCCCTTCATAGATGAATCATTTCATGCTGTTCCAAGTAATGTCCAAACTTGGAGGTCTCCAAGGTGTGGCACAGAGTAATTAGGCCAAGAAGCAACGTCTAAGACAAGGAATGATGGGACCTGGTGACTGAGAGAAAGCCTAGCCCATGTGGTGTAGGCAGCCTGTGAGATGGCCTCCAAGTAATCCTCACTTCTGGTGTTCATGCCATTGGGGCACTGCCCCGATCTCGCTCCCCTTTTCTTTCCTTTACATCCTTCTCTTGATGAGGAACTGAAGGTTTCCACCAACCATGGGAGTGAGCTTGGAAGGAGGCATTCTGTGATTTGCCAGCGAACTTGGTAGCAGATCCGCCTCTCATCCGTGGAGCCTCAAATAAGAATGCACCCCTGACTACCTTGATGGTAATCTCTACAGACCTTCACTCGGGCATGTGGTTAAGCAATGCCTGCATCCCTAACCATCAGGAACTGGGAGGCAATAAATGTTGGCTGCTTCATGTTGCTAAGTTTGGGGTTATTTATTAGGCAGCAATAGAAAAGTCCTCTATGGCTGAGTAAGCAGCTGCTACTCAGCTTGGGTCAAATATTGCCGTGCAGGAGTGACAGCAGTACTGTTCGCCCATGAATACCTTTATCCCAAAGCGGGAAGGGTAGTTTTTGTGTAAAACTTTACATTGTAGAGTAGAGGTCACATGGTGGTTGGCTAAGTCTAGTCTCCAGACATAGTTTGACATGTTTAGCATTTTTAACGAGTGATTTCATGTTCTTATGCTTCTACCTTATCAGGGGAGGCCACGTGATTACATGAAGTCCTGAAATTTGCTGAGAATAGGAGACTGCTCAAGTGCCCACCTACATATTTTTCACTGTTGGGTTGTGGGTCAGGGAGTTAAGGCTTGGATCAGGGAGTGTGATACCTTCAGCTTTGGTTTTTCTCAGGATTGCTTTGGCTCTTCAGGATCTTTTGTGGTTCCATACAAATTTGATGATATTTTTTTGTTCTATTTCTTTGAGAAATGCCATTAGGATTTTGATGGGATTGCATTAAACCTGTATATTGCTTTAGGTAATATCTTGCTACATTCTTTACATTTGTAAGACTCCTCTCCAAAGTGGATATTCTGATGTATGAGGTTTGAGCTTTGATGGAAGAGTTGCCACATTTATTACATTTATAATAGTTCTCTGGCAACTGAGTGCTCAGATGTTTAAGATTTGAGCCTTGGTTAAAGTTTGTCCTAGACTCTTTGCATTCGGAAGTTTTCTCTCCATTATAAATACTCTGGTAAATTTTTAGGACTGAGTCCTCACTAGAGGCCTCCCTGATATTATACATGTAAAGTTGTTCCAAATGATCTATTCTCAGATACTTATTGAGCAATGATAGGTGGTTGAAGAGCCTTCCATATTTTTCAAAATTATAAACTTTTGAACAAGGAGGGATTATTCAGTGAAATAATAATGAACCCTTGGTAAAGGGCCTCTCAGATTAATCCCATTTAGAATGTTTTTTATTTTTCAATCTCTGATGTTCAGAAATATTGGACTGTTTAATTCAATACTATATTAGAAATGGTTTGAATGATTATGTGTAGCATGAACTAGGTGACTTTCCACTTTCCACTAGGTGATTTCCTAAACTTCTCTCAGACAATATGTATGTTTAAAACACCGATGTGGGTCTTTGCTTATAGAAACACATTGTTTTGCAAAAGCAACTGACTTAAAGTACATTTTTCCTCCAAGATATCTTATATTCTTGATGACTTTTGTCAGTGAGATACTTATTATGAATAGTTGTCCCAGTTTGGATGTGTCCCTCATGAAATCTGTTCTGCCCTTCATATTCCCTGTTACCTTCCCAGTATATCATTAAGTGAAAATTCTCGTGGCCACAGCTTCCACATCTTTCCAATAGAATGAATCTTCTGTGCCTGGCTTTGGCAACAAACACTGGGTGCCATGTGAAGATATAGCTGGGTGTACAGATACTCTCTTCTTTCTCTTCATATCCCAGGGCTCTTTCCTTTGCTCCAAAAAGGTAATTAGGTCTGGCATAGAGACATCAAGACCCAAGGAGACCAAGTTCTATAGCTCTCTAACATCACATCCCTGTACAAATCCTGTTGACAGTAGTGTAAGCATGGGGACCCGTCAGGGACTATGTGGGGTCTGTAGAGGTTTCAGTGACTCCTTAAGGGTGGATCTCTTAGGCGAAGCCAGTGATGCTCTATAGTAGTAGCTTCATGGACATGGAGATCTTAGTTCGTAATGACATGGGAAAGGGCCGGGGCAGTCAGGTAAGCTGTGTGTTGATGCAACGTGGAAAAACCAACTCCTGGCACATCTCCTGAGTAACGTCAGCCCACATATTTGCCACTGTTCTCTTTAACTTTGAATTATTTAACTCCTTGTAGTCCACCAACAGGACAAAGCCTATTTGGACCCAGTTAGCACAGGTGTCTTGATATGCTAAGAAACGTTGTCATTGTCTTTTGAAAATGGGATTGGGAAAGGGGAGAGAAGTAGGTAGGATAAGAGGGTCTTCCAGGGAGCAGCTAAGAATGACAAAAGTAACAGGTGTGCCAGGGACCTGCTAGGCCTTGCAGAGCCTGAGAGGGCCACCCTCTGTCCCACCACAGAGATCATCCTTCTGATACTCGGGAATTGTTCTCTTAGCACAGGAGCTGCCTCCTATTAGCTTTGAGGGCAGCTCTGTTCAATAAAGAGTTTGCTTTGATCTCTTAATTCTTGCTATATGCCTTCTTGTATCTCTGAATTTTGTTACGTTCATCATGTACATAAATCACTAGAAAAATTTAGCCTTTTCCTACCCTTTCCCCCCAGCCATCTGATTCCCCTCCCTAGAAGAACCCACCTTTTTTTCCTTCTTTTTTTGCAGAGAATTTTATGCATACACCTAAATTTTCATGAACTAGAATCATACTCTAAACCTTACATTCTGAAACCCTTTAAATTCTGAAATGAATCTCATTTTGCTAACATGGAGGTGTTGCCAGGGCGGCATTCTTTTGAGGAGGATCCAGATGGGAGATTCAGTCTTCTTGACTTCCCCAGGTACACTGGCTGCCTGTGTTCCTTGGCTCATGGCCCCATTCCATCTACAACCAGTCATGGCTGGTTGAGTCTTTCTATATCCCATCACTGTGACATTGACTCCTCTGCCTCTCTCTTCTGTGCTCAAGTATTCTCACGATTACATTATTCAACGGGGAATATCCAGGATAATTTACCTATTCTATGTCATGAGCAGCTTAGTAAGCTTAATTTCACCTGCAGTCTTAAGTCCCCCATGCCATGTGACCTAATGTATTCACCGCTTCTTGGAGTCAGGATGTAGACCTCTTCGGAGACCTTTATTCATACCACGGCAGGGACTGGGAAGAAATCACCCCCTGGAAAGGGGCAGGTGCTCATGAAAGGAGCCATTGAGTGTGGGCCACTGTGTTGATGCTGGCCATGGGATACACACTAGTCACTCCCATTTAATAGACAGGAACACTAAAGGCACTGGGTGCTCATTGGCTGTGGAGGCTGACACGGACAGATCTGAGAACCAGTGGGTTCTGGCTACTTT
Organism: Rhinolophus ferrumequinum; assembly: GCF_004115265.2. Taxonomy (NCBI): domain Eukaryota; kingdom Metazoa; phylum Chordata; class Mammalia; order Chiroptera; family Rhinolophidae; genus Rhinolophus; species Rhinolophus ferrumequinum. The sequence goes on from NC_046288.1 coordinate 33,326,501, forward strand.
TGGGGAAAATGTCATCATTTTCTTCTGATCGTCTTTTACTTTTTGACCTGTGAGTTTATCTTTGGGTTTCCATAAGCTTCCTACCTCTTCTAATGTCTGGTTGCAACTTCAGGGGCTGTTAGACTTGTTACTTTTTACCACTGTGTCTAGATTCAGAACAATAGGACTTAAGGACAGGTGCTTAGATTCCTCCCCTGTGGCCTGACCATGGCTCTCTCCTTAGCGTTCTACACTTCAGCATTCATGTCTTTGTGGACTCTGTGGTTTCTACCCTTATATCAGATTTGTCTTTTGAGCTTCAGTGTTTAATAGCCTTTTTCTTTTTAATGAAGCTGCAAGACTAGTCACTTAGACATATGAGGCAAAAAGCAGACAGGTGCGATGTAGCATGCCTAAATGCTTTCCTACTATTTGTAGGAGAAAATATAAAGTCCTGCTTTCTCTTTCTAAAACAACGTCTACACTTTAGCCCCACTCAATTAAAAAATATCTGGGTTAAAACTTATTTTCAAATAAAATCAGCCATTTGAGATTCAGTCCTTTGGCTTTGGGTTCTCCAAAAAGCAACCCTGAGACAAGATTTGGGTGTGAGCATTATACTGGGGAGATGATTCCACGAAGCACAGTGAGGGAGTTAGGGAAGTGAGACAGGGAAGGCAGGTAAGGCACTAACAATACGTTAATGAGTAGGTGACTATGCTGGGCAACTTGGGTCATTTCTCCTGAGGACCCTCCGGTGGGTCAGTTTTGAGGAATGATTGAGGTAGACTTCTAAAAGGTAGGCTACCCATTCTTTCTCTTTACTGGCTGAGGGTTCTTACAGCACTCACTCCAGGACTCACGCAGGTAAGCATGGTCCTTTGTGGCGTGCCAGCCGCCACAAATCGAACAGTTCCTGAATGGGGGAGTGGGAATGAAAAAAGACACTCACACAAAATGATGATGCGGCTGGTCTTCAGTGATCCTGAAGCGCGGAGTTTACTTTCCTTTACCAATATAAACCACCTGTGTACGTGCAGCTTAACAATCACGAGTGAGCATTTCCTCATTGAAAGTAAAATTTGCAACTTTTACATATGAACTACAGACTCACTGAAACTTTCCCAAAGTCATTATCTCAATGACAAAGCCCACCAATTACCCTGATAATCATCAGTGATCTGTGTCCGGGAACTGGCCGTTCCCACCTCATTCCTTAGCAGCTTGCAAGCACCCTCCAGGTGTAAGCAGAGACAATGCCTCAGGAACTAAAAACTGAGCCAGTCTGCAAGGTTACAGAATAAACAAGAAATCATGGCTCCCCACAGTCCTTGTTAGAACACAGAGACACAAGCACCCATGGCGTGTGAAACTGTGGGTGATCTTTGGTGGCCTGAGCAAATATGTAAGAGGAGCCAAGTGTCTGCTTAATCTACTACTTACACGTTTGGATCCACTTGTGCCCATATTGACTTCACTTGTTTTGTCTTGACTGATAACCATCTTGAAGAATGAACTTTTCAAAGAAACTTACAACAAGGTGATGAGTGTGACAAGCTGCTGTCCTCACAGCTGCAACAAGTGCCGAAACAGTAATGGATGTTCCTCATCTCCCTCTTTACTCAACCTAGATTTCCCTTTATCTTCTGCCAGTTGTGCTGCTGATCTAGTTGCTGACTAAGTAGAAATACCCAGACATACATCCATTAGGGGTCTGAGCACCTAGTTACCTAGCTCTTGTCAGGACATGGATGCTGCAATAAGTGTACTTGTCACCAACAGGTGTTGCTAAGAGGCACCCAGTCAACCCCCCAAGTGTAGACCTACTCCCCAATTTTGTAGCGGAAACCAATTTCTTCATTATTTATGCTTAGGGTGTATGACTCCTGCCATCACAGTAATTGTTCCCTTTGCCTGCTTGTTATTGGTAAGAGGTGCTTAGAGTGACCAATTGTAGCTTTAGGTCCTCTGGAACCCATTTTAGATACATGACTTTGAAGCCCAACCCACAGAGTGTAACTTAGTCTAGTGCTCCCCTATGGAAACTGGATGGAGAAGACAGTGAAAGGGATTTTTCTAGAAATCACTCTTCCTTTGCTTACCTATCAACCTATGCTGCTTTGCTATTCTTTGTTTTGCCTGGAGTACTTCCTTAGTTACTTCTATGCAAATCTCCCATGGTCTTTTGTGGGGATCTTAAACAAAACCCACTACATGTCATGAATTTCAAGAAAGAGCAGATAACTTCATAGCATTCCATTTTTGGGGAAGTGCTTCTTGATTTAACAGTGTTTGGAATGAAGAGACTAGGGGAGGGTTTTCTTTTTCTTTTTAGCTCCCGGCTTCAGGGAAAACCTCTATCAGGCTGTCGCTGTTGAGCTTGTCACCATCCTCTCCTGCACTTATGTGTAGCTGAATATGCTGTTGTGCACCGAAAGGTCCTTTTAGTGCATTTTCAATTTGCATAGTGAGTCTTGGGCAGAAGCGTTCTGCCAATGATAAATTACAAATGGTGAGTTCAGATCATGAGGAATGTCTGTATTTTACTTGATCAAAAACTTTGAGATTTTGGCTCTTACAGAAAAGCTGGGAAATTATAAGATAGAAAATTAAAGTGCTCTGTATTAGTCAAGGCTGTTCTTATAATCCTATATGATTTTTACCAACGTGGGGCGATGGTCTGAATGTTACCACATCTGGAAATTATAGTTAAGCATCTGCTCAATGTAATTCAGTTCAGTGTTGGACAAAGTGCAAAAAACTCAGTTCTCTGACTTCATCTAGCATAAGACATCATTAAGTTGACATGTGCAGAGAATGCATCTGTTTTTTTCAGGTCTCATGGAACACGTAACATTAGTTTCAATTGAATGCAGACTGGAGGGAACATACGTATCTGGCTAACTCACTTCCCTCTGCTCATGGGGCCCTGTGTTGGGATTCTCCCTGGAATTACAGAACATGTAAAGCCAGTTCTTAACTCTATCTAGACTATTGGTGGTCCTTAGTGGGCTGTGTTCTCCCCTAACTCTAGGAGGAAGAAACAATTTAGTTTCTTAGACATTTGCATGTTGGGGTTGGATAGATGAGACACATAGAATCCTTAGGTAAGGAGCTAAACTAGGCAGGAAACCATGTCAGGATAAAATTACTGGAATCTAGGGCTATAAAGAACTGTCAGAGTTGGTAGTAACTAGAAACTCGAGTCTGGAAACCATGGCATGTCGTTGAGGTGTCAGAACTGTGCCAATCTCTTCATTGGAGAGCATTCAGAGTTGAGAAGGACTTTGTCATGAAGATGGGTAGGCATCCTGGACAAGACAGAGTGGAAGCATGTTCTTCCCTGCCCTTTTGCCTAGTGTTGCAGGCTGGATTTTTCATAATTAATATCGAGGTAGAGTTTGGCATGAAGAGCCCTTATTAGAGATGAAATCCTGTAAAAGGGATGGGAAAGGAAACTGGATTAGGATGCAGTTGCAATTTACTGCAATGTAGGCAGGCACAACAATGTATGGCCAGGCCCCGGGAGAATTAGCCTGTGTGTGTATGACCCATCGGAGTTCCATGGTGGCCTGAAATGGCTGGCCTTTTGTTTTTTATTAGTTTCAGGTATACAAAACAATGTTATAGTTAGACATTTATACCCCTCACAAAGTGATAACCCTTCTCCCCCAAACTTCTACCCTCTGACATTGTATGTAGCTGTTATAATTCCACTGACTACATTCCCTATGCTGTAGTCCACATCCTGTGACTATATATATGTTAAATTATAGTTGACATTTTATTCAGCTTCAGTTTCAGGTGTACAGTGCAGTGGTCAGGCATTTACACTGTCCATGAAGTTGTCTCCCTGATAAGACTAGTGTCTATCAGATACCGTATAAAATCTTTACCATATTATTGATTATATTCCCCAAACTGTCTTTCATATCCCCGTGGCAATCCTGTGGGTACCAATTTGTGCTTCCTAATCCCCTCACCTTCTCCCTTATCCCCACCCCCCTACCATCTAGCAACCTTCAGTTTTTTTCTCTATATCTCTGAGACTGCTTCTGTCTACTTTGCTCATTTATTCAGTTCTTTAGATTCCACATATAAGTGAGATCATATGGTATTTGTCTTTCTCTGTATGACTTATTTCACTTAGCATAATGTTCTCTAGGTCCATCCATATCGTTGCAAATGCTAAGATTTCATTCTTCTTTATGGCCGAGTAATACTCCGTTGTATAAATGTACCAAAATTTCTTAATCCAGTCATCTACCAATGGGCATTTCAGTTGTGTCCATGTCTTGGCTATTTTGAATTAGCCAAAATTTTATGAATTAGCGTTTTGGGTTTCTCTGGATAGATATCTAAGAGTGGAATTGCTGGGTCATAAGGTAATTCCATTTCCAGTTTTTTGAGATACCTCCATACTGATTTCCTTAGTGACTGCACCAATCTGCAATCCCACCGACAGTGCACAAGGGTTCCCTTTTCTCCACATCCTCGCCAGCACATGTTGTTTGTTGATTTATTGATGATAGCCATTCTGACCGGAGTGAGGTGGTATCTCATTGTGGTTTTTATTTGCATTTCTCTAATGATTAGTGGGGTTAAGCATTTTTTTCATAGTCTGTTGTGGCTGGCCTTTTGATGCCTCTGTTTTTTGTAGTGGATGGGTATTGCTAAAGGAATGGAATGCCCTTGTAGCAGAGATAAACCCTAAGGAGGGGACAGCTGGAGGCTGCTGGCAGCATTTCTAGCAGCTGGAGCAACAAACCCTTCCTTGTGGGGAGATTGATAGCTTTCCAAGTCTGCCATATCCAGTGACTTCTTGAACTTGACTTTCCTTTCTAGTGCCTGTCCTTTCTTTACACATGAAAGTGCTCAACCTAATGTTGTCTATATGTTTCCTCCTGAGGGCCACTGCCTTTACAGAGTCTCCAAAAGGGAATCTCATCTTAATTACTGGATGCCTGGCAAGTGAGATAGAAGCCATGGAGAGCAAGAGTTAGTTATATTCTAAGTAGGATGTGAAAATTTACAGAGGGACAACTATTCTTTCAACTTCCATTCTTTCATCCTACCTAGAAACCAAGGTAGGAGAATATAGTTCATCAGAGTCTGAATATCAGGAACGGTTTATAGCACATATTTTAGGAATAGTCTGCATGTCTCTAGTGTGACTTCTGTAACTTGTACAAAATAAGACAGTTCAATATGCAATTTTCCATGTCCCAGATGGTGTGGAGCCCATGAAAGATTTGTTTTCTGTTCTAGTCAAAGAGTTCAAGGTCCTAGGACCTTTGAGAGAAGGCAATCTGCAGTGGTTACCCTCTGTATCTGCCCCTTTGAAATCCATGAAGAAAAAAGTCTAGAATTTATCCCAGTGCCTGGAGAGAAGCTTCTTGGGCGACTTGCCAGGTTCTCAGGTTGGGCTATCCTATAGGCTGGTGCAGTCCAGTGCTGGTCATCTTATAGGCACAAAAAGGGGGAAGAATTCAAAGTGGCTTTACCCACGAGGAGTGAGGACTTGAGCCTCATGATAAAATAAGTCTTCAACTTTGAGCTTGAGAAGAGTCAGAAGAGAAGAGAAGAAAGGGTTCCTTTTGGGCTCCTATTGCTTGAAACAATAGTCCTACTTCCTAGTATAAGCATGGGGGCCTGTTGGGGCCCTGTAGGCTGTGTGTGGGTACCCGTGATCACTTAAGGGAGTATCTGTAAGTGAAGCCAGTGATGTTCTATAGTAGCAGCCTCATGGACACGGAAATCCGCTCCTAGTTCGTAACGACATGGTAAAGGCCGGGGCAATCTGGTAAGCTGTGTGCTAATGTGATGTGGAAAAACCAACCCCTGGCCCATTTTCTGGGTATTGCCAGTCCACATCTTTATCCTTCTGTCACTTCCTTCTAATGAACACTCCTTGTAGTCCATCAAGAGGACAAAGCCTATTTATACCTAGAGAGTGAATGGTTGCCTTAAGATGCTAGGAAATCTTGGCATTGTCTTCTGAAAATAGGATTGGGAAGTAGGGAGAAGTGGGTATAATAAGAGGGTCTTCCAGGGAGCCCACCAGAATGAGAAAGCAGCAGGCGTGCTAGGCTTTGCTAGGCTTGCAGAGCCACCCTCTGTCCCACCAGAGATCCTCCTCCTCATACTCGGGAATTGTTGTCTTAGCACAGGAGCTGCCTTCTAATTGCCTGAGGGTAGTGCTGTCCAACAGAGACATCCTGTCAGTCACAGGTGTTATTTTAAATAGTCTAATAGCCACAATAAAAAAACAAAGAAGAGATAAAAATTTTAAAATCTTGGTTGTTTTAGAATTGCATGTAGTCTTAGCTATTCCCATTTGCTAGTTGTAATTGTGATATTCATTTAGAAACTTCTCACCTGGGTAGCAATTCTCTGCGTATTTATAAGGGAACTGCCCTACAGGCTTTCTAAGGATCAGCTGTAAATTTTCCAACTCTTAGGGTACTTGGTATATGTTCTAAAAGTTACAGTGAACTCGAAGTGCACGCATTTTTCAGCGGGAAAAAGTTTTTTGGCCCTGAAGAAGTAGCATTTATTTTAGGTTGGCTGTGAATGAACAGTTGTGGATTCTTATGCCACTTGGTTGAGGAAAAATAGTGACTCTGCAGAGGAAATGTGTTCTAGATGTGACAGCAGGGGCTGGATCTGCTGTGGTGCCAGTCAGTGTCCAAGCAGTGAGCACAGCCAGAATACTGGTGGCATTCCCAGATGTGAGGGCACTTAATTCCCTACCCCGTGGGAAAGTACTTTGGAATGGCATGTTCTTGACTGTTCACCTCCACAGAAAAAGAGTGGAAAGAAAGCCAGCCTGCAGAGGGTGAGTGTAGATGTGTTTACATGAAGTACCAGTTTCTCCATGGGTGGAGTCCGTGCAGAATGTAGTCAGGGAAGTCTTATTGTTCTAGATCTAGAGTTCTTCAGGTTTATATGGCTTTGGAACAGAATGGAAGTATGTTTGACTAATGGTTCATTGCTGGATGACCCGGAAGAAACCTTATTCTCTGCCTCATGTTGGTGGGGAGGTTTTTGAATGAGGTCTAATCTTGAGCTGAAAGCTCATGATGGACTGTCCAAAAGTGGACCCACCCCATAGTCCCTACCCTCCTTCCCCCCGTGTTAGGTGTGAACTATAGACATGAAGGTTATAGATCCACGTGCTCACCATGAGACAGTTCTAGAAGTTAAGATTCTTGTACTATTCTTAACTCATGTTTTAGTGCTAGGACTACTTATGCCTTTGCTGGAGTAGAGCTAATGCCAGCCTGCCAGTTTGTTTTTAAACCTTGTTTAGTTTAAAGACTGCTAGACTTGGTAGCAACAGGTCAGGATCGGGTGGTCCCAGTGGAGTGGGAGAAGCACAGCAGCTTCTCTAGCCCCGTGACCATCCCCTGATGCTCTCTGCCCAAAAGGATTAGGACCATTTGAGCCAGACGTCCTTCTGGGCCCCAGGGGCCATCTGTGAAGGAGACAGGTGTCTCCTCACAGCTTAATTGGAAGTGTTGCTGTTGCCTGTGTAATACATGCTCCCAGCTCCTGCTAAGGTGTCTTTGTGCTAGGATTTCGGACACTTGTGTGATAGTCCAACATTTACCACCAACTTATTCTAAGTCTTGGAAAATCTCTATACTAGATAATGAGCAATTTACAAAAGACCACTCTGGCTTAGTGATCGCCTCACCTTCCCCCATCGTTTCTGTCCTTCTCCAGAGCCTTGGCTTTGCTAATCTTTTTCAACTTCATTCATACCGAGCCAAGAGCAAAAGGAAGAAATAAGGCCACTTGGGGCATTTATAGATATGGTTCTCGTGTGTCTTCGTTTTTCCTTGCTCAAAGGTTGAGGCTGCTTATTATCCTTTAGATGTCAGCTGAAGTGTTGCTGCCTTAGCTTAGGTGCCTTACTTCAGTCCTTGCTCACCGCCCTATGTTTTCCCTCACTTACTTTTTCTTACTATTTGTGACCACATATTTATTTACCTTCCCCCATCAGACTGAGAAGTTAAACGGAGAAAATAGACTAGTTAGAGGAAAGTTTAAGAGGCATAATCAACGGGATGTGATGGCTGGGTGTGGGAAAAGTTATTCACAGAACTCCTTGGATTCTGAGCAGGGATTCTGTGTGAATAGTGGTGTCATTTACTAGTATAAAGCATGATGGAGGGGATCTGATCTTTATGTCCAGAGACAGCTATTCTCAAAAGTGCAATCACATGAGAATGGAGACTGTCTAGCATGAAAGATCAGCTGTGTCGTCCTTTATCAACTGTCATAAACGTAACTAAAATCCTATTAGTTAATCTGCTAGTATTTTATTCAGTTCCTCAGGGATGTCTTCCCCAGTTCTTTAATGATATTGGCCCCTCTGATTCTCTAGAAGGTCTCTGGAGTTTAGGTACCCTATTTCATCACCTAGCAGGCTAGCGACTGGTACATTATTGTGCAAATTTTCAATACCTTGTATTTGTCTACTTCTGAAAGGTGTACAAAAGTACAAAAGTAGAATGGCAGGCTCAAAACTGAGGTGTACTTTCCTTCTCTTTTCTGCTAATTGCCATTATACTTACATTAGCAACAGGAATGCCTGTCTTTCTGAATCTTCTCCGGTTCTAGGTGGCATCCCCTAATTCTTGCTACCCTGAAAGCTGAAAAAGAAGAGAATATTTCTTTGCTTACTTGTAAATTTGAGTGTAATTCATAAGCTCAATGGCTACTTGTTTCCTTATAAATTACCTATGTCTGTATGTCTGTCTGTACTCCTTATCTTTAAGTATTTTATTTGTAAAATTTTTGAATATTGGGAATATTAAACCTGAGTCTGTTATCACATTTTTTTTCTTTACCAGATTGCCTTGAACTCCTAATTTTCACCATATAGTTTTTGAATCTTTTGAATTTTGTGTTGTTTACATATATACCAATTATACTCACTGATAAAATTTGGTCTCCTCTCTGTCCCTAGCACTCATGATTCCTCTTTCTAAAAGAAACTGTTTTGTTTCCTGCCAGAAGTTCTATGCATATACTTAATTTTCTACCAAGTAAAATCATAGTACAAACATTATTTTATACCTTAGCACTCTCAAAATAATTTACAATTCTTGCCAATATGTCTTATTTCCCTGTTGGTTACATGCGGAGCTACCTGTCTCACTTTGGGTTCTGGAACCTGAGATTAAACCTTTAGTACCTTTTCTGTGGTGGATGCTTCATAGATAATAATGTGTGTTACAAAATAGTATGGTCTTTGGTAGCTCACTTGACAAACAAATATTTAGTCTGTTGGCTGTATCGCACCTCTGTATAAAAATTTCTAGTATAATTTGAGATTTTCCTTTCCCGTATAAACGCTGTCACAATAAGAGTTTAGCCCACTGAGCCAACTTCTTCTACAGAAGTAAATCTTGGTTGCATCTGTCCGGATCTAGCCCTACAGAGTTAATCAGGTGCTCTTATTGTCAAACCACGCTCAATCTCATGTCTGAAGTTAAGGCCTTGTTTGGGCATCTGCCTAAACATCCCAAAGTCTTTAACTACTAACTCTTGTAATACTATGGTGTAAGTGAAAATAATTATATTCCCTGGTTAAACCAATTATCCAAATAAAATAATATAAGCAACTGGTTTTGGAATTTATAAAAATTGTTAAGCAAGAAATTTATCACTTTTATAGATAAACTAAAAAAGCTAGAGCAATGCCGAAGTTTTCTGTAACTGTCACTTCAGTTTGGAACGATGGATGTGGTGAACATTTGTACTTAAATGGATGTAAGTTCAGGTCCCACCTTCACTTAACTGCTATGTGACTTTGAGGGAGTTTATTTTTCTGAGGGAGTTCTATTTCCTAATCTATCAGGCATCATACCCAATCTACAACATAGTTACGGGGAACAAGAGAAGGTACAAGAAAGCATTTAGAATACAATGAGCTATATGCATTTCTCAAAAGTGGATACACTTTTAAAGAAAGAATGGCAGAAACATCATATATTTGTAGAGCAAAACTTGCTGTATTCCTTCAATTAATTGGGGGATCCCCTTGACTTGTGGTTGAACAAAAGAGATCTCAAAGTGAGGTAGGTCCGTAATTACATGCTGGAAGACTTTAAATATCTAATAGTCTCAAACCACCCACATTCTCGTACTATAGTGTATGTGTTCTATCACTGGCATTCTATAATGAAATAATATGGTAAAAGCCACCACCTTTTTCTTCTGGTTTAAAGCTAACCCCAGCCATGAAAACTATACAAATAATGCTGCTGTGCACGCAAAAGCTATTTGTACCCGGTTAAATAAGGAGAAATGGAAAAAGACAACAAATATTGCAAAATGTAGTCATTCAATAATCTGTTAACGCCAGACTAGAGTGAATCAAAAATCTTCCTTATTCGTTGGCACCCTAATTTAAAATGATACTGCTTCCTCTTCTCCTTACACTTCCCCCACCCCCATCCTGCCTTGTTTCCTTCAGAGTACTTATCCCTGCCTGACTGTCTCATGAGAACGTTAGAACGCAAACTCCATGAGGGCAGGGGCGTGACTTGACTGCAGTCTCCCTCAGTGCCTGGCATCACACTTGCCTGACACACAGTAGATGCTTGATATTGTGAGGGCTAAAAAAAAAATACTTTTCCTCCCACCTAAGTTCTTTTAGCTGGGCTAACAACCAAATTGACAGATAGATTAACAGGAGAAAATCAAAATTTTATATATGCGCGTGGGGAATTCAGATAAGCCTGAAAATTCCAAAGACAGTGAGGCAACATTGGGTATATATGACATTTTAGACAAAGGAGAAAAGGAGGGAGGTGGGGTATTAGATGTGAGAAGTGAGAATCAGCAATTTATAGGTAGTTGAGGAAGAATGGAACACACGTGGCAGGCAGCTGCTTGCTGGCAACTCAGAAACAATGGGACGCGGGGTACCCAGCTAACAGGCCCCTGCCTGAAGCCCTCCTACTTACCATTCTTCATTCAAATTAGGTTAAAGCAACATCCTAAAATCTCCTTTACAGGTTTTTCTATCTGAAACTGTTGGGCGGGAAAGAGGAGGGTCAAAGGTTCTTTCTGAGTCTTTTATTTCTTAATAAACAGCTTAAAAATCAATATCCCAAAAGGCCGCTTCAGGGTGGTAGGCCTTGGTTCCCTTGTATACACTGCTTATTAAATGCAGCGGGCAGGGAGACAATTACATGCACTATTAGAACATCTTTTTTGTTGTCGTTGCTTAGAAAAGGAACTTTTGTACTTCTGAGATTCTTTACTTAGGTTCCCTAGAAAATAGATCCTGAGACAAAACTTAGGCATGGTAGTTTACTGAGGGGATATATGTGCAACCCTAGGGCAGCAAGAATGAGGCAGGAGAAGGGCGCAAATACAAGGTGTTCGGTGACTTGAGCTGATCACAACCTGATGAGAATACACACAGCAGCTTGCCGTTTTGCAGGCCAAATGAAAACACTATATTAAAACATGTTTTTGAAGGGGAGAATACTTAAAATTTCTCATTGTTATGGTGGACTGCTCAATTTCTCCTTAATTTCTCAATTAGGTTAAGTTGGAAACTTTAAGCCTCTGTGAATCCAATACTCTTAAAATTTATTTTTGGTAAATTAAAACTTGTTAAAATTAGGTAATGGCTGTACCTCAGGTAATCAATCTTGTCTTTATTTTTAACTATAGTAGCTATTTTGTTGATACATTCCTAGTATCTATTTTTCCATCCTTTTACTTTAAAACTTAAAGGATCAAACTCTTAAATATCATTTGTAAACATTTAAAAAATCCATTCCGGACAATCTTGTTCTCTACCTAGAAATCCTAGAAATCACAAGTGTCAATCTCTAACATCCTACTTTGTGCTTTGTGTTCTGCTTTAATTCTGCTTTCCCTGAAAAAGGGAAAGCAAAAACGTGCTTTGTTACCAAACTGGTTATGCTTTTCTTGATCACTTAGAACCTCTCTCACAGCTTGGGTTCTCCTGAAGTCATTGCTGAGATGGAGTTTGGGGATAAATTGTCTACAAGGAATCTTCACCTTACAGACATTTTGGAAGGGGAAGGAGGCAGAGAACTAGGTAGACAGAAATTGAATTGTGATGGAGGCTGGATACTAATGTTCATTAGTGTTCCACGTCAGAATACAATGGTCAGACCCCAGATGCTGGCTGCCCTGGGAGGGCGTGACCTTAGGTGAAGGAGTTCTCTGCAGCTGTCACTTAGGCGCTGTCTGCTAACAGTACTTCCTAGCTTAGAAGCAAGCCCTTCTTTGAAAGGAGATGTGGATGAAGAATCTCCATGTCTATCACAATGTCTGCCAAAGTATGATGGCTCTGGAGGGAGAGAGCGTGAATTATCTGCCAGCTTCCACTTACCTCTCATTTCCTATTGGAGAGAGAGGGCATAAAGAAGGGCCTGTCAATTCTTTGGAATGCAGGATACCTTATGGCTTAGCTCAGCTCTAGGGGTTTCAGAAGAGTTAGGATCTTGTAGATTATTTGGACTTTTTTCATTGTTAAAATGAGGGAAACCGTCTCTTTCGGCTTTCTACGTTGTAAGTGAAAGCAAAACTCCTGCCATACTTAAAATTTTTTCTTTGAACAGAAACAAAGTTTATTGAAAAGCAACACATAAGGGAAAGGATTAAATAGGAAAATAAAACCATAATTCAACCCTTTAATTTTTAAAGAAAGTTCCCTATAATTCTACCGAATGCCATTGAATTACAGAGGGGAATTTTGACTGTTTAGTAAATCCTGCCAGCATTACACAAACAAGGAGTTTAAGGGGACAGAACGTGCATATGTGACTTCTCCTCAGTGCTAGGGTGGGATAGTACTTTCTGGAGGCCAGATCTTGGTCATATCTTCTTATTTCTGGGGTGGAACTTCTGGGTAGTCTCATCCACGCTGTGTATACATAGTGCTTCTCTGAGGGATTTCTCTGCTGCGTACTAAGGTTTGACTTTTCTCTGAATCCTCAGCCACACTCCATCCACATGACTTGTCCCTCGAGCATGTTCTTTGGTATAGGATGAGCTGTTATTACTACATTGGTGTGTGGAGAACCCCAAGGTTGTGTGGACTGGATAAGGCTACATAGTTTTGGTGCTCAGGGAATGAAGGATTCATGTTGTGGACCTGAGACTCAATTCTAGGGAGTATGGATGGCACAGCTTCGTTAAGGATACGCACACCAGGAGTTCCTATTCCATTGCTCACACTCCTGTGCCGGCCAGATACAACCTCCACGACTTTTAGATGTGAACTGTGTTTTAATTGAGGTTCGGGTATGGTTGCCATAGGGAAGCAGCTAGAGAGATAAACCAGTGCATGGAGACTTCCCCAGGTGGGGAGTATAGAGCTGGGTGGCAGCCTAGGAGGAAGGGACGCCGATGTGAGAGTGGGGACTCGTACTAAGGCTGCATTCTTACTGATACACATGGCTTCCTTTTAATTTGTTTTCCAAACAAAATTTCGCCAGGATTCTCTAGATTTTCCATCCTATTTCTGCCCATTACTTCCTTATCAATATACATCCCTGGTTACTTAAGACCTTGGCCCTAAAATGCCAGAAACCCTGATCTTGCAAGTTTCAACCAGGAAGTATTTTAATTCTCTCTTCCTAGCTTGTTGCATTAGACATGAACTTTTCTACCTAGATTCTGAATGATATATGCCAGACAGACTGACTGGAAGCAAACTGTTGGGAGCAGCAATCAGTGATGAGCCTCAAGTGTGCTACATTTACTTTCTGGGGTACACCAAGAATGCAAGGCTCTGACCATTGATATCCAGGGCCAAATCTCAGGATTGTCTTCAGTGAGCAACTCTGTTTCCTCTAGGGAAAGAGGTGTATTTGCTGCTTAGTATAAAATGGTGGGTACCCCAAAGTTAAGTGTTCCTTGGTTGCAATGCAAACCTACTGCCTGTAACATCTACCAAGGCCCTGCCACATCTTTCCCATGGGACTTAGGGAGGCATGGGGACATGGCATCAATATGCTCATGTTGCTTGTTGTGCTATGAATAATATAATTCTTTGTGTCTCACCTACCGTGTTTCCCTGAAAATAAGACCTAGCCAGACAATCAGCTCTAATGTGTCTTTTGGAGCAAAAATTAATATAAGACCTGGTATTATGTTATATTATTTTATATTTTACATTTTACATTACATTACATTACATTATATTAAACAGTCTTATAGTAAAATAAGATCAGGTCTTATTTTAATTTTTGCTCCAAAAGATGCATTAGAGCTGATTGTTCTGCTAGGTCTTATTTTCGGGGAAACACGGTAGGAGTTTGTCCCTCGCCAAACTCCATGAAACACTAACAGGCTATTTTATTTGCTTGCAAGTAGGGTAAAATTCCAAATCCTGATGGAAACATGCCTGGACTTAGAAAAGTGTGATGTCCAACAGAAAATAAGCAATATATTGTAAGTAAATATTGACATGAGAAAGTGGCATACATGGAATGTGACAAACTGATGTGATTTTGGAAAAAGAAAAATTTGCCATGAAAAAAATGAGAATAGTACAAAAATGAATCTTGGAATGTATAACCATTGTGCTTTGTGAAAGAGGCATTCGATGGACGTTTGTTAGCTCTAAGTAAGTTTAGTGGTGGTCAGTTAGGGGACCATTAGGACAGTATTAGCTTCAGCTCTAGCTTTGTGGTGACATCAGAAGTCTGGATAGAATGTCTGTAACAGAAGCCCTTGAACTTTGACACTGGTTCCTAATTTAGGATCCTCAAACTTTTGGGGAAATGGTAGTAATGGGAGTTTGTGAGCCATGATTTTAGCATTTCAAAATGGTGGAATGTACTAATTTTCCTGCATAGCTTTTTGACATGTAAATGAAAATATCAAGTTTCTTTGCTTTTGATTAGTTTCTTGAATAGATGTGAGAACACTGATTCTCTTGTGTTACTTACAAGTTCTGCTTGGCAGTAAAAATGTTTCTATTCTCATTTAAAGTTTTAATGTTGATGGCAGATATGTGAAAACTCAGTGTCCAAAAGGATAGTGAATAAATACAAGGGGTACCTGAATTGGGGGACACTCTTTGGGAACTTTGAAATTGGTCTGATAGTGTGATGTGGCATGTCTGATCCCAGCTTGATGTCACCTTGCATTTTTGTGGAGAAGGCAAGTGCAGCTTGGTGAGTAATCAATGCTTTTTGTGTCTCAAATAAGAGTAACCTCCTGCTTTCATGATTCATGGTTTTTTATGGTTTCAAAACCTCTTGCTTTTGGCTGCTGTATGCTGCAAAGCACAGACTCAGTCAAGTAATTTCAAATGATGGAATTAGTGTGTGAATAGGGCATAGCCATATGAAGTATTACTAGAAATCAGGGGCCTATCATGACTCTCTGACCTGGGGGTTGTCAACCTTTTTCTGAAAGGGACGGGAGTACACACTTCAGGCTTTGCAGGCCATACAATCTTTGTCTCAACTACTCTACTCTGTTATGGTGTGAAAGCAGCCATAGACAACATATAGCAAATGAGTGTGGTTGTATTCCAATAAAACTGAAATAAGAGGTGGGTTGGACTTGGTCCATGGGTGTTAATTTGTCAACCCCTACTACAGATCTACCTCATGATCTTTTAGATCTTTAACTGCCTCCTTCCTTGGTATTTCTCAGTATAAATACATGAGAGGTCTGATCAAGCTCACCTTTCTGTGCCAGGATGTATTAGTTTACTGGCCATCCTGTAAATCAATCACCCTTGATTTAGTTTCAGTCAAAATTTAATGTAGTAAACAGAAAATGCTCCGGGTAATTCAAGTAGGAATATAATACAAAGAATTAGGTAATGACAAAGTATTTAGAAGGGCCCCACAAACTTGAAATTGGGGGTTAGCTAGCACTGGACTATTTTCAAAGTTGTACCACATAGTAGTGATCAGATGTCAGAAGCAGTTGCTGTGTCAACCATCATTGCTTATATATATAGCATAATCCTCCCCTTTAGTTTCTTAACACCCACTCACAAGCTATATACTCATAACATTCCCAACAACCATAATCACTTGTTTCTGTCTAACGAAATAGGAACCCAGAAGTATTCACTCTTTCCCCAAAAAGAGAGCTACAAATTCCCATTGTGTAGCAGTAGCCCTGTTTCTCCTTAATAATCAGGGATATTATGAACACGTGACAAAGGAACTCATTTCAAAAGTTTAATGCAATATTGTATTGTACCCTGTACTTGTAGGCGACCAGTCAAGAAAACAGAAACCATACCAGTTATTTGAACAGAATTTAATTAAAAGAATTGATTTAAGATACTGATGGACTTAAAAGACAAAAGAAAAACATGAATCTAACATAGATATAGTAACTGAAGGAAATAGCTTTTGCCTCTAGGGTAGGCCTCTGAAATATATTTTTGATTACATAGGTCCAGCGACGCTCTCATTGGCCGTCCATCTATTTCATCATTAGTAAGGCTGCGGTTTATTAGCTATTGCTAGAGATCCTATGGGTCAGGGCTCTGATAGTCAATGCAGCTCTACTGCCTCTCATAGTAATTACATCCACCTTGCTTCTGACAGTTAAATGCTGACATATTGCTGCTGCTATTCTAGGACCGTACATTACCCACTGATAACAGAAAGCCCAGTTCTGTAGCAGGGCTCCCTTTGGTCATCAACCTTGGCCTACACAGGACAGCCAAATGCTGAACTTCTTAAAGATTCCAGAGCTCTCCCTGCTAGCACAATTCTTATTTCCTCAGTGAAGTGTGTATCTTTCAGGTCCTCTTGGGGAAATAATTGCATGTTGGGTTCTCTAGTCTTATATAATAATTCCATTATAGTTTACGCTAATCTAAACCTTTGACTATTTCCTCAGTTCTCAGTAAATAAGGTGGAAATATCAGAAATACTTGGGCAATCTTTCTCATGCTTATACGGTGCCCTGTTAGGGTGGCTCCTTTACCTTTGATAGGGTGTCCAGATTCCCCTTTAAGGAATGACTTGTCCCCGCTACTGGGGATGCTGTCAGTATATGGTCTCCAGCTGTCTGTTCTATCAAATTTTGCCCTAGCTGCAGAGACACATCACTCAAAAGTATGCCCTTCCACATCTAGCAGTCAGTTGTATTAGAAATATAAAGGCCCAGCCATTTTGGTCTGTGGGATGAGTCTAATGAATTGTGTATCCTCCAGAACTCTCTATGGAATTGGCTGAGGTTTTTTTCAGGTCTCCCCTGCAGTTTGACTTTTTCCTCTGACTAACTCTAGTACTTACCTCTCCCTTCCAAAAGTATTTATCCCTATTAAGTACCCTGCATACCAAATCTTTTCTCAACATCTGTCTGAAGAATCTAACCTGAGACAGTTGGTGATAGAGGTGGTCCAATTATTAAATAGTCTTTTTGGTAGTGAATTAGGATGGTATACTGGTAGAGGGAAACACACCAGATGATGCAATACATAGTATGTTTGAAAAGTATTAGAGAAATAGTCCTTATTCTGATTTTGGCTGAGCTCCATTGACCTTGAGAGCCTGAGTGTCAACATGGCTCCCCTATTAGGGAAATATTGGGGCCAAGGACGTTATCCTGGACAATCTGACCAGCCTAAGTCAATTAGTCAAAAGGCTTTAGGAGCAGAGCTGAGGCTTCTCTGATGAAGAAATTTTACCTGTGCCTGAGTTTTAACCTGCCCTTCCTGAAAACCTTCCTTCTGGACTTTGGACTTGCTTAGCTAGCCTCTGCAATGGCAAACTAGCCATTATCTTTTCCCTCCTTTCTGACCTAAACCCCAAAGTGGTATACTTATTTCTCTATTTCTTTCCTACTTTTCATCCTCTACATTCTACCCTCTACACTCTGGCTCAACATCATACAACAAATTACAAACCTTCAATTTGTCTAGTCATGAATGGATACTTTTCATTTATAGGGCATTGAAGTGACTTCTCCCTGATCATTCTTCTATGATGGTAATTTTATGTGCTAACCTGGCTAGGCTACAATTCTAAATTATTCAGTAAAAATAACTTATCTAGGTGTTGTTGTAAAGATAACTTACAGATGTGATTAAATCCATAATTGGTTGATTTTAAGGGACATTATCCTGGACAATCTGATGATCCTAATTAAGTTAGTTGAAAGGCTTTAGGGGCAGAGCTGAGGCTTCTCCGATGAAGAAATTCTTCCTGAGGGCAGTAGTTTCAGCAGTGCCTGAGTTTCAGCCTGCCCTTTCTGAAAGCCTTCCTTATGGATTTTGATCACACCTAGCCAGCCCCCATAATGGCAAACTAGCACCACTGAATACTCTTAATCAAATATATATAGAAGGTGACATTTGCAACAACATGGGTGAATCTTGAGATTATTATGCTAAGCAAAATAAGTCAGACAGAAAAAGTCAAGAACCATATGATTTCACTCACATGTGGGATATAAAATTGAATGCAACAAAGGAACAAGACAAAGAAACAAAAACTCATAGACATAGACAATAGTAGTTACCAGAGGGTAAGGGGTGAGGGAGGGTGGTAGAAGAGAGAAAAGGGGATCAAATATATGGTGATAGAAGGAGAACTGACTCTGATGTAATACAGATGTATGATGTGTTATAGAAATGTATACTTGAAACCTATATCTTACTAGCCAATGTCACCCCAATAAATAAATTTTTAAAAAGGTGAGGTTCTGGATGAGTATGTATTTGCAACTATAACACATTTTTGTCAAATTAAGAAGTATAATGCAGTTGGTTAGATGCTTCTGACTGCCCTGGAGAAAAGGGGAAAGAAAACAATAAGCTCAAGGTTTCAAATTCCCAGCCAAAGCTTTGTATAAAAAAAGCGAAAATTTTCATCTGTCCTAAAAGAAACCTTCATCTGCTGTGGCTACAGGGCCAAGACTTCTGAAAACCAAACCCAGAGCCATATCCTATGAGTAGCTGAATCCCAATGCAAATGTAATTCCCAGCCTCAGAGTGTCTTCTTTTAACGTGAGTGCATTGATAAGGAATGGGATCCTGAACATTGGAATGGGGACATTTGGTCAGATCCCAACATACTGGAGACATCAAAATCTTAAATTCTGCTCTCTTCTTTGCCAGTGGAAGAAGCCCTTCCACAGCCCTGCCTAAAGAGGTTAGTAGTTCTTTGTTTGAGGTACTTTCCTTGCCTTGCCTAGGCACTGCTGATTCTCCTTAGGACTTAGCCCTGCCACCTCTCTTTGTTTCTAAATCTAGAAATGGACTAGACTTGAGACCCAAGAGCTCCCAAAGGGTGAGGTACAAAGTATGACCCATGAGGAGGTATGCTACACACACACCTAGCTGCATGTTTTCCAGTTGCTACTCTAGGGAGTATGTAGGAATGGATCTTAAGGGTGTGGGATCACGATGGAAAGAATATAAAGTTGGACCATGATGAATCTATTGATATGGATTGACTAAGCCTAGATTTTGGGTTCAATGAGTTAGCCTGAGGCATTCAAAAGGGTGCTAGCAGTTTATCTAAAACAGATTGAAAGGTGGCCTATACTAGATGAAGTTTAAATGCCAGAATTGCCTTGGTATACTATAGAGGAAGATATCCAAAAGCATAGGGATGTTGGAATGTTGTGTAGGTTTCATGTACGACCTGTTCACCCACCCCAAGAGGGTCCAGAGGACACAATTTTCACAATTGTGAGGGAAGCCTCAGCATCTTCTCTGTAAATCAGAAATTACAATGGGAAGTGCTATCACAGAACTGGTAACTCTAAATGCATGTGGGTAATGGGATATTGGGGTGGTAGTGGCTAACTGGCAGCACTTAATCACCAAAGACAAGGGGGCCATAGTTACCATAATGGACAGTAGAGCCAAAGCAGTAATCAGCATAATCTGAATTATACAGACCTATGATGCTTTGTTGATCATGAGGCCCCTAGATAAGAAATAGGTGGGCAGTGTAGTAAATTTTTTATCTGTATAAGCAGAGGTCGACTGAAAGGTAAAGTCTAACTTAAAAAAAAAAAGAAAAGGAACAGCCACTCAATTTCCAACCTGGACCCATTTTACAGACCCAGAATCTCATAAACGAAGGGGAATCTTGGTCTATTTAAGGAGTGACTCTCCTACACTGCCAAAATTGTATACTTTTAATCTTTGTCTCAGCATTCCCAAAATGGACCTATGACCATTTACCAGTGTGACTGCATTGGGGAAGAAATGATCAGACTTCTCAGGGATTACTAGACACTGGCTCTGAACAAACACTACTTCCTGGAGATCCAAAATGTCACTGTGGTCTACCAGTCACAGTAGAGGCTTATGGAGGTAAGGTAACAGGTTTTTACCTCAGATACATTTCATGGTGGATCCGGTGGGTCCCAAACTCATCACGTGTTTATTTTCTCAGTTCTAGAACATTAACTGGAATAGTCACACTCATCGATGGGCAGAATCCCCACATTAGTTCCCTGCCCTGTGGACTGAGGGTTTTTATGGTAGAAAAGGCCAAGTGGAGCCAACTAGTATTGCCTCTATCTAAATAGTAAACCAAACTCTACTCTATCTAGTAGTAAACCAAAAGTAATACCACATTCTGAAGATAAGTACCATTATCAAGGACTTGAAAAAGGCAGGGATGGAGATTCCTACCATGTCTCTATTCAACTTGCCTATTTGGCTTGTGCAGAAAAACAGATGGATCTTGGAGATTGATAGTCCAGGATTATTATAAACTTAGTCAGGTGGTGACTCAAAATGCGGCTACTGTTACAGATGTGATTTCATAGGTTGGGAAAATTAGCACAACCTCTCGTACCTAATATGCAGCTATTGATCTGGCAAATGCATTTTACTCTACACCTTTTAGTAAAAACAACCAGAAGCAGTTTGCTTTCAGGTAGTAAGGCCAGCCATACGCCTTCACTGTTCTTAAGGTCTCAACTCTAGAGGGTATTAACCCTATGTCATAATTTAGTCCACAGGAACTTTGATTACCTTTTCTTCCATGAGACATTATGCTGGTTCATTATATTAATGATATTATGCTGACTGGATCTGGTGATTAGGAAGTGGTTACTACTCTAGACATATTGGTAATAAATTTGCATATTAGAGAGAATAAATGCCACAAAAGGTCATGGACCTTCCACTTAAGTGAAATTACTAAGAGTCCAGTGGTGTGGAGTATGTGGAGATATGTCTTCTAAGGTGAAAGAGAAGTGGTTGTACCTGGGCCTCCTACCACCAAAAAAAGCAGCATAGTGCCAAATGGGCACTTTTGGATTTTGGCAGCAACATATTCTTCATTGGCATATGTTACTCCAGCGCATTTACCAAGTGACCTGAAAAGCTGCTAGTTTTGAGGTGGGGCCCAGAACAAGAGAAGACTCTGCAAAAGGTCCAGACTGCTATGCAAATTTTCTGCCACTGGCCATATGATCCAGCAGATCAATGGTGCTTGAACTGTCACTGGCAGATAAAGATCCTGTTTGGAGCCTTTGGTAGGCCTTTACAGGTGAATCACAACAGACATTTAGGATTGTGGAGCAAAGCTCTTCCATCCTCTGGATAATCTCATTTTGAGAAATAGCTCTTGTTCTGCTACGGGGCCCTACGAGAGACTGAATGCTTAACCATGTACCACCATGCTACCACATGACCTGAGGGGCCCATCATAAACTGAGTGTGGTCTGACCCATCCAGCCACGAAGTTGTTAATGGAGTGTTGTTGTACACACACAAACAAAAGTGGGATATATGAGATCAGTCTTGAGCAGACCCTGAAGGCACAATTGACCTGAGGAATTGGTCCAAATGTCCAAACCTTCTATTCCTTCTATGCTACCTTCTTTCTTCTTTCTCCCAGCCATACCTAGGGTCCCATGGAGATTTCCGTATGATCAGTTGACTGAGGAAAAGAAAATTCAGGCCTGGCTGACATAGTTCTGCATGATATGTACATCAAAGGTGGATAGCTGCAGCATTCAACCCCTTTCTGGCACAAAGGATAGTAGTGAAGGAAAATCTTTCCAGTGGGAAGAACTTCGAACACTGTACCTGGTTGTTCACTTTGCTTGGAAGAAGACATGGTTAGAGGTAAGAGTCTGTATGGATTTATAAGCTATGGCCAATGATTTGACTGGATCGTCAGGGCTATGGAAAAAATAAGGATTAGAAAATTGGAGACAAAGTTATCTTGGGTAGAGGTATGTGGACAAACTTCTCTGAATGGTCAAAGAATATGCATTGGCCTTCTGAAGATTCAGTTATAGCACCAGCTGGTGGTACTACCTTGCAAAGTTGATATCTGGGGAGATGTCTTTCAGAATGATGTATATGTTCTAAATCAATGTTCAGTATATGTTGTTATTTCTCCTGTAGCCAGGTTTCATGGGGTGGAAATGGGATTCCCTGTACTTACTATCACTGCTAGTGATCCACTATTAAAGTTTTTGTTACTCAGTCCCACGGATTTAGGCTCTGTTGGTCAATAGCTCTATGTTCCAAAGAAAGAAATGATTCTACCAGGAAACACGAGTCCACTGAACTGGAAGTTGAGACTGCCACCAGCCACTTTAGGCTCCTCATGCCTCTGAAATAACGGGTAAAAAAGTACTGTACTGACTGGGGTGATTGTTCCTGACTACCAAGGGGAAATTCAATTGTAATTATGTAACAGATATGGAAGAATATGTCTGGAATACAGGGGACCGCATAGGGTGTCTCTCAGTACCACCATGTCCTGTAACTCGTCAATAGAATACTACAAAAATGGCCCAATTCTTCAGGAATGAAGATTTGTGTCACCCCACAAGACAAAAAACCGTGACCAGTGGAAATACTTACTGAGGACAAAGGGAATATGGAAAGGGTATTGGAAGAAGATAGCTATAAGTAACAGCTATGACCATGTGAAAAACTACAGAAACAAAGACATAATTATGAGTATTTTTTATTTTGTTATGAATGTTTGCATATAAACCAAGTATTCTTTGTTTTTCTCTTATCCTTTATAATCTAACAACAGTCAACTGTATATCACAGTATTTAAGTTATAGGATTTCAAAGAAGAAAAATGAACTTCACCAAAGGACTTTACATCTTCTGGGGAAAAGGTTAGTGTGTTTTCAGTTGTAAATAGAAGAGTTGTATCATGTTAGACAGAAGTCTGGCTTGCTATTTGGCGGTTAAGCCTGGTTCCTTTGAATCTCTACTAACTTTTTTTCAGCTTTACTGAGATATAACTGACACGTAACATTGTGTAAGGTCAAGGTATACAACATGCTGATTTGATACATGTATATATTGAAAAGGATTACCACCATAGCATTAGCTAACATTGCCATCATGTTGCATAACTAACCAGTTTGTGTGTGTGGTAAAATACTTAAGATTTCCTCTCTTAACAACTTTAAAGTATATAATGTAGTATTAATTATAATCATCATGCATATATTATATTCTTAGAACTTACTCATCTTATAACTGGAAGTTTGGACCCTTTGACCAACATCTTCCCATTTTTCCCACCCCCTGGTGGGAAACACCACTTCACTCGCTGTTTCTATGAGTTTGGCTTTTTTAGATTCCATTATTTAAGTGATAACATACAGATTTTGTCTTTCTCTGTCTAACTTATTTCTCTTAGCATAATGACCTCAAGTTTCATCCATGTTGTGGATCATGTCAGAATTTCCTTTTCATGGTGAATAACACTCTGGGGTGTGTATATGCGTTTGTGTGTGAGACATTCTTCATTTATCCATTGATGGTCATGTAGGTTGTTTCCATGTCTTGGCTATTGTGAATAATGTTGCAATTAACATGGGAGTGTAGATACTGCGTCTAGATCCTGTTTTCATTTCCTTTGCACGTTGAACTTAATTGTTTAGTTCTAGCAGTTTTTTGGTAGAGTGTTTAGGATTTTCTCTATGTAAGATATCATTACAATAAAAAAACAATTTTTCTTCTTTTTCCAATTTGGATGCCTTTTATTTCTTCTTTCTTGTCTGATTGCTGTGGCTAGGACTTCCAGTAGTATGTTGAATAAGAGTGGTGAGAATGGGCACACTTGTCTTGTTCTTGATCTTAGAGGAAAAGCTTTCGACCTTTCACCATTGTTTGCTGTGGGTTTGTCATGTATGACCTTTGTTGCATTGAGGGATGTTCCTTCTAAACCCAATTTTGCTGAGAGAGAGAGAGAGAGAGAGAGAGAGAGAGAGAGAGAGAGAGAGAGAGTTTTATCATAAAAGGATGTTGTATTTTATTAAATGTTTTTTCTGAATCTATTGAAATGATCTTATGATTTTAAAAAATCTTTCATTCTATATATGTGCTGTATCACATTTATTGATTCTTTTACATTGAATCATTTATTCATCTCAGGGATAAATCCCACTTGATCACAGTGAATGATACTTTTAATGTGATCTTAAATTCTCTTTGTTAACATTTTGTTGAGAATTTAAAAATCTATATTAATCAGGGATATTGGTCTGTGGTTCTTCTCTGGCAGTGCCTTTGTCTGGCTTTGGTATAAGGGTAACGCTGGCTTTCTAAAATGAGTTGGAAAGTATTCCCTCTTCAGTTTTTTGGAAGAGTTTGAGGATTGGTGTTAATTTTTCTTTAAATGTTTGATAGAATTCACATGTGGAGCCATCTATTCCTGGGCTTTTCTGTGTTGCAGGTTTTTGATTACTTACTCAATCTCCTTTCTTGTTATTGGTCTGTTCATATTTTCTATTTCTTCCTGATTCAGTCTTTGTAGGTTGTATGTTTCTAGGAATCTATCTATGTCTTATAGGTTATTTTTTGGCATATAATTGTTCATGATAGTCTCTCATGATCCTTTGTGTTTTTATGGTATCAATTGTAATGTCTCCTTTCATTTCTAATTTTATTTGAATCATCTTTTTTTCCAACTTAGTCTAGCTAAAGGTTTGTCAATTTTGTTTATCTTTTAGTTTCATTTATATTTTCTATTGTTGTTTTAGTCTCTATTTCATTTATTTCTTCTCTGATCTTTATTACCTTCCTCCACTGACTTTGGGCTTAGTTTATTTTTCTAATTACTTAAGGTGAAAAATGAAGTTGTTCATTTGAGATCTTTTTCTTTAATGTAGTCATTTATTGCTATAAACTTTCTCTTACAATTGCTTTTGCAGCCTCCCGTAGGTTTCAATGTTATGCTTCTGCTCATTTCTAAACATTTCTGGATTTTCCTTTTGATTTCTTGTTTGACCCACTGGTTGTTCAGGAGTGTGTTGTTTAATCTTGACGTATCTGTGAATTTTCCAGCTTTTCTCCTGTTACTGATGTTTAGTTTCATACCTTTCGGTCAAAACAGATACTTGGTATAGTTTCAGTCTTTTTAAATTTGCTAAGACTTGTTTTGTAACCTCTCATGTTATCCTGGAGAATGTTCATGTGCATTTGAATGTATTATTCTGCTTCTGTTAGATGGAATGTTCTGTAAATGTCTGTTCTATTTGGTCTAAAGTATGGTTCAAGTCCAATGTTTCCTTGATTTTCTGTCTGGATGATTTACCCATTATTGAAAGTGGGGTATTGAAGTTGCCTACCATTATTTTGTTATCAAAAATCTTCTCCCATTCAGTTGGTTGCCTCTTTATTTTGTCGGTGGTTTCTTTTGCTGTGCAGAAGCTCTTAAGTTTGAAATAGTCCCATTCATTTATTTTAGCTTTTACTTCCCTTGCCTTTGGCGTCAAATTCATAAAATGCTCTTTGAACCTAAGGTCCATAAGTTTAGTACCTATGTTTTCTTCTATGCAGTTTATTGTTTCAGGTCATATGCTTAAGTCTTTGATCCATTTTGAATTAATTTTGAATGAAAATTAATTGAAAATAATTACAGATAGCAGTCCAGTTTCATTCTTTTGCACGTGGCTTTCCAATTCTGCCAGCACCATTTATTGAAGAGGCTGTCTTTTCTCCAATGTATGTTTTTTGCTTCTTTGTCAAAAATTATCTGTTCATATTTATGTGGTTTCATTTCTGGGTTCTCAATTCTATTCCCTTGGTCTGTGTGTCTGTTTTACTGCCAATACCCTGCTGTTTTGATTATTGTAGCCCTGTGGTACAAGCTAAAATTAGGGAGTGTGATACCTCCAGCATCGTTCTTTTTTCTTAGGATTGCTTTGGCTATTTGGGGTCTTTTGTAATTCCAAACAAATCTGATGATTTTTTTTTGTTCTATTTCTTTAAAAAATGTCTTTGGGATTTAGATGGGGATTGCATTAAATCTGTATATTGCTTTGGGTAATACGGCCATTTGACTATGTTGATTTTTCCAATCCATGAGCATGGAATGTCTTTCCATTTCTTTGTGTCTTCTTCAATTTCTTTTAAAAATGTCTTACAGTTTTCAGCATACAGGTCTTTCACATCTTTGGTTAAGTTTATTCCTAGGTATTTTATTCTTTTTGTTGCAATTGCAAAAGAAATTGCTTTTTTTTCTTCTAAATTTCATTTTCTGTGATTTCATTGTTAGTACAGAGGAATGCAATAGACTTTTGTACATTGATTTTGTAGCCGGCAACTTTACTCTATTCGTTAATTGTTTCTAATAGCTTTTTGGTGGGAGTCTTTAGGGTTTTCTATATATAGCACCATGTCATCTGCAAAGAGTGACAATTGACCTTCTGCATTCCTAATTTGGATGCTTTTTATTTCTTTGTCTTGCCTGATTGCTGCGGCGAGGACTTCCAACACTATGTTGAAAAGCAGAGGTGATAGGGGACAGCCCTGTCGTGTTCCTGAACGTAGACCAAAGGGCTTCCATTTTTCACCATTAATTATGAGATTAGCTGAGGGTTTGTCATACATGGCCTTTATTATGTTAAGGTATTTTCCTTATCTACCTATTTTATTAAGTGTTTTAATCATAAATAGATGTTGTATCTTGTCAAATGCTTTTTCTGCATCAATTGATATAATCATATGATTTTTGTCCTTTATTTTATGTGATGTATCACATTGATGGATTTGCGTGTGTTGAACCATCCTTGTGCCCTTGGGATAACCCGCTTGTTCGTGATGAATAGTCTTTTGAATGCACTGTTGCATTCGATTTGCTAGAATTTTGTTTAGGATTTTTGCATCTGTATTCATCAGAGATATTGGTCCGCAGTTTTCTTTTTTTGTGTTATCCTTACCAGGTTTTGGTATCAGGGTAATGTTGGCCTCAAGAAACGAAATAGGGAGTATTGTCTCTTCTTCAATTTATTGGAAGAGTTTGAGCAGGACAAGTATTAGATCCTCTTTGAAGGTTTGGTAGAATTCACTAGTGAAGCCATCTGGTCCCGGACTCTTGCTTTTGGGAAGATTTTGGATGACTGATTCAATTTCCTTACGGGTGATTAGTCTATTTAGATTTCCCAGTTCTTCATGGTTCAGCTCAGGAAGGCTATATGTTTCTAAGAACTTGTCCATTTCTTCTAGGTTATTGAATTTGGTGGCATATAGTCCTTCATAGTAATATTGGATGATCCTTTGTATTTCTGTGGTGTCCGTGATAACTTCCCCTTTTTCATTTCTGATTTTGTTAATTAGTGTCTTCTCTCTTTTTATGTTAGTGAGTCTAGCCAAGGGTTTGTCAATTTTGTTACTCTTTTCAAAGAACCAGCTCTTTGTCACATTAATTTTTTCTATTGTCGTTTTGTTCTCTTTCATTTAGTTCTGCTCTGATTTTTATTATTTCCTTTCTTCTGCTGACCTTGGGTTTCATTTATTCTTCTTTTTCTAGTTCTATAAGGTGTAACGTGAGGTTACTTATTTGGGATTTTTCTTGTTTCTTGAGATAGGCCTGTAATGATATAAATTTCCCTCTTAAAACTGCTTTCACTGCATCCCAAAAATTTCAGTAGGATGTATTTTCATTCTCATTTGTTTCTACGTATCTTTTGATCTCTCCTCTGATTTCTTCTTTGACTCAGTCGTTCTTTAAAAATATGTTGTTTAATCTCCACATATTTGTGGTTTTTCCTGCTTTCTTTTTGCAGTTGATATCCAATTTCAAAGCCTTGTGATCAGAGAATATGCTTGGTATGATTTCAATCTTCTTAAATTTGCTGAGGCTAGTTTTATGTCCCAATACATGGTCTATCCTAGGGAATGTTCCATATACACCAGAAAAGAATGTATAGTCTGATGTTTTAGGATGAAGTGCTCTATAAATGTCAATTATGTCCATTTCATCTAATGTGTCATTGAGGGCTGCCATTTCTTTCTTTATTTTCCATTTGTATTATCTATCCATAGCTGGCAATGATGTATTTAGGTCCCCTACTATAATTGTGTTTTGGTCAGTTTCTCCCTTTAGTTCTGTTAGTAGTTGCTTGGTATATTTCGGTGCTCCCTGATTGGGGGCATAAATGTTGATGACTGTTATGTCTTCTTGTTGTATAGTCACCTTTACCATTATGAAATGTCCATCTTTGTCTCTTGTTACCTTTTTTACCCTGAAGTCTGTTTCATCTGATATCAGTATGGCTACACTTTGTTTTCTCTGGATACCATTTACTTGGAGTGTCAATTTCCACCCTTTCACTTTGAGACTATGTTTGTCCTTGTAGCTGAGATGTGTCTCTTGGAGACAGCATATGGTTGGGTTTAGTTTTTTGATCCAATCTGCTACTCTGTGCCTTTTTATTGGTGAGTTCAGTCCATTTACATTTAGGGTGATAGTTGATATGTGAGGATTTCCTGTCATTCTATCTTTAGTTTTCTAGTAAGACTGTCTCCATTGTTTCTTTGCCTTTTTGTTGTTGTCCATTATTTCTGTGTGGTGGTATTCTATGATTTTTTCCTCTGTTTCTTCTTTTATTACAGTATATATTTCAGTTCTGGATTCTTTTTGAGTGGTTACCATTAAGTGTATGTAAAAGAAAGTTTGATATTTAGAGTACTCCATTTTCTTCAGCATGCTTATTTTCTCCTTTCCCATATTCTGGTTCAGGCCTTTATACTCCCCCGTTTTATGCTTTGGTTGCCACAAATTGTGCCTGTTGATGGTGGTCAAATAGCCTCCTTTAGTATTTCTTGTAGTGTAGGTCGTTGTGTTAGAAAATTTCCTCAGCTTCAGTATG
Organism: Rhinolophus ferrumequinum; assembly: GCF_004115265.2. NCBI lineage: Eukaryota > Metazoa > Chordata > Mammalia > Chiroptera > Rhinolophidae > Rhinolophus > Rhinolophus ferrumequinum. Next base: position 33,355,577 of record NC_046288.1, read on the forward strand.
TCTGGAAAGGTCTTTATTCCTCCTTCATATCTAAAGGATATCTTTGCTGGATATATTATTCCTGGCTCATAATTTCTCTCTTTCAATAGTTTGAATATTTGGTTCTACTCCCTCCTGGCTTGTAGAGTTTCTGCCGAAAAATCTGATGATATTCTAATGGGCTTTCCTTTGTAGGTTACCGTCTTCTTTTCCCTGGCTGCCTTGAGGATTCTTTCTTTGTCGTTGATTTATGACAACTTCAATACAATGTGCCTTGGAGAAGACCTGTTGGGGTTGAGGTAGTTTGGTGTTCTATTTGCTTCTTGGATGTGAGGATGCAGTTCTTTCCACAAGTTTGGGAAGTTCTCATCGACTATTTGTTTGAATATACTCTGTTCCCTTCTCTCATTCTCCTGCTATGCCTACCATTCTTATATTGCTCTTTCTGATGGAATCAGAAAATTCTTTTAGAGTTCTTTCATTTCTTTTAATTCTCAAATCTCTTCTTCCATCCCTGTCATTTCCAGGTTTCTATCTTCGGTGTCACTGATTCCTTGCTTCCTCTGGTCAACTCTACTACCTAAGCTGGCTATTTCATTCTTCATTTCTTTTATTGAGTTCTTAATCTCCAGAAATTCTATTGGGTTCCTTTTTAAAATTTTAATCTTTGGTAAAATGTTCGTTTTGTTCTTTGATTGTGTTTCTGAGTTCATTAAACTGCCTTTCTGTGTTTCCTTTCATCTCGTTGAGTTTTTAAGACCTGCAATCTTGAATTCTCTGTCATTTAAGTCACATATTTCGGTATCTTTAAGTTCATTTTCTGGAGACTTTTTATTATCCTTCTGTTCTGTCTTGTTCCCTTGGTTATTCATGGCAATTAATGATTTATTATTTGTCTTCCTAGACATCTACAGGAGTGGGTTCTGCAACAGGTTGATAGAAAGAGGTCTTTCTTTTGTTTTCCAGTAGGTGTTTGTAGAATGTTTTATTTTCTGTCCAACTGTAGCCTTTTATTCTGTCTCACACTGTAGTGTTATGTTTTCTCTGCACTATTCTGGCTTCTCACACAATAGGGTGATTCTCTGGAAGGCAGGCTTCTCCTCTGTGAACAGTTCTCATGGGTCACAGGCATCCCCTTTGTGTGGGGATGTGGAGAGCCTTTGAAGTTCCAAAGCTCTTCCTGCACCAAATTCAGAGCCCGTGTGTTTCAGTAGCTCTGTTTACTCCTGCAGGGATCCACTCAGATAGGTAGGGACAGGGGCAAAGTGAGTTGTGAGAGGTGGCCCAGAGCAATGGCTACGACAACCAACATAGCCAGTCCTGATTCCACAGTTCCTTACCCTTTGCCAGAACTAGTTGGGCTGTAGGCCATGTCTGTGGACCACAGTTCTCAGAACAACAAATATTCTGTTCTTTTGATCTGACACTGCTACTGTTCTGCTTCTAGCACTGTGCAGGTGGGGGCGGGGCAAGTTCTGGGAGGGGAGGGAGGGGGCGGCTAGTCTCAGTGCCTAAGGCTTCCGTTCTCTGCTCGGCAGTGAGGGCTTACACCACCGTTTTCAGCCTTCTTCCCTCAGTCTTTTCTCCGAGGTCTCTGCTGTGAGCGTTGGGTTCAGCTGTGTTATATGCTGCCCCCTCAGCCCTGTGGGCCACAACCGGAGCCCTAGGAGTCCGAGTTCTTCCCTCTCCCTCAGCTGCGGTAGTTTTGGGATGCAGCAAGCTCGGAGCACTGAGCTCGGTCTGCATCCTGCGCCCTCGCCCAAGCGCCCCACCTCTGCACTTCTCCCTTTCCTCCTCCCTGCTTGTGCAATTTGCCCACGTTTAGGTGAATTCAGTAGTGGGCCTCTTCGTCTTGCCTGTCTGCTGCGCAGGGAGTCCTTTGTGGAGTTATAGTTGTTCAATTTGTTGTAAATTCCAGGGGAGATTTCAAGAGGCACCTCACCCCGCATTTTTATGACATCCCTCTGATGACCGTCTTCTTGTTAAGCATCTGATTTAACTTCCAAGGTTAAAAAACATTTTCCCCAACAACTGTAGTATCAACCACAAAAGGGGAGAGGGAGAAGAACGTACAATCTTGCAGGTCTTAGCCTTCAGTGTTGCTGTCTCATGATTTATCCTCTTCTGCTATCTTGTGGTGATACTTGCAAGTTTACAGTGACGAGTGCTCAAGGAATGCTCAAAATTCTTTAGCAATTCGGCTGAGTTACCATCTCATAAGAAAATAGGGAATTATGCCAAGATTACAACCAGGTGAATTGCATTTCTCTATTTCTCCAATAGTTGGAGTCGAGTACCTAAACATGCAATGCATTATCTTCTTAGCTAAAAACAACATACTTTAGAATGTGAACATTCATGGCAACAGTTAGAATAAGTGTTTCTTTCATTATACTAAAATTTCAGAATTAGAAGAGTGCTTTGTATATTTCTCTCTTGAAGTTCAAAGTTAAAGTCCCTCCTTTCTCACTACCCAACTCCCCATGCCATTTCAAGAGGTGTTCACTGTGAAAAGGTCACCTAAGGTCAAGCTTCAGAAGGTTGAGCAAATACAAAGGAACATAAAGGATTATAGAAGCCCAAGGATGACTTTGCAAAACTTTGATCATAATGTACATATTTTTATGTAATTTTCATTTTATACTCAATATATATCATGGTAATTCAGTAAAGATCTGCTAATTCTTTACTGTGTTTCCCCGAAAATAAGACCTAACTGGAAAAAACGCCCTAGCATGATTTTTCAGGATGACATCCCCTGACCATAAGCCCTAACGTGTCTTTTGGAGCAAAAATTAATATAAGACCTGGTCTTATTTTCGGGGAAACACGGTAATATGTGCTCAGTATCCATGGTATAAATGAACCATGATTTATTTAATATTTTCCTTATTGATAGACATATAGTCTTGCCTAGCTTCTTGGCAATGAAAAATAATGCAATGCACAAAGAACTCTAGCCTTGCTTTCAGTACCAGTATTTCATAGGGTAGATGATTAGAATAGCAACAACCCCTTTTTGACATTGATGCTGAGTAACATGTCCAATATCAGAAGTAGCACATCTAGCTTGGGATGTCCTTTTGACTATTTTTTCTTATATCCCTGTCTACCCTTCAGCTTGTACAGTCATCAAAAAAAGTGTGACCATGAAAGTATTCTGCATAGATCTCCCTTCAAGAAAGAGTTTCCCGTTCAGCTGTTGGGACTATAGATGGTAGACAGCCTCCAGATGTTGGTCCTTCAGGATCCACCTCAGCTTTTGAGTGAAAGCATGGTCTTCCATGATAGACTCCAGCCAGTGACTGACCATAGCAGCTATGAGAAGGACCTATTTCTGCCCAAATGTGTGATCCTGCTGACAACAATTTTCAATCTGGAGCTTCCTATTGGGTTGGCTGAAACTTTGTCAGATCTACATAGCAGAGGAGGATCTCACCATCCAGTTCTCTCCCTGCTTTCCTTTCACACACATACCAGATCTGCATAACAATCTGAAGTCTTTCCCTGCTGTAGTAGGTAGAATAATTGCCCCTTCCCCCTCGCCCCACCCAAGATGTCCACATACTATTCCCAGGAATCTATGAATGTCATTGCATATGGCAAAGGGGATTTGCAGATGTGGGTAGTTGAGGATCTTGAGATGGGGAGAATTTCTTGGACTATGTGGGTCAACCCAATGTAATCACATGGGTCCTTCTAAGAGAAATAGGGAAATCAGAAGAAGCAGAGGTCAGAATGATGTGAGGTCAGAAGCTAAGGGACATGGACCACATCTAAGAAGCTGGATAAAGTGAAGAAAATGATCTTCCCCTAGAAACTTCAGAAGGAATGTAGCCTGCTGATATCTTGATTTTTTTTTTTTTTAGTCCAGTGAATCCCAATTTGGACTTATAACCTTCAGAACTGTAAGATGGTAAATTTCTGTCTCTTGTATATATCTACCATAGATGTTTGTTTTATGGTTACCTTGTGGCTTACTTGAAATATTCAGATATAACAGTCTATGCTGATAACTTCAATCACATATACAAACTCTGATGTTTTACTCCCCCAAATATGTTTTGTTTTTTATTTCACAACTTACATCTTTTTGTATTGTATATCCGTTAAAAATTATGTGGCTATAGCTATTTTTTAATACTTTTGTCCTTAATGTTTATATTAGGGGTAAGTGATTAAAAGAGCCCCACATAGTATCTTGAATCTGACTATAAACTTACCTTTACCAGTATAATGTATATTTTCATATGTTTTCACGTTAGTAGTAATGAACCTTTCATTTTAACTTGAAGAATTCCTTTCAGCCTTTCTTATAAAGCAGGTATAGTTGTGACGGACTCCTTCAGCTTCTGTTTGTTAGGGAAAGTTTTATTTCACCTTCATTTCTGAAGGACAGATGTGTTGCATAAAGTATTCTTGGTTTGCAGTTTCTATGTAACCATGTTAGTACCTTGATCTTGGACTTCCTGGATTCCAGAACTGTGAAACAAATTTCTGTTGCATTATTTTCATAGCATCTCAAATAGACTAAGACAGTGTCATTATAATGTCTTCCTTTCATCCTATTTTATATTTTATACACTTTGGTTTTGGTGATTGTTCCCCCATTTTTATACACAAATATGTACATATTTATGTATAGATATTTTCCCAAAATACTCAATAGGATCATAATTGCACATATTATTCAACATTTTTTCCCCACCAAACACAACATAGACAGATTTCCAAGTCAGTACATATAGTTATGAGTCAGTATGTTTTAAATGCTGTATAAAGTTGGTTGGTACAGACATCACATGATTTTTTTAAACCTATCTTTTCCATGTGATGAAAATTCAGTTGTACCCAGTTCTTATAAATCCATTCACTGGAAAAGTTACAAAACCATTTAAGTATTTCTATAAGAAAGACTCCTAGATGCATTTATGGCCTGCTACAGTGCCAGCGGCCATGCAAACCCAGGCAGCAGATGGGTGGGCTCATGAACCCAGCTCGTCCCCATCTGCCACATCCCCTCTCCATGATGGTGATGCCCTGAGACCCGGCACCCACCATGATGAATGGTGATTCCAACATTCACAGTAATGCCTCCCCACTGTGACGCTAGAGGCACAAGTAGCACAGGTAAAAATCCTCAAAAACTTGCACTACAACACCATCTACTGGAAATTAAAAGAAAGACCTCTAAATGTTAACTTGAATTGTTAAAATCAAAATGATACCTAAATAGTGTTCATTAAATGCACTAGCAGAGGAACAACCCATGAAAAACCAAGGTAACACACTAAGGAAATGACAGTAAGTTCTCTATAAACCAAACTCAGTTCACAGAAGATTGTGATCTAAATGACGGGGAATTAAAAGTAACAGTCATGAAGAAACTCAATGAGATACAAGAAAACACAGAAAAGCAGAACAATAAGCTCAGGAATAAAATTAATGAACAGAGTACTTTACCAAACAGAAATTATGGAGCTGAAGAATTCAATAAATGAGATAAAGAATGCATTATTAGAAAGCACTGGAAATAGAGCAGACCATATGGAAGAGAGAATTAGTGAACTCAAAGATAGAAATCTAAAAATGATTCAGTTGGAAGAGGAGAGAAAACTAACTTAAAACAATGAAATAAGTCTATGAGAACTATCTGACTTTATTAGAAAAGGCAACATAAGGATAATGGAAATTCCAGAAGGAGAAGAACAGTATGTTAAACAATTATAAAAAGGACTATTTTATCTATGAGAAATTTTATACAAACCTCATGGTAACCACACACACAAAATAAAATCCAGAGATGAGACACAAAACATTAAAAAGAGAAAATGGAGAAAAACATCACAAAAAACTACCAAACTAAAATAGCAGACAGAAATTCAAGGGAAAAGAAACAATGGCGATACACAGCAATCAGAAAAAAGATAAAATGGCTGTAGTAAACCCTCATGTATCAATAATCACCTTAAATGTAAATGGACTGAACTCACCAATCAAAAGGCACAGAGTAGATGGATGGATTAAAACACCCAAGTATATGCGACCTTCAGGAAACCCATCTCAGCTCCAAAGACAAACTTAGGCTCAAAGTGAAGGGATAGAAGATGATACTCCAAGCAAATGGTATCCAGAGAAAAGAGGCTGTAGCCATACTTATACCAGACCAAATAGATTTCAAAACAAAAAAGGTAACCAGAGACAAAGAGGGACATTTTATAATGATAATGGGGGCAATCAATCAAGACATAACTTTTATTAATATATATGCAACAAATCTAAGAGCACCAAAATATATAAAGCAATTATTAACAGACCCAAAGGGAAAAATTCACAGAAACACAATAACAGTAGGATAGTTTAACACCCCACTTACATCAATGGATATATTATCCAGACAGAACGTCAGCGAGGGTACATCAGCCTTAAATGACACATTGGAACAGATGGACTTAATAGATATTTATAGGACTTTCCATCCCCAGATGACAGAATTCATATTCTTCTTAAGAGCACATGGAACATTTTCAAGGATATAACATATGTTGGGACACAAAATAAGTCTCAATAAAATTAAGGAGATTGAAACCATATCAAGCATCTCTTCTGACAACAATGGTATGAAACTAGAAATCAACTACAAGAAGAAAACTAAAACTCACAAATATGTGGAGATTAAAGAACATGCTACTGAACAACTGTTGGGTCAATGAAGAAATAAAAAAAAAAATCAAAAGATACATAGAGACAAATGTAAATAGAGCATACCAAAATCTTTGGGATGCAGCAAAAGTGGTACTAAGAGGGAAGTTTAGCAATACAAGCCTACCTTAAGAAACAATAAAAATCTCTAATGTAACACCTTAAGAAACTAGAAAAAGGAGAACAAAAGAATCTCAAAGTCATTAGAAGGAAGGAAATAATAAAAATTAAAGCAGAAATAAAAATAGAGAAATATATTGACAATAGAAAAGATTAATGAAACAAAGAATTGGTTCTTTAAAAGATAAACAAAATTGACAAACCTTTAGCTAGACTCAGTAAGAAAAAAGAGAAGACTCAAATAAATAAAACCAGAAACAAAAGAGAAGTTACAGCAGATACCAGAGAAATACAAAGGATTATAAAAGAATATGGTGAAAAGCTATACACCACTAAATTAGACAACCTAGAATAAATGGACAAATTCTTAGAATAATAAAACCTTCCTAGACTGAATCATGAAACATAAGAAAACCTGAATGACCAATCACTTGTAAGGAAATTGAATCAGTAATAAAAAAAACTTTCCAATAAACAAAAGTTCAGGACCAGATGGCTTCACTTATGAATTCTACCAAACATTCAAAGAAGATTTAAAACCTAGCATCCTCAAACTCTTCCAAAAAATTGAAGAGAATGCTTCCTAACTCATTTTATGAGGCCAACATTACCTTGATACCAAAACCAGGTAGGGACAACACACATACAAAATTATAGACCAATATCTCTGATGAACATAGATGCAAAAATCCTCAATAAAATACTGGCAAATTGCATACAACAATAAACAGGATTATACACCATGATCATGTGGGATTCATTCCAGAGAATCCAAAGATGGTTTGATATCCACTAATCAATGTGATACACCGCATTAACAAAATAAAAGATAAAAATTGTATGACCATCTCAATAGAACCAGAAAAAGCATTTGATAAGATACATCCATTTATGATTTAAAAAGCTCAATAAAATGGGTATAGAAAAAAGGTACCACAACATACCAGAGGCCATATATGACAAACCCTCAAGTAACATCACCCTCAGCTGTGAAATACTGAAAGCTTTTCCTCAAAGAGCAGGAATGAGTCAAAGATTCCCACTTTTACCACCTTATACAACACAGTACTGGAAGTTTTAGCTAGAGAAATTAGGCAAGACAAAGAAATAAAAGGCATTCAATTTGGAAGGGAAGAAGTAAAATTGTTACCATTTGCAGATAACATGATTTTATATAGAGAAAATCCTAAAGACTCCATTAAAAACTATTAGAAATAGTAAACAAATACAGTCAAGTTGCAGAATACAAAATCAACATACAAAAATCTGTTGTATTTCGGAATCCATTTGTGTATATTTATACAAAATATATACAAAAATTTCAAAAATCTATTTGTATATATTAACAACAAATGATCAAAAAGAGAAATGAAGAAAATAATACCATTTATATTGCAACAAAAAATAAAATATGTAGGAATAAACTTAAAGGAGGTGAAAGACTACTAGTTTACTAAAGTAAACTACAAAACATCATTGAAAGAAATTGAATAAGACACAAGGAAATGAAAAATTTTCCATGTTCATGGATTGGAAGATTTAACATTGTTTTAAATGTTTATATTACCTAAAGCAATCTACAGATTCAATACAAGCCTGATTAAAATCCCAATGGAATTTTTCACATATATCGGCAACCAATTTATGACAAAGAAGTCAAGACTATACAACGGAGAAAGGAAAGTCTCTTCAATAAATTGTGTTAGAAAAACTGGACAGCCATATGCAAAATAATGAAACTAGATCAACATCTTACATCACACACAATTCAAAATGGATTAAAGACTTGAATGTAAGTCCTGAAACAATAAAATACATAGAAGAAAACTTACACACCAAGCTTCTAGGCATAAGTCTCAGTGATGATTTTGTGAATTTGACTCCAAAGATGAGGGGAAGAAAAACAAAAATAAACAAATGGGACTATCTCAAACTATAAAGCTCTGTACAGCAAAAGAAATCATCAACAAAACAAAAGACAACCAACCAAATGGGAGGAGATATTTGCAAATGATACTTTCCAATAGGGGTTACTATCCAAAATATATAAGAAACTCATACAAATCAATAGCAAAAGAACAGACAACCTGGTTAGAAATGGACCGAGGATCTGAATAGACATTTTCCCAAGAGAGACAGACAGATAGCTAACAGCCATATAAATAATGTTCAACATCACTAATTGTTAGGGAAATGCAAATCAAAACCACAATAAAATATTACCTCACACTTGTCAGAAAGGCTATTATCAAAAGGACAAGAAATAATAAATGTTGGAGAGGATGTGGAGGAAAGGGAACCCCCATACATTGTTGGTGGGACTGTAAATTGGTGTAGCCACTAGGGAAAATTGCTGTTTTTTGAGGTTCCTCAAAAACTTATAAACAGAATTACTATATGATCAAACAATTCCACTTCTGGGATATGAAGAATATGAAAACACTATATTAATCACAGCATTATTTACAATAACCAGATATGGAAACAACCTAAGAGCCCATTGACAGATGAATGGATAAAAAAGATGTGAATATATACTTATATATGGAAGGAGAATTGACTCTGGGTGGTGAACACACAATGTAATTTATAGATGATGTGATACAGAATTGCACACCTGAAATCTATGTAATTTTACTAACAATTGTCACCCCAATAAATTTAAAAAATAATAAAAAAAAAGTAATGAACTAACAAAATAAAAACAAACCCATAGATACAGACAACAGAATGGTGGTTACCAGAGGGGAAGGGAGAGGTGGAGAGAGAGCAAAATGGAGGGAGGTCAAATATATGGTAACAGATTAAACTAGACTTTTGGTGGCAAGCATGCAATAGAGTATATAGATATCATATTATAATGTACAGTTGACATTTATGTTATTAACCAAGTTTATCTTAATAAAAAATAAATTGATTAAAAAGGAAAGATTCCTAGCAGTACAATGCAATCCTTTTAATTCAAGGAACTGAGATCCAGAGGGCAAGAAATTTATCTAAGGCCAGATTCAAACCATGATGGATGCCGGCGATCCTAAAATTTCCATGACGCCCTGCCAACCTTTGAGCTTATATAATTAATAAAGAAGAAAGGACTCTTACTTTATTAATGTGAATGATAGATTTCTTGAGAGTACTGTTTGAAAGCCAGGCAGTATTTGTCATGCATTTTCATCTTGTCACTCCCTTTTTCAGTATGGTTCTTAAATGTCAGGGACATTTTTATTGGCAGGCTGAACATTTATAATTTTTTTCTTTTCTTTCTTTCTTTCTTTTTTTTTTTTTTTTTTTTTGTAGAATAGAGAATTGAGCCCCTGGGACTTCAGATTCCTTTATTTTTCCCCCCATTCCTCCAAGGCTGCTGCCCATAGATATAATTTGAGTCCTCTAGTATAACAGCCTATAGATATAAAAGAACTCTTAACAATGGGAGAGAGAACAGGGAAATCAATGCTCTGTAGTAAAGATAGGGTTAAATAGAGAGCAGGGCTGCAAGAGAAGGTGAATGATCAACTCAGCTTGGAGATTCACATAATGTGTGATGCTTGAGTTGAGAGTTGAAGGATGAGTAGACATTTATCACGTGGGGAAGGTATTCTAATCATAGGGGAGAGCATGTGTAAGTGCTCGGTGTTCTGAAAATAATTGGTATGATCAGGCAATGCCTATTTTCTATCCTGGGATTGTAAAGTAAGCATGAACCAAATCACAGAAGGCCTATTCCATTTTAAACTTTGTCTCTCTACCTCTAACCTTGTCTCAAGTTGCTGTAACTGTCTAGATGAGAGATGAGGGTCTAAAATGTGGAATGAGACATGATGGATTTGAGAGATTTACAGATTGAACAGATGCCAGCTGAAAGTTATCCAAGGTCCTAGTTCTGTGGAGCCTCAAACTAATTGGGAGACAACTGGCAGCCAAGATATGGGAAAATTGGTAGTTTTCCAATTTCTTGTCTGATTCAAGATTTCCTGGGTTATTTGAGATTCATATCAAAGGCACTTTTTTTCAGGGACAATAGGAGGCATTTAGACACAGTGCTAATACTCGTGAATCTGAATTTCTTTTCAGGACAGTGTGAGAGCAGCTAAAACTTATAAACCATAAACCTCAGTAAGAAATGGGGTGAGAACAGTTCAAAGTTTGAATCCTGTTCATTACTAATATGAAAGGTTGCTAGGCCTTGAGTCTTGGTACAATTCATTTCCAATGCAAAGACACACAATAAATGATCTCTATTTTGATTGTACTGTATCACAGTAATTTAGATACATTGAGCTATTTCTTTTCTGCTTATATTTCAAAGGCAAATAGTGTACAGGCACATTAATATCATTCCCACTCCTAAAATTCTCTCTTACCTTCTTTCACCATAACTTTACCAATGTGACAGTTTGAATTGTCCACGCCAGCAGATCCATGCTAATCAATTTCAAACGTTGTTGAAATAAATGACATTCAACTTAAAAACAAAATGGTCCACTGGCCCCCGTAAACAGAAAATAACCTTAATGAGAAGACATTGGGCAGCTCAGGAAATTATCGAGAGCAGGAGAATTGGACTCAGGAATATGTGTGTATAGAGGCAGAGCTGAAAACTCACCACAAGAATCATCTGAAGGTACAGGTATCTGTGCTAGGACCTCATGCCAGCTGGTGACGTCACCATCAGTGAATCTGGAGCAAACAACACCAAGAAAAAAAGACACAGGAGAATTTCAACACTTTCATTAGTGGATGCAGCAGCAGTCAAAGTCCCATATACAAACATATGATTAACTTGAGCCCAGGTCATGTGTCCATACCCAGTTGCCAAGAGGACAAGGGAAAGTTGAATATACTTTTGGACTTCTAAGTTTGTAGCAGGAAGTAAGCGCTACTACACATCAAGACTCACATAGGACCCAATAAGAAGGGGTTCATGCTGGGTATACATTATCTGAATATATATGGACTCACTCTGGTGGTTGACTGGCTGTTAGTTAGTCTAGAATGGTCTCAGCTGGGATTAATGAATCTGTTCTATGTAATTTTATTTTCCAACCAGATTCCCTGTGTTCTCATGGCAATTGCATCGGTCTGATACCTAGGTTTGGAACTTACACACTGTCAGTTCTACCACATTCAACTAGCCAAAGTCCAGATTCAAGGGATGGGGAAATTGAGGTGGAATCTAAGACTAATTCAAACAATAGCCTCGATTATCCACCTTTCCTGCATCTACACTCTTTTTACTTTTAGAATGATGGACAAACTCTCTTATCTCCCTTTCACCTAGTCACCCAGCTTCTTTTCTATTCTTTCAGGTATTATCAGTAATTATAGTAAATGCACGGTTACTTTTGTATCACAAATGATTGCATATTTCACACAGTTCTGCATTTGATTATTTGCATTTCATGTAACTTGATTATCCCATATTCAGAGTGTATACATCTGTAGCATTAAATCCTAAAAGTGGAATTACTTTGTCAAAGACGCATGCATTTTAAAATTTGATAGTGATAAACAGCCCTCCATAAGAAGTATTAACTACATACCTTGCCATACAGAAATCTATATGATTACTTGTTTTTCCAAACCCTTTCTAAAATCCCAGTCATCAAACCATTTTATATTATAAATATGACTTTTAAAAAGGTATCACAGTGAATTTTTAAAATTTATTTTGAAATTTCAAACTTACAGAAAAGTTGTAAGAACAGTAAAGTACTGCCATATTCCCCTCATCAAGATTCCCCAATTATTAATAATTTAATTTTGCTCTGTGACCTTCTCTCTATATAAATATCCCATTGTCATTGTTTTCTGAGCCATTTGAAAGCAAGTTGCTAACATGATGTCCTGTCACCCCTAAATACTCCAGTGTGTATTTCTGGACACAAAGACCCTCTGTTACTTATAAAGCCACAGTGCAACCATCCCAATCATATTATCAGTACTGATATAACACTACAGTCCAGAAAGTATGCTGTGCTCTTCTCACTGCATCACATCAGGAGGCATGTAACACCGACGCACCCACCACTGTTGATGTTAACCTTGATCCCCTGCAGTTGGTGTCTGTGAATTTACAGGTGAAGAAGCCCGCCATTTTCCCCTTTGTAGTTGAGAAGTATTTTGTGGGAATATCTCTGATGAAAAATGGGATATTGACCTAGTCTCAAACTTCTACCCACCAGCCTTAGCATCTATTGATGATTCCCACTTGAACCAGTCATCACTGTAATGGCTGCTAAATGGGGAGGTATTTTCCCCATCATTTTTCTACATTTATTAGTTGACATTGAATTATAAGAAAAAGCACTTCCTTCTCTCTCGTATGTTTATATCAGCATGCACTTCTACAATTTTATTCAGTGGATTATAATCCATTACTATTCTTTATTTTGATGCTCAAATGGTCCCAGATTTGACTAGTGGGGGCCCCTTAAAGTTAGACCCCCATGTCCTTTGAGCATCTTTTTACTTTATAGCACAACATATCCCAGGCTTATCTTGTACTTTCCCTGACCTAGCCCTCGAATCATTCATTTCTCCAAGGAGCCCTGGTTTCTTTAAGTCAGAGGTCAGCAAACATTTTCTGGAAAGGGCTGGATAGCAAATACTTTAGGCTTTGTGGACCATGGGGCTCTTCATGACTACTTAACTCTGCTGTTACAGGGCAAAAGTAGCCATAGATAATATGTAAATGAATGGGCATGACTGTGTTTCAATAAAATTTTATTTACAAAAGCAGGCTATGGGCTAGATTTGGCTTACAAGCCATAGTTTGCTGACTCCTCTTTTTAGTGAAGGATGGTATTTATTTGATTTTTAAAAAGGGAGATATAATTGACTTATAACATTGTATTAGTTTTAGGTGTACAACATGATGTACACCTAAATATATGTGTATATATTGTGAAAAAACTACCACAATGACATCCATCACTTTAAAGAGTTACAATTTTTTGTGTGTGTGATGAAAATTTTATGATCTATTCTCTTGGCAACTTTCAAATATACGATACAGTATTGCTAACAATTGTACCATGCTGTACATTATCTCCCCTGGATGTATTTATCTCATAACTGGAAGTTTGTATGTTTTGAGGATGATACTTAGAAACCAAGATTTGGAAATTTAGTATACTCGTTGCTGCTAGGATATCTTGTTTCTAGGTTCTTGCAAGAAACAGAACTAGGAAACACACACACACACACACACACACACACAAAACTGTATCTATTTTTTTATATAATATAAAACTACAAGTTCACACGGATTACTTCCAACTCCAATTCAACACCTCAGGTTATTTCTAGCCTCCCCCCACCATTTGTAAATCCCTTCTTTGACTCTCATTATTGCTCAGTCTTTCTATATACAACCAATCTCCTGACCAGGCTGAGTATCTTCTTGGCACCATGCCAGAGCTCCAGCCCCACCTTCTCATCCCCACCCAGCTCCTCAGTTTCATATTTCCACCTCCAGGAAAAGGAAGGGAAGAGCTTAGTGTAATTTTAATTTTCACTTATAACTGAGGGTGATCATCTTCTTACATGGTTAAGAGCCATTGCTTTTTTGTGAATTGTCTGTTCATATACTTTGCCCAGTTTTTCTACTGGATTACTCTCAGTTCATACACATACTTTCCTGATTTTTCCATTGTCATTGGTATTTTTCTTATTACCCTATGGGATATCTTTTTCTTTTTCATGAATGCTGAGTAATATATATTTAATTCCTCAAAATGGAAACAGAATACTCTGATAGGAAACAAGCACTGAGGAAAAACACACAAAGAAAAATAGAAATTATGAATTAATATATCTAGTTATTAACTGAACTGAAAATGGCACCCAATACAGTAATTATCAAATTCCAAAGCTCATTGAAAATTTTCACCTTATAATGAGATTTCCTCTGACAATAAAACTCAAATGTAAAATGTAGTAGTGAGTAATATAAAGGTCTTTAGAGGTTAAAGAAAATAAAGTTAATGTGTAGCCACTCCTTATATGGACAATTAGCCCTTCAGAAATGTATTTTTATGTAATCAAATTTATAAGCTCTTGCTGAATTTCCTCCCTTTGCCAACTAGCCTAGTTGAGGGGATATTAGTTGCCCTGTATACTCTCAATACCTATGAAAACCAATTTTACTGGTATTGATTATGACAGAAACAGCTTGGCTCTATAGCTATCAGCTATCGTGAACAATTCACAAATCAGCAGGCAACGTCCTGAAACCATAAAACTCCTAGAAGAAAACACAGGTGGTAAGATCTTTGACTTCAGACTTGGTGATGATTTTTGGATTGGGCAAGCAAAGGCAACTCAAGTGAAAATAAATAGGTGGAACTACATCAAACTTAAAAGGCTTTACACAGCAAAGGAAACCATCAATAAAATTAAATGACAGCCTACCAAATGGGAGAAAAGATTTGCAGATCACATATCTGATGAAGGACTAATGTCCAAAATATGTAACTCAATAGAAAATAAAACAATTTGATTAACAAATGGGCAGAGGCTCTGAATAGACATTTTTTCCAAGGAAGATTTACAGATAGCCAGTAGGCACATGAAAGATGCTCAACAGCACTAATCATCAGGAAAATGCAAATCAAAACCACAATGTGATTTTACCTCACACCTATTAGAATGGCTATAATCAAAAAGACAAGAAATAATAAGTGTTGGCAAGGATGTGGAGAAAAGGGAATCCTATTGCACTGTTGGTGGAGATGTAAATTGGTGCAGATACTGTGGAAAGCAGTGTGAAATTCCCTCAATAAATGAAAAATGAGCTATCATATGCTCAAGCAATTCCACTTCTGGGTATTTATCCATAGAAAACAAAAACATTAATTTGAAAAGATACATCACCCCAACGTTTATTGCAGGATTATTTACAAGTAGCCAAGATATAGAAACAGCCTAAATGTCTATCGAAGGATAAATGGGTAAAGAAAATGTGGTATACATATGCAATGGAATATTTTTCAGCCATAAAAAGAATGAAATCTTGTCATTTGCAACAGAGTAGATGGACCTTGAAGGCATATGCAGTGAAATAAGTTAAACAGAACGAAACAAATACTATATGATCTCACTTACATGTGGAATCTAAAAATACAACCCCCCACCCCTCCTCAAGAAACAAAAAACCCCGAGCTCATGGATATAGAGAACAGATTGGTGGCTGCCTAATGTGGAGGTGGGGGTGGGTGCAAAATGGGTGAATGGGATCAAAAGGTACAAATCACCAGTTACAAAATGAATGAGTCACAAGGATGTAATATACAGCATAGGTAATAATACTGCATTGCATATTTAAAAGTAGCTAGGAGAGTGGATCTTGAAGATTCTCAGCATAAAAAACACAATTTTTGTACTATGTATGGTGATGGATGTTAACTGGACTATTGTGATGATCATTTTGCAATAGATACAAAATTAAATCCTTATGCTGTATACCTGAAATTAATATATTGTATGTCAATTATATCTCAATTTTTAAAAGTCCTGTGTTGTGGCTTTAGGAGTCATACCTGGAAACTTACTCTAGAGTCTATTTCTTCCATTAATTCTATGAAACATTTCATATCCTTTTAAGTTCCTTTCTGCTTTAATGAGAAGTAGGCTCAATTGTGCTTGAACTCTGAATAGATACACATTTTTATTGTTGGACTGAGATGCCAACTTCCTTTTAATGTTCACATCCTAAACTCAAAAACGTTACTATAATGAAAGTTTTTAACTTCATTAATATTGATGACTCTGTTGGAATTTGAGGGGGAAGGCTATGAATAGTAACCACTCATCTGAGTTCATAACAGATTGGGACACAGAGGTAGCAGTTGGTGACATGAAGATCAAAAGACCTCATTTTTTAGCTGATAAAGCTATTGGGAGAAATGTAATTTAGATTTTTGATCAAAAAGACTTGCAAATATTGCACCCCCAATGAAATTTACCCACTTGGCACAGGCAGAGCTGGACACACTGGCAGCTGGACACACTGGACTCCTGAATAAGGTCCAGCCTGTGAATCTGGAGCATCTGAACATCGTATACCAAATAACTATGCAACTGTCATTCCCCTTCAGAAACTGGGTTAAATCAGAACCCACAAATTATTACATTGGGTGGGCCCAGCAATAACCCATTGTTACATGGAATGGTATAGCCAGGATCAAGCATGAGCAGGGCTGGAAGACAAAGCAGTAAATAAAGCAGATAGCCCAGACCTCTAGTCATTTATCACTGTTGAACTTGTGTCCTTCCCTCAGGTCACACCCAAGGCAGCATCAGGTGATGGAGTGGTAAGAAAAGGATGTCAATTCTTTGAAGAGTTCCAGCTGGCCTAAAGTGCTCCAAATGATGGCATGGAAGAGACACTGTCTACTAAAGCCACAAATAATGTGCTGAGGACAGGGGCATCAGCATCTCAGTGGTGGCTGCCTCTGTAGGCTGGACCACTGAGAGCAAAGTGGACAGTGAGAATCTCCAGCAGCGGAGGCAGTGCATAAGCATCAGGAGCCAAGTGGACACAATCATTGTAATCAGCAGCATGATCAGAGTGTCAGCCGGAGGGTGACAATCCAGCTCAAAGAGATATGACCCAGGAGGACATCCTGCGGAATGTCACATGGGTCCACTATACAGCTAACATCATGTTATCCGGCTAGATGAGCAAAAAGTGGGTAATACTTTGGAGACCTTGGTAAGACACATGCATATGGATAAGGGTAAGACATAAACTCTGAAGATTTGGAGTTCTACTCAATCAGTACAATTTTTAAGGCTTCAGTGGTATTCTAGCATGCCCACTTCCTTAGCTTCTACATTCCTTCCTCTGCCCTCAGGCTTTTTCCATTCAGTGGGTGTTGCCTGTCTCCTTTTCTAGGCTTCTAATTGCCTTCTCAGTAGAGAGTTTGCTCCATCCAGTAGAGAGTTTGCTCCATCCAGTAGAGAGTTTGCTCCATCCAGTAGAGAGTTTGCTCCATCCCCTGGGGTCCTTGCTAGTGTATGAAATTCAATATCTTGAGAAAATATCCTGAAATCAATGAATTCTTGGCTTTCCAGGCTTATATTTTAGCCTCCTCAACTAGGCACCTTCGAAATTCAAACCTAGGTGTACTCCCTTGACTCCTGATGGTACATGCTAGCTACTATTGCAACAGAAGTATAGTTTTCCCCTCCCTTATCAGGCCTAGTACATCCACTGGGTGATCCTGCGATTTAACTCAGTTATCAGCCTAGAAGCCAGGAAAGAAAGTGGGTGGTGCCGGGACGGGGTTGGGGGCAGCTGTGGAAGAGAGACCTCTGAAATGTCTTCCACCAAAGGGAAAACACTAACTCTTCCTAGGGTATGTGGACTACCTCTGCAAACCCAGAGGATCTTGTAAACATCTTCAGGAACACCATCAAGATGTCCAGATCCCACGTTTTAAGGAGGACCCAAGTTTTCCCCAGTAAGGCCTTGACCTTTGCATAATGAAAATACCTTTGCTGAGCATTCCAACGTCTCTGGAACTCTGTGACTCTAACAACCAAGGGCTGCAGACTGTTGTTCGATGGTGTCTCCTTCCACAGGAGATCCAGGCCGCTTTGTATGCGGCCACAGAGGCCCTGGGACTCATGTTTATCCACAAACTGCTTATCAACAGCCCTCGGCCTCTCTTCCTGCTACAGGGCATCAGTACAACTTTGCAGTAAGTAATCAACTCTGCTGTCCATGTAGGATTTCTCCCTCTGTAGTTTTCAAAAGCCTGCATCATTGCACTTGCAGCATGCCCCAACACCAGAGAATTTTCAGGCTTCCTTTGGTGAAATCTTTGTCAACTGAGCCAGCATCTTGTGACAGATTCTACTTGTGCCCCATGTACCAAGGATGGGGTCTTCTTTGACCACTAGCCTTAGAATGGGCAGTGGGAGAGTCCATTCTAAGTTCCCTATTGTCAATTTTTTTTCTCAGACCACTTCTGGTATCACATGAGAAGCAGATGCTAAGACAGACAGGGTTAAACATGTGAGAGATCTATTAGAGAAAATGCCTAACAGAAAATGGAGAGGGAGCCAGGTGAGGCTGAGAGAGCTGTCAGGCTGAAGTGCCTATGGAACCTCCTGTGGAAAGAAGTAAGGTTGCATGGAAGCTTCTTAGACTGACTACAATTCTAAGTTTGGCAAAGCCATCACAGAATCCTTGAGCCACTTTACTTCCTTGCTTGTCCTGCCTGAGTGTCCAGTGTGAGGAAGACCAAGGGTTATTTGTCCCAGATAGTGGTGACAAGATGACAGTTCCAGTATTGACTCGGCTTTTGGGGAATTACAAGTCCATGCCCATATATTATGAGAACAAATCAACCTGGTTATGGACTTCATCAGACAGTGGTGGTTGTTTTTAATCACCACCTGGCATCTCTTTAAATCTAGTGGCTTATTTGGGATTTAATCAGGCAATAGCAAAATGTTGACAAAAATCCTAGATTATTGTTTTAGGTATATTACACAACTTGAGGCAGTAAAGTGATTCCAGATAAATTAAAGTTGAGTAGCATTCTTCTTTTGGATGAACTCTATTAATCAAATGTATTTTATGATTATTGTTTATTTAATCATCAAGCCTGAGGATAAGTTAAAGAAGATTTTAATTCTCTGGGAAATGTATGCCAAAGCATGAAATCAGGAAGATTGCTATACAAGGCAAAGGATATCTAAAACAATGGTGTTACCACACCTGGCTAGTTCATAAATAATATTTGTCTGATTTTACAGGCTACATGCCAATAATTAGGTCAGTTACTCCTGCTAAGCAAATATCTCATTCCAAGATAGTAAGGTTAGACCTTACTGCAAAAAAGCAACAAATTTTATAAATGTAGAGGCTTTTAATAAAAAGTCATTAATCAAATTATATAGACATGGGACATCTTTGGGAGGATATCCTCTGGTGGTGGCGGTGGGGTCATGGCAGTCAAGACCATGAAGATGGATACTGTTCACTCTTGCATTAGAATTGTTCACTCTGTCAATGTACTAATTTAAAAATTATGATAAAAGTCAAAGCTCTAAGTCATAGTTGGTACAATCATCACTTTAAAATCACATACTGTTTTGATAGTATAATGTACTTAGTGTAGGAAGTATTAACTCAGATTTACATATGAACATATTTACATACTACACGTTCTGTTTTGTTAAAATCTTGACATCCCTAGGATAACAGCTTGACCATAGCCAATGTGGCATGACCCAGGTTTCAGGAAATATGCCAATGCACCACTAACACCACAAGACCACACCATAGTAATCCTATACAACCACACCACAAGTCCTGGGGCTAGGCGAAAGACACTTCCATATTCACTCTGGTGTAAGAAATGAGATGTGTTGTTGGACTTGGGAGAGCGAGGAGCCTTGGAGTAGTTTTGCTGTTGGGGGTGAGCTCTACGTGGAGACAGACAGGACTGAGAGGGAACACTCAATCTCCTCTTGGTGGCCACAGTGGCATGGTAGAATCACCCTTTCCTGAGCAGCTAGGATCCAGCTAGGATGGGTCTCCGAACTCAAGGGGGCGAGTTGAATTCTGGCCCTGCTACTGAGGGGCAAGACTGACATTTTGGGCATGGAGTTATCTGTCTTGCCTTCCTGAATCTGAGAGGGGGACATCAATGAGGGTCACCACTAAAGAGAGAGCTCTGTTCATCAGAGTGACAAGGGATGAGCCCATCAGGATCAGTAACAGAAGGGAGCAGCCTGCAATAGCCAGGTGAGGAGGTTGGAGTAGAAAATTCTGAGATAGTCATTCCAGGGTACATGTCAGATGGTACCTTTGCAAATAGCTAGAAGTCAGTGTTCCCTCCCTACCCTATTTGGCAAAATGTGCCTGTGGCGACTAGGCCCATAACTTGGCCTTTAAAGGAAGTATAACAATAGCTACAAGCTAGCGACCTCAATGGATTATACTACATCAGCCCCAAGTTCAGTAATTTCACAGGGCTCAGGGAAATCTTCATTAAAAAAAAAAAAAAAATCTTCGTTGGCCACTTAGTTCAGAAGCCCCTGGTCTGAGATCTCATTCTGGGCAGCCCAGAGCAGGATGTTTTAGCCTTCTGTGCCCGGGGACTCCTCCCCCATCTAGGAAACTACTCCATCAGTGCTAGAGGAGCCATGCCTTCCCATTGGAGCCTGACTCTCCGACCTTTAAATAAGGCTCTAAGTTTCTGATACCGATAGGCAAAGTACCAGAAGAGACAGTTACTGTACTCTTATCAACTGAGGAAACATTACTCCTGTTACTCCAGGGATCCACAGCATTTCCTAGCTGGCAACTTTGTCAGAAAATTTTCATGAGGGGCTTTCTAGAGCAATAGCTAAGGGATGTAGCGGGCAATATCTTCCATGTTCCTGGAACAAAGACAATTATGGATCTCATTAGCCAGTGTTTTTTTCTAGCATCTCTTGATGTAAGTGGAAGGGTGGAAGGCATAGTACCAAAACGTAACACAACAAACGTGATTCTGTGTGCGGCCAAGAAACTATTGTCCCAGTACATGAGGGTCCTGTTCAACTTGAGGACGGAATGTGGAATAACAAGAATTAGATGTGCTACATGACCTCCAATCAATTCTTCATAAACATCACTTCTTTCAATTAGTGTTTTGGAAAGAGGCAGCAAATACTTTGAAATTAACCTTGGGTAAGGGTTTAGAGAAGAATCGTTTGCTTGTTCAAAGGCTGTCCAATACTTAAAATAATCAAATGAATATGGGGCAAAGTTTATGTTTAATACTATGATAATTAAGCAGATTAACCAAGGCCTCTGATCCAGATGAATCTCTAGCCTTGAGGTCCACTGGGCAAAAGGTTTTAATGTCCCAAGTGTACTGAATACTCAATTATAGGCTGGCACAGTTCCTATATATTTAGACTTTTAGGATATAGTCTCTTTTTATCCACTTCTAGAATCGTACTTCTGGCAGTTTCTTTAAATTCCTGAAGGCATCCCTGGTTTCAGGAACTAGACTTGCCCTCTGGTACCCAGATACGTCTGGCCAGAGGAGCAGAGCTCTTCCCCTCCTGTGATCCTGAGGGAATTCCGAAAGCTGAGATGGTGGTTCCATAAATCCTGGTAAGTGTTGCAGGCAAGAGACAGCTCCACCCAGGAGGGTCCTGTGAGCCACTAGGGTCTGGGAATGACGAATGAGAGAGGATAATACCTACAGGGTCAACTGGCTTAGAACTTAGACTAGAATGAATAGTTAGCACGTTTGCTCTCAGCTCCTTAGCTTTGATTCAAATGTTGAATATGTCATTTGGCCAGTTTCTCTCCAGGGAAAGTAGCGTCTTTAGGCCTGCTGGAGTTCATCTACCAAAAAGATTAGCAACGTAACAAGAGATTGTTTTATATTTATGTTGAATCATCCTTCAGAAATCTAACTCCAAAATCTACTGTGTAGAAACCCAACCTAACCTTGGTTACCACGGGAGACTGCTTAGAAGTCCATGTGAAGACAAGCATTGTTTTGTTCACCTGAAACTAATAAAAAAAAAAATCAAGACAGTACTTTTTAAGATCCCGTTCAGATGACTCATTTGACCAGCTAAGGTTGAAGACAAAATAATGAGGTCCAGGATGCAGAGTTGAATTGATATCCCTCTACGGAGATGTATTTGGACTCTTAGGGAGGTGTGGACTTTAGATGGGTCCACAGGGAAGCACTAGCAGTTAATGCTCTAAGTTCTAAGCCTTATAAGATGGGAGAAGGGTGTCAGGAGCATCTCTCTAATCCCGGCTGGTGGTGTAGATGGGGAGTGCACGCAGTTGTGCCCAAGGTGAACGGCAAGGGCAGCTGAGCTGTGATGAAATTCAGCGCTCTGACCAGGAGAGGGCAGTGTCTCATTACACAGCAGATCTCACTGAGGCCTGAGGCACCTTGGCGGGAAGCAACCACCACTGAGGAGCTGCTGAGAGGGCTTTCTGGGAAGAAATGACCAGAAGAGACTGTCACAAGCAGTCTTAGAAGGACGTCTGAGTTCTGCAACTGTGGGTAAAAGTAGTTCTTGGGAGGAGAATGGCCAGGTTGAGCTAAGTGACCCCATCACAGGCTGGTTAACAGGACCCCAAGAAAAGGAGGAGGTTCTGAAAGGCTAATAAAGCAGAGCAAAGAGAAACCAGAGAAGAAGCAAGAGTTGGACTGACAGGTATAGGTTTCAGAAGAGAACCAATCCCAGAGCGGCCAGAGGAAAGACTGGTTATGTTAGTGGGGAAATTGTGGGGATTGCATTTCAAAACACTAGTGCTTATGGCTTTGTTGACCTCGCCTCCCTCACTAAACAAATAGATTATGCTCCGAACATATACTGAGCTAGCATAGCTGGCACCAGTTGAGCAAGACATAGATGGCCCCTACTGTCTTGGATCTCTGTTTTCTGGTTAAGGCACTTGGTCTCTTTTAGTTGCCTTGGGAGGGATATTCTTGACAGTGGTTCAGCAACCCCAACTGTGCGGGTCCTTGCTCTTTGGAGGCTGCTATCTTGCCCAAAGCATGATGGTCCCTGGCTTATAGGTGCTGCTTTGGGTTCTATTACAATGGAAATGGAGGAGGGTTATGAAATGAGAGATACAATGTACCACAGAAAGAAAATAACCGAAGGCAGTATTATCATAGCAACTTTGGTTCTAAGATATAAACCCAGTGACCTTTGATAATTTTCTGGCAGCTAAAATATCTAAGGAACTAACTTACTAGAATAGTGGTTTATACTTATAAAACAGTGGTTTTAAATGCTTATTAAATATACTTTTCCTTATTAAAAACACTAATACTTTATGGCCTTAGCTTCCAATTATTTTGTCTCATGGTCATCTAATACTATAAAACTAGTACTTATTAAAATAGTGGTTTATACTTATCTGTTTTTATATAATTCTATTTGGTAACCAGTGGCTTACTGGAGCACATTATTTCACTGGCAGCCTCATCTGGAACATATGAGTAAATTACTTGCCCAACGTTCCTCATCTCTGAGAGTTGGACCAGCTCTGGATCCCAGGACTCCTGATTTAGTCCAGTGAACTTTGTTCATACGCCATCACACAAAATAGTTTATGTTAGCAGAAACAGTATCTACCTACTCTTTCAGGTCCCATGGGTCTACACATTAAATTGTAGGAGTTTTGAACATTAGTAAATCCTCTGGAGCACTCCTTTGTAAGAAGCTACCTGATGGTGATCGGGGAGCCAAGGTCAATAGACCCACTCTGTTGTATATGTACAGAACCTTGCTCAGGGGAACGGGGCTGAAGAAATTGGTGCGCTATCTCCTCCTACGAGCCTGGTGATTCTCCCTCCAGACACCCAACTGTAGAACACGAATCATTCTTGAAGTCTATCCAAAATACTGCAATGCCCATTGTGGGCTCTGTTTTCTCCTAGTTTCATGGTGCAAGACCAAAGTTGGCCTCCTTAGGCATTTGTGTTTGAGAGCCAGATGGAAGACAGACAAACAGAAAAATCCCTGGGGAAGGAGCCATCATAGGGAGCCAGACCAAGGGACAAAATAATTGGCCCCCAAGGCCATAAAGAACTTTTCAGTAGCCATGGAATTAGTGATTAGAGGAGTCTTTAGGGCAGGGGTGTCCAAACTGCGGCCCGCAGGCCAACTGCGGCTCGCAATCCATTGTGAATTGGCCTGCAGCAAATTCCAAAAATATATTTAGTTTACTTAAATAAACCAGGTGAGGCAATACATACTTCACCTCGAGTGAGTGGCCCGGCTGTGTGTGTATTTTACCGCATATGGCCCTTGGTGAAAACCGTTGAAAAAAGTTTGGACACTCCTGCTTTAGGGGTATGCTGGTAGAAACCTTGGAAAGCCCTATGGTAGGACGAGATCTGTGTAAAACATGTCGTCCAGGGTCTCTAATTTAGAGTTTTACCTTCATAAAACTCTGTTCTCAGGTATTCCCTAACTTGCCAACTTGTTGAACTCCCTCTAATTCCTTAAGTCACTGGAGCAGCTCACATCCAGATCAATATTGTATCTCTTATGTGCACCATGATTTATTTAAAGAGAATGACTTTAATCCAAATGAATGACTTAGTTTGAATACTTAGTGTTTGGGTCATAGCCGTGTTCAGATGCTCATGGTACATCCCCTCAGGTACCTACGGCTTCATTTACACCTGTAGAGGGTTTTTAGGTCTCATTCATGCTGGCAGCGTGCTCCCCAGACGCACACTGGGCCTCTGCTGGTGGGCTTGGCTTTTGCCAATCCAGGCCCTTTTCTCTGCGCAGCCTGGAAGAGTTGCTCCTGAAGGCAAGTGTGGGAAGCATACAGATCCTCTACAAAGGTGAGCTGCTGGAGTGTGGACTTCAGCACTGCACTCACAGGGGCTTTTCCTCATTCTCTGTTTCATGCTTCCCCCTTTTTCTTGGCGAAGAGAGTTTATTTAGGAGGTAATCTCAAATCCTTGTCTCTGGCTCTGCTTTTAGGGAAAGCCAAACTAAGACACGGACCCTACAGTTAGCAGATTTGGGTCACTTAGGAAAAAAACCCTATAATTCAAAAAGTGAGTGAGGGAAATGTACAATATAAATTATGAAACCACAGTAAGGCACCATTCAGTATTGAAAGAAGAGACCAGATGTGAACATAATTCTTGACCTCAGGAAACTTCCATTCACTGTTTTAAGTTTCCTCCATTAGTGAAGAAATAGGAAAATTGGCTTCAAATGTGCTTTGTACACTTCTTGTTGTTTGAGCCTTTTCATGATTTTTCATCTGGTGGTTTTTTTTTCTAATTCTTTGTTTTCAGTCTTGTAGGGGTCAATGAATCCTGGTGCTTGTCCTGTCTTTGCTACCCTCTACAACTGCTCTTTTCTCATTATTTAAAATAATGGTGGCTTTTGCCTCAGTTGTAAGGGAGAACTAAGCTTATTTGTTGATTCTGATTGAGAGGCTGAGGGAGACTGCCTTAAGAAACTGGCACCCTGTGCAGAGGGTTCCAATCCAAGATGGCAACATACGAGGCTCCTGAATTCATGTGAATTCAGACACACTGACACACTGAATCTACAGTTACACATGGAGCAGTTCCCTCGGAAACAAATCCAGGAACAAGCTGAGTGACTCTTACACATCGAGTGAATGAGAAAAATCCCACATCAAAATGGATAGGATAGGCTGCAATACACTTTTGCCCTAAAACCCACCCCTGGCACAGTGCCATACAATTGAAAGGGAACTCCCAACTTCCAGCTCTTCCCTGAGGAGTGAAGGGCTTGGACCCAAAGTCTAGCACCCCAACTTTTAAAACTTCCACCTGAGGGATGGGCTTCCAAAACACCCAACTCTAACCACCAATTGGGACCTACCAGACTATAGCAAACAAAGAATCAGTTCTCAACAGGCTCCTGACAACTCCCCATGACTATCCCCCAGGGCTCTGCACCAGGGAGGAGTCAGAAATGCCCATCTCAAGTCTTTCACTGAAAGTGGCCTGTTTACATCTCTTAAAAGCGGAAGCCTAAGGGTCAGGCTTCTAATTTAGCACAAATCTAGGGGCAACTGCTATCCTCCACATATCCAGGGAGGCAATTGGGAGCCATCTTTGCACTCTCCCTCTGTCCTGTTACAGGTCACTGGTATCTCCCTGAAAGGAGCCTGTGCACACATCTGGAGCCCCAGGTGCTGGTCAGGAGATGCACCCCTTGATCACTTGGCTCTAGAGGTCAAGTGAGGTTTGTGTTCTCAATTCCCACAGGACTGTAGCTAATAAAAAAATCAGGCGTTATCCTGCTATCCCCTACACTCAGGGATCAGTGCAGAGGGAGCAGACTGAAACACCCAGTTCCCAGTCTTTCTCTGAAAGAGATCTACTTGCATACTTTAAGAGCTGCTGCCTGAGGGTCTGGCAAGTAGATCTGACTGAGATCCTCCCCTTTAGGACATTGATAGGTCTTGGAACATCCTCAACTAGTGGGAGCCAATAAGACAAAAAAGGCAGCTTGAACAATCACAAAGGTTTGAGAGACGACTAAGATCTAGGGCTAATCAATTCATCTCCAAATGAGGCCACTTTTTCAAGACTGGGAGAAGTTGCTGTTTTATCTAATGTGCATAAGCAAACACAGATACTTAAAGAAAATTAAGAAACAAAGAAATATGTTTCAAACAAAAGAACAAGATAAAATTCCAGAAACAGACCTTACTGAAACAAAAATAAATTATTTACCTGATAAAGAATTCAAAATAATGGCCATAAAGATGTTTAGCAAGGTCAGGAAAATGATATGGGAACAAAGAAAATATTAAAAAGGACCAAACAGAAATAACAGCTCTAAAGACTACAATAACTGAACCGAGAAATCCAACAGAGGGGTTTAAGAGCAGACTAAACGAAGCAGAAGAAAGGATCAGCAACCTCAAGGGCAGGACAGAGAAATTTGTTTAATCAGAGCCACAGAAAGAAAAAAGAATGAAAGAGTGAAGACAGGGAATTATGAGACAACATCCAGCAGACCAACATTCACATTATAGGGGGGGTCCCACAAGGAGAAGAGAGAAAGGGGCAGAAAGCTTATTTGAAGAAATAATGGCTGTAAAATTCTATAATATGGGGAAGGAAACAAACATCCAAATCCAGGAATCCCAGAGAGTTCCAAATAAAATAAACTTTAAAAGAACCACACCAAGAAACATTATAATTAAAATGACACAGTTAAGACAAGAAGAGAATCTGAAAATCAGCAAGAGAAAAACCACTTGTTACATACAAGGGAACTTCCTGCTCCCCTGTAAGACCATCAGCCGATTTTTCAGTAGAAACTTTGCAGGTTGGAAGGGAGTGGCATGATATATTCAAAGTACTGAAAGAAAAAAATTGCCAACCAACCAACCAACCAACCAAACAAACAAAAAACCAAAACAAGCCAAAAAAAACTTTCTAGACAAGCAAAAACTGAAAGAATTCATCACCACTAAACCAGCCTTACAAGATATATTAAAGGGACTTATTTGAGCTAAACTGAAAGGGCATTAATTAGTAACAGGAAAACATATGAAAGTATAAACCTCACTGGTAAGGGTAAGTATATAGTTAAATTAAAAATACTGTAATGTTGTAATAGGCATAAATTACTTATAAATCAGTATAAAGGTTAGAAAACAAACTTAGTAAAAATAACTGTAACTACAATAATTTTTAATGGATATACAAAGAAAAAAGATGTAAACTGTGTCATGAAAAACCTAAAACGTGGAAGGGAGAGGAGAGTAAAAATACAGAGATTTAGTATGCACTTAAAATTAAATGTATCAGGTTAAAATAGCTTGTTATAAATGTAAGATGTTTTATATAAACCTAATGGTAACCACAAGTAAAAATGTATAGTAGATACACAAAGAAAAAGAAAAAGGAATCTAAGCATACCACTACAGAAAGTCATTAAATTACAAAAGAAGAGACAAAGAGAATAAGAAAGGAACAAAGGCCTTACAAGGAGCCAGAAAACACCAAAATGGCAATAGTAAGTCCATACCTATCAATAATTGCTTTAAATGTAAATGGAGTAAATTCTCCAATCAAAAGACGCAAAGAGGCTGAATGGATTAAAAACAAGACCCAACTACAATGCCTACAAGAGACTCACTTCAGATGTAAGGGTACACACAGACTAAAAGTGAAGGGATGAAAAACGATATTCCATGTGAATGGAAATCAAAAATAAGTAATCAGGTGTAGCTATTCTTATATTAAACGAAATAGACTTCATGACAAGACTGTAATAAAAATTATTTTAATTAAAGGCCTAAATTCCTCACTTTCTGAGGACCTCTAGAGACATCTTGATCAGGTCTTGAAAAAGGTAATTACCATGTTGAGCCATTTTTATAGGTCTAGTTAACTGGGACTTTCTTTTCCTTAAGATTCTGCGCCATATAGAAGCCCTACAGCTTCTTTTCTACAGAAGCTCTTTTATCTATTTTTAACTGGAGTAGTACTAACTGCTCATTGAAAAAAAAAGGCTTTTTTGAAAGCAGTGCCAAACTTTCAGCATACTATTCTTGGTTCAAGTTGTCCACACTTCCATTAGAAGGGAAGGAGGACATTGTGTGATTGAAACTACAAGGAACCTCCAGGAAAAAAGGGGGACTTAAACTCTAGTTGTCTCATCTACAACTAGGTGATGATGAGGAGACCACTGTTCAGAGGCTTAATTTCTTCATCTGGAAAAGGAAAAGATCTCCCAGGGCTTTTTGTGAAAATTGAAAAGAATGTGAACATACTGTACGAACTGCAGAACGTACAATAATGATTAGCAGGACAGCTCTGGTCTACAGATTGCTGGGTTTGTGTCACACTAGACTTTTTTAATCGAAATGTTTTACAGAATATCTGGCTTTTTGCCTTCTTTTGAAAAATCCCACATGGCAGCATTCCAATGGCAGGGATAACAGCTGCCTCCTTATACAAGGTATGTTTTCTTCTGTCCCCCAAACCAGACAAGGGCACTACCAAAAAGGAAAAATTACAGGGCAATATCCCTGATGAATATAGATGCAAATATTTTTAAGAAATGTTAGCAAACCAAATTCAATAGCACATTAAAAAGATCATACACCATGATCCAAGAGGATGCAAGGATGGCTCGAAATCTGCATATTAATCAATGTGATGCACCCTATTAACAAAATGAAAAAATGATAAAAATCATATAATCATCTAAGTAGATGCAGAAAAACCATTTTCCAAAATTCAACATTCATTCATAAAAAAGCTCTCAACAAACTGGGTGTAGAGGAAACATATTTCAACATAATAAAGTTTATATATGACAATTCCACAGTTAATATCATACTAAATGTGCAACAATTAAATGGAAAAGTCCTGCAGTTAAGACGGGTGCTTAGATACTGGTATCTCTTTATAAATGGGCCACCCCAAACATGATTGTAATACAGAGGAGTAGGCACCACCCCGACGATCCTCCATGTCTCTGCTTTGGGCAGTTACTGCCTGTGTCAGTTCGGGTCCTCCAAGAGTCAGAACCAGGATGGGTTAGACATGCAGGATATGGGGAGATGCCTATAAAGCATAAAGGAGGAAGGAGTGGGAGTGGGCAGGGAGAGACTTCAGACCATCATGCAGGCCTGACACCTGTGAAAGGAGAGAGGGAAGGAAGGGTAGGTTGGGAAGAACCTCAACCTGCAGTGCAGTTCTGAGAAAGCTGTGACCAGGCTGATGGGAGTCCTGAAGCCAAAATTGCCTGTGGAATGAAACCTGGCTGGCTTAGAACTCCTGATGTGCTCAGTCGTTGGCTGGGAGAGCCCCAGTCCCATTGGCCTCTGAGTGAACGTCACAGTGGATCCAAAGGGCAATAGCTGAGGTTGACAGTCAACTGATAGAAAACCTGAGTGGGGTACCTCCGCAGCCACTGCACTCGCCTTGCCTGGATACAACCCAGATGACTTATGACAGAGCCAGTGTTTGCTCTCTAGGTGAGTCAAGGGGTTTGGTAGAACCTAACATAGTATCATTTTCTTTCCTGCCTGAATTATTAAACAGTATCGACAAAGGACAAAAGTCTGCAGATGGTAGCCTTTCCCTACTGGTAAACCAGATACTGAAGAATGTGGCTTACATCTGCAGGCCAGTGAGCGTCTCAAAACTAAGCCCAGAATTACATACTTGGAAAGCCAGTCCAACAACACTGACCACTACAGAACTCTAAGTCACGAGCTGTCTGTGGAAAACTGAGAGCAGGCATGAATTGAGGAGAACACATATTTCCTGTGAGCCGCCTCACTCCCCACCAAAAGAGGAACAGGCTGGGTTACACATGTTCAGTTTGTCCTTTCAGGGAGGAGGGAAGGAGTGGTGAGAGAAAAGCCAAGAGTGAGTTAGCAACTGAACTACCTCTACATGGAAGGAAAAATTAGGAACGAGGAAGGACCATTCTCTTTCCTTCTGGTTCTAATTTGAGTGCCCTCCAAACATTCAAAGGTTTGAGTGCGAGAGGTTTATTTGTGATCCCAGGAGCTGAAGTGGAGTTGGGAGAGAGATGGGAAAGAAGGTGTGATAGATTATTTTTCTAGATGCAGGTTCTAGAAAACCTGCATCTAAAGCCTTATGGGTTGAGGGATACCCATAGGGTCATTCAATCCCTGTCACTTCAAGGCAAATGCCTTTAGAACCAGAGGAAACCTTAGGAAGAAAAGCTCAGACAGACGCTTGAGGTGGGAGGCTGTCCATTGCAGCTGCAGACCAGCTTGAAAATGACCAGGGGGCACACAGAACGGGATCAACAGCATCTGCCATGCTCCTGAATATGCCTAGAAATATCATCTATTCTAAGGTAAAGTTAAGTAGCAATTCTGAGTTTCTGCTACATTTTTGGGTTGTCACCAATGGCTGTATCAGTCTGTGATTGGTCCAGTTCTAGCAAATGTGAACTCCAATGTTTATTCTAGTAGCAGAGAAAAAAATAAAGTGTGAATGATGACTAATAGGACTGTGAGCGATGTGAGACTTTAATCCCATTGGGGGCAGGAGTCTGTGAGATTCAGGGTACATTTAGAACAATCTTTGACTTTCAATAGGGATATAGAGTGTATCTCTGTAAGAACAAACATTTGGCTTTGGGAAGTGTTTGAGCCTCTTCCTACTCATCCAGTAGTTCAATCTCAACCATCCTGCACCATATACAGTGGAGAAATCTATTAAGGGACTGGACTTGAAGTGCTCTAGCTCACTGGGGGTTTTCCTGCTGGAGCCCACCCCATCCCCCAAAGTCCCCATGTCTAGTGTGACCTGCAAAAATGGAAGTTAGACATGTGAATGCCTAATTATAGATTTCTAGAAACTGAGCTTCTGGTATGGCCCACCACTCCTAAGTGCAAGCCTCTAGAATTTCTACCCTCCTGGACTATGTCTTTAGTGATCCCTGGCCTACAGCTGATCAGAGGTCTGTTGTTTTCCCTGGTGTTTAAACAGGAACTATTCCTCTCTTGATGAAATCAGGATTGGTCCGGTGGAAAGGGAGTCTTAAAGAGCTGACTGGGGGAGGCAGACGGCTTGAAGTACTTCTGCGTTTTGTTTAGAAAGCCATAGCTTCTGGATCATTCTCCAATGCTCCTTTGCTCTACGGCATTAATAACACACAAGCCATCTGTTCTCTCCCTCAGATAGTCATTGCTGTCTAGGAAGCTGACTGTTCTTCCTGCATGAAGAGAACAGGGAATTACTTTCCCCTTTTTAAAATATGTACTTCCAGCAGTCTGTGTGGTGTAACTTGGCAAAGAGTCAAGATATTAACAATTTGAAACGGACTATTTTTGTCCTTAAGCAACTGTATTTATATGATAAAATGAACCTGTGGAAGGCAACAGTGTCTTATCATTATATCTAGAGAACGAGTGTGACAGAAACAAAAGTATTAATACATGTATCCCCCACTTATTTACCTTCCCTGCTTGTGAAGGGAATTCTGTCAGTGTCCCCTGACCACCCACACCCCCCCACCTCAACCTGTCCAGAAGTCCCTCGATTCTGGACCTCACTGGGCAGAAAGGTTCAAGAATAAAGGAGAAGGAATATTCAATCTGAAGTTTGAAGCATGCCCCATTCCATCCTCTCCATTTCAGTAAATGGCACCGTCCTCTTCCTGTGCTCCTCATAATCAATCCATAAGCAAGTGCTATAGAGCTTAGCTCTAAAAGATCTGGAACCAACCCATTCCTCCCTCGCCACGGCCACTTTTCTCACCTAAGCACCCTCATCGCTCCATAACTGGCCTGCCTGCACCCATTATTGTTCCTTTCAGATAATTTTCTTCAACGCAGCCAGCATTATTTTTTTGTAGAGACTTAAATTTATTATGCTACTATTTATGCTATCCCTCTATTTAAAACATGTTTTGGCTTCCTATTGCCCTTAGAATTAAATCTAAGCTTTTTAGGTACTACAAACCCACAACATGATCCAGCTCCTACCTGCTTCTCCTCTTTCCCTCATTCCATTTCTCTTCCCTCATTAAATTCCAGACAAGTGAACTTTAGCTTAGATT
This sequence comes from Rhinolophus ferrumequinum, assembly GCF_004115265.2. NCBI lineage: Eukaryota > Metazoa > Chordata > Mammalia > Chiroptera > Rhinolophidae > Rhinolophus > Rhinolophus ferrumequinum. Next base: position 33,388,445 of record NC_046288.1, read on the forward strand.
GGGGTCTCCTGAAAGCGGACCCTGAAATTAGGATTTATGTGCTCTAGTTCATTTTGAAGGAGATCCCAGGAAGCAAAACAAAGAAAGGGAAGATGATACAGGGAAGGGAGTAAAACAAAACAAAACAAAAAATGTGCTTTAACAAGTGGGTTATTACTGTGGGCAACTGGAGATCATTACATTGTAGACCCCCAAAGAACTGTGTGGAGTACACTTTGCATTGTCAGTCAGGGGGCGAGGAAACTGGACTACTTATCCATCTACTCCCATTCCTCACTACTACCCTGTTTCCCCGAAAATAAGACCTAGCCAGACGATCAGCTCTAATGCATGTTTTGGAGCAAAAATTAATATAAGACCCGGTCTTTTTTTACTATAAGACCTGGTCTTATATAATGTAATATAATGTAATGTAATGTAATATAATATAATATAATATAGTATAATATAATATAATATAAAGTCTTATATTAATTTTTGTTCCCAAAGATGCATTAGAGCTGATTGTCTGGCTAGGTCTTATTTTCGGGGAAACACGGTAGGAAAGTTGACTCCCTGGTACTTTTAGCCTTCTCCATATTACAACTAACCTTGCTCCCATGGCCATAGAATGGAGGGCCATAGCCTAAATTTGCTGCAGAGCATTCTCTTACACTGTTGCCTTTTATGGAACATAGCTTTCATTCACCTAACAAATGGGTCAGAGTAGTATTCCCAAGTGTGCCTTCTTGGAAATCCAAAGAGGTCTATCAAGTGCTAAGTATATTTTGTGGTGGTAGGAGGAGATGTCTCAGTATGCTTCAGGCCCCTGGACCCCTAAAAACTTCACCAATGTGGTAGGCACCTGATCCCCTGTAGAGTTTCGCTTTCACCACCCAGTGTGTTTGTGTGTCAGGCTATCCTGAATACTCCCCAGTTCCTGCTCTTCAAGTCTAATTAACATGATGTCATCAGTTTAGTGGGTCAGCATGACGTTCTATGGAATGACCAGACAATCATGTTCCTTCAAACTGTATTGTGACAGGGATCGTGGGGCAAGACCATGAATGCATAATTCTGTCCTTTCCAAGTGAATTCAAACTGCTCTGGTCTTTTTTTCATGCTAGGAATGAAAAAGCATGCAACATGAAGCTGAACAATAATGAATGCCAACTATAATATTATATATATATATGTATATATAGGTATGTATACATTTACAAGAGGCAGAGTACAGCATTGGGAGTGGAGATAGTGGAAATGGGATGGCTCGGTGTGATGTCAGAGGGATAGTGGATGGGGGGGCGGGGGGTCCACAGTGTGAGGGATATAAATGATAAACGTCTAAGAAAAAAACAACTCATAGATACAGAAAATAGTTTAGTGGTTACCAGAGGGTAAGGGGGGTAGGGGGTGGGAGATGAGGGTAAGGGGGATCAAACGTATGGTGATGGAAGGAGAACTGACTCTGGGTGGTGAACACACAATGGGATTTATAGATGATGTGATACAGAATTGTACACCTGAAATCTATGTAATTTTACTAACAATTGTCATCCCAATAAATTAAAAAAATAAATTAAAAAAAGCATGCAACAGCCCACGACCAATAGCCACATGCCAAGTGCCACACAGCAACTAGAATAGATGACCTATTCTCGCAAAGATACCACATCTGGCACAATAGCTTGGTTAGGTTCACATTAGTCCACCATCGTTCCTTATAATAAGTCCGTACTCGCATGTCTATCTCTCTAAGACTTTTGGCCCCTCATCAATACTCTGCCAAGGTAGTCTGGCATTCCCACCTCTATTTGGCCATCACTATTTTCAAGCTTTCACAAACCATCCAAGCAGTGAGTCAGAATTTAAGGTTCAGGCCAGGATTTGTGGAACTGGTCCTGAGTCACTGGAGAGTGTCCTCCACATTTTCCCATCAACAAACTTTCCCTTATCCAGTATTATATTTCATTCCTTTTCCCCCTTCCCTGGAGGGCCCCATTCCAGCAACCTTCAGATTCGTTTCCAGGCATTTTCTCTCCATTCCTGCCAGTACATATTAACCAGGTTGTGAAACTGTTTTGGTGAATCCCTTTTTTTCTTCTTAAAGCATGGATGGTACTTCCTTAAGTGGGCCATGCTGGCTCTTGATCCTCATTATTGGTCTAGAAAACACAAGGCGGGATGGGGTGAAAAATTTAGAAGGCCAAACATCATCTTGCATGGCATTTGCCTCAAGTGATATCTTTCGTATTTTCAGGTAGTGGGAGGTTGTTACACTCTAGCATTTCTGCCATCCCCAGGGTGTACAGGGGAATGTCGGCAGTTAAAATTCCTAAGTGCATCCCTCTAGATGTTTCTAGAGGTCATTATTCACTTCTTTCTTATAGGACCAGACTTTAGCACAGGAGAGTTGCTGGGACTGAGTTCAGTTTTATTTTTAATGCTGCTATTGTATAATCCGGTATCGGGCCTGATTTTCAACACAGTCTGCCCTCAAGCTGCAGCAAGCTATCTCTTTAAATACTGCTGGGGACACCCTCTACCTTTCATATTGTGACTGAGTTGGTAGTTAGCTGACTTGAACCTGTCATTTTCTTCCCTGAGGGCATCATTGGCACTTAACCAACCAGCGTCATTGTCCCTAAACTTATCATTGTCCTGATGTCTCTATACATGGCACAAGGCAATACGAGTACATCCTCTTCTACCTGTATCTCGGCCCAACTTGCCACAGATGAGAATCTTAGTAATTGTGACGCTACAGCACATCTAACCCTCTTACCACGAGCAATGAGGTTAGAAACCACAGGCAAAGCTATCTGAATCTGTTATACTTGCTGTTTAATTTCACAGATTTAGAAACTGAGGCACAAAGTAGCGAAAGTGGTCCTCCAGCTAGTTAATGGCAGAGCTTAATCTAAAATAAGTCCCCTGACTCACCAGCTAGTGTTGCTTCTGTTAGTCTAGGTGTAATAGAAAACTTCTATTTTGGCCAATAGACCATTTCTTTAAGGTGTATAGTATTCTTGATGCTCTTGATGCTCTACTCAGATGCCCTTTACCAGGTGGTGCAACCATCCCCCAGATGCTCTGAGTGTTGGCCAGTAAGAGCTCACACCTGCTCCTTTTCCAGAGAAAAGGCTCTGGGCAAACAGAAACCTGTGGGAGGCTGCACTACACCCCCTCCCTCCACCCACATCTTCAGCTGGGCCAGACTTTGGCCAGTGACTAGCTCAGGGTCTAAGAGGCTAGCCCCCGTGCCCTGAAATGCAGCTAATTTTATGGTGCAATTTATGCTTCAGAATTCCAGTGGGATCAGACTAAATTGAGACTCCACTAAGATCACATTCTTGCTTAGCTTTCTCATCTGTTCTATCTTGCTTTCCTTGTCTTTTTTCTAAGAACACTCACCCAATTAATCACTGAAGAATCTCCATATTAGATCTGCTTCTAGGGAACCCGGATTAAGAGAGTTGGTAGAGGAAGCAGACTCGAAGGATGGGATTCTAAAGTTGTATCACTCACTCTCTGTGTGACAATGAGAATGTGAAATCCTGGGAACTCCGTGATTGCTAAAACTAACAGAAATGAGGTACAGGTAGAGGAGAAAACTCTAGCTGGTGCAGTGCCTTGGACATTTGAAAAGTATGGTGGGGAGAGCAACCAACATCCCTTACACAATCCTTATAGTTTCTAAGTGCCATTGACTTATTAAAGACAGAAAGTGACACACTCAGATATATTAATCAATGATTTAAAGCAAGGTTCAAGCGTCAGATGGCCTCCTTGGCATTTTAAAAGACTCATATCTTCTGTAGCTCAAGGGCAGACACAGATGAACAGGGTCAGGACTAGGGTAAATGAGGTGTCTAGGGCTCAAAATTTTAGAAGGTACTTACGCTCAAGGTTGTACTAGTGCAAGGTCAGCACTTGCGTGACCTTGAGGATGACTGCCTTCTTAAGTGTTGTATCTTAGGTGCTTCACTTGCCTCACCCTATACTCAAATCTACAGCTGAAGAGCAGGCACAGAAACTAAATTTAACAGAGCGGAAGCCTGGGTTCTCAGCCCGGTAAAGAATCCCACACCAAAGTTCTGGCTCCAAAAAGGAAGGAATAAGATCTTGACATTTGGAATGGGGTTATCTGGGGAGATGGACTTGAGAAACCTGAATCTCCTGAACCCTCTGAGCCTGCGGAAGTAGTCCGTACCTTTTGTTAGAAGGCAGACCTCACTCCTTTCCTAGAAGAGTATGCAGAAGCCTCACATGAGACACATGCCTGATAAAACCCCGGCTTTCCTCAGCATCTACCCCCGACCTCATCTCCTGTCCACAAGATCCATAATAAGGGTCAAAACTCAGCAGAACCTTCTTGGGGAAGTGCTGGGCCTATTCAGGTAGGTGAGATGTCAAAGGAACTGCAGGACCTGGCTAACGTGCAGGCAGAAACCCGGAGACCATACATGGGAAAGGATCCTAGGGATGTTGCGTCTACCAGAGGAGGAACGTAAATCTGGATAAGGGGGATGTGTCAAAACGAGGCATTCCCCCTTGACACAGGACTTCTGCCGTGGAAAGAACCCTGAGTGACAGTGCTTGGATGGCTTTTGGAATCTTAGATAAAGTGATGGCCCACATTGAATGAAATAGAGATGCCAGCACTGCCTAGGTAGACCATTGAGGAAGGGATCATGCTAAAATATATACTGCATAAGACTTGACCATGATCTACTCTATAAGAGCAAATAGTGTTCCTCAGCAGGGTCTATAGGATACTGTGTTTAATGAGATGATAATGAATTCACTGGTAAGAGGACACCAGGTTTGATCAAAAGCAATCCTCTATGAGCTGAAACTGAGAGTAAGAGATGCTGTTATGGAACTGGGTTCTCCGGAAGCCAGTTGATAGGATCCCAGGAGATGGAGATGATAGGATCCCAGAAGAGCAGAGACTAAGTGGCCACACTTAATCCTCTGCACAAGGTGAGCAGAACGATCATAATGGACAAAAGTGTTGGATGACGACCAAGGAGGCCTGACCCACAGTCATCTATGGAGATGGCTCATACAAAATGGCATTCTTAGAACAGCCCATAGGAATACGCCTTAATGTACACAAGAAAAAGCAATCAAGAATACACGAGCAAGTTTGATGTCAGTTGCCCCAGGGGGAAATCATAATCTCTTGCTACCCTTTTCATAATTTAATATCCTGGCGTCTTTTATACTCTGCTTAACTTAGAAGTTGGTTTGTTACCTCAACTGATACTATTTTTTTTTCTTCCAGGGAGAATGCTGGTTCTTGCTCTTATATCAGAGATACACATTTGCTGCCAGATGAGGTTCTTCATGCTTGGAGGGGCTCACATGTCTATCACAATGTTTATTTGGGTTCACTGAGGTCCTTTCCAGGTTGCCTTGGTGCTACCAAGGAATTTCTCTTCACAGATTTTCCTACTTTGTGAAATGGATTCTAATTTCTCAGCAGACTGGAAGCATATTTGCTACTTCGCTGTTCTACATACATCTTTGGGCATATAGACAATATCCAGGGTGATGACACAGGGTAAGAACTAAGGTTAAGTTTACGTTAACGTACTTTTGAATGTTTAGATAGTGATTCAAGCAAAGTTTTTTTAAAGAAACATTTGATCTGACTCTTTGCATCTCCTTTGTGGTATTCAACACTCAAAAAAAAAAAAAAAAAAAGGATGTATACCCTTGATTGGGAAAGAGGTGGCAATGATTGAGGCAGAAGTTCAACTGTACAACTAGCAATTGGCAGATCATCCTCTGAGCATGCTTGTACAATCAAAAATTTAGGGTCATTCCTTATATTTTTCTTACCAGAAAATGAATTAGGCTTCCTGATAATGGGTGCCTCCAAGAGTCCCATTCCTGCTGGCAGACAGAAGACATCCAGGGCCTGACGCAGCACATTTGTAGTCAGGATGTTGAACAAAATTAAGAGCCTCCTTTGGAAATGGGAGCCAGAGGGGACTTCCAAATGCCGTGAGGTTGTTCAGTGTCCTCAGCTAATTATACCATCCTCCCAAATATGTAAAAGAGGAACTAGGTTTATGCAAAAAGAGTGGGATTCCCCTTTTGGCTCATGGTGGATTTTTAAGACTTCATTCTAAACATAATGTTCTTTCTTCCCCAGTTCTCCTCCTGCTTTAATCCTTCCTGCCTCTTTCTTCTTTTAAAATAAACAAGGCAAAATTACACTTACGGGCCCATCGCTGTCCTGTGATTAGATCATCCACCAACCATCTTGGTGTGTACAATATGTACCACTCAGGTTCCCACTGTTTGGGTGTTAGAAGGGTGCTAAGACGAGGGGCAAGGGGGAAGAGCATCCTGAAGAGTCTTTCTAGAAAAGCTCCATGGCCCCATAGTACTTGCTTGACATAAGTACTCTCAAAGAGGACCATATTTCTGGCAAGTAGACTAGCTCAGAGAATCACAGAATGCTCTCTTGTACAGGACAGTTCAAGGTCTATCTGCTCCAACTTTTAAGTGAGGATACTGAGATTCTTGACCATAAATATAAAATGAAAACTTAAGAAATGCGGGTGGCTTGATCCTGAGAGGGCTCAAGAGGCTTGCCTGAAGAAACCCAATGAGCTCCTCGCAGATCTGAAGCTAGAAAGCAGATTTCCTTACTCAGGGTTCTTTCTTGCAGACTGCAACTCTGTTAGTGTTTGGATGTTACGGTTGTGGCCCTGCTGACCTCTAGATCAAACAGATGTGTGCCCAAACAAAAAAATCCCCAAGCACTTATTTCTAGGACATCTCCCCCACTCACAGGCTTCCCAGCACAATGGGTCCAGGGACACTGAGTAAGGACTTTTGTACCCCTCCTCTCCAGTCTCTCCAACCCCACAAGTCCAGTCTTTGGGACAGAATTCTCTATACCAAACCAGCAGGCTGTTCTGTGAGGTCCTCAGGCTTTTCACCAAGTGAGTCCCATCTATACCATTCAAGTTTGAAAGTTGTTTTTTTTTACCTGGTTTTGTGTCTTCAAAAATACTCCACAGAGGCCTGCTCGATGATAAAGGAATATATTTCTTATAAAGGAAAGTTTTAGAGCTGATACTTGCCCTGAATAAGACTGGCTCTGCACTTTCAGTACTCACCATTCATTCCCCCAGCCCTCAGGGTATTCAGTTGCTATAGGAGTGACTATTAACTAAAGTGACAGTCTTCCCCTTTCATCATTATATGGGTCTCCTCCAATTTATTGGAGCCATTACTAACATTTGCATTGAGTTCAGCTATTTTCCACCTGCTATTAAGCCAATTCAATTGATCCTCACAACCATGGGAAGTCTTAAGTCATAAAGATCTTAATCTCTCTGTCATTATCTTCCTTATTTACCAAAAAAGGAATAAATGCTTACTCAAGGTAACTCAAGGTATGCAGATAGAATTCCAAGTCTGGCTTATTCATATTAAATCCAGGGTTCTTTCCACTGTTTCATGCTATCTTACCAGTTCTAGATGACGTCTTCCAACTTATCTAATTATTTTTAAATTTAAAGTTAAAAGATGTTTTCTCCTATGGTATTTACTGAAAGATACCTTCAAAATTACGGAATCAGCTCTCAGCTACTTCCAAAACACCATTTTCTGTCTTTAGCATATTTTGTGACCCTTAAGGTAAGATCCTCACATTCTTTTTCTGCAGTAGCAGTACTGCCCAGTTAGAGCTCCTTGTGGATGAAGGAATCAGTATCACCAGTGCCTCTGCTCTTGATGTCTGTATGGTTCTTCCTTCTTTTTCAACCTTTCCCCTATCTCCCTTATCCAAACACTTATACATAACAGAGATGATAAACACTTGGGTGTTGGACTTACCTTTCCATGTACTACTTCTCCTTACAGGTCACTCTCTAGTAAAACTGAACAAAATGTGAAATCCAATGTGAAGATTGGATAGTTTCAAATCCCACTGCTGACCTCTGTGATCCCCAGAGACTCTTGGAGACCAGAGCTGTATGTACCAAGTCATACCACGCCAAGCATCTCTGGTTTCAGTGCTATAGTGGATACCTGGGATAGCTACACAGCACAGAATAATCCCTTCTTCTTCTTCCAAATTAAGGGGTAAGTTCCTGGAAGCCATAGTTATATTACATAATTTTGTCTCTCCGACATTAGTTGAGGCTGGGTAGATCCTGTCTGACCCAAAGAGGATCAATGAGATCCTCTCCAAGGACGTGGAATTAAGTCAACATGTTAATGGGTGGCTAGAAATATAAGATGTAAATTTAAGAAGTGTGGGGTGGCTATATTCCATCAATAGCTTAGGAGAGCAGAGAAGAATTATCTGAATATATAGAAACAGAGATGGGAAAGTTCTGGAGGTTTACCAGGCTTAAATTCTTGTCACTTTCAGAGGCCCAGCTGACTTCTTAAGCTTAGAATCAATTCAACAACCCCTTCTTAAAAGAAATTAGTTAAAGTTGGTTTACTTGACACTAGAAAGTCATAACTTATAGAGCTGCTTAAATTTAACCATAAGCTTCCCCTTTATCTTGATTTCTTATTCTCTTGAATTCCTGCCAGGACCTGGAGTAAAAACCTTGCAAAAAATTGATTTTTGCTCATGTGCTTATCCTAGTTTCCTTCCTGCCTGCTTCTCTCCCCACTGTCTAAGCCACATCTTCTTTTGATATTGCTCTTCCACTGCCAACTGTAACTTCTGCTGCCAACTGTAACTTCCATTTTCCTATACACTTCACAGCAAATAGACTACCTTTATACTTTCTTCCTCTAACTGAGACCCTGACATGCCAATTTCTTAGACTCACTTGGGAAGAATCTGCTCATTCTCCCACAAGAACTTAAAATTTGCATGGAATCCTGTCCACAGACAGGTCATGGGTCTTCAGCCATTCTGATAACCTTCCTCAAGAACTTGTAATACCGGTCATTATTGCTATCATCTTATGAAACCTCCCCCAATTTCCCAAGTGCACACAGATTTATTGAGGATTTGGAAACCTGGAAATGGTCACACTCTCTGACTCGACTCCTATCATCCTCAGCATATTCATTATCTGTGTCACTGTCCCATCCTCTATTCTAGTCTCTTTTTCGACCATCTATTCTCATGGCCTTCACTTAACAAATATGAATACACTTTCATGGCAAATACTCTTGGTCGCCTGCCTACTATGCACTCCCCTCCTCTATTGTTACTTTTCTCAATTGAAGCTGAATATATCAGGTACTCAGTTACTTAGCCGCCCCGGCCACTAGATACATTGGTGGCTAAGTGACCCAGTTATGACCAAGGAAACAGGAAATTTTTGGAAAATGTTTCCTTAACTGATAAAAGGAGAGAAGCCAGTGAAGAGACCCTGAATTTCCCTTTCTGCTTGTGGACTTTGTCATGTGAAGATATGATGTTTGGAGCTACTGCAGTCATCTTGTAGCTTTAATCGCTGAGGATGGTAGAAAAGATAGATAGAAAACACTACATTTCTCATGACATTATTGAGCTTCCAAACAAACCAGCTACTTCTGGATTTCTTGTTACTTGAGAAAAGTATAGTCCAAATGTTCGCCACTTTTAGATCAGTACCTCTGATACCTGTAGTTGAAAGCAACTTGAAATACACACACACACACACACACACACACACACACACACACACACACACTATTAGCACACCAAGAAACTTATTGGGAAATAAAGGAAAAGTATGAGTGCTAGATTATATTTGTTAGACTAGTGGTAAACTAGACTATTAAGTGCTGACATTACAGGGTTGGTGTCTGTTTGTTGTATACCTAAAGCTTACTTTGACACCAAGAATATAATACATGCTCAATAACACTGAAGAAAGAATGGCAGGAAATGAAAACTCAACTCCTATGTGCCTGCGTGTGTGTGTGTGTGTGTGGGTGAGCATGCAACAACTTTAGAAGGATATTGACTTTATGACTTACTTTGGGTGCGGGGAGTGGTATGATTGTGTTGAAGTAGGAGGAATCAGTATTCTACCCTGTTTCCCCGAAAATAAGACCTAACCAGACAATCAGCTCTAATTCATCTTTTGGAGCAAAAATTGATATAAGACCTGGTATCATATCATATATATCATATCATATCATATCATATCATATCATATCATATCATATCATATCATATCATATCATATCATATAAGACCCGGTCTTATATTATAGTAAAATAAGACTGGGTCTTATATTAATTTTTGCTCCAAAAGACGCATTAGGGCTGATTGTCTGGTTAGATCTTATTTTCAGGGAAACACGGTATATCAGACCTTTGGTGTTTTGGTTTCTTTAAGGAAGGCATGTGGATGGGTGGGAGAGAGGAAGAGGGGAGAGAGGGAGGGAGAGAGAGATTGAGCATGAGAAAGAGACACCAGTGATCAATTTCCATTGAATTGAACTCTGGTTTTCTAGATGTCATGCAGTTTTCCCAAGTGATAATCAGGCAACGTCATAAACTAACCTTACAAGCTTATGTATTTCAAACATTAGTGTTACTAGCATAAGGCTTTGAATTAAATGAGAGTATCACATCTTAGTGAAATTTTTAAAAAACATCAAACTAAATCAAATTCATACTGTGTTTCTTGGAGTCCCACATCTTAGCCAGATTTATATGCCAATAATTTCAGCATTTGGTATACTTTCTGTTGTATACCTTTAGTCTATTCAACTTCACTTATACATAATAATGTGTTAGATAAAACTTTTAAAAAAACAGAAAGTAAGAATTAGATATTATTCATATCAAACATTGAAGTACCATTCTTTTTACCTAATCTTAGGAAGAAAAAATTTTTTATGGGGAAGATCTCTAAGTCTAAAAATTATATCATATTCATAAATGAAACTAGTCTCAAATTCTACTCTGAGTAACAGTTTTCTTCATTGCTCCCTGAACACCAAATTTTTCACTATAGATATAAGACATATGCTCTTTCAGCTCACTGTGCTATGGAGCTCAAGTGTGACACATTTATGTTGGCAGCCCTTTAGGGAGAACAAAATAGCATCAAGAACACTGAAGTCCTACAGTGGAGGAGGTTAGAAATACAAATGTTGAAGCACTAAGCTCTCGAAATAATAATTTTCCTAATCTTATTAGCAAGGAAATATATGGGCATAGCAATGTATACTAACTCAGCGTGTCTACCTCTTTACTATTTAAATATTGCAAAGCACTGTAATACAGTGTTAACTTGAGTAGACTAAGGGACTATCAAATGGGCACGAGAAGTCTCTGCTACACCACTTTTCTTTGCTCCAGATACTATTCTAGGCCTTAGAGATATCTACTTACTTGTTGGTCTCAGGATTCCTTTACAATTTTAAAATTTATCGAGGACTCCAGAGAACTCTTTTTTTCATGTATGTTGTTTCTATTGATATTTCCTATATTGAAATTGAAACTGTACCTCTTGATAAAGCACATACATTTAAGGAAAAAGGACAGACAAGGTTATATAAGGTCTGATAATTAAGTTCATGAAATTATTGCAACGGTGTTGCCAAGCTTTTTTGGTATCAGATGGATTATTCATTATGAATTTGTCCAACTGGACAACCAGTTAACAAGTTTACTGTTTGGAAGTGCTGAAAATACTGTGTGGAAAAGTTAGATGACTTGAACTTTTCACCAACAATTCATGGCTCTTGCATCACGACAATGTACCAGCTCACACAGCACTGTCTGTGAGGAAGTTTTGAGCCAGTAAACAAATAACTGTATTGGAACACCCTCCCTACTCATATGATCTGGCCCCCAGTGACTTCTTTCTTTACCCGAAGATAAAGGAAATATTGAAAGGAAGACATTTTGATGACATTCAGGACATCAAGGGTAATACGGCAGCTCTGATGGCCATTTCAGAAAAAGAGTTCCAAAATTGCTTTGAAGTGTGGATTAGGCACTGGTGTCAGGGCATAGCTTCCCAAAAGGAGTACTTCAAAGGTGACCATAGTGATATTCAACAATGAGGTAGAGCACTTTTTCTAGGATTAGTTTGCGAACTCAATTGTCAGATCTCGTACTTTCTTCCATCCAAACTCATCAGTTTCTTATAGGGCATCCTTAATTGGGGGCTTCTGCTCTTGGGATGTAGAAGTAGAAAACCAATACTGACTGATTCTCAAAGGGAAGAGCCCTATTGCATGCTGGAAGGGAATACCAAGCTTGTTTTCTCTCACACTACCACATCAGTTTCAGGATTTGAAAATCAGTGCCTTTGGTGGTGCAATAGCTTTAACAAAGTTCTAAATACCCAATGGAATTAATTATCCCTTCCCTAATACTATGGACTAGGTGCCCTCTTGATTCCCATTTTAAAGAAATCCAGTGATAAAAAGTTGATAACCAACATAAATACATGAATAAATTGCATTTAGTTCAAACTTAAGGTGAACACAGAAATATAAATATCTTTGCCCTAGAAAACAGTTTGAGGCAAAGTTTACATGCAAACATGTTATTAGAAGTTGCACTCTCAGGGCAGCAAGAGTGACAGAAAGGGAAGTGAAGCAGGGAAATTGGGAAAGAAATACAAGGTGCTGCATTACTAAGGAAGCTATAACTTCATAAAGACACATAGCTGGTTGCTTGGACACAGGACACATCTCTGAAAAGGCCATGTGAAAGGTGCCACCGAATCTTAGAAACCTCTGGTGAGAGATCAAGAGGAAGGATACAAAATTTGTTAGCTCCCTTCTGTCTCTCATTGGTCAAAATTTTCTTATGGAACAATAACTCACCCACACTTCTGGTTTACATTACGTGGCCACTTCAGATACCTGCTGGGTAAGCAAGAGCCTCCATGGGTCTAGTTAAGTCAAACCTTGGCAGTGGAGCTGCTATAGGCATTGCTATGACAACACCATGGAATCTATGCCCAGGGAAAGGATGAGACAACTGGTGGTATTTGAAATTAAAGCTATAGCAGTAGTGGCCATTGAATAAGGTTGGAAGTGCAGCTGAGAAAATCTGGGAAGATACATAAACTGAGTCTGGTATAAATGTTACTTGACTAAAAAGAGATTTCATACATACATCTGGAATTTGAAGAATGCAGTTACCACAATTTGTACAACATTTTATATCTAGGCATTTTCTAATTATTAGAAATACACAGGGACAAGAAGCCTAGGATGAACCAGTAGCCTAACAAATATAGTCATCTTTGCTTCCCCCTTTAAAAGCTACCCTGCTTTCTTAATGGATTAAAAAACAACTTTGGTTTTACACTGTTTGAAGCTTACTTGATGCCAAACAAGAGAAAAACTAGTTCTCATTTTCCTTTAGTTTCTTTTCTTATTTTTGAGTTCTATGATAACTAGTACTATTTGGAACATTGTTGGGTTGAAAAATGTTTAAAAATGAAACAAATACTAGCAACCACAATTAATGGTCAAGAGACAGTTCACTGCTTAGTTGGTGGTCCCTTGGGCATCTTTACTTTGATGGATGGTTCTTAATAGTATTATATTGAGTAACTTAGAAACAGAGTTCAAAAATCCCCAAATGTCATAATACATCAGATGTTCAAGGCTTTTCCATCTAGAGTCCAGAATATGACACCTACATAAAGCAGTGAGCTTTTTATTGATCTGGGATTCCAAGTAGCTATGTGCTGTCCTCACCTTAAACAGATAAAACTTAAAAAAAAAAAAAATGTTGATTTTTTTAAAATACAGTGACATGAAAAGTTAGATCTCCTTCCAGAATGCAAATCACCCACCATTCCATTTTGCTTTAGTGCATACCATCTCTGAAGATCTGGATTCTAAATATAGTTTAGCCCTACCATCTGCTACCCCACATTCTTGAACAGCAAAGAAGAGAAGTAGATAGTCGCATGCCCATTCCCACGAGGATATTTTTATCAGAGCTTTTAGTGTGTGTCATTTATCTCATTCTATACAGACACTGCCTCCACATTTCCTGTCCACCCACTGCTTGATCCAGTCCTGGCTCCTTCTCGATGCTTCAGGAGGACACTTTATCTGATTGATTATTTACCATGCGTAAAAGCACATCATCTGGCACGTGTGAATGCCTAAATAGCACTTCAGTACTTCACTGGCTCAAAGCCTACTACTCATGCACAGAGGATAGCCAGCAGGCGCAGAAGCTACAGAAAGAAGAGGAACTGTCTGAGTACATGAACACGCAACAATTCCAAGGCTGGAGGCTCATGCTAGTGACGATTACTCTGGTTATTTGTGAGGACCCAAGGAAAGAGCAACCCTCTCCCCGCCCAAGGTACATCAACCCCACGCTTACAACATAATATTCCCTGACTAGGCAGCCTTGGTGACTGATATCCTAACATCAGAGATGCTCTCTTTGAGTTACCACATAGTTGATGCACAGTAGATCTTTTTCAAAGTGGAGGTCTTCTGCGGGGCAGAGGCTACTACTATTACACACTGGATTTATTGGGATAGAAATTTTTCATTCTCTTGTCAAAGTGCAAGTAGTGGAAAAACCTAAGTGTTCCTGGGTGAGACAGGGAAGGAGAAAATTGAGAGCAGGGAAAGTCCATCATGGTGGGCTGGGAAGCAAGGTGAGAGTTATGAGAGTCACCCCTGTTTGGTGTTGGGAGGAGACCATGACCAGTTTTACCTTTACCACCTTGCTCAGGACCATCCTGGGAAACACAATTTATAAGACTGAGGATGGTGGGTAATACAGAACTACCAAATCTTACCACTTCATTTCCCCATGAAATCCCTTTAATGCCTTTCCGCTGACAGCAGCAGTATCTTGTCAAACATACACTCATAACCTATGTTATGAGCAATGTAGTAATAAATAATTTATTAGGAAGATAAGTAATTAAAATCTTCAGCCATTTACTCTTTCTTGGTTAATGACTTTAACAAAAACTCTGAAAGGGATCATGCCCTCCTGTTTCAGACACATTCTTGGATAGAAGAGAGATGATGAAAAATAGCGAGCCTGCCTTGAGATGCACAGAAACCACAGCCTATCTCACCCACGTCTACAGGATCATGCCCAAACTCTATAGCATCCCTACAAGGCCTTTTGGGGTCGGAGCTCAGGCATCTCTTCAGTAGCACTTCTTGTTATACTTCTTTTATACTATTTGCCCCTACCATACCAAAGGGTTTACTTTCTTCCCAAATATGCATTTCCTCTGCCTCACACTACCTCCTTTCCAGTTCCTTAATTTTGGAATATTTTACTTAATTATACTGTTATAATTTTTTAGAGTGTAAGACTTCCCTGACAAGCTCTTTTTTATAATGCCACCCTTACCTGTAGAGAGGCCTCTTCTTCTGGGTTCTGCTTACCTGTTTACCTCCATTATTAGTTCCTCGATGTCAGAAACTGTCTTATTTTCTCTGTATCCCCAGTGGCTACAACACATTAAATGTTCTTATTTGCTGGTTAAGGAGATATAAACAACTTATACTGAATAAATATTTGTTTCTATAAGTTGTTCAGCTTGTTTGGATGTCCATGTTGCTTCAAATTAGAGATTCCATTTTGCTTTCTCTGTACTCTGTAATTTAACACCAATCTCATTGCTAACAAGCAATGGACTGAGAGTTGATATGATTACAGAGAGCTATGTGTACTTTGTGTGTATATGCAAGACTGCTCAACTTGCTTGGACTCTCTCTATTGTATGTCTAACAAGTTTTACAGTATTTTCCCTTAGTGCCGAGTGAAGAATTATTTCTGTATGAATGGAAAGGGAAAATACTTTAGTAAAAATAACTTTACCCAGGAGAAAGGGTCTAGGAAAATGGCAGAATACGAATCACCAGGAATCTGTCTCTCTACATAGATGACAATTCCTCTGGCAGAATCTGTGTGATGTAATTCCTTTGGAACTCTGAAGTTTGTTGAAGGCTTACAACTTCTCGGAGAAGACTTGGAAGGTAAACTGTGATTAGTTTTGGTCAATGTCAGCTCTTAGGACAATAGCAGATGCTCATCCCCAACCCCCAGCCACATAGCAGGCAACTGTGCATGTGTTTCTGGAGCAGCTTGCATACCCTTGCAGGAGTCCAGGTGAGCAAAAAGAACCTTGCCCTCTAAATATTGGGGATCTGTGCTCTGATTGATGATTGCTGCTTCTGATCACAAAGGTACAATGTCCTTCCTTACAAGTAATTAAAATTAAATATATTTAACACTCCAATCAAAAGACAGAGATTGGCAGAATGGATAAAAGCATGACTCAACTATATGCCGTCTACAGGAGACTCAACTGTGATCCAAAGACACAAACAGGATAAAAGTGAAAGGATGGAAAAAGATATTCCATACAATTAATAACCAAAAGAGAGCAAGAATGGCTATACTAATATCTGACAAAATAGATTTTTAAATTGAAAAGTTTACAAGAGACAAAGAAGGACATTATGTGTTAATAAAAATTTCAATACAGCAAGAAGTACAATAATTATAAACATTTACACACTTAATGACAGACCATCGAAATAAATTAAGCAAAAACTGGCAAAATTGAAGGGAGAAATAGAGATCTACGATAATAGTTGTAGACTTCAATACCCCTCTCACAATAAGGGTAGAGTAACCAGACGGACTGTAAGTATGAAAATAGAAGACTAAACACAATAAAGCAACTATATCTAACAGACATATATAGAATACTCCACCAAACAACAACAGTACACTCATTCTTCTTAAGTACACATGGAAAAATTTCCAGGATAGACCATATTTTAGGCCACAAATTAGTTTCAATAGATTTAAAAAGATAGATATACAAAATATCTTTTCTGACCACCATGGGATGAAGTTAGATATCAATAACATAAATAAAACTAAAAACTTCACAAAATTGTGCAAATTAAGTAACACTTTTAAACAACCAATGAATCAAAGAAGAAATTATAAGATAAACTGGAAAATACTGAGAGACAAATCAAAAAGGATAATACAACGTAATAAAAGTTACGGGACACAGCAAAAGCAGTGCTAAGGGGGACGTTTATAGCTTTAAATGCCTACGTTGAAAAATAAGAATAGTTTCAAATCAACAACCTAATTTTACAATTTAAAGAACTAGAAAAAGAAGAACAAACTAAACCCAAAGCTAGTGGAAGGAAGCAAATAAAAATATTCGAGTTGAACAAAATAGAGAATAGAAAAGCAATAGAGGCAATCAATGAAACTAAAAGTTTGTTCTTTGGAAATATCAACAAAATTTACAAATCTTTAGTTACATGAACTAAGAAAAAAAGAGAGAGGACTCAAATACTAAAATCAGAAATGAAAGTGAGAACATTACTACCAATTCTAGAGAAATAAAAATAATTTTAATAGCACTATGAACAATTGTATGTCAAAATATTGGATAACCTAGATGAAATGGACAAATTCCTAGAAACACAAAACATACCAACAGTAGAAAATATAAGTAGACCTACAACTAGTAAGACTATTGAATCAGTAATCAAAAATCTCCTGACAAAGAAAATCCCTGGCCCTGATGGCTTCACTGGTACATTTTGCCAAACATTTAAAGAATGAATACTAATCATTTTCAAACTTTTCCAAAAAATTGAAAAGGAAGGAGCATATGCTAAATCATTCTATGAAGACAGCATAAACCTGATACTAAGCCAGATAAAGACACTGTAGGAAAAGAAAATTACAGATCAATATCTCTTATGAACATTGATGCAAAAATACTCAACAGAAAACTAGCAAAAGTAATTCAGCAGTATATTAAAAGGATCATACATTACGACCAAGTGGGATTTATTCCTGAAATGCAAGGATGCTTCAACATGTGAAAATTGCTCAGCATAATATGCCACATCAACAAAATGAAGGGGGAAAACCACCTGATCATCTCAATTGATGTGGAAAAGCACTCGACAAAATTCAACACTCATGATAAATATACTCAACAAAATAGGAATAGAAGGAAACTACTTCAACGTAATAAAAGTCACATGTAAAAGACCCACAGCAAACATAATACTCAATGGGGAAAGGTTGAAAGCTTTTCCTTGTTTCTGAAAGATCAGAAACAAGGCAAGAAAGCCCACTTTCACCACCTCTATTCGACACAGTACTGCAAGTTCTAGCGAGAGAAATTAGGCAAGAAAAAGAAATAAAAGACATCCAAATTGGAAAGGAAGAAGTAAAAGTATCTCTGTTTGTAGATGATATAATTTTATATGTAAAAATCCTAAAGTCTCTACAAAATGTTCTTACATCTAATAAATGAATTCAGCAGAGTAGCAGGATACAAAATCAACACAAAAATCTACTGCATTTCTATACATGAACAATGAACAACACGAAAAGGAAATTACAAAACAATTCCATTTATAATAGCATCAAAAATAATAAAATAGTTAGGAATTAATTCAATGAAGGTGGTGAAAGATTTGTACAATGAAAACTATAAAACATTGCTAAAAGAAATTAAACACATAAATAAATGTAAACACATCCTATGATCATGGATTAGAAGTCTTAATATTGTAAAAATTTCAATGTTACCCAAAGCAATCTATAGATTCAATCAAAAGCCCAATGACATTTTTTTTTTGCTGAAATAGAATACCTGTTCCTAAAATTCATATGAAATATCAAGGGACCCTGGATAGCCTAAATAATCTTGAAAAAGAAGAACGAAACTGGAAAACTCATACTTCCTGATTTCACAGTTTATCACAAAACTATAGTAATCAAAAGTGGTACTGGCATAAGATAGACATATAGACCAATGGGACAGAATAGAGAACATGGAAATAATTATCACATATATGGCCAAATGATTTTTGACAAGAGTGCCAAGCCCTTTCAATGGGGAAAGGACAGTATCTTCAAAAACAGTGTGCTGGGAACACTGGATATCTACTTGCAAAAGAATGAAGTCGAACCTTTACCTAACAACATATAGAAAAATTAACTCAAAATGGATCAAAAACCTCAAACTATAAAACTTGTAGAAGAAAACATAGGACATCGGATTTGGTAATAATTTCTAGGATATGATATCAAAGGCACAGGTAACAAAAGAAAAAATAGACAAATTAGACTTCATCAAAATGAAAAACTTTTGTGTAGTGGAGGACACTATCAACAGAATAAAAAGGCAATACACAAAATGGAAGAAAATATTTGCAAATCATATATGTGATAAGTGATTCATATCCAGAATACATAGAGAATCTTAAAACTCATGAACCAAAAATCTCCAAACAACCCAATCTCAAAGGACTCGAATAGACATTTCTCCAAAGGAGATATACAAATGGCCAATAAACTCATGAGATGTTGAACATCATTAATAACTATGGAAATGCAAATCAAAACTACTGTGAGAGACCACTTTTTAAAATAAAACATTACAAGTTTAATTTCTTTATGACAATCGATTTTTGAGAAACAAAAACAACTATTTTCATGCTACAAATATTTCTTCATTGATGCACTAGATTACTTTGACAACTCTATGACAAAACTGATCTCAGGAATTTTAATTGCGTTGTTTTTATAATTACATTTTTCTAATCTACTCATATACTTTTTAAATGTGGTACTAAGTTTTTATTGTCTTTTTGTTCTGTATGTTTTCTTTAAACAAATCCCTACATTTGAGAATTATATTTATCCATTAGGATGAGTACTATAAAAAAAAAGAAAATAATGTTGGTGAAGATATGGAGAAATTGGAACTCTTGTGCATTTTTGGTAGGAGTGTAAAATGGTATTGCCACTATGGGAAATAATGTGGCAGTTCCTCAAAAAATTAAAAATAGGATTATCATATGATTTAGCAATTCCACTTTTGGGCATATACCTAAAAGATTGATAGCAGTGTCTCAAGAGATATTTGTATACCCATGTTCATAGCAGTATTATTCACTATAGCTAAAATGTAGAAACAACCCAAGTGTCCATTGATGGATGAATAGATAAGCAGGATGTGATACATACATTCAATGGAATATTTTTCAGCTTTAAAAAGGAAGAAAACAACAACATGCTACAACATGGATGAAACTTGAGTACGTTAATATGCTAAATGAAATAAGCTAGTCACAAAAAGACAAATACTATGTATTTCCACTTATATGAGGTACTTAGAGTAGTCAAAATCATAAAGACAGAAAGTATGATGGTGGTTGCCAGGTGCTAGGGGCCTGAGTGGAGAATGGGGAGTTAATGTTTAGTAGATACAGTTTAAGTTTTACAAGCTCAAAAGAGTTATGAGATGGATGGTGCTGATGGCTGCCCAACAATGTGAATGTATTTAATACTACTAAACCATATATTTAAAAATTAAGATGGTAAATTTTATGTTATAGTAGTCCCCCTTATCTGTGGGGTATATGTTTCAAGACCCCTAGTGGATACCTGAAACCGCAGATAGTACCAAATCCTATATATATATATAATGTTTTGTTTTACACCTACATACCTTTTCACTAAAGATGCACTTTTCTTCCTTTACAGTTATGGGACAGGAAGTGATTATAATGTATTATCTATATAGGTAGAATGAGCAGTAGGGTGACATTTGTTTAAAAGCTTTTACATCCTAGGACTCAAATCATAGGTTTGAAAAAGAAAGACTATGGTCAAAAACAAACAACAAAGATACATCCACCTAATGAAAGTTGTAGATTCATCCTTACAGGTGCATGTGTGGTTTTGAGTTGCATTGACAGTATATCAATGCAATAGGAAATTACTTGGACATCTATCATCTTAAGATTGAAAAGAAAAATGGGGCAAACGTGTTCCCTTTGCACACTGTTTCCATGACTGATAACATAAAACACCTTTAAGTTTAAGCTTTCATTTCCCAAAAACCCATTGGTAGGAATATGTTAATAAAGTGTTCCTCTCACAGTTATAAAAACGTTTCATTAATTGGTAGCCTGTTAAGGTTGAATCTAAGGTACCATCAATGAAGTGTTTGCTTTGAGCATCTGGGTTTGCTAGTTTACATGAAAGTGCATCATTTTTAGTTTTAATTCTGTGATAGATATCATTTACCTATTTACTAGTAAACGAGTATTGTTTCCTTGAGTTTCTCAGATCTGGCTCTTGTAGACAGCCAGGAAGATACACTGACTAAAGGAGAGCCTTCTTGTGCTGAGGTATGAGGGGGTGGAGGCCAGAAGGGGAAGGGGGTCAAGCGCTGTTCTGCATTCCCACCTCCATCACTGAAGCTGTTACCTCACCATTTCAACCAATCAAATGGTTCCTTTAGTTGTTTCGTGTTCTTTTGTCAACCTGTATACCTGGTTACTATTATAACCTCAGCAGAAATAGTGTATACTTAAATTTGGTGAGGAACACCACTAGTTACTGAAATAGCAATCCTGTGGTATGTGGCAATTTTTAACTAGAAAGTGTTGTCTTCTCTTGACATTGAGACAAGCTGTTTCTTCTACATTTTGGCATAGCATAATTGTTTCCAGTATATTTGCAATTTGTTAGGCTGCCTGGTATTAGAGTCATATTCTAAGCCCAGAAGAGAACAGGAAGTATACTGTAGAGAAGAATTTATGGCAAAAGGTATGTGCAGAGTAACTTGATAGAGTGCCAGGCTTTGGTTCTGTGTTGTCTCCTTGGTTCAGTGAATCCCTTCTAAAATGATCTGAGTTCATGTGACCACCATTCTTTGGTAGATAGGAGAGAAGACAGTATGGTCATTCCTTGGTTCTAAGCAAGTCTTGTTGGTACGATCATCCAAACATAGCAATTACCTTTAACACCTGGTGCTTTTAACACCTGTCCAGTTTTGGCAGTACTGGATGGACTCCATCATGGGGTTACTGGAATCATAGGGAATTGGAAAAGGTGTTGTTATGGACACACATCTGTTCAGTGAATGATTTGTTGCCTCTGCTGCTAATGTGCTGTTGGCAGATAGTAGCGTGACCAACCATTCTTACTTACTGGTATTTTTCAGTGCTAAAATCAGGACAGTCCTGGGATGACTGGTCACCCTACAAGATAGTCTTTAGACATCAGGATCTTCAGTGATTGTCTCAGCTACAAAGAGCTATCTAGTATAAGGTAAGATCTGTTCTCAGCCTGGTTTACATTCAATGACTGATCTGTGAAAGAGTACAACAGGCCCGGCTACCTGTGCCCATCTAGATCCAGAGCTTCCTTGTGGGGCCAGCTGAGACTGTCACTCACCCTTTATCACAGCTAGACCCCCCACTCTCTTTCATACTTTTGGATCTCAAGGGTGCTTCTTAATCAACATTCTGGATGCTGAACTAAATCTCAGCGTCTGCTTCCTGGGGAACCTAAAAAAGCACAGTGGCCCATGATATAGGCTTCTAACAGAAGAGTATGTGAGTTTTATATGAGTTTATCAGCATTTGTACTTTTCAATAAGTAACCTCAAATGCTCTTACTTTGCTTTGGTCTGGAATTATGGTAATGCTTTGGTGACAGTGAATCTCTTGAGTTGACCAGAAGCCACGATTAGTGATTGTGTATTTTCTCATTAATTTTCTATTTACATGTTTAAAGGTGGTTTTATACACATATTTAAAAATCTATACTCTAGGGGTAGGATGAATATATAAGATAAAGAGTCCTTGAATTATGGGGCACTTTTGGCTGGCAGCTGTTCAGACAAGGTGATGGAATGTGATTGACTTAAGCTAATTTCACTTTGTGATTTTTGTAGGGAATTGGAGGGGTTGAGTAGTTTTCCAAATCCACCTGCAAAAGCCTTTTGCTTTTAATAAAGGTGTTTTGCTTTGACTCTCTGACTGCTATAATTATCTCACGTGATAGATTTGTAATAATGGTAACAGTAAACCCCACCGTACAGTCTTTCAGCTGCTGCCACCTCTATTTATCCCCTTCTCTTGGTAGTAATTCCTAGTTCAAATTCCTGAGAGAGAACTTGACCTATAACATAGCCTGGCCTAAAAAGATGAACTGTATCAATATCCAGGCCTTGGATTGGTGGCCCTTTCATTGTCTAGTCAGCTGGTCATATGATGCCAAGCACGACCACTGAGAGCTGCCCACTGTGGGCCATAAGTGGAGCCGGTACTGACTGACATGGCCAGTAGCAGTGGGTGAACCTGGCACATGATCGGAATTTTTACTCTAATCTTAATTAAGTTCCAACTTGGAATATGGCCTAGATTTTAAAAACATATTCCATTTGGCTATACCATGGCCAAATTGAAGATTTGGAAGATATCTTCAAATGAGAAGTGTAGCATGTGTTGAAATACACCTAGCATGATTCCAATGAAAGCTCATACTGGTACCATGACACCACTTCCCAGGGTACTGCCAAAATAACTTAGAAAAGGGAAGGGAAGGAGACAAGAACTTTAGTGTTTGGATTCACAGAAAATTAGAAAATTTTATGATACCCACAATGCAAAGGGAAGTAGGCAAACAGGCTTTTGCTTCCTCAATCACAAAATAACCAACACTGCATTAATGAAGGAAGCCAGAATATTTTCTAATGCCCTATGAACAGAGCCAAAAGTGATGATGAAACGTAAGCAAAAATTCACATATCAGCTCCTGAATTCTATTTTTCAAAATCATGATATTTCTGGCAGAAAGAAGTAAGAAAGAGCAGAAAATATCCTAAAGCAACTGGTTGGAAATAATTATGCAAATGTGTAACAATACAAGGTTCTTTTACCTTGAGGTAATAATGTCAGTTCCTAGGCGGAGAAGAAGAGAAAAGAAGACATAAAATTTCTGTCTTGAATTCTTTCCAATTCTGCATACATATTAGGTGTCTTTAGGAATACTTTATGAGAGGTCTCTGTAGCATCGGGCCTCTGCAACATTAAATCATTAATGCTGTCTAGCAAAAAATATTTCTCATTACACTTTGTAGTCTCTCCAATTTTAGATATTTCTTACTTCACATAAAAATGTAGCCTAGCAAAGCTGACTGTATAAAAAATTCTACTTTCTTTGCTATAACAAATGATCCTGTGATGGGCTACCTTCTTTTCATGAGGGAGGAAAAAAACCTCCAAAATTTGAGCAAAACTTTTTGACGATGAATTAAAAGAGAGGTTAGATACTTATACATGGCATAAGGCATATTATGGTCCTAATATGGTATTGCATTTCTTCTTGCACTTTCCCTACAATCGGGATCTTCCTTTAGCTACCTCCTCTGTTTTTCTCTCCAGAGGCAATTTTTTTTTTTCTATGTATGTGGATTCATTGGTCCACAAGTGCAGTTCTGGTAACATTGTGGGTATGTTCCAACAATAGGACCTTGATTTTCTTCTTCTCTGGTCTCACTATTTACTGTCTTTTAGTTGAAACTCTCATTTCTCACCTTGGATACTACAAAGCCTCTTGATGAGTCTTACTGCTGCAGTCAGAATTATCTAGCATGGGAGAAAGGTGTAGATACCCTACACACTTCACAATTCTCACCTCTCACCCCTCACACTTGCCCCAGCTGCGTTAAATGTCTTTTGGTTCAAATGTGTCATTCGGGTTCCCTAGAGACTGTGGCATAGCCTGGTATCCCTCAGTGTTGTCTATACACCGCTGTATATCAGCCAAGGTCCCAGAAAACATATGGGAATTTGAGGAAAATTGAATAAAAGCATGATTTATTAGGGTGCGGGCAGGTACAGAGAAGCCACATGGATAAAGTCATATTCTGGTGGGGCATTGGTCCTGGCCTAGGACGGAAGGGGTGAGGGGAGGGAACCATTATGAGAACCTAGAGACAGAAAGAGCTATAAAGAGAGCCAGCTGAATGGCTGTGACGCTGAGGACAGAAGTGCAACTCCAGGACAGTAATTCCGCAGGGAGAGTTGGGAACCACGTCTCCTCTCCTGGGTCTCCTCCCTTCAATCCCCACTTCTTTTCCATCTCTGTGACTACTTGCCTTTGGCTGAACCCCACTGGAAGCCACAGAGCTAGGCAGCTTGTGGTCCATGGTGGTCAGCCCCTTGGAGCACAGTGTGGGGAAGGGTGGAGTGTGGCTTGGGAGAGTAAATAAAGATACCACCTGTGCCCTGTATCAGAGCCATCTGCAGGACTTGTTGAAGAAGCAGATTGTGGAGGCCCACGCTGCCTGCTACGTAAATAAGAGTCCCTGTTGGAGCCCAGGAATCTGCATGCAACAGGGACAATGAGCCAGCCACTGAAGAGCTTAGGACCCCTTTCATAGTACAGAGTCTGGAAGTGGCTGGGTATTTGGGGAATACTTTGTATCTAGATGAAGCCGTAGGACAAGTTTTATTAATGGAATGTCAGTGGCAGTGAGTGTGTGAGTTTTAATATTCTCTTTCCCCTGGCTATCTGAACACAGAGAACTCAGAGGCCCTACAGCCTCAGAGGCCCTACAGCCACAGGATGAAAGGAGTGGGGATATCTGGAGCATGATGAGGCGGAAAGCATCCCACCAACTAGGGGACCACAAGAAATGAACTTCGGAAAAAACATTATTATAAAACATTTCAAAATTAACAAAATTAGAGAGAATAATGAATCATAGTTACCCATCACCCAGATTCAACAATTATCAAGATTTTCCATATTAGCTTAACCATCTCTCTCATCTTTTTTTTGGTAAAATATTTCAAAGTAAATATCAGACATTGTGTCATCACCCTTGCATACTTCACTATGCAGTTCTTAAAAAGAAAGAATGTGCTCTTACTCAACCGCAATGCCAGACTATACCTAGTAAAGCGAACAAGCTTTGTCATCACCTACAAAGTCTACAGATCACACTTGATTTTAGTGTCTCTTGCATGTAGAATTGTCCTCTTTCCCGACTTTTCCCTCTGTTATTGCCTTGTTGTAGAAAGTGAGTCAGTTCCACAGAACGTTCCCCTTCTGGATTCATCAGTTTGCTTCCTTGTGTTGGTGTCACTTAACTTGTTCCTCTGTCCCTGTCCTTCCTGTAAATAAAAGCACTAGAGATTCTAGATTCAGGTTCACCTTTTTCTGGCAAGAATACTTTACAGTATGAAACGTTGGTGTTTTGTTTGGTAAAAATGCAGAGTGTTAGAGTAATACTAGCTATTGTAGCAAACAGCCCAAAAGATACAAATGGACCTGCAGATGAAATCAAACTAACCTCTTTCCTCTTTGCTGGAGTCTTATCTCTTGGAACTCAGCTCAGGAAAGCTCCTGAACTTGATGAGAAGCTTACTAACACCTCCCTTCCTTAGTATGGACTAGTCTTATTTGTTGCAAAAGCTTTTGTATGTCTCTATCCTAGTATTAACTTATCACATTAATGATATCTGTGCTAGTATTACAAGTTGTGATTCTGTCTTGGTTTTTGCTGAGCGCCAAAAAGCAACCAATCCTGCAATTCAAAGAAAGATGCTGTATACCAGTGCAGAACTTGAAAGGAGTTGGTTAGAAACCCACTATTGTCAATTAATCTATGACAAGGAGGCAAGAATATACAATGGGATAAAAACAGTCTCTTCAATAAATGGTGCTGGGAAAACTGGACAGCTACATGCAAAAACTGGACCACTTTCTTACACCAAATACAAGAATAAATGGATTAAAGACTGAAATGTAAGACCCGAAACCATGAAACTCCTACCGTATTTCTCCAAAAATAAGACCTAGCCGGACCATCAGCTGTAATGCATCTTTTGGAGCAAAAATTAATATAAGACCCGGTATTAAATTATATTATATTGTATTGTATCGTATCGTATCGTATCGTATCATATCATATCATATCATATCATATCATATCATATCATATCATATCATATTATATGAGACCTGGTCTTGTTTTATATTAAAATAAGACTGGGTCTTATATTAATTTTTGCTCCAAAAGATGCATTACAGCTGATGGTCTGGCTAGGTCTTATTTTTGGGGAAACATGGTAGAAGAAAACATAAGCAGTAAACTCTTTGACATCACTCTTAGTAATATTTTTTGGGAGGTATGTCCCCTAAGGCAATGGAAACAAAAGAAAAATACAAAGAAATGGAACTGCATCAAACTAAAGAGTTTTTGCACAGTGAAGGAAACCATCAACAAACGAAAAGACAACATACTGAATGGAAAAAGATATTCACCAATGATACATCGATAAGGGGTTAACATCTAAAATATATAAGAAACTCATATAAAGTAACACCAGAAAACAAATCTGATTAAAAAATGGGCAGAGAATCTGACTAGACATTTCTCCAAAGAGGACATACAGATGGCCAATAAACATTTGAAAAGATGCTCACCATCACTAATCATCAGAAAGATGCAAATCAAAACCACAATGAGATACCACCTCACCCCAGTCAAAATGGCTATCATCAATAAATCAACAAACAACAAGTGTTGGCGAGGATGTGTAGAAAAGGGAACCCTTGTGCACTGTTGGTGGGATTGCAGATTGGTGCAGCCCCTATGGAAAACAGTATGGAGGTTCCTCAAAAAATTAAAAATAGAACTACCACATGACCCAATAATCCCACTTCTGGGTATTTATCCAAAGAAATCCAAAGCACGAAGTTGAAAAAAATTTGTGTACCCCTATGTTCATTGCAGCACTATTTACAACAGCCAAAATAAGGAAGCAACTTAAGTGTTCATCGATAGACAAATGGATAAAGCAGTTGTACATGCACACAATGGAATTTTAGTCCGCCAGAAAAAGAATGAAATCTTGCCATGTGTACAACCTAGATGGACCTAGAGGGTATTAGCTAAGTGAAATAAGTCAGAAAGAAAAAGACAAATACCATAGGATTTCACTTAGACATAGAATCGAAAGAACAAAATAAATGAACAAACAAAACAGAAACAAACTCATAGATACAGAGAACATATTGATGATTGCCAGACAGGAGAGGAGGTTGGGCGTATAGGCGAAAAAGGTGAAGGGATTAAGAAGCACAAATTGCCAGTTATAAAAGTCAAAGGGATGTAAAGTACAGCATAGGGAATATAGTCAATAATATCCTAATAACCATGCATGGTGTCAGATGGGGACTAGACTTATTGGGGTGATCACTTTGTAAGTTATAGAAATGTCTAATCATTATGTCGTACACCTGAAATGAATATAATATCGTATATCAACTGTAACTAAAAAATTAAAAAATTAAAAAGAAACAAGTTTTATCCCCCAGCCATTATCCAGGCCATACAAGTAGAGTTAAGAATTCAGTCAAAGAATCGGAACTTAGGAACAAGGGATTTCTTTAGAGAGGGTTGTTAGTGTGCTGTAGGTCTTCTCTACATCATGGAAGAGGAGGAGAGGGTTCTTCCCCTTTCCTCAAGGTTAGTGATCAGGGCTTCCATGAACTAGGAGAATTTGATCTATGATCCCTATAGTTTGGGGGACACTCCTGAAGGATCTAAAGGCAAGAAGCTGTGGTAATTAGCCAGATGCAGCAGAACAAAGAGAGCTTGACCAGGCTGCATTGGGAGCCAGCTGACTTTCCCTTCACAGCTCAGCATTCCTTCTGAGTCCATGAAGGAGAAAGCCAGCTTAGAGCTATTTTAAATTCTGCCCCCAAAGGACTCCCCTCAGTGTATGTGTGTTACTCCAACTGAGAGATGGACGATTCAGTTGCCAGGGGTTGAGGGATGAGATATAAGCACCCCGAAGAAGATGCATCACCCATGTCAGAGGAGGTTCCTTTTCAGTTCCCAGTGGAGGCCTTCAAACGACCCCCAGGAGGCACTGTCACCAGACATGTGCCCTGGCCTGAGGAAACAATGTAAGATTCCCTGAGTGCCAGTCAAGCCCATTCTTGCCTCTGAGAACAGCCCAGGTCTCCACATTCACCTCAGGCTCCAGCCTTACAGGAGCCAGAGGCAGCCTGGTGAGTGAGAAAGGAGGGACAAGACCACCAAGAGGGAGATGGAGAAGCTCTTTAGGCCTCTGGAGCAGGCTCATGCTGGAGAAAGGAGAATCTTTAAGTTTAAACAAAATTTGGAGTTTTGACAGGGTATAAACTGCTGAAATGAGTAGTTTCTTTTTTTTTTCTTCTAGAATTGACCATAGGACTTTATAATTTGGGATGTACCAGAAAAGTCATGAGACCTCTCCTAGATTTTTTCCAAGGGGCAAGGGAGAACTTGTTCTACAGAGCGAGTCAGAACAGCTGGCTGGGGAGAGCAGAATTACATTTTCTGATCACAGCCCTGCGACTCCTTGTTCAGCTCAATGTCTCATGTGTCTGATTCTTCTACCAGACCGAACTCTCCTTAAGGGCGAGGACTGACCTATCCAGTTTTATTTCTTAAAAAGTTCTTAGTGCATAGGCATTTGATTAAAGTATGAGAGAGTATATGCGGTAGAAATATATTATAATGTAGTTTTTTAATTTAATCCTTTAGGTCTGATCTCAAATGAATCAGTCTCCTGTTTTATCAATTCTAAAGTGCTGAAAACAAGTACCTGTATCTGTGCATCCTGAAGAGAGGAAATAATTTATTAAGAGAGTAATTATTGAACAATATTCACGGGTGACACAGAGTTCCTTTTTATGTATGGTACAGTTTTCTCCAACTGTTAATCAATCTCTTTATATTTTCCAGATGTAGTACTGATAGGATTTTAACTTCTAGCCCAACTTTGTAAGATATGCAATTAATTTTGGAACATCCCTTAAATGCATTTCCCTCTGAGATATTAGACAAGGCCTATCAAGGGAATCCAAAGTGCTGTTCATAGCATGAGAAATTTTCGGCTTGGTACATCTCTGAGGATTCTTTATCTCTAACTTCAGTTGGAGGTGAACTGCTATAAATATTCTACATGTACATTTGTGCATACACACTCCTCTGAGCATTTTGGGGTCCTAGCTGTCTCCCTTGTGAAATGAGGATTGGAGCAGTTGATGAAAGTCCATAGGCTCAACAGATTTTATCTAATCATCTCTTGGCCTGTTACATTTATTCCAAGGAGTGAAGGAAGAAGACGTATGAATACACTGACCCTGTTGATGAGGTGAGAGGTTGAATGTGTCAGCCCCACAAACTCTACTGCCTGGTTAGCTTCCAGAGCCAGCGTCCCTCATTCCTCTTGGCATAGGGCAGCCCTGCTCTGGAATTTGTTTCCAAGTAACTGCTTAGGAATGTATGTGGCTCATTTGTTCTGTGAGTCTCAAATCAAGGGTTTGGAGGCCCCATGCATAGTCCCTGGAGCATGATGCCACAGAGCTTTTGAAGACGTATTTCCACGTAAGAGATACAGGCTATTTTGTCTGTGATCACAGTCTTTTCAGAGGAACAACTGTTCAGCATACTTTCCCGTGACCAAGACTTTCAAAAACTCAATCAGCTTCAACTATGAATTTGATTTTTATTTTCAGATTCTTCAATGGCAAGAAGGGGATGAATTAGCCACCTTGTTCCTTCTTCATTTATTATTTTCTCATTAGTTTCACCTCAGTCCAGCTCCATTTATCAACTCAGGTCTGGGTAGCATTAAAAAAATTTTAGTGACAAAATGTATAATTTTATAAAAGTTAGAAAATGCAGAGAATCAAGCAGTTAATTTCCACAATTTTAACATCACATATGGCTGCTGTTACTGCTTGTATCACTTTGCTAGAGCTGCCATAACAAAGTGCCACAAGCTGGGTGGCTTAAACAACAGAAATTTATTTTCTCGTAGTCCTGGAGGCTAGAAGTGCCTGAACAAGGTGTTGTCAGGGTTGCTTTCTTCTGAGGCCTCTCTCCTTAGTTTGTAAATGGTCATATCCTTGAATCTTCACATGGGCTTTCTACTGTGTGTATCGTATCCAAATTGTCTCTTCCTATAAAAACACTAGTCATATTGGATTAAGGCCCACCCTAATCACCTCATTTAGCTTTAAATACATTTTAAAGACCCTCTCTCCAAGTAAAGTCACATTTTGAGGTACTGGCAGGTTAGGACTTCAACATATACATTTTGAGGGTACACAATTCAGCCCATAACACTATTTTGGTGTATATTCCTATATATCTCAACCATAATAAACATTTTTACTTTATGAAATTGGGTTGTGCATCAGATAACATAAATACACACAGAACATTTTTTTCTATGTTAAATATTCGTCTAATATGCTTAGTGGCTGAATGCCAACTCCATCTAAAATAAACCTTCATACTATTGAGTGCTTCACATGGTAAAATATGATGTATATCTTAGCTTAACCCTAAGGACGGTGAGGATGATATTAGATAAATAAAAAAGGAAAATGGTAGAAAAAATATTCAAAGGGGGAAAGTCTGGTAATTTGAAACCTGGATAAAGTGACACTGAAATGTACCCATTCACTCACCAAATCTGAGGTTTATTACATGCTTGGAAGTTAGCGCAGGTGCTAGGGCTTAAAGTGAGAAAAGACGCAGGTCCCTGGCCTAATGGAGTTCACACAACATGATGTCAGTGAAGAGGATGACAAGAAAACAGGTAAATGAAATTGCAGGGTAAACTTAAGAGGAGGGAAATCAGGGCTACAAGAGAGGCCAACAAAGAGCACTGATTTGAGGAAGTTGGGGAGGGGAGAGGTTTCTGAAGAGGTGGCTGTTAATTTGAGACTCAAAGTTGAGAAGGGCCAGCCACATGGAGAACCAAGCAGATTGGTCAAGAGCCATTGTGTTTGCTGGTCAAACAAGAAGAGTTTGACATGTTCAAGACGATGACAGAAGACCAGTGGAGCTGGAGCATGGTGGGGAAGTTAGTTTTCTTTTGTGAACATTAGGGACTAGAACTTTGGCAAACAAGACCCCTCAAGCTGTGAGGGAGAATAGGTAGATATTGTTCATATTAAATGCTTAAAAATACACCTGTGACACATTTTACCAAAGAAGATATACAGATAGCAAATAAGCATAGGAAAGGATGGCCAATGTCACTAGTCATTAGGGAAATGTAAATTAAAACCACAAAGAGATAGCACTACACCCCTATTAGAGCCGCTAAAATAAAAAGTAATGATAACATCAAATGCCAGTGGGGATATGGAGATACTGGACGACTCATACATTGCTGGTGGGAATGTGAAATGATGCAGCACTCTGGAAAACAGTTTGGCAGTTTTTTTTTTAAAAAAAAAAACACGAAATATGCAACTACTATATGACCCAGCAATTGAATTCATGGGCATTTATCCCAGACAAATGGAGACTGTGTTTACACACGAAAAAAACCTGAATATGCTTATAACAGTTTTATTTGTAATAGCACAGAACTAGAAACAACCCAGATGTTTTTCAACAGGTGAATGGTAAAACACTGATACATCCATACCATGGAATACTACCCAGCAATAAAAAGAATAAACTATTGACGCACTAAACAACCTGGGTGAATCTCCAGAGAATTATGCTGAGTGAAAAAAGCCAGTCCTAAAAGCTTACATACTGTATGATTCCACTTATGTAACATTCTTGAAATGACAAAATTATAGAAAAGGAAAACAAATTAGTGTTTACCAGGGGTTAAGGACAGGGTGGGCAGTAGGAAGTATGTGTAGCTATAAAAGAGCAACTGTAAAGGATTTTTGTGGTGATACAATGTTCTGTATCTTGAATATATCAATGTCACTGTCCTGGGTATGATATTGCACCATTTTGCAAGATGTTACACTGGGGGAACTGGAAAACATGAGATCTCGCTCTATTATTCTTACAGTTTCCTGTGAATCTACTATTATCGCAAAATAAGAATTTAATTTAAAATGTACACCTCTGGGAACTGTGGGGGCTTTAAATTGGGACCTATTTCAAATTTGTTATAAATGGTAGAAATCTAAGTAGAATAAGCCTTAGGTGTGCCACTTAATTTCTTGTCTAGTTTCCATTCCTGCAAAATAATGGGTTTGGGCCCATTATTATAAACAGGTTCTAAGATCTCTTTTTGCTTCAATTCCATGATTAGAGTGAGCTATACATATTTGTGAAACCTTGTTTTCAGCCTTATCATATTTATCAAAGACCCTCTGAAAATCTTTATGGAAACAGTACTAACTGCCCTTCTAGCATTACTCCAGAAGAAAGACCTGGACTTCCTTCCCTCCTGAAAACTGCTTTGCATAATACAGCAAGATTACTGGAGTTATAAAAGGGGAAATGCTAAGCACTTTCTTTCCTGGTTAAAAAAATCTCCCTACCCATATTGTCTTCATGATGTTGTTTTCCAGAGAGAGAGCAGAACAGGGATGAAAGAAGTTCTTTCAGAGGACACACACTGTGTGGTCAAGAATATACATTTTCACAGGAAATACCGGGCTACCGCTTTGTTATGCATCTAATTATTTATTTTTTTAAATCTCTGTGGGTACCCTGAATAACAGTTGTATAACATACTCCTTTTTTG
This sequence comes from Rhinolophus ferrumequinum, assembly GCF_004115265.2. Lineage (NCBI taxonomy): Eukaryota > Metazoa > Chordata > Mammalia > Chiroptera > Rhinolophidae > Rhinolophus > Rhinolophus ferrumequinum. The sequence continues at coordinate 33,421,759 of NC_046288.1, forward strand.
ACATTTTCATATTGTCTGCAATATATTTCTTTCCTCCTCAGCATGCCTTTTCTCTTGAGTCATACTCATGTATACAAACTTAGTCCTCCAACCTCCATCTTGTGACCCACTCTATTTTTCCAAAGATGACCACAAAAAATCTCTTCCATTCCACATGCTCTTCTTACAATGTGACCTTGACATTTTTCCCATCAAGTGTTGGGGTCTGTGTTTCCTCCCCTAGAATCTATGCTGAGCCTTGTGATTGTCTTGACCAATAGAGTACGATGGAACTGGCACTATGCAGCTCCCAAGGCTAGACTATGAAAATGCCATGCACTTCCACCTGCTTTCTTGGGGACACCCACTATTGGAATCCAGCTGCCATACTGAGTCGAAACCCAAGCTCACCCAGGTTAAGAGAACAATGGAGAGGCTGCATGTAGATATTTTGGCCAATCATTTAGCTGAGGTCCCAGCTAATAACTAATATCAGCTGCTAGACATGAGTGAACATTTCTTTAGATTAATTCCAGCTCCCAGCTGTGAATCCACCTTTAGCCTTTGAGTCCCAGTAAGACCCTAAACACAGTGGGGTAGAGATGAGCCATCCCTACTATGCCTTGTCTGAATTCCAGACCCATAAAATTTGAGAGCCTAATAAAATGGTTATTTTATACCACTAAATTGAGGTCATTTGAGCAGCAGTAAATAACAATACAGCTTTTTAGGATAAATACCCTAGCTTTACTCTCCTCTCTCACTCTTCTGCTAGTGTGCCCCATTGGCCAAGCCCAACTGGAATCCAAAGAACAAGGGAGCCCAATGATGCAACCCATAAAAGTCAGCTTCCTGGGGCAAGGGTGGAGTGGGGATGTGGAGAGACTTAAAGATATTCAGTACAGTTTGGAGTTCATTTATACTCAGTCTTATTTCTTTTATTCTTTTCTTTTTTTAATTAAAGTTTATTGGGGTGACAATTGTTAGTAAAGTTACATAGAGTTCAGGCGTACAGTTCTATAATACATCATCTATTTATCATGTTCTGTGGTCACCACCCAGAGTCAGTTCTCTTTCCATCACCATACATTTGATCCCCTTTAATAATATAAAAAGTAGATCGGATGAACGTTGGAATGCCTAAATTTGGTCCAGGATAGGATAAATAGTAAACAGCAATCATTTAACTATCCTTTGGTTGAATATGTAAAATGAGAGGTTTGAAGTAGTTAGTTTCTAGATTCCCTTTCAGCTCTGGCATTTATCACAAAGAAATAATAGAGCACAATCATTAAGAGCATCGACTCCGGTTCCATACTACCCAGAGCCATCAACAGATTCAGTGCGATCCCTATCAAAATACCAATAGCCTTTTCACAGAAACAGGAAAAGTAATCCTAAAATGCATGTGGAACCACAAAAGATCCCAAATAGTCAAAGCAATCCTGAGAAAGAAATAAAAGCTGGAGGCATCAAATTTCCTGATTTCAAACTGTACTACAAAGTTATAGTAATCAAAACACAATGGTACTGGCATAAAAATAAACACACAGACCAATGGAACAGAATTGAGAAACCAGAAATAAACCTTCACATATATGATCAACTAATATTTGACAAGAATGCCAAGAATATTTAATGAGGAAAAAATAGTCTCCTCAATAAATGGTGTTGGGAAAACTGGATAACCAATATAGAAAATGAAATTGGACTCCTATCTTACACCACTCACAAAAATGAATTTGAAATGGATTAAGGACTTGAATGTAAGACCTGAAACCATAAAACTTCTAGAAGACAACATAGGGAAAAAGCTTCTCGACATTGGTCTTGGCAGCAATTTATTTTTTTTAATATGACACGAAATGCACAAGCAACACAAGCAAAAGTTAATAAATAAGCGGAGTACATCAAACTGAAAAGCTTCTGCACAGCAAAAGAAACAATCAACAAATTGAAAAGGTAACCTATGGAATGGGAGAATAATATTGGCAAATCATATCTGATATGGGGCTAATACCCAAAATACATAAAGAACTTATGCAGTTCAATGGCAAAAAAAACAAATGATTAAGAAATGGGCAAAGGACCTGAATCTCCCCTCAACTGTACACGATGAGTCCCCTTTCTCCACATCCTCATCAGTATTTGTTATCTCATGACTTTTTAATGGCAGATGCTGTAACAGGTGTGATATATCATTGTGGTTTTAATTTGCATTTGCCTACCTGACGATTAGTGATGCTGAGTACCTTTTCATGTATCTGTTAGCCAATTGCATGTCTTCTTTGGGAAAATGTTATGTCAACTGGTGCAGCCACTATGGCAAACAATATGAAGTTTTCTCAAAAAAAAAAAAGTAGAACTATTACATGATGCAAAATCCCACTTCTGGGCATATATCCAAGGAAATTGAAAACACTGTATCGAAGACATATCTGCACTCCCACGTTCCTTGCAGCATTATCCACAATAGGCAAGATATGGAAACAACCCAAGTGTCCATCAACAGATGAACAGATGAATGGATAAAGAAAATGTGATATATGTGTACACACACACACACACACACACACAAATATTATTCAGCCATAAGAAAGAAGGAAGAGTTATCATTTGCAACAACTTGGATAAAACTTGAGGGCATTATGCTAATTGAAATAAGTCAGAGAAAGATGAATACTGTATGTTATCACTTACATGTGGATCTAGAAAAGCCAAACTCATAGAAATAGAGTAGAGTGGTGGTTGCCAGGGCTGGGGGTGGGAGAAATGGGGAGATGGTTAAAAGGGTACAAAATTCCAGTTATAAGGTGAAGAGTTCTGGGGACCTAATGCACAGCATGGTGGTAATAGTTAGCAATACTGTATTTTATACATTTGAAATTTGCCAAAAGAGTAAATCTTCAATATTCTCACCACAAAAACGAAATGGTAATTATGTGAGATGATGGAGGTGTTAGCTATCACTATGGTGGTAGTCATTATGCAACATATAAATAAATCATCACATTGTACACCTTAAATTTACCCAGTGTCATATGCCAATTATTTCTCAACAAAGCTGGGGATGGAGAAAGGAGCATAGACTCAGGAGCCACTCTGCCTGGGTTCAAATCCTGGCTCTGCTGTTAACTAGCTGTGCAAATTTGTGTTACTTTCTTAGCCTCTCTGTGCTTCAGTTTCTTCATCTGTAAGTGGGAATAAAAATATTGCCTACTTTATACGTTTGTTGTAAAGATTAAATGAGCTAATCAATGTGAAGTACTTAGTATGGTTCTGGGTGAGAGTAAACACTCTATAAGTGTTAGCCATAACAGGAAGAAAAGGTTATAGGGTGCAAGCTACGAGGAGAAAATAGGAGATGGAAAAGCAGCAACATTTCTTTCCTTTTCTCTTCATTTTCTTCTGTGAAACGGTGATAGTTGCTGCCATTGTCTTTGATCCTTAGGTTTCTTTATAAAGATGATTTTATCAGAATAAAAAGGTTAAAGAGAGCCTAGAGTGGGTAAAAAGGAATAAAAACAACTCCATATCATTTTTTTTATGAGCTAGAGGTGTGGTCTGTTGAGTTCTCAATTTTAGGGTACACTAGCATTGAGGTAGGTCTGTGGCATTGGTAACCTTTTACTAGCTTCCATTCCAAAAAATAAAATAAAATCTGAAGCAATAGTTCTACAAATAAGTAATCCCTATATAAATACCACTAGCATCAATCAGACTTCAGCAAGAAATAAATAGCATACTCAAATTGCATTATGAAAAGGTTTATTAAAGGGAATATTTATAAAGACAAAGGCAAAGCCCAAGGAAAGAAATGACAAGGCATGAGAACTTTCCTGGGAATAGCAGCCATATGGGTACCCCTAGACCTGAGGGTACAAGAGTAGAAAGTTCACAGCTGTACCTGGAGAAAAAGCTGTATGGAGAGAACTACAGAGAGGAGCTGTGTGGCTTTTCATCAAGGGATATAGCTGATCCACAAAACTCTGCACCAGAAAGCCAGAGGGAATAAATCCCCAACCTTGCTATCCTTTAAGCCCCCAATCTATTAACAGTACTGCCTGTTGGTTGAACCCAAACAGAAGCCAGACGGAAAGAGAGTTGTAATCCACAGAAGTCAGCCTCCCAGGACAGAGAGCAAAGTTGGAGAATGGAACTGGAGGGGCAAAAGAAGTAATAGTGAAGAGCATGCTTTGGGTAGTGTGTTAAATAATAGTTGTTCATCCCCTTGTGCCAGCACACATTGCCTGTATTTCGCTAAACTCTAAAACATTTCCTATTAACTAGTGTGTAATGGCTAGCTGTCTGGTTGTTTTTGTTTTTCTTATGTCCCATGTCCCAATGTCCATTCTAGAAATTTTTTTTTGTTGTAGCCCCCCAATTTTCTTTGGATAATTGCACTTCTTTCATTCTTCATCCAGGTAGTTCATCTGAGCCTGACGCCATTTCATGGCTTCAGGGTGAAGATGTGATTCAACCAGAGCATTTTCTCCCCTGTGTGTAGGGGAGAAACCAGTCAATGAACTTCAGTCCTGAAGTTTTTGCAGTAACTATTAGGAAAGGGACTTTACCTTTCTGTTGAGGTTGCTAAGCTCATGAAATAGATGCTCAAAGCTTAGGTGATTAGGCCACACAGCACGGAACTGAGAATAAAGACAACAGGGAAGAAAGCAGAGAGTAGTTATGGAAAAATTGAGTCACAATAAAACTGACTGAACCCCTAGAGCCCATGGTGAATAAAGCCAGGATACCTCTGAATATCTTAATTACATGAGTTGATCCATTCCATTTTATTTCTAGCTCACCAATCACAAGTCTTTTAGTTTCAATAAGGTAGGAGGAAGGAAGCTATCCACGGTAATAAGGGTCAGAGGTTAAAAGAAGTCCTAGAATGGCATCTAGCTATACTGACTACCTGGAATGTTAGGAAAAACTAGCCCTCTAACTAGAGGCAAAAAAGGTCTTAATCTATAATTTAATATTTTATTTCCTCATTTTGCATTAGATAACACAGTCCTCGCTATGCAAAGTATTTCTTCACTTCCAGGAAGTGGTTTTTTAGTATCATTCAAAGTGTTTGTTTAAAGAGAATGATGGGCCATCTGTATGTCTTTTTGGGAAAAATGTCTATTCAGGTCTTTGGCCATTTTTTAATTGGACTGTTTGTTTATTTGTTGTTGAGTTGTGTAGTTCTTTATATATTTTGGATATTAGACCTTATCAAAGGTATCATTTGCAAATATCTTTTCCCATTCAGTTGGTTGCATTTTTCCTTTGTTGATGGTTTCCTTTGCTATGCAAAAGCTTTTTAGTTTGATGTAGTACTATTCATTTATTTTTTTTTTTTTGCTTTTACTTCCATTGTCTTTGGGGTCAAATTCACAAAAACCCCTCTGAGATCAAGGTCCATAAGTTTAGTAACTATGTTTTCATGTATTTTATTGTTTCAGGTCTTATATTTAAGTTTTTAATTCATTTTGTGTTAATTTTTGTCTATGGTGTCAGATAGCCAAAAGATATATTAAAAGATGCTCAACCTCACTAGCTGTTAGGGAAATGCAAATCAAAACCACAATGCGATACCATCTGACACCTGTTAGAATGGCTATTATCAATAAGACAAAAACATAACAAGTGTTGGAGAGGATGTGGAGAAAAGAGAACTCTCACATACTGCTGGTGGGACTATAAATTGGTACAGCCATTATGGAAAACAGTACGCAGTTTCCTCAAAAAATTTACAATAGAGCTACCATATGATCCAGCAATCCCTCTTTTGGGTAGTTACTAAAAAATTTTGAGAAGACTTTTCAAAAAGATATATGTACCCCTATATTCATTGCAGCATTATTCACAAGAACCAAGACATGGAAATGACCTCAGTGTCCTTTGATGGATGAATAGATAAAGAAAATGTGGTGCATAGATACAATGGAATACTACTCATCCATTAAAAAAAAAAAGAAGAACTATTGCAGTTTGGAACAACATGGATGGATCTTAAGAGTATTGTGTTAAATGAAGACATAGCGTTACTGAATAGGTAAGAAAACAAGGCCCATGCATATGCTGTCTATAAGAGACACACCTCAGATCGAAAGACACACACAGACTGAAAATAAAGGGACAGAAAAAGATATTTCATGCAAAATGGAAATGAGAAACAATCTGGGCTAGCAATACTTATATTGGGCAAAATAGACCTTAAAATGAAGACTATAAGAGACAAAGAAGAACGTTACATAATGATAAAGGGATCAATCTAAGAACAGGCCACAACCCTAGTAAACATATATGCACCCAACATAGGAGCACCTAAATACATAAAACAAATATTGACTGACATAAAGTCAGAGATCAACAGTAACACAATCATAGTAGGGGACTTTAACACCCCACTGACACTAATGGACAGATCTTCCAGACAGAAAATCAAGAAAGAAACAGAGGCCTTTAATAACACACTAGATCAGATGGATGTAATTGATATTTTTAGAGTATTTCATCCCAAAGCAGCAGAATACACATTCTTTTCAAGTTTACATGGAACATTTTCCAAGATAGACCACATGGTAGGCCACAAAACAAGTCTTCATAAATTTAAGAAGATTGACATCATATCAAGTGTCTTTTCTGACCACAATGGTATGAAGCTAGAAATCAAATACAAGAAAAAAAAACTGAAAAGCACATAGAAGCTAAATAACATGCTACTACATAATGAATGGGTCAACAATGAGTTCAAGGTAAAAATCAAAAGATACCTTGAGATGAACAAAAATAAAAACACAACAACCCAAAATTTATGGGACACAGTGAAAGCACTGTCCTAAGAGGGAGATTCATAGCAACAAAGGCCTACTTCAAGAAACAAAAACAATCTCTAAATTTACACCTAAAGGAACTGGAGAAAAAAACAGCAAACAAAGCCCAAAGTCAGTACAAGACAGGAAATAATAAAGATCAGAGTAAAAATAAATGAAATAGAGTCTAAAAAAAAAAAAATCAAACAAAAGATCAATGAAACGAAGAGCTGGTTTTCTGAAAAGATAAACAAAATTGAGAAACCTTTAACCAGACTCATCAACAAAAAAGAGAGCAGACCCAAATAAATAAAATTAGAAGTCAAAGAGGATAAGTGACAACGAACACTACAGAATTACAAAAAAAATTTAAGAAAATATTACAAGCAACTACATGCCAACAAATTGGACAATCTGGAAGAAATGAATAAATTCCTAGAAGCATATAATCTTCCAAGGCTGAACCAAGAAGAAATAGAAAATCTGAACCAATTACGACTAATGAAATCGAATCAGTAACCAACAAGCTCCCAATAAACAAAAGTCGTGGATCAGATGGCATCACAGGTAAATTTTACCAAACATTAAAAAACAAATTAACACCTATTTTTCTCAAACTTTTCCAAAAATTCACAAGTAAGGAAGGCTCCCAAGCTCATTTTATGAGGCCACCATTACCCTGATTCCAAAACCAGACAAAGACATTGCAAAAAAGGAAAACTATAGGCCGATATTTCTAATGAACATAGATGCAAAAATCCTCAAGAAAATATTAGCAAACTGAATTCAGCAATACATTAAAAAGATCATACACCACAATCAAGTGGGATTCTTTCATGGTATGCAAGGTTGGTTCAATATCTGTAAATCAATTAACATGATGCACCACATAAACAAAATGAGAAATAAAAATCATATGGTAATATTAATAGATGCAGAAAAAGCATTTGACAAAATTTGGCATCCATGTATGATAAAAATTCTCAGCAAAGTGGGAATAGAGGGAACATATATGAACATAATAGAGGTAATACATGACAAACCACAGCCAACATCATACTCAAGCTATGTGCTTCCAGGTATCTGGAGCTCCAGTCTTTGTGACCCCTCCACCTCCTAAAACTTCCTGGTCATAAGCACTGGTGTTGCCACAGTGAAGTTTCGTTCTTTTCTTTTCTTTCAGTTTTGCTGGCCTTTCTCTTTTCTATTTAATACTTATTATTTATCAAACACTTATATGAATGAGGCCCTGTGCTAAAGAATATGCATGAATAGGCCGTCATGAATTATCTCATTTAATCATCACTTCAATCTTATTTAGAAAGCATGAAATCATCATTTTATGGATAAGGAAATGGAGATTCAGAGTAAATACTGTTTCCAAGTCATGCAGCTAGTTCTTGTTGCAATTTGTTTGTGAACCCAGATCTGACTCTACATTCCATATTCTTTTTTTTTTTAAACAGAAATTTTTAAAAATTAGATTTGTTTTAAAACTTTTAATTTATTTAAGTGTGTTTTTCCAAGACCCATCAGCTCCAAGTCAAGTAGTCGTTTCAATCTAGTTGTGGAGGGCACAGCTCACAGTGGCCCATGTGGGGATCCAACCAGCAACCCTGTTGTTAAGAGCATGCTCTAACCAACTGAGCTAACCAGCGGCCCCCATATTCCATATTCTAAGCAATGACACTCCTGTTGGTCACCTGCCTCTTGACCTCCACCTCCATCAGCCAAGGTGCATTGTGGGCCACTGTTCATAACCAAACCCTGTTACTGACAACATATACTTCAAAACAAGATGTGCCCTTTTTGAGGCATATCTCATAGAATACTTTTATTAAAGTTATGACCATTTCCTGATACATTCCTACTGTTATATTTAAACCCAAGACTCACCTCTCCTCTGAAGACTCAGCTGAAATCCCCCTTCTAATTTCCTAGGTATTCCAGACCAAAATAACTGGTGCCTAACAAAGCTCTCCCACTAAGGAAAACTACTTATTCACATTTTTACTGTTTAGTGTCTTCATGTATGTGTCTGCTCCCTTCAACAGACTGTAAACATCACATATGTTCTTTTATATCACTACCCTACATAATGAATTGCACATAGGAGACATCTCAGAGTACATTACATTAATTTTGTATTAGTGTCATGAATTGTTTAGAAATATGCCTTTGGGTTCTCTTCTTTTTCCTCATACTTTAATAATGATGCAAATTTTATCTTTTCTTAGGTTTCCCATGATGCTGAAATCCTTATCTATCCTATATATTTTTTATTCAGCATGTGCTCCCTTGTGCAACTCTGCTCTGGGCATCCCAGCTTATTAGTGGTGATTAACTCAAATGATTTTTATATCCCATATAACAGCTCTTACAAATATGATCAAACTTTTTTTGCTACGATTAAATTCAACAGACCCTTATTTTATGATTTATGGCATGTAGTGGTTAGTGAGAAATTTAAAAATGGTTTAAATCTCACTGCATAAAATATGGCCATGAACCAACAGCATCACCTGGGAGCTTGTTAGAAATGAAGAACCCCGTAGAATCCCGTGCCCACCCCCCCCCCAGGATGTTGAATCAGAATCTGCATCCTAACAAGATCTTTAAGTGATTGCTATGAATATATAGGTTTGAAAAATACTGGTTTATAAAATAATTTAACGGCAGCTCTATATTCAAACAGCTATGTTCAATGTTTCATCCTGACAATCCTGAAGGTAGGTAAGTGGTGGTATTTCTATTTTATATGTGAGAAACTGAGGTGCTGATGTCACTTACCCCAAATCATTCTGCTTCAAATCAGTAGCACTGATCTTGGAATCTAGAGTTTTCTGTTTTGAAGACCCTCTTTCTGATTTTCTACTGCAGATGTAGCAGATGCTGTGGGCATCTGCCTTCCCAGAGATCTCCCAGAGTGCACTGGAGTTAGCCCTGCCCACCTCAGCAGTTCTCAATCATTGACTGATGGAATTGGTATCTAAATACCCTAGACCTCTAAGCCCTCAGGTGAGATAATTCTGTGGTGTGTGTTTTACACCCCATCTCCAGGTTTCTCTGCAGGATTAATTTCCAATCAATGTGGTAGCTGGCTTAATAATTTATCTTTTTGTTTGTTTGTTTGTTTTTTGGCTGTCTTCCCTTCCCCACTTTCTTGCATCTCCCCATAAACTATTGGTAATTAAATCCTTATCTCTGGCTCTGCTTCTGGGGGAATCAGCATTAAAACAGCAGAAAAGTAAGCTCGGTTCCTATGAGAGATTCCTCACACTACAGCAAAAGAAGTATTGAGAAGTAAACAGTTATCTTCCCTTGTAAATAGTGAGTGTGACATCTTGAAGAGTAGAGATCTTTTTTTGAGGCTGGTGACAACAGTCACCAAGAGGTAAGATTCTGGGATGTTTATTAAAATGAAGTGTCATAGGAGAATTTAATAAAAAATGAGTTAACTCCTTACCTAGCAGAGAGAGAGAAGGTGTGATGTTCTTACTTCTACAGGAATCTATCATATGGGTCTTTAGACAGAATCTCTTGTGTTTCGTTTACAACTATTTTCTGTGGGGGGAATATACAAGTGTCTTTGGGGCATAGATACTTTCTGTCCTTCAAACCTTCATGCATAAAAGTAAGGGAAATCTCATTGTGTAAATTGAACATCCCATCCAAACTACGGCAGAAATCAACAAAGTAAAGGCTTTATAGAGGCTGATGTTTGTTCTCAGGGCCAGCTTTAGGAACATGTGACAGAAGGGACTCGCACTGGGTTTAACGCTCTGTTGTCACTGCCTTGAAATTTTAATAATTATGAACAAGGCATCCCATGCTTTCATTTTGCACTGTGTCCTAAAGATTATGTAGCCAGTCCTATCTGTACTAATTAAAATTGTTTGAAATATAGATTTTCATAATACAACAAAAAGAAGAAGTAAAGCTAAAAGGACTATAAGGGTCAAAAAACAAAGTTTTTTTTTTGGAAAATTGGAACTAATAAACAGTAGAATTTCTAGAAGCTTCTGGGAATTGTCATTAAAGGTTTGCTGCATAAAGAGCAGGAGGAAATCCATGCACCTGGATGTACTTCTTAAACTTATATATGCATAGGAACATGCATAGGATATACATGAGATTGCATGTTTGACTTGGAGCCAGCAAGGAAAGTTCAGGTGACCCAGAAAATTGGAGCAAAAGAAGTGAGCCACTTGAGCTTGTTGTTCTGCATCAGGCAGGCAAGCAGACTGTGTTCCTAATGAAATCTAGTATTTACCAAATATTTACTCTGTGCCTGGCACTATGTTAAGGGACTCATAGTCATTATCTTAGTTAATCCTTACAACGCTATGAGACAGGTGCTATTACTGTCCCTATACCACCAGTGAAGAAATCTGGGACAAAATGACGGCAAGTGATCACCAAAGCTCCTGTGCCCGGCAAATTCTGACACCTGGATTTGAACCATGGCAGTCAGATTCTAGAGCCCAAATTCTTAATTACAACATATAGCTCCCCTCCCCAGTGAAATAGCTTTGTACTCCAAGAAGTGTGATGAAGCAAATTCTGTACTGAAAGGATCCCAGTAGAGAAGTGAAAAAGGAAAGGCTGTGTCCCCAATGGTGCAATCCTTAGTGCAGTAAAGTTCCCCATTCCCCGAGAGGTCGGGGAAGGGTGGGGGCAGCAGAAAATAAACAGTCACAGACCTTGGGGAGCCTGTGAGGGGTTTTCCTGGGCCCATTTTGCTTCACAAGCACATTTTCCATGGATTTTCTTTCATCAGCCTGCATCAGGTTGTCAGTAGTCTTCAACTATTCCACTAAGTTTGTGGTTTGGCTGACATAATTGAAATGTCTTCTGGGGAGAGAAGGGACTTTAGCTCCTGCTGCTTCCACCTGAGCTGCTGCACTTTTACCTGTTTTAATCTAAATATAGGAACTTGGAGTAAGAATTTATTTGCAAAAAGAAGACAAGTTTCTGTAGGTAAAAATAAATGTTTAAAATCCATTGTTCTGGCTATCACTTCAAAACAACTGGGAGAAAATGAATTAGCTGTACGTGGACCCATGTCCGTCTCTCCACTGCCCCAAACACAACTTATATTTGACTTGAGTCAAATGAGAAAAAATGGTATTGTTATCTGGCACTTGTGAAACCTTGGGCAGAAATTAATTGCTCCTTCCTCTGCTATCCGACAGCATCCAACAATTATTAGGTTATCTACTAAGTGTAAAATACTATAGACAGTCAAGATGGTGGAGTAGGTAAACATTGTGTTTCCTCCTCTCACAACGACATCAAAATTATAACTCAACTACAGAACAACTTTCATTGAGAATCACCTAAAATCTAGCTGAACAGAAGTCCTATAATGAAGGACGTACAGAAGATGGCAAGTTGAGACTGGTAGAAGGGACAGAGACATGGAACTGGCAGTCCCACGTGTGGTGGTTAAAAATCAGGAGCGAGATCTTGGAGCTGAGGTCCCCTCTAAGGAATGAGGGGTCCCAGCCCCACACCAGGCTCCCCAGCCCAGGGTTCCAGTGCCAAGAAGAAGAGTCCCCACAACTTCTTGCTGTGAAAACTAGTAGAGATTGTGGCTAAGTGAGACAGGGGGCTGCTGGAATCCCAGGTGTTCCTCTTAAAGGGCCTGTGCAGGGACTTACTGACATATTGCCCTGAGCTCCAACACTAGGGCAGCAGTTTGAAAGGTGCCAGGAACATATGAAGAGAAACTGAATTGTCTGGGTTCAGGTAGAGGGCAGGAAGTGCAGTTGTCTCCTAGACAAAAGTGTTGGCAGAAGCCATAGTTTCTTTGTTGAGCCATTCCCTGACCCAGCATGCAGACTTATGCAGTCACCATATCTGAGTTTCCATCAGCCTAGCTAACACCATTTGCCCTGTCCTGGTCATTACCTGAGACCCTGCCCCACCAAACTTGTGGGCCCACCTAAACCACTTCCAGTAGCTTTTCCATATAAATGGCCCATCTTGGCTCAGACTTTCCTACAAACCTCTCAAAGGTGCACAAACCCCAAACAAGCAGCATCTGGCTGCAGCATGCCCTGTAACTCTTGCTAAGCAGCCCCAAGCCATGCTCTAGTGGCAGCCAGACTTGGTTCACAGCTTAGCCTCTCCAAGGCATCTCCAAGCCCAGCACAAGTGGCAACTATCTGCAGATCACTTTGGAGTTCATACCAAGTGGCCCCAGGCAGAGCAGAGGCAGCAGCTGACCTTGGCTTGCAACAGAGCCCCTCCTAAGAGGCCCCAGAATCAACACATCAGGTGACCAGCTTCAGACCACACTAGAGCATCACACAACCAACTCCATAAACCACACACCCAAAGGGCAGACTGGGCAGGCACTAGAGCCCTGCTAAAGCAAACCCTGCTCTGTAGGATCAGTCTGTGAACAATAATTCACTGTAGTCACTGCCAGCCTACACAAACAATCAGCTTGAAGGTCAGTCCATCCCACTGATGTGCAAATTGCACCAAGTTTCAACTATAACAGGAAGGCCCACACAACCCACACAAGAGACACTCCTGGAGCACTGGGCTTAGGTGACCAGGGAGACTAAACCACGGGGCCACAGGACAAATATTTCATAAGGCCACTCTACTAAGACCTGAAGACATAACAGCTGTACCTAATACATAGAAACAAACATAGGGAGCCAGCAAAAATGAGAAGAGAAAGAAACATGTCCCAAATGAAAGAACAGAACAAAGCTCCAGAAAAAGAACTAAACAAAATGAAGATAAGCAATCCACCAAATACAGAATTCAAAACACTGGTTATAGGGATGCTTAATGATCTTAGTGAGAACTTCAACAAAGAGACAGGAAACATAAATATGGAGATAGAAAGCATAAAGAAGAACCAGTCAGAAATGAAGAATACAATAACTGAAATGAAGAATACATTCCAGGGAATCAGCAGTAGATTAAATGAAGCAGAGGATCGAAGCAGCAATTTAGAAGACAGGCAGCAGAAAATGCCCAATCAGAACAGCAAAAAGAAAAAAGAATCAAAAAAAGAAAAATGAGGATAGTTTAAGGGGCATCTGGGACAACATCAAACGTACCAACATTCTCATCATAGGCGTATCAGAAGGAGGAGAGAGAAAACAAGGAAGTGAAAATCTATTTAAAGAAATAATGATGGAAAACTTCTCTAACATGGGTAAAGGAAATAGATATACAAGCCCAGGAAGCACAGAGAGTCCCCAAAAAGATGAACCTAAAGAGGCCCACACCAAGACACAAAACAATTAAAATGCCAATGTTTAAATACAAAGAATCCTAAAATCAGCAAAAGAAAAGTAGTTAGTTAGCTACAAGGGACCTCCCATAAGACGGTCAGCTGATTTCTCAACAAAAACTTTGCAGGCCAGGAGGGATTGTCAGGAAATATTCAAAGTGATGAAAAGCAAGGACCTACAACCAAGATTTCTCTACCCAGAAAAACTATCATTTATAATTGAAGGACAGATATGGAGCTTTCCAGACAAGAAAAAGCTAAAGAAGTTCATCACCACCAAACCAGTGTTACAAGAAATGTTAAAGGGACTTCTTTAAGAAGGAGAAGGAGAAGGAGAAGGAGGAGGAGTACAAAGAGGAGAAAGAGGAGGAGGAGAAGGAGGAAGAGGAGGAGGAGGAGGAGGAGGAAGAGGAGGAGAAGAAGAAGAAGAAGGAGAAGAGGAAGAGGAAGAAGAAGAAATAAAAAATATGAATAATAAAATAGTAATAACTACATATCTATCAACAATTACTTTAAATGTAAATGGATTAAATATTCCAATAAAAAAATAGGTTGGCTGAATGGATAAGAAAACAAGACTCTTACAAATGCTGCCTACAAGAGACTCACTTCAGATCAAAGGACACACACAGACTGAAAATAAAGGGAAGGAAAAGGATATTTCATGAAAATGGAAACAAACAGACAAACAAAAATCTGGGGTAACAATACTTATACCAGACAAAATAGACTTTAAAACAAAGGGAACAAAAGATAAAGAAAAACCCAGTAATCCCACTTCTGGGTACTTACCTGAAGAACCCCAAAACACTACTTTAAAGGGTCATGTGCATGCATATGTTTATTGCAACATTATTTACAATAGCCAAGATATGGAGGCAACTTCGGTATCTATCAATAGATAAATGGATAAAGAAGAGGTAGAATATTATGCAGCCATAAAAAAGAATGAAATCTTGCCATCTGCAACATTGATGGACCTAGAGGGTACTGTGCTGAGTGGAGTTAGACAGAGAAAGAAAAATGTCATATGATTTCACTTATATGTGGAATCTAGAGAATAAGATAAATGAACAAATTCATAGATACAGAGAATATTTTGATGATTGCTGCAGTCAGGGTGGGGTTGAAGGGATAGGTGAAAAGTGGAGGGAATTAACAGGTACAAAATGGTAGTTACAAAATAGTCGTAATCATGGGGATGTAGGGTATAGAATAAGGAATATAGTCAGTAGTATTGTGATAACTACGTATAGTGTCAGATGGGTACTGGATATCAGGATGATCCCTTCATAAGTTATATAAATGTCTAATCACTGTGTTGTACACCTGAAACTAATATAATATTGTATGTCAAGTGTAATTTAAAAATACTTTTAAAAAGCTAAAGCTCCCCACCCCCCACCCCAAATACAATAGACCCTTCCTTGAAAGGACTCAATCTAATATGTAAGAAGACCTAAGTAATTATCTGTATCTGTCATGGCAATTATCACTTTCTACCTCGTGCCTCATGCAGCGGCAGGAGAGAATGCAGATGGCCATAAGAGAATGTGGGAAAACTGATGAAAAGATGACAGCCAGATTTGTACTTAAAGAAATTTCAGTCCACTAAGTGGATATGTAATCAGTTTTTCAAGAGCAGATGAAATAACTGCTACATAGAGGTTCAAGTAACATGAACAAACCCCACAAACCTCGAAAAGCCTTCTTTGAGGGAACTTGGCTTTTCAATATTTTCCTGGAGGACCCTCTTTTCCTATATACTCTTCAACATCTGGTCCTACATGTCAAAATTTGCAGACCATTGTTTATGGTTCAGATGGGCTTCTGTATAGCTTAGCTCAAGTTGGACGATGAAACACACCTTCCTCATTAACATGATTCTATTAAAAATATGTGTCAGCAAGCCGCACTTGTGCAGAATCAAATGTCTGTGGTCATCTTGCATAATCTGATCATTTACTAGAAAAGGTATATTTACATTTTTCTAAAACATCCAGGGTTAGAAATATGTGTCCCTACCTCTTGTTTATCAGTTCATTTAGGGGTTTACAAAAGGACACCTGTTACAAAAGCAAACCATTGCCCCGAACTTTGACTCATTAACTGGCAAGCCTCCTTCAGATAATACGGATTAGAGAAGAGACCAAGAATAATTTAAGACATGTCAGCTCTAAAACGATTGCTATATTTTTGCTTCCCAAACCATAGCTTTCCCGCGTCTTTTAAAATAATTATTGTGGTAAAATATAAATAACATTTACTAAAATTTACCTTGTATTAAATTATCAAAATAAGTACATGGGATGTGAAATGTGAAAATCAAGACCTTTGAAAATTATGTTTCAATTTGTAACTTTTGTTTTTCCCACTAGCAAATAAAATGCCAAAGTACTTCAGAGCCTCCTGTCCCTCCATCTCCCGGTTTTGGAATATTTATCATTTTTTATCCTAAATTAGCCACTTGGCTAGAAATGGGTAAAATTTAACAACCACAAGAATAGTTTTAGATATTCAACTAGCTGTACCTCTTACATAAGTTTACAAATTGCGCTATTAAAGGAAATTTGGGGATTCCAAGATGTGTGCTGTTGAACAATAAAAATTTGAGGCTGTAAAACAAATCAAAAGTTTATTTGGGGTCTTAAAGAATTCAAATCCAGGAGACACAGATTTAGGTAGCAACCCAAACTGAGCTCTGGAAAGAACAAAGAAAGTCAGGGTTTATAAGGGCAAAACCCACAGTTTGTAACAAAAGAGCCTTCCTATTTGCTGTCTAACATGGTGTGATGACTAGTTCAAAAAGAGTTGGTCAGGAAAAGGGGGTGAGACTCTGAGGTAAGCAAGTTCCAGGGTGTGCTTCTATGGTCGGCATGAAAGTCCAAGAGTTCAAACTTCCTTTAGGTCTTCTATGCAAATGATGGATACACTGGTGAACTGGATTGGCTTCTTTCAAGATGAAGAATACAGATGGTCTGGTTGCCACAGTGAGTAGTAAGTAAAGTTCAGGGTGTGGTCTAACAGCTGGTTCAAAAGTTTATAGGTGCGACAACCTGTCTGTGACCCCCCAGATCCATTTTATTTCCCTTAACATACACGTAAGTGACTCTATCATGGCAATTTCCACCACAGTTTCAAATCTTGACATTAAGAATAGGAACCACGCTCCCCACAAATACTTCTTGGAATATTTTATGATTCATTTGGAGTCTTCTCACAAAGTAGAAGGAAGCTATTTTCTCCTATGTATTAGGACATATGTAACAATTAACACAGTATAAACTTAGAGTGGGTTGTCTCAAAGGCACGCCCCCATCACAAAAGAGATTCAAGCAGAGGCAAGATAACCTGCTGGTATGTTATCCAGACGCAGTAGAGTGTCAGGATTTATAGACTTTGGGGACTTAACTCAGATGACTAGAACTGGCAAGGGACATAAGAGTAATAAACAGGAATTTCTTTCTTTTCGTTTTTGTCTCCTGGCCCGCTAGAGGGTGAGCAACCTCTTAAGTGCTCAGACTCCTCCTCTGTAGGAGCTGGGTATCCATGAAGCCAGAAAAGATGCTGATTAGGAATCAACCCTGGGTTCTAGTTACTGGTGGGCCCCACGACCTATGAAAAGTCACTTAGCCTTCTTGGGCCTTGCTATTCTCTGATCCAAACCCAGGACACAAGGCTCCTGCTCCTTTATGTCTGTTGTGTGATCATTCCTTGCCTTCTTCTCCTTCTCCCTGGGCAACAAAACTTGTTTAATACTCTGTTTCTTCAAGTTCCTGGTCACTGATAAATGCAAATAATATGAAAATAAAGGCAAATAATTCAGTACACCTTCTTTACATTTTTAATCTGGATGTGGAGGGGCAACCAGCAGTCTGTGCCGCAGTAACTGAGAATCAGCACTCCCATTCTCTAGTTTTCCCAGGATAACCACATTCCCAAGTTTTACCCAGTATATAATCATACAGAATAAAGGTGCAGATCCTAACCTCTCTTGCATCTGCTGGCCAGATAACTATGCCTGATCGATAAAATACATGCAGAAGTGTTAGATGGCAATCTCTGGATTTTCCTTATGAGACAGTGGGAAGGTGCTTTTTGAACTTCCTTCATCATCTTTTCTTCCATCTGCTGCCTGAAACGAGAATTTGAGGCTGAAATTCCAGCCACTGCAAGGACCCACTCTGGGGACAGCGGAGCAGTGAGGTGAAAGGGCATGGGCCGCCCCGACTGTGAGGAAGAGCCACCACACAGCCATGACTACCTTCCTTCAAACTGACACCTAGCAGGAAAATGCATTTCTGCCTCATTGAAAGCACTCTTATTTTGGCTCTCAGATACTCATCTCATTCTAAATGATAGAGTTATACCTAAACAAAATACTTTTTCTTTTCCAGAAGGCTCCTAAGGAGTCACTCTCCAGGTGAAATTTTGGAAAGCTAAAGCGGGGACCACTTTTTTGAGGAAGTGCGTCTTCCTGTTGTCGTTTACCCCATCAAGTATGAGTAGGCTTTCCGAATTCTTCATATTTCTACTTCTTCAATTAAATAATAGTGTGAAAAACAAGTCAAGGACGCAACCTCTGCCTCTCAAAGGTTGCCCTTTGGTTCAATTGCAGCCACAACCCTGTGGTGAAGTGACCGTCACTCAGACCGAATGATACTCTAACTATACAATAGTTGTTTTGTCATCAGTCTAGCAATCCTCATTAGCTATGTCTCCAACTCATACCCCATATTTTATCTTATTATTTTCCACAACAAATGAGGTTTGTTTTATTATTTATTTATTTATTTTAAAATAATTGCTTATATTTCAATTACAGTTGACATACAATATTACATAAGTTTCAGGTGTACAATATTATGATTGGACATTTATATAATTTATGAAGTGATCACCCCAATAAATCTAGTACCCATCTGACACCATATAGTTATTACAATATTAACTATATTCTATATTAACTATATTATGTTATACTTTATATCCCCGTGACTATTTTGGGACTACAAATTTGTGCTTCTTAATCCCTTTCTCTTTTCACCCATCTGCAACCCCCCTCCCATCTGGCAACCCTCAAAATGTTTTCTGTATCTATGAGTTTGTTTCTGTTTTGTTTCTTTATTTATTTTGTTCTTTAGATTCCACGTGTAAGCGAAATTACATTGCATCTGTCTTTCTCTGGCTGACATACTCCACTTAGCACAGTACCTTCCAGATCCATCCATGCCACCGCAGATGGCAAGAACTCATTCCCTTCCATGGCTGAGCCATATTCCATTGTATATATGGACCACCTTTTATTTATCCATTCATCCATTGATGGACATCCAGGCTACCTCCACATTTTGGCCATTGTAAACAAGCTACAATGAATGTATGGATGCATACATTCCCTCAAAGTGGCATTTTGGGTTTCTTCAAATAAATACCAAGAAGTGGGATTGCAGGGTCTTTCTTTGTCTCTAGTTACAGCCTTCGTTTTAAAGTCTATTTTGTCTGATATAAGTGTTGTTTCCCCAGCTTTTTTTTTTTCATTTCAATTTTCATGAAATATTTTTTTCCCATTCCTTTCTTTCAGTTTGTGTGTGTCTTTCATTGTGAAGTTAGTCTCTTATAGGCAGCATATATAAAGGTCATGCTTTCCTATCCATTCAGCCACCCCATGTCTCTCATACGCTGTATTTTAAAAAAGCTCCTTTGCTCTCGTGGTTTTACTGAAAATTCCAGAGTTGTGTCCTCTGGTATGTTGTTATGGAAGACTTTTTTGTTTCTTCTTTAAATTCTGATGAGCATCAAGCCCTTGAAATTAGACCTCCATCCCCTTGAGGAATGATGTGCTCAGTTGCCTGAAAACGCTCTGCTTCTTTGCAGAGGATATTTTTGGATGATTGTCTTTAGGCAAATACACCTGAATGTGTTGGGGTTAGGCACCCCGGATCCTTAGATTATTCTCCTTTTTTGCCTGTCCTGAGCAAAGCTGGTAACTAGAATCAAGGACTTACTTAAGGATAATATCCTGAAAAGTGGTTATGTCACCCCAGGATAATATTTATAATTTTCAGCAATAGACAGGACACAGGTAAAAATAATCACACGAGACCTTGGCTGTGTAAACTGTCGATACAGCCTTGTACACACCAGTGCTGATGAAGAATGATGATCAAAATGGAAGTTTCCACACAGATCGATTCTTGAGGTGTCCAATACATGGTTGCACAACAGGACTTATTTCTATCTTTGCCTTTCTCAGTTTTGAAGGATCGTTTTCAAATCTTGACATACTCTTCTCTACCCTACTCATCTTGGTGTTGAGACAACATGGCTTTTCCTTTGACTGAGATTAAAAGCCTTCCGAATTCTTCATATTTCTACTTCTTCACTGAAAAAATACCATCCTTTAAGTGAAAGAAGCCAGTCACAAAAGACCACAAAATACATGATTCCACTTAAATGAAATGTCCAGAATATGCAAATCTATAGAGACAGAAAATAGATTAGTAGATGCTAGAGTTGAAAAGTAGGTGAGGGGAGGAAGATAGAAAAGTGACAGCTAAAGGATGCAGGCGCGTTTTTGAGGTGAGGAAAATGTTTTACAATTGTCTGTAGTGATTGTTGCATATATTTGTAAATTTACTATGAAACAATTGAATTGAATTAAAATCAATTGAAATGGGTGAATTGTATCTTAATAAAACTATTAAATACCATACCATCAACTCTAATCTGGAGAAAAATGTGCTAAAATACAAGTTCCCAAGTATTTGCCAATTGACTGAATATTAGCTATTTTTCTTTAACTTTGGTTTAAATCAGTTGTCAAATTTTAAAATTAAAGGAATCTCACCTAAAAATCCAATTTCTTGACATCAGAATCTCCAGTGTCAATGGCTCCATTTCCTAGCATGAGGGCAAATGCCTGGCTCATAATTGCTTAGGACCCCTTGAGATGAGATCTCCCTGGCACCTCTTCATGCCGACTTGACTTGTTTTTTACATTATTATTTATTGAGTACATGTTAGGTTCCATGTACCTTCTCTCTCTCCTCTCTTAGGACAAAATCCCCATAAACCTCTATAATTTCTTCTTCTTCGGCTTATAGACTTTCTCTGGTCTCTATTATAAAACATTTCACACAACTAAAGAGTCTTCTGTTGATTCTTCTACTTTCTCAAGTCAGGTGTTATATCTTTCCTCTTCATTTTCACCTACAAACTTGTCACGAATAATCCATATTCACTGTCATTTCTTTACCGCCTACTCCTTTACCTGCTCACAGCTTTGACTTTTATTATACTCTACTAAAAGTCTCCCATTAAAGGTCACTAGAAAGCAGTAGTACACCATCAGACCTAATGCCCTTTTCTCAATTCTCATTTTCCCTAAGTCTTTGTCACATTTGTGCCTGGAAAATACAGAAAAATTAAAAAGGGGAAAAAATTGTCTACTCCCCTAACATGACAATTTTAAAACTCCATGGAAAATGAATTTTCTTTTGTTTGCCCCAGAAAGAACACTTCTGACATTTCATAGATCTCCCTCAAGGACTACTCTCCTCCCTATATATATTGGGGCTGAGCGACTCATTCAACAAATAATTAACCAAGCTAGGCCCTATGGACAAACATGGCCCTTCCTCGTGGAGTTTATAGTCTGGTGGAGTATTGTATAAATGCATAATTTCTAACTGGGCAGAACTCCAAAAGAAAAAGCATGGTTCCTAGACACTACACCATGACAAAGGAAAGTGACCTAGATGAGATGGATGATGGGATCAAGGAAGACATTCTTGGGGAAGTTATGTTTGCCTAGTTAATTTCTACTCATCCTTTGCCTCTCCTCTAATAGGAAGTGAGGGCATGAGAAGGAGAGAGAGAGAAAGAGAGAGAAAGAGAGAGAGAGAGAGAGAGAGAGAGAGAGAGAGAGAGAGAGAGAGCAGGCATTCTAGATAGAAAGAAAGAAAAAAGCATGTTGGATGGACTAAGAGAATACAAGATGAGGCTAGATAGATTAAACAGGGTCTTCTAGGTCATGGTAAGAATTTTGTTATTTATCCTAAAAGCATAGTAAGGCATTGAAAGTTATAAGCAAAAGAGATGACATCATCAGACCAACGCATTATTCAAAAAATGTTTTTGTTGCATTTTGTGGGAAATTGGCAAAGAGGTTCCAGTTAGTAGGCTATTAATATAGGGTACATGAGAGATAAATGTTGCCAGATTCCACAGAAGTTTAGACAGTAAAATCAAAAGTAGGCATGTGGATATTTGGGAAACCATCTAAACATTGGAAAACCTCAAGGTTTTCTCCCCATTCCCTCCAAACTCAAGAAGGAAATTTTCACATCTCGGTCATGGCTGAGGATACTGTTAGTTATCGTGTTGTCACGGTGGAGGCTTTTGATGTAAAGAACAAAGACTTAAAACACTTCTTTCCAGATAAACTTAGTAATCGGACTGGGACAGGTTCCCTCCTCACCTCTCCCTCAGGTCAGAAGACCAAGGAAGAACCAGAGTTAGACCGAGGAAGCCATTTGAAGAGCTTATTGCTTAGGCCTTGAGCTAGAAGAACAAAAGTTCCTCTTGTGGTTTACCTTGGCTCCATGTAGACCACCTGGCTGGGTTTAGGCCCAAACTTCAGCCCTTTGGGGACTGAACATGGACTGATGAAGCTTGGTAGGGATATAAAATCCCTCAGAGATACCATTTCATCCTTTATCTGCCAACATACTTTTCTCCTTGCTCCCTTGTTCCTGCTACCCTCATGGTTTGACAAGTCTTATTTAAGCATGACCACTGTCCAAGCCATTGCCTCAGATAGTGAGGAAAAGATAGGAGAGTAAGGGATGGAGAAATAATTTTTCTGGATGGACCCTTCAGCCTTATCTGAATGAACTACTCTTTCCTGTTTACTTCCTTTTGCACTTCAGTTAGGGCCCGTTTGTACAGCACTTCCTCTGCACCTGGCAGTACTGAGTTGTCCTTTCCCTGGATCCCAGATGTAGCTGCAATAAGGATACCAAAGGTACAGGGCTTTGTTGTTACTTCACCAGATTAAACAGCCTAGAAATATGATGTAGTAACAACTGGGCTTTCCAGCTGACAGAGAAAATGCTAGGTGGTCATCCCTGTGAAGGCCTGTTTTAGGCCATTACGGGAAAGCACCTGATAGAAGTAATGAAGGCGCTGAGGATAATCGCCTATCTGAAATGGTCTCTTCAAAGGCTAGGCAGGTTTATTTGGTGTTTGTTGTTATTGTTTATTTGCTTTGTCTTGTTTATTAGTTTTGTTGTTGTTGCTGCTATTGTTTTGGATTTCAATGAGCCCACCAAAGGAACTATAGGACACACCCTCTCCCTCGAATTCCCACGTTCTCCCTTTCAGATTCAGTAAGTGGCAGTCGAGGTTGGACCCAGGAGAAATAGGCCAAAGCTGCCTCTGAGAGGGTCCTAATTTAGGTCCTAAAATGGAGGGGCAAAGGGAGACTTCATGGCGGAGGTCCATCCCATGTCACTGAATTAGGACATTACATTTAAGTTTAGGGACAACACACAGACCAACAGCATTGTTCCATGTCTAGAGTAACCTTTAAATATTAGTCCTCAAAAACTGTGGCGTGGTCACCCTGGATGGCTATTCAGGATTTTTATGACAACCACCGATTAACACTTTCCCAACTCTTCTCACCTCACAATTCTGTTCATATCACCTCGGTCTATTTGCCATTTCACCAACGTGCTCTATCTAAACCTACTAACATGCCCTGTCTTCATTAGACGTTGCTAAAACTGATGTGGGTTCAGAACAGGGAAGAGACCATTGCAGGCTTTCTATCATTTTATGCTGATATTGCTCCAATAAGCAGAGTATAGGGAAATACTCTTTCCTTAGTTGCTACCTGAAACCAAAATCATATCAGAATTTGACGGAAAAAATAGTTATTCCAGATGGTTCCAAAGACTTCTAAAAATCTGAATTTTATTTAGAAGATACATTTTTAACAGTATGGAGAAATTTACTGAACAAAAGCAATGGCTGGATTTGTCTTCCTGAGACACTGGAATGCCAACAAATCCACCGAGAGAAAAAGGAGCATTATTATTGGCCTCGAATATCCAGTGCACTGACTGGGAAAGTCGTGGGCAAGAAGGAATTACCTGAAAGGAGATGGAAAATCTCGTCAAGGACTTCTACTCCTTAGGCAAGTGGTAGGAAACAACAAGGATACTGTGATTTACTTCCACTCCTCTAGGTTTTGCTTAATGGCAAAAATAAGGAGATACACCAGGCATCGTAATCCAAGCATTTCAAATTCAATTACCCTCAATCCTATAGCTGCTGCAATGACAGCTGGAACTTACACCTGTCCAGATCTCTTATATGCACTAAAGATTCTTCCTTCTTCAGAGACTTCAACGTGAAAACACATGCAGCTGGATGAACACACTGTTGGAAGAAGCCCATGACTTGTTGAAAGCTTTTCTGAAGGAGTGCCCTGAATTACATGTATTGGGCCACCATCCTACAGCATCACTGTGCGCCAGATTCCCCTTTGGGGCCACTGAAAGTTGAGGTTTTACCAAAGCTGCTGGCTTCTTTATTTGATAAAAGTCTTGATATTAGTATCTGGTTATTTAAAATCTCTCTCCAAGTGTGGATGCTCAGGAGAAAGAGGACTCAGTTGATGTGGGTCAGGAATGTTTAATTTAAGGAGAAACTGTTTCAACAAATGTTTACTTAAATCACGACAGATCTCCAGGTCTGTAGAGCAGCTGGGTGCTGGTGTCACTGGATGCCACGTCCCATCCAGGAAGCTGCAGTACTGACTCCTAAACTTCCTCAGCACTCAATATGAGCTTTTCCCATAATACACACAAAAATGATAACCAGGCAGTCTAGTTAGCACCGCCTTTGACGCTCTATCTCTTTTCCATTCAAATGCACAGGGTCAGGGGAAGAGAAGCTGCACCTCCAGTGAACACCAAATCTGTGGCATTTTAAACCTAACCCATGACTAATGATCACTAATTATTAGGCAACCATACTCACTTGAAGAATATTTTCTTAGAACTGGAAGTTCATGGTAAAATAACTGGCCATGTATACTTTGGAAGCTTCAAAACATTTGAGAAGTCACCCCAATAAACTTTAATTTAAAAACAAAAAAAGAGAGAGAAGTTCTAGTAAGTCCCCAAAAAGTTCACTGATGACCTTTCCACCTGTACAGGACATGCAGCAAGCATTGTCCTGAGTGACAAAATCTACACATGGTGATTCTCCTGAGGGTGATTCTCACCCGGCACTTCCCAGACTTTGGGCCTCAGTATTTTTACGGAGGAACTGTCAAAAGAAGGTTACAAAAATAGAGTGCATTTTAAGGGTTTACATTTAATAAACTAACACTGTAAAACACATAAACTTAATACTATATAATCGTGCCCAAAGTAAGTTATAACAATTAATTCCGGCTGTGTAGTATTATAATGAGACAATTGTATAGATGCACGAAAAAATTGTCTTCTTTCACTCCCATTCTGGATCTCTGTGACAATATGTATAACTTCATTTACATTTAAGACAAAAGTCTAAACTTGACGCATTTTGTGACATGAGGCCTAGGCCAACACCAACGGACTCCTGAATGAGTCATCCGGGGCTAGATAGACTTTGCTCTTTCTGCTCTCAAACAAATACAATGGAATCGTATTTTTAATTTTTTTAAAGAAACAAGGTGATTAAATTTGATGACAGAGGCCCACATGTTGGCAGGATTCTTTTTTTTTTCATCTTTGCTAAGGTTGCAATATCTCTGGTCATGCAATATCTTGTCATGTCATGATATTCAGGACTGGCTCTCTGACAGTGGGGAAAGAATAGCTTTTGCACAGGAGGCTTAGCAGCCATATTTCCCTGGCTTCAGGGGAATAACTCATTTTTTAATCTGCAAATAGAGGACTGAGATGAGACATCAACTTCATGCAAACTTGCTGTACGTCAGGGTCACTTTGGGGATCATTTTGTAGCTTAAGGGAAATTTTACAGCAGAGGTGAAAGTCCAGGGAAGAAAGGGATCTAGATAGCAATTGAAAATTGGGTGACGATGAAGGCTAGTTTGACACCACAGCTCCCGTATGCAAACTACAGACCCAGCTGCAGTAGGTGGTGCTGAAATGTGAGAGGTGGAGGACTCCATCCTCTTCAGCAGGTGACAGATAACGTGAAACCACACTGTGTCTTGGCAGTGTGGGGCTTCTTCGTCTTACTCACTCCTGAAGCAGCAGCCTAGTATCGAAAGTTGGAGGAGGCTTCCCTGCCTGGTTCTTTAAAAGTAAAGACAGCCTAGACTTCCTTTGTTCACCAGTTAGTCAACAGCACTCAGAATAAAATCCAGTAAGTCTGGTGTCTTGCTAAACTAGTCAAAACAAGAAAAGGATGCTATGTTGGAACATTCTCCTCAATTAATAAAGAGCTGAAGTTTCATTTCTCCTCAGCACCATCCCCCTGTCATTCATTCACACATGCACTCAATCAGCAGAGGAACCACAGGGATCTGACACGCTTTCATTGAAAATGTACTCGTTATAGTGCTCGTTACAGTGTGAGGAATACAAAACCATCAGGTTTGACTTTTTCCTGCAGAAACTCACAGTCTAACTAAAAATAATGTATAAGAATAAGTAGTTGTGTTCCTTAGGGTTGGATGCAATCATGGAGGTGGGTACTTGATAGAACATGGGCTCAAAAGAGGGAGACAAGGAATCTGGTTAACTGCAATCTTCACAATGGCTGATCTCTGTGTGCCGGGCACTGTGTTAAATACTTCTCCTCCTTTAGCTTATTTAATTCAATGACTATCACTTGAAAGATTAGAAAACCAAAGCTCCAAAAAAGCAAGTAACACAACCAAGGCCATGAAACTAAGAAGAGGCAGAACCAAGATGCCAGTCTAGATGGGTCTATTTCAGTTCTCTGATTCTCCTCATCAAGTGACTGATTGCGAGGGCAAGCATGTCACTGCCCAGTACATTTGGCCTGGGGGTAGGGTCACATAAAGGGATTAGCAGTGTGTGGAAAGGCTTGAGCCAAGCACAACTCCCGCTCCTGGTTGCAGAGGGAACTGGATGGAGGAGGCAGCCTTTCCTTAGGACTGGCATGAACTCTGACTAGCATCCTTCACCTCTTTTGCTACTTTCAAGGGGTCCAGGTGTCCTCATCCCCAGCCTCATCTCCACCCTGGAAAGGCCTTTGGAACACTATGGGGCACCAGTGTTGGTGGCCAAGGGGATTTTTGTCTTTCTTCCTTTACATGATATCTATTTCCTCTTTTTACCCTTGGCAGATTCAGTAGAGAGAAAAATGTCTCTTCAATTAAGTGTTGTGACTCCTACTTAATTTTCCAAGAGCCCCCTACTTCCATCATTGTAGTCTTCATAGAAAAAGGTCTAGCGAACAATCAAATATCACTGTGAATTTGGGTACATACTTTATTCTACTGTCTCTTCCCACTACTCCACCCTTGAGATATAAGACAAACTACAATTTGAAAGAGTAGGTCACTACAAGTGGGTGGGTGGGGAAGTAGATTGCTCCTGACCCTCAGGGATTCTACTGCCACACCTGCTGTCCACCTTTGGGAATCACTCTTCTGGTAGGAAAGTATCATTAGCACCTTCATATTCCAGTCAGCTAAGTTTAGCCTTACAGATGTCCTGCCTTCTATATTATTGACAATGCCGGTGCCAGCTGAGATAGCATAGCAGAAGACTTATTTTAAAACCTGTAATCTTTTCTTATTTGTCTTTGGCATGTGTGTCATCAGTGGAGTTTCTCCTCAGAACTACCTACCTGGCTGTTAAGCTCCTGTCCTTTAAGCTCCGAGTTCTCTCTATCCCGGATTTGAATCTGGCTCCGTGTTCATACTTTTAATCTGTTCTCATGTATATCCTCTTTCTGCACTTCTTTCCTGAGTTAACCTAACGTGCTCTGCTCACTCCTCCCCCAACCCTCCCATCTCAAACATACATAAATAATGACAACACTGAGCACTTCCACAGCAATCACTGCTCGCCACCCTTAAAACCACTAAATGAAGTCATGCAGGTAAATTGAACCAAAGGAGACGAGATTAGACAGTTCCCTTTTACAACTACCAGAAATGAAAATTACCCCTCATGGTTGAAGCAACATCCGCCGAGCCTCTTCTATTTTCAGTCTGTCTAAGTTTCTATTTCAGGATCATGTGTCTGGGGTGGCTAAAGATTATTATGGACCATATACATTTGGTAATTTACAGAAGTTCTTGCAAAGATCTTGCTTTGATTGTACGCAGGGTGGAGGAAATTGTCGAGAGTTATATCCAAGTTCTGCTTCCTGATTCCAGGGCCCAGCACCGAGTACTTTTCATGTAGATGGTATTTCGCAAATGTTTGAGAGGGATTGTTTGCTTTTCTAGAGTCACAGAGAGACTTTGAAAGATATTTATGTTTTCAACTGGCTCAAGCTGTCTAACTAATGTTCCTTTTTCACCAGTTAGACATAGGAAGTTAGGAAGAGGTTCATTCAGTTCAGTAGACAGCACGTAGACACACCGCCTGAGCCTCCATCAGAAGAGTAACGCAGCTCGTCTCCACTTTGCCATTGCCCTAAACACCTACACCTATATTCCCCACACTCACATCTTCCATATACCAAAAGTTCATGACCCATGTAAATGCTCTATGAAATTTGTTGATGATGGAAGTACACAGAGGACAGTTTTTACTAAAGGGTAATCACAGCTCCTCAGGGTTTGCAGGGAAGTTCCAAGTCAGAGACCTTCGCATTGAGTGGCTCCAGGAGACGGTAAAATATATATTTAATTCAGAAGCGAATAACCTCCCAAATTTATATATAAATTGCTAACCACTTACCACAAATCAGAAATGTCCTTTTAGAGAATGTCTCTTTTTTATCTTTAGAAACCAGTTTCCACAGGAGGAAGAAACAGTCAAAGGTAAAGCAGAGTCTTTCTCTTTCAGCAGAACAATGTGTGGGCCAAGGTCAAAAGTGCTTATTCAAGTTACCATCCCACTTCAAAGAAGCTGATGGTTGTGGGGGATTCACAGAGGCAATTTACGGGAAGTTTGAACTCTTCACTAATTGCAGCCAATACAAGTTTTATGCATTTTTTTTAAAAAAAATAAATTATTTTAAATAGAATTGCACATGGCATAATGATTTAATAAAGCAAAACACAGTATCTAAAGGTTGATCATAAACTTACCTCTAAAAGGCCTAAAGAATGCATTCTCTATGAACACAAGACACATTGTAATTCCTTCTTTTTCTGCTCCTGGTTTTAAAACCAAACAGCCGAGATAAGTTCTGTTGGCATGACAGTAGCCCATGAATTATCCCCTCTCCCACAGAGATGCTACACACTAATTCTATGAGGTAGGATTCATATAATAGCATAAATTCAGGGGGCTTAGCACGTGTGCAGTTCTATTCTCCAAGCCCCAGTGTAGGGCCAATATTTTTGTTTTGTGACTAGAAAGGGCATGTTAAAAGCTTTTTATGCCATATAAAGTTTGTCCATAACAAATGCTACCTGTCTCATATTCTGTGCTATATATATATATATATATATATATATATATATATATATATATATATATATATATATGGTATGATCAACAAATACCATAAATGTTTAAATAAAAAGATTATTACAATAAAAGACATATGGCCATTAATCCTCCTCAAAACACTCCCCCTTGCTTCAAACACACTTATCCCATCATTCTTGCACTTTCTGAAGCAGTGCTGGAAGTCCTCTTTCGTGAGAGTCTTAAGTTGCGCTGTCGTGGCTGCCTTGATGTACTGAATCAATTCAAAACGTTTACCTTTCATGGTCATTTTGACTTTGAGGAAAAGCCAGAAGTTGCACGGTGCCAGATCCGGTGAATAAGGTGGAAGAGGACACCCTGTAATGTTTTTATTCGACAGAAATTGCCATACCAGAAGCGATGTGTGACACAGAGCCTTTCCATTGTGATCACAAAATACGGTGACTGCTGCTGCCGAGTGCCATCCAACGGAAAGTCAGGGATCTTCAATATGGGAAGTGGCGAGTTGACCCTTAGTAACAGTGTGTGATAAATTTCAACTTTTTTGGTTCAGTCAGGCAGGTGTCAGCTGTGGTTGAGAGAAGGTATGTTTTAAAGTGTGCCGTAAATCATCCTCCATCTTGACAATGCTCCATGTCACACATCACTTCTGGTATATGGCAATTTCTGTCAAATAAAAATATTACAGTGTGTCCTCATTCACCTTATTCACCAGATCTAGCTCCGTACAACTTCTGGCTCTTCCCCAAAGTCAAAATGATTCAGGACATCGAGGCAGCCATGACAGCACAACTAAAGACACTTATGAAAGAAGACTTCCAGAACTGCTTCAGAAAGTGGCAAGAACGATGGGATAAGTGTGTTCAAAGTGAGGGGGAGTATTTTGAGGGGGATTAATGGCCATGTATCATTTACTGTAATAATTTTTTTTTTTTACTTAAACATTCACCATACTGTTTGATCACATCTCATATACTTATATTATCTGTGGCTGGTGTCACCATATTAGGAATGGTTCTCGAACTTGAGAAAGAATCAGTATCACTTGGGAAGTTTTTAAAAATTGAGCCATAATTGACATACAACAATGTAAAAATTTAAAGTGTACAATGTGTTGATTAGATACACTTATATATTGCCAAATGTTTTGCCAAACTGAAGCATTAGCTATCATTTCCATCACATCACACAATTATCGTTTCTTTTTGTGGTGAGAACATTGAAGATCTAGTCTCTTAGCAACTTTCTTTACTGTTAAGTATAACTGCTATGCTATGCAGTAGATCTCCCCCACCTGGGGAGGTTAACCAGGCAGCTTCTCTAGTCTGAGCCCCAGAAATTCAGATGCAGGAAGTTGGACTCTGGAATCCACATGTGTATAAGTGCCCCAAATGGTCCTGACATATACAGGACCCAGGCCACAGTTTGCAGAGCCCTGCACTGGCTTCCCACCCATGTCATTCACCATAGTGTCTCTCAATGCACGTAAGTGCGTGGTGCATAGTCAGTATGCAACAAATATCTGCTGAATGATGGACTTTAGGATTAGGGTACTTAGTTGAGAGTTTGTTCATCTCTAACTGATCACTTAACCTCTGAGCTCCATATTTTCTTATCCCCGTGTATCTGTCTCCACCGGGTTCTGGGTTGTCAGTGACAAACAAGCAACAGCAATAAAAACAATTCTGGCTACCTGAAAAAATCATTGTGAGGACATTGGATAGACCATGGAACCCAAAGGAAGGCTGCAGAATCAGGGGGCAGTCCAGTAGAATACAAACTTTGAATCATTCAAGATGTAAAGTTTTGGTGACAACACTGAGGTTGCCATCCGGTCTTGTGCCCTGACTGCCAGAAGCCTTTTCTGATTGAATAGTGAAAATGAGACTTTACTGCCCTGCAAGACTCACACAATAGGAGATCTCTCCAAAACAAGAACTTTTGAATGCTGTGCAGATAAACGCACATTACAGTATGATTAGCTCCACTTTAAAGACGGAGGTTAATAACTGACAAACAAGTGGGTAAAATTGTGATTTTTAACTCAAATCTTTCTTTCCTCTTTCTAGACCACTCTTTTTTAGGCTCTGTCCTTTCATCATTGCCTTCGACTTTGGTAGTCTCAGGCAATTCTTTTCCTGCATCCATTCTTCCTAACCAACAAGATAAGAAATTCCTGGCCAGAGGAGATTACTAGGAATTGAAAGTTTGCCTTATTTCTTTGATTGTGTGCTGTTATGAATCACTTGCTGATAAAACAAAGCTGTTTCTAAGTGAAAATTAAACATTTTAAGAGCCAACTAGGCTTGAAAGAGTAAAGAGAATTACCTCCAATTTACAGTAAAAAGGAGCAATAACCATTGCCTCATCACCTCGTATGTGTCCTCTGTTGGGAGTCATACCAAAGTCAGAGATTTGTCACTGAGTCTGTCACAATAAATGAATGGACATTCCCTTGAGACCTAGCCATTAAAAATAAAGCTAAAAAATTCATGTGGCATTGAGGAAGTTGACCTCAGGAATTACGTTAATGGGAGTGCATAAATGGAGCAATGAAGAGATAGTAAAATACCTTAAGTCTCAAAATTATTTTATAGTTTATGAAGCACTTTCACATACATTAATGTCTTACGTCATCCCTATGTAGACGGGTTTTATTTCCCTTTTCAAAGGAAGCAAATTTGGAGCTCAGAGTTTAAGGAGCCAATTTAAGAGCAGTGAGCTTTCAAATCTACATCTCCTGATTTCAGTGAAAACCTTGGAAGGTTTGAAGCAAAGGGTATCTTATACAAAGGAATGCGTGCCCCAGAGGTATTACCAGCTGGGCAAAAAATCTCTCTTCAACCAGTAGAGAGGAGGGGAGGACCAGTGCTACCCCAGACGTGGGAACAGACAGAGAGCTGCTTGGAAGTGAGAGGACAGGGGTCTCTCTAACAGTTATCAGGGACTGAACCCAGAGACTGGGCTGGGTGAGAGGACAAAGAAGGGCAGTGCTATTCTCTGAGCAGCAGCAAAAGGTCTGCATTGCTTTTACATGACGTGAAATTCATACTGAAAGCCATGTCAAAAGGCAAGGCTTAGAGCTTCCAGAACTATGTTGAATAAAAGTGGTGAAAATGGGCAGCCTTGGCTTGTCCCTGATCTTAAGAGGAATGGTTTTAGCTTTTCCCCATTGAGTTGATGTAAGCTGTGGGTTTATCATATATCCCTTTATTATGTTGAGATGTGATCCCTCTATTCCCACTTTGCTAAGAGTTTTCATCATCAATGGCTGTTGGATTTTGTCAAATGCTTTTTCTGCATCTATTGATACGACCATATGATTTTTATTTTTCATGTTGTTAATGTGGTGTATCACGTTAATTGATTTGCAGCCACAAGATTGCCACGGGGATATGAAAGACAGTTTGGGAATATAATCAATAATGTTGTAAAGATTTTGTAGGGTGTCAGATGGACACTTGTTTTATTAGGGAGACCACTCCATGGGCAGTGTAGATGCCTGATCACTGTGCTGTACACCTGAAGCTGAATAATATTGAATGTCACCTATGATTTTATATATATATACACACATATTACATATATATGTATATATAAATGTATATATACATATATATCCTGTGACTACATATATGTATATAAATACATATATATATACATATATAGTCACGGGATGTGGAGTACAGCTTAGGGAATAGAGTCAATGGAATTGTAACAGCTATATACGATGTCAGAGGGGTAGTACATTGGGGGAGAGGGGTTATCACTTTGTGAGGGGTGTAAATGTCTAACTATTACATTGCTTTGAACACCTGAAACTACAAAAAAAAAAAAAAGCAAGGCTGCTTTTCCTTAAGAAGTGACAAGTGACATCTGCCTCTTGGTAATACTTCCTGCAATGCAGGTGCTTGGGAGCTCAGCTTAATGGTAAGAACTCTGGGTTTTAAGTTGGAAGAGCTAGATATGAGTGTCTCGAGAGCCTATCAGAGTGAGTTATAAAGAGGAGGACAGGGGTGAGCTTTTAGACAACTAGATTCAGGTCCATAGAGACCCAGCTTCCCCCTCAGCCCTGGAAACCTGGGTCTGCAGACCCCCTCACGGGCCTCGAGCCCAAGGCAAAGGCTCTCATAGCATCCCTTCTCTGGAGAACAAGGTCACTGGAGCCAATGTGTCTCTTCTTCCCCAAACAGGGACAATAATAGAATTGTTGAGACAGTGGGCTGCTCAGGGATCCCACTGGTACTTTAATCAAAAATCATCCATTTTGTTAGCTTTGTTATTAGAGCTATGGGCAGCAACATAGCTCAGAACCTTCCCTCGGGCCATCCTCTTGGAGAAAGCAGCACTGTCCGCCCAGGCCTCTGCTAAGATGAATGACAGGGCACAGAATCAACCCTTCCTGTGAAAGAGGACTATTAGCAATTTTTGCTCTGGCCTCCTTTTCAAGATGCATCACTGCTCTTCTGCAATGGCCTTCGTTGAGGAGGCTGCGCTGTCATCCTGAGCCTTCACAGTCTTGGAGTTTTACTATTATCTGCAGAACAGTTCAAGGAAACGGCCTTCTTCCCAGTTCTCTGTCCCACTTCCTAAGACAATGTCCCTTGGGCTCCAAAAAAGCCTGCTTCTGTCCAGAGAGGTTATCGCATGGAGCCTCCTCGACTTGGCATCCAACGCGCTCTTAATGGCCCTAAATGGTCTTTCAGCTTGAATCGGGATGGAGAATTGACCACCCCCGTGCTACTCCTCTACTGACCTAGTCGTACTCAAAATATTGTGGCCTACATTTTGCGAACAAAGCAAAATTCCTTTGCATATCCCCGAGGCAGACAGAGAGCAGTGTAACAGGAAATATAGTGGTATTTTTCCTGGTATGTGTTAAGAGCCAAAGCTGACAAGCAAACGGACTAA
Organism: Rhinolophus ferrumequinum; assembly: GCF_004115265.2. NCBI lineage: Eukaryota > Metazoa > Chordata > Mammalia > Chiroptera > Rhinolophidae > Rhinolophus > Rhinolophus ferrumequinum. The sequence goes on from NC_046288.1 coordinate 33,456,327, forward strand.
GAATGTGTGTCCATTACGAAACTGACAGTTGATAGCAAGCATGGTTAGGTATTAGATCATAGAGCCTACAGACACAGGCATAGGCTTCAACTAAATGTTTCAAATGCTTTGGTTGTCATGTAGCTTATAGTCAAAGACTAAGAAAGATGTCAGAGGGGTAGTAGCTTTGAGGACATGGAGTGAGGCAAGAGATAAAATTGGAGAGGAGGCCAGGGTCCACATAAGGACTTATCCCCATAAGAGTAATGAGAAGCTTCTGAAGCACAGCAATGACATGATCCGCTTTGTGTTTTGACAAGATGACTGGCTGTAGTGTGGAAAACGGATCGGAGGAAGGCGGGGAAGAGAGCAGTTAGTGCACTATTGCAGTAGTTCCTACAAAAGACAACGGTGGAAGGCTCGGGTCCAAGACGGTGACACAGGAGGCCCCTGAACTCACCTTCTCCCACAGACACAACAAGTCTACAGCTGTATATGGCACAATTCCCTCTGAAAAGTAGATAAACTGCTCTCCACAACAAAGGATAAAAGGACCACATCAAGATAAGTAGGAGACACAGTCTCACAAAAAACAACAACAACAAAAAAAAAACAAAATAAAAAAAACCCACCCCTGGTGGGACAATACACAATAAGGAGGGATCTCACCAGACACACTTCTTCCAGAAAAATGAGGGGTTGGTGCCCCACATCAGGCAGTCCGTCCCCTCGGATCTGCACTAGACAGATGACTCCCAAAGTGTCTGGCTTAGAAAACCAATGGGGCTGCCATCCAAGGGTGCCAAAGTACTATAGGAAAATAAGATTCCACTCTTAAGAGCTCATGTTTGGTCTAATTCATCCCAAGACCCAGTGAAAACACAGCAGTTTGAAAAGTGCCTGGACTATATGTGAAAGAGATTCATTTGCAAATCTAAAAGCGTCAGATTATCAGATGCTCCTGGAGGGGCAGGGGATAGTTGAAATGCTCCCCAGAGACAGAGACACTGGTGGACACCATTATTGCACTCTCCACCTAACCTGCTAGCACAGGCAGGTGAACTCTGATGTGGCACCCTCCCACTTATTTGTTAGGACAGGCAGGGGTGAGCAGTTGTGACACTATCCCACTGCCTTGCTGAAGCTAGAGAGTGAGGGCAGTTGCAGCACTTCCCTGGTCCTTGGCTGGGGCATGCAAGCCCAAGGATTGTGGCATTCTCCTGCTCCCTGGCTAAAATCTGCAAGTGTGGCTTGCCTGCCCTCTGGCTTGGCTTGGCGAGTGTGATAGGCCACAGCGTTCTCCCACTCCCAATCTAAAGCTATATGCACACACGGACAACGCACCCTCCTGCTGTATGGCTGAAGCCTGCAGTCAGGGCATTTCCCATTGCCTTTCTGAAGCAGGAGAGACTGCCCTACCCACTACACTCTCCAGCTGCCTTGCTAATGCCAGTGGGTAGGCACGATCCACACATGGGATACCCCTTGATCACCTGGCCCTGGTGGCCAAGGGGGCTGGTGCTCCTGGGGCAATCACAATAAAAAAGACAGTTCTTGGAAGGCCATCATGCTGAGGTCACTGCAGAGACAGCAGACTAAAATACAACCCCAGTCTTCTTGTGAAAAGGCCTGCTTACTTAGACTGGAGCTTCAGCCTGAGGGGCAAGCTTCAATTTTCCCACGTATCTACAGGCTAAGGAGGCACACCCAGGGAACGTAAGCAGGGAGACCTTGCATACCTCCTTGGCTTCACTATAGCTCAAAGAGACTTCCCGGAAAGGAGCTTATACATTCATCTGGAGCCCCAATTTTTGCAAATGTCACCCAGGGGACACCTCTAGATCTCCTGATCTGGCGGCCAGTACGTATTACAATAAAAGCCTTATAGGACTGTATATATTTGCATACTCTGAAAGCTGCTGCCTGAGGTTCTGGCTTCCAATCTGCTTAAAACTAAGTGTTAAGTGAGATTCTTCCCCTTGGAACCCTGACAGGTCTTGGCACATCCTCAACAATGAGGGCATATCAAGAATAAACTAGGCTACTTAGACAATCACACAGGTTCAAGAAACAACCAAGAGCTATGACAGGTTGAACGAGAAGGATCATTACCTACACAAGGCAATTTTACCATTTACTAAGACTTAGTCTTCAAGACTAAGAGAGGTGATCGTTTCTTACAAAAAAAAAAGAAAAGAAAAGAAAAGAAAAGAAACAAACAAATACAGAGTTCAGCAAAATGAGGAAATAGAGAAACATATTCCAAACAAAAGAACAAGACAAAACCCAGATAAAAACCATAATGATACAGAGATAAGTAATCTACTTGATAAAGAATTCAAAGTAACAGTCATAAGGACGCTCAGAGATAAATGATCTACTTCTAGTTATAAAATAAATAAGTCATGGGGATGTAATGCACCGCCTGGGAAATATACTCAATAGCGTTGTATGAACTTTATAAGGTGACAGATGGTAACTAGACTTATCGTGGTAATCATTTCATAATGAATAGAAATGTCAAATCTCTACGTTGTACACCTGAAACTATTATAATATTATATGTCCATTATACCTCAAAAAAAAAAAGACATTGGTGGCTTGGAATAAGAGGTGGCAATGAAAGTGGAGAAAAGTAGACAAAACTAAGACACTTTAACAGATACAAATAGCAGTTCTTGGAGACTCAATAAATATGGGGACTAAGAGAGATGAAGGAATTAAAGATGATTTACTGGTTTCCAAGCAACTTGGTGAATGATGATACCATTTACTAAGACTGGGAATACTTGAAAAAAGAGCAGATTTTGGAGAAACTAAATTCAGTTTTAAACATGATTGGTTGGAGGGACCTGAGCACCCTCTATGAAGACATGACCATATCTTCATAGAGGTCATATCCATATTCCAGAAAAATATCCAGCAGGCTATTGGATAAATGTGCGTCTAAATGGACTTACATCTAACTCTGAAGCAGGAAAGAAACATGCTTGCCTAGGGAGAGAATGCATAATGAGAAGAGGAGCTAGATGTCTGGTTAGACGAAGAGGAGGCACTGGCAAAGGGATGTGAGACCAAGAGGATTACTCGGAGGGCCCCTGAAGTCTAAGGATCAGCAGATATTAAAAGAACAGAGTGATAGGCCCAAAACTTTCAAAATGAAACAGGACTCCTCTTGCTGGAAAATGAAACCACTGACTTTTATTATAAAATCCAGGATTCCATGCATGGTTACAACATAAAGATATGCTAAATGAAAAAAGCAGATGATGAAATAATCTGTACGTGATGGAGTCCGAGCAGGAGCTGAAACAGGGTGACTACTTTGTTCATTCTCACTGTCTTGTTTTAAAAGGCTGGAAAACTTGACCGTCACTTTGACATTGGTATGTGGTAGCCTTATTGTTCTCAGAAACCTTTCTAATCACAGAAGGTTCACACCCAGCTGCTGCTGAGGCCTAACATGCTTGCATGCCAGAGAACTGATACACAATCTGATTTTGCAACCTCCGAGCCAAGAAGTTGGATTTGGACCAGAATTTATTGGATTACTTCAGATTTTTAGGGGTTTTTCCTCCCCTCCTTGGTTAACATTTGAATCTAATAATAAAAAAAAAATCTCAAACTCCCCAATATAAAAAAAAAAAAGCAATAAACCAAATCAAATAAGTGAGTTGAATGTTGAAATAAAGTTCAACTCAGCTCTCTTGTCAGCAAAGCAGGATCATTACCTGAGGATAGGCCTTTCCCTTTCTGCAAGCCGTTTTTGTAAGTAATACTGCCACCTAGCAGTCTTTTGGCAAATCACCCTCCTAATATATAGAAAAGGAGTCCTAGAGAGCCACATTTTAGGTTTGTCTGGGATTGACTGTATTTGAGTTGAACTTGAATAAAACTTGAAATACGAATTTAACTACCTTTGAGAAATACCTTTTCCACAGGTATAGGTCTGGCAAACATCAGGCTGTTACAAGCAATTCAGCCGAGATGAAAATAATGTTAAAAGGTAAAACATCTGCTTTATAAAACTTCAGTACATTTGTAACAGATACAAACCCTGGCGGGTATCTTCTCAAGGAAAGATCAACATTTTTGTTGCAGGTGGGTAAAAATAGAGTGTGGGTGATCACTTTCAAAGTGGGACAGTTTTTTGACCAGAGGACATTTAAACTTAAGGAATCATACACGTCCAGTGGAAACCTAAGTGACATTTTCATTCATGTCAGGAGCTTCAATTACAAATCAAGCCAAAGTAGCTTCTGAAGAAAGATGAAATCCTGCATGATAAATATTTAAGGGGGTAGACCTCATGTTAAGTGTTCTTACTACAATAAAATAAATGAAATAAGAAAACAACAAAATTACACATTTTGTGTTTTCACAATAAAATATATCTAACATTTATTGAGTACTTTCTGTTTGCCCGAAGTACACTGTTATGTTCCCTACACAACCCTCTAAGAAGCTATTACTGTTGCCAGTAACTGCTATTGACACAGAAGGAACTGAGCCTTGGGGACGTAACAAGGCATGTAAGTGTTGGAGCTGGGAATAAAAACCCAAATAGTCTGATTTCAGAACCTGAGCTCTTACCTGCCAGGTTAGAATACTTCTCTATTGTGCTGAAAGGTATGTGGAAGCAAGTATATGTCAGATTTTCAGCAGGTTGGAAGATTTGTTAACAGAATAGAGTAAGTTTCTGTTTTCTAGTTGAGTTGTTTTGTAAATGACATGAAAAAAATGTTCTCAACTTGGTCATAGTGGCATTTGTCTTGCCTCTTGTTTTATTACAAACTACTTAAAATTACAAGAATTTTATTCCTTGAATCATTTTAAACTTTACCATGGGCCCTCTGTTCAATGTCAATTGGTTAGCTAGATTGGTAGATACCTTGACCAGGTATGCCACTTCTCAGTGACATTTCACTTTTTGATATCTTGAGAGAGCATTTCCGTGTTGTTGTTACTGCTCTGCGTTTAGCGGTCCTGTCTGCTTTCAGTAAGGAATATGCACATCATACTCTGAGGAGATGACCTATGTAAACATTTCTCTGAAGATAACTTGAATACACGAGTACACATGGCTCATGCTATAGGAGACCAGTACTTCTCAAACTTTAAGGTGCATTCAGATCACCTAGGAATTGTGTTAAAATGCAGGACCTGAGATTCTGCATGTTTAATAAGCTCTCACGTAAAGCTGAAGGTGCTAGTCCATGGCCCACAATTGAAGTGCCAAAGGTACTCAAAACTACCCAGTTTTTCTTGGGTCTAGAAAGAAAATCTGGTTTGATTCCAAAGTCAGGGAAAAAATTCTTCCCCCAAATTTTCTCATTTTCACTGTTTTTATATATCTGATCATAAAAGTCAGGTTTGCCATAAATCAATTTATATGTTTTTATGTTTGCAAATAAAGGTACTATAAAAACTAACAAATAAAATGTTTCCATGTAGGACTTACATCTATTTGTTCAAAATATTTTTCTTCTTGACTTCCAAGTTTTTGAAATTCATATCCCTCCTATAAATGAAATCATGGGAGTCGTACTTGAAACTTCTAGAATCATCTGGCTATCAGAGATCTGTGCAATCTCTAATCCCATCTTGGGGCATGCAGGTGTAAATTTCTTTGGTCGGATTAAACTAAATCCAGAACTCTGGGCATTAAAAGGAGCAAAATCAAATTTTAGAATGGCTTTGGAATTAGTTCCTTGACCTGGAAGTCCTATTTTAATAAGAGCCAATTGTGGAATTTCCTAGATTTATTGAGGTCCTATTTCAGGTGACTTTGCCCCTCCACTCTTTCTGTTATTGTCAGCATTTCTCATTTTTGTTCCAACAGGGAGATGCATAGTACACATAATAGAGGCAAATCACAGCTGGGTGCCAAGATCAAATTGTAAAAGAGTGAAATGAAAGTGACATAGTCTGCTATTGACCATTTTCAAAAAAAAAAAAAGAAATTTTGTTGCCTGTCAATTCAATACAAGTGACCAGAATGCTGTTATGCAGTCTGGGTATGAATTAATGGAACAATAGTGCCTAGGACAAAAAAAGTAATGGCTTCCTCTACTTTATGTTGGCAAAGCCATACTTGGGATAGTATGGTATTTGGATGTATGTGCATGCCAATGTGTGTGTGTGTGTGTGTGTGTGTGTGTGTGTCTGAGAGAAGTTATGGGAAAGCAGAAGAAAGGCCAGTCATGATTTAGGACAATGAAAAAGATCAACAGGTTTCAAAAAGGTAAACCAAATGGTGGTTTATATTTTTGAAAATAAGTTATGAAAAAAGACAGTGAGAGAACTTCAAATTGTATTATAAGTTAAAAAAGTATAGGATATTTAACTCTGAAGTGCGTTAGTAATACCTATGAAAGCTGAAAAATAATTAATGTGAACTATAATTTAATGTAGATATAGGTACAGGGAGAGTATAGATCAGGAATAGAGTCAGTGGAATTGTAACAGCTATATACGATGTCAGGGGGTAGTAGATTGGGGGCAAGGGGTTATCACTTTGTGAGGGGTATAAATGTCTAACTATTAAATTGTTTTGTACACCTGAAACTAATAATAATTATAGAAAAGCCCTATTGAGAATGGATGGATGGATGGATGGACGGATGGATAGGCTATCTATTGAATTCATTCTATGTGCTATGCACTCTGCTGAGAACTCTACATATACTAGATGATTTTATTCTCCAAACAATCCTTTAAAATTATCATCCTCATGTGAAAAACCGGTACATATGAGGCATAGATAAGTTAAGTGATCTGTCCAAAGTCATTGGCTAGGTGACGCCATAGTTTGTGCTCATAACCTCTAGTTATAACCCTGTGTGACAGACAGTCAGAGAGGTTCACTGCTCAGATGTCCCTTAAAGAAATAACTTGCTGGCCAGCTGTGAGAAGTGTGGTTAGCCGACAGACAGCCTACGGATGTTAACAAACCTCAGGACCTGTCTCTGATTCTACCAGAGACCATGATATTTCTGAGAGGCACCGGTAGCAGGGCCTGGACACCTCTGCCCATTGTGGGGCTCCTTTAATAGTCTTTTTTTCAGGAGTTTCCCACTGAGTTGTCAGCATTGCAATCCAAGGCGCTCCCTGCCCACTCCTGCCTCCTCCCCCCTTTTATCTATCACAGGAGTTATTCTGAAAAACAACACAAAAACACAAAAACTTCTTTTACTCCATCATCCATCTCAGCCTCCGCTTCCTGAGGGATCCAACTGTCTTCAAACATTTGGAGTGCTACCATATGAAAGAGCACTTAAAATTGTTTTCACATGATAATCAGGGGTTGATTAGGATAAAGTGACTGAACTATTAGGAAGGTAGCTTTCACATATACATAAGGAAGAATTTTGTTAATGACTAGAATTGCCCAAACAATAGAACAGGCTGCCTAAAGACTGATGAGTTCTATGTCCCTGCAGTCATTCAGGCCAACCAGAGAACTGATTGTTGTAAGAAGGTTGTGTGACATTAACGCATCCCCATGGCCATTCACACTGGAACACCTAAGATGCTAAGCATCCCCAATACTAATTGAGTAGCACAAATCAAATTGTTGAGAAAGTCACACCAAGAAGGCCAAACCTCTGATTTTTCAGTGATTTAATGCGTCTGGTTTCATACATGCACACTTGTATACTCCCAGGACAGCCCAGTAGTATGTTAAGCCAGACCAGCCATTGTCCACATAGCTTTTTTTAAATCAAAGAGCTCCTAACAAGTGAGTTGAGCCTGTGCTTGGTTGTCCCCATGAGTCATTGGCTGGATCCAAACCAAACTGCACATATGCTTTGTTAAACAAACTGTAATATGGGTACAGCATCTGATGATATTCTAAGGACATATCTTACAGACACCCGGATCTCAAGCTCAATCACTTGCATGCCAGAGCCAGCAAGATTCCCTTCCTCAAAGCCATTGCCTTCCTCTTTCCCCTTCCAAGACACAATGAAGGGGACACATATTTGCCCCTTCCAGGATTTCCATGATGATCAGACTACACAAGGAGTCATATATTTCAGATAGTAAATAAGAGATGGGACAGTCTGGTAGAAAAACAACAAGCTAGGCAGCATAGGGATCTGTATATAAAGAGACATGTATTAGATATGCAAATATTTACTGAGCACCTACCAAAGGCAGTTCCCTGACAGACTCCCTAATTTCACTGAGTGTATATTCAGCTGCCATTGAGAAAGCCTGCTGGCCCCTCACCGAGAGAAGCAATCAAAGTCACAATCACTGGTTAGTGATCCCAGAGAGAGTGCCGTGGAGCCTCCAAATGGATGTCTTTTCCCTTTCTCCATCCCCAAATTCCTGCAGCATCCCTGCCACTTATAGTCTACATTTTCAAGAAACATTTTATTACACTAATAGTGCTCTAAAGCAAATTCATAAAATTTGCAAGAGGACTTAAAAAAAAAAAAGAGCAAGCTCAGCAATATTTGGGGTTTTTTTTAACGGATGATGCAGCTGACCTACTGAAGACAAAGCAGGGGGAGGGCCCTTACTGGGTAATAAATAGGAGTCTGTGCTGAGAAGCCACAGTTTAGACTCAGAGCTGAAGTCTGAACTCCACCTTCAGGCAGAATGAGGTTCATCCTGGCATCTCTGCTTCTCATACTGCTGGTTAGCAGCCTCTGTCCGGTCCATGGTGAGAACTTTCCCTGCATGTCGTCATTGTCCTTTGAACAGAAATGGTCTTCAGACATTTCCATTTTCTTTTTCAATTAGAAGATGGAATGAAATATGACTTAAGGAGAAAAAGTGCTCTCTGTTCCTAGATTTCTAAAAGTAAGGTGCTTAAGGATTTAACTCTTGCAACTGGAAGCATTTATTAGGTTGGTGCAAAAGTCATTGCAGTTTAAAAGGTTGAAAATAATTGCAAAAACCGCAATAACTTTTGCACCAACCTAATATATTGTTAGGATTGTTAGCCATAGAAGAAGAGATACTGGAAGTTCAGCGTCCACGTGACTTATGCTTGGTGTGTCTATTCCTGGCCCTTTCCAGATTCAGCTCTGCTATAATGAATTCTTTCCACGTATCTCTTCTTTGTTCTGCCGGCCTGTGCTACCCTGTCTGACCAAATCCTGCACAGGGTGTCAAGATTACTAACCTCAATGGCGGGTCTCCTGCAGGGAACATCTGGTACAATTCTGTATGCTTAGCTCTGGCATGAGCCTTTGTAAGTACAACAGGGTACTTAAGTACACGCTTTCTGCAAAGAAGCAGACTTACAAGTCTAAATGGGAAAACTATCTTTGTGGAAATAGATAAATATCTGGTTGACGTGGTAAGTTATTATATAGCTACAGGAATCAGATGCATGTGCAGAATGATACACTCGGCTCAGGTTTAGAGGTTTAGAGGACAAATTTTTGTTCTTAAAATGCAGGGCATAGTTTTTTCAATTGTTATTTTGCTTCACATGTCATCTTCATCCTTCAGCGCTCTCATTTCTGTCCTCCTTCATGAAGCTCTTCCATTGCTCCTGGCAAAACCTTTTGCCCCATCATGCAATTTGGACCTTGGGTAAACTACAACATTCTGTGGTATTTCAGTTTTTGCTCATTTGTTTCCTCCACTTAAACTGTAAACCCCTTGAGAACTGAGTCCCGTATAACTGGAAGGCCTGAGGTTAAAGAGGGTAGAATTCATTGAAATGCATGAGATGGGTTACTTATGGGACTTGGTTAGTACAATAACTTTGGTTGTTGGATAAAAATTGTCTTGGATTTTTATTATTGGCCTTTGTTTGGTAATGATTTTCACCTAAGTGAAAGATTAATGTATTAAACAAGAACAAAAAATATTTCCATGGTATTTCTTCTCACAGAGATTGATGGTGTGGGGGGAGGGGAGTGTGATAAGAGAGAGAATTGTTACAGCTTGTTATTCCTCCAGGGACTCTGCGGTGAGTCTTGTCCTCGGCTTTTATGTGTTGGGAGTGAAGATCAGTTGATTTTATATTGCATTAACTGTAACCGAGTTGTAAGTCCCCATAGTGGTGGTTCTCAGATTTTATTATATGGACAATTAATTCTGCGTGCCAATATATTCTATCACAAATTTCAGTAGGAGTTGTGTTTTAAAAAGTTAATTTTATTGTTAAGGTTTTGGTAGAAATATTTGAGAATAAGCCAAGACAAGCAGAAATGCACATACTGAAGGCATATGGGTGGAAAAACAACTTGAAAATTTTAAATTTTCAAATGCACTGTATGAAAAATTAGCAGTTAAATTCTACTTATGAATTATATGCCAAAGGGATTTAAAATAACCGATTCTGTGTTTACAGGTATTCTAGAGATCAATAACCACAAACTTAAAGTGCCAATGCAAGCAAACGAGTTCATCCTACATCAGACCCCGCTTGATTTCAACGATTCATATCAGACCCCGAGGGAATGGTTGTCCTAAACAAAGAAATCATGTAAGTTACAAGAAAAAAATATATGTGATTCCTTCTCCCAGTGAAAATCAGCTCCTATGTTGCCACATAGTATCTTACTCAAACATCTCAAAGTGATTTATTTTGAGCATTGCTAACAATTTTCAAACTAATAATGAGAATCAGCAATGTTTGTTAAGTGATTATTATGCAGTGTCCTTGAGCTAAGTGTTTTATATGCATTCACTCATTTTATGTCTTCCACAGCCCTGTTAAGGTATGTCTATTGTTATGATTCCTTTACAGATGCTGAAATTGAGGCTTGGGGAGGTTAACTAACTGTCCTAGGTGTACCACTTCAAAGGGACAGAGCCAGGACTGCACCCACGTTTCCCCCATTCTCAGGCCCGTTCCCGTAGCCACCAAATTCCAATTGCCAACAGAAGCAGACACTTTGTTTCCCACAAAATTAAAGAGCAAGAAAATAAGTATCTACAACAGTCCTTTGTTTGAAGGTCTATTTTATGGAAATGTCCTTTAGGTTTAGGGTCTGTCAACTTTGATTCCCATAACTCTGCATAAAGAGTTAAGCTAAAGGGTCAGTAGTAGCTGCAATAATTTTTTTTTAATTTTTAAAAAATTTATTCATTCAACGTTTAAGAGAACCAAAATGTACTAACATTCAAAAACAGAAGATTTAGCAATTTAGTACTAACGTGTAATGATATATTTCAGCACTTATACCCTCTATTAAAATTAATAGATAGTTTCTTTTATTGAAATGATATGACCCTTTGCTTCTGTACTTCCTTTTCTGTACTCCCAGAGAAATCTGTGGATATTTCTACCACAGCATTTTCCATGGCACATCAAATGAGACTTTACACACGCATGTGAAGCCTCTGCTACAGTGCCTGGCACAATAGTAAATGTTAGCTACAATTATTATAGCACCATAGTGTGGAAACAATCAGGTGTTTTATTTTTTTTTCCCTCCTCTTTCACTCCTGCCAGAAATAAGCTCTTTATAGACATGGATCAAATATTATTTATTCCTCTTTTTGCAATGCTTTATCCCTTACCTGGTATATAGTAGAGGCTCAATAAATATTGGATCATTGCATGAATATTTTAAATAGAGCCTATAGATCTTTTGCATATAACTACTTAGAACTTTGATTTCTCCTTCTTGGATGTATCTTTAATGAACCAAGCACCCACAACACCTTGAAGTATACCGCATAGCAACTTCCTAGGGCTTTGCTGACTTTGCTTTCATTTGACTTGTGAAATGTTTGTAAACAGCTCACTTTTTGTTAGTCCCATTTTGATGTCAATGCTTTGGGCCTCAGTCTAATTGTATTCCACTTGTAAGAAAGAAATGTGTGATATAAAAACGTGTATGGAATTTTTCATTAAAAAGGCATTATACTTTAACTAATGTCTTTGCCAATGAAAGTTCTAACTAAACCACAATAATTGTCCTTAACTCAGAGGTGTGAGGTCTACCCATGACCTATTTGGGAGAAGTTACTCCGACTGTGCAGAAAACTGAGACTCCTTTCTTTTCATTACATTTCCTCTGTCATGAGTCAAGGCTCTCACCTTTCAACCAGGGAAAGTAATGCACCTTAATTTTCTCTGCTTTAACTTCAATCATTTTGAAGTGACAAAAATTTAATTTCGTATCTGCTCACCAAATTCTGCATTACTGAATTACCAGATACAGAAACGAAAGATGCAGATGATTATGAGAAAGTCATACCACTCAGGGGTCAAAGCATTATGAGTCCAGATGATCAGAACGGTCCAGATGATCTGTTTTCATCATGAATACAGAACCCAAATTGGAAGTCTCTGCCCAGGAACTCAAATGTTCTATGACCTCTGACCTCTTAAGAGTCACGCAACAAGCGTGGAGTTTCAAGCTAGCTAGATGGATCCTTGCTATTTGTCATTTTATAGCTAAGACAAATGACACATTTAGAAATTGTGCTTTGTTTGAGGTCATGCCAATAAAGAGCAGAGTCTCCCAGTTTGCTATCACCTGGGAGACCTCACTTCTTCCACTGCAGGTAAAACTTTGACTATCATGTCTGGCAGTTGATAAGCATTCAGATCATGCCCATAGAAAACTGTGGCTAAAAGTGTGTAGGTTTTGGAGTCAGATAACTTTCATTTGAATCCTGCTCTATCATGCATTTATTGTGCAATCTTAGAAAAGTTATTTAAACTCACTAAGTCTCAAGACTTCAGGTGAGGAAATAATAGTTTCTGTAGCACAAGATTTTTGTGAGATTAATGGAGATATTTCACGCTACATGCTGAGTACAATGCCTGGCACATTGTAAGTGCTTGATCAACATCAGCTATTAATTATTGTTGCTGCTTTTTTTATTGCTTAATTCTTAGCACAGTGAAAGCGTCACTAACTGGTGGTTCAACCAAATGCAGATGTCATTCAGATCAATCAGCTCTGGAACTCTCTCCCACATTAAATTCATTGAATTTTTTTCAAATAAAAGGTCCCCAAGAGAGTATGTTTTATAGTCTATTTTGTTCTCCCAAGCTCAATGGTCAAACACTTTTAAAAGATATTGTGACATAGCTTTAGAAGTGAGCCAACCTTGGAGTCAGTTATTTGGTCTGTCTCCAACTCATATAAAAGTTGTCAACAAAACAATTACCTGACTTGTGAGATTCTGTCAGCTTTGTATTCAGCTCTCCCAGTTCACCCATGTGAGTCTGCAAATGATGTTTTTCTTATTCCTCAGACCTCATGCTACAAATCACCTACTCCAGATCTAAAACTGCTTACCTCCAATTTTGCTTGATCTGGGAATAATTATTTTTATACTCAATTATTTCCTTAAGTGCAAGATTGACTAAAATTTAACAGCGCTTTATTTTTACTTGTGTTTTGCTCCAGACTCACATTGAAGAACAAATCAACTATATGCGTGGATCCTTCATCTGATTGGGCAAAACGAGTTATAAAATTAGGGAGGTAAGTCAGGCATACAAAGGGTTTTCAGATTCTAATTTGTACTGAAGGGGTTCCCTTTCCTGGGCAATCAAATGGGGGCCATTTTTTAATTTATGAGATATTCCTAAGACAAATGCCAATTCTTCACTATTATTACCTATCATACAGAGATGAGGTGACTCAGTCTAACAGCTCAGTTAACTAAACTGGAAGCCAGTATTCTCAATATTCCTTGCTTGATATGTCCAGGAGAAAGCCACAGTTTATGGTCTTCTTTAAACATGACTCTTGTTTTTGCTTTTGTTTCAGAAAAGAAAATCGAGTTTTTGATTTCACCAGCTGCAGCTAAGGGCACAGAAGGCCTGATGCCAACATACCTGCTAGTGACACCTGCATTGCCCCTTGTTCCTGCTATGCATTTAGTTTTGTGTTCTGTTGATCTTTCCAAGAAAAAGAGCTTCCTCATACATGCAAGCATGAGAATACATGGAAAAATCACCCTGTGGAGACTGATAGGGCAAATTTGAACTTTTTTCGAATACAGTACCCTACATACTTGGAATTTGCATTTTATTCATCAGGGAGGAAAATTTCTTTGAGTATAATTACTTAGTTATTCATCATATAAGGTATTTTGATAATATGCCTATTGTTTAATGCTAACTTCTCCTAAAAAAATAAGGAAAGGAGAATTTAAATCTCAAATCTGAACATCTGGCTTGAATTAAGAAAGAAATGATGGAATGTATTTTAATCATTTTACACCCTGAGAAAAGCAGGCTTCCACAAGAGATTCAAAAGCTGCCTGGGAAACCCATGGAACTTCATCAGCCTGTCAAGAGATAGAAAGGTCCACATAATAGACATCCTCCTTTTGAAAGCTCATTATTGAGAGGAATGGGGGTCCTTTTTCTACTCTTAAGGAGTTTCTTTGTAAGACGTATTGTCACAGATAAAAACTAATAACATTTAAAGATCCCCAGACTTAAATTCATAGAATATTCAGGAAAAGACTTTAAAGGGTGATATTCAGCTATGTTCTTTTATAAGTTTGCTCTGACAAACTTTTTTACTCACATCTTTTGCATAGATTTTGTTGTTGTTGTTGGTCTCTGGTATCCAATCTGTAATGCTTCTTATTAATCTCACGCTATTCAATAAACATGAGCAATATTTGGCTTAATTATGAGCAATTCATTCTTAATGGATCATTTTCCAAATTTAGGACATGACAATCTCTACTTTTCATCATAATGAAACGTAGGATTTCATCATGTTATTTTTTTTTGCATGCCTCTTACCTTTTAGAGATGATCAAGATTATATGGCAAAGGGTGAGTGACGTTATTCCTGATATTAACACAGTGGGAAAACACTCTTGACTACGAGAGGCTCTTTCTATTGATACAGTCATTGTGGTTTCCTCCAGAAATTTCTAATCTCTTACTAAAACCCATTTCACTGTCTCGTTAGATTGATTCTTAAAGTCTCCAATGTTTTATTTGACAAAGTTATGCATTAGGTTTGAAACACGGAAGTTGTAGATAATTAAACTCCCATCCCCTTCCTTCCATGGTTCTAGCCCAGCTCTCCCACCACTGCTCTGAACTTCACTGGGATTGCACCCCATACATTACTCTCCCCACTGCTTTAGGGAGGCTCTGCTTCCAGCATTCCCAGGTTGCAAATTATATCTAGCTCCCCTCATCCATTTTTCTCTTTTTATTTAAATAGATTTCCTGGGAGGGAGTAAAAAGCTCCTTTAAATACTACATTTTTTGTTGTCTACAATTCAATGTTTCTTTATTAGAAAACACATACACACACATAAAAGGGATTATAACATGTCATCAAAATCCTGCATTCCAGCATTTTTTCAATTTCAATATTTAGAGGTCAGGAATCATTTCATGCTTTAGATTGATTTTGGTATTCTTTGAGAAATGTAGCCAGACAAATATTCAGCAGCCTCAAATAAGAAATGTCACATTTCATGTGAGGTACTATTATCATCCTGGTTTTACAGACGTAGAAGCTGAGACACAGCGGGGTTAAGTAACTTGCTCAAAGTCTTACATCTACACAATAGCAAGCCAAGGTGTGAACCCAGGCAGTCGGGCACCAGAATCCACGTTTACAACCAATACACTATGCTGATCTTATATGGGGTAGATATCATCAGCTCCACTTTACAGAAGCAGAAGTGGAGGCAAATAGACACTTACTTGCCCCAAACCACATAACTAGTAAGAGACAAAACAATAACTCAAACCCAGGACCTTTTGACTCCTCAGCAAATGAATGCTGTAATCATAATACTATGCTGCCCACAGTTTTTTTTATCCCTAAATGTATTTCTTACCTCAGTCCCCTGACCCACCCTCCTTTTCAGGGTCAATCAAAGCCAACGGGAGGGTAGGAGTTCCAGAACATTCAGGTGCCCCCTAGGTTGGGACGCCCATTGAGTGTAGTCCAATCCCCAGGAGACTGGACAAGTGAAAGGGCAGCATGAAGGTAGGGGGCAAATGTGGAATGAGAACCAAACAACAGGGCAGTGAGGGCTTCTGAATTTGCTTTTCTTACCACACAAGCACCCCTTCCTCAAACAGTCATAGTAGATTTACGGGCTTTCAGCTTGATTTGGAACAGGGATCTCAACCCATGGTTAAAATTGAGCCAGTTTATGGAAGCCTGAGGAAAAGTGATTTTAGGTGGTCTGAGTGGGTTGGGAATGGTGAAACAACAAGTTAGATTTCAGGAAATTTATGGCTACATACACAGATACATACACAAGTTAATTAAAATCCAAACTAAAATAGAATTGAAGGGAAAACACAAGGTAATGCTGACTAAACAGGACGTTTTACTCCAGGAAACAGAATAAAAGAGCTACAAGGCCAAGTTACGCAGGGATCTCCTAGGAGCAGATCGCAGGGAATCTCTAACAAAGTGTGTTCAGCCTCAGTTGCTTTGTTTACACCCAGCTGACCAGCAGCGGCCCAAGGAGAAAATGATTCTGTTTTCCAAGGAAAACATAACTCTCCCTTTCACCCACGGTAGGGGTTCAGCCCCACCTCACCAGGATATAACGTGCCCAACTGTCCTAGTGCTTTCCATTTTCTATCTCTTTCCTTTCTACAATTCTTACCTTTTATTGAGATGCACCATTTTACTGCTCTAAACCTTGTGTAAGGATTGCTACATATCCCCAGGGCTTTTTTTTTTTTTTGCTGTGAAGTAAAGTTTGCTAGTACTTTTGAACAGAATGAAAGTGCCGGTCTCCAGAAAACTTTGTGTAATTGAGAAAGAGAGTAAGTCCATGAATCAGAAGGGTAATATTTGAAAGAGAAATTATACTGTTTTGTGACCCTCAAGGACAGTAGAATGTTCTCTATGTGTGGGCTTTCTGAAGTACGCCATCAGCAGCATCTGGAAACTTGTCACTATATACATATACTCAAACTCCTCCCCAGACTTACTGAATCAGAAACTCAAGGGTTGGGCCCAGGGATCTATGCTTAACAAGGTGTGGTATAATAAAAAGATATATTTGGTCTTTGTCCTGGTCCTTGGCACAGAGCCCTGAAAACTCTTGGAATTTCCTAATAGGAGTGCTTTTCATTATTCACAATGAGTCCCTTTCAACCATACTTGAGTTTATGCTAGTGAGGTGACTATTACCGTACCCCTAGACAGCTGCAGGGTGGGGGCTGGTTACCAGAGGAACAACCATGTGATTAGAGGGTTGGCACTTTAGGCTCATCCCTGGATCTCCACAGAGGGGAGAGGGGCTGGAGGTTGAATTCCATCACCAATGCCCAATGATTTAATCAATCATGCCTACATAACGGAACCTCCGTAAAAACCCTGACACAACATGATTTGGAGAGCTTCTGGGCTGGTGAACATATTGAGGTGCTGGGAGAGTAGTGTACCTGGAGAAGGAATGGAAGCAATGTGTTCCCCTCCCCCATACCCTGTCCTATGCATCTCTTGCATTTGGCTATTCCTGAGTTGTATCCTTTATAGTAAACCAATAATAAAGAACGTTCCTGAGCTCTATGAGTTGTTCTAGAGAATTATCAATCCTGGAGGGTGGTGGTCAGGACTGAGCCGCGGGTTCTGCACTAACTATAGATAGTTCGTGTCAGAATTGAATTAAATTCCTAGACACCCAGTTGGCATCAGAGAATTAATGAATTGGTTGGTGTTAGTAAACACTTGCGAAAAAAACTTTCACAAAGCCTCCAGGATGCTGCTAACGTTTGATAACCATTGTTCTATGATAAGCACTCTAACCCTCACAGTACATTAGAGTCATCTAGGAAACTTTCTTTTATAAATATCAGGTTAATCAAGTTATAATTTACATACAATAAAACTCACCCTCCTGAAGGGTTCAGTGCAATGAGTTAGTTGGCACAGCCCTTCTCAGTCAGTTTGGGCTGCTATATCAAAGTACCACAGCCCAGGGGACTTATGAACAACAGAAATTTATTTCTTACACTCTGGAGGCTAGAAGTCCAAGATCAGGATGTCAGCATGATTGGGTTCTGTTGAGAGTCCTTTTCCAGGTTGCAGACTGCTAACTTCTCACTGTGTGCTCACATGGAGGAGAGCAGAAAGAGGAAGTAAGCTCTCTGGTCACTCTTATAAATGTACTAATCCTATTCATGAGGGATCCACTTTTATAACCTCATCTAATGCTAATTACTTCCCAAAAGTCCCACTCCCTAGTACCATCACATTGGAGGGTAGAGTTTTAACATATGAATTTGGGGAAGTGGAGATAAATATTCAGTCCATTACCGCCCTAGCCTCTGTTTTGTTCTTATAATTTTGCCTTTTCCAGAATGTCATATAAATGGAAGTATGCAATGTGCAGCCTTTTGTCTGACTAGCTTGCATAATGTTTTTGAAATTCATCATGTTGTTGAATGTATCAGTGATTTATTCTTTGTTGTTGTTGACTACAATTCCATTTTATGGACATGCCATAATTTATTTATTCATTCACCAGTTGATGGACATTTGAGTTTTTCCAGTTTTTGGCTACTATGAATCAAACTGCTGTCAATATTTACATGCAAGTCCTTGGGGGAAACATATGATTTTGTTTCTCTCAAGTAAATAGCTAGACTTGAGACTGCTGGGTCATATTTAACTTCCTAAGTTTTCCAAAGTAGCTATAGTAGTTCGCATTCCACCAGCAATATGTGAGAATTCCAGTTGCTTCGTGTTTTCACCAGCACTTGGTATTGTCAATCTTTTAAACTTTAGATATTTCAGTAGATGGTTAATCTTTTAATTTATATTAACTATGGCTAATGATGTTGAGCAGTTTTTAATGTGCTTATTTGAGATCCATACCCCTACATTAGAAATCTGCCTTACATGAAAGCCTTTCTCCATTGAGTTATGTTGGCAAACTCATCAAAAAGAAATTAACCATATATGGCTGTACTTCTGTACTCCCGTTTCATTCATCTATACTTCTATCCTCATGTCAATACCACATGGCCTCGATTAGTGTAGCTTAATAGTAAGTTGTACGTTTAGGAGCCAGAGTCTTCTAACTTTGTTATTTTCAAAATTATTTTGGAACTAACTTCTTTGCTTTTCCATTTGAATTTTTGAATTACCCTTGTCAATTTCTTACTGCCAATTTCTTACACCCCCAATAATTTTGATTGGGATTATGTTGAATCTGTAGATCAATTTGGGGAAAATTGGCATCTAAATAATATTGAGCCTTCTAGTCATGAACACAATATATCTTTCCATTTATATATGACTTCTCTAATTTCTCTCAGCAATATTTTGTAATTGCACACATTCAGATCTTGCAGTACCCCAAATCAAAACCATGAGCTGTAGCCTTTGAACAACCTTCATCTATAGGAACAAGACAAGCATATGTGTTCTTTATTTATCATACATGTCATTTGAGAAATGGTCAGATGTGGCTTCTGGCCTAACTTTAATTGGATACTATTGCTTCCTCCTTCATAGAAAAGTAGTTAGTCACTTAAAGCAATTATATAGGACACTCTCAAATTTTCCTCACCCGATCTGCAAGTCTACCTAAATCTCCTTCCATCCTTATCAATTCCCTTTTGCTACATTAACTTGGTACCCCTTCTCCTCATTCCTCCAAGGCCAATCCCTCTACCTGTGTTTAAATCTCATCTCTTCTTCCTATCTCAGGAGACTCACAGTATCAGCTCTCCTTTTGTTCTTTTCTATAATCAATCACTTCCTCCCAATTAGTTCCACCTCCCTACCATTTAAATATAGTTTAGTCTCTCCAATCTCAAAAACAAAACAAACAAAAAAGCCTCTTCCTGGTCCCCTTCTGGCTATTGTATCCCTTTTCTTCTCCTCCAATATAGCCAAACCTCTTGAGTTGTCTGTACTTCATGTCATTTCTCCAAGGTTCTCTCTGCAGCACCTTCCAGATAAAACTTCCATCCATCTGTACCCTCAAACAACTGTCAATCATGTCACCAATGACCACTATAGCAGTATCAGTCAGCCAGTTCCACAACAGTGCTATGTAGCTCAGTGGTTTACAACAAAACTGTTTATTTCTTGTCCAAGTATCTTCAGTTCAGCTGAGGTTCAGACAAGGGTGAGTTTGGGGTTAATTCAGGCCATTTGTTTGGTTCAGATCTCTTCCATGTGTCTGTCATTTGGGGGGGATCAGATGGTATTGCAGGGCATATTCTTCCCATGGTGATAGTAGGTCCGGAGGACGGGGGCGCAGAAACATGCTACTCCTGCTCTGGTCTAGGCTTGGAATTATCAACCCATTGCATCCATTCATATTTTATTGGCCAAAGAAAGTCATATGGACATGCCCAATATCAGTGGGGCAGGAATTTATTTTACCTCTAGTAGAACTACAAACCTACATGGCGAAGGGCATGGGTACAGAGAGGAGTAAAGAAATGGGAACAATACTAAACCTGTCACAGTTGTCAAGTCAAGTACAATGATAAGTATTTCATGCTCATCCTATGGAACTCAATAGCATTTTACAGGAAGGGAGGAGTAGTGCACAGTTATAGTGTCTTCCCTTGGCACTCAGAATGGCTCACTTCCCCTAGATTTCCTTCTACCTTTCTGGCCACTCCTTCTCAGTCTTTACTTTCAGGCTCATCTTCTCTCTGGCAAAGAGAGAGAAGATGACTTGGCTTTTTTTTTTATCATTATATGCTTTCTTCCCAAAAAATATCATCTAAGGCCACAGCTTTCATTATTATGTAAACACTGATGATTCCAAACTTTTCATCCCTAGTTCTCTGAACTCTATTCCATTCCACCCAAATGACTCTGCTATATTTCCACTTTTGATTTTGCAAAGGTACCTCAAACTCAATGTCAAGGACCAAAATTCATGATCCAATTCCAATCTGGTCCAATTTCAGTATTACCTATCTCAGTGAAAGCTCCACAACTTGGCTAATTGTACAAGATAGAAAACTAGGACTCATTGCAATTTTTTTTCTATCACTGCCAGCTCTGTATCCAATTCATAGCAAAACTTCCCTAAATATCCCCCTATCTGTCCACACTCTCCATCTTTACTGCCACCACTTTTGCCAAAATGCCATCGATTCTTACCTGGCTTAATTAAATAGCTTCAAGCTGTCTATCTCCCTCATCTTCTCTGATATCCTTCCATAATGCAGATAATTAAGATGATCCTTACAAAATGTAAATTAGATGACGTCACTCTTGCTTCATTTCCAAGCAAGGTCACTTTCTCAGGAAAGCCTTCCATGTCCATCCAACCTAAGTCAGATCTTTTTGTGATGCGCTCTTATGTAACTGTTTCTTTTCCTTGAGAATACTTACCTTAGTCACTAGTAATACACTTATTAGTGTGACCACGGTACAAATATCTATCTCCCCATTAGGCTTTAAATTCCATGAGATCAATAACTATGGTTTTACCCATCAACAAAATGAAAAGACAATCTAGTGAATGAGAGAACATATTCACCAATGAAACATACAATAAGGGGTTAATATCCAAATTATATAAAGAACTCAGACAACTTAACACCAAAAACCCCCCAAACAATCCAATTGAAAAATGGGCAGAAGACCTGAATAGACATTTCTCCAAAGAGGACATACAGAGGGCCAACAGACATATGAAAAGATACTTAATGTCACTAATCATCAGAGAAATGCCAGTAAAAACCACAAAGAGATATCACCTCACACCTGTCAGAATGGCCATTATCTATAAATCAACAAACAACAGGTGTTGGCGAGGATGTGGAAACAAGAGAACCCTTGTGCACTCTTGGTGAAAACAGGATGGAGATGCCTCAAAAAAATTAAAGATAGAACTACCTTATGTCCAAGCAATTGCACTCCTGGGTATTTATCTGAAGAAATCCAAAACACTAATTCAAAAAGGTATATGCACCCCTATGTTCACTGCAGCACTATTTACAATAGCCACGATATGGAAGCAACCCAAGTGCCCATCAATAGATGACTGGAGAAGAAGAGGTGATACATATATACAATGGAGTATTACTCAGCCATAAAAAAGAATGAAATCTTACAATTTGCAACGACATGGATGGACCTAGAGGGTATTATGCTAAGTGAAATAAATCAGACAGAGAAAGACAAATACCATATTATTTTATTTATATGTGGAATCTAAAACACAAAATAAATAAATAAATAAACAAAACAGAAACAGACTCATAGATACAGAGAACAAACTGATAGTTGCCAGATGGCAAGGGTTTGGGGGGCTGAGTGAAAAAGGTGAAGAGATTAAGAAGTACAAAGTGGCAGTTACAAAATAGTCATGAGGGTGTAAAGTGCAGCATTTAGCCAATAATATGTTATAACTATGTTTGGTGCCAGGTGGGATACTAGACTTATCAGGGGGATTACTTCTTAAGTTATATTAATGTCTAACCACTATGCTGTTCGCCTGAAACTGATGTAATATTGAATGTCAACTGTAATTGAAAAAAAAATTTAAATTTAAATTAAAAAGAAAAAGAACTATGGTTTTGTTCATCCTTGTGTCCCTAGCATCAATTATGGCCGGGCACATAGGAGGAATTCAATAAATATTTGTTGAATTAATATGTGAATGAATGAATGCATGAATGAAGGACTTGTGAGTGTCTCATATATTATCATTTAAGATAATACAACAAAGAACTTTTCACATGTCTGTCTTAGTTCTCTAACTGGATTGCAAAAATCTTCAACACAGTGTCAGACTTTCATTTCTTTGTCTCCCCACATGGTATCCTAGATATGCAGTAAGCAACTCTTGTGCAAAATGAAGAATACCTTGCACAGTGTATAATTTGTTTGAATATTTAGGAAAAACTTTTTTGTTTTAACCACATTACCTAGAAAACATGACCAGGAGAAAGTAGGACCTAACCACATGTTTGTAACTACCATTGTGTACCTGAATATGCTGGTAGATTTGAATCAATTGATAATTGTCATTGAAATTTAATGTAATTGTGTAATATTAAGATCTTCAAGTTAAATTCCACTAAAATTATGTCATTATATTAAGGTACTAGTATATATTACTGGAAAAAGCAAAATCAATAGTGAATCCATTGTCACCATAAATTTAAGATGACAAATATTTATTAAATTCTTATATGCTGTATAGAGTCCCATTAAAAAACCAGCACGCTTAGCTGGAATTTTGAAAAGAATGCAGTGAAGGAACTACTTCAGAGATGTGGACGGGTTAAGGGAACCAACAAGAAAGGCTGAGGCACCCAAGGACTGGTGGCCACTCCTATGTCTGAAGGAGAAAGGAGGAGGGAAATGGTGTTATAGAAGGTTGTTTGGAGAGCTGCAGCTTGGAAACCAGAGAGCCTGACAGAAATCATAGTCACTGAGGGATCAGCCACAACTAGGACTGAATGTGAACAAGGAGTGGAGTAAATAAATTCTTCTACCTCCATTTCTTTTCACCCTCTAATCTCCTAGCCATACTCCACTCCCTTATTGATTGAACTCATCCAGAAAGGGTCAGATGAGAAAACAGAGAGGTTAAGGAGTTAGCCCAGAGTCACAGAGCTAATGAATGTCAGTTCTGGTTTTGCATCCCAGGAGGCAGACCTCAAATAACCATAATCTTATTCATTATTGTACACATCCAATAGAGGACTGCCCCAATTACAACTCATTATAATAAAAGCTAACGAAGCCTACATATGTGTATTGTCATATGTTCCACTATTGGAAACACTTGCTTTCTCTTGTGGTAGACAATAAATTTGATCAATTCTGAAGCATTATTTTCATCCGGATGACAGCCTCTCCATTTGAAATCTGAAGAGCAAATAAGTAAATATTATATTCCTAAATTTAGTGGGGCTTGAAGCCCCAGGCAAATTCCCCGATATAGTAGACCATGGGACTAACATCCTTCTCCCTCAAAGATGGGCAATGAAGAGGCCCAGCTCTCCACCAATGCCTTCTTGGTCTGATTCTTTCTGCTGATTTCTGGGTTGGGTTCCCAGCAGAGGCTCCAGCTCTATCTCTGACATCCTCCAGTCTGGAGGCCCTTATGGTTTCTCATCCACTGGTGAACAACTGCCCTCCCCACCAATCCAAAGGGCAACCTAGGACCCTCTGGGAGCACTCTCATAACCTCACAGGGCTCTGCCTCTTTTCAAGAGGTTCTTTAACACCTGCTGATGGCTGGCCCCAAAAACCCCATGCTTAAGTTAAAGAGTGGGGCAGTGCTTCTTTCTCCATTCAGAATGAGACCCCTAAGGGACTCCTAGGGACTGCGGACAGGTAGATCCTATGACTCCCTTCTGTCAATGCTCAAACTCAGGACCCCAGGACTTGCCTCTCAAAGTATGTTCCTTCAACCAGCAACGTCAGTGTCATTTGAGAGCATGTTAGAAATGCAGAATCTGAATCCGAACCTGCATTTTGATAAGAGTTCCAGATGATTTATATGCAACTAACACTGAAAAGCTCTTTGTTTTACATTTCTCCCTGCCTTCCCACTGAAAAAAAAGACAATGGGCATGAAATCCGAGGGGTGCACCATAATTCTCCCAAGCTGGGTCTGCACAAGGCTAAGAAGAATAAAAAGATGTAGAAGTCAGAAGACCTTGAATCAAAATCTGGTCCTACCTATATGATTAACTAACATTTAATTAAGTTCTCTGAGTCTCATTATTCTAAATTTTTAGATGAAAGTGATATCTACCCCTTAGGGAACTAAGAATAAAAACATTTTCAGATCAGCTCCATGAAACTTGGGGGCCTTCCTGGGATTTATAAATTCCAGGAAGTTGGGATTATATTCCCATTTCTAATATTTCATTGGCCTAGAAACGGTCACAGTCAACCCTGTGAGTTTAAGCCACAGTCCTCTACTGGCATCCAGTGGTGAATGGTATAATGTGACAACAATGAACTCACCAAACATAATAATTCAGTAAACCCTAGAACTGACCCAGGAAGATGAAGCAGAAAACTAGCATGTAACTCATTGTTTGGACTCCAAAAGAGAGACCAAAGAGAGAAATGGAAGAAACATGGCTAGCTACAAGCCCAGTGTCAGCTTAGACCTGACACAGATTCAAACATTGTTCTGAGCAAGAAAATACATACCAGTCCATTTTTAGCTGCCAGGTGCCTAACTAAAGAGATGTGTGCTCAATTTTCCTTCATGCATCAGCTCAAACTAGATGTGAAATAATTGTGTAGAGTTCAATCAAGCTGAGACCCATTATTCAGTAACAAAATTAACATTTCTAAAGTACTTTATCACAAACGACAGGTTGGTCACTCAGCTTCCTTGCCTGAATCATTAGCCCCAGATTTGTGTCTTTCTATTTGCCTTATTTGCATGTTCTTCCCTTTCTGGTTCCCACTCCTGAAAGTAAAAATGAGGACAGGCAAAGAAAGTCACACTGATTCTCGCTTTCAATAAAGGAGATACTCCATTTACTAAGTATCTAATATGTATGGGGGGAATTCCATACATATTCTACTTCTGTCATAGTTGATGTTCCCAACAGACAATCATGGTGTCCACAGAGTACAGTTTTTAATTTTGCCTGACATATAGTTTTGGAAATTTTAGTGTGTTTTATCATTAATTGCAACTTGTAGACTCTCTGCCTAGGAGCAATTTCAAAGAATTCCATTTTGGAAATATCCAACAGATCATTTTTTTTAACTTAAAGTACCTTCCCATATTCTCCCACCTAAGATAAAACATCATATGCAGATACAGTTTTCACCAAAGTCAATGAAAATCTGAAAATTTCAATTGTAATAAGGGCAGAAACTGGGATTAACAGGATTCACCGTGCCACCATTTTCCTAACCTGGATTCGAGTCTTTGGAGTTTTTTCTTTTCTTATTTGTTAAAGTAAAATTTAAAAAAAAAAAAAAACTTTTTTATTAAACTCATGTCCCCTTTCTATTATCCAACTACCCTTATAGGATTAATGAAAAGAGAGATTCTTTTTCTAAGTACTTAGAGAGACTCTTGAATGTGTGACCTCTTGATTCCTTCAAGGAGCACACCTGGTGGCGTGGTGAGGCAAGGAGTCGTGTTCAGTGTGGTGTTGCCATGTGACAGGCCAGCAGAGTGGTTCTACTTCTATGAATGCCTGTGATTCCTGGACCCTCTGGTAAGTTCTAAATTCTACTGACTAGAAGAGACTTAGAAGTTCCCTTTACATTTCTTTTGTCACAATAAGAACTAGGGTTTGTTTGGTTTTTTTTGTGCTTTTTTTTTTTTCCTAGCAAAAGCTAAAATTCCAAAGATTAAAAATGAGAAGTCTCCTAACTTTTTTTTGGCCCCCTCCATTTTCCATGTCCTCCAGCTTTGCACTCTTGTTCCCCAGAATAGACCTGGAACCCTGGTGTTGGCTATGACTAATAAGACCATCTAGCCAATTTAAAGTGAAAAGTTTGTGTAACTTTGGGAAAACCTTGGCCAAAATCTGAGGTTGGCTTTTGCCAATGTTCACGTCAACATATATTAGCAATAAAAATGCTGCTTTGTGTCCTGCGAGCTTGGGACAAGCCATAATATTTTGACACCTAGCATTCATCCTCATAACCAACCAGTGAAATTGGTGGTGGCGTGTGGCATCTTACCAAAGACAAAGTAACAACTTGGCTGTTGTGCACGCTCTGTATCTGCTTGACTTATAAATATAGTTTTGTCTTTTTTAAAGCCCTTATCTTTTTCATCTCAGGTGTACGTGGAATTTTGGAAGCAGTTTTTCTACTATTGCTTTGTCTGTATTCCAGTACTGACAAGACAAGAATGATTTCTAGCAGGGTCCCACTTCATCTTGTCCATTTGTGAGACAGGAATACTAAAAAGGAAGTGAATCTAGGAGAAATGTGTGTTTCACTCTCTAGCTATGTACATTGAAAAGAGTGGTTTTTGGTTTGTTTGTTTTTTAAAAGGTTTCTTACTGAAAAAGAAATCACTTGATTTCTAAGTCTCAGCTTCCTTACCTGTAAATAAGAAGAATGATCTAGACAAATGCTAAGGCATCTTCTAGCCCTACAGTGTATACCTCTATCCTTCCCACATACTTGCCTCCTCTGATACTTCGATCCAGTACATTCTGGCATTATTACCCATTAAAATTAAACTAGAGTGCCATCTCTGACCCTCTGTGTCCCTAACTTTCCTCTTAAAATCATTTACCAAGAGTGATTGTCCTCACCTCCTTGACATATCTAGAATACATCCACTTTATTTCCACCACTGTGTCTGGCCATGTGAATGAGCTCTCTTATTTGGGGAACGAACTTTACAACCCAGGAGAGTTTAGAATTACATTTAGCAATGATGGAATAAATCAAACTCATGGATTTCTTAAGTAAAAAAGAATCTGGCCTCTCAGGGAAACGTGACTTCAATTTGAATTGTATAACTAATTCAAATCTGTGATTCTAAGCTGAAAAGTTTATTTAATATCAATTTTAAGCAAATTAGAGTATTTAAGAAAACTTGATATGCAAAAATTCATAATTTCATATAACTTAAGATTTTCTTAAGTAGCCAGGAAGATGTGTTAAGGTTGTGATTTTTGTCTTGCTAAGCATTTGAAATACCTAGAAAACTCTGGAATATATTACATTAAGGTATTTATTGTAAAATAAAAAAATATATTTTAAAATGCATTCTTTTGGAAAATACAAATTTTTAAAATTATAATTGACATTCAATCTTATTTTATATTAGTTTCAGGTGTACAGCATAATGGTTAGACAGTTATATAATTTATGAAGTGATCTCCCCAATAATTCTAGTACCCATATGGCACTACACATAGTTATTAGAGTATTATTGACTATTATTCCCTATACTGTACTTTACATCCCTGTGACTATTTTGTAACTACCAATTTATTCAACTAAATTGAATAAATGAGCCTAATTGTTTAAGGTGAGTTTTGGTTGTTGGACTGGAGTTAAACATTACCTAAGCATCAAATAAAAGTGGTTATTAATATTTTTATAAATATTAAAATAAAATTTATAGGCTAAACTTGATAAAAATGTGTGTTTGAAAACTTACTTTAACAATTAACATTAATTTTAAACCCAAGCAACTATTAATAGTCCTTTCTGTACTCAAAATTCTCCTCCAGACATCAACTTTACTGACAATAGTAAAAAGAGTTCCCTTTTATCATGAAACTCTGAATGCTTTAAAATTTAGACTGAAACATCTTAATATATGTCTCTTGTCCTTAAATACTACATGAGTACAAGGAAAGAAAATCTTTATAACTAGGTGAAGTGTTGGATGATGGAATGAATGGATGGATGTTAAGTGATGGATGTTCAGTAAACTTGTGGTAATCATTCCACAATGTATAAATATATCAAATCACTATGTTGTACATCTTAAATTGATACAATGCTAAATACCTATTATGCCTCAATAAAATTAGGGGGGAGTGAAGGAAAAAAAATACTACACAAGTGCAAAGTCAAACCAAGTTCTCGTGCATACACCAATTTAAATACTTTGATTCCTCTATAACTTTTGTGATTAATGAAAAGCCACTTGGTATCTCTTAGAGTCGTACTGAAATGCTGCATTCCAAATTTACTTGAAAATAGAGAAAATGGGGCGGCAGTGGCAGGGAAATCCCAGCCTGCAGCGGGGTCTTGGCCGGTGGCAGCGGCGGCGGCGGAGAAACCGCGGTGGCACCCGCAGTTTCGGGCACGCACGGGATCCCAGGGCAGAACGGAGAGCACAGAGACCAGGAGGGCCCAACTTAAGAGGCACAAGATTCAACATATCCAGAGGCCAACTCCAGACCAAACCAGAGTACTACTGGGTTTGACCTACAAGTCACACACCCAGAGGGAATTCTCTGCAGGCACTCGAGCCCAAGAGACAAAACCACATTTAAGTGGTCAACCCTCACGCAGCAGAACGCCCTGCGGTGGGCAGAGCCAAGTCTCACAACGAGTCAGCTAGGAGTTAAGCCCACCTACTACAAGTGAAAAGCAATTAAAGATCTTCTTGAAAAGGACAATATACACAACACAAGAGTCACCTTTGGAGCACACGCAGAGGAGAAGAACGAAGTAGTGCAAGTCAATATAAAGGACACATACTACATAAGATAACCTAGCAAGAACTAAGAACTCTAGGGATCTACCTAATACATCAAAGCAAACACAGAGAGTCAGCCAGAATGGGGAAACAAAGATACACATCCCAAATAAAAGAACAGAAGAAAACCTCCACAACTGGAACCAATGAAGCAGAGGTAACCAACCTTTCAGAGACAGAGTTCAGAACACTGGTGATAAGAATGTTTAAGGAGCTTAGAGAAGACATAAAGAAGGATGTAGAAATCATAACGAACAACCAGTTAGAACTAAAGAACACAATTACCGAAATTAAGAACTCACTTGAAGGAATTACCAGCAGGTTAGATGAAGCAGAGGATCGAATCAGCGACTTAGAAGACAAGGTAGCAGAGATCACCCAAACGGAACAACAGAAAGAAAAAGAATAAAAAACAATGAGGATGGCTTAAGAGACCTCTGGGATAACATCAAGCGCAACAACATGTGCATCATAGGAATACCAGAAGGTGAAGAGAGGAAGCAAGGGATTGAGAACATATTTGAAGTAATAATGTCCGAAAACTTCCCCAACCTGATGAAGGAAACCAACATACAAGCCCAGGAAGTGCATAGAGTTCCAACCAGGATAAACCCAAACAGGTCCACACCAAGACACATTATAGTTAAAATGGCAAAGCTTAAAGACAAAGAGAGAATCCTAAAAGCAGCAAGGAGAAAGACAGAGGGTTACATACAAGGGAACTCCCATAATACTATCACATGACTTTTCTACAGAAATATTGAAGGCCAGGAGGGAGTGGCAGGAGATACTCAAAGTGATGGAAAACAAGGCCTACACCTAGATTGCTTTATCCAGCAAGGCTATCATTTAAGTTGATGGAGAGATAAAGAGCTTTCCAGAAAAAAAATAAGCTAAAGGAATTTATTACCACCAAGCCTGCATTGCAAGAAATACTAAAAGGACTTCTGTAAATAGAAGAAAGATCAAAACAACCTAACTACAAATTTAAAAATGGCAATAACTATGTACCTATCAATAATCACTTAAATGTAAATGGATTAAATGCTCCAATCAAGAGACATAGGGTGGCCTGATTGGATAAGAAAGCAAGACCCTTGTATATGCTGTATACAAGAGACTCACCTCAGAACAAAGACACACACAGGCTGAAAGTGAAGGGTTGGAGGTAAGATATTTCATGCAAATAGAATGAGAAAAAAGCTGGAGTTGCAATCCTTATATCTGACAAAATAGACTTTAAAATGAAGAACATACTAAAAGATAAAGATGGGCACTATATAATAATAAGGATCGATCCGACAAGAGGACATAACCCTAGTAAACATCTATGCACCCAACATAGGAGCACCTAAATATATAAAACAGGTACTGACTGACATAAAGACAGAGATCAACAGTAACACTATCATAGTAGGGGACTTCAACAACACCTCTGACAACAAAGGACAGTCTTCCAGACAGAAATCAATATGGAAACAACAGCCTTAAATGATACATTGGACCACTTGGATTTAATCGATATTTTCAGAACATTTCACATCCCAATGCTGCAAAATACATGTTTTTCTCAAGCGCACATGGAAACATTTTCCAAGATAGACCATATGTTAGGCCACAAAACAAGTCTTGATAAATTTAAGAAAATTGAAATCATACCAATTGTCTTCTCTGATCACAATGCTATGAAATTAGAAATGAACTACAGAAAAAAACTGGAAGACACACAAATTCATGGAGGCTGAATAACTTATTACTAAATAATGAATGGGTCAAGCGGAGATCAAGGAAGAAATCAAAAGATATCTCGAGAACAAACGAAAATGAAAACACGACGACCCAAAATCTATGGGATGCCGCGAAAGCAGTCCTAAGAGGGAAATTCATAGCTTTGCAGGCCTACCTAAAGAAACAAGAAACATCACTAATCAACAGTTTATCTTCACACTTAAGGGATCTGGAAAAAGAACAGCAAAATAAGCCCAAAGGGAGCACAAGGAAGGAGATAATAAAGATCAGAGAAGAAATAAATGAAATAGAAACCAGAAAAACAATACAAAAGATCAATGAATCCAAGAGTTGGTTCTTAGAGAAGATAAACAAAATTGACAAACCTTTAGCCAGACTCATTAAAAACAAGAGAGAGAGGACCCAAATTAATAAATCAGAATGAAAGAGGAGAAGTGACAATGGACACCACAGAAATACAAAAAGTTTTAAGAAATTACTATGAGCAACTATATGCCAACAAATTTGACAATCTGGAAGAAATGGACAATTTTCTAGAGGCGTACAACCTTCCAAGGCTAACTCAAGAAGAAACAGAAAACCTGAATAGTCTGATTACCACCAGGGAAATTGAATCAGTAATCAACAATCTCCCAACAAACAAAAGCCCTGGACCAGATGGCTTTACATGTGAATTTTACAAAACGTTCAAAAAAGAATTATCACCTATTCTCCTCAAGCTCTTCCAAAAAATCCAGAAGGAGGGAAGGCTCCCAAACACTTTTTATGAGGCCACTATCACCCTGATCCAAAATCAGACAAAGACACCACAAAAAAGAAACTACAGCCGATATCGGCTAATGAAAATAGATGCAAAAATCCTCAACAAAATATTAGTGAACAGAATTCAGCAATACATTAAAAAGATCATATACCATGATCAAGTGGGATTCATCCCTGGTATGCAAGGGTGGTTCACATCCGCAAATCAATTAATGTGATACACCACATTAACAAAATGAAAATAAAAATCACACGATCATATCAATAGATGCAGAAAAGCATTTGATAAAATCCAACAGCCATTTATGATAAAAACCCTTAAGAAAGTGGGAATAGAGGGATCATATCTCACATAATAAAGGCCATATATGACAAACCCACAGCTAACATCATACTCAACGGGGAAAAAGCTAAAACCATTCCCCTAAGATCAGGAACAAGGCAAGTTTGCCCACTATCTCCGCTTCTATTCAACATAGTGCTGGAAGTTCTAGCCACAGCAATCAGACAAGAAAAAGAATAAAAGGCATCCAAATTGGTAAGGAGGAAGTAAAATTATCATTAAAGGCAGATGATATGATACTATATATAGAGAACCCTAATGACTCCACCAAGAAGCTATTAGAGCTGATAGATGAATTTAGTAAAGTAGCAGGATACAAAATTAATATTCAGAAATCAGTTGCATTTGTAATATACCAATAATAAAACATCAGAAGGAGAAATTAAAAAAACAATCCCATTTACAATTGCTCCAAGACTATAAAATACCTGGGAATAAATTTAACCAAAGAAGTAAAAGATCTGTACTCAGAAAATTATAAGACACTGAAGAAAGGAATGAAAGAAGATATAAATAGATGGAAACACATATCATGTTCATGGATAGGAAGAATTAATATAGTTAAAATGTCCATACTGCCTAAGGGAATATACATATTCAACGCAATTTCTATCAAACTACCAATGACGTTTTTCACAGAAATAGAACATATAATCCTAAAATTTATATGGGACCATAAAAGACCCCGTATAGCCTCAGCAATCTTGAGAAATAAGAACAAAGTGGGAGGTATAACACTACCTGACTTCAAATTATACTACAAGGCTACAGTAATCAAAACAGCATGGTACTGGTATAAAAACAGACACATAGATCAATGGAACAAATAGAGAGTCCAGAAATAAATCCATGCCTATATGGCCATTTAATCTACGACAATGGAAGCAAGAATGTACGATGGGGTAAAGACAGTCTATTCAATAAATGGTGCTGGGAGACCTGGACAGACACATGCAAAAAAATGAAGCTGGACACCACCTCCTTACACCATATACAAAAATAAATTCAAAATGGCTTAAAGACTTAAATGTAAGATCTGAAACCATAAAATACCTAGAAGAAAATATAGGAAAAAACTTCACAGACATTACCCGGAGTAAGATTTTTACTGATATATCCCCTCGCGCGAGGGAAGTAAGAGAAAAAATAAACATGTGGGATTATCAAACTAAAAAGCTTTTTCACAGCAAAGGAAACCATCAATAAAACAAAAGGGATCCTACTGAATGGGAAAAGATATTTGCCAATGATATATCTGATAAGGGATTAATATCACAAATCTATAAAAAACTCACTCAACTCAACTCCAAAAAATAAACAACCCAATTAAAAAATGAGCAGAGGACTTGAAGAGACATTTTTCTAAAAAGGACATACAGATGGCAAAGAGACATATGAAGAAATGCTCAACCTCACTAACCATCAGAGAAATGCAAATAAAAACCACAAAGAGATACCACCTCACCCCAGTCAAATGGCTATCATCAATAAATCAACAAACAAGTGCTGGCGGATGTGGAGAAAAGGGAACGCTTGTGCACTGTTGGTGGGATTGCAGATTGGTGCAGCCACTATGGAAAACAGTATGGAGGTCTCTCAAAAATCTGAAAATGGAACTACCCTATGATCCAGTAATTCCACTCCTAGGTATCTATCCGGAGAAATCCAAAACTCCAATTCAAAAATCTTTATGCACTCTTATGTTTATTGCAGCACTATACACAATAGCTAAGACATGGAAACAACCGAAATGCCCATCGGTAGATGACTGGATTAAGAAACTGTGGTACATTTATACAATGGAGTATTATGCAGCCATAAAGAAGAAAGAAATCTTACCATTTGCAACAACATGGATGGACCTAGAGAACATTATGTTAAGTGAAATAAGTCAGACAGAGAAAGATAAGTACCATATGATCTCACTTATATGCGGAATCTAAAGAAAAGAAAAAGGGAATGAACTAATCAGAAACGGTTTTGGAGACAAAGAGGAAAAACTGAGGGTTGCTAGATGGGCGGGGGGGGGGGGGTAAGAGGGAAGGTGAGGGGATTAGAAACCAATCAGTAACCACAAGATGGCCACGGGGTTTTGAAAATTAATCTGGGGAACGTAATTTAGTGGTTACCAGAGGGTAAGCGGGGTGGGGGGGGTGGGAGATGAGGGTAAGGGGGATCAAATATATGGTGATGGAAGGAGAACTGACTCTGGGTGGTGAACAGACAATGTAATTTATGATGATGTGATACAGAATTGTACACCTGAAATCTATGTAATTTTACTAACAATTGTCACCCCAATAAATTAAAAAAAAAATAGAGAAAATGTCTTAGCAACTTGATTTTCTCCAAACTACGATCCAGGCTTTACTAAAAATTTGTTACTTGATCTACATAACTGGAGCAGCATCTCAGCCCCTTCTTTTATCTGGCCGGGATTTTTTTTATTAGTCAGGTGATATTCCCTAAAACATAGCTGTTAGAGATTGATAACATCTGTAAATATAAACTATAAGAAGCATGTTTGCCACGTCTCTGGGCAACATAAAGAAGCTCCTCTCTATTCCCTTTGCTGACATCTCCCCCATTGTATCAATATTTACTATCCTACCCAATTAATGTGCTTTTTAAACTCAAAATGAGTAAGAAGTGAGAACTGAATGAAAGGCTTCCACTTTACAGATGATCTCTTCCTTTGCCTTAAGAAATTTTAGAAGAAATACAGCTAGCTACACTCTGACTCATAGCTGTGCACCACCTTATGGAGTGGGGAAAGTTTGTAAGGAGAATTCCAGAGCCACATCCTCAGCGTCCTCTGTGTGCTGAACTGAATGTGAACAAACCAAGCGTGAGTCTATGTATACAGAAATCCCTAATGTGGACCATCTCCAGTTCCTTCCCCTCCTCATACAACCTCCCTTAATAGCTTGTTTCATGTACCTACGCTGCTTTTCCTTTACAGGAGGTAGAAAGTGAAAAGACTCAAGGATTATCCCCTTGTGGTTTCTCAATGAGAGCTCTGTTGGCATTTTTATTCCTGGGGGTGCACCTCCTGCAAACTGGGAGATGTTTCTCATCTCTAGCCACTAGCCAGTAAATACTGTTAGTCATTGGAAATTTGTGGGAGCGTTTTTGCTTGTCACCAACATAAGGGCAATTCTCCCCTCTCCCCAAGAACCCCTAGACCTCAGTGGAAGAGTAGACTTTCCACCACTGGTTTTAACCCCTTGAACTCTGTGTAGGGGCCCAGCTCTTTGCCATATCTCTGCTTTAACAGAACAAGTGGCCTTGTAAACAAATGTAGCAGCAAAGCTAATCTGTACAGACATTCCCTCCTTCATTTTTCTTTGGCCGTGAGGCACAGCACCCTGGGAGCAATGAAAGGCAGGAGTTTATGTTGTGACAGAAGCTTGAGCAGAAAAGGAGATGCTAGAACATTAAAGTTAGAAGGTATCTTAGCAGTCGTCTTGTCAAACACCTCATTTTAGAGATAAAGAAAATGAGATTTTGAATCGTTACCCGTAAAATATACTCCCAATGTTAGTTATTGCTGTGATAATTAGTAATTATTATAATTACTACTATATTATTATTTTTATAATTATTTATTATATATTATTTTTATTATTATTGTATTTACTACATCTGTCTTAAAATTGCTTAACCTCATGGGAGGGTGTTTAGTTCAGGAGTTCGCCAGAAGCCAAGCCTGATACATGGACTTGGATGAAAGTGCTTTATTCTAGAGGTGATCCAGGAAGCACAGTGAGAATTGGGAAAGTGATGCAGTGTAGAGGCCATGCTGGGTGATCAGATCCACCTTCAAGACTGAAGCATTTATTCCCCCAGCTGCTGGGTGCGCTGCTGGCAGCAGCTGCCAGTCTCTGGGAATTGCTTTCACCCAATGTCATGCTCCCTTCCCAGGAGCAGCCTGTATCTAAGGACTGGTTGACACAAGGGTATGTATGTCCAACCCTCACCTCCCTAACTCTCAGCAAATCTGAATGGTCATCCCAGTTTCAGAGCTTCCTGTGGGGTCACTGACACCTTTATTGAGACTGTCTCATCTTCAGCTTCTCCCTCTGCCTAATCCTGCTTGCTTTTCTTCCCCTGCAGGTGTTAACCCTTAAAAGACTCCCAAACAAACGTTCTGCTTGCTAATCTCCTTCTGTACGCTTACCAAGGAGCCTAATCTGCAAAGGTGGGCAGGAGGAGTTGTTCAAGAAAGCAGAGGCTGAAAAAGGGATTTTGGAGATGCATCCCATGCCAGCCAGCTGGCTATGAGGACTGCATTTCTGGTTGTAGAGGGAGCCGGGACCAGCCTGCACAAGATAGCAGGGCAATTGTGAAAACTTCTGCCTGTTGTGAACTGAAAGATGGCAAACTGGTAAAAGGAAATGCACGACGAAGTGTAATGTATTGGGTATTTGAGAAATATGGGGAAATTAGTAATTCTGAGAAAAATGGATTGGATGGCTATTGCTGGAGGCTTTAGATGATTTGGAAAAACATAATAGAAGGCACAAAATGATTAATCAGAAATTAAAGGTGAGATATGAAAGACAGACGGCATCTTTGGAACACATGAAGAGATTCTCCTCTCCTGTTGACAAAGAGCAGAGAAATCTGAGGACCCATCCAGGACGTAATCATAACACTACCAGAGCTCCCGAGAAGGCTGAACTCTCAACCTAGCCAGGTCTGCACTAGATCTGCCATAAGATCTGCTGGATCATATGGGCATGAAGCATAGCCACTTGCATCTTAGCCTGTTGTTGAGCATATTCACGCTCAGCTGACATCCATTCATTCACCCAATATGTTGGTTGGAATAGTATTCCCAGATATGGAATATTGTTCCTCCAGAAACCTTAAAAGCATTGTGTTTCCTTTTCATGGTAGAAGGTGCATGATGCAATAATTTATCCTTTACTTCGGAGGAAAGTCCGAACATGCTCCAGACCACAGGATCCCTATACATTTTATTGATAGGGAACACTTCTGAATCTTCATAGGTTTTGTTTTACCGTCTCTGGAGCACATGCGTCTTACTCAGGACTTTAACGTATTTGCCACTTGTTGCTCATCTAGTCTGATTAGCATGATATTATCAATATTGTGGGCCAGGGTGAAATTCTAGGGAAATGTCAGATTATATTAGGACAGAGGACAAGAATGCAAACCTATTTGTTTGTCTTGTTCCTGTGTTGTTTTCAGTTTTATATCCCACATAATATTACTAACCACTGTCACCCCAATAAAATTTAATTAAAAAAAAGAATGCAAACCTAGTCCTGGGGCAAGCCTATAAATATAGTATTTAGAGTCTATTATAGTCTGTTCCAAGTGAATGCAACTGTTTCTGGTCTTCCTTTCTGATGGGAATGGAAAGGAAAATATTTAGCAGCTTAATGACTGTCGAGCACTTGGCTGAGGGTCTGTTAATCTGCTCTATCGGAGACACCACACCTGGCCTGATGTACAATGAGTGTAAATATTTGGTTAAGTTTGTAGTAGGCTATTTTCAGGATCCAGCTGACTTTTATGTAGGCCAGACTGGTGAACTAAATGGCAATATGATGGGGCAGCACTCCATCATCCTTCAGGTCTTTAAGAGTGGCACTGACATTTGCCATTTTTCCCATGATCAATACACTTTTTGATTTGCTATATTGCCTGACTATCAGCGGAGGGATTGGGGCGGGTTCCACTTGATCTTCATGCTATAATCGCTTTTATTTCACAAGCCAAGAAACCTATGTGGGGATTTTGCCAGCTTCCAAGTATGTTCATTTCAATTATGCATTTGTGATTGGGAAAACTACTACTTGGTCCAGGATCGAGACCATGCCATCTGCAGTGGAAAATGATGTCGTGTTTGAAAAAAACAGTTTCTAGGTGGCTACTGGGCACTGTAAGCAATGGGGCAACACGTTATCATGTGGCCAGGACTGCCATCGTTAGCTAGGTTCCGTCAGACCCATAATTGTAAGGTCAAGCAGGCCCAGAGCAATCCATCCCCCTCAGGCATGAGCAGAGTTGAGGGGGATAAGAAAGCAGCACAATCAGGTGTCCCAGGCCCTCTGGTCATCCACTGCTACTGAACTGTCCCTCAGCTCACACCTGTGGCCACATTTAGGGGTTGGGGGAGAAGGGTGATCCTTCATAAATAGGTATGGAGAAGAATAAAAGCTGAAGTTGCTTCATACATGTGTCAACTCAATATGCCAAAATTGACAGCTGCTGCACTGAAGCTCCATTCATGGGTGACCTTTAAAGACAGGGTAGCTCTCTTGGGTCCTCGCTCTCAAGATGACCAAGAAAAGAAGGAACAGCGGTTGTGCCAAAAAGGGCCAGGGCCATTTGCAGCCTATTCACCGCACCAGCTGTGCCCGATTGAGAAGTTCGTCATTCAAAACATAGTAGAGGCCACAGCTGTTAGGGACATTTCTGAAGCGAGTGTCTTTGCTGCCTATGTAGTTCCAAGCTGTATGTGAAACTACATTACTCTGTGAGTTGTGCCATTCACAGCAAGGTAGTCAGGAATCGTTCCCATGAAGCCTGGAAGGACGGAACACCCTCACCCCAATTTAGACCTGTGGGTACTGTCCCATGACCTCCACCAAAGCCCATGTAAGGAGCTAAGTCCTTAACAACCGA
Source organism: Rhinolophus ferrumequinum (assembly GCF_004115265.2). NCBI lineage: Eukaryota > Metazoa > Chordata > Mammalia > Chiroptera > Rhinolophidae > Rhinolophus > Rhinolophus ferrumequinum. Next base: position 33,494,869 of record NC_046288.1, read on the forward strand.
CCCAAGAAATATTCTCGGGGTGGGGGGGGGGGGAAATAAATGGAAATTATACTTAAAAAAAAAAAAAGAAAAGAAAAGAAGACAGGGATAAGGGGAAATCCTTTCATTGTCCCAGTGAACAGAGCTTTGAATGGTGTACTTGATCATTTACTTTGTGAGGAAAGAAAAGTGGCTCAAAGTTAAAATATATGTGGACTGAAGTGTCCCCCCAAAATTATGTCAAAGCCCTAATCCCCAATGTGATGGTATAATTGACCCTTGAACTACACAGAATTTAGGGGCATCAAGCACTTGGTAGTGGAAAATCTATATAACTAGAGTCAGCCATAGCTGGTTCCCAAACTCTATCGAATTGAAAATACAATTGACCCTTGAAAAATGTGGGTTTGAGCTGCGCAGATATTTATTTATACACATATATAAATCTTTTAAATTTAAATCTAAATTTTAAATTTAAATCCGTGTGTAAGTGGATCTATGCAGTTCAAACCTGCATTGTTCGAGTCAACTGTATGTGGGAGATGGGCCTTTGGGAGATAGTCAGAACTAGATTTGGCCATTATAATGGAAGCCTTGACAGTTGTATCTTTTTGTTTTTTGTAATGTAAAGTGCCTGACTTAAGCTTTGATTGCTGAGGCATCTACTTCAAGGATGACTGTCTGGAATAACACTTGTAAGCCAAGACCAGGTACACATGCACACACACTCCTCCCCCCACCCCTGCCCCCTTACTGAGGCTCCTTTGTTATAGAGATCCTTGGTTGACCATTTGAGCAGTTGGGTTCTTTTCTCTTCCCTGAGCTTTAAATTCACAATAAACTGTGAGACCCCAAAACCTAGGCCCTATCCTTGACTCCAATAATAGTAAAACACTAGGATTATTTCCTCTCTCTCCCTCTCTCTTTCTCTCTCTCCTGTGACCTTACTGTGTAGCCCCAGGTGTGCTGTGTAATTTCTAGGTCCTGTACGTAATACACCTTTGTTTTTTTCAGTTTCCTGATGATTATTGCTGAATGTCATCTTGTAATCATAATAAGAACCACAAGTGTCAGTGCAACCACAACACTGGTTATCAACAGGCTGAGACCTGTACACACAGCCATGAAGGCAGGGCCCTCTTGATGGATTATGACCTTACAAAAAGAGGAGAGTTATGAGATCGATCTCTACCCTTCCACTCCCTCCCATGCACCTGTCAAGAAAGGCTATGTAAAGAGGAGACAGATATCTGCAAACCAGGCAGAGGGCCTTCACCGGACATGGAATTTGTTAGCACATTGATTGATCTTGGACTTTCAAGCCTCCAGAACTGTGAGAAATAAATGTTTTTTTGGTTAGGCTACCCAATCTATGGTATTTTATTATAGCAGGCCCTAACTAAGACATAGACTCATGGTAACTGGCTTCACTGGTTGGTCAGAGGCTTAGAAGGAGAAAAAGTAGAAGAGAGGAAACATATAGGTTTAGGTTAGAAGCACGCGGATCTATAGGAATGTACATAGAGGTGAAGAGCTCTATACCACATGTCAACACCCATCAAAGAATATCTACTACAGAAGAGGCATTAAACAACAAAGTAAACAGAGTGATTTAGTCAGATGACATCATCCAGTCATTGACAATCTGAGTGCTGGCACAATGAGTATATGAATGAACTGGCCATGGTAATAGGGATGGAGATTATTCATGGGACCAACAGCCTTCCATTCACAATGCTGATCTAGATATTGCTGATGCCAAATCAGCGTCCTGACAGCAACAGAAACCAATGCTAAACTCCTAATTCAGCACCATCCCTTGAGAAGCCACATGATGCCAAAATAACTACAGAGGGTGCCAAAATACATATACACGTTTTAAGAAAGGAAAACAGTATTGAATTGTAATAACATATACCGATAACAAAAGATGAATACAAGTCATGTTTGACTTCTGCAATTATAAGAGGTGCTCAAAGTGGTTACCATCAGCGTCCAGACACTTCTGATTATGGCGAACTACTGCTTGAGCAACGTTGACCACAGTGTCCACTTGTATACATTTTTTTGGCACTCCTGGTACATTTGACCCCTTTCATCCTAGGAGAAGCAGAAATTCATTCTGACTAGAATCAACACATTTCTAATGAGGAGTCTCATTTCCTGCCCATAGGATCTGGTGAAGACTAACTGGAACTTGAAGCAAACATAGTCAGTCAGAACGGCACATGGGAGGAGCTAGGGCTTATGGAAGTTCTCATACTCTACATAATTACAAGAACCCTGAAGGAATAACTGTTTATAATAGAGCCCTGTGATTCTAACTTCCCCTTCCCTTAACTTCCTTCTTCCTTCTATAAATAACCCTCCATCTTGGCGCAGGGGCCAGAGTGTGCACGTGGCTTGCCATGTCTGCATGCACTGGGTTGCAACCCTTTCTTTTTCCCAAATAAATCCTTTTTGGTGACGAAACACCCAGTCGATATTATTTTTCAGTTGATAGACCTTAGCCAGCATCACTAACAAGAGCTTACAAAATATTGGATCCACACAACATCACATCAGAACAAGGGCCCCCCTTTACAAAAAAGGAGGTGTGGCACTGAACACATAACCTCTGGATCTACTGGTACTGTCCTGTAGCATGCCGTCCAGATGCTGTTAGTCTAATACAGTGATGGAAGTCCTTTTGAAGGCACCACTAAGGTGCCAGCTCAGAAACAACAGACTGTGAGAATGAGGCACACTCAAGGATTCAGTACATCCTCTAAATCAGTGGTCACCACACCGTGCTGTGTAGGATATGTGATTCCGGAAACCAAGGACTTAGTATGCTATGTATCATGTCCAGTGACCCTCTTTGGATTTTTTGCTCCCCATCCTTGCATCTTTAGTCTCTGTGTGTTTCGATGTGCTAGTTCCCCCAAAGAAAAATACTTCTACTTGGGGATAAAGCAGGAATCCCATTAAGCTTTAAGCTATGGCAACCTCTGGGCATTTTGGACTACTTATTCCAAAGGACAAGAAATCAAGAAGTCACATCTTGGCAGATCATCAGGGGAAGTCAGGCTTCCTTTACACATGCAAAGAGGCATATAGGAATATGTTTGGCACCCAAGCAATTCACTTAGGCATCTCTTGATAACACCCGGCCCCATTTTTCCTGTAAATGAACAAGTGTAGAAGCCACAACTTGAGAAGGGAACAGGGACCAGGCTAAGAGTCCTCAAAAATGAGATAAGCTACCAAGAGCAGCAGAGATACTAGCTGAGGGTGAGGGATAGTAGAGGAGGGAGATAATGCATATCAGTCATGGCCTTGATATTATCACTAGCTATAGGAGCTGTTGTTCATACCTCTAACTTTCCTCTTATAAGTTTAGGAAAACTAGGAAAAGAGGCCTAGCAGAATCCTAGCATTGCTGCTCCAGAACTTAGATGAAGTGAAACTGAGTGGAGTAAGTGGTGGACTGCCGCGGAGGCTGTGATACATTGCCCAGATACTCTCCCCACTCCTCCAGGCTTTATTCCCCAAACTGCTAGAACTGCTGCTGGATAAACCCCCTCACCCTCCACACACACACTCTTAACTGTCAATCCTCCCCCAATATTGCCTTCATCTGAAGAGACCTACCTCACTAAGTTACTCCCCTTTCCTGGAGACAGACTGAATTTGATAATAACTTGTCAATGCAGGAGTATTGTACGGATGCTGGCCTCTTTGTTCCAACTCAGACAACTTTGAAGAACCATCCAAGCTTCAGATCTCCCTATGGCATCAGTTGATACATTTTTAATAATTTTTAATAACATTACTGTTCGACTTCTCCCTCAGCCCAACTTTCCCTCCTTCCTTCCTTTCCCTTTACACAGATTAATCCTGAAAGCACTTTCCAGTAAATTTCCTGAACATCAATTTCCTTCTTAGAGTCAGCTTCCTGTGGAATCCCAATCTGCAACAAACAGGGAAGGAACTTACATTGGCAAGCCTGTTATAAGTGTGGACAATTAGGGCTCAGTCTCCCTAGGGTCCATCTCAGAAACTATGTTGAACATGTCTCAGAATTTTGTCATCGAGAAATGAGGGTGTCAGAGTATTTATATACCAATTCCTACCCATCATGGGCTCAGCAGTCACTCTGGAGTTTTTCACATACTGGGACTTTCTTCCTGCTCTGTGAACTGAGGAGGTTCCTGCAGCTAGAGGACACCATCAGGTAGAACATCTCAGGAATCCATTACCATATAATGTGGACCGTCCCCAGGGCAGGTGTAGGAGTTACAAGAGGAACATTGACATCTTCTTCAACAGAGGTCATGTGGAACCATGTGATGTATTTCCACTGAGGGGCATAAAAGCTAAATTATCTTTGTGAATGATAATAGAAATGAATCCAAGATGATTGTTCGAATAAAGCAGCATAGATTGAGGCCAGGAGGAGAGAAAGCAACTAGTGATTCTTTGTTATAATACATTTTCAGTGTGGAGTGCATGAGACAGCACTGGGTAGGGGTGTGGGTGATAGGGTGGCTGTGGAGGAAAGGCACATCATGACCATATTTTTCATTAAATTTATTGGGGTGACATTGATTAATAAAATTATACAGGTTTCAAGTGTACAATTCTATAATATATCATCTATATATTGCATTGTGTGTTCACAACCCAGAGTTAGTTCTCCTTCCTTCACCATATATTTGACCCCCTTTACCCTCTTCTATCTCCTCTTCTCCCCCTTTACCCCCTAGTAAACACTAAACGCCTGGCTGTGTTTGAGTTTTTGCTTGTTTCTTTGTCTTTTCCGTTTGTTGCTTTCAGTTTTATATTCCACATATGAGAGAAATCACATGGCTCTCGACTTTTTCTGTCTGACTTATTTCACTTAGCATGATAATCTCAAGATCCATCCATGCTGTCACAAATGGCAGTATTTCATCTTTTCTCATGGCTGAGTAATATTCCATTGTATATAAGTAACACATCTTCTTTATCCAATCATCTATCGAATGACACTTTGGTTGTTTCCATGTCTTAGCCACCATAAATAATGCTGCAATGAATATAGGGGTACATATACCTTTACAGATAAATGTATTCAGGTTTTTTGGATAGATACGCAGAAGAGGGGTTGCTGGGTCACATAGCAATCCTATTCTTAATTTTGTGAGGAACCTCCATACTGTTTTCCATTAGCAGCTGTACCAATTTACATTCCCACCAGCAGTGTATGAGGGTTTCTTTTTCCCCACAACCTCTTTTACACTTGTTAATACATGTCTTATTGATAATAGCCAATCTAATAGGTGTGAAGTGATATCTTATTGTTGTTTTGATTTGCATTTGCCTAATAGCTAGTGAAGTTGAACACTTTTTCATACATCTGTTGGCCATTTGTATATCTTCTTGGAAGAAGTGTTTGTTCAGGTCCTCTGCCCATTTCTGATCTGGATAGTTTGTTGTTTTGTTGTTGAGTTGTAGGAATTTTTAATGTATTTTGGATATTAACCCTTTATCAGAGGTGTTGTTTGCAAATATCTTCTCCCATTCAGTTAGTTGCCTGTTTGTTTTTTTGATGGTTTCTTTTGCTGTGCAGAAGCTTTTAAATTTGATATAGTCCCATTCATGTATTTTGCTTTTACCTCCCTTGACTTTGAGGTCAAATTCATAAATCATCTTTAAACCCACGTTCTATACATTTAGTACCTATACTTTCTTCTATGAAACATTGTTTCAGGTCTTATGTTTAGGTCTTTGATCCATTTTGAGTTAATTTTGGTATATGGTGACAGATTCTAGTTTCATTCTTTTCCAATTTTCATGCTTTCCAATTTTCCCAGCACCATTTATTAAAGAGGCTTTCTTTTCTCCATTGTATGTTTCTGGCTCCTTTGTCAAAAATTATTTGCCCAGATATATGGGTGGGTTTATTTCTGGGTTCTCAATTCTGTTCCATTGTTCTGTGTGTCTGTTTTTCTGCCAATAACATGCTGTTTTGATTATTGTCACTGTGTCGTATAATTCAGGGAGTGTAATACCTTCAGCCTTGTTCTTTTTTCTTAGGATTGCTTTGGCTATTCAGAATATTTTGAGATTCCATACAAATCTGATGACTTTTTGTTCTATTTCTTTAAAAAATGCCATTGGGATTTTGATGGAGTTTGCACTAAATCTGTATATTGCTTTGGGTAATATGTCCATTTTAACTATGTTCATTCTTCCATTCCATGAACACAGAATATTTTTCATTTTTTCTGGTGTCTTCTTTAATTTATGTTAATAACTTCTTGTAGTTTTCAGTGTATAGGTCCTTCACATCCTGTATTAAGTTTACTTGTAGGTATTTTATTTTTTTGTTGTTGCAATTGCAAAAGGAATTGTTTTTTATTTCTTTTTTTGAAATTTTATTATAATATATATGAATGCAATGAATTTTTGTACATTGACTTTGTATCCTGCAACTTTACTGTATTTGTTCATTGTTTCTAATAGTTTTTTGGTGGAATCTTTAGGGTTTTCTATATAAAGAATCATATCGTCTGCAAAGAGTGACAATTTGACTTCTTCATTCCCAATTTGGATGCCTTTTATTTCTTTCTCTTGTCTGATTGCTCTGGGTAGGACTTCCAATGCTGTGTTGAATAACAGTGGCAAGAGAGGGCATCCTTGTGTTGTTCCCGATCTTGGAAGAAAAGCTTTCAGTTTTTCACCATTAAGTATTATATTACCTGAGGTTTTGTCATATATGGCCTTTATTATGTTGAAGTACTCTCCTTCTATACCCATTTTATTAATGATAAATGGGTGTTGTATCTTTTTAAAGGTTTTTTCTACATCTATTAATATGATCATATGATTTTTACCCTTTATTTTGTTTATGTGGTGTATAACATTGCTCAATTTGTACATGTTGAAATATCATCCTTGTATCCCGAAATGAACCCCACTTACTCGTGATGTATTAATCTTTTTAATATATTGTTGTATTTGATTTGCTAGTCTTTTGTTTAGGATTTTTGCATCTGAATTAATCAGAGATATCGGTCTGAAGTTTTTCTTTCTTTCTTTCTTCCTTCCCTTCCTTCCCTTCCTTCCCTTCCTTCCCTTCCTTCCCTTCCCTCTTTCTTTCTTTCCTTCTTTCTTTCTTTCTTTCTTTCTTTCTTTCTTTCTTTCTTTCTTTCTTTCTTCTTTCTTTCTTTCTTTCTCTCTTTCTCTCTTTCTCTCTTTCTCTCTCTCTCTCTCTCTCTCTCTCTCTCTCTCTTTCTTTCGTGTGTTATCCTTACCAAGTTTTGGTATCATGGTAATGTTGGCCTCATAAAATGAGTTAGGAAGTATTGCGTCTTCAATTTTTGGAAGAGTTTGAGAAGAACAAGTATTAAATCATCTTTGAATGTTCAGTAGAATTTACTAGTAAAGCCATCTGGTCCTGGACTTTTGCTTTTTGAGAGGTTTTTTGATGATTATTTCAATTTCCTTGCTGCTAAGCAGTCTATTTAGATTTTACAGTTCTTCATGACTGAGTTTAAGAAGGTTATATATTTCTATGAACTGGTCTATTTCTTCTAGTTTGTTTAATTGGTGGCATATAATCTTTCATGGTATTTTTGTATGATCCTTTGTATTTCTGTGGTATCTGTCCTGACTTCTCTTCCATTTCTGATTTTGTTTATTTATGTCTTTTCTCTTTTTTCCTGAGTGAGCATAGCCAGGGGTTTGTCAATTTTATTAATCTTTTCAAAGAACCAGCTTTTTGTTGCATTAATTTTTTTCTATCGTCTTTTTGTTTTCTATTTGGTTTAATTCTGCTTTAATTTTTATTATTTCCTTTCTTTTGCTGATTTTAGTCTTCATTTGTCCTTCTTTTCTAGTTCTTGAAGATATAATGTTAGGTTGTTTAGTTGGGATTTTTCTTGTTTCTTGAGACAGGTCTATAATAGCACAAATTTCCCTCTTATTACCGCTTTTGCAGCATCCCAAAAGTTTTGATGTTGTATTTTCATTCTCATTTGTTTCTATGTATCTTTTAATCTCTCCTTTTATTTCTTCTTTGATCTAGTCATTCTTTAGTAGCATGTTGTTAGCAGCCAAATTAGTTTTACGAATTCTGACTTCAGTGAAATAGTCAGAGAAGACTTCTAAAAGTCTCCAATATGGACAGCATTTCAATTTAGTTTTAAACTACATATTTGTGGTTTTTCCTGATTTCTTTTTTTGCAGTTGATCTCCAACTTCGAAGCATTGTGGTTGGAGAATGCTTGATATGATTTCAATTTTCTTAGATTTGTTGAGGCTAGTTTGTGTCCCAATATATGGTCTATCCTTGAGAATGTTCCATGTGCACTAGAGAAGAATGTATAATCTGGTGTTCTGGGATGAAAAGTTCTGTAAATGTTGATTATGTTCATTTAGTCTAATGTGTCTTTTAAGGCCAATATTTCCTTATTGATTTTCTGTTTGGATCATCTATACATAGCTGTCAATGTGGTAGTTGGGTCCCCTAATATAACTGTGTATTTGTCAGTTTTTGCTTTAGTTCTGTTAGTAGTTGCTTTACATATTTTGGTGCTTCCTGATTGGGAGCATATATAGTGTTATGTCTTCCTGTTGTATTGTACCCGTTATCATTATGAAATGTCCATCTCTGTTATCTTTTTTATCTTGAAGCCTATTTTTTCAGATATAAGTATGAATATATCTTGCTTTTCTCTGAATGTCATTTGCTTGGAGTGTCATTTTCCACCCTTTCACTTTGAGTCTGTATTTATCCTAGCAGCTGAGATGTGTCTCTTGGAGGCAGCATCTGATTGGGTTTTGTTTTTTTGATCCAATCTGCTATTCTGTGCCTTTTTATTGGTGAGTTCAGACTATTTGCACTTAGGGTGATTATTGATATATGAGGATTTCCTATAGCCATTTTATCTTTTGCTTTCTGGTAGCTCAGTGTCTCCATTTTTTCTTTGCCTTGGTGTTCTGTCTGCTATTTTAGTTTGGTGTTTTCTATGATTTTTTTCCTCTCTGTTTCCTTTTTCTTTTCCATGTTATGCGTCTCAGTTGTGGATTTTGTGTGTGTGTGTGGTTATCATTTAGTTTATGTAAAAGCAAGTTTCATATATACAGTAGTCCATTTTCTTTTGAATGCATCTTATCTCCATTCCCCTTTGCAAATTCAGACCTCCAATTTTATATTTTTTGTTGTCACAAATTATCCCTATTTATGTTGTGAGTTCACTTCTGAGTTACAGTAGCTAGTCTTTTTTTATTCTTTTTATGTTTTTATCTCCTTTTACTTTTATGTTATATTTGAGTATATAGTTAGTCATCTTACTCATAGTTTTGCATCCTTTTGCCTTTTTGTTTCAGGTAGAATAAACTCCTTCAGTATTTCCTGTAATGCAGGCCTTGTGGTGGAAAATTCCCTCAGCTTCTGCAGGTCTGGAAAGGTTTTTATTACTCCTTCACATTTAAAGAATAGGTTTGCTGGGCATATTATTCTTGGCTGGCAATTTCTCTCTTTCAATAGCGTGAATATTTGATTCCACTCCCTCCTAGCTTGTAGAGTTTCTGCTGAAAAATCTTATGATACTCTAAAATGCTTTCCCTTATAGGTTATTGTTTATAGGTTATTGTCTTCTTTTCCCTGGCTGCCTTGAGAATTCTTTTTCTTGTCATTTAATTTTGACAGCTTTAATATAATGTGCCATGGAGAAAGTCTTTCTGGATTGAGAAAGTTGGGAGTTCTGTCTGTTTCTAGGCTTCAAGAATCCAGTTCTTTCCATAGGTTTGGGAAGTTCTTGTCAGCTTTTGTTAGATAGGCTCTCTGTTCCCTTCTTCCTCTCTTCTTCTGGTATACCCATTATTCTTATATTGCCTCTTTCTGGTAAAGTCAGATAGTCATTTTAGAGTTCTTTCATTTCTTTCTACTCTCAAGTTTCTCTCTTCTTCCACCTGTGTCATTTCCAGATTTCTATCTTTGATGTCACTAATTCTTTCCTTCATCTGGTCAGCTCTATTTCCTAAGCTCACTATTTCATGCTTCATATCTTTTATTGAGTTCTTCAGCTCCAGAATTTCAATTTGGTTCCTTTTTTTTCAAGTTTCAGTTTCTTTGGTAAAGTATTCCTTTTTTTCGTTGATTTTATTTCTGAGTTCATTAAACTGCCTATGTGAGTTTTCTTGCATCTTGTTGCATTTTTTCAGAACTGCAATCATGAGTTCTCTGTTATTTAAGTCACATATTTCCATGTCTTTAAGTTTATTTTCTGGAGATTTTTCATTTCTTTCTGAGCTGCCTTGTTACCTTGGTTGTTCATGGTATTTGATGGATTATTTTTCTCTGCCTAGGCATTTATGGAAGTGAATTCTGCAGAAGCTTGATAAGAATCTCTTTTGTTTGCCAGTAGGTGGCACTGGAGCATTTTATATTTTCTTGTAGTGCTCTTGCTTCTTGGATCTCTGTTGGGTAGTAAAAAATGCCTTGTATTGCCTGGGGAGGTGGGCCTCTCCTCTGTGACCAGGTCACCTCAGTCTCAGAGCACCACCCCTGTGGGAGAATGTCATGGGTGATGGAGTTCTGAGCCCCTGAAATCACAGACACAGTGCTGTACTGCCTGATGTGTCTCAGGGACACCTGCAGAGATAAGTTGCAAAGGGTGGAGGTGGGGTGGGCTATGAGAGGCTGTTTGTGTGTTTGTGGCTTTGTTGTCTTCCTAGTAATGGCAACTGCCAGACCTGAGCTGCCTCACCTCTGTATCTCTACCCTTGTCACTGGGATTAGCCACAGTATATGTCTGCTGCTCAGGAACTGTCTCTCTAGTTCTCAGAGCTGTAGATACTCTACTTTGTAAACCAGCACTCACTGCTGCAGTTTTTTTTCTGGGGCTTATTGCTAGCTCTGGGAGGAAGTGGGGGGAGGCAAGCTCTGGGAGGGTGAGGGGAGGTGGTCAGGCTCCATGGCTCCGCTTTCTGCCTGGTACTGGCAGCTGCTAGAACACAGCTGTTGCACTTCTGTATTCAGTCTCTGTCCCTAGGTCTCTGCCCTGATTGTTGGGTTCAGCCATATTACATGCTGATCACTCAGGCAGGAATGCTCAGGGCTACAGAGAATACATTTGTAGCCTAAATCCTCCCCTCTTTTGGAACAAGCAGTGAGCTCCAGTCTCCATCTGCGACACCTGTCCCTGCTCTTCTCCCTTCCTTTCTCCCCTGTTTGCCCAATTCTCCCATCTTCAGATGTTTTAACGCATGGATCTCTCAGATGTGTTTATATGTTGTGCAGGGAATCCTTTGTTGAATTATAGCTGTTCAACTTGCTGTAACTTAAAGGGGAAAAATGAAAGGGACCCTCATGCTGCCACGCTTCTGTCATCTACCACATCACGTCCATATTTTACACACTTATAAGCATTTCACTGGCTCCTGTTTTAAAAGGAAGATGAAGCTCTTGAGACAAGGAACGGTCTTGCTCATTTTTGATGTGATGGAATGTCGTAGGTTTGTGGGCCACTCTACCTTCCCATGCCAGGCACCATGATTGATGTGACAGAGAGAAAAACTGGGCCTCTGATATCTGCTCTGCCACTCCACAGCTCCATGATCTTAGCTATGTTCCTGAAACTCTCTAAATTGCCATTCTGTCACTTATAAAATGGAGATAATAATACCTATTTCATGGGGTTGTTAAGAGGATTCAAGAAATGCAAAACACCTGACAAAACTCTTGGCAGATAGGGATGCTCAATAAATGTTCATTACCGTTTCCTCAAAAAATATTTTTAGGTTGAATGAATGAATGGATCTAAATTTACTTGGAAAAAAAATCAGTAACATCACATAAATCCAAAAGTTGTCATGAAGGAGTTAATAAAGGATTATATTGTCATGAAGTATTGTTATTGTCCTGAAGGATATGACAACCCTTCAGTTTTCATGAAGGATCATATTGTTAGGAGCCAAATTAGTTTTATGAGTTGTGACTTCAGTGAAATAGTCAGAGAAGGCTTCTAAAAGACTCCAATATGGACAGCATTTTAATTTAGTTTCAAACTACAGTATATGTAAAGGGAAACAAAGTGTCAGCCACAGTGGTGATTGATTAGGTCTCTTGGAATCTGTTTATTATTATAGTCTTTAAAATGCCTTTTTGATCCAAGGCCACTCTACTTGATCTTTTTATGACAGTTTGAGATTTAAGAGCATGTTCCATTTCTCCAAAGCTGTTATTTAACTTTTAAAAAATTTATTATATCCTGAGTGGGAGAATAAAATCACTTATTACTTAATCCCACTAATTTCTCCTCTGTTGAGTACAATCCATCTTCCCATTCATTCTCCATTCATTTTACCCACTCACTGAATTGTAGTGTTGCAAAGATAGAATAACTTACTCAAGGCTACTGGGTCTAAGAAAGTTTCAGGAACAGTTTTCAAGATTTTCATTCATCTCCCTGAAACTTCAAATTCTCACCGTTGTGGGCCATGCCTCAAATCCCCGAATTTGTCATATATATATATATATATATATATATATATATATATATATATATATATATATATATAAAATTTTTTTTCTTTTTTTAAGAGAAATTGCAGAATGTCTTTATGCTTCAAGGATAGAAAGAAATAGTCTCAACTGAGGGGAGTCTTGAGAAATTCACATACACACCAAAAGAAAGAGTCAATCTATGGAAGGCTGCCAAGGAAGCAGAGGAAGGCAAGGCAAGTAAAGTTTATTTGTGGTGAGAAATATAGTGAGTGGGATTTTGGTTTTGTAATCTGCTAATTGCTATTTGAAATTAATTCTAGTCAGAAGTGGCCCAAAGCCATCTCAATTTATTTCCAATTGGCAAGGAATAACAATGATAAAAACAATAATAATACCTAATATTTCCTGACAATACTCAGTAAGATATTTTGTATTAATACTTTGTAATATTAATACATTTGTATTAGTACTCAGTATGTACTTTGTAGTAAGTGTATACTTATTGAGTATTAAAAACATTGTTAAATGCCCACTGTGTGTGTATTAAGTACTTTACAAGCATTATCTAAATTGATCCTCATTCTTGCCCAATGAAGTAGATTTTTTTTATTATATCCATAGTGCAACAAATGAGGAAAATGAGGCTGACAGATATCATATCAATCAGGGTTCTGGCAGGAAAAAAAATGACCTTAAAGGGTTTAAATAAAGTGTTAATGAAAAATCCCTTTAGCCTCTATATAATTGTGGGCAGAGCTGAAAGGAACCAACAAGGAAACCAGCAAAAGCTGGAGCCATAGAAAAGCGTCCACTGCTAAAATCATGGCCCTGCAGTGAAGTACTGGGCACCAACTCTCCATCCTCACATCTCCTGCCAGTTCCTCCCATTCGCTACACCATCCAGATACCGGAAGGACAGGTAGCCCAGTCATTGCATTTGGTGGAGGTAAGCCTCCCAGGGCACAGAGCAGGGTGGAGAAAGATGGAGATTGGATCTGGAAAGGCAAATGGGAAATAATCTCTGTTGCATGACTACATGGCTTGCTCATGGTCACTCAGTAATAATGACTTGCAAACTCATGCTATGTGGCATATCACAGGTCTAAGGGAACTGTGTCATTACTGTTCCCAAAAGAGGCTCTGGAAATGAAATAGAATATCTTATCCACCCATAGGCTACCCAGACAAGTTCTACCTTCATCCTACTGAGTCTGAAGAGAAAATCGTGGATACCAGAGCTTTCTTAGTGTTAATGAGTAGGGCTGGCCTTCTTTGTAAGTTATTGTCTTAGGGGCTGAAGAAACTTTCTACACAAAACAAAAGTAATTACATACGTACTTTAGTTCAAGGCAGTGATACTGCAATTTCAATATATAAGACAAAGTCACCATATTAGTTTTACCACCATCCTGGTTTAAATTTTAATCCCTCCTTGCAACCTCAACAGAGATATATAAGGTAAGGGGGAAATGTGATTGAGAAAGGCGTAAATATACTTGAAAAGTGTATTTTGATGATATAAATAATTACATTACATTCAACTAAGCAAAGACTCATGTAGCCATGTTAGCTTGTTAATTTATATTTAAATGCATCAACTCAAGGAACTTTTAAAGCCAACTTGTGAAGTGGGCAAGGCAGATATTGTGAGCCCCATTTATAGGCATCTCCTAAATGGCAGAAATGGGATGAGGCCTATAAAATCTCTTCTGAAATAAATCTCTCTCTGTATATATAACCTCTTTATATATATATATATATATATATTCACAAAAGATGAATACAAGTCATGTGTATACATTTTTTGGCACCCCCAATATATATATACACACACACATACGTACATACATATACATACAGATATATATATGTATTCATCTTTTGTTATCAGTATATATTATTACAACTTTAAAAGTTTAGTATAGTTTTTACCTTTCTTAAAATGTGTATACATTTTTTGGCTCTCTCTCTCTCTCTCTCTCTCTCTCTCTCTCTCTCTCTCTCTGTGTGTGTGTGTGTGTATAATCTTCAGGGACTCATAAATATGCGCATGTATATATACAGTGCTACCCTAGTCGGGTGAGACTATTTGTGCGCCAACACTGGTGCAGGCAGAGAAAGCATTGTGAATAAAGGACAAGTTTTAGAAGAGAAAAACTGCAAAAACCACCCATACCACCTTCCTCACTACAGATTTTCCAGTTTACCGACCGGCCTGAGCTAGGGAGAAACTTTATTTTGGATCAAAAATAAAAAATTCCAGACTTATCTAATACAACATTTTAATCTCTTAAAATTTAAATTCATTAATCCTGATAACAACCAGAAAAACCATGGTATCTACCCAAGATTTTTGCCTAAGTCCTGAGAAGCACAAATGATAACAAAGAAGAAAGTTGCTTTCTGCACACCCCTAAAAAGTTCTGTTCATTCCATAAACACTGGGGTCAATGGTGACATGGTGTGTGTGTGTGTGTGTGTGTGTGTGTGTGTGTGTGTGTGTGGTGGGGGTCGTTCGGTGTCAGGGCCAGATGAACTGGGTGGAGGAATGAGAGGGATTGAGGAAATGGAGATGGTGAGAGTAGAGATTTAACTTAAAAAAAAAAAAAAGAAATTTTCTCTTGAGAAGTTGTTTGTAAAAGTAAGAGAAGAGATGGAGGTCAGCTGGAGATGGATGTGAGATCAATGGAGATGTTTCTTTTTTAAAGAGAGAATAATTGAAACATGTTTATGTACTCTGGGGATGATCCAATGGAGAGGCAATGTTGAAATCAGAGAAGATAAAGAAGACAAGATGTGGCACACAGTTCTAAAAAGGAGGGAGGAGGGGAGACGCTAGGCATAAGGGAAGAGTTTTGGACTTGGATGAGGAAGGATGGCCACCATTCAACAGAGAGGAAGAGGAAAAGTATGGGTAAAAATCGGAGGGATTGTGTGAATTTGGAAATGCGATATTTTTCTAGAATAGTTGCAATTTTCCTTATGAAATTAGAAATACAATAGCAGAAAATAAAAAAAAAAATTGACCCATCTTCTTTTTTTTGATCCATATTCTCATTGATCCTGTTTTGCATAATAGTTGCCCCATATATTTGAGAATCCAATAAATAAACACTTTTTTTGGTTTTTATAATGGTTGATAATGTTTTTTAGTAACATTGTTGAAAAGAGGTTTTAAAAATTCCAATGATCACTTCAGCTAGCTTTTTGTACCACCTATAAATAAATCATTTCACAGCTGGTAAAGTGGAATTGGAAGTCCCCTATTCAAGTGTAAACAGGACACTCTCTACTATTCACTATTTTCCATTTTTTTGAAACCTCTGATGGCAGGGCCCAAAAACTTCCTTCACTTTGAGTATGAAATTAGAGGGAAGCAATGGCTGTGGAGAGTCCCTGTGGATGGATGCTAGTTTCCTTTTATATCCTCTGATTGTATTGAACATATAACATGGCCCACAATCTTTGCTTTTTGAGGCAAACATGTTGACACAAAAGGTACAGAGATTAAATAATAAATTCCCACGTACCTACCACCAGAATGAACAAATCCGAACATTTAGTCATATTTATTTAAATCTTATTTTTCCCTTTTACTAAAAGGCATAAACATAACTGATAAAGTTGAAGATTCCTTAAGTGTGAAAAAGCCAATAGAGAGACAGATAGAAGATACAGCAGAGCAAAAGGATAATCATTTGACCCAAGTTTCTAGAACGAGATTGGTGGTTTATGGCAGTTTTTGAGGAGAAATGATAACATAGCACAGGTAAGATATTAGCCTAGACAGTAGGGGGGACTCCTCCTGGCTTTAGCAGGAGGGAAGGACAAAGGATGACTCTCAATTTAGAATTGGTGTCAGGAAACTGAGTGAGTATTTGTCTCATGGCTTCTAATTTTTCCTATGAGCTAGCAGCCCACTTATTTGTTGAGCGTGAAGGGAAGTTCATGTGCTCAGGAGCTTGGGAAAATGGAGATCTGAAATAACCCTTGGTGCAAAATGGGACTTGATATAGTTCTAGCTCAACAAATTGCTTTCTCTGGGACTTAAGTCAAATCTCCTGAACTGCTGTGAAATGATAGAAAAATAAATGGTTTCTAAGGTCTTTTCAGGTTGTGAATCATAAGGCCTACCCTCAAGTTTCACCCAAACCATTGGAAATGCTTCCAAAGACTTCTAGAATTCTTAGATTAGAAGTGCTCCATGGCTGAGTCAGCCTTTATGATGTGATTCTATTTTATGGGCTGGTAGGCTTGGCTTGTTGGAAAATTTCAGTGTGTTATCTCCTCCTATTGAGGATAACAACTCTGAAAAATGTCACTTTGCCAGCATTAACTTCATTGTTATGGAAACATTTTTTTTTTTTTTTTTGATTAGGAAGTGGTGACAATTTATCAGTCCAAAGCTTTGAGTATTTTATGCCATCTCAAGCTACAAAATTATCAAATATCACCACTGAAATGGATTTTTCAATCATTTCATTCAAAGATTTACCCAGATTAGGGGGTCATATAGAAACACTGCATGAATTGCATTGGCTGATTTTTTTATCCTTTGTGATTTTTGTGCACAGTATTATTTTCTTGATCGATGCCAAACTAGACTTTACTAAGAAAAGTATAACTACCAGGAATATTGTGGCAGCATGGACACTCTCACTGTTTTTGTCAGTGTGACAGCAGTCCTTCTTATTTAAATGTTTAAATGCATCTCAGAATAGTACAAACGTCCTTACAACTTCATTCAGCAGTAGAAACAGTAAAACAAAAACATGTTTTGCCAGTCTTTTTTCTAGCTACCCTTTGATTGGCTGAAACTTCCCGTCCAGTAGAATTCTTAAGAAAGGCCCTGGGGACATTAATTCATGAGTCCTTACATGTCCAAACTTTGCCTTTATCTTGCATGGCAGTTTGGCTGGCATTATCCCCACCACAAAGGACCGCAGGAAAGGGAGTTTCCTATCCCTTCCTCATTGCATCCTTTCTCACTTTGAAGAAAGGTGGCATAACAAATTTTCCCTGAGTGTGGTTTACATTATTATTTGAAGGGCTAAGAGATTTTTAAAATTAACATTCAGTGCAACTATACAGGCCTTGGTGTTTATACCTTTGTGGAAAAGTGGAAGAGTCCTTAAGAACCAGTTATTAAAAACAAGAACAAAATAGTCTTGGATGAGAGTTGGCTGGAAAATATATTTCTAATCTGTTTATGTTTGAGAACACAAAATAAGCTACTCTGTGAATCTTACCATTTGACCACCACACATTGCTCAATGTTCAGTAGTATTATTAACATTCCACTCCTGTTGCCGGTGAGGATTGATTCTAATGTCCCTAGGAGAACAAATAAATCCCAGAAAGTCTCTCTTTCCATGAAGGAATTTTCATGACAATACAGTATTGTTCTGTGTAATTGAGACAATGGTAAAATAGCTCTCTAATTGGGACTTTTTCCTTTAAGTTTTAACCATGAACTAAATAAGCAGGTAGCATTGTTTTTTTCAAGATAAGGATCTTTTCACTAGAACCTTTGTAGAGGGGAGAAAATGAAAGTCAACATATGGCAGTGTGTTCAAGGATGTGTGACTTCATACAAGGTAGTGTTTCTAGTCTTGGGCTCATCCTATCCTAAGAAATATTTCCTTCCTGTTATTAAGCTTTCTCATTGTAAATTGAAACATATCTAATTTTAAGTGGGTTGAAGGAAAACATGATCAATCGCAGACTCTCAGAGTCAGAGCAGACAGCAGAATTCATTTAACTAAAATTATCTCACTTTCAGAGGAGAAAAGAGTAAATCCAACATGATTAATAGCCTTACCAAGGTCATATAACTAGTAAATGTAAGAGTAAATCAAAGGCCAAAAATGGCTAATGCTGTCTCATATAATGTTCTTTCTGTCACATGATCCTAATGAAAAAAAGAAAACAAAGCAGAAGACACACAACTCTATTATTTATTTAATTAATTATTTTAGTTAGTCCAGTTTGTTTGAGAATCTAGTCTTGAAGTGTCATCATCATTCTTTTGCCCACTGGTTGCCTACTAGCTACACAACAGTCAGCAAGAGAGAGGTTCTAAGAAATCTTAATTCAAAAACCGATATTGGGGAGGGAGTTCAAGATGGCAGCATAGATCATGGTCTCACCTCCTCCCACAGACAGAGCAATCTACAACTACATATGTAATAATTCCCTCTGAAGGGGATCTGGAAACTGAATGAACAAAGCACTCGCAACAAGGGACAGCACCATGCAGAGAGGAAAGACGAGATATAGACCTGTTATGGAAAAAAAAACAAAAAAAACAAACAAGCAAAAAGTGATAGTGTTGTCACAGTTCATATAATGAACACAGTGAGAACTCTAAAGAGATAGAAAATATAAGAAAGTACTTATCAGAGCTGAATAATACAGTAACTGAAATTAAAAAATACACCAGAAGGAATCAACAGTAGAATAGATAATACAGAAGAATAGATCTGCAGTCTGGGAGACAGATTAGTGGAAATCATCCAAGCTGAATGGCAAAAAAGAAAACAAGTTTTAAAAGTGAAAGAGATTAAAAGACTTTTGAACAATATCAGGCATAATAACATTCATATTATAGGATCCCAAAAGGAGATCCTCATAAATTTAAGAAGATTGAATGTAGTGCTTAGTATTAAGCAACTATCCAATTGAAATAGACTCCTATATACATAGGTCGTGATATCTGAACCTCATGTTAACCAAAACCCAAAAATTGTTTCATATACACACACAAAAGAGAAAGAATTCAAACATAACACTAATAACACTTTAAATGTAAATGGACTAAATTCTCCAATCAAAAAACATATGGGCTGAAAGGACAAAAAAACAAGGCACATATGTATGCTGCCTACAAGAGACTCATTTCAGATGTAAAGATACACAAAGACTGAAATTACGGATGGAAAAAGATATTTCATACAAATGGAAATGAAAGAAAACTGAGGTAGAAAAATTTATATCAGAGAAAATGTAATTTAAAATAAAGACTGTAACCAGAGATGAGGAATAATGATAAAGGGATCAATCTAACAAGAGGATATAACACTTGTAAATATCTATACACCCAACACAGGAGCACATAAATACATAAAACAAATATTAATAGACAAAAATTGATAGTATACAATAATAGTACAGGACTTTATCACCCCACTTATATCAATGGATAGATCATCTAGACCAGGGGTGTCCAAACTTTTTTCAATGTTTTTTACCAAGGGCCATATGCGGTAAAATACAAAAACAGCTGGGCCACTCACTCGAGGTGAAGTATGCATTGCCTCACCTGGTTTATTAGGGTAAACTAAATATATTTTTGGAATTTGCTGCGGGCCAATTAAAAATGGATTGTGGGCCACAGTTGGTCTGCGGGCCGCAGTTTGGACACCCCTGATCTAGACAGAAACACAATAAACATTGGCCTTAAATGACACAATAGGCCACATTGACTTAATAGATATATACAGAACATTTCTTCTAAAAACAGTAGAATACACATTCTTTTCAAGTGCACGTGAAACATTCTTCAGGATAGATCACATATTAGGCCACAAAACAAGCCTCAATACATTTAAAAAGATTGAAATCATAACAAGCATCATTTCTGACCACAATGGCATGAAACTAGAAATCAATTGCAAGAAGAAAACTGGAAAAAACACTAATACATGGAAGTTAAATGACACGCTATTAAACAACCAAATGGTCAATGGAAAAACAAAGAGGATATAAAAAAATACCTCAAGATAAATAAAAATGGAAACATAACATAACAAAATCTATGGGACACAGGAAAAGCAATTCTAAGAGGAAAGTTTATAGCAATACTGGCCTACCTCAAGAAACATCTCAAACAACATAAACTTACACTTAAAGGAAGGACAAACAAAGCCCAAAGTTAGCAGAAGGAAGGAAATAGTAAAAATCAGAATGGAAATAAATGAAATAGAGTCTTAGAAAGTAACAGAAAAGTTTGATGAAACTAAGAGCTGATTCTCTGAAAGGATAAACGATATTGATAAACTGTTAGTCAGACTCAGAGTCCAAATAAATAAACTAGAAATGAAAGAAGTTATAACTGATATTACAGAAATACAAAGGATCATAAGAGATTACTACAGTTATAAATCAACAAATTGAACAACATAAAAAAAAAATGGATAAAGTCACAATCTTCCAAGACTGAATCAGGAAGAAATAGAAAATCTGAACAGATAAATTACTAGCAATGAAATTGAATCAGTAAAAATAATTATTAAAAAACCAAAACCTCCCAATAAACAACATCCCTGGGCCAAATGGCTTCACAGGTGAATTCTACCAATATTTTAAAAAGAGTTAATACTTATCCTTATCACTTTTCCAAAAAAATATTGAAAAATAATGAATGCTTCCAAACTCATTACAGGGCTAGCATTACCTTGATACTCAAACAAGACAAAGACATACACACATACACACGAAAGGAAGAAAGGAAAGAAAGAACGAAGGAAGGAAAGAAGGAAGGAAAGAAAGAAGAAGGAGAAGGGAAGGGAAGGGGACGGAAGGGAAGGGAAGGAAGAAAGAAAGACTGTTATCCCTGATGAATGTAGGTGTAAAATCCTCAACAAAATACTGGCAAACCAAATTCAACAATATGTCAAAAGATAATAAACTATGATCACGTGGGATTAATTCCAAGGATCCAAGAATGGTTCAATATCCACAAATCAATCAATGTGATACACTACACGTTAACAAAACATAGGATAATAATTATATAATTTCAATTGATGCAGAAAAATCATGACAAAGTTCAAATCCATCTATGAAAAAAACTCAATAAAGTGGGTATAGAAGGAATGTACCACAACATAATAAAAGACATACATGACAAATGCATAACTAAAATCTTACTCAATGGTGAACATCTGAATGCTTTTATTCTAAGATCAGGAAGCAGAGAAAGCTGTCCACTCTCACCACTTTTGTTCAACATTGTACTGGACATCCTAGCCACAGTACTCAGACAAAAAAACCAAAAAAGAAGAAGAAAAGAAAAGAATAGGCATCCACTTTGGAAAGACAGAAGTAAAACTATCACAATTTGCAGATGACATGATACTATATATCTATCTATATCTATATCTATATCTGCATCATCTATACTATATCATCCATATTTATATCTATATCATATCTATATCTATATATCACCCTAAAGACTTCACAAAAAAACTGTTAGAAGTGATAAATGAATTCAGTAAACTTGCAAAATACAAAATTAATACACATTTCTACATATTAAGAACAAACTAGCAGAAAGAGAAATGAAGAAAACAATCCCATTTACAACTGCATCAAAAATAATAAAATACTTAGAATTAAATTAAACCAAGGAGGTGAAAGAACTGTACCCTGAAAACTATAAGACATTGATGATAAAAATTGAAGATGATATAAATAAATGAAAAGATATGCCATACTCATGAATTGGAAAAATTAATATTGTTAAAATGTCCATACTATCCAAAGCAATTTACAGATTCAATGCATTTGAATGAAAATGGCATTTTTCATAGAACTAGAAAAAAAATCATCCTAAAATTTGTATGAAACCACAGTAGATCACAAATAGCAAAAGCAATCTTGAGAAAGAATTAAAAAGGTGAAGGGATCATGCTTCCTGATTTCAAACTATACTGCAAAGCCATAATAATCAAAAATGTTTGGCACTGGCACAGAAGCAGGCATTTTGATGAATGGAACAGTACAGAGAACCCAGAAATAAACCCATGCTTACATGGTTAATTAGTCTATGAAAAGGGAGGCAGGAGTATACAATAGGGAAAAAACCAGTCTCTTCAATAAACAGTGTTGCAAAAACTGGACAGCTACATGCAAAAGAATAAAACTGGATCCCTTTCTTACACCATATACAAAAATAAACTCAAAATGGATTAAAGACTTAAATGCAACAGCTGAAACCGTAAAACGCCTAGAAGACAACTTAGGCTGTAAACTCTTTTACATTGGTCTTGGCAATATATTTTTGGATCTGTCTCCTCAGACAGGGGTAACAAAATCTAAAATAAACAAACAAGACTACATTAAATGAACATACTTGTGCACAGTAAACAAAAAGGCAAGTAAACAAAAAGGCAATATACTGAATGGCATAAGGTATTTCCAAATCATACATCCGATTAGGGGTCAACACCCAAAATATATTTTAAAAAACTATACATCTCAATAGCAAAAGAAGGAACTAACAGTCCATTTTTAAAATTAGCAGAGAACCTGAATAGACATTTTTCCAAAGAAGATATACAGATGGCCAACAGGTATATGAAAAAATGCTCAACATCACTAATTAAGGGAAATGCAAATCACAACCATAATGAGATATCACCTCACACCTGTCAGAAGGGCTATTATCAACAAGACAACTAACAAATGTTGGCGAGGATGTGGAGAAAAGAGAGCATTCATGCACTATTGGTGGGAATGTAAACTGGTGCAGCCACTATGGCAAACAGTATGTAGGTCTCTCAAAAAAATAAAAAATAGAATTACCATATAATCCAGCAATTCTACTTAGGGGTATTTATCTAAAGAAAAAAACTCACTAATTCAAAAAGATATATGCAACCCTATATTCATTATAGCATTATTTACAATAAATAACATATGAAAATAACCTGTGTCCACTGATAGATGAATTAATAAAGAAGATGCAATATGTGTTGCATGTACAAACACACACACACACACCACACACACACACACACACACTGAAATATTACTCAGCCATTAAAAAAATAAAATGAAATCTTGCCATTTGCAACAACATGGATTGACCTAGAGGGTTTTATGCTAAATGAAATAAATTGAACAGAGAAGGAAAAATAACATGATTTCACTTACATATCGAATCTAAAAACAAAACAAAACAGAAACAGACTCATAGATACAGAGAACATATTGATGATTGTGAGAGAGGTGGGGCATGGAGAGATGGGAAAATTGAAGAAGGGAATTAAGAGGTACAAACTTCCAGTTATAAATAAATAAGTCACAGAGATATAATGTATGGCATAGGGAATATAGTCAATAATACTGTAATAACTTTGTATGGTGAGAAATGGTTACTAGATTTATCATGGTGATCATTTAATAAGATACATAAATGTCGAATCACTATGTTGTACACCTGAAATTAAAATAATATTGTATGTCAACTATGCTTCAATAATTTAAAAAATTGGAGACAATAATGAATTACGTATTTCAGGTATCACAGTGAATGAACCCATAACTACAAGGCCAAGAAATCATAAAATTTTGTCTGCAAACCATTTCACAGATTAGAACTAAACCTAAAAAAGCCAAGCTGCACAGAATATACTTGGCACAGCCAAATGGAAGAACCCAGCTCTCTGACTGCTTACCAGCTATACCATCTTAGGCAAGTCCCTTAACTTCTCTATACCTCACTTTCCTAATCTATATAATGGGTATAATAATAGCATTATGCTCATAAGTTTGTTATGAGGACCAAAAGCATGGAGATATATATAATATATATATATATATATAATATATAGATATATACACATATATATATATATATACACATATATATATATAATTATTATATATAATATGCTATGTTACATATATTCACAGTGTGTGGCACACAGTGAAACTATATAGGTGTTTGCTATTTTACTGTATCTGGAAGGGTCTTATTCAATGTAACTCACTTGGGGAATGAAAGCATGAAAGGAAAGTCTGTATTAGTACTTAGATGGAATCAGGAAAAATTTCCCCTATGGTACAGAATTGCACAATTGAGTAAGTCTGAGAGTAGAAGGAGATTAAGGGGGAAAGACTTGAATGTGGTGACAGAGAGGCTTGAGGGCTCAAACTTTGTCTCCTAAGGTTAATCATCTAAGGCACTAATGTTTCCAAATGACACCACCACTCTTTGCCACAATGCTGGCCAAACTTTAACTGAAACTCTTGGGGTCCCAGCTTCCTAAGGGTAAGCAAGCATAGTGAACAAAACTCAGTCTGAGGTCTCTTTCTGGTCTGAACTCTGTGACTTTAAGGAAATTACCTGAGGTTGCATAGCTAATTAGTGGCAGAACAAGGGCTGAAACTCACATTTCCTGACTCTCACTTCATTCTCACTTCTTCATTCTTGCTCCTGTTACACAATTATTTGTTTCTACTGAGTCACTCCTTGCTCTTTCTAAATTTGAATTTTATGAAATAGGATAATTGCTTTATCATAATAAAAAACCCCATACATTCAATTTCAGTCATTTATCTCATCAATATTTGAAACACAACAGACTATAAGAGAATAATAATCAGCTGAGACAGATCTAGTTCAAATTCCAGCTCTGTTTCTTAAGAGCCATGTGAACTTGGCCCAAACTTCTTACCTTTGCAGCTTTTAGTTTCTTCATCTAGAAAACGGAGGGAATAAAATCCACTTCTCGGATTTGAGTGATGATTAAGATAACATGTGTTAGCCAGTACTCACAATTATAAGCGATAAAACCCTTTAGCTTAGTTGTGAAAGGGAATTTTATTTGTGCCACGTAACTCAAGAGTGGAAGGCAAGAAAGAGGTGAAGGGTGGCAGCCGGAAGCGAGGCACTGTCAGAGTGGTCCCATGTGAAGCCGTCGGAGCCCGCGCAGAACCGCAACGAGAGACAGCTGAGAGCAAGAGGATCTAAAGTGGTGATTAAAAGAGAGAAAGATGCTGTGCAAACAGCACGTGTCTGCTATTCCTCCACTGTAGACGGGCCTAGTGAGCACTGAGATCTATTTGCATCACAGGCAGCTTGTTCTTAATGCCTGTCTTAGGCCCGATGTGCACTATCCAAATCAATGCCAGCTCACTAAATATACATTTCCAATATTCTGCCACACCACATCGTTGTTATTATCCTAGACTTTGACTCGACTAGTCTTAGGCTGTTCACTCTTTGTCTCCAACTATTTTCCCTTTTTCAACATTTCCTGTGTGTGTTCATTGATATGGAGTTCCATTTTGGTGATACATCTATTTGATCTTGCCTCCAAAACTTCAGGGGCCTAGAAAAACATAGTTTCTCAGAGTTTTCATGCATGGTTCAGCTATATTCACATGTAAATCTTTGAGTAAGTAGATAAATGCTCAAAACCCATCCATCATTTGATTATAGCACATGAAAATAGTTATAAAAATTGAATTGTTTCTGATCATTTATTTACTTAAAGTTCAGAGCAGGGAACACATGTTCAATTTGCCTGTGCCAAAACTCTAAGTGTAAATTTCTAAAGATTCAATAAACAATTCGACCTGCACAGAAGCCAAACTTCAAGCAATATGTGTGAGCCTAGCTCCATCTCTGACTCACCTTACTCGTCCCTTTAAATCTTAGCACAATTAGAAAAAATTCTCCTCTTGTCCTGTACTGGGAAGCTGTCTATGCTTGAGCCTTCTTTAAATCTTTGTTTAAAGAAATGTCTTCTGAACCAAATAAAGTGCTCTTGGTGAAAATCCCATGTAATTTGTTCCACCTCATTTCAAAGCACGTTCAAATTAACAGCAATATCAAGTGTAAGGCTTTATCTCCCAGATATTGAATATTATAATCAATATTTTTATTATCATCAGATAAAAATCTAAAATTTTACGCATTGATCATAGATGTAGACAGAACCACCTCAGGGAAGATGTGGATGCCTGATCACTGCACTGTACACCTGAAGCTGAAGCTGAACAATAATGACAGGAGATGCTACCTGTGTGATCTTCAAACATTCATCTTCCAAACTACAGCTAACGATGCCAGTAAGGTTGGCCTGGATCTCTGAGCAGAAGTTACTTAAAACAACAACAACAACAACAACAAAAACATAAACCCATTTCAGGTGAGAACACCAGAACCTTTCTGCCAAAGGGAGAATATAAACTTCCCACAGGAGAAAAACTCAGTTTCAGTGTAGGTGCTTTTCATAGCACTAGCTCACCCAGCCAACCTCTGAAAAACCACCTTCTGAGGACACAGTTATCACCATCCTAAGGAAGCACCTCTCTCAAGCCCTGTACATCGTCTATCAAGAGCAAGGGGGCAATAGAGTCATTTTTCTTTCATTGACTCTTGATGACTAATCTTTCTAAAATAACCCTGTCCAGGTCACTCCCACATTTAAAATCTTTTGGCAGCTCCTTCATATTTTTCAAGATAAAGTCTAAAGTTCTGAGCTCAGCAGATGGCCCTAAGTGGGACTCCTGATTTTGTCATCTCTTCTGTTTGTCATCTAACCTCCACTACAGGCATAATACAGTTCCTTGGAGGAGTTAGAATATTTTATGCAGGCCTGTTCCTTCTGATTGGGATTACCTTGCTTTTATTTTCAAAATTTAAAATGTACATAGTTTAGAAAAGTGAAATAGTTCTTATAAGACTTATAATAAGTTTCCAGCTTCATCCTTCTTGCCCTTATATTCCACTCCCCAGAAACAACAAAAATTTACTATTTTTATCATGTCTTCTCTTATTTGGCTCCACATTTCTAAATAACATGCTTATATCGTTAGTTCTTGATTTTTAAAATTTTGATTATTGCTTATTATTTATTGATTTCTAACTACATATGATAAAGATTTAGCTTTCTTACACACGTATGTTCATATACACACAAACACACACACACATTTCCTGTGTCCTGACCTCCTAATTAGTTATAAATATGTTTAGCTCAATATTTAATGGTTATATTATGCTGACTTTAAATTTTAGTCACAGAAGGTCCATGTAGGATACTTTGATTACAATATCTATCCTGTTTTGTTTTCCCAGAGTTAATAATTATCTTTTTAAAATTCATTTTCTTGGTTTTCTATGTACCTATCACTTATTAATCCCCAAATTTTCTAAAAAATGTTGTTCTCCATTCAATAATTTCAAACACATCTGATAATAAATTTCACCTTTTTCTTCAATACATCTCTCCTGAGCCCTCCATCAGCCTGTTCCAATCTACTAGACTGGTTGCTGCACACTTTTCATTCTAGGATCTTTTTTCACCTTTTCCCATGCTGGATCCACTGATTACACCCCCTTTTGTTGGGGTACATGTTCCAGTAGCTTTCTAAGAAGGAAGGAAAATTTTTTGAGACTGAGAACTGAAAATGGCTTAATTATAGCTTTTTGTTTGATTGATTATATGAGTATCAAATTATAGGTAGGAATTATATTCCTCATAAGTTTAATTCATTGCTCTCTTTTCTTCCAGCCCTGGGTGGGTATGAAAAAATTTGATATGATTCTAATTACTGATCATTTGCACGTAACCATTTTTTTTTCTCTCTCTGAGAGGTTTAAAGATCTTCTATGTGACTCAGGGTTCAGATGATGATATGCCTCGATGTGTGTCTTTTTTGCACATTTATTGTGTGGGGTTTTATGCAATGAATTATCCCTCTTCAAGATTTCCTTCATTTTCAAACAAGATTCCACTTTCTCGGGTCTACTAAGTCAGTTACCACTTGGCCATTTGTTATATACCTTTCTTTTCTTCTCAATATCTTTGTTCTTGGGTTTATGCCTTTTACATAATTTCTTTAATGTCATTTTAGTGGAATTTGAAGATTTCTAATCTCTCCTGGATGGGTCCCATCACTACTGCAGGAGGGGCAGTGTTTGTCACCTGGAGCCCAGAACAGGCCTGGGTAGCTCCTCTCCCTTCCCTGAGCCAGGATCTATTGCTCTGTGACTTCCAGTGTGGCCTGAGGCCAGCGTCATGCAGAATCAGTACTTTTTATTTCCAGGCTGGGAGACAGCCAACGATGCTTGAGCCAAATCAAATGTTGACAGTTCTTCAGGCATTTCTACCACAACCCTGGAATTGAACACATTGGCTAAATAAAGTTGAAATTACAAAAAAAAAGGGAGACGGGAGGTGAGGAAAAGAGGGACCTCTTCACCCTTGAAATCTATGAGCTCAGTCCCCAAGGAACTGGGAAGCCCGCCTCCCCAGAGGAGCAAGGCAGCTACAGATTTTTCTCTCCTTGTCAGTGGTTCCAAACTTTTATATTATCTAGGCCCCCTTTTGTTTTATAGATATAGATATAGATGATATAGATATGTAGCTATAGATATGTAGACATAGATATACAGATATAGATAGATATAGATACATGATAGATAGATAAATACATAGATAATAGATATAGATGATAGAGAGATGTATAGATATAGGTATATACCGTGTTTCCCTGAAAATAAAATTGGGTCTTATATTAATTTTTGCTCCAAAAGACACATTAGGACGTATTTTCAGGGGATGTCTTATTTTTTCATGTACAACAATCTACATTTATTCAAATACAGTCATGTCATCTTTTTCTGGAACACCGTCATAATGTACTAAATGCATCTGTCTGGCTGATGATCTTAGTTGGAGCTTATTTTTGGTGTAGGTCTTCTTTTTGGGGAAACACGGTGTCCTCTTGCTTCCTGCATTTTTTGCTCACCTTTTTTTAAATGAAACCATCCATTTTCTTTTATTGTTTAACTACTCCCAAGCAAAAACCAAAACAAACAACAACAAAAACAAAAACCCAGTGTGCTCATTACATTTTTCTTAAGTCAAACCAAGCTGTTAACTCACCAAGGGTAAAGAGTCAATATACAAAATATTTAATGAAAATTAATTACACAAAGCAACTCCAAAAATATCATTAGTCCAAATCCATGTGTGATTCGTGTTCTTGAGCACTGGTGAAACTCAGTGATCGTCACTTTACCTACGTTCAGCTTCCCTGGAGCCATACTACGGATGGAATTATCAGGAGCTGGCTAATGATCATGGCACATGATTACATGGTGGAATTTTTGGAATGGCATATTCATCAGCTTCCCCAGCATGGAAGCTTTTCTTTGGAACTCTTCTCCCTCCCAAGACAAATGTGCCTCCTGTGTATAGAAAGTACCCAGCTGTCTCCCGTCAACATCAAAATAACAATAAAGATGGACAAAAAGCGAGTCACCCTGACTCATGCCCACATAGGGCTCTCGGCCATTTCACCCAACGGCTTCTCCAAAATCTGGGGAGGAAATGTCTTGAGCCACCAAGCCAGTGACATCAAAAGCAGGAATGACTAACTTGTCCTAGAAGAAAAAGTCCTATTGTTGATAAACTTATTTGTGCTCAATTTATCATGTTAAACTGAAGTCCTCTGTTTAGAATACTTCCCACCTACCTTTCAGGTTGGACCATGTTAAATTACCAATGATCATTTCCAAACTACAAGAATGGTAACGTCGTACAGTTCAACCCAGATAACTTCTACTTGTCCTTCAGGACTTGGCTCAGTTATACCCTCATCAGGACTCCTTCTCTGGCTTCCTTGATTTAGATGCTATAATTTTGCTCCCCTTGCATTATGGGTATATTACTATGTAGTACATATTCCCCATGGTGGTATCTTGGGTTTACCTCTCTTGTCTTTCCCACCAGACTTGAGGTAAGGAACCCTGCTTTATTTAACTTTGAATATCCTGCATGTAACTCAGTGACTGGTAAACAGTAGGCACTCAATAAATGCTCAAATGAGACTATATGAGTAAAAGAGAAAGGCTAGATGGTAGTGAGTATGGGTGTAAAAATCTATAATCTTCTCATCTAAATAAGGCCCAGGTATGAATGCGGCTCCTTCCGTATATCTCCTTAAATACAGCTCCTTTTAGCACAGTTCCTCTCATTCTGTAAATCAGTGAAACAAAGAGATAGTTATCTGCTTCACAGACACTCAAAATACAATGGTCCTGCAAGTGCATAGGGAAATTGCTATAGTTACTTCTGCTCAAAAAAAGGGGAAAATGGGATACACAAAGGAGTCATTGCTCATAGTAATTTTGAAATTCAACAGCGGGAGCTTGGAATTTCCTCCATTAGTTTTCAAAGCCCGGGATTAATTCTCCATGGCTCTCAGCTCCACTCTCTGGGCTATTATTTCACCCTCTGAGTTATTCTTCCTTTTTCATGAAAGGTTGCACTTGTTTTTGGCTGAATAATTTTCTCAGCCTGCTTCTTGCCGGTAGAATTTTGGAGGTCCAACTCCTCCTTTTATTTTGTCCTGTCTCTGTCCTTTTCAGTACAAGCCAGCAGTATTTCTGTTGGTGTAGTTTTCTCAAAACCTTTGTGGGGCTTCTGTGAACCTCACTGGTGTTCACACCATTAGACAAATGCTGTACCCATAAATCTCTTCTAAATCAGCTCTTCACACTGGGCTCCTGCTGAGAAGGCTGAGAGACAATATTCTAAGCTTCCCACAGACCCTATTGTTTGAGACGATCTGTCAGATTTGTTCTTAATCTTTTTAAAGGGCGCTTTGTAGACTGAATGATAATCTGGTCCTTTGGTCTTTCTGAGGTCTGAACAAAATGTTATACAGTAACTTTTTGGGCTTTATCTTAATTTTAGATTTTTTTTTGGTTTGTAGAAAGGAGAATCGTCAAAACCCTCAAGTTCTGGCTCCTTTCTGTTTAATAGATCTTTCCCCAAGTTCTCACTTTCCTCCTTGCCTTTTATTATAAGCAGCAAGAAAATACTCGGCAGTACCTTCAACACTGCTTGGAAATCTCCTTAGCTAGATCATCAAGTTCTTTTGGCACTTTGTTTTCCATATAAGCACAGATGACAGTATTGCTAAAATTTTTGCCAATACAGAACAAGGATTCCCCTTCCTCCAGTTTCCAGTAAAAATGTTTCTCACTTCCTTTTAAGCCCTCACAGGCAGCATCCTCAAGGTCCAGATTTCTACTCCCAGTTTGTTCAAGGCAACTCAGGCTTCCTGTATCATGCTCCTCAATCTCTTTCCAGCCTCCTCCCACTGCCTGGTCCCAAAGCAGCTCAAAATTTTTAAGTATTTGTGATGAAGGCACCACAATTCTACCACCAAATATGTGTTAGCTATTTAGTACTGCATGACAAATTATCCCAAACTTTGTGGATTAACATAGCAAACACCGTGTCACAGTTTCTGTGGGTCCGGAATCCAAGGCAGCTTCGTGGGTCCCCTGGCTCAGTGTCTCTCACCTGGTTCCAGTTAAGGTGTCAGAGGGGCTGCAATTGCCTCAAGACTTGAATAAGAAAGAGCTCTCTTCCCAGCTTGCTTACATGGTTGTTGGCAGGATTCAGTTCCTGGCGGCTGTTGGACTGAGGGCTTCAGTTCCTCACTGGCTGATGGACAGAGGACACCCAGTTTCTCGCCATGTGGGCCTCTCCTTAGGGTAGCTCATAGTATGACAATTTGATTTAATGAGAATAACCAAGTGAAAAGAGAGACAGACAGAGACAGAGAAAAGTCACCTACTCTTAGAAGTGACATCACATCACTTTCTTCATATTATATTAATTATAAGCAAGCCTCTAGGTCCAGCCCACACTAAAGGGAATGGGTTATATGTGCACTTACACGGTGGAAAGTTCGTGAACTTAATTGTCCAAACTTCATACATGAGCATGAATAAAAAGAGGCAGGGACTGGGACTCATTTTAGAAGCTGATGAACTAGAACTTCATAAAGATGCATGATTGAACAATTATTATTTTAAAAGTTAAAATTTAATCAAAGCTTATGATGTATCACTTACTATTCAAAGTGTTTGCATACACTTACTTGATTCTCTTAACGACCCTATGAGGAAAGTTTTAGCACCACTATTTTACATATGAGTAATCTCAGAATTTAAGCTTAAGTAATTTAAATTTCAGAGCTTAAATAATTTGCCAATGATTTCCAGCAAGGAAACAGTTAAGCCAGGATTTAAACCCAGGCAGTATGGCTTTAGAGCCTCTTCATCACCACAATCTGCACCTTCTTATAAAAACAGTTAGGACACTAAGGAGGAATAAATAGATTTGTAGTTAGATTCCGACACTGTAGAGTGCTCATTAAGTAGGAAAAAAAAATGAGAGCAATTTTCTTTCTTCTGAACTTTTCATGGTGGTGTTGTAAGAGACAGTATGATAAATAGCTCTATATTAACTTTATATGTTCATAAACATTCTTTTCATGGGAAAAATTATGATTGGAGAGATTTGAGTGACTTGCTCTAAGACACCAGATTGTATGCTACTCTTTTTGTATTAGATAATACATGTTTTCCCATTATCACAAATCTAGTATGGTACTTTAAAAACTATGTTTTCTTTTTTTGAGATCAGAAGACCACAGAGCCATTCTGAGAGTGCTTGAAACGTCTACATTAAATCCTTGAAAATTACAGTGTGTTATGTGCAATTAGAAATCAATTAATCTTTCCTACCATGTAATACCAGTTATAACAAAAGGTCATTTCCCTTACTTTGGCATCACTTCTATCCTTCCTTGTCCTATTAGAAGAAGCCTGACAGAGTGTGAGAACTAAACACCACTATGTGGAGAGAGGCTATTTACTTAATACACACAGGAAATGACCCCAGTAAAAACTGAATATAAGGAAATAAGGCATCTGAGATCATTCCTAACCTCAATTTTTCCTAAAATCGGTTTTATAAAACATCACAGGGATCATTACCCTAGAGTTAAGTACTCTATAGAACTTTATTACACATATGCATATATACTCCTTATTCCACTTTGCTTTTTTTGTTGGCTTCTTTTCTCCTTGTACCATAAATAACTATTTGAGAATCTCAACTGATGCTTAAAATTGTTGTCAAAAGTGGTCATATACATCAAAAGCACACACAACGAAAGCAAAATATAAACAAGTGGAACTACCTCAAACTAAACAATCTTCTGAACAACAAAAGAAACAATCAACAAAAAGAAACAACCATCAAAATGAAAAGGCAACTTACAGAATGGGAGAAAATATTTTCAAATCATGTATCTGATAAGATGTCAGTATCCAAAAATATTTAAAGAACTCATACAATAGCAAAAAATAATTCGATTATAAAATGGGTAAAGGAATTGAATTAGACATTTTTTCCAAAGAAGATATACGAATGGCCAACAGGTATATGAAAAGGTGTTCAACATCATTAATCATCAGGGAAACGCAAATCAAAACCACATTGAGATATCACCCTACACTTGTTAAAATGGCTATCATCAAAAAGACAAGAGATAACGAGTATCAGTGAGGGTATGAAGAAAAGGGAATCCTTGTGCTCTATTGGTGGGAATGTAAATTGGTACTGCCACTATGGAGAACAGTATGGAGGTTTCTCAAAAATTTAAAAATAGAACTCCCATATTATCCAGGAATCCCACTTCTGAGTATATAGCTGAAGGAAATGAAAACAGAATCTTGAAGTTATCTGTCTCCTCCTGTTTACTGCAGCATTATTCACAATTGCCAAGATATGGAAACTACCCAAGTGTCAATCAACAGATGATGGGTTAAAGAAGATGTTTTATATGGATATAATATAATTGAATGTTATTTGGCTGTGAAAAAGAAGAAAGAAGGAAATCCTGTCATTTGTGACAATATGAATGAAAATTGAAAGTATTATGCTAAGTGAAATAAATCAAACAAAGATAAATAAACTTATACAATGCTATATGTGCATTATACCTCAATAAAGTTGGAAAAATAAATGCAAATATGAAAGTCTAAAAAAATGGGGGTTTTATAAAAAACCCATGGCAAAGACGGTAATGCTTACCAAACAGTTCATTAGCACCCTCCCTGCTCAGCCCCCTGGTCTGTTGGCTCCCTATGTGCTCAGTCCACTTGGAGTCAGAGAGGGCCAAGTGACTAATTCTGACCAGTGGGCTGTGAAGGAAGTGAAAGTGTGTTACTTCTAGATCACGGCAGTGAAAGTCCATGTGGACCCTCCACCCTCTTCCCTGACCTCTGTGATTGCAGAGGAAACTTCTTATTCAGAGAGGAAAAACACAGGATCAAAGCAGCTTAGATATCTGAGCCATTGCATGGAGGGCAGGTGCCCTGAAGAGCCATCTAGAGCCACAGATGACTTTGCATTAGCAAGAAATAAACCTTTGTCTTTCAAACCACTTATATTTTGCAGGTGTTTGTTGTAATAGCATAACCTAGTTTATCCTGAGTAACATACAACAAACAGAGGAAAACAAAGGGCCAATAATAGGGGAATGATAGGTTGGTATGCTACAATTATTTGATGATATAACAATTATATAACAACTGAAAAGAATTGTTGTAAAGAATTGTTATAAAAACTATATAACAACATAAGAATTATAATATTCATGGATAACAGCAGAAAACAAAAATATGATTGGAAGGTAGATGGGAATAAAACGCAGGGCTTTCCCAGTAAAATGGACACATTGGATAAAACTGTGATTCAGAAGTGTCCTTAAAATGTTTTCCAGAAAACTATCAACATATCAGAATTTGTGTATGTGTTGGGTGGGATAGAGATGGAGAATCAGATGACAGCAGCTGAGCCTACACCTGTATTCAGGCTTATTCAGATACATGTTGACTATCTGCTAAAGAAGGCGCTTCTAGGAAAGAACCCATTTTAAGGAAAAAGACAATAAAGACCTAAATTTGTTCAATAACAATATATCAGTCTTTGGCATGAAGGGGAATGTGTATCTGAGCACTGAATTTGTTCTCTGACCCAGACCCCTTGGACTCACGTCAACACTTGAGAGCTGATTGGCACAAAAGTCTCTACAATTTTAGAAGCATAAGGCCATGCCGCTTTGGGAAAAAGATAGGAGTGTAACACAGACACAGGGGTCAGAGATTGGCCTGGATTCAGCGAAGGGCAGCACCAGTTCAGTACAACTTAGAGCAGGGCAGCACCAAAAGATGGCCACTGTCAAAGGCACAGCAACGACACCAGTAAGTCCACTTTCAGGGGGTGGGGGGCACGCAGCAGGGCTCTGCATGATCCTAACTGAGGCTTAGAGGTGCCGGCAAATTCAGTAGCAGTGGGAGGCCGCTTTGGGGCAAGGGGCAGCATTCTTACTGTAGACATTCTGAACCTACAAAGTTAAGGTTCATGACTCCCAAGTAGTTGCCCTGTGAGAGATCTGATCACATCTGCTGAGTAAATTGCTACTATCGTTGGAACACTCTGCGATTGCAACAAAAATTGTAAAAAAAAAAATAGACAAAATAGTCAAACTATCACTTCACCTAGTTATAAAATTTGTATAATAAAAAATTAAATCAATACATATATGTATACACATATATGAGAATAAAGGAAAATGAGGAAAAGGATGTGTTTGGATATTCTCTGTTCCTCCAGATTTCACGTTCAGTCTTCCCCACCCTGACGAATGCCCATGGTGGATGATGTCCACTGACTACGTCAACTCAATTTGTTGTCTATAAACTTGGTCTGTGGTGTCCTTCACAGAAGAGTTAATATGGTTAGTTCCACCAACATTTTACCCTACAGCTTGTGCCTTTAGGCCCTTGTTTTAAAAGATCTTTTTCATCTCCCAACTTACAAAAAAGTTATCCTATGCTTTCAACTATTAGCTCTATGGTTTTATTTCATAGTTATGACTTCAATCCATCTGGAGTTCATCTTTATATGGTGTAAAACCAGTATCCAGCTTTTTCTCTGTATAGCGAGCTACTATCCCCAAATTTATTTGGAAACATTCCGTAATTTCCCCACTGATTGTGAAGTTAACTTTTGTCACATAACAAATATTCATATGCAGTATTTGTGGACTTTATTATTTCTATTATAGTCTTTTCCCTATATTTTTTTGCATCGGATCTTTTCTTTCATCATCATTTTTCATCATTTTTCATTTCATCCTTTCACCGTTTTCATGAATATCGCTTTTAGGTATTCCTATTATCTGTCATATTTTCCAAAGTTGATTTAGCAACTTTTATAGATCTTTATTTTCCCAAATTTTAGGATAACTTTATTAAGTTTCTCAAATAAACTTGCTAGAACTGCACTGGATTTATCGATTACCTTAAGATAATTCAAATCTTTATAATAATACCTTCTCCTATCCAGGAATATGGAACACCTCTCCGTATATGTCAGTATTCTCATGTGTCATTTAACATGATTTTAAATTGTTCTCTTAAAAGGTCTTATATATTTTTTTCAGACTAATTCCTTGATACTTCATGTTTTAAGAGCTGGCGTGAAGAAGGAAGCAGATAAGGTTAAGCAGAAAGATGGTGGAAGAAACATGTATGTGACTAGAGCAGGACTGATATTTCAATGGCTGGATGAATGTAGACATTTAGAGAATGAAAAGAATATATAGAGAAAACCATTGGGAAGACTTCTATGTGGTATACTGTTTAAGACTTCCACAGTAAAAATATGTGTTATTCCTGACGGCACCTGGATTCTTATTTTATTTCCTATGACTCTGTGCTGCATCTCGGCCACTGTGGCCTTCGCTTTTATTCAGAATGTTGGTAAATAAACCCTTCGTTCAGGTGGAAATTAATTTCACGTTGTTTGCTTTTCCAGTTTATCAAATCCTGCGTATCTCATGTCTATCCTTTAACATGGCATTTACCAAAGTGGGTTCAGTGATTATAAGTTCCATAATAAAATAAGTTTGGGATTTGTAGGATTATACAGTTTTAACATGAGTTCTTTGCTGCAGGATGTCTCAGAGCCTTTAATATACAAGTGTGACTATAATTCCCAAAGAAGGAGACATAGTCTGTCACATTTCTCAAATGTGACCACAAAATTCTTTTTCTCAAGGCATCTCAGGACGCTACTCTTCCAGGGAGCAAACTCGGAACTATTCTGATGGAGTGCCTGCTTTTGAGAGAGAATGTGGACTTAGCAGACATGGTCAGGGGCAAACTTGTGGCAGTTGTTACAAAACAGCATCTCACAAGACGCATTCTTCATCATATTATAATCTAACAATTGCTTTAACCATGACAATGTTATCTGTCATTTCTGTCAATATGCATGTCATATTCAATTGGGTAATTTATTTCAAAGCCTCTTGCATTGTTCTCTCTTTGTGGCACCTTATGTGTTTAGTCTCATTTTCCTAAGGGTGTAAACTCCATAAAAGTAAGACTCATGCTTATACCTTCACTGAATCATGGGTAGCGCTTGGTGCAGTATGAGACAAAAGATCAACATTCAATAAGCACGCCTTGACTGGAAAAGAATAAAACTTAAAAATGCAGCAGAAGCAAACTTGTATAAACTTCCTATGTACTTCATAACATGTCATCTGAGTATTTTTGTGCTTTAATTATCAGTCCCCACTGCCTTTTTCCCTGTGTACCTTTTCAGCACTAAATTCAACCTGGAAGGAAAATGAGGGAAATAAATATAAAAAAGCAGCCCTGAAAAGTTTGGGTTTTTTTTTTCCTATTTGTTCCAATATTAAGGATAAATCTTGGACTAACAACTTAAAACTATTTCAACTAGTCTTTTCCTTGATTCCCACTCAGTTTATTCATTAATTGGCCAACTTGTTTGCTCCTACTTTTTCATGGCTGTTTTTTTCTTAAGTATAAAATACTGTCTTTTTCAGAACATTTTCTTTGCTTTACAAGTAAGGAAAAATTTCCCTACCACTTCATTCTGAAAGTACTTGGCAGGTAAACCTCTGTTATCATATCCTTGTGTATGAAGTTCCTTAGCTTAGTCTAATGGTGTTTTGCCAAGTAAACAATTTACAGTCTATTATTTCCACTGGAAAGTCCCTTGTTTCAAATTGAAGAATTTCACAATAAAAAAAAGGCACTGGTCAGAGAAACCCCAAGTTCTTGTTAGCATTGGTATTTGGGGTTTGCAACTTGATGGGGTCATAATTCATATGACCAGGTTGGTGACACCAATGCGTCAAATTTAAAATGGAAAATTTAGGAGAAGATAGTTCTGTGAACAGCTCCATTGTTTCCCACCTCCCTTGTCTGCTTGGTCCCTTCTCCACCTCCTTCATCCGTAAAATCACTGGCCCCTCTGCAGGGACCTCTTCAGACCCTGCCCTTTCTGTCCCCTTAGCCTTATCTCTGCCCCTGAACTTGTCCCGTATCCTTGCTTCTTCCCATTAATGACACTTGCTGGCTTCTTTCATCATTTCTTTCCAAACTCCAATAACTGTCCATATACTTCCTCTTTCTTCTCAAATCTCTCTATTAGTGGCCTTCCTTTCTCCCACCCCAAACCAAAATGAAGCCAAGAGATGTGCTTGGCATACTCCTCACTGAAGCTTCTAGACGATAGCTCCAAAACATTGAATCAATAACCCCACTGACTCTGTTTACACAGGGGTCACCCCCCATCCCAGTGGTCTTCATCTGTAAGCTTCCAGGGACATCCGTCAGCTTCCTTGATGTCACGCTCACAGTTTTCATTCCTACCACATTCCCTCCCATCCTGTAGAGGCAGTACAGTATCAAAGTTGACCGTCCAGCCAACATTGTAGCTTCCCAGCTTCTCAGACTCTTCCTCTTCTCTGACTGTCTAAACCATCCTGCCTGGGTACCTCCCTGCCACACACATGCAGTCATGCCTTTAGATTGGGTGCTAATCTTATAAATGGCCTATCAAACAAGCTGGACTCAGTAATGTCAGCTGGGTGACATTATAAAAGAGCTTAATATTTGTTTCCCCACAACTGCCTTTGACTCCAGTGAGTTCAATCAGTCTTTCCCATCTCTGAATGAAATTTTAGGCACATCCCATTATTTTTTTGGTTATTCTCAGATGTTAATAAACAGGTTCACTTTGATTTAATAAAAATGTTCAATTAAATCTAAATAAAAACTTCTCTCTTTCAGTCCATTAAGCATTTCCCCTCCCCTACACCTTGAGCTACTTGCCTCTGTCTCCTCCCTCTGTAATTGGTTAATTAGCCACTCATTCTGGCACCTAGGGAAGGTGAGGGGGTTGGAAGGCAATGTTCAGGGAAAAAAAGAAATCTCCTGACATTGACACCACTGAAATATCTGGGTTGTAAGCCTAAATTCTGTCTTTCGTTCTCTTTAATGCTTTCATTCGTTTTTAGGAGACCCACCAACAACCCTTTACCAAAGGTGATGTCTCCTGACAAGCGCACACAATGAGTTCTGAGTCCCTGAATTTTGGTGCTCTCTGGTGGTTTGACCTCACTCCTCCCAGAAGGCCTGTATGATTAAGGCCCTTCAGGTCTTAACAATAAAAGACAAATGATTCAATTTGAACATATGGACAAAAGGATCTGAATACATTTCTTCAAAGAAAATATATAAATGACCAATAAACACATGAAAAGATGCTCAACATCAATATCATTAGTGAAATGAAAATCAAAACCACAATCATATATCACTTTATACCCACTAGGATGGCTATAATAGAAATGATGGACAATAACACGTGATGGATACCACGTGGAGAGTGTGCAACTCTCATTCACTGCACTCCCCTTGTTGGTCGGAGTGGACAACGCTGTAGCAGCTTCGGAAAGTCTGGCAGTCACTCAAAAGGATGAACATAGAGTTACGTAAGACTCAGCAATTCTACTCCCAGGTATATACCCAAGAGAATTGAAAACAGAAATTCAAACACACATTTTTAACACATTATTTATAATATCAAAAAAGAAGAAACAACGCAAATGTCTCTCAAATGATGACTGAATAAACAAAATAGAGTATACCCATACAATGAAATATCATTTAGCCGTA
This sequence comes from Rhinolophus ferrumequinum, assembly GCF_004115265.2. Taxonomy (NCBI): domain Eukaryota; kingdom Metazoa; phylum Chordata; class Mammalia; order Chiroptera; family Rhinolophidae; genus Rhinolophus; species Rhinolophus ferrumequinum. The sequence goes on from NC_046288.1 coordinate 33,535,002, forward strand.
AAAAGTACTGAAGCACAGATTCATGCTATCACATGGATGAAACTTGAAAACATTATGCTAAGTGAATGAAGCCAGACCAAAAAAAAAAAAAAAAAGCAATGTATCATGTAATTCCAGTGATATCAAATGCCCCTAATAGGCAAATCTATACAGACAGAAAGTAGATTAGTGGTTGACCGGGGCTGGGGGTGGTAGGAATGAGGAGTGACTACTAATGGGTACAGGGTCTCTTTTAGGGGAGATGAAAATATTCCACAGTTAGATAACGGAGATGATTTCACCACTCTATGAATATAGTAAAATCCACAGAGTTATATACTTTCAAAGAGTGAATTTTATGGTAAAATAAAGTTGTGAAGAAGGATGAGGAAGAAGAAGGGGAGGAGAAGGGAGTAGGTCAGTTACTATATCAGGTCCTTTTTATCACCACTGTGGTCATTTCTCCTTACTTAAACCATTCGCCCTCTGACAAGTCTTTCTCTTTTAGACATTTTTGTTTTCAGGAACGACTCAGCCATCAGTCTCTGTGTCATCCAAATTTCAGGAAGCATATGTTAATCTCTCAAAGTGATTCTTTTGAAGTCTCCCGCTCTTGGCTTCAGTTTGGGAGTGGGCATGGGGAGAGCATCTCCTTTCTTCCCATCACGGAGATGTAGCACACTAATTTTCCAAAGAAATGTGTGCAGTGTCTGAGAATTCATGAGTTCTTAGCCTCCTCTTAAAAAGCTGGTAATGGGCTAATGGTGTAAGAATCAAATGGGAACCACCCTCTTTGCAAGTCCTTCATTGACAGTGTAGTGTGTGGTAAGTCAGGGGTCCACAAATTTTTTGTGTAAGAGGCAGGCAGTGAAGAGTTTAGGCTTTGCAGTCTTTATAATCTCTGTTGTAACTCTTCAAACTCTGCCACTGTGGTGTGAAGGCAGTCATAGATAAAACATAAATGAATGAGCACATCTGCGTTCCAATAAAACTTTAATTACAAAAACAAATGGTGGCCAGATTTGGTCCATGGGCCTTAGTTTCTGATCCTTGTTCTAGAGTCACTTGGAGGACTTTAGATAGTGAAGGAGGGTACATGGCCCACTTTGTTTCAACTGGAAGAGCCCATTTGAACAGTCTTGTTGTAATAACAGACGATGAAAATCCTCTCTCCACGGCTGCTCTCCTGTCCAATCCTCTCAATGTTCTGCCAACACTAAACTAGCACTTTACCCTCATGACCCCACCTGTCCCTTCACACCTCCCTGTTTACCTGGTTGGTGACTGCCTCCTTTCAATCACGTCCTCATATCTTGGTCCAGGATCTCATGTACTTTGCTATGCCTTCATCCTAGACTCACTTACCCCCTTGACTTTCTATCAAACCTTCCTTAAGAACTCCCAAGTCTCAGTTGGGAGGTTTTCTCCTGCTCCAGGACTGCCTAGAGGTGTAAGGGCAATCTAACAGCCCAGTGGTAAAGCCACAGTGGTAAGTAGCTCCACCACACAGCCTTCTCGCTGCATCAGGGCCCTGCCCCGCGCCAGCAGGCTTCTCTCTAACTCAGCCAGGACTCTTGACCTCTGTCTTGCAGATGATAATTCTCCAACCTAAAGGTGCTCTGTGTCTTAATCTATACCTGCGTTGTCCAATATGGTGGCCACTAGCTACACGCGGCTATTGAGTACTTGAAAAAAATATCTAGAGTAACTGGGGAACGAAACTTCTAAGTTTTATTTAATTTTAACTCAATTACATGTAAAACTGAAGCAGTGTAAAATATTTCCTGTTCAACACACGTTTTTGTTTTTGTTGGACTCTTTCACTTTAAGCATTAAAAAATTTAGCATCTGAAGTAGGATGTGCCCTAAGTATAAAATACACACTGAATTTCAAAGATTTAGTAAGACAAAAGAGTGTAAAAAATTTCATTGATAGTTTTATATTGATTACCTGTTAAAACGATAATATTTTGGATGTTATTACTATTAGACAGTGCTATGCTATACTTTTGTCAGTTCTTCCTGTATCAGAAGAATAAGAGACCTTATTTTATTTTATTTTACTTTACTTTGGGGCCATCTCCTACAAAATTTATGAATCCTGAATCCATTTGTCCCACAGAATGCTACACAGCATTTCTTTTTTCAATTATCATCAACCATTCCCTTTCTACTAGTTCATTTTATCAATAGAACATCAAGAAAGAAGGGGGATGTTTAATGCCACATTCTACAGAGACTACCAGGAGCCATAAAGAAAATGACTTGGAGTCAGCTCAGATATCCAAAGCTGAGGGTCGAAAGTCCAAAGGGAATTTCTCTTCTTACTCATGTGATTAGAGACCAAGAAGAGAAGATTCCATTTCAAAGGAAAAAAATGAAGAGACCCCCCCCCAGTAGATTTGCATTAGTACTGCTGCTAGTTATGTCTTGCTAAGTAATAAGGAACTTGATCCAGAATTTAATGCAGACTGGGCTCCTAAAAGCAACTGAGACAGTCTGCTAATTGAAATTTTGGAAATGGGGCTATGAAAGGACATACTGACCTCCATTTCAGTGATGACCAACAACTATTAGTGTTTTGGGGAGATTTTTTGTTGTTGTTGCTATTTCTAGTTTTAATACTATTTTTTGATTCTGCATAATTGCTAACAGTAAAAGGAAAGAAGATATGATGAATGTGTGTCCTCCTTTGAGGAGGTAGGTTAAGAGGAAATTATGTTTCTCTCTCATGAAACTCATTAAGAGCTGAACCCAACATCCAAAGGGAAACAAAGGCCCGCAGGTGAAATGCCTAGTGTTCCCAGAAAAAAACAGCTGCTAAGCATTGCCAAGGCCCAACCTGGGCTCTTGAAGTTCCCTTATTCCTTAACAAAGAAGAGTGTTGCATCCATTTTTACTATCATTTTATCCCCAGTCTATCAAAACAAGGGCTAAAAGCTTGTTTCATCTCTGAGTTTCATCTTTCAATGTACCTGAATCCCACCCCCCCAAAATCCCTTTAAATCTGTGGTTTCAATATATAGTCCCTGATAAGTTTTTGCTATGGAGAGATCTTGTCATTGGTAGCCTGGGTTTTGAATTTGAGACCTCTCTCTATAGGCCTTTTCAGATCTCTTTGTGTAGAGATGAGTGAGAGAAAAAAAGGGAGGTTGTGTGTGAACAATTCTGATGCATGCTTACCTATGTATGATGTGCAGAAAGTAATACCAGAATAAAATTAAAATAAAACTGGAATTTCAGAGAAATTTGAGCTGCTCTCAAAAGTGGTTGAATCTAACTTCCTTTTAAAGAATATAGTATGGAAATGGGGAGAAAGAGCAACTTTATAGTAAAGAAATCTGATGAAACTAACATCAAGCATGTGGTCCAATCAACATCAATAGTGTAAGTCATGTTGATCATATGTACCCTTGATATGATGTGATCAGAATGGCCCTTGATCTCTGGGGCCTTTCTCCTCAAGACACCTACCTCCAGTTTAGTCATGATAAAAAAATTTAAAAAAATCCGAAAAACCCCAAATTCTACAAAATACCTGATGAATAGTCCTCAAAATTGTGAAGGTCATCAAAAACAAGGAAAGTTTGAGAAATTTTCACAGCCAAGAAGAGCTTAAGCTGATGTGACAACTAAATATAATGTGGTATCCTGAATGGGATCCTGGAACAGAAAAAGAACATTAGGTTCAAATCTAAGGAAATTTGAATAAATTACAGATTCAAGCTAATAAGAATGCATCAATATTGGTTCATTAATTATAGCAAATGTAACATACTAATTAATAAAGATGTTAATAAATAGGAAAATGGGATGTGGGGTATATGGAATATCTCTGTACTCATATTATTCTAAAGCAAAAAGATTATTAAAAATAAAAAAGAGAAATGTTGTTTTTTCTAGTATAGGCCCCTAACAGGTTATTAAAGAAAATGAATATAAATGGCTTCTTAAAAACTTTGCTATGACAACATCCTTGAGTCCATGCTACAGAATTACTTTACAAATAAGATCATTATAAGATAAGCTTGTGTTAGTGCCTCAGTAATTAAATGTCCAAAATCATATCCCTCCCCCACTGCCCAAATGGGTGGTTCCCTGGCTCACATTGAACTTGAACAGATAATAACTTCATCATGGCCCATTGTATTGCCCATTCTGGTGCTGGCTGAAATCCACTGTTATTTATGCTATTAATTATTGGATTTTCTTGGAAAAAATTTTCTCAATGTAATAAAAATACCATGAAGTTCAAACTCTAAATAGCAATAGGCAACTCTTAATAATCCAGTATGTACCCCATTGCAAAGTGAACCAATTTGAAAAGAAGCTTGTACACATAAAATGAAGTATTTGTTTAATTTGCTAACCACATTTTTCTGCTTATTTTTTTCTCAATTTAGGTAATAAGTTAAAGTTATAGAGTGACTAATACTAGTTTCCAATTAAAAGGTAGAATCCCTGTGACTTTAATTATTTCTTTGATACTGGAATGTACAATTAGATTTTTCAAAAGATGCTGCAACTTGAATACAGTATTATACATTCACAGATTATTGCTTTCAGAGAGAATTTAATTATCATTAGGAATGTGTGCAACTTCCTAGTTAGAAAACAGAAACGTGGTAATGAGAAAAACAGATCATTCGTGCTACCCATTCAGCCAATACTGAACCAGCATCTGATATGTGCCAGGCCCTATACTGAGCATAGAAATATAGCGGGGACCAAAACAGATGCCAGCCCTTTCCTCCTGGTGCAGAATGACATTAGCCAAGCAATTTATGTAAGATTATGTAACAAATTTGACTGAGCAGTCTCAACAACTTGGGTAGAAACATAAAATTAGTTTACTTTCCAGTAAGTGTTTTCAATTCTGCTCTGTTAATCCTCCTTTTACTGGGTAGTAACACCATCAATATCCTCTCAGTCCAGTTCCAAAATTTTCTGTCTCTTTCAGTTATTAAAACAGAATGTTTTTGTTTAAAACTCAGTTCTGTTTATTTTTTTATTATGGTATAATCGACATAACATTATATTAGCTTCAGATACAAATATTAATGATTTGATATTTGTATATACTGCGATTTAATCACCACAAGAAATCTAATTACATCCACCACCAATACAAGTTACAAAATTTTTTCTTGTGATGAAAACTTTTAAGATTTACTCTCTTAGCAACTTTCAAATATACAACACAATATTACTGACTATAGTCACCATGCTGTACATTACTTGTCAATGACTTATTTCTTTTATAACTGGAAGTTTGTATCTCTTGACCCTCTTCACCCATTTTGCTCACCCCCCAACCCCACCACTCTGGAAACCACTAATCTATTCTTTGTATCAATGAGTTGTGTTTTGTTTTATTTTGTTGTTCATTTGTATTGTTTTTGTAGACTCCACATATACATGAAATCATATAGTATTTGTTTTTCTCTGTCTGATTTATTTCACTTAGTATAATGCCCTCCATCCAGGTCAATCCATGTTCTCACCTACTTTTTTTATGACTGAATAGCATTTCATTTTATATATACATACTTATATATACCATATCGTTATCCATTCATCCATCGTTGGATACTTAGGTTGTTTTCATATCTTGGCTATTGCAAATAATGCTACTATAAATATAGGGGTGCACATATCTTTTTGAATTAGTGTTTTTGTTTGCTTTGAATAAATCCCCAGAACTGGAATTGCTGGATCATATGATATTTCTATTTTTAATTTTTTGAGGAACCTCCATACTGGCTTCCATAATGGTTGCAGCACTTTACATTCCCACCAAAAGTACATGAGGGTTCTCTTTCCCCACATCCTCTCCAACACTTGTTATCTCCTTCTTTTCGATGCTAGCCATTCTAACAGGTGTGGGATGTTATCTCGTAGTGGTTTTGATTGGCAGTTCTCTGACGATGAATTATAATGAGCATCTTTTCGTGTGCCTTCTTTGGAAACTGTCTGTTCAGATGCTCTGCCCATTTTTTAATCAATTTTTAAAATTTCCATGTACATTTTATTTTTAATTTTCATTAAATTTATTGGGGTGACATTAGTTAGTAAAATTATAGGTTTCAAGTGTACATTTCTATAATACATCATCTATATATTTCATTGTGTGTTCGCCATCCAGAGCCAGTTATCTTTCCATCACCATATATTTGACCCCCTTTATCCTCTTCTACCATCCCCGTTCCCTTACCCTCTGGTAACCGTTAAATGTTTGTTTGTTTTTGTTTTTGTTTTGTTTTGCTTTTTGGGGGTGCTATTGAGTTGTCTAAGTTTGTTTGTTTTTGTTTTTGTTTGCTTTGTTTTTGGGGGGTGCTATTGAGTTGTCTAAGTTTGTTTTTTTTTGTTTTTGTTTGCTTTGTTTTTGGGGGTGCTATTTAGTTGTCTAAGTTGTTTGTATATTTTGGATATGAACCCCTTATCAGATATGTGATTTTCAAATATCTTTTCCCATTAAGGAGATTGCCTTTAATGTTGTTGATGGTAACCTTTGCTATGCAGAAGTTTTTATTTTGATGAAGTCACAGTTGTTTATCTTTGCTTTTGTTGCCCTCATTTTTGATGTCAGATTAAAAAAAAAAACAAATCATCGCCAAGACCGATGTTAAGGAGCTTACCCCTATGTTTTCTTCTGGGAGTTTTGTGGTTTCAGGACTTGTATCAAGTCTTTAATCAATTTTGAATTAATTTTTGTGTTAGGTGTAAGACAGTGGTCTAGTTTCATTTTTTTTGCATGTGGCTGTACAGTTTTCCTAAACCATTTATTTAAGAGTCTGTCTTTTCCCATTGTATTTTTGGCTCCTCTGTTGTAAATAATTTGATAATATATGTGAGAGTTTATTTCTGGGCTCTCTATGCTGTTCCATTGATCTACGTATCTGTTTTTATGTAATTACCATACAATTTTGATTATTATAGCTTTGTAATGTAATGTGTAATCAGGGAGCATTATACCTCCAGTTTTGTTCTTCTTCTCAAGATTATTTTGGCTGTTCTTGGTCTTTTGTGAGTCCATACAAATTTTGGGATTGTTTGTTCTATTGCTGTAAAAATACCAAAATTCCAAAATTGGAATTTTGATAGGGATTGCATTGAATTTGTAGATTGCTTTGGGTAGTATGGACATTTTTTATGGACATTTTAACAATATTAATTTTTCCAATCCATGAGCACAGAATATCTTTCCATTTATTTGTGTCTTCCTCAATTTCTTTCATCAATGTTTTATGGTTTTAAGTGCACAGCTCTTTCACCTCCTTGTTAAATCTATTCCTAGGGATTTTATTCTTTGATGTAGTTGTAAATAAAATTATCTTCTTAATTGTTTCTGATAGTTTTTTGTTAGTGTAGAAATACAACCAATTTTTGCATATTGAGTTTATATCTTGCAACTTTATTAAGCTCATTTATTAGTTCTGACAGTTTTTTTTTTTTTTGGTGGCGTCTTTAGTGTGTTCTGTATATAAAACTATGTCATCTGCAAATAGTGACAGTTTTACTTATTCCTTTACAATTTGGATGCCTTTTATTTCTTTTTACTGCCTAATTGCTCTAGTTAACACTTCCAATACTATGTTGAATGAAAGTAGTAAGAGTAGGTGTCCTTGTCATATTCCTGAAAAGTTTTTAGCTTTTTATCATTGAGTATGATGTTAGCTGTGGGTTTGTCAAATATTGCCTTTATTGTGTTAAAATACGTACCCTCTATACCCACTTTGCTGAGAGTTGTTTTTTTTAAATCACAAATGGTGTTGAATTTTGTCAAATGCCTTTTGTACATCTATTGAGATGATATGATTTTTATCGTTCATAATGTTAATGTAGTCTATCAAATTGATTGACTTGTGGATGTTGAACCATCCTTGCATCCCAAGGATAAATCCCAATCGATTATGGTGTATGATCCTGTTAGTGTATTTGGTTTGCTAATATTTTGTTGAAGATTTTTGCATCTCTGTTCAACAGGGATATTGGCTTGTAGTTTTCTTTTCTTGTGGTGTCCTTATCTGATTTTGGTATCAGGTAATGCTGTCCTTGTAAAATCAGTTTGGAAGCATTCCCTCCTCTTCAATTTTTGTGAAGACTTTGAGAAGAATACTTTGAACATTTAGTAAAATTCACCTTAGAAGCCATCTGATCCTGGACTTTTGTTTGTTGGGAGGTTTTTGATTATTGATTCAATTTCCTTACGAGGAATTGATCTGATCAGATTTTTTTATTTCTTCCTGATTCAGTCTTGGAAGACTTTATGTTTCTAGGAATTTATCCATTTATTTTAGTTTGTCCAATTTATTGGTGTATAAGTGTTCATAATAGTCTCTTATGATCCGTTGTATCTCTGTGGTATCAGTTGTAACTTCTCCTCTTTCATTTCTCATTTTACTTATTTGAGCCCTTCTCTGTTTTTCAGTTTCTATTAAAGCTGAAAATGTACCTACCCTATGATATAAGAATTATATTTCTAGGTATATACTTTAAAAAATGGGCATACACATACCCCAAAAGACACAATAGCTTTATAATAGCATTTTCATAATAGCCCAAAACTGAAAAGAAATAGTAGAAATTTAGTAGAATGAGTAAATGCATATAAATTGTGGCATTCACAAAAAGGAATATTTTGCAAATAAAATAAAACAGACAAACTCCTGCTATATGCAACATGAATGAATTTCACAAACGTCATATTTAGGGAAAGGAGCCCCAAACAAAAAAAACACATAATGTATAATGTCCTTTACATGAATTTCAAATGTAGGGAACACTAAATGGTGCTAGGTATCAGGATAACGATAACTCTCGGAGAGGAAGAGTGTTTAATGGTGGGAAAATGGAGTACTGCTAATGTTCTATTTCTTGATCCAAATTCACTGAGGTCTACACTTATTATCTATGCAGTTTTCTGTGAAATACATGCACTACATTTCAACATTATAATTATCTTTTTAAAAAGACAGTGTAATTTCATCTAAAAAAAAGTTAGTAGTTGTCATATAAAAACTGTGTCCAAAGAAGCTGATTTAACACATGAGCCTCAGAAGATAGATGATATCCCCATGGAAAGCATGACTTTTCATTTGGAGCAAAGTTGTAAATTATTTTGCTCAATTTCAATTTTAAGTGTTTTTTGCATTTACAAAAGTGAAGTGAGAACTGTCAATGTGTTGACTCCAATAGCAGAGGAAAAACTTCTCAAAGTGTTAAATTAGTCAATTTAATATTAAACTTCAGATGCTTCAGAAAGAGTGTCAGTTAGATCAAGTTCAACAATAGCTCATTATTTTCTTCCATTGCAGGAAATCAAGGTTAGAAGTTCTTTATGATAAAAGGGAAATAGCTATTGTCATTGTGAATGCTATTGTAAATTCAGCTTAAAATTTCAACATTGATTTTCAGTTGGTGGGAATGCAGATTGGTGCAGCTGCTATGGAAGGCAGGGTGGAAGTTCCTCAAAAAATTAAGACTAGAATTACCATATGATCCAGCAATTCCTCTCCTGAGTATATAGCCAAAAAAATCTGAAAACATTTATCCATAAAGGTATACGTGCTCCGATGTTCATTGCAGCATTATTTACGGTGGCCAAGACATGGAAACAACCAATGTGTCCTTTAATAGATGAATGGATAAAGAAGATGTGGTATATATACACAATGGAATACTATTCTGCCATAAGAAAAGAAGAAATAATGCCATTTGTGACAACATGGATGGATCTTGAGATTATTATGCTAAGCGAAATAAGTCAGACAGAAAATGTCAGTAACCATATGATTTGACTGATACGTGGGATATAAAACTGAAAAAAACAAAAGAACAAGACAAACAAATGAAGAAACAAAAAGTCATAGACACAGACAATAGTTAGTGGTTACCAGAGGGTAAGGGGATAGAGGAGTGGTAGGTGAGGGTAAAAGGGATCAAATATATGGTGATGGAAGGAGAACTGACTCTGGGTGGTGAACATACAATGTGATATATAGATGATATATTACAGAGTCATACACCTGAAACCTATGTAACTTTACTAACAATAGTCACTCCAATAAACTTTAATTAAAAAAATTTCTATAATTCGGTAACAACAAAAAATCTGATTTGAAAATGTGCGAATAACTTGAATAAACATTTCTCCAAAGAAGATATACAGATAGCCAACAACCATATGAAAAGATGCTCGAAACCAATAATCATCAGAAAAATGCAAATCAAGGCCACAATGAGCTATCACCTCATCCCATTAGAACGACCAGTATCAAAACCAGAAAATAACATGTTGGTAAGGATGTGGAGAAATTGGAACCATTGTGGACTGTTGGTGGGAATATAAATTGGTACTACCACTACTAGAAACAGTGTGAAGGCTCCTCAAAAAGTCAAAATAGAATTGCCTTATGATCCAACAATCCCACTTCTGAGTATATACCTAAAAGAACTGAAAACAGAATTTCAAAGAGATATTTGCATACACACGGTCATTGAAGCATGATTCAAAACATCAAGAGGTGGAAGTAACTTAAATGCCCATTAAAGTATGAGTAATTAAAGAAAGTATGGCATATACATACAATAGATATTATTCAGCCTTAAAAAAGAAGAAAATCCTGCTATTGGCAACAACATGGATGACCCTTGAGAACATTATGATAAGTAAAATAAACCAGTCACCAAAAGACAAATGTTACATCGTAAATCCCTATGAGGTATCTAAAGCAGTCAAACATCTAGAAATAAAAAATAGAATGGTGGTTTCCAGGGGCTAACAGGAGAGAAAAAGGGGGTTTCTGTTCAATGGGTATAGACTTTCAGTTTTGCAAGATGAAAAGTTCTAGATCTGTTGCAGAACAATGTGAAGAGTTAACACTGTTGTACTGTACACTTAAAAACAGTTGAGGGCAAATTTTGTTTTCTTTTTTTTGTTTTGTTTTTTTTTTTACCAAAAGTGTCCCAGTGAATTCATGCTATACATAGGTTAAGTTACATTATGTGTCTGTACCTGTGACCCTACCTGTGACCTGTAGCTGAATCATTCAACTAAGCCTTCCTTTCTGAAGCAAGTCATCTCCAACCCTCCTCAATCTACTCCAGACAGTGAATCATTCCAAGCTGTGTGTTATGATAAATCAGCCTGAGGTGAGGGTGCTGGAAAAAACATTCGAACTTCCATAGCTTTGATTATGCTCTTCCCTAGTTTGAAAAGTACCTGATTTACTCGGGGAACTCATCCATCTGGTGTGGCAGCAGAAGTAGGAGTGAAGGGGTAGGAAAGAGGTGACGTCAGGAAGGTCCAATGTTACTCAAAGCCATTCAAAATCTGATCCCTTCCAAAAAGTTGGAAGTTTATCTTCTAGTCCATGGAAAATCTCTAAAAAGTTTCCACAGAAGTGAGTGACATGATCCCATTTGCGTTTTTAGAAAAATAATTCTGAAAACTGCAACGAATGGATTGGCGAGAGCAAAGCCTAAAAGTAAGGAGAACGGTTGTGTAGCTCACTGGTGTCAGCTGTACTTTTGTAAAAACTTCTTAAAGAAATTGTAGAAGGAATGGATTTAAGAGTTGTTTCTGAGGTAACGTTAAGAGGATTTGGTGACTGACAGGGATTAAATATACTTCACCTAGCAAAGCACATAGTATCCATCAAATAATATTCATTTCCCCACCTCTTAAATGGGTGTGTTTTACAACTAGCATGATTTTTCTGTTACTTGGTCCCTGAAATAATTATGATTTTAAAATATAAATAATATATTTTCATCTGGGAAAAGTTTTATATTCAATGGAAAGTGAAATACCACTTTGGAAAACTTTTGGTAAAATTTTGCCAAATTTGGCAATATAGAGTAAAGTTGAAGATACTCATACCCTAAGATACTGAAAGCCCACTTTTGGCTATAACCCCTAGAGAAACTCCCACACATATGAAAACTGGAACCAACCAAAATGTCTACTGTGAGAAAAATGGAGAAATGAGTTGTGGAATATTCCTATAATGGCATGCTATATAGTATTTATTAGCATGGATAAATTTCAAAAACATAGTAAGCAAAACAAAACAAAATAGTTGCTGAGGGATATGCATGACACCATTTAAATACAGGTTTAAAGCCTGTTACATAACATTATATAACAAGGAAAAAGGTTTGTATAAAGAAGGGGTACACACGAGGTCTTAATTTATGATATTTAATTTCTTTGAAAAAAGAACTTGAGCAAGTATAGCATAATGTAAGGATTTGATAGAGGTCCCGACACTGGTATTCATTATCAGACTCTTATTCATATGTTTAAAATACTTTGCAATAAAATGTAAAAAAAAATGCAGTATTGTAGTCAAATGTCTATTGTCCTCTAAGTGCCAGAATAATGTTGTGTCCAGTATTTGCAAAAGGCTTCAGGACAGAAACGGGTTCACATCTTTACCTTGAATGATCTCCATGGAAACAACAACCACCTCAGTGCACCAGACAGAGAGTTCTGAGAAATCGGTGCTTGTTTTGGCTCTGCCATATCGGGCAACTCAGTAACTGTCCATGACCTTGAGCAGTTCGTTTTACTTTGGCTCCTCAATTTCTTTACTTTTTCAACCAATTCAGCTAAGGGGACAGCCTGAATCTTATAGTCAATCTTAAAAATAATAACAGGGATGGCTATGTGGCTGAGATTCTGGTAATCGCTTTAACTAGGAGGATTAACAGGTACATTCATGATTCATGTCCTATTATTATCTCTAATCTACCTATACATCAGGAAAATGAGATTTAGAAAGGTTAAATAACTTGTCAATGACACACAGATAAAGCAGGGATTTCAACCCAGATATGTCTGTCAGTCTGACTCCAAAGCCCATGCGTGGTCTTAACCAGACCCGAGGACTCTTGGTAGGTCAGATCCACTCTATTAGTGAGTGTCCCTCTTAATATTCTGAACATGACGGACATGTAACTTATCCTCCAAACTGGGACACTCTGAGAGTAAAGGGGGCACTATTAATAATTATGCCAGGTGTAAACCAGGACTGTCCCAGGCAAACTGGAACACATGGTCACTGTAGTTCTGATTCTCTAGCAAACAAATTCCAGCAGCCTTTTCAGAGATATCATATAAGCACAGTGGTTTTCTAGTAGTAATCAAGCAGATCATTCAGATGCCCAGTCTAAGGTTTTGTTGCTATATTAGTACCAGAAGTCCTCCCAACTCAACTGGCAGAAACAGATGACTGGAATGGTGCCTTCCGAGGTGCCTTCATACACAGCTGTCGCCTACAGAAGGACACAGCAGCTGTTCCGAAGTCCTTCCACGGTATTATCTTATTGCCCTACTCATGTTCTGGAGCACCGAGTTTCTGCTTCCTTCCTTGCTGAGGTTTATAGGAAAATCCTGTCTGCAAAGAAGGTTCTCCTGCAATCCTTTGATAGAAGAATGGGATGATGTCGCCCTCTGGTGTTACCAAGGAGGCAGCAAGTGGCTATATAAGACGGTCAGGACAAGGGTACTTGAAGAAGTGAAGGCAAGGAAAGCAGAGCGCTAACCCTTACCGAGCAAGTGTATGAACACACTTCTCCTGTTTAATTCTTACAACAACTTTGTGAAGTCCATTCTTATAGTCTCCATTTTTATAGATAAGAATAGTCCTCAGAGAGACTAATTTATTCAAAGTCACACAGCGAATTTGAACCCAAGTCTGTCTAGCGTTAAAGCCCATGGTTTTTCCTTTTGTCATTCTGTAGGCCATATAAAAAGTGGATTCTCAAATACTCAAAATATATTTATTGAACTCTATTTTATGCCAGAAATTGAAGTTGAGAATAGGATGACTTATTGCACTTGCAATGCACTCCTACATCTTTGTTAATATTTTCCCACATCCTTCAGAAAAATTCACTGTCTTCCTCACTGATCTTGGTCTCTCTCTTACTTATGAACCTCTTACCATTTTCTCTGTAACCAGTTTTCTCAGTCACTTTACAGTTACTGGTGCATCTAATTTCTCCATCCACTATCCTTGTGTTACATAATAAACTGTCTGAGAGCTTAGACTATCTTTTTTATTTTTTTCATTTCAAAGCCCTATAGCATTTTCCACAGTGCTCCACAAAAAAATAAATCCTAAAGGAATTTGTAGAATTTGGACTGCAATAGATGTCAGCCATTGTCCTTGATGGGATTTTAATTCCAAGACACTCATATCTTCTTCCAACTTAATAACATCCCACTGTATCCTCTTACAGAGTAAATTAGCCACGTTAAATGTCTCATAGTCTGGAAAGACTGAAGCTTCCCTAACTCACATCCACATACCGGTGAGAGCACAGGCCAATGAAGCTTAGAGTTGGGAAAGGGCTGGAGGCATGCGCTCTAGCGACATTTCCACAGTGGAGGCTGTGGGGGCAGCGTTCTGCCATTCTTGTCTCCATCTTTCTTCATTTCCCCATCCCCCTCCTGCATACGTGGGAGTGAGTCTGTGTTACCCTAGTACCCTCTACCCTCTCATTCAATTGCTCCCTTAAATAGAAGCTTTCTTCTTTTTTCCTTTCCCTAAATGGCTTTCACTGATCCTAACTCTGGCGTGTCTTCTGTTTTCAGGGAAATGTGGCTAACCTTCTGACCTCTATTTTTGCTACAGACCAGCTGTCTTCCCAAGAGCCGTCTATTAACCCTGTTTAAGCAAGTCTTTCAATTCCTGGGATGCTCAGTCAGCAGTGCCATCTGCTAGGAGTTTAACCCCTGGCTCCCTGGGTTTTAACAGTGGAGGTGGATCAGAAACCCAAGCTCCCACCTGTGGTCAGGTCTGAGCCACATAATATTGTACCACTCCTCTGCAACTCCACTCATTCTAAGCATCAGCAAAGTAAGTTTTGATATTGAAAAGGAAAAATTTTAGCACATTTATGGTAGTTTCAGTGGTATATAATAGCAAAATATTAGAAGCATTTTATATTAGGTTGGTGCAAAAGTAATTGCGGTTTTTGCAATGATTTTTAACCTTTTAAACCGCAATTACTTTTGCACCAACCTAATATATTCATTAAATATAAACTTCAGCCTTATGATAGCAAAACTAAAACATTTTGAATAGTTTTATAATGATCTGTGGTTCTGAGTATATTTATTAACCTGGGGAAATGCTGAAGTTATACTGTTAAGTGATACAAAAATGAATTAAAACGTAGTCATGATTTTGATATATTTTCACCCAATCATTTTGTCCTGCACATATATTCTTAAAAACATAAAAAGAGAACTTCTATTAGTTTAAAAAAACACTTTTACATATTCACAGTAATAACAAATAATGCAAATGCAATAGCTGGGCTGTAGGTACACTGTGTTAACCAGCATAAACCCACAGACGACAGCTGTAATAAACCATCCTTATTGCTTCCACCAGTTCCTGGAACTCTTTCTTCTACTACCAATTATTTAATACCACCACCATAAAAAAAAAATCTACCCTTTCATTTCTTTCCTTTCCTCTTCCTCTTTCGTCCCAAAGTTATCCCAGGCCTTATTCTTGGCACCTCTGAGTCACAGACAAGGGGAGCAGAAAAGCAGAACAAACATTTCTCCCATTTCATCTTTTCACCACGACCCTCCTCCTTGCATCTGTGAAAAGACACAGGGCACTGTCACTAGAGAAAAACTGGGTGCCATGAGTACACAATTCCATTAGAAGATGAGTCCCACCGCTACATTTTCAGACAGACAAGAGCAGAATTTTGTACAGTAATTGCCTAATTCTGGCAAATGGGCAAATACATATTAACTTGCTTTGAAAAACTGTAACCTAAGGCACTCTCAGGCCTTTGGCACATATCCTGAAAGGATTTCCTATTTCTCTTTCTGGTGTTTGTTTTCAGGATAGGACAAGAGACACTGGGAGCCCACATGACATAACACTTGTCCCTCCAGACAGCTGAGTATTTCCACAGACAGAAAATGGCATCTACTTGGAGGAGCTACTTTAATAGGTATTTAGACAGCAGGTGGTTAAAACACAGTTCAGCCCTGACAAGGAGCCATTTCCAGTCATTCCATTTATATTCAGAATGTAATCAGGTCAGAGGAATACCCCTATATATCATTAGAGAAAAAGAGAGGTTCAGTGAGAGCCAGTAACAAGGCCCACGCATTGTGGACTGGAATTTGAAGAGGAAGGATACAGAGGAGAGGTACAAGGTTCAATTAATTCCTTGATAAGTTTTCTACTGTTAGTGTGAATTCTCATACTTGATTAATTTATTCTTCTGTGTGCCCTCAAGGGAAGGAAAGCTAAGAACAAAGGGCAGCTGTTAAATAAAGAGAGGCTCAATAATTAATTGCCCTCTCCCATGTAACATTTTTTAAATATTTGAAGGGCTGTCATATTTTTAAGTCTTCTTTAATGAATTTGTTTAATAAACACTTATTGAGGGCACTCTGCCAAGATGAAAAAAAAAAAAATGCTCCACCACCCAAAAATGGAAAGCTGCAAAAAGAATCAACTTTTTGGTATCCTCTCGCCTCCCTAACGTATGCTATGCATTTCCTAATGACTCTATTTTTCTTTTCTCAAAAGAATGTCTACAAGCTGGCCTGCATCAGGATAGAAGAAATATTCACATTTTGCCTTTTTCACATTGAATCTAACATTCAATGTCACATGGTTTGTAAGTGGTGAGTTTGTAAAGTCAGATATTTATGGTGACTACCAAAGATATCCCCTTAGTTCTAATGAAAGGCATTACCATGTACAAAGAAGAACCTGGTCATGTGGATAACATCCAAGACACTTCAGAAACAACTGCTCAGGCCAGTTGTGTTGAGGAGAAACCCAATCTGGAGGGTTAAAAGAAGTACTAGCACATTCTCATGCTCTCAGCCTCTCTAGCAAATCTTTCCCCCTTCTACTGAGGAAAAAAAAAAAAGGAAGATGTCATAAGGTAGTTCCATTTCTAGTTTTTTGCGATAACCTCCATACTGAATTCCATAGTGGCTGCACTAATCTGCAATCCCACCAAAAGTGCACATGGGTTCTCTTTTCTCCACATCCTCACCAGCACTTGTTTGTTGATTTACTGATGGCTATTCTGATGGGAGTGAGGTGGTATCTCATTGTGGTTTTTATTTGCATTTTTGCAAATAAATTAGTGAAGTTCAGCATTTTTTCATATGTCTGTGGGCCATCTGTACGTCCTCTTTAGAGAAATGTCTCTTCATGTCCTCTGCCCATTTTTTAATTGGGTTGTTTGTTTTTTTGGTGTTGAGTTGAATGAGATTTTTATAAATTTTGGATATTAACCCCTTATTAAATGAATCATTGACAAATATCTTCTCCCATTCAGTAAGACGCCTTTTTGTTTTATTGATGGTTTCCTTTGTTGTGGAAAAAACTTTTTAGTTTGATGTAATCCCATATGTTTATTTTTTCTCTTACATCCTTTGCCCAAGAAGATATATCAGTAAAAATATTACTAAGGGTAATGTCTGCAAATTTACTTCCTATATTTTCTTCTAGGAGTTTTATGGTTTCAGATCTTACATTTAAGTCTTTAATCTATTTTGAATTTATTCTTGTACATGGCATAAAGAGGTGGTCCAGCTTCATTTTTCTTGCATGTGTCTGTCCAGATTTCCCAGCACCATTTATTGAATAGACTGTGTTTACCCCAATGTAATTTCTTGCTTCCATTGTCATAGATTAAATGACCATGTGAGTATGGATTTATTTCTGGGCTCTCTATTCTGTTCCATTGATCTGTGTCTGTTTTTATGTGGTATCTCAAAAAACTGGAAATGTAACTACTTTATGACCTAGCAATTCCACTTTAGGTATGTATCCAGAGAAATCCAAGATGCTAATTCGAAAAAATATATGCACTCCTATGTCTATTGCAGCACTATTCACAATAGCCAAGACATGGAAACAACCGAAATGCCCATCGGTAGACGACTGGATTAAGAAACTGTGGTACATTTATACAATGGAGTATTACTCGGCCATAAAGTAGAATGAAATCTTTCCTTTGCAATGGTATGGATGGACCTAGAGAACATTATGCTAAGTGAAATAGACGGAGAAAGACAAATACCATATGATCTCATTTATATGTGGAATCTAAAAAACAGAATAAATGAGCAAACTAATCAGAAACAGTCTCAGAGACATAAAGGAAAAGCTGAGTGTTGCTAGATGGGAGGGGGGTGGGGACGGGGGACTAGTTGAGGGGATTTGAAAGCACAAATTGGTAACCATGGGGATACAAAAGACAGTTTGGGGAATATAATCAATCATGTTGTAAAGATTTGGTAGGATATCCAACGGACACTTGTCTTACTAGGGAGACCATTTCATGGACAGTGTAGATGCCTAACCACTGCAGTGTATACCTGAAACTGAAGCTGAATAATAATGAATGATAAATGAACTATAATTTATCTATCTGTCTATCATCTATCTATCTATAGTCACAGGATGTGGAGTACAGCTAGAGAATAGAGTCAGTGGAATTGTAACAGCTACATATGATGTCAGAGGGGCAGTAGATTGGGGGAAGGGGCTTATCACTTTGTGAGGGGTGTAAAAAATGTCTAACTAATATATTGTTTTGTACACCTGAAACTAATATTAAAAAAAAGGAATCCAATTCCATGGATTATTGGATCAATGCCTGAAACTAATTTCCTGATCACAAGGTAGGGAAAATTCACGTATCTGAAACAAAGTCCTTTCTTTTTACTTTTTTCTAAAGCATGGTATAGAATGCCAACTTTCCAAATTTATCTAATTTTTGGTAGGTACAGTTCACAAACTATATAAGGGCATAAGCAAAAAGTTGGGCAAGGATATTTGAGGCTTAGAATAAGACTCAAACAAAAAAAGAGTGTTCCCTTTTTTCCCTCAGAATATTTTAATGATGTGGAAATACTAAAAATAAAGATTAAAGTTTCCATGGAAATAAATCTCTCAAAGCAGGATTCTCCATACTATTTCCTCTCCATATGTTTAGTACTTCATTTTCACACATCATTTGTGGTCTACTTAATTTAGACAAATCATCTTGGCTATGTAGCTGCAAATCACTAAAGAAAGCCAAGCTTATAGGAGGGAAGGTGTAGTTCTTCAGGTTTTCTCATTTTCTCAATTAATAGCTAAATTTTGCATAAAGTCACCAAAATAGGGAAAGTACTTAGGTAGAATCTTATTTAAAAGCTTGCTACTTTAAGTAATTTGATACCTCTCATAAGATGATCTGTGATGATTTCTTCTTTATATAAAAATTATGTAGGTAGCCCTACCAGGTAATAATGCGAGGATACCAGATGATTCATCTGACATTCAAGTTGTTACTACTAACGACATATAAATATAGTCATATATTTGCAAGCTCTTCTGAAGCAAGTTCTGTACTGTATCATCTCTATGAATCCACCCACAGCACAAAGTGTGCACATAATTACAAGAAATGGATATAACTTCTTGTGCTGTTCATTTCCCTGCCTGCTCTCAGGTTCATTGCCATCCTTCCCTAGTTCTGCCTGTATCTCAGGGTCTACATTTCCCAGTTCCCTTGATAAGTGGCTTCTGAGTACTTTTTGGCAAATGGGAAGCATCGCTGGATTACTTGGGAGTGGGAGAAGAGAAGCAGCCAGGGTATTCACCCCGCCTTTCCCTGCTTTGGTGGCATCTCTGGTAGTGGATGTTTCTTCCATAACACAAGTTCCGAGGAGATAATCATTCCTGTGTATTTCAGATCTCACAAGATAGCCACTGAAATATTCCAGCTCTACTAGATGACTCAGCTTCTGAGTGCTAGTAACCCACTGTCCGCGCTACATTCCAGCCACCCAAATGGTGGTAGCGGTTTCCTGCTTTTCCTAATTTCAGGGTTGCCTCAGTATCTTACTTGGCTTCCCAGTTCTTCATTACCTGTGTAACCAATCCCCTGCACTAAATTATCTTGTGATACCCAGAGTGATTTCTATTTTCCTAAATGGCTCCGTATTGACACAGCTCTTGCACCAGGAATGGTCACAACAAACTGATACTCAACATGAGACTCTGGGATTGGGTTGCTACCTATCGAACCATGAATGCAGTGAAGACCTCCTTCTAAGCAAGAAATGAATACTAGTAAGTTGAGTCATGCAGTGGCATCATAATTACTTGAACTGTAAGAAGTAGTTTCTTGAGACACAGTATAGGGTGAAGACAAGGCTTTGGTCAAGTAACTGATACACTTGACCGTTATGATAATAATTATGATTAACAAGAATTATTACATGATATATGGGTGCTAACTGCCCTGAAGAGTGTACACAAAGAAAAAGATAACCCTAAGTCCTGAACTTATAACACAAAACCTTAAGCTATACAGTAGTCACATCCCATAGCCCTGTAGCCATAGTGCAGGCATGGCTGAGAATCAGGCCCAAAGCTTAACAACATAGCCTGACAAGTTGCAACATGAGTTAAATGTATAGTCCTGTCAGGTATTTTATGCTAATATAAGAACCCTGGAGGGAAAGGAGCATTTCACTGAGGCTTTGGATGGTGACATTTGGGCAAAGATGAAGTTGTGAATTCTGAACTTGCCAACTCCCCCCACCTTCCTGGCTAGCAGAAGCAGTTCTCCTCTTGTCCATTTGTCACTTTAACACCTGAGCTGAGGCAAACAACTTTTCCTTGACTTTTACATGACTTCACTGGTGACAGTTGCTGTAGAAGAGGATGATTATTCCCTACAAAATACATTCCAACCACCCGTCATTGTCTCTAATCTCATAACAGGAATTCTATCCCAACATAGCGCAGATGGAAGAATGCAGGACAAGCTTCAACAAGAGACAGCAAATCAAAAACACTAAAGGAGTTGCAGAACTCTGCCCAATGTATTTTTCAAATTTATTTTTAAAAATTTTGTTTCTTTTCATTTGTTTCATTGTGTCCAATATACATATTTAAAAACTATCATTTCAAGTGCTCAGTGAGGCTAGTAGTGAACATACGGGGTAGCACAATATAAGCAAAGAAATCTGGAGAATCCTAGAGATGGGAATTTGGAGTGGATTCATAATGTGCAAACTGCTTAGCCAGTCCTAACCATATCTTCGCCTTGAAGCGCTCAGAAGACACTCCATTCACCACGGTATTAAGGAATGCATTGGTGAAAGAAGCATATTCGTATAAAGGAGAGTTTCATCCTGTTACGTAGCAGCATTAGGTTGTGGTTGTACTGAAGTTTAAAATGGATACCAGTAGAGGAGGATTCTGGAAAGATGGCCGAGTAGAAAGCACCAGGAATGTCTCCCCACCTAGACAACAGTTGTACTGGCAGAATCAGTGTGATATAACTATTTTAGAACTCTAGATTCTACTAAAGAATTGTAACTTCCAGGGGATGGGTTGGAAGGTAAACTGTGATTCATTTTGGTCAATCTTAAGCTTTTAGCATAGTAGCAGCTACCCCACCCCCAGCCACATGGCAGGCAGCTGCGCACCTGTTGCTGGAGCAGCCTGCACACAGCCAGGGTGAGCAAAAATGATCCAGTCCTCCAACTAATCGGGGATCATTGCTCTGATTTCTGGCTGCTTCTGATCACAAAGATGTGGACAAAGATACAGGCAGCCAATGCTGCTGCACATCACCTCACTGTTTCAAGCTCCTCTTCCTCTGCTGAAGTGACTTTCAGGGAATTTAAAGGGCCAGTGCCCTTCCCCCACCCCCTTCATTTTTCTCTTTCCCCTTCTGGGAGCCAGACATTAAACACTAGAACATTTCAAAGCAACCACATTTACAGGTAAAATTAGAACATGACCATGCATGCCCAAGGAAAGGTACAGGCTCAGAAAAGACCTAAGAAGACCTTAAGTTTACACTTCAGGCTGATCCTTGGCAGACTGACAACCTAAAACATTCAAAAAACAAAACAAAAATACAGCAAACACTGTGGAAGGGGGAGAGTCTGATTACCAAAGTTACCACATATTACATTTAAATAGCTCCCTTAAACAAAAAATTCACAAGTCATACAAAGAAACAGGAGAGAATGGCCCATTCAAAGGAAAAAAAAAAATTAGCAGAAAAAGACTTGACGGCAGATCTACTGTATTTCCCCGAAAATAAGACCTAGCTGGACCATCAGCTCTAATGTGTCCTTTGGAGCAAATATTAATACAAGACCCGGTATTATATTATATTACATTACATATTTTAATTCTATAGACCGGGTCTTATATTAATTTTTGCTCCAAAAGATGCATTAGAAATGATGATCCGGCTAGGTCTTATTTTCGGGGAAACACGGTAGACAAGGACTTTAAAACAACCGTCATCAATATGCTTAAAGAACTAAAGGAAGATATGGAAAAAGTAAAAACAAAAAAAGGAAAAGACACGATCAAAACGGAAATTTCAGTAAATAGAAAACAAAACAAAAAAATTTTTGCAACTGAAAAGAGCAATAACTGAAATGAAAAATTAACTAGATGGATTCAAAGACAGATTGAGCAGGCAGAAGAAAGAATCAGTAAACTTGAAAAGGGCATTTGGTAGGATAAAGTGTCAGGTGCCCACCACAGTCGCCCACGGAGCTCAGGAACTCACCACTGAATTGGCCTGCCCCCCTCTTTCCCCGTTTGACTCTCCCCAGTCCCCACCCTTGTTTCTTGAGATCACAACCCCCTATCAACTACCTGCAAGGAAGATCTCTCAGGCTCCGCTCTTTGGCGAAATGTAGGCTAAGACAGTCATTACCAGAAGCAGCCCAAGACAGCGAATGTTCGAGATTCTGGACCTGAGTCACTCTCTAGTCATTCTACTGCTGGCTGATGACTCCAGGATGCTTTCACTGGAGATGGATTTGAAGTGTAGCTGGAAGGGGCAGTCAGCTTATGTGGGAAGCAGTGTGGCGCAATGGTAACATTAGAAGTATGGGGTTGCCTCATATTCAAAACTGACTTTGGACCCCTTGGGAAAAAATGACAGCCTCAGATTAGCCAACTACAATTCAAAACATGAAGAGAAGCATTTAATGACTATTGCAAAAGCCATGGAGCAAACAGTGCTAAAGATCAGGCCCAGGACTTGCGTAATAGTAGCAGAGCCACAACGAGTATGGGCCTAGTTTTCAAGGTTGTTCATTCAAAGTGAGACTAAAATCTGGGAGGAGGACATGTGGTAAAAAAGCCAGAGAGGCTTGAATCTGTAGATATCCTTCACCCTTCAGAGCCCTCTCCCTTGCTAAAGGAAAGAAACCTCCCATTACCTGGATAACTTGCAAAGTTTGCACGTGTAGTAGGTGCCTCAAAAGATGACACTTGTCCTCATTAAGATCCAGCCATAGCCCCCATCTTTGAATTCAAGATCAGTAACTATAGTGACATCACAGCACAGCCTGAGCAAAGGAATAGAGCACCTACACCAAGAGAAAAGAGCTTTCACATCCAAAGAATCCTAAGACCTGGGCTAATATTATAACCAAGAACTGAAGAAACTTGTGGAAGTGGATCTTAAAAGTATTGGACCAGAGAGACCCAAATAAGACTGCATAAAGAAAAATTTATTGACATGGTAGCATCTGTCTAATGATTCAAGATTTAAAGTCTTAGCAAGGAGTCCTGGAGGCAGTCCTGATATCCTGCTGTCATGACACCTTGAAACTTGAGGCAAGTTGCGTTCCTTGGGACGTATATTCTGAGATGGAAATTAGTATGCAGGAAAGGTGTTAGTGATTGCTCTCAGAATCAAACCCTGTGAAAGGAATGAGAACTGACCAAGGTAGTAGATGGGTTACGATGCAGGCTCAATAAAGGCACCCTGGGGACTCTGACGATGGGATGGCCCTTCAGGGGTGTTGAGGTGAATTAAGAACAAGGCTTTATACGCACACACCTCACAGGCACTGGATGTAGGCTGCCCCCTAGAAGGGGTCACCTGGGGCTCACAGTGCTGGTGTACAAGCAAAGGGTCAGCACATCGATGAGAAGGTGGGCTGGCAGCTACACAATGGGGGGCAGGCAGGAAGAAGCATGTCTGGAACCCAAGGGACTCACTGGGCAGCTATTTGTTCTTTCATGCCCAGATGAGTGGGCAAATTCAGCACCACAGTTCCAAAATTGTTGGGGTGAAGGTCCGGTTTGCCTATCCTTAAGAAAGCAACCTAGACCCCAGGATGTGTTGGTGCAAAACTGAGTAAAACCTGGCATGCATAACGGGAGAGGGAAAATGACAAACATGAATCATAGCCTCAGAACCAGCTGTAACAGTGGACTGTACTTGTGCCACCAGGTGCAATCTCATTGATTGAGATTCCAGCCTGTGATGACCCAGAAGGCTGTGATGAAGTGGGTGTAACTGAGGTCCAAAGAGATCTCAGTGGTACCAGGGGTACGCTGTGTCAGACCCCTCTGTGCTCTGCCTCGCATTCGCTCAGCTCACTTCCTCTCACCACTGCAACCAATTTGCACGCAAGGGTAACGTAAGAGCACCGCCTCAGCCACACCAAATGTTTTGTTTTCTGCACCCACAACCCTCTCTTACTCACGGGATACCTGCAGGAACCCGCTTAGTGAATATAATAGATGAACAAACATGGAAAGGAAAAGGAATTAATACCCATGAAGTATTAATACCCATGGAGTAACCCTCGCCTCACGGGAGATGGGGGCCTGTAAATAAATTCCCTCCTCTCCCATCTCTCATGAAAACATTCTATTCTGCTCCTCAGACGGTCTGGTCGGCTGCAGCTTCTGCCCCCGCTGCCCACAGAAGTAATGACAGGCTCAGTAATGCATCCCTGACTTGGCTTTCTCTCCTTCCTGAGTTCATTCTTCCTTGTTCTCTACTCGGCTTTCGTGGGGTCACTTCTCCCACTTGCGTGCAAGCCTTTGTCTTGGTGTCTGTTTCTTGACACAACCACTTCATGAGATTTAGTTTCTTATGCCCACTTTACCAATGAGGATGCGTTTTATCCAAGGTCACGTGGGGAAATGCAGGCCACTCAGTGAATGTCGTAATCACCCTATCTTCTATCTGAAAATCATTTTCAACCGAAATACCCCTAAACATAATGTTCAGAATTCCTAATTATTTAATTGTGCCCTTTCCTTCCCCCACTCCAAGATTCTAAGATTTAAGATACCCTTCCTCTGAAGAAAACACTTCAGTATTTTCTCATAGGTCATAAATAGAAGAGAGTTTGGAATGTTGACTGCAGTCTTTACAATCCCCCAAAGCACCTTGTTCATAGATATTTGCTGAAGGAACTTAGTCTCTGGGTCTTGGTGAATCCACCTGTTGATTTTAGTCAACTCTGGCACCTCCGCAGATGTGTCTGCTGGTGTCTAGCACTCAGATGGGCTAGACCGTGCCATCATAATAACAACCCTTTATTGTATTAAGACACTGAGGTTTACCAGTTGTTTCTCTCACATCATGTCCTATGTAGGTCAGTAGGGGAGCTCTGTTCATCAAAGTCACTCAAGGGTCTAGGATAAGAGGTTTGATCTCAACATACGCTTCTATGATCATCAAGGTAAGGAGAAGGAACATGGCACATTGCGCAGTGGCTTTTAAAAGTCCCACTCAGACGTGACACATGTCCATCTACTCAGATTTCTTCAGCCAGAGCAAGTCTCATAACTATGACTAACTTCTGAATCTATTCTAAACAAAGTATAGTTTAATGAGTAATGTAGTTTTCACCAGAAAAAAAAAAGTAGCATGAATCTGCAATTTTTTGCCTGAATGAATCACCTTGGCTCTGCCTACTTTACTTCGTTAAGACATGTACTGACCTAAAAGCAGACACTATACTGCACACGTAAAGAGCAAAAAACCAAGACAAAGGTATGCAGTTGCAAAATGGCCATTTATTGCCTACAGGGGAAGGAAAGGGAGGGAGAGAAGGGGAAGTACACAGGTGCAAGGAAACAAGCATATATTTAGCCCTATACATCATATGTGAGCAGTACCCAATCTCCAAAATGGAAAAAGTATTTTGTCATCTGACAGTAGTTAAGGTTCTTAAGCACCTCCCTTCTGAGCTGCCACAGGATTTAAAAGGCAGGACTGCTTTGTTTAGTCAGTGTTCACATTAATGAAAAAATACTACCACCCAACTGTGTCCTTTTGCACAAATATTTTGTACAGTGTCTATTGTGAAAAACATCTCAGCTGAGCAGTTTGGTCAAGATTCAGACCTCATCAACTGTTTAACTGTAATAAATAGAAAAATAAAGCAGCTGGTGATTTTGTCAGAGAGAATGTGTTCAGTAAGAGTAGAACCACTTTCTCCAGGGATGACAGAGTGTTAAATGATTAGAACACCACAGAACCACTGTATTAAACATTAAACACTAGTAAGCTACAATTACATGGCACTTCATTAAATCTTCTAATAAAAAAAAGAAAGAAAATCTTAGATTTTAAACTGATTATTAGAACACAATAACAAACTGATTTAGTGCTAGACTTTTTCTTAGAACAAAAGCAAAGTAAATATACAACCTAAAACAGAATTTGCTTTAGAATAATATCAAGAGAAACTACCAAGTATTCAGGGAAAAAATTATCAAAACATCTTGCTCAGTTTTAAACTCATGTGCTTTGCTTTCCAACCATTAGTTACAGAAACACTTTATAGGCCACAGAATGACTTGAATGTATGCAAAACAATGAATTTAATGCCAAGTACTGAAAATAAATGAACGCTTCCCTATTCCAATGGCAAATTGAGTGGAAGAGTAGATCATCTCATGGACAATGAGTTGGCACTTGTTTTATAGTTGAAAGAAATCACAACAGAAGATACAAATTAATCCATGCCGCCTTTGACCAACACCCTGGCCCTTTCAGTGAGAAAAGGGACATACACACTCTTTCTCTTAAGACAAAACTCTGTCCACACACCCCCACTCCAGAGACAACAAAAACCAAAACTGAAATGTTCATCTTCCTAAAAATATCCCAAGTATTCCAATGACCTCTATTCCTCAGCTTCTACCAGGTGAAAGAACTGCTTGCATTTGGACAACTGTACGAATGCCCATAGTGCACTGCTCAGTGCTGCTGGTGTTTAAGAAATCGGCCACTCGCAACACTGAACCATTCCAGATCCAGTGTGCAGTAACACAGCTATCCAAACCCCACCCCACAGAAAAGCTGGCAGAGCACCGCTCAGGAATTTCACAGGTAAGGAAATATATTTTTAGCAAGTTAAGCACAGAGAAAGGACAGTCCAGTTTCTGAATAAATACACACCCAGAGTACTATACCACTTACTGCATCAAGATGGAAACAAGCAGCAGGAAACTAAACCTGTTGAGTAAAAAGCAAAGCCATTGTTTTAACACATCAATGCTGAGCCAATTGTGTGTGTTAAGATAACTAATTAAACAAATGTGGTACATATAACCATTGATAGCTGGAAAGAAAATAGTCATGTATCAGTAATTAGAAATTAACACAAAACTGCAATGAGCAAGAAAGGACCACTTCTGAGAGGGCTACCAATGATTTTTATGCTTCAGTTAAAAGTGACAGACACACAAACGGGGAAATTATCTAAATTAGGGGTGATTGTTAGAATAACAATAACTAATAGGTGCCAAACTATGCTTTCTGAAAGTTTCTGAAAGCTGAATGTACCATGCCAAGAGAATCATATCACTTAGCATTTGCAAAGCCTTTTCATCACGTGATTTATTTCTGATAACGCAATTTCTAATTTCAGTAGAATGCTGAGTTTATACTATGTGCCATAAAACAATTAACATTTAATAGGCAGAAATGTCCTTATTTCATATGCTTTAAAAGTAAAAACTACTTTACTTAAAAACTTCCTTCAGTGAGATAACGTTTACTGATTAAAACCTCAGCATGCTTGTTTTCCTTTGGTTCCAAGAATAACCCAAGTCTAACCAAACAAACTTATGCCAAAAGAAATTACTGAACAGGTTGATAAAGCTTGCTTTTCCTGGTGTCTCCCTATTTTTTGCTTGGGACTTGTGATTTAATAGAGAAACTTACATAAAGAAGGTATTTGGTTAAAACAAGAAGCATGCATGCTCTCCCTTACCACCTCCTGAAAAGAAATGTTTGGGGTTTTTTTCCCTTTTTCTTTCTTGTGGATCTTGTTCAGAATACCCTACAGTATAGGTATAAAGGTTTTCTTTTTTTCTTTTGACCCTTGAATTTTAAAGGTGACATTTATACAATAAAGATTTGCACATCATTCTGTAAAATTAAAGATGCTCTTGGCATCCTGTTCTTAAACATATTACAATTTTGATAAATAGGCCAGGTTAAAGATGTGTTAATTTACTTATGTTTGAATTCAATCTGGTGATCATGATACTGTTATAAATTTAAAGCACCCAAAGCAACCCTAAGTATAAAAATTCTCATCTGTGTACAATTTCAAAACTTTAGTTGAAGTTTCTGGCTTAGAAAAATTTTCTAATTTCCCTACTTAATTTGTCTACCTATAATGCAGAGTTCTACAAACATGATACAATTCAGAAGGAAAAGGTTAAACAAATCTTCCACACATTCAGAAAGGTGATTTTTTTTAAAAAAAAAAAGGGGGGGGGGAGGCAGGTGAGAGAGAAAGAGACTACATTACCAGTGTGAGAATTCACATTTCTGTCAAAATATAAATATAGATAGATGAGTGCTATTTTGAAAATGTGCCATAAAGTCTTTGCTTGCTAAAAACCATTATTGTTACGGCCTGCCAAAGGTATCAGAAAGACATGATGTTTTCTGTGACTGAAGCTACTGGTCAGTACGTTTTACAAAGTTATTAAAATCCCTCAGAAACTGAGAATATGAGAACTTAGAAACAAATAAATATTAGGACACAATTCTTATTGCTAGAAAATCTAGCCTTGGATTAGGAATGATGAACCATATGCCTCTGATTCCATCAAAGAACACATTTAACCTACTTTTTCTTGTGCTTTCTCTACTCCTTGCTATTTGATTTGAAATTATAGATGGTATTAGTGATTTTAATGACTCTTGGAAATGCAAATACTAACTTGACTTTGTCACCTATTTAACAGTATATACTTAGGAGATGCAATTTTAAAATGGAACACCATGCTTGCCCATGTTCCAGTTTTAATGTGCCACATCCTCAATTCTAATATAACCTACCATAGAATCAAGTGATATGAGCCTTAGATATCTTTCAACTTTCTCCCTTGCTTTTCTGTGATTTAATATATAACTAAGACACCAAAGAATTGGGACAAATTAGAAATGAAGCTTTATATTTCTGCAAACTACAACACTAAAACACAGTGGCTTCTTTAATACATTCACACAGGATGCTTATTAGTAAAATTAAATATTTGCCTATTAATATCAGAAAAGTAATTTGAAAACAAAGAGCTTGGAACAAGGCAAATGGGAGGGGGAAAGCTGGTCTCAGAACCCATTGTGCCATACCTGACTGTAACGTGATATTCAAACAAACGTTCACACGCCTTACATCAAAGAAATGAAACAAAAATATTCAGCTACATTGTACAAAATTTTTTTTACATAAAACATCATAAATCTTGAACAGATTTACTATATCTGAATTCTAAAAAGTTGCGTCTAGAATGGTGCTGGGATTCTGTTCTCTGCTTGCTTTTAGGCAGTGCTGTTGCTTAAAAGTTGACACCAGGCACAATATTTTAAAACAAAGTCAACAAGCAAGGAGCAGTAAGTGGATGTGAGCCTTTCCCAGATGTCAGTCCTGAGGATGCTGCGATTCCCCATCAGATGTAAAGCTATGAGGCAGGTTCTGATGCCTGAGAGAGCGGGTGACTTGACTGACACGCATTCGCATGACTGTTGGAATGGCAAACAGTGCGGTTTTCCCTTCCTCAAACAACACTGTTTTAATAAATTGAAAGAACACTCCAGTTCTTCGATAAATATCAGAAATCATATTTAACAGTAAAAAAAAAAAGCACATTATCACAATCTGAAAATGCCCACATTTTCTTTTATCTTCAGATAAAATATGCAGCAGCCCTATGGCATAAAGCTTATTAACTTATTCCAAGAACTAGAAAGTATATGAGCATAAATATTTTACTTTCATTGAGCATAAACCATATGTCATTCACCTCTTCCTTTTGGCTTCTCACTGCCAAAGTTCCGAATGGCATGTGTTTTAACAAGACAATACTGAGGAGAGCAGCATTTCTGATCATCTGAATTGGCAGCTCAAAACAGATACCACTCCTTTTACAAAGGGAACAAAGGGTAAAGGGTGTCTGAAATTCGGGCAGTGGGCTAAAGGGAAACCGTGCACATGAAATTTGGGTTACCATGCCCCAAGTGTGTGTGCCACCCAAAACATAACACAATTACCCACTTCAACAGAGCTACCACCAACATTTACTAAAACCACATTAAAAATACACAGGATTATGAATGGTTTGAAAGAGTGCATTTGGAAGCAGAGAGAACCCAATTACACACCTTCCTGCAACAGAGTGCCTAGCTCATACACAAAATAAACTTAAGCTGTTTACAATGTTTCCCAATTGTTTTTATTTTTCCCTCTACATTAAACCATTAAAAAAGTTTTTTTATTAATAAATGGGCTCCTCTGTGGTTCATATACAATCATAAGTGAAACTTTAAATTCCATTTTATACAAACATCTCAAAAAATACTGGGAGTGAAGTATGGTAGGAAATATTGCTCACATTGCTAATCAACATGCGTATATGAAAGGAGGAAAATGTTTTGTTAGTGCATATACCTCCAGAGCAGAAAACCCACCCAAAATAAAAGACTTAAAATAAAATATACAGTAGCTGATTACAAAAAAAGGTAATGTCCACAAAATTAAGTTTTTCATGCTATTCTACTTTCCAGTACTATGCTTCAGGTAATCAATTTGCATGGCTAGATGTTGAATGCTTGAGGTATATAAGAAGGGATACCTGCACATTGAGGAAAATCTGTCATCTTAAGGGTTGTTTCTTTGTATGTTTGTTTATTCTGGTACTTTAACATTTTTAAAAGAATACTTTATTTACATCAAACTTCACTCAACTACAATGACATTCCAATTATAATAGATGACAAACAATGCCTCATCACTAGGCACTTTTAAAAGGGAGTTTAGGCTTTACAGAAACCTTCTGATGCAATCCCATACGATTTAACATCATCCCACCACACTCATCCCACTAAAATTACCCTTCAGGGGAAATATTACATTATATAGCCTGATTAATTTATTATGGAAGAAATCAGTATAAAATGACCAAAGGAAAAGCATCATTTAAGACTAATAGAACAGCCTAAAATGTCAGGTTTGAAAGAAATTGTATATATTTAAAACTAATTAAATAATTTAAATTTGACCTGTACTTTATATATTAGTGAGACACAAATATAGGCTATTTTCTTTTAAAATTTCATTCACATAATGGAAAATTTCTTGTTTATTAAAAATATCACATTTTGAGACTAGAAACAGTAAAGTGCATGAAAAGTTTAAAATATAAATTTCAGAAAACTCTTATAGCAGCAAAAAAGCAGAATAAAGAAAAACTTAAAAACACAGACACAACCTTTTCCTGTTACTGTGCCATAATTAACATCAAGTAGCTAACCAATTTTTTCCCCCAGAAAACGGTATTACCTTCATTGCCTCGAGTCACAGATTTTCAACTGGACCCTCCTGGGCAAAAAAAGGATTCCAACATATCTAAAGAGCATCAACAGTTGGGAATAAACCAGTAGCTTCTTAATTCAACCCTGACAGACAACGGAAACAAAGATTAAAAGCATATAATGGCCATTTGGCAACTAGAGTCAGGAAAAATGATCCAAGGTTTTCAATGACTCCCTGTTTCCTCTCTCCCCCAAATTCTTTCCACTGTCACCTCAAAAAGCCAAAACCAACAGCCACCTGACCTACTTTGGGAAACCCATGAAATATCTGTATATAGCTTTCCCCTTCTAAAACTTTGATGAGGGCCTTTTCATTCCATAGTTATTTTTTTAACATTTGACTATAAAAGCAAAAATGACATAGATCATATGTATCTGTTTTTCCAGCACAACCAAACAGAAAAACGGGAATAATGAAAAATACTGGACACTATTTTTGAGGGCATCCTAAAGACACCAAATTGTATTTTCAAGATGTGTGGCAATAGAAATTATCTGCTGTTTCCCTATAAATAAACTGTAGAGAGAGACTTAGAATACTTCCAATAAGGCTATAATAGAGGAACAAAATACAGAGTGATTCCTCAAAAAAACAAAACAGAACAAAAAACCAACCAGCGTTAGCCTAACAAACTGTCATGTGCTGTTAAATGCTTGATTTTGAAAGCATATTGTGCAACCATCTTTAATTCCTCAATTTTTCCTATTATGGCTAGAAGCTATATCATTGCTTAAGTACAGATCTAGCAAATTTAAGTGCTTTGTAAATGTGCAAATGACTCAGGGAGCCAAAAATCAGTTTGTTATAATTCAAAAAAGTTTTCCCTAAAAGGCATGCTCCAGTTTAAAATCTTACAGTTTTTTAAAAGGACTTTTACAAAAATGGTTGGCTTATTTGAAACCATTTAAAGGACAGTATTTGTTTTGAAAAAAACAAATACATTGTTGTTGGGCCTCGAATTGGTGATTTATCAATTATGAATACTGACTGCTAATATAATATAAAGAAGGTCCAACTTAAAAACATGTTAAATTAAAATTTTGGAAAGAGAGTAATACTTTGGTTCCAGCCCTAGTGCCAAATGATACCAATATGCACAAAAATGTACAAAATCTTATAGCAAACACATAAAGGAACCCGAAGAAGCAGCTTAAGGATGGCCATACTTCACTCCTACATACTTTGATTTACAACTGTACAGGTCCATAGCAACAGATCCCCGTCTTTGCGGGGCAGGACTCCACTACCTCCGATTAGGCAAGTGAACACCATTGACAAGAGGCAGGAGTGGAGGGTGGAGTTCAAGTTGTGTTAACAGTGAGAAGTGGTCTGAAGGGATGTGAGGGTGTGGACACCCAGTGATGTTGTTCTCAACCAGCCATTGAGGATCTAAAGGCCCCAGGACACCAAGCACGTTCATATGAGTCTTGGAATAGAAAATGTAGTCAATCACGCCCTGGAAAGAGATTGGGGGTTGAGGAAAAAAAAGAGAACATATGCTTAGAAATAAGAAAAACTCAAGATATCTTAAGAACAATCCATAATATGTAAAAGCCAAATACCTGAGTAACCTGTACTCTGGTTATCTTGACCAAGTGTCAAATAAGGCTAAAGCCTTCAATGGGTATTACG
Organism: Rhinolophus ferrumequinum; assembly: GCF_004115265.2. NCBI lineage: Eukaryota > Metazoa > Chordata > Mammalia > Chiroptera > Rhinolophidae > Rhinolophus > Rhinolophus ferrumequinum. The sequence goes on from NC_046288.1 coordinate 33,568,306, forward strand.
TGTAATAAGGGTGGCTCCATAGGGAAACACAGTGCCCTCCGGGAATCACAAAGTCTTATACTTGTGTGTAAGTAGTGGAAGCAAATTGAGAAGCTAATCACACCACGTTAGAATTGGCTTGCTTGGGTTAATGAAATCTAATGTATCAGTATAAACATTATGGAAGGAAGCTGCATTAACTCTAACAGTTACAATAAGCAGAAAGCAAGAATACTTATATAAATATATATGTGGTTAATGAAAAGGTATGACTCAAATTGATTCCTTTAATGATAATTCACATTGTTTTCAATTATTTGCACATCAAGGTATGTAAACAGATCTTAACAAAGCCATGGTAAAGCATGTTTTCAAACTTGTAATCCTAGTTTCAGCTTTCCCACGTTTGTTACATGCATATCAGATACTACATATAGTTAATTGTTCTAATCTGTTCTTTAGTTTACAATACTTTTTTTACAAATCCTGGCATACTCTAAAGTCTGGATTCCTTGCTGCATAACGATACCTTAGCAAAAAAATATTCAGCAGGGACTCATAGTATATGTTATCAATTGTGTCTCTCAGAGTTTTGTTATCAGTAAGTTTTAAAACTACTGTGCTTTTACTGCCCCAGTGTGAGTATGTAAGAGAGAAAGTCAAATTTTCTTCCTACCTATATCAAGAGAGCCTGAGCAAAACTATGGAAAAATAGGTTCACATCTGGAAGTACCTATTTACATAATGAGTTGCAGCTAATATTTTATATGGTATCACAATGAAATGGGATACTAAAAACAAACAAAAAAAACAACTTTTAATGAAAAAAAATTATATTAATAGCATGAAATTTTTAAAACAATTACTTTAGTTTGCTGTTTTTGAGGTGATAAAGACCAAGATAACAAAACAGTTCATCTTTTGATGGAGAGGGCCTTATTCAACATTAGATACCCTAAACTTACTTTACCACAAATTAAGGAACCCACTTGAGTACAAGGGAGGACTTTCTGCCATTAATACTCCAAGTCCAAATAGAAATGATATTAGTACACGGTATCAGATCTTCAGTTTGTTTAATGCCTACTTCTGCAGTGATATTTTAGGAAGAGGGTTAATAAGGCTCAGGGTGGTTTTACTTTCATTTATGAGACTACCCTTTGCTTCAAGCATTAAAATAAAATACAAACAAAATATTCTTAATTACTTATGTTGAATAAAACCTTCTATATCCTATCACTTTATGAGGGTGTCATTATGTACATTAGCTGGTAGAGTTAGAATCCTTTGCAAACATAGGCCCCAAGAAAGATGTTAAACACTCCAGAAAGTAAGTTGAATTTAATTGGAAGCATCACATGTAACTATTTCTTGGTTTGAAACATCAGAGTAAAAGCTCTTATCAAAACACTTAGCAAGGTCATGTCTGTGAACCCACCCAAATATTTAGACATACGCATGTATACATTATATCACATTCACAAAGGTTATAGACTAATGATTCTTAACCTTTTTTGATTCAAATTGTTTCTTTTTTAAAGATTATAATGAAGGAAAACAGTCTATATGAGTAAAGACTATATTAAGTCTACAGAACTGTATTTTAGAAAAATGTAAAAATAATGAAAATAGTTTGAGCTAGCATTATGCTAAGCTTTGTTTTATAAAAAAATTGAAAATTTTTACTATAAGGAAATTTTTACTATAAGAAAATTATATACTATAAATTTCATAATGTAACAGAAAGATTTACTAACAAGGTCTAGATTAAATAAATCTGAGTTCTAAATGCCATTTTTCTACATTTCTAAGTTATTCAAGGATCAAGAAAGTAAACAAAAGTTAAGCCAAGAAGGCAAAACGTAACACTCCATTGATGCAATAGCAAGATACTGCATTTGGATCTGTATTTAATGCTCATCACATGCCATTTTTATATTTAATGTTACCTATCCTTTTTTACTGATTTTTTTTAATACTCATACAGCACTAATTACTTAAAATGCTTTGTATAAAATTGAAAGGTTCATTGTCTATTACGTGGACTAAAAGCATAATTCTGTCTAGTCAGGTATACCTTTAGTTTGTTCTCTAGTCATCGTTCCTTCTCGTCCTATTGCACCTTCCCATCCCATCCATCTATCCAGACAGCCAGCATATTTACCTCATTCCTATGCATGCCTCATTCCCGCAGATTTATACAAATCTGTCCTTCTTTCCCATCCTACCTTACATATCCAAACATCAAACACTCTGAGCCATGCACTTTTTGTTCTTTACCTGTACTTCTTGGAACAATGTAAATGGTTCGATAAGATTTTTGCTTCAGTTATTCACACGTGTAAGATCTTCTCAAGAAACATTAACAAACAATTTTAAAACAATTTAGACGATTGAGGAAGATGGCTTAGAGTAATATCCCAAATTTTGTTTCTCTAATTTTTACTTTATGGATAAGGAAAAAGTAATCTTTATAAAAGCCTAGATGAGGTAGAAATGATTTGGTCTTTTTACCTACACACATACCAAAACAATACAAGTTGTAGAATTACTGAACACTTATTTTGGGGAACTTTTATTAGTTTTCTGGCATTATGCTGTTAGAGATGTATCAACTCTGCATGTGTATGTGTGTAGTATAGATCACTATAGTCATAAGGATAGGAATTGACGTATAATAAACTATATATCATTAAATTTAGAGGTTTTCCTTTAAGCTTACACAAGAGCAATGGTGTGCTAGGGTCAGCTAGTACCTGCTCTCTTAGCACTTGATCCTAGCTCGTGTTCAATGGTATTATGTTGGGAGCTTGAAATCTACTACAGTGCGAGTGCTTACACCACAGAAATCAGCGAACACTACAAATTGGGGCTTCTTTTTCCAGAAAGACGGCTATTAAGTATTTACCAGCACATCACTGTATATGAGTGATTTGAACAAAGTCAACTATTGCTGGATAGTATTATCTACTCTAATAGCAAAAATACTAAAATTAGAATCAACTTCTAAGCGATTTTTTTCCCCACTTCATAATTACAAAAGCTGACTAATAACACCAGCAAATGAATTTCCTTTCTTCTTCCTACCGTTTCTTGGAAAGAGGCTAATAAGCGCTAAAAATGGAAAAAGGTTTTTGGAGATGTGTAAGAGCCTGTTTCATTAATTTCCTTTGGTATTTTATTAAATTCCTTCTAGAATTCTTATACCAAATCCATTTCTAACATCTGTGTTTTCTCAGCACAGTGTAATATTTTAGTAGTGATGCCTGAAAAGCCAGAAAATCAAACAGAGGTACAACAGAAGAGCTACAGGCAGACAGAGTGATCAGAAAATTAGCAAAAGGGGTTAATGACAGAAAACCACTACAATCAATTTTTCTAAAGAACAACTGGTCTTGTACAATGGGTAATCTAAGTTTTTTTCTTACTTTGCAAAAATATTTCTTTTCCTTTTATTAAGCTGGAGTGTTCCACCACCTGGGGATATTTTATATGACTATATGGATAAAACAGATCCTAAGTACAACTCTCTCTAACCCCATTTCCCAAAGAAAACTGGCAAACTTAAATAAGGTATCAATGGAAAGAACTAAGAAAATTTTGAGAGAATACTATATAAATTTAGTGAGTTTAGCTCTATCAGGTTGCTTATTATTTGGATCCTTCTTGAAAGTTAAGGATAGTATGGACAGGTGAAGATGAACTATATTAGTAAATATAAAATGTTCTGAATAGTGCCTAGCACATAGTAAGCATTGTGGACATTTTTGCTATTATCAGTATTATTTGAAATTTGAACAAATAAAGGTTCAAAAAGAATTCTTAAGTCAACAACAACAATCAGAAAAACTAACAGACCTCCTTACATTTAGGAGCATACTTAGCCAAGGCATTCTGAGAATCTAAAAATTCCTGAAGATTATGCAATTAAACATAAATAATGTATGTATCTTTCTTGTCACATGTTTATATTTGAAATAATTTCTACAGCAGCACAGAGCTATTACTCACTTTGAAATCAAAGGTGTAATTGGTGTAAGGCATCAAGTTATTTTCATAGGCGCTCTTTAGTTGGAAGCCATGTGTGATTCTCCCTTCTGAGCTTCCATTCTTTCCATTGCAGCTGAAGTTCATAAGACACTCATTGTACCTTAGCTCCTTGAAGTCTTTATGGTTGTCAGCTACTCCTCCATTGCTTAAATATTCCACAACACCTAGCAAAATAAAGAAGGAAGAAACACTACCATTTAGACCTTACACATGACTTCTTGGTCAAAAACCCGTTGCCAGCTGAATTAATCAGGTTCAAAGTGTGTTTAGTAGGTTAAGTCATATGAAACTGCCTTTTTGTTGTTAAAAAACAAACAAACCAGGATCAGCAATTTCATACGGCTCAATCAAACTAAGGGGTATTTGCCTATTTCAGAGCAAAGTATTAGGATGACCCAGATATATCCTCATTTTCTAAATGGTTCTTCAAGCTAAAGATGACTTCCAGGGCCGAGGGTGGCATTCACCAGGAAGGTCTTGACCCTAAATGTTTTTAGAATATTATTCCAACCACTATCTCTTTAGCATTTCATCCTCCTATGCAGTCAATCAACAACTTTGGGAATATGTAAAATATAGCATACGTAATAAAAAATAATTTATAACAAAAATAGATTTTACGTTTGCAATATTTCAACATCTAGTTTGAGCTATGCAATATCATTATTTTGAGCTACAGAGAGTTTTTTCAGTCTGACAGTATAAAAGACAGTGTACGCTAGAGGTATATCACTTTCAAAAATTTTAGATGTATCTAAAAGCTGAAGAGAGTAGAAGCATTCAAAAAAGGACATTGCTTTCACTGAATAAGTAAACATGAAAAAAAATCACAATCCTTCTAATGATGATGATTAATGAACAGTTAATCATCTCTATTTGTGATCAGAAATGACAGCAATATATATAATGAGTAAGTGATGAACACATTATCTAAATTGTGAACAGCTGAAAAGGAGCTATTATTTACCTAATATTTACTGTATGCAAGGCACTGTTCTAAGTGCTCTACACACTTAAACATCACAAACAACTCTCTGAGGTGGATAAAATGATCATCCACTTAGTTTACAATGAGAAACTTAGTTGTAGATTACATAGCTCATGAATGGTAGAACCAGGACCCAATCCTGACAGTCTAGCTCCAGAATCAGCTCACCAAGCCATGCTGCCCAATGACAGTTCACTGGCTTAAGCAAATCAAATGAGACAGGGGAAACTTGTACTTGAGAGCAATTCAGCCCAAAAGAAGGATAAGGAAAGAAGAAGGTATTAAGGTGGCAATGGGGCTAAAACCAAACATTTGTGGAAGGATGATTTCAGCATTTATCTCCTAAGTAGAAAAAGTAAAGATGTTTTCTAGATTTGTGACTTTTATAAATAGTCCAATTGGGGGCATGTGGGACTATTTATATTCATTGTTGAGTTATTATTTTAAATAATTTAGAATAGCTTACTGAAAATAGACAAAATTTAGAATATGTTTTGGTAACAGCAAAACAGTAATACTTTAATGTTTTCCGTCTGAAATTCAGTATCTAAACTGCAGAACTGATTTTTTTACAGAGATCTATAAGTTAGGACATGAAGTAGTTTAGTAAAGCTCAAGAAGTAATATGAAATCCTAGAAGAATTTTGATCATGTTTCTGCACCTAGTATCAGTATTCAAATATCATTCAATGAATTCATTTAAAAGTTGCCAATGTTATTAAACTAGATAGAGCTACCTGTGCTGAATATTTTCTGGTTGCTTCTTCAGATCACCTGTCTCCACTGCACTCTGTGGCACAGGAGGCTGCCCTGTACTTGCACCAACTGCAAAGGCCTCCATTCCCCTCACCCCCACAGCTTTTAGTCAGATTTGGTCAATGAGCAGCACTAGCAGGAGAGCAGAAGACAGCAGCAGAGTGAGGCAAGGACATGTATTTCCCTGGCCCCCGCTGGTGGTTTGCCAGGAAATGACCACACCACTTAATTCAAAGCCATCTCTCTGATTACGCTGGCCTCTCCTTATAACTACTTTTTCCAGGTTCTGGTTACAGCTCCCCACCACTTTCTTCTCAGGTGCAGTGGTGGTAAAGGGTCCCTACCTCCACTAGTGGCAGAATACTGCATCATTCACTGTTTTGTGTCCCTTATACCTGCACACACCTCTGGAAATAGCTTCAATTACCCTACGTCCCATCCCTGGGATTCTTACTGATACACTTAGTAGTTTAGAAGAGAAATTCTACTCAAAATTTAGGAGCTAGCTGGCTTTTCAACTAGAACTAGAAGCACACCTGAAAGCAATGAGAATGATGTTATAAAATACCTGAATCTGGCAATGAGTTAAGATCTGCACATAGCACCAGCGGGATGGAATTAGGATCTGCGGTTGGGCTGCCAGGCCTACTAGAGGCTTTCTCCAGAATGTTTTTAACCTCTGAGACAAACATCATGGTCTGGATGAGTTTCACATCAGAATACTCCGGGTCCCAATGCATGTGAGCATTTGCCACTATAAGCAGCTGTTTGTCTGCAGCATGAATAGGCTTCATACCTAAATTTAAACATTAGAAACAGGAGGATAAGGTTATGCTTTATGTTTCAAAAAAGCAGTATCTTAAGATTTTCTCCCAAAACCCATAGCCACTTCTTTTACTCTTTTCCATTAACTTACATCTTCCTCTTTATCTCATAAAGTGGTTCTGAGAAGCCTAAGTGCTGATTCTGGTAATCCCAACAGAGGAACTACTCCTTTAGAGGGTCGCCACACTGCAGCCCATGGGCTAAATCTGGCCCACCACCTGTTTTTGTAGAGCCTGCATGAGCTAAGGCTGGTTTTACATTTAAAGGGTTCTACAAAATATTTTTTAGACTGCAACAGAGACCACATGTAGCTCATGGGGCCAAAAATACTACCTGGCCCTCTACAGGAAGTTTGTTGACTCCTGCTCTATCTGCTGAAGTTAGAAATTATACCATGATATAATCAATATTTGATTGTAATACCTTGATTGCTGGGTTCTTAGTGTAAACAAGCACTTTAAATATCTCTGTCATTTAAACTTTAAATTCTTCCTACTGCCCAATACTCATTCACCTTGCACTTCCTGAGCACATCAGTGACAGGTCAGTAGTAAAAGGCAGTAACATTATATTAACCTATACAAAATAAAACGAGGAAATGAATTTCCTACCAAAACAAATTCATACCATACACCCAAATAAGGTAATTTAAGAAATGAGAATTAGGCAGAAATCGGTTGCATTTTTATACACCAATCACAAATGATCAGAAAGAGAAATTAAGAAAACAATCCTATTTATAACTATATCTATATCTATATATCTATATCTATATTAGGTGGGTACAAATGTAATTGCAGTTTTTGCAATTATTTTTAACCTTTTAAACCGCAATTACTTTTGCACCAACCTAATACTTAGGAATGAATTTAACCAAGGAAGTAAAAGACCTGTACTCACAAAATCATAAGACATTAAACAGAGAAACTAAAGAAGATACAAATAAATGGAAACATACACCATGTTCATGGATAGGAAGAATTAATGGAGTTAAAATGTCCATACTACCCAAAGCAATATATAGATTCAATACAATCCCTCTCAAAATACCAATGACATTTTTCACAGAACTAGAACAAATAATACTAAAATTTATATGGAATCCCAAACAGCCACGGCAATTCTGAGAACGTAGAACAAAGCTGAAGATATCACGCTGTTATCAAATTACACTACAAGGCCATAGTAATCAAACAGCATGGTATTGGCATAAAAACAGACACAGAGATCAATGGAACAGAATAAAGAGCCCAGAAATAAACCCTTGCCTATATGGTCATTTAATCTATGACAAAGGAAGCAAGAATTTACACTGGGGCAAAGACACTCTATTCAATAAATGGTGCTGGGAAAACTGGACAGATACATGCAAAAAATGAAAACTGGACCCCCTCCTTATGCTATATACAAGAATAAACTCAAAATGGATTAAAGACTTAAATGTAAGACCTGAAATCATAAAACTCCTAGAAGAAAATATAGAAAGTAAACTCTCAAACATTACCCTTAGTAATATTTTTACTGACATATCTCCTCGGAAAAGGAAAACAAAAGAAAAAATGAACAAATGGGACTACATCAAGCTAAAAAGTTTTTGCACAGCAAAGGAAACCATCAACAAAACAAAAAAACCTACTGAATGGGAGAAGATATTTGCCAATGATACATCTGATAAGTAGTTAATATCCAACATTTATTAAAAATTCATAAACACCATAAAAACAAACAATCCAATTAAAAAATGGTGAGAGGACCTAAACAGACATTTCTCCAAAGAGGACATATAGATGGCCAATAAACATATGAAAAGGTGTTCAATGTCACTAATGATTAGAGAAATGAAAATAAAAACCACAATGAGGTACCACCTCACACCTGTCAGAATGGCTATCATCAATAAATCAACAAACAACAAGTGTTGGTGAGGATGTGGAGAAAAGGGAATCCTCACTGTTGGTGGGACCGCAAATTGGTGCAGCCACTATGGAAAACAGTATGGAGATTCCTCAAAAAATTAAAAATAGAGCTACTTTATGACCCAGCAATTCCACTCCTGGGTGTTTATTTATCCAAAGAAATCCAAAACACTAATTCAAAAAAAATATATGCACGCCTGTGTTTACTGCAGCACTATCCACAACAGTCAACATATGGAAACCCATCAATACACGATTGAATAAAGAAAATGTGGTACATTTATATAATGGAGTATTACTCTGCCACAAAAAAAGAATGAATTGTTACTGTTTGCAATGACATGGATGGACCTAGAGGATATAATGCTAAGTGAAGTAAGTCAGACTGAGAAAGACAAATACCATATGATCTCACTTATATGTGGAATCTAAAGAACAGAATAAATGAACAAACAAAACAGAAATAGACTCATAGATACAGAAAATAATCTGATGGTTGCTAGATGGGAGGGGGGTTGAGGTGATGGGTAAGAAAGGTAACGGGATTAGGAAGTACAAATTGGCAGTCACAAAATAGTCACAGGGATGTGACATACAGTATGGGGAATATAACCAATAATGTAAAAACTATATATGGTGTCAGATGGGTACTAGACTTATTGGAGGGATCATTTCATAAATTATATAAATGCCTAACCACTGCGCTGTACACCTGAAACTAATATAAGATAATACTGAATGTCAACTCTAGTTAAAAAATATATATGAATATATGTATTGTCACAAAATGTAAAGTACAGTATAGGGGAATATAGTCAATGGTACTGTAATAGCTATGTATGGTACTCGACTTGTTGGGATTATCACTTTGTGAGGTTTGTAAATGTCTAATCATTATGTTGTGTTGTACACCTGAAATTTAAAAAAAAAAAAGCAACACACATATGCACAAGGAGGTAAGTACAAGAAAGTTCAGTAGGCATGGTTTCTAATAATGACAAATTATTGAAAAATGAAAAATGACAACAAGTATCCATAGGGGGCTGGCTATGTAATCTGTAGTGTGTACTAAAATATAACGCCGCCCTTAAAGAGAACAGCAGAGACAGATCTCTAAGACACACTGTTGGGTGAAAAAAGCAAGTTACACAGAAAGATATCCATAGAGTATGACAGATCATTTACCAAGAAAACTAACACTTATAAAAGTATACTACATATATGTATTTTATGGGGACGTATGCATGGATGTAAATGCACTGAAAAGGCTCAAAGCAATAATAGTTGTTTGCCTCTCAGGAAGTGAAATGGGGACCAGTATTAAAGTCCCCATTAGTTAAAGTTAAAAGCATTAACTTTTAGTGATGTTTATATTTTCTTACAAGGAGAAGACATTTATTACTTCTGTAGTTTAAAATTAGTTTTTAAAAACTCCTTCAAGAGAAAAATGGTATAACTTTACAGTGGAGAAACCTGGTAACCACGTGATCAAGATTAACATCCTCAGTGCTAAGTCCCGTTGATAGCATCTACCCGATATGACGTGGCAAGAAGGGCACTTCCCCTCTGAGGTGCTCTTCCCCCAAACATCTAACTCCAGTACAATCATGAGAAAAACATCAGACAAATTCGAATTAGGGAATGTTCTACAGGATGCCCAGCCAGTACTCCCAAAGACTGTGAGGTCATGATAAACACCGAAAGACTGAGAAAACGGCTCAGACCTAAGGAAACTGGGGAGACATGATGATTAAATGCAATGTGGTACCGTGGATAGGACCCTGGAGTACAAAGAGGACATTCATGGAAAAACCAGTGAATTCTAAATAAAGTCCAGTTTAGTTAACAGTAATGTACCAACATTGGTATTTTAGGTGTGACAAATGTACATTTTAATATGTTAATAACAGGAGAAACTGGGTAAAAGGATACCTGGGAACTCTTTGTACTATCTCTTCAACTGTTCTGTAAATCTAAAAATACTCTAAAAGAAAAGATTTCTTTAAAAAAAGAAAGAAACGAGAATTAGGGAATAGTGTGCTCTCAAAGTCTGGACACTTGGGTTTTATACTTGGCTTTATTACTAATTATTCTATGTGATCTTGAGCCAGTTACTTTTTCGTGCTCAGGTTCATCTAGACAATGAAGATATTCAACTAGAAAATCTCTAAGGTTCTTTTTTTCCCTAAAATTCTGTTTTTTGATTTTTTTTTCAAAATAAATATTAACATAGTACTTTCAAAATGGTAGACAGGACAATACATTTAAAATTGTGAAAATTGAACTTATTTAACATGTAAGGCATAAAGTTTAATATGCATGGTATGATGCCATTTAAATAAAACTATATATACATATTCTATGATAGTAATGTATAAAGAAATAAACAAGACATACTCCTACAGAGTATGAGTAAGAGGCCCTCTCACCTTTAATTTATATACTTTAGTACTGATGGAATATTAGTGAACATACAAAATTAATTTTTCTATTGAAATTTCTATAGAAATGTCTCTTAAATTTTTATATTAAAAAAAATAAACTCTGCAGAAAAAGACCTAATTTTCTATGTCTACTATTTGGTAAAATTTCCATCCATCTTACTAAGCTATTTTTTTTTTTTAAATATGTTAACTAAACAAGTAACTGAAGTATCTTTTATATGTGACAGAAATAGTCATTTTTAAAGTAATTTGATCATAAGATTAAAAACCCTCAGCCAAAATTCTCTAAGGTCTCTTCTTTTCCTAGCAGTTTTATTGTTACTTTTGGCTACAGATTAAATAAATGTTCACTGTATTAAATATTAAAAACTTGCCCCTTCAAAGGGGCCATAAGCATCTTCTATAATATTAAATTCTTCTAAGAGTACAAGAGAGACATAGTTCAAAATGTGAAAGTGTCTACTGTATAATTTATAATTACTCTTCTGAAAAATTAAAAGGAGTAAAACTCCAAAAGAAATTCAATTTTCACGTTACCAGAAAAAAGGTACCAAACTTTTGGGACTGGAAAGGACATAAAAGAGGGTAGAAATGGAGAGACAAAAAAAAAAAGAAAATTTAAAATCTTCCTATCAAAGATTGGTTGTGTTTGATGATGGATAAATGGTGAAAAAAGGTTTGCAAAATATGCATGGTCTGAATAATTCATATAAATGCTCATGGCAAAAATCTTTTCTTCTACAGCTAGTAAGTACGGGAGAAAAAAATAAAAATAAAAGTCCTGCTATGGCCTTACACCTTCTTCTTGCTCTTGTCTAAAATATAGTTAACAATGAAATGCTCAAAGGCAGCCTGTAAAAAGAGGGGCAAAAAGGTCTAGATATGCAAAGTATATACATTTCTGACTAAAGGAAGCTATAAAAAAAATCTAAAATGCAAAAGAGAAGTAGCAGGTAGAGAAAAGATCTGCTCCTACCCTGACAATGACTGAGATATAACAAAGAAATTAGGGAAAATGTGTCAAGTACTTAACTTTAAAGACAAAAACTTTCACTCTCTACAAGTTAAAAATATGGCTAAGAGAACCAACTCATAATTTCCAACTTCAGTCTAAAACATTTCCTGTTTCAAATAATCTTTTGGAATTAATGGCATATTAAAGACTTTCCTTTTTACAGATTACCTGGTAAGTAATATCCAAAGAAATATATGATACTTTACACAATTAGTGCTATTTTCCTGCCCATCTCCTTTAACTTTCCACAAAAGACAAGAAAATAACTGTGCAAAAGTAACAGCAAGATTCTCTGCACTTATTTGAGATGGGAAAACTTGGGATGGTGTTCATTTTCAGTTAAGAACATTTTAAACTGCACTCACCTGCTCCAAATAGTTCTTTGTGGACCTCTAATACCACAGCAACACCAATATTATCCTTCGTCATCACTCTGTTCAGCATAGCTTCGGATCCATCTGAATTAGCCATTGCCACTTGGTTAAATTCCACTGTATGCTTCTGCACCAAGGTAAATCTAAAAGGTATAATGCATTATTATTGTATTAGGTACTTGTATATCATGCTAAAAGACATTAAATGAAGGGGGCACAAGATACAGACACTACTCAGTCTCTCCAGTCATTTTCTAGCTGCAAGGGGCCACGTGATACAGTTGAAACGTAAGAAGTCTGATTACCGTAAAAACTTTCTTGGAAGCACCACCTAGTAAAAATGGCATATATGTCCCTTTGCCCTTTTACAACTTTGTCCTTGTAGTGAGAAGCAGGAAGGTAAAAGCCAACCCATTATGGATGCGGAAGCTGCTGAACCAGTTCTGGACCACTATTTCTGGACTTCTTGCGTGAGAAAATTACCCTTCTCTCATTTCTACTGTTGGGATTTTCTGGTATTTAAAAGTGAAACACAACCTTAATTGAATCTGCAAGTTAATGAGAAAAACAAAATAAAATCTACCCTGTTTGCAATTTTATTCTTACCACATCAAGAGATTTGTCAAGAAAATGCAGGGACACGCCCTTATTACCTCAGCTAAGGAGAAGCCAATTTTTCCAACTGGCATTTACTAGAAAGCTGGAATTGGATGTATGCACGTGTTCAGAGAAACGGATTCTGTAAGATGAAGAATGGCTCTTTCTGTGATTCTAGCTCCTGAACTAATAGTTTTTCTTTCCTTAGCGCCAAACTAAGTATTGTAGAGTTGCAGAATTTAATAGAATTCAGTCTACCACTAACATTTAATATAATAGCAGTCTGACTTTGGTTAAGCCATTTAATCTCCTTCAGCCTACTTTTATTAAGTTTGTGAAATATTTATAAATGACCTAAACCTACTAAATACAGAGGGTACCAAAAAATGTATACACATTTTAAGAAAGGAAAAAAGTGTATTAAAATTGTAATGCTCAATATATACCGATAACAAACGATGAATATAAGTCATGTGCATACATTTTTTTGGCACTCCTGGTATACTATCTACTTTCACTAGGTGTTAAGTGAAGACATCTTTTCTTATAACAGTCGCACTCCTCACCCCAACCATCCTCCTAGCTTTGAAACAGAAGCATGCATACATCCCTGGAAAAATATTGACTAAAATCTTACAGGGCACTGTGGTAGGTGAGACAATATATTCTCCCTGCTCCAATTCTGAATGTCTCAGATGCATGTTGAGAAAAATAAAAGTTGGCTCAAGTGACTATTTCTAACCCAGAGTAATTAAAGGGAGTATCATTTCCACCTTCTACTCTAAAGACATGACTTTTAAACCGAAACAGGAAGGATGAGGAGTTACCAGGGTGAAGAATGGGATTAAGAACATTCCAGACAGAGGAAGAAGTGAAAGGCCCTGAGGCACCAAACAGATTTGTATGTTTACAGGTCAGAAAAAAATGAAAGGGCATGAGATGATGTTGGAGATGAGAGGAAGAGGAATGACAAGGTTCTAAGCAAAAACATACTATTTGATTTATATATTTTAAGATCACTCCAGCTGCTTTGTGGAGAATGGATTATAGGAGCTAGAGTGGTAATTGTGAGACCAATTAGAAAGTTTTTGAGGTTGTTTGGATGACAGTTGATGGTGGCTTAGACTAAGGCAAGAGAAGAGAAGTAAGCAGATTCAAAATATGTTCTATTGGTAGAACTGACAAACCTCCATGTCAGACTTATTCAAATATCTTTAAGTAGAATACCTTTTTCAAATAATTTCTGGTAAGATTACCATATATAAAACAGATCAAAGCAGCATTATGCTTGAATAAATCAATCACTAAAAACAATGGATCTGTTTTGATGAATATAAAAATTTGAAATCAGAAGGTAGAGATGATAATTATAGTCTTATATCAGTTTCAGTATCCAATTTTTTTACGTATTTTGTTTTGGTTATATGGCATTAATAAAAATCCTGATTCACACAGACACACAGATACAAGTGATAATTAACTAGTCTTGTACTCAGAAAAAGCAAGCAAGCAGGCAAAAACTTGATTTAGAGTTCTGCATTAAAACAAGTCTACTAAGCAATGCATGGGGGAAATGTTACTGATTTCCAAAATGTTAAAATTTGGTATTTGAAATATTTGAGTGAACACGTTATTTTTAAGTTACAGTTCAACTATTTGCATTTAATTTTTGAAATACTTTATAATTACAGAACTCGGGGCAGCGGGATGGCACAGTTGATTAGAGTGCAAGCTCTGAACAACAGGGTTACCGGTTCGATTCCCACATGGGCCAGTGAGCTGCGCCCTCCACAACTAGAATGAAGACCCTCCACAACTAGAATGAAGACAACGAGCTGCTACTGAGCCCCCTGGAGGGGTGGCCAGATGGCTCAGTTGGTTAGAATTCGAGCTCTCAACAACAAAGTTGCGGGTTTAATTCCCGCATGCGATGGTGGGCTGCACCCCCTGCAACTAAAGATTGACAATGGTGACTGGACTTGGAGCTGAGCTGCACCCTGCACAACTAAACTGAAGGACAACGACTTGGAGTTGATGGGCCCTGGAGAAACAAACACACTGTTCCCCAATATTCCCCAATTAAAAAAAAAAAAGTTCTAAAAATAAATTAAAATAAATTAAAAAAAGAAAAATACAGAACCCTTAGGCTTATTTACAGGAATCCAGGGTTCTGTAGGAAAGTCTGAAAATCCTGCTTAATATTATAGCAATGTTTTTAGTATTGGAATCTTCTACTTCTACCAAAGTCAGGCCATTATTTGGGGTGAGGGGTGGGTATCTAATTATTAGAAACAATCTTCCTTAAATAAAATTTGTTTTCCTGTGTCTTTCTTCCATTAAACTTAGATCTACATCTTTTCTTTAAAGGAATATAGAATAAATCTAATTTCTCTTCCACTTGACACTACAGTTGACCCCTGAACAACATGGAGGTTAGGGGCACTGATCCCCAGCAGTTAAAAATCCATAACTTTTCACTTCCACAAAATTTCAGCCATCTCTCAGTATCCACAGAAATTGGTTCCAGGACCCACATGGTTACCAACATCCATGGATGCTCAAGTTCCTTACAGTAGGCCTTCTGCATACACAGATTCCCCCAACCACAGATCAAAAATACTATTTGAATAGTGTTGAAAATACTGGTTGAACCCATGGATGCGAAACCCAGGGATACGAAGGACATACTGTACATTTATTGAAAAAACATCCATGTATAAGTGGACCCATACAGTTCAAACTCCTGTGTCCGGGGGTCAACTGTACTTTAAATATACCTCCCAAGTCTTATCTAGGAAAACAAAAAAAAAAGATCAGTTCCTTATATGATATAATATGGTGTAAGACAGTTCTTCATTTGAACATCTCAAGTTTTCCCAAAGGTGCAGTACCTAGAACTGGGCATAAATGAACTACTTCCTTCTTCATTTTGGACTGTATTTTTGTTAATAAAGACTGAAACTGCACTTTGGGGACAGTCATATTAATAATAAACCAAGTAAGAATTAACATATATCTAAAACTTTTTGGCTTTTTTCGCTCTTAAACTAGGTCTCTTCAGTCCTGCATTTGCAGATGCTTAAAATCAAACAAGTGGGAAAAATGATTTTATTAAGCTATATATGTTTATTATAGATAGTTGGAATAAGGAAAAATATAAAGAAAACTTAAAGTCACTGGCAACCCAACATTCTCAGTAACAAGTCAATAATTTTATTCCACTGAACTTTTCTCCATGCATACGCACACAAAAATTTTTTATACAATTAGGATAATACTCTATAAATTTATATTTTGGCTTATTAATAAACATTTTATCAGGGACCTTTCCATATAAAATTAAATATTCTTCAAAATCAATTTTTATAATTGTGTTATAGTTCACTATACAGATTTACCATAGTTTATTTAACTAGTCTGTGTTGGGCATTTAAGTTACTTCTGATTTGAGCTATTATAATTAATGCCATTATGAACATTTTTGCATATAAATATTTTTCTCTACTCTCAAATGATTTTGTCCCTCCCTCTTCCTTTTCTTTTAATAATCTAAGAGCAGCAGACTTTATTTCTGTTGAGTATCATTTCATAAGCTTCTCATTAGTTCATCCATTCAGATATTAAGAGCACTGTGAAACTTCATTCTATTTTTCCAAAAGATTAAATATCCCTGCCAGCTTTTGGGTTTTTATAAATCTTATGTGTATAATCTGTCTTCTCTGAAATAATAAAAATTCTCAATAGGACAGAACAAATTTTAAAAATAATAAAAGCTGCCCATTACTGAGAATTGACTTTATATCAAGACCTGTGATAGGTACTTCAAACATACTAGTCCTAAAATTTGCAAAAGCTTTTGCAAAACATGGACATGGAGAGATGTTGCTCAGATTCCTCATCAATCCTTAAGGAATTGCTCCAGTTGAAAAGTGCTGCCTCATCCAAGTTCAAGTACTTCTGGGAGTGGCCCACATCCAATTACAGATCAAAAGCAAAAGAAAAAGGTCTGGGGATTTTGGTCCCCCTAGGTTGACTCTCACAGGCCATTTCAGTTCCAAAGCTATACAGGTGGGGTCAGCTGAGGCTTTCAGGCCTGTAACACAACTCTCCTCTCTATGCCCAATTCTGCTTCTTTCCTGTTCTTTCCATAGATGTTGATCCCTACTAAACTCCTGAACACTAAACGAACTCAGTCTTCTTTCTAGAGAACCCAAATTGTAAGAGGCAGTCTTACTATTCCCATTACAAATGTGAGGAAAACTGAGTCTTGGAAATTCTTTCTGAAAAGTGAGATGGTTCATTCATCTCCAATATTCTAGAACTTCTCCTATACCGCAGTATTCATAATACATTAACCATGCCGATTCTTTAACCATACTTTTTCAAGATCTTTTAGTACAATGGGATATACTTATCTTGATCTGGAAACCTAACTAGTTAAGACGGTTTAGTGACTCTTTGTTTACCAATTTCATCTTCTTGGTTTGCCAATCTTCTCTTCATCTGGTCTTACTTAGCTGTTCCACTTTGAAGATAATTCTCCTCAACAGAGATCATAAATGCAAAACAGAAGTTGTACGGCTTTTTTCTCAATCGTCAATTAGTGATTCCACAATCCATAATGTGACTATCATTTCTTTTTTATAGTGCATAGTTATTTAAAATATCCTCCTTGCTATCTTATACTTTCACCAAATCTTTGCTTTTTAAAAATTTTCTTGGCAAAAGTCACAGGTACATAAATTGTTCTTAAAAATACATGTGTGGTTATTCATTTTGCTTCATCAAAAAAAAAAATACATTCTTTTAAAATGAATCCTGAACAATTACCTGATTTATTAGATGCTGCCAACTACTCCTCCAAGTTTCTTCCTCACTGGTATAATTTGTTATTGTATTCCCCTAACTTTAGACTTTTGAAACTTTCCAATTTTCTTGAAGTATCCGTTTGTTAATGTCTTTGGTTTCAAAAAGTTCAGAAAAATAAAACCAGTTTTCCTAAACAGAGTGCATATGTTATTATAACTAACACTTCTTTCCGTGGAGCTTAGAAATACTAAAAAGGACAGAGTCAAACTCTCGAGTTTTATCATTTCAGCTTCACCAATAAAGTCATGCAGCACTTACCGACAGGAATACATTCTGAAAAATGCTTAGTCAGGCAATTTTGTCATTGCACGAACATCATAGAATGTACTTACACAAACCAAGATGGTACAGCCTATTGCTCCTAGGCTACAAGTCTGTATAGCATGTTACTGTATAAAATGACACAAGATTACATCAAGAACTTGACAAAATGGTGCAATCAAGAAACATGGTAAACACCAGATGTATGAAGCTGCTGCATAGTTTTACAGAAAACTTTTTTAAAAAAAGTACACAGAGCACACTCTCAGATATTGATAAAAAGTACAGTATAGGAAATACATAAAGCAGTACAGCATTTATTATCATTATCAGGTATTATGTACTGTATGTAATTGAATGGCTGCACTTTTATACGACTGGCAGCTCAGTGGGTTTATTTACACCAGCATCACCACAAACACATGAGCAATGCATCGCACTACCTTATGATAGCTACGATGTCACTAAGTGATAGGAATTGTTCAGCTCCATTGCAGTCCTACAGGACCACTGTCGTATAGGTCCACCATTGCCTGGAATGTTATTATGCAGCACGTGATTAGTTGAAGAACCAAAGAGATAGCTGAGATCTATGGAACCAAAGAAGTTCCTTCTTTCCAGTGAGGATTAAATAGAAGACAGATATATTTCTTGAATCTTAAGAAGTTTTAAGGTACTCTGCTTTTAGAAAATGAGATTTCCAGCACTAGTGCAGGTAGCTGTAATCTCCTACAACTTTTCTTGTTTTTATGTTTATTTTATACTATTAATATATTTATAATACATTTATAACATAGTAAGAAATAATTTTCTATATTCTATGTATATCACCTTAACAATACTACTTTTTACTTTCCCCTTTCACACACAACCAAATGTAGTCCACTCTGCTTCTATTTTCTGTCTTAGAGATTTCCATACAGGTGATATTTTGACATATAGAATTCTTCTTCCATTCCTTCTATTAGATGTTTCTTTTGAATAAGACATACTAGTTTAGTTACTTTCCACTCATCAATCCAAGCCATCAAGACTTGGTAATACACAAAACCTCACACTTGCCTCTTTATTTCAATTCATTTTTATTATTCCTATTCTGTAGCTAGTATACAATGCTACAAGCATTATTCCTGATGTTATTTTATTTTAGTCTAAGAATTCTTTTGTATATTCACCTTTTTAAAAATCTTATTTCACAGAAGGTCAAATGGGTATAAGATTACATATAGTGAAGATTTATATGACCAAAAAACAAAAAAAGACTCCACCTTTTTTATATGATTTGAGAAAGATTATTAGGTTGTATGCTTCAAATGCAGGAAGAACACGGCCGAAAGAGCCCTTCAAACAGAACAGAGAAGTAACTCAATTTCTTACTAACTTGTGATCTAGAAATAATTTTATGCGCTGTGATGTGATTAAATTAATGCTAGAGAGAGGACAGTGAATACCAACTATGAGCAAACAAAACAATACTGTATAATTTCCCTTATATGTGGAATCTAAAAACAGAACAAACAAACAAAACAGAAACTAACAGATACAGAGAACAGACTGATGGCTGCCAGGAGAGTAGGATGGGGGGATGGACAGAACGGGCTTAAGAAATACAAACTTCCAGTTATAAAATAAGTCACAGGTATGTAATGTACAGCATAGGGAATATAATATAGTCAATAATACTGTAATAACGACGGACTGTGACAGATGGTTACTAGACTTATTGTGGTGATCACCTCGTAAGCTATATAAATGTTGAATCACTAGGTTGTACACCTGAAACTATAATATAATATTGTATGTTTTAAAAGGACAAGTAATATTTCCTCCCCCAATTCATTTATGAGCCAAAAGGAACATTGCAGTACATAGTCCAGAAGAGAGCATAACCACACAAAAGTTAACTATGACCTTTTCTGGATCACATCATGGCACTCTTAAACCTAAAGCAAAGAGAAGTTTTAATTGTACATTCAGTACCATAAGATGCTATAAAATATGTTCTTGGGTCCCTTTAAGTAATCATGGGAGAGCCAGAAAATAATTTACTAGAAAAGATAAGCTTAGAGAGTGGATAAAAAGGGAAGAAAAGTGGCTCTACACCATCCTACTTATATTTGTACAACTCTTTTAACCACTGAAAGCACTTTCCCTTTCTTGATCATTTTCGTCCCATAAGAAACCTCTGAAGTTAGGTGGAGCAATTATTATTAACCATACTGGAGAGATAACGATACTGTGGCACAAAGCAATTATTTTATGTTCTAGATTAAATTAATGGTAAACATTAGAAACCAGAAATCGTAATGTGTTTTTTAAAACACAAGTAGACAAATGTAGACACATGTAGACAAATTCTAAATGCAACCACTACGTATGACAAAAGAAATAACTGAGAAACCAGTGAGACAGGATTTTTCACAATAGGTCATTTTGGGATGATACTAATACTTCTGAATGCCTTCTTCTCAAGCACAAAACTACCTGAAATAACATAGGAAGGAAAAGCAAGGACTTGGCCTGACTTGGTACCTCTGAGACTGAAAGCAGTAAGAAAGCAGAGGCAATACAGCAAGGAGTAAACACCAGGACAACCTCGTTCCAATCTTACTGGAAGAGACTGCCTGTTCACAGTCCTGAAACTGCTCTTCTCATCTTTCCCTCTCTCAGTGATTTGAAACAAAGCAGGATCAGATCAGAACAGCTAACCTCAGGAAGAGCAAGTAAGTCTAGTGTCTAGGCCTGGTTTCATCTCCATTTTTCTCCATTTTGGATTTCTTCAAATTGTGTATCTGAATCCAAGACCCCATTTCTACTGACTTTTAAGTCTACGTGGTAAAAAGAAATATCAATTTGTGAGTCTAAAAAAACTTATCTATAATAACAGTCTCTCCACACATACATACACACACACACACACACACACACACACACACACACACGATTATGTATGTATGTACTTTATAAAATACTTTGGACTGAAGATAGTACTTACTGAGATAAACGAGAAAACAAAAGCTGATTTCTGACATTTTATCAATTGAAACTTGCATTTTCAGTCATCGTATGCATCTACCCAAAAAATTATGTTCCTGGACTGGCCCGGTGGCTCAGGCGATTAGAGCTCCGTGCTCCTAACTCGGAAGGCTGCCGGTTCGATTCCCACATGGGCCAGTGGGCTCTCAACCACAAGGTTGCCAGTTCAATTCCTCGAGTCCCGCAAAGGATGGTGAGCTCCGCCCCCTGCAACTAATATTGAACACGGCACCTTGAGCTGAGCTGCCTCCCGGATGGCTCAGTTGGTTGGAGCGCGGGCTCTCAACCACAAGGTCGCCGGTTCCACTCCCATAAGGGATGGTGGACTGTGCCCCTGCAACTAGCAACGGCAACTGGACCTGGAGCTGAGCTGCGCCCTCCACAACTAAGACTGAAAGGACAACAACTTGACTTGGAAAAAAGTCCTGGAAGTACACACTGTTCCCCAATAAAGTCCTGTTCCCCTTCCCAAAAAAAAACAAAAAAAAATCAATTATGTTCATAATAATGACCAAAAGGTGCTGCCAAATCTTGAAGTGCCTTCTGAATCCCCAAAGACTAAATTAAACTCGTGAGTAGGATGCAAGGGGTATTTTATTTTATTCTAATACTCTAAATATTGTAATCTGTGTCCTCACCTTTACTAGGCAATATCCTTTTCTTTCATCACAATGTATTAGAGATTTTTATTACAGCATTTTGCTAAAATAGTAATTATCAGTGATCAGTTTCCATTTACTGTTACCTACCCTGCACCATTGTTTTCAATGAAGAAAAAACACTGTCATCAGTGAAGATTAGGAATTATCTGGTACTCTGATTTTAGGACAATGAGTACAGAGAATTGAAAGTCCCTTCTACAGCTATCTTTAGACTTTGTTATTTTGTTAACTATAAAAAGTAATTACCTTACAAGGTAATATACCAATATACACAAATGAGGAAATAAACCCCAAAAGGGGATCTTTCAAGATTATACAACTACGTAAGAGAACAACACAGCTTCAAAACTGTCTCTTATTTGCACAGTATTATCTCTCTAATCTGAAGAAAGAATAAAGGTAGGGTAGTATACTATTGGGAATGTTTAATTCCAAATAGTATGGCATTGATAATTTTAGCCAACATAACATCCACAACTATTTGGTACTGTTCAAAAGAGGCAGAATGTAATAATGTATCACAAAGTCTGGATCCATGTTACTGCTGTCGGATCTATGTTACTATTTAGGCAAAAAGAGTTGAGAAAGGGAAGAAACCCAAATGATGCATCTAAGTATTTCCTATGTATTCATCTCTTAACTAATTCAGTGTTTTTAACAATTCAAGCACCAATTTTCAAATACTCAGTTGTTTCAAGTTTCATTAGATAATAGTTATAATTGTTATCAAAATCTTAACTACCTCTAGGGAATTTTCAAGGCATTTTCTCTCAAAACCATGAAGGGAATGAAGAAAAACTTCTGTATTACCTTCCTTCATGAACAATGGCAAATGGAAAAAGAGCTTGATGTTAGATGTCTCAATGTTATCAGTACTTTTTAAAAATATTATGGTGTTTCAAGGAAATTTGTGTATGAATATAGGTAACAAGATTCAAATTCAGGTCAATTTTGCAAATGAGGTAACCTTATAAGAGGTACAAGTAATAGTGGAAGCTCAAATAAAAAGCCTAAAGACTCAGTTTAGTACAGTGGCTAAAAGAACTAACTATGAAGCCAGACTACTCTCAGTGCCTTGTTTTCCTCATCTATAAAAATGAGGAAATAGCTCCATTCCTACCTCTGAGGGTTATTTTAAAAATTAAATAAGATAACCCATATAAATAAAGGGCCTGACATGTAAACACTATGAAAGTAATAACTATT
The DNA here is from genome assembly GCF_004115265.2 of Rhinolophus ferrumequinum. Classification (NCBI taxonomy): domain Eukaryota; kingdom Metazoa; phylum Chordata; class Mammalia; order Chiroptera; family Rhinolophidae; genus Rhinolophus; species Rhinolophus ferrumequinum. Next base: position 33,591,284 of record NC_046288.1, read on the forward strand.
GTTATTCTAAAATTCGTTAAAAAAAATCACCAACGCATGAGAACAATTTAGTATATACTGACCACAAATATTGCAGAGCTGTGTACTAATTATTAACCAAAACTAGAATATCTCTATTAAAAATTCACAGAAAAGTAGGTACAAATAAAGGAAAAGAAGTGGACCAAATATCTTTCAAACTCAATTCATTTACTTAAAATAACATGCCATGTTGGTAATATGCCCGAATCAATAAAAACATTTAACTGGCTTTGTTATAATAGGTATTAAACAGGAAAATAGTCATAAGCATGTATATGCTTATCCTATAAGTAGATGATTTCCTATCTAATGTATCAAACCCAAATTATCATTCATGACATTCAACCTCTATCACACTTCCACCTATTTCTTCTATTGGAAACTCCTGAATTTCCCCCTAAAGTGGAAGCCTTTAGGGGGCAAAAGTATTCTTCCCTCTTTTCCTCAGATTCCTCAAAAGATCTGCCTCTAACACCATCACTACAGTCACTCAGCCAGTGCTCAAGAGAGAGCCTTCTGAGCACGTTACAGCTCTGTACCCTCAAGTAAGAAATGTGGTTCTAAATCCATTGCACACAACATAATAAACCCAGTAAGAAAAATACTAAAATTGCAAAGGACTACAGAAAAATATGATGATAATAAAAATATTTCCAGGTCACTTCATGGTTTATAAAGTACCTACCCATTCATTACATCATTTAATTCTTTTAACTACCTCTGAAGTAAGTAGACTGAATAGATACTGTTTTCCATTTTCAACTAAAGAATATTAAAGCACAGCGCCTCTATAAGATCATTTATATATTTTAATAAGCACATTAATAATATTCTCATTTTGATTGTGTTATAATCAACTACATTAACAGCCCTGAAAAAAACACAGGTCATGTTTTCTGTATGTCTGATAATGACTGCTTTCCATTGTCCTTTCTCAACCAATCATTTGACTCCCCACTTCCATAAGCTCTGTGCTTCTCTTCTGTCCACCCTTATCTATCTTAGTGCACAGCTCTATCTTACATATACCATATTATATTGTGATTTTCTTATATGCATACTTTTTTCTACTAGACTAGAGCTCTCAGAGGATTAGGAAGTATGTCTTATCTATCTTTGTATCTACTGTGACTAGCACAACACTTGTCACGAAGCAAATATTCAGTAAACATTTAGTGAATAAATGATTAAATAAATATATCAAATGTTAACTGAGAAGGAAAAGGTTGATGAAAAGTTTTGAAAAGGCCAACTATCAAAAAAAATCAACTCTGGGTGGTGAACACACAATGGGATTTATAGATGATGTAATACAGAATTGTACACCTCAAATCTATGTAATTTCATTAACAATTGTCGCCCCAATAAATTAAAAAACAAAAAAAAAATCAGAGAAAAAAACTCAAAATTTCTTTCTAATCTTAAAAGGTACTACTTTTTTTTACACCAAAACTAGTATTTGACTTCATGAAAATGTATTTGGAAATATGATTACAACAGCATACCCAAGTATATGAATTTACTAAAATTTAATTTTTATATCACTCGCTTTCTAGCTTTTTGTGTATTTTATAGGGTTAAACCAAAGACAATTTCAAATGGGTGGTAATTAAAGAAATAAGTTTACACTATTATGGTTTGTTTCCTTAACTCACTTTTCTGTTTTGAAGAATATTGCACAACCGTCCACATGCTTTCTCTCCTGCTCAGACATGATTTTGGCACGTGACTTTGGAGAAAAAAATCCATCATATCCACGCTCCTTCAATGCTGGCAGAAAGAGAGTGAAGTATTGCTCTGTTTCCACTTCCTGAGATGAAAGAAAAGTTATCATTGACATGACAGAGGGAAACTCTGATTAAGATACAAAAATGTTCAGCATTATGAGTGAGATGTGACTAAGTTAAAATTCACATAATAAATATTACCCAACTATCTTACCTTACCGCTAACAGCAGCCATTTGACAATGGCAGCTTTTTAAACCTGAAAGAACCAGATGTTACATGACTTTCTCATGCTCACACAAAGCTAGTCGGTTCCAAGTCTTTTCATTCCCAATTTAGAGGTCACTTCACTATACACTATATTTCACTTCCTCACAATGGTAATTAAACACAGAAAGTTGGTCATATTATAGATTAAGTGGTAGGGAATACTAAATTTTATATATAAAAAGGTAATTAAATTTTTTTTTAACCTTTGTCAACTGTGGTGGAAAAGACTGACACCCAAGATGAGAAACTTAAGCTCTATCAACAAAAAATTCTACTGTAAGTAATATGCAGGTACCTGAATCCAGTGGCCTCTGTTAATAGTATAGAAAGTACATTAAGTGCAACGAATAAGAAACAAACATGTCAACAGTGTGATCTCAACTTTATTTTGAAAATATATCTGCAAATAAGTGAATAAAAAAGTGTGTACAAAAAATACTTCAGATGCTTTTAACACAGCAACTATCTTTGGGACATGAGATTAGGTGTTTTCCTTCCATCTCTGTATTTTTTCAAAATTTTCAACTTCTCTAGAATGAACATTTTATAAGATAGTATTACTTTTATAATAAGAAATATTTTTATTATGATGTTTTTATCCTTCAAACTATACTTAGAAGAGTGTGAGGTGTTATTACTACAAATATTAAATCCAACACCACAAATACTAAAGACAAAATCAAAATGGGGACAATTAACTATAACAGCCTAATTTTGTTTGCCGCCTCCTTCCCCCATTTTGTGTCAGTTTACAGTGCTGAGAAGAAAATTTAACTTTTGAAGATTTTCAGTTATTATTTCCCAGGAAGTCATATAAACTATGGACAACATAAAAAAAGAATTATCAAACTGTATTACAAAAAAAAAAAAAATTAATAACTTTCTCTATGCTGAGAAGGTGTGAAATTATAACACTTAAAATTTTAAAACACCTTTATAAGCATTTAATATGCTTTGAAAGTTAAGAAAAAAAATACTAAAAACTACCTATTAACCTTCTTGACTATTCATTAGCTGAGTGTTAAAAAGAAGCGATATTTCAACAGAAAGGTGTTTCGTCAGTTAAATTTATTGTAATAAAGTGTTATAAAACAGAAGAATCTAAATTTCAGAGGTGGTTTTTAAAATAAGGTAAAATGCATGATTTATAGTACATTATTTTTAAGTGTTTAAAATGTTTATCCTTAAGAAGCAGTGGGCAAGCAATTTATTTTTACAGATTCCATTATATTATAAGTTAAATTTATATTCCTACAAGACAATTTTCCGCAGTTTTCTCTCAGTAATACCAATAATTTGTTCACGAAATGAACTGTTAACATAATACATGAGATAATTTTCACATAAGAACATACTAAATGTGTGTAAGTAGATGGCTGTACTTAATAAAATAGTTTCACTGTGGAACTGTTATGTGCTTATTGAAACTTTCTTTTTTTGAATTTTGCTTTAAACCTCTTTGGGTATCTCTCAGAAATAAGACCTTCTTTTACTTTTAAGTTCACCTTTAAGTTAAAGACAATTCAATTTCTATAGTGTTACCTGAAGACTAATGATATCTGCATCACAGTTAACAATTTCTTCCATAATTCCCTTTTTCCTGTATTCCCAGTTTAATGCCCAGGAAGGGCAATAGCCATATAGCTGCCGGGTGGCGTATTTATCACATAACACATTGTAACACATAACCGTGAATGATGCTAAGAAGTAGGAGAAAAAAAAAAAAACAGACAAAAAGGAGAAAATTAGGCAACTTTTTCTAAAGCAATATCACGTGCATAACTAACTGCACACGCACACACGGCACACAAACATACTCAAAATATCATCATTGTGAAATGCGTCAGGCAAGATTCTATTAAATGGTAGCCACTGAAGCTTCTTCACTGGAGTCTATCACACCAAAGCATTTTACTAGAATTAGACTAACAGTTCATATTTGAGAATTTTAGGAAATTTATTTTAATAAATAAAAATTCAAATTTTAAATCAGAATGTTAACCTATTGCACATAATTATGTTGAGCAAAGCTTCTCTGTATAAATGAAATGAAAATAACTTTTCGTTTCATTGTCATTAAAAGGCTCTAAGTTCAATTTTTATTAACAGAATATCCATACTTAGTACGTTTTTGGATCTCTTACTGCTCTCACTGCTCTGACAGAATATGGGCTAACAAAGTTTAATTATCAGAAAATCCTTTTTGCCAAGTCAAATGTTCACTTCTGAAATTAAATTCTCATTTAAAAATGCCCTTGAACTTTAAAGGACTGTGAGCAAACTAATAATAGTCAGAAAGACACGGTTTGTATTTGTGCTACTGAAAAGTGTGCTCTAAGGACGAGCAGCATCAGTTATCACCTAGGAACTCAGAAATGCAGAATCTTTGATCCCACAAAAATCTATGAATCAGAACCTGCAATTTAACAACATCCTCAAGTGATTCATATGCACATGCACACTAGTTTGAAAAGCCCTGATTTTTATCAGTAATTCTCTATCCTGGCTGCCCATTAGAATCATTTTATAGAGCTTTAAAAAAAAGTTATACCCAGGACCCTACTTGCGTCTAACTGAGTCAGTATATTAGGGTCTGGGTATTTATATTTCTAAAAAGCATCCCAGGTGATTCTAATGGGCAGACACGGTTGAGAATCACAAGGTAAGAATCCAAGTAATAAACTAACACTTGATTCAAGTTGGTTCAGATTCAGATGATGTTAAAAGTATTAAGAAAAATAGTTCAATGGTTCCACTAGGGATCTGACTGGTGGCCTTTTTGTACACTGGTACCTTTTTCATTATCTGGTACTTATTCTTATATAGTTTAATTTTTATAGTTTTGTGGCTATAAATCACCCTTAACCATCACTAGTTATTATACACATCTCCCTATGCACCACAAGTAAAAGGCATTTTTAATAGTATCTTTTTTTTCAGCACTTATATTCTACTCAGGGAAGTATCACACATTCCAAGAAAAATCCATACTCATTTTTCAATAAGGAAAATCCAAGAATACTTTGAGAATTCAACTACTAATGAAAACTTGTTTCTGTTGTTCCCTTTCTTAATGGAAATGTAGGCATGCAATATTAGGAAACTTTTCTTCAAGATTATGTTCATTTGTACTCAAAGAGGGATAACTTTGAACAACTAGAAAGTGGCGTTTTTAGCATTGTAAAGGAACAAATTAATTGCACATTAGGGAAGGCTAAACATAAAATAAATCTGCCTAACTTAAGGCCTTCTAGAAAACCTCAGGTATTCTTTTTTCCAGACCACCAATGTGTCATGATAATAGAAGTGTTATTCATGAGAACACTGACAAGTGCCTCTTAGAACAGGCTGACATAGTGGTTCTAGAGTATGGTGGTTTTAAAATTATTAACTCTCAAAGACATAGAAATGTACTGTATACGATAATATTTCTCAGTGTTATTAAAATGCAAATAGAACCATGAAGATGTTATACTTCCTTCATTTCCCAATATCCAAGCAAATGATTTTTTCTGTATCCTCTGACTTCATAAAAAAACAAAACAGAACAACAAAAAAACCCCTCACAAACAGAAGGACTTAAAAAGTACACAATAAACTGTGATTTACCTGTTGAAAATTATTAAAGTATCAGTATTCAGTGACTGGTTTAGCCCTCATATTAGAACAGTAAAATTTTTATTTGTTAATTTAAAAATGAAATTAGGTATCATGAAAACTATTACTCTGTGACTCAAAAGAATTACTTGGAGAAATACCAATTCATAACAGCTTATTTTAGGTAGAATTCCCAACCATAAAACGTCTAATAAGCAGTAAGAAGCCCTATAAATGAGGTCTAATCATTATTGGTTTCCACAAAGAGATAAAGGTTTATATTTTCTACATTACTGCAGTTCTAGAAGTGCTAAGCCATATCCTTAAATTGCTCAAATGCTCACCCTGTACCATTTCTATACCACTAGCTGGTATCTTATTTTGTTTCTAGTATAGCAAATATAGACTCAGTCTAAATTATTCTTTCACAAGTGTTATCAGTCTACCCCCTCAAGAAAGATTAAGTACCTAAGTAGGTTAAAATTTTTCAGAAGAAAATTCATTCTTACTAATTTTTCTTAAATCACCCAACACCCTTCGTGAAGATGCCATTTGGACAGCTGTATTACAAGGAGTCATTTTAAAACCAAGAGTAGTATCATTGTGAAAGACAGGAGATTCTTATACATAAGCCTCAGTGTGGATTTGTTTTAAGTCTACTCATCAGTATTTTTACATTCATCTACCCAGGGGAGATAAAATGAAGGCCTGTTAATTATATCACAAAGTCCAATGGCATTTCAAGTATTTCTGAAAAAAAGTCAAGGAAGAAAAAAAACTACCTGATGGCAGAATTTGGTCTCGTTCTTTTAATGTAATCCATGGCCTCGGAGGAAGCTGCTCTGGATGAACTGAAAAAGTGTTTTTCAAACATAAGTTAATTTCATGTGTTCCTAAAATCAGTGTTCTTTACTTTATAATGTCAAACCAACATCTGTTTTCTCTTCAGCTGTAATGACCCACAATGGTAAATGTCTAATACCCATGACTTAGGAATGTAATGAAATACAATGAAAATTTAGAAGCTGAAGGAAGGTTAAGAAGAGCTATATAGAAAACACATAGCTAATATACAAAAAAGACATTAAGAGACTCATTAATGGCACTTCCACTGACATAGTATTTATGAAAAGTACCTATTTAAAAATTTACGTAGGGTCTTATGTCTTAATTACACATGCTATGTGAAGTTCCAACATACTGATGAACTTAAATACTCAAATGTTTTTAAAATAGAAAAAAAACATATGAATTGTATAAAAATTAATGAATTTTCTACTGGGGCTTTCATGTTCTAAGTTTAATCTTTCGTTCATAATGTCCATGCAAAGCAAGAGATTAGAAGTGCATTGTACAGAAAAAAAGAAAGGCATTGGTTAAATATTAATTGCTCAGATATGGTTATCAATACCATGGAACTAAATACTACCCAACTATCAGATGAAAGAAAATTCACTAAGTTAAGTTTTAACTACCCCTTTTCTTCTTCCTTTTAAAAACATTTGCAATTACAGGACAATTTGATTCAAGTTTGCAGACTTGCCCAGGGTATTGGTGGCTGAGAAATGTATTCCTTTAAAATAAAAACATGCCATCTTCATCTAGCCACAGAAATTTTAAGTATCAAAGATCTTAAAAAGTGTCATTTTAGTAAACACTCTGGTATTCTGAATATCTACCTAAAGGATGCCTGTTTTAACATCTATACTTTTCAAAAAATCTAATGGACATTGTTTTGCATATTCGATATCTTGCCAGGAAAGAAATGAAGGTTATCATAAGATGACAAACAAACCATTCAGCTGGTTCAACATGTTGAATTCTGAAAAATAATCATGCCTGCTAGGAGTGTCGTGTTAAACTCATGGCAACAATCTCAAAAACGGAAAGCCCAATATATAAATAGACTAAAGGTAAACAAGGAACTTTCTAGCTATTGGGATACTTATTAGCAAATGGTTAAAAATTCATAAATCAAGAAAATTCTCAATAAAACAAGTGAAGTGACATCAACATTTTGGTGCTTCCCATATGTAACATATTTTAACATCCATAACAACACATCAGTATAAGTAAAATGTATAGTATCCACCAACAATATCTGAAGAGCCAAAAACAAAGGAAAAGACACTATATCTCTCTAATAACCAGAAAGAATAAAGAAACGAGATGGCATGTTTTTCTTCAGATTAACAAAAAGTTTTAACTTTAATACTATCCAGGGTTGGTGATAGTAACAAGAAACACATACTTGCATGTACAGCTGGTAGGAATATAAACTGGTACTACTATCTGTGACGACAAATTGAATCATCTTTTAAAATGTTAAAACATCCATGTCCTTGTGACCCTGCAATTCTATTTCCTGGGATCAGCCCTATCTGCTTAAAGCAGCATTCACATAGATATTCATTACACCATACACCATGTTTATATAGTAAAAACAATGGTAAATGGCTAATACCCATTTTATGAAAGTCTGTGCTACAGTTTAAAAGAAAAAGAATAAATACATGTATGCAAAAGTACAAAGATAATATAAAAAATACTGTTGAGTAAAAATAAAGTAGAAAATATATAATGAATTTAAAATGTGATTTATTAGAAAAAGGTTTTAAAACACACTTAAAGAGTAATATATAAAATTTCTACTGGTATAATTTTTGGATGTAAATGTCTATAGAAATGTCTACAAGAATATATACCCAACCTACAAGTGTGTCTATTTACATGCAAAAAAATTGGAATTAAAGACAGAGGTCAAAGAAAATTCTAGTCTTAACTGGAATTTTAACATTTTTTACAATGAGAATAATATATTCAAGTGTGACATAAAATTAACTTGTTTTGTTTTAGGAAGGCTTTGGTCTTGTCTGCATATTACACTTTTTATTATGAAATATTTCTAATATACAAAGGTGTGGAGAGCATCGTGTACTGAATCTCTAATATCCATTACCCAGCTTCAAAAATGATAAACCTTTGGACAATCTTGATTCATCTATACCTCCACCTACTCCACACTCCTGATCCCCTATACCTGGATTATTTTGAAGGTGATCCCAGACATACTATGTCTTCCATAAATATTTCAGTAGATATCTCTAAAAATTATTGATAACATTATCAAATCTAAAAAAAAAATTTAACAATAATTTCTAAATATCATCAAATCTCTAGAAAGTATTTAAACTTTCTCTACTACCTCAAAATTTTTTAATCACTAAAATACTGCGTTTGTTCCTAAATCAAAAAACTGAGTTCCACAGTATGTTTTCTTTCCAATTCTCATCTTGCTGCCCATAAAATTTTCCTTTATATGTCTTACTGCTGTTCAATTATAAATATATTCCCACTGCTATTAGAATTTGCTTTTTTAATTGACTATTTGATCTATTCCCTGTTCGGTTTCTTCACATTGTCGTTGCTCAGGAATACACTGCATTTTTTTTTCTTTTTATGTTCCAATCCCCTTCACACATTTCTCCCACTCCATCCCCATCTCTGGCAACCATCAATCTGTTCTCTGCGTCTCTCAGTTTGTTTTTTTCTTTTTAGATTTCACATATAAGAGAGATAATATGGTATTTATCATCGTCTGACTTATTTCATCAAATAGAACGTCCATCCATGTTGTCGCAAATGGCAAGATGCCATATTCTTTGACAGACTAAATAATATTCCATTGTGTGTACACAGACACACACAATTTCTTTATCCATTCATCTATCAATAGACACTTAGATATCTTGGCTGTTGTAAAAGCTGCTGCAATGAACATAAAAGTGCAGATATCTTTCTGAGTTAGTGTTTCCATTTTCTTACTATAAATACGCAGAAGTGGAATCGCTGGAACATATGGTAGTTCTAGCATTATTTTTTTTTTTTTGGAACCTCCACACTGTTTTCCACATGGATCACAAAAATATATTCCCACGACAGTACACAAGGGTTCCCTTTGCTCCACACACTCTCTAACACTCGTTATTTCTTGTATTCTAACAGGTATGAGGTGGTATCTCATTATGGCATTGATTTGCATTTTCAAGATGATTAATGATGTTGAGCATCTTGTCATGTGCCTGTTAGCCACCTGTATGTCTTCTTTGGATAAATGTCTATTCAGGGCCGGCCCGATGGCTCAGGCGGTTGGAGCTCCATGCTCCTAACTCCGAAGGATGCCGCTTCAATTCCCACATGGGCCAGTGGGCTCTCAACCACAAGGTTGCGGGTTCAACTCCTCGAGTCCCGCAAGGGATGATGGGCTCCTCCCCCCTGCAACTAAGATTGAACACGGCACCTTGAGCTGAGCTGCCACTGAGCTCCCAGATGGCTCAGTTGGTCAGAGCGTGTCCTCTCAACCATAAGGTTGCCGGTTCCACTCCCATAAGGGATGGTGGACTGCGCCCCCAGCAACTAGCAATGGCAACTGGACCTGGAGCTGAGCTGCGCCCTCCACAACTAAGATTGAAAGGACAACTTCACTTGGAAAAAAAGTCCTGGAAGTACACACTATTCCCCAATAAAGTCCTGTTCCTCTTTCCCCAGTAAAATCTTTAAAAAAAAAATGTCTGTTCAGATTTTCTGCCCAATTGTTAATCAAATAGTTTATGTGTTTTTGCTATAATGGTATATGAGGTTTTTATATATTTTTTGGATATTAGTCCCTTATCAGATATATGATTTGCAAATATACTCTCATTCAGGAGATTACCTTTACATTTTCTTGATGGTTTCCTTTGCTGTGCAGAAACTTTTGGTATTTATTTCTGCTTTTGGTGTCAGATTCAAAAATCTATCAGCAATACCTATGTCAAGGAGCTTATGCCTATGTTTCCTTCTAGGAGTTTTATGGTTTCAGGTCTTATGTTTCAATCTTTGATTCATTCAGAATTTGCGTGTATGGTGGAAGCTAGTTTCATCCTTCTGCATGTGGCTGTCAGTTTTTCCAACACCATTTACTGAAGAGACTATCTTTTTCCATGGTATATTCTTGGATCCTTTGTTATAAATTAATTGACCACATATGCGTGGATTGATTTCTGGGCTTACTATTCTGTTCCATTGAACTATGTGTCAGTTTTTTATGCCAGTACCACACTATTTTAATTGCTATAGCTTTGTAACTTAGTTTAAAATCAGGAAGTGTGATACCTCCAGCTTTGTTCTTCCTCTTCAAGACTGCTTTGGCTATTTGGGTTTTTTTGTGGTTCCATACAAATTTTATGATTATTTGGTCTAGTTCTTTGAAAAATGCCATTGGAATTTCGATATGGTTTGCAATGAATGTGTAGATCTCCTTGGATAGTATGCACATTTTAACAATACTGATTCTTCCAATCCATGAGCAGGAAACTTCTTTCCATTTATTTGTGTCATCTTCAATTTCTTTCATTAATGTCTTGTAGTTTTCTATACACGAGGTGTGATCAAAAGGTGAATGTTTTTAAAAAAAAATTACAGTAAAAGACACAATGTCATTAACCCCACTCAAAGTACTCCCCCTTGCTTCAAACACACTTATCCCACCTTTCTTGCCACTTTCTAAAACAGTTCTGCAAGTCCTCTTTTGTGAGTGTCTTTACTTCATCCTCCATCATGACAACGCTCCATGTCACACATCACTTCTCACATATGGCAATTTCTGTCAAATAAAAACATTACGGTGTGTCCTCATTCACTTTATTCACCGGATCTGGCACTGTGCGACTTCTGGCTCTTCCCCAAAGTTGAAATGACCATGAAAGGAAAATGTTTTGAATCGATTCAGGACATCGAGGCAACCATGATAGTACAACTCAAGACACTCATGAAAAAGGACGTCCAGAACTGCTTCAGAAAGTGGCAAGAAGGATGGGATAGATGTGTTTGAAGGGGGCGGGGGGATTAATGGCAAAGTGTCTTTTACTGTAATAAATTTTTCTTTATTAAAACATTCACCGTATTTTATTATCACACCTCCTTGGTTAAATTTATTCTTACGTATTTTATTCTTTTTGATGCAACTGTAAATGGGACTGTTTTCTTTATATCTTTTTCTAATACTTTGTTATTTGTGTGTAGAAACGTAACAGATTTCTGTGTACTGACTTTGTAATCTGCAACTTTATTGAATTCATTTATTAGTTCTAACAGTTTTTTGACCAAGTTTTTAGGGTTTTCTAGATATATTTATGTCATCTGCAAATACTGACATTTTGTTTTTTCTTTTCCAATTTGGATGCCTTTTTCTTTTGCTTGCCTAATTGCTCTGGCCAGAATTTCTAATACTGTGTTGCACAGAAGTGGTGAGAGTGGGCATACTTGTCTTGATGATCTTAAAGGAAATGCTTTCAGACGTTCACTGTAGAGCATGAGTACATTAGCTGTGGGATTATTATTTATGGCCTTTATTATGTTGAGATACGTTCCCTCTATACCCACTTTGTTGAAATTTTTTTAATGATATATGGATGTTGAATTTCATCAAATGCTATTTCTGCATCTACTGAGATGATCATTTGATTTTTATTCTTCATTTTGTTAATGTAGTATATCTTCACACTAACTGACTTGCAGATGGTGAACCATCCCTGTATCCCTGGGGTAAATGACACTTGATTATGATGTATGATCCTTTGAATGTATTGTTGTATTCAGTTTGCTAATGTTTTGTTGAAGATTTTTGCATCTCTGTTCAAGGATACTGGCATGTAATTTTCTTCTTGGTCTCTTTGTATCTTTGTCTGGTTTTGGTATTAGGATAATGCTGACCTCATAAAACAAGTTTGGAAGAGTTCTCTCCCTTTCTATTTTTTTGGAAGAGTTTGAGAAGGATGGGTATTAAAAATCTTCTTTGAATGTTTGACAGCATTCCACAGTGAAGTCATCTTATCTGGGACTTTTGTTTGTCAGGAGGTTTCTGATTACTGATTTAATATTTTTACTAGTAATCAGTCTGTTCAGATTTTCTATTTCATATAATTCAGTATTGATAGGTTGTATGTTTTGGAGAATTTATTTCTTCTAGGTTGTCCAATATTTTGGCACAGAATTGTTCATAGTAGTCTCTTATGATCCTTTAAATGTAATTATTAATAGGTATCTATGTATTGCCGTTTTGTTGTTTACTGGCTGTTTTTGTAGTTACTCTCTGTTCCTTTCTTCTTTTGCTCTCTTCCTTTGTAGTTTAATGATTTTCTTTAATATTACCCTTATTTTACTTTCTTTTTATCTTTTGTGTTTACTACAGGTTTATGCTTTGTGGTTACCATGAGGCTTACATATAACATCTTATATCTATAAAAGTCTATTTTAAGTTGATAACAACTTAAATTTAATCCCATTCTAAAAAAAAATATTTTTTGTCAAGATGAAACTGCAATGTCAATGATATGACAAAGGACAGGAATAGAGTTATATGGACTACCATGAAATAAAATAAATACTGTTTAATTGATAAATACATATGGTCCTATAAACAGTACTACCCCGTTTCCCCGAAAATAAGACCTAGCTGTACAATCAGCTCTAATGTGTCTTTTGGAGCAAAATTTAATATAAGACCCGGTCTTATATAATATTATAGTAAAATAAGACCGGGTCTTACATTAATTTTTGCTCCAAACAACACATTACAGCTGATTGTCCGGCGAGGTCTTATTTTCGGGGAAACACGGTAGAATTTGGATAAAAATTGAAGATAAGTCTGTTCTTATTCTGAATAGGAAAGAAGAGACAGCAATTAACATCTTAATACATCTCTCAGTATCATACTTGAAATTTGATATAGTTCTCCCATTTTTATCTCCCATATATGCCACACGAGGTGCTTGGTATATACTAGGTGCTAACCAACCCTGCAACCACTTCTGGAGCAACCAGGAATAGATAGGGGGAATAAATTAAAAAGGAACTAAGAAAAGTCTCACTTCTGTGGCCAATGGAGCAGAAATGGAGAATCCCAATAGGGACTAGGTGGGGCATCCACACTCAGTGGCAGAGGTGATCCAGTGTTGATGATGGCAACCTCTTTGGCGGCGCCCAAGAGAGCCAGCCCATCCCACACCTCACAGTGGTCAGCAGCACTGGGCCTGGTTTGCCCACAGCAGGTGTGTCACCTGAGCCTGGAAGGGCTGACAGAAACCATATGCTAAACCTAGACGGGGCAACTGCCTGCTAAAACTGACATTTAAAAAGGATCAAGACTCATCTAATATTCAAAATATCCAGGGTATAACTGAAAATCATTGGTCATACTAAAGACCAGGAAAATCAAAACTTACATGAGAAAAGACTATCAACAGACACTAACACAGCGATAATTCAGATATCGAAATTATCTGACAGAGATTTTAGAGCAGCCATCGTAAAGCTGCTTCAAGAAGCAAATTCTCTTAAAACAAATGAAAAAAAACAGAAAACTCCAGCAAAGAAGACTAAGGTATATATTTTTTTTAAAAGACCAAACAGAAAATATTGAACTGAAAAGCACAATAACCAAAATAACAAAACTCACTGGAAGGGCACAATAATAAAGGTAACAAAAGATAAAATGATTGAATTTCAGAACCAATAGAATTTATTAATTATGGAAAATAAAAAGAAAATAAACCCCCCAAAAAATGTGAACAGAGCTTGAGGAAATTGTGGGACTGTAACAAAAGCTCTAAGATCAATATCATCAGAGTCCAGAAGGAGAGGAGAAAGGACATGGACTTAAAAAGCATTCTTAAGAGTTAATGACTAAAAATACCCAAATTTAGTAAAAGACATACCTACACATTCAAGAAGGTGAGGAAACTGCAAGTAGAATAAACTCAAATAAATCCACACCAAGACATGTTATAATTAAACTGCAGAAAACTAAAGACGAATCTCAAAAATATCAGATAGAAATGACACATTACTTATAAGGGAACGATGGTTTTTTTTTCTCCCTAAAACCATGGCGGCCAGAGGAATTGACACATTTTTCAAGTGCTGAAAGAAAAGAAGTATCAACAACAAATTCTGTATCCAACAAACCATTCTTCAGAAATTAAGGAGAAATAAAGAAGTCATCAAAGGAAAACTAAGAGATTTTGTTGCTAGCAGACCTGTCTTAAAGACTGGCTAAAGGAAGCTCTCTAAACAGAAACAAAATAATAACAGAAGAACTGGAACATCAAAAGGAAAAAACAAGGAATGAGAAAAATTAGGGGTAAATATAATAGATTATCCTTCTCCACATGAGCTTAAATCATATCTGATGGTTGAAGCAAAAATTGTAACAAACGTCTGGGCGGTACTCAGTGTAGGTAGAGGAAACACTAGAGACTACCAATTATATTTAAAAGTGGGGAAGGTAAAGCAACATAAATGGAAGTAAGGCATCAATAATTCACTTAAAGTGGTAAAATACCATTATCAGTTGACTGTGCTAAGTATGTCTACTGTAATATGTAGAGCAATCATTAAGAAAACTATAAAACACATTATACTCAAAAACAGCATTAAAAAAATAAAAGATGAAGATGGAATCGTAAAATATGTTTAAGTAACCCACAGGCAACCAAGAAAACATAAACAAAGGAAGGAGAAACAGAGGAAATAAACAGAAAACAAGTAATAAAATAGTAGACTTAAGTACTACATATTTATAACTACTTTAAATGATTTAAATACACAAATTTTAAGAGTGAAATCTTGGTGGAGTAGATAAAGAAACATGACACATGACTCAATTTTATTCTGTCTATAAGAAATTCAGTTCAAATTCAACAACATAGTAAAGCTGAAAGTAAGAGGATGGAAAAAGATATACCATGCTAACATTAAACAAAAAATTGAAAGCGGTTATAATAATATCAATAAAGTATACTTAAAAGCAAAGAAAATAGTAGGAACAAAGTTCACTGCATGACAGAAAAATCAATCCACCAAAAAGATGTAGCAATCCTAAACACAGCTTCAAAATACAAACCTCAGCAAATGTAAAAGAACTGAAATAACATTGAACATGTTTTCCAACTGGTCCCAAATTAGAATCAAACTAGCATAAAAGAGAGACAATGGGAAATTAAACACATTTCTAATTAAGCCATGAGTCAAAGAGGAAGTTTCTAAGAAAATTTTAAAATATACATTAAAACAAAATAAAAATGAAAATACAATATATCAAAATTTATGGAATGCAACTAAAAGAGATCTGCGAGGGAAATTTATAATGCTTCATGCTTACATTAAACAGATCTCAAATCAACAATTTGTTTTTACTTTAAACAAGAAAAAGAACAAAATAAATCCAAAGCAAGCAGACAGGAAAAAATACAAAAAAAACAGGGAAACAGAAAGGTTAAGCATAAAAGAACAGAAAAAATATATACTAGTGCAGATTCTAACCAAGAGAACTTGTGTAGCTATATTTTTTCATGTAGCTATATTAATATCAGAGTAATAAGAACAACAGCATGATAAAAGTTTCAAATATCCAGAAAGATGAAACATAAAAATATACCCTCAATATATGTAATTAAAAGGTTGTAAGAGATACAAGAGGAAATAAACAAATCCACAATCAAAGTGGGAGATTTTACCACAACTCTATCAGTAATGAATTAAAAACAAAGTAATCATTAAGTATACATACCCAATTCAAACAATTAACAAACTTAAAGCTAATACATAAAGAATGAAGTACCAAACAACTATAAAATGTACATTCTTTTTAAATGCATACTTAACATTTAAAAATTAAACATGTGCTGGGTAATAAACAACACATTTTAAAATTTTAAATCAAAACCAATCATAGTATGTTCTCTGACCATAACAGAATTAAGCTAGGTATCAATGACAGAAAATTAGCATTCCCCTGGAAATGGAGAAAGAAACTTCAAAGAAGAAATGATGAGATCTATTAGAAAACATGCTAAACTGAATAATAATGAAAATAATACAAATTAAATCTTGTGGGATACAGCTAAAAGTCATGTTTAGAGGGAGATTTCCAAATAAATACTCTGGAGGGGAAAAAAAGTCCAAAATAAAGTTAATGATTTTGGTATTAAGAAGTTAGAAAAGGAGCAGCAAATGAAACCCATAGAACACAAAAGGAAGAAATAAAGAAATTACTGATACTGAAAAGAAAATGTAACAGGACCAACAAAGCTAAAAACTGGTTCTTTTTTTTCAAATAAAGTATTGAAAAATCACTGGGCAAGGCTATGCATGGAATAAATGGAGGCAACACAAATAACTAATATCTGGAATGCAAAAGAAATATTACAAAACTCAACTGTATTCCATAAATCAGCAATAACAAGATGAGATTTATTTTCAAAAACACTATAAAAGTATCAAAAAAGTCAATATGGAGAATAAATGTCAAAAAATTTGCACAAAATTTTAAAAACAAGAAACCCGAAACTCAATATTTTGAGAAACTACAGAAGACACAATAAATAAAAGAATCTTATGCATTATTAGAAGATCGAGTGTGGTAAACATGCCAATTCTTTCCAAACCAATCTACACATTCAATATAGTCCTAATCAAAATCCCTACATTGGGAGAGAAGAGACATTTGAAAAGCTAATTCTAAAAATTTTAATGAAAATACAAGGTAAAACAAGCATGAGCCAAAACTAGCCATGACTACAATTAAATCAAGGGGGAAGACTTAATTACTCTACTGGATTTTAAGACTGAATGTATATAAATACACGAGGTATGATCAAAAAATACAGTGAATTTTTAAACTTTAAAAAATTTATTACAGTAAAAGACACATTGCCATCAATCCCCCTGAAAATACTCCCCCTCGCTTCAAACACACTTATCCAATCGTTCTTGCCACTTTCTGAAGCAGTTCTGGGAGTCCTTTTTCGTGAGTGTCTTTAGTTGTACTGTTGTGGCTGCCTCGATGTCCTGAACTGATTCAAAACATTTTCCTTCCATGGTCATTTTGACTTTGGAGAAGAGCCAGAAGTCAGATTCACTGGTGCCAGATCCGGTGAATAAGGTGGATGAGGACACACCACAATGTTTTCATTTGACAGAAATTGCCTTACCAGAAGCAATGTGTGACACGGAGCCTTTCTGTTGTGATCAACAAATATGGTGACTGCTGCTGCTGAGTGTCATCCAATGGAAAGGCAGGATTTTCAATATGGAAAGTTGCACGTTGAACCTTAGTAACAGTGTGTGACAAGTTTCAACTTGTTTGGTTGTAGACGGGTGTGAGCTACGGTTGAGAGAAGGTGTGTTTTAAAGTGAGCCATAAATTATCCTCTATCATGACAACGCTCCCTGTCACACATCGCTTCTGGCATATGGCAATTTCTGTCAAATAAAAACATTACGGTGTGTCCTCATCCACCTTATTCACCAGATCTGGCACCATGTGACTTCTGGCTCTTCCTCAAAGTCAAAATGACCATGAAAGGTAAACGTAAACGTTTTGAATCGATTCAGGACATCGAGGCAGCACGACAGCGCAACTAAAGACACTCACAAAAGAGGACTTCCAGAACTGCTTCAGAAAGGAGCAAGAACGATGGGATAAGTGTGTTTGAAGCGAGGGGGGGGGACATTTTCAGAGGGATTAATGGCAATGTATCTTTTACTGTAGTATTTTTGTTGTTATTAAACATTCACCATATTTTTTGATCACACCTTGCATACACAGACACTTTTTATATAGCTATTATATTCAAGTTTTATATACCACCATACTAAAGACACTGTTATACTGTCACAAAGACTAGTGGAAGAGAATACAGAATTCAGAAATAGACCCATATATATTATACATTGATGATAAATGACAAAGATGGCACTAAAAACCAATAATGAGAGAACTGTCTTTTCAATAAATTGCTCAGGTTCAATTTAATACAAATACAGAAAAGTTATGAGATTTACTCTTGTATTACACAAACTTCAATGCCAACAAGTTTATAGCTTTAAATGTTACAAAAAAAGGAATTGTTAGATAATACAGAACAATACATTCATGAGCTCGAGGTAGGGAAAAACTGTTAGAAGACACAAAAGCAGTACCATAACAGAAAAGATCAACAAATTCAAGCATGTTTCATTTTTTTTGTTCATCAAAAGACAAATTAAGAGAGTGAAAAAGCAGAGAACTTCATGAGAGAAGGTATTTGCAACAAATATGCCAACAAATGGCTTTTATCTAAAACACATTAAAAACTCCTTTAAAATTACACACAGATACATCACACACATGCCATATAGCTGGGCAACTGGCTACTTTTATACAGATGAGAGATATTTAATTTTAAAGCATAAAGAAAACAGCATACACATATTATGTATACAGTTTATTTAAACTGCTACGTAGTCTTAATTTCTTACAAAAAGGACCTCTAATAAATTTATCTCTCTCTCATAAATCAACTTTTAGTCTTTTTACCCAAAAATTGTTTAGATAATATTAATTTGGTTTTACCTTATTGTAAATCTTACTATTTCTTAAAATTTAGTATGTAGGTGTCTTCTATCATGGAGAGAAGTTTTAAAAGAATAGCCAAAATATCTACAGGCCATCATGATGGCTTCTATGTTGGAATCTAGATCTCTCAGGCTCTATTTCAGGATTCTGTATTTTTAGAAAGATGGTATTAAAAAAAATGAATTTAGTAGCATTTCTACACTTTTATCCCTTTATTGAGTGCGTAAACAAAAAAATGTTAAGTCAAATACTAAATAGCCTTCTTATATTAAAAAAAGTCTAATTGCAATACAACTATTTTAGTCAGATAAATCTGTTCTTAATTAAAATCCTGCTTACAAAATTTCCACAAATATGTAGTGAATCAAACTAGTCATTCATGAAAAATGTGTGCAATATGTAGGTTCTACATAATCAAATCCAAACAACTGATAACTATGTATCTTTGTGATTAAGAGCAAGACAATCTTGGGTTCTCAGCTCCGGTACTAATCAGCTGTGTAACTTGGGTAAATTGCTTTATTGTCTGAATCTCAGAATTTGTCCGTACAATACCAGTAAAAATTCCTACCTCCTAGGTTCTTAGAAAGATTAAATGAGATAATGTAACTAAAGCTTCTTACATATTGCTTAGCAAATAGAAAGCTCTCAGTATATGAAAAGAAAAGGTCCCACTACCATGGAATACACTAATTAATGCAAGGAACTCCAAGCCTACAAGCAGTTTTAAAAAATGATCAGATGCTCTTGAGCAACATGTGACATATTAGCTAACAGTAATATTTGTAAGTTTACTGCTTTGGCATTAATAGTTACCTGCAAGATTGTCAAGCATGAAGTTCAGTAGCTTTCGGGTTCCATCTGGGTTCTGGTATAAATTGAGAATATCCTGTGATAAAGGATTGCCTAAAGCAGAAGACAAAAATAAAATCTGTAAGGCTTACAATAGCAAGACCAGACAAATGTACACAACAAAAAATAATTTTCTATAGTGAATATTACTGTATTTAATCTGAACATAAATTTAAAGAAATTGTATGAATTTAAAGAAATACTCTTTAAGATATTCACAAATAAAAACTTCAAAAGGTATTTCTTTCCTGATTTCAGTGTTTTACTGTAAACCTATAATTTGTTTCTCAAAATCACATGTATACATACATACCTAAACACACACACACACACACACACACACACACACACACACATCAATATATATATGTATATCACTGTCTATATATTGATGTTGGTCAATTCTGAAGTGATATCACAACTTGGCATTTGAAGTAATCCTTACAGGTTCTACATTAATCTCCAAAGACAATATTCGTACTGAAAGACAAACAGCCCTGTATTATAAAGAATGCAAGATATAAAAAAGAGGGTCATTTTAGTTAGAATATTTATATTACATATGAGAAAAGGAAGATATTTCATGTGAAAAAGAAAACTTGTTACCAAGTTAATGAAACGTGAAAGGAAAGTAAGAATTTTTTAATGATAGTGATGAGGAATGTTTGAGTACTAAGAGTATAGATTTATCAAATATCAAAAAAAACAAGCTATTGTTAACAGTCTATATATTCCCTTAAGAAATAAAGGAGGTATTTGTTAAGACAAGCACACAACAGTCTGGTAAACAGATTTGAGGAAACAAAAACTGTGGGACTTCCAGAAATGAAAATTCTAGCTATTAAAACAAACAGAATCCTCAATGCAACAGCCACCCACCAGAAGGGCTAAAATTAAAACATTATTAAACAACAAAGTGTTAGAAAGAATATGGAGTACTTGGAACTCTCATAAATTGCTGATAGAAGTATAAAATAGTACAACTATGGTGTAAATCTGGTTGGCAGTTCCAACTGAGTTGAAAGTAAAAACATGAAATGTTCTGGGGTGACAGAAATACTCTATATTTTGAGTTAGGCAGTGGTCACACATGTGGATACTTTTGTCAAAATTACTCAAGCTGCATACTTAAGTATTTGGGTATTTTACTATATGTAATTATAAATAAAGTACTAAGAAAAAGCCATGATGAATGTTTTAGGCAGTAGATTAGACACAGCTAAAAATAAAATTAGTGAACAGAAAGATATCAAAGAAATTACCCAAAAGATATTACTGAGAGTCAAAAGATGTAAAACATGAAATAGTAAAAGATACAAGAGTTAGAATAAGAAATCTTGATATACATTAACTGGAGCTCTAGAAATAAAGAACAGGACATCAGTTTCTAGTTCAACATCTAAAGAGCTTGGAAGTTGTCGCTCCCATCCTAAAGATTGAGGTCACAGGGCAAACTGCTATCCTGAACACAAACAGGCAGACTGAGATCACAGCCTATGGGAGCAGAAGTCCAAGTGCTGAAGCGCAGAGCAGAACAGGAATTAGTATTAGTTTGAACATTTTAAATAGTCATTGACAAATAGCTGGAGACTCAGAGAAGATAAGCTTGAGAGTTAAAAACTCCAGGAGACTTAGTCTTAGGGGATCCCACACTTTCCTGAGTCTTACCTCCTGGAGCCCCACCAGGTTCTCACTATAAACATTGGAGAAAAGTTGCCCTGAGCTTCTGGCAGGGGGTAGAGGGAATGTAATGTCCCCCTTAACAAGTCCTACCCACATGGGAATATAACCAATTGGGGTTTTACCAAAGCCTAACCAACCAGGGGTAAGAGAAATACTCCACATTCCAGCCCCCTCTAGCTGATGTGGGTGGGGGCAGGGGGTGAAACCAACTCAGGCTCATTAAAAGGCTGAGACCTAATCACAGGACTACAGGACTCTTCTCCTTCCATACTTTTCCACCACATCAATAGGGCTCCTGTGTAATAATACAGGATTACAGCTAAAAGAATTGCAAGCCTCTATTTAAACAGCCGCTGGGAAAACCCAAAGACAACAGAGGAGCTAAAAACAAGCACACTAGAGGAAATTTTGAATTCCAACATACAGCTACAGTAAATAGTAAACACAACCTAACTCCTAGGCAGAAAGAGCTGTTAGAGAGAGGAGAGTGAGAAGAGGCAAAAACTTTCAAAAGCTAATTAAAAAAATGAATAAACTGATACAAGGAAGCACAATGTGCACAAAGAAATTTATGAAAGGATTTCATTTTTCATTGTACTGCAAACTAGAGAATGCCAATAGCAAGTAAAAGACTTTGAAACCAAATAAGGACCAATTACTTAAAAACGAACCAAGAGAATGGCAGTACAATTTATTAGCAACACAGAAGCTAGAATATAGTGAATATCTCCAAAGATTGCAAGGCGATATTTGAGACTTTAACACTCCTCTACCAGTTATCAACAGGAAAATTAAACAGAAAATCAGTGAAGATAGAGAAGACCAGAACAACACTGTCAATAAACTTGACCTGATATTTACATAATACTTTACTCAAAAACAGAAAAATATACGTTCAAGTCCACGTGAACATTTACCAAGAGAGAACATATTCTGGGCCAGAAAGCAAACTGTAACATATTTAAAAGAAATGAAATAATACAAAGCATACTATCTGACCATAACAAAATAAAACTAGAAATCAACAGACAGATAATTTGGAAAATCCCTAAGTAATTTGAAATTAAACGTCACACTTCTAAATAATCCATGGGTCAAAGAAGAAGTCACAAGGGAATTTAAAATTTTTTTAATTGAATTAAAATAAAAACATTATCAAAATTTGTAGCATGTGGCTAAATCGGTGTCTTAAGGGAAATTTGTAGCATTAAATGTTTATATGAGGAAATATCTAAAATTGATGTAAATTCCATATTAAGAATCTAAAAAAACAAGAGCAAATAAACCCCAAAGAAACCAAAAGACACTAATAAAGAGCATAAATCAACAAAATTTAAAACAGAAAAACAAGAGATTACTACTGACCTCAAAACATGGTTCTCTGAAAAAGAGGCAATATAATTGACAAACCTACCTTTGACCAGGACAAAAAGAAACAACTTATAAATATGAAAGAAGGAACAGCCCCTGAGACATTAAAAGGATAGGGAGTATTACTAAGAAAATTTTATGTCCATAAATTCAGCAATTTAGGAGAAATGAACAAATTCCTTGACAGAAACTACAACAACCCGCTCAAGAAGAAACAGAAAGAAAACAGTAAAAATGGCAGAATAAGAACCTCCAAAAATTTGTCCCTCCATAAGAGCAATAACAAAACACTAGTAAAAATTGTCAGGATCAACTATTTCAGAACTCTGGAAATTAACCAAACAACTGCAGCAACCCAGGGAGTACTTTTTCCAGAAAAAAAGGCACAATAAGGGTAAGAACAACGACTTAAGGAGTTTTAACTTCTGGTCCTCTCATTGCCAGAGCAGCTTGGCAACAATCGGAGCCACCAAAACTAAGCTGGTGCTCTTTCAAAGACTCATTCCCAAAGACTGGCCATTATCTGACCTGGGTAGTGGTTCCTTGACTCTTGCCTAGCGCTAAAAGACACCCACCTGGAGGGGAGGGAAGGAGTTTGGAAGCATGTTTGAGAAAATCATCACAGGAACATGTTCTAACCTTGTGGCTGCCTGAGGTCACGGAAACAATTGAAGCAACAATAGACTAACCAAAAAACTTAAGGAAAAGCTTGGGAATAAGAATGTTAATACGGGCTTTGAAAAGCTCTGACATATTCTGAGGAACCTAGAAAGCCATACATATATGGAGGACTATGCACATGCTTAGGAAAAAATCTAAAAAGTCTAAGCTCTCACCTCTGCCTGACCTTGAGGCCATGCACACGTATAAAATAAAGGCTAAGGCAGAGTTATAAACTTCCTGGCTGAGTACTGAAGGTGTGCTCCAAAGTACACACAGAGCCACTTGGCTAAGAGTGGGAGATTTACTGGTTCCAGGCATTTAAGGGAGCATCTATCCAAGTATTAGCTGACCAACTGAATAAAGGCTTCACAGCCAAACATGATAAAGAATACAAACTTCACAGAATTAGTTATAAGGTCACTAAAGCAACAAATAACAAAGTAGCAATAATAAACAACCCTGGGAAAGGGAGAGATTCTGATTTCAGAGTTGCCACATTATTTAAAATGTCCCGTTCTTAACAAAGACATTAAGAAGCATGCAAAGAAACAGGAGAGTATGTCCCCATACATAGGGTTCGGTAAAAGCAATCAATAAAAATGTCCCCAAGGACAATAAAAACTCTACCTGAGGACTTACTAGAAAAGGCTTTAAAACTCCACTATTTTAATATGTTCAAAGAGCTAGAGAAAATCATGTCTAAAGAATTAAAGGAAAGTATAAAAATGTCTCACTAAATAGGGAATATCAAAAAATAAATAGAAAATTATAAAAAAGGAACCAAATAGAAATTATGAAGTTGAAAAGTACAGTAAAAAAAAGTCACTTAGAAGGGCTCAAGAGCAATATCAGACAGGTAGAATTATCTGTGAACTTCAAGATGGGTTGACTGAGGTTATACAGTCTGAGGCACAGAAAGAAAAAAAGAATGAAAAAAATGAGTCGAGCTCAGAGATCTGTCAGACAACATCAAATGTACCAACATACACATAATGGGAGTACCAGAAGACAGAAAAGAACAGAAAAAAAATTTTTTTGAAGAAATAGTGGCCAAAAGTATCCCAAATTTGATGAAAACAATATACATATCCAAGAAGCTGAACAAACTCCAAGTAGGATAAAATGAAAGAGATCCACACCTAGACAAATTGTAATAAAACTGTGGAAAGGTAAAGACATAATGAGAATCTTAAAAGCAATGGGAAAGTAGTGACTCATCACGTACAGATACTCAATAAAATTAACAGCTGATTTCTCATCAGAAACCCTGGAGGCCAAAAGGCAGCAGAATGACATATTCAAGGTGCTATATCGAGCAAAAATGTCCTTCAAAAAAATAAAGGAGAAATTAAGACATTTCCTGATAAAAACAAATTGAATTTGTCACTAGTGGACCAGCCCTATAACAAATTCTAAAGGGATTCCCTCCAGGATGAAATAACAGGACACTGGACAGTAACTTGAATCCGTATGAAAATGAGTACCAGAAAAGATAACTACACAGATACATATAAAAGACAATATAAATGTAATTATTGTTTTTAACTACTTTCTTCTTTTTTTTCTCTAAGAGACAAATGAATAGAGCAATAATTATAAATCTATGTTGATGAGCACACAATGTGTAAATGATATTTGTGACAATAACAGCATAAATGAGAAGTGAATGGAGCTACAATTACAAAGTGGTTTTTTTTTTTTGGATTATTGACGTTAAATTCGTATTAGTCCAAATTAGATTGCTATAAACTAAGATGCTAATTGTAATCCCCGGGGTGACCACTAAGAAAGTAACTCAAAATAATATAGCAAAAAGATTAAGGGAATGAAATTGGTACATTGGAAAATATCCATTTAACAAAAAAGGCATTAATTGAGGAACAAAGGAATAAAAAGGACGTAAGACATATAGAAAGCAAATAGCAAAATGGCAGACATAAATCCTACCTTATCAGCAAATAAATTAAAGTGGATTAAACTCTAATTAAAAAAGCAGAATTAGCAGAATGAACAATAAAACATGATTCATTATATGTTGTCCACAAGAGACACACTGTAGATTCAAAGACACAAATAGGTTAAAAGTAAAAGTATAGAAAAGGGTATGCCATGCAAACAGTAACCAAAAGCAAGCTGGAGCGGCTGTACTAAGAAGAAAGGGATAACCTCAAAGTCCTGTATCAATAGTGCCTCTATATCTAATCACCCATAAGTGGAAACAACCCAAATGTCCTTCAACGTGTGAATATCCACACAATGGAACACTACTCAGCAATAGAAATGAATTACCGATATATGCGACAACATGGATGAACCTCAAACGCATTATACTAAATGAAAGAATCCAGAATCAAAAGACTACATACTATATATTTCCATATATGACATTCTGGAAAAGTGGTTGTCACGGGCTAAGAGTAGGGGAAAGACATGACTTCAACGGACACAAATTAATTTTAAGGGTTGATAGAACAATTGTGGTGGAGATTATGCAACTGCTATGCATAGTCTGTCAACATTCACGGCAGAGGTGGATTTCACCACTCTATATAAATTATAGCTCAATAAAACGGTTGCTAAAATTTTACTGTTTTCAAAAATGTATTCAAGGTACAATTTCAAGAGTCATTACTTAGAGTTTAGAAATACAATGTTCAAATACCAAAATCAATAGAAAGGTATGTAGATTGAGAAACAAATAAAAGGGGGGGGGAACTATTTTTAGAAAAGCAAAAAAGGAGAGAAAAATCACACAGTGCAATCAAAAGGTAGGATAGCAATAACACAAAAATATCAATAATTACAATATAGATAAGGCAACTGGTTTAAATCGACACACTAAAACCAAAATAAAGTCAGACTGGACTAACAACAAAGTCCAGCTATGTTCTATTTGTAAGGGATACACCTAAGCATGAGTACACAGAAAGGATGAAAGTAAATGGATGAGAAAAGATGTATTAGACAAACATTAACCAAAAGCAAACTTCCACAGCTATAATATTAAACTATACAGACTATAAGACAACAACCCTAACAAGGGAAAATGAGGCTCACTACCTAATACAACCAGAAGGTATAGCAATATACAGGTACAGGTATAGCTGTATATAGGTATACAGGTATACAGATATAGCAACTATACCTATATATTGCTGTATGACATACAACAATATATAGGTATAGTTGGTATACCTAATAAAATACCAAAGGATATAAAGCAAAAACTGAATGTATTACATGGGAAAATGAACAAATCCACCATTTTAATGGAAATTTTAGCATAAATATCTTAATTATTATAAAGAGAAACAGTCAAAAATTTCTAAAGATAGAGAAAATTTGAGCAATATAAACAACAGAGTTGATCTACTGGACAAATATATATAGACCTGTATCCGACAATGAGAGAAACAATATTTTTTTCAGATTCAGTAAAACATTTATAAAAATTGATCATACACTAGGCCATAAAGCAACAATCAACAGTGTCAAAGAACTGATTCATACAGGCTACCTTAACTGCTTGTGATGCAATTAAGTTTAAAGCTAACAATAAAAAAGCTAAATTTAAAACCACACATGCAATGGAATTTTTAAATAACTGATGGGTCAAAGCAGATATGATAACCTATATTAAAAATACTTAGGCAAAACAGTAAATACTTCATATCAAAACTGTGGGATGCAACAAGAAAGCAAAATAGGCAAATGTATAAACTTAAATGCTTATATTTGAAAACAAGGAAATCTAAATATGAAAATATAGATAACTTTAAAAGAAAGAAAACGAAAAATTATAATAAATCTAGATAATAAAAAATAAAGAAAAAACAGAAACCAGTTTTAAAAAATAAAAGTCAACATTGATTTATTGAAAAGAATGTAACTGACAAATCCCTGGGGAGACTACATCAGACCCCAAAAAAGTAGAAGGCACAAATAAATCTTAATAAAACAGGGAGTGATATAGCTACAAATAGAAGAGTCTAAAACTTTATCAAGAGAAAATTATGAACATTTTTATGCAAATGAATTTGACAAATTCTAACAGCAGAGATATGGGCCACCAAAACTGACTCATTAACAATTAGAAAGTCTCAACAGTTATCATAACTACAAATATATTGAGGTGATAATTAATTATCTTCCACAAAGAAAACACTAGGCAATGACAGTTTTATAGAATTATCCTACCAAAATTTCAAGAAACAGATTAGTTCAATCTTACACAAACTCTTTGAGAGAACTTTGTAAGAATAATAAAAACACAGGACTATCTTATTCTTGAACACATGTGAAAAATTCCTTTAAAAAAGTTCTGTTTGGAAGCTGTCCACCAGGAACCCTACGCTTACCTCCTTATACTTTGTGACTGACAGATTCACACGGTTATCTGTCTCCTGACACTAAACAGTACCTGTAGCTAGTTATATAGGCAACCAAATAGGTCAAGGCAACCATACAAATACTTCCATGTAACTCTGTCCCCCTGGGGAAGCAAGACTTTTGCTGCTTGCTAGAATATTTGCTGGTTGCTTAAAAAGTGCCGGACCCTTGGACCTGGATTACTCAGTTACAGTGCAAACATACTGTGTACAAAGCATGTGTCTGGGACTATGCTTGAGTGACAATGTTTTTTGTCTCTGACCCAGGAGTCTCATGTCTTCTGCCGCTATCCATGAAACAATAACTGGCTTAACTTATTAGCCTGTAAGTAGGATAAAATCTCAGAGCCTTCACAGTTCTTGATAAATATTATCAAAATAAATCCAGCAATGTACAAAAGCACCAAATTGGGTTTACCTCAGGAAGGCAAATGCACTTTAAATTGGAAAAAATGTATACGTATAATTTACTACCTCAGCCTGTGAAATGAGAATAATATAATCATTTCAATAGACGAAGAAAAACATCAATAAACTCAGTACTTGGATAAGGATTACCAAAACAGGAACAGAAGGAAACTTCTAGAAACTAAAAAAAAAATTTTACCAAAAAGGTATAGCAAATATCATTGTTAATGGAAAAATATTAGAAGCACTTCCTTTAAAATTGGGAAGAGAAGCATTCTTAAAATAAGAAATTAAATATAAAAGAATTAGAAAGGAAAACACAAAACTGTCACTATTAGCAAATGAAATTATAACCTGCATATAAAACCCAAAAGAATTTACAAATTTTTAGAAAGAATGAGAATTTAGCCAAAGCTTATAAGATCAATTTTTTAAATTGCATTTCTATATACCCCAACAACAAATAAGCAGAAAAGGCAACTTTTAAAATAAAAAAAGTCATGGTTTATAACAGGAACAAGAAAATTTATAAGCTACCTAGAAACAAATCCAACAAAAGATGTGCCTCACCAGTGTGTAGATAGTTAAAAATTTTATGCAAAGACATTAAATATGATCTAAATAAATGGAGAGAGTGCTCAAATTCATGGACAGAAAGACTCAATATAGTTAAGATGTCAATTTTTCCTAACTTGATCCAGACATTCAATGCAATTCCAAAGTACCAACAGCTTTTGTGAAATATAGCAAGCTGTTTCTTTTGTATAAGAAGATCCAAGACACCCAAACTGCCAAGACACTACAAAAGAAAAATGTTAGGATAATTTCTAAACCAGACATCCAGTCTTAATGTAAGGCCGTAATAATAATCACGATAATGCAGTAATTCATGCAAGGTTAGACAAATTGACTACCAGATATACAGAATGGAGATCCTAGAAACATACCTAGACACAGCTGCCAAATGAGAGAAATGACTTTGCTGATTAGTGGAAAAAGGGAAAATTCTTCACTAAATGGTATTGAGACAACTGGTTATTCATAGGAAAAAAACAAGATTAGATTGCTCTAAAAATTAGACCCCTCATAGTATATTAAAAAATCAATTCCAAATGAATGAAAAAATTAACTATGAAGAGAAAAACTGTTAGAAGGTAATATAGGAAAATGTATTTCTGACCTGGGATAGGCAAGGTTTTTTTTTTTAATTTATTGGGGTGACAATGGTTAGTAAAATTACATAGGTTTCAAGCGTACAATTCTGTAATACATTATCTATGTATCACACGGTTTGCTCACCACCCAGAGTCAGTTCTCCTTCCATCACCATATATTTGACCCCTTTTACCCTCTTCTACCATCCCCCTCCCCCTTACCCTCTGGTAATCACTGAACTGTTATCTGTGTCTGAGTTTTTGTTTCTTTGTCTTGTTCCTTTTTCAGTTTTATATCCCACATACGAGTGAAGTCATCTGGTTCTCAACTTTTTCTGACTTATTTCACTTAGCATAATCTAAAGATCCAACCATGTTGTCACAAATGGACTATGTAATATTTTCTTATGGCAGAATAGTATTCCATTGTGTATATATACCACATCTTCTTCATCCAATCATCTATCGAAGGACACTTCGGTTGTTTCCATGTCTTGGCCACCATAAAACTGCAATGAATATTGGAGTACATACAGTTTTACAGATAAATGTATTCAGATTTTCTGGGTAGATACCCAGGAAAGAGATTGCTGGGTCATACGGTAATTCTATTCTTAATTTTTTGAGGAACCTCCATATTGCCTTCCATAGCAGCTGCACCAGTCTGCATTCCTACCAACAGTTTATGAGGGTTCCTTTTTTCTCCACAGCCTCTCCAACACTTGTTACTGTTTGTCTTGTTGATGATAGCCATTGTAACTGGGGTGAGTTGATATCTCATTGTGGTTTTGATTTAAAATGTTTTTATGTTATCCTCTTTACCCTTTATGTTATGTTTAAGTGTATAGTGCCATATTTTGTGTAGCAGTTGTGTAGGATTTCTTTAAAAAGACATAATATGCAGTTAATCATGAAAGATTTTTAAATTGAACTACAATAAAAATATCAAATCTATTCATTAAAAGATACCAATAAAGAATAGACACAAAATGGGAGGAGACATTTACAATACAAAATAGACACAGCTTAAGAAATCCTATAAATCAATAAGAAACAAATATTCCAAGTAAAATTAGCAAAAGACATCAATAGCAATTTCATAAAATAAACATGGCCAAATAAATATATAAAAGATGTCCAATCTTATTAGCAATTAGGAAAATGCAAATTAAGGGTACCACAGAAACTATTTCATACTCAATAATGGGCAAAATTTTATAAACTTGACAACATTAAGTGTTGGGAAGAAGACAGAAAAATGGAAACTATATCACTTTTGGGAATATAGTTTACTACAACTATTTTGTAGAACACTATGGTATTCTAATAAAGCTAAGAATATATAGGCCTCTACAGCCAATAGTTACACTCTTTAAGAACTCTATTGGAAACATGTACAGGAATGTTAATGGTTGCATTGCTTATAGTAGCCAAAAAAAGGGGTGGGACTAAGCAGCTACAAAAAAAGGCGTGGGACTAAGTATTACAGTAGAATGAATAAATTACAGCACATCTGTATATGAGAATGCAACACAGCAATGAAAAAAAACTACAATTACCTGCATTTATGAACATGGCTGAATCATTAAAAAAAAGTTGAAAAAAATGCATGTCACAGAAAATTACATTCGGTAGCATTTCATTTACTTAAAGGTTAAAACACCCATAATAGAAATATACATAACCTCAGTATCTGGCACACGTAGGTACTCATCAATATCTGTCGAATGACCTTAAGTAAAGAAATAGCTAATATGAAACCCTGGACAGTAATAACTTCTGGGAGAAGGGATGAAAATGTAATCATGAAATGGCACACAGGAAAGTTTAAATATACAGAAGATCTACACCAATAAGATATGACTGTGCCTATTTCCCAATAATCTTACCGACAGTTATTTGATAAAATTTTGGGAATTCTCCCAATCTGATATGGTAAAATTGAGTATAATTTCAATTTGCATTATTATTATGCAAAAGGTCATCAACGTTCTATGTTTTAGCTATTTGTATACCCTCTTATATCAATAATCCTGTTCCCTTACTTATTGATTCCCAGCAGCTCATATAACACAGAAATAAGTACTCTGCCTCCTATATGAATGACAGATTTCTCAAAGTGCATTAAAGGTGCTGAGAATGTTGGGTGCAGTTATTCATTTTATTATTGTCTTTAAAAATATATGTTGTTATTCTTTTATATTTCACAAATAAAAAATTTTACAAGTTAAAGAATCTTCTACTGCCATAGCCCATTGTATTTTAAGGGAGATAAGTAATTATTGGAATAAAGCTAGGAATTTTCACAATTATTGAAGTTCTAAATTTTTTATGACTTGGGACATCAATGTTTAATGCCTGAGGACAACTCTTTGGCCCATATGTCAGAGAAAGTATTGCCTTATTCCTTAGGACATGAATTCTAAATTATTTAAAAGAACTGTGAAAATTGCTCTTACTTACACCATTTCTTCTATAAAATACACTTTGGATTTTTTTTTTAAGTGGCTTAAGAGAACATTTCCAACTTACTGGACCAGTCATGCCTGTAGTTTTTAAATTGGCCTATCCTAATTCCTCAAATATCTTATCCTTCATACACTCCTCAAATCTCAAAATAAAATTTCTAAAAATTAGCTTGTTGGGACAGAAGAATCAAAATCATCATCAAAATGTCAACATCACTGTTTCAGAGGAAGACAAGGAACTAGAAGAAAGGTACTCCTTTGTTCAGTTTCAAGACAAAATGGAACCTCAGAGGCAGTTCCTTGGCAGTTGCTTTTACATATATCACAGTGTTCCCTTGCGTTCCTGCCCCTTTTTGGATACAAAATACCACTAGGCAGCTATTAAAACTGATTAAGAAATTATTTCAAGTTTTACCTTCTTAAGAATATAAATTTACCATTCATTAGGGACATTTTATTCCTTCAATTGCTTCATAAAACCAATCCTGTTTTTAACATCTTTAACTTTTGCAAGAAGGCCCAAAGGGTTCTGGTTTTCTTTCATTTCTGAAACGTCCTTGTTCTTCTCTATTGGATCACCTGAATAGAAAGTAGCACTCCAGGAATACAAACTCTTATAGAAAAGGGTTTTTACCATATAGGTATCTACCATAGAACAAACTGAAGTCTTATGAAAAGGAATTTATTCACTGGTATCAACAAAGCTGAGTTACAATTCACAAGGGAGAGCTGGTGCCTGATTTAAAAGACTAGTGGTCTAAGAAGAGATTTTAACAAATGCGAATCAGTAGATAAAAGAACACTAGGAACAAAGACAAGACAAAGACCGTACAGTAGTCCCTCCCTTATCCATGGTTTCACTTTCCACAGTCTTAGTGACATGGTCAATGGTGGTCCAAAAAAATTAAATGGAAAATTCTAGAAATAAATGATTCATAAGTTTTAAATCGTGTGCTGTCCTGAGTAGCGTAATGAAATCTCGCACCATCCCGCCCGGATCATGAACCACTGCTTTAGTGTATCTTTGGTGCCTACTCTACCTGCCTGTTAATAGCCATCTCAGTCATCAGATCAACTGTCAAGGTAACACAGTGCTTGTGTTCAGGGAACCCTTATTTTACTTAACAATGGCACATGAGCAGTGATGCTGGCAATTTGGACATGCTAAAGAGAAGCCGTGAAGTCCTTCCTTTAAGTGAAAAGGTGAGTACAGTATAGTAAGATATTTTGAGAGAGAGAAAGAGACTACATTCACATAACTTCTATTACAGTATTTTTATAGTTGTTCTATTTTATTATTAGTTGTTAATCTCTCACTATGCTTAATTTATAAATTAAATTTTATCATAGGTATGTATGTATAGGAAAACACACACACACACACACACACACACACACGGTTCAGTACTATCCAACATTTCAGGCATCCAGTGGGGATCCTGGAATGTATCCCCCCCCCAAATAAGGGCTACTGCACTTTAGAAGACTGACATTATAATCCGTAAAATAGAATGAAAAACTAAGAAGATAACAGATATTCAGACTGATTTAATCAGTTGATACTTAGTATAAATATTCTGGGAATGTGTCTGAATGAAACAGAATTATGAAACAATAAAATATATGTGTGTTTTCAGGAATGTTATGGCGGTACAAAAGGTAAATCCATTGGGTTCAATAAGAAATTATTCATTTATCATTGATGTGTTCTCCACCAATATTAAAAGGAGGAAAACAACTATTTGGATTGATATTAAAAGTAAAAAACAATGGCTATTCTTAGAGATAAAAAATAATTTATTATAATAAAAAAGTGTGACTTTCATAATTCATGAATGTCAAATTATTAAAAAATGACAATCACTGTACAATTTTTTAATAAAGGAACAGACCTGCCCCACTCCAACTCTAGTTAGATGGCTGTTTTAACTATATTTATAACAATAAGACATATAGCATGCACAAAATAAGGTGAACTATCCCAACAGTTAAATTTCAAATGCCTTGGGCTAATCATCAAGAAAATATTTTATATATAAGTATCCCCTGTCCTCTTCATACACGATTTAAAAATCAAAGAAATCCTACAGAGAAACTAAAAACACAAGACTTTTGCCAATTATATAATTACCCAATTTACCAAGGGTTAACTGTATAAGGAAGCATAATACCATTTCTTTCATTTCAACCAATAATGTCATCAGTCTTTACACTCTTATTCAAGCTTCATTCTTAATGCCCCATTGCATGACATAAGCAAATACTAACAGAACACATTCACAGAGACTCAAATAATCTTTGAAGAAAAACAAAATACATGAAAGTATGCATTTTATAAGGCTTTAATGTTCATTCCTCACAAGCATAGAATAAAATCTTTAACCAGTACAGTACATCTGTTTTTAGTCCTCTGAATTCAAAATAAACCCCTCTTCCTAGGCTATGCCAGAAGAGAAAATTATAAAAATTTCAGTTATTTATATAAATTGAGTATGACATTCATCCCAAACTGACTGAGATGAGATTGTCAAAGAAACATACTTTTTGGATTAATACATTGTACTTAGAATAATTATACTTATTAAGTATAGTTCATTTTTACTATTATAATGTTTTCCCTCTTACAATCATATAATATGTCAATGCTATTTTATCTATTCTATCAAAACCTGATATGGGACATTCCAGCTAAGGTTAAAGTTTACTCTATTAAGTCATTCTTTAAAAAAAAGGGGCGGGGGAAGAAAATGGGAAAAACTACAGTGTTAATGTTGAAATGCGTCCTCTAAGAAATTTCAGAGTTTCATATAAAATTAAAGACAAAACACAAAAACAAATGATTTTCTCCACTAAAGTTTGTTAAAATGATGGTAGCAAGCTGAAATCCTGAAGCTCAATTCAATCCCGAAGAACCACTTTTCTTTCAAGAGAAAGTATAGTCACCCTCTCAAAATTATACTAAAACCTGACTTATACAGTAACCAAAATGGTCTTTAAAAGGCCCAGAACATGTCAATACTGAGTGTTAATGCTACATGTTTTAAAGAAATCACTCACCTTTCAAACCTAGAGTTTGTAGCTGGAAGAGCCGACCAAGTTCATAAGGCAAAACCCGTAACATATTGTCATTTAAAAGCAATTCCCTGTTTAAAAAAAGAATTGTTTTAGTTGAATTTATCAAGCCTTATTAATATCTACAATCATTTTCTTAACCTTCTCTCTAACATACCATGATTAATGTTTACATTCAAGGCGCATTTCCATATGCTTATCTAAAACTATTGTATAATATTAAAGTACTATACAATGTGTGACTGCCACAACTGTTGACAGTCTTTCTATAACGACCTCATCCTCTAGCACAGAGGATTAGAGGTGAAGGAACTGCGTATCATTCCTCGGCTAAACCCACCCTTTATTTATCCCTCATCTAAATGTCTACCGGGTGCAGATCAGGATGACAGATATTCTTAGTATCCAAAGATAACATATCTGTGAACCTAGTCTAATTCATAAAAAGTAAGTTTTGTATAAACGTCAGGATTTAACTATAATAATAGACGATCACCTGCATCAAGTTTTGTAACTGTCTACAACTATAATCACATCAAGATATTATGATGAACAATCACTGACATAGGACATAAACATGAAAAATAAAGCATAGGATAATATAAATAATAGGGAAGCAGAGATAACGTCTGAGTTTCTCACTGAAATTTTGGGTAGACTATAGAAAAAATAAACAGCCCTCTTATTAGATGACTAAAAAGTATTAAAAAAAACCCCAGAAAACTATCAAAAAACATACAGTAAGGGGATGGTGAAGAACAAGATTCTAAAATAATATAAATGTTTAATTTTAAACATATGATAGCAATTTTTAAAATTACTACTCAGCAGGAAAACAATATAGAAAAGCAATCCTTGTTTGTCCTGGGAATATTTATACAAGGTCTTAAGACTCCTACAAAATTTTCTCCCATGAAGAAATTTTTGAGAAACCCTGCAGGACTAGAACTAAATCCATTTATTATCAGGTCTTAAGAGTTCCTTAGGGAGTTGTAATATGTAAGTATACCTTGCCTTATAAAACAGAGGTATGTTCCTATAAGTTTTACTTACAAGCAAATCATATTTTCCCAATTATTTCTAATTAGTCTTACTATGCTACACTTGAGCCTAAAGTCAAACTTAGTATTTTAGTTCCACTCACCTCAACTTTGTCAAAGGAACTTGGTAACACAAGCACACTTTTAGTGAAAACCCTCCAAAAGGAAGTAAAAGAAATGTTCAAGGGAGGCCAACTCAAGCATTGTGCTTAGACAATTGATATGATTTGATCTTCAAACACATATGGAAATCCTACTGTAAGATGAGTAACATCCCATAATTTTCTTATTTGGTAAATTGAGAATTTTATATAGTGAGTCACATCTATAACATTTCCTCACCTGAGAGACACCATGTTTCCTAGTTCTGCTGGTAAACTTCTGAGTTTATTGGATGACAGATCCAAGTAAACCAGATTATGAAGCTTGGCAATATCAGGTGGAATGCGACTAAGGTAATTGTCATTTAGGTGCAGCGCTGTCAAGTGTGTCAATGACCAAAGTGATGTACTTAAGCTCCGCACTCTACCTAAAAGGAAAAATATTGAAGCATTAAACGTTAGGCCCAAGACAAACAAACACTGAACTACAAGAACTAAAAAGCAGTGGAAGAGTCTGCAAGTATATATAGATACAGTATCTTTGACATTTTAATTTTGTGTTTAATGTCATTTGACAGCTTCCAAACACACTTGGCCCTTCTTTAATTTCAGGCCACTTTTGCCTGAAATTACAAACCTTCCGTGTATTAAGTAAGATATGGTGTAATAAGGAGAACTTTGGAATAAGGGTGACCATATGGTCTCAAGGAGAAAACATGGTGCTGAATTGAGCTTTTATGGCAGAACAGTCTTGAATTTTTTTTTTTTTTAAGTCACAGTCCTAACAAAATTTCTCATATACTCCATGAAAATACAATAGTGCAAGGTGTATCCAAATCTAGGGCCTGGATTAGTCTACAAACTTTAAATAGATAAGAGTAATTACTATGACATAAAACTAACTGTAGATTAGCTACCAGGAAAACCATTTAACCACAAAGAAGACATCTCCCCTGCTTTCTGATGTTAAAATTATAGGTTAACCCTGGTTCAATATTTTCCATTAACTGCAACATACTCAAGGAAATAGTCATACATTAAGTTTTATCAATCAGTCAGCATCTGATAGCTTAGTGGAGTATGTACTAGAAAAAGTCAGAAGACCTGGTTCAGAGTCCTGATTTTTACCATTTGTTAGCTATATAAGCCTGTACAAATCACCTCGCTTCAGCTATTATAAAATGTAATATTATCTTAATAATTTATATGAAGATTATTTTATAAACTTTACACAAGTAAAATGGTATTTTAATTATATGTCACTTTCCAAACAATTGATTTTGATTTAAAAAGTAGTAGAAGGTAGAGACAGCAGAAAATCTCAAAAGGGAAATGTTACTTTTCATGTCGCTATGGAGCAGTAAACTCAAACTTAGATCTTCCGTCCAGGGTTCTTAAACACTACAGGTTCCTCCGTGCTGTCTATAACTAGGCTTAAAATGCTGACTAGGATTTTGCATTTTAATAAGAAACAAAGTTTTCAAGATAAAACTTATTTCAGTTTTATCCAGGGTTTAACCAAGTGGTTCTCAATCCGGGCAATTTTGCTCCCCCAGGGACTTCTGCAATCTGGAGATATTTTTGGTTGTCAAAACTAGAGGAGTGTTCCTGGCTCTCACGGGTAGGCGCCAGGAATGCTGCTAAACATTCTACAGTGCACACAACAGCCCCCACCACAGAGAATCATCTGGTCCTAAGTGTCAGCAGTGCCACCTTGAAAAACCCTAAGTTAACCTAATAGGATTTGCTCATATTCATTCTTTTGATTACCTATCACCTATCTACCCAGTTACCTTTTTAGTTAAATGTACAGGTAAATTCTTGCTACTGACACTATAATATGGATTTAACTCTTCCAAATGAAAGCATACTGGGGGGGGGGGGGGAGTGGGAACTATATTCTACATATGTAATCTGTATTGTATCAATTCATAAAAGAAAAATAGTGCTCATTTTATTTTTAATAAGTTTTTAACTTTGTGATAATTTTAGATTTACAGAAAAGTTACCAAGATAATATACACAGTTCCTGTATACCCCCCTTTTCCAGTTTCCCCTGGTATTAGCATCTTATATTACCATGGTACGTTTGTCAAAAATAGAAACATCGGTACATTACTATTAACTCATTTACAGACTTTACTTTTGGATTTCACCCATTTTTACACCTTTTTGTTCCAAGATTCAATTCAAGATACCATTTTGCATTTAGTCATCCTGTCTCCTGAGTCTCCTCTGGTCTGTGACAG
Organism: Rhinolophus ferrumequinum; assembly: GCF_004115265.2. Classification (NCBI taxonomy): domain Eukaryota; kingdom Metazoa; phylum Chordata; class Mammalia; order Chiroptera; family Rhinolophidae; genus Rhinolophus; species Rhinolophus ferrumequinum. Next base: position 33,629,785 of record NC_046288.1, read on the forward strand.
TTTCTCAATCTTGTTTCTCTGACCTTGACAATTTCAAGGACTGATAGTTAGGTATTTTGTATAACGTCTTTCAGTTGAGTCTGATGTTTTTCTGACTATTAGGCTGGGATTTTGAGTTTTTAGAAATCATATTCTATTTTACCAAATCCTAAATCTGTGAGATCATGTAACACAGTTATCACTTATTTGTTAGAATAAACAGAAGCTTCTAAGTTTCCTATTCTGCCAACACTGGGATGATAGGAGGACGGCAAAGATTTCAATTTGCAAAAATAATTACTCTGCAATAGCCAAAACAAAAATCTATTATATCAAAGAAACTGGCTTTAGTTAGAAAGTAAATGTCTTCAATTCCAGATGCCAACTCTGGCTCAAGGTATCAGTTCCAAAAGAAAGATGGGAACAAAGATATTTAGTCACAGATAAAACAGATAAACACTAGTACCTCAGTGTTTTATATTTTCTTGATTTGTTCATCTAATTAAAAATGTACAACAAAGAAATACAGATAACAATACTCAACTCTTGTTCATCATTGCTATTATATCCCGAATTAAATGTTGCAGAATCCACTCACCCGAGATTTCTAATTCTGCCCAGTGAGATTTTTTCCCATTGGCTACCTCCTCTGCTGACATGATGGTGTAAATTCTGCGAGGATCTGGAGGGTCATATTTTTCCTTTGGCATCCCTATTAGTCTGTAAAAAAAATAAAAGGAAAAATGGTGTGTAAGTTTTATTTTTGTCTCCCCTTGCCAGGCTACTCATTTTATACCATGAATTCTTACTGGAAGGAAAAACCTATCTGCAGCATGCTAGGCACTCACAGGAACTCAGGAACACACGCGTGAGAGAAAACTCAAGACATGCACTGACACTGGACTTTACAGTAGACATGGGGGCTGCTTCCCAAACCACCAGCCCACCCATTCCCCTCCATTCGCTGCCTTGCTTTCCAAGACAAATGACCTACACCCGTTTTATGCATGGATTCTGACTAATCTAAGAAAATCAGGTTAATCCCAGTAGCCTCCTGGTCTCAGTGATATTCAGATACCTCAAGTCTAAAACAATCAGCACGTGACATTTCCCCAGTCACACAGATTAGTTCAGAGTTATCTAACAATCACAAGGCTTACGACTCTTCTATGCTTATGGGAGAAGTTTCTCTCCTGCTGGTCATAAATGAAGGAGAATACAGCGCAGATTGTTGTTGGCAATCATCCAACTATGAGGGAACCCAGTCATAGAAGTCAGTCTAGAAAATAGAGAAAGCAAGCCAGACTCCTCACCAATCCACACCAGTAGCACTCCCAAACACTGGGCTTTTCGGATACACAAGCCAATATATTTCGCTTGTTGTTTATATTAGTTTGAGTGGTGTTTTCTGTTATTTGCAATCAAAAGCATACTGATTAGGCTGATCATATATCTTGTGTTTGTATAGGCCAGTCTTGGTATATATCTGTTGTTAGGTAATTCTTAGTATCAGTCCTTTTCACTCTCAAAAGTGTCGGATTTGGATGACGAGTTACATGGCTACCCTAGTTAAAACTAGTATTATACAGCCTTCTTCACATAACTGCCAAAATAACCACTGAACAATCATCAATGATGGCCAACTAGACATAAAACTCAAGTGGGCAGGTAGGAAGCAGATGACAAATGATGCTAAAAGTAACCATTCAAGGGGTCCAATACAAGAATTACTGCTTGGTAGTTGACAGAAAATAAAATCCAGTTCAGATCTAATAAGAATAGCAAATAAAGTCCCAAACCCAACTAAACTCCTGCATCAGTAAATTGCCTCGTAGTATTCAGTTGATTCTTTGCTCAGAATTTTAACATACACACCCCCACCCCCAAAACGAAGTATCTAAATTTGGGAGTGTTGCTAAATAGTTTAGAATCTGTATCTCAGTAAAAGAGTTACCTTCAGGTGGTCTAAAATTTGTTACATACAGAGAATAAAGAAAACTGACACGTATTGTATCATGTATCAAGAAATCAAAGCTAAGTTTTATAAGAGTACAATCAAAGCTTCCCAGGATTTTGCTCTCTTATTTCTAAAGGTAAAATAGTCATCCTTCCCACTACCTAAAAGGGGCAGAAAATGTTTTCCAGATTTGATCATCCGTTAACAGTAATTAGCTTCCAAGTTTCCAGGTTAAACCCTCTGCTTTAATATTATCATACAACTTGGGTGATACTAAACCGTATTTTATTTCCCATAAATGTCCCAGATCTTCAAACAGCACAAAGAATAAGATCATTTTCCACACGAGAAAAACCTGATTTCTACCACAGTCAGTTTATGCAAAATACTTCTGAAAATAAAATTTTTAGATAACAAGGTTTTCAGAATTTCTACTGTGCACCATAAAGCAGGAGTTTTTCTGTGGTACTTCTGCATACTAACATAAGATTCTACAAAGCCAAATCAAACAGATCCAGATCCAAAGACAAGCTACAAATCGATGACCTACAATGAGGATGGGTAAGACACACTAGAAAATCTGCAAAAACACATTTCATTAATTTTAGATCCTTTTTATAAAGCATAAAGCACAGGATTAGAGGTCAACTTAATTTGGCTGTTTTAGTCATGGTTCCCACTAGGTGATATGTTCCTTAAGGGGAGTATGAGTTATTTTTGAATGGAGGCGTATCCTTTTTATAGCTCTATGCAGTTCCTACCACATAGTAGGCATTTAATATGTATTTATACAATGGTAATATGCTTTATAATCCTAAAATCTATCACCTCCTTCCAGCTTACCCATCTCACAACCAATTAACAGTCAATACTTTTCTAAAAATTAATCTCAAAAAAACAGTAATAAACCCACATGTTCAATTTCCCTAAATATTTTTAAAATCTAGGTAGATTATTAATTGCCATCACTTCTCGCCCTCTAATTCTAATCTTGAAACAGCTAAATAAAACTATGTATTTTTTAAATTTTCGTAAGTTTCCATCTTTGTAAGTCCACTAAAATTTAAAAAATTTGTTCCAGCAAAACGGATCCATAAAATGTTTACCAATGTCTATAATACGTAAAAACCAATGTAATATTAATACTGTTATACCAAAGGTCAAAATCTCTTTTGGATTTGATTAGGAAGCCAGTAAAAATACAAGTCATTTAATGAATCTAGATTTTGATAATCTGATTGAAGCTACAACATTTGTCATTTGGGCTAACTAAGTAATTTAGTAGAGTCTATCGCTCTGGCAATCACTCCTGTCCCAAACATGAGGTTTTCAAATGCGCTTCTAAAAACTTAGAAAACTCAAGTTCAGATAACCGGTGTTAATGAATCTTCAGCCTTATTTTCCCTCTCAGTTCCTCAGCATCAACTTTCTGCCTTGAAGAAATACCACAAAAACCTATTTCAAAATAACTTAAACTATAATAATTCAAATGTAACTTAAATCTCTAAAAGTGACACTGATAATGTGGTTTCTCATATATAGGTCATTCCAAGGTTGAAATACTGGGTGACAGACACTTTTTACCTAAGAAAAAGGGATGTTTTATTTTGGAAAGTCTAACAGGTAATTCTTTTCCCTATATTCTTTTTTAAATTGATGAAAGAGACGGTTTCTTGAATGAGTTTTTCCAAGAGTTTCTAATTTCTACAATGTCTTCCAACAGTTCCCAAAAGATCCTCCTGTTACATCCAACCTAGTTTATCCTGCAGATCTTAACCATGTCACAAAGTAAACCACAGGCCCCTTCACGACACAACCTGTTAAATTTCCCAGTCTTTGACCCAATTTCAACACTATGAAAACTACTCCACCTCGCTCCCCAAACACTAACCACACGGACGTCTTTGAACCCGCCATCTACTCTCCCTCACTCCTTGGACCTCAGTCTGTCACCCACGCAGCCCTCCTGGATTCTAGCGCCACATTTCTGAGAGTAACCTACAGTCCTGGACAAAGAACCTGATTATCTCCTACTTCTTAGTTCCAACACAAACTATCCTGAAAGTAAACAAGTTTTAATCTCCGCCACTAAAAGCTGATTAATCACTACCACATAGTGAAGTTTATTCCTCAGTCTTCTGCTTCACCAAGCAAAAACTTCCAGTAAACTTATAAAATACTGACCTCACGGAAAATGTATTCCAATGTTTTTTATTTGGAATTACAAGCAATAAATTATTTAATAATTTATTACAAGCAATATTATGTATTTTGCTTGTATTGAAAAAATAAATTAGAATTTAAAAAATTACAATAATTTCATGTAATACTAGGGCTACTTTGCCTAGAAAAATTTAGCTGGAAGTTTTCAAAACTGAAATAAAATACAAGATAACTAAATAACACGCTGTTTCAATAACAGCATATTACAAAATATATATATGAAATACACCCAAATATACAACTGCTAAGGAATCCCAAATCTCAGGTTTTATACCTGCGGCTAGAAAAATAATGCAGAATAACTGACCCCCCCGCCCCCGCCAAAAAAAAAACAAACAACTGAGCCAAATCAGAGCAGACTGTAAAAGGCTAGAACTAAACTTCTTTTAATATTGGTCATCTGAAGCAGCTCACTGAAAGAACAGGAGGCTTTATAGTGCATAAAGATACAAGCCCTTATGGTGTGAAACCACAGTTTCCCTCTGAGCACCCTATTTTTAAGGTCATTTAATCTCAGTCTATAGTTCAGCACAATTAATATTATTTCATTTAGAATTCAGACTAAGAAAAAGAAAATGTTACAACCAAAGAGTGCTTCATAATGAAGCAGAGATTTCTAACTCAATGAATCCAAACTCAAAATACAAATCATTAGACATATACTTATTTCCATAGAAATAGTAAGTGATCACCTCAACATTAGTTTGCAAAGCAATCTTAGGCAGAGATGCAGATGCTACCAGAGTTCCTAAAATTGGAAAAAGACAAAATTAAGCCTACATTAGATTATTTCTGTTTACATTTTAGAGCAAGAGGTCAATGACTTATTATATTTTACATTCTCATATAAATCTGTTTTATTTTGACATTTATTCATTTCCAAAGATTATGGAACCCATTATTTGTTATTTCTTTTATACCCTCCTTGAGTAACATCCATCCTTCCCATCTGGTCTTAACCACTAAGGTCATTTTCCTTTCTGAGAAATATATCTAAGTTTACCTTCTTTAATAAAGCAAAATAACCCTTGCACTGTACTGTTTCTGTAGTTTCTATTTCCTCATCAATATCTATTTTTAACTATACACAACTATTAATCATTACAAATGTCATAAAAATTATACCTTCCCTGAAAGGGCTCACCAGCTGATAGCTAAAAAACAGCACATAGCAAATCACACTGCATTGAGTATGATCATATGGACAAAAATAAGGACTGATGGCAATCACAAAAGCTTAGAAGACACATTGAGACATATAATGACTTCATTAGCATTCCCACTCCACTTCTATACCAAGGGCCTCTGGAAGCATTTGTCTTCAAAGACATATTCAACTCAAGTCCATAAATGAAAATAATGTAAACATTCAAAAAGAACCCCAAAGTTTTCATGATATCTCCTGCCCTGTCACCACTCTAAAAACAAAACAAAACAAAGCAAAACACCATGTTTTATGATGGTAAAGTCACATTAATTAACAAATAACATTCAGACTTTTTGGAATTTCATGTTTCTGTTTAACATTTATTCAATAAATGTTTTTTGCAGACCTACTACTGCCATGTACCATGTTTCCCCAAAAATAAGACCTACCGGGAAAATAAGCCGCTGTTGTGAGCCAGACGGACACATTTAATACGTTATGACCATGTTCCAGAAGAAAAGATGACATGACTGTATTTGAATAAATGCAGATTGTTGTACATGAAAAAAATAAGACATCCCCTGAAAATACACCCTCATGCGTCTTTTGAAGCAAAAAATAATATAAGACCTGGTCTTATTTTCAGGGAAATACAGTATAAGACCCGGTCTTGTTTTCGGGGAAACACAGTATTATACCAAGCACCAGGACTTCAACAACGAACAAAATGAACAACATCTTTGCCCTCGTGTAGCTCATACCCACTGATCGTACAATACACAGGACTGACGAGGACGCGCAGATACCTCCCCAACATCCTGTATGTTACACACCCACACACACCCTCATATTTTGCTGGTGGTAAAGCAAAATGTTACCACCACTTTGGAAAACAATGTGGTATTTTCTCATGATGTTAAACAAACACTTATACAAGCTAGCAATCCCATTCCTAGATATTTACCCACAGCAAAACAATAACTTACGTTCACACAGGAACCTGCACATAAACGTCTGCAGCAACTTTATTCCCAATCACCCCAAACTGGAAGCAATCCAAATGTCCTTCGACTGATGACTAGATAAACGATGGTACAGCCATAAAATAAAATGCTACTCAGCAATGAAAAGGACTGACCACACGGACGAATGTCAAATGCATTAAGCGAAATTAAAGGACACCCTGGTTGCTTCCAAGTTTTGGCAATTATGAACAAGGCTGCTATAAAATCCTCCATGTGCAAGGTTTTGTGTGGATGTTAAGTTTTCAATTCATTTGAGTGAATCCCAAGGAGCATGACTGCTGGATGGATCACATGGTAAGAGTATGTTTAGTTTTATAAGAAACTGCCAAAGAGTCTTCCAAAGTGACTGTACCCCTGGGCATCCCACGGGCAAAGCAGAGTTCCTGCTGCTCCACACGCTCGCCAGCATTTGGTATTGTTGATGTTTTGGATTTTTGGTCATTCTAATAGATGTGCAGTATTTTGTTGTTATTTTACAAAGGGCTTTTTACATTAAAAATCTTAAAGGTATTTGACATATATTTGAAGATACATGTAAAACTTTTATATTTTAAGAAATAATCCTTGTCATAATTCTGACAACCAAGCATGCTATCAATACTGAGAAAGCTATGTTTTACCTACAGACATCTGCAAAATATCAAGGTAAATAATATTGTACTATAAAAAATAAAGATGAATAAAAAACAAGAAATAAAATTCTGCCAAAAAGAAAGGTAATTTAAAAATACTTAGATTCACAAAAATTAGTAAGTTATATAAAGAGATCACTGTCCTTTCAAATGCCCATATTTTCTTTGATCAAAGGCTGTATTTAAGCATTTTTGTGAAATGTTTAGTTATTATAAGCCTAAAGCCATAAAAGTATATTATGGCATTAAATTTATCTGAAGTTTATTCACCTGTTGCACCATAATTTTTTTCTGAAGTTTTTCCATATTCTGATTGAGGAAACTAACCTGACTTTGCTTGGGTATTAGTTTAAGCTATGACAGGGTATTTTCTTCTATAAATCACTCCTAAACACATAAATCAGTATTTTAAAAAACATTTAATATTATGAAAAATATTCTAATAAGGCAAACCATGTAAAGGAAACACTGGATGTTTTTAATTTATGGATTCAAAACATTTTCCTCCCAAAAAATATACATATACACATATATATCTGAAGCATAAAGTTTATCTTTAAAAGCATGCTTTAAGAACGGACTACCAGAAATACTTTACACTGTATTTATTCTTTAGTTGTTCAATAACTTTAATTCAAATAAAATACCCTGGGTTACTATTTCTTTTTTTCGAAGAGCCTACAGGTCACCCATGACTGCCTAAGAACAACCCCTACACCTCCAAGCAGTCATTTCCTTTCCTGGAGTAGGAAATATTTGTTTTCCCAACTACCTCAGAGAATAACATAGTAAGTAAAATCATCAGTAAGATATGTGATTTCCTGTCTCTTCTTTTTGAAACCAAAGTGCAATCACACATACAAAAAGTTTAGGCCTGGGTGTTATCCACTGGAAAACTTCCCTAAATGCCTAAATCCAAGGCATCTATATGGGCAAGAAAGGATTTTTTTTTTAAGCCATTAGTTTGAACTGTCACCAATAAAAGACGCTTTATTGACCAATCCCAGTAGCAGTAACTAAATCAAGTAGCTATACTAAAGTGAAAATATGAGAAACATCTATTGAACAAATCTAATGGCAGTCTAAAATATAAATACTAATAAAACTGCCATGGCTCTCTCCAAGAAATATTAAAGTAACAAATCACAATCTCATCACAGCACACACTGAAGTCCTCTCTAAAAAACTGGTCCTCAACCAGGTGTGATTTTTGTGCCTCAGGGAACACTTGGCACTATCTAGAGACATTTTTGGTTGTCACAACTTGAGAGAATGGTGCTAACTACATCTGATAAGTAAGGAGAGGTCATGGATGCTGCTAAATATCCTACAATGCACCTGTTAGGCCTTCACAACAAGAAATATCTTGCTCAGAACGTCCATAGTACCAAGGTTGAGAATCCTTGCAAAAAAATGACCTAAACATGAGTCCAGAATATAGTGTATGCTAAACAAGTGTTTAGAAAAGCAAGTACTACTGGGGGGAAAAAAATCGTATGATAGAGAGAAAGGGGAAAGTCAAAGGCATGAGGGTCCATATATCCATAAGTTCTTGACCAAAGATATCCTGGCCAATTAAAATTGTCTCTAAGTGCTCAGAGAAGCTGATAGGTATTCCATCAAAGGGTGAGCATCTCAGCAATTTCCAAGTGGAGACAAATAACAGGTTGTAACTACCATTCCAGGAGCACCAGTCAGGTGAAAACATTATCCATAGTGTTTTACATGTATCAATTCACTTGGTAATCACAGCTACTCTAAGTTGTAGTTATCTCTATTTTAGAGAGGTCCAGGGAACTTGTCCCTGGTTCCATGGCTAGTGGGTGGCAAAGCTGGAATTTAACCCAGGCAGTCTGGTTTTCCAGCCCTAGTCTTATTCAATACACGACACCGCCTCATATGCTGGACCTGGGAAAGTCTGAGGACAGCAAGAGAACAGAGAGAAATTTCACAGAAACTCAGTGTTTTCCTGAGTACGAAGCAGCAGCCGTCTTTAGCGGCTGGGTGTTGAGCAAAGGAGCTAAGACCCAGCACATAGAACTAACTAGAGAACTGCTCAGTATCACAAGACAGATAAGCTCTCGGGTGGGGAAGTGTGTGTGGGGATGTGTGCATGAATTTGTTATGAATTTCACTAAAATAAAGTGTGTATACCACAAAATTGACAAATAATAATAAAATATACTTTACCTATTATTATAAATTCCATACAGCCAGTTGACTCTCACAGAATATTTTAGTTGATTTGTTGCTGTACTTTTGTCTCTGTAGCCAACTTACAGTTGCAACTTACAAATGAGTACATCAAATGAGTACATGAATGATGGTTAATAATTTGTTTCATTTACATTAAAAAGATAAAAGTGAAAACAGCAAAGACTTATGTCAGAATTTCACTTGTTTGTCTAATGACATGAGCAATTTCTTTGCTGATAATTGATAATGGTTGTCTAATACTGGAAGAATATCTCAATTTTTTTGTAATATCACAACAGACTTAGAACATTAATTGAAGTTTAATCTGGATTATTAATATTTCCTCCATCACTTTCTTAAGACTAGACAGTAAACAAATTAAGCTCTATTTGTAGCATTTGCCTGTTCCTGTGGTCGAATACGCCCCCCTGCATTTGTGGTACAAAATCTTCCACATGAATGGCAGGTTTCAAGCTGTCAACAGGATGCCCAGTAACATAGCATCATATTGAATTTGCGATGTAAAAAACCTCAAGCACAGATAATAGTAAAATATAGTAAAATAATTAGCAAGTGATGAGTTTTGAGTATTTATCTTTGTTTCTAATATGACTTAATTTTATGTTATACAATTTAATCTTTAATAGGTTGTACTGAATAGCTTTCAAAATTCTTGACAAACTAACAACTGGCTCAAATCAGCACAAGCCAACTCTAGCATACCACTGTAAGTATATGAAATCTTGCTTTCCCCTCTGCTATAGATTCTCGGTTCCTTGGAGTCAATTCTGCTTCACTGAAAAATTCAAATCAAAGATCAACTTGCTCTGTGCTGTACCTAGCAAAACTTATTTACTTTTCCCACACCACCTTCGTTCATTCATTAAGTAGCAAGACTAATGAGTTGTTCTTCATTTATAAGAACGTACACCTCCTATTATATGAGAACAGAATTAAAATTTTAGAAACAGAAGGAAACAAAGATCATACAAAGTCCAGTAGTTCTCAATCTTAGTTAGCCTTTAAGGGAGAAACAATACAAATTCTACACAAACTCTTCTATAAGATTGACGTGAACTTTATCCTAACACCAAAACCAAAGACAGCACATGCAATGTTTTTTTTTAAATTTTAGCAAATCGAAATCTAGTAACATGTAAAAAGGATGCTATATCAAATCAAGTGATAATTATTCCAGGAATGTAAAGTTGTTTAAAATTTTTTAAAAATTGATATAATCCACCTATATCCAAACTAAAATTATATGCATGATCATTTCAATAGGTGCATAAAAAGCATCTGAAAAAATCCAACCGCCATTCCTATTTAAAAAGAAAACACTCTCATTTAAAAAATAAAAGGGAATGTACTCAGTCTGACAAATGGTATCTCTGAAAAACCTATAGCTAACATAATGATACTTAACAATGAAATTATGAATGCTTTCCTGTTAAGATCAGGAACAAGGCAAAGATGTCTGCTCTCACTTTTATTCAACTTTGTACTGAAGTTTCTAGTCCATGCAATCTGACAAGAAAAAGATATAAAAAGCATTAAGTTTGGAAGGAGGAATTAAACCCATCCTTATTCTTAGACAAGATTGTGTATATGTGGAAAATCCTACAGGATCTACAAAAAAGCTACCAGAACTAATGAGTAAATTTAGCAAGATTGCAGGATACAAGATAAATATATCCCCCAAATCTACTGTATTTCTATATACAAGTAACAAGCAATCAGAAACTGAAATTTTAAAAATATCATTTATAATAGCATCAAAAATTATAATACGTAGGGATAAATATGAAAAAGGATGTGCAAGACTTGTATACTGAAAACTACTATACATTGCTGATAAAAAAGAGCTAAATAAATGGAGACATACATCGTATTCATATAGAAGACTCAACATTGTTAAGATGTTAATTTTCCCCAAATTGACTTATAGATTCAACGCAATCCCAATCAAATCGCAGCAGGTAGTTTCTATAGAAATTGACAAGCTTATTCTAAAATGTACGTGGACATACCAAGGACTTAGAACAACTTTGAAAACAAAAAATAAAATTAGACAAGTATGTACACTGCCTGATTTCAAGAGTTACTATTAAGCTACAGTAATCATGGCAATGAGATATCAGCATAAAGATAAATAGCTCAAGAGAACAGAACAGAGAGTCTGGAAGAAAATTCACATGTGTATATTTTCAACAGAGGTGCCAAGGCAATTCAGTAGGGAAAGGAAAATCTTTAACAAGTAGTGCTGGAACAATTAGATGGCCATATTCAAACAAATGAACTTCAACGTTTATCTCACACCATATAAAAAATTAACTGAAAATCAGCAACATGCATTGACATGTACTATTAATTCACTTAGTAATCACAACTACTCTAAGTTGTAGGTGTTTTCATTATCTCTATTTTAGAAAGGCACAGGTAACTGCAAATGTAAAAGGTAAAATTATAAACCATCTAGAAGAAAACATGGTAGAAAATCTTAGTGATCATGAGTTTGGCAAAGATCGAAAATAACAGAACAAAAGCATGATCCATAAAACAAAACTTGATAGGATGAACTTCATCAAAATCAAGAACTTTTGTTCTTTGAAATACATTAAGAAAATGAAAAAAACAATCCACAGACTGGAAAAAAACTTTTGCAAATGACATGTGTGATACAGAATGTATATCCAGCATAAACAACGAGCTCTCAAAACTCAGTAAGAAAACATTTTAATGGACATTTTTATACTTCACCAAAAATGATAAATGCAAATAAGCACATAAGATGTTCAAAGTCATGAGGGAAATGAAAATTAAACCACAATGAGATACCACTACACATTTATGAGAATGACTACAATTAAAAAAGATTGACCAGGCAATAACGCGGAACTGGAACGCTCATATACTGCAGATAAGAATGAAAAACAGCAAGCTTTGAAAAACAGTTTCACAGTCTCTTAAAAAGTTAAATATATACCTATCATATGACCCTGATATTCTACTCCTAGACATTTACCCAAGAAAAATGAAACCATATGTCCACTCAAAAGACTCAATTGACCCCAAATGTTCTTAGTTTTATGTGTAATAGCCAAAAAATGGAAAAACCCAAATGTCTATCAACAGGCTAAAAGATAAATAAAATGTGGTAAATACAAACAATGAAATATTACTCAGCAACAAAAAGGAATGACCTATTGATACGCATGACATGTATAAACGTCAAAATAAATTTGCTGAGTGAAAGAAAACAATTTTGATAATTTCAGCAAACTGTTTCATATGCTAATTGATTTTTTTAAAAAATTGACCTAGAAGCAAGGTATTTGTGGAGAAGGTCCACACAGGTCTTGATTTTAAAACAGCCCATATATTATATAGCATAATCCTATATATTAATAAGTTGGTAATACGTTCTCACTTATCTTCGTATGTGTAGCCCCCTCAGAAATCCCAAGATGACAAGTATAACTCTAGCAGGATGTATTCACATGGATAGATGATAGTTTGGCTACAGACCCAGGAACACCCAAACTCTCATACTGTATCATCCCCCTAAACCCTGAATCTAAGTAACCTGATTGGAGTACATAGTCATTCAGAAACAGTTCATGTTTCTGACACAGGAACAACAAATGTAACCCCCGTTACAATGCAGCTTACTATTCAACAAACTTAGAGATAACACGAGGGAAACTGTTCCCATTTCGCTAATGAATTCTCACACTAGCAGTTCCTCTCTTTCCTTTCCTACTTCAGCCACTAACACAGACACTAACAAAATAAACAAGAACAATGGTTTGGGATGTTTTTATTTGTATTCTTGTCCTCCAAATTCTGTCAGCCTAACTCCAATAGCATTCACATCCCTCTGAGCGATAAGATACCCAGGTAAGCAAGAATAAAGCCACAGAAGAACAAAGTTTCCACCTTCTTAGGCACTCAGGATGCTCTTATGTAGTTAAGAAGGATCTATCCAATACATCTGGCATGTGTTCATGGATAAATGTGCAGTCATCTGTCTACTGTCTGCATTCCCCTTCACATACTGATCATCAAAGGTCACTCGCTGTATTGGAACACTTCAAATTCTCCTTTGAATTCGCCTCCTTTCCACTATAGTTAACATACTAAAGTTAAGTGGGAGGGGAAAAGACAAAACCAGGAGTATTATATTCACAAAGATGTCTACAACTTAAGACCAGAAAGTTCACCGCCAAGTATGCTCCTAAAATTGGAAATCAATAACAAGTATTGCCTTTGGGCAATTTCTTTGGAAAAGCATTCTCCTAACCCAATTGTCTGTGCAATGTGAAAGATGAGTACACAAGAATACACAGCACAGTCTGTTTCTTCAGAATCACCAGAAACGAAAACATCTCTGCTGCTATAAATTCAAGCGTAAATATGTTCAAGACCCAAAATGAGACAAGTTGCAAGAGTCACAGATTATCTAGATATACCACATTGTTAAAAAAAAATAGGCCTATCAAGAGTATGAGCGTTCCATATCACTCAAAGTAACAAATCCACTAGAAAAACTGGATTCAGTCCAACTATTTAAATGTGAAAAAAGAAAACTGAAGTTATATTCTAATACTTCATACAAAACAGAAGTATCTGTTTCTTTCTTCCACCTTTCAATTTCAGGCCCTGCCGCTCTAGTGATTTATAAAATCAAAGAAGTAATATTTCACAAATATAATGTGTTAAGTTAGTTGATGTAAGCAAAATATTGTCTGTGTATTAACTAAAAATGCTGTAGTGTGTCAAGAAAATATAAACATTAATTCAAGAAGTTGTTCTGTTTCTATTACTAGGAAAGTGAATTGGGTAAATATTTAAAAACTAAGGATTTAACTAATAAATCATTTGAATAATGAATAGCTTTTCTAATTATTTTAGCTTTTCTATTTCTTTGGAGAATAATTTAATTATATCTTAAATCCAAAGTTGACTGATAATGAAAGTCTAAGACTAACCATAACAGCTGTCCCATACTTTTGACTTGAACCAAATAATACAACGCTTCAGAGTTAGATGCACACAGAAATATATACACAAAAAGGTGTTAAAACTAGTTTTATTTTATCTGAGAACTAGGGTTTAGAATTTGGAAAAACCGTATCTAAATCTACAAGACTCCATGAAAAACAGTGGCGTAAAACAGAAAAACCTTAGTAACAAAACTCTGTCTGGGATAAAACTTGATAAGGCACAGAGAAAAGCTCCATCCAGGAAAGGGTTCTAAGGTGCCAGCAACTTAATTATGAAAGAATTTAAAAGGCAGGGTCAATTCTGACTCACATTGATCTGAAACAGATAGCATTAAACAATAGAGCTAATCCTTAACTTTCTGGCCTGACTAAATGCCTAAGGAGAGTACCCACTCTCCTCGCACGGATGCCTGCCAAGAAGGTGGTGCTTTGTACTGAGCGGAAAAGATTTGAAGGGAAGGGGTGTCAGCTTTAAAATAGTTCCTAAAATAGTTGCTTACAAGGATAAAGAGAACTTACAAAGGCTTTGAATCTAGCTTGGTTCCAGGAAAAGGATACTTTGGCCCTATGTGAAAGAAAAAACCAGCCATTGTAAAATACAGATACCCAGATTTTGTCAGCAGAAGGAAGAGGATTGTTCATTTCCCACAAAGGTAGCAGAGCCTTTAACTTGGATTCCTCGTTTTTCCTGGCAGGTAGACACACTGCAAAAGCAACAAAGCAAACTAAATATAAAACTCTTCTGAATTTCAATCCTGTGGTCAAAATGCCAACTTCACAAACTCATCAAAGGTCACAGAGGAACAAATTTCCTGTTTTGTTACTTAAACTTATTACCTTCCTCCTTAGCTAACCAATACAGAACTTCCTTCTTCTTGTTTTGAGGCTGACAAAATGAGGACAGTATACTTACAACATACTAGGAACAATAGGCAGTTAGTTACCCATTCAAGGAACAGAATTTGATATGATTTTCTAAAACCCAGTTGCGAATAATCCATGTCTATTATTTCTCCATTTGAGTAAGAACTAAATAAATATTTTCATTAACAATTTTTTAAAACTTTATTTTGAGGTTTTACAAAAAGAGATAAAGAAAATGTAATGCTTTACAATCATTTATCAAAAATCTATTATTTTTAATTAGAACTGTGAAACCTGCACTAGAAACTTTATAGTCTATGAAAGATGAGAAAAATGTAAACAGTGACTGTTATATTATAAATATTTATTTCCCATCTCTTTCTAAAACGTATTTAAAGTTGCTTTCCACAAAGGACATATAACTGCTTACAAACAATTGTAATTTAATCAAGAAATGTGTATCAATTCCATAGAAAAGCTACTAAGAAGAATAAAACGCAACTGGAGCGGTTCTTGACCAGGTTGACGATTACCTGTGAAACGTGCTGCAGGTGCTGTAATTAGTAACTAATAATAGGAACAATGAGCTAAATTTGTATACAAGTTATATACACGATACAAACGCACTATGCATGTTACTATTGCTATCCCTATCCTGTGACTAGCATTCTAACAATGAGAAAAAGGAAGAGTTACAATTATCTCAAAGATACTCTAAATAATGATGGCTACATGTTGCCTATGCACGTACCACCCTTCGTGTATGTTATATGGCTTTATGAGTCCTCATCCTATTGAAATCTGGCTGTCTCTCTTATCACTCCAATGAAAACTGTTCTCATTAAACATAAATAACTTTGAATTACTAGCAATTTTTCAACCCCCTTTTCAGTCAGCACTCATCCTGTATGGCGTGTCTGGTATTGAAAACTGAGGACCACCCTCTATTTCCTGAAACTTTCCCGCCCTCGTCTTTTGAATCAGGTTTTTAAGTTGGCTGACAGAAGACAGAGTATATGAGTGGGACAGAGACAAAACCATGCGCTATATGCGTAGTCTGTGTCCAGATATTGTGCTAGGCGATTTGCATGCATTATCACATTTAATTTCACTAAAATTATGAACTATATATTATTAATTGCCATTTTACTGATGAAGACGTTGAAATGCAGAGAAGTTGTGAAACATCCAACACTTATCGTAGCTAATAAGTGACTGGAATGGAATTTGAACATGGGTCAGTCCAACAACAAAACCGAAGCTTCTTCTAATTAACTATGAAAAGTTTAATTTTAGACATTTTTAGAAGAAAATGCAGAATAATCATCTCATAATGGAGTACAGAAAATTTTTCTAAGCAAGGTAAAGACCTAAAGAAAAAGAATGACGAATTAAACAATATAAAAAATTTTTAAGTCCATAAGAAAAGAGTGAAGTCATAAAACCAAAAGATAAAGAGAAAATTGGAGCAAAAAGTCTCTGTAGTATTTATAATAGATAATAAGGTAATGTGTCTAAAATATAAACATCTTTTACAAATCAATAAAAAAAAAAAAAAACGTAAACACCCCAGTAGAAAAATTGGGGGTAAAGGTCATGATGAGGCAAACGACAAAAAAATAAAAACAGTGGTCAAAAAAAAAAAAAAAAAAGAAAAGAAAAAATATACCTCCTCTATTAATAAAATAAATGCAAATTAAAAAAAATAAATGATATGCTATATATATTCTTTATTATGTCTCAGAATGGCAAAGATTAATCATGTAAATAAGAATTTGGGGAAATAGGCATTCATTACACAACTGGTGGTTCTAATATAATTTTACACAACATTTCTAAAGGGCAATCTGACAAACCAACATTTTAAATGTGCAATCATTTTAATCCGGCAAGTCTACTTCTAGAAACTTATTCTTTAAAAAAATGTGCAAGGGTGTATATACAAGACTTTTCTCTGCATTAGTGTTGATAATCACCAAAACTAAGGAAACCAATTGCCAATAAAAAGGGGACTGAATTACGGCACATCAATAAAATGGATTACAATTCAGTTATTAAAAAGCATATGGTGTGGAAATCTAAAATGATGCAACTGTGGAAAAGTCTGTCAATTTCTCAAAAAGTTAAACACAGAATTACCATATAAACCAGTAATTCTACTCCTAGTTATATACCCGAGAAGTAAAAATATATGTCCACACAAAAAAATGTACATGAATGTTCACAGCAGATTTATAATAGCCAAAAAGTGAAAACAACCCAAATGTCCATCAGCTGATGAACAGATGAACAAAATGTGGTCTATCCACGCAATGGCGTATTATTCTGCCACAACAAGGAATGAAATAGTATTACATGTTACAACATGGAATAATCTTGAAAACATTACGTAAGGTGAAAGAAGCCATACACAGAAGGTCACATATTGTATAATTCTGTTCATATGAAATGCCTAGAATAGGCAAATCCACAGAGACAGTAGACTGGTGGTTGCCAGCGGAATAGGCAAATTGGAACTGCTAATAGCTAAGAGCTTTCTTTTAAGGTGATGGAAATATTCTGGAATTAGATAGTAGTGGTATTCACAACAGTGAAATTACTTCAAAATGGTGAATTTTGTGTTATGTGATATACATCTCAATTTTTCAATGCTATAAATTTTTCAAAGCATGAGGCGTATCTGCTGATGGGGAAAAATGGCCATAATATGATGTTAAGTGAAAAAGTAAGTTTAAAAAAACAGTGTAACAATATGATTCTACTTATGTATGTTTATATAGTTATGTAAGTATATATTGCCCAGAAACAGAAAATGGTACCATATATATTATACTAACAGTCTTGATCACCATGACATAGGATAACCAGAAAATTATGCTCAATATCATTTTATTTTTCTTACAAAGAACACATATTATTTCCAAAAGCAGATACGAAAAAAATTACCATCTGCAATAAAAGTACAGTACTATAACAAAAATACACAGAATAGATTTAAGCCAGGAGACAATACAAGCAAAGATTATTAAGCTGGGGTCCATAAACATCAGAAAATCTATGAATTTGTATAGGAAAAAAAATTACAACAGTATTTTCACTTATCTCTAATTAAAATGTAGTACTGCTTTCAATTAGACCTACTTACCATAATATTAGACAACCTACCATAATATTTACAGTAACTGATTTGTCACTAACACAAATTATATTTTATATCAAATATAAATATATTTTTATATTATAATTGTTACATATATCTCAAAATAGCTTTTATATATATCACTACTTCAAATATATATGTCACTGGATATATATCATCTATATACAGAGGGTGCCAAAAGAATGTTTACACATTTTTAAGAAAGGAAAAAACAGTATTAAAATTGTAATACTCAATATATACCAATAACAAAAGATGCATGCAAGTCACGTATATCCATTTTTTTGGCACCCCCGGTATCTCACCACTTCAAAATTATGGTAGTTATTAGACTCACTGCTAGACCTTGTTATTTGAATGCATTGATAAAGGGGCACATGTAGTAGTATATCAAAAATTTGTTTTTATATATTCTCGTTTTCAATACATCTTATTTTCTTTCATGGACTAAAATCATTATTCTAAAAAGGCTCTACAGCCTTCTCCAGACTGCCCAAAGGTCCACAGCACCATCGTCCAGCCACAACCAAACAAAGCACCCAGGCATTAGAGTCAGGAAAGGAAACCAATCATGAGGATAGTATTCTCATCATTCAGACATAAAGTAATTAGGCCCTGAATTCAGGCAAAAATGGAAATTATTCCAATTTTAATCAATTTGTCTAATACAAAATTCGTAATTTTCTTCCCTAAATTGTTTCCTGATTTCTCAGTCATCTCTGACTTCTTCATACTCAATCACCAATGTCACTTTAAAGCTTTCTTTTCTATCCGTTGACACAAATCTATTTCTTGACTTATACTTTCAGATTTTAACTCTAAGAGCCTCCCTCCTCTCATTCTGATCTCAAGAGATTCTGCATACTTCAACCAGACTAATCTTCTTAAACAATTGTTTTCAAACTGCTACCAACCTGCTCAAAACCACTCGATGTTTCCGATGTCTTTAAAAATAGTATTGATAATTATAAGATTCTAGAGATACATTTGCAGTAACTATTAATCAAAACTATTATATAGGTATGCCCTACAAAATGTCATCTAAAACGTTACAACATAAAACTCAGGTAATTAGTAATAAGAAAAACTCAATTTATGGAGGTGAAAAAAAAAACAACACTTGCTGCTCTAGAATTGAACCCAGGATAAAATTTAATTCCTTACCCAGGCATCTGAACCCCTCCATAATCATCATGCTCCAATTTACCTTGTCAGCCTTGTTCCCACGGAAACTCTGGAAGTTAACCAGAAATTAAATCAATTTCCCTCTCACGCTTGAATCTAGACTCATGTCTTTCTTCTAGTACATACCTGTTTATGTAATTTCTACCACTTGTCATGCCATTTGATTATTCATTCATTCAATAAACAGTTACTAAGGCTGTAATATATACCAAACACTTAGTACATAGTAGGGGTTTAACTATGTAGGTTAAACCCCTACTATGTAGCAAACACTAGGTCTTTAAAGGTGAGGTATCTCTGCCTTTAAAAACTCAGTCTAACGGAAAAGCAGAGACATAAATAAATTAGGTAAACACAAGACAATGTGGTAAATGTTATGAAAGGGGAATGCACAGGATGCTAAAAGAGCACAAAGAGCATCAAGCAAAGACTGGAAGTGTCAGGAAAGGTTTCCCAGAGTAGGGAGCCCCTGAGGTGAATGAATTACGAGTGTTAAAGTCAGTGCGGTCCTAAAAGATAAGGTATTGTAGGCACATATAAAGCACAAACCAGGCTATAACTCACTCAGTACAGCCAGGCTAGGGAATATGTTCAAGAGAAAGAAGTAGTAATAAATGATAAAACCGGAGAGGTACGCAAGGACAAGATCAGGAGGCCTTACATACAATGCTATGAAATCTCCACTTTATTCTAAAAGCAGTAAGCGGCAGTGGGATATCCTGCAAAGTACACAGGTTCAGGGATTCTAATGACCTAAATCTGAATTCCGAGCTCTGACATTTACTTTTTACATGACTTGATCAAATTTGCCTCTCTTAGCTTCAGTTTCCTCAACTATAAAATAGGGAATAATATCAATTTTGCCAGAATTCTAACAGGAGGTTAATTCGTGTAAATCTCCTAGCACAGGGCTCAGCAAACTATAGCTTGGTTGGCCAGTGATGAATGGTTTTACATCTTTATAGGATTGTTAAAAGAAAAAAAAAAAGAAAAACTACAACAAAAACATAAAGAATATAGGACAGAGATCTTATGTGACCCAAAAAGCCAAAATACTACATATGGTCCTTCACATTAAAACTTGCCAATTCTGGCCTTACACATAATAAGGCAACCAAAAAAATAGTAACTAATACATTGAAGGATTTTATGTAGGGAATTTAAGCAATGTCCAACGAATTTTACAAGGATTTCTCTGGTGACAAGGCATACAAAGGAAAAGAAGTTAAAGGCGCAGTAAAGGATGTTGGGAGATAAGCTAGCAGGATGTTGCAATAATCCACTAACCCTTTCCTTCCTTCTTCTACCCATAAAGGTGAGATCCACTTCTACACCTTCTTTCTTTATCCCTGCAGGTTACAAACCCATATTTTCTGTACTTCTTAGCTATTTGTCTGGGGTTAAATCCCCTATAAGTAAGTAGTATAACAAGTAAGTATTTTGGAGTCAAACATCCTGTTTTAAATATTGGTAAAACCAGCACTGGCTTTTCCTATATTTAAGACATTATTTAACTTGTATGTCTCCTAATAATAAGGAACAGTAATAGACAACACATATGGAATTTCTTAGTTCAGTTTTGTTTTTTACCATGGATGTGCCACGTACTATTCTAAGCACTTTATAGGTATTGTTTCATTTAATCCTCTCAATAACCTTGTAGGGACTATTATCTTCCTATTACAGATGGGGAAACTGAAGCATGAAGAAGTTAAATGAGTTTCCCAAGAGCTGAAAAGTGAAGGATCCAAAGTTCACATTCTCAACTAGATATAGAATGAGAGTCATGCTGTCTAAATCAACGGATTTTTGAGAAGACTAATTTAGATTACATATTTAAAGGGTAGAGGACGGTTTTTCACATTCCTTAGTACGCAGTAGTCCAATAAATATTAGTTCCATTTCCTGGTAGAAAAGACTATATATTCTAAAATTTTTTTTAGTCCCCAGAACCCTGAAATAGCAGCTTATAGCTATTAGATGCTTAATACTAATGTGATAGATATACTTTTGGTAATTAAAATTATTGTACTATATCAAGGCTATCATTGTGTGTAATTCAGAATATATTATTTCATAAATTTATATGTAGATGCTGCAGAAGACTGCACTAAATATGAACCTATAGCAGAACGTACCCTGTCAGATTTTTGGTTTTGTTTTGTTTAAATATAAACATTAAGATCAGACAGTAATGAACAAAAATGTAAAGGCCCCAACAGTCTTTGTGCAGAGACATTAAGGTTGGCATATACTAAATTTAGGTCTATTCTCTTGGTAGTATTTGTAAGTGGTATTATGTACTCTGATCTATGTTACTCATTTAAGGAAGCTAAGTAATTTGGGAAGAGAAAAATAAGATTCTAAACTGTAAGATTACAGAGAGGTTCTCTGTGCAAAAGACAAATGTAAGGAAGATAAAGTGTTATAACTTCTATTTTGTGTCACCAATTTCTGTTTTTAATAAATGAAAACAATATGAAAGCCCCAAATTACTCGGTGTCTATTCAGTATGAATGACGAGTCTCTCGCGTAACAAACTGCACTACTTGTTCCTTCGAAAAAAAAATCACAAATAAATTTTTATCTGTAATGAGATTTTAAAGTAGACTGATAAAAATTAATGAAAACTAACAGTCCTTCCACAAAAGAGAATAGAAAACAAAAACTCTATTACCACTTTCCAATTCTGCCTTAAGAGGAAGATTCTTAGCTAAACTCAAAGTTATTTAACTTCTGAGACTTACAACATGAAGGACAGAAATAAAATAAAAATAAAAATACTTGTCTGATCAGAATGTGGCTGCATGAAAACACAATTAATGTTTCAAAAATTAAACAAAGGGTAACCACCACATCAAGTGGTGAAACATAACCTTACTTTGTAAAGCAAAATTCCCTAAGAAAGCTATCAAATTCTTAAAAAGCTTTAAAAAGCCAAAACCTATGATGTTGAATTACTTCCAGGAAAAAAAGTAAGGTGACAGCCAGGTTCAAAGTAAATATGGAATTCTTCATTAATCATATCCTCAATGTCACAAAGATTTGCTCCCTTCTTTTTATTTCTATGATTAGCACTTCTTTATGATTTCATATTCTCTCTGCTTCCTGTGTATCCCCCTCCAACCTAATTACCAAACTGATCAAAAAATTCTCCACGGTTTTTAAAATGTTTTTCAAAAGAAACAGTATTTTCCATTCCTCAAGAAATCTGAATTATTCAAAAAATATTCAGTAAAGGATTAAGTGCTTGCCATATGTGTATATGGATTAAAGAGAACATTAAAGGAGTAGGGATGGAAGAGAGAAAAGGAGGGGGGGAAAGCTAGCCCCTCTTTTCCAAACAAGTTAAACATTATTATTGCCACTCACTACTGCACACAGCGTCTTCACTTTTCTAATCCATATTTCATACTTCCATAAAAACTCATCCTTAAAACCCCTTCATGATAAGACTCAAACTAGGAATAGAAGGGAACTTCCTCAACATGATAAAGGGCTTCTGTGAAAACCCCACCACTAGCATTATACTTAACAGTGAAAGACTAAAGGCTTTCCCAAGATCAGGAACAAGACAAGGATACTGCTCTAGACACTTCTTTTATTTATTTATTTATTTATTTATTTATTTATTTATTTATTTATCTAGACACTTCTTTTCAACAATGTGCTAGAGGTTTTAACGGGCAATTAGGCAAAAAAATGAAATAAAATGTATCCAGATTAGAAAACTAAAACTACATTATTTACAGGTAACATGATTCTTGTTATACAGAAAATCCTACAGAATCCACTAAAAATCCATTAGCACTAATAAAAAAGTTCCTCAAGGCTACACAAAATATAAAATCAATACACAAAAATAAATTGTTTTTATACACTTGCAATGAACACCCCAAAAATGAAACTAAGGAAATAACCATTTATAATAGCATCAAAGGACACCATCAGCAAAGTGAAAAGACAGCTCACTAAATGGGGGAAAATATTTGCAAGAATAAAAGACTAAGATATTTTGGAATAAATGCAACAAAAGAATTGTAAAGCTTATACTCTGAAAACTACAAAACATTGTTGAAATAAATCAAAGAAGATCTAAATAAATGGAAAGATCCCATGTTCGTGAATAGGAAGACTTAATGTTGTTAAGATGGCAACGCTCCCCAAATTGGTCTACAGATTTAACACAATTCCTATCAAAACCCCAGCTGGCTTCTTTGCAAAAATTGACAAGCTAATCCTAAAATTCATATGGAAATACAAGAGACCCCAAATAAAAGAATCTTCAAAAAGAAGAACAAAGTTGGAGGACTTACATGTCTCAATTAGAAAGCTACAATAGTCAAGACAATACTGGCATAGGGAAAATCATATAGATAAAGGGAATAAAATTGAAAGTCCAGAAATAAACCCTCACACTTAAGGTTAATTGATTTTCGACAAGAGTGACAAGACGATGCTATAGGGAAAGAATAGTCTTTTCAACAAATGGTACAGGGACAACTGGGTATCCACATGCAAAGGAATAATGTTACTACTCCCCACATCAGGCCATAACAGAAATTAACTCAAAATAGATCAAAGATCTAAATGTAAGAGCTAAAACTATAAAAACTTAGGACAAAACAGAAGGGTAAATCTTTATGACCTTAGATTAGTAAATGGTTTCTTAGATATGACACCAAAAGCACAAGCAACAGAAGAAAAAATAAATTAGACTTCATCAAAATTAAAAACTTTCATTCTTCAAAGGACACCATTAGCCAAGTGAAAAGACAGCTAACTGAATGGGGGAAAATATGCGCAAATCATGTATGTGATAAGGCACTTGATCTATAATATACAAAGGACTCTTCCAACTCAGTAATAAAAAGATACACAGCAATTTACAAATGGGCAAAAAATATGAATACATATCTCAAAAAAAGGAATACAAACGGTCAATAAGAAAATGAAAAGACACTCGCATCATTAGGGAAATGCAAATCAAAATCACAATGAGATAAGATACTACTTAACATCCACTAGGAGAACTATGATCAGAAAGGCAGATAACAAATGTTGGCAAGGATGTAGAGAAACTGGAGCCCTCACACGCACTGTTGGTGGAGATGTGAAATGGTGAGGCGGCTTTGAAAAACAGTCTGGAAGCTTGTCAAGAGTTTAAACATAGAAACACCATATGATCCAGCAATTATACTCCAGTGCATATACCCAAGAGAAATAAAAACTATACATTCAAAAACTACACAATTGTTCATAGCAGAATTATTTACAATAGCCAAAAAGTAGAAACAACCCAAATGTCCATCAGCTGACAGATAAACAAAATGTGGTATATCCATACAATCGCATATTATGCAGCCGTAAGAATGAAGCACATAACACGGATGAACCTGGAAAACAGGGTAAGTGAAAGAAGCCCGTGATAAAAGATCACATATCATATTAAGATTCCATTTGTATGAAATATCCAGAAGAGGCAAAAATATAGTCAGAAAGCAGATCAGTGATTGCCTAGAACTAAGGGGATGGGAGAATGACGGGTAACAAAGAATACAGGATTTATATTTCAGGTGATTAAAATGTTCTAAAATTGTAGCGATGGTGGCACAAATGTGAATAAACACTACTGAGTTATGTGTTTTAAATGGACTAGTTCTATGGTAAGTGAATTATATCTCAAAAAAAGCTGTTACCGAAAAAGAAACCTCTAAACTGTAAGTAATCCCTGATCTATCACCATTCCATTTTGTTACTCCCTCTCAGGATGTCTGAAACACTGTATAGTGACCTGCACTTGTTTGTTCACTGATTTGAAATAACTAAATTATGTTTTATCTCCCTTACTCATAAGCTATAAGTTTCACAAGAGTTTCTTCTACTTCTTTCATAATTCTCTTTAGAACTGAGTATATAATAATGGGTACAGAATGGGCCCTTGAATAACGTATTTAATTTTTAAATGTAAAATATTAAAAATATTTGCCATGGAGAAGTTAACTAGACTACTAAAAAATCTTCTTCTCGGGGAATACAGGTATATATATAAAACTTCCGAGATCCCTAACCAAACTCTTCAGAATAAAAATAAGCATAGGTGGACCAGAGAGCTGAGGTTTCACATTACAAGAATACTAGGCAATGAAAGATAAGGTGTGATTCAATTAAAATTAAAGTTGTCCAGAGATAAAATGCATTTAATTATTAGAGGTTTAGTGTTAGTGCAGTTAGTCAAAGAAAGTTGTAGTAGTTTCATCATGAAACATGAGCTCAAGTTAATAATTAAGCCTTTACTTGATGTTTACTTGATAATTTTATTGTTCTTTCTGGGTTAAGGCTCACATATATTAATTACAATGACTTCAGAATTATAAAAAACGGCAACAGCAAACAATAAAACACTGTAAGGTTCATGTAAATGATATTTCTTTAGTGTATAAGGTAATAATAATAATAATGCTTATCTCAACAGCAAAAGAAAATTCAAAAAATGTGTTTCCCATGGAACTATACCCCAGAAACTGAAATTCAAACTTAACTGATGTATTATAGAATTGTACACTTGAAACCTACGTAACTTTACTAATCATTGTTACCCCAATGATAAAAAAACAAAAGTCGACTGATTTCAAAGTATAAAAAGAAACAACTCAAACAGCAAGAATCCAGTAGGCCACAATGACAATCAATAACCGGATAGTAAAGGAGAGATCCACTAATGGTTATAAAGTACATTTGTAATGTTCTCTGTAAAATTTGTATCTTTAAATAGCTGAAGTTCAGGTGTTATTCAAATCCATCATAGAAGAAACCTCCTTCTTCTCTCCTCCTCCTCCTGAGGTTCCTCCTCTTTCCTTTCTCTTTCCTTTTCCCCTCGCCCCAATTTTATTCTTTGAAAATGGAAAGCAATTTTTAAGTATTATAATTCATTTTTAGACATAATTTCATAAATATATGCTATCATCTAAAATAACATCATGAAATGCCCCAAGCTGTCCACTCTCCAAGACTACATTCCCATCCCCCTTGCGTTAAAATAGAACTGTGACAAATTCTCACCAATGAAATGTGGGCAAATGTTTGTCATTTTAAGGCTGTAGGTTCTTAAGAAATGTGAGAAGCAGGCAGGGCTCCGAGGCCTTATGTGGAGCTATAAGATATAAGGAGTCTGGGCCCCTCAATTACCACATGGAGGAAAGTCACAAGCCTCCTAACCAGGAGCACCTGCACTGCACTGTTATGTGAGCAAAATATAAACTTGCATGTGTTAAACCACTGAAATTTTGGAGTGTATTACCCTATTGGTATTACCCAAAGTAATACATGCACAAAGTCTTAAGTGTTTCAATTCCTCCTAATTAAAGACATTAACGGGGATATTTTGGAAAGATTGTTTAAAAGCCCATTTAAGTAACATTACCTTTTAAAATCTAAACAATTGCCACCTTGATTTTGTTGTAATGTAACTCCTTTAATTTACACAATGATAGCATAAGCAGTTCCACTGTTAACAATAAATTTCACTGTCTACATATCTTAATATATTATTAGTTCAGTATCATCTATTTTCATATTACAGAAATGTTTTCCTCAATTCTCCCAAATTAAAAAACAAATGGTATGAAGTGTTTTAAATACTATAATTCATAATGTCTAGTGAAAATTGCCGAATACCTAGTTAAGGGCAAAATTCTATTCAATTGTTTCTAAAGAATCAAAAATTATCATTTATAATTTTTAAGGTAATAATTCTTCCTTTAAATATAACTATATGACAGATAATTCTGTTTGTTGTAAATGATGCATTACCTATAACACACTTTAACAAAACCGTGATATTTTGCATTCTAATAAAGTTGTCCCTACTATCCTTCACAAAAATTCTTCACAAATTTGTTGAAATTTTATTGCTTTACTACTAGGCTTTATTTAGTTATTTAGTTATTTATTTAAAGCTTAACACTGCTGATAAAAATAATGATATTAAGATCTAACTGGGAAACTTGGCATTAGTAAACAAACTGTCATACAAACTTAAGCCAATGAAACTTCTCCTATCTTCTCTTCACTCTGCCTTCACCAATAAAAATAAAAAAATTTTAGAGAGAGAGAGAGAGAAAGTAAAAGAAGAAATCATTTAACTTCTGTTGCCTTTGCCTTAAACTCCACACCATTATTTTTTCCATCACAGTTAAAATTAAATGAACAGAACATTTACTACTCCACGCAGAATAAAAAAAAAATGGAAAATTATTGAAAGTCGATAGACAATTTTTGCTTCCATTCAGGAAAATATTCCAACAGATTTTGTTTACCAGAATCAATCAACATAAGCTAAAAGAATTACATACCAATTTTTGTATCACTTATACTTTGTGGACCTATATAAAGTAAACTCTAGTCTTTTGAACCTTTTTAATGCTTGATTGTATTGGAACATGTATATGCTACACATAGCTTAATAATTTTTTTCCAGAGCTACACAGCAAGAACTCATAAAAAGTGTAATGAAACTGAGATATGGTCCACTGAAAAATACGAAAAAATATTAAGCATGGCTGTGTAGTCTCTACCTATAAACTACACTAAGTATTTCAAT
Organism: Rhinolophus ferrumequinum; assembly: GCF_004115265.2. Classification (NCBI taxonomy): domain Eukaryota; kingdom Metazoa; phylum Chordata; class Mammalia; order Chiroptera; family Rhinolophidae; genus Rhinolophus; species Rhinolophus ferrumequinum. The sequence continues at coordinate 33,657,761 of NC_046288.1, forward strand.
GAGTCTCATTTCTAGAAAAAAAATTCTAAAATACAACATTGAAAGTTGTTTATATATACCTTATATATATCAAAGGACTCTCAAATGTTCTGTTGTCTTGATTTTTAACTTAGTTACATAATATTGCTCAGTAATTAAATGATTATTTGTACTTATAAACGTTTTCAATGTCCAGGAATGCAGGAGGAGGAACTACTTAACTAAGCATCTACTATGTGCCAAACATATGTTTTCTCATTCTATCCTCAGACAATCATACTATAAATGCATTATCTCCTTGTTGCAGATGAGAAAACAGAGATATAGATATTAGGTGCCTTGCCTAAGGTCAAACAGCTAATAAAAATGGCACAGCCTGAGTTCTGAGGTCTGTAAAACAAGTCCTTGTTCCACTGAACTATGTGTTGTTTTTCCAGTAGTGGTCACACAAAACAGCTCTCCACCTCTCCTGTTCTTACCCCCACTTCTCAGTGAACAGCATGGAACATTTCTTTGTGAGACCAGGTTCAGAAAAGGACCAATCTCTGGCCATTATACAGAGCATGGCCTTTAAGGAAGGAATCTATATGACTTTACCCGTAGGGTTTTAGCTGCATGAGCTAACTAGATGCAAATGGAAAGAGGGTGGAGTAGATAAAGTTAATTAACAAATAATTATCCAAATGACATTTATACTTAATGCTGAAATGCACTGTACACCTATTGGCAAATTTCTCTTTATGGTTGCCTTTTACTTAGACTACTCTCAAAATAGCTTTCCAGGAGCACACGCTGAGTAGACAATAGATGTTGCTTGATCTAAGTTTTGGAGACTGTAAGAAAAAACGTGTTTGTGCACAACTATTTTGAGCGACGACTAAGATAACTGGACGCAATAAGGTAGTATTTCCTAAAATGTAGTACTGTGCTTCCAATGTGTGAAAAGCTCAGCTAAACTGCCAGAACACAAATCCATCTAAACAGCCTAAACACTCGGCAGAGTTAAGGAGGATGACAGCTCCAGTAACTTCCTCTTCCTCACTGACCTCCTCAGCTCCGCGAGTACACGCCTTTCCCCCTAGGAGGCAGGATAAAACAATTTCAAATGCACAAAATCGATCCAATCCCACCAACACCACAAGACAGAGAAGCCAGCTTCCATTTCCTCCTCTGCTCCTCAAAGAAAATTTTTACCTTAAAAAAAAAAAGCATACATCTTACCACCCATAAAGTATTTGCAATGAAAATATTTAGTCCTTCCCAGAGCCTTAAGAAACATATAAAAAGAAGGGATCTCGACAACGCGTATTCCCCAGATTCACTGCTTTGATTCACTTTCCCTTGGGTCCCACAGCCTGCCAGGGGGAGGGCTTGCAGTTACAACGCCAAAATATGCCTTCGCCTCTCAGGAGACGCGGGGGCGGCTGCAATTGGCACGTCCCGCCTCCGACCCTCACCTGCCTAGGCCCAAGACAAGCACCCAGGGCCCGCGAGTCTCAAGCGGCGTCCCGGGAGGCCGGTGGGAGGCAGGCGGACGGGCTGGCGCGGAGGCGGTTAGGCCTCGCCGCAGGCCGGCGCGCTTCCTGCCGCGGCCCGGAGAACGGCGGCGCACCCGGCCCCGCAGCTCTCCGGGCCCGGCTGCTGTACGTGTACCGCGCACACACTCACCTTCCCCGCCCGACCCCCGCGGAGTAGCTCTCACCTGCGAGGCTTCGGAGCCTCAACCACAAAGGGGGAGGAACACGCCACTTGGGGGTCCCGGACACACGGATCCCGCCCCCAAAGTCCCGGGCCCTGGGCGCAGACCCCCCCGCCCGCGCACACACACACACTCCCGGAACCTTCGGCACCTCTGACAGACACGGGTCAGTCCCTCACCCGACACACACCCACTCGCTGTGGGTCCTCAGGGCCGCCTCCCCGCCCGCCAAACTCCCAACTCGCAACCCACACGCACATTCGTCTTTTTCCAATCTCATTTCCCCGGGGACGCGCTCCTTTCCCCCACACTCTTGATCCTACTCAGAGGCACAAAAACACTCTACCTCATTCTCTTCCTCTAGCTCAGGAGGAGCAACAGCAGCCATTTCCCCGCGGCAGGGGAAACACACAAACACGCGCGCCCGCGCGCACCAGGCCCCCACAGATGCTTCCCCTCCGGAGCCGCGGCCGCAGACACAAACACAAACACCCACGGGCTGGCCTCGCTCCCGCCCGCCCCGAAAGGAAGCCGACTCGCGGGCGGCGCGCGCGCCGGGCACCAGGGCCTGGGGTCCCGAAGGGCCTGCGCCCCCTCCTCACCTGCATTCAGCGCGCCGGGGTCCGGGCGGCGACGGCGGCGGCGGCGGCGGGGCGGCTGGTGCTGGAGCTGCGGCGGCGGGGGAGGCGGTGGCGGCGGTGGCGGCGGGGCTGAGGGCAGCAAAGACATGCAGGCAGCCCGCCGGGGGGAGAGGCACCGGCCGGAGGGGACGCGGGGCGGGCGGGCCGGGCCGGGCCGCCTGAGGAACCGCAGAGGCGGCGGTGAGGAGGGCGGCTGAAGGGAGATAGGAGACGGACCGGGGGCAGGGAGGGGGACGAGGGCCGCGCTGCCGGGCTTCGGGGACGGTGACCCTGGGAGCGCAGGAGAGGCCCCGCGGCCGCAGTCGCCGACGCGAAGGCCCCCGCCGGAGGAAGCTGCGCCCCCGCAGCCGCCGAAGCTGCGGCTACCTTTCCGAGAGCCGCGCAGAGCCTGGCCTTGGCCTTGGCCTCCTGGCGCTGGAGCTGCCGCCGCTGCGGGGGTTGCTGCTGCGCCTGCTGCTGCTGGGGCCGAGACTGGTACACAGAAACGCCAGCTTTCGGTGCCTTCGCTCTGGCTCACACACGTTCACACCCCCGAAGGCCGGGGGAGAGGCCTCCGGGCGATATCGGTATAGAGATTAATAACAAGGTGCCGAGAGTGCGAGAAGAAGGGTGATTGACGTTGAGGGGCTGGCGGGAGTCAGTCACTCCCCAGCGCCGAGGGGTGGGGTGAGGGGAAGAAGGCGGAGCTTCAGCGCCGCGCCTTGACCCCGCCCCCTGGGCGCCGTGTTTGGTAGTGCTGCGCGTGCGCGCGCGGCGGCCAGTGGTCTTTCCTATTTTCTCCTACTGTTGCTGTCCTCCTACTCTCTTTTCATGGCTTGAATGTGGAGCAGCGCTGGGAAAACTAGTGGAGTATTAAAAAACCACATCCACAAATCCATGGCGGGAAAGAGATTGGCGAACCCACCTCATCCCGTGTTTGTGCGTGGACTCGGCGCTGTTTACCCCACCTTTGCCAGAGGCGGCCTGACAGCGAAGCCGAGCACTGGTCTGGGTGGCTAATGAGACGCCAGGTGAGGTTAAGTGACCGAAGGAATGTTTTCTGACATGTTCAGTGGGTTGTGTGTTTTTTTTTTAATAACATGTAACATCTATAGGTTGTATCGCGAAAGGTAAATAAAAGAAACTGTGACGCTCTGCGATTATCCCGTCTTATTTATTTTCTAATTCTCCCTTCTCGCGATAGCATTACGTTTGGCTACAGAAAGAAAACATCAAAATGTAAACTAGAAGTATTAATGTTTACTGGGTGAACATTTGACATTTTAAGTTTCTGGGGTTTAATTTTGTTTTTGTGGGTCAGCTTTAGCTTTTACCACCAGCAGTCCAGAAACAAATTATACCAGCTCTGGAGACAGAATACTGCTGTTGCAGTTTTGCACAATCCCTTAATGCATGCTCCGAGCTTGTGTACTTAATATTGTTGTTCATGAGTATATTAACAGTGTTCAGTATTTCCTCCCCCCACCCCCCACAGAGGTGTTGTTTAGCACACTAAGCACGTTGTGTTGATTGCAATTAATCTTAGGCCCTATTATTGAATGCAAAATACCTTCCTCTCCTAGGGGAAAAGATAGCGATAAAAATGCAAATCATTTATGCAGAATCGTTCAACTATTAGAGGAGCCTACCTACCACTGCAGAAGAACAATTGCACCACTTTCATCTTTGTTACCTGGAAGAGTGAGTGAGTGAGTGAGTGAGTGAGTGAGTGAGTGAGGCCCCTGAGGAGTTAGAAGACTTCAGGCTACCTTCTTTTCTACCTGTGTTGTTTCCATTTCTCTCCCTAGCAACACGACCCCCATACCAGCTTCTGTAATGGGAGTCAAAATGGCCTTAATCATGGAAGAAGTCCCACTCATTCCCAACTATCTTGAGTTTAAGCTGACATATAATGAATAATTATCTTTGGCTTTGTAAGCAACAAAGGCGAACAAGTCACTTCAGGAGCCCAGAATAGTAAACCTGCCTCAATGGCATCTTGCCACAGCATTTCTCCTTGGTACACAAACAGTCTTCCCCAAGGAGATATACTAGCAAATGTTAAAGAGGGACATAAACACCTAAATATATAAATCAGACGATGGGATATTCTCACAGATTTAAGCTTCTTCAAATACCTATAGCTATATAGAGTCCTAGCTATTCATTCATATATAACAAACAAACATCTGTGGAGGGTGAATTATGTTCCAGACATGGTATTTAGCATCAGAGACAAAGATAAGAATATGTAGTATTCTTAAGTAGCTCACAGTCATTGTAGGGGAAGCAGACACATAAACAGGAAATTCTCACAGGGCAAACCAGAAATGAAAGTATAAAAGGTGACACAAAATTAATAGTCACAACAATGCCGAGGAGGATAAGGCTGATGACACTGGCATTTTCACTTGAGCCATGTGATCCCTGCCACTTTCACAGGCTGACTAGCAGTAGAGAGTGAGGTGTGGAAAGAAGGAGAGCCTTTGTGGATGTTAAAGAAGCACTAATAAATAGTGGGGTTTGCTGGTCCTGAAGCTCAGGTTTATATCCGGGATGTTCACTGTTGGCCTTTAAATTTTAAATAATAAATGCGTCACAATCCATTGAATAATTATAATTGTGACATTCAGAGTTAAGAATACTGGATTTTATTATAAAATGGTCAGTCGAATGCGGGTTAAATTTAAATAATCTCTCCTCTCTGGGTTGCTTTCTATGCCATATATAGCAAATGGATTGACTCACTAAAAGCAAAATGAAAGCAATACTTTTACGTATTATATCATCCAAAAATAGATTGTTGTTTTTCTCATTTGCAATGAGATTGAGATTAAAGAAATAATACTTTTCAAGTAGTTGGCACTGTACAAATGCTGAGAAATTAAATCTTCACTGATATAAAAACAAAACCTTTCTCCAAAGACCCCAACTGAAAAGACATTCCAACAAAAAAGAGTAGCACTTAAGCAATTTTTAAAAGCAGTATTATAGTAGATCAATGTTTGCAATGGAAGAATAACCTGCTTTTCATATTTCATAGGAATTTTTCATGTTTGTTAGAAATTACAATTTTGAATTAAGATAAAATCTAAGAACACCTAAATGTTATTATGTTGCTTTGTATACCTGAAACTAATGGGGGAAAAAAAAGAACTTAATAAAATATTAGGTTGGTGCAAAAGTAATTGCGGTTTAAAAGGTTAAAAATCATTGCAAAGACCGCAATTACTTTTGCACCAACCTAATATTTCTTTAAAGAAGTGATTTATCCAACACTTCTTGCTTAAGTAAGGCTTTTTTGACTAAATTGGTTTAATAGCAGCACTGTGAAGGTACAATTTGTTCTGAAACACTTGTTTATTTGTATTATTATAGAAGAGGTTCGTTCCTTCTCAATAAAAAAAAAGTGCTTAATGTTTTAGAGATCACCTGTGTCTTTTCCAAATTAGAAATTAATATTTGATCTGAGTAAATCTGATCTCTATGTTTTTTTCTGTTGGTAGTACCAGTACCTGGATCTGTAAGATCCCTTATAACTATGTTCCTTTGTTTTCTGAAATTCTGTTGGGCAACTTGCTCAAAAAGCAAAGATTTAAAACTTTTTATTTAAGAATATTACTATTTGATAAAGAATCAATTAAATTCGATTTCGCTGATTTCACTACCCTCTTTTATATATTAGTAGCTACATAACTTTTCAAGAAAAGTGTCACATTTTAATTATTTAGTGAGGTATAATTAGTAAAATAATTAAATGTAATTCACCTGATATTCATTAGTACAACTTTTAAACAAGTAATAATCAAAATGATCTTTAATTTTTACATCCCAGACTTCCTAACAGGGATTCCAGACTGTATTCCAGGGTATATTCTACCTTTTACTGAACTACACTCCTCTCCATCTTCTCATCTTTTACTCATACGTCTTCCTCTCTCTCCCTATATCCCCATCACTTGATTTCTAATATTTTTTGAGACACCGTCTACCACAAGGATATTTGTCCAAGAAAGGTGGCTTCACTCATTGCCTCTGTCCCTCTCCAGGTCCCTGATCTCAACTATCTTCTCATCAACCTCTCCTTTGTTCCTTTCTCTAGAATGACTGTGTATGACACCAAGGGCGCCATACCACTGTCTTAGCCAAAGATGAACATTTCCACCACTATAAATAGTGTGCCATATGATAGATAGTTAGTCCTAGATTAAATGGCTCAGTAGGCAAAGTTCATCTAGGTGCCCTCCTGCTGCTCTTTCTAGGCTCTGTGTCTCAAGCTCCTTGATCCCTGAATATTCAGAATCTCCACCCCAACCCCATCAACATCAGCATCACTCTTTCGACTACTTCCTTGTATTCCAGAAATTTTCTGCTAGGTAAGCACCGTCACCAACAATAAACATCTAGTGCTTCAATTTGTCAGGGACTTGCAGGCACCTGGCATGCTACCCAATCAATAAAATTAATTATTTTAATGCGATACTCCAAGGATCCTCATGGAGCCTTCATATGTATCCTTCAGAAGTCACCTGGGGTACACAGCAGGGTCCAGATAGATGGGATCTCAACTGGAAAGCCTCTGTTTTATCTGTTTTACATATTGACCATCTATTTGTCTGCCTCTTTTAGGGGGTGGGGCGGGGGGAAACAAGTGTGAATAATACTCCTTTTCTTTGAGGGAACGATTCCTGCCTGTACTATAAACAGGTGATTCTAGTGTAAGCTGCAGCTCAAGAGAATCCCCCGACTTCTTGGCTGCAGGGTGGGCAATATGATTCAAGCCAAAGCCAGCAGAATCCTTCCGCAGATTGTTTCCAGGGAATAAAGGAAGAAGAGGTATCCCACCATAGTGGCAGCCTGACACAAGAAGGAAGGAAGAAGGCAGTCTTGAGAGTGACCAGTGGCCACATACTGCTGTGCAGAATGAAGCCATCACACAGAGGGGAATACAGAGAACAAGTCCTCCTGGCGGTGCACCAGTCTCAGGTGTCAGTCGTCCATAGGATCCAGCTGCACCTTTTCACACAGTGTAATTAACTAGCAAATTCTCTTCTACATCTAAGTAGAGTTAGACCTCTACAACCAAAACATCCTAATACATTGTGTCGCTGCATGAAAGTTCTTTCCATGAAGGCTAACTGCTGCTAAATAGGTTTGAAAATCACTGAACTAAACTACAGTAAGACATTACTATTGGTTGAGTCACAGTCTACCAGACGTTGACGGTCACCTGGTCCTACTTTCTTATTTTCCACATGAGGAACATAAGGCAAAGTGACTTGCTGAATATAACCCAGGCAGTAAATGGCAAAGTCCGTGTTTGAAACGGGTCTCTGGATACCTAGCTCAGTTGTTGTCTTCATTAAACTGCCCTGTCGTCTGTTTAATTTCTCCCAACGGTATTTCTACGAGGCCATTACTTCAAGATACAACCTTAACCTAAAGGAATAAATCACAACAGTGGCAATTTCAGACTCTGACTGCTCAGTGGGAAGATATTTGGGGGCATGGAGGCCTTAACAGACTTCTTTTTGAGCCTCTCACATGTTTTTCATACTGGTCCCAAACACACTCTTTAGTCTTAGATGGTCAGATGTACAAGTTCTAACCACTGGCATACCTCAGCTAAGGGTGCCCTGCTTCATTGTGCTTCACAGATGTTGTGTTTTTACCACTTGAAGGAAAGAGCCTCCACCAGCAAAAAGATTACAACTCACTTTATTGCAATACCCACTTTATTACAGTGGTGTGGAACTGAACCCTCAAAATACCCGAAGTAGGCTTGTACCATCTTTATATTTATAACTCCCAAATCTACACCTCTAGTTCAGTTGCCACACATTCAGATCTATATTGTCAATTTTCTCTTATGTATCTCCATGTGGACAGTCTGCACATATTTCAACATCAGTATATCTAAAACTGAGTTGATTGTCCTTTCTCCAAAATCTATTCCTGACCTTGTATCACCTCTGTCATTAAAAATGGTACCACCATGCAATCATATGAATGGTCACCCAATATAGAATCCTAGGAAACATCCTTAACTTTTCTCTCCCATCTTCACCGCGATCTACCAATTTGATTTACTAAATATTTTCATTAACGGTTTCCCTCCATCCCAATGTACTGCTGTCTTAAGTCAGCCTGTCACCTCTTGCCCAAGCTTTTTTGAATTTTGCCTATTAATGTATCCCAGCTAGGTACAATCCCAACATCCACCTAAAACACATTCTGTTCATATTACTCTGCTCTTTAAAATCTTTCAATGACTACCCAAAATTTATCAACTAAAACTTAATTTCATAAGTATATATGTCCCTTAATCTGCCTCTCTCACCACCGCCACCTGCAGCCACTTAACCATCAGTTTCTCTCTCTCACCTCTGCCTTCAATGAACTTCTCATTTCTGAAAAAGGACATGTTCTCTTAGATATCTTTGCACATGCTTTTTCCTCAACATGGTATGCTCTTTCTCTTTTTGTCCCCCTCTTGAAATCCTTTTGAGATTTAGCTCAAGCATCACTTCCTCTGTGAAGCCTTTTTTAAAGGCCCTATTGTGTATTTCCTTAGCAAACTGAGCCCACCTCTATTACAATAAGTGTAAATAAATTAACTAGTAAATTCTCTTCTACTTCTAAACAAATTTGAGTTAGACCACTACAACCAAAACATCTGGACAAATACATTGTATTTCTGCATGGAAGTTCTTTCAAACAAGGCTAATTGCTGCTAAAATAAATTTGGAAATTACTGAACTAAACAACAGTAAGGCGTTACTATTGGTTGAATCGTAGTCTTTAAATGGAACATCCTATTTATAGAGATAAACTAGAAAAGTTTCCCTCTCTGGGTGAATGTGGTCTTGAAAATACGTCTATTCAGCTCTCGGTCACATGTCTTTGTGCAATATGCAAAATGAACAACCAAATCACAGTATACCATAATTATCTATGTACGTACACATCTGTCTTTCACATCCTAGATTGTAAACTCTGTCTTTCTCCCTAGCATATCACAGAGAATCTGCTACATAATGCTCAAGGAACATTTGTTTAATTATTTAGTAGTGACACTTCTCAAAACATTCCATGTTGTCTTAATTTATTAGCAATTAGCTGTTAGTAGAAGAAATCAGAAATAACAGCAACACACAAAATAAAAATTTTTTTTCTCTCACACAAAAGAAGTCTAGAAGTAGACTTCCTGCCTTCATTCAGGGCTGATATGGCACATCTATGGTCAGCAGAGACCCATCTCCTTCTCTCTTTGGCTATGCTATCTTTAGAGCATGGCTTCCTTTCCTGCCTCATAGTCCAATGGGGCTGTCAGGGCCACCTCATTCAGTTGTGTAGTTTGTTTACTGCAAAGGCACCAGATCATGAGGTGAGTGGGGTCTGTAGACTGTGATGTATTGCATCTACCCAGAAGAGGACCTTTTTCTAATTCATCTGCAAAGATGAGTGCTCTTTCTATTCTGTTCAAAGGCACAAAAAAGGTTCACAGAGATATTATGGCCATTGGGATTCCAGCTATCCCATCCATTTTCCTGGCAGGACAAAAATTACTCTACCACTAAGCACTTTCCTGGAAGGCCTAAACAAAAAATATTTGCTTAGATTTTGTTGGCCAAAACTTAATGACAGGACACAACTAAGTGAAAGGGAAGCTAGGAAACAGTGATTCAGTTAAACACACTTGCCACCATAAATAAACTACTGGGCAGCCTCAGTATAGGTGCAGCATAGATACAATCCAGTACTTCAACACTGGGTGGCTGATGAGTCCAAAGGAATAGTTAAGCCATTGTGTTGAGTTTCATAACTAAAAGTTTTACCTAAACAAGCAAACTTACAATTATGTTTATCTAAATTAAAGAAAGACACTTTCAACAAAACTTTCCTGGTCTGTTTTTAGAAACCAATAATCTCTATCTCTCTCTCTCAATGAAAGGTCGTAGAGTTTGTTTTTGGCATCTCAAACACCATCTACATTTAAATTCTGAGTTGTCAAGTAGAAAAATTCCCTTACTCTTTATAAGTTGAAGGTGAAAAAAAAGAAAGAAAAACTTCTCTTGAATCATTCTCCTAACCCAGATACCACTGAAATTTTAGTACTGTGTGTGTTACAGTCACACTTATATTTCTAGGCCAATGTTAGTTAGTAAAGGCTCCCACTGCCTTTTGTTCAAGGATCTTTATAACCTCAAACACCTTTCTAAACTTAGCACATTTCTTTTTCACTCACCTTACATTCCAACTCTACATAAACCTCTTTTCCTCTCTGTACCTTTGTTCACGTTGTACTTGGTTTCCAATTCTTAATCTTCCATTTCCACATGATCAAAACAAGCATATTTTCAAGCACTAGCTCCAATGTTTCTTCTTTCATAAAGCCTTGCTCAACACACCCTCTCCCCCTCCCATCTGATATATCTTCTTCCTCATCTGAGCACCCACAGCACTTTGAGAGAAGAGACTCTGACACGTAAACTTGGTGTAGTAGAAATCCTATGGCTTTTGGAGTAAGACAGATCTGGATACAAATTCTGGCTCTGCCACTTACTACGTGACTCCAGGCAAATTGCCTAACTTCATCTGAAACATAAGTATAATGTGTACCTGCAGGGTTGACATGAAAACAAATGAAATACTAAATGTTAAGCCTAACAATAGTAGACACTCAATGTTTCTTGACTATATTAATAAATATAGTATACAGGTTTATACTGATTTATATTAATACTGTGATTTTTTTAAAGCTACCTTCAAGGAGCAGCTACTGTGCTTTTTTCTGTAAGATTTTATTAGAAGTAAAAAAATCATAAAAACAAACACATTGACGAAATAAAAAGACATAACCACAAGTAGAAAATTCTTAAAGCATGTGTTTAATTCAAGAAATCTCTTTACAAATAATCTCTAGGTAGCTGTAGCCTGAAACATTGTGGAAATAAACAGATCTGTTTGCACTGAATTGGGAGGCAGAAACGATATGTTCCACTTCCAATTCTGTTATTAAATAATTTTGCTACCTCTGACAATTTGCCAGAATCTTCATTTCTCAGATTCCTGATCTATCAAAAACAAGGCAATAAAAACAGGATATTATATACCCTAAACAACTTGAAGATGAAGATAATCAAGTGAAAATATTATGGGAAATAATAAATAGCAAAAAAATGCTATATATTACTATAGACTTTGTAATTATGTTATTACAATAAGACAAATGGTCAAAAGAATTATAGCTCTTTTGGCTCTAATTTCTCTAATGAAGGAATTTGCAATGAATTTCTTCATTATCAGCTTCCATGACTTATTTTTTGATAGCACAACCTAATCAGTTCCCCAGAAACAATTTATCCACCTACCTTACTTTTTTTCTTCCTTCCTCTATAGTACAGTATTTATAATTATCTGATCAAATAAAGTAATATTTTTACCTGACCCACCCTTTGGGTAGATAGAAGAAGATTATATGCTAATGCACAGACTGACCCACATACTACTTTACCCAAAATACCAAATGTTACCATGGTCTCATGCTAAAAGCATTGAGGAAAGATATGCTTTTCTGTTTTTCTTGTTCTTGTTTTTCAGGGCAGCCTGCAATTCTGTGTGGCAAGGATGAGCTAGAGATGGAAATAATGGAAAGATTATATGACATTGACCCAGGCCTCACACTGAATATGTGAATCTGTTAATAAAGTTATAGTTAGTTTCCATAGGGATGATTTTTCAGATGGGTAACTTCCATGAAATTCCAAATTTGCAAACAAATATAGATGTTCAACCTTTGGATTTATTTTTGCTTTTATTTGTATTATTTGCTCTTTAATTAAAATAACACATTCAAGAGAGAAATAGGAAGACTACCTAAAGAAACAAAGAGGTGGACAGATATTGTACATTTGATCAAGGTTTCACTACCTGGTATATTATCCTAAAAGCATGCATAGTACCATAATGTTCTTAAGGTATTATGAGGAATTGGTATTTCATGTCCTCTAAATTTTCTATTTGAGTCATTTTTATATTTCTTTCAGAAACCAAGTACATCTTTCTGGGATTTTTCGCTGCCAACAAAGGACATTTAGTATACAGCCTCTAAACATATGCCCCACAGCTGAAGAGACTGTTGAAGTAGCTACTAGTGGGCTGAGGCTGAAGTGAGGGATTCTTTCCCACAGAAATGAAGATGGCTGGTTGGCTGGTTTGCCCCAGTGCATGTGAAGAGCTGAAACAGCAAGAGAGAGAATGTTGGACAGGCAGCTACATGTAGAACAGAGAGAAGATGGCAGGCCATGTCCTCATGGTGGGAGGTGCTTAGGAGGCTCTACCCAGGTGTTCAGCTAAAATATTGGAACTAGAAACAGTCTATTCCGTCTGATGTGAAAAACAGAAAGTGCAGAGTTACACTTTAGACCCAGCAACTCTACCCATGAGAAAACTATGCTTTAGTAAATGTCAAGCTCTAGCCCATCTGGTTGGCCATTCTTCCTTCCTTGGGTGCTAGTGAGTAAGGGGCCCAACAGAGAAAGAGTTCCATCCAACGTTTCTTAGTATGGAGAGGAGCTGAAGTCTTTTTCGTTTTGTGTCTTTGGGAGACAAGGAGAAGAGTTTACTCTTTACTTGTAAAAGACTCCCAAAAATATGTGACTGATGGAGGAATAGGGACATAGGAGTGGGGTGGGGTAGGGTCGAAGCATTTTGCAGGAGACTGGAGGTTCAGCACTCACTGGTAGAGTCAAGACCCAACAAAACTTGGTTTTTGTCATACACCCTGCCTAATATACAGCCTGGTGAGTCACAGGGAACCTGTCATTTCCTTGAAGGCCATATATTTTGTTGTTGTTCTTAATATTCTTTTACTAATGAATTTGCATTGTAGAAAAATACAGGCAAGCAAAATTAAAAACACTATGTATCCACTATATTTAACACCTAGTGGTGTAATCTTTCCGGTTCTCTCTCTGTATTTTTAAAACTAAATGAACTCATACCATATATGCTGTTTTGTAACCTGCTTTTATCAGCTGCTGATGTCCACTTACCTATTTTAGTAAATGTTTGTTTTATCTAACACAGAGAATATAATTTTAAAAATTCCATAGTGGCACAAAAATGTCCTTTAAAGCTGGTTTGTCCAAGCCAGTCTCCAATCAGGACCACACATTGAATCCAGTTATTATGGCTAAGTCTCTCTTCATCTAGCATTTTTATGACCCTGACTTGTTGAAGAAACCAGGACAATGGTTCTGGAAAATGTCACATTTTCTGATTTGTCCTAATTACTTCCTTTTGTTATCATTTGATTTGTTCCACTATCCCCTGTGTTTTTCTGTAAACTGGATGTTATATCGAAAGGTTTAATGGATTCAAATTAAACACTTTTGGCTGGAATACATCACAGGTACATTCTGTATGTCATGTTGCTTCCCATCCGAAGACATATAATATCTGGTTGATTCACAATAAGTGCTACTGAATTTGAACCCTGGATTAGCATGATAACAGTTTTCGCTCCCAGAAACCTAGCTCAGATTATGCATGTAGAAACTTAATAACTGTTTGGTATAATATAGACTTCAGTATTGTTTTTGCCTTTAAAGACTTTATATGTTAATTAAGTCTTTATTTGGTTTTAGAATCCATTATCTGACCGTTTAGTTTTGTTTTTGTTTTGGGAGTAGGCTTGCTTTCATGGTTAAGTTTTACTTGGTATGTTATTAAAATTAGTTTTCATAAACCATCTTGTTCAGGAAACTGTGGTACAGAAGCACGCTCTATGGCAGGGCAAATAAACTAGACATTCCACTCATTAGATAATTTACATTTTGAAATGTGAGATTTTTATAATCTAAAATAACTCTTTAAATGTCAACCATTCGGGGTTTTTTTTTAATGAATACCAACTGCTGATACACCTACACAAAACAAATTTAGTGAACTTATACCAGCTGACCTTTAAAATAATCATTATTAAAAATATTATACTTTTTTCTGCAACAGGAATGATGTTGTTATTTGTGTTCTTTCTAGAATTATACTCCAATTTTTATTTAGCTCATCTATATTGGTGGCCTCATCCCCCAAAATAATCAAGAAAACACAATATTTCTAATATTTTTAATCATCTAATTTCTTCCTATTTTCCATATATAATATTACACTCCGTCTGTGTATATACTGTTTTCTATAAACACCTTTCAGGTTTAACTATTTTAACTGAATAGACCAACAAAACCTGATTTTTTTCGGCGGAATTTTCGAAATAGAGCAATCTTTTCATGTGAAGAGAGACTCTACTTCACTCTTTAGTTCTAAAATGACTCATGCTTATTACACATTTTAATTTGTGTTCTTTTGCTAACCTTTTCAGTTCCTTCTTTCTGTCAACCTGAACTTTCAAGTTAGGATTCCAATATACGGTGTGATTTAAGAGAATCGCTACATAGAACTATTTTCCACATTATTGTTGTAATGCCTGAAAATTAACCATGGGTATTCAGTCCTTTGAAAATAAAAGCTTTTCTAAAATACCATATTAAAATGTACATTATCTCAAATTAGTGTGTTTCAACATTATGTAGAATGCTACTTACATGAGATTCAGGATACAGGGAGAGGGGAGATTCAACGGTCAAATATATACAAGAAATGCTATACACTGTACTTCTCTTGAAAACTTACAATACTCTTAAGCTTAACAAGAAAATTGAAAAGTTTTACCTAAAGAAACATGCTTAACTTCGTTTAACCCAGTGTTTTCTCAGATATACTGACCACTATTTATTTACTTAAGACCCATAAATGTCCTATTGTGTCAGTACTCTATACTTGGAGAAGCAGTACCTAAACCTATCATCAACAAAAGTCTTGCTTTAGAATCATAGAATCAGAAAGCTGAAAATCTTGTGTGACTGATAATGTATTTTAAGCTTCAGGTTTTTCAGATGAAGAAATAAACCTATATAAGTAAAATGACTTGGCTTAAATAATAAAACCAAGATTAAAATCCATATTTGATTTCCCATCTGATTCCTGGAAACTCAAACAATACGCTTCTATGACTCTCCAACTGAAATAAAACACACAAATTATTTGATCAAAAGGCTATAGAACTATAAAGCACATAAGAAGAGGCCTCTTTAGATAGGTTATTGCAATCTCATAAGATAGCATTATGCGGGCAGAAGTGTTAGTTCTTCAGATTTTTGATTGTTTATAAAAATAAGATTAATCCATAGGTAATGTTTTGAAATTTACTTTTTCCCACTTGACCTTGTATTATTAATATATTTTCATGACATTAAATATAATTCTAGAGCATGGTTCTAAATCCATCAGACCAACACTCTCCTTTATGGAAAATATTGTGTAATGCCTTCTTTTTTATCCTGAAATGAAATACATGGATAATATATTGTATAAAAAGCAACATAATGCCTTAGCCACAATATATAGGATAATGATAAGCGAAACAATTTGTAATGAAATAATATATGAAATGCTCATGCATGGGTTTATTAGAAAGCAGAGTGAAGAAGTTAGATGCTTGTATCTATGTGTAGCTTTAATGTCCATACCCTTACAAAAGCAGACTGATACACAGATGTGTTGATGTGTCATAGCAGTGACATTGTCATGAATCACATTTTACCAAAATGGCGAACTACTCTTGGTAAAATTCCAAGCAAACCAAAGTAACTTCTTTTCTCTATTTCCATAATAGCTGCATTCCTAGAAAATTCATATTAAAACCATGAAAAAAATATGTTTTAAGTAAAATGGAGCTGAGGTCTAGGTTCAGATCATTTTACACAAGTTTTTCACCTATGTGAATGTCCACAGGGACATTTGAAAATCAAATAGGAAGTATGGGCATGCATTCTTTTAGATGTAGGCCTTTCCTGAAAATTCTAGAACATCTCGCGTCTCCAGCCCCTGATCCCTAATCCTAAGTATCACTTCCCACTCCTGCTTCCTGACTGTGATGGTCAAAAACATTCCCTACAAACTTTCAAAATGGCCCACCCATGCATGAGCGGGGGCATACTAGTTAAGAACCACTGTTGTAGAATATATTTTAAAGATTGCTTAACATTCCATTGAATTAATATGGCACTAGTGGACTACGAACTGTTCACTAAATTCAAGGACAGGCTCCTTAAATCACTGACTAATCATAAGGAACCACTTACTGAGAGCTCACAATGTCCCAGGCATTTTATTTGTATTTGCTTATTGAACCTTTACGATGACCATATAAAGGTAAGTATTATTATTTTCCCCCATTTTACAGATGAGAAACGGGAGCCTCAAAGATGTCAAATAACTTCCTTCAAGGGAATCAGGATCCAAATTCAAGTCTTTTTGATGTTTTAAGTCCATGTGCTTAGTCACAACAATACATTGACAGGAAGTTTTTATTACTTCTTAGAGCAGCTATGCTCTTTCTATTGGAATTCTTTTCTTATCTTCTGGGGCAGTTTCCCTTCATAAGTTGCCTTTCCTTTTTGATCTTTCTGGAACAATTCTTTTCGGGAAACTGGAGGCTATTCCCCACTCCCTCCTCCCCAGCCTTTTAAAATGGAAATCTGTGTTAGATTTGGATCTGCTATGATTGGTTCTAATTAATGTCCCTGCCCTCAGGCTGCCTCTGAATGAATGACTTGATGTAGCTGAGCAAATTCAATTTTTAAAGAAGCTTAAGAAGTTTTAACCTGAACCAACATGTTCAGGGAGTATACTATTACAGGTTCATTACCTCTTTCGTCACCATACATTCTCTTTTTAAACCACTGGGTAGTTGCCTTCACCCCTACTATTGTCATTTGAAAGTGTTAGTTCAGTGATTATGAATGACCTCCTCATTAGTGGAGTGTTTTTTTCCCTTCCATTACTAGAGTGGAAGTAATTTGTTTCCTCTATGATATATCATGATGCTTGTACATAGTAACTTCACAGTAAATATCTATTGAGTGACTACATTAAGCTGAGTTCAACCTAATTTAGAACAATAATTATAAGCTAAACATGAACAGACTTCCTCACTTAGATCCTTTGTGTTTTGTTTCCACATCTATAAAATGAGCTGAATTCATAGGGTTGTTGTGAAGACACAATGAGATATTTGTGAATGTTGCTAGAACTATTCTAGCACATAGGAGACATTTGAGAAGAGGAGCTTGTCTTCCTCTTCTATCTTTTCCTCACAACACCCTTCCCTTCAGAGTGCTCTGAGCCAAAGTGTTAAGGATTCAAATTTTGAACTTGTGTATATACAGGGTTTTGTTTTGTTTTTACCTCTGTGGCATGGAATTTGGTGGGATATCTGAACACAATCAACAAGCTTTAAGCTTTATGTTATTTTACTATTTTAATAGCTACAGAGCCCATTCCCTAATTAGGAATGACAGTGGAAACTAGAGAGTATAGTACCCTCATGACCTAGAGTCTAGGCCCTAGACTAACTTTCTCACCTATCAGAGTAACATACTGTTACTCTATGTGTGTATCTCTTGAGAGAAAGTTCGGCTTATTGCATTGTGATACAGTCTGAAAGACTAGGTCTTTCTCGTTGATAATTGCCAAGAAAAGAAGCTAGTGCTCAGACAGAAAAGTTTTACTGAGTGGATGGGCCCAAAATGTATATAAAATGAGATTTGATCTCCAAAGGTCAAGTCAGAATGTCTGGAAATGTACTCTTGAATAATGACTATTAAAGATGACCCCCATGACCCACCATATGGTAGCAAATGGAGAGCCAAGAAAGAAGGACATAGTTAAGATCTCTTTTGTTTTTAGTTCTTTTATTTTCCCCTCCAGGGTATCACATGAGCTTTGGAGACAACGTAAAATTTCAAGCCAAATTATCCAAATGCATGCTATTATTTAGGTTTATTTACCTTTTGTTATCCCCCAATCTTTAATGAATTATTTTGGCTGTATTACAAGAAGCAAGGACATTCATCCCTGCTTGGGCTAGAATGCCAGAAGGAGGATCTGTACCTCCCCAGACACCCCATCCCCCACCCTCGCCCCTGATCCAGTGTGGTTGTCTCAGTGCCAATCAGTTTCAATTGAAGGACCCCAATGGCTAGGGAAAGCCAGGGGGAACGGGCAGCGCCATGAGGTCCAACTATCTCCTGATCATCTGGAAATTCTTCCAATGCGGAACTTGGAATATTTGAGTTACATTTTTGTAAAGAAAAACAGAATCCTAACCCATATGATTCATTGCTCTCTCCTCAGAAACTTCCAGCACATAGTGCTCACTAAGAATTTGTGGAATGGATAAATGAGCCAGTATATGTTTATCGAGCTTTGTTCCTATCACTGTGTTTCATAGCCTGCTGGTATAGTACAGGTAACTTTTATTCAGGTTCAATGCAGTGCCCATTGAGCACCTTCTGTGAACAAGGAACTGAGCTAGTTGCTCTGGGAGACACAGGTATGAGGAAGACCTGGCAATCTGCTTTAAGGAGCTACACATCTAGTGGCAGAGATAGTCACGGACATACTTAAATCTTTCTTTAATGTATAACTTCAGGGATGTCTGAAGTTCCCTAACTTCAGACCTTTCTCTCTTTTGTAAGTAGTTTTCAATTTCTCGCTCCCTGAAGAACACTTGTGCTTTATCTTCCTTGCTCCATTTACTTTGTTGACCCGATTCTTATATTCTTTCATTTCAACAATTCTTATTGTTCTAATAGCTCTTTCCTCTCTCTTTTAAGCAAGCTTTGAATACATCCTTCTTGACTGGAAAAAAAATTTCCTGGAGGCTTTTCTTTGATTATCTTTCAAGTTTGGTTTCTTTTCAGTTTTTTGAAAAGCTGTTCTGTACTTCAAGTGGGCCATCCTAACTTTTGGTAAAATAACCTTCTCTATATTTTCCCCAGAAGACATTTATTTAGTAAATGTCTTATTAGTAAAGTGAAAAATCCATACCTAGTGTTTTTTTTTTCCTTTAACACGCAATATATTACAGAAGCTGGTTAAAATTGTTAATGGGGTAGACCAGGGGTGTCCAAACTGCTGCCCGCGGGCCAACTGCGGCCCACGATCCATGTTTTTTTGGCCCGCAGCAAATTCCAAAAATATATTTAGTTTAGTTAAACCAGGTGAGGCAATATGTACTTCACCTCGAGTGAGTGGCCCAGCTGTTTGTGTATTTTACTGCATATGGCCCTTGGTGAAAAACGTTGAAAAAAGTTTGGACACCCCTGGGGTAGACATAGGCACACTGTTACAAACCATATTGTCTTATTAAAATCAGATGAGACAATAAGTATACTTATCGGAACTCTGAGTTTTGTAGCAAAGGTCCAATAAAATTAATTAAGGCAAAAAATATATAATGCCATTCTAAACCTCTCCAGTTTTCTCCAGTTTGTGTGAACAAAAGGAATTGAAATATTGCTTTGCAAATATTTTATTACTGTATTTCTGATTTTGAATAGCACTTTACAATTTACAAAACTTTGTGATGTACAATCAGCTCATTTGATCTTTACAACAACATCATTTTGAAGAAATCAGAGCTATATCATAACTATCATTTTTAGCAGATGAGAAAACTCAAGAGATGCCAAATGACATCTCCACATTCACGAGATCTGCTTGTGTGTGGCAGATCTAGGTCTCAAATTCAGGCATTCTTACCTTTAGGACATGATCCTTCTGCCTCTTCATGCTTTACATTATTTCATCAGGTTATTTATATTTACATTTAAATGTGGTTTTAATTATTTTGAAATTCCTGAACTGCAGCCTTTATTACAGAAATATTGTTCACTAAACATTGTGCAGAAAATTGCTGTAGAGTATTTATGTGTTCATGTAGTAGGACTAAACTTTTCACCATATAAAATTCAGGACAATGAATGCAAGTGGTGCTGCTCGAAGGAACTGGAAAAATCCAGGAGATGAACCGTATAGATCTAAATACTTTCAGTGAATCAAAAGAGAAATCTCTAATGAGTTCTATTTCAAAGACTGTAATAGAGTGAGAACACTTGCCCAATTGTCTATGTCAATGAATTCATACCAATTATCAAAATATTGGGGAATTAAGGGGTTATTGTATTATTAAATGAATATAATAATGATCTCTTTATTCAAATGAAACTTTGTCATATTTATCTCTGTGAAACAACATGGAGCAACTATAATTTCTTGAAGTGAAGGTAAACAAATAGAAATCATCAGAGTTTTTTATTAAGATATAATTGATATTATTTTTAAGTGTACAAAATAGTGATTTAATATATGTATACATTGTGAGATCATCACAATAATTTAACATCCATTCTCACGCATAGTTACATATTTTTCTTTTTCTTTTAAAGTCACTGAGAACTTTTAAAGTCAACTCTCTTAGTAATTTTCAAATATGTGATACAGTGTTATTAAGTATAATCACCATGCTGTACATTACAGCCCCAGGACTTACTTATTATATAACTGGAAGTGTGTACATTTTGATCACCTTCAACCCGTTTACTTTCCCCAACCCTCTGCCTCTGGCAACCACCAATCTATTCTCTGTATCTATGAGCTTGTGTTTTTTTTTGTTGTTTTCTTTTGTTTTTTTCTTCTTAGTTTCCACACATAACTGAGATCATACTGTATTTGTCCTTTTCTGTCTGATTTATTGCTCTTAGTATAATGCCTTGAAGGTCCACCCATGTTGTCACAAATGGCAGGATTTCCCTCTTTTTTCTGCTGAATAATACCTCATTATATATATAGAGGGTGCCAAAAAAATGTATACACATTTTAAGAAAGGAAAAATACTGTATTAAAATTACGCTGATGGTAACCGCTTTGAACAACTCATAATTGCAGAAGTCAAACGTGACTTGTATTCATCTTTTGTTATCGGTATATATTGAGTACAATTTTAATACAATTTTTTCCTTTCTTAAACTGTGTATACTTTTTTTGGCACCCTTGGTATACTCGTATACATATGTATGTATGTATATCACAACTTTATCCATTCATCCATTGAGGGACATGTAGGTTATCTCCATATCTTAGCTATTATAAATAATGCTGCAACAACATGGGGGTTGAGCTATCTTTTTGAATTAGTGTTTTCTGTATCATGTGGTAGTTCTATTTTTAATTTTGTGCGAAACTTCCATACTGATGTCCATAGGGGCTGCACCAATTTGCGATCCCACCAGCCGTGCACAAGGGTTCCCCTTTCTCCACACCCTTGCCAACACGTGTTTCTTGTCTTTGATAATAGCCATTCTAACAGGTGTGGAGTGATAGCTCATTGTATATTTGGTTTGCGTGTCCCTGATGATTAGTGATGTTGAGCCCCTTTTTAATGTACCTGTTGGCCATCTATTATATCTTCTTTGGGGAAAAAATGTCTATTCAGATCCTCTGCCCATTTTTAAATCAAATTGTTTGTTTTTCTTCTTTTGAGTTGTGTGAGTTCTTTATATATTTTGGATATTAACCCCTTATCAGAGTTTTCTAATAGAAGGATTAGATGGAAATGACAAATTAAAAATGAAGTAAAAATGAAAGACTTTATAATGTATTTCCTCCAAAATTCTTCACTAGTCTCACATATGTCTAAGTCACATAAGACTAAGTCTCATAAATCTCAGAAGTGCGTAAGTCTCATAAGCCTGCCATATGGAAAGGCAAACTGAAACCCAGCAAAATTTTAAAAACTCTTTCCTATGCATTTCCCAGAAGACCAGACCCCAACTGACAACAAAAAAAATCTTTCCAAAAGTTTATTTTTAAAACAGTTGTCTAACAGCCTATTTTTATATCCTGGGTATTTGTGAATTGGATGTTTGTCGCTCAGGAAGTATAACAATGTCAAAATCAGGTAAGAAAATTCAGTAAGGTCGTTTAAAATGTGGGTTAAAATCTCTATCAGCTCTTATTCTATCATATTTTTATTCCTAAAATTATACTTTTGCAGAATAAGATGTGACATAAAGAGAGCATTAGAATGGAAATATGTCAGCATCAATTTAATCCTTCATGTAATTGAGATGAAAGCCTGGTCCCAAATACTTAATAACTGCAGCAGGCCCATCACGTACTCCGAGAAGTTTGCACTGGGTTTTGTTCTGGCCATAGGAAAGTCTTTTGATCTAAAACTCGTTTAGAGCAGTTTACATGGAACATATAGAATGTTTTACTCTGAAAGGAGACTAGTTAATCTTGCCTTTGATGTTTCTTATATATTGCTCTATTTTTTGGCTTTCAGTAGTAATTTCTTGCAAGTCATAAAGGATTGATAAGTACCTAATCATGCTATATTTTGTATATTTATCTTAAAATGTTGTCTTTTTTTTTTTCCCCAAATAATGTTCTATTTTCTTGAGGAGCTTACATCTAGTAGAAGCTTTTTCTCTGCTGTAGTTCCCTAAGCTGGATACAGACCCACGCAGGTCCTGTGTTGACTGCTTAACAAGCCAGCTGTGTAATTTTGGAAAAAATCTCTTCATCTCTTGGACCCCAATTTTATTATGTATAAAATGAGAATTTTGGCCTTGATTTCTTCTCAGGGTATTCCTTCTTAAGTGTTCATTGACATAAAGCAGGCATTCAAAAATATTAATTCAAGGAATAAGTGTTAGCCAGTTTTTCACATGCCTGTTTGGCCAGAATTATGAGGATCTCTCAGACATCAATAAAATGAGAGTTCTAGCTGGGAAAGGGGGCATGTTTAAGTCCTCCCTGCTGGAAATATCCAATGTGTGGTGTCATGAAGTTCACGTCTAGGAATCATTAACAGGACAAGCAAAAGCCCTGTGAAGAGTGATGACCAAATTTTGATACTGTGGTTGGTTTGAAATTTTCAACTCTTATGGACATCAACAGGTCTAGGAAGGGGTGGAACAGATTTGTTCTCTGTACCCTCCTACTCATATGCTACTGTAGCAAGGAAGCACAACAGACAACTGATCAACTGGGAGAGGCATACAATGTTGGCTGTAAACTGTTGGCAATCTTTGGGTAACTTAAGATTTCTCTTGGGCTCTCATCAATTATAGAAGGGGTTTGACTGTCAAATTTCCCAGTGCTTTGGAAATTTCTATTTTCTTGAGTTGCCTGTTAAAATGTAGTGGATAGGGGAAAAAATCTAGATGAGTAACATGTTAACAGTGGTTACTACTGGAGAATGAGATTACTAGAGAGAGAATTTCATTTTTACTTTATACTCTTTGAAATTATTTACATTGCTTTTATTATTAAAAACTTTAATGTGTTTTATTAACAATCCAAAAGTGAAAATAGGGTGGTCATCCAGCCATTTTATGCAATAGGTATGATTCTCAGGCTAAAAAAAAATTATTCTCTACTTTTTAAAGTAGATTTTACCAATATGGCTTAATTGGTAAAATGGTTCTTACTGAAGAAATATTGGTATTTATAGACATACTTTAAAAAAATAAAGGGGAAGTGAAGTTTTTGGCAGTAAACCAAAAACTTTTTAAATCTGTTTTCTTTTCCTTGTCTAATTACATTTTTGAGTAATAAAATGTTTATGGGCATTTGGAAGAGAATTGTCTTCATTCACTTCTGTCCATTCACCAGCATTTCATTATTTTACTGTATCCAGAGACTTATGCATGTCTAATTTTTCAAGGGATAGACTATATTCGTGACACATAGTAGGTGATTAGTAAATGTTTGCTGAATGCATACATTAAATAAACCTTAATCTTATCCTATTTTGAAATCACAGTAACTTTCAAAATGGGATACCAGTTTGGTCTCTGCAACAGTTGTTT
This sequence comes from Rhinolophus ferrumequinum, assembly GCF_004115265.2. Lineage (NCBI taxonomy): Eukaryota > Metazoa > Chordata > Mammalia > Chiroptera > Rhinolophidae > Rhinolophus > Rhinolophus ferrumequinum. The sequence continues at coordinate 33,681,844 of NC_046288.1, forward strand.
TTCCTCAAGTAACCTAAAAGATTTTACAATATCTCTAAAAGTTATCTTTAAAAATCCCCTACTTAATTTCAGGCAATAGTTTATACAATCAAAAATCTGATTTAACAGTAAGTTGTATATATTTCAATGTCTAAAGGAATTATTAAATGAAGCATTTCATGTTGGTAAAACTCTTTTATATTATTTAGTTAGCTTTTCCTTACAACTGTCAGTTGTATTCCCTTTGAGATCAAAGAGAGTGACTGAATGAATGGATGGATAAATAAATAGTTTGCTTAATAGCCCAAAGGCAAAAACAGGTTAGTGTTCATTGACTCTGTCTCCCTACATTATTGTTTGGCCCCCTGAATCCTGTTGTTTCCTCAGAACAAAGAAGTTCTTCCATGCTTTTTCTCCATGGCAGTAAATAAGTGGGTCATCTTGTAGTAAATGTTGGACAAGAAAAGATGCAAGACTAAGATAAGAAATGTCTGTATATAAAATATATACTGGGGGTGTCAAAAAATGTGTACACATGATTCATATTCATCTTTTGTTATTGGTATATATTGAGAATTTTAATACAATTTTTCCTTTCTTAAAATGTGTATACATTTTTTTGGCACCCTCAGCATATATATATATATATATAGTCATGGGAAGTAAAGTACAGCATAGGGAATATAGTCAATGGTATTGTAACAACTATGTACAATGTCAGAGGCATAGTATACTTGGGGGAGGGTTATCACTTTGTGAGGGGTGTAAATGTCTAATCATTATGTTGTTTTATACACTTGAACCTAAGATAATAAAAGAAAAAAAAAGATTTCTTGGATATAAAATAAAAATGGAAGAAAAATGTCTGCTTACTACAGGTATCGTTAAGTATCTTGGTATATAACCGAACTATAGTAACTGTCGTGATCACCATTAGCAAAACTTTGCAGTCTTTATTTTTTTAAACATTTTTTAAAAGTTTGAAAAATTTTTTCAATTACAGTTGACATTCAATATCATTTTATATTAATTTCAGGTGGTTAGACATTTATATAATTTATGAAGTGATTCCCCCAATTAATCTACTACCCTCCTGACACCACACATATTTATTACAATATTATTGCCTATATTCCCTATGCTTTACTTTACAGCCCATGACTATTTGTAACAACCTATTTGTACTTCTTAATCCCTTCACCTTTTCTCCCAGCCCCCCACCTTCCTGTCATCTGGCAAGCATCAGTTAGTTCTCTGTATCTCTGAGTCTGTTTCTGTTTTGTTTGTTCATTTATTTTGTTCTTTAAATTCCATGTATAAGTGAGATCATATGGTATTAAGAAGTTGTAGTCTTTAAATGTGAAAACTCACATTTCTTCTCCAGTGCCAAAAGATAATTTCCCTCTGTTATATCACTGGGAAGAGAGAGAGAGAGAGAGAGAATGAACAAAGTTTAAATGGTTCTGAAATACTGAGATTTCTTTGCTATATATATTTTATGGAGTTTCACATTTTAAAATTGGTAAAATGGTTCTTACTGAAGAAATATTGGTATTTATAGACATACTTTAAAAAAAGAAAGGGGAAATGAAGTTTTTGGCAGTAAACCAAAAACTTTTTAAATCTGTTTTCTTTTCCTTGTCTTATTACATTTTTGAGTCTTTTCCCATGGTTTTTGGAATAAAGCTAGTTGCTGGTAGAGCGAAACTTGTTTGTACGTAGGAATGAGTCCCCCCTCCCACTTTGTTTGATGTTTATGTGAATTTTTATTAATATTTTGGCTTTGGATATTTACCATTTTTCATCTTTTGTGTTCTGAACAGCATTTTCCCTTCCACCTATTGTTAATGTGAATTAGGCATCCACGGTTACATTCACAAACTGCTGTGAAGATTAAGTTTTCCTTTGCCATTCAATTCTTAGAACACACTCCACCCTTGGTGGGTGGGTGCCAGTTACGCCTGGAACATTTTCCAATCTAAGCACCAGTTCAGGTGGTTGGCTGACGACAATTCTGAACTGCAGTTTTTGACTATTAGGCACAAAATCTCTCTTGTTTCATACTTCTATTTAGAACATGAATGTTATTTAAATTTCTGTTTTTTTCTCTATTCCAAACTTGTTCTTGGCTTTATCTGCCTCTTTGAAATATTCGCCTGCCTTATGTCTCAGTATAATCACTGATAAATGTACATTATTATTGTGCTGGCTTTAATTCCCTACTAAATTTAATATATATTTGAGGTGTTATTAATATCCATTTACAATGCTCTTTTGATTCTTAATATGGAACAAATCTTGCTGGATAACATTACACTAAAAAGCAAAGTAAACCTAAGTAATGAAAATTTCTACCCCTTGGACTTATGCAGTATTTTAAATGTCAAAATCTACCAAGAAATATCAATGATATGCGTATTTACCTGCTAGGTAGTTACAACCAGAAATTAAGAAGAAATTAAAATGCTTTTATTTAAATATTGTTACAGTATTAGATAAATTTGTCTTGAGTTTCTAGTATAAAATGTCTAATAATAGAAGTCCCTCTGTACAGAATATGCAGCCCACTTTCAGCCTTTTATTTGGGAAAAGATCATGTAGAAATAATTGTTTTTAGTACTGTTGCATTATTAAGTTCTATTTTTCTATTTTTTAAAGCATACAGCAGGTATTACTAACTTTTAGGGGTGTCAAAGGAGCTTTGTGATGAAATTATTACTATTGCTCCCTTGTCTTTAGGAAAATTCTTCACTCCCCAAGGACTACAGTGATAAGTCAAGCTCCTTAGCCCAGCAGGCCAGGTCTGCTTTTCCTGTTGGATCCCCTGCAAGTCTTCCCTACTTCCCAAACATCCTAAACCACTTGCTTTCCCAGAACCCTCTCCGACAGTCCTTGCTTTTGGAAATGCCAAACCCTGCCTAGAGTCCCCTTCCCCTTGGCTTTCCATCGCAAAATGCTTCCATTACAAACTCAGCTGTGGAGGCCTCCTGAATGCCAACGTCCTTCCTGATTAGTTTGTGATGCCTCTAGGGCAGTGGCATCAGCATCACCTCATGACTTGGGAACTTGTTAGAAATAAAAATTCTCTAGTCAGACCCTACACCTAGTGAATTAGAAAGTCTAGCAGTGAGGCCTATTGTGTGTTCTAACAAGCCATCTGGTGACTGACCCACAGCCCTAGGAGAGAGATCAACCTATATCCATCTCAATATCCTCAACTCACACTTGTTTTCATAGTACGTGCTCAATAGGCTTTCATATAAAACCAAACGAATAAATTTAAAAAACCAAACCTAAACAAATAAATTTAAAAAACCCAAAAAACCAAACCTAAATGAATAAATAAACAAATAAATAGTCACCTAAAGTTGGTTAACTGAAATAAATTAGCCTGGAGCCAATTTTTCCAAAGCTTATTTACTTAATAATCAAGGCTATTAATGACTAATTTACCTAAAATTTAACCGCCTTTGAGTGTTTTTATATCCTGATCGATTTTCACACCAACAAGTTCTTTAAGCCACTTACTTTCATTTGAAACCTGAGATTTTCCCCACCTGGGCTAAGTCGTTCTCTTATTTGTTCCCAAAGTGAGTCACCTGCATGTTTCTCCCATAACATTGCATTTCTTGTGAGCAAAACTCTTGTATTTTTCTTGTTATGTCTTACACAATGCCTTGTGTGTAATAGACATTCAGAAATGCTTGCTGATTTCAATGACAGTATAGTATAATATTTGAAAGTATAGACTGGAGCCAAACCTTGTGTTCAAATGGCACCTCTTTATTTGCTAGCTGTGTGACTTTGGGCACGTGTTTTTAAACTACTCTATCTATAAAATGGGCATAATATATAATAGTACTCACCTCATAAGGTTGTCACAGAATGAGATTATATATGTGAAGTGCCTAGAACAGGGACAGGCATGTAGTAAGCATTATAGAAGTATTAATTATTATTTCTTTTTTCCAAATCCTATTTCTGCTTTTATTCAAGTATCTGTTTATGTATCTTCATTTCTTTTTCAACTTTCCTTGTTCTTTATTCCCTCTGCTTCATTTGGATTTACTAGAATAACTTTATCACAAAAAATAAAATATTAACACTTTTAAAAGTTAAGATGCATGCTATATATGTAGTTCATATTTTCTGGCCTAGTAATTGTCCTTCTAGAACTCTAATTTTTTTAATGGTCAAAAACTTAGCAAAAATTTAAGGAGAAAAATATTCACTTTAGCATTATTAACAATAGTTGAGTTCATATTTTGGATATGTCTTATCGGATATGTGGATTGCAAATATTTTCTCCCAGTCCGTAGCTTGTCTCCTCATTCTAGGAATGTCTTTCCCAGAATAAAATATTTTAATTTTAATAACGTCCGATTTATCAATTTTTTCCCCCAGGGATTGTGCCTTTGGTGTTATATCTAACATCTTATAGCCAAACCCAAGGCCACCTAGATTTTCTCCTAGAAGTTTCTTCTAGTTTTGTGTTTTATGGTTAGGTTTATGATCCATTTTTAGTTAATTTGTGTAAAGTGTAAGTTATGTGTCAGGGTTCATTTTTTCCCCCATGTAGATGTTCAATTGTCCAGTACCATTTGTTGAAAAGACTATTCTGTTGTTTTTAACGTCAAATTTGTTTCTTTCTCTTATGAGAAAATACTCTCTTTTTATAGTGATTCAATGCTTTACTTCTTTTGATAGAAAAAGCTTCTTTTCTAACTTAATTGGAATCCATGAGATTGGTTAGTTAATCATATAAAATGATATTTACATACCTTACCCATGTTTTTCATTTAAAAAGTATAAAATTTATTGATTTGCTAAACTCTTCTTTGAATATGGATCTGATGATTGTTGTTTTGAATTGTCTTTTCTTTTTTCGTAAAACATACATAATGCATTGCTTATGATATCCAGTGTTATCAGCTAGAACTCAGACTTCTTAGGTTTAAAACTCGGCTTCACCATGTAATTATTTAGAGCATCTTAAACTCTCAGAACTTTAATTTCCTCACCTGTGAAATGAGAGTGATATTAGTATCCGCCTCATAAAAGAATAAAATGAGTTAATATATGTTGATATTAGGACATTTGTCTGGCACATATTAAGTATGATATAGGTATTTGCATTAAAGTGGAACAAGAACTTGTGGAGCAAGCTGAAGAAAGAATCCCTCTAGATTTTTATTATTTTTTTTCCATATTTTCACAGTTGCTTTTTTACCCCAAATTTGGCAGCAAATTTTAGCAGTTTGTCTTCATCAAACCTTTCCAAAACACTCAGATTAATTCTCATATTAAGAAAAACTTTTTTCTGTTTTGTACATATACGTAGTTTATCAAGAAGCATAAACAGATTCTGGAAAACAGTAAACTCTTGAGTATAAAACTCTATAAGTGGGAGAATTGGTGGGCATACTACAGAATAGATTGCTACTGTGTTTCCCCGAAAATAAGAGGTAGGCGGACAATCAGTTCTAATGCATCTTTTGAAGCAAAAATTAATATAAGACCTGGTCTGATTTTAACATAAGACCGGGTCTAATATAATATAATATAATATAATATAATATAATATAATATAATATAATATAATATAATACAATACAATACAATATAATATAAAATAATATAATACCAGGTATAATACTGGGTATAATATAATATAATACCGGGTCTTACATTAATTTTTGCTCCAAAAGACACATTAGAGCTGATGGTCCGGCTAGGTCTTATTTTCAGGGAAACATGGTGGTCCTTGCCCAGTGCTAATGGACATCACCAACTGTCTTGTTGGAGTCTCTTATTCTTGACTACACAGCTTCAGATATTGGATAAGTATGGTGTTGGGAGGGTTGTAAATCATAGCATAAGGCCCTCCGTTGTATGCACAGAAAGGGTATCAGTAAAGACTGAATGTGTAACATTGCACATTGGAAGTACAATAAAGGTGGTGGTGTTCTTACCGGAAGACACAGACCTCAGGACAGGGTTAAGAACTAAAGCCAACCACAAGAGGAGCTGCTGTGAATGGCTTGACTTCTTTCCTGCATTTCCTCTGATTTATGGAGATTGTCGTTATTAGCATAATGTTACATTTTTGGGGGGCCAACATATATAATTCTCTTTGTTTATCTCACCCTTTCAATTAAAATCTGACCAAGAAATATATTGACTAGGTGTCTGTGTTAGTAAGGGGACCGGCAGGAAACAGATGGCAAAATCCAAGTTTAACTGAAGAGAGTTTAGAAAAGGGACTATTTACAGAGGTGTAGGCAGGGTTTATCACACCAAAAAGGGAGGTTGATATAAACACAAACCCGCAAGGATGGGTGCTACGACCGCACCTAGGCCTGAGGGAACGAGGGAAGATGCGGTCTTATTAGAGAGCCAGAGTTATGGAAGAGGGGCTTCCTGGAAGAAGCGGTGGCCATGGAGGAATGCAGTCACCTCCAGGATCACAGCCAGACAGAAGGAAGCAGGGCAATAGGCCCTGGCCTCTCTTTCTTCCTGCACTCTATCTCTTTGGGAGCTTTCTACCACCAAGCCCAATCAGAAGACAGAGGGCAAGAGAGCCTGGGTGGTACAGTTTAAAAGGATCAGTCTCCAAGGGTACACAAACAAGGATGGACCAGGGTGAAGAATGGATGTGGTTGGTGGCAAATGGAGTATAACCAATACAAGTATTCTTTTAAAATAAGGAATTACCAGTAATTTACCAGATTGTAGCAAGAAGAAAAAGAAAATCTGTTAGGGAAAAAAATGAGTAAAGATAACGCAGCATTGTTGTACCAGGTGAATTTATGGTAATACAAAAAGGACAGAAGAGTTTTGTAAAAATAGTCACCTTCCATACTACTAAATTATTTCATGTTAACTCAATTAACAGTAAGTTAAGATATAAGGTACAGTGTACCATATTTTAATTCATAACCTGGAATCAGCATTTTATAAAAAGTTATAAGGAAAAAATCTTGGCCAAAGAAAATTTAGGAAAATTAAACATTAAATAAGAGCTAACAAACTTTATAATGAGGCAACATTATTGTTAAAAAAAAAAAATCATATTTGCTTGTCTCAGATGGCTCTCTGCGTACACCTAGTGTTTTCCAGGCCAAAGGTGAACTAGAGTGTCATGCAGGAGACCCTGCTTGCTACACCATGTGTCATGCAGGGTGGCATGCGGGGTCTCAGCTCCCGCTCCCCGCATAAGAACTCAAGACATGGTGAGGCCAAAAAGGAACACCCACGGAGTCATAGATACGGGAGTCATACCACTATACTCTTGCTGGCGGCTGGGTTGGAGATACAGGAAGCAGGAGCCACATGATCCACAACCTGCTGTCCACTTCTCTCTGCCAACCAACCTCACTTGCTAGCTGCAATCCGCCTCTCTGCAATCCGCAATCCATACTCCGCCGCTTGCTAGCTCAACCACCATCTTCTTGCTAGCCCCCATTTTTTTGCTGGCGTAGCCACAGCAGTCATATTAGTGGCCAATGGCTCACTGGTTACAGCTGACAGCCAACTAGCCACAGCTGATGGCCATCCAATCACAGTTGATGGCCATTTACTACCTGAGCAAGCACCTTTCCATGTGAGGCCGAGAGCCTGGAAACTGCACTCCTGGCTCTGTCCCCACATAGAGTCTCAGTATTTCTCTGCCTTTAGGAACCCCCCAATAATTACAGGCTCTACACTTTACCCTAAAGTGGTCCTCATCTCTGGATGGATGTACCTGTTGTACCAAGTGTTTCATTGCTTCCAAACACATTTACTGCTGCATAGCCTCAGCCCTTTTTTTCCTCTCCTGCTGCTTTTGGTTACTTTTTGTCTGTAAGAAAGATGCTAAAGCCATTGAAGCTACCTCTGTCCCAACTGTGTCACACGTTGCGGCATGTTGTGTTCGAGAATTTCTCTCACGTCCTCTTTGTTCCCTGATTCCCATTAACAAGAAGTCCAGTGCTCACAGATCCCTCAGAGGTTTCAGTGAATGTCTCTTTTACATATTTTTCTTTGGCTTCCCTGCCCAGGTGCTAACACTCATCCTTGGAAGGCACTAGGTGGGAGCTGGGCCCTGAGGAACATACTCCTTTTTACATGAGTCCCATGTCCTTCAAACTGCTCCTTAGGGCTATGCAAAGACATCCTGCAGGTCCTCTGTGTCCAACACGTATCTGAATCTTAGGGTGCACACAGGATGGGTTAAATGGAGTCCTCCTATTACACAGCCACTACTTCCTGAATTTAGTCTGTGGGCTGCATAAATGCTGAGTTGTGGTAACACTGCAAAAATCCCCACCCTCCGTCAAGCACTGAAGGCGGCGGGCCTCTTTCTAGAGCAAAGCTTTGAGAACCAGGGCATCTTACTCTCCTGAACCTTCTGTAGCCCTCCACCTAGAAAGGGTTCAGAAGAGCAATGCATTTTTGTGTTTTCTTACAGAATTACATGTTTTATACTTTTGATACAAATTTCTAGATCCAAAATGGAGCTGCTCTTGCCTGGGCTGCCACATCACAAATCGAAACTTAGATAACTTTCCTGTCCCAGTAAATGCTTGGCGTCACCAGCAATGCAGCACATATACCAGTCAGCCAATCCCCAAATGCCAAGTCAACTCTGCGCCTTCTCCTTCCAAACAAGTTGACTATGTCACCCCAGCCAATCAGATATTTTCTATTTTTTTCTTCCTTGTTCTTTATTCTTTATCCTATAAAAACCTCCGAAGGAGACTGTCTGCTTCATGAGTGTTAAAAGTTTTTGTTTGTATCACCTAAATTGCCTTTTTAAATCATTTTTTAACAATACCATTTATGATGCTACAAACTAAGGGAAGACAAATTTTAGTAACTCTTCTATCTTTATTTCTATGTCCAACCATTATTATTTTCCTTTGACCTTTGGAAAAATCTATTATTTTTTCTAAATACAATCTATTTTTCCTGATGGATCCCTTTGAGCACCTATGTATACCTTTGACATTTTCTTGTTTATTTGTTTGTTTGATTTTGGCTTAGGTTGAAGTTCTCTCATCTCTCCCAGAGGCACCAAAAAAAGCATCTTTTATTTATCTACTAAAAATTAATCCTTAACAATTATCCATAGTTATTAGTATTCATTAATAAGATGTCACTGAAACTGAGGAACTGCAGTGGGGAATCATGTCACAAAAATGTTGTCATTCCTATTTTCAAGTGGAAAAACTGAGGCACTGAGTGGGGACATAACTTGGTCATGCCCAGAAAGCCTGACTGGAACCTCCGTGTGGGGACAGAGCCAGGAGTGCAGTTTCTAGGCTCTCGGCCTCACATGGAAAGGTGCTGGCTCAGGTAGTAAATGGCCATCACCTGTGATTGGATGGCCATCAGCTGTGGCTAGTTGGCCGTCAGCTGTAACCAGTGAGCCATTGGTCACTAATATAACTGCTGTGGCTACGCTAGCAGCAAATGGGGGCTAGCAAGAAGATGGTGGCTGAGCTAGCAAGAGCGGATTGCAGTTAGGACGGCGGGTTGCAGACAGTGTAGCTCCTACTTCCTGTGTCTCCAACCCAGCCGCCTGCGAGAATATAGTGGTATGACTCCCCTACCTATAGCTCTGTGGGTGTTCCTTTTTGGCCTCACCATATTCTGCGTTCTTATGTGGGGAGCGGGACCAGAGACCCCACAGGCCGCCCTGCATGACACATGGTGCAGCAAGCAGGGTCTCCCGCATGACACATGGTGCAGCCAGCAGGGTCTCCCGCATGACTCCCCACATGACACTCGGCTTCTTGGTTATTAAAGCACCTCCACTCTGAATCTCTTTTCTCCCCATCTCTCCCTCTATTCCCTTCAATGACACTACTATTCTACCTTTACTATCTGGTAACTACAGGAAGAAGAAACATGCTCACCCAGTAGCAACAATAGGAAAATTGTTAAATACATGTCGTGCGGGGCGGTCTGTGGGGTCTCTGCTCCTGCTCCCCACATTAGAACGCAGGACATGGCTAGGCCAAAAAGGAACACCCACAGAGCCATAGGTAGGGAAGTCATACCACTATGGTCTCACTGGAGGCTGGGTTTACACGATGTGTGACCTGCTGTCCGCTTTGCTGCCAAGTGACCAACTCTCCTCCGTAGCCGCGGCAGTTATATCAGGGGCCAGTGGCTCAACGGCCACAGCTAACGGCCATCTACTACCCGAGCCAGCACCCCTCCACATGAGGCCGAGAGCCTGGAAACTGCTCTCTGGGGCTCTGTCCCCCCACTCCACCCCTACAGGTTCTCGCCTCACAATCTATGTGACAAGCATCTTCCGCGAGGGTCCCTGTACCATATTAGCCTATTGACACCTACGGACGAAAAGAAACGGTAGTCTTAGGAACCAACAATGGCAAATCCCTTCCATCTGGGAGGATACACGTTAGCTTTTTGTCCTGGGAAAGGAGGGTCGCTGCCACTGGCACCTTTCCTGGTTTGTGGTACCAGACCTTTATGGCAGTGCTTGAGGTCCCTTGCATAGTTTCAACATGTAACAGAACAGGGGACCCCATAATAGGCCATAGTGAGAGCACATAGGTTCCCCGCAAAATCATCCTGGTATCGGGACCTCTGTATACTACAGTCACTTGAGGTGGCCACTCAGCCACCACCCCTGGAGTCACTTGCAAATCATGAGTCAAACCAGCCCCACAGGGGGCTATCAGGCCCAACCATCAACAGTGGGGGCTTTTGACCTGCCAGGGCCAAGTCCATTGCTGTCGTTCCTCTGCTTTCAAGCATGTGGGTGCTGGCAGCAAAATGTTTCCATTTCTGCCTTAGCCTGGCTTTAACAGAGTCTCACTGCTGGTAATTTGTAATTGAATGGGAGAGGCCGTTCAATGTAGCAGAGCTTCTACCGGTGCGGGCCCTCCCTTCCGTGGTCTCTCATTCAGGACTCTCAGGACATCCCATAAACGCGAGGCCCAGTCACGCATCGTGGGAGGGTGTTTTGACACCTGGAGACCTTGCTTCAAAAGGCCATTATGGCGTTCAATCATGCCAGCTGCTTGTGGGTTATACAGAGCATGAAACAACCATTGCACATCCATCCTGGCAGCCCAGCGCTGCACTTCTTGCCCCATAAAATGGGTACCCCTGTCACTTTCAATGACTTGGGGGTGACCATAGAGGGCACACAGCCGTGTAAGAGCGACCACTCTATGCTGCTGATCCACAGCCAGACACGGCCAAGCAAACATCAACCCCGTAGCAGTGTCCACTGCTGTAAACGCGTATATCACATTGCAGGCCTTAGGCAGGAGTCCAATGTAATCCACTTGCCAGCAAGTGAGGGGCACCCTCCCTTGTGTAATCTGCTGTATCTCCCAGGGAGCCTCCGCCTTTGGGGGCTGTCCTGGGCACAGACGGCACAGTCATACCAGGCATCTGCTATCTCCTGCCATTTCAAAGGCAGACCCCAGCATCTGCTCACCTGCCACATGGTTCGGCTTCCAGCGTGCTGCAATTTCCTATGCAGCCAATGGGCCACATCAGTGGCAGGAGCCCCGTTCTAACCAGTGGACCTGTACTAGGGCATCTGCTTCATCATTACCTGGGGACACTAAGGGGGAGTGACCTGTGACATGCATTAGGGTCACCTCCTTTCTCTGCCCTAGGTCCCAGAGGTCCTGCCACATGGCTTGACCCCACAGTGGACAGTGTCCTACCAACCAGTTTTGGTGTTTCCATGTAGGGAGCCACAACGTTAGGCCCCGGAACACCGCCCAGCTGTCAGTACAAATAACTAAGGGCCCGGGCTCGTGGCTGATTACCATCCACACAGCCCGTAATTCAGCCCACTGGCTACTCTGGCCCATCCCAGTATCAAACCAAATGGTGTCTGTTTTGGGCTGCACACCAATAGCCGTCCAAACAGCTGCAGCCCCTCGGCTAGAACCATTGGTAAAACCAGGCATCCTCAGGTACTGGGGACTGTCTTTCTTTGTAGGGCGAGGGCTCCAAGTCCTCCCCTCTAGGTAGAGTGCTTGGCTCAGCCTGGGCTACAAGCTCCACAGGCCCCAGGACCTGTTGTAGCTCTGTGCTCAAAGGGCTTGAACAAAGGGTGCTACGTTGTTCCAAGTAGGCACCCCACTTGGCGAGGGTGGTGGTCTGTGCCATCCCTGTTTTGGATCCCTGGGTCCACGTACAGACCCACCCCTGGACGGGATAGGTTGTTCGAACTAACACCCGTGCCGTTCCTGTGATGGCTTCTGTGGCCACTAGTGCTGCATACACAGCAGCCAGCTGTCTCTCTATTAGAGAGTAGCGGACCTCTGCTCCTTTTCATAATTGGGACCAAAATCCCACTGGCAACCGGAGACGCTCCTGCCGTTGCCAGAGGCCCCATCCGTACCCCTCTTGGGTTATGTGAACATCAAGTTCAAATGGGCGGCCGGGATCCACTGCTTGCAAAGCCTGTGCCTGCTGCACTGCCCGTTTTGTGGCAATGAAGCCTTGATCTATAGCCTCTGTCCAATCCCATGAGGCCCCCGTTTTTATCATATTCTACAAGGGCCTTGCCCTTTGTGCTAAATGGGGTACAAACACCTGCCAATATCCTAGCAGACCCAAATACGTCTGCAATTGGGAGACCTTGGTCAGCCGGGGAAAGGCTTGTATCTTGTCAATGATTGCCTCAGGTATGACCTTTGTCTTACCCAACCACACAACACCCAAAAAACTTGATGGATAAGCCAGGGCCATGGACCTTTTCCTCATTCACCACCCAGCCGCGTGACTTCAGGTGGCGGAGAAGAGAGGGAGCTGCTCGCTCTAAATCAGAAAGAGAATCTGATGTTAATAAAATATCATCAACATAATGAAACAGGACCACAGAGGATGGGCGATCCCACTGTGCCAAATCCTGGGCCACGAGCCTGTGGCAGATAGTGGGGCTGTGCAAGTATCCTTGCGGAAGGACTTGAAAAGTCCACTGCTGCGCATCCCAAGTAAAAGCAAACTGCTCTTGATACTCAGGTGCAATGTCAATGGAGAAAAAAGCATTGGCCAAGTCCACTACGTAGTGATATGTCCCCAGGCGGACAGTCAGACGATCCATTAAATCATGTATTGAAGGCACTGCAGCGTGCAAGGGTGGTGTCACCTTATTTAACTCCCTATAGTCCACAGTCATTCGCCAGGTCCCATCTGGCTTCTTGACAGGCCAGACTGGGGAGTTAAAGGGACTGTGCATCGGCCTCACAATATGTGCCTTCTCCAATTCCAATATTATACGACCAATCTCCTTCTGCGCTCCTGGCAGGCGGTACTGTCGCACTGTAACCACGCGCCGGGGCTGTGGCAACACTTGAGGAGGGTGGTGAGCATGCCCACGTGTCACCGCTTTCACTACCCGGATCTGGAGATGGAACTCTCCTACCGACGTCTGTAAGCTGAGGCCATGTAGCACGTCCACCCCTAGAATATACTCCGGAACGGGGGAGATATAAACCTTGTAGGTACGAGGGGGAAGCCTTCCTATACCCAGTGGTAAGGAAACAGCTTTTACAGCCACAGTCTTTCCTCCATAGCCATCAATGCAGATTGCTGGTCTGGGGAACAGTTCTGGGTTCCCATAAACAAGACTGCAGTCTGTGCCAGTGTCAACTAGGGCCAAAACCCTCTGCACATTAGAAGGGGACCAATGTATGGACAGTTCCACATGGGGCCTCTGGTCCCTGCTCGTCCCCTCTGACTGGGTACCTTGGCCCCACCCCTAATCAAGCTGAAAGGAGTCCACCTCAAGAGGCTGCATGAAGTCCTGGAGGGACACTGGTCGCACTTTCCCAGACTTCTCCTTTATGCTTCTCCAGAATTGTTGTTCCGGACTGTTTCCAAAGTTCCAGCAGGAGTGCATTGGGTTTTCAGTCTATTTTCTCCCGATCGACCGCTGCTGCCACGAGATCACGCCACATCTGTGCGCGTGTTACTCTCTGAGGCCCGCGACCTCGCCCCTTTACCTTTGGTTTGGGCTTCCAGGTCTCAACTGTGCGGACCTCCTGTCTTAACTTCCTTCACCTCTGGCTTTCAACATCCCCTAGGATGGCCATGGCAGTTGTAACTTCATGGATCCGTTGCCCTACATAAAGTGTAAGAATAGCAACCAAGGATCCAAAAGCACTCGCAGGTGCAGTATCCAAAACCAGATCTCTCATGCTGGCTGTAAAAAGCTCATCATCTGGCCCCTGCATGTTAAGGTTAAAAATAGCATGTCTCATACCCATTTCACGGATGATTTGCGTAAGTTCCGTATATGACTGCCATTGACTCACAGTGTCTGGCAGCTCGCCAGCCTGTCCCCATACTGTGCGTACCACAGCAGTGAGCCACTCCATTAGAGAATGGTTGCCCTGGTCGTGGGCCAACCTATGGCAGTTCTGTAACCTTTGTCGCAGGGATGGATGCACTGTCACAACGGCTAGCTTTTCCCTCTCGCCTGGGGAGCAGAGAATGTTGTCTGCTCTTTCATCCCATAAACGTAATAGCCAAGTCGAGACTGGCTCTCCAGGGCTCTGTCTGTACCGCCTCCCCAGCTCCTGCAACTCAGTGGGAGTGTAAGGGGTGTAGGTTGTGAACTCAGTCATAGCTGGGTTGCCAGCAGCAACGCCCCCGGGGCCCAAAGGTTGCTCACGTTTTACCCTGTGCTTCAAGATTGGTCGGGCTTGGGGGTTGGGAGCTACATTGTCTCCACTCACTTCCTCTGCCTCTGCCTCAGAGTCTCCACTGTGGGGCCCCACTTTCTACAGGCGGACCCGAGCTTCCAGCGCCTCCAACCAGGACACCTGGTCCGGCACCTGGGCCATTTCATTAAGCGCATTTTCCGTGTTGATACTCAAGGCCGTGAGGAACATCCAGCCCAAACGGCCGACTGTAGCCTTCTCCTCCCCCGGCAACCGCTCAGCCAGAGCCTTCAGGGCGCTCTCCACGCTGGCTGGAGAGCCATCCATGTCCTCCCACCTCTCCTTGGGGGTCCAACTCCTGAGAACAGTGGCCACCGGACACCACACGTTGTGTGGGGGCCACCTGTCCTCCTGCCCAGAGTCAGACTCCATTCCTACCTGGTCGGAATCTTGCTCACCGTGCCAGGTGTCTGAGTGGGTGGAGGCCTCCGTGTAAGATGTCCACAACCCTCGGAGCCGAAGGCCGCAGCAGATCACCAAAATGAAGGCAACGCCGTCCATGGCCAAGAGGGTGGTGTGCCAGCTGGAGGCTTGAGTCTCCCAGGCAGACCGCGCCTCCTGTTCCCAGTGTCACTCCTCATGGGCCTCCCGAAGCTGGGCTCTCACACGCACAAACCGCTCCACCATGCTTCAGTAGGTTTTGGCCAGCACCATACCCTGCTTACGAAACTGAGCTTTTATACGTGTAAACTGCTCCAGTATATTCTGGAGAATTTCGTCTGACACCATACCCTGCTCGCTGTGCCATTTGTCGTGTGGGGCTGCCTGCGGGGTGTCTGTTCCCGCTCCCCACATAAGAACGCAGGATATGGCTAGGCCAGAAAGGAACACCCACGGAGCCATAGGTAGGGGAGTCATACCACTATGGTCTCACTGGAGGCTGGGTTCACACGACATGCGACCTACTATCCGCTTTGCTGCCAACCGACCGACTCTCCTCGACTCTCTTTCACTCTCCTTGACTTCCCTCCATAGCTGCGGCAGTTATATTGGTGGCCAATGGCTCAATGGTTACAGCTGACGGCCAACCAGCCACAGCTGACGGCTATCTACTACCCAAGCCAGCACCTTTCCACATGAGGCCGAGAGCCTGGAAACTGCTCTCTGGGGCTCTGTCCCCACAATGCAGTAAGATAATTTAGACAAAGATGAGATGCTACTCTACACTGGTGAGTATTGGAGTATTTTGACTCAATGTTTTTCAGATAAAAATGACTAAGATACTCTGGGTGGTGAACACACAATGTAATTTATAGATGATGTGATACAGAATTGCACACCTGAAATCTATGTAATTTTACTAACAATTGTCACCCCAATAAATTTAAAAAATAATAAAAATAAAAAAAACAAAAAAAACAAAAAAAAAAAACAAATGCTATTAGCAAATAAACACCATTGCCCCAGCTTGAAAAAAGAAAAAAGCTTTATTGCGATATAATACAAATACCATACAATTCACCCATTAAAAGTGTGCCATTTGAATACTATTTGGCGGTAAGAAAAGATGAAATAGGACCATTTGTGACAACATGGATGGATCTTGAGATTATAATGCTAAGTGAAATAAGTCAGACTGAAAAAGCAGAGAGCCGTATGATTTCACTGATATGTGGTATATAAACCCAAAACAACAAAAGAACAAGACAAACAAATGAGAAATAAACTCATAGACACAGACAATACTTTAGTGGTTATTAAAAGGTAAAGGGGTAGGGGGGTGGTAGACGAGGGTAAAGGAGATCAAATATATGGTGATGGAAGGAGAACTGACTCTGGGTGGTGAACACGCAATGTGATTTATAGATGATGTAAAAGAAAATTGTATACCTAAAATCTATGTAACTTTACTAACAATTGTCACCCCAATAAACTTTAATTTAAAAAAAAAAAATGACTAAGATAGGGGCTGGCCTGGTGGCTAAGCCGGTTGGAGCTCCGTGCTCCTAACCCCGAAGGCTGCCGGTTCGATTCCCACATGGGCCAGTGGGCTCTCAACCACAAGGTTGCTGGTTCAACTCCTCGAGTCCTACAAGGGATGGTGGGCAGTGCCCCCTGCAACTAAGATTGAACATGGCACCTTGAGCTGAGCTGCCTCCCGGGTTGCTCAGTTGGTTGGAGTGCATCCTCTCAACCAGAAGGTTGCCGGTTCGACTCCTGCAAGGGATGGTGGGCTGCGCCCCCTGCAACTAGCAACAGCAACTGGACCTGGAGCTGAGCTGCGCCCTCCACAACTAAGATTGAAAGGACAACAACTTGATTTGGAAAAAAGTCCTGGAAGTACACACTGTTCCCCAATAAAGTCCTGTTCCACTCTCTAATAAAATCTTTAAAAAAAAAAAAATGACTAAGACACAGGTTCTGAGATTTCCTAAAAACCTTAGGTTCATTTCCTGAAGTAGTGAAAAGGAGATATTTAGAGACAAAGAGTTTATTAACTCATAAGGCTGGAGCTTGGCGTGGAGCTCAGCATCATTTTGAGAGCTAGACTAAAAGAGAGACAGAACCTGAAAGGAGTAGAAGAACAAAATGTCAAGTTCATTTCTAAGGCTACAACACAAAAAGCCACACTGTACAAAAGGGAGGAAGAGAGTCACATCCTTTCAGTCACTTGCAGCCTCCTCTTGTGAGTTATGCACACTCTTCTATAAAAATAAGACGTCTTCCTTAACATTGCTTTGTTAGTGTTATTACTTTTCTCAGGTCCATAAAATTTTTTAAAAATGCATTTTCATATTTAAGTAAATATTTCAAACAAGTTTTACCTCTGCATGCATGAGAGATAAAAATATTAACTCTAATTAGTGTTTGGTTTGTGCTGGTGATTTACACGCTTGGCTTTGAAGATCAAAAAATAATGTACATGTGCTTACATGTTATTTACCTTCTCCCACACACTGTGATATTATCTGGCCATTTTCTAATTTAAAACATTAGCATCAAAAAATAGAGTCATGGGTGTATGTTTGTATAAACACCAGAGTATCAGGGTGGCAGTCAAGCAGGAGCAGGGTGCAGTGGTGAAACGCACTGGCTCTGATGTCAGGCTCTGACATTAGTCACGTGGCCTTGGGCAAGGCTCTAACTTTTTGGATCCTTAGTTTCTTTATCTATAATATAGGAATTAAGCAAGATCTTATATGTACAGTGTTTAGCACAGTATTAAGCAAGACATGTGTGTGATACATGTATAACAGTGGTTAGGAACATAGTCTCTGTAGCCAGGCATCCCTGGTTCAAATCCCAACTCAACTACTTATTAATTGGTCAAGTTATTTAACTTCTCACGCCTCTGTTCCTCCTTCTGTAAAATGAGAATAATTAGTGTTTATCTCAGAGGGTTATTGTGAATATTTAAATAGTTAAAATATGTAAACCCCTTAGAAAAGTGCCTGGAACATTGTATGTGTTCAATAAGCATTAGCTATTATTATTATTATTCTAAAATCATGCTTTCCAATATGGTAGCCAAATGTGGTTTTTGAGCATTCTAAATGTAGTTAGTCCTAATTGTGACATGCTCTCAGTGTAAAATGCATATCAAGTTTCAAAGATTTAGTTTAAAAAGAATGTAGAATATCTCAATAATTTTTATATTACATGTTGAACTGATACTATTATGTATATATTATGTTAAATAATTAAAATTAATTTTACTGTTTCTTTTTGCTGTTTTAATGTAGCTACTAGAAAACTTAAAAGTACATATATGACTTGCATTATATTTGTATTAGACAGAGCTATTCTAGAATATAGAAATCTTAAAGCAAGAAATTCATCAAAAAGAACCCTACTTTTTAGTTTACTTCAAAGTCTGGAATTTTCTTGGCATGCTTTTCATAATAAATGAAGAAGTATTGAGAAAAAGTAAATGAATCACAAAATACTAAGTGAAGACATTAGAATTGCCAAAGAAGTTACTGTAACTTTAGTTTGCATTTATTTTCCCAGGAAAAGGTAATTATTCCTTTCTCCTCTGGAGTGTTTTTTGTTTGTTTGTTTTTAATTTGGGGATTAAATTTTAAGAGAGACATAGGCAATCTAAAGTATATCCTTGTGAAGGTTCCTAGGAAGATGCGAAGTTCTCATCACGATGTCACGAAAGGGAGCAACTATAGGTGTGTGAGGATGTGGACATACTCAGCCAAGAGGCATGATAGCTGTTGTCAATACTAGGAAGTTTGCCCTGTGGAAATGGAACTGACGCGAAGCATTCAATTAATCCAAGTTACAGGGAAGATGATTCCGGCTTTAATACTATGTGGAACTACTTTAACAATTAGAGTTATCCAAAAATGGATTGAACTATCTTACACAATATTCAAGAGTTTGTCACCAACAATTTAAGCAGGGAATTATAGAGAGGGTTTATATAGCAGGTAGATAGAAAACCTCCAAAAGTTTTTCAGACTCTGAGGGCCCATAATTAAGACTATTTACTACAAGTTCTAGCAGAGAGATGCCAATTCATGCATTGTGACCAGAATACCTAGAGTTCTATTATTTTCATTGGTTTTTGTTTGTTTGGAAGATACAGAAATTAACTGGTGCTAGCTTAAGAACACAGGGGTTATTATAGGGATATAAATGGAAGACAGGGAGCTCACAAAAACACAGGGAGAGGGACAGTGATACAGCAGACTCGATGGAAACTGTAACAGGAACTGAGGCAGCACTTGTTATCTTTCAGAGGCTGGTTGATCTCTTTCTTCTTCATGATATCTCTGCTTTTCTCGGCATCCTTGCTCCATTCTATTCTTGAAACTGACTGGCTTTGTGTAACTCTACTCATACATAATTTCTGCTCACTAATAATTTCAACTTGCCTTTCAAGGCTTCTCTATCTAGCCTTGAATCTACTCCATGACCTTACAGCTTGAGACCTCCCACAACACAGAAAATGTTGACTTTCATTTTCTTTTTCCAGTCTTTCATTTTTCCCCATTACAGTTTTGTGAGAAGAACGATTGGCCCAGCTTTCCTTTTCAAGCCCAGATCACTGGTTACAGAATGGATGGACTTTCCTTGGGTCAGATGGCTTCCACCAATCCAAATAGGTGGGGTTGGGGAATTTTGTTTATGTGGGAGAAGGAAGTTTCTATCAGAAGCAGATGTTTGTGGAGTAGGAAATCATTGATGTTTCTAGTATCTCCACTGAAAATTGGAGGTCATGGAGGTTATACCCAGAAATTTGGGGATCCACAAAGTTTATTCTCTGTATTAGAAAGAGAGAGAGACTATTCAAAAGGATCTGTTGAGACTAATGATTAAAAAATATGAAGTTTGCTCTTGAATATGTTCTAGGATTCTGCTACTCAAAATGTGGCCCATGGACCAGCAGCACTACTTAGGAGCCTCTTAGAAATCAAAGTCTCAGGCTCCCCACCCCTCAGACCTACTAAATTAGAATGTACAGTTTAATAAGATCCCCAGGTGATTTGTATTTACAGTAAAGTTTGAGAAGTGTGGCTCTAGGATGAATAGAGTTAGGTTTAGGCCTTCTAAAAGTTACCAAAGGCTTTTACCAGGCAACTTCCAGTGGTGTGCTGTAATCATATGAGAACCAAATGCTAAGTTGTCAGAAATTTTGTGTTAGTTGATTTCATATTTGGTAGCTTGAAATCAGCTATTGTGTAAATATTTACACCAGGGAGTTAGATAAATGCTGCAAATTCATTTCTGTTGTAGTAGGAACCAGTTATTAAACATTTCCCAGCAATTCCACTGGAAAGTCCTAAATCTCCTAATTGAACCTGGGATTAAAATAGTCTGCTAGGGGTTTTTCGATGGAGAAACGCTCATATGGGGGAGGCGAGGAAGACAAAATGAGTTCCAATTACTCACCAAAATTTCAACCTTAAGACTAAGAAATCATTATTCTAGTCATTTCTTTATGAAAAAGAATCTGAGTCTGAAGTAAGCACAAGAAGGAAAAGGAATCTAGGAATTGGTAATACTTAAAACCCAGATAGGCAGGCAGGCAGAAACTGGCAATTCACCCAGCTGACAGCTGGACAGTTTTGTAGCTAAAATCCAGGTGTGGAATAGCAGTTACTGTATAGAGGAAGAGAACATAAGAGTGGGTAGATGTTGGTTCTAGAGACATACCATGTGAGGAAATTCGTGTTTTTGTTGTCTATATTTTACGGAGCATTAAATTGTTAAACAAAACAACTCCTCCCCAAGCTAATGGTAGGTATGAATGCAAATGTTTATAGTATTACATAGGGAGTGGTTTTTAAAGTGTGGTCTCTGGACCAGTATATCAGCATCAACTGAGAACCTATTATAAATGCAAATTCATGGGCCTGTTCTAGGCCTACTGGATCAGAAATTCTGTGTGGGTGGAGGCCAGCAATGAAAGTTTTAACAAGCCCTCCGGGTGATTTTAGTACACACTACTGAAGTAGGAAATGTCATGGAGTTCCTTATTTTTGTCCAATAAGAGAACCATTTTCAACTTGAACCCCAAATGGGAAGTGACTCTTCTTGCAATGAAGTTTCTAGCTCAACTAGAATATGGTTGAGGAAAGCAAAAAACAGATCAAGAGAACTATAGGGTTAGACAAATATTTAGAAGCTTTTCTTAGCCAAGCAGGCAGGCATCTGGCATGTTGCCACTACTCCTGGAGAGTGTAAGCCTTCCTAGAAATCAACTGGGAAAAGTGTTTAAAGTGAACTTTGAGGAAGTGCATAATCACAGTCTAAAGATTTTCTGCAAATACTAATAAAAGTCCTAGTATAAATAAAGTGACATCCTAACACATGTAGGGACATGCATACATTCATTTATTCAGCAAACATTTAGAAGGCCTCCTATGTGCCAGGTACAACAGTATGTGCTGAGGTTACAAAAATGAGTAAGACATGGTTTCTGCTCCAAATAAGCTCAGACTAGTGGGTAAACAGATATATTGCGGTGATGGTTGCACAATTCTGTGAATATACTAAAAACCACTGAATTGTACAATTTAAATTGGTGAACTGTATGGTATGTCAGTTATATCTTAATAAAACTATTTAAAAACAAAAATAGATATAAGCCTAGAGTAGTGTACAAAATCACAAAGAGATGGCCGTAACTCAGTCTGGGAAGGAAGGTGGGAGAGGCTTCATAAGTGAGTCAAGTCTGAGGTGAAATCTTAAAAAAGTCACCTAGGTCATGTGCTACAAGATATTCCAAACAGAAGGGACAGAATGACCAGTATCTCCGGGATGAGAAACCTTGTATGTGTGTTGGGGTGGGGGTGGGTGAGAGGCTGACAGAGGGCTTGAGGCTGGGGAGGCAGGCAGAGGCCAGAAGCAGCTTCCCAGGTAGTCACTGGAGGGTTTCATTTAAACTGGGAACGTGTATAATCTGTAACCAGATTTGTGCATAAACCACACCCACAGCTGTGATGTAATGGAAAGGATACTGCTTCTTTTTTCTCATTTATTTCTCTCAGTCAGGATAAACTGTGCGTAGGTTTCAGCCTGCCATTTAAAAACTAGAAGTATTACATAAATTTGTCAAGTATAATTATTCAATTGATTCTAATGGCAATTTGCCAGCAGGGGCAAAATGTAAACCTCATTAAGATTAAGATTAATTTAGAGCTCCGCTGCTTGCACTGAGTTAAAAGAAAGTTTGTTAGTGATTGGGACACCCAAGTTGGGTGGTAGTGGAAAGCCTGGCGAATTTTTAAGTCTTTCCAAGGCTACAAATGTGGCGGTGGAAGCTGGTGAGATTCTTCAGATTTTCTGTTCTTCTTGTGTACTCTCACTGTCTATTAAGATGATTGTTTTGAGTACACTTGCAGAATTAAAAAAAAAAAGAAATAAAGTGGGGCATCGCCAACAAGACCATATTTTCCAGGAAGAGCAGATTTCCCTGAAGATGTTCAAGCTGTCGTACCGGAACCACGAAACACACGGTCCTGGGCAGCACGGAGGACTGACCGTAACACCGCCACGAGGCACAGGCGTCCTGCTCCCTCCCCGGTCGGCAAGAAAGCCTATTTTGCTTCCCGCCCCTTTCCTCTTGCTGCTTCTAATCCTTTTCCCCTCTGCCAGTTCCGGAAGGGAACCCTTTCAAAATCTCTTTCAAATTGAAGCGTGGGAGCAATTTCGTCGACACCATCCGGAATGGTCAACATGGCGGCGGCCGTGAGATGCCTCGGTAGAGGTAAAGCAATGAATTGTCGGGGCTTGCGGGGAAAAGATGTCTGGCGCAGAGTCTCTTGCTGCCGCCGGAATCTCCTAGGCACGGGTCTGCACTGGGGACCTCCGGCTCTTTCTGGGCTCTAGGTTCTCCCGAGGGTCTTACTATTGCAAAGCGACCTTATCAACAGTTTCATTCCTTTCTGGAGCCGTCCACCCTACGAGTGAGCGGCGGGGAGGGGGGAGGGAATGTACCTTGACACGTCTCCAGCCACCGGTAGGGACAGAAGCAAGGATAGGGTTCCGATACTGGGGATATGGGCTCCGGGGAATGTAGGGAAGTTTGACACGTGAAGTGGGTTCTGATAAGAAAAAAGTGGTATGTTTGTGTGGCAGACAGCTGTAAATTTGAACGTTTACATAATGCTTGTTGGTGCCTTTGGAGTACAACACAGCTGCAGACGATTCCAATTCTTAGATTTCCAAAGAGATTGTCTAATTTGGATCAACATTTGTCATTTGGCGGCTAATTTCTGTCGTACTTCTTGGTAGCAACTCTTCGGCATTTAATAAGGTCCAGTGAAGGGCTAGGATGACAGCCCTTTTTTGGTACAACGTTTCTTTTAATTTTTGTTTTGTTTTGTGTTTTTGAAGCATAGTGATATGTATTGTTATTTAATTAAGGTAGATCTTTACATGGAGGCAGCATGCAGCATCACCTCCATTTTACATATTTTATATATCCATATGTGTACGAATCTGTTATTGGGCTGTTAATTGTTTTATTATTCTATCTTTCTATACTTGTGCCAATACCAAATTGTCTTAATTACCATAGCTTTGTAAGTCTTGATCTCTGGTAAGGCAATTCCCTCCACTTGGTTTTTATGCTTCAGAAGTACCTTGGGCAACTCTGAATGTATTATCTATTTAAAAAAATGAATACAATTTAAATTACTTAAAAAAATTCAGGATATATATACATATTCGTAATAATAGAGTTAACATATTCTGAGCCTGAACTAGATTAATTTAAAAATAAGACAAAATGGTTCAATTAGATGTGTTTACCCAAATATAGTTTCAAGAAGTGGTGTTTCCAGTATTACACATTTTAAAGAATGATTATGAATCACAAAGTATTGAATGTTTTTGTTTTGGAAAACACGGTTAAGAATGTAAAAATTATGAATGTAATGATTATTTAAAATTAATATTTTACATGTTTCTTTCAAGTTGTGATACAGCATCAAAGACATAGTCTTTCCAAGATGACTAATCAGACACCTCGCTATCCTTGCTCTGTATGTGTTCAGGTGCCCAACAGATATTTTGCTGCTGCTACGAAGTAAGTTGTTATTTTTTTTTTTAGTTATTTCATTTGCTGTCACTTAAAATTTTGATTAAAAAAACATTATGCTTGGTTCCATAAAGAGGTACAGGGACATACATTTGTACAAGTTCATCTCTGCTTCTTTGACCTTACAGTCCTGAACAAAGATATGACTTATTATAATAATACTTAACATTTATTGAACACGAACATTCAATAGTGAATTTAATCCCTACGGCCTTATGTGGAAGCAATTGTTACTATGCTTTTTTTTTAGAGACAAAAAGCAAGGTAGATTATGTAACTTGCCCAAGGTCACAGAGCTAGTAATTGTTGGAGCTAGGATTTTGTGACAATGAGAAATGTTTATATTGGTTTCTGTCCAGTTCCCGACGCAGTTCCTAAAAGCCTTGTAAATCTCCTGAGTGACTGGGATGCTAGGAGCATCTTTTGTTCTAATATTTGGTCTTTGATCCAGTTCCTGATATAGAGGTCCTGAAACTGTTGTAATTTCATGGGTGATAGGAGCAGCTTCTTACTAATGAATCAACTTTTGAACATAGGTATAATATTTCATTGTGTGAATTTACCATAATTTAACTATTCTGTTGATACACATTTATCTTTTCAGTCTTTTGCTATTACAAATGATCCCGCAGTGAATAATCATGTGCATAGATCTTGTCAAATATTATGAATATATTTGTAGTATAACTTCTGAGAAATAGAATTGAGTCAAGAGATGTGTGCATTTATAATTTTGATAGGTAATACCAATTTGCCTTCATAGGGATCTTGCCAATTTGTGTCCTTACCAGCAAGTATTATTAGAATACCTATTTTCACTATGTTTACGAGCCATTTATATTTTCTTTAATGTGAATTTTCTGCTCATGTCTTATTACCATTTTTTTCATCTGTTGCTTAGTAGGAGCTCTTTATATATTATGAATTAGCAAATTTCTGTGCTGTAACTTTAATATGTCTTAGCAGTATAGTAGAGGAATGGACCAAGTGCTATGGAATCACAGATGAAAGGTCAATTAATTCTACCTGGATGAGCGTAGGGCAAGAAATATTTGAGCTGGGTCTTGAAAGATAGAATTTTGCAGGGGAATTGGGAGAAAGATGTTCAGTGTTGTGGAGGCATGAAAGTAAATATTGATGTAATACAGTCTGATATGACTTGAATGTAAGATAAAGAGGCATGTGGTAGAAATGTAACTAGAAAGGAGGCTTCCGTTGATTGTGAATAGTACCTGGATTTTTTTTGCTGTCCAGAAGTTGGAGGAATATTGGTTGTAACAATTTACATGCCCACTCAATGGCAAGAGTGCCCATTTTAACACAGTCCTACTAACCGGGATGTCATCAATCTTTGTTTCTTCAGTGTATTTCTAATTTATATCTTTTGCCCATTTTTCTATTGGATTGTTTGGTTTTGTTTCTTTCTGCTTTGTTAAAGTATTTGTTTATTAACGAATTAATTATTTTGAAAATATTTTTATCTTTAAATGTTTTCTTTTATCCTATAGAAATTTTTGAATTTTATATCTTCTTCATATTCTATTTTAGTACTTTTAAAACAATTTCATTCGCCTAAAAAGTGTAGCATAATATGCATACTTAAAAATATGAAAAATTATTAGCAATTTTTTTATGTCTGACAATGGAATTATTCAGTAGCTTGACAAGAATCATAGTATTCATAATTCCAGTTGTGGTTTTAATTTTTTAATCCTAACTGACTTTATAATACACTAAAGATAGCTTTTTCATTGCTATTTTTTTTTTTTAATCAGGATTTGAGACAGGTTAGAGGGGCTTGCTTTTCTCTCTTCTCTCGTCATTCTGAATCTCCCCACTCCTCCATATATTTGTACGTATGTACCTGTGGTTTGCCAGTGACAGATCCTGATTAAAAAAAAAGGCTACTGTGTTATCTCTAACTCTGGTTCTGTTTCTCTCTTGACAGTAGGTTCTTTTCTTCTTCAACTATCTCAGTTTGTTGTTGTTGTTGACTGCCAGACATTTTATGTAGAACTTTGGAAACTGAACTAGTTTTTATGCCTGAAAATGCACATGTCTCATGCCTGTCTGTTACACTTTGGGTCGATCTAGTCTGTTGGATTAGGTTTTGGTTTTGTTGTTTCTGTGGTTACCATCAGCTTCAAATTTCTGTACTGTCACCTAGTGCTTAGGGTTGGGGCTGGGCTGCTGGAATGTTTTTCTCAGTGTTCCTGGTCCATGATCAGCTTTCTGCCTGGCCTGTGCACTGTACCTCAGAGTTGGGGGGGGGGGCGTCTCTCCGTACTTTTGCCCCTCCCCTAGTAGTAGAATGTTGTTCATTATTACTCAGTGACTGATGATACTAGGTGCTAGAGGGATTCTCTATTTTCCAAATCCGGCCTGCGTCTTAAGTAGGCCCGGTGTGGCTGGACCTTGGGGTGGGATTTTCTCAATATTTCTGCCCCTTTTCCCTGTGGTATGTATCTATTGCAGGTCTTGTTTGAGAATGTCTAGGCCCTTCCCCAACTTTATTGGTGGAAGATACTGCACGCCGGACCGTTTCCTGCCCTACCCCCAATGGTAGAAGTTTTAGTTTTTTTTTTTCTTCCTCTTTCCCTTGTGTACAATGGGTGTGTTTACCTGTGCCCTAGAGGGTTTCAGGGTTACGTGCCTTTCTGGCAGCAGTGGCTTATCTCCTCGCCTGTACCCTCGAGGGAGGCTTTCTAGTCTCTTGGCCTGCTCCAGTCTTTCCCAGGAGTATCTGGTGGAGGTCTGTGGAAAGGGCCTAGGAATTGAGTGTGAACTCCTCTAGTGTCTGCATCTCCCAGGAGGTTTATACTGTCACACTAGCCCTAAAATTTTAGCTGATATTTTCTTTCTTTTTCTCACCTGCTTGCCCTCCTCTCATGCTCCACTACAGGTGAGACCATCCTGGTGGTATGCACTTGGGGTGGAGGTGTGGGCTGACTCCCTGGCCTGACTCTTCTTGGATTTCTCATTACTTGGTTGCCCTGCTATCTCAACTCTGTGATGGCTTCAAGGAAAGTTGTGATTTTTGTCTGACCCTTTCTCTTTATTGAAGCTCTTTCCAGCTTTTGTTTTCTCATTTTCACTTATTTGTATTGTTACTGACTGGGTTTTATTCTGTCAGCTTTTATATTGTAAGGGAAGCAGAACTTCTGCATTTAGTTTAATGAATAAACCAACATCAGAAATGTTAGTGGATTTATTTATGTGATTTACATTGAGAAATAAGAATTCCAGACATTTGCATTCCATTAATAGTTACATGCCCTAGGCTTTTTAGTTCTGTTTAATTCAGTTTAGTTTGACAGAGGTTGTATGCCTCCCCCACCTATAATTCTTCAATGTAGAAG
Source organism: Rhinolophus ferrumequinum (assembly GCF_004115265.2). Taxonomy (NCBI): domain Eukaryota; kingdom Metazoa; phylum Chordata; class Mammalia; order Chiroptera; family Rhinolophidae; genus Rhinolophus; species Rhinolophus ferrumequinum. The sequence goes on from NC_046288.1 coordinate 33,709,389, forward strand.
ATTCTTCAGCCTTCAAAGGACTTGAGTCTCTGGGATCACAGATCTTCAAAGGGTCTTGAAGTGAGCTTTATTAAAGAACTGATTTTTTTTCTTCTGTTTTATTTGAGAATGGGCGTGGAATTACTTTTCTTTTTCTGCTTTTGGAGTTAGGGGACAGATGAGGCAGGCAGAAAGTTATTACCTGAGTACAGTCTCTTATTACTCATTTAATCTATGTGGTTTAGTTACCCAACTAACTGCAGCTAAATTCTGTCTTTTGATTCAGACTGCCAGGGATTTCTCCGTCACGTTCCCAAAAACCTTTCTATAATGATTTATTTTAAGCTCTGAGAATCATAGTATTTAAGTTCTCCTGATAGGGCCTTACATAATTGCATGAATAGCAAAGGTCTTCTGGACGTGATTCTTATGAATAAAGATAGACATTTTTTTGTAGGGTTATGGAAAAGAGGCAGTGGGGTCTATGAAGTTAATTATTGACTGATTTTGTTCAATAGCAGTTTCTTTTTATTTTTTTTTTGAAGAAAGTGTTTTCCTTAGAGTCCTATTTGATCTGTTATTAGGTTGGTGCAAAAGTAATTGAAGTTTTTGCATTTTTAACCTTTTAAACTGCAATTACTTTTACACCAACCTAATATAATGATGTTATACTTTTTTTTTTTTACTAAAACAGTGTTCCATTTGTAACTTAAAAAATGTTTTCACTGAATCACCTCAAATATTTTGTGAAACAAGGTCCAAAGTATAATAAATAAATTATTGCATACCCAACTCAGTCTCTTTATGTATTAGATTTTTATTGGGTTTTGTGAATATTTATTAATTCAAAGTCATATTTCAGCCCCTGGGAATTTCATATTAATTGCAAATTAAATGGACAGGTTCAGCCATGATTAAAAATTAATGGTGAAGTCAGCATTTATGTAAAGGAAATCTGTAGGTTACAGCTACGGTACATTTATTTTGCTTATTTTAGTTAGAGAGTTTATTAGTAAAACAGGCTCTCCATCTTCTATTGGCCTCACTGCTCTTTTACTAAATATAAAGTAAATGTGATTTTTCTAGTTTGGAAGATTTCAGGATTTTGTGAAGTAAACTTCCCAGGTAGCTATTGAGTCCTGTTGCATCCATCAAGTTGGGCACCTGCTTAGATTTGTTGTCATCAGTCTAAAAGGACACCTGTGTACCATTAAAAATGAACATTGGGACTTAAATGTTAAGACCCGAAGCCATAAAACTCCTAGAAGAAAATACAGTAAGGAAACTTGCAGACATTACCCTTAATAATGTTTTTACTGATATATCTCCTTGGGCAAGGAAAACAAAAGAAAACATAAACAAATGGGACTACCTCAAACTAAAAAGCTATTTCACAGCAAAGGAAACCATCAACAAAACGAAAAGACATCCTGCTGAATGGGAGAAGATATTTGCCAGTGATACATCTAATAAGGGGTTAATATCCAAAATTTATAAAGAAGTTATACAACTCAACACCAACAAAACAGACAATTCATTTAACAAATGGGCAGAGGACCTGAATAGACATTTCTCCAAAGAGGACATACAGATGGTCAATAGACATAAAAAAAATTGCTCAACGTCACTAATCATCAGAGAAATGCAAATAAAAACAATAATGAGATACCACCTCACTCTGTCAGAATGGCCATCATCAATAAATGAAACAACAAGGCTGGCGAGGATGTGGAGAAAAGAGAACCCTCGTGCAATGTTGGTGGGATTGCAAGTTGGTTCAGCTACTATGGAAAACAGTATGGAGGTTCCTCAAAAAATTAAAAATAGAACTACCTTATGACCCAGCAATTCCACTCCTGGGTATTTATCTGAATAAACCCAAGACACTAATTTGAAAAAATATATGGATGGACCTGTGTGTTTACTGTAGCACTATTCGCAATAGCCAAGATGTGGAAATAACTGAAATGCCCATCAATAGACGATTGGATAAAGAAATTGTACATTTATACGATGGAGTATTACTCTGCCATAAAAAAAGAATGAAAACTTACCATTTGCAACAACATGGATGGACCTAGGGGATGTTAGGCTAAGTGAAATAAGTCAGACTGCGAAAGACAAATACCATATGATCTTATATGTGGAATTTAAAGAACAGAATAAATGAGTAAACAAAACAGAAATAGACTCATAGAGAGAACAATCTGATGGTTGCTAGATGGGAGGGGGATTGGGGGTGAAAAAGGTGAAGGGATTAGGAAGTACAAATTTGTAGCCACAGAATAGTCACGAGGATGTGAAATACAGTATGGGGAATATAATTAATAATGTTGTGAAGATATGTAGGGTGTCATATTGGTACTGGACTTATTGGGGGGATCACTTCATAGATTATATAAATGCCTAACCACTGCACTGTACACATGAAACTAAAATAAAATTGAATGTCAACTGTAATTTACATATATATGTACACACACACACACACACACACACACTCAAGGATGTAAAGTACAGCATAGGGAATATAGTCAATGGTGTTGTAATAGCTGAGTATGATGTCAGAGGGGTAGTAGACTTGGCGGGGAGGTTATCACTGTGTGGGGTTTAAATGTCTAATCATGTTTTCTACACCTGAAACTAATATATGTGTGTGTATATATATATATATATATACACACACATATATATGTATATGTGTGTATATACATATATATATGTATATACACACACACACATATACATATGTATATGTGTGTGTGTGTATATATATCTCATGTTTCCCTGAAAATAAGACCTAGCCGGAAAATCAGCTCTAATGCGTCTTTTGGAGCAAAAATTAATATAAGACCTGGTATTATATTATGTTATACCCAGTCTTATATTATATAAGACCCGGTCTTATATTATAGGGAAATAAGACCGGGTCTTATATTAATTTTTGCTCCAAAAGACGCATTAGAGCTGATGGTCTGGCTAGGTCTTGTTTTCGGGTAAACACGGTATATATATACATATATATATACACACATATATGTATATATATGTATGTGTGTATGTATGTATGTGTATATATATATGTGTGTGTGTGTGTGTATATATCTATATCTATATATATATATATATATATATATATAGAGAGAGAGAGAGAGAGAGAAAGAAAATACACATTTTAAGAAAGGAAAATGTATTAAAATTACGCTGATAGCCACTTTGTAATTGCAGAAGTCAAAAATGTGACTGTATTCATCTTTTGTTATTGGTACATATTACAATTTTAACAGCTTTTTCCTTTCTTAAAATGTGTATACATTTTTTTGGCACCTTCTGTATATAAATAAGCGAGCATTGGCATTATCAGCTATTCTGTTGAATTGCTCACTAGCTGGGAGGATACTATTATGAGTTGTGGTAATGAGGATTCATTGAGTGCTAAAAATGAGATTGGAATTATACTTTGGATTGGTTTTGATGTCCTTTTTTTAAAAAAATTATTTTATTGTCATCTATTTCTTTCACATAAATTTTATAGGACCCCATATTTTCTATTGTGCCATAAAAAATTACCACAGACTTCGTGGTTTAAAAAAACACAAATTTATTATCTTGCAGTTTTGTGGGTTAGAAGTCTGACACGGGTTTCACTGGGTGAAATTGAGGTGTCAGCAGGGCTTCGTTTTATTCTAGAGGCTCTAGGGGAGACTCTGTTGTTTCCTTCTGTGCCAGCTTCCAGAGGCCACCTACATTTCTTGGCTCCTCGTCCGCTCTGCCCCATCTTCAAAACCAGGAACAGCAAGTTGAGTTCCTTTCATGACTGGATTTCTTTTGCCTCTTCCATCTCTGTCAGATGTAGGCGGGGAAAGGGAGAGTTTCTTTGCTTTCAAGGACTGGTGTGAATTGGCCCACCTGGACAATTCAGGATAATCTCCCCATTTTAAGGTCTTTAATCTGCAAAGTCTTTTGCCATGTACAGTAGGACATCTTTGGGAAGCCATTATTCTGACTACCACAGAACCCAAGCATCTTTATAAAATATTATTTCACTAATTTGAAAGTTTTATTGTTAAAAGATTATAGGTGTGATTTGAATTAATGCTGAGAAAATATATCACTTCTTTTTTTTTTGGCTTCAAACTCTTAACTACAATTAGCTGTTGAACATCTTTTCTTAGATATTTTGTAAACACCTTGTTAGCTTTTGCTATATAACAAACCACCCTACAATTATTTATCATTGCCCACACGTCTGTGGGTCAGGTGATCCAAGAAGGTTTGGATGGATGTTTCTGATGACTTCAGCTGGGCTTGCTGTGCATCTGTGAGTAGGCAGGTCAGGTGAGAATTGTCTAATCTAGCCTGGGGCTCTGTGGGGGTAGCTCTGTTTCATGTTTCTCATTCTCCCACTTTTGGGCTAGCCCAGGCATGTTCTTATGAAAATGGCATAAATACAAACATACAAGTGGAAACACTTGAAGCCTCTTATGGCCTAAGCTTAGAGCAGAGAAACAGTCACTTTCGCTTTATTCTTTTAGCCAAACTAGTCACAAAATCAAGGTGCTGGGAAGCACAGTTCACTTCTTTAAATGGGAGGAAGTGCAGTCACTTAGCAAAAGGACATGAATGGAGGGGGGTGGTGTAAGAAATAATGTAAATGGAGCTACTTTACAATGGAGTTGAGGTGTCATCCCAGAGGAACTGCCTAGTAGGTTTTACTCCTCAAACCTTTGGAATGTTAAAACTTGGCAAAATTACCTTTGGACTGGGCCTAAAGCAACCTTGTATCCCAAACAACTGTTTGCAAAGTTAACAAGAACACGGATATGACTGTGACGGAAAATTAAAAACATTCTTTAGAATCAGCATCACTATATTAGCTTACTTGCACCTATAGAAATGCCTTTCTTCTATTGATGTATTTGATGATGCAATTGATGTGATAGTTCCCCTTCCCTTTCTCATAAATACCCCTTGCCTTCACCCCCGAATCGCACACTATTTGGTTTTCTTCATGGGTCATTGTTTCCAGAATAGCTATTTGTTCAGATCTCAGATAAGTGCTTGTTGCCTCTTGTGGCCTTTTATTTGTAGGTTAACGGGAATAAAGACTTGTGGCCAATGATGCAACTAACCCCACACTCATACTCTGTATTGCTCTAAACTGAACTCACCTCTGACTACATCCCTGTTTTGTTTATTTATTTCTGGTCTTAGTTAATCATAGCAGTCTATGCCTAATCACCCAAGCCGGAAACCTATTCTAGAAGTATTCTGGAGTCTTCTCTTTCCTTTTCCCTACATTCAGTATTTACCTTGTAAATATCATTGTGATCTCTTGTCTTCTCAGCGTATTACTGTCACTGTTCTGGTTCAGGCTTTCCTATCTCCTTGAGAAGAAAGGGAAGGAATAGTCTCTTAATTGTCTCCAATCGAGCTTCCTTCAAGTCCATCCCTTATATTGCAGCTAGAATACTTTATTTGAAATACACATGTCCCTCCTGTTATTGGCTTCTTATTGCCTCTAGAGGTTAACCGCCCTTTGTGATCTAGATTCACCAGCTGCATCTTCTGCTGTTTCCTGCCTTCTGCTTTACTCTTTAGTTCAAGAGTCAGCAAAATATGGCCAGTGGGCTGAAAAATCTGGTCTACAGTCTATTTTTGTGTGGTTCATGAGCTAAGATTGGTTCTTACATTTTTAAATGATTGGAAAAAAATAAAAAAGAACAGTGTTTTGTGACACATGAAAATTATGAAATTTAGACCGGTGTTCATAAATAAAGTTTTATTGGAACATAACTACACTCATTCATTTTTGTATTGTCTATGGCTGCTTTCACATTACAGTGGCAGAGTTGAGTCACTGAGACAAGAGACCATAAAATATTTGCTAAATGTTCCTTTACAGAAAAAGTTTACCAACCCCTACTCTAGCCAGTTAGAACTTAAAGTAGCTGCCTTTGTGTACCATTCTGTTTCATGTCTCAGTACTTTTATTATGTTGTTTCTTCGCCTGGCTATTTTTTCGTATAATAGCTTTATTTGAGATATAATTTACATATCATACAATTCACCCATTTGAAGTATATTGTTCAGTAGTTTTTAGTATATTCACAGAGTTGTGCAACTGTCACCACAGTCAGTTTTAGAACAGTTCTGTTATCTTCCCGAAAAACCCCTTTCCCATTAGCAGTCACTCCTCTTTTCCCTAATCCCCTCTCCCCAGCCCTAGCCAACCACTAAGTCTACTTTCATCTCTATAGATTTGCCCGTTCTGGACATTTCATATAAATGGAATTATACCATATGTGGTGTTTTGTGACTGGCTTCTTTCACTTAGCATGCTTTTAAGGTTTATACATATTGTAGCAGTTATCAGTACTTCATTCCTTTTCATCGCTGATTAATATTCCATAATATGGATAAACCACATTTTATGTATCCATTCTTCAGTTGATCAACATCTGGGTTGTGTTTACTTTTTGACTATAATGAGTAATGCTGTTATGAATATTTGTGTACAAGTTTTGTGTAGTCATGTGTTTTCATTTCTCTTGGGTATATACCAGGGCTAATTCTTCTTCTTTAAGAATTGACTTTGAGATCATCTCTTCCAGAACCCTTAGTCTCCTATGCTGGGTTAAATGTTCATTCTCTACACGTCTGAAAGCATTCTAATGGTACTTGATGCATTATATTGAAATCATCTGTTTGCGTGTCTGTTCCTGTATTCCTTATTTGATTTGGCATCAACTACAAATAGTACAAAAGTTCACTTAATATTTGTTGAACTAGAAAAACTGTAAAGCAGTCTATGCTTTAGAATTAAGGTAAACTTTATTTTTTCTTATTTTTTCTGTCTTATGTACATCGGTTTTTTTTTAAACGTCCCTTGGAATATGTATTGAGATAACTGATCTCAAATTTATCTTTTCTCAAGGCCTGCAAAGAAAACAAAAAAAGATGCCAAAGAAAAAGTATCAGATGAAAAAAAAGATGAGATAGAAAAAATAAAGTCATATCCCTTTATGGAAGGTGAACCTGAGGATGACGTCTACTTAAAACGCTTATATCCGAGGCAGATATATGAGGTGGAGAAAGCTGTTCACTTACTTAAGAAATTTCAAATTCTGGACTTTACAAATCCAAAGCAAGGTGTTTATCTTGATTTGACACTGGATATGGCACTGGGGAAGAAGGTATGTAGACTCAATTAAAATAAATTTATTTGTGAACAGTGGCTGTATGAATTGTCATTTCTTATTTTTATAAAATTCTTGCCTCCTATAGTAATTTTTAGAAAATCTTATGCTTTTTCTGTAGTTTAACGTGAAAAATATGTGTTTTTTTTTTTAATTTTCCAAATATAAAATCCAATGGCATGCATACTCTGTATAGTTCATGCACGTATATCTCCTATTCACCAGAAAATCACTGGTATAAATTTCAACAAAAGTAGTGTTAAAAGTGAGGCATTATTGTAACTTTGAAAATTTCTTAAGCTGCCTGGCTGTTATGTTCCTTCTCTGTAAATGAGGGCTTTCAATTAGCTTAGCGGCCTTCAGATGTTTCCTGAGAGTCCTGGGTGGAGACCAAGTTAGCATGGTGCGGATGCCAAACCCCTTGTTTGCTTCAACCAGAACCTCTGCTTTATCTGTTTATATATTGCAGTTCCATGGAAGACTTTTTTTATAAAGCTCTAGGGGTGGGAAAAACACTAGATTATGATTGAGGTCTAAATTTTGTAAGCTTCTCACTTAAGAAATCTAATTTTCCTGGAAAGATTTTAATTTTTATTCTGAGGATGTCTTTTTTGGTCAAACTAGAAGGTATAAGTTTTTTAATACAATTGAACAGCCTCAGCAATAACAGTGATAATTGAGCTTGTAGGAGGAGGCGGTACAGTAGTGCTTCAGGGCGTGGTGTGTAGAGTCAAATTACAGTACAGGCCGAACACCTGGTGTCACCTCTTATTTGCTGTTTGACCTCAGGCTTCTGTTTAACCTCTTCAAATCTCACTTTTTTCATATCTTTATAAAGGGAGAGAAAATATTTAGTTTATAGGGTTATAGCAAAGATTAAATGAGATAATGCATGTAGTGGACTTGGTAGGTGTTTAATAACATCAGTGAACATTTACTGGAAATTTTTTATGTACCAGCCACAATGCTAAATGCTTTGCATGCATTTTCTTATTTATCCCTATAATAGTATCAGAAGAAGAAGCTGAGACACAAAAAGTGAAGTAACTTACTCAAGGTCAGAGTAGGTAGTAGAGTTAGAATTTGAATCAAGGTCTATCTCATTTGTTAGTTTTTATTTATTAGAAACAGTTTGTACTAGCCATGTTGTAATTTTATTTTATATCAGTGTTACTATTAGTTTATTTTTAAAATGTTGTGGTGTCTAAGATGATCACTTTCTCAGTCAACCATTAATGTAGTTCATAAAGAAGTCTTGTGGGACCACAGACTTTATTTCATAAATGGAAGCCACTTGTAAACTAATAACATTGAAAGGCTACTGCTGTCTTCCTTAGTCATTTTGTGTATCTTGATAGACTGCTCGTACAACAAGGCAGTATTCCCCCAGGGGATGCTATTATTATGATTGCCTGCCATTGAAAAATTTACTGAAACCAGTTGCAACATGTTAATGGCAAAGGAATGCCAGTACATGAAACTGAGTTCCATGTCTGATTTAAAGTGTACTTAAGAGTTTGTGTCCTCTTGTCTGAAAAGAAATCCTCAGGGGGTTTATCTCTACTCAAAATACAGTTTTTCTAAAAATAAAATCTTTCAGTCAGTTTTAGTTAGGGAACAACCCCTTTTCTCTTTGTTCCAGACCTTAAGACTACACCAAAACTATGGACCTAGAACTTGTTTCCATGTGAAATCACATTAAGAGATCTGAGCTGCTGGCCTAGACAGGTCCTTGACCAAATGACTGAGCAAATTAGCTCTGATGCCCTGTAGAATCTCCTTCTGGATTAGGGTGCCTCAAATGCATGCCCGGCTACTCTTTATTTTGGATTTTCCAATTGACTTCCCAAATATATCTGAACGTGATTTAGGTTGTTTCAAAACAGACCCACTCAGAAGAGCCTTTCAGGTTTGGCATTCTGTCTTAGAATTAGGGTTAGTCACCTGATTATTTAGAGGCAAGGATGGAGATTAGGGGTGACCTGCTGAGCAGATTAGCTGGATATTGTCTACTGTTCGGTATGCACAGTTGCATTCATGTCTTTCTTGATGATGTCAAAAAATCACATGTTCTTTTGAATTTAATTCAAAGTAGCAAACATTTATTGTCATCCATCGTGTGGAAAACATTGTACTAGGTGCTGGGGAAGATACGGATATGCAAGCACATCTCTTAATATATGAGGACTGATGAAAGATGTAGAGAAGAAGCCAAGTGCTGTGGGAGTATGAAGCTGGGAAGAAAGATTTAGATTTTCATTATGGTTTCTTACAAAAGAAATATAATCTCTTATGCCTTAAATTGTAATCAGTGAATAATTCTGGATTAATGAGAGGACATGTGGTAGAATTAAAACATTGAAGAAAAGCATGTCAGTTCTGGTTTTTATAGATGTGAGTGATACAGAAAAGAAGAATGAACGTTTCATCATTTTTCTATTGTTATGTATTTAGAAAAAAGTGGAGCCATTTTCCAGTGTCCTTAGTTTTCCATACCCATTTGCTTCAGAAATGAATAAAGTTGCTGTATTTACAGGGGTGAGTAATCTTTACCAACTTTTTACGTTGTTTAATTTTTTTTACATATCATATTAATCACTGATTAGAGTAACTGAAGGAGTAAATTCTAGCATTCACCTAGTTTTATTTATCCCCATTTGTAGCTCATAGTAAGATGACTCTTGTGAGAAAGAGCTAAACTAGAACATTAACTTCATCATTATCAATCTACCATATTACATTTCTCACAAGAAACTGAAAAGAATAGAATATATCCTATTAGCTTCTGCTTCCTACTCAAGCTCAAACAACAATAATAAAATTATTTTAAAGCAATGTGCCCACTTAGTACTGTGAAGATACAGAAACCACACTTTTAAAAATATTTAGTCTGGAAAGTCAAGGCTATAACAAATATAGTAATAATAGCATTTGTTTATAATGTGTTTATGAATTTGTTTTGGAAGGTGTTTTGATTCTTTTCTATCTGCCTCACTTTCAAGGAAAAAATTCTTTACTTTTTTTCCAGAAAGTCAAGAACATAGCTGTTGGAATACCACAAAACTTGAGTAACTAAGAGACTGATACATTTTCACAGTAAAACCAAATGGTACGAATGGAACATAGAGAGAGAAAATAACTACCATATTTTGCTGTGTATAATGTGTACTTTTTTGCTCAAATTTGTGAGGGAAAAAAAGATGATGTGTATTATACATGGATAGTACTAATTCCATATGTATATAAATGTTTTTAATTCTTTTATTTATGCTTATGAGTTAAAAGTGTAACTCTAGAAATCAATAATGATATCTGTATGCAAAATAATATCCTGGAATACGATAATTGGTTTTATTGAATTTAGGATGAACTTGCAGCGATAAAGAGTTCTTAGCTTTCTATGATGCATAAATATTGTAAATTTGTTACCGGTACATAAAATTTCTCATACCTTGTATCTGTTCTTGTGTTTTGTAATTATTTGTTACATAAAATTTCTTGTTAATATGTTAAAAAGTAAATGCTAAAATTCCTTTATAATACAAAAAATGAGCACCTAAATGTAAGCATAAAAATTTGAATTAAAAAATTAAAATGAGGGGCCGGCCCAGTGGCTCAGGTGGTTGGAGCTCCATGCTCCTAACTCCGAAGGCTGCAGGTTCGATTCCCACATGGGCCAGTGGGCTCTCAACCACAAGGTTGCCGGTTCAACTCCTCGAGTTCCGCAAGGGATGGTGGGCTCTGCCCCTTGCAACTAAGATTGAACACGGGCACCTTGAGCTGAGCTGCTTCCCGGATGGCTCAGTTGGTTGGAGCGTGTCCTCTCAACCACAAGGTTGCCGGTTCGACTTCCGCAAGGGATGGTGGGCTGCACCCCCTGCAACTAGCAACAGCAACTGGACCTGGAGTTGCGCTGTGACCTCCACAACTAGGACTGAAAGGACAACAGCTTGACTTGGAAAAAAGTCCTGGAAGTACACACTGTTCCCCAATAAAAGCCCTGTTCCCCTGCCCCAATAAAAAAAAAAAAATAAATTGATTTTTTTTCCTTCAAAGTTTGGGCCAAAAACTTGGGTATACATTATACACGGGAGCACATTCATTATACACGGCAAAATACGGTAATACTGAATAGTTTTCTTTTGAATTTTCAGACAACAGGCTACATTTTGCTTCTATTGTTTCTTAAATTAAAAAATTTTTCCTTTTTTATATTGGTATGATAAAGTGTCTCCATTTAAGTTAGCAAAACTAAATGTATCTTAAGCTTTTACTTTTGGAAGATAATGTATTAATGGCTTTGGAGACTTAGGTTGAACCACTTGGTAAGTCCCTAATGCCATTTTGATGTATTTCCTTATGTTACAAGAAACACTTCAATCACCTACAAACTAAACTTATTCTGGAGGTAATATTTCTGATGCATCTAATTGAAAATTGATGCGTTTTTAATTAAAAGTAAAAAGCACGACTTTTGTTTTGAACTGTAATATTATTTCTGACAAAATACTTGAAAACAGACTGAATTTGTTTAAAGATTGATATTTAAACTATTGTATTTTGGTAGAATGCATCAGAAATTAAAATAGCAGAAGAAAATGGAGCTGCGTTTGCAGGAGGAACTAACCTGATTCAGAAGGTACAATGTTATCATGTTCATTAGTTATAAAAAATTGTTCTGTTATCTGCCATCCATTGATTTGTTACATATGGAATATAACCACTATGCCCATATCTTTTGATAAATGGTTTTTAATCTCTAAAACATGATTTTCTTCTATATAGTCTTGTATTATTACTCCACGATGTGATCTTAAGGTTAACTACAACATAACTTTCAAGCATAATTTTTAATTTAATTCAAAGGAACATGTTTTAGGGTTAGTATTTGAAGGTTTTGGAGTAGAAATTTCACATACAGTTCTTTGACCTTTCAAAATTGCCTCTACTTTCTTATTTCTAGCAATGAGAGCCCTAATTCTGAAACCACACTGTCTGTTTTTAAATTCTGGGTCTGCCCTTTATATGTACACAAACTGGCTCCTCCCCCATAAGTTCTCAATTTCCTTATCTGGAATTTGTGGTCAGTATTAGTACTTGCCTCATAAGGTTATTGTAAAGACTGGATGAACCTAAACCCTGTAAAATATTTAGCCATATTCTTGGCATACGATAAGTGCTCATTTAATGCAAATTATTATTGTTAAGGGAAACACTTTGTTATTTAGGGAGTAAAGAATTTGTAAGAAGAAAGAATAGTTAACAGGAAGGTAAAATTCCAGAATCACAGCCTAATTTTGCCAGAATTCAAGTTTTCAGGTTCACTGTAACCCCAAATCAAGGCTTCGAATGACATAAGATTTCAAGCAAAAATAATTATTGGTAAAATATTTGTTGCCTGGGAAGTATTGTTTTAAAAAGTTGCTTCATTTTCTAATCAACTAAATTTTTAAATGGAGTATATTATAGTAGTATAAATATTTTTGGGTGCTAGCTGGAATTCGTTTAAAATGTCTTTAAAAATAGATATTATTCTCTTTGCTCTTAGACTGGAATTAGAATGTGTAAAATAAACTGTAAATGAACTTGTCTTTGGCAGTCCCATTCCTCTTTTATTTTTAGTTATTGGAGGCAAAGAGAGTTTTAGTTTTAGTTCTTTGTGAAAATAATTAGAGTCAGTTCTCTTGATGTTCTAAATTTGGAAAGACATTGTCGTTGCTAGTGATTTGGCAGCTAGTGGTTATTAATTTTACATGTAATCTATTGCAAAAATTTCAGTATGTTTCTTCAATTTTAATGGACATATAAATTCAGTTTTGTGGGATTTTCTGAGCCACATACACATCAGTGCTATTTTCTAGCTTGTAATACTTTTTCCTAACATAACCCCATGGAAGAATTAAACCCATTAAGTATATTTTTTTAAATGGATATGGCTGTCTTTAAAAGAAAAGATCAGAAAATGTTTTGCTTCTAATGGTTTTCATAATTGGTAAATGTGTTCATATGATCCTTGTGTTTGAAGAAAAAAAATGTGATTAATGTCTGTTTTCTAAATTATAAGGGAAATTATTACGTTATACTTTATTTTCAGAAGGATAAAGTTTTTTGTATCATCTAAAGTTATCTTTTTTCCTGATTTCCAGATTTTGGATGATGAAATTCAGCCAGACTTTTATGTAGCTGTTCCAGAAATAATGCCCGAGCTTAATCCATTAAAGAAGAAACTGAAAAAAAGATTTCCAAAGCTTAGTCGAAGTAAGGGAGAATTCTTTCTTTTTTTTTAATTTTTTAGATTTTTATATTATAGTTGACATTCAATATTATATTAGTTTCAGGTGTACAGCAATGGGTAGACATTTATATAACTTAAGAAGTGATCCCTCTGACTAGTCTAGTATACACCTGGCACCGTACACAGTTATTAACATATTATTGACTATATTCCCTGTGCTGCACTTTACATACCTGTGACTATTTTGTAATTGCCAATTTGTACTTCTTAAAGGGGAAAGTTCATTATTTCAATATGCTGTCAAAGCTATCTAATATATATGTTTAGTTAGAAAACAAAATTGCTAATATACATATGTAGAATAAATAATTATGTCCTGGTATTTGAATTTTGTGTTATATAAGACTATGTAGATTTGACTTTTTTCCTTTGAAATTGATATTGATAATCTAATATAATTTAAAAACCTAGTTACTATATAGTACTTTAAATTTAGGCTATATTCTAGCTTGAAATTAATGGGATGTATTACTATGTATGTTATCATACTATTTTATACCTCTTTTTCAATATCATATTTATGCTCATTAATGTCAGCCTTCAACCTATATATGAAATGCTTACTCTATGAATGGCTCTGCAGATGTTTCCCTTAAGGAACTTTCCCTTTACGGATATTTCTCCTTTACAAAATCTAGTAAGAGAGGTAAGGTTGGTACATAAATAGCCATGTTATAAAAAGTATGAAGTATTACGTGATAAATTTGCAAAGTGCTAGAGGTAGGTGTTCAGTAGAGGAGAAATTGACACATAGGTGGGGAAATCAGAGGAGGCATCCTTAAGGGGGTGACATTTAAAATGACCTTGAATAATTGGATAAGTAGAAAGGTGAGTATTATTTTAGGTAGAAAGAACCTATTAATCATAGACACTGAAGTAAGTCGGAAATTATAGGCTATGTACAGGAAATATCAAGTAGTTCTTTATGGCTGTATTGAATGGAACCCCTTACATCGATATGAAAAAGAATAATGGGAAATTATGTTGGAAAGGTAGGTTGATGTCATATTGAGAAGGATCTGAAATAAGGTCTTAGTTAGCGTGGACTTCTTTTTCTGTATTTAGCAGGAGTCTCCTAGAACTTTCTAAGATGAGTTTTAATTCTTTAGAGTTCTTTAGAGTTTTAATCTAGCAAGAGTTTGCAAGATGTATTGGCATAAATCAAAACTAGAGGCAGGGAGACCAGTTCAGGTGCAATTGCCAGAGAATAATAAAGGTACTGTTTAAGATAACATCTTCAGAATGAGACAGGAATGAAGAGGACAGATGTCAAAGATATTAGGACATTGCACTAAGTAGCTAGGAATGGACAGGTTGAGAGAAAGAGGAGTCAAATGACGCTGAGATTTTTCAAGCCTAGGGATTTCTCCTAATAGCTGATATCATTAATGGAAACGGAGTAGATTTGGGGTGAAAAATAAGTTTGTTTGCAGACATAGTTTCTTTTAGGTGGTGCTGGATATCTGCTGTACATAGGTGTTATTTCAAATAAAATTTTATGGTGTAAACAGAACAAATATTGTTAAATTGTTTTAATAGAGATTGGGCTTCACATTTCAACTCTAGTTGAGCTGAAAAATCCTGCTAAAATTCTTCATGCGTGGTAGCCTCTAACAGTGATGTGAATTACAGATCACGTTCTATACTTTAAGCAATTTCATGTGTACTCTACAATTCTTTCGTTCTAGTAGTTTTATTTGTTTATTTTTGATAGCCTGCATTGAATAACACACCCTTATTAGATATTGGACTGAGATTTGGCACTTTTTTTAGGGATTTCCATTACAGTAGTGTTTGTTGTCATGGAATCAGACTTAATATTCAAGTAAAACCTCAAACTGAACATTATTTTAAAAATTAAACGTGTGTCAGGCGCATACCAGATGGGAAACTGCCCTTTGATGTTTGCTGAATTCATTAAGTGAAAAGCAAATTGTTTTACTTCTGCAGAAACTATTTATTGTTCAGAAATAGCTTTTATTGAGTACCGTGTTTTCCCGAAAATAAGATCCAGCCGGACCATCAGCTCTAATGCGTCTTTTGGAGTAAAAATTAATATAAGACCCGGTATAATATAATATAATATAATACCGGGACTTACATAATATAATACTCGGCAAAATGTAATATATAATACCTGGTCTTATATTAATTTTTGCTCCAAAAGATGCATTAGAGCTGATTGCCCGGCTAGGTCTTATTTTTGGGAAAACAGGTTCGTTGTGGTTTCCTGTGCCTCTGTTTATTTTGTTATTTGAATGCCAGGCTCTCTGTCCCTTTTGTTCCTAAGCACAGGGAAAACCAAAGACACTCCCTCTTTGAGGTCCAAGTGAGAATTCGCACACTTCCAAATTTGTGAGTTCCAGGAAGTGTACCAGCATCTTGTTTGGTTCCCCAGCAGTTGGAAGTTTTCTTTACTACTACTAGTATTACAGAAGCAGCATTCTAATGCTGACTTACTATCACAGAGGAAAGGTTCGTTTACTAAGTAATTGCTGGTTAATGAGTGTCTTGTTAAATAATTGGGTCTGTTACAAAGAAGGAAAGTTGTATTTCTTATGTTTTAAGTTGTCAAGCAAATGTGAGTAATTTCCTTAAAGAAAAAAAGAAAGGCTTACTCAGATTTGTGTGCTATTCATAATTTTAGGATCCTGAGCTGTTTGGAACACTAGCTTGAGTGTATTTTTCTACCATGGTCTTCTCTTCTGCCATTTTCTTCTTAAAACAAAGAAACAAGCAATATTGTATTACATGGTAAAGTTTTCTTGGTTTTATATATCAAAGAATAAAGACTTTTTCTTTGCTTTTAAAAGAAACACAAATTACAGTTCAATATGATGAAAATATTTCTCATAATTTCTTTTCTAATTAAATTTGAGTTCAACAAAACCAGACAATACTAAATATAATCAATTAAAATTGAAACTGAGTACTGAATATATCTGTATTTAGCTAGCTCCTTGCTTTGCATCCTGAACTGGTTTTTCACAGAAGTTAATTTTGTTATCTTTGCTACTTTATCTGTTCTCTGAATAACCCTTTGGCCTCTAAATTTTCTTAGCCTTAAGGTTTTTATTTTTATTACCATTTCACCACAAAATTTAGCACTGTTGTGTTTAGTCTGAAACGTTTTTAAATAACTTCTTTATTTCAACTAAGAAACGTTTCCCTTTAAAATGTTTATTTTTATTAATAGGCTTTACGTTATTTCTACTTTCTTAATGAATCATAGCTTCCTGTACACCGGGCTCAAGTTACCTAGGTATGTTCCTCCCCATTTACTTAAAGCATTTTGAAAAAACAGACAGACCTTTTTCCTTCTCTAACTTTTTCTTTTCACCTCCACACGATCTGTTTACCAGCACTGGCAAAACATTTGTGTTCTTTACACATGAAGACAAATGATTAACCTGTCAAAAATGTTAAAACAGAATACATCAGATGTGCATTAAATCAAATGAAGCTCGTGTTATGCATTTTCAGGGCTTATTCATTCAGGTTCTTGTTTAGGAACATTTGATTACCCTTATATCCAACAAAAGACTTTAGGGTAAAATAGAAATTACATTTTGAGCAAATGGATGAAATTAAAAAACAAACAAGCAAGCCCCTGCAGGTGAGCTCATTAGATTCCCATTTTGTCTTAACATTTTGTTTTACTAATGGGAGTGGGTGTAACGGTCTTGGCTGGAGTGAGTGTTCACATTTTGCAGCATGTTTAATGCTGCAGCTTTATTTATTTTATATTTATTTTAATTGCTCATGTAACTGTAGGCAAGTTCTCTTTTTCAAATGCACATTTGGCTTGTTTTCTTAGTATTTCTTTTTTTATTTCAGAAAAAAGACATTTAAAACTTGTTTTTAAAATTCTTAGAAAAAATTGGGCTTCATTTTGCTTATAAACTAGCTTCCCCCCCCCCCACAATACAAATGTCCTCTGAAATTCTTTCATCTCTAACATAGATATGTTTTGTTGATATTTTTATTCCTTATGTATTATTTGGCATTTACTTAAACAAAAATTAGTATGAAAAATATCTTGACTTAATGGAATTAGTTGTCTATTATGCATATTAAGCCATGGTAGGTACTATACTATATATGGATATGATTGAATTCTTTTAAACCATAGTAAGTTATTGGCAGATAGGTGGGAAAGGGACATGATTAGAAAATTGGACACACTAATATGTATTTCTCTTAATATGCATCTCTTAGAATTGAATGTCAGTGCTCTAGTTAGAGTCTTGTGAAAAGGATATTCCGACAGACTGTCCGGAGAGCATTGGTTGACATCTGCTGAGCATGCACAGCTGCCTTTTGTAAGGAAGTTGTTGTGGTATTATATTTGAGAGTAATGGATATAAAATTATTGAAATCTAATGTGAAATATTTTAAACTCATGGACTGACGTGCTATATGTACTTCAGGATATTATTTGCATTATCGAAACAGTTAGAACTCTGGTTATATAAAGAAAAATGCTGAAACGGAATTTTTGCAGGGTAATCAATTTGAAATTTTTAAAAATTTTCTTCCCTTGCGTATTAGTTTAAAAACTATTTATGTTTGAAAGATTCCAATGATGATTAGGTATGGTTATAATAAAGGTGAATTACTGATATCATGCATCTGGTTCCTTTATTTCCTTTACTCTAGCCGTAGTGGCCTCCTTGCCCTTCCTCATACACACTTAGCTGTTCCCTTCTCAGGTCTTTGGACTTACTGTCCATCTGTGTGTAGTGCTCTTTGTTGATCTTCCTGACTCACTTTCTCATGCAAATATCACCTAAACAGAAAGGACTTCCATAACCATCCTATATAAAGCATTACCCACCACTTCCCATCATCACTCGATTTCTCATTAAGTGTGTTTTTATATTCTTTTTTACGACTTACCATTTTTGGCATGTTAAATTTTTTAGTTGTGGGTGTGTGTTTGATTTTTTTCCATTAAGAATAGGGGCATTTTTTGGTTTTGTTCACCACTCTGTTCTCATGGGCCTAGACTAGTACCCCAGATGTAGGTACTCAACAAATATTTGTATGTGTACAGTAAATGCACATTTAGTGTGGCGTTCATTTGGTAGAAGATATAGGTTGAATACTGCAACTAAATGTTAGATTATAATTTATAGATTTTTTTGGTATTAAAATAATTGTTTTTTAGTTATTGAGTATCTACTGTGTGCTCTGTGTGATGGCCATGAAAAGACAAGCAAGGTCCTTGCTGTCTTGGAACTGACAGTTTCATTTTCTGCAGTAGATACACTGGTTTAACTGAGCATTTAATGATGCTTAGATTTCTCTACTTAAATAAACTGCAAATAAAACGCATAGTCTCAAACTTTCATTTGATTCAGCCATCCTTCCTAGCTATAATACATAATTAGTCCTTTCTGTTGTTTCATACCAAGTTTTTCAAACAAGTAGTGTTTAGTGGTTGGCTGTCTCCGTTTCCTTACCAAGTGTTATTGTTCTTCCTTACATCCTTCTTTCCCATATTCAGTTAAAATGTTGCTCTCACTAATCATCACTGTATTTTTTTTCCACATTTAAAGATCTGTTCTTAGTTTTCTCTGTTTCTTGAAACTTTTTTATGCTGTATAATCTTAACTTACCTCTTTTCTCATTAACTATTCCTTCTTTTTCTTCCCTGGCTTCTGTTATTCTACTTGCTTCTTCCCTGTAATATTCCCTGGTAAAAGAAAAAAAGACAAAGTACATCAGGGTGAAATACCTGACAGCATAGCTTAGTATAGGTTACGTTCATTATGGAAATTGAAAAGGGAATTAGAGGAAGAGAAAGAGAAGGAAGTAAGAAAAAAGAGAAAAGAGGAGAGCAATTGCACAGCAACAAGGGGGAGCAAAGCCCTAGAAAGAGCAGTGAAGCTTAACATTGGGTTATACTGAAAAGCAGAATAGTATAGTGGTTAACATAGACCTCTCTCAGTCTTGGTTTTGTCACTTACTGTGACCTTGAACAAATAATTGAACATTTTTGTGCCTCTGTTTATTCATCTACAAAATGGGTTTCATGCTCTGGTAATGTTTTTCTAATGTATGCAAGAGCTTAGTATAGGCTGGGTACATAACAAGTTTATAATGTATTATTATAATCTATTATTATTGACACCCTATAATTCTTAAAGTAGCTATTCATGTTCCGTAGTTATTTTGGAGAACTCAGTTCTTTTTCATATCTTCATATTATCCTTTTTACCTTCATAACTCATTTATTGAATAAGCAGATAATTATTGAGTGCCTGTTGTGTGCCAGGCAGTACATTGAGTACTGAGGATTGAAAGATGAAAAGAGAGTTCTCATCTTTAAAGAGATAAAAATTGAGAAGTGAGAGAAATGAGAACAAACTGTTGTACTAAAATGCAGAGAGTGTACCAGTAGAAAAGGTACAAAGTGCTTAGAGGAATGAGGGACTACTTTGTAGAATCAGATTATAGAAAGAAGGTAGCAGTTAAGTTGAGCACTTAAGCATGAATAGACATTTTCTATCCTGACTGCATGGGGAGAACATTCCAGGTAGAGGAAATGGCCTGCATTAATGCACAAAAGTATGAGAGAGCCAGTTATGTTCAGGAAGTTATAAGTAGCTTTCTATCGTTGGGTACATAAAGTGTTATCAGATAGTGGTAGGCAGTGGGGTTAGACAGTGATAGGCAGTGCGCCAGATCACAGAAGGCTTTGTGCCGTGCCATGGAGATTAGATTTTATCCTCTATGCAGATGGAAGCCATTGAAAATTGTTGCTCAGAAGATTGGTAGAAGATTTGCTTATTAGAATGACTATATGAGTGAGCTGTGAAAGTGATAGAATGGTGATTTGAGGATGATGAAATGTTCAGAACAGAGACCAGTGAGAAGACTAATGCAGTTGGCCAGGTAAAAGGTGTATAAGGACAGAATCTGAGCAGTGGCAGTGATGACAGAGAAGAGGAAGGCTGTTGTGGGATATGCAGGACGTAGAATTAACAGAGTTAATGATTAGATATTGGGGTTAGGGAAAGAGTGGAATCTAGAATGATTCCCTAATTTCTGTCTCACGTAGCCCAGTGAATACTATTTTATACATAGATTTACAGGAAATAAGGTAGGTTTGGGCATGATAATAATTTCACAAGGTAAGGTAGGGGAGATGGATATAGGTTGGCACAAACTTATTTTCTTAGAAATAAGTCAATATTATGATGAAGTAGGCTGTGATAAATAAATAAATAAATGTGCTCATTGTAATCTCTAGGGCAAGTAAAACACCATACACAAACTAAACAGAGGAGTAAAAATGATATACTAAAGCTTTTTGTTTAAGACAAAAGAAGGCAGTAAAGGAAGAACAGAAACACATGAAATAAGACAAATAGAAAACACATACTAAAGACCTAAATCCAGCTGTATCCATAGTTAGGTTAATTGGAAATGGAATAAATACTTCAACCAAAAGGCAGAGGTTATAAGATGATGAAAAAGCAATCCAATTATATGCTGTCTACAGGAGACACACTTTATATTCAACCACAAATAGGCTGAAAGTAAAATGGAGAGTAAAGATACACCATGAAAACAGTAAGCATTAGAGAGTTGGGTTGGCTATCTTAATACCAGACAAGATAGACTTTTAAGACAAATAATTTACTAAGAAAAAAGATGGTTATCCTATAATAGTAAAAGGACATGCTTGTTTAAAAACAGAGCCACAAAACACATGAAGCAAAACTGGCAGAACTGAAAAGAGAAATAGACTAATCATCAAGTACAGTTAGAAATTTTAATATTCTTCTCTCAGTAACTGATAGAACTTATAAATAGAAAATCAGTAAAGATATAAAAGACTCGGACAATATTATTAACCAACTCGGCTTAATTGACATCTATACAACACTTCATCGAACAATAAGAAGTGTTGTTTGATATACGCTTTTCAAGTTGTACATGGAACATTCACCAGGTTAGATCATTTGCTTGGTTATAAGGCAAGTCTTAATAAATTTAAAAGGATTGAAATCATATAGAGCATGTTTTCTAATCACAGCAGTTAAATCAGAAATCAGTAACTGCAAGAAATACGAGTAATCTCCAAATACATTAAAATTAAAGAACCCATTTTTAGATAACTGATAAATCAAAGAAGAAATCACCAGAGAAATTAGAAAATGTCTTGGACTGAATGACAGTGAAAACACAACATGTCAAAACTTGTACGATAAAGCTGAAGCAATAATGTGCACATTATCTGCAGAAGGAATTTTTAGTTTTAAAGGCTAAATTACGAAAGAAAGGTTTATAATCATTGTTCTAGGCTTTTACCTTAAGCACCTAGGGGAAAAAAGGAAGCAAATCGAACCCAAAGTAAGTAAAAGGAAGACAATAATAAAGATCAGAGCAGAAATCAATGAAATAGAAAAAGAACAAACAACAGAGAAAAGCAATCAAAGGAAAACTTATTCACTGAAAAGGTCAATAAAATTGATAAAACTTCAGCTGGACTGATTTAAAAAAGAGATCAAGTTTATCAAGATCACAGATGAAATATCTATATCCCATAGATATGAAAAGATAAAAACGGTGATATTATGAACAACTTTATGCCAACAAATGTTGACAACTTACATGAAATGGGTAAATTCCTTGAAAGACATAAATTACCAAAAGTGTCCAGAAGAAATAGAAAATCTAAGTAGATCTGTATCAAGTAAAGAAATTGAATTAGTAATTTACAGCTTCCCACAATGAAAAGTTCAGGCCCACATGACAGGTGAATTCTATCCAACATTTAAGACAGAAATAATACCAATTCTTCACAACTTCTTTTAGCAAATAGTGGGGGAAGGAACACTTAACCAGCTCATTTTTGAGCTCAGCATTACCCTGATAACAAAGCTAGACAAGGACATCACAAGCAAAGAAATCTACAGATCAATATCCCTCATGAGCATAGAAGCAAAAATCCTTAACAAAGTGTAGCAAATTGAACTCAGCAGTGTGTATGTATGTGTATAAAGATTAAAAAACCTTAACCAAGGAGATTTATTCCCGAAACACAAAGTTGATTCAACATCTGAACATCAATATAATATACCATGTTAGCAGAATAAAGGACAAAGAACTTAAGATCATCTCAGTAGATATAGAGAAAGCGTTTGACAAAATCTAATGCCCATTCACAATAAGAACTCTCAGAATACTAGGAATAAAATGAACTTTCTCAAGTTGACAAAGCTCATCTATGAAAAATCAGCAAATACTATTGATGATGATGAGACCATTAAGACTGAATGCTTTCTACCTAATATCAGGAACAAGGCAAAGACCTCTGCTCTCACCACTTACGTTCAACATTGTACCAAGTAGGACAATTAAAGGGCATACACGTGGGAAAGGTAGAAATAAAAATAGTCATTATTTCTAGGGAATGTGATTCTAATATATTCTAGTAAGTGAATTCTAATAAGTGAATTTAGTGGGGTTGCAGGATACAAAATCAACAACACAAAATCAACTGAATTTCTATGTACTAGCAATAGACAATCAAAATGAAATTTGTGAACCAGCTCTATTCACAAGAGCATCAAAAAACAAATAACATACTTATGAATAAATTTAACAAAAGAAGTACCTAAATAAATAAAGTTATATACCATTGCTATGGATTTGAAGTAAAATGTTAAGATGGAATTACTCCTACTTTTTTCTATAGATTTAATGTAATCCTAATCAAACTCCCAAAAGGCTTAAAAAATGATTTAAGAAATTAACAAGCTCATTCTATTATCTAAATGGAAAGACAAAGGACCAGGGATCGAAAAATGATTTTTGAAAAGAAGAGCAAAGTTCTTCAAAAAAAAAACTTACATTATGTGACTTATGACTTTACTATAGAGCTACAGTAATCAAGACATAAGGATAAATGTGTTTAGATCAAACATTGAGAGTTCAGAAATGGACCCAATCCTAAGGGTCAACTGGTTTTTGACAAAGGTACCAAGGTTATACAGAAAAAAATAGTTGTTTTCCATGAATGGTGCTGCAATAACTGGGTATCCCTTTCCTCACATCAGACACAAAATTAATTCAAAATGGGTCATTGACCTAATTGTAAGGGCTAAAGCCATGAAATTTTAGAAGAAAAATTTCTAGAAGAAAATCTCTATGGCCTTGGGTTAGGTAAAGATTTCTTCAGACACAAAAAACATGAACCATTGGAGAAAAAGTTGCTAAATTGGACTTGGTCAAAATTAAAAACTTTGCTCATGGGAAGGCACCATTCAGAAAATGGAAAGACAAGCCACACATGGGAGGAAAATACTTAGCACAGATGTATCTAACAAAGGATTGTATCCAGAGTATATAAAGACTTATTATAACTCAATAAGAAGACTATCAAACCTAATATTTTTTAAAGACAAAAGAATTAAATGAGCACTTTATACAGAAGAAGATATGCAGTTGGCTAGTAAAGCACATGAAATGATGTTCGACATCTTGGCCATTAGGGAAATACAAAATCACATCAACATGCTTTGGTTAGGGGAGAGATAGAGGGAGTGAAATAGGGAGGGAGAGAGAGAAAGGGAGGGAGGGAGAGAGAAATATATGAGGTCTAAGGAAGGTTGTTTTATTTGTGTTTTAGGATGGAACTGGCTTAACTCAAATCTACATCATTATCCCCAATCTATCACTTTTTTCCAGTTCTTATTGCTAACTGTATACAGTATTTCATTAACACCTCCTTCACTTCAGGATGTTTTAGTGCAGAGTTATTTCTCTTTCCTTCTTAAGCCTTATTCTTTCCCACTTCATTATCATTACAACATTACTAAGATATCAGACTCAACATAATGAAGTCATTTATTCATTCTTTCAGCAAACATCTGTCATACTGTACTTCTTACTAATTACCTACCTGTATCTAGGTGGAGATCATAGAGTAGGTGGTTGGAGCTCATGAGAGAGTTTGTGGCTAGAGATATAAATTTGGCAGTTATCAGTGGATAAATGGTGTATAAAGTCATGTATTTGGATGAGATCACCTGGGGAGGTGTGTATGGATAGAAAGAGGTCAAATGACTCAACCCTGAGGCAGTTCAGCCTTTGGAAGTCAGCTAAATGAGGGTAACTCAGCCCACAAGAACAGAGTGGAACAACCAGTGAGAGTAATGTTTCACAGGACAAGTCAAGATATTGTAGAAAGAGGAGAGATAGACTCAGAACTACTGTTGCTAAAGCAAGTCAGAGGAACCCAGTGAAGGTCACTGAGGACTTGAAAAGATTATTTTCCGGGGAGCATTGGGGATGATAACCTGATTAAAGTTGGCCTAAGAGAAAATGGATGGAGAGGAAGCAGAGACAGAAAGATAGCGTTTTTTGAGAAATGATGCTCTTAAGAGGAGTATTGCATGGTCACAGAAGGCAATATGAAGTCGTAGACTTATTTTATTTTAAGATGGCAGGTTTTATAGCCAGTTTGTAAGCTGATTACAATGATCTAGAAAAGCAGGAAAAATTGACAATGTAGAGAAGAGAAGGGAGGTGTGGTGTGGAAGAGTGGGATCCAGTACACAAATGAAGAGGGATGGCCTTTGGCTAGAGCATGGACAGTTCGTCCATAGTGACAGGTGGAAGGCAGTGTTATAGTTACAGACTCAGGTCTGCCAGGAGGTAATTCTGGAGCTCTCACTATATATTAGGTGCTATTCTTAAGAAAACATTATATATATATATATATATATATATATACACACACACACACACACACACACACACGTGTATATATACACACGTATATATATACGTATATATATATATATATATATGTTAAAGAAGTTTAAATAGAGATATACATGGTTTAACTGGTTCCTGTTCTTTGTACATCACTGCAATAGTCGCCCCTTATCCTCGGGGAATACGTTCCAAGACCTCCAGTGGATGCCTGAAACTACGGATGGTACTGAACCCTATATATACTTTGTTTTTTCTATACATACATACATACCCATAATAAAGTTTAATTTATAATTTTGGCACAGTAAGAGATGAACAACAATGATAACAAAATAGAAGTTATAACAATATACATAATAAAAGTTATGTGGATGTGGTCTCTCTCTGATAACAGATATGGCTACTAGGTGACTGACAGGTGGGGACAGGTGGGGTATGTAGTGTGGACACGCTGCACAAAGGGGTGATTCACGTTCCTGGTGGGACATAGTGGATGGCTCGCAACAGCCTGCAATAGCATGCAATTTAAAACTTATTAATTGTTTATTTCTGGAATTTTCCATGTAATATTTTCGGACCATGGATAACTGTAACCATGGAAAGCTAAATGGTGGATAAGCGGGGACTACTGTATTAGCATCTTACCATTTATTGTTACACTCTCTGTCATACTGTTTAGTACTCAATTACATCAAAATGTTATACTAAAAAAACTAAAATTTTTCAGTAGTTGTGGCCTCTGTATGTCCCTTTTCTCCCAATTAGATTGCAAGCTTCTTGTGGATAATTTCCATTTATAGGTGTGAAGTGCTCTAAGCGATACTGAACAACTCAGATAACCCTTAGAAGTAATGCATGCTGAGGGTATACTGTGCTTCCTATATAATGAGATTTTCACACTGACTTATAGGGAGAATTTCTGGAGATAACAGTGGGAGTGGTATGTCTTTAATGGCACATTCCTTATTGTATTTCTTACCCTTCTCATAATTCACATTTTCTATGTACAAAGTCAAAAAATTTTCAAGTTAAAATATAGTATTGTGGAATATTAAAACTGTGTTTTTATGATTAAATTTGAGTTAAAATGTTAATGACTCAAGATTAGGAAGGTGTAGTTTATGTTCGGAGTCTTCTACATGATCTTTGAAAATTCTTAGTTTTTTTAAAAAAATAAAGAAAATTCTTAGTTTTTACCTTGATACCGTTTTTTTCCTTTTTATAGTCAGTTGCATCCTTTTTTCCCCCACCGGATGGAGAACAAACTGACATTAGAATCCAATAAGTTAAGTTTTAATTTTTAACTCTTTTTCTGTAACCATTTGTGCAGTAATGAGCTGCGTCATTCACTGTGACATTATTTCCACTGTTAAATCTTGCTACTTTTCTTGTTACTTCCCTTCTTTATGGTAAGGCAGGTCAGGTGAATTTCACACAAAGGTAGGTAAAATGTTCTTAAAAGATTTGAAGACTCCACTGTTAGCCTCTATTATAGATTATTTTATACATTTTATTTTAATTTGTCACCAATATTTCTAAAGTATGATAAGCAGTATCGTTGCTTATACTTAGTTATCTATTATTGTGCAACAATATTACCACAAATTTAGTAGCTTAAAACAACACACATTTACTGTCTCAGCTTCTGTGTGTCAGGGATGTGTATATAGCTAAGCTGGGTTCTCTGCTTCAGGGGTCTGTAAAGCTCCAGTCAAAGTGTTGGCTCAGGTTGTGGTCTCATCTGAGACTTAACTGGGGAAGGATTTGCTTCCAGATTCATGTGCCTTTTTGGCAGTATTCAGTTTGTTGCAGGCTGTGGCACTGAGGGCCTCAGTTTCTTACCTCGTGGCCCTCTTTATATACACCTCATAACATAATAGCTTGCTGCTTCAAAGCCATTAGGAAGAGAGTCTCCTTCGAGATAGGCATTGCTGTTCTATGTAATGTAATCATGTACACATAATCATCCCGTTTCTTGGTTAGAGCGAGTTGCAGGTCCCGTCCACACACAGAGAGGGAGTCAATCAAGAGCACGAATACCAGGAAATGGGGCCATTCTAAAGTCTCTCTGCCACAGCTTATTTTCTGTATCTTAACAGGAGATGAATGCTTTTCTTATTCAGTAATTTTTGCTACTTGTTTAGATGGAGTGATAACTTTGGATTTTTTATTTTCCTAACCAGATTCCATTGGCCGTGACATCCCCAAAATGCTTGAATTATTTAAAACTGGACATGAAATTAAGGTAGATGAAGAAAGGGAGAATTTTCTCAAGACAAAAATAGCAACAGTAAGTTACTGTGGAAATTATGCAATAACTCTGTTTCGTTTTTGCTGAAGTGATTCATCAATAATTTATAATATAATATACCAGTTCTTTGAACTTGTTCTTATCACTAGCATTACGGGCACTAAAGATACACATAGATAGTTCTTTATTGATTGAATTCATAAATTTTAATGGTACTGTAGAATTCCTTCTGAGTTATGTGCCACCCACTGACATTTATTTGTACTTTGCCTTATTTGATTATCTATTCTGTTATGTCTGTTATTCTCTAATATTTTAAGCTTATTGAAAGTAGGGTCTAGAGCTATAGAACTTTGCATAATGCTGAGCCCATAATAGATCATTAATCTTACTTTAATGGAATTGAGTAATTTATTTTAATGAATTGTTTCTGAATATCTCTGCATGGGTTTTAAAAACTGTTTGCCCACTTAAAGAAGATGCTGGAAATCAATTTCCAAATTATTTTTAGGACTCTAATACACATATGTCAGATTTTTATAGGACTGGGTTTTAAATATATAGCTATTTGCTAATATCTTCTTTATACTAGAGAATCTCTAAAATACTTATTTAATGTGTGTAATTTTTTCCCTGTGCAATAACTATAGGAATATTAGTAATATTAATAGCAAAATTTAAACTGCCTACCAAGTGCCAAGCATCATTGTAAACACTTTTCATATATTCTTTTAATTCTCAACCCTATGAAGAATAAATTAGCGTCCTCATTTTATAGATGAAGGCATGCAAGCCCAGAGAGGTTAAATACTTTCTCCAAGGTGCCACAGCTAGTATGAGGCAGATTAGGCATTTGAATCTTGGCAGGCTCCTCAAGAGTCCAAGCTCTTTAGCTCTATATCGTCCAGCCTTGTGGCTGGAGTGATTTGAATAGCTGTTATTCCTCCTTCCCATACCCCTCTTAAGAGGAATTCTGCATTATAACCAACATAGTAGTCCAAGCTAATTGAGCTATCAAAAATATGGAAAAGCTGCTCAGAAAGATGGAAAAGGTGCTCAGCTGGTTCTATGGAAGAAAAACTTGCTATGGAAAGGGGCAAAGCAGGTTTAATCCAGTCAGGGACAGGGAAACCCTTCCTTGCCCTCATTACCATCAGGGCTCAGCCCCAGTTCATTTGGCATTGAACTCTGCTAGAATCTGAAGTTGGAACTTGCTTGTTTACAAAAGGCCCTGGGCAGTGCTTCTTGTTTCTTAGGGATAACAACATTGTAATGTAAAAAACAAACAAAAAAAACAAACACAAATTTTAAGAGAATATTTTGGAGCTATAAAGACATGGGTTTGAATACCAGTTCTGCTACTTACAGGATGGCAGACTTTAAACAAATTTCTTAATGTTGTTGTGTCTCAAATTTCCTCGTCTATAAAATGTATGTGGTAATATCTATTTCACAGTGTGGTTTTAGAGATTAAAAAAAAATTTAAATGGTAGCAGTTGTCGTTACTGTTTTGGTAGGACTTTGGGGGACTGTAGAATATCTTTATAAGACTCTTTCTAGCTAGATCTTAAGTAATGTTTTCAGTACATTCAGTTGGTAGTTTATATAGATCCTGACTTAGATCTTAGGGAAGATGACAAAACCGTGTCATCTTATTCAAACCATGTCATCTTATTCATTCTTTTCAACAAATACCTTAGTGATTAAAACATGGGCTCCAGATCAGACTACCTGGATCTTTTTAGAGATATAATGCTTTTCCTTAATGAGAAAGGAACTGATCTGTGTATTGAAAGAGAATCTTTTGGAATACTACTTAAATATTATAGTATAATAATGGGTTTTAGATTCATACTGTCTGGCTCAAATTCTAGTTCTAGATTAGAATTGTGCCACCTTGCTCTCTGAGCCTCAGTTTTTCCCCCATGGCCTCTATATGTAAAATGAGATGAATAAGCATACATACTCTATAGGCTAGGAAGGAGTAGATAAGAAGATGACATATGACATCTCGTATCTAGTACAGGAGCTACATATGGAAATGAATAATCGAGATTATGATAAGTGTAATAGTAGAAATATATATAAGATATAAAGAAGTTGCAGAAAAGAAGCAATGATTGATGTTATGGTGTAGAGTCATGGATGGCTTCTAGGTGGAGTTTGAAAATATACACAAGGTGAATTAAGGGTCATTATTCTGTTTTATAATATGTTAGATGAGGAATAGACTACTATACATCTATGTTGTTTCGGGTGTTTTAAGGGACCAAATGACAATGACTTAATCATGAAAGATAGTTATTTTTCTCCGAAGTTTGAGCTGCTGGGCAGCTCAGGGCTATTCTGCTCCAAAGGGTTAACCAGGGATCAAAGTTCCATTCTTTCCCCCCTACCCCCCTTTTCCCATCTTCTAGAGTCTTTAATTCTTTGTGGTTGAATCTTGCTGATACCATGTCTGACCTGTAGCCAGTGTAAAGGAGGCAAGAGGAGGTGGTGAACAAGCAGCTTTCTTTCAAGCATGTGAACCATTGCCCTCATCATTCTGCCCCCACCCCATGGATCAGGGTTAGTCATATGGCCTAGTTTCGTGGCCTTGTGCCCAGCTAAAACTTAAATTAATTAAAAGAAGAGAGGATGGATTTGGGAGACAATTAAGGTTTTGCCACTGCTGAGGAGGAGCTAAGATACCCAAAAGAATAAGAAAATAGAAGGAATTTTTGTTCATTTGTTTATTGTTGTATCCTTAGTTCCTAGAATAGTACGTGGCAGGTACTAGGTGTTCACTAAATACTTATTGAATGAATGAATTTACAAATGGGTGAATAAGCAGAAGCTATTACTAAGTGAAGATCAGCTAAAAGTTATTAAAAGGCATTATAATATTTAGTGAATCAATGTTTTTATTTAATAAAAATTTGATTTACACTAAACTTTTTAAACAGTCCTTATGGAGTAATATTGAAAGTGAAACTTTTACTTCCTGGAATTTAGAGTCAGAATTATCCTGTCCTCTATTCATTATAGGAATGCTCAGCCACATGTGTATTTTGACATTACACGAGAATATTAAACAGTGTCCAGATATTACAGCATAAACCTGCCAGAATAAAGACTTTGAAGTAATTTTCAAAGGGTGCCTATTATTATTTTTTAATGTACCACAAATCCAATTTATGTTAACTATGAGGCTCTCAGAACCTGCTGTGTTTTTTCTCTCTGATAAATTCCTTGTATGATTTAAGATACCATATTTCCCTGAAAATAAGACCGGATCTAATATTAATTTTTACTCCAAAAGACACATTAGGGCTTATTTTCAGGGATGTCTTAGTTTTTCATGTATAACAATCTACATTTTTTCATGTACAACAATCTACATTTATTCATTTATTCATGTACCAAAATCTACATTTATTAAAATATAGTCATGCCATCTTCTTCTGGAACATCATCATAACTTTCCAAACCCCAAATTCCAGCTTGAATTTCTTGCGACTCTATCTCCTGTAGAATCATTGACCCCAATCTCTCATGTCCAGAAATAGCACTCTCCTTAAATGAGCACTTGTCCACGTAGCCTGCTCGTAGTGTTTTGGCAACACAGCTGTCAGTGGTTTTATCCCATGAATTCTTCACCCAAGTCACGACCTCTTGCAGGCTAGGCTTCACAAAGTTTCCACGCTGATTTCTCTCCACTCTATTTTCAATGTAGTCATTGATTTCTACAATGTGTGCAGATGGTCCTTGAATGGCTTGTTTATTGCAATATCAAGAGTCTGGAGATAGGCAGTCATTCCTGCGGGAATCATTATTTGATCTATTCTTCTCTCTGCAAGGAAGTTCTTGGTGTCTTTAGCACAGTGAGTGCTGGCTGAATCCCAGACTAGCAGCCCTCTTTGGCCACCTCACAAAACAAGTGGCAGCATTAAATTGACCCACCTCCTTATAAGGGCTTGTGTGCACCAGGCTTTTTGGGTTTCAAGAACATTTCAAGAAATGCCTGAAACACGTTCAGCCTTATCTTTCTTGCCCTTAGTGATAATTAGAGGAGGGGCTTTCTTTCCCTCCAGACGAATTGCCAGAAATACAGGTAACACGTGCACTTTCGTAACCACTGGAGGGAATGTAGATTGATGAGGCACCCCTCTGATCAATTGTCGTTTGAGATCTTTGGCCCATAAACACTACATTTTCATCCATAGCAATCATGTTGGAGAGTTGGTATTTAGAAAAGCCGATGCCATCAACAAAGGATTTGAATGCAAGTGCATGTTTAATAACTTCAGTAGCTTCCAGCTTGAACCGTGTTGTCGATCTTAGAGACAGTTCATATCGCTGAAGGAAGCCATCCAGCCAGTGTTGTGATGCTTTGAATTCTTCTGGGGATATTTCTAACTGTGGTGCCATTGCAAGGGCAAATGCTTGAATATCAGCCCTGCGCACAACCAAAGCCTTTGCTCTCCTGTCAGGAGTCCATTCACAGATGATATCTTCCAGCTCAGGAAATAATGGTTGCCGACCTGATCCACACTTAGACTTCTTAGCATTTCCCTCCTCCACCTGTTGACTGAGGTTATCATACTCTGCTCGCCATTTTCAGACCATTCGGAGATCCAACTTCTCTTTGCAGAAAGCCGTAAGATTCTTGCCCCGGGAGTCTTCCACGATTCCTTTCTTGTACTCGATGGAATAGTTCTTTCTGTTTGCACTCATCTTGTCTGGGGGTCAAAATGTTATTCCCTTTAAATCTACCATTAAATCAAGTGTTAATTGAAGACTTACGAGACAGGAGTGCAACAAAAATGATGACAGTTAAGAATGATGGTCCACACAAAAAAAAGCGACGAAAAATTGCAGGCACCAAAATTCAGAAAATGTTTCATTTCACATGAGTGCATTAAGTATATTCGTTACAACACGCGACGTATTGAATTATGAAGATTCATAGTAGACACAACCACATCTGTTCGTTATCAAGTGCACACGTTATTCATGCGTTGTATCTGTACTCCAATTGGTCATTCAGCAATAAGTCTCGAGTTCATCTGTTTACATAGGCGTTTACCTCTTGTCCAAAGGTGCCCACTTGGGTATTACAAGTACTTAATTATAATTTATATTATAATTTAAGTATTAATGTCAATAATATAATTTATTTATATTTACTTATATATTAATGTAATTATTTTATAATTCAATATGTCCGTCGTGTGTTGCAATGGACGTATTAAATGCGTCCATCTGGCTGACTATCTTAACTGGGGCTTATTTTGGGGGTAAGGGCATCCTGAAAAATCATGCTAGGGCTTATTTTCCGGTTAGGTTTTATTTTCAGGGAAATACGATATTTGACCTCCAGCCTACTTTTTTAGAACACTTGTAAGTGTAATTTTAAGCCAGTTGCATTGTTGATTAGTTTTCTTAACTTGTCCTTTATTATAAGGTAAAAGTTCCTTCTAATTTTCTATTGATATTGACTTACCATTTTACGGAGGCACACATAATAGTTTTATATTTGTCAAAAACTAAAATGTTCTCTCTCTTTGTTCTTTCACTTTTATTAATGTTAACTGCCCCACATATTTCAAAAACAAACAGGTGTGATAGTCTTGCAGTTAGGTTTCATTTGCTGAGAGTGGTGGAGATCAAGGAATAAAACTTTTCACTAGGAAAAAAATTACTACAGCTGTAAAATATGGCACATTGAGATGTGTAATAGGAAGCATTTATCAAGAGGAGAGGATATAAAGTGTAGTTTAAAGGAAAAATTGGAATGTGCTTATTTGGTATATTTAACCTACCATAGTATTTAATACCAGAATAAATTATATGACTCTCATGGCCTATTATATATACTGCTAACAGAGCCTATAAAATCAGACTGATGTTTTTGTGTGTATGTTTTCAAGAGCAACTAGCTAACTTTTATTTGTGAATCTAGTTCAGTAGAATCTCACATATGTAGAAATACTTAATAGTTTTCATGGGAAATGACTGATTTTCAAATGAATTCTAACTGAAAAATCTTTTGGGATTAATAAAGTTAGATGAAGTTTGAGGATAAAACCATAGATTTGTGTTTTAATGCACAGTGAACCTTTTAAAGGGGGCAATGTACTGTGAAATCTTCTTAGTTTCAGATCATTTGTTGTAGTTTTGGCTGCTGTATAAGTGTTTTTCTGTCAGCGCAGCAACTTGGTAGAATTTTCTACACTTTATAGCAAGTGTTTTGCCTTCGAAAGAATGTTTAGTGAGGACCCGCTATATTCCAATCAACTTTTTCTGTTTTAATTTTTCACTTCTTTCAAGTACACATATACATGGAAGTACGGCTTTTTAAAAAGACTTTTCAGTATAAACCTTCTGAAAAACCATAAAAATCATAAATCTTGATGTTTTATCTTCATTTTTACTTTAGAACATTGGGACTTACTGGGTTCATAGCACTTTCAAAAAAAATCAAAAGAGAAATTAAACCATATTCATGACATTTCATATAAGAAAGTAATGAAGTATCACACATTTTTCTGAAACGTATTGCTTCATAACGCCTTACCTCTAGTTAAGCTGTTATTTGTAACTATGTCGTCATATCTTTTTCCTCAGTTTTTTATTTTGAAAAATTTTAAATGAATGGAAAAGTTGAAAGCATAGTACAATCTATGTACTATTAGAATATCTATGTACTCATCGCCTAGATTCACCAATTTGGTCACACTGCTTAGAAAAACTAGTAGAAGTAGTTTGCTCAGAGAAAATAGTAGATACTCTTTATTTTCTGAACCACTTAAAGTTCAGTTGCAGACATCATAACACTTCAACCCTCAATATTTTCATATGCATAACCTAAGAATAGGTCATTCTCCTTTAATGCTTTTTAAAGTACTTTCATTTTTTTAGTATAGCTTTTAGAATTTACTTATTGTTACTTTTTTCTTTTTGTAGTTTATTGACTATGGCTTTTTCTTTATCCTTATTACCTTGAGATTTTTTTGGTTATTGGTTTTCTAGTTTTCTAAGATTTGTGAGTTTTCAGTATTTTTCTTTTTTCAGTAATGAGTTTAAATCTGTGAGTCTGTCTCTAGTTACGGGTTTTGATGTTTAGTTTTCTTGTCATTGTTTTCTAAATAGTATGTCATGGTACTTTTTTATTATTTGGAAGTGTATTTTAAATTTTGGAACTTTTTTGGCTTCTTTAAATTTTTGTTATGTTCTAGTTTGACTGCCTTATGGTTGTAGTTTCTACTTTTTAAAAATTTCTTGAGACTTTCATTGTAGCCTATAGTGCAAGATTAATATTCTGTTTCCAAGTATTCCATGGACACTTGAAAATAACATGTATTCTGAGGCTTCTAGGTAAAGATAGTAGATTGAACACCATATGGTAACTGCTTAAAAAATGCCAAATCCTAAATTAGCAATGGAGAAAGCCAAAAAAAACTTAATAGAATCTAAATTTCAGGGCCTTTAAAAAGGCTCAGGATCTGGCTCTAGATATCTTTGGACTGTTAGTGTTATGTGTGGAGATGCGTCAAGAGCCCTCTGAAATAGGGAGGATTCGCTGAAAACTTGAAGATTCTTGCATACTTCATGGCACTGGGTAACTGCCCTTCCCATGCCAGCAGTAGGCTGCAAAGATTGAAACAGAGGGTCTCTAAACTGGTGGAGATCAGGAGTTGAGAAAATTCAAAACAGGAAGATTAAGTGAATAATGTGTAGTGAATGCTGAGAAACCCTTTCTTCCCCCACCCTCACCTTCACCCGCCTCCCACTCTTTCCCCCTGACTTGGCTCTCAGAATTCTGGCCGCCAGGCCTCATCCTCTAGTCAGGAGATTAGATGAGGCTTAGTTCAAGAATAATGATAATAATAAATAATAATAATAATAATAATAATAATAATAATAATAATAATAATAATATAATGATGCTTTTAAGCAACTTAACAGTATTTTCCTTCCCATTTGAATATTCAAAATGGTTTTACTCTCTCTTTCAATCTCTGGGTGAAGAGATAGTTGTTCCTTTCCGGTACTTTGATGAGAATTATTTGACATGATTTAAAAATGTTATAATTTGTAGTTAGTTTTTGACATTTGTCTTCAGGTTCCCTTTTTCCTTCCTTTCTCCCTCCCTTTTTCCTTTTTTCCTTTTAATAGTTCTTTGAAGTTTTTCATTTCTATTTTCTTTTTTCCATCTCTCTCCCTTTTCTTTTAAACCTCTCTTCTCTTCCCTCCCTTCTTGTACATCCACCTATATTTTGGAAAGACCTGAAAAATATAATTAAATTTATGGGAAAATGAGTATGAATTAGTGGGAAGTAAATACCACAGAATAGTTTTTCAATGACATGCAACTTAATTTTGATTACATAGACTATCTAATAAGTTTTGCTTGGTAGATGCTGCCTGAGTTAATGACACATCAGTTGTTTATACTAAAAAAAAAAAAACGTTTTTACCATAAAAGTTTGTTCCCCAAAGATATTTAAATGTTTTCCTATAATTTTATTCATATTCATTTATTATATCATAAAACTTTTCAAATATTTTTGACAGTCTCTGAATTATTGCTAATTCCAAGTTAGTGGCACCAATAAGTTTATTATGAAACATTGATTTCTCCTTTGAGTGAATGGAGTCCTGCTTTTTATTTTCTTATATCACAGGACAGGTTCCCACTATCATACTATAAAGTCAGGTAAAGTAAATAAAAGAGAGTAAAGTGTTCTAAAGAAACTATGTACTTTTAAAATATGTGTGCCACTTGTTTTGTTTTAGTTTAGAAACTATTGCTATTTCTATAGTTTTATTAATGGGTAATTAGAACATAAAATCTTGAATAATTTGGAATGAGGAAGACTTCTAAAAACTTCATTAAATATGATTGCAATTTTGAAGACCATCTTTTAAAAATACATTATGTAATAGCCTAGCTTTGACATAAACAGTTAGCAGAGCATTACAGGAAAAACAGCGGTAGCCCTTTTAAAATCATGTAAATATCCAGATTTTGAGGAGTTATGAATAATAATGGTATTGGCAAATCAAGCCTAAGCTAATTTTTCTAAAAAGAAAAAGTCAGAGGGTAGCACAGCTCAGATTTATGTTTATACTAGATTATGCCAAGACCTGATTTAACTAGTGTTTCTTGTCTGGGTTTCAAATATACTTGGATCTTTGACATACTTAATATAAAGGCAGTGTCTTTGATGTTTTTTTTTTCTTTTTAAAGTTGTAGACGAGATCCATTCATAGGCATGTTTCACTGTGCTTTGCTTGTGTAATAGTGAATTGTTTTGTGGCAAGAATACTGTTGACCTGGCAGCTGATAAAAGATGAAGTATACTTGTAACAAAAATAAGTAAGTTCAGGGCAAGGGAATAAACATAATAAAATCTTGTGTTGAAATCAGAGCCTTTAGTTTTAGTGAACATGCTAGAACAGGAAAAGTGAATGTGTTGGAGTTCAGTTAAACAACAGATTTGAATAGTATAGTACATGGAAATTGAAGGCTTGTTTTGAAGCAACTAGGTCCGTAAGTTGCAAAAATGGCAAGCAAGGCATTAAATCAATTAGATCCAAACAATAGTTAGATAGAAGGCAGCAGCCCTTTGGCTCATGGTTCACTGCCACTTCCCCCCTCCTTTTTCTCCATTCCTCCTGGTTGATTAACTTTTCTTTTGTTGCATTATTTTTGTTATACTACAGTGTGCTGTGTCATAGATAAGGGGATTATAAAGAAAGGAAAGTGTAGAATGTAAAAGGCAAATTCTGTATTTGTTAGTTCTCATTAAAATTAAAGGAAGCGTACTGGCAGTAGATCTTAGATCGCCAATAATACGGGGCTAAGAAATAAGAAAGAGAAGTTAATATTTATCCATTCAATATGTGCCAGAATTGTACTTGATGCTTTATTGTGAAAGATGTGTATTTAATTGGGATGAGTAATTCTTGTAGTATTTTAGGTTATGTCCTTTCAATTAATTTTTTCCAGTGTTCTTATTAGTAGGAATATTATAATCAAAAATAGTTTATTATCATTTCCAGTTTTCTTAGCTATACTGTCATGAAATCAGATAATTTCCCAGAACTTTTGGGCATTGAAAGTGTGACTCTCCCCTTCTATTAGATATTAATAATAGTATTAGAAAAACCTTATCATT
Source organism: Rhinolophus ferrumequinum (assembly GCF_004115265.2). NCBI lineage: Eukaryota > Metazoa > Chordata > Mammalia > Chiroptera > Rhinolophidae > Rhinolophus > Rhinolophus ferrumequinum. The sequence goes on from NC_046288.1 coordinate 33,747,015, forward strand.
TGAAAGAGCTAACTGATTTAAACCACTGCATTAACTCAACAATGTAGTGATGGTTGATCAGTAGAGTAACACAGATGAGAAATATAAATGTGGCATAATGTGTAAAAGGAAAGTAAACTGATGTGCTTTCCTTAAAATCTATTTTTAATAAGTAGCTGTCAGTATACTGCATGCACAGCTTTCTTTTATTGGTTTTATTTAAAAAACCAGTGAGAAATACAGCTTTTATGGAATTCTGTCTTTATCCACATGCTGAGAGAAGAAAATGGATCTGAAAGATAATTCTTTGTGACTTTCATTAGTGTTACTTCTAAACAAACAGTAATAACATACACTAATATAGTAGTTACAGTAAACAATAGGACATCTATTAGACCCTATTATGAATTATTAAATATATTAAATATAAACAGAAGTGTTTTTCCAAGCAGCTTTATCATAAGCAGTGATGAAAGCTGCTTGTGCCCAAGAGCGCCCTTTTTTCCCCATTTAGATTTTGGTAGCTATTGATTTGTTAAAGTGACATAAAGCATAACTTATACCACAACTTGTCTTTGTGTGCATTTTCTTATATTTAGAGACAAATAATGTATTCTAATACAGGAGTTGGCAAACTGGCTCTGTGGTCTGTTTTGTACCTGTGAACTTAGAATGAATGGTCTTTTAAAGGGTTGTATTAAAAAAAGAAAAAAAAAAGAATATGCAGCAGAAATCGTATGTGGCCTTCAAAGCCTAAAATATTTACTATCTGGTCCTTTACAGTAAAAGCTTACCAACCCTAAAATATAAATATGTAACATATAAGCCTAAGAAGGTCCAGTTTCAGATGAGATGGTGAAACCCCGTGTCTCCCACGTGAAACCCCGTGTCTCCCACGAATGCAGCTATTAACAAAACCTGGACAGAATGAATGGAGCATCTATTTGAAGCTTCTGAAAAGTAAACAGTGCAGTCAAATTAGGAAAGCCCAGAATTTGAAGCACCACCAAACTGGTGGTTAGTTTGCCTTTTTTTTTCCCCTTTGTGTTGTCATATGGCCTGGTTTCAACATAGCCTGAACCAGGAAGTAGACATCAGTGAAGTCAGAATCCCTCCCTCCGTCTACTGCAGGAGAATCCCTCTACTTCAGGCCTGAGAGGTAGATAGAGGTCATGGCTCCTAGCAGAAGAGGGCACAGGTATCTAAAACAGTGAGGAAGGGGAACCTCCCTTTCTGATGAGGGGATCTTGGTCACAGGAGGGTGGGTGGAACTGCCTTGGCTGTTTTTCCTCTGTTCTTTGCCGATTGGCCCCCACTGCAGGAACAGTTGCAGAAAGTGGCAAAACGGTGTAAATAAAGCTCCAGCTTTCTGGGCAAAGTGCCAAAAGGGAGAGCCCTAGGGAACCAGAAAGTACTGGGGAAATCAAGGAGGGGGGAACTTGGGAAAGCCACCTCATAAAATTATGTATGCTTTGGGAGACGTGAATGATAATATCTCTGTAATGTTTAGGATGGAGTTGACTAAGAGAAGACCCAATAAACACTTGCTCCATCAGTCAATTATCATTTTCCATAAAGTTGTATAGGAGACATACAGATTACCTTCCTTTTTTTGATTTGAACTGTTAGGAGTCATGGGGATTAAGAGTATTGGCCCATTTGCAGAAACCATATGCCAGGCCACTCTTTACATAATCTTAGAACATTGCATGTGAAAGGGATTTTGGAGGTCAGATGTTCAGCATTTGGATAAATGCTTATCCAAAGTAGCAGTCCCCTCTGCAGTTTCCATTTCAAGATGATCAGTCATCTAGGGGCTGTCAGTACATTACAGTGACAGGAGCTGGCCACTTTACGAAGGTTAGATGTTTAGCAATCATGTGTATATACTTCGCTTTTTTTTTTTTTTTTTAAGGTCTACCCTCTAAAATGTAAGAAAATTAAGTTGAATCATTTTTCCACACTGTAGGCCATAGTCATCCAAAATATTTGAACAGACTTCTGTACTGGCTTCTCAAAGTGTGCCCCAGGGATCTCTCTTAACTGACATACTTTCCATGAGAGCCTTTCTTCTACCCTTTCTTTTAATCAGGGAATCAATGATGATGTAAGCTGTTTTCTGTGTGCCTGTGTGCGTTTTTCTGGAGCAAGGTTTGATAACCTGAAAAACATTTAAGAATCACTGCCTGAGACACGCTCGTGACTACATTTCACCCTGCATACATCTGCTTCTCAAAGAGACAAAAAATGGATAAGAATCACTGTGTTTTATAGAACGTAATTGAAGACAAAGGTTGGGAATTGCCTGGGAAGAGGAGAATCTGAGAGTTAAAGTAGAGACATAGACAGAGTAGAGTTCACCTGCATGCACGGAGCCACACTTTGCCATCTGGGTAAGTCTTCCATCTAGTCTGCTTAGGGAATTATTTCTGACATAATAGGGCATGCTAAGCAGAAGGTAGGATTCAGTAAAGCAGCCTTTTGAAAACATCTGTGCTACAGAATGAAGAATAACTGTTTTGTGCAGTGGATAGTCACTTTAGCTAAACATAGCTAGTATTGTGACTGTTATACAGAAGGTGCCAAAAAAAATGTATACACATTTTAAGAAAGGAAAAAACTGTATTAAAATTGTAATACTCAATATATACCGAAAACAAAAGGTGAATACTAGTCACGTGTATACATTTTTTAGGCACCTTTTTTGGCACCTCCGGTATTTTCAAATATATACCTTATATACACACACAAATATGGTGCTTAGCATAGTTCAATATCCTCTTCAAGGTCACCCCATTTTTTTGTTGTTGTTTTTTTCACTGTTACACTAAGTCTTATGCTTGGCTCTTGACAATCTAACAGATAATATTGTCTCCTCAAAATGATCATCCTTGACTTCACTTCATAAGACCACAAAATGTTCTTGCATGGGAAAGCCCTGTTAGAAGTGCAGAGTCACTGAGATGCAGGTAGGGAAACTTGCAAGTGTTGCTTTCAGGAGTTGTCTCTAGATTGTCATACCTCCAAGTTTCTCATGCGTGTATACATTTTGTTTTTGTGCATAACTATCTTGACATCAATAACCAATTAAAAAAATCACAGTTATGCCTATAAAATATGTAACTTTTTCATAATTTTGCATAATAGCCAAATTAAAAAGTAAAATGAAGTATCGTGGCTATAAATATATTTTAAAATTTAGTACTCAAAGTAAAGATTAGCAGTGATAAAATTTGGATAAAAGTGTAAACTATGTCTTAAAACATATAAAAATGTTTTAAAACTTAGGTGAAATCATTGAAATTATCCTAATAATGAAAGTTGGAGGGGAAGTAATTGTTTTCCATTTCTAAAGCTATGTTATTTCAGCTTAATGTAGGAATGGCAACGTAAGTGCACAAAGTATACAGTAGTTATAACAATCTGGTAAGTTTAGTGTATATGGTATAACAATGTAGATGAAACTATTTTAAAATGTATGTTGGACATCTTTTTCTTTTATCTCTTACTATCCCAAATTTAAGGTAGGTATACATCTTTAACAAATGGTAAAGGAACTTATTAGATCTGTAGTGATTACTGTCGTTGATAGAAAGGACAATTTGAGATAAAGTGGAGAATTAAGAAGGAAATGAAAGGAGACAGGAACACATGTTGTTATCCTTGCCTTTTTGTTTTGTTTTGTTTTAACATAGCAAATGTAAGGTGCCTTGCCTGCCAGTGTACTACTTACTGCAATGCAAATGAAAGTCCTTAAGATCTGAGGACACAGTAAGTGAACTCAGCATTGCTTGATTTTCTTTACCCCCAGAACTCTCACTTATGGATTGGCATGAAGTGAAAATTCCTTCAATAATATCCAAACCTTCTTAGTTAGGGTTTAATTCTGCATTATGCCCAAGAGTATGTCAAGTAAATGTTGTCAGATGAGGATGAGAATAATTTTTTTCAGGAGGTATTCTCTTTATTCTTACGTGGCACATTTCTCACAGTGGTCTCATAGTCATTGGAAAATAGCACTCTTGTTTAAACTTGAACTCTTACTGTGTGATTTCTGCTAGTTATGCTACGAGTTTTATATGAATTATAATAAATTGATTCATTTTGCAAAATTCTCTAAACACTGGAATGTGATATCTGGTTTTAACTGAAGAATTTAATTTAAGAATAACATGCATTGAATTTGAATCATAGGCACAAGGACTTTTCAAAGGTGTGAGCTGGGGTTACAGGTTTTATGAATAGGTCTCATTCACTATATTTACTTACTGTAGCTTTTGCTAAATAAAAGAATAATTGTTATTGCATAGAGTGTTAGTGTAGCATCCTGAAAATGTCTCTGTGTTAGATATGTGTTGTGTGAATGTGTGTAGACAAGTAGTTTTATTTTGGACTTGTGAAAGCATTAATTTCTAAACGTTTTCTTAGTTTCCTTTAAAAGTAAATCAACAGATAACTTAAAGAGGAAATATCACAACTTCCTTGGGGGTCGGGATGAGGAGGGTGGTGTATTCTGCCCTGGGTTATGCTTTGGGGAAATTACTTGGAAATCAAGGAATCTCAGGTGGAACAACTCCAAAACACTTTGCTGTAAGGTAATTAAGTTTTGACATGTAAAGACATGTAAATGTAGCTTTCTAAAAGAAGAGTTTTAGAATGTTTTTTCTTTTTTTCACAGTAGCATCTGTCTCTTTTTTTTTTTTTTTTATTTAATGTTATTCAGCTTCAGCTTCATGTTTACAGCACAGTATTCAGGCGTCTACACAGTCCATGAAGTCGTCTCTGTAATAAGACAAGTGCCCATCTGACACCATCTTTACAACATTATTGATTATATTCCACAGACTGTCTTTCATATTCCCGTGGCAACTAATTTGTGACTAGTAATTTGTACTTTCTAATCCCTTTACCTTCTCCCCCATCCCCACCCCCCCCACCTAGCAACCGTAAGTTTTTTTATTTTTTCTTATATCTCTGAGTCTATTTCCGTTTTGTTTGTTCACTTATTCTGTTCTTTGGATTCCACATGTAAACCCTCGTGCACCGTTGGTGGGATAGCAGATTGTTGCAGCCACTATGGTAAACAGTATGGAGGTACCTCAAAAAATTGAAAATGGAACTACCTTATGATCCAGCAGTTCCACTCTTGGGTATCTATCCAGAGAAATCCAAAACACTAATTTGAAAAAAATATATGCACCCCTGTTTACTGAAGCTCTATTCACAGTAGCATCTCTTAATAGATAATTTGCATTCGTTGAATACTTTAAAAACACTGTCTAGACTAAATACTGATATAGTTACCAACATTTTTATTACCTTCTCACTTTTATGTCATTAATGTTATATATCCTTTTGTTTCAGCTGGATATGTCAGGTGACCAGATAGCTGCCAATCTGCAAGCGGTTATCAATGAAGTTTGTAAGCACAGACCACTGAATTTGGGTAAGTGGTTTGCTGGGATAGACTTCCCGATAGCCCTGTGGTACTTTAAAAATGTAAAATATTAAGAAAACAATCAAGTTAATATGCAGCTACAATAGCAACAGTATTTCCAGGGATTAAATAAATAAAATTTAATTCTCTAAAGGATTTCTAATTACCTTATTAACAAGTGTAGTTGTTTAGAGAGGAGACCTCATTAATGTTAATAAGAGAATACTTTACATCTTGAAACCTTTGTAAATTCCCACATTTATCTCTCATTAAATATAATAAAGTTTGAAAGAAAACTGTAATGCCTTAAACTTACAATGGTGTTAAATAGAAACTGAAGTCATTTATGAAATGATATTGTGAAACCAGACCATTCACTTTGTCACTGGTACTGGCTTTCTTAATCTTTTTTCTTTATCACGTTGGGAGATTTTTATTTAGTTGACATTGTCAATTTTCTCTGCCAAGTCCTTCGTAAATATACCTTTATTTGATACAAACCTACAGGTTCTTCTCAATACCACAGGATCATGAAGACTTGCAGTGTTTTGTAATGATTAAAATAATGTTCAAATAATTAACAAGTTATTTCACTGAAATACTGAAAAGAATATTCTGGGGAGTGTTTGAAAGCTCTGTTTACAAATAGTAATTGATATATTTAGTTAGGTATTTGGTGGTGTAGATAAAAACTTGTTACATAAAACGTTCTAATACACTGCTCTACTAATGAGGCTGGTTATTAGATATATTAATATTTCAAACACTACAGAATAAATCTTTAGCTTCATATTTATTTTTTTCATAGGACTCACATCAATGAAGAATGTTGTACCCCAAAATAATAAACTGGCATATTGCAAGTGAAAAAGAAGGCTGCAGCGAAAAAAGCTAGATAACTGCATTACACACATGTTCTTTATACAAATAGCCCATTCTCAGCAGTCAAATTAAACGCAGATGAAGTGCTTTTTAAAATTTTTGTGCCTTGATGGTAATTACAATCTTCATACACTAAAGAGAAAAGGAATAATAATAATACAGAACACAGTATTTTTAACATGTATAGCACATTTAATACCTTCAGCCATCCACTGGGTACTCAGATCAGATTGGCTACTGAAGTTTCACACCCACCTAAGCTTGCCTGGCTAAGGTCACCATTTCAGAGAGCTTTACAACCATTTTAGCAGCTTCATCTAAGTCATCACAAGCAAGACTTTTAAGTCCAGTGTTCATTATCAGTGCCATAGCATCATCAACTGGTATACCTTGTAACCGTAGCACAATAGGTCTTTTAATTTCCAAATTCTTTGCTGCCATGACTACACCCTGTGCAATAGCATCACACCCACGATTCCTCCAAAAATGTTGACCAGAATAGCCAGTGCCTTTTTATCTGAAGTGATCAGCTTAAATGCTTCTGTTGCTTGATGGACTGTGTGGCACCACCACCATCAAGAACATTGGCTGGAGTCCCTCCATGAACTTTTAGTATATCCACTTTGGCCATAAACAGACCACTCTTTATGGGCAGCCTGTTCTCTCATCTAGGCCAGTGTGGTTGAGATCCGCCTCAGTTTCCTGGGTCCAGCGCAATAGGTCAAAGATTTTCTTCTGGGAATTATTAGAATAATTCATACACAGCACAGCTCCATCTGAATCCTCTACCATTGGGTTTATTTCCACCATGCTTGCATTGTATTTCAGAAAAAGGTTGTAAAGCTTTGACCATGGTTTCTGCCATAGAATCCACAACATTAGGTGGAAACCCCGTCTTCTGTGCTCGTTCCTTTCTGACGCCTTCTTCAATATCACTAGGTTCTTTAACTATCGCCTCAGTGGTCTCTGCAGCAACATCGTCAATGTTGGCACCACCTTGAGACCTTCCTGTGAATACAGGACCTTGCAATGACCTTTCCATTGTTGCTGCAGAGTAATTGTTTCTCCTGCGATATTTTCACTCACAAACCAATACTTGATTGCAAGTTCTGCCCTTTACTCCGGTTTGCTTAGGTAAACAACCTTTTCCCAGTCATTTGTGAGGAAACAGCTTTTGCTTTTTCTGGAGAGAAAACTATCTTCACTTTGACTGTGAGGCCACTTTCAAATGTTCCTTCTCCTCTACTACTAGCTAAAACCTGTGCCTTTATCACAACATGTTTTGAACTTAATTTTTTGGCAATTGCATAAGCTTCATTTGGTGACTTAGCCACATGTCCTTTGGGAATGGAGACTCCCAGCTTCTTAGAACAATTCCATACTCAAGTATTCATGTAGTGAGAGATTCCTTTGTTGTTGCTGCTGTACTTGGAGTCCATGGTGGTTAAACAATCCAGAAGTTCCCAGAACCGGGGCAGCAGCCACACACTGTCCGTGAGGGTGGCTCAAAAGGGTGGTGGCAACTAACAGCTGACTGTAGAATATGGAGGCCACCATTTCTGAGTCCAACCCCGACCCCCTTAATCTTATTTTAGAAAAGAAACAAGGTTTTAATCATGTCTTGAGAGTCACTTCTTATAAATGGGGTGATTCATGGAGAACAGTGATACTTGACAAAGATGTGGAAGCTGTGTAGTGACTAGGAATACTTCCAGTGCCCTATCATTACATTATGTGCCATTCATGTTCCTTCCCAAGACAAATTTCACTCATGACTGGTTGAAATCAAGTGAGTGCCCATTAACTCAGTTGACTATTCACTTGCGGTTTTACCAGTATAGGAATCGCTCAGGTTTAGTTTTATAACCAAATGTATAATTAAAACACGATCTTTTGCTATTTTTCATTTCTTTGGGAGTGAAACACACTGGTAATAAACACCTCATTTGTTAATTCTGTTGTCCTAGATATGGCCATCGTACTTTGTAATTGTATGTATGTGGATACTTATAGTCCACAGAGAACATTGATTTTAGTGTAGGATCCTCTGAGTTATAGCTGGAGTAGAATGATGGACAGTAAATCTTTAAAAGCAATGTTGTTATCTGGTTTTTGCCATTTTAAACAAAGTCCTTAACATTCATATAAAAACCTTTCTAAGTTTTAGGAAATTTTACTAAATGTTTGGTAACACAGAGGTAGTATCTGTGCTGTTTTAAATAAGTGTTTAGAATATTTCCATCATATTTTAATATTACCACCTGTTCCCTTCACTGTTGACTTTGCAATAAAATAAATTCTAGGCGATTATATTCTGAAGGAGAAATGAATTATTAGGGAATGTGTAGTTTCAAGGATAAATCTATAATATTCTAGATATAGCATGTTTGTCTTCTACTTTAGAAATGAAACCATCTTCCCTTCTAATTCAAAATATTCAGTAATATCAATAATTCTCAAGTGACCATCTAACATGAGTTCTATAGGTTTCTTGTATGTTTTTATTTACTCATTAGGTATATATGGAATAAAGTGAAATTTGATTCTTGTCTGTTTTCAGGACCCTTTGTGGTACGAGCTTTTCTTCGTAGTTCGACAAGTGAAGGTTTGTTACTAAAGATCGAGCCATTGTTGCCTAAAGAAGTAGAAACCAAAGAAAGTAACAAAGAAGCTGCCTAAAAGTGTTGTGTTGTGAAATTATTTTTAGTGGACTAAGAATTCACAGAAAATTATAAAACTCTATAATTTCTATGTTTGGTGTTTTGTTATTTCTTGATCATCATACTTGAAAGTAGATTTTAGCACTGGAAAATCTTAACACTTTCAAAAGTAAGAAAATAAAATTTTCTCTGTGTCTGAACTTACCTTTTAGATCCTATTAAATCTTCTTCCTTAGAATTCAGATTCTACATGCTGATAATTAATTATAGCAGCAATTTCTAGCTTAATAACTTTCCCTTGAAAGCTGTACCATTTGAGAAAAAAGTAACATCCTCAGTTCCCCTAAGACAGAATAGCAGAGTTGTGAACTACATCACAAATATGATTTATTTTCTAAAGAAAAATATGGAAAATGCTGGAAAACATTCATTCCAAAAAATTCTGAATGTCATTTATGACATAGATATAGAAAATGACTAAGCCATTAAAATGTTCTCTTAGGGAATCAATTTATCATATTTATATTTTTATAATAATAATAATAGTGTATATTTTCACTGTGCTTTGTAATATACAAGGAACTGTGTATAGTGTTTTCATATACTTAACCCCATTTAATCTTGAATTCCTGTGCTTAATAGCAAGTAACAGGTTTGGTTGGTGTTGAATGAATATCTGTGTGGTGGATAGAACCACTTCATTTATGGATGAAAAGTCACACTAAGAAATTAAGTGTCTTTTATCAAGTACCAGCTTGCAAACTGGTATTGATCCTTAAGTGTTTAATGGTATGTGACCAAACAAACAAACAAAAGGATAATTTCGGCATGTAATTGCCAACTGTCCTTTCTTGAGAATGATTCCCTTACTCAGAGGCTATCTCCCAATTTTGGGGGGAATGTTCAAATGCCTTTTCTGTTATGAAATAATAGTGCTGATAAATTTTTTGGTGGGTTTTAATAACACCCACATTGTAAACAATATTTTGACACTTCAATGTAGGTCTTCCAAGTTGGATTTTCAATTTTAGTGGTCTCAGAAGTCCAAATGGCTGAACAACTCCTGTACCCCACTAAGCTTTTATCCCCACAGGAAAATTAAAATTTAAATGCTGTTTCCCCAAAACAACTGTAATTAACTACAAAAGAGTAACAGCAGTTACCTTCTATTGAGGGCCCGCTACTGTCTGGCGCTTAACGTGCATCCTCTCTTTTCGTCCTCTCAGCAGTTCAGTGAGAAGGGTGTGGCTCCTATTTTACAGATAAGGAAATTGAAACTTGTATGAGGTCCCATAAGTGGTCAGCTGAGATTCAAAGCTAGAGCTGATTTTGAAGCCTGTTCTCTTAACCATTATGCTATTTTACCTCCTTTTTATACTGGGGGTGCCAAAAAAAAATCTATACACATGACTTGTATTCATCTTTCGTTATCGGTATATATTGAGTATTACAATTTTAATACAATTCTTTTCCTTTCATAAAATGTGTATACAATTTTTTTGTCACCTTGTGTATATTCTAAGGTAAATTAAACTTTTTAACTGAAAAGTTTAAAATTTTTAAAATACTGAATAATTACACTTCAGTTTCTTAGTAGCTCTAATGATGGTGTTCTGGCATCGCTGATTTGAGGAAAGTGGAAATAAAGTTGGAAGGAGTGGGATGAGAAAAGAATAGTGCAGGATGGAGAGAAAAAATTATCTACTTGTTTCCCACAATTACCATCGGTTTAAAGCTTACTGATTCGTCATTATTTGAAGGTCCTAATTCAGAGTGTAGAAGTTCTATTGTCCTTGTAGATTTTCTTCTGATTCATAAAGTAAGTATACTCTTACTGACAATTTTAGAAACACTAATATTTTAAAAATCATTCATAATCCAACTACTTATAGATAACCAGCATTAATATTTTGATGCTTTCCAATGACCTTTTTAATTGACAGAAGAGAGTAAACATGCACACATAATGTTACAAAGTAAGTGTTTCCCCATATTAATTAAAATTTCATGTGAGAAGCATTGTTTTAATGGTTAAGCAATAGTCCATCCTGTTGTTTTTCAAATTATGGAATCATTTCTCAATATGGGGGCATGTAACTTGCTTAGGTCCCCTTGTGCCTCTATTATTTACACTGCTTTAGAGAAAATCTTTGGGCATCGTTTATTTTCCTCTCTATTTCTAGAAGTGACATTCTTAGGGTTAAAAGGTATGATATGGCTAAAATTTTAACTATGTCTTACGAAGATGCCTTTTTAAAAGATTTTTATTAAAATATAGCTAACATACAGCACTATATTAGTTTCAGGTGTACAACATAGTTAACAGTTATATACCTAAAGAACTGATCACCATGATTAAGTGCAGGAACCAACCATCTGACACCATACTATGCTATCACAATATTATTGACTATATTCCACATGCTGTACATTACATCCCCATGACTTAAATTTGTTTTATACCTTAAGATTTTTACCCTCTTAATTCCCCTTCACCTTTCCCCCCCTTTTTAAATTTTTCAATTGCAGTTGGCATTCAATATTATTTTATATTAATTTCAGGTGTACAGCATAGTGGTGAGACATTTATATAATTTAAGAAATGATCCCCCTGACTAGTACTCACCTGGCACTATGCAGTTATTACCATATTATTAACTGTATTCCCTAGCTTTACTCCCTTCACCTTGTATCCCCCAATCCCCTTCCATGTATCACCCCAACAAATCTAGTACCCATCTGACACCATACATAATTATTGCAATATTATTGACTATATTCCTTGTGCTTTACTTTACATCCCCATGACTTTTGTAACTACCAATTTGTACTTCTTAATCCCTTCCCCTTTTTCACTCGTCTCCGAACCCCTGCCATCTGGCAACCATCAAAACGTTCTCTGAATTTATAGATGATGTGATACAGAATTGCACACCTGAAATCTATGTAATTTTACTAACAATTGTCACCCCAATAAATTAAATAAAAAAAAAGCGTTCTCTGTACCTATGAGTTTGTTTCTCTTTTGTTTATTTTGTTCTTTAGATTCCACATATAAGCAAAACCACATTGCATCTGTCTTTCACTGTCTGACATACTCCACTCAGCACAATACCTTCTAGGTTCATACATGCTGCCGCAGATGGCAAGAACCCATTCCATTCCCTTCCCTGGCTGAACAATATTCCATTGTATACATGTACCACCTCTTTATCCATTCTTTCATCGACAGACACCCAGGCTGCCTCCACATCTTGGCGATTGTAAACAATGCTGCAATGAACATATGGATGCACATGTCCCCTCAAAGTAGCGTTTTGGGTTTCTTCAGATAAATACCCTGAAGTGGGCTTATTGGGTCCTTCTTTGTCTCTTACTATAGCCTTTGTTTTAAGGTCTATTTTGTCTGGTATAAGTATTACTACTCCAGTTTTTTGTTATTTTTCATTTCCATTTTCATGAAATACCTTTTTCCATCCCTTTACCATCTATGTGTGTCTTTCAATCTGAAGTGAATCTCTTGGCAGCTCTCATAGGCAGCTCTCCTATGCCTTTTGATTGGAGCATTTAATCCATTTACATTGAAAGATAGATTGTTGATAGATACATTGTTATTGCCAGTTTATTATTCATAATTTGATTTTTCCCCCATCTTAAGTCCCTCTAATATTCCTTATAATACTGGTTTGTGATGATGGACTTCTTTAGCCTTTTCTTGTCTGGAAAGCTCTTTATCTGTCCTTTGATTCTAAATGATAGCTTTGCTGGGTAGCTTCGTTGTAGGTCCTTGCTTTCCATCATATTGAATATTTTGTGCCAATCCTTTCTGGCCTGTAAAGTTTCTGTTGAGAAATCAGCTGAAAATGTTATTGGACCTCCCTTATAAGTTACTAGTTCCGTTTCTCTTGCTGTTTGTGGATTCTCTCTTTGTCTTTAAGCTTTGCTATTCTAATTATAATGTGTCTTGGTTCATCTTGTTTGGGACTCTGTGCTTCCTGGGCTTGTGTCTATTTCCTTTAGCAGGTTAGGAAAGTGTGTTCGTTTTTTTGTTGGGTTTTTTTTTTTTGAAGGTGGCTCACATTATTTTATTTACATTGGACACAAAATAGATTTTCACTGGATTGAGGTGATTCCTAGTTGAGTGACCTTCTTCCCCTTAGAAATTCTGCTCATAGCTTCTCTGGGTTGTTGCTCTTAGATTTAATGCTTGTCTTACCATCTTGGGCCCTCTAACCCTACCTGTGACATATTGGTCACGTTCCCTCCTGTCACAGTGTCTTTGCACGTGCTAATTTCTCTCTGTGGAATGCTCATCCTTTCTCTACTTCCACTTTTTTTCCAATGTCAGTTTAAGGATCACTTCTCTATGGAAAGTTTTCAGTCATTATTTCTTTAAATAGTTTCTCAATCCCTTGCATTCTCTCTTCTCTTTTCTGGTACCCCTATAATGTGAATGTTGTTACATTTGATGTTATCCCAGAGGTCTCTTAAACTATTCTCATTTTTTAAATTTTATTCTTTTTTCTTTTTGCTGCTTGGATGTTTTCTTCTACCTTGTCTTCCAAATTGCTGACTGGATCCTCTGCTTCACGTAGTCTGTTAGTGATACCTTCTAGTGCATTCTTCATTTCAATTATTGTATTTTTTACTTCTGACTGGTTCTTTCTTATAAGGTTTCTATGTCCTTTTTTATGCTTGCTGTCTTCTTGTTGAAGTTCTCACTATGTTCCTTGAGCATTTTTATACCCATTGTTTTGAACTCTCTGTCTCTGGTAGGTTGCTTGCCTCCATGTCGTTTAGTTCTTTTTCTGGAGTTTTCTTCTTTTATTTGTGATGTATCATTTTGGCTGCCGCTGTGTTTGTTTCTATGTCTTAGATAAACCTGCTATGTCCCCCAGTCTTCACCAGGGGGCCTTATGTAGTAGGTGCCCTGTAGGGCCCAGTGGCACAGTCTTCCTGGTCACCTGCATCAGGTGCTCCAGGAGTGTCCTCTGTATGGGTTGTGTGTGCCCTCATGTTATAGTTGAGTCTTGGTTTCTACTGGCATGTCAGTGGATGGGATTGACCCTCAGGCTGATTGGTTGAGGGGTTTGGCCATGTCCACAGCTTACAGGCTGCTATGTGGGGGGCTTACCTCACTGAGTGGCATTTACCTCAGTGGGCTCCAGTGCCTGTTGAGACCACCCTTTGTCTGTGCTACTTGTGGGACTAATTGGGCAATGCTCTACTGTGATCTGAAGCCAACCTTCAGGTATGTTGGTTCTGGGGCATTGTGAGGGGCTTTGGTACAGGCCCAGGTCACCCACTGCCTGTGACCAGCCGGGGAATACCTGGTAAGAGCTACAAAGCGATCTGCTGTTGTTTGCCGCCTGTGCTAATGCTGGGGGCATGGGAGAGGCCACACTGCAAACCTAGGACAGCTGCCACCGTATGGGGCCTGGGGTAGCTCCGCAAAAATGCTGGCTCCCTTAAGGTTTAGCCACTGATAAAGCCTTGTGTGGTATATATGTTGGGAGACAGGGTCTCAGGGAGTCACTAGAGTGGGAATAGTTGTGGTTACCAGGTTAATGTAAATTCTGGTTTGGTGCCAGTGCTGAGCCTGGAGCTACTCAGTCTCAGAGCACACTGAGGCCAGTTGCTGCCCACATCTGGGGGTCTGTTGGACTCTGATAGTTTTCCAAGAAGGGATTGCTGCTCTTGGAGAAAGTGCCTCCAGCATTGGGTGAGTTGGGTGGGGTGGGGTTTCAAGTGAGTCAGCAGGAGGGAGCTGCAGAGCTCACCAGACCAATCAGATTCAGATTTAGCTGTAAATGTAGGGGGAGGGCTCAACACAACAAAGTTGGTGCCAGCCTGCCAGCTCCACGGGAGGAAGACTTCTCACACGGAAAATACTAACTGTCCTCCAGCCCTTGTCCTGAAGCCACAGAACTCAGTCTGCTCCCTGTATGTCTCTAACACCCCCAAGTTACTGTCCCTCCGCTGGAGCCCAAGGTGAGTGCCTGGGAGTGAGAGTCTGTGCGTGCTCTTTTAGAGCACACCTTGATTTCCTGCCACCTTTCGTCCCACCTAGATGGTTGGATTCCCCACTTTTTCTCAGCCAGATGTTGTAGGGGCTCCTCTTTCTGGCACCAGTATTTTGGGCTGGGGACGCCAGTTTGGGGGCGGGGTCCCTTGTTTCTCTGGGGGGAACCTCTGCAGCCAAGATATCCCTCCTGGTCCTCTACCGCCACATGGAGGTTTGGGGTTAGCCAGTTCTGTGTATCTCTGCGCCTCCTACCCATCTTGATGTGGCTTCTCCTTTATATCCTTAGTTATAAAACCTCTTCAGCCAGACTTCAGACGGCTCTCCAGGTTGATTGTTCTATAGTTTAGTTGTAATTTTAATTTGTTCATGGAAGGAAGGTGGCACAGTGCTTATCTACTCCGTTGTCTTGGATCTCCTAGAAAGGTGCCTTTTTTGATTAAAAGAAACCAGAACAAGGAAATAGCGTTGGAAAACTTGCTCTGGGCAAGAACAGTCCAGGGTCTTATTAACTGGCCTATGAATAAATTATTCTCTATCCTTCCATTAGAGCATTTTTCCTGTTGACTGACTAGAACTAATGTTGAGTGTTTATAATGATGTGCTTCTAGAAAAATAGGATTGTACTAGATTATTTTTACTGTGAATCTGTTTCACTTTTATTTTATTACTATTATATTTTTTTCTTCTTAAACAGCAGTAAATTAAATCTGATACTTAAAAAGAGAGTTAAACACTTTCAAATTTTACAGTAAATACTAGTGATATTTAGACTTTAGCCTGCATCCAAATCACCTGGAGGGCTTACAAGCACTAATTGCTGGGTTCCACTCAGCAGTCTGAGGTGGACCTTGAAAATTTACATTTCTAACAAGTTCTCAGGTGGTGATGATGCTGGTTCAGGGACCAGCCACACTGAGAATCACTGATATGTGTTAATGGCTCTTTTAACCATGGCTGGTTAAAAACATTGTCATGCGGGGTGACAGGCGGGGTCTCTGGTCCCCGCTCCCCACATAGGAATGCAGGACATGGTGAGGCCAAAAAGGAATACCCACGGAGCCATAGATGAGGGAGTCATACCACTATAGTCTTGCTGACATCTGGGTTGGAGACACAGGAAGCAGGAGCCATATTATCAGCAACCTGCCATCCACAGCTCTGTCTACGAACCAACCTCACTTGCTAGCTGCAATCCGCCATGCCAACTGTAATCCGCTCTTGCTAACTCAGCCACCATCTTCTTGCCACCCCCCTTTTCTGCTGGTGTAGCCACAGGAGTTATATTAGTGGCCAATGGCTCGTTGATTCAGCTGACGGCCAACTAGCCACAGCTGATGGCCATCCAATCACAGTTGATGGCCATTTACTACCCGAGTGAGCACCTTTCCATGTGAGGCTGAGAGCCTGGAAACTGCGCTCCTGGCTCTGTCCCCACAAACATCTCTGCCTTTGTTACCAGCATCAGTTTATTTAAAAATTCCGCAGGTAATTCTCATGCACCAGGGTTGAGAATTATTGGTGTATTCAATTAGACAACTTATAAAAGATGTAAAATTTGCGATAAAAGTCAAGATTATAAACGACTGAGTTGAAAAAAAGATAATACACTATGTTTAAGAGCGAGGACTAGTTTCTAGCTTCCTGGTTTATCCTTATATGTAAATAACTTAAATTCTGTGTTCTAACACTATAGAAAAATAATTCGAAATATGGTATCTTCTGAAAAACTAGGGCTTAAGATGATCACCAGTATGGTTTCTAACAAAAATTTTACGAAACGCCATTTGCAGATGGCATTTCATGTTCTTAGAAGTGGTGTAATATAACTTTATTAACATTACTAATATAGACATGCACACATAAAGAAATTTAATGGTGTTAGCATTATCTTATTTAATAAAGACCAAATGCGTGGAGTAAAATGGGGGAACCTGTTAAATAGTGTTTTTTTCTTTTTTTGCCCTTTCTTTCTTATTTTTTTTAGGAGGGCGCAGCTCACAGTGGCCAACATGGGCATCGAGCTGGTAACCTTGGTGTTATTAACACCACTCTCTAACCAACTGAGTTTATCGGCAACCCCTCCCAATAGTGTTTTTTTCTATAGCAAGTAGTTAATCACAGTGTCCAGTAGGTGGCGATAAGAACCTTCTATACAACTTTTAAATAGTCAACTTACTGATAAATAATTGTTTTTTCACTTGACTATGCAAATAAAGTAGCAAAAATACTTTATAGACCACCTGGAACTTTGTTTTAAATGGATATTTTTTCTTGTTTATTTTGTTCTATTTTTGGCGTGTTACAGAGGTTGGTTTAGGTGATACTAATAATTCATATTGAGAATTTTTTTGTCTTTATTTTATTATAGAATTTTTCAAATATACAGAAAAATTAAAAAAAATAATATAATTAACACCTATTAACTCAACACCCAGTTCCAGCAATTATCAACATAATGCTATTGTTGTAGTTATTTCTATCCCTTCCATTTACCCACCAGCCCTAGCTTGTCTTCATTCCTGCTAGAGTAATTAAAATCAAATTCCATGTATCAAATCACTTGACCTAGAGAGTTTTAAGAAAAACCAAGCTATAATTACAAAAAGATTGTAGGTCCATTTTCCAGAACCCATTGTTTTTGTGTTCTACTCTGGCCTTTGAGGACATTTAGTTTTTTTGGATTATATTTTTCATAAAATAATGGACAAAACAAAATATTTCCAGTGCTTTGAGAACTTAAGAGAACATAGGAACATAATTAGCCACAAAAGGTTGTATAAAGTGTCAGTACTTTCATTTATTTATTTATTCTTTCTTCTTCAGTGTTAGATTTGTCTACACTCTCACTTCAGGTCAAGTACTTTTAAAAATAAGAAGGAAATTGGTATTTTTCACTTACATTTTTATTTTTAAATAAATAAAATTAGAAATTTAACTATTATAACAGATTGAAATAATATTCAATTTTCATCTGTATTTTATTTTGAAAAATAGAAATACATTAAATAAATTTGGCAAGTAGAGAAAGTAAGAACACAATAAGAATTTAAAGAAAACAATGACCCATAATTCCTTAACAACCAATTGCTATTTTTTTAGACTTCCTTTTTTTCTTCTCCCTCTGTGGAGGTCTCTTTTTCCTCAAAATAGCATGGTTATGATCATGTTGGGTATAGAGTAGGAAGGAAGACATCTCGTTTCTGAGGTTTCCCATATCTCC
Source organism: Rhinolophus ferrumequinum (assembly GCF_004115265.2). Taxonomy (NCBI): domain Eukaryota; kingdom Metazoa; phylum Chordata; class Mammalia; order Chiroptera; family Rhinolophidae; genus Rhinolophus; species Rhinolophus ferrumequinum. The sequence goes on from NC_046288.1 coordinate 33,765,218, forward strand.
AGCTATTTAGTCACTTTCAATTGGAAAAAGCCACCAAAATTAATTTTCAAGTATTTGCTAAAATAAAAGGTCTAATACTTTCTGTATCTCATTATGTGCTACGTAAAACGTAGTATTATTGTTTTCTAAGTTGGTAATTGCTTTAATGAAAATTTATACAAGTTTTTAAGTTAAATAGAATAACCTAGTGTTTCCCAAAGAGCAATACATATACCGTTAGTGGCAGAAGAAATGAATTTTGATAGTAAGTGAGACACATTTTAAATAAATAGTTAAGTATATCTTTAGTATGTTATTGGAAAACATAACTAGCACATAGAGACCATGATTTCATGGGTATTATTGCCTTGGATGATATTACAGTAGGTGATTCTTTGTAAAGTCCATTTAAAAGTATGAAGTAATTTATATAAATATATAAATTATATGAACTGCTTTCTAAAGTGGCTATATCATTTTACATTCCCTCTCGCAATATATAAGGGTTGTAGTTTCTCCATATACTTGTCAACACTTGGAATTGTCTGTCCTTTTTATTATAGCCGTTCTAGTGAGTGTGTAGTAGTCATACATGTTTTAAGTGAAAAATGAATTACTTTGCTGAGAAAGTGTTTGGGGATAAATGATAGTAGTTTTTAAATATATGTCATTTGGAAGATGGAGTGTATTTATACTATGAAGCTCCAGAAGTCGAGGTAGGACTAATGTAGACTTTATAAAGAAGCAAATTCTGGTGCAAAGTTAAGCAAAACTTAAATGCTGTGGACTCTCTTGCAAAGTAGTAGTGGCCTTTTTATTGTATGTATTTATATGCAGGTGCATCAGTTAGTGTTCTTCCATCACAGGCAACAGAAATTGACTGACCCACTTAACCAGGGAAGGGATGTATTGTAAGGATATGGGGTGATTCACAGAATCAAAGGAAAAGCCAAATAACTGGGAATTGGAAAAGATAGGAAGCAGGAATCCAAGTATCAGGAACCAACGTACAGTATCCCCAGAGAGCTGTTGTCAAGGTGAATCAGTTCTGTTTTCTGACCTGGTGTCACTCAATATTTTAAGGGGAGAGAGTCTATTTTTTCTAAATTGTCAAATTTATTGTTGTTTTCTAAGTTGTCAAATTTATAAATATGTTTAAAGTATTCCTTTCTATCCTTTTATATTCTATAGTATCTATAGTGATGCCCCTCTTTCATTTCTCCATTGGTAATTTGTATCTTCTCTTTTTTATCTTGAGTCTTCTGGGTTAGAAGTTTATTATTTTATTGATCTTTTTTAAAAAGCAACTTTGCATTCATTGATTTTTCTCTGTGCATTTTATTTTTAATTGAAAATTTTATAGCAGCTTTAGTAATATATAATTCACATGGCATACAATTCAATTATTTAAAGTGTACACTAATTTTTTTCACCATATTTAAAGTTGTGCAACCATCACCATAATAAATTTGAGAACATTTTTATACCCCCCCCCCCCAAAAAAACCTGTCCAGTCACTCTTCATTTTCTCAGCGTACCCTCCCCCCAGCCCTAGGCAACCACTGAACTACTTGCTATCTGTATAAATTGGTCTATGCTGTATATTTTATATAAATGGAATCATATACATGTGGTCTTTTGTGGCTGGACTTTTTCACTTAGCATGATGGGTTTTTTTTGTTGTTGTTGTTTGTGTTGTTTTTTTTTACTTTTTGGATTTATTTTGTTCCTCTTTTTCCAGTTTCTTAAGGTAAAGGTTTAGATTATTGTTATTCTTTTTTTTTTTTTTTTTTTTTTTTTTTTTTTATTGGGGAATATTGGGAAACAGTGTGTTTCTTCAGGGCCGATCAGCTCCAAGTCATTGTCCTTCAGTCTAGTTGTGGAGGGTGCAACTTAGCTCCAAGACCAGTCGCTATTTTCAATCTTTAGTTGCAGGAGGCGCGCAGCCCACGATCCCATGTGGGAATTGAACCTGTGACCTTGTTGAGAGCTCACGCTCTAAATAACTGAGCCATCTGGCTTCCCCTACCGAAGCTCAGTGGCAGATCATTGTCTTAAATCTAGTTGTGGAGGGTGCAGCTCACTGGCCCATGTAGGAATCGAACCAGCAACCCTGTTGTTCAAAGCTCAGGCTCTAACTAACTGAGCCACCTGGCTGCCGCAGCATGATGTTTTTAAGGTTCATCCATGCAGTAGCATGTACCAGTACTTCATTTATTTTAATTGTTGAATAATATCCCATTGTATCACATTTTGTATATCCATTCATCAATTGATGACCATTTGGATTGTTTCCATTGTTTGGTTATTATGAACAATGGTGCTATGAACATTTATGTACAAGTTTTGGGTGGATATATGTTTTCATTTCTCCTGGGTATAGACCTGGCAGTGGAATCGCTGGACCAAGTATTAACCCTATGTTTAATCTTTGAAGGATAGACTGGGCTGTTTTCCAAAATGGCTGCCATCATATTCTATTCCCACCAGCAGTGTGTCAGGGTTCCAATTTTGCCACATGCTTGCTAACACTTGTTATTGTTGTTTTTTTGATGATAGCCATTCTAGTAGCTGTGAATTGGTATCTCATTGTGGCTTTGATTTGCATTTCCCCGATGGCTAAAGATATGCTGATTGGACATTTGTATTTCTTCTTTGGAGATGTATATTCAAATTCTTTGATCATTTTTTAAATTGGGTTATTTGTCTTTTTATTGACTTGTAAGAGTTTTTTTCAATATAGGTAAGAGTTCTTTTTCAAGATGTGATTTGCAAAATTTTCCCATTCTGTGGGTTGACTTTTCACTTTCTTGATGTACAAGAAAACTTTGAAGCACAAAAGTTTTTACATTTGATGATGTCTGACTTATCTATTTTTTTCTCTTGTTGTTTTTGTGTTTTTGGTATCTTATCTAAAAACACGTCTTTATTCCCAGATCATGAAAATTAATGCGTATGTTTCCTTCTAAGATCATTAATTGTTGTAGCTCTTACATTTAGATCTTTGATCTATTTTTAGTTTAATATTTATATGGTGTGAGATAGGGGACCAACTTCGTTCCTTTGTATATGGATATTTGGTTGGTTCAGCATCATTCGTTCAACAGACTATTCTTCCCCCCTTTGAATTGTCTTGGCACCCTTGCTTAAAATCAAGTGCCTATAAGTGTGAACATTTATTTCTGGGCTTAATTCTATTCCACTGATTTGTGTATATCCTTTTTCCAGTACCACTCTGTCCTGATTACTGTAGCTTTGTAGTAAGTTTTGAAATCAGGAACTGTGAATCCTACAACTTTGTTCTTCTTTCTGAAGATTGTTTTGGATATTTGTGGTTCTTTAAATTTTTGATACAAATAGTAGGATCAGCTTGTCAATTTCTACAAAGAGCCCACTAGAGTTTTTGTTTTTGTTTTATGGGGCTTTTAAAAAATGAGATATAATTGACATGTAACATATTAGTTTTAGGTGTACAATATAGTGATTTAATATATGTATATATTGTGAAATGATTACCACAATAAGTTTAGTTAACATCCATCACCACACAATTACAATTTTTTTCTTATAATGGTAACTTTTAAGATCTGTTCTCTTAGCAACTTTCAAATATACAATACATTATTGTTAACTATAGTCACCATGCTGTACATTACATCCCCAGGACTTATTCATCTTATAACTGGAAGTTTGTACCTTTTGACCACCATCACTCATTTTACCCACTGCCCCCCCTCCCCCTGCCCATGGCAACCACTAATCTGTTCTTATTATTTTTTTCTGTATGGTCAGTAGTAATGGCTCCTCTTTCCTTCCTGATTTTAGTAATTTGAATCTTTTCTTTGCTTGGATAGCTTAGTTTAAAGTTTTTTAACTTTATTGATCTTTTCAAAGAACTATGTTTTTGTTTTATTAGTAGTGTCTATTGTTTTTCTATTCTCTATTTGATTTATTACCACCCTAATCTATTATATTCTTCTGCTTGCTTTAGATTTAATTTACTTCTCTTTTTCTAGTGCCTTAAGGTGGAAATTTAGGTTATTGATTTGATATCTTTTTTCTTTTTTAATGTGGACATTTAAAACTATAAATCTTTCTTTAAGTACTGCTTTAGTTGCATCCCTTAAATTTTGGTATGTTGTAGGGGCCGGCCCGGTGGCACAGGCGGTTAGAGCTCCGTGCTCCTAACTCCGAAGGCTGCCGGTTCGATTCCCACATGGGCCAGTGGGCTCTCAACCACAAGGTTGCCAGTTCAACTCCTCGAGTCCCACAAGGGATGGTGGGCTGTGCCCCCTGCCACTAAGATTGAACACGGCACTTTGAGCTGAGCTGCCGCTGAGCTCCTGGATGGCTCAGTTGGATGGAGTGCATCCTCTCAACCACAAGGTTGCCGGTTCGACTCCCGCAAGGGATGGTGGGTTGTGCCCCCTGCAACTAGAAATGGCAACTGGACCTGGAGCTGAGCTGCGCCCTCCACAACTAAGATTGAAAGGACAACAACTTGACTTGGAAAAAAAAAAAAAAAAGGCCTGGAAGTACACACTGTTCCCCAATAAAGTCCTGTTCAAAAAAAAAAAAAAAAATTTTGGTATGTTGTATTTTCATTTTCATTCCTCTCAAAGTATTTTCCAGTTTCCCTTGTGATTTCCTCTTTGACCCATTGGTTATTTAGTAGTGTGTTATTTAGTTTCTACATCTTTGTTACTTTCCCAAATTTAATTTTTATTAATTGGTAGTTCCACTCAATTGTGGTAGTTGGAAAACATGCTTTGTATGATTTCAATCCTTTTGCATTTATTGAAGTTTGTTTTATGGCCTGGCATATGGTCTATTGTAGAGAATATTCTATGTGCAGTTGAGAAGAATGTATATTCACTATTACTGGGTAGAATATTTTGTAAATATCCATTAGTTCTAGTCGGTTAAAGTTGTTCAAGTGTGCTACATTTTATTAGTTAATATCTCTGTGTGTGTGTGTGTGTGTGTGTGTGTGTGTGTGTGTATGAATGACATAGTCTTTGACTGTTTTTCCCTTAGGCCCTTTGTCTTTTTATTGTGGAAATTTGTATAGCGCTATGATTTTTAGGAATACTTATGCTGAGTTTTAGAAGAAATGACCATATACTTAAAATGGGTGCGTTTTATTTTATATAAATTATACTTCAATAAAATTGATTTTAAAATAAATTAATTCTGCGGAAAAGTTAAGACTGTAAATTATAGTTTCTTAAAGGAATAAATTCTTGTTTTGAACAGAAAGTTTCTGAAAACTTACCCCTTAAAAGATATTTTAAAAAATCTATCATACCTTTTCAAATGGGTATTTGTAGTTTTCTACTTCCATTAGTCTTGTCATATAAATCCAATATTTTTCCACAAGGGTTTGATTATTTTTTTCCTCTTAAATTGTTTAGTTAAGTGCTCCTGCCCTTTTAAAGTTTAAAAAATTCACTGATAACTGGCAATATCTGACCTTAAAATTCTAGCTGTCAACCATGTCAGGCTAAGAGAGCATATTTCTCAACAGTTGCTCTTTAATCCAAAATACAATGTTCCCTTTCTTTATGTTCATTTAAAAAGAAAGGGTTGATTTCAACTCTTGCTCTTCTCCCAGTATTGCCTGCAAGTTAGAAAGCAATTTTGCATAGATGAAAAGCCTAAATTAACCATTAAAAACAGGTGGACTTGTCAAGTCATCTCAATGGCTTCATTGAGAATTCAAAGGAATAATAAATGAGAGCCTTCATTACGTGTCTTTAGTTTGGAAAAAAATCTTTTTTCAATGAGAAAGCTAATCATTTAGCAAATATGTGTCCCCATGGGAAAATAATGATCATGTATATAATGATAACTCTCAACATTCTGAAAGAATAAAGTTCAACATAACAAAACCCTTTGAATGCCTATTAAAAGTAAGTCCTGGTGTAAGTTTGGTTTAATGATAGTATATAACTTTGAAAGCATGTTTCGAGACTTATGGCCAAGTTTGAATATCAAGGTCCATAAACATTGAACTTCTAGTTGTGAGGATTAAAATGCAAGGGTGAGTGAATAATGCTGTCATTGTTTTTCTACATTTTTATTTTAAGATCTGTCTTTTTTTATTTATAGATCTGTCTTGGTGGTTAGTTCTAGATGACATTGATTAGTTTCTCCTGATTTGACGAGAGCTATAAATAGTGATATGTATAAAAACGAATGGACATTATCTAAAAATACATGTCTTGTCAAAAGAGTAAACTGTTTTTGTTGATAAATTTTAGTTAAACATTTAGCCTAGTTGTAAATTAGGGAAACTTCACTTCTTTTTGTCCTCTCCTCATATGCTTTTCAGCCTTTCTAGCACATATCAAGATTTATGTTTTTAACATACAACTATGTCCTATGTCCCATGTATATATTTATATATATATTTACCACTATATATCCAGTACCTAGCACCATGCTTGGCATGTAGTGTGTACTCTAAAAAACAAACAAACATTGAATGACCAAAAATAAAATGTCTAGACCTCAAAATCCAGTCTTAACTCCATGCTAACTTAAGAAATAACTTAAGCATGCCACTTACCCTTTTCCTGTCTTTTTTACCTTCCATAGTTTAGTGAATGATAATGATACATTACATGTAATACATTGCATCTATATAATATTCAAAACATTTTCATAGCATTCATTGAGTGATTACTATGTGGCAGATACATTTCTAGGTAGTAAGCCAAAAAGTGAGGCAAAAAGACAAAAATTTGTGGCTTCACAGAGCTTACATTCTCGTGAAATCTAGATGTTGTTTTGTTTTGGTCCTTACAATAAACCTGTGAGGTGGATAGGACTAATATTATTAATAATTTACTAATATGAAAGTAGAGACTTGGTGAAGTTAAGTATTTACTCAAGATCAATCAGCTAGTGAGTCCAAAATCCAGATATTTTATATTCATTGCTTTTCTTTCTTCCTCTAAGTCCTCATGTATTGTGTAGGAATTTCTTGAGGAAAAGCAAGATCCAATTTACTCAACAACTTCGGTAAAATATGCTACATACATACAAAGTTATGGCATGATTCAGGGTTTTTTTAATTGAGGTATAATTGACATACAGCATTATATTAGTTTCAGATGTATACAACAATGATTTTTGTATATATTTGTATATATTGTGAAATGATCACAGTAATTCTAATTCACATCTGATCATAATTCAGGTTTTCAAGTGGTTTTAAAAACTGTGGCATTTCAAGATACCTTAAATACGAAGAAAATATAAAATTTTTAAGTCTGAACCCTTTTGTTTAGATATGACCTGCTATTATTTATGTAACACCTGACTGTTAAACCTACACCCTTGGCTACAGGACTTGGGGCTTCCTATCATTAAATGTTGTAATACTGTACATTAGTACGAAAATCTAGACAGTGCTTATAGTGGATAACATATTAGTTGCTAAGCAAAGGAAATTATTGATTATTATTTGCTGCCTCTTATAAGGTGTGTTTTACCCAACTCATGTTCTGAATCAACACAATGAAAACACCATAAGTAATGTACATTATAGTTGCTTGCACATTTTTCAATTAAATAAGCTGTTAAGAAAAAAAAAACTTTGTGCCTATTCTCAATTTTAATGGATGCCTTGAAAAATTGTTTTTGTCCTCCAAACTTCGTTTTCATGAGATAATCTTTTATTAGACAATCAGAGATCCCATTCAAGCTTAAACAAGAATTTTTCTTTGTTTTGAACTTAGAACAGTTCTTTAGCATTGAGAGTAAGCTGCTCATGAAAAATCTGGTATTTTAATTTGAGCACTTCAAATTCTAAAAGCATTAAAATGCCCCCAAATATGCTTAGGCTCGCATAAAGGAACTCTAAACATGGAAAATATATCTATTTGACAGAAATAACAAAGTAATTTCTTTATAAATCTACCCTAAAGGCCATGCATTTGATAAAATTCTACTTGACTTTTATCCTATTGAAGGATTGGGTTATCATAATTCTCATAGTGTGTTCCTTGAGTGTGTTTCTTGAGATATGAACAAGTATTATTGGGGGAAAAGGAAGATTTCTGTAATCAAGTATGATGAAAATACTAAAGAGGTTTCTTTACTTTCAGACATCTCAGAGCCTTTAATATGTTAATATGTTAGTGTGTATTATAATCTCTAGTGGGCAGTATTTTTCCCTACATTTTGCCAAATGTTTTCCTTAGTCCCTTTTTGTGGTATTAAGCTTCTGCAAAACACAATTTTGGAAACACTACCTATACGAGATCTGACAATTAGGTTCGCAAACTTGTTGCAACAATGTTGATAACCTCTTTTTGATATCAGAGGGATTATTCATTATGAATTTGTACCAATTGGACGAACAGTTAACCAAGTTTACTATTTGAAAAGGCTGTGTGAAAAAGTTAGACGACCTGAACATTTTGCCAATAATTCATGACTCTTGCATCACAGCAATGCACCAGCTCACATGGCACTGTCTGTGAGGGAGTTTTTAGCCGGTAAACAAATAACTGTATTGGAACACCCTCCCCACCTGATCTGGCCCTCAGTGAATTCTTTCTGTACCTGAAGACAAAGGAAATATTGAAAGGAAGACATTTTAATGACATTCAGGACCTCAAGGGTAGTATGACGACAGCTCTGATGGCCATTCCAGAAAAAGAGTTCCACAATTGCTTTGAAGGGTGGACTAGACGATGGCATTGATGCATAACTTCCCAAGGGGAGTACTTCAAAGGTGACCATAGTGATATTCAGCATTGAGGAATGTAGCACTTGTTCTAGGATGAGTTCGTGAATTGTCTGACCTTATATGTTAGTATTTGCATAACAGCCTATGAAGTCTCTTTTGCTACAGGTTATCCTCAGTCCTCTTCTCTCTCTGGGCACTCTCAATATGTCCTAAGGCTTTAAATGCCCCTCATAGTCTAATGATGCTCAAATATGTAAATCCCCCAGCTCTGTCTCCCGAGCTCCATATCCATCTATACATCTGCCTACATAACGTTTCCAACGTCACTGAGGCCCTCAAATTCAGTTATCCAAAACTGAACTCAGTATTTTTCTCCTAAATCTGCTTCTCCTATTCCTTTCCTATCTTATCACTAGTATCCACTCTGAGCTCTCACTGCACCATCTACTTACCTAATAATAGTATTTATTGCACTATATTTTATCATGCTGTAATAACTTACCTCTAAGAGCTAGACAGTGAGCTCCATGAAGGTAGGGATTATATCTGTTCTTCATTCCATGATTTAAGTAATTAAACTGGAAACTCCTTGAAGAACAAGCACACGGTACAAGCTCACTAAATACTTTCTAAGTGAAAGAATGGGAGAAATAGAGTAATGCGACAGTGAGACGACCTCTGCCCCACGCCCTGTGATGACATTATCAGTCCCTAATTACCCACTCGTGGAAATATATTCATTCAGCAAATATTCTTTCATCTGCAGTATGTTAGGCATTGGGCTAGGTATTTCCTGGCATTGTGGGAAATAGCCTGCCTTATTGATCAATAATAATACATATGTTTTATGTTACCTTATAGTATGGCAGCCCTAAATTAGCATGCATCAAAGAAGTACCATAAGTTAAGATTCTGTGGTTACAAGAAATAGACCCATTTCTGACTAACCTAACAACTAAGGGAGATTTACTGGGAGGATACTGTAGGTAGGTCATAGAATAGAAGGAAGAACTGAATAACCAAGCTTTATGAAGCTTTGGGAAAGATAAGAACCAAGACAGTTCCAGATTTCTCAGCCGTAGGAGCTCACAGATATGGTTATCAAGTGTGTTTCCATCAGCTTACTCAAGTAGATCCTACTTGTGTGTGCTCAAGAGTCAAATAGTTGGGAGAATAAAACTGGTCCACAAGAGAAAAAAAGAAGGAAGGAAAGAAGGAAGGAAGGAAGGAAGGAAGGAAGGAAGGAAGGAAGGAAGGAAAGAAGGGAAAAAAAAAAAAAAAACTGGCCCAGGATCGCATATCTGCCTCTCTAGTCACGATCAGGGAATAATCCTGGAAGAAGGTGGGATAGTAGAAAAGTACTCCAGGAAGACAAAAACAATGTTTGCTATAGTTAAAAAATATATAACTTTAAGGGACTAAGGCTTATAGAGAAGGCATCTGAAGGGCTTAGTCAACTTCTTAATGATTATTATTTTACTTAGCTATCATGTGGAAGATCCAATAATCCAAGTAAGATTTCAATCTTTATATCTGATTCATTAATTTATGATTTGTATTCATTCATTTATTCAAAAATACAGGACCTATCATGCCAGGTAATGCTAAGCAACAGGGTTATAAAGATGAATTAAACAAGACCTTGCCTTCAAAGAACTTGGAGAATTTGGTCTTGGATGGATAATATCGAGAAATTGGTATAAGCTTTATAGAAGAGATTGGGAGAAGACGAACATTAATTTTAACCATTGGACATGAAGTAAGAAAGAATTCCAACATAGGGAATGGAAGATGAGTAGTTACCAGAAGAGAGATAAGTATGCTTAAGAACTACATGTAATTAAAAATTTCAAGAATGTGATGGATGCTTATATATGTTTGTTGGGAGAAGTGGGGCAGAGAGAATGGTTAGTGATGAGACTGGCTAGAAAAGCACCTGCCAGATTGTGAAGGGCTATGCATACCAGGATCAAAGATTTAAATTTCCTCTTGTATACAGTGGGAATTCATGAAGAGTCCTGGGCAAGAGACTGCAATGATCAGATTTCCAGATTAAAGTGAGCATCTGATGGCTGTGCAATCAAGAGATTGAGTGGAAGAAAAATTAAAGTCAAAGAAAGTTGCTAAGTACTGTGTCGTAAAATTAAGGAGAAAAATGATAAGGCTGGAAGATAGGCAATAACAACGGGGAGAAGGGGGAGGAGGCAGATAAAGAACATATTTAGGAGATACTAGGCAAGATACGGAGTTTTTCTTTTCATTTTTTGTGTGTGTGTGTGTGTGTTCAATAACAGAAAACTCAATTCAAATAAAGGAGTTCATTGGGTTACATACTTGGAAAATTTAGAGGAAGGCAGGTGTTAGGCCTGACAGTGTCATTTAAAAAATTTGTTTTCATCTTGCAATTTCACCTTCCATAGTGTCAGATTATTTCAAGCCTGCTTTCTTTCCTGGTGACAAAATGACTGCTGCATTTTCAAGCCTCACCTCAAAATAACACAAGATACGGAAAGAGAGAAAGTGTGTTGGAGGCCTTTTGGAGGCTTTCTTAGAAGAGAAAGAACCAAAGATAACCAAAGAACCAAGATAACCAAAAGTTATCTCGACCCATTCCTGACCTAATCCCTATGGCTAGAATTTTCATTTGCTTCACTGAACTGGCTTATCTGAGCCAATCACGTTAGCAAGGAGGATGAGAACACGTCCAGGAATAGGGTCAACCTCCCACAAGCATAAGACGCCCAGGAATGTGATGGATTCCAAACTGAAAGCTTAGGAGAAGATGAATGCTGGGTAAGCCTACTCCAGGAGAATGTTTACTATAGGGTACGTACTCTCCCTAGGATATTAATGGTGAGAGGAAAAAGAATATATAAAGCGATGCACTGTGAAGAGAAAGAAAAATTTTTAATTGTTTTCCTCCCTCCCTCTCTTTCTTCCTTCCTTCCTTTTTTTCATAGACAATTAGTAAATGCATATTTATAGACATACATTTTTTTTAGATCTCATTGGCCAACAGTGTGTAAGATGACCACATCCAGCTTCAAGAGTGTCTGAAAAAAGTAAAGACTGGTTATGTGGTAGATGTCAGCAAGGGAGAAAGGACGTGGGCACAGCTTGAGACACAGTAACTCAATGTAAGAGCTAAATGTAAAAGTTTGCTGTAAGTACTTCTTTTGAAGTTACCTTCTCGCCAGCCCCCAAGATTTTGGGAGTGTTTTTCTTCATCTGTGTGCTTGAGATATTGGAATTATATGACAATGTTGTAGGTTTATTCTGAAGTCAGAGTTCAACCATGTATGGGAAAGGAAATGCATTCACATACTTTTTACTAAGGTTGCAAAGTGGATGAAGTGGAAACGGGAAGCACACACACCGGATTTTACTTTACACGATAATGCTGAGGCAGTCATTTAGTTTTCTTGGACGGATCTCCAACTAGCATGAAGTGAATGGCTCCATGGGATAGAGATGAACACTTGAGTCATAGAGCATTTAGTCCCAGCAATCAATGCTTGAGTCACAGTAACTCACTCTTTGATCCAGCACAATAAGAACCATTCCCTTGAGGAAGTAAAGTGTCAGCTCATAGTATATGAAACTCTCATACCAGTATTGTGACAGCTGATTCAGATGGCTCTGTGATCCCAAATTGCTGAGCCTTGTTTCTTCAACCAGAGACAGCATCAGAAATGAAGATGAATAAAAATTGATCTATAATGTAAAATAGATGATCCAGTCAGAGCAGACTGCCTTCTCACTGGCGGGAGTCCCGCTCTGGCTGTGGTTCTGCTTTATAAAACAGCTTTCTTGACAGCAGCCATCAAGTAAGAGTCTGATGCAAAAGCATTGACGGATCCCACCAGCATCTATTGACCTAACATGATTCATTCTTCATTACTCACTTCCTGATAAATAGAAACAAAGTCAGAATGACTGAATGCCTTGAGAGGGTCAGTGTTTCTAGCTCTGGCAATACACACTGCTTTCCCGCCCCATTTATTTCTCATCGGTGGATTTGCTTCAGCAGTTATCCAGCAGCAGGGATACCATTATTGCATGAAAATGTTCTGTGACAGTGACATTCATGCAATTTCCTGAAGTTAAGCATGGACTCCGGATCTCTCTAAAAATACAAGACAAGCAGCTTACATTTGAATAGCTATTAAAATTGGGAAAACTCAAATGTAGTGACAGCAGTTGCTAATTTTCCATTCTTCAGATTTAAAGGCCTGTCTTTGAAGACAATTAAAATTCCCTGAAAATTTCCAAACATTATGTATATACTATTATATATACTTCAGTATTATCTTCTATCAAATCCTTTCATTAGAACTGCTGTGGTGTTGCAATACTGATGTTTGACCTCGCCTTTCTGACTCTCTACAGGCCTAGATGAAAGAAGTAAGTAGCAAATGGGGACGTGCCCAAGCAGCATGAGGAAGAGAAAAGGCAGGAGGAAAAGAAAAGTTTCTAGATAACCCACAATCTCTGTAGTCTATCACTGTATTACCTAGCACTGACTATTTCCCTAAGGCATCTGTAATTTTAAACCGATCTGCCCACTTCAATCTGTCCTTCTTGGACCACCGTCTTGTATGATGTGGTATCCTATTACGTGAACAAAGGCACTGCTTTTAATTACATGGAAATTGATGTTTACTTTTATGAAGAGAAATTATTGCATTGGAAAAGGATCCAAAGAGTAGTTATTCATCTTTACAGTCTTTAATTTGGCTGTAAATGTGTCTGATCTCTAGGGTTCAATAGTGAGAATGAATTTGTACATTACATCCATATTTATATATCATTTTTTCCAGTTATCAGATTCCTGGTACATTTGTAGTTTTTACCTATTCATAAATGTTGAATTCAGGCTCTGTTTTATTTTTCCGGAATGTAAAGTTTTTTTTTAATTAATGTATAGTTGATACATAATATATTTGTTTTAGGTGTATGACATAGTGATTTGTATACCTTATGACATGATCACCACAAGAAGTCTAGTAACCATCTGTCATTGTACCAAGTTATTGTGATATTACTGACTGAGTTCCCTATGTTGTACATTACATTCCCATGACTTTACTTATGTTCTAAGCTTGTACCTCTTAATCCCTTTTATCCTTTTGCCCATCCCCGCCACCACCCAACCCTCTGGTAACTATCAGTTTGCTCTCTGTATCTATGAGTCTCTTTCTGTTTGGTTTGTTCATTAGTTTTTAGGTTCCACATATAAGTCAAATGATATAATATTTGTCTTTCTCTGACTTATTTCACTTAGCACAATACCCTCTAGGTCCATCCACATTGTCGCAAATGGCAAGATTTCATTTTTTCTTGTGGCTGAGTAATATTCAGATATATATATATCACATCTTTTTTATCCAGTCATCTATTGATGGACACGTAGGTTGCTTCCATATCATGGCTATTGTAAATGAGGCTTCAATGAACATAGGGGTGCATATATCCTTTCAAATTAACATTTTGTTTTCTTAGGATAAATGCTCAGAACTGGAATTGCTGAATCGTATGATAGTTCTATTTTTTAAATTTTTTTGAGAAACCTCCACACTTTTTCCATAGTGGCTGCACCGATTTACAATCCCACCAACAGTGCATGAGGTTTCCCTTTTCTCCACATCTTCATCAACACTTGTTGTTTCTTGTCTTTTTTGATGATAGCCATTCTGACAGTTGTGAGGTGATATCTCACTGTGATTTTTACTTGCATTTTCCTGATGATTAGTGATGTTGAGCATCTTTCCATGTGTCTGTTCGCCACCTGCATGTCTTCTTTGGAGAAATGTCTATTCAGGTCTTCTGCCCATTTTTAAATCGGATTATTTGGGGGTTTTTTGACGTTGAGTTGTATAAATTCTTTACATATTTTGGATATAAATCCCTTATCAGATATATCATTTGCAAATATCTTCTCCCATTCAGTAGGTTGCCTTTTGTTTTGTTGATCGTTTCTTTCACTGTGCAAAAGCTTTTTGGTCTAATATAGTCCAATTTGTTTATTTTATTTTGTTACCCTTGCCCGAGGAGACACATCCAAAATTATATTTCTAAGACTGATGTCAAAGAGTTTACTGTTTATGTTTTCTTCTAGTTTTATGGTTTCAGGTCTTACATTTAAATCTTTAATCCATTTGAGTTTATTTTTTGTATATGGCACAAAAAAGTTGTCCAGTTTTATTTTTTTGCATGTAGCTTTCCAGTGTTTCCAATACCACTTATTGAAGACTTTTCCCCATTGTATATTCTTCACTCCTTTGTTGTAAATTTAGTTGATTATATAAACATGGGTTTAGTTCTGGGCTCTCTATTCTGTTCCATTGATCTATATGTATTTTTGTGCCAATACCATGCTGTTTTGATTACTTTGTGGTATAGCTTTGTGGATTAGCTTTGTGGTATAGTTTGAAAGCAGGGAGAGTAAAGTCTCCAACTTCAATTTCATTTACATCTACTCTGGTCTTTATTATTTTCTTTCTTCTACTAACTTTGGCTTTGTTTTATCTTCTTTTTCTAGTTCCTTTATGTGTAAGGTTAAATTGTATGTGAGTTTCCCGGCCTGTATTGGTATAAATTTCCCCTTTAGAACGGCTTTAGCTGTGTCCCATAGATGTTTTTATAACATTGTTTCCATTTTCATTTGTCTCAAGATATTTTTTGATTTCCTCTTTGATATCTTCACTGACCCACTGGTTGTTTAGTAGCATACTATTCAGCCTCCACGTGTGTTTTTTCCAGTTTTCCTCTTATAATGGATTTCTAGTTTTATACTATTCTAGTCAGAAAAGATGTGTGATATGATTTCAGTCTTCTTAAATTTATTGAGACTTGTTTTGTGACCTAAAATGTGATACATACTGAAGAATGTTCATGTACACTTGAAAAGAATGTGTATTCTATTGTTTTGGGGTGGAGTGTTCTATACATAATTGTTAAGTTCATCTAGTACAATATGTCCTTATTGATTTTGTCTGGATGATCTTTCCATTGATGTAAGTAGGGTATTTAAGTCCCCTGCTATTATTGTTTTACTGTAACTCATCTCCCTGTATGTCTTTTAATATTTTCTGTATGTATATAGGTGCTTTTATGTTGGGTGTATACATGTTTACAAGTGTTATATCCACTTGTTGGATTGATCCCTTTATCATTATGTCATACCCTTGTCTCTTGTTACAGTCTTTGTTTTAAAGTCTATTTCACCTAAGTATGCCTCCCCAGCTTTCTTTTCATTTCCATTTGCACATAATGTAGTATTCTATCCCTTCATTTTTAGTCTGTGTGTCTTTAGATCTGAAATGAGCCTCTTGTAGGGTCTTGGTTTTTGTTGTTGTTGTTTTTTAATCCATTCAGTTAAAGCTTTGTATAGTTTATTTCCTTCTCAATATATTTCTGCTTTTATAGCTCCCTAAGTATGCTTGGACACATCAGAATTTTTGCTTCTTTAACTAAGATTTGCCTTCCTCAAGGTCAGAGATCTTAATCAGCTTTGTAAATTTCCCAACAAAGCACAATGCCTAGCTCACCTACCAAGATGCCTAGGAGGCATTGGAATAAAAGTTGAAGGAAATAAATCTAGCCCAAATAGATGATTTGGGAAAAATGAAGTAATCTGTCTGCGTTGCTTTATCTGAAAAAGAGGCAAATAGTTTGATTTACATCATAGGTGTATGTATTTTGAAGATCAATATATAGTGGCAGGAGAATAATTGCTCAGAAGATGACTGTTGTACAAAATTCAAGGAAAAAAACTCCCCCTCTGGTTCTCTGCTGTGATATGTGTACATAAAATCCTACTCTCCTTGTTTTGATGATGTTGCAAGTATCTGAGCAATTCCCTGCTCCCACCCATTTCTGGATATATATACACTTAATGCTTTACAGGTTTCTCATTTCAGTTGAATAGCTGCTCTTCCGATTTTGTGTAATCTCAGAATTGAATTGGGAATCAGAGCAAAGGTCAATTGGTGCCTCACTGGGTGGGCTAAGAGTGGGGGTGGTAGAGATGGTTACATTTTTGCCTGGTGTCTATTGCTCATTTTAAAGCGAACTTGAAGCTAGCAATGGTGTGAGGCCAGGTGTGTTACCCATCTGCTGTCCCTGATAGCTGCAGCTACTTCATCAACACTGATTAATATGCTCTGGCAGGTGCAGGTCTTTGGAAATCAGTTTAAATGATTAAACACTTCACTTGTCAGTGGCTTCCTAGAATGCACCTTCCAACTTCACTTTCTGCCCATGGTCAGAGGATCCTGAGAAGACTACACAATCCTCTGTGACTCTTTTCACTCCCATTGGCATTTGGAGTTTTCATTTAAAGAGTCTCAGCCTGCCTTAAATATACTTTTACACTTTGACCCAGTAATTCCCCTTCTGGGACTTTAATAGAATGAAATTGTTAGAGATCCATTTAGATATTCACGTATAGAGCATTTTTTAAAACATGTTTATAATATCAAAAGCCTGGGAACCATCTAAATTTTTAAGTAAGAGATTGATTAAATAATGATACAATTACACAGTAGAATTCTATGTAGCCACCAATAATTATTTATTTAACAAGATGGGAAAATGCTCATCATATAATATGAAGTAAAACAGCAGAATGCAAATATATTGTTAGTCATAATTTTGTAAAACAAACTGTATATGTATATAATTTTAGAAAATATATTTATATTTGGTTAGTGGGATTATAGATATTTACAAATATTTTCCCCCTTTAACCTATCTGTATTTCCCAGGCTTTCTATAATTTTGTCAGAGTTGATTTTTCAATAATAAATTAGTTCAGCTACTTTTTTCCTAAGTGAGAACCAAAAGGTGGCGATTCACATACAGAAAGTGCGGGAACCTTTTATGAAGCAGAGGCAGTAGAGGTGAGAGGCCTGGCTGAGAAGCGCAGCAGGGGCAGGGACCAGTAGGGGGCAGGGACCACTCAGATGTGCATTGCTGTGGCCTGAGCAAAAGTGAAAATTCCCTGGGACAAGGTGAGAAAATATGAAAACTCCATGCCAAGTCAGATGCATACGGAGCTCAATACTTCTTTCTGATGATAAACTCTTACCACGTTGTTGATGGTCACGAGGAGACAGCCAGGTCTGTCTCTGTTGGCTGCAGCAGAGGGTGCAAGAAGGAGCTTGGGTCAGCAGGTAGAGGAGCCCACTGGCTAAGGAAGGGTCTGGAAGCAGAGATGGAGGGACAGAGCTTGTTGCAAGTGGTGAGGGAGAGGAAGTGAGCCCAGCAGGCAGAGCAAAAATGAGGTTTCGGGCCAGACTGGCAGAATACAGCAGTAGGATATACAGGACGGAGTAAGATTTGGAGATCCAAATGCAGCAGAGGGAGTTTTGAAAAGTTCAGTCTTTTTGGTTACTCCTGCTTAAAACCCTCCAGTGGCAACTCAATTCACTCAGAGTAAAAGCCATAGTCATAAAATCTAAATTTTAAAAGTATGTCCTTGGAAATCATCTTGAGGTATCACTCTGCCCACTTCCCTGTGGTTCATGGACTACATGAGGATGGCAGACTCCCAAACCCTCACAGAGCTACAACTACTAAATCCGGAAGCACAGGCCTGAAGCTGACCTAATCCAGGAGAGGACCCAGAAGGGCAAACCTTGACAAATGGATGAAAGTTGCAATCTAGGTCAGGGGACTATGAGGACTGCAGTGAATTGAAGATTTGGATCTGGAGCAGAAAGTGTCACCCTCGGGGGAATTGCTTCTGTGCAGAGGTGGAATCCTCTGGTTCAAAGAATGTCACCAATGTGCTCATCTGCTTCAAGCAGTTTCAAGTCATGAGATTTGTATTTGAGACTTAGCTGCCTGCATTTCATTAACTTGTACCCCCAAGATCTGAAATGATACCACAGTCATTCTTGCTATTACTGGTTGGCCAAGTGGATATGTGAGCCACCATTGTGGAAAAGTGGCGGGGGGTGGGGGGAGGAGTAGAGAAAGGGATACAGAGGAGAAGAAAACAGGGAAAGGTGAATCTCGTGGGTAGTCAGGTCAGAAAGTGGTCCCTGGAAAGCACAGGGAACTGGTCAAAATGGTATGTGGCTATACGCTGACCTGTTTCATCAGAGCAGAGTCAAAAATGCTGCTTTTAGAGTTTTGAATGAACATTCTGGCTGCGCACCCAGGAGCCCTTGGTTTAAGTCTACTCCAACTTTTCTGAGGTCCAAGACTGAGTCAGGAAGAAAGCTAAGACTACAACCCCCGAGCACCTGATGCCTGCCTGTGACCTATCTGTTAAACCACATAAAGCAAAGTGTGTGTACACAATGCGTATTTTATTATTAGTTCTGGGAAATTGGGCTTGCCAAGTTTAGAAACTTCTTTAAAACCAGAGGTTCAGTCTTTACCACCTGAACACTGACACCTACACAAAACATATATTCCTTTTTCTTCTTCGGATAAAGGACTTTTTAAAATAATAAATCAAAGGATTTGGAGATGTTTTCCTAGATATGAATGGTTGTTTTAAAACAGCACTTAAAAAAATTAAATGTAAACAAAAAGGCTAGATTTAAACTGACACATGCATTTCTAAATCACATCCTTACTGCCTAAGCCAACTCAGAGAAAATCAGCAATGAAAGTTTTGCTCAAAGTTTATCATAAGTCAGTTTAGAAAGCTTGTCACATCAAGTTGACCACACGAGGTTCTTGGTTCCACCTGTTGGTTTCGGCTAGGTCTTGACTTTGAGTCTAATAAAAGAAAAGCCTTGCAGAGCGCCTGTCGGAGGGCTGACCCAAGCCATGTGGATTTCCCAGGTAGGCTAATAATTTTGTGGATCTATCAACTGCTACACAATAAATACTTCTTCAGCTGAGGGTAGCAAGAAGAAAGAGGACTTATGCGGCGGTTCCTAACATTTTCTATCCACTGCTGTCCAATGTGATAGCTATTAGACATATGCGGCTATTTAAATTTAAATTCAAATGAATTAAAATTGAATTAATATTTTAGCTATTTAGTCACACTAGCCAATTGCAAGTGCTCAGTAGCCGTAAGTACATAGTGGTATTGTATTGGGCAGCCCTGATGCAGAATCTTTCCATCACTGAAGAAAGTGCTTCTGTTAGGTCCAGAGAATGTAGGTTCCAAACATGTGTGCCCGTCACAGCGTAGCAAAAGCCCTGCAGTTTGTCTACTGACAAGGAAGTCTAATGGCAATCTATTATACTATTATACTCTATTATACTCTATAATCTATTATACTCTATAATCTATTATACTCTATAATCTATTATACTCTATAATCTATTATACTATTATAATCTATTATACTCTATAATCTATTATACTCTATAATCTATCATACTCTATAATCTATCATACTCTATAATCTATTATACTCTATAATCTATTATACTCTATAATCTATTATACTATTATAATCTATTATACTCTATAATCTATTATACTCTATAATCTATTATACTATTATAATCTATTATACTCTATAATCTATTATACTCTATAATCTATTATACTCTATAATCTATTATACTATTATAATCTATTATACTCTATAATCTATTATACTCTATAATCTATTATACTCTATAATCTATTATACTATTATAATCTATTATACTCTATAATCTATTATACTCTATAATCTATTATACTATTTAATCTATTATACTCTATAATCTATTATACTCTATAATCTATTATACTCTATATCTATATACTATTATATCTATTATACTCTATAATCTATTATACTCTATAATCTATTATACTCTATAATCTATTATACTATTATAATCTATTATACTCTATAATCTATTATACTCTATAATCTATTATACTATTATAATATATTATACTCTATAATCTATTATACTCTATAATCTATTATACTATTATAATCTATTATACTCTATAATCTATTATACTCTATAATCTATTATACTCTATAATCTATTATACTATTATAATCTATTATACTCTATAATCTATTATACTCTATAATCTATTATACTCTATAATCTATTATACTATTATACTCTATTATACTCTATAATCTATTATACTCTATAATCTATTATACTATTATAATCTATTATACTCTATAATCTATTATACTCTATAATCTATTATACTATTATAATCTATATACTCTATTATACTCTATAATCTATTAGACTCTTAATCTATTATACTCTATAATCTATTATACTATTATAATCTATTATACTCTATAATCTTTATACTCTATAATCTATTATACTCTATAATCTATTATACTGTTATAATCTATTATACTCTATAATCTATTATACTCTATAATCTATTATACTTCTATAATCTATTATACTCTTATAATCTATTATACTCTATAATCTATTATACTCTATAATCTATTATACTCTATATCTATTATACTCTTATAATCTATTACCTATATCTATATACTCTATAAATCTATTATACTCTATAATCTATTATACTCTATAATCTATTATACTCTATAATCTATTATACTCTATAATCTATTATACTCTATAATCTATTATACTCTATAATCTATTATACTCTATAATCTATTATACTCTATAATCTATTATACTCTATAATCTATTATACTCTATAATCTATTATACTCTATAATCTATTATACTCTATATCTATTATACTCTATATCTATTATACTATTAATCTATTATACTCTATAATCTATTATACTCTATAATCTATTATACTCTATAATCTATTATACTCTATAATCTATTATACTCTATAATCTATTATACTCTAATAATCTATTATACTCTATAATCTATTATACTCTATAATCTATTATACTCTATAATCTATTATACTCTATAATCTATTATACTATTAATCTATTATACTCTATAATCTATTATACTCTATAATCTATTAATACTCTATAATCTATTATACTCTATAGCTATTATAATCTATTACTCTATAATCTATTATACTCTATAATCTATTATACTCTATAATCTATTATACTCTATAATCTATTATACTCTATAATCTATTATACTATTATAATCTATTATACTCATATAATCTATTATACTCTATAATCTATTATACTCTATAATGCTATTATAACTATTATAAATCTATTATACTCTATAATCTATTATACTCTAATCTATTATAACTCTAATAATCCTATTATACTCTATAATCTATTATACTAGTATATCTATTATACTCTATAATCTATTTACTTGTATAATCTATTATACTCTATAATCTATTATACTATTATAATCTATTATACTCTATAATCTATATCTATTATACTCTATAATCTATTATACTCTATAATCTATTATACTCTATAATCTATTATACTCTATAATCTATTATACTCTATAATCTATTATACTCTATAATCTATTATACTCTATAATCTATTATACTATTATAATCTATTATACTCTATAATCTATTATACTCTATAATCTATTATACTCTATAATCTATTATACTCTATAATCTATTATACTATTATAATCTATTATACTATCTATAATCTATTATACTCTATAATCTATTATACTATACTATTATACTCTATATATTATACTCTATAATCTATTATACTATTATAATCTATTATACTCTATAATCTATTATACTCTATAATCTATTATACTATTATAATCTATTATACTCTATAATCTATTATACTCTATAATCTATTATACTCTATAATCTATTATACTATTATAATCTATTATACTCTATAATCTATTATACTCTATAATCTATTATACTATTATATCTATTATATTTTATAATCTATTATACTCTATAATCTATTATACTCTATATCTATTATACTCTATAATCTATTATACTCTATAATCTATTATACTCTATAATCTATTATACTCTATAATCTATTATACTATTATAATCTATTATACTCTATAATCTATTATACTCTATAATCTATTATACTCTATAATCTATTATACTATTATACTCTATTATACTATTATACTCTATTATACTCTATAATCTATTATACTCTATAATCTATTATACTATTATAATCTATTATACTCTATAATCTATTATACTCTATAATCTATTATACTATTATAATCTATTATACTCTATAATCTATTATACTCTATAATCTATTATACTCTATAATCTATTATACTATTATAATCTATTATACTCTATAATCTATTATACTCTATAATCTATTATACTCTATAATCTATTATACTGTTATAATCTATTATACTCTATAATCTATTATACTCTATAATCTATTATATTCTATAATCTATTATACTCTATAATCTATTATACTCTATAATCTATTATACTCTATAATCTATTATACTATTAATAATCTATTATACTATTATAATCTATTATACTCTATAATCTATTATACTCTATAATCTATTATACTCTATAATCTATTATACTCTATAATCTATTATACTCTATAATCTATTATATTCTATAATCTATTATACTCTATAATCTATTATACTCTATAATCTATTATACTCTATAATCTATTATACTATTATAATCTATTATACTATTATAATCTATTATACTCTATAATCTATTATACTCTATAATCTATTATACTCTATAATCTATTATACTCTATAATCTATTATACTCTATAATCTATTATATTCTATAATCTATTATACTCTATAATCTATTATACTCTATAATCTATTATACTATTATAATCTATTATACTCTATAATCTATTATACTCTATAATCTATTATACTCTATAATCTATTATACTATTATAATCTATTATACTCTATAATCTATTATACTCTATAATCTATTATACTCTATAATCTATTATACTCTATAATCTATTATACTATTAATTATACTATACTCTATAATCTATTATACTCTATAATCTATTATACTCTATAAGCTATTATACTCTATAATCTATTATACTATTATAATCTATTATCTATTATATCTATTACTCTATAATCTATTATACTCTATAATCTATATACTCTATAATCTATTATACTCTATAATCTATTATACTATTATAATCTATTATACTCTATAATCTATTATACTCTATAATCTATTATACTCTATAATCTATTATACTCTATAATCTATTATACTATTATAATCTATTATACTCTATAATCTATTATACTCTATAATCTATTATACTATTATAATCTATTATACTCTATAATCTATTATACTCTATAATCTATTATACTATTATAATCTATTATACTCTATAATCTATTATACTCTATAATCTATTATACTATTATAATCTATTATACTCTATAATCTATTATACTCTATAATCTATTAATCTCTATAAATCTATTATACTATTATAATCTATTATACTCTATAATCTATTATACTCTAATCTATTCTACTATATATCTATTATACTCTATAATCTATTATATCTCTATAATCTATTATACTCTATAATCTATTATACCTATATCAATCTATTATACCTCTATAATCTATTATACTCTATAATCTATTATACTCTATAATCTAGTATACTCTATAATCTATTATACTATTATAATCTATTATACTCTATAATCTATTATACTCTATAATCTTTATACTATATAATCTATATACTCTATAATCTATTATACTCTATAATCTATTATACTATTATAATCTATTATACTCTATAATCTATTATACTATTATAATCTATTATACTCTATAATCTATTATACTCTATATCTATTATACTATTATAATCATTATACTCTATAATCTATTATACTCTATAATCTTTTATACTCTATAATCTATTATACTATTATAATCTATTATACTCTATAATCTATTATACTCTATATCTATTATACTACTATAATCTATTATACTATTATAATCTATTATACTCTATAATCTATTATACTCTATAATCTATTATACTCTATAATCTATTATACTCTATAATCTATTATACTATTATAATCTATTATACTCTATAATCTATTATACTCTATAATCTATTATACTATTATAATCTATTATACTCTATAATCTATTATACTCTATAATCTATTATACTATTATAATCTATTATACTCTATAATCTATTATACTCTATAATCTATTATACTATTATAATCTATTATACTCTATAATCTATTATACTCTATAATCTATTATACTCTATAATCTATTATACTCTATAATCTATTATACTCTATAATCTATTATACTCTATAATCTATTATACTCTATAATCTATTATACTCTATAATCTATTATACTCTATAATCTATTATACTATTATAATCTATTATACTCTATAATCTATTATACTCTATAATCTATTATACTCTATAATCTATTATACTCTATAATCTATTATACTATTATAATCTATTTTACTCTATAATCTATTATACTCTATAATCTATTATACTCTATAATCTATTATACTCTATAATCTATTATACTATTATAATCTATTATACTCTATAATCTATTATACTCTATAATCTATTATACTCTATAATCTATTATACTCTATAATCTATTATACTCTATAATCTATTATACTATTATAATCTATTATACTCTATAATCTATTATACTCTATAATCTATTATACTATTATAATCTATTATACTCTATAATCTATTATACTCTATAATCTATTATACTCTATAATCTATTATACTCTATAATCTATTATACTATTATAATCTATTATACTCTATAATCTATTATACTCTATAATCTATTATACTATTATAATCTATTATACTCTATAATCTATTATACTCTATAATCTATTATACTCTATAATCTATTATACTATTATAATCTATTATACTCTATAATCTATTATACTATTATAATCTATTATACTATTATAATCTATTATACTCTATAATCTATTATACTATTATAATCTATTATACTCTATAATCTATTATACTCTATAATCTATTATACTCTATAATCTATTATACTCTATAATCTATTATACTCTATAATCTATTATACTATAATAATCTATTATACTCTATAATCTATTATACTCTATAATCTATTATACTATTATAATCTATTATACTCTATAATCTATTATACTCTATAATCTATTATACTATTATAATCTATTATACTCTATAATCTATTATACTATTATAATCTATTATACTCTATAATCTATTATACTCTATAATCTATTATACTCTATAATCTATTATACTCTATAATCTATTATACTCTATAATCTATTATACTATTATAATCTATTATACTCTATAATCTATTATATTCTATAATCTATTATACTCTATAATCTATTATACTCTATAATCTATTATACTATTATAATCTATTATACTCTATAATCTATTATACTCTATAATCTATTATACTCTATAATCTATTATACTCTATAATCTATTATACTCTATAATCTATTATACTATTATAATCTATTATACTCTATAATCTATTATACTCTATAATCTATTATACTCTATAATCTATTATACTCTATAATCTATTATACTATTATAATCTATTATACTCTATAATCTATTATACTCTATAATCTATTATACTCTATAATCTATTATACTCTATAATCTATTATACTCTATAATCTATTATACTATTATAATCTATTATACTCTATAATCTATTATACTCTATAATCTATTATACTCTATAATCTATTATACTCTATAATCTATTATACTCTATAATCTATTATACTCTATAATCTTATACTATTATAATCTATTATACTCTATAATCTATTAATAACTATTATACTATAATCTATTATACTCTATAATCTATTATACTCTATAATCTATTATACTCTATAATCTATTATACTCTATAATCTATTATACTCTATAATCTATTATACTCTATAATCTATTATACTATTATAATCTATTATACTCTATAATCTATTATACTCTATAATCTATTATACTCTATAATCTATTATACTCTATAATCTATTATACTCTATAATCTATTATACTCTATAATCTATTATACTCTATAATCTATTATACTATTATAATCTATTATACTCTATAATCTATTATACTCTATAATCTATTATACTCTATAATCTATTATACTCTATAATCTATTATACTCTATAATCTATTATACTCTATAATCTATTATACTATTATAATCTATTATACTCTATAATCTATATACTCTATAATCTATTATACTCTATAATCTATTATACTCTATAATCTATTACTATTATAATCTATTATCTCTATAATCTATTATACTCTATATCTATAATTATACTACTCTATAATCTATTATACTGCTATAAATCTATTATACTCTATAATCTATTATACTATTATAATCTATTATACTCTATAATCATTATACTCTATAATCTATTATACTCTATAATCTATTATACTCTATAATCTATTATACTCTATAATCTATTATACTATTATAATCTATTATACTCTATAATCTATTATACTCTATAATCTATTATACTCTATAATCTATTATACTCTATAATCTATTATACTCTATAATCTATTATACTCTATAATCTATTATACTCTAACATTCACTCATTCGACAATTGGTATTTATTCAGCACCTATTACATTTCCTGGCTTTGCTTGCTTATTGGCCAAGTAGGTACCTTGTGGTTTCAGATTTCAAAGAAGACCCTGGAATAGAAAATAGAAAGACTGGTGGTGGTGTTTGAGGTGAGACTATCAGTTGTCACTGCAGCACAGAAGTGGGCTTAGAGGATGTGACCCAGGACACCAAAAGTGTCTGCTATAAATACTATGTAATTTTGAGTAACTATTTTGCCTTTATTTTAACATTCACAGTTCTTATGATTTGAGATGTTTTTAGTATCCAACAGTAATGCCCTCTAAGCTTTCATCTGAATGTGGTCCAAATGATATGGCTGAAAAATTGGGCCTGAAAATCAATACCTTTGAAATGGAAGTTAGATGTGCTAAAATCAGATTAAATACTCTAACACACCAGGCTATTACTTTTGGAGAAAGCATGTTATATATTAGAGTAATCTTGAGAAAACCTCAAGTAAAAATAGGCAACAGTGGTGATAGATACCTGTGCTGTGCGAATTCATCTCTTCCTGATTTCCATCTTTCTGTGTGGGAAAATTAGTCTGCAGTTATGCAAGGCTTAAGGAACATGATCACCATCACGTGGGATGGCTCTGAACAGCTTTCTCCATCTAGGTACGTTTCCAGGAGGCCTACAGATAGGCACGCAAGTCAACTGCTCAGCTAGCCCACCCTGTTGGTCCGCTTCAATTTGGTAGTAAAATGTGGTGGTAAAAAATGTCATGGTTGCCTCCATAGTATCCATTTCATCCTCTTGCCTTGGGTAGAAACCATGAGTCTCAGTGGGATTAACTTCTTCCCTCACTGCAGAGGGGACTCTCATTAGTCTTGCTCTGGCTATGTTACTGGTTCAGCATGGGCCCATTTCCCAGGTCTGAAATTACTGTGGTATGTGACTTCCCGGCCACAGTGATTTTTTTCAAGGGTGGGAAAGTCCAGGAAGTGTGAAGCCTAAGTATTTGGTTTTATGATTGGAAGGGATGCCCTTCCTGTCCCCAATGTAAATGAGAAAGCATTTAGTCCCGGGAGCTGCTGGCAACCACCTTGCTACTATAAGGAAAGCCAGCCTAACTAAAAAGCCAATAAAGCAGGAGGAGAGCCAGTCAAGGGAACTACAAAAAATGGGAAGTACTGTTCCTCATGATATTACGAACCTTTGGCTCAAACTGACCCTAAAGTTTGCTCTCTAGTCTCTCTGGTTATGTGAGTCAATAGATTCCCTTATTCTCTAAGTCAGTTTAAATTACATTTGTGCAACAGAAAGCTTCCTAACTGCTAACAGACACTTAGAAATAAGTGTTCGTTTCCTTTCCCTTTCATCAGTGGTGACTTCAGAGCAATTAGGACTTAAAAACAGACAGTTATATGTGAAGTCCATAGAAGACTATGCTTTTCTTCATGACCCAAATCAAATGTTCTGGTCTTTTTCTACTCAAACTCTTTTTTTTTTGAATAAACTTATTATTTTATTATTCGTCCCTAATCACTGGCAATGTACTTCTAAATTGATTTGTATCGCTTATAAAGTGAAACATCATCTACTTCTCGGTTTAATTACTGAATGCTGATTGCTTACATAACTAAACAACACTTTGCATGTGACAGTCTGGGCCTTGCTGACCTCAGATTGGTTGAATTCACTTGTGGTTCCGTGGTGATGGATGATGTGCACATGTAGGAATTCTGATTGTAATAATGCTTTGGTACAGCAAAGTATTGTTGCATAGTTTCACATTTTACAAAGTACATAATTGCTTCCATTTGTCCCAGTTATGTATCTAAAGATGTCTAGTTCAACAGATTTTGCAAAGTATCTCCTAATAGAAATGGCTGAATATATAAATGAATTTTTGTTTTATAATTTACACAAAGACATTTGTATAAATGAACTGTATATCGGTTTGTATTCTTTCTGTTGCCAGTGACGGAGGATACAACTTAAATTTGTTTAATAGCAAAGGGAATTTATGGGTAAATGAATAATCCAGAGCCTTTAGGTAGGGACGGATTTCTAGTTGAAATGATGCTGTCAGTACTCAGCTTCTCTCTGTCTCCATCTCTGTCTCAGCTCTACTCTCATCGCGTTGGCTCCATCCCCAGGCTCCACACTGTGTCCTCCTGGCAGCTCCAGTTTCCCTCACATCTCTTAGTTCAACAGAAAGGATATATTCCCCACTCTCCCACAAAACTCAGAGAGGTCCCAGAATTTAAGGTTGTTGGTATTGCTTATCCTGAACCAATTATAATGACCAAGAGATAGAACACACAGAGTGGCTTAGAATAGTTCGTATTTTCAACATCTCCATTCAATGGAAGAGGTAGTTCATTGGAATCATATCTACACCTTCTGAAAGTAAGGAGAATCCTAAATATGTATATATTGTATATTCTTATCTCAAAAGGGGATGGAAAGTGAAATGACAATGAACCATCAGAAAGTAAGGCCTTATCCAAGTCTTGTCTTTGGACCCCAGGGAGCTTACGGTGGTCTAGCTGAGGCCTTGACAACTTACTACGCCTTTTCACATTCAGGTTTGTAGGAAGTAACCATGTTGCCTTTCGGTGGGACTTCTTTGCCTTTCCTTCTGGCCTAATTTGGGTCTCTTCTGATCACTGATTTCTGGGTAAACTCAGTTCTTATCAAAGTTCATGGTCATAAAGGAACTGTTAAATCCGTTGGTTGTTTGCTTTTTTCTTTAAAGCCATTTTCATTAGCCTCACAGTATGATTTAGGAATACCAACGATGGCTAGGTAGAGAAGGAATATTCTGCTTGACAGGTTCTGAGGAAGCTGGCTAATTTTAATAAATAGAAAATAACTAACCTAAGAGAGTAGGGAGAGTGCATTGGAGCCATCCACTATGCACAGGCTCCCCGCCTCACCCCACCAATGTATGGTTCCAATAGATTTAGAGGTCTGACGCTGCTTCTGCATGGTCTGTCTTGGGACCCGTGTCCTGAGGAGGTTGGTTTCATTTTTAAAGAGGGTAGTGGAAATGTAAGGGTATTTCCAAATCTGGAAAGTTAAAATTGCTCACTGAGAAATTTGCTGAGCTTCTAATTTGGCTGGTAAACAATCTAAAAAAAAAGACTGCTTTAAAGAAAAGACCAAAATAAATCACTCAAGAGAAAGTCCCTTATTTGTTCCTTTCCAGCAGTCCAATTACACCATTTAATCACTTATTTATTCTCCATTAAAGCTAATGTGGTTGCATTTGTTCTTTTCACATAACTATATGGACCCCCTTTTTAAAGTTACATGAAGAAATATATAGATCCTTCTTTTTGCCTGTTAAGAGAGCATATTTTGTTAAAATTTTCTGCCAAGGGAGATATTACTTAGAATAAATTCAAGGAGTCCCAAAGAAGAAGGTGAAATGTGAGGCAATCGGGAGGTTTTGAGAAAAGGTAATGGACTTAGAGTAGAAAACTGGAGTTTAAATTTTGTCCAGCCATTACTGTGTTACCTTGATCAATTTACCTAACCTCTCTGAGCTTCAGTTTCTGAAGAAAACAGAGAACAAGTGAAAGAGGATCCAAAACAAGATAGTAATTTGACCTTCCTTAGAGCTCGAAGGAATCTCAGGTGGGCTTTACATCTATTCTCCAAATACTTAAACCATTGGGGGTTGATGGATATTTACTCTGAAATGACAATAATACCTTTGATTTATGGAAACTTGTCCCTCAAAAAAGTTTTCTAAAAAAGGAATAATTTATTCTAAAATCTTTAATATGAAGGAATAAATGATACTTCTTTATATCTGCCAGTGTTTTGTTATCATAACGTTATAATGATAAGCATTAAGTCCTGAGAGCTGGATATAAGCCAACTACCACTAGGATCATAGGTTCTTTGGATCATATCCAGGAGTTGATGGACCTTCCACCCAGCCTTAACATGAAGATAGAGAGAAAAGAATGTGACGGACTTGGGAGGAGAAAGCATCCAAATGCCAAGTTGAGATGTTTTGCATTCCAGGTCCCAAACTCAGCATTTTAAAAATTAGCTTCTTTATTTTAAAGAAAGGCAGGCTTTTTTCTGGCGCCACTCTATTGTTCTTGCCCCATCTATTTCTTGACATTTTACATATTATGCACAGATACTCATATGAGAGAAGGTAATATTTGATAAACATTAATTTTCCCAAAGATAATTTTTTTATATAGTCAAATTTAAACTAAGCCAATCTAAACTTCAAACCCACGTCAAACAAAAGGAAAGAAACAAAACCTGAAAAAAATTTTCCTTTAAGCTAGGTTTCCTTTCATTCAATAAGTAAGTTCTGATTTTTTCTGGAAACTTTTCCATCCCACTGTTTTGGATATTATCCATCTATTCCTCATGATCAGATTAGAATAATAGTTTTTAAGCCTTTTAGAATGACTACATCCAATTATGGTTAATTTTGCAACTCTTCCTTCCTCATTTCCTTCCTTATTCTATACTTCAAAAAAAAAATCACATATATATTATATAACTTATTTTATTTTTAAAGTTAATGGGATTTATAATAGCTTTATTGATGTACAATTCACATATAATTCACCCTTCTCAAATACAAAATTCAGAGTTTTTTAATACATTCAGAGTTGTGCAATCGACACCATTATCTAATTCCAGAATATTTTATCACACTTTATCATGCTTGATTTATCAATTTTAGATATTATCTAAATGTTTTGCCTCTATAATAAATGAACAATGAGATTGCTATTCAGTGAAACTACCCGCCACTCCCCTAGTAACACTAAAGGATATTACCACACCTTCATTTTATATTTAGGCATTGCCGATGGCTGTTGATGGCTCGTCTTGTCAGAGGAGGACACTAGTGCCACTACCCATCCGCTTAGTTCTTCTCCATCTCCCTCCTCACTTCTAATAGCTACACCTTTTCATTTGCAGTGTCCAAGCTGGTAACATTTATGGTCTGTTCCATAACCTAAATTTAGTCACATGTAGCCTATAGGTTGAGTCTAAAAGTTGGAAAGTAATAAAATGTTATCATTATTTTGACTTTATAAAAATTATGAATTGCTACATTATACTATGATTACTATATTTTTCTTGTATAGATCTTTTCCCTATGATGTTTCTAAAAGTCCCCTTTTTTTTTGTACTTTTCCTGTATAACAGTCTTTATTATTTCCACACTCTATATAACACAAATGCTAATGAAAGCATCCTTTCCCTGGAGCCTCCTGCTCTCTCACCACCCCCCAACTAAGACTTTCCATCCATAGCATCCAATGTGAACTGCTTTTAAGTCATCCTGGGACTTCCTTTCACTTTCTTGATTTATTCTCATGTTTTACTGGGACACATCCTCAAAAAAATTTCTAAGGAATGGTGTGCAGGAGGTAAATTTTCTATGTTCTTGCATGTCAGAAAATGGGGTTAGTCTACATCACATTTGATTGATAGTTTGAGTGGATATAGAATTCCACGTTCGATGTTCTTTTCCATTAGAATTATAAAAATATCATTCCACTGTTTTAATGCAACCCATATTACCATTGAGAAGCTGAATGCTATTCTGAGAAACATTGCTTTGTAGATAAGTAGTTTTGTTTTTAGGGAAATTTTTAGGATCTTCTCTTTGTTCTTCTAATTGTGTTCACAATTATCTATAAGGATATAGGTCTCATTTTCTATTTATTGTGCTGTGCAGTTGGGGGAATTCTTTAATTTGGAGACTTATATCCTTCATCTCTGGAAAATTTTCTTATTTATTTAAAAATATTCTTATTTCTGTTTTTTTTTTCTGTTCTTCCTTCCTGGAATTCCTATTAATTGATGTTTGATCATTTGTGTTGATCTTATTCAATTTCTTTAGAATAGAACCCTCTATATTTTCTTTAAGATAGACCCTACAAGTTCTTCGAGAGCTAGAGAAGTGAACTTTTCTCAAAACACACTTTAATTAATCCCTGTGTTTTCAGCCCTATAGCTCAGTGACACTATTTGTTGTTCCTGATATATCTGTGTTCCATGCCTCTCTTGCATTCTTCAGATCATTTTTCTCCTTATTTGTATTCCCTGCCCCATCCCCAATAATTTCATATTGAGTGAACACACACTCTCCTCTCGCTCTCTCTCTTTATACTGAGGCTTCTTCTTTCTTGCTTTCTCAGCAAAACTTCGCTATCAACTCTTAGCCTTCCAAAAATTGGTCTAATCTATCGTTCATCAATGGACACCTTCCTCTTTGTTTTGGGGGGTATTAAATTTTTTTATAGTCTGGTTCTGCCATTTTAATAACATCTCAAGAGGAAGTGGAGATCAATTGTCTGTGACCTTTAACAAATCAAGCTCTTCCAGAAGCTGCATGCATTTGCTCTACCCAGATCCTGGTCATTCCTTATCATGACCTTAGCTTCTTTCAGATCACCTGATTTTGCTTCAGTTGCTTTGACTCAGTTGCTTACGTTTGCCATTATTCTTCTTGATAGAGAGAAATTCCTTGATATATTATAAAACAGGTCTGAGAATGACTGTCTAGTGTTTAGGACTAGTGATTTTCATACCATGAATTACAACCCAAGGGGTTAAGATTATTATTTCCCTTATTTCCTCTCAGAGAAGTGAAAGTAGTGGAGTAAATATCTGTATGTTGGGGTGGGGTCCAGAGGAGTGAGAAAGGAAGAAACTGAGTCATAATTTTTTTGAACCCCATTATCTACAACATCACTATAGAGGGTGATAAACTGTTCTCCATCCTCAGTAAAGATATCAAGAAGAAATAGGCTTAAGGTACAACATGAGAGGTTTTTATAAAAACTAGAAAACATTTCTGATTGAGAAGGATTTCCTGTAGGAGATCTTGTACTTTTCTTTTCTTAAGTACCCTTGAGAATAGGAGAGGGACTCATTTGGTTTTCTGTAAGTATTTAAATGTGATCCAAATTAGAAGCAGAAGGATATACTAGAAAACGTATCTAGCTCTTTCTTTTGCTGGGATCATGATGCAATATAACAACAATAATGATAATAGCTATCAGTCATTGAGTGCTTCAATGTGCTAGCTTCTGGGCTAACTACATGCCCACCTCATTTAATTTCTACAGCAAGCCTGTGAGGTAAGAAATATTAATATTTCCACTTCATAGATGAAGAAACCCATTGTCCCAGGTCCCAAAAGTAACACAGATTCCAATTTAGGTCTGTTTGACCACAGATCCACATTTTGAATTGCCACACTAATGTGCCTCTTCTAGGATGCCATGATTTGCATTTCCAAAAACAATGCCTTTACCTAGGACCACTATGCTGTCACAGTTCTAAGTAATATTTGTAACTGCAGTTGCTTTTTAGGTGATTTGTTCTTTGTTCTGCATTTTATTATCCAGAGTGAGGTGATATCTCTTTATTTCTGGGACTTGAATTAGTTTTCCAGTGTGATAAAAATGTGCCACCTCCAAGCTGTCTTCAAAGTCAGATTACTTTTCACTGTCTACACAGAAGACCCATAAAACTCCTTATCCATTGTGGAGCTTAGCTACTGCCCTGAGTGGATGGGTTTAGGAAATGGCTTCCTCGCCCAACCTCACAGCAGCCTGCCAACTCTCAACAGTCTTGTGGGGTGCTGGCAGATTTCCAACCAGAGAAGGGGAGCTCTTCTTCTTCATAAGGATAGTCTTCACATTCATATTTAAAAAAAAAAAAATGTGGCTGCTTCATGTAGGGTAAATAATTAACTAGTTAGAGAAAAAATCCCCATCCCACAGAATCTTCAGATGGATCCTATTTTACTTTACAAGCCTCAGTTGCATGTTTATTCTTGCTCTTGTTAGCTTTATTGTTCATTAAGGAGTTGTTTCTATTTATACATCTGAATAAATTGAAAGGTTCATACTTATTTTGAACCCACTTAAAAGGCACAAGAGTAATAGGGGGTGAGAGAGAGAGAGAGAGAGAGAGAGAGAGAGAGAGAGAGAGAGAGGAAGGAAGAAAGGAAGAAAGGAAGGAAGGAAGGAAGGAAGGAAGGAAGGAAGGAAGGAAGGAAGGAAGGAGAAAGGTCTTTTCTCTCTTGCCATGGAACTAAAGAGAAATCTGGTTGCAGCAGATCCCGATTATAACACACAGACATAATTATACCTTAAGTGAAATCATGACAACTAAAACATTCACACAGTTGTAGTTAGCCTACAGGTGATTGTTGTTACAAAGGAATTCTGCAGTATTTTAAAATTCTTATACCTCTTCTCCCTGCTCCCCCCTCCTCCGGCCCACCTGCTCTTAGTTATCCTCAGGGTGAGCAAGTAGGTAGGAGTTCTCTAGCTGCTGGTGGCTGACATGCCACTGCCCACTGCTCCCCTGTCATTTCTTCTCCTTCCATCCTTCTCAATTCAGATGGACAGGACTGGTGAAAAGATGGTGGTAGAGGTAACAGAAGTGACAGCACAGGTCTTGTCTATGACCCTTTCTATTTGCTCTTCTTTTTTTAAAAGATTTTATTGTGGAAGGGGAAGAGGACTATTGGGGAACAGTGTGTATTTCTGGGACTTTTCCAAGTCAAGTTGTTGTCCTTTCAATCTTATTTGTGGAGGACACAGCTCAGCTCCAGGTCCAGTTGCCGTTGTTAGTTGCACAGCCCTGCATCCCTTGCGGGGGTCGAGGAGTCGAACCAGCAACCTTGTGGTTGAAAGCCCATGCTCCAACCAACTGAGCTATCTGGCACTGGCCCGTGTGGGAATCGAACTGGCAGCCTTCGGCGTTAGGAGCACGGAACTCCAACTGCCTGAGCCACCAGGCAGGCCCTCTATTTGCTCTTCTGTCCACAGTTACTGATCACATCCTTCATCCAAGAATAGGTGATGCTGCTGGTTACACAGCAGCTGGGTAAACACATTTCTCTTAAGTTTGCTTCATATTATTATAAAGAACACACAACTGATAGGTACTGTGCCATCATTGTTATACTTTAGACTTTAGCTTCTTAGGTTGGTCTGCACTAGAAAATAGGGTGAAGCTGACAGGCTCATACACAAGCTAAAGAGGGCATTCTCATCCAATTTGCATCATGTTTGAACAGCTCTGCTTCACAAATTTGTTTTTCCTCCTTTATGCAGAGGCTTTATGAGAATTCTCTATATGATTACCATCATTTCCACTAGCCTCAGCAATAACAAATTTTTCAATGTTGGCCAGTAGGAGAAAGAGAAAGTAACCCTGTCTAGACACAAACTTATGTGCCATAACTGAACTTTGGAAAAAGTACAGAAGCCTAGGAAGTTTATTGATTTAGATTCAACATAGCAGATATCAAAGTACTGTAAAATGACAGTAATTTAGCAAGTATAGTATATAGAAAAAAAGACAAATAAATTTATGTAGTAGGAAATGAACCAGCATGCATAAAATTTTAATAATTGATATTGGAAGGCATGACAAATCAACGAGAAATGGTAAGATAGTCTGGGGAGACATGGTTTGATAGAAAAAAGTCAATTTAGATTTTCACTTCACACCATAAGTGAAAATTTATTCCAGATGGACTAAATATAAACTATTAGTAAATAGGGAGAAACTGTTAGTGATTGGAAGGGGATATATTCCCTTGTCATTAGAGCAAAGATAAAAATTATAAAGTAATGTATCATCATTTGACTAGATAACAATGTAGAACTTCTGTACAACAAAAACCAATTATGACACAAAGGGCTGATATCTTCTATACATAAAGAACTTATACAAACAGACAAGAAAAACACTAAAGCCCCAAGAGGAAAATGGGCAAAGAACATGAATAGTCAGTTCACAAAAGAGGAAATTTCAGAGACTAATGAAAATAAATATTCAATCGAATCTGTAATAAAAAAATGCAACTGAAATAATGAAATGACTTTTTTCCCCTCCTATCAGATTAGCAAACTTTCTGTATTGTTAGGTACTGTGGGAGGCAAAGGCAGAGGTAGAGTTAGGAATATAAAGGTTTTTTTTGGAAGTAAGTCCTCTGAAGGATAAAAGAAAGAGGAAGCAGGGTCTGACATTCATGGAGTACCACTGTTCTATCATACTACGTGATAATCTGTCAAGAAAACTAGAGAGGTAATTAGTGCTAATAACACTCAAATACATACTCATTTAACCCTCACAAAAATTATAAGGCAGGCACTTTTTTTGATTCTTATATTAGAGATGAAGAAACAAACGCCAAGGAGGGTAAGAAAAACACCCAAGGCAGAGTTGGAACTTGAACCCAGGTACTCTGGCTTCAGAGTCTTTGGTCTTTAGTCTTTTATTACAATGCCTCTTAAGTATAGTGTGCAGTATTAAACAGTTTTAAAATGATGTTAAGAAAGAACTTTAATCTTATGGGAAAATGCTTATGATATAACATTAATTGGAAAGAGTGGAATTCAAAGTTATCTATATAATGTAATCTCAGTTAACTATAATATGCATAAGTAAAGGGTGAAAACTGAGTAAATTATTATTAATAGGAACTACTGAATGAGAAGTGAGGTATGGGGTAACTAACTCACCCTAGCTTGCCCTGGACTTTCCAGGTTTGTCCCATGTTCTGGGAATTTTCTCAATTCTTGGACAAGCTGGAATGCTTGGTCATTTTAATGATTTTTATTATCTTTTTATGTGGCTTAGGTATCCGCCCCACAAATTTTCTAAAGTGAGCATCTATTAACTGGCTTATCAGGGAAAAAAAATAAAACAATAAATTCTTGCGAGAAGAAGAGGAAGCATGTTGGCTATGTTTTTGGTTGAGAAGAGATCGGGAATAGAGGAGAAGCATCCAATGTAATAACCCAGTAGCAAGAAATTTTAGTTCATTTTTCATTCATTCAACCCAATGCTAAGCCCTGAAGATACAGAAATGAAGATGGTGACAAGTCACTTGCTCTCAGGAGTTTATATACTAATAGGCTAAAGTATTCAATAGACAATGGCAATCCTTACACGTTGTGGTGAATGCTATGCAGGAAAGAACTAGGGCGATGTAGCAGAGAGTGACGGGAAGGGGATACACTAGTGAGGAGGGTTAGGGAAGGCCTCTGTGGATTGGTGACATTTGATTTGGGACTGAATGAGAAGTGACATTCTAAACATTATGAATGTCAGTGTAAAAGTGAACCATAGGGAAAGAAAACATTTCTAGCAGCTCCTTTCTTCCCAAACCTCCGAGTAAGACACTCATCTCTGGAGATAGAATTCCTTGGCACCAAGCTTCCAACTCACATGAATGATAACTTAGAGTAGGTTCACATTTTCAGAGTCTGTGAAAAACTGAATAAGTTTGCAAAAATGGAGGTTTTTAAAGGAAAAATGCATGAAATATCAGTTTTCAGAGGCTTTTTCCTAAATATATTCTAAAGCAGTAATAAAACACCTTGAATCTATAATTATTCACCAAAATAAGAGTTTTGAAAGACAAGAGTTTTGCCTGTGTTTGAATGATCTCATTTTAGCATGATGCTACTTAGAAACAATACAAGTCTTGAAGCGCTAAAGAATAGCATGAAGGAAACTGCAGTCTCCTTTTCTTCATTTAGCAAATGTACAACCCCTTAAAATGAAGACTGAGCATGCGTTTAACAGGGGAGAAAAACAAAACACCTCAGTCTTGCCAAAGTCAAAGAACCTTTTTTAGAGTCGTTTGAAGTAAAGTCGTCCGTCACCAAAACTCTTCTTAAATATTGAGAGCCTGTTTTGTAAAGAGTGGCAGTGGGTCCACAGGACCTCTTTGCCTTCTCATCAAGGTAGATGACAATTAGCAGAAGAAATTATTCAAAAAAAACCAAGAAGGGTCAGGAAGGAGCTGGGAAGGAGATGCTAGGAACAAGAGGGTTTTGTTTTGTTTTGTTTTTAGCTTAGAAGAAGTTGATATATTCCTAAAGTCAAACCTGGTAGTAAATTGAGACCAGTGTCAATAGTAAATTTTAGATTGCAGAGCTTATAATAGAACTAGTCCTAAAAAGACTGTCCTATTTGTTCTTCCACATTCCTCCCTCGTTTCTACCCCCTCCTTTCTGAAAATACTCTTTAGGAAAAAAAAAATTGTTAAAATGCTTAAACAATTTTTATGCCTTAAGCTGATTATGAGTTTGGACTTTAAGAAAGGAAGCAAGCAGCATAGAGTTTTTAAATCCTCAGAAAAATTTCTATGGAAAAGATGTTTTTGGGGGGTAGCAGTTCAGGTCGGATATCAGTGTCTGTTGGTAGGCTTATCGTAACTGAGAACACTGAGCTTTTCTTAAAAAAAAAATTCCTCACCTGGAATGAATAATTGAAAATGCTGAGCCATTAGAACTTCAAAGATTAATTTCTCCATTAATGGCACAAGGCGATAGAGAGAAACAATTAGGCTAAAGAAGAATAATCAGGCTAACCCAACTGGGGCATTTCATCTGATATTCAAAATTGCTGGGCCAAAACTTTGATCTCCTTCAGTTTTGTTTGAGGGAGTTTTAGGTCATTTAAAACTGCAGAAACCCTCTGTGTTTGTAACTCAGAACTGTGTTCTGATATATGGTTTTCTTTTAATTCTTTCAGGTAACAGGATACAAAGTGCTATTTCTGGGCACTGTGAACTGCAGGACGGTTATTTAATGACCAGCGCCACATATTCCCCAAAGACCTTAGCTATATTTTTAATGTGCTTACTTGATAGCCACAAGTCCATTCAGTTATATTAAACTTGGAGGCAGACCATCCTGCTTTGCTAAAGAAAGAACAATGATGCAACAGGAAATCAGATGCAAAGATAAGACACCTGGGTTCTAAGATAAACCAAATAAGGCAGAACCACTATAACCTGGGTTTGAATAACAGTTGGGTATGGAGTGGATTTAACTAAGAATTGCAATTCTCTCAGTGACAGATATATTCTTCAGGTTTATAGCTATGGATATAGAGGTTAGCTTATTATAATACCAGGTAGATTATATTTCCTTTGTCAGTGAAAATTTCATACTGTGTAAGTCTAACTTATAAAATGTCTTCATGAATGCTTGTCAGGATTATTCCATGGTTGTGGAAACTTTCTGTTTCAGTGATTGTAAATCAAATCATTATAACTATTCTTGTCATTAATATTATTGGCAAAATCAGTATCACAATAATAAGAATTGTACTTTAACCAGAGTTTCTATTTATATTTAGTTACTCTTATGCCTGAGGTACTGTTTTTGGCCTATTTAAAATATCATCTCTATTTCTTATAGAAACCCTGCAAAGTAAATAAGTATTTTTAGTCTCATTGAATACTTGAGGAAACAAAGTTTAAGTAACTTGCCCAAGGGTTACAATTGATTAAGTGGCAGATTCAAAATTCCAGTAGGAGCTTCTTTGACTCCAAAAACCAAATTCTATCACAATCACCATTTCTCCAAATTTTATACTACTTTTTCCTCAGAATTAATGGATAGAGCAGTTTTCTTTGACAATGTCACTTACTCAGAAGCAAACGTCCTCCTTTCTTTGCAGCAGATTGAATCTACTGAATATTCACAAGTTCTTTAGTGTCATGGTGGTAGTAAACAAAGAGACAAATCATGGTGGAGACCTCCAGAGTATCTTCACTATCACAGAAAACAAATCAAGCACATACGAAGGTCTGCCAATTAACTTTGAGAACTCATCCTAGAAAAAGTGCTACCTCATTGCTGAGTATCACTATGGTCACCTTTGAAGTACTCCCCTTGGGAAGCTATGCACCGATGCCAGTGCCTAGTCCACCCTTCAAAGCAATTGTGGAACTCTCTGGAATGGCCATCAGAGCTGTCGTATTACCTTTAATATCCTGCATGTCATCAAAATGTCTTCCTTTCAATCTTTTACCTTCAGGTAAAGAAAGAAGTCATTGGGGGCCAGATCAGGTGAGTAGGGAGGGTGTTCCAATACAGTTATTTGTTTATTCACTGAAAACTCCCTCCCAGACAGTGCCGTGTGAGCTGGTGCATTGTTGTGATGCAAGAGCCATGAATAGTTAGAGAAAAGTTCAGGTTGTCTAAGCTTTTCATGCAGTCTTTTCAGCACTTCCAAATAGTAAACTTGGTTAACTGTTTGTCCAATTGGTACAAA
Source organism: Rhinolophus ferrumequinum (assembly GCF_004115265.2). NCBI lineage: Eukaryota > Metazoa > Chordata > Mammalia > Chiroptera > Rhinolophidae > Rhinolophus > Rhinolophus ferrumequinum. The sequence continues at coordinate 33,806,629 of NC_046288.1, forward strand.
TTCATAATGAATAATCCCTCTGATATCAAAAAAAGGTTAGCAACATCGCTGCAACAAGTCGTGAACTTAATTGTCAGACCTCGTGTCGTAGTTTTAACCCTGGTACTTGGAACTCTAGTGGGATTAGTTACATGCACAAGTGCCATTTGAGTTCTTTACATCGTGGACTGCAGAAGAACTGTTAACATGGACTGATGATCTGGGTAATTTACAATAGACGACTCTGACTGAATCCATTCCATGTCAGAGGCACTTCGCATAGGTTATCTTATCAGTCAACACATCAACTCTATGAATTCAGTATTATTGTTACTGTCATCCTCTTATTTCAAAGAAGGTGCAGTAAATATGTTTATTAGTAGAACAGGATTAGAACCTGTGACTCTTGACATGGAGTGATTGTTTATATGACATTTAATAATTCTTTAGAACAGTGTTCTCTAGTATCTTGACACTGATGTATTGTAATTCTCCAACATCCTAAGTAATTTGTAATTGAGATGGATAAAATGTTGAAATTTGCAAGTGGTTTACTTTTTTTTGTAAACTAGCAAACATTCAAAAATTTCTCCTAAATACCAACATCCTCTGCTGTTTGCATTCAAATATCTTTTCTCTGTATGAGAGAAATGTGTGTAATAGCAGCCAATAGTCAGGAAACTGAACACAACCTTGTCTGTTATCCATTGCGCTGCTTTATCTACTTCCTATCTTTGTTCTTTGAAAGCTGTCTAGAGCCTTTCTGCCACCTAAAGGGCCTGACACAGTCTGTCATTACGCGTAGCAAGTGCAGTAAGTGCTTGCTAAAAGCATGGGATTAAGGAACAGTGTGGTTAAAAGCACAGATTGCAGGGCTGACGCCAGCCTTCCAGCACTTACCAGTTCTGTAATACCAGGTGGTGGTTATTTACGCCCCCCAAGCCTCAGTTTCCTCATGAAAGAAATGGGAGTAATAGTAATACCTAACTTATAGGGTTGTTGTGAGGATTAAATAAGACAATGTAAGTAGAAGTGTGTAGCATAGTGTCTGGCTTACAGTAAGTGCTCAGTAATGTTCGCTGATATTATCTGCTGTTCTAAAAGGGGTCTTTTTCCCCCTCTGACCCAGTAAAGCCTAGTTAGATTGTAATAACACAAAATAAAGGGCTAGATCTTTGCTTTTGGGGTGGGCTAAGGAAGTCTGGGACACAGTACTCTAAATGGATATATAATATTTGATTTATTTATTAGCAATACCATGTATTATGAAGGGAAAAGATAGTCAATAAGTAACTCTGGGAACCTTAATAAAATACTTACTTTTTGCCATCTAACCTTGTAAAGCAGTAAACATATTTTTAATTCTTGTTAATAGCAGCATTGTACCCAACATGATGAAGAACTTGTATGTGAGAGGCCTTTCATCATTTCTGGCTAGTTATTGATTTAAAAAAAAAAGTGTCATTAACATAATGGAAATTAGTGTGTTTTGAATTCTAATGGAGTTTATTTGTTTATCCTTTTAAAAGACTTGAAAATAGCTTACACTGTCTACACAGAAAATTAAGAAAAACATCCGCATAGATGCAGACTGATTTGGTGTTCACAGCCAGTAGAAGGAATTGAGCTGGCTGTGGGCCGCACAGGAGGAAGCAGCAGGCCGAGTGGGGCACGGCCCTAACTCAGGGGCCTTCCACAAATGTCCTGTCAGACATCACCCGCTGTAACATGGCAGTCAGCACTATTGCCCTCATTGCCTTGACAGGTTGTTCTGCAGGATGATAAAACATTGGTCGCATATCTATTAGGGTGGTGCAAAAGTAATTGCGGTTTTTGCAAATTTTTTTTTTAATTTTCTGGTTGGTCTTCGATTGTTCTTTTTTATAATTTTTGTTAGTTTCAGGTGCACAAGACAAAGTAATACTTAGACGTTTATCTTTTATATCCCTCACATTGTGTGAACTCCCTTCCCCCATCCACTAACCCTCTGACATCGCACAGAGCCATTACATTTCCACTGTCTCTATTCCTAATGCTGTACTCCACTTCTTGTAAGTACATACATATACACATATATACATATACACACACACATATATATATATATACACATACATACATATACATACAAACTTGTAGTTGACATTCATTATTGTTCAGCTTCAGCTTCAGGTGTACAGTGCAGTGATCAGGCATCTACATCATCCCTGAGGTGGTCTCCCTAATGAGACAAGTGTCCATCGGATACTCTACAAAATCTTTACAACATTATTGATTACATTCCCCAAATTAATTTTCAAAACCCCGTGGCCATCTTGTAGTTACCAACTGTTTTCTAATCCCCTCACCTTCCCCCTTATCCCCACCCCCCTCCCATCTAGCAACCCTCAGTTTTTCCTCTATATCTCCAAAACAGTTTCTGATTAGTTCATTCACTTCTTCTTTTCTTTAGATTCCACATATAAGTGAGATCATATGGTATTTGTCTTTCTCTGTCTGACTTATTTCACTTAGCATAATGTTCTCTAGGTCCATCCATGTTGTTGCAAATGGTAAGATTTCTTACTTCTTTATGGCTGAGTGTACCACATTTTCTTAATCCAGTCATCTACGGATGGGCATTTCGTTTGTTTCCATGTCTTGGCTATTGCATATAGTGCTACAATAAACACAGGAGTGCATAAAGTTTTTTGAATTAGAGTTTTGGATTTCTCTGGATAGATACCTAGGAGTGGAATTGCTGGGTCAGAAGGTAGTTCCATTTTCAGATTTTTGAGATACCTCCACACTGTTTTCCATAGTGGCTGCACCAATCTGCAATCCCACCAACAGTGCACAAGGGTTCCCTTTTCTCCACATCCGCGCCAGCACTTGCTGTTTGTTGATTTATTGATGATAGCCATTTTGACCGGGGTGAGGTGGTATCTCATTGTGGTTTTTATTTGCATTTCTCTAATGATTTGTGAGTTTGAGCATTTTTTCATGTCTGTTTGCCATCTGTATGTCCTTTTTAGAAAAATGTCTCTTTATGTCCTCTGCCCATTTTTTAATTAGGTTGTTTGTTTTTTGGGAGTTGAGTTGAGTGAGTTTTTTATAAATTTGTGATATTAATCCCTTATCAGATATATCATTGGCAAATATCTTTTCCCATTCAGTAGGATCCCTTTTTGTTTTATTGATTGTTTCCTTTGCTGTGAAAAAACTTTTTTGTTTCATGTAATCCCACATGTTTATTTTTTTTCTTACTTCCCTTGCGCAAGGAGATATATCAGTAAAAATCTTACTGCAGGTAATGTCTGTGAAATTTCTTCCTATATTTTCTTCTAGGAATTTTATGGTTTCAGATCTTACATTTAAGTCTTTAAGTCATTTTGAATTTATTTTTGTATATGGTGTAAGGAGGTGGTCCAACTTCATTTTTTTGCATGTGTCTGTCCAGGTCTCCCAGCACCATTTATTGAATAGACTGTCTTTACCCCACCGTACATTCTTGCTTCCATTAAATGGCCATATAGGTATGGACTCTTATTTCTGGACTCTATTCTGTTCCATTGATCTATGTGTCTGTTTTTATGCCAGTACCATACTGTTTGGATTACTGTAGCCTTGTAGTATAATTTGATGTCAAGTATCGTTATACCTCCAACTTTGTTCTTATTTCTCAAGATTGGTGAGGCTATCTGGGGTCTTTTATGGTCCCATATAAATTTTAGGATTATATGTTCTATTTCTGTGAAAAACATCGTTGGTAGTTTGATAGGAATTGCATTGAATATGTATATTGCCTTAGGCAGTATGGACATTTTAACTATATTAATTCTTCCTATCCATGAACATGGTATGTGTTTCCATCTATTTGTATCTTTTTTCATTTCTTTCTTCAGTGTCTTATAATTTTCTGAGTACAGATCTTTTACTTCTTTGGTTAAATTTATTCCCAGGTATTTTATAGTCTTTGAAGCAATTGTAAATGGGATTGTTTTTAATTTCTCCTTCTGATGTTTTATTACTGGTATATACAAATGCAACTGATTTCTGAATATTAATTTTGTATCCTGCTACTTTACTAAATTCATCTATCAGCTCTAATAGTTTCTTGGTGGAGTCTTTAGGGTTCTCTATATATAGTATCATGTCATCTGCATATAATGACAATTTCACTTCCTCCTTACCGATTTGGATGCCTTTTATTTCTTTTTCTTGTCTGATTGCTGTGGCAAGAACTTCCAGCACTATGTCGAATAGAAGTGGAGAAAGTGGGCAGCCTTGCCTTGTTCCTGATCTTAGGGGGAATGGTTTTAGCTTTTCCCCACTGAGTATAATGTTAGCTGTGGGTTTATCATATATGGCCTTTATTATGTTGAGATATGATCCCTCTATTCCCACTTTCTTAAGGGTTTTTATCATAAATGGCTGCTGGATTTTATCAAATGCTTTTTCTGCATCTATCGATATGATCATGTGATTTTTATTTTTCATTTTGTTAATGTGGTGTATCACATTAATTGACTTGCGGATGTTGAACCACCCTTGCATACCAGGGATGAATCCCACTTGATCATGGTGTATGATCTTTTTAATGTATTGCTGAATTCTGTTCGCTAATATTTTGTTGAGGATTTTTGCATCTATGTTCATTAGAGATATCGGCCTATAGTTTTCTTTTTTTGTGGTGTGTTTGTCTGATTTTGGGATCAGGGTGATAGTGGCTTCGTAAAAAGTGTTTGGGAGTCTTCCCTCCTTCTGGATTTTTTGGAAGAGCTTGAGGAGAATAGGTGAGAATTCTTTTTTGAACGTTTTGTAAAATTCACCTGTAAAGCCATCTGGTCCAGGGCTTTTGTTTGTTGGGAGATTGTTGATGACTGATTCAATTTCCCTGGTGGTAATCAGTCTATTCAGGTTTTCTGTTTCTTCTTGAGTTGGCCTTGGAAGGTTGTACGCCTCTAGAAAATTGTCCATTTCTTCCAGATTGTCAAATTTGTTGGCATATAGTTGCTCATAGTAGTTTCTTAAATTTTTTTGTATTTCTGTGGTGTCTGTTGTCACTTCTTTTTCATTTCTGATTTTATTAATTTGGGTCCTCTCTCTCTCTTTTTTAATGAGTCTGGCTAAAGTGTTGTCGATTTAGTTTATCTTCTCTAAGAACCAACTCTTGGATTCATTGATCTTTTGTATTGTTTTTCTGGTTTCTATTTCATTTATTTCTGCTCTGATCTTTATTATCTCCTTCCTTGTACTCCCTTTGGGCTTATTTTACTGTTCTTTTGCCAAACCCTTTAGTGTGAAGATAAACTATTGATTAGTGATTTTTCTCGTTTCTTTAGGTAGGCCTGTAATGCTATGAATTTCCCTCTTAGGACTGCTTTTGCGGCATCCCATAGATTTTGGGTCATCGTGTTTTCATTTTCGTTTGTCTCGAGATATCTTTTGATTTCTTCCTTGATCTTCTGGTTGACCCATTCATTATTTAGTAACATGTTATTCAGCCCCCATGAATTGGTGTGTCTTCCAGTTTTTTTCCTGTAGTTCATTTCTAATTTCATAGCACTGTGGTCAGAGAAGACAATTGGTATGATTTCAATTTTCTTAAATTTATCAAGACTTGTTTTGTGGCCTAACATATGGTCTATCTTGGAAAATGTTTTATGTGCGCTTGAGAAGAACGTGTATTCTGTTGCATTGGGGTGAAATGCTCTGAAAATATCAATTAAATCCAAGTGGTCCAATGTGTCATTTAAGGCCGTTGTTTCCATATTGATTTTCTGTCTGGAAGACCTGTCCCTTGTCAGAGGTGTGTTGAAGTCCCCTACTATGATAGTGTTACTGTTGATATCTGTCATTGTGTCAGTCAATAGCTATTTTATATATTTAGGTGCTCCTATGTTGGGTGCATAGATGTTTACTAGGGTTATGTCCTCTTGTAGGATCGATCCCTTTATTATTGTATAGTGCCCATCTTTGTCTTTTAATATGTTCTTCATTTTAAAGTCTATTTTGCCAGATATAAGTATTGCAACTCCAGATTTTTCTCATTTCCATTTGCATGAAATATCTTACTCCAACCCTTCACTTTCAGCCTGTGTGTGTCTTTTGATCTGAGGTGAGTCTCTTGTATACAGCATATACCAGGATCCTGCTTTCTTATCCACTCAGCCACCCTATATCTCTTGATTGGAGCATTTAATCTGTTATTTAAAGTGATTATTGATAGGTACATAGTTATTGCCATGTTTAAATTTGTAGTTAGATTGTTTTCATCTTTCTTCAATTTACAGAAGTCCTTTTAGTATTTCTTGCAATGCTGCCTTGGTGGTAGTAAATTCCTTTAGCTTATTCTTTTCTGGGAAGCTCTTTATCTCTCCATCAACTTTTTTGGGAAGCTCTTTATCTCTCCATCAACTTTAAATGATAGACTTGCTGGATAAAGCAATCTAGGTGGTAGGCCTTTGTTTTCCATCACTTTGAGTACCTCCTGCCACTCCCTCCTGGCCTTCAATGATTCTGTAGAAAAGTCATTTGATAGTCTTATGGGAGTTCCCTGTATGTAACCCTCTGTCTTTCTCTTGCTACTTTTAGGATTCTCTCTTTGTCTTTAAGCTTTGCCATTTTAACTATAATGTGTCTTGGTGTGGACCTGTTTGGGTTTATCCTGATTGGAACTCTCTGCACTTCCTGGGCTTGTATGTTGGTTTCCTTCATCAGGTTGGGGAAGTTTTTGGACATTATTACTTCAAATATCTTCTCAATCCCTTGCTTACTCTCTTCACCTTCTGGTATTCCTATGATGCGCATGTTGTTGCGCTTGATGTTATCCCAGAGGTCTCTTAAACCATCTTCATTGTTTTTTATTCTTTTTTCTTTCTGTTGTTCTGTTTGGGTGATCTCCGCTGCCTTGTCTTCTAAGTCGCTGATTCGATCCTCTGCTTCATCTAACCTGCTGTTAATTTCTTCAAGTGAGTTCTTTATTTCAATAATTGTATTCTTTATTTCTAACTGGTTGTTCATTATGATTTCTCTAGCCTTCTTTATGTGATCTCTAAGCTCCTTAAACATTCTTATCATCAGTATTCTGAACTCTGTCTCTGATAGGCTTGTTACCTCTGTTTCATTTGGTTCCATTTCTGGAGGTTACTTCTGTTCTTTTATTTGGGACATGTTTCTTTGTTTCCCCATTCTGGCTGACTCTCAGTGTTTGCTTCGATGTATTAGGTAGATCCCCTAGAGTTCTTAGTCCTTGCTGGGTTATCTTATGTAGTATGTGTCCTTTATATTTGACTTGCACTACTTCGTTCCTCTCCTCTGCGTATGCTCCAAAGGTGACTCTTGTGTTGTGTATATTGTCCTGTTAAAGAAGACCTTTAATTGCTTTTCACTTGTGAGTAGGTGGGGTTAACTCCTAGGCTGACTAGTTGTGAGACTTGGCTCTGCCCACCGCAGGATGTTCTGTTGTGTGAGGGTTGACCACTTAAATGTGGTTTGGTCTCTATGGGCTCTTGTGCCTGTAGAGAATTCCCTCTGGGTGTGTCACTTGTAGGTCAAACCCGGTAGTACTCTGGTTTGGTCTGGAGTTGTCCTTTGGGTATGTTGAATCTTGTGCCTCTTAAGCTGGGCCCTGGGGTAAGGCAATTTCAGAACAAAGCAAATCACCAAGCACAACAACAACAACAACAAAGAAAAAATCAAATACATTCACATGTAAAAACAACTGACAACCCACACTCAAGACAGGCAAACATATCAAAGATATAAAGACAAAGCAAAAAACAAAAGAAAAAAAAAAAAAAAAAGCAGTGCCAGTCTTGGCTTAAGCCCACCAAGTAATCTCCAGGTTGTCCTCTGCTGTACCAAAGAGTCCTTTGTGTATTGTGCAGGCAGAGCCGGTCACTTGGGACTACAGATTTAGATGCGTGGGGCTGAGGAGTCTGGGTGATAGTTTCTACAAAGTCAGTGCAGTTTCTGCCCTTGCCTGCACCTATGCACACTGAGAGTAGCACCACCAGCCCTGTGTCCAGTTCTCCTGAGTCTTAGGGCACTTCTTCCGTGTGTGGCGGGCGGGAGATTTCTGAGCTGCTGAAAGCCCAGAGCTGCGTCTGCCACCTGCTGCTGATCCCTGGGGGTGCCTCCACAGTTGTAATTGCCCAGAAAGGATGGGGCCTGGGGATGAAGGGGTCTTCTCTGTCCCAGCCCAGCCGTGTCACACTCCTCCCGCAGGCCAGAAAAGGTGGTGGCTGGGGGTGGAGAAGTCTCTTCTCTCCTAGCCCAGCAAAAATCACAGTCTTCCCAGCCTCTTTCCTGGGTCAGAGCTGCATGCCCGGTCTTCCCAGAGCCTGAGCAGTAAGGCTCCTCTGTAATCTGACACTTCTCCTTAGTTCAGGTGCCAGATTAAATCTCTGGAAGGGCGGGGGTAGGATTGGAAGAGTGGGGGAGGGACCCAGGTATGGAGTTTGTGTCCTTTGTCTGACCTAGGGCCCAACTGGCTGCCCCGTTGTCGGGACAGAACAGCTGTGGGACGCAGGGAAAGAGCCCACCTCCTGGCTTTTGTGTTCTCGGTTCCATCCTGGGATCCCCTGCATCTCTGAAGCTGTGGATGCCAGCAGCGTTTCCACCGCCACAGATGTAGGCCGCATCTCCACTCCGCTCCTTTCCCTCTTCCCCTGCTCGCCCAATTTGCCCACCTTCAAATAATCCTTGCACGAGTCTCTTAGCTGTTCTGCGTGATGAGCAGAGAGTCCTTTAATGGGTTATAGATGTCCCGTTTGTGATAAGATCCGGAGGAAAACTCAAAAAGTGTGCCCCGCTGCTGCCATTCCTATGACGTCACTTGCAATTTTTTTTTTTTAACCTTTTAAATCACAATTACTTTTGCACCAACCTAATCGAGAAGCTCTGTCTTCAACAAGTGTCACACAGGTTTCTCATCTTCAATAACATTCTACTAGTATTTTTGTACTCAGGGCTACATACCCTATACATGCAGAAAAGATTCCTGGTTTCCGAGATGAAGGGTAATGTGTCTGTCTGCAGTCTTATCTTTCCAATCTCTTTTGTCCTGACCTCTGCCTTCTGAGCATCTAGCACAACCTTCCTTGTCTGGTGTGTGGACGGAAGGAAAGCCTTCATATGTACGGCCTGTAGTTAGTCAGTCTTTCCAGCAGGAGGAGGTGATGATTAAGCTGGCATCAGGCTTGCTTTTTGACTTATTCAACACTAAAAGGACTTGACCAGCAACAAAAAGATGTCAGAAGTTGTAAGTGATGAGAAAAATTGAGAAAGCAATTTTGCTTCTATTGATATTAGTCTTATTAAGAAAATGAATTGAATGGAAAAGCCTATTACACAAATTTCAGTGTGTTGAAGTAAAACACACACCAACACAAAACAAAAACTGAATTTAGATAGGGAAATATGAGTTCTGGTCCTACTCTTGCCAACCACAAGCTAGAAGTTTTGGGTTATTGAACTTTCCTAGAACACAGTTTCCTTATGAGTAAAATTAGAGTATTGGGACAGATGTTCTGAAAGACCTCTTGTGACTCTATAATTGGTGTGTAAGATAAACAAAAGCCACCATCCCTGGGGGACAGTGTTCCAAGAGATGATCATGAACCTCTCACTGTAAATCAATGTTATCGTTTTTTTTGTTTTGTTTGTTTGTTTGTTTAAAAATGGTCTAATTCTACCTAGAGGATTTTAAGATGAATAGAAGTGAAATATGCAGAGGCTTTTCACACCAGAGGAAGGCAACAGTGGATTCTAAGTGATTATAAAAATCTAGATAACTAAACAAAGAAACTTAGCAAAAAAAAAAGCAAGCAAAAAAATGAAAATTCAAATCTCAAAGAATTATTAACAAAACTTGGAAGTCTTCCAGGAAATTATTACTTTTTTAACACTGGACATTTTTCTTTATAATAGATAATATAGACTTCCATTTCTGGACTTGGTGGAGTAATTAGTACCAGAGTTTTCTTCCTACTGTAAATAGCTGAAAATCTCAGCAACATACATGAAACACTGCTGGAAGACATGGGCTAATAGGCCCTGCACGAGTGTGATCCATGAGAGAAGGGAAACAGACAAGCTGAGCCCAACATCATCCTGACTTTCACTTGGAAGCAATTTTTGGACCATGATGTAGAACGCAAGCGGAGCATGCAGGGTGCTTCCACTGAATTGAAGGTGTAGGGTTTGGAGTTTTGAGGAAGCTGAAGTGGCTGGAATTTGTGGAGCAGAATAGTAGAGAAAAGAGAGTATTGAATAAAACCTCCATCAAATATAAATAGGATCTCCTTGAATTAGTTGCTGAATACTAAACTATGCATTTGTGAAACCCTAATGAATCCAAATAAAGAACAAGAAGGGTACTGTAGATGAAAAAAAATTGCCAGAGTTAACACTAGGCAGAGACATTTGAGTTCTCGTCAGCCAGAATGGAGAGACTTTGTTGAATTCCTGGACATTCATAGGGAATTCAGATGATCAGGCATTAGTATTATGGCTAAGCTAGCCCTAGAATAAATGTTACTCTAGACCTTTCCTAACAAAGTTTAAAGAAAAACCTCAAAATTATCTAACTGATCTTCACACGTGACGTAATTTGGAGTAACTTAATGAAATAACACAACAAATTTTAAACGAGACAAAAAATCTAGATAATTAACAATGTCATATCCAGTATCCAAAATCCAGTCAAAGTAATTATACATACAAAGAAGCAGTGAAGTGTAACCCATAAATAGAATAAAAACCATCAATAGTAACAGGACAAGAAATGATAGAAGTAATAGGATTCATAGACAAGAGCTTTAACATAGGCATTATCAACACACTCAAGAATTTAAAGAAATTTAAAGGAAAACATTAACACAATGAAGAAGAAAGTTATATATACATATATATATATATGTATACATATATAAAGATTGAATGCAAATCTGGAGCTGAAAAATGTAATATCTAAAATGAAAAAATTCACTGGATGGGATTAACAGTAGATGAGAAATAGGAAAAAGATCAGGAGAAAGGAAGTCTTAGCGGTGGAAACTACTCCAAATACAGCATATAGAATAAAAAGATACAAAAAATTAACAGTGCCTCATTAAAGAAGGCTAAAACAAAAAACAAATGAAATAACAAATATCTAATTTGAGCCCCAGAGGTAACAGGGGAAGGAAAAATTATTTCAAAAAATAATGTCCAAAGATTTCCCACATTTGAAGTAAATGAAATACACATATCCAATAAACACAAGTTCTCCAAAAGATTAAAAATTAGACAACACTAAGGAATATTACAATCAAATTGCTGGATAATCAATGATAAGATACAATCTTCAAAGCAGCCAGAGCAAAAAAAGACACATTACATACGAGGGAAAAATAAGATAGCCATATAAAGGTCTCATGAAAGACAATGCAAGCCAAGGATTTTCAAAAATTGCTAAATGCATCAACTCACAGATTCAAGAAGCTCAGTGAAACTCAAATGGGAGAAATACACATAAAAAGAAAAGACCCATCATAGTCAAACTGCTAGAAACCAATGATGAAGAGAAAACAGGTGGTAAACAGTCTGTGAGAAGGGACAGTGACGTGAGAGAGGTTTAGATTCCAAGTCCATTAACATGATGAAAAATTGTCGAGGCCTTGGTTAAGGTAACCTTGATCAGACTGTCACCAAAAAACATTTAGGCATAATTCAATTCACCATCATTTGGTCTGAGAATTCCCAGTACTCGTGATGTTAATACTATTAGGTCGGTGCAAAAGTAATTGCGGTTTTTGCAATTCTTAACCTTTTGAACCACAATTACTTTTGCGCCAATCTAATACTTGAGCTACAAATTGTATTTTATGCTCTGTTCTGCTAATGTGTTTCATGGTTTTAAAATAGCTTCTAGTTATTTCACTCTAAAAGGATTCTATATCATCATTGTGACCTATGTCTTAAGTCCTATGAAAGGTATCATTTCTATTATACCTGACGCATATAAATGTATAAACTCTTCTCCACAACACGTATATATGGCACTCCAGTGCTGTGTATAAACCACATGATCTTGTGAATCCAGCAGAACAATGTGAACGCTGGTGATATTGATACTCTCCACAGTGACAGCACGACCGCTTATATGACCAGAAAGTCTTTCTCTGCATTATTTGTATATCCATTATTTGTAAATCCTTTAGTCCTAGAAAATCAGTCTCGGCTCATATTTCATTATTTAAAATGTTATTTTTACTCAGAGATTCAAAATTCAAGAACATATTTTAAAAGATATGTTTTTAGTCTATACATACTTATAAAAGTTTTATATTGTTTTGTAGATTCATAAATTCTAAGATTGTCTTAGATGGAGTAGATGTATAAGGATAAACCAATTATCTGAGGATTGATTGTCAAATCTCTATCCATCTATCTACCTACCTATCTACCTATCTACCTATCATCTGTCTGACCATCTATCCCTATGCATAACTATATAAATACTTGTTATAGCATTAGCTTAAATCAGTATCAAACAAGATAAAAGAAGAAGAATTAAAAGCTCGTTGATTCCTTTTCTATTTATACTTCTGTTTTAAGGATAATTATACATGTATATAACTCAAAACTAGTTTCTTAGTTAAAGCCCTTATGTTTTTAATTGCATGAGTTTTTATTTTTTTATTTTTTGAATTTCACATCAAAGGTTCTGAAATAGAACACATTTTAAGGCCCATGTCTTCATTAATTAATATATTCCATATTTTTTTCTCTACTCGTTCTAGTCGTGTCTAAGAGAGGTATGTTGAAATCACCCATTATGATGTGTTTTGTGTCAATTACTTTTTATTACTCATAATTTCTGCTTTATACATTTTGATGTTATGTTGTTTGATCCACAAAGCTGGATGGATATAATATCTTCTTGGTAGTTTGTAACTTTTTATCAACATAAAATATTCTTTTTATTTAGTTAACACTATTGGTTTGAATCCTCTGTTGTATTTGTTACCTCTTAACATTTTTTTTCTTTTGAGAATTTTCCTGATATATCTATTTCTTTATATTCAAACTTTTGATGTTGTTTTGTACTAGATATGTTTCTTATAAATAGCATATAGATGAGTTCCATTCCTTAAAAGGAGTCCTTATTCATTCATATCTGTTGTGATTACTAGTGTTTTAATGTTATTCTTACCATCATCTTTTATGCTTTTGATTTTTCATGCTCATTGGCTTCTTTTTGACACATTTCCTAGTATTTGCTAATTGGACTTTTTTGTGCGTCTTTCTTGACTTTGCCTTTAGTGACTTAGAAAGTGTCATTTGTTGTGATCTGGGGTACTTAGAAAGTTTGTCTTTCTAGTTCCCCTTCTTTAAAAAACTTCTTCCCTCACTCCATGTGAGGCTCTCATTCACTATGTCCACAGCTCCACCATCACAGAAACGAGCAGGGGACTACTTGGCTAGTCAGGGCAACTCACTTGTCTAGCCATAAGCATTGAATCAGGAATGAGCCCAGCCCTGATCAAATTTACCCGGGAATCAAGATGACTATACCCTTCACAATAAGACACAACCTCTGGTATGTTTCTATTCCCTTCTCCTTTCACTAAAGCCACCTATTTTGTTGAAATCATTCTGAATTTTATTTTTGAGGATTTTATATTATAGTTATTTCATTATATTTCGACAATTCTTTATCAAGCTTTATGTCCATATTAACATTTCTTTATACTTATGTATAAGTTTCTTTGCTCAATACTATTTCTTGAATCTCATGTCTTCCTAGTTTTTAAAATAATTTATTTGTAGAAATATGTCTTGGAGTTTTTCAGAAAGATGGAGCAGGAAAGTTTCTGAATACTTAGTTGAATAAAAATTTTTCATTTGTTCACATTTCAATAATGATTTATTTGCATTTGTATGAAATTTCATATAAATTTTTAGGTTCAAAGTCCCTTTCCTTTAGAACTCTACAGAAATTATTCCATTATCTTTTTTCATTCCAAGAAGATGAAAAGTATAAACCATTCAAAGTCTTGATTATTTAGGACTTTTTTTTAAAAAAAAAAATAAATGTATTCCTGGAGCTGAGAAAACTTATCTGAATGCTCTTAAGTATTTCCTTTTTCATTATTCCTGCTTGGGACCAAATCTAAAGATTCTGTTGTTCCATGGCTCAAGCAAATTTCCTTTGCTGTTATTTTTTTCTTTTATTATGTTAGGAACTGTTTTAAAATTATTTTTAAATAATTCAAGTTACATATGAATACACACTTAGTGTGTTTAATTACAGTAGTAAGTACATAGAGTAAAAGCTTGGAGTCCCTTCATTGTTCCTTTAATTTCCCTATGGTCTGTGGAGATGTGCCTCCCATATCCCACTTCAAAGAAGATCTTGTTGCCCAAGTAGTCCACAAGCAGCCTCTAGCTTCTAGGTTTGGCTCAGTGGCAGAGAGCAACCTCACTCAAAGTCATGACTTCCTAAGATGACTTCCAATTAATGACTTGTTGAATTGGGGATACAAGTGCCCAGCCATGTCTGCCAGTGTGATTTGTAATCTCTGAAGACCAATATGCTGCAGAAGTTCCCATGGCATTGTCCAAGGCTTTGTTCGGACCTCATCACAGTGTAATTTCTCCCTCTGCCCACTCCTGTTTCCTCTCCCTGAGATAATTCCTAAAATATACGCTGCCTATCAAACTCTGGCTTAGCATCTGCTTGAAGAGAACTCAACTTAGAAGAGTTGGTGGCAGAAGATGTGTATGAGAAAGCTGGTGATACACTGGGGTTTTAGAGATAGATAATTTGCTGCCACCTTGCACTGAAGACCCCATCGCTGGTTGTAGGAGGAGCACAGATAGCCCCTGGCACAAGGTGCAATTGTTAAAACTCTCAGGGATGGTGAACTGGAATGGTGTATTGTGGAAGGGCATATAGGGTGATTTATCAGGCACTTGAGTAATATAAGAGAAATAGTAATTCTAAAAAAATGGGATTGGATGGCTAGTGCTGAAAGCCCCTAGATTAATGCTTCTCAAAGCACAGTGTCTACTGGGAACTTGTGAAAAATACAAATTCTGGGGCCCCACCAGAGACCCACAGAATCAGAAACTCTGGCGATTGGGTCCAGCAATCTGACTTTTAACAAGCCCACCATGTTATTCTGATGCTAAAATTTTATAACCACTCTCATAAAAAAAGATAAGGAAAAGCTACAGATACTAACAGGCAATTGGAAGTCAAGTGTGAAAGCCAGAGGGTCTCTCTCTAAGTTTACAAAAAGGCTCCTATCTCTGGAGAGAAGGGAGTGGACCAGACCCAGGAAGAGATAAGTGGCTGAGCTCCAGAGAATGTTTAACTCCCAACAAAGGCAGGTCTCTTATGCCACGGTCAATGCCTTGGGGTAGGGACATCTGAACAGATTTTGAGCCCCTAGAATTCTCTGGTTTTGCAGCAGTAGCTTACCCCATCATATTAAAATTAGTATTTCTCTCTTGCCTTAGGAAAATTCAGAGGCCTCTCCCAGGCAAGACAACATGTAGTTCCCTCACGATCTACTTCCACATCCTTTCCTGGTCACTAGGTCTGTATCTTGAGTTCTATCATCCACAGCCAGGAATATGCTGGGCCTGATAAGAGAGGAAAAGGAATATACCCTCGGAGGATCTGTAAATCTAGCCAGGAGCTGCTGCTCTGAGGCTGGGTCTGAGAGTGCTTGATCAGGGGGCAGGGACATAAGACTGAATAATGGAGTTTATTGATTTGAGAGCATACACCTGCGATACAGGATTTAATGCCCTGGCAAAGTCTCCTAGAGATGGTATGGACTTGCTACTAGGATGGCTTCTAGAGGCATAGAAAAGTGATGGCTCATATATATATATGAACTTTAAATGCCAGAATTCCTGTGGGAAATAGTGGAGGAAGGAATTGAAAGGCCCAGGGAAGTGGGCACACTGAAGTGGCTGTAGTATGTGAGGCCAGAAGGCATACTGGATCATCATGTTTCACAGGTGCACCCAGAGGACATACCGCTCACCAAGACCACAGAGAACATGCTAGTGACAGGGTACCAGCACCGCTAAAATTGTTCAGTGGAGTCTCTCCTCTATAAACTGGGACTGATGGGAGGAGACACTACTGTAGAACTAGGGTGATAGGAACCCAAAACAATAAAGGCCGTGTGGCAGCACTTAATGGCTAAAAGCCAGGTGGATGTAATTATTGTAATGAGCCGAAGGATTGGAATTATAGCCAAGAGGATCTGACCTGAAGAGGGTTGTGTAGATAGTTAATGGAACAAGTGACCGTAGGGGCAAAATAAATGAAGTCTACATAGGTACTGTTCAATGTGTACCATCAAACAAATTGAGGATAAATGACCAGAAGGCTGAGAGCAATTGCTGTGATGAAAAGCTGTGATGCTTTGCCGGAATCCAGATCTGAGACAGTTTTTAAACTTGGAGCAGGCACACTAACTGAAGAGGAGATTGGAGCCATAGGAAGAAGGCTCCTGCTACAGCTGTGACAGTTATCACAGTAATAATTCCCCCAGTCCTTATTCAAAGGCTATTTTCTCAAGTAAGTGCACTCTTGAGAAAGAGGAGTTGTTGTGGGCATAATAGTAGTCTTTCCAAAGAGGTCCAGGTCCTAATCCCTGGAACCTGTGACGCTTATGTAACATGTCAGGGAGATTTAAGGTTGCAGATGGAATTAAGGTTTCTAATCAGTTCATTTCAAATGTGGAAGAGTGAGAAGAGACAGGGTGTCAGAGTGACGCAATGTGAGGAAGACTTGACCAGCTATTGCTGGCTTTGAAGATGGAGGGGGGACCATGAGATGGGGGATGGGCAGTCAGTACAAGCTGGGAAAGGTAAGGAAATGGATTTCAGAAGGAATGTGAACCTTGATTTTAGTCCAGTGAGACTCATTTTAGGCTTCAATTGCCAGAACTGTAAGATAGTACATTTTTGTTGTTTAAGCCATCAAGTTTGTACTAATTTGTTACAGACTCAATAGGAAACGTACAAGAGATAGAATACATATACTAATACTCATCCATTTAATATCCAAGTCTGGCCACTAAAGGAGCCAGATGGATCCTAGAGGATCCCAGCAGACTACGGCAAACTCAACCAAGTAGTAGCCCCATTTGCTGCTGCTGTGTCAAATGTAAATCTGCTAGCGTCTACATATGGTCTTGGTAGGTGGAATGTGACCCTTGAGTTGGCAAATGCATTCTTTCTGTTTCAATCAGAAAAAAAAAAAAAACCTTCACACGAAATGCGCACAATATATATTTGCAGTTTTTTCCAGGACTATGTTAAATCTATGACCTTTTATCACAACATAGTCTATCATAATATAGTCTGAAGAGATCTGGACCATGTGAGTATCCCTCAGAATAACACACTGATCCACTACATCCAAGATACTTCTCATAGGGTCAGAGGAGCAAAAAGTGGTTAGCACACGGAGGCTTTGGAAAGACACCTATGTGCCTGATGGAGGAAGATAAACCCTACAAAGATTCAAGAATCTATCACCTTGAAAAAAAAATTCCAGAAGTTCAGTAGTCATGGGAGTGCCAGGAATCCCTTCAAAATGAAAGACAAATTATTGCATCTTGCAACTTCGTGAAGACGGAAATACAATGCCTGGTAGGCCTCTTTGGGTTTTGGAAGCAACATATTCTGCATCTGAAAATACTTCTCCAATCGATATACTGGGCAAAACAGAAGACTACCATAATAGAGTGGGGTACAGAGCAAGAAAGAGTTCTGTAGCAGGTCTCTGACGCAATGTAAGCAGACCTGCTGCTTGGCCCAAATGACCCAGCAGACTATTATATTAGAGGCATAAGTGGTGGGAAATGATGCTGTGTAGTGTTTATGACAAATGACCAAAATGAAACCAAAATGCAGGCCCTCAGGACTGTGTAGCCAGATTATGCCCCCATTGGCAGATAATTATATGTTTTTGAAAAACAACTCCTGCTGTGCTACCAGGCTGTGGTAGAGAAATTAAATGGGCCACACTATCTACATTCCCTTGCTCACTCCCAAGGCCCCTCCACATTAGCTGTTTATCTTATTAACAGTAGGGAGAGAGTGGGATATGTGCTCAGGCTTCCATCTTCCCAACATGAGTGACTATTGTTTCTTTCACTACCACTTTCCTTGTCTTTTCTCTATTTCCTCTATTGAGAACTCTTATTAGACAGATATTGTGTCTCCTGAAGCTATATTATAATTTATTGCTTTAGGGTTGGAAAATATCCTCAGATTTAATCCTCCAGGCTACTGATTAAAGTTTTCAGCTATGTATGTTTTATTATTTGGAACTTCTATTAAGTTGTTCATGTTTTAGAAATTATAGCTTTATTTTCCAAAAACTCTTTTATATTCTCTTTAAAAAGATTTTTATTGAATTATAGCTAATAAACAATATTATATTAGTTTCAGGTGTACACCATATTCAACATTTATATCTCTAAAGAAGTGATCATGTAAGTTGATTAACCACCTGACATCATACCATGCTATCACAATATTATTGATTATATTCCCGTGACTGTACATTACATCCCCTTGATTTATTTGTTTTATATTTAGAAATTTGTACCTCTTATTCCATTCACCTTTTCCCCCTTTTAAATTTTTCAGTTACAGCTGACATTCAATACTATTTTATATTAATTTCAGGTGTACAGCATAGTGGTTAGACATTTATATAATTTAAGAAGTGATCCCCTTGAGTATCTAGTACCCACTTGGCACTATACATAGTTATTATCATATTATTTTTTGACTATATTTATTCCCTATGCTTTACTTTAAATCCTCATGACTATTTTGTAACTACCAATTTGTGTTTCTTAATCCCTTCATCTTTTTCACCCTGCCCCCCAACCACCTCCCATCTATCACCTCGACAAATCTAGTACCCATGTGACACCATACATAGTTATTACCATATTATTGACTATATGTCTTATGTTTTCTTTACTTCCCCATGACTATTTTGTAACTACCAATTTGTACTTCTTAATCCCTAACTCTTTTTCACCCATCCCAATACCCTTCCCATCTGGCAAACATAAAAATATTCTTTGTATCTATGAGTTTATTTGTGTTGTTCTTTAGATTCCACATATAAGCAAAATCACATTGCATCTGTCTTTCTCTGTCTGACATACTACACTCAGCACATTGCCCTCCAGGTCCATCCACGTCACCACAGATGGCAAGATGGCACCCATTCCCTTCCCTGGCTGAGCAATATCCCATCGTCTATATGTATTACCTCCTCTTTATCCATTCACCCACTGACGGACACCAGGCTGCCTCCACATCTTGGCCATTGGAAACATGCTGTGATGATCATATGGATGCACACATCCCTTTGGAGTGGCATTTTGGGTTTCTTCAGATAAATACCCAGAAGTGGAATTACTGGGTCCTTCTTCGTCTCTTGTTACAGCCTTTGTTTTAAGGTCCAGTTTATCTCGTATAAATACTGCTACCCAAGCCTTTTTTGTTTGTTTATTTCCATTTTCATGAAATATCTTTTTCCATCCCTTTATTTTTCAGTCTATGTGTGTCCTTCAATTTGAAATCAGTCTTCTGTAGGCAGCATATGTATGGGTCTTGTTTTCTTATCCATTCAGCCACCCGATCTTTTGATTGGAGAATTTAATTCATTTACATTAAAGTGTTTGTTGATAGATATGTAGTATTGCCTTTTATTTTTCATATTTTGGTCTTTTCTCCTCCTCCTCCTCCTCCTCTTCCTCCACCACTTCCTCCTCCTTTTTTTTCTCCAAGAAATCCCTTTAACATTTCTTGTAATACTGGTTTGGTGGTGATGAACTCCTTTAGCTTTCTCTTGTCTGGCAAACTCTTTACCTGTCTTTCAATTCTAAATGAGAACTTTGCTGGGTAGAACAATCTTGGTTGTAGGTCCTTAATTTTCATCACTTTGAATATTTCCTGCCAAGCCCTCCTGGCCTGAAGTTACTGTTGAGAAATCAGCTGACAGTCTTATGGAAGCACCCTTGTAGGTAACTAAATGCTTTTCTCTTGCTGCTTTTTAGATTCTTTTTTTTGTCTTTAACTTTGACATTTTAATTATGATGTGTCTTGGTGTGGGCCTCTTTGGGTTCATCTTGTTTGGGACTCTCTGCACTTTTTGGGCTTATATGTCTATTTTCTTTGCAGGTTAGGGAAGTTGTCCATCATTATTTCTTTAAGTAGGTTTTCAATTCCTTGTTCTCTCTCTCTCCTCCTTCTTGTACCCCTATGATGTGAATGTTGGTATGCTTGATGTTGTCATAGAGGCCCCTTAAACTATCCGTATTTTTTTTTAGATTCTTTTTTTTGCTGTTCTGCTACCTTATGTTCTAAATAGCTGATTCAGTCCTCTGCTTCATCTAATCTACTACTGATTACCTCTAACTTATTTCATTTCCTTTATTGTATTCTTTATTTCTGACTGTTTCTCTTTTAACTTTTCTATCTCTATTTTTATGTTTCCTATTTATTTTTTGAAGTTCTTCCTGAGACCATTGAGCATCCTTGTAACCAGTGTTTGGAACTCTGCATCTGGTAGATTGCTTTTCTCCATTTTGTTTAGTTCTTTTTCTGGAACTTTGTTCATTCTTTTGTTTGCAACATGTTTCTTTGTCTCCCCATTTTGGCTGCATCCCTGTGTTTATTTCTATGTATTAGGTAGAGCTGCTGTGTCTCCTGGTCTTAGTAGAGTGCCTTATGTAGTAGGTGTCATGTGGTACCCAGTGGTACAGTCTCCTGGATCACCAGAGCTGAGTGTTCCAGGTGTGTCTTTTATGTGTGTTGTATATGCCCTCCTATTGTATTTGAGCTTTGATTACTGTTTGCATGTCAATAGGAGGGTTGACTCTTGGGCTCATTGGTTGTGAGGACTGGCCATGACTACAGTAGAACAGCTATTGTGCAGGGGCTGACCCTACAGAGAAGGATTTGCTTTAGCAGGGCTTTGGTGCCTGCCCAGTCTACCCTTTGGCTATGTCATTCTTGGAGACAGCTGGGTGGTGCTCTGGCTCTGTCCAAAGCTAGCCACCAGGTGTGCCAGCCCCAGGACCTGCTGAGAGGGGACCTGCCACAGGCCAAGTTCATCCGCAGACTGTGCTCTGCTCAGGGCCACCTGGCATGAGCCACAAATCAATCTGCAGTTGGCCACCACCTGTGCTGGGATTAGAGGTGTCTTGAGAGGCCAAACAGTGAACTGAGGCTGGATGTTGCTAGTGCTGAGCTTAGGGCTTCTCAGCTAGAGGTACATAGGACATGCCAAAGCCAGATGCTGCTTGTTTGGGTTTTGTGATCCTTTGAGAATTTTCAGGAAAGTCCACAGCTTAAGCCAAGACAGGGTGTTTGTATGTAAAAGCCACTGGAAGCAGCTTGGGTGGGCTGGTTTTAGGTAATCACTGGGATGGTACTAATGAACTGTGTTAGCCAGGTTGATGGAAACTCAGATATGGTGGCTGCCTGCATCTGCATACTGGGAAGGGGGAGAACTCAACGAAGAAACAATGATGTCTGCCAGCTCCTTTGTCCGGGAGAAAGCTGCCCCTCCAGCCCTCGTCCTGAAGCCAGACAATTCAGTTACTCCCAGTATGTCCCAGGCACCTTTTGAGCTGCTGCCCCAGCTCTGGAGCTCAGAGCAAGTGGGTTCATCAGTGAGGAAGTCCATGTGTGGGCCCTTTAAGAGGATTGCCTGGTACTGCAACCACTCCAGTCTTTGCTGGTTTTCAAGCCATCTCCATGACACTAGAATCCTGTGCTGAGGATCCTGTTGTGGGGCTGGGATTCCTTGCTCCTTCTGTGAGGACCTCTGCAGACGAGATATCTGGCCCAATTTTTAATGGTCACATGCAGGTGTGGGATTTGTCTGTTCCATGTCTCCACCCCTCCTCCCAGTCTCAAGGTGCTTCTGTATATCCTTAAGTTGTAGGGCTTTGGTTTTGCTAGACTTTAGACAATTCTCAATGATAGTTGTTCTGTAGTTTAGTTATAATTTTGATGTGGTTTTGAGAGGAGGTAAGCGCAGCATTTACCTACTCTGCCACTTCGACTGGAAATATTTTTATATTATTAACTGCTCTTTTTGTTCACAACAGCCAGTGCTTGTTTTTCAGAAATACTGTCCTTTGAAATAACTCTGTGGATATGAATTTAATCTTTTTGAAAGTTTTCTTGTGTTTCTTGCATAACGTCTTTGTATTCTGGGATCAGTAATTTTGTTTGTTCACATGTATAGTTCTAAAGAAGCTGTGGTTCTTTTCTCAAATGTGTTTTGATTTTGGTTGTTCATTCCTGTTTATGGCAGGATTAAGTTGACTAGTACAAGTAACCAATATGTATCTCTTCAGCAACAGTCAACTCTAGTTTCTTCTTTCCTGAATGGGTATATATGTTTCAGGATGCCAGAAGGTGGGTTAACTAAGGAGCTCTGTGATAAATGCCCATGCATAGAATTCCTTCCATTCACCTGGATACTGGGAAGGCAGACTCACTGGGGACTGCTTCAGTTAGAAAAGTATTTCTTTGCGTGGAATGCTTTATGCCATAAATAATACTAATTAGTGTGTTTATTCAACAGAGTATTATTTTATCTTTAACTGAAGTAAGTAGCCACTTCTGGAATCCCAACATTTATACTGAAAATTATAACAATAAGGTTATTTTTGGTGGTACATGTAAAGTAGCATCATATGAACAACATTCCAGTTCAATGGAAAGCTTATTTTAAGTCTTTCAATATATTCAGACTAAAAGAATAGTTATAAGTACAGCTGTGGATGAAAACAATTGCCCTCATTTTGAAATAAATTTTAGAAAATCAGAGTAGAAAACTTTTATTTGTACTTTTTTTTCTATGAAGGGGAGAGCACAAAAAAATCATGATGTTCAAGCCATGCTAAATCACACATGCGTGCATGCATGCACACACACATACAATTTGTGCTGTTCTTGGATATCTATGAAATTAATTGAATTTAATTAAAATTAAAGTTTATTGGGATGACATGTGTTAGTAAAGTTACATAGGTTTCAGGTGTAGAATTCTGTAATACGTCATCTATATATCATATTGTATTTTCACCACCCAGAGTCAGTTCTCCTTCCCTCACACTATATTTGATCCTTTTTACCCTCATCTACCATCCCTCTCCCGCCCACCCACTGGTAACCACTAAACTACTGTCTGTGTCTATAAGTTTTTGTTTAGTCATGTGTTTGTCTTGTTCCTTTGTTGTTCTCAGTTTTATGTACCACATACCAGTGAAATCATATGGTTCTCGATTTTTTCTGTCTGACTTATTTCGCTTAGCATTATAATCTCAAGATGAAACAGTGCCATTTGCTACAACATGGATGGATCTTGAGATTATAATTGAATTTTTATAATAGTTCTTGTCCTTTACTTGTTCTAGTGGGCTCTCTTCTTTGTAGCATCATACATTAATTAAGACAGTACATACCTTTACATTTTATAAAAAGCTTTGGCCTTACTTCACTGCAAGTTAAATTTTCTGTACCAATACCACATTTAATACATCATTGATTCAGATTCATGCTGATATGATTTGGTGAGAAGAAGCATAATGGTGAATTCTGAAGGAGGATGCTGAAGTTAACCAGGGGCCAACTCAAGGAGATGTGAACATTTCTCCCATCTCTTGGGCACTTTCAAATTCTACATACTTTTTTGTTCTAAACAAGATATGAAGGGACACAGGGTCATGACTCTTCATTGTCTGCTTTCCCACCTTCTTTTTGTCCTGTACCCACAGGGGAAATATTTCTCAACTCTATAGCATCCTAAAAATGACAGCAGGCTCAGGTCTGCCTGTCTGCCAGGGGACTCCCATGAGAACCCACAGCCAGTTTTTCTTTGTCTTTTCAAAGTCCACAATCATTTTAAGATTGAATCACTCCAGAGGCACCAAAGCCAGACATATTGCATGCAGCTCAGCTGTTCCTAGATGCTTATAGGATAAGAGAGAAAAACAGCAAAATTAAATGCTAATGGATTAGTATGAGCAAACATACCAGACTCCTATTGCTAGTAAAAGTTGCAGCACCAATTATATCATCACTGAAAATCTTTAAAAAATAAAAATGCTGAAAGGTACTTAGTCTTCTTCCATGGATCAAGGTATGAGGTCATTATCTTTGCTTCCTGCTTCTCGTTCAAGATTAGAGAAATAGCATCACATCATCATCAACATCATCATCATCATCAGTTTTGATTTATCTGAATAGCCTGCTGAAATAGACCTCTGGGAGCATTTACATATCCAATTACTACAGAATGATTATTCATAGCCTTAAAGCTGCCTTGCACATAAAAATGCCTGACCTAGCTGAAAGTTCTCAATAATAACACTTTACACTTGCATAGTGCTCTTAACATTTCAAAAGGTTTTCATATCCGTTTTCTTAATTTGAGCCTCAAAACAACCCAGTTTGATAAGTGGGTCACAAGTATTATTATCTCCCTTTTACAGATGAGGACTTAGAAGATCTATTAATGACTTATCTGAAGCCAGCCAATCAGTCAGTCTTAGAACTTAGATTGCATCGTAGGTGTTACTTCCTGGGTGCAGTGAAATAACACAGTCTCCCTTTCCTTGATTTGCGGAGGCCAATATCTTTGGAGAGCAGTGAAAATAATCTCAAAGTCATGATTTTACTTCTGAGAAGGTGTTGTGGTTTGCCATTTCTGTTCTGAGGTCTTTACAAAGCCTTGATGGGGGGTGGGGAGATGGAGATTTGAGGGCACATCAGGAGGCTTGAACTCACTAAGGTTGATTCTGGTTGTGTTTCCTTTCAAAGACTATCTTGAAAACAGACTAGTTTCAGGGGCGAAGTTCACACTTTGCCGAGATTTCCCTCATAAAGAGTATATGGTAATTAGTACCTCAGGGACTCTGTGTTCTTTGTAGGTGCTATAGACTGAATTCATATGTTGAAACCTAATCCCTGATGTGGTGGGTATTTGCATAGGGTCTTTGAGAGGTGATTAGGTCTTGATAGTGGAGCCCTTGTGAATAGGATTAGTGCCCTGACAAAAGAGGCCTCAGAGAGCTTGCCCCTTCTGTCATGTGAGGTCACAGCAAAAAGGCACCTTCTACGAGCCAGGAAACGGGCTCTCACAAGACACCAAATCTGCCTGTGTCTTCACCTTGGACTTCTCAGCCTCCAGAACTGTGAACAATAAATTTCTGTTCTTTATAAGCCACCCAATCTATGGTATTTCATGATAGCAGCTAGAATGGATGGAGACAGGTAGGTACGTATGTGGTTAAAAATATTTTTTAGAATGGTCATTGTAGTTATCTCCCCAGTATCCATTCTGCTTTCTCTTACTATCAACTTTTCCTTCAGGCATCCACATCTTCCCCAGGAAGCCATGTACTCTAGGAGCCCTGGTTTGTGTCTGTTATACTGGCATAATTATTAATATATTCTCTATCACTCTCTAAAGTATCTTGGTTTGGACAACAAAATCAGTCACCCTAATTTTGGAGGACATAAACTCTACTCCTGCTTTAGGGATGGGGCATGTTTTATGACTAAGGTCTTAGCTGGTTCATGAAATTTCGTACTTTGTCAACCATTTTGATTCAGGGATGAGCATGGGAGAGAATGTGGACAAGGAAATGTATACTGGGGGTTCACAAGAAAGTAGATTGCTTGCTATTTTTAGGTAGCCTGCATTAACCCTCTGTAGATTGGGGGGATAGCGGGAAAGGCATGTATCTCTGAGAACTGCTGGCAAGTGTTATGTACCTAAAAGTGGGATACAAATGGAAAGTGAAGCTGAGAAAGTAGAAGGCAGCATTCATCAGGATAGGCTGGATTATGCTGAAGTGACAAACAACCCCCAAATCTTTATTGCTTAACAAAATAAAGTTTATTTCTCACTATCCCTGTCCAGTGAGTGTTGTCAGGGGGCTTTGTTCCAAATAGTCATTCAGAGACTTGGGCTTTTTCAGGTTCCACCATCTTTTGATGCTGCAGTCGTAAGTTTTAGACTTCACTGAGGCAGGGGAAGGAAGCATTTCTATAGTTATTTTGGCCCCGAAATATCATAGTCCATTGTCTTAAACAGTGCTGTCTAACAGAAATATAATGTGACCCACATGTGTAATTATTTTGACTAACTTTATTGTTGTTGTTGTTGTTATGCCAAATTTGGAGGTAATACTTGTTTGCTAAGATTTGTTTTCCGTGCTTTAAATTAGGGTATACTTTACATACAGTAAAATTTACCCTTTCTAATGTACAGTTCTGTGAGTAGACAAACTTTGTAATTGCCATTTCAAACAAGTTTTACAATTCCATGTCTCCCCAAACTTACTCTGTGCCCTTTGTATTCAACACCCCGACCCCCCTGCCCCCCACCTCCTGCCCTCTGCGTCTGGCAACCACTGATCTGTTTTCTGACCCTGTGGTTGTGCCTTTCAAGGATGTCATGCGAGTGGACTCAGAATAGGTCATTTTTTGAGTCTAGCTTCTTTCACTCAGCATAATGTATTTGAGATTCACCCATGCTGTGGTGTGTATCAGTAGTTTCTTCCTTTTTGTTGCTGAGTATAGATGTACTACAGTTTGTTTATTCACTGCCCAGATCAGGGACATTTGGGTTGTTCCCAGTTTTTGGTGACTAACAAAGCCAATGTAAACATTCATGTACAGGTTTTTGTGTGAACATAGCTTTTCATTTCCCTTGGGTAAATATTTAGGAGTGTGGTGGCTCCATCATATGGTAACTTCATGTTTAACTTTTAAGAAATTGCCAAGCTGTTTTCCAAAGTGTCTGCACCAATTTACATTAACACCAGCAATATATGTGAGAGTTCCAGCTGCTGCACATCCTTTCCATTGCTTGATATTGCCAGTTTTTTTTTTTTTTAAAACCATTCTCGTTCATGTGTAGTGGACATATGTAAACCTAATTTTTCAGTAGCCACATTTTAAAAATGAATGATGATAAAGTTTGTTGTACTAATATTTTATGTTCAAACACTATGTTCAAAATACTATCATTTTAACAGGTAATATAAAAAATTAATGAGCTATTTTGCATTCTCTTGTGTGTACTAAGTCTTTGAAATATGATGTATATTTTATACTTGTAATACATCTCCATTTGGACTAATCACCTTTCAAGAGCTCAGTAGCCACATGTGGACAGTGGCTACTGTAGTGGACAGTGCAGGTCATTATCTGGTTACATGGTCCCATCTGTCAGAGGGCTGAGAAAATATGACATCCCATGCATTCAGGAAATGCTGGTGAGCACTGGCAATGTCTGTCACAAGGAAGAGTAGAGAGAAAGAAAGAATTTGGCTTCTTTCTGACATCATTAAAGTACTAAATTGAATCCAATTAGAAGGTTTTCTAAGGTTAGTCTTAGATTCTAGTCATGATGGACAGTAAATGCCATGTATAGTTTAAGCCAATTTGATATAGCTGATTCTGTTATTTTAAAATTTCTCCAATATGATTTTGCATTGTGCTATTAAATATGTATTATATGTAGAAGAATGAGAAAATATAGATAAGCTAAAAAGAGAAATTAAAATCACTTGGACTCTCAGAGATAATGTTTTGGTGTATGTCCTTTGAGATATGTGTTTATGGATATGTGTGTAAATGTATGAAGGTACATGTGTGTAAGCAAAATCATGGGAACATTGTATTATTATCTTATAACCTATGTTTTTCACCCAACAATATTTTAAAAATATCTTTCCATATAAATAAATATATGTTTAAGATATTTTTAATCTCTGTATAATATTCCTTTCTATGGAGGAATCACAATTTATTCAACATATTCTGTATTATATGTTGTTCAGAATATTTCTTTGTTTAAATTGAAGTGGGGCAAACGTGGTGTCTATTTTAGAATACCTTCTTAAGCAAAAACAAAGAGTATTTGGAAATTCTGTTGCCTTTCTCTCTTACCTCTTCTTTTTATACCGGGTCTCCTCTCAGTTCTTTCAGTAGAAATAAATGCAAATGGTAATATACAGCTCAGAATGGTAACTGAGTGATGAGTAAAATAAAAACATGTTAATAGTTTCCTATAAAGTGTTCAGTAATTCTTTTCCTATTGCCATGACCGTGTTGTACTTATTACCAGTAACGATTAACTAGGTAGGCTATTCAAGGTGTTCTAGGTGTAACTAGAAGATAATTGGTGATACAGAGAACACAAATGAAGTTTTTTTAAAAAATCAAGAAGTTAGTGTGTAATGGTAAAGTGCAGGATGAATCAGGTCCAGTTCTATAGGACTTTTATTTCTAAAACAAAAAACAATATAATATGTGCAGGAAAGAAGTTGATTAAATGTGCTGAGATGATCTAGTTCCTTTCCTGGATTAGTTGCTGTGACTGGTAATGCATTTTCAGGGACCTCTGATGCTTGGCTTCCTGCTGTGTTGTTATGGTAAGCACAGGGTGATAGTAAAAATATTAGTAACTGACCAATGAGAAAAGGGGCACCGACCAATGAGAAAAGACTCCAGCCTGCCACCTGCCACGACTGCTATGACAAAACCTGTGTGAGGATTGGGTAGCTGTCCCAAGTGGGAAAGATAAAACAGGAAACAAAGAAAAAACTTGGGGTTTTTGTTTATTTTATCCCGGAAAAAGAGTTCTAGATCTAAACCCTTTTTTCTTGGTTTCATTCTTGCATGTCCTCCCAGTGACACTGCTGGGGAAACTATCATTTCCCACAAAAGCAAATGGTAAATAGCCACTCCCTTTCTGGAAAGCAATATCCAAACTCAAAGAAAAGGATTAATATCCTGAATATATGAAAAACCCGTGCAATTCTACATAGAGTGAAACAACCCACTGACAGAGAAATAGAAAGAGGCCATTCAGGCACATGCACAAAGAAGTACAATAAATGTAAGAAAAAGTATTTTACATTACTAATAAGCAAAGAGATGCTGATTTTAAAAATACCTGTATTTCGCTTGTCTACCATCTGTGAAATGGCTAACTTGTGTCGGATATGGTGCTGAGCACTTTACCTTATTTAATGCAAATAAAGTCCTGTACAGTAGGCAATAATATAATGTCTATTTCATAGACAGGGAATCTGAGGTTCAGGGAGGTTAATATGCCTGGGGTGACACAGTTAATGAGTGTTAAGCAAAATGTTATTTTACCTTTTGAGATTTGCAAAGATTAAATGATAGTATCACAATGAAAAATATGCATGCCTTTGACCCAGGAATTTCACCTACAAAAGTTTATCCCAGGGAAATAATTAGGTAAGTGCACAAGGAACTTTTATAAAAACATTTTAGTGCTGTATTATTTATAACAGCAAAAAATTGGAAACAACATAAATGTTTTCCAAACAAGTGTTGACTAAATATGTAAAATCATATCCAGGCAGGGTGAACCCAAGCAGCACTTTAAAAGAATCAGGTGGATCAATACGACTTGACTTAGAAACTTGTGGCCTAGCTATATTGTTCAGCGGGAGAAAAAGGCAGGTTACAAAATAGCATGTAAACTCTGACTCTTATTTTTATAAAAAAGAATTATATTTAGTTAAGCAGAGAAAAATGTTGGAATGTGTTTGCTGTGGATATTCATGGTGAGGGGTTAGGTTATAGCAGAGTCCCTTCAGTTTGTACTTCTGTATTATTTGAATATTCTTTTGGATATAACTATTTGAAGCAGAAAAAAAAGCGACAAATATTGTCACATGCTGAAAGTGACAAACCAGAACAAATGCACTCACACTGTAGGAACATTCCCAGAGCAGAGATGGCACATATAGGAGAAAGATGTGATAGACGGCCCAAAGCATAGAGTGGGATTGTACAGAAAGAAGACAGTGAGAAGTATAGGAAAGGGGGAGGGGAGGGAGAAAGGGAAAGGAAAGCAAAGTAGAAGAGCGGGGAAGTGGAGTAAAGACAAGTTGGAGAAGCAGAGCAGTTGCAACAAACGTCAGCAAAGCCTGAGTGTTAGGGACAGTTCAACCTGAGTCCTTGCTGAGAGGCAAGAGAGTGTAGCTAAGGATAGTTGAGAGAGTCAAGAGCCCAGGCTCTGGAGTGAAGCAGTACAGTTAGTGCTCAGTAGCCGTGTGACACATTCTTGCCACTAGACTCTGAGAAGAAGGGCTAAGGCCCTTAGGGATTGCCATGCCTTCTGTATCGTTCTATTGCCCTGATGCAGACGCAGTGCATGCCATATGTTCCATGATGGCCAAGCAACAAGAAGTCATTAGTACCCAGGAGCCAACGTGCAGGTGACCCCAGTGGCCAGGGGCCAGGATGTGACTGAGAAATAAACTTTTGTTTTAGGACACTGCAATTTGGGGGTTTACCTGTTGTTATAGCTAGAGTTGCTTGCTCTAATATGCTTTGTCATTTCTTAGCTGTCTGATTTTGGACTGATTACCTAACTCTCTGAACATCAATTATCTCTCCTGTAAATGGAAATAATAATAGCGTCTATCTCACAAGGTTATTGGAGGATGGAATGGGAAACTGTGCAGTGTTAGGCACAAAGTATTCAATATGTGTTAGCTGTTATTGTTGTTGTTATTACTATCATTTACAGCAGTAATTGATAAATCAATTTCCCAAAACAGGCAGCAACAAGGCCAGGGAAACGTCAATAGTGGACAGCAGGGCCAAGCCAAGGAGATACTGTGGGACATGTTAACAGAAGTTGTGGAATCCAGGCATGTGAATGAAAAACACTGAAGATATAGACCAACATATCTGTGGCTAGTGAACTGCCAACTTCCTGTCAGTGGAAGCATTGGTTTTTGAAGCATTCATAAGTAACAGCTTATTAGAGATAAGCTAGTTATGAGTAGTTGCATATCTATAAAAATGCTCACAAAAACTTCCGTCATAATGAAACAGGTTATGCTAATATAATTCTTTTCCCAACAATTTAAATGATCATAGAAGGGTGCTAGAAATGCCTAACATTACCGATTTATTGGTTGACCCTTTCAACCATCTTGGGACAGGGACTGTGGGGCTACCAGCTCTCTCTCTAGTTGGGATAGAGGGAGTGTGCCCTGCGCTGGCTGGTGGTGGAGGGGGAAATGTTAGGTATAAATATAGCATATAAGGCATTCAGGGCAACTTGGTGGTGCTGTTCTCCCTCCCTCCCCTCCTTCTTTCATTTCCTTTCCTTTTTAAAAAGCAGCACATTTGCATTTAGCACAAGAATAACAGATGTCTTATTGAGACTAATTTGAGTGCCATGATTGTATGATTTTTTAAATAAAATAAAATTGATTCTTGAAAGAACAAATTGTCTAAGTTACTCCCAGTCAGTGGTGGCTACAAAATTTCTATAAAAAGGGGTTTGGGTTGGTAACATGGTTGACGGAGTGTGTTCCAAGCTGAGTTTTTACAGCACTTTACATGGGATTGAGAAAACATCAACTTTCTAGATAAAAGAGGGGAGGGGATTCTTTGTTGAGTGGAGTGTTTAAGACATCCAACCCCACTTGACAGGACCACTGCTCTCAGGGACTTACTATTTTGCTCCACTCATTCTTTCAACAAATGTTTAATAAGCACCTACTATGTGCTTCAGATACAAAGGTGATAAACAGTCTCTGCCCCTGAGACAGCCACAGCCCAGGAGAGACTGAGGTTGAGTTACAGAACCCCAGTGACTTCTCAGTACTCAAAAATCAGTGCTAGGTTGCCAGAGATTCCCTCTTTGCTCTGGCTAAATAGTAATAATCATAGGGATCTTTCAGTTACAACTTAATGCATTTTTCTGAACAGCGAATTGGTCCAAGTAGCACCAGTGCGAATTAGAACCTCCCGCCTCTTTATGGTCGTTGTGAAGACTGGAAACATGTGGGACCCCCACTGTTTCACTTCTTGGCGTTCAATGATTGGACAAACTCTACTCCCTGGACAAACGCCCCTCCAACAGGTTGGTCCATCACAAGTCAACTGAAGGATCATGGATATCTCTTCTCTGGGCTGGTAGAACCCAGCCAGCATCTCTCAGATGCCACCATTCTCATCTTATAAAATACTTAACTTTAGATCAGCTATTTTTATTTGGTCTTATAAAAATAGCTTCCATCACTTAGTCGTGACCGAGAATCAAGGCCTCTGCTCTTCAAGTATGCGCCGGGAGTCTGCCTTGCCCTGACATTTACTTTCTAGTCATTGGCATTTGGGGCGCGGCTGGAGTCACCGCGCCAAGACCGCGTAGAGGAGAGGTAAAGGTGCATTCGCGGTGGGAGGCCCCACTAGGACCTACATGCCAAGATACTCCCAGGCTGCTGGTTAAACCCAGGATGCGACGACTGAGGGTGCCAGAGTGAGGAAGATCGATCAGGTCCGCCTCACGCACTTAGTCTAGCAGGAGTGGTGCGGGTAGAGGGGTGGGGGTAGCGCCAGGTCCCTTGAATGTGGGCATACCCACTCCAGAATGGGTCCCTCTTCAAGTGACGGTGTGGACCAGGTTCGCAGGCCCTCGCTGTGCCAGAGCAAAGACCACGCCATCTTCTCCCCACCCCACCCCTCCCTGGTGTGACCACTTTTGATCCCGCCCCAGACAAAGGCAATCTGAACTCTAGCAGAATGAATAAGGGGATCAGGTTGCTCTCGGCTTCCCCTCACCCCCTCCTCGCCTCTCCCCTTCCCCACGTGACTCTCTGGAATCTTTGCCAAAGCTCGGAGTCCCTGGGTCCATTTTCAAGCAGAGCAAATGAGGGAGGAAGGAGGGGAGGAAGGCGGAGCCCGTGTGTCTTTTAAACGCGGAGATACGGAGGGGCCCTGATTTTGTGCGTTTCCGGGCTCTCTCGTACCAGTGGCTTTGAGTTCGGGCGTTCTTTCCAGCCTCTGTAGCTCTTTCCTCCGTGCATTTAAAATTATGGCTCCGCCTCCACGCCCGTAATCACACCTCGACCCCGCAGACCAGCTCCTCGGTGCTCGGTGCAGAGGCGGCTGTTAGCTTGGAGCAAGCCGCGCCCCCGCAGCCCTCCTTACCCAGGCGAGGGGCGGGCGCGAGAAAGTAGCAGCAGCGCCCCCCGCGCCGCCCGCCGGGGTCTTTCGTCGGAAGCTTTCCAACAGTCTGCTGCAGGGAGCGCAGCCCCAGGCGGCGCCGTGCGGCTGCAGCGCGGGCAAGTCCCGGGAGCTGCCCGCAGCGCGGCACAAAGTTTCCTGCGAGCGGCCCCCGGCGGCCAACATCCGCGGAGCTGGGTAGCCGGGCGACGAAGGAGGGGTGGGCGGGTCTTTCCCAGCTCCTGGCGACCCCCGCTGCTGACGCGGCGCGGAGGGAGAGTGTCAAGCGAACTTTCAAAAGCTGCTACATTCGAACCAGCGCCAGGATCTCCACGGTGGGGGACCCTGGAGCGGACGGGTCAGGCCTAAGGGACATGCTGGGAGATCCGACCAGCGGGTGATCCGCAACTTTCCGGCGAGACTGCTGCGGAGAACTGCGCTCTGCCTCTTCTTTTATTCTCCCAAGCTCTGCCCACGCTGGCGTCCTGCTTCGCTGGACAGCTGGGCAGTGAGTGAATTGAATTCCCCGTCCGCCCCGGCGCCTCCGGGCAGATGTGAGTGTCGCTCTCGGTCCGTGCACCGTCTCATTTCCCAGGAGGTAATCGTCGGCGGTCCCCCCGCCCTCCGTGCGCTCTGGTTCGGGGCGCTGAAGCCAGCGTTTTGGCGGTGAGCCGGTTCTTGGATGCTGAAGGCTGGGCTCCTGCAGCGTGGGTGCTGAAGCAGCAATGGGTGTCTTGAAAGTGTGGCTCGGGGTGGCCCTAGCATTGGCGGAATTTGCAGTATTGCCTCATTCTGAAGGTGAGAGAACGGTGCCTTTTGTGTGTGTGTGTGTGTGTGTGTGTGTGTGTGTGTGTGTGATCATGCTGTTTGAAAAGCCCAGCAGGTTTACGGTATTGTGGCTCGGGTGGAAGTTTTCTGGGATGGGTGGGTGGGAGTGGAACTGGCGTGGAATTTTTCTGGTATTTCTACTCCCGATTGTTTTACATTCGGATTACAAGCACGCCTACAGCCTCCCTTTCTGCCCTAAGTGTATTTGTGTGGGTAGGTGCCCGATTGAGGTGGCATCCTGAAATCGGATTCTCTTTTTTCCTCCCCACTTCCCCGCTGCTCCCAATGGAAAACAACTGCGTGGTGAGGAGCGAGCAATTGCTCTTACCTGTGTAAAAATACGTCTGCTTCTATGGGACATACAATCCAGTACGTTACGCCCTCTCCCCCCTCCGCCCCACGACTCCTGGTCCCGATAAGTCTCCCATAAAGTCCAGTAAAGATTTTATAACTAGTTGGTTAGAGCGTGTTTTGGACGAAGGCAAATCAGTTGCACTAAAAGAAACCTCCCCAGTACAGAGAGGCACGAGCTTGCCTGCCGTGGAAAACAAGTGGTTAATAAGTTTTGCTTCATTCTCTTACTTTGTCCTCGGTCTCCAGATTTTCCTCCGGGGCTCCCACCTACTGGAAAACCCCTGAGCCGGGAGAGAGAAGGAAGACTGTGGGAATTGTCGCCATGATAGCAAAAACAAGCTGGACTCTGGGAATTAAATGAATCAATAAGTAAATCAAGAGTTTGAGGGTCCTGGGATGGCGGGTCCTGGGACGCCAGGCCCGTGAGCTCCCACCTGCTCCGAGGAGCTGGGAAAGTCACCTAGCTAGTGCTTGGGGAGGGGGAAGGGCGCCAGCGGGCTGAGACCAAGACGGCTTAACCCACAGCACCCGGCACTCGAGAGGTTTCCACTCGCAGCCCCATTCATTATTCATAGAGCTGCGGGAAGAAGAGTTCACCTGCCCCACCGCAAATCTGAGCCGCAGCCTCGGAGGCGGCAGGCATGGGGCGGGGCGCCTTCTCTGCCCTGGTGCCAGGTGAGGGGGGCTCGCGGGAGCCCCGGCGCCGGAGTCCGGACGGCGGGAGGCACCGGGGAGGACAAAGCCCTGCCTTGGATAGACCTCCAGCCACCAGGGCATCTGCCTTTTCCTTGCTAGTTTTCCGGGAGAAAGTGGCGTTGCCTTGGAAGTCCATGCAAAGCAATGGGGACTTTCTGGTGGCTAAAGGTACCACCTGCCTGCACCCTCCCGGGAAGTATGTCAAGTGTGTACTAACCCCAGGAAAAGCACGCCTGGGGCCTATGCAGCCTTCCTTCAAACAAGGCATAACCTGTAGAAACATGTCTTTATTGTGTATGTGCGCGTGTGTGCACACTTAAAAAAAACACACAAAACTTATATGGCTTAATTATGATAATAAGCCAGATGGCTAGAGTCAACCCAGGCCACCCA
Source organism: Rhinolophus ferrumequinum (assembly GCF_004115265.2). NCBI lineage: Eukaryota > Metazoa > Chordata > Mammalia > Chiroptera > Rhinolophidae > Rhinolophus > Rhinolophus ferrumequinum. Next base: position 33,841,945 of record NC_046288.1, read on the forward strand.
AATCTGAACTTGAGACCTAAAAAATTTACGTTTTCACGTGGTGGTGGCAGTTTCTTATTTAGAATCATATCCCAGTAACGCGGAAAACGTGCTCTCTCTCCCTGATAGCTCACCAGGGGGCAGTTGGAACGAGGCAGTTTTTCAGAACCAAATCTCTTGAATTACAAAAGCCATTATTATTAAGAGACTGCAGGGTTCACTCTTTAGAAGACTGGTTAATATATTGGGCAAAGTTTAAGAAACTCCAAAGCCTTTTGATGGGGGAGAAGGAGATCAGGGCGCGAGGGGCGCTATTCCTCCAAAGATTTCTTGGAAACTTTGCTGCTTATTGTTTCATCCCACCTTCAAACCATTCTAGAATCATTTCACAAATTGGATTGATAGATGTCTGAGAGTTTCATCTAAGTCATAATGATGCTTATCTAATATTGAATGAATGAATGATGAATATAGGCATTTATTGAGTGCGTTATTTGCCTGGCACTATGCTAAGCACTGAACATACTTTATCTCATTTAATTAATTTAAGTGATATCAATTCTACAGCCCCCAAATCAGCTGTCATCAGATGAGACCTTTGATTTGGGTCTGTCAGACTTTTCTTTATCTCTTAAAAATAAGAGCATTGGGATCAAGGATGGAAAGCTTTTAAGTATAATATCACAGAGATTTCTGCAAGTTTTTCTTATTACCCTTGGCAATGATTTTTAAAAATGGAAAAGAAGTATTCACATGTGTGCTTCTCTTGGTGTGACCTACCCTGTGACACTTTGCTGATCAGGCTATGACATAATTATTGTTTCTTCTCGGTGCTCAGAGAGCATGTCATACATGCTCCTAGGACACCAGTTAATAGTTCTACAATTATTGTTGATAAAGGTGTGGTTTCCTTCTTCCTTAGCTGTGTGCTCACTGAGGGGCTAGGATGTGCCCTAGTTATTTTTATGTCTCCAACTCAGCTCCTGGTGTACAGTAGGTGCTAAAAAATATTGGTCAGATGAATGACTATTGCCAAATCACATTCTTTTGAATTAAGATTAGACTGGCCTCCATGATAAACTGCTGTATGACCTTGAATGAACCACCTAACTTTTTTGGGCTGTGGTTCTGTCATTTACCAAATGCAGAAGTCGGCTAGGTGACAGCTCTAAAATACTTTGTTAATCACCCAGCATAGGAAAAGAAAGATCAACATTTGCTGTCTTATTTGTGGCCAGTTGCATCTTTCTCATTCTGAATTTTAATTATTAAAAGAAAAATGAATTTTTACAAGCAAATTATTGGCAGTGATAATTTATATTGTCTTACATTGCCACGCTGATGAACTACTATGACTTGAGAACTTTATAAAATCAAGATGTTACAGAGGAACTTCTAGCAAACATAGCTGCTTTCTGCATTAGACTAGCTCTGCCATGACATTTTCCGGAGAAGCACATCTTGAGTTATGTTCATCTGTGGAAATCCAGTGAACTTACACTGGATAGAACATGTTGACTTGGGTATAGGGAAAGATAACTGGATTGGAGGTTAAGAGAACTGCGTTCTAGCCTGTGTCCCATCACTCACCATGCGACTTTAGCCAATCCCACAATCTTCCAGACTTTTTCTATAAATGCCATTAACAGAATACTGGAAAGGATCATTTGATAGATAGTGTATTTTATTAACGGGTGTATCAGCATATTTGGTTCCATTCTTGGCTGGAGAGTTTCTTCTGTGTAAGACTTAATGCTTAAAACTCAATATTAAGGAAGAGAAGACATTGGCTGGGAAAAACAGTCTGTCTCTTCATCCTTTCATTCTACAAATTGTTACTGAGAGCTTATATATCAGGTTATGTCTGGTAGGGTGATACAGACATAAAAATATCATAATGCCTGCCCTCAGGAGTTTAAATACCCAGAAATTGTTAATACAAGTAAACTAGCTAGCAGTTAGGGATATTGGAACATTGGTCCTTGGTAGATTTCCCAATATTGAGTAAAGCAACTTGGCATCTTTTGGCTTTGGCAACTACCTGCTGGTGGAAATGAAAAGCTGTTGCATTGTCGTAGGCTCTTATTTCAATCATAGTACATTTCTTCTCTGGGGATTGGAGTCTGGGTGTTACCCACCACATATACATTTTTTAAATGAGGGCACAGACAACAGTATTCACTGCTATAGACTTGAGTGGCAATATCACTCAATTTTGCTCAGGCACAAGTAGTCATAAAATACGCCACCACATGACTCAGGAGAGGGGACTTCAACATGGCAAAGTTGGAGTCATGTGCCAAATCTTACGATAGTTCAAAAACAGTTGGCCCATTTTCATTTTAACTCCTTTATTAATTGATCTGAATCCTGGTTGATAATCAGGATGTGAGCTGTCCTGTCACTCCAGAAAACAGTTCTATTTTAAGTATTCCACAGTGCACAAGCCATACGCTGAATTACAACACAACATAAAGCTCGAACACTTAAATGCCAGCTTGTGGCTGCTTGTTCCTAATGAATCGTATTTTTGTGATACCATAGTTTCCAAATCTCTTCATATCTTATGGTCATATCTGCCAAGATTTCTTTCAACTAATGGGCCTGACATTTTGTGGCCCTTGGATTTAACTTCTCTAATTTACCCAATTTACCAGTTACAGTTTCTACAGTGAACAGTTGTAGAATGTGAGTACTGGTGCAAATTATATCTCAAATTTCCTCTGAAAACTTTAGGTTTTACATAGGCACCTCATGAAAGAGTACACTATAATGTGCAAAAGGGCTTAAAAAATACATTTACTTATTTATATGAATATGAAGTAACGTTTTACCTATGTGACCTGCAAGAAAGGAGCCAAACACATGGGAGGAAGATCTCAGGATCTCAGCTTCCTTCTTTGCACTGTATATGATCACGTCACACTGCAAAACTTCATGCACTTTCTCATAGGGTTTTAGAACTTAAATTACCGAGCATCTCAGATGTATTTGGTGTCCCGAAACTGGCAAAGTTCTTGGTCAGAGAACTCTAGCTCCTGTTGTCTCATGTTTCCTGTTTTCCCTTGAAGAGGGCCTGTTTGTCCTTCTAGATGCGTACCATCTGTCAAGATTCACCTTGAGAAGTTTACTTGAAGTTCAAACAAAGTCATAAATTGAAACCTCAGGTAGAGCTGCAGTCATTTCAGTATTCCTTAAGAAAATAAGTGACGAGTGGAGTGAATGACTTTGGTGTCCATATTATGAGTTGATAGATTAATGAGAAGGCTTCTGTTCTGGTGCAGAACCCTAAGCTGTCCCCGGTACCTGATGCCGGCAAACCTCCTGACTTTATCTAACGGCGGGTGTGGAGCATGGGCCAGTGTGGGGGGAAATACGCTTGCTTGGAGGACTGCATCTAGCCAGGGGTGGTGATAAATGTTTGATAGGACTGAGCATCAGTGGAATGCTTTCTTTTCTCTAGAGAGTAGAAATGAGGTTTTGGAAGCTGTGTTAATGGAGCCTCATTTGTGCAGCTGCCTTCCGGGTAGAGCTGTTTTGTTTTAGGAAAGCCCTCCGAAGGCAAAGCTTATTTCTTTTGGAATTGTCCATCATCAAGTGACCCAAATTGAGTCATGTCCTTTTCCTAATGATGGAATTTACTAATAGTTACACATCATTTTGACTTGTTTCTCTAGCAGATATTTGGCTTAACCAAGGATGGTGCCACACTGACTGCTGCTTTGTACATATATTTTTTATGTTGCAGTGAGTTTGTAATATCCATCTAAAACTTCCAGAAATGGGTTTTGATGTGGGTACTTGGCTACTTCTTAAGATACTACTTCTTAAGATTTCTTGTGGAGATTTGAAAAGATACTGGCTCGTAGAAGGTAATTGTATAGAGGAGGGCCATCCTAAAATTATTTGAGGATGATCTTATTCAAATGGTTAAATTTTGTTTGTTTATTCTAAAGGTTAAATTGCACCTAAGTCATCTTTATGTTTATTTTTAAACATCAGAAGTAATTAAATATGTCCATTTAATTTAGAAATGAATTGTGTTTATATATATTTATTTGAGCTATAGATGATTATTTATATATACATATGCATATATATCATATATGATTGTATATAATTTTATATATGTATATAGGAGATATATATATATATATATATATATATATATATCCTACATATATAAGGACATACCATACCATACCATATATAAGGACATATGACATACCATAGACTGAAATACTAAATCTTGGAAAAAGAATTTCTTAAAGAAAAATAAGACCGTTAGGAAGAATTTCTTCCCAAGGTTTTTATCTGAAGTCATTCTTATTTGAATGTCAAGGGCACAAAAGTCATTTCAATAAATTTGCCCACAGAGATCTTTGATTCAAGCCCCAAGTATAAATAGCGATCTCATTTTCTCTGAAGATTGTACTTAATTCCATTATTGGTGGATAAGATAGGCCAGTACTTTCTTGAGAAGTTGATATTTTTGACATGTCATGAATGATCTATTAGAGGCCACTCACTGTAGTAAAATGTGTCCTTCCCTCTTTGGACACCAAGGATGGCACATTGTCAAGATGGGCTTCTGCTAGTCCAATCTGTTTTGCAATCTCAATTTCTGAGAGTAGCTGTTAGCACACTACCCATGTGTTTCTAGGTTAAATCATCACCTATTGTGCTGTTCAAAAATTGGTTGAGAACATGTGTGTTCTTTTTAAATTAGCATGGTAATTTTGTATTGTTTTCAAATATAAAACTTGGAAAAGATTTATTTTATGATACACTAGTTATTCAGAATATATAGGCTATCCCATTCAAATTCTTCCTTCTTTTCCATAAAGAAGCAAATTATCTGTTGCTTTCTATTTGGTGCTTAAAGAGTAGAAAATATAAAGAAGTGTCCGTTTACAGCCCATTAGTAAAATAAACTGAATGCAAAGAGGGTGAATCTTGGAGATCAGGAGCTGAATAGAAGGGTTTTTTTCCCCCCAACCAACTACAGTCTACACCACTCTCCTGTAAAATGTTTTTTATTTTTTTGTTTTTTTTTAATTAAAGTTTATTGGGGTGACAATTGTTAGTAAAGTTACATAGATTTCAGGTGTACAATTCTGTATCACATCATCTATAAATCCCGTTGTGTGTTCACCACCCAGAGTCAGTTCTCCTTCCATCACCATCATTTGATCCCCTTTACCCTCATCTACCACCCCCCTCTCCCCTATTACCCTCTGGTAACCACTAAACTATTGTCTGTGTCTATGAGTTTTTGTTTCTCATTTGTTTGTCTTGTTTTTGGTTGTTTTTGGTTTATATACCACATATCAGTGAAATCATATGGTTCTCTGCTTTTTTGGTTTTACTTATTTTGCTTAGCATTATAATCTCAAGATCCATCCATGCTGTCACAAATGGTCCTATTTCATCTTTTCTTACCGCCAAATAGTATTCCATTGTGTATATATACCACAACTTCTTTATCCATTCATCTATCGAAGGACATTTTGGTTGTTTCCATGTCTTGGCCACCGGAAATAAAGCTGCAATGAGCATTGGAGCACACATGTCTTTATGTATAAATGTTTTCAGATTTTTTTGGTAGATACCCAGTAGAGAAATTGCTGGGTCATATGGTAATTCTATTTGTAATTTTCGGAGGCACTTCCACATTGCCTTTCATAACGGCTGCACCAGTCTGCATTCCCACCAACAGTGTATGAGGGTTCCTTTTTCTCCACAGCCTCTCAAACACTTGTTACTATTTGTCTTATTGATGATAGCCATTCTAACTGGGGTGAGGTGATATCTCATTGTGGTTTTTATTTGCATTTCTCTGATGATTAGTGATGTTGAGCATTTTTTCATATGTCTATTGGCCATTTGTATGTCCTCTGGAGAAATGTCTCTTCAGGTCTTCTGCCCATTTTTCAATTGGGTTGTTTGTTTTTTTGTTGTTGAGTTTCATGAGTTCCTTGTATATTTTGGATATTAGCCCCTTATCGGAGGCACTGTTTGCAAAAATCTTCTCCCATTCAGTTGGTTGCCTCTTTATTTTGTCGATGGTTTCTTTTGCTGTGCAGAAGCTTTTAGTTTGATATAGTCCCATTCATTTATTTCAGTTTTTACTTCCCTTGCCTTTGGTGTCAAATTCATAAAATGCTCTTTGAACCCAAGGTCCATAAGTTTAGTACCTATGTTTTCTTCTATGTAGTTTATTGTTTCAGGTGTAAAATGTTTTAATATCCCTAAAGAGGAACATATTGTGTTAAAGGCATGTAATAGATGATCAACCAGATACCTGAGTGGATGCCTACTATGTGAAGAGTTAGGGAAACAGTAGTAGCAGTCCCTGTCCTAAGAATACAAACACAGGTAGTGGGGTAGATGCGATCGTTCCACATCCTTAGCAAGGCTGCCACAAGGAAGCACACAAGAAGGAATTCACACACGGATGCTGTAGCACAAAGAGCTCAAAGGACACTGAGCATAATTCTGTGGGCTGGAAAGCTTCATGAAGGAGACGAGATCATGTTCCATGAACTTGAATAAACCAAATGCATCTCTGCAGGAAAGGAAAATGAGCAAAAGTAATGAGATTATCAAAGGATTATCACAGGATCCTAAATTGGCCTCATGAGTTGGATTGGAGAATCTGTGTAAGCAAAGAGTGGCAGAGAAGCCTGGATAAGTAAAATGGTACTGGATTATGGAGGCTTTGCTGATTTATCATAAATGAAAATAGACAGTATATTTATAGCATGCTTTATAAATACATTTTTTTTAAAACTCAAATAGTAAGTTTTAATGATGTTTTGCCTCATGTGTGTCCAAGAACTGTTATTTTGGTGTGTGGGGTTATTTCCACAGGGGCAGAATGCCCCAACCTTTAATATTTTGGAAAAAGGCTCAGTTTCCAGATTACGATGCATTTAGAGGCAGTTTTTGCCTAATTCTGACTGGACAGTGCCTGTTGGTTTATTATGCATCTCTTGTAATTCTTGTTTTTTTTTCCCCCCACAGGTGCTTGTGTCTATCAGGGTTCCTTGTTGGCGGTAGGTCATTTTTAATACTTTTGGTTTATTTCTTTTGAATGTAAAATGCCTGATTGAGGTTACTGAGTGAGTGAGGTGACCCTAACATTGTAAAATAATGTTTATTTTCCTTCACAGTTTGAGGATTATCCCTCATCCTGGAACAATCATACTCAATTACTTAATACTTTTTCCAGAGTGAATTAGTTCCATTTGTATACTCAGATATTGGAAGAAAAATTTAACCCCCCAATGCACAATTTACATTCCATAGCTGTCCTTTGTGTGCTTTCTATCAGAGAGAAAATTAGATCCCATGCTCTTGTCAGATATGAACTAGGACACAGATTGTTTATCTTCCTGTTGCATTTGCCTTCTTCCTTTGAACTGCCTCCAAAAAAGTATGATTATTAAATTGAGTACTATATGGAGGATTCCTGACTATTGCTTGGAATTAATGGATTTAAGATTTGGTAAACAACAAACAAATTAACATTTCTATCTCTGAAGCTTTGCCATAGAGAGTAGAATTGGTTTTGAATTTAAAGTCGGGATGACTTGGGGGAAAAGCGGAGGCAAGTCTCATGCTTTTTTTTTTCATTAATAATGTACTATGGTGCATAACAGTGTGTTAAAGCCTTATTGAAAAAACTGTCTATGCTCCATCAACTCTAATAAATGGTGTGACAAGTCATTCTTCACCACTTTTTTATTCTGGTTTAATAAATGCTATAATAAAAACAGAACTGAGATGGTTGGAAAGGGTTTGCTCATTTACATTACAACTTGTAATGTAAATTCGGCTATTGACATGTGTGATATTAATGTCATCTTGGATTACCTTTGTGGTGTTGAAATGGATGAGAAATATCTGAAATATCCAAGAGTCTAGATAATCGTGGATATTCACAGTAATATTCTTGAATCTGAACTTTATGTAATATTGTTACTGCACTGGAGATTTGTGGTTTTTTTCTTCCTTATGTTTTTCTATTAAAGAATCAGGAGAATACCACTTCCTCTCTCTTTCTTATTCCATGCCTTTAAAAGCCTACTTTTCCTTCCGTGTATTCTTTAACACATTTTAGGATTCATTTTAAAACCAATGTGCTATAAAGTAAATCATCAGTTTTGGGGAACTCTGGTAGCTATTATTGACAAGTCAGTTATCCATGTTAATACAAAGAGGATTGCTTATTGTACAGACTGCTTCAAAATTTTTCAACATATTTTCATAGGTATCGATTTATCTACATAGACCACTGAATAGACCACTGAATACAATAGACCACTGAAACAGGCAGGTCACATATTATTTTATACCCTTCCCCTTTTTAATAAAGAACTAAGGATGAGAGAGTGGTTAAGAGATTTGCTCAAGGTCATTGACCATCAAGGGGTGGACCAGAACAAAACAATCTGTCTTCTTTCTGTTATTCTGCCTGAAGAAAAGTGGCTGGACTATCTTCTATATTTGATACTGTTGTGTGTCATTGTACGTTTGAATAGGAAAGTATCAAGTACTTGGAGAGGTACTTGACCAAGTTAAAAGAGAAGCTGTGTAGTCCATTTGCATTTGACAGGTGGTCTTGCTCCCCGCCATTCCATGCCCCAGCTGATGTCCCGGCTTGTGGCTGCCTAGGGACAGTAGGCCATGCTCTCTGGCACCCGCACACTCCTGACCCTTCCAGTTGGCTTCTTTGTTTACCAAGACTCTGCTACTTTTGTTCCTAAATCTCCTCAAGTGTTATGTAATTATTGTTATAGGTATGCCATTCAGTCAGAAAGGCAATACACGTATCACAATAATAAAGATTGTTATTAAACAAACATTTTATTGAGTGACAACTGTGCACCTGCTCTTCTAGGCAGTAGGAATGTGTCAATGAGCAAACAGACAAAATCCTTGCCCTCAAGAAGCTCAAAAAAAATTCTAGTGTGTAAAATTTATAGTATGTCAGATAAGTGTTGTGGAGAAAAACAATATGGGGGTGGAGAGGCAGTAAAGGCTGGCTGGAGCAAAGAGGGCTCCTTGAAATAGGATGAGAGGGAAGCCCGCACTGTGAAGGTGATCTCTGAACAAAGACCTGATTATAAGAGCTGGCTCCCCAGATACCCAGGGGAAGAGAATTTCAAAGAAGGAGTACCGTAGGTGTGAAGTCTGAAGCGGATGTTTGCTTGGCTTTTTGAAAAAGTGCATGGCGGTCAAAGTGGCTGGGGTATGTGATCCAAGGTAGGGTGACAGGAGATAAGGTCAGAGAGGTGGGCAGGGGACAGAGAATGTGGGATCTTGCATGGACTTTAATTTGTCCTTTCAGTAAGGTGGGTGAGCCATTGGAGGAGCTAGAGAAGAATGACAAAATCTGACTTATAGTTTAACTAAACTGATGAAATGTAAATGTGAAAAGAAATATCATTCTTGTTTCTAGGGAAACAATGTTGAATACTTTAAAAAGACTCTATAGAGGTGAGTCACTAAAAATTTGCTGTCAAATTAAGTGTGAGGAAAAACAACTATAGAAGATTGGGGAAAACACAAAAATCGAGAGAAATCCTGCATTTGGATTTATTTGCAATCACTAAGTTTTCTTTCCATTTTAAGGAACTTCACAATGGAAATGGAGATGATACACTGTGGAGCTAGTTAATTGCATAACTCATTGCTGCTCTCTCTCTGCATGACCCGGTCTTACGAAAAGACATTGCACCTCCATCAATGAAAATGAGTAAATGCACATTTACGTATTTTGATTTAAAATAAGGAGTTTAAGAACATTTCTATACTATGCTAGCATTAAATAACTCTCTGGGTGACAGAATATTTACTATAAGAGGTTTCCCAGTTGGGAGCTGGCTCTGAGGACGGTGGTGTGGTGTCCCTGTCCCAAACCCTGTAAATTCCACCCACACGCATTTTAGAAGTAGGAGTGACTTCAGAGATCATGTAGTCCAAACTCTCCATTTTATAGGTGAGGAAACTGGGGCACGGATGTGGTGTTTTTGAGCTTCTTTCATTTCTCAGGTGAGTAACCAGAAGTGGAGAGTGTATCTGGTTGAAAATGGCATCAGCCTTACCCAGGAGAATTCCATAAAACATATCAAGTAAATGAGAACACGGATGGATGTAGGCACTGGCTGCTAGCTGCTAACTCTTGACCTGTCTTGTGAGGATTCTTCCCACTGATACCTTGTCAATCTCATCACTTGTTGCCTAGGCAGCTGCCAGATACAGTGGAACATTCATGGCCCTTGTAGTTCGATAGACCTTGTTTCGATTCTTCCTCATCTGCTGCAAACCAGCTCTGTGACCTAGAGCAAGTTAAATAACCTTCCCGAATCTCTATCACCTCCTGTGTGAAATGGGATAAATAAAGCCTCTCCTGGAGGGTTTTTGTCGAGTAAGAAGATAATGAGGGGAAGACATTCAGATGCAGTGCCTGGCATGTGCTTTTCCACCCTGACAAATCCTCTTTACCAACCAAGAGGAAGAAAGACAGGTATTAAACACTTACTACGTATTTTATACTCTCAACAGTCAGGAAATAGCTTTTGTCTTTACAGATAGGGAAACCGAGGCTCAAAAAGTCTAGGTCACTTGTCCACAATTACACAGCTAGTCAGCGCTAGAGGAGGAGAGGGTTCAAACTCAGTTCCAACTCTGAAGCCATTTCTCCGAGCATGGTGTTTCTCACGGCCAAGCCAGCCTGCTTGTTATCTCCAAACACACTAGCTTATTTCACCTTCAATCCTGTGTGCCCAACCCCTCCCTGCAGCGCCTGCCACGCAGTTGTCTCTGCCAGTCTCTCTCCTGATCTGCAAAAGCCAACTGTCCCTGGCTAACCCCTTCCCATTTAACTGAGGCTCTTTTGTGCTAGTGAGCACGAAATTCACCACACCATGCAAGAAACATGTAGGGGGTCCTTCCATCTTAAAAATAACACACACACACACACACACACACACACACACACACACACACCCAACAGTGGGCTGTGTTTCCTAACTTTTGATAACTCTATGGGCATGTGGTGACATTCTGGGGTGATTTGGTTCTAAGCCATATGTAGCTATCTCTCACTTATGTACTGACTTCAGGGGCCTCCCTTTTTGTTTCTTTAACATTCTCTATCTTTCATTTCTTCCCATTCCTCAGGTCAGAAATTACCAGAAGGGACTCAAAATACCGAGCAAGTTTCTATACTTTGAGAAACACTGACTAATGTATTTTGGGGTGTGCTTCTTACCCCATAATACCTCTGCACTCCTGGGCTCTCAGGACTTTCTCTAAAGGCAGCCCTTGTGGAAGAGAGTGTGACTGTTAAGTTAGAAATACATCGGAAAGAAACTACCTAGTTAATATGTTTAGCTGTGATGGGCATTGAGTGAGAGGAGGAAATTAAATTTTGTATTTCAAAATTTCCACATATTTTCTGTTCTTTTTCAACTCTGAGTTAAAAGAATTTAACTTTCTTTTGGTATCACCACAAGCAAACAATTCTCCTTTATTAGGGTCTTCCTGGAGATGGATGGACTCCTAACCTCAGTTTTTACATCTGTAGAATGGAGATGAACTACTTACTTCACAGGATTGTTGTGAAGGTTAAAAGAGATCAATATGAAGCACATAGCCCAGAGCTAAGTGACCTACAATGCTCAAGAAAGGTTAACTGTTGTTATTGTTGCTATAAAATAGTTATGATTGGAAATTTTGTACAAAACTACTCTTTTCCCTTAGATCAAAAGTGTTAAGTGTTGGTATTTTCCTTGTTGGAATACTTTTGCTCAGAAATGCTGACAAACTGAATCATGAGGCACTCACTTTTAGCACACTTGAAAGAAATTTCCAACGATAATTAAAAATGTGGAGTGTTTACTATAGCTGGTATAACACAGTGGAAGATCCAGGTTTTGGAGTTTGAATCTCAGTTATGCTACGGACTTGCTCTGTGGCCTCAGGTAGGATATTTTATGCAGCTGAGTCTCAATTTCATCTTCTCTATAATGGGGATTATATTCCTCATCTAGTTGATGCGAGGATTGACTGAGAGCAAGCTTGTGAAAGAATGCAGAACTGTGCTCGTATCATAGGTGGCAACACGATGTCATGTGGAAACGATGGCGTGACAAAGGCCAAGGTGTCTTGGTTTGGGTCCTGGCTCCGTGGTGATGAGCTGTGTAGCACTGAGTTAGTCACTTGAATGAAATGAGGTCTCCGTTTCTAAATTTGTAAAATGAGAGAGTTAGATTAGATCCTCTCCAAGATTCCTTAGCGCAGTGCTATCCGATAGAACTTTCTTGGCTGATGGAAATGTTCCATAGCTGCTGTCCAGTATGATAGCCACGGCCCACATGTGGTTATTGAGTACTTGACACAGAGGAACTGAATTTTAATTTTGTTCATTAAAAAATTTTGCTCACTTATTAATTAAAATTAAAATTTAAATAATCATATGTGGCTCATGGCTACTATACTGGACCATGAAGCTTTATAGCTTTAAAATTGTTAACATACTTGTGTACTTAAACTTGAATTGTAGTCTCATGGATGGTTCTTACCCCAGGTGAAGGCTCACTGTAGGTTGTTGGCAGTTGTGAGAAATGTCACAAATAATTTGTTAGAGTACCTGAGTTTGCTATTTGCTTGTTAGTTTAAATAATGTGAACAATCATCTTTGTTACAACCGAGCAAATCCTACTCTCCCAATATTGCTCAATGTGTTTCCTTGAATAAAAGGAAATGGGATGGAGTTATACTGGAGCATTCACCAGCAATCAATCTTACATATTCCATTAAAAGTTTTTTCCAGCTTTTTTTGAGGTGAAGCTTGACAAATAAAATTGACAAATAAAAATTGTATATATTTAAGATGTACAACTTGATGATTTGATATACATGTACATTTTGAAATAATCACCACAATCAAGCTAATAAATATACCCATCACCTGACTTAGTTACCATTTCCTTCCTTCTTTCCTTTTTTTCTTCCTTCCTTCCTTCCTTCCTTTTTCTGTTTTGGGTGGTGAGAACACTTAAGATCTGCTCTTTGCAAATTTCAAGTATATAATACAGTATATTAACCATAGTTACAATGCTTTATATTAGATGTCCAGAACTTGTTCATCTTGCATAAGTGAAACTTCGTATTTCTTAACTATAAAACATCTCCCTCTTTTATCCTCACCCCAGCCCCTGGAAACCACCATTCTACTCTCTGCTCTGTGAGTACCGTGTAACTATTTTAGATTCCACATATAAGTGAGATCATGCAGTATTTGTCTTTCTGCATCTGGCTTATTTCACTGATCATAATGTCCTCCAATTCCATGCATGTTGTTGCAAATGGCAGGGTTTCCTTCTGTTTTAAGGCTGAATAATATTCCCTTGTAAGTATATGTGTACCACATTTTCATTTATCCATTCATCAGTTGATGGATATTTAAGTTGTTTCCATATCTTGGCTATTGTGAATGATGCCGCAATGAACATGGGAGTGCAGATATCTTTTCAAAATCTTGATTTCATTTCTTTTGGATAAATATCCAGAAGTTGGATCGCTAGATCATAAGGTAGTTCTCTTTTTAATTTTTTGGAGGAACTTCCATACTGTTTTCCATAATGGCTGTACCAATTTCCATTCTTACTAACAGTGTACAAGGATTCACTTTTCTCCACATCCTTGCCAACACATGTTATCTCTTGTCTTTTTGGTAATAGCCATCTTAACAAGTATGAGGTGATATCTCATTGTGGTTTCGATTTGTATCCATTACAATTTTTACGAAATATTTTTGGTCTCTTGTCAAAATCTGATATATCTGTGGGAGTGTTATCCATTATAGCTTATGTTGTGGCAGAAAAACATTGAGAACCTGTGGTCTAATCTGTAGGCCTTGTTTATTGGGTTTAAGGAGGATTAAGGAAGACAATTAGAGCTCTTCAGTGCTAGTGTTGAAAAAATTGGTGTGCTATATATAGCATTACTTTCTTGTTTGACACAAAAGAGCTAGAAGAGCAAATGTCTCAGACTTGCATTTGTGCTGGTACTCACCAACATGCTGTACAGATTTTATGGAGAAGTGAAATGAAGAAAATTTGGAAGCTTTCTCTATTATGTGGTCCAAGTCCCCCTAAACATTTAGTGAATCTCGGTCAGCGGCTACTATTAAACACCTTACTTCTCAGCAGTGGTGGACTACTTGGCATGCTGTGGGTATACTCAGAAGGGAAGCAATAAAATCAGCTATTCCTTAATTTCCCTTAAGAGTACTACTGGGTATTGTAGGATATTGCTGTTTTTCGTTATAGCTTAACAAGAATTCATCATTTTTTAATGCCTCAGGTCCCTCTTCATTTATTTTTAAATACTGAGTAATATGCTTTTAAGTGGGAGGCTACTCTTTATGAAAATGTACTTATTCTGGGGTAAAAGCTATGTTTTTTGCAGAAAACCAGTAGCGTATCATCAGTGTGCAAGGTACTGGAATAAATTTTGGGAAGTAATAAGCTTCCTTTAACTAGAGGTGGTCAAGTGGAGACTGGACAATCAGTCTTAGAAATGAGATAGTGGTAGCTTAGTCTGGATGACTTCTAAGGGGCCTTCTAATTTGGGTTCTTGCATGGATTGAAGGTTAGAGCTGTGTATTTCTGCCTAAGGAAGCCTTTAGAGACGACGAGGAAGTCTTCTGACTCCAGAGTACAGTGAAGGGTTTCTCTTCTACGTTTCTTCAAAGGCAGTAACTTTGTACTCTTGGGTGTCGGGTGCTGAGAATTGGGTTCTAGGTGGCTCAGATGAACCTTTGTTCCTTGTAGGGTTTTTGCAAAGTGTGCATCATAATCAGATGTGCTAGCTTCCTTTTTTTGGAATTCATATCTTCTTAGAACATTTGTGTGAGAGCAATAATGTAAGAGATTTTGTGCTTTTATTGATGAATAATCCATAGGCACTTTCATTCTTATTCATATTCTTGTGGTAGGAACAGATGTTTAAGTTAAGAAACACATATCTTACACTTTGTTTTGAATTTAGAAGATGCAACTGAGCTTGGCAGCCATATGAATTTGTTCAAACTATGTTATGCGTGATCATGTATCTCAAATCTTTTGGTCAGAGCATACATTCCCCACACCTTTTTATTTATTTATTTATTTTTTAAGTTTGTGAGTTTGTGTCATTTTCGCTCCAAATTGCCTTACAACCTGGTACCTCATTTTGTTTTTCTTGTCTGTTTGTCTGTTTCTAACTGCAAAATATATACATATACATGTTTATTTTATTCATAGCGCATTTATTATGCATATGTATATATCCCCTAGAAAAGAACTGTCACTCATTTATGGCAACTTATGGTATAATCTTGTCATAGTTTACTTACTTTTTAAAGCCCCCTGCTTACTAAGGGAAAAGATAATATGTAAATATCAAATGACAATTATGAGTTAAACTAATGTTTTCTTGGAATTTGAATGAGAAATGTCTAAAGAAAAGTTGGCTTTGAAAATTTCATATGGATGGCAGGCATTTTTTTTCTGTGACTGGAAGGGACATTTAAACATAAAATTGGCACAAAATAATTAAACAAATAATCTGAGCAGTTTTATGTAAAATAAGTGCATAGCCTCTGGTATCCCAGCTAAGTTCTTCTTAGCAATGATTTCTTAGGCTGCCACAGTTTATAAGGTAAATGAAAGGAAGGAGGAAAGGGCAAAGCTGTCATAGTAAGAAAAAGTTTTTTTGTTAGTACCCAGGAGGCACTTGGGTTTGTTCCTGACAGCTCCCAAGATTGGTTATTTATTAAATTTATGTCATCCCTTTCCTCCAAAGGAAAACTGAGTGGGTGGGGAAGGGACTGGGAAGAAGAGGGTTTCTACACTGGAGAGCAGGTTTCATAGTTCCTTGTACCTTACATTCTTGAAATGTTTTTGTAATAGTGAGCAGGAGAGAATTATTAACAGAAATGGATACTTAGTATTTGGTGTTCTTACTGTACTGAGTTTTCCTGTAACCCAGAAGGAACTTGGTCTAAGAGATGAGAGAAGAGGAACAGAAGGAACACTAACCTGAAATTAGTGGCTAACAAGAATCTCTCTCTCTCTCTCTCTCTCTCTCTCTCTCTCTCTCTCTCTCTCTCTCTCTCTATCGCTTGCTCTCATATTTGCCGTAAGTATGTGATATTAGAAGAGATGCAACCGAATTCAACTTCCATGTGCTAGAAGACATGAGTTATATCCCCAGGTCACATAGTAGCAGATCTGAGGTTACCTTACAGCCGCCTTTTCTTCTTTTCTCTACTGACAAAGTCCTAATATTTTTCTAGTCCCTATCCCTTTCCCACATGACTTGTGTATATCCTAATTGTAATCTAATTAGGACGTTTTCATTCCTTTGCCAGGATTGGCTTAGGAGTGAGATTGTAAGACCTAGTTGTGGCCAATGAGAGAGGCATGGATATCTGCTAAGTTTTGGGGTGCTTAAAAGGACCCCTATAAATAGCACCTCTCTCCTCCCAGTTCTGAACAAGTTGAGAAGTAAAATAGAGAATAAATGTGGAAGTAAATATAGCACTTTTTATTTTTTAATCAGTGAAACTAAGATGGAGGCTATAGCTTTAATTTTCTTAGCAAAATGGGTGTACTGATTTTGAACCCCCAGACTCAGGCAGACTTAGGTAGTCACTGATAGAGCTTCACTGAAGCAGCTTTCCCGTTTAGAAGGGCTGCTCAGGGAAGAATTACTGTTTGGAGAAGCAGAGGAAAACTTATGCTCTTGGTTGATAGGTTTGCTCCCTAAAAAACGAGGAAGATCGAACTGAGTTAAGCATTCCCAGTTACTCTTTTAAATTTACCAGTTAGATAAATCATGCCACCTTCCCAGGGATAAGAAAGGCCTGGTTGAGACGCTGATATCCCTTTACAAGGAGGAAACCTCAGGAGAAAGAAAAATTCTCCATTAATGAGAAATTTAAAAACTTGTTCTTTGAACATTGGCCCATGAAGATGTGATCCCTGGAGCTGTTGCAGCCGTTTTGTAGCCATTAGAATACCTAGCCAGCACTCAGAGGTGGATGGAGGAGAAAGATGGAAAGAGTGTGATTCCTTGAGGAATTTGGTTGTTGATCTGATGACTTAAGTGTAACCAGCAAAGGAACTGACCTTTCTGGGGAACTGATATATGAGCTAAGAAATTCCCTCATTGTTTATACCAGTATAAGCAGAATTTTGTGTTATTGTAGTCACAGCATTCTAACCAATACCCTGCAATCAGATAATAAACTCAGTTCAAAGCACTTTAGGATATCAGTATAGGAGTATAGCAGTAAGGGCGCAAGCTCTAGATTCAGACTTCCTGCGTTTGAGTCTGACCTCTTCACTATTGTTTGACCTTGGCGAGTTACCTACCTCATCTTTAAAATAGAGGTAACAGTTGTGTCTATATTACAGCACTGTTGCAAAGACAAATGAGATAATGCATGAAAGTACCTGGGATATAGTAGGTACTAGTTATTGAGAATACTGTCATTCATAGAGGAAACCATTTTTGATCTTGGCCTTGAGATATAGGTCAATTTAGAGTTGGAAGAAATGAAGGAAAGACTCTTTAGAGGATCAATGTGAGTAGAAGCATAAACGGCAAAAGTAGCCCACTTTGAAGTGTGAGAAGTGATGAGATAAAGCACTGAGAAGGGATTTTAAAATTGCAGATCACATAGGGCCTGCAAATAGGCATTTGAATGACATTCTGTAGGCAGTGGGGACCCTTTGAAATAATTTGCTCTTGAATTCTAACTCTGTCCCTATAAACTGGTTAGTATATTATTGGAAATGAGATGTCATGGCACCCTCCTCGGCCATGTTCCTCCCTCTTCTCATTTTCACCAGGGTCCCGATGTAGTTGCTCTGTTAAGCTTTGGAGAGGATGTGGGTGGGTGTAACGAATCCTCACTGTTGAAAAAAAAGATCCGTTGGTAGATATATTCCTACAGTGAGTCAGTGCTGTTATGTTCAGTATTAGTTCATCAAAGAGGGGTTCATCTGGCATTATATCAATTGAAACTCCCTATTGGTAGGCGTTCATCCCCTCTTAATACTGATGTTCAATAACGATGCTCCTTGAGGTGGTGATACAATTTTTTCCCTTCCTCTTTAATGTAGTTCGCATTTCTCGTTTCTCCTTCACATTTTGCAATGATTAAATTATCTTCTGGACAGTATTAGGATAAAGTACATTTCATTGTGTTAAAATATTTTTTTTCATGTAAACCTGATTATGTTATATATACTACCCCTGATTTTGACGAGTATAGTTTTTCTTTCATGCTGGACAAACTTACTATCTTTATGTTTGCTTCTTAGAATTTTATGAGAATTATAAATTTCTATACTTAACATATTTTTTTAACTTTTAAAAATTATTTTTTAAAATTTAGTTTTCAATTACAGTTGACATACAATATTGTGTTAGTTTCAGGTGTACAACATAGTGATTAGACATTTATGTAACTTATGAAGTGATTACCCAATAAATCTAGGATCCGTCTGACACCATACATAGTTATTACAATATTATTGACTATATTCCCTATGCTGTACTTTACATTCCATGACTATTAAAAATACATATATAGTAGATTGATTTTTCTTTACTTTCATAAAATCATTTAATATTATTATAAATTGATAACAAATTAAAAACTGAACAATTTTAAATGTAATTTCCTATTAAATTTATGATTTTATGTTTTGTATGCATGGGAGATTAGAAACAAAAAGATACTTTAGGATATAATAAATTTTGTCAGAAATTTTTAAAAAATATGTTTTTTAAAAGAAAGATCAAATGTGGTATGATATTTAAGGAATAGTAGGACCTCCTGAAAAACACGAACTGCCAGAAAAGATTCTTGATAGCTTAAGGTTTAGGAGAAGAAAGGAAGGTTTTATGGGAATAAGATCACTCAAGTGCATATAGAAAGGAGAGAATCAAATGTTAAATGGATACTTTGGTCACCACTTTAGTAGAATGAATTAAGCTGTTGAAGAAAAAAGTCTTTCTATATTTGTTACTGTTTCACTGATGACTTGTAGGAAAAGCCTCAATAATAACAGTCAGAAGATAAATGTAAAGCTTTAATAAATGAAATACTATGAGCATCAAGGCATGTGTGTTGTTTTTATGCAAATTTCCTAAGGTCAATGATACTACAAAGTAAGTGAGATTGTATCTTTAAAATTAAGAATTCAATCTTTTTCATATACTAAAAATAGATTATTAAGAAGAAAAATTTAAAAAGGGTAAGCAATAGCATTTTTTAAAAACCAAACAACAAAACCCAGAATATCATTACAGCTTTTGAGAATGATAGCTTTCCTTTTTGGTTTTTCTAAATGAAAATGGTCATATTGTTTCATTTATTCTTTAAAATTAATACAAATCTGTTCTAAAGGAAAAGAAACCCAACAAATATAAAATATAAAAAGAAGGGGGAAATCTCCATTAATTCCACAGCAAAAATAGTTTCTACTGAATATTAGATGAATTTATTGCAAATAAATATGTGTGTGTATTATGTCTGTGTGTAGCAAAAATAGGCATCACAATATGCAGATTATTTGGTCGCTTGTTTTTTTATTTAATACTGCATAATGAATGTCTTTCTATGTCAAGTACATAGCAATCTACATCATAAATCGATCACGTATAAACTGTAAGTTACTTTAGCTATCCTATTTATTGGTATTTGTATTCCAATATTTTGGTATTGTAAACAACACTCTGATGGACATTTTTTCACACTTTTCAATTATTTCCTGGGGGTAAATTTCAGTTATTACCTTACGGTAAATTCCTTAGAAATACAATTTTTTAATCATATTATATATAATTTTTAAAGGCATATTTGTAAATATTTATCTTTCATGGAAGTCATTCCAATTCCCTCCATTTAGCTGGTGTTAGTAGTGAATTCTGATGCAAGGATAAAACCAACACTTGATTTTTGAATTTTGATTGCTTTTTAAAGGTTGATGCAATAGATGACAGTATTGACGAATTTGATAAAATTTTAAAAATATATAATAATGTAAAACTAAAAAGACCCTAACTGTACAATTTCAAAGAATTAGTGTTATAAAAGTTACTTAATACTTATAAGGAATTCATCCAAATATGTAAGAATACCACCAAACTTTTGGAATTAAACTGGCTAAGAATAGGAATAGAGAGTTCACTTAAGAGAAAATACAAGGAACAAAATACATTAAGAAGAACCATTGTTATATTGTTAATACCCAGGTAACAACTAAACCAATAACGATATATCACTTGATACCTATTAGAAACATAAATTTAAATGATCAAGTTTAGTTTTGATGAAACTTCTGGAAATTTGCCCTACACAATTAATTTAGAAGAAAGAAAAATTATACATTAAAGAAGTGTTCTTTCCAGCATTATTTACATTATAAATTAAGAAGTTATCGTATATACTAGAGGAGTGGTTAAATAAATCATCATAGATTATGTTGACAGGTATATTCTATAGCCATTAGAATAATAGATGTGAAGAACATCTAGTTGTATAGACACAATTTGAGGTAATGTTAAATGAAAGGCAGAGTCCTGCATTCAAACCTGGTGATTACAACTATTTTTTAAAATGTGCCTTTCTGCGATTGGAGTCTGATAAGAGGGGAAATCCCCATTTTATATCAAAAAGAGGAAGAAAGCTTGTAAGTAGAGGGTATGGAACCAGAGGATAGAAGTTATGAGAATGAAAAGGCAATGGATGGAGAAAATTAAAAAGGAACAAGATAGAGTGGGATCAAACCATAAATGGCAGGGATAAGACAACGTAGACAAGGTTCTTTTTCAAAGATAGACGCAAAGCAGCAGGTTTATCAAAACTACATCATTTAGAACTCACTGTGAGTGATGGAAGCTCAACTCAAACTAGCATAAGCAAAGCCTGTAATTTATTGCTCCCTTAACCCGGAAGTCCAAGGGTTTAGCTTCAGATGTTGCAGCATCCATGTGTTCACATGATATCCCTCTTGCCTATGCTTTCCTCTGGGTTGACATCTTTGTGGTGGCAATGTTGGTTTACATTTACAGAGTTCAAATAGCTCATATTCACAGAGAGCTGCTTATGGGGTG
This sequence comes from Rhinolophus ferrumequinum, assembly GCF_004115265.2. Lineage (NCBI taxonomy): Eukaryota > Metazoa > Chordata > Mammalia > Chiroptera > Rhinolophidae > Rhinolophus > Rhinolophus ferrumequinum. The sequence continues at coordinate 33,863,113 of NC_046288.1, forward strand.
ATATCTCCAGTCCAAGTCCTAGGAAAAATTATGATTTGTCTGACTTGAGTCAAGCATCACACCTCCAGGTATAATCATAACCTCACCCGGGAAGGAGAAACTGGATGAATTACCACACTACCACATACAGGAGGTCATTTCTGATAATGAAAGCATGCTGGCCAAAGAGACAGGGGCAGATGCTCTCTACCAGGATAAATACACATTTGGAGGCAGCATGACTCATTTAATAAGTCTTAAGTGAGAGGAACCATCTGCTTGAATTGGCCTAATCAACAAGGCTGGAGAAAGCATCCCTGGAACCAGATCTCCTGTCTTGCTTACCTTCACTGTGGTCAGCCCTAGACTAACAGCCATGTTTACTTGCTTTTATCTGAAGTTGAGAAAGAAAGTTAGTTGGTCCCATTTCACTCTATCATAAATCTTTACTTGTTTGAAAATAGTACTCAGCAAAAACATGGACATATTTGATGAATTAGAGCCATGTTGATGTCCTTTTTGGTAATTTAGAGGAGGGTGGTGGTGAAGTAAATGGGTGGTAAGTTAGATATTAGTGCATTTTGAAATGGAATGTTTTATTGTTTTCTTGAAATGCTTGCTTGGAACATTTCTTGGGTACTTAGTTTTTTGTTTCATTTATTTTCCTTTGATAAATGACTGGTAGAAAGAGAAAACAGTCTGAAACGGAGACTGAAAATTTACTGACTAGAAAAATGAAGCTCAAAGTATAGGGGGGCCAAACATTTTTCCAGCCCTCTGAAATGAGTCAATGATTTGATGTACAGTTTCCATGGCAAAATCATTATCCTACCATGAGGAATGAGAGCAGGGTCAGTTAAACCATAGCACTTCAGGTGTTTGAAAACTTTATTATCTGAAAGAGTTATCATTTCTAGTCTTTTTGGAGTTACAATGTCCTTTTTTCCTCCCTTTGACTCCTAAAAGTGTGGAAGAAAGATAGGAGTCTTGGGATATTGGAAGTAAGTGAAGAAGTTTGATCACTTCCCTGTCCTTAACTTTGATGCCCTGTAGTGGATATAAATTAAGCTTTCCTTTCCTAGTGTAAGGAAGTTTTCTTTGGGATATTTAACTCGCTGAGACCCTCAAAGCCTGCTTTTAGGGAAAGGAAATCAAGACTCAGCCCGTTTATCTTTACCAAAGATAGAAGGTTAGTGACTCAGTGTCTAGATGTGAGGTAACTTGCATTGCATGCTGGTGCTGACATTTCTCAACATGGGTGTTTTATAGTTGAGGAGAGACCTTATGGCTCAAGAATTATAGATGCCACCCATTCAAAGCAAAGAGCAACTGGATGAGTTTGGGAAGTGTGGCAAAGAGCATAGGTAGGGATTGGGCTGGAAAGAATAGGATCTTGATGGTGTCCTCCTTGGTGGGAGACCTCATGTAATTTTCTGTTGGTGTAAGTCCAAAATATTTATGAATATTTGTGTAAGAGAATTGTATAAAAACTTTGAGGATATGCTGCAGAGAAAGAACAATGAAGCAGAAATGTGAGTTAAAAGGGTGTTTTTGAAAAGAACTCTGTGAGGCCACTACTGTGGCATGGCTTTTAATAGCTAGAACTATTCTTAGAAAACATGGTTGAATGCCTTGTTTCGTTTCCTATTGTTGTTTTATCTCATTGTGAGGACTTTGTGTATGGATGTCAGAAACACCTCGAAAGTTAATGTACAGATTGTTCTACGTCTCTGTTTTTCGGTATGTTCCCTAAATTCTGTATTAGTTCTCCTCCTTCGCCTACTACTCTGCACCCTCCTCCCCTTCCCTTTCTCTTCTTTCTTCTTGTATATGCCGCAGCCAGCTTTTTTCCTCTGCATCCCTCTGTATTAACATCTCATTTTTTACCCCACACCAATGATATAATAAAACATGGAAACAAATTAGGACCCAGAACTAAAAGCTTTTATTTTCAATACTTGCAGTCATCACCTTATGGTATTTGAGGATGATGATGATGATGATGATGATGATGATGATGTGTGTGTGTGTGTGTCTGTGTGTGTAGCCACGAAAACTATTCTGCCATTAGTTCTGTCTTGAAAACTGCTATCTTCTGGATCCCTGGGCGCAAGCACTAATAGGTGTGTATTATGTACAACTTATACCACACAAATGGTATGACATCTCTCCTTTGGTAACTCAGTTCTTTGGCAAACTCGCCTATTTGGAACGCAGCTAAGAAACAGGAACTAACAACAAAGGTCTGTGAAGAGCCAGGATAGATATCACTGTGTGCCCAGGAGGGCTGATTGATTTATTCCCCTGGGGCTGCAGAGAGCGGTCCTGTCCTTACGACTTAGAGCAGGAGGCGTAACTGCAGTGTTCAGCAGTGTTGCTTAGGGAAGAGGCTGGTATGCCCAGGCGTTTAGGAGAAAGAGTAGCATGCATACGTAAGCTCGTAAGCTTGTTGGGCAAAGAGTTTGAGTCTAGTTTCCTTGTCATTATATACTTTACTTAAAATCGTTTTTCCCTATTATTTTCAGGATGTCAACAAAAAAATCTTTTCACAGTGGAATAGGTTTTATCTTAATAAGATATATTTGATTGTCCAGAGTTTGTACCTGTGAACAGCGGCTAATGTATGTGCTTTGGGAAATGCTGTGGGAAGTATTTTCTGTACACACTTCTGCTCTTGCCGAGAATACATAGTTTAAACTCTACAAATTCATTGTACAAGCACATACGTGTAAGCATTCCATGAGATGCATGTTGGGATGCATTCGTTTTGGGCGCACACACACTTTACCGCCAGAAATTCTTTTGAGGTTATAGAATATTTGTTTTCAGTTCACTTCTAATCTTCCATTTGTGTGGCAAAGCTATGCTTTTTTTTCCTTTCAAATTCTTCATAGTTACATTACGTTTTAAATCTGCCCTAGGATGCCCTGGGTCAGATCTGAAACTGGGAAATGCAGGCGGGTGGAGTTGGGATTTTCCTCCCTGAAATCTGTCGTTCCCTGTGCCGGAGAAACAAAACCTCCCCAAGTGACATGGAAAGCGTAGGATATTAAACAGATGTTTAGCTACAGTCCCTGATTGGTGTGGGACCTGAGGTCCCCGTGGGAAAGAGCTTCAACGCTGAAAATACTTGGAATTCAGACATCTGATGTCATGTCTAAAAGACTCTGAGCGTGAGATGGTGTGGGGCCAAACATAAGAAAGCTGGGCCATAAAGACGGACAGCAGGTGTCCTGAGAGGGGAGTCTCCACCATGAGCATGGTGTTTGGCATGGTGGAAACTTCCAATAGAACTTCCTGCAACAGTGAAAATGTTCAATAGCAGTGCTGATAGCCACCCACCACAGTGGCTATTGTGAAAGAGGAGGAAGTGGATTATAAATCTTATTTATTTTGAATTAAATTTAAGTAACCACATGCGGCTAGTGGTTCCCATATTGGGCGGCACTGGTGTAGACTTTGTGCTATAGTCTGTGTTATAGCAAAACTGATCACCAAAGAAAGCAATGATTCTAGGTACAGTTTAGGGCAACACGTAAACTCACCCCACTCAGCCTCTCAGAGCAGTTGTGCACCCGGAAAGGAGATGGCTGGGAGGGAAAAATGAAAGAATCCTATTACGCGGGATTCAGACCTTCTTACACACCTGGGAGACAAATTGGCGAGAACCTGATCACTAGCTTTCCCAGCCCCACTGTAGGTGCGATGCCCACCCACCTGCTCATGTCAGCTGGAGAGAGATGGATGCCCAGAGTAGGAGGTAGGTGGCAAGGAACTCCAGGACTTGGCAGTTGCCTCAGGGTATTGTGGGTCAAGGATAGGTGGACAGAAACTCTAGTTATCTAAGAGCCTTCATTCCTCTTTCCTCTTCCCTTCCTTCCTTCCTCAAAGAACTCTGATTATTTTCAGGCATTTTCCTCTCTCATAGCCACATCCTTCGGAAGAGGCAAGCCCCCTTTCCTCAGGCTTGGTGATGAATTTTCTTTGGCTTAAGTCAATGCTCTTCTGTTTTTTTCTTCATTTTTATTCATAGCCCCTCAAAATAGTTTTAAAAACCATGTACCTCCTTACACATAATGATTATATATCTAAAATTTTTATCATAGGATGCATGAGTGGCAATGTATGTAATTTTTTGCATATGGAAAACATTGACATTTTAGAACTATTACAGCTCTATTCTAAAATGTCAACGTATCCAACAGAATCTGAATAATGTAGCAATTTGATTCCCGCCGTCATCCATAAAAAATACCCAAACTCATCTTTATAGGAAATGTACATTGTATTTTTCTCCTTAAACTTTCATTTCTGATCCAATTTTCCCACAGAATTTATCCTCATGTAATTTATGTTTATATTTGAAAGTCTTTTATTGATCACCCTATTATATTTCTCTGCAACAAAATATGTATATAAATTTAAATTTAAGACATTCGTAATGTTTTTGTGAACATAAGGCTCTTAAGTATGAGTAATTTCTTTCAGATTAAGTTATCACAATTGAGCAAAACAACCTAAATGCATTACAAATTTTGATAAATACTTGTTAAACATTAGAAAGTACAGTTTCATTGGAAATGCATCTCTTAATGAGATGGATGTGGCTTCTACCCCTTCAGTTAGTTTATGCAGGATGCATATTATTTATTGCTAGATATGGGTTCAGCATCAATTCTATTCCTATTTTTCTCTTGTTTGGATGTAAACTCTGTGAAATCTTGTTCACATAAAAAGTAGACAGAAAAGGAAGGAATTTGTTATAGACTTTGAACTTTTTCTAAGTTACAGGCCAGAAAACAACTGTGATCTATTATTAAAAATTATTTATTTTTAATGATCAGTTGACAACTTGATTAGGTCCCTTTCAATTTTGTTAAAAGCAAAGGATTGGTAATTGACTGATTTGCAGAAGAATTAGTTGCAAATTATTAAAGTAGTTTACTTTCTTAACATCCACATTGATATTTCAAAATGTCGCTGTGTTTGGTGACCCTGAGGTTTTTAACATACCAGTGCATTACAGTGTAGAAAAATGTAGGATTTGTGAGAGGTATGCCTTCCTTCTATAGTGTGAAAAGGAAGATTGTGAAAGGATTAGCCTATTCTTAACAAAGAAAACATGTGGATATGGGGATCTGGGAATTACTTTAAGTGGCCTATTCTCACTGTACCCTTGAGGAGAGTTCATGAAGCCCCAAGGGGTACAGAACTCTCATACCCTCAATTTGAACACCGATGATTTAGACGTTTCCATAGTTCCCTCTCCCTGGCTTGTGATTGGACAAGGCATGGCGTAGGATGCAATTCTGGTCACTGAGAAGTGAGGGGAAGTGTGCTGCAAGGTTCTGGGAAATGTTTCCTTGTTCTCAGAAAGAGATCTCGTAAAGAATCACTCTGTTCTTCCTCTGGATATGGTTGTGTCTGGTGGTATAGAACAGTTGCAAAAATACTTTGTTTACCAGGGGACCTAGCTTAAGGACAGAGTACTACCTTAATATGTCAGACCAAAAGAAAGAGCAGAACTAGGGTCCTTAATATTACTTTTGACCCATTGAATTAACCAAGCCTAGAAACATACATGTACGCTGCCTTTGAATTTCTTAGTTAAGAAAAATATTTTTCCTTAATGTTTAAGTGACTTATTTTTGCCCACCACTGTATTATTATTAACTATTATTATTATTATTAACACCTTTATTATGATAGAATTCATATACCGTACAATTAACTCATTTAAAGTACATAATTCAATGGTTTTTAGTATAGCTACAGAGTTGTTCAGCCATCACCACAATCAACTTTAGAACATTTTCATCACTCCAAAAAAGAAATCCCATGCCCTTTAGTTGTCACCCTCTCCTCCCTGTGCTTTTCTTCACTCCTCACCCCACCCCAGCCCCAGCCAACCACTGCCCTGTTTTCTGCCAGTATAGATTTGCCTATTATGGGCATTTTATACAAATGAAATAATTCACTCTGTGGTTTGTTATGACTAACTTCTTTTACTTAGCATTATCTTTTCAAAGTTCACTCATGTTGTAGCATGTAACAGTACTTCATTCCTTTTTGTTGTTGAATAATATTCCATTGTATGTATATACCACATTTTATTTATCTGTTCATCAGTTGATGCAATTAGGGGTGATTCCGCCTTTTGGGGGCTATTTTGAATAATCCTGCTATAAACATCTGTGTACAAGTTTGTATGTGAACATATGTTTTCAGTTCTCTTGGGAGTGGAATTTCTGGTCATATGATGACTCTGTTTAATCATTTGAGGGACTGCCAGACTGCTTCCCAAAGTGGATACACCATTTATAGTCCTACCTGTAATGTATGAGGGTACCGATTTCTCCACATCCTTCACAACGCTTGTTCTTTTATAAGTTTTTGTATCCATCCTAATGGGCATAAATTGGATTCTCACTGTGGTTTTGATTTGCATTTCCCTGATAGCTAATGATAATTGTTTTATATATTCAACAGGCCATTTGTATATCTTCTCTGGATATTGCATTATTTAAAAAACATTTTTAACTTTAGAAAATTTCAAACACACACAAAAGAAGAAAGACTAATATAATAAAACCCATGTACCTATCACCCATCATTAATAATTAGCAATTCATGACCAAAGTTGTCTTATTTACTTTTCCATTCTGTTCACTCACCCTGGATCATTTCATTTACAAATATGTTAGTATATATCACTAACGATACACACACACACACACACACACACACACATACATTTAAAGTATATATGACATGGCTTAAACATAACCACAATACTATTATTATGGTTTAAAATTTGACTATATTTCTTAATGCCATCAAATTTTCCTGATTTTTCTCATGGATTATTTTTACATTTGGATTGTTTAAATCATGATATAAATCTAGTCTGCACATCTCTTTTAGTCTCTAAGTTTTTTCATTTTTTTCTTTGCAATTTATTTGTTGAAGAACACTTGTTCTTTTTCTGTAGGGATTCTAATATTATAGATTTTTGTCTGAATGCTTTCCTGTGGTGTCAAATTTAACATGTTTTTCTGTCCTCAGTATTTTCTGTAAATTGGTAGTTAGACCATTGACTCATTCAGGTTCTTTTTTTTTTGGCAAGAATTCAACATAGACTGCAAAACTACTTCAGTCGAGAGGTACATGGTTATCTCTTTTTTTGTGATGTTAAGAGTGAGAAATAGATTCAAGTGTTATCAGTCTGACCATAAATTATAAAGTTACCCATCAGCTTTTCACCTAATAGTGTTAGCAGCCATCAGTTATCAGAACTGGGATCCCTCATTTCATTAGATTTTCGCAAAATGCTGATATTCTGCTTCCATCATTCCTCTGCCTTTTTGAGCTCTACTCCATCTAAAAGATAACACTTTCCCATGTTATCTGGTTAGCCTAAGGCAGTCCCAGAGGGTAAATTCTTGCGTTGTTTTTTTCTCCTTTTATTTACCAGTGTTCAGAATGATGATTTGGTTCTCTGGCATTTACCAAAAGGGTTCAATGCAGTTTTCTTTCTTTTTCTTTTTTTTTTTTAAATTTTTTAAAACTATACTAGTTTCAGGTAAGGAATGGTGTCTCGGCATAGTTTTAACTACATTTCTGTGTTTATGTCTTTAAAGGCCATTACATTTATTTTATGCACTGTCTGTTCACACCTTCTGCCCATCACTGCTGGTCTTTTAATTCTATTTTTAGAAAAGTTTCAACCACTTTTACTCAGTCTTGTTGTGACTCACACCTGAAGACATTCTGACAAATAAGTCAAAACCACCAAATTGCAGGCCTAAGGAATCGACAGTAGCATGAAAAGTCAGATAGTAGCAACCAGATAGCGATAACAGAGGCAGAGCTGTAGGCAGAAGTTTTTAATACTTGGAAGCTCCTTCCCCCTGTATCCCCCACCCCATCTGCCTTCTGGGGACTCAGGCAGGAGAAGGGGGAAGGAGACTCACCTGGAATGAGTCAGGTTAGAATTGCTGGTCCAGTAACATTAGCAAAACTCCCAAATTGGTGGAGCCCAAGGGGCCTTGCGTTTGTGTTTCTCTTGGATTACATGCCAATCCTTTATTTTGACTTTTAATTGCTTTCCTTTTGTGAATTTCAAGTTTTTAATTTTTCTTTGACTCTGAGATACAGACTTCAGTTCATTTGCTGTCTCATTTTGTCTGCTTTGAGAACACATAATATGAAATTAGCCAGTTGTCTGGGTCCTTGTAAAGGAATAGAAATACATTGGAAGAAATACAAATTGGATCTAGCTCTTCAAATTTCACTTTTTAAAAATTGATTTGAAATCAGCCGTATTGACAGTTTGTAACAAATGTCAGTGTAAACATGACGTGGCCAACCTGTGACTCAGAACCAACTGACCCTACAGTTGTCCTTCCACTGTTTGAGTAAATGTAAGTGACACAGACTGGACAGAGTTTATGTTGTAAACATAACATAATTCTCTAGCAAAACATAGTGCATTTATGACCATGCAAAAGGCATAAGCCTTAGGTTCCAAATGGGAGAAAGTCAATTCACTGTTGCAGAGACAATTTTAAATGTAATGAACAGTTTCTAATACTGGAGCATATGGTAATGCAGAAAGTTTTGAACACCTGTCGAATTTGAGAGCCAATCGATTGTTCAAGACTACAAGGAAGGTGAAAAGCATGGTCTCAAAATTATACCAAGTTTGAAGTTATTTTTTCCTATTGAAAAACATTTTCCATTATTTTCAGAATTTGACTTACAAACTACCCTGGGAGATCGTGCAAAATTGGGCTCCGCAGGCCAAAAGGCCTTTCTAAATTGTGCCACTTTCTTACTTCGTCTTTGAGTTTGGCTAACGCTGTTCCCGTGGCCCTCAAACCATTAACTCATCTATGCTCAGGATCATTGAAGCTATAAATCCATGTTCTTTTAAAATGTAGCTGTGTGCTGCGAAAAATGATTTTCCTGTTGTCATTAAGAGAACAAATGCCAGGGGACATTTTTTTCTAGACGTCGACAACTGAAGAAAGGCATTTTTCCTCTAGTTGATATAAAGGCTGTCATTGCATAGAATGGCCTGTCTTATTCTTTTGTGCATTAACTGAGCATAATTTTCAAATATAAAACTTCGAAGAGGAGCATAATTTTGCAAATGGCAAGATTATAATTATGTGCAGCAGAAAGGATAAATTTGTAGTTTATAAATCATGGATATTAATATTCAGCAGAAGCCTACTTCACAGTAAAACTTGAAATAACTACATTGTTAAAAATAATTGAATTTCAGTTTTAGAGGACATTTTAGCAGTTAAAGATTATTTTTGTGGGGAGGGCTTTTGGCTATCAGGGGTTCAAATGTGCAGTTAGGTGGGGTTATTTTCATTGTTCTTCAAAACAGTGGCATACATATAAATTGGCTTAGAATATGTTTCTCGTTTCTCATACCTGCCCCTTTTCCCACTAATCTGTCACAAATGCTTTGGTTACTTAACTTTTCATGTTTCTCAATCTCCCTTTCCTGCTGTTTCTACTGCCACGATCTTGGTGCCTGCCACCATGAACTTTCAGCTTGATTTCTACACTGACGTCCAACATGTTCCTCACCCTCCAGTCGTGTGCCCCTCAAATCCATATAATGGAGCATCAATAGAAACCTAGTTAATCGGTGAATTCCACGATACCCCTTTCTTAAAACTTCTCGGTGCCACCTCAGTATTGACAGAGATGAAATTTACTGTGCTCTGAAGGGCCCTAGTTGCTCCGGGTGGATTGCGTGGGCCAAAAAATATATATTCCTCTTGAGTAACACTGAACTTTTTCAGTGGGCCTTGACTGTTGCTGATTTTCGAAAGGGGATTGCTATTTTCAAACCAATATGTTTTTTATAATCATACGTGCTTCAATTTGGGGATCCAGAAGCTTGGCTAGCTTCAAGGTAAGAACTTCCTTGGCTGGTACTTTTGGAGCTTTAGATTCTTCTCATTCCTTCGGTGTTTTGGTGGTGAGAAGAAGCATAGAGCGGTGGGAGAGAAAGGACTTTGGGATAGATCTGAGTTCATTTTCTGCTCGACTGCTTTCTTATGGAGTGATTATACATGTGTTATGTAGCCTGGACAAACCTCAGGACTCTGTTCTATAGGATGGATTATTGTGAGGACTGGTATGTGGTCGGCCCTTCATCAATGGCAGTGGTGCTGTTCTTTGAGGTTTACAGTGGACCTGGGGGAGGTGGGTTCCAAGGACCTCACGGTAGAGATGCTCCATAAGAAATGTGTTATTCCTTGAAGTAGAGCTTGGCACTTTTGTCATCCTTAATGCATTCATAGATCATGGGTTACGAGGTATCAGAAGACTTCAGAGTAACTTGTGCAGGTAACAAAGACTAACAAAGCTAGCAAAGGCTCTTTCTTTGATATACAACCCAGTGGTCTGCGTGCACAGAGTAGAACCTCCAAATCACAGAGGGAACTTTACTATGAGTGATGGCTTGAGAAAAACTCACTCGGCTCTCACCTTTGCTTTTTGTGTAGATAGGTGTCCACAAAAGCTCACAATAAGGTGCGTGTAATTTTCATTCAAAGTCAGCTTTTGTTTGACAGTACTAGTTCATCCATAAAAATTTGGAACCCAAGCCTGTATTCACATTCCCGTCTTAAGTTAGGAGCCACCAAAAGGAGGGAGCCACTCTCAAACAAGAATAATTAGATATGCATTGAGAAGCATTCAGGATATGACAAAATTATTCCAAAATGGAAAAATACCACAAGTACCAGCCTTAAACTCAAATGCCTGTGCAGGAGCCATGAAAAAATAAACATTGCAGTACCAGAAGGGAGTTAACCAGGGTTTCTAGAAGCTAAGATAGAAAGTACTAAGTATAAATCGAAGTGAATCTCTATTTTTGCAGCTGTTATGACTAAGGCATGTTGCTTATATTGAAAAAGAAAAAACAGTATTCATACTACTATGACAACTGATTATACTTAATAGCTACTCCCATGAAAACCTTTTTAAGATTTCAGAAGAGCAGAAGATTAAGTTACTAGGATTAAAATTATTTTTATCTGAACAAGAATAACAGGTTAGTTAGAATGTGAACAACCAGATCTGATATATCTGGCCAGATGCTCTCCAAGTTTTTATTTTTATTTTTTTATAAGGAACCATCTGCTGTAAATTGAGGTGCCTATTAACTTTTTTGGTAGAAAAAGAAATTAGCTTCTGAAGACACAAAGCCAATGAATTGTGAAAGAACACAGTTATGAAGACAAAATTTAAAAATCCCCTGACATCCCAAGGACCGATTTAAAAGTGTTCTAGTTAGAGAAATTCTGTTTGCAAAGCATATATTGTTCAGTTATTTCTGTTAAGTTTACTACTTGCAGCAATTTCAGAAGTGTGTTTTAATTGATACTGTATTATGTTGCATTTAATGAGAATGAACTCAGGATCACAACTCATCTGTTTATGGAGCTCACTTCCCTGTCCTTACCCCCCACCCCAAGTCTTGATGACCAGTCTGGAATATCACAACAGGCTACCTGGAAATCACTGTGCAATTAGAGACATAACAGTGTGAAAGGAATAGGTAAAATTATTTATGGATAACCAAGTAGATTATTCAACTATAAAAGTGAAATTAGGAAAGCATGTAGTGCTCCATTTTTATATTATCTATATATTTCCAAAGAACTTTGGGTCACACAACATCTCTCATATTAGGGAAAAAAATGGAAAGTGAGATCAGTGGATTTTGGATAATTTTCTAAAAATGAAAATGATGGCAAATGCTCTTATTTCAGTTGAGGTAGGATAGCTTTTTCCTGGGGCAAACTGAGTTAAAACCACGTGCAACATTCTTTTCTCCCCCTAGATTGTATTAAATGTATTTTTGAATCTTTACTTTAAAAGTTCTAAAGTTGGATTTTTTTATGACTTTTCTATAATAAAATCTTAACTTGAGGACAGTGCTTGCTGTCCCATTGATGCCGTTGTCCATCTGTGGTGACTTACCAGAATTTTCCCATTGTCATAGGAAACCATTTTGGTCTAGATTGAGGAATTTTGCTTGGTTTTGTTTTCAGTTAATCATGTGCCAGCCAGCTTCCCCTGTGAAGCCGGAAGAACTGAAGTTAACACACAGCTGTGTTCAGTAGGAGCGCAATGCTCTTCATGTGACTGACCCTTCCACAAGCAAACATTTTTAAAAACCACAACCATAAAAGCAATGTAATATGTGTAAATAAAGACATGCTTAAAACCTGTCTAATTGACCAGAAAGATCTTTATTTGGAATGTGAAAATGTCAAAACTTTTCCAAGAGAAGAAATTCTATCCTCAAGGAGTTAGATCCTGCTCGGATAGGTTTCATTCAAATAGTGAAAGCTTCATTGTAGGGGGGAAAAAGGCTATTTCCAGATGGTCTATTAAAATGATAGCTCTAAAAGTTTATTTTTAATTTGTTTATTTGGAAGTTGGAACATGTATTCCCCACAAAACAGTTCATAAAAGCTGGTTGGATCTATTTAATGCTTGGTGACGGTTCACTGTTGTCTTATCATGGTTTTGATCTTGAGACTAGAGGACTATTACGGGCTGAACTGTATCCTCCCTAAATTTGTATTTTGAAGTTTTAACTCCCAGAACCTCAGGCTGTGAATGTATTTGGAGTTAGGGCCTTTAAAGAAATAATTAAGGTAAAATGAGGTCATGAGGGTGGGCCCTAATTCAAAATGGTGTCCTTAGAAGAAGAGGAAAACAGACACACACAGTGGGAAGACCCTGGGAAAACACTGGAATAAGACAGCTACCTGCAAACCAAGGAGAGAGGCCTCAGAAGAAACCAGCTCTGCCAACACCTTGATCTCTGACTTCTAACCTCCAGAATTGTGAGACGATAAATGTCTGTTGTTTAAGCCATGCAGTCTATGGTAGTCTGTGATGGCAACCCTAGCAAACTAATAAATACAAGGACCATGTGATGTGGGAAGATCAGACCTGGCTGTAGGTTAAAAATGCAAAAATAGAAAAAGTCTGTCTTTAGTCCTCTTTTACTCTTTGTTTTCTCTCCCCCCTTTTCCCATTGTCTTTTGGGCACTCTGAATCCCACTGTAACCCACTTCGTTAATGTATTGGGTTAGGATGGATCTGGATTCTCTCCCAAGTGCTCCCTGCTCCTGCTCCAGATAAAGTTAGGAAATATGTAATGTGTGTGCCTTTGACCACACATACTAAAATATGAGTGCCCGATGGCTCCTTAATTCTCTAAATATGAGTTCTTGGGGCATGGATTTCATTTGTTGGCCAGCATGTTTCCAGAGCCAAGAATAGAGTCTGATATATAGTAATTGCTTCAATTAACTTCACTGAGTGAATGCCCTATTTTTAAAAATTGACCTCAAATGAATCTCTCACTGTAGGAATTGTAGGCAGTATAAGCAAGTAGAGTAAAACATTTCCAGCACTTGGGAACGTGTTCCATTTTTGTGGTGGTGGTTGTTTGGGGGCAGTAACAGTCGAGCCCTAATTGAGAGTCTAATTCATTCTCCTTTTTGTAATTTCCATTCTCTTTCCAATTCTGCCTCCATAGATTTAAAAAAAAAAAAAATCTCCTCATTGCTTTAGTTCATAAGGGCTCCCCTGGCCTTGCAAACCAGGTCTCAGCTTTTGGGAATAGGGAGAGGTGTGGGCGATGGGTGAGGAGATGTATCAGAGTCATTTGTAAGTTGAGGGTGGCCTCAGTAGCTTATTTTTATCTTATCACATGTGTATGCAGTACTTGAAGGGGATGGTGTGGAATGTGGGAATAGAAACAAATAAATTTGGAATGATTCTATAACTGGCCCTTCTAGACAGAAATAATGGCTGTGTGTTATTAGAGAATGACAACAGGCTCTGAGAACTACGCTTGTCCTTGTCCCCTATTTCAGACCTCCCCTCCACTTGTGGAATCCTTTTGGCCAATCTTTTAGAAAATGGAGGTGAAGGGGCACATGAAGTAGGAGGTCAATAAAAACTTATTCATTGTGTTTCTTTATTCAGTAAACACGTATATAACACTTACTATGTTCTGGGCACTGTTCCAAAATGTTTTATCCATATTCATTCATGTAATTTTTGTAATAATCGTATGAGAAAACTCTGGCTGGAGAGGTCCTTGCTCTCAGTGATACAGAGAGCAGGTGATAGGGTGGGGATGCAGGCCCAGGGATTGTTATTCTAGAATGTGAGCCTTCACATGAAAGTAGTGATAACAGTCACATACTTTGTGGAGCAGGGTTGGAGAAAGGGAATACCAGGTTTGGGAGACAGATGTTGGATATAAATGAGGCACGATTTTGGTAGAAATGAGGGCAATAGCTTATTATCCCAGTCAATTGACCTCTGATGTATCCTGTTTTATAGCACTCTGTGCCACTTCTATTGTGGTCACATTAACATGTATTCATTCACCTGAGAGGAACTATCCTTAGAAGGAAATATTTTCTGGAGGCTGGAGAAGCTCAGGAAAGAAACTGGTGTTGGGATGGGGAGGGCAAGGTTTGGTTTGTGACATACCCCTTGATAAGATGTTGACCTTCTCTGTATGTTCTTTAACAAGAGGTAGTACCTATCCTTGTACGGTAATGTGCCGCACGACGACATCTTGGTCGACAGAGAACCACATGTACAACGGTGGTCCCATAATACTATCATGGACCTGAAAATTTTCTATTGCCTAATGACCTTGAGGCTGTTGTGATGTCATAGCACGAGATATTACGGTTGCCTACGGTATTCAGTACAGTAACATGCTGTACAGGCTTATAGCCTAGGAGCAATCATAGGCTGTACCAAAAAGCCTAGGTGTTTAGTAGGCTAGCCATTTGATTAGTGGACGCGTAAGTGCACTCTATGACGTTGGCACGATGACGAAATCACCCAACACATTTCTCAGAACATTTCCCAGTTTTTAGGCAATGTACTTTATGACTATACTTATAAGGTTGATATGATGATGTAATAAGAAATAGATCATAGAACTTAAAATTAGAAAGACTTCAAGCTCAACAAATCCTGTAGTTTTCACCTATTTTTATGTAACTTATTTTTTTAAATGAAGGGAAGAAAGTCAAACAGAGTAACTCCTTTTCAATTAAGAGTGACCTACTTGGCTTGCCCATTCTTTGCTTGTCCTTTCTGTACTGGAGGGCACTCCAAGGATTCTTCAGGGCATAGTTTCAAAACATAGTTTGAAAACAATTTCTCTGAGTCAACTTCTGTTCTGAATATGTGGGAATTTAGGCCAAGAGACATCCTGTGGCTTTCCTGCAGTTGTTCAATGATATTTCTACTTTCTGAGGGTTTTGTCCCTACTGGGAAAACCATCTCTCTATGAAAAGACTCTGAAAAGTTAAAAGTTCAGTTTAAAGTAGGCAACTTTAGTAATACTTAGCATTTATTGAATACTTTCAAGCTCTTGGGCAGAGACAGCTTCACAAGTGTGTGACCTGTGCTGTCACACAGGTCCCACTCTCAAACGGGCCCTGCTCTTGGTTTCATGGTATGGTGCTGCTATCTTGAAATTCTTAGAAGTTTTTGAACAAGGTTCTGTGTTTTCATTTTGCATTGGATCACCACAAATTATGTAGCTGATCTTGGCTCCTGGTGTTTATGTATCTTGTCCTATTTAAAATGCAAAACTATACAAAGTGTGGATATTATTATTCTTATTGCACAATCTAGGACATTGAGGCTAAGACAATTTCCTGAAGATCACATGTGTTATAAAGGGAAATGTAGTCAAGAAATGTTGGCCTAAAAGTCCACTGACTTTCCACTTTAGACAAATGTGAGTCCAAATTAAGACTGTACTGGAGGAGGGAAAAAAAGCTAATGGTAAATCTTTGTTTTGGTGGGAATGGGGGTGTCTAGGCAATGTAAGAATGCTTAACCTGGCTGCCGGGGGCTATTTAATATATGTAAACATCCTTTAAGTTTTTAAAGCTGATTAACTTAATCTTTTAAAAGAGGTAGTTTGTTAAGACTGATTACCCCACAAATCTGGTGGCTCATCCAACAAGCATGTTTTTTTTTTTTTTTTTCCATATACAAAGGATAAGCTGAGAAATATGTAAAGGAATATGTTTTAGTTCAGGTAGTGACTGGTGGCAAGTTGAGAATTAGAAGTCCTTTGTGCTTGCTTTTAACATTCAGTTCATGTTTTTATTTTTGCATATATAGGCATAAGACCACATCGTGCGTTTGGAATTGTTTTGATGATGAAAGTTGTAGGAGTACAAAATACAATTACTTGGTATTCCTGTATTCATGTCTATAAGAACCTACAAGTTTATCTTGAGTCCCCCACAATTTCAAAGAGAGAGTAAAATTTTTAACAGTTTTTTCATCCAATGTGTTAGTGATTTTTTTTTTTTTTTATAGCTGCCTAGGTAGAAAATAGGAATTTTCTATCTAGAGAAATATTTTAAAGAACTGAGAATTTCTGGTCCTAATATTCTTGGACAACATTATGGCTCAAGTTATAATAATATTTTGCATTTGTGTAGAGCTTTTAGTCTCAAATGTGTTCTCATATTTGTTATAGGAAGAGGGATAAGACAGCAGAATGGAAGAAAGAAAGAATGTTGATTTGATATTCTGAAAAACCTCATGAGGATTTCATAACAAGATCAAAGCAAGTTTACGCAGAGGCAGGGCTCCGCACAAAATTCAAGAGGGCAGTTTTTCATTCTGCTAGTGTCCACTGGTCTGTTTTAGTCATTCAGCAAATACTCATTGAATCTCTCAACATACCAAACCTTTAATATCCTTTAATATATCAAAGTAGGCTGCAGTGGCCCATCAAGACCTAAAATTGCAGATTATGTCAATACCATTTTTTAAATTTGAATGGCACACTTCCGAAATGTTCTAACCAATTGAATTTCTTTGATCAAGATCAAATATGGTGATTTTTCAAAAGGAAAAATAAGAACAGAAAATTGAAACAATTTTCTTCTTATATGAACTGTTGAACATACTTTCTTAGAGACTTCTTGGAAAAGAAACCATTTCCAAAGGACCACGAGAAGCACTTCCACAGAAGAAACAGCACACAGAACATATCCCCATTACTAATCTTCACCTAAGTCCTTGAAAACTCAATTAGTGAAGTTCATGCCCAGAATCTGTCAGACAGGTTGTAACCAGAGAGCGCTAATGGCTCAATTCTTTAGTTATCAAAATGTCACTTCATATTAAATGAATGAACTCTAAGTACCCATATGCTAATTGGATTTACTCCATACATGTTGACTGAGGATGAACTTGACTGAATGACGTTACAAATTCCCCTTAACTCTCCAAGTTAGGATGGCATTGGGTACCGCCTTCACAAAGATATTTTTAACTTCTTGCTAAACAGTATAGTTAAAGTAAAAGCTATAAGTTGGAGAAAAGGCTGAAAGAATGGGAAAAACTAAAAAAAAAAAAACAAAAAACTAATAGAAATGAGCTGTATAAATCTAATATATAAATCCATAAGACTACTATAAAGATTTTATTACCTTAAGATTGAAGTTGTTACCACATTACAATAGATTTCTCTCAGTCAGCGATATCTAAATTTATTGCCATATAATGAGTGCAGTCACTCCATTTTAAAGTCTCGGGGAAGGGGACAAAAGAGTAAAAATAGCTTCACCTAGAGTAGAAATGAGTGCAGAAGTTGAACATTGAGTAACTCTCCTATTCTTTAAACCAAGTGAAAACATATCTAGATTTGCATCCCATTTGTAGAATAACAGAGCGCTTTTGGAAATGGTGTAGCGTGTGTATGGCTTGAGCTTCTACAGCTGATACCCCACTACCTACCTCTGCTCATTCTGGAGCACAAAGAGAGGCAGAAGCAATAACCTGCATCTGAGCTGCTTTCTCTGCCTCTCCCATTAAGACACAGAAAGGCAAACATAGTATCTTGGGTTCAGGGCCTATGGAAGTACGTGGTTTTAGGGGAGCTTGGAGGAAAGCCACTGATGCCAGCCTAGAAACCATGGAGTGACCAGTAGTTAGACATTTTATGTTATCTCTAGTAGCCGCTAAGTATATTGGATACAGGGATGGTATTAGAAGAAGACATTTGTCAAATAACTTTAATTGTTAAATAAAACATTTGACTTTTAGAAAATATACTTTTTTGAGAACTGGAGTCTCAAAAACTGCAAGTTTTTCACTTTTCTCTTGCCTTTTGAGAGGCCATGTTTGGCAGGTGACTTTCTAGGTCTTTGCAGAATACAGCTGTTTCTCATAGCCCCCCACCCCCGCCCAAGCACCCCAGGATAAGGGGATGTAGTGGAGGTGAGGATTTGGGGATGAAATAGAGACGGGCCTAGTGAGGGACATACATTTATGAAGAGCAGTGTGTGATAACGCTTCACCTTAGCTTTGAAGATCAGTAAATCTGCTGGGAGAAGCTAAGCTTGTGCCCACCTGGCGAGAGAGCAGCACCTTCCTGTACCTAGCATGTAATGGGGTCAGCTAGAAGGGAACACCCACTTGCTAAAGTAGCCTCCTCCATGCTTAAAGCTCATTTAGCTCAGTGCACTCAGCTAGAACCCCCTGTATTGCTATGGAACCATGACAGTGTTTTTATTCAATTATCTTACTCCTGTTTGTTCCAGAAGTGGTTGCGGCAACTTTGACATTAAACTCAAGGTGAAAAATAAGATGTTTAGAAATAAATCTGAACAGAAGTCCCTTGAGAAGCTGCTGCATTGCATCAGACTCACCACAGCTTTCTTGGTCGCTATAAGTTTCATATGTTTGCCCCATAATGTGCAAAATAATTTTAAGAATATTTAGCATGCACCTGTCAAGGACCAGAGATAGTGAGAAGTCTGGAAACACAATCTTGGCACACTTGTAGGGAAGAGGGAGATCTGGTGCCATCCACCAGGTTTTTCTTCCTTTGAACTTGTAGGGTATGTACACAATCAATTTTATCTGTATACGATGCAGACCAGTGTCCTTATTTAAACAAATAGGCCTGATCTTTCTAGTAAGATTAAGTGATTTACCATTTTTTTGTTCACTTTGTTCACTTCTTGTTCGTTTGTCAATTTATCCTACTGTATGTCCTTTCAGAAAAAGAGAAGATGAGAGAAATTTATTCATCCATTTAGCAGAAATTCATTGCATAGCTGGTACGTCTGCTATGCCAGGTGCTGGTGATAGAGAGGTGAAAGTCAAATGTTGGTCTTCCAGTCCTATTAGAGGACGTTTTAACTAAAAGAGGAGAAACACATACTTAATACATATTTAATAATATGTTAAAGAAAATAAGCTTTGTTTTGAAATTATACCTTTGTCATGTATTTAATATCCTACAACATTTTTATACTAATATTATAGGATGTTTTATATTGTCGTATTTTATAATACAATTGAACTAATCCGGACTGTCAGACAAGGTGTTCAGCGTAACCGTGCTGCATCTTGTCTGCTTTCACTGATTGTTCTCATTTAGATTGATCAGATTTATTTGTTTTCTCAGCAGTGGGTTGGTTTCCTTTCCAGTTTTTCTTTAGATCCAGATTCTTTAGAAAACCTGCTGTTGTCCAGTTTTTCTTCCTGGCGTCAGGTGGTTCTGTGTGAACAGCTCCCACCAGTCTGAAAGAGTGTTTATCTTGTTCTGAAGCCAGAATTCAGACTTGGCTTGGTTTGGCATAATCTTTGGAAGAGTAAATGTTTAACGGGAATAGCTGCCTTCCACATCTGCTCTGGACTGTTGGTTTTACTTGACTGGTATGTTTTTATATGATCATGTAACATTCACTCATAATTCTCATTTTGGAAGAGGGGAGAAGGATGGATGGTTGACAGGCATCATGAAGTTATAGAAATTTGGTTATTCAAAGCACAAAGATGTGCTTTTCTGTTTCCTCTGTCAATATAACAGAAGGCTCAGTGATGAGAGAGATACTGGTGTCCTAAACCAGGAGCTCTTTAATTGCTCTTCTCCGGGTCGGGGGAGGAAATGAGGAAAGGTAATGGAGAGGGAGACCACTTGGTCTTATAAAGACCCATATGCATTCACTTTTTCTTTCATTTGACTAGAGATGATGCAGGAGAGGGTAGGGTGTATGCTCCTCACCACCATTTTTGAACCTATTGGTCTTAACATCACTGAGGGAAAAATGTAACTGTTAGAAATAAGATAAAATATGAAACATGATAATAGATGAAATCAGTATATAAATTGTGAAATGTAAGATGAGGTTCTGTTTTTGCAACAATGTAAAAGTCATGAATCATTAGTTAAGATAGAAACTAGACACACTAAAAACCTGAGAGAGTAATACGGAAGTGGGGAGACCTGCTTGCTGCTGCCCCATTTACATCAGTAGATGGAGTTGTTCTTGAGGGATAGGAAATGACTAATCAGAAAAATTTTTTTTTTAAGAATGTATGTTTTAAAAAACACAATATAAAGCAATTTGGGGGAATGTTTGACATCCAGATTTTGCACTATATGGAGAATTTCTTTGATAATCTCCTTCACTTTACTGAGTATGTGCCCTGCTTTCATTGTGTTTTTCACATAATGAAACTAAATGTTAGTTGAATTAAACATTCTTTAAAGTAGGAAGTGAAAATACCTAATTGCATGTGATCAACATATTTTTGATGCTTGATTAAAAACTTTAATAATATAATCTTATAATAATATGTAGAAAAACCATATAGAAAACTAACTAAATGAAACTAATGAATAATCAACCAACAAAACCAAAATAAGAATCTGGTTTTTACTATTGCTTTTGAGGGAATCACACAGTCACTTCATGTACATATTTACAAATTTAACATATCCTCTGGGACCCATAGATCTGTAATCATGGATCTACAATTGATTTTATTGTATTTTATACCTTAGCAGTGTGTGAGCTTTTCCATTAGTTGACTCTCTTCCCTGATAGTTACTTCTTGAGGCCTCTGGCTTGTGAATGGGCTTTGAAAACATTAACGTGCTATACAGATAATTAAGATTCAAATCATTAATATTTTGTCCTCCAGAAATGGCTTGTGAAAGTACTACAGGAGTAGTAATATATAATATCCTAACCAAATAGAGTTTGTACGTGGCTACTTATTTCTCAGTGAATCCAATTATGAAATGGTCAAACCAAATGATCAAATGGCTATACTCAATTGATCTTTTTTCCTTTTAATACTTATATTGTATTTCTAATAGTTCCCCCAAAGCTATGTCAGCACGTTCAGGTCAGACTTTTTAGAACAGTAGTTCCAAAACCTGAGTTTGTAGTAGAGTCAGTTAGGGTATTTATTAAAAACTCAGGCACATAACCCAGTTCTGAGGATGCTAATTCAGTGGGACAAGAGTGGGGTCCTGAATCTTTACTTTAACAAGTTTCCCCGGTGATTTGATGATTGGTCCATGGTCCAATGCAGGCGAAACTCTGATTTTGAGAACTTTGCAAGCAGGTAACGGAAACAAGTGAAACCTCTTTCCTAACAGCTGGCGTTGTAATTGGATGGTTCATATTATGCTCTCCAGGAGCAGCTGATCTCATTACATGGCGGACAGAGGAAGAGCTACTCTCTTCTCTTTTCCCTGTTTGTCTCCTGAAGTGAAACACAGTTGTAAAATATGTCTTTTTTCTGTTTGTTCCTTGTCCTTTGTCTTAATCAGATCAATGGAGAGAATTTTTTAAAATTACAAATGGATGTATCTCAGACTTTAAACTATTTACTACCCAGCACATATTTGAACAAAGTGTAAGTATGTTGATGAATTTCTTATATCCTGCTCATTTTGGAGTTGACAGTAAGTTTGTTTTTTAAAAAATGTATACCAGTTTCTCATGACCAGTATTTATGCCAAATATGTTAAATCTGAACAATAGTTTTCTTATAAATAACAATAACCACAACAACAAACTTTGTTTATATGGTTTCGAAGAAAATAACTGCCCTCTGGAATGGGGGCAGCTGAGCACTGTTCTATATATGGGTTTATCTCTAAAGTTTAATTTAGAGTTGTCGGGAAGTACTGTGTGTTTTCAGTAACTCTTATTTCTGAGATTATCAAAATACCTTTCACGTTTTTCTCGTTTCCATCAGTTCTCTGGGCAGGCATGATGGTTCCATGGGGAGATGGTGTAAGAGGGAGAAACCCGTGTTAGCTCTGACTGCTGTCCATTGGGATCCAGGCCAGCCAGCTTCTAGTGGAAAGGGGGCATGTGTGTGCAGTTGCAGCCTGGGTTGGTCTTGTTCAGAGGAGGCCATTCGTTACATGTTTGACTTTCAAGTTAGAGTCAGGATTATTTTGGCGCAGGGCTGCTGGATTTAGGGATCTATTTCAAAATGATTCATGGCCTCTAAGTCTTTGAATTTTAGAATGCTTAGGCTTCATTCCTAGGCATTCTCTGATGTAGTCTCAGATGAATTAAAATCTTGCTAAAAGTGGGGTCAGAACCTAGGTTTGGAGCAAATCTAGAGCTATGATACAGATGAGGTGGATGGAGAGATGGTGGTTCTGGTGTTGGCTTGATGACCTTTGCTACTTTGTGGGAAATTGCAATGT
The DNA here is from genome assembly GCF_004115265.2 of Rhinolophus ferrumequinum. NCBI lineage: Eukaryota > Metazoa > Chordata > Mammalia > Chiroptera > Rhinolophidae > Rhinolophus > Rhinolophus ferrumequinum. Next base: position 33,885,680 of record NC_046288.1, read on the forward strand.
GGTTTCTTAATCCCAGCACAAATCAAAGAAGACATCCTGGAGGACAGCAGGGATCGTTAGCACAGACCTGGGGTGTTCTGGTGCTTCACTTTTCTGCACCACAAGGTTTTTTTGGGGAATGCAATGAAAGTTCTAAAATCTCAGCCAGTCTTGCCACCAAATTTGCTTTCTCTGGAACTAAGTGACTATCAGTGGTGCAGCCTGGTATGACCCTTCTCTTCAGAGCAGTAGCCAAATATACACATTTTCATATAATTTCAAGTGTAGAAAGAGGTGTGGTTAGGATTCCTGCTCAATAGGGTAGGCCACGTCAAACAAGTTCCTTTGAACTCTTTGGTCCACCGCCTCACTGAGTGCGTGTGGCTGCTTCATCCACACTGAGGTTTCAGTTTCTTAAAACAGGCATGCCACATTTTGGGGGCACTCTGGGGGCCTTTGTCACAGAGTGGGGACCTCGTTAGGGCGAGGGGCTTTGACACAGTGCTGGTTGGCATTTCTTCGTCTGATGAGTCCACAAGGCCATAGTCATCACTCACGTAATTGAGCATACTCTGCCGTATGTGCCTCTTGGCACACTGTGTGCTAACGTCGTGCAGGAATTCGCCAGCCCAGCTTGGGGATTTATCCTCTTGCTGCGTAGTCGGCAACGGGTGTTTTATCAAACTCTTCACCACTCTTCAGATTTATTATATGAACAAAGACTTCTTTGCTTATGCCTGAGCTCTGTTTCACATTGGACTATATATGTTTTGCAGTGAAACAGCTGTGTTGTGCCTATTGAAAGCAGCACAGTTGACTTGGCTGTTCCTTTCGGTATCATAGCACATGCAGTGGATTTCATTCAGAATAACCACCAACGGCAGGAGGAATGTGAATAGCTCTTGGATGATGGGCCTTGGGATGCCGAAGTTAAAGATGTAGATGTGGCCTGAACATGTGTCGTATGTCTTAGACTCTGGGATCTAGAATCTAGATCCCTAAAGGACAAGAACTGTGTCTATTTATAGCACCTGCCTCAGCAGCACAACAGGTGTAGGATGCAGAAAATCCTCAGTACTCTTTGTATTGAAAATTCTTGGTGTTATTTATCTGCACGGTGCTAGTGCAGCCCATCTTCCCTTCCTCAAATTTCATTTTATCCTTTGCTTTATTTTTGAATCCAGCACATTGTACAATTTCAATATTATTTCATATTTTTAATCATATCATATGTCTAGTCATAGATCATGGAATGATGAATAAGTAAAAGGGTCAAGGAGGAGAGTGTACCGACGTAGTGTACCATTCAGCAACTTCCTGTGCATGTGTGGAGACCTCTAGAATATATTTATTTATCTTACTCTAAGCTTCTGTTCCAACTACAGGCATTTTAATGGAACTTTGAAATTATAGTCTGAGAATAATTAAACACTAATATTTATTCACTCATTAATTCAGAAAATATTTATTAAGCTTCCAGTATGTGTACTAGGCACTAGGATACAATAATCAGACAGATGTGATCCTGTATTAATGGAACCAAGAGTCTTGATGGAAAAGAATATACTCAAAGGTGGAGGCAGGGACGGGGGGAGGGAGGGAGGGGAGAGACGGGGGGGGGGGGGGGGAGAGAGAGAGAGAGAGAGAGAGAGGGGGAGAGAGAGAGAGAGAGAGAGATTAGAAGAACTAAAAGGATTTGGAATAGCCTGAATGTAGTGGGAGGCGAGTGGTGAGCAATGAGGTTAAAGAGATAATCCTGGGCTAGATAATGAAGGGTTGGAAACCCTTTTAAGGGGTTTGGATCAGATTTGCAGTGTCATAAAGATATCAGTGTCCTGACTATGGCCTGGAGAACAGATTGGATGGGGTAAGAGTGAATGATGGTGGCGTTGACCAAGGTGGGAACCCTGGGTTGGAGAGGAGTAGGGATTGCAGAGATACTTAGGAAGTAAGAAGTAAGGTTAGTAAGACTTGTGATTGAAGAGCATCCAGGATGACTTCCAGGTTTCTGGGCTCAGGCCACCTGGGTCAATAGTGATACCATTCACTGAAAGAGGGAATAGAGGAGGAGTAGTTCATTTAAAAGGAGGACGATGAAGTAAGGTTTGGACAAACTCACTATCTGTGAAAAAGCCAAGGGAAGATGTCAATTAGGCAATTGAATTTCAGGTTCCGGAGTTGAGGAGAGAGGTCTTGGTGTAGATACTAAATTGAGAATGTTGTAGTAATCCATGGGAAATAAAGAAACAATCTGATTAATGGCCCATGGCCTCCTGGTATGTGAAATTAAATTAAGGAATTAAGACTTGCGGACACAAAATAAGAGTAACTTGTACAAGATGGCTCAGTGGCAACTTGAGTGATGCAGTAAATACTCTCAGAGTCTGAGGAAGGCAAGTTCAGTAGTCTGGGGTAATCAAGGATGCTTTCAAGTCAGTGTAATCTTTCTGAATTTTACCCCCTCACCTCCCCCTGCCCCAAACCATCAGTGGTCCCTCACTGATCTTAGGACAAGGTCCAAATTCCTTAGCTTGATTGCAAAGTCCTATCCCCATCTAGTTTCTCCCCAACTCTTAACTCTTCACTTTCCGCTCTTTTTTTCTCTCATTTTCCACCTTGGTACCTACTTATTGGTTTTCCCTAACATGAAGCTGCTTCTCACTTCTGTGTCTCTGCCCATGCTGCCTCCTTACTGGATTCCTGGCCTGCTCTTCCATGCCTTGTCTGACTGGCAACTCCAACTGGTCTTTCAGGGCTCTGCCCATGTTGTTCTTCTGATGATGCTTTCCCTCCTTGCTGTATTTCTCTCCCTTGTACATACTTCTTTTACTGCATATAGTGCTCTTTTTTTTTGCTTGTTTTTCAAAATTTTGTGTATATTTCTATCACCCATTGCAGATTTTTAAACTCTTATTGACAGTGACCAATTTTTTTTCATTATGTACCCAATCTATCTAGCATAGTGTTTGGCACATACCAGATGCTCAATAAATTCTGAACTGGAATGATCACATTAATCTTCAGGTATAAAAGTACAGGGAAGATTACAGTAATAGAGGAACTATATATAGGAATATGTTGATTAGATTTGTGAGTGTTTAATAACTTCAACAGCTTTTATTACAAACTCAGTGCTGAGTACTTATTCTTGGCAATAATGGACTTAATCAAGTCTAGCCAAATCAGTACTTAGGTACTTTTTTGGGCTCTATTGTCTCTAGAATCATTTTGGTTCAAACTTTAGCTTTGTTCCCATTCTTCTGTCTAAAAAAGTTGAAATTGTGAAAGTTGTAAGCAACTCCCAAAGCTTACCCAACTTAATATTCAGTTATTCACGAACCCCATCCATTCTAGATGATTACCGAGTGTCTCCCTGGGTCCAGGCACTGAGGATACACATGGGACAGACATGGCCCTACGGGCAGGCAGCTTATCATTTTAGGGGAGAGTTTGCTGGAAGTTTAGGGTTCATAGCCATTATTTGTGCTAGCCATTAAGCTATAGTACCAAATAAACAGAGTCTTTGGTTCTGATAGTTTCTTACTTCTTTCAGATATTATTAACACATGAACTAAAATTATATTTTTTTCTTATGACATACAAATGCTGAAGATTTGCTGCATTCTCATGTTCTTTCATTGTGCTTTGGGTGAAAACATTTTTTTCCCCCAGAGGAATAGTACTTTCCAGAATTAAAATCCTGATATTGATACGTAATCCCATAGGATTTGATATAGAGGTTTAAATTTATAGAAAATTTCTTCTCAGCTGCATCTATTTGATCAAGCCAGGCACAGCTGTATTAGACTTTTCCTCTTAGCTCAGCTTTCCTTGATGCTCCTCCTCCCCAGCCAGACTATTTTTCTTTACTCATCCTCCCCCCACCATACCTATAGAGTTATGATATTATTTCTTTTGATATAAAGTGAGGAATGTGTTTGTGTCTATATGATTATAGAGGAATTATGTAGTCTGGTGAGAGGAATGACTATTGTGTTAAAAATGTCTGTGCTAAGTCCTCATAATAAAAGCAGCGTAGGCAGAAGCCCAAACTGCTGAACATGCCTGAAACCTCAATTTGTGCCACTTGGAGAAGATGATATGTTAGTGTTAAGAAGGCATGTTTACCTTTGAGTTGCTTTACAGAGCTGAAATCTACTGCAGTGCAACCGACACTGGAGCATTTGCGCATCGTGCCAGGTAGCCCAGTGGCGTTAAGTGACTAGCAGCATAGATTCAAGTGGGAAGAAAAAAGTTAGCTATTAATGACTTATTCAGACATGTATCCTATAAGAGTGGGAAAATCTGAAATTATTTTGCCACCATTAACTGGAGTTTTAAATCAAAGTCTGCAATAAATTCAGCATGGATTTAAGTAGTTGCTGATAAATAGGTGTCTGGGACCATTTCCATGGGGATAGCTTGTTTTATTAAATGAACTCACTAAACAGGCTTTTGAAGCTCTGTATTGTTTCAGTGTGGTCCCAACTTAGCCTGGAAAATCCCTTTGCTTTCTCTTGCTGTGTATGGTTTAGGTCTGTAAGGCTGGTGCCCTGTCAATGCTGGCTTATGTTTCTTGCTGGTTTTTCTGAGGTCTTCTACCATTTGGTGTCCTTGTGCAGACCAGAGCCCCCCCTAAAGGGGATGTAGGGAGCTAAAAGGGGCAGCCAATAGCTATTGACTTTGACTTCAGGTTTCGCTGGGAAAACAACCCCCTTCCTATTTCATTGGAGAATCAGTTTAGTGTTTATATAAAAAACCAGGTCTTGCTTTGGTGGTCCATAATATGCCCCAAACAAAACAAAAGCAAAAGTAAGTATCTCTGGCAGGATAAGCAATAACGCCAGCCAGTGTTCTGAAATGGGGTCCTCAGAGCTTTCAGGTGAGCAGTGCATAACTCTTACTAGTCCCAAAGCTAATGTTTGTGGAATTAGTGACGATCTCAATTGAAATATTGCAAAATCGTAAGCACCTTTTTGGGCTAAGATAAGGAGACATCTAGAGGAATAGGAGTGTCTATTCCTAGTCCTAGGAGTGTCTAATAGGAGAGGCAGAAGAGAGGAGCATTTATATATTCACTTAGGTATTTCAGGAGACAGAAGGGTATAGGTAGAGAGTCGACAAAGAGAGATTTGCCTGGGACAGAAGGGGGAATATCTCTTCCACTGAGAAGCTATATAAAAAAAGAAGGGATAACAGCTTTAGAAGAAGGTTCAGAAGAGTTTGTGGCAGGTGGATGGGAGAGGAGAGCGGTTTGATGTAATTGGGGTGATTTGCAGGTGACGATGAAGGGTTTGTAAAGAGTGGTGTACAAACCACAAAGTGGTTGACGTTGGGCAGAGCTACTGAGTGGGGTGGGAGGGATCCTAGCTTAGTTGGGCTCGCGCAATGCACTCAGGACAGATGCTGGGGCCTGCACAGAAGCAATGGTCCTGCCAGATGGTCACACATTTACAAGTTTAGATTTGGAGCTATCCATTGGCCTTACACCTCATTTTGTTCTCTCTAGCTCCATGATTTCTGACTTCTCAGCCCTTGCTCCATTTATAAGTCAACCTAAACCCCTCCAGTTAGGCATCTAATCAGCTTCTCTGCCTCTTTAATTTCAGTTCTACTTCCTAACTATAGCTCTTGTCTCTCCATAGCTCAGCAGTTTTGCAAATGGATTTCTGGATAAGAAATCCATGACAAGACCCAGCCCTCAAAACCTCTTCTTTCCCAGCTTTGAACAGGAAGCCCTCGTTGTGCTAGCTTGTGGGTTGGAGTCAGACAGAGGGAACAGACCAAGGACAAGTGAAAGTATTAGCAATTTGGTCAAGGGTCCAGCTATGGAGTGAAATCACCAATCTGAAGTGGAGTTCACTGTAGGGGTTTTTGAGGTTTGCCTAATTGTGTGCAGCAGCCGTGAAGAGATCAGATGTCAGATTTTGGGTTTGTTCCAGAGTTAGTGGCTTGTGGGGAGCTATGGGACAAGATGCATGGATGAGGAAGATAAGGGTGTTGGCAGGAATATCACAGAAGTAACATTCCATGGGATCCATAGTGGCATCAAAGAGATGCCAGCAAGAGTTAGGCTGATACACTGAGAGCAGAGGAGGTGGCATATGACCAGTCCTGGTAAGGCCCAAGATAGTGGGAGGAGTGGAACTGGGATTCTCACACACATTTTATGTTTTTATAGATTGCTCATATATCCCATTTCAACTCTCTCACCTTTCTTAAAACCATTGGTGCATATTGAGGATTCAGTCATGGTGTATTAGAGGGACCATAAGATCTTTTAAAGCCCATGATTCCATTATGTTCTACATGGAGAAAGAAAGAGCACAATTAAAAAACTCATTTGATCAATAATCAACGATGACAACAGAAACATAATTGTGTCTTTAGCCTTTTAGCCTTGTGTTGGTCTTTTCTTTTCTTGTCTTTTCCTTTCCTCTACTTTCTTTTCTTTTCCTTTTCTTTCTTTTCTTTTCTTTTCTTTTCGCCTTGTTCATCTTGCACATGCATTTTTAATTGACCTGGAGGATTCCGGAACTGTGCCTCTGGCAGGACGTGGTGTTCTGTGATACGCTGACGCCAGTATGTAGGTTTCTTTGTTTCTTTTTTAATGATGTATTTTATGCTTCCTTTCTTCAGAAGTAGTTATTTTAAAGTTAAGATTCCATTATAGGTATTCATGCAGTGGGGGTTATTGGATAGATTCCTGTAGGATATAGCCAACAAGTCTGTTTTATTATTATGGTAGGTGTGTGCCGTGATACATAGTCTGAGTTCTTAAGAGCTGCTGGATGCATTCGGAGTAGCATCCCTTTCTCTGAGCCTCGGAATTCTTTATTTTTCCTCCTCTTAGCTGTGTATGAGGGAGATTTTGGCCTTAGAGGTGTTGCCTTTGTCTGCTACCCATTTTCTCAAGTTTATTTTCATGTCACTTGTCCCTCCTTCTCACATCAGTAGGCTATCACTGTGGTTTCCAAGTGCTGGGCTTGTAATCACATCATTTTTACCTTTAGGATTACTTTTGGTCTCTGGGAAGTCATTGATTCATTACTTAGCAATGAGAGAAGAAAAGTGGGAAGCCTGAGAAACTCACAAGAAAATTGCTGTCTCTCTTCTTTCTCCTGCCTGAATGACTCCTTTCGTGACAGGTAACTGCAGAGGTGTTTCTGTGAGGTGTGTTCCATGCTGTGGTTTTACCTACGGATTTAAAGGCCTCATGTGACCTAGATCTGTATGCGATTTACCAATTATAATACCATATTGATAAATGACATTTTTCATATTCTAGATATGGTATTAGGTGCTTTGTATGCAATATTTCATTTAATTTTCAAAACAGCCATGTGCAGTAGGTGCTGTTATTATCCCCACTTTACAAAGGAAGAATCTGAAGTTTAAAAGATAAGCCACTTACCGACAGCCCAATAGCTAAGTGGTATGAGTGGGATTTGAGCCCTCACATCTAAGTTCAGAGTCTAAGGAGACTGCTCTTTTATTTTATTATCCTAATTTTGACAGCCGCAAAGGACAATTGCATGCTGACAGGGTTTAATTGTATGAAATGGTTATGTCATGAGTGATGTGATTGGTCTGACTATATATTTGAGACATACAGTTACAAACCATATTATAAAAGAAAAAAAAATACCCCACTTGCAAATGGGAAAAAAATTTTATCTACCTTGCTGGTGCTGTTCTCAAGTAGCATTTATTTCAAAAACTTTCCTTTTCTTCTTGTTTTTTTTCTTTTTCTTTTTATTTTGCGTTTTTCCTGCTCTTGTGTTCTTTCTCCTTTCAAAAAAAAAATCTTCCAGTTTATCTTCCTCTTAGGAGTTTCAGGTGCATGCATGAATTATTTATTGTCACTGTCCTGTGTTTCTGCAGTGGATTTGTGAAAACTTTCTCATGGGGCACTGTCTACAATTATTAATGACAGTTACAAACTGTTTTGAGGAAGAAGCTTAGAAATACTTGGGCTGTTTCTTGCAATATTTAGAATACCTATGTTAGCATAAGAGGGATAGAGGAAAGGCATTCCAGGAGACAACCACGTTCCCAGATAGGTCCACCCACGTCAGGAGCCCAGGTCATGTGTAATGATTTCATCATGAGCACAGACTAAAGGTTCTAGGAGAGTGTTTTATTTGGGGTATGTTAAGGATAGAAGTTTCCATCTTTGTTTGCTCAGTGGTGTCTATTCTAACTAGGTTGTATCTCAAGAGCAGTGCTGCTACATATGGTTGGGCAGATTGTGTGCTGTGCAACTCTAGGGGATGACATTTATATTTCTACACAGCTGTAGATGAAGTCTGGACTGAGGATGTACAGTCAATTCTCATTATTCACAATAATTATATTCTATAAAGTCTCCACAAACACTGACTGAATGAATACTGAACCATTGCTCCTAGAGAAAATACAGGATAGGGCTCCTGTGAACCTCTTATCACAACATTTTCGACAACTGATCAATACATAAATTTGTTTTATGTGTGTTTCTGATTAAAGACACCTTATTTAATATATATTGTTGACTCATGAACACTGAACTAACAGCCAACAGCACTATAACTCATGTCTTAACGAAGCTTATCTAACACACATATTTTCTCTGTAAGGAGCATCACAACCTTCTTGAGCTTAGGAACACCAGACAGCACTTTAGCACTATGCTTGGGGACAATTTTAAACAGCAAAATCACCAATAAAGAAGTGCAAAAATGTGAAAAATATGGCACTAAGTTGACTGCAAAAAAGGACACTCATTTATAGTATGGGAGCTGAAACAAGAAGGCAGAGGGTGACCTTATTTGACTTCAGCTAGGAATATGCACGTCAGGTTACTCAAATGTTTTGTCTCACTCTGCATGTTCTCAAATGACCATGAAAGTACTGAAAGTATTGATTTGGGGATTACAAATAAATTTTAGCCAGTAAGTGAATTCACAAACATGGAATCCTCGAGTAAGGAGAATCAACTATATCTTCTTTTTTTAAACTAAGACTGCGGGAACCCAAGGTCAATGTTAGTCTGAGAGTGATTTTAAGAGAAGTCAGATTATAGCACTTAAGAGTTAGAAGCAATTTTAGACAGTACCTTGCCTAATCTCTTCAGTTCTTGGATGAGGAAGAGACTCAAAACATTATGTGATTTGTTGAAGGCCATGCAGCTAATGAATTGTGGAGCCAACATCTGAACGGGAGAAGTCGTTCAGGGGAACTCAAGTGTTGATGGACCCCAGTGATGTTCTGCCCCTCCCTGTGTGCCAGGGTAAGAGTCCCCACAGGATTTCTCAGAGTTCTTATGCTGAAAGGGAAAGGCAAAAGGGATGACATCACTAAATAGCTCTTGCAAGTGTGGGCTTCTGTCTCAGTCCATTCAGTCTTCTGTAACAGAATGCCACAGACTGGGCAGTTTATGAACAACAGAACTTTATTTCTCACAGTTCTGGATGCTGGACGTCCAAGATCTCAAGGCACCAGCAAACTCAATGTCTACTGAGAGTCCACTTCCTGGTTCCCAGATGGCCATCTTCTTGCTGTGACTTACGGCAGAAAGGACCAGGGATCTCTCTGGGATCTCATTTATAAGCACTAATCCTACCCATTAGGGCTCCACCCTCATAATCTAATCACCCCCGAAAACCCCCACCTCCAAATACCATCACATTGGGGCTTAGGTTTCAACATATGAATTTTGGGAAGGACACAGACATTCAGTCTGTAGTAACTTCCCACCCTGTCTGTTTAATTCTTGATTCAAGAACTGGTTTTTGTTTACTTATGTGTGCCTGCACAATGCTGGGTACTGGGGTACTGGGGGTGAACGGGACCTCATGAGAAGCTAAAAGTCCAGTGGAAAGCCTTCACAGGAGGAGTGGGCACCTGCATACATGAGGCTTGAGGCCTTTGACACTGGGACATCTGGAAGAAAAATTCCTTTCCCAGCAAGTAAAGTAAATCCTGACCTAAGAAGCCTCTCATACCACCCACCTAGCTATGGTTTTTCTGAACCTAGTGAGGGCCAGACTACAGTTGACTCTTGAGCAACATGGGTTTGAACTTTAAGGGTCCACTTATACACAGTTTTTTACAATAAATACTGTAAATGTATTTTCTCTTCATTATGATTTTCTTAATAACATTTTCTTTCCATAGCTTACTTTATTGTGAGCATATGGTATACAGTACATATAGCATACAGAATAAGTGTTAATCGACTATTTATGGTATCCATAAGGTTTCTGGTCAACAGTACATTATTAGCAATTAAGTTTTTGGGGAGTCAAAAGTTACAAGTGGATTTTTGACTGCACCAGGGAGTAAGTGCCCCTAACTGCTGCATTGTTCACGGTTCAGCTGTATACTTAAGTGGCTTTTATAGTCTTTCAGTTCATTATTTTTCTTCAATTTAAGAAAAGATATGGAGCCTATGACAGAATCTGATACACCACCTTACGTGGCCACAGTAGGATATTCAATGGCCCTTTATAGGCCTTGTTGGTTTTAGGGAATTATTTGAATCAATAATTTGTACTTACTAAATGTTAAATAAAATAACTTCTTTAACTATATGTGTGTATCTGTGTGTATATATGTATGTACATGAAAACAAAGATGCACATATGTAATTAAAGAAGTTATTCCACTTAACATTTAATAAATGGAAAGAACCAAAACGTCCTTCGACAGATGAATGGATAAAGAAGTTGTGGTATATATACACAATGGAATACTATTCGGCAGTAAGAAAAGATGAAATAGGACCATTTGTGAGAACATGGATGGATCTTGAGATTATAATGCTAAGTGAAATAAGTCAGACAGAAAAAGTAGAGAACCATATGATTTCACTGGTATGTGGTATATAAACCAAAAACAACAAAAGAATGATACAAACAACTGAAAGAACAAAAATTCGTAGACACAGACAATAGTTTAGGAGTTACCAGAGGGTAAAGGGAGGGGGGAGCGGGGCTCTAGAATAGGGTAAACGGGGTCTAATATAAGGTGATGGAAAGAGAACTGACTCTGGGTGGTGAACACACAATGTGAGATATACATAATGTATTACAGAATTGTACACCTGAAATTGATGTAATTTACTAACAATTATCACCCCAATAAACTTTAATTTAAAAAAAAAAGAAAAGAAAAAAGAAAAGCAGTTCCTCAATTCATGTGGAATTACAAGGGGCCCCGAGTAGCCAAAATAATCTTGAGAAAGAAAAGCAAAGTTAAAGGAATCACACTTCCTGATTTCAAAACTTACTGCATAGCTACAATAATCAAAACAGTATGGAACTGGCATTAGAATAGACACATAGAGCAATGAAATAAAATTGAGAGTCCAGTCTATATTCAGTTGATTTTTGTCAGGGGTGCCATGTCCATTCAATGAGGAAAAAATAGTCTTTTCAACAATGGTGCTGGAACAACTGGATTTCCACATGAATGAAGTTGGACCCTTACCACACACTGTATGCAAAAAACTTAACTTGGAATGAATCAACTACCTAAATATAAGAGCTAAAATCATAAAAGTTTTAGAAGAAAATATAAGAAGTAAATCTTCATGATCTCGGATATGGCAATGGATTCTTAGATATGATATTAAGCAACAACAACTACAAAAACAGATAAATTTGACTTCATCAAATTTAGAACTTTTGAGCATCAAAGGACATCATCAAGGAAGTGAAAATAAAACCTACAGAATTGGAGAAAATATTTGCAAATCCTATGTCTGATAAGAGTTTAATACCCATATTACTTAAGGAACTTCTAAAACTTAACAACAAAAAGACAAAACAACCAAATGTAAAAATGAGCAAAGGACTTGAATAAACATTTGTCTGAAGAAGATAATACAAATTCTAATAAGTACATGAAAAGATGCTCAGCATCAATAATCATTAGGGAGATGCAAATCAAACCTTCAATGAGATGCCACCTCACACCTACTAGGATGGCTATAATTAAAAACAAACAAAGAAAACCAGAAAATAATGACTATTGATGAGGATGTGGAAAAATTGGAACTCTCATACATTGCTGGTGAGAATGAAAAATGGTGCAAGTTCTGTGGAAAGCAATTTGGCCATTTCTCAAAGAGCTAAACATAGAATTACCATATGACCCAGCAATTCCATTCCTAGGTATATGTTCAAAAGAATTAAAAACAAGAACTCAAACAGATACTTGTATGCTAATGTTCATAGCAGCATTATTCACAAGATTCAAAAGGTGAAAACAACCCAAGTGTCCATCAACAGATGAATGGATAAACCAAATATGGTCTATCATGTGACGGAACAGTAGTTAGCCTTCCAAAGGAATGAAGTTCTGACACATACTACAACATAACTGAACCTTGAAACATTATGCTAAGTGAAATAAGCCAGACATAAAAGGGCAAATATGGTATGATTCCATTATATAATATATCTAAAATAGGCACATTTATAGGAACAAAGTAGATCAGAGTTTATCAAAGGTTGGAGGTGGGGAGTTATTGGTTAATGGATATAGAATTTTTGTTTGGGAGAATGAAAAAGTTGTGGAAATAAAAAGTGATAGTTGCACAACATAGTGAGTGTAATTAACGCCATAAAATTGTACACTTAAAAATGGTTAAAAGGGCATTTATTTTATTACAGTTAAAAAAACCCCCATATTTTAAAGGAACAATGGTGGGCAAAGAAGTAGGTAAATCTATGGGTAGATCCAATAAAGCATTGATAGCACAAAGAAAAATAATAAACATTTGTGGCCATACAGACAAAACAAGGCTGATATACTAAAGAGCAAAGTCCAGACACTCCCGAGGAACAGGGCCGAGATGCTGATTATGTCTAGACAAAGAGTATGTGAGTTCTAATATGCAGGTTAAAGCTTTCGGGGCAACTTATTAAAGTAATAGAAACAGAAAAACAAACAAACAAAATTTAATAAGATGATGTTTTCTTTTATTAAGATTATTCAACTATATGTGATAACAGTATCCTCTCTTAGAAATGGAGATGATTAACAAGGGAAATTTCATCTACTGTCTGGGGAGACTGGATTGGGCCCCCAGGGAAAGTGCCCCACATTTGGTGTGTATCATTTTGGCATTGACAGGTGCTCACTCACTCTCTGAAGAAGACATGAACTTCAGATCTGGATTCTGGGGCAGGTGTGGCAGTAGGAATAGTGGTTAATAGCATGTGCTTTGCAGTTAGGTTGAACTGGGTTCTAATCTTTTCTCCATGTTATCTTAGGCATATTATGAAGGCTCCCTTGCTTCCAGGTTCTCATCTGTTGGATGGTGATAATCACATGGACCTCCGTGGGTTGTTTTAAGAATTAATATAGGTAATTGTATAAAATGCTTAGCACCAGGCACTTGTCTTCCTTCTGCACTTGGTCTCTGTCTCCTGTCTCTTGCCTGTGGAAAGTCTCACTTTCAGTTTCCTTGGAGGGGCTGGTGTGGAACTGCCCTTCTCTTAAGCCCTGCAACTGTTCTTAATGTAAGTAGGACAGTGATCATTACATCAAATGAATACCACTCTAGTCTATATTTTCATTTTATCCAAATGTAGAGCTTAGCTAAGAAAAGTAAGGATGGCCATAGAGAGCAATTTGACTCCAGGGCCTAGAACTGAGTTATTTTGTTTCTGGAGGGCCCCAAGCAAATATCTGGAGAGGATGTGGTCGGAAGTTCAGGGAAAATTAAGCCAGGGATCAGCAGTATTACAGATAAGCCCAGATGGTCATCCAGGATGTGTGTAGAGGAATATATCCGAAGGGTTATGCAATTTCTCTTAACTGTATGCTCGTGCTGCCTGTTTTCATAATCAGATTGGTTTTTCAGCCTTGATAAAAAGGTCACAACTGTTGTATAACAATTCCCTGTCACTTAGCACTGTATGTCCTTGGACAAGTGACTTAATCTCTCTGAGCCTCAGTTTCTCTTGTTATCACATGGGGGGATGTTTTCAGTACCTATCTCCTAGGGTTGTTCTGAGAATTAAATGAGAGAAGTACGTGTAGGTGCATGAGCGTGTAAGTGTGCATGAGATAGTGTGGGATCATGAACTTAGCACAGTGGCTGCCTTGTGTCAGAGGAAGCATTTGATAAATGTTAGCTGGTGTTGCTTAAATTGCTGTTGAACTGTGGTTAATAACTGGAAAAAAATAAATTTGATCTTCCTTAGTCTTAAATAAGTAAATGCTGACTGAAGACTGAGGGTTTTTCTGGTTTCTGGTACCCTGGAGTTATAAGCAACTACTACTCCCTAGTGTGTGTGTGTGTGTGTGTGTGTGTGTGTGTACGTGTGTACGTATATATGTAGGTCTGTATATTTGGGTATTTAAATTAGAGCTCACTGAGTGTTCACATCTTGGGGCTCATGGACTTGCCTAGTTTGGGAAATTACCATAGTGATTTTGGAATTAAAATTAGACACCCTCCCCCTCGCCAAAATAATATGCTGCCTTCTGCATGCAGCCACTGGAGGGGGGTAGCCCAGTGCCACTCTCAGACAAGGCAGAGAGGAAGGGCAGGTTTGGCCCCAGGGACTGAAGAACAGGGCCTTGGGATGTGACAGTAAGGGTGTAGAGGAATAAAGAAAGAACTTGGGGCGTAACCAAAGAGAACACGTAGCAGACTGTTGATTGCATGGACAATTTAATGTGGTGTATGATAAAATCATTTTCCAAAGTTTTTTCCCTATTTTATATTTGGGCTACCCCCCATCTCTCGGTTATAACTTTCTAGATATATTTAGGTACAAAAAAGCAATTTGCAGGAGATGTGAGACATGAATTGGTTTTTGTCTTTGGCACTCATTTTTATCTTCCAACTCCTATCAGTTTATCCTATTCTCTCTAATAAGTCTTACTTGGATTTTGCAATACCTTAAACACAGCTAACATTCCACAGTGGGATGCTTTGTTAGTGGGAAAGAATCTGGGTTATAGAATATTAAGAATTTGCTAAGTACTGAATCCTGCATTAGCATAAATTAATTTCTTTCAGATTTTAGGAAAGATTAACACTGTATTGTATAATTGAAATTTACTCAGAGAGTAGAATTTAAATGGTGTCACCAAAAAAATAAAAAGATAAATATGTGAGGTGATGGATGTGTTAATTAACTAGATGGGAGGAATCATTTATATAAATCACCACGTATATATAAATCACCATGATGTACACTTTAAATATTTTACTTTTTAATTTGTCAATTGTACTTCATTGAAGCTAAAATTAATAAAACGATTCTAATAATAATATTAGTAGTATTTGTGTGGTGAAATATAAAAAAAGGTGGTTGAATTATACTAAATGATGCATTTTCTTGTCTCTTGTTTAGTTTACCTAGTTTATAAAAGTTATTACTTAAAGCATTTGTGCATTGGCTGAGGTTTCATATCTAGAGAGATTTGTTGAACTGTATTGTTATGATTGGATTTGGCTTTCAGTCCCCTTTAATTCTTTCATTTACCACCAATTTTTTGTTTTTGATTAGAAAAAAATAACAGATGGACTTTTTACTTCCTTTTTATTTTATTTTTATTATGGAAAATTTCACATAAATACAAAAGAATAGTTTAATGAACACCTATGTATTATCACCTATCAATTCCTGGCCAATTTGTTTGACCAGAAATTTTCCTACTTCTTCCAATTTTGTGTTATTTTCAAGCAAATGCTAATTATGTTTCATCAACAAATATTTAATGATAGTGACTCTTTAAAATATAACCAAAATAACATTATCACTCCTAACAAAGTAGTTATTCATTAATAGTTGTTCAGATATTCGGTCATGTTCAAATTTCTAATTATCTGTTTATTTCCTTATAAGGATCCATATTAGTTTCAGACATTATGATTAGTTATGTTCCATTCTATCTATTTCTTTAATAAACTCTTATTTTATTTAAAAGTCGTGCTTTATTTATATATTAATATTTTTATTAGTTTCAGGTGTACAAAACAACATAATGATTAGACGTTTACACCCCTCACAAAGTGATAATCCCCCCCCAAGTTAACATAAATTGGTTTTTGTCTTTGGCACTCATTTTTATCTTCCAACTCCTACTTCTATCAGTTTATCCTATTCTCTCTAATAAGTCTTACTTGGATTTTGCAATACTTTAAACACAGCTAACATTCCACAGTGGGATGCTTTGTTAGTGGGAAAGAATCTGGGTTATAGAATATTAAGAATTTGTTAAATACTGAATCCTGTACTGAATCCTGTACTACCTATCT
Organism: Rhinolophus ferrumequinum; assembly: GCF_004115265.2. Lineage (NCBI taxonomy): Eukaryota > Metazoa > Chordata > Mammalia > Chiroptera > Rhinolophidae > Rhinolophus > Rhinolophus ferrumequinum. The sequence continues at coordinate 33,901,926 of NC_046288.1, forward strand.
GACATCGTATATAGCTATTGCAGTACCATTGACTATATTCCCTGTGCTGTACTTTATATCCTGGGACTATATCTATTAATCTCTCTCTCTCTCTCTCTCTCTCTCTGTATATATATATATATATATATATATATATATATATATATATATACACACACACACATATATATATAAAATATGCATGATATGTATTATATATAATTATAATTGACATTCAATGTTATTTTCTATGAGTTTCAGGTGCCAGTGGTTAGGCATTTATATAATCTATGAAGCGATCCCCTGATAGGTCTAGTACCCGTCTGACACCCTGCTTAGTCTGTACAACGGTATTAATTATATTCCCCATACTGTATTTCACATCCCTGTGACTATTTTGTGACTACCAATTTTCACTTTCTAATCCCTTCACCTTTTCCCCCATCCCCTAACCCCTCTCCCATCCAGCATCCATTAGTTTGTTCTCTGTATCTATGCGTGTATTTCTGTTTTGTTTGCTCATTTATTCTGTTCTTTAGATTCCACATATAAGTGAGATCATATGGTATTTGTCTTTCTCAGTCTGACTTATTTTACTTAGGATAATATCCTCTAGGTCCATCCATGTTGTTGCAAATAGTAAGATTTCATTCTTTTTTATGGCAGAGTAATACTCCATTGTATAAATGTACCATAATGTCTTTATCCAATCGTCGATTGATGGGCATTTCAGTTGTTTCTGTATCTTGGCTATTGGGAATAGCAGTGCAATAAACATATGGATGCATGTATTTTTTTCAGATTAGTGTTTGGATTTCTTTATAAATAATAAATACCCAGGAGTGGAATTGCTGGGACATAAAGTAGTTCTACTTTTAATTTTTTGAGGAACCTCCATACTGTTTTCCATAGTGGCTGCACCAATTTGTAATCCCACCAACAGTGTACAAGTGTTCCCTTTTTGCTACATCCTTGCCAGTACTTCTTATTTGTTGATTTATTGATGATAGCCATTCTGACAGGAGTGAGGTGGTATCTCATTGTGGTTTTTATTTGCATTTCTCTGATGAATATTGACGCTCAGCATCTTTTCATATGTCTGCTGGTTATCTGTATGTCCTCTTTGGAGGAATGTCTCTTCATGTCCTCTACCAATTTTTTAATTGGATTGTTTGGTTTTTTTGGTGCTGAATTGTATGAGTTTTCTTTTTTAAAATAAATTTTGGATATTAACCCCTTTATCAGATGTATCACTGGCAAATATCTTCTCTCCTTCAGTAGGATGTCTTTTTGTTTTGTTGATGGTTTCCTTTACTGTTGAAAAAACTTTTTAGTTTGATGTATTCTCATTTATTTTTTTTGTTGTTTCCTTTGCTTGAGGGGATATATCAGTGAACATATTACTAAGGGTAATGTCTGCGAGTTTACTTCCTACATTTTCTTCTAGAAGTTTATGGTTTCGGGTCTTATATTGAAATCTTTAATCCATGTTGAGTTTATTCTTGTATGTGGCATACGAAGGTGGTCCAGTTTCATTTTTTGCATGTATATGTCCAATTTTCCTAGCACAATTTATTAAATATACTGTCTTTACCCCAATGTAAATTTTTGCTTCCTTTGTCATAGATTAAATGACCACATAGGCATGGATTTATTTCTGGGCTCTCTTTTCTGTTCCATTGATCTATGTGTCTGTTAAAGTTGTGCTTTCTTTTTTTATTTTGAATATCTAGTGAAGATTCCCTCACTGTGAACTGGATTAGTTTCCTAGCTCTTTTAGGAACTTGTTGCATGACCATGAGCAATTACTTCACCTCTCAGAGTCTCAGTTTCCTCATTTTTGAAATGATAGTTTTGAGTTAGAAGACCTTAAAAGTCATCTACAGTTCTCATATTTTGTAATGACATGAGCTAATAGCAAGTAAAAAAAGGGTGGGGGAAGAGATATTTGGAATTTCTTTTTTCTTTTGTGAGAAGAAATGGCTTTTAGAAAGGTCTAAGGCAGAGCCACAGATAAAACATTAGGTGATGGGTTGGGAGATTCTTTTTTTAGTTTTTTTGGAAGAAATTATACTCTCATAGAAGTTGTTGTTTGGATTATTACCTCTAGAGTATACAAACTATCCCTCTCACTCTTATTTAATTGAGCATGATCCAGGGCTGAATTGAAGTGGGTTATGAAAACAAAATTTCTTTGGGATTTAATTTTAAAAACTTTTCAGGTGGGGGAATATTCTTTCAGCAGTGGTGGACTATGTTATTCTAAACTAACTCTGCTCCTTAAAAAATGAAAAAATATGTACAAAATATGAAAAACCTCTGCTTAAAGGCATAAGACAGCTATTAAGATAGTAAGAAATTATAGGACTAAAATGCAGGAGGAGAAGTGTCAGAAAGCAGTGGTTGAGAGACTAAGAAACTGAGCTTTTAATATAATTATGGGGCTGATGGGGGCTCAAAATGGGACTAAGACTTACCTAGGAGCAGGGCTGGTAAATGCCCCCGACTTTCATCTGAGAACTTGAAGGGCTGCATCCTAGAAGTAAAAGTGAGCAGAAAATAGGCTAGTCCCACAGGAACTGAAGATGAGCTGTGAATCAGGTCAATCCCTGGTTGGACTAAGATAGTTTTAGAACTACTGGTGCCCTTAGACTAACTGCTTGCCAATAGTAAAATTATTCCTGGAGGAAGATAGCATCACCCAGATCCTGTGAAGAACTCTACCGCTTTTTAATATAAAATGTTCTGCACCCAAGCAAAAATATTCAGGCATATGAGAAACTAAGATGTAACTGAAAACTAAAAGAACAAAACAAAACTTTAAAAAGACAGAAAAAGACCCAACAGGATCTCTCAGATAATGGAATTATCAGGGTGTTTAAAACTATGATTAATATATTATAGGAAAAGACTGAGAATTCAGTAGATAACTGGAAATTAAGGAAAAGATCCAAATAAAATTGTATAATTAACAGAATACAACAACTGAAATTAAGAACTCAGGAACGGCTTTTATAGTACATTTGATATAGTTTAAGAGTGAAGTAGGGAACTGAAAGATAGAACAGAAGAAAATATTTAGTCTGAAGCACAGAGAGCAAAAGGAAATGAAAAAACAGAAAACAGTGTAAGAGACAAATGAGATCTGGTGGAAGGTGCAGCATTTTGTAATTGGTATCCCATAAAAAGGAGAGATGGAATGGAAAAGCAACATTTGAAAAGTAACTGAGATACATCAAACAAGCATTTTGAACCCTACACAGGATAAAGGACAAAAAGAAACCTTAGTATAAATACTGAGAACCAAGACAACAGAAAATAAAATCAGCCAGAGAATAGACACATAACCTTGAAAGGACAAACAAGATACTAAGATGATTTCCAATGGAAACAAAGCCAAAAAACAGTGGAATGTACTTTCAAAGTGATGAAGGTAAACAACTGCCAATGTAGAATTCTATATCTAGCAGAAATGTCCTTCAAACATAAAGGTGAAAAAAGACATTTTCAGACATACGAAAACTGAGAGAATTTATTGTTAGCAGATTTACACCGAACGAAATACTAACAGATGCTCTTCAGGCAGTAGAGAAATTATCCCAGAAGGAAGCCAAATGAAGGAAGGAATGAAGAACAACAAAAACGATAAATACGTTGGTAAACCTGAATGATTATTGACTATTCAAAAAATAATTTTAAATATATATAAAATTAAAATATACAACTGTAACAACACATAGTTTGGGAGCAGATTAAATGTAGAAAAACTGTTCTAAGGTCTTTGCTCAATCTAGGAAGTAGTAAAAATACTAATTTAGAATTAGACTTTAATAAGTCAAGAGTGCATAGTGTAATCTCTGGAGTATCAATTAAAAATATAGGTAAGGAATACATAACTAAGAAGCAAATATAGGGGGGAAATAGAATAATAAAAATTTTTGATACATACAAAATAAGGCAAGAAGAGGAAAGGGAATAAATATAAAGCAAGTAAGATAAAAGATTTACAAATAAATATATATTTAATTCCACTAAATATAAAGTATTAGTCTCCCATCAAAGGATAAAGATTAACAGACTAGAAAAACAAACAAAACCTAACTATATGATGCTTACAAAAAACAAATCTTAAATATAAGGATTTAGAAACGTTAAATGGAAAAGTTTGGAGCGTTAAATACCATGCAAATACTGAAACAAAAGAAAGCTAGTATAGCTACGGTATTTTAAGGTAAGAAGAATTCCTAAGTGCAGCATTTAAGCAGGTCAATCCACCAGGATATGTACTACTTTTTAATGTGTATATACCTAATAACAAGGCTTCAAAATATATAAAGCAAAAATTGCCAGAACGACAAGGAGAAACAGGCAAACCCATAAGCACAATGGAAGATTTTATCATACTTTTCCCAATAATTGATAGATAAGTAGACAAAAAATAAGAATATATAGAATGTTTGAACAAATTAATCAACCTGACCTGACTGATACGTAGTTAATAGAATAGTGCTCACAACAACTGCAAAATACACATTTTAAGTGCACATTGTACATTTCCCAAAATGAGCATATGCTAAGCATAAAGCAAATCTTAATTTCCAACAAGCTAAAATCTAAAGAGTATACTTCTGAACACTGAGAAATTAAGCCAGAAAGTCCTAACAAAACTACTTAGACAATACCCAAATATTTTGGTTAAAGTCAATATTTTTCTAAATAATAAGTCAAGAAAGAAATCACAAGAGAAATTAGAAAACATTTTGAGCAGAATGATAAAAATACTATAAATTACACCTAAGCCATTAGAGAAATTTATAACCTTAAAAATATACATATAAGTAGAATTTTAAAAAGAAAGCCTGAAAAATTGAAAGAAGTTTGAGAAAAGAATAATAAATGAAACGTAAAGAAAATAGTGGAAGGAAGAAAATAATGAATATAGGAGCAGATGTTATTGAAATAGATACAGACATATGATAAAGAAAATGAACAATCTCTAAATTGGTATTTTGAGAAAGAGTAGAAAAATTGATAAACCGATGAGACTGTATTCCCAGACTGGAGAATTATTGTTTGGGCCAACAAATATATTCGAAAGTCAACATTGCTCCTTGACCATCATCTTTTCTTTTTCTTCTCTTCCTTCTTATTTTTAAAAAATTAACATATATATAACGTTCAAAAATACTGTTACATTTGTAGCCAACTGAATGTCTTTGCTTAATCAGCTTTAGAAAGAAAAAACTTTTTACTTTTTTATTATGAAGTGGTATATGTTCATTGACCAAAATGTAAATATGCAAAAAGGAGATTTACTGGGAAATTTTAAATCTCAGACAATTGATTTTGTTGTATATTCTTTGAAGCTTATTCCTTTGCTTATAGACTCACATTATAGTTACAGAAATCTGATCAGTATGTATTCTGTTCAGTAATCATTTTTTTCCACTTAATGCTGTATGGTGACCATTAAATATTTTTCTATTGAATTATTTTAATGACCACATGACCTAATAATAATAAGCTTCATTTATTCAAATGTACCAATTGCCTGGGTTTAGACCGTCAGGTTGTTTGCAATATCTTTGCTATTATAATAGAGCGCTATGATAAACATTCTTGTAACTAAATTTTTGTGAAAATCACTGATCATTTTCACCTGAAAGTGAAAGCACACGGTATATGCTTTCACTGTGGGATCTCATACCTTTCAGATCTGGAAAAATATTCTTAAATTATTGCATTGGTGACTTCCTTCTGCCCTCCATTTTCTATTGTGCCTCCTTCAGAACACACCCACCTCCCCTCTCTTCACCTCCTTTCCCCTCCCCTCCCCTCCCTTTTCCCTTCCTTTCCTTTCCCTTTTTTCTCCCCTCCCCTCTCTTATTTGATTTTGGATCTTTCTGCAAAGGGAGCCTGGAAGTCAGCATTTCTGGGAGACAAGTGGGGCTGGGGGTTGGTGGCCTCCCCAGTATACAGATTTCTCCCTATCTCTCCCCTTTCAGTAAGATGCTTCACTCAGCTCTTCTTGGGAGTCCCTGATTGAGGTATTTCTGGTGCAGCCTCTTCAGTCTTCCACCAGGGTGGTGAGGGAGGGTCAGAGGTATCTTGGTAGCTCTCATTTTCAGCCTTTCCTGCTTAAAGGCACTTAAAACTGAGAAACCTGAAATGTCAGTCACCGTTTGTCTCTCTGCTTTCTATCTCTAAAAAATGTTATCTCTATAATTCACTGTCGTTGCCTCCTCTTCTCTTTGATGTTGTACATTTGTATACTTTTGTCCCTTTTCTTTCATTTTAGTGGGGCTTTGGGAAAAAGTGGAGATGAACACTGTTTTATCCACTGTGTTTCAATGGAAGTGTTATTGGCACAATGATTTTTATTTCTGCAGGTCCCTTTTCTAAAATACTTGATACATGGGAGGCAAAATAAGAAAGGAGTAGAAAGGAAGAAAAGGAAGGAAGTGGAGGGAGAAAAGAGAGGATGTGGTTATGTGGAGGGAGTGCTGCTCATCCTTTTTCCATAACGCCCCGTAGGGAATAAAACCAGGTCTGAGTCAGGGATTGAGTTTGATTCCTAGGCCCCTGGTGATGTGTGGTCATAGGTGGGTCTTCATCTGGAGAATAAGAACATTGATATTTGCCAAGAAGTCCTTGGTGATCTTTGGCTCAGTTGAGCAGATATTTATTATAAAATGAATTCCCAGAGTCCGTTTTCACCTTTTAGCCAGAATTAGTTCTGTCATCTGGTTCTGCTTTATCAAAGAGGGGATTAGATTTCTTTTGAATTCAATGGAGAGGAGAATGAAAGTATTTCCATTTCCGTTATGGTTGATTCTGTCCTTCATGTAAGTTTCTGTTGAATCACTAGCTAAAATTTGGGTCCCACAAAATATTTCAGTCATTTATTCACTCACCCCTTATTTCCTTCTTTTAATTCCCAGAGCAGGGTAACTTTTTGGTAGATAATTGTGACTAAGGGCTTAAGGTGGCAGTTCTATATTCTTTGCTAAATATCTCAGCATAGATTAATTGACCACTAGTATGTGGTATTGTTTTGGGTCCTTTGGACCAGAAGGTGACTAAGGTATGATTTTTGTCAGCTTGAAGAGTTTACTGCCTTGTACAAATCTGACCCCCTATTCTAAAGAAAGTAATGTATTGTGAGTTGACAAAGTAATTTTACACTTACGGTGATTGAACAGTTTTGGAGCTGAGTTCCTGGCAGATAGACCGTATTCCATCGTAGACCGTATTCCAAATCACATAGACTTGGAATCAGTTGGACTCAGCTTTCATTCCAGCTTTGTCATAATTTCTAGAGGGAAGTCATGTATCCTCTACGATTCTCAGTTTCCTCATCTATAAAATGGAGAGACTAATACCACTTATCACATGTTGGTTTGGGGTAACACATGTAAATGGTCTTAGACATGGCTCTGAGAATGGAGTCAGTTAATGGCAAGTAGAAGCTTTGGAAGGAGAGTGGAAAATGCCAGATAAGGATCTGGAGCTCACTTTCCAGTTTTGAACATTTCTAGCTACATGGTGTAAGGTAAAATATTGTCTCTTGGCTTCAGGTTCCTTATGTTTAAAATTGGGGTATGATGTCTATCTTACAGAGTTGCTATGAGGATAATGTTAAATGAGGTAATGTGAGCCACTCTTGGCCCTATGTAAGTGTTTAGTGCAAGTTTTATTATTAAGAAGTTAGGGACCCTGGGGTAGTAGATTGCATGGTGAGACTGTGTCTGAGGAAGGCTAAGCATTTGCTAGTTCACCTGCTGCACTGTTTGGTAATCTGATATATGTGGTACTTTCCTGAAAACTGAACTTAAATCTGTTCATCGTGAGAATTTTCCTGATATGTTCTGTGGAGATATTCCAATCTGGAGGTGACCTTGGAAAGAATAAAAAATTAAAAGCAGCTATCTTGTGTGGCATAATATGTGATGAAAATGTCATTGCTTCACTCTAAATCCCAAGACTTTCTGTAAAACATCTTCTAGAAATTAAATTATTTGGTTTATTTCTTTAAAAGAATAGAGAAATGACATTTTTCAATGATGAGTAATATGGTAATGGAGACTCATAGCCTTGTAAAAAAGACTTATAGACTTTTAAAGCTGAAAAGTAGCTTAGTGACCACCTGATTAAAATTTTTAATTTTATTGATGAAGAAATTAAGTTTAAGAAATGCTGTTACTTCTCCAAGACCACAAAGCTATTAACTAGTGAAGCTCAAGAAAATAGATCTCTGCTTAAATTTCAGCTGAAACAACATTGAGCAATAAAATAATTCAATATAATATAATTGAATGCTTTAATGCTTTCTCGTTAGCCTCAGCCTAGAATAAAAAACATGGAATCCCAAAGTGTTTTTTAAACAAGTTTGTTGAATTTAAAAAAAAAAAAAATCATAAGTAAGTTGAGATTTAGTAAGCGTTGAGTTTCTAAATTAGCACTCCAATTTTCATGTGCTCCATAACTATTAATTATGTATCTGTGTTCTTAATTATTTATCTCAATGTATCTAAAGCATCAAGTTCTCCTCTGTTAAGAATTCCTCACTGCTTATTTGTGGATTACAGTCACTGATACTTAGTAATTTGACCAGATACTCAACAACCTCTTTTGATTTCATCTTTAACAGGATCCATCCTTTTCTTCTTGGTATCTATTGTTGCAAGTTATAGTGACCATGAATACACAATGTTTCTGGAAGTACCTGGAAATTGTAGGAAGACTTGTGGCAGCAAAATCCATGTGATTTGTGTTTCAGCGTGTGAAAACGAGGCTTTTTCATGATTGGCAGCAGAAGACGCCCAACTCCGCTGTGAATAATACCTTCTTAGTTTGAAATATGGGCTGCAGAAATAGCCTTCTTTTAAAATTCCCAGACAAATAATGTAATTCATACTCCTTCTTTGGGGAGAGTCATTTTGATTTTGCTGTTTCTTTACGTGCTGAATAAAGGTCCAGATTTGTAATTCTATTGCCTTTTTGTATTTTGGCTTCCCCTGAAATCTTTTAAGGAGGAAATGACTGGGGACAGCGTAATCCTGGAAATGGTGCAGCTGGAGCAGAGCTGGCAGAGTGAATGCTCCTCAGTGAGGGCCATGTTTTGGTTAATTGACCCAAGGGCCTAAGCCTCCTCGGCAGCAAATGTGCAGATGGCTTTTAAATATCTGGCTTTGGATTTGTGTTACTGTTTCCTTTTCCTTCTTAGATTATGTTTCTGAGGAGTTAGCTTTTCTCAATCTACTATATCCTCTGGGTATATTCAAAAATTATTAGGAAGCCAATACATATTAGTAGAAAAAAAATCAAACAGAACCAAAAGTTATACAATGCACCATCAACCACCTCCAGTCTCACTCTTTAGAGGCAACACTATCTATTGATTCTTGGGTCTCTTTCTAGATGTTTTCCATGTGAAAACACCTGTACATGTGTACCTAGGTGTTTTTCTTGAATGGAAGCATATTACACATATAGTTCTCTACTTTTCTTTTTCACTTAATAATATGTTTTGGGGATCTTTTTGCATCACCACAAAGGGTGAACTCATTCTTTTAAATGGCTAGGTAGTTCTTCATGTTAGAGATGGTACATTATTTATTAGACTTTTCTCAGATCCTTTCCTCATTTTCTCAGACAACATACCTCAAGACAGGCATTTAGTCAGTCTCGCACTTCAGGTATGTGTCACTTGGAGGAGGCTCAATTTTCCAACCTCTAGAAAGCAAGCTGGTGGCAGCCCGAGAATGCCGCTAGCTGTCACCATCTGCACCTCCCTTTCATCTCTTGGTGTATGAGGAGTGGTATGCATTTTTGTCAGAGCTGCCGTGGTGCCGCCCAGGGGCAGTGGAGTGTGGAAAAGTGAGTGGGAAGTTGGGTACATCAGCGGCAAATCCTTAGATTGAACATAATGAAGCAGAAAATCAAGGTACTGTGCTGTCAGAATTTTCAAGGTCAACAATGCTGTTCACTCTCTTTTCAACTCAAGTGAGCATGGGGGCCGATATCAGCAGCTTCGTGTGTTTTCCCAGACTGGAAGAGAGTCTCAGCACTTGTAAAGCCCATCTTGGGAAGACTCTGCAGTCTCCCAAAGGAAATTGAAATGTCAGTTTTAGCCTGCCTTCAAGCACGAGTGCTAAATTTTGGACAAGATAAGTAGTTTTCAAACTTCTTTTGGAAGAGGAACCTATTTGTCAAATGAAATATCTTTTACAATTCCCAGTATATAAAAGAGATAAGAGTGGAGCTGCAGGGTTTGGGGTTGGGTTGGCATCTGGTTGGACTTACAATTTCCATAGCCTAGTAATTTTGCAGAACACAGACTGAAAAACAATGAATTGGATAGCATTTCATTTCAACCAAGATGTTATGCTTTTATCTTTCTTTGTCTTTAAATAGTATTTAGACAGGGTTTCTAACAGTATTTGGAGGGTTTGCGCCTTGGGTATAATTTAGAAAAGGAAACGTCTTCTCTTTGTCCTTTTTAAAATGGCCTGCTTTTATTTTGCTGGATCGAAGGGCAACCTGCTTGTTGAAGATAGGCTATATCAGTTCAGTTAACTTTTACCTGCTGAAGGAAAAGTTAAAAGAATCCAGACCGGAGAAACTAGGTTGTAAGGGCAGTAAGTCTTTATACAAATTCTAAAGCCTGTGAGATTGATTGCTTTCAGTGTTTACTGCAGCCAAATGATTAACTAGAACCCTGAAACCGAGCCCTCCTGAGAAGTGATTTATGCTGTGAATGCAGAAAGGATGTTTGCATATGACCATCGGATTTCTTGTTGAAGCCTTTTAAACATTGTTTATCTTGGGGACACTAACTGCTTAGAGCATTTTTATTTCCTTCTGTATTTTATTGTCTTATGCCAAAGGCCAAGGCCAGCCTTGTAGTATTTACTGAATTTGGTTGTTCATGGCTCTTTAGGGAATGCCATTGAGTCTGTGGGAGAAAAGTATGCTTCAAACCATCTGAAGTGTGTAGCACTCTGATATTTTTTACCATTGCGAACAAGGTAGTTGGTTTTATGATTAATCAGTTTTTGTAATGAAAAAAACCCCACAATTCTCACAAACATTGAATCATACTATAATTGCTGAGATTTCAAAGATGAAATGTGTATTGATCAAAACCACAGCCAAGCTTTATGGAACCTTCTTTTTTTATATATATTTTTTTTTATTGGGGAAGGGGAATAGTGTGTATTTCCAGGACTTTATTGGGGAACAGTGTGTTTTTCCCAGGACCCATCAGCTCCAAGTCAAGCTGTTGTCCTTCAATCTTAGTTGTGGAGGGTGCAGCTCAGCTCCAAGTCCAGTCACTGTTTTCAATCTAGTTGCGGGGGGCGCAGCCCCTCATCTCATGCGGGAGTCGAACTGGCAACCTTGTTGTTAAGAGCACGCGCTCCAACTAACTGAGCCATCTGGCCGTCCCTCCACAGCTCAGTGGTAGCTCAGCAGCCGCTCAGCTCAAGGTGCCGTGTTCAATCTTAGTTGCAGGGGGTGCAGCTCACTGACCCATGTGGGAATCAAACCAGCAACCCTGTTGCTCAGAGCTCATGCTCTAACCAACTGAGCCATCCGGCCGCCCTGGAACCTTCTTTTTAACACCTCTCTCACACCTGAAAGTTTTATTATGGATAAAAGGCTCCCATTTCCACATATTGAAATAGCACACTTCATTCAGAAAATATTTATTGAACACGTACTATGTGCCAGTCAGGATTCTAGGACATTGGGATGCAACACAAAATTCCAGCACTCAGAGGACTCTCACTTTTGTTCTCCTACCTGGTCGTTAAAAAAATCTGAACCATCATCTGCCTCACCTTCTGCAAAAGACGTTATTTGAAGAAGACAATGTGCTTCAGGGTAATGAAATCTGTTATTTTGGCAGGGAACTTCGTGTTCTGTGCACTCAAGTTGGGACTAATGGAAGATGAAGATGATGGGCTTGTCCTGATTACAAAAGATAACACATTTCTCAAAATGTGCTATCACCTACCTGCCTGTGGAAGAGTAAGACATTTTCTTAAAAATACATGTTCCTGTAGGTATAATGCAGACTTAAAAGAAAAAGCATTCAGTTGCAATTCTCTTCTAGTAGGGAGCATCAAGAGAGCTGAAGAATAGCTGAAGAGAGATGCTTTTCTTTGCACGCTAGAGCTAGGGATTTCTAAAGCCTTCACGTTTCTCATCTTTCTTTTATAGCCAGCAGAGTACTAAAAGCCTAACAGTGGACCAGAGCTTTCCAGAATTCTTACTCTTTGTTGAGAAGATATATTGATTTTTAAGGTCATGCCTTTGCTATCTTTTACAATAACATCTGAGTCTGGAAATGGAAGAAATCATACTTGGTGAACTGCTGTTTTGAGAAGGACTGCGTCTAAGTGACAGCCAGGGCTAAATTAATATTTGCATTATTCTATCTATTGTGTTACATGACTTTATAATTTATTGTATTATTATGCTATATTTTAGAGAAATGAATGTCAGTGTTTGCATTAAGAAAGGTTGAAATCTGTTTATACATTTGAATTGGTACCTTTCCTTGTAAATTTGTGTGTCTTTTGCATGCTGTCCTTTGCGTGGCTTCTGGAGAGGCAGAGTACCACTCAAGGTACATTTCCCACCCCCTTCACAGGAAATATTCAAGTGCAGGAAGGAGACTGAATGGCTTAAGGTAACTAAACACATGGGAGTCATGTTGAGTTTCTTACCTCCATGCCTTTGTTCAGGTTCTGGGTCCCAGGGAGAGTAAAGGACTTGCTGATTTTCAATTGAGTACATGCTTTATGTCAGGCCTAATTGTTTTATAAAGTTGTGTACGTGTATTTTTTCCCCGATTGGAGGCAAGCATTTTGAATTCAAGACACTTCCCTTGCACTTTTTTTTGTGTGCCCTCATGTTGTGCAGACTAGTTCTTTGCATATAAACCATTTATGTAATAAATATCTGTTGATCGGTGGAGCGTGGCCCAGAGCCAATATCTCACAGATAATGACTGATTCAGTTTTGAAGAATTCATTGATTAATTCAGCAGATATTTGTCGAGGCCTTACTATATGCTAAAGAACTCATGAGATCAATAAATTGCTTCTTTGGTTGGATCTCAATCCGGTTCTCAGTGTTAATGCATTGCATTCGACACGACTTTAAACAGATGAGACATTTCCCAGGGAAATTGGTCTCGTTATTTGTAGTCATGTTCCATCAAGCCTTGCAGTCCTACTTACTCTACTGCCTAAATAGAGCACAGAGCACTCTTTTCTTTCTATCCTCAGTGACCTGGCATAAGCTTGAACCTTCATTATTGTTCGCATGGATTGTTTCTGTAGCTTAACAGCTCTCCCTATTTCACTGATGTTTTTGCCTCAGTCATACCCATCTTCTAGGTTCTTCCACACTGATGCTACCGACAGTGAACTTTCTAACCTGAAGACTGGTCGGATCCTTAGAGGGTTTTGTCAGTGGCATACAAGACCTTCTTTTAGCCTCCCAGCTTTAATTCCAATTATGCCTCCCCCTCCACACTTTGTGTTCTGGGAATGTCCAGTGTCAATATCTCCTAGATTGAGAGGTCTGTGAGGATAGGATCCATGTCTCCATGTACCTCTTTGAATCTCTAGGGTCCAGAATGGAGCTCACCATAGAGCCGGGTTTCATAAATTTTCGTGGAGTTGAATTGAATTACGTACACTCTCTGAAACTAACAAGACTTCAGCTTGTTAGTAAACCAAATTACATTGCCTTTGAAACCAAGGGTTCTTATGACTTTGATTAAATTTAGCTTTAAATCCTAGCTCTAGAAATCATATCTCTCTATATGTATTCCTCAGAGACATGGTCTTTCCCCCAGGTAATCAGCAACCCTCAAGGCAGCAGAAGACAGTAGCCCAGACCTGACTAATGGTCATGTGATCAGGACCTCTGGTGGGCTAAAGATAACATCTTGACCTAAATTATATTTCAGTTCCAGAGGCCAAAGGTGGAATGACCCCCTGGCTACTTTCCCATGAAACCAGACAGAGGGTCTCCGGAACAGACCTCGGAGCTGTCCTCAAGTCCTGAAGAAATGATTCATTACCCTTACTCACCTTCAACCAGTCAGCTACCAGCACGACCCCAAGCCCCTAACCCATGGTGTCTTGTAATTTTGCCCTATGTAATCTGTAACCTACACGCCAAAGGGGAATTGGGTCTTAGCATTAGCTCCCCAACTCTGGATTGGCAAATTCAATACTAATTTTTTGTTTATTTTTTCCTATGCTGCAAACTCCTGCTCATGCATTTCTTTGGGCCAAGTGCCCACTGGAGGGCGGACTCCAGGAAAATCATTGGGGTCTGGTAACACCTTCTGTCTAATCCCTTAAATTTTTATTTGATCAATTCAGCATTGTTTGTCAAAGCACTTTGTGAAATGGAAAATAGATACCTCTTTCCTCTCACTGCTCAGCAAAACTTAGAAATAGATTGAGAACATTTAGCACTTGATGAATGGTAAAGACTATGTATATTTCATCAGGTGGTCTTCTTCCTCATCTGGTATGAGGAGGTGGTATTCATTTCTAAAATAATAGAAAAGGAGGAGTAAAGCAATTCAAGAGACTCACACTGTGCTCTTTAAAGCATGTTTTGCACTTTGGTTATTTTGAGAACAGAACATGAAATAATTTAACAGATTTCTCAATATTTCTTGAGTCTGTTTTACATTTCATAATTCTTCCCTTTTCGTATTCTGTAAACCAATTTTCTTCATAACATTGAGTCTAGTATTTATCCAATGATATTCAACCAAGGTTTATGGATCCAGTGTTATTTCAAGATCGCTCTTGCCCAACTAGATCAAATTATTTACTTAAGAAATCTTTGTAAATTCTTCAGTGTTTTGTTGTTGTTGTTGTTGTTGTTGTTCAGTAGAAATTTATCTATTTTTATAAATTTGGATTGCAGATTATTCACTATGGTTTGCCTTCTTCACAGCGACTTTTAATTTATGGGATTTTTTTCTTATACCTATTTTATGAGGCTAAGAGACTGCATACATATATGTGTGTGCAACTAAAATATGGTACGCCCTTTATATTCAGAGATGAAGCCACTCACCATCGGGGTTTGTATCTTGAGTTGTGCTTCATGGAAACACATGGACAATAATTTTACCCACAATTTCTCTTGATCTCCTCATCCTCTTGGAAGTAATGGTGTACACTTTAGAGGGAATTGTATTATCTCTGTGTAAAGACGAGGAAATTCAGGTATAGTGGAGTTAATTAAGTAACTTGCTGGAATTAACCCTGGTCTGTTTGCCTAAAACCCACTTAAAATATTTTTTATTATGGGACTTTATAAAAATTCTTAAAAGGGAAAAGGTCATTATAAGGACCTCTCATGTACCCTCACTCAGCTATAAAAGCTGGCAACATTTGCCCATTTTAGGGTCCAATCTTTATTATCACTGCACCTGCTCTATACCTAGTTTAGGTTCTAAAGAAATTCAGTTGACATTGGGAATATCAGAAAGTATTAAATTTCTTTTTAGGCCTATTTTAGTAGCATTGATGTAATTATTCTCATCAGCATTTTAAATCATTCTTATTGTTAATATTTAAAGAACACAAAACTGAGAAAATCCATTTTAATCCCTGGAGGAAAAAAAAATAAAAAGTAAGCAGAGTAGAAATCCTAGCAGATGGGTAATTAAAAGCAAACAAAGCAGAATTATCCTGAGAGGTTTATCACAGTTCCATATACTAAGAATGTGGGCTTTACCTGGGAGATTAAGTATACACAGTCCTTGGATATCTAACTGCAGATAATGGACTTTGTCTTTGGGTCTTCTCAACTCTGTGGTCTGATATGCTTCCATCTACCATCTTCCTGGCCCAGTGAAGCACAGAGATAGTGGAGTAGCAAAGGTGATCCTGTGTGATGGAGTCCTTTAATGATTTCCATTATTTTTGGATGAGGTATTGGATTCTTTTGATTGTTCATAGTACTTCTCTGTTATCTTAACATAGTTAATGAAACATTGATTCAAGTAGCTGCTTAAACTATAAATTCTTTGGCCATGGCCTGTTCACCTTGCAGCCCTATCCCCAAGAACAGGGTCTAACTCCCGGTAGGTTCTTGGTGCACGTTCACAGGCTGGGGCGGAACCACCCTAAGATGATATGCTATTGGTTAAAAACCTACATATGAATTCTTTATTGTTAAACTGGATCGATAGACTGTGAACAAAAACTTTTTGGCATATGTTTGCTATAAGAAAATAATGTTATTGCTATTGAAAACAAACTGAAAAATGAGAAAATTAAACCGATCTTATTTTACCCTGAGCACGTTACCAAGAGCAAGTAGTGTAAATTGTGCTGAAATAGAAAGGAAACAAAATCTGAGAGAGAGATTATAGTTAGAAAGCAAAGTTATTTTTCAAAACTATTATTTGTATTGTGACCTTTTCTTCAAGTTAACTGATGATACAGTCACTTGCTTCTTCTAATATAGAAACACATGGCATTCTAGGAGCTTATTTATAACCCACTGTGAAGAACAAGCAGTAAAGAAGAAAGCTCAATTATGCATTTTAAACACCACGCTTCGTGTGGTCAGGATGAAATGTCATTCTGCTTGTACTATGCAATCTTTTATATCTGAGCAAACATACCTGGCTTACTTTCCCAACTTCCTCCTCTCTTTTTTCTCTTCAGGAAATCAATTTCGTTGAGTTTCTTGTGTAGGGAGAAACCCACGGACTGATACAGAGCTGGTGAGTGTCCCATCAATGGGATCTCTGTTAGCTCATTTTTCATCAGAGAGATACATTTCTTTCCCAAAGCTGTGATCTAGGAGAGTTGCCAAGCAGCTAGAGTTTAAAAAAAAAATACACAAAAAAACAGCAAACAACGTAATTCTTTCATGTGGTGATCTCTCCCTTTGTGCTCCTTATGCCATTGCTGGGTGACCAGTTCTAAAATAGAGTTCACGGTTCCTTCGCCTTCGGCTGTTCCTGGGTTCTTGGAATCTTAGTTAAAGCTTGATTCCGAGTGATTGTCTACTGACAGCATTCAAAAGGTGGAAGTGGAAGACTCTTTGTGGGTTAGGATTTAATTGAAAATGATAGACGTTCATAACAATTTCTCCAGGTTCACTGTTGTGAGCTTAGCAGGTGTAAAAGATTTACAAAGCTTTTATGTCCATATCTGAACTTGTGTTCTTTGAACCCAAAATCCTCATCTTTTTTTATATCACTGTGTACTTCACTGACAAAATCTATAGTGGTGCCTTAAAACTCAAATGTATTTTCTTTTCTTTCTGGATCTTCAGCAGGGCTAATAATGGAAAAAGCCACTTGACACAATTTGCTTTCATCTGCTTCATTTTGTGAATGCCTCTTGTGGCCAGAGTCAAGCTCTCCTGACCAGAGAAAACAATGATGCCCATCCAGTCAGTGGGGGTGATTTTGTTTTTTTTATTGTGAGTACTTCCATTTGGCGTGTGTTTAAAATTCTCTAAAGAAGCAGTTGTTTTTTCCACTGCCTAAACAAGACACTGTCCCCAGGTAGCTTCGTCAGTCTGAAAATGACCTCTGTTTCAAGGGTGCCTCTCAGGCAATTGAATTGAATCCACTGATTCTAAATGTTACTCTATTAGTGAAAAATGTCTTAACAATCACTTTTGGGGCCTGGGACAAATGTGGTTTTAGTTCCACTGTTTCCCCAGTAGGGTACCACTGGGGCAACTCTCTCCCATTGCTTCAGTTCTGAAGGATGGTGTGGAAGACCACTTCCAGTTCTCAGCAGTGCAGTGTTCGTCACCTAGTGCCTTTACTTCCCTGCTGCTGCCACAAGTTCAAGATACCCATACTCTTGCTTTTCTAACCTCTGAGTTCCAGCAGCTCCTTCTAGACTGGCCTTTCCAGTGGCTCTCTGCTTTGATTGCTCTGTGGAAGTATCTGCTTTAAGCTCTGCTGAGTGAAAAGAGTAATCACCAGCATGGTGCTCAGTGTGATGCATTAAATCCCCATGTGTACATTGTAGTCAATAAGCAAACTATTTCTATTTCACCTTGAAAATATATCGCGTGTTGTGTTTTTAGGCTTGCTGCAATAAATAATGTGCTCAAGGTAAATGGCAGTTGGGTTCTTTTGATCACAGTTCTTTGTAGCAAAACTAAGTTTTTTTTATTTTATCTCACCATGACTTTATTTCCCAAATTAGGCTGGTTGTTGGATTCTCTTGTCCATTTAGCTGTGCTGTTACTGTTTCATTTTAAAAATCTCTTAGTGAAGAATGGCTGTTTTATTGATAGGCTGCTAAAGTTGTGATCACTGTGTTTTGGCCTTGGGCATCCAGTAGGGATGGAGAGTAGGCACAAACAGTGACTGGAATCAGTAGACATTGTCTGGGATAGTTTTGACTGTAGCCCTGAACCAGACAGTAGCAGGAGCCCTTTCCCGTCTAGGAAGCACTTCTCAATCATGCAGATCGCATTCGGTCAGCAGTGCAGTGTGGCACATATATGCGATGCTAGTGTGATGGGGCAAAACTTACCAGTATGTGGGTGGTCACACTCTTCCAGTCCCCACTTTCTGAGAAAGAAAGCATAAAACTCAATGGATGAATTTTTGAGAGAGAAACAAGTAAGTTGGAATATAAACTAACTCCTTTCTGGTTCCTTTCTGGAGGGGAACTTGATGTAACGAGAGTATGCAGGCTGGGCCTGAAAACTTCAGAAAGAAGTGACCTAGAAAAGCAGCTAGAAAAGGTGTGATGGTGTGGATAAGCAAGAGAGTTCTTCTGGAAAGAGACAGTGAGTGATTCCTGTGAGTTGTGCATTGTTTAAGAATAACTTAAGACATGGCTTTCATGTTGCTATGGACTCTATTCTGCAGGTCCTTTAAATGATTGTGACAGATGCGAGAGAAAAGGGAATTCTTTTTTGGCTATGAGTTTTAATTGTGCCATTGTTCTGGACCTGGTTGATCATGGCTTTGTAAGTTTGGCGGTAATGACTAATATTCCAAATGTTTTGGTACGATTTACCTTTAAAAATAATTTAGAGCTAATTCATGATGATTCCTGCATTATTACTCTCATTGATAATCATTTAAAGTGTCCCCCCCACCCCCCCCATGGGAGAGAAAGGATGCTCTAGGGAGTGAGTGCACATAATCTGCAACCCATTTTATCTACTCTACAACTCAGGGCTGGCATCTGTTACTATGAATCAGTGTGGCCATTACCATTTATATTTTTATAGTGCTTTGATTTGTGATAGTTTTTAAGTTAGTCCATGGGTAAATTTTAATGAGGAGGAAGGCAAGGATAGATGAAGAAAGCCTGAGTAATGTGTCTGTATCTCCTCTGCACATGAAAAAGAAATATGTTTTACATGTTTCCTTTAGTAAGAATACCACAGCTCCATGGGTCATACGCTAAAGAACTGGAGGTCAAGTATATCAAAGATAGCCTCCAGTCATGTTTCGTTTGTCTCTATGGTGTTTAAAAACAATTGGGTCTATTGCTAAGATATCAAATATGGAGATTTCATAGGAAAATCTGACTTTCTAACCTCTCTTGAACACGGGGCCCCTAGTCCCACTGCAGTAATCCTCTGGAAGGGTTTGGAAGTCTTACTCATGGATGTGCACTTCAGTTAGCTATTGTCCCCACAATGCTGTTTCCTGGCTTATGTAGGCATTGGAGTATGCTATTCCTAACTAATCACTAAATCAAAGGTAGACAAAATGATGAAAGTTTAGAAGTTTTTAGTAATCCTGGTAATATTAATAATGTTAAACACCTGTGTATTGTAATATAATACAGTACAGTAGGGTTTATTTCTTTCAATTACAATATTTTGCTTTTTATACAGCACCATTTCTATGTCTTTCTGTGGCTTATTTTGTTACCCAGATGCAAGCATAAGCCATTTAGAGATCTAAAAAAAGAGATGCATAAACAAAGAAATAGGATTATTCTAATTAAAAGAAATAATTGTATTTTTTTCTTTTTGATGAGAATTTATCTTTTCTAGGTCTCTAATCCATAGGTTATATTAGTAAGTGAGCCAGTATACATAAACAAACTCTATTATTTTACATTACTATACAGAGTGTGGGCTCTAGATTAAGATGGTCTGGGTTTGAATTCTGACTCTGTCACATATAAGCTGTGTGACCTGGATGAACCAGAGCTTCTCTACGGTATGCCTTGATCTTCTCACCCATGATATGGGAATCATTATGGCACCTACCTCAGGTGATTGTTTTAATAATTAAATTAATCTAGACAGGGCAGTTGGCTGAGAATAAGAACTCAATAAATTTTACCTAGTATTATTACTCCTTGACAAAGAGTCTTCAGTGTTCTCTTATTTACTTTATTACAATTTATTTCTTATCTAAAAAAGGAAAATCTTGGTATGTTACTGGGAGTATATTGGGCATGTCTATATCACCTGTCAGGAGTCAGGTTGCAAACCTGCCCTAGAAAATGCTCTTGTACTACCTCTCAACTTTTAAAATTTCATCTGGAACCATAGATCTTGATCTGTAAAATGGGGAGATTTCTCTTTGCCACCTACATCGTAGGGTAAATCAGGGTAGAAATTTTGTAGTGATAATTGAGGCTATTGGTAGAAAGATGCTGAAAAGACTTTGTCTTCCATAAATAAATTTGATGAAGATTAATTTAGTCATATCCATTTTCCAATTCCTTGAATTTTCCAAGCCTTGGCAATCGAATATAGAAAAGTATAAGTATCAAGTTTTGGCCAAAACATATGCAAAACTACTATTTATTGACATGAAAATATACTTTGTCCTTAATATGTCTCTGGTCTTATAATTTTAACATTATTTTTCTTGATGTTGACTTTGACTTTTTGCTAGGAGGAGGAAAAGCAGGTTTTATTTTTGTGTATGCCTAAAAGGAATCTACAAGAAAAATGGTTTTTAAATCAGCATACGTGTGATATAGCACTAACTTGGGCCGATGATGTACAACAATAGAAATTTATGATTACATCCTTCCATCTTATTGTTCGTTCTCCCAGAAAAATTTGGTTTTAAGTGGGAAGAGATAGACGTGGTACCACAAAAATTATTTCTTGGATTCAAACTTGCTGTTTTCTGGAATCACAGGAAGCCTACAGTACCAAGGACCCACTGCCCTTTCTTAGGAAATAGAAAACAATATTTCACAGTTGTACGTGAAGACAGTGTGATGGGTTACTTTTGAGGAAAGTGTCCTCTTAAATGATTGCAAAAATACAAATCTAAGATGTAGGATTTTCAGTGTAGAGGATCTTGTAAATTTTTTCTGCCATTGTCATTATTGTTACATTTATTCCATTTCTGTCACTGCCTGTTAGGTGAATGTTTTGCTTTTATCGGACAACTTGGAAAACCCAAGTTATTTCTCCAGAGGCTATCAGGCAGAAAAGTCTTTCAGGAGCTGGTTGACTCTGAAGTACGAAGCTGCTTTTCCTGAAGGGAAGGTGTATTGTTAGATATGGTTTTAGTTCCTTGCTGTGTCAATGTAAACCATCCTCTATTGGGGGAAACAAGAAAATGCAATTACCTAAGAAAGGAAAGTTCAAGTAGTCCAGTTGTTTTTATAGCTAACTGATAGAAAAACTGTTGGTGGGATGAGCTCTTCTCCTCCTGTCTAACTTTTCTAGGACGGAGCATGTGAGCTAAGAGGCCCTGGTACTTGAAGTGGTATTTCACAAGAAGCAACAGGCAGAGGACGAACAACTGTCACCATTCCATTTACTGCTTGTCTCTATGAAAACACACACAAAGCTGATATAAAAGATAGTAGGACCCCACACTTCTAATAGAGACTCTTGCAACATTGCTCAACTATTATAAAAAGCATTTTATTAAAAATTTTCCCATTCTGGTTTTAGTCAGCTTTTTATGAGTAAATTATGTGCATAGACTCTTATTTATACAGATGTATACCTTCACATACCGTGTTTCCCCGAAAATAAGACCTAGCCAGACAATCAGATCTAATGCGTCTTTTAGAGTAAAAATTAATAGAAGACCCGGTATTATATTATATTATATTATATTATATTATATTATATTATATTATATTATACCCAGTCTTATAGTGAAATAAGACTGGGTCTTATATTAATTTTTGCTCCAAAAGACGCCTTAGAGCTGATTGTCCAGCTAGGTCTTATTTTCGGGGAAACACGGTACATGTTATTGTACACAATTTACAGGTTATTGTACACACAATTTATTTCTCATTCTTTGAAACTTTTGTCTTTTTCTCCCTGTTATTATAAAAATCTACATATTTCTCATTATTTAAAAAAACCTCTTTTAATTAATTTTATGGTCAAAGATTTCACACATTCCCAGGACCAGTTAATTGAATTACCTAATTATTCTAAAAGTGAGTAATATTTATAATGGTTTTATTAGCAGAGATCATGATTTAGACCTGGTTGCTAAGTTGTGGGTACTTTCTAAAAGTTGTTTGGTACTCAGAATGCAAACTGTCCTCCTCTGCCTTCCGCCCTTGCCAAGAGAACAATATTTTAAATTATGATAAATGAAGGTTAAGTTTCCATTCTAACTCACAAATCTTTGTAACCCATACTGGGACTTAGTGCTGCAGTTTCTTATTGCTTCTTTGGAAAAATTACTCCCAAGTCACAATGTGACATATGACTTCCATAGCTCTTATATTGAAATATATGTGTGTGTGTGTGTGTGTGTGTGTGTGTGTGTGTGTGTATATACATTTGCTTTTCCTTTTGCACCTGAAACATTAAAGGAGTTGTTTTTGTTTGTTTGTTTGTTTGTTTGTTTTTCCTCTCTCTTTCTGCTCCAACCTGGGCAGTATGAAGTATTCTAATTCATTTTCCAACTTTCGGTGCGGAGACATGAAAGGAGTTGTGCATGGTCACATCTGACAAAGATGGCAGCAGGAAGAGGTTTTTGCTCTGCTTGTACAGCCTTCCCATCTGGATGGTGGGAATTGCATTGACCACCTGGCTGGAACAAGGGTTAGGTTCTAAGAGATTAGAGACAGGTGTAGATTACTGTACTGGGCACAGAAAGCAAGAAGGGCTAGGGGGACAATTCAAGTCAGAGTCTCTGACAGATGTTAAGTCAGTGGTCTGCGCTACAATGTTGTAGAACAAATAGCTTGGTTTTAGGCAGAAATGGGGTCCAAGGGTGGACAGGCAGAAACAGCTTTGTATGGCATGCTCAACATTTTCCATTGGAGAGAGTTGGGTAGTGTGTGATGCTTGAAACACTATAAAAGGGATATTTTTAAAGTGGTATGTTTATAACTCCATAGTGACTCATAATGCTTTAGAGCAGGGGTGTCCAAACTTTCTTCAGCGTTTTTCACCAAGGGCCATAGTCGGTAAAATACACAAACAGCTGGGTCACTCACTCGAGGTGAAGTATGTATTTCCTCACCTGGTTTATTTAAGTAAACTAAATATATTTTTGGAATTTGCTGCGGGCCAATAAAACATGGATTGCGGGCCGCAGTTGGCCCACGGGCTGCAGTTTGGACATCCCTGCTTTAGAGTAATCAAAAGTTTGAATCAGTAGAATATAACAAGGAATGGAAACCACATATACGACCAATTAATAAAATTAATCCTTTTAAAATTTCATGAAATGCTAAGAAAGATGTAATAAGAGCTTTAGAAAGGTTTTGATTTTATCAAGATGCTAATATAAATTTAGTACTTATGTAAAGCACTAAAATTGTTCTAAAGGGAAAAAAAATAAAAACTTACCTAAGACACTTCCTTACATAAATGTAAATTATTGCTATATAACAACTTCTCTGTAGAAGGAATCTAAACGCTATTTAAAAATCTCAATTTTTATTATGAGAAAGTTGAGTACTTTATGAAGTTGTACTTAAACATGAGCACAACACAGTTAATATCTTTTTGCTTTTAAGAAGCTTTCTCATATTTTCCTTATTCTTTTTGTCCTCTTTTTCATGTAGGTCTTTTAAAAGATAACATCTTACTTTCCTGTTTCATCAGCCTAAGCCAGTCTAAAGTTCTTTCTTAAACACCTATATTCATGTATCTAATTTTAAAGTTTTCCTGAAGATCAGACTCTCTTTGGAATCCATTCAGTTATTCATTCATTCAGGTCCAATGCTAAGCCATGGGAATATACTAATCTGAAAAAAATCAAGGTTTCTGCCTTTCTAGCCATTAGTCCTTTAAGTCAGAATACAAATTAAAGAGGCAAATTCTAGAGTAATTCTCTTGATGTTTTAAAAATCAATAAGCAATTATTATGAATTCCCCCCACCTTTTTTTTTTCTTTAAGAATGGGTAATGTCCAGGTAAAAATCAGAAATTTTTGAACTAAAGGTATGATAAAGCAGACCCAGGGATCTTTCTATTGACAAACTATAAGTTTATACAATACTTTCATCAATGTCTCTGACACATAGTACAGTATTTTGCTTTTTTATGGTATTTTACAGTTTATTGTATGTTTCACAGGATTTCCTCTTATGAAAAGGTCCAACATTCGTACATGTGGTGTTCTTTTATTGGACCCTAATGTTTATGTTGACTTGAGAAACTCCAAAGATCTCAGACTGTATACAAGATGATTTCATGGAAAGCACATCAAACGGCTAAATTAGAAGACTTGAGTTCTAGGTTTACTAGTGTCTGGCTTCATCACTTGCCTTCTGAAGTCTTCTGTTTACTCATCAGTCAAATGAAGGGCTGTCGTAGGCAAAATTTAAAGGTCTTTATTAGGTAGTTGTTGTCGTGTAACAGACCACCCCCCACATCAGTGTCTTTTTTTTTAATTAAAGTTTATTAAGGTGACAATGGTTAGTAAAGTTACATAGATTTTAGGTGTACAATTCTGTATTACATCATCTATATATCACATTGTGGGTTCACCACCCAGCGTCAGTTCTCTTTCCATCACCATATGCTGGATCACTCTTACCCTCATCTTCCACTCGCATCCTGTCTTACCCTCTAGTAATCATTAAACTATTGTCTGTGTCTATGAGTTTTTGTTTCTTCATTTGTTTGTCTTGCTCATTTGTTGTTTTCAGTTTTATATACCACATATCAGTGAAATCATATGGTTATCTACTTTTTCTGACTTATTTTGCTTAGCATTATAATCTCAAGATCCATCCAAATGGTATTATTTCATCTTTTCTTATGGCAGAATAGTATTCCATTCTGTATATATACCACAACTTCTTTATCCATTCATCTATTGAAGGACACTTTGGTTGTTTCCATGTCTTGGCCACCGTAAATAAAGCTGCAATGAACGTTGGAGCACACATGTCTTTATGGATAAATGTTTTCAGATTTTTTGGGTAGATACCCAGGAGAGGGATTGCTGAGTCATATGGTAATTCTATTCTTAATTTTTTGAGGAACCTCCACACTGCCTTCCATAGTGGCTGCACCAATCTGCATTCCTACCAACACTGTATGAGGGTTCCTTTTTCTCCACTGCCTCTCCAACACTTGTTACTGTTTTGTCTTCTTGATGATAGCCATTGTAACCGGGGTGAGGTGATAGCTCATTGTGGTTTTTATTTGGATTTCTCTGATGATTAGTGACGTTGAGCATTTTTTTTGGTCTATTTGCCATTCTCTTTGGAGAAATGTCTCTTCAGGTCCTCTGCCCATTTTTCAATTGGATTGTTTGTTTTTTGTTGTTGTTGAGTTGTATGAGTTCCTTGTATATTTTGGATCTTAGCCCCTTATCGGAGGTGTTGTTAGCAAAAATTTTCTCCCATTCAGTTGGTCTTTATTTTATCGATGGTTTCTTTTGCTGTGCAGAAGCTTTTTCGTTTGATATAGTCCCATTCATTTATTTCAGCTTTTGCTTTCCTTGCCTTTGGAGTCAAATTCATAAAATGCTCTTTGAACCCAAGGTCCATAAGTTTAGTACCTATGTTTTCTTCTATGCAGTTTATTGTTTCAGATCTTCTGTTTAGGTCTTTGATCCATTTTGAGTTAATTTTGGTATATGGTCACAGATAACAGTCTAGTTTCATTCTTTTCCACATGGCTTTCCAATTCTCCCAGCACCATTTATGGAAGAGGCTGTCTTTTCTCCATTGTATGTTTTTTGCTTCTTTGTCAAAAATTATCTGTCCATATTTATGTGGTTTTACTTCTGGGTTCTCGATTCTATTCCTTTGGCCTGTTTCTGTTTTTCTGCCAATGCTATACTGTTTTGATTATTGTTGCACTGTAATACAAGCTGAAGTCAGGGAATGATACCTCTGGCATTGTTTTTGTTTCATAGGATTGCTTTGGCTATTTGGGGTCTTTTGTGGTTCCATACAAATCTGATGATTTTTTGTTCTATTTCTTTTAAAAAATGCCATTGGGATTTTGATGGGGATTGCATTAAATCTGTATATTGTTTTGGGTAATACGGCCATTTTAACTATGTTGACTCTTCCATCCATAAACATGGAAGGTCTTTCCATTTCTTTGTATTTTCTTCAATTTATTTTAAAAATGTTTTATAGTTTTCAGCATATAGGTCTTTCACATCCTTGGTTAAATTTATTCCTAGATATTTTACTCTTTTTGTTGCACTTACAAAGGTGTGCTTTTTTAAAAAATTTTTTCCCCTGAAATTTCATTGTTAGTATATAGGAACACAATGGACATTGTATTTGTAGCCGGCAACTTACTCTATTTGTTTCTTGTTTCTAATAGGTTTTTGGTTGAGTCTTTAGGGTTTTCTACATATAGCATCATGTCATCTGCAAAGACTGACAATTTAACTTCTTCATTCCCAATTTGGATGCCTTTTATTTCTTTCTTTTGCCTGATTGCTCTGGCGAGGACTTCCAACACTATGTTGAAAAGCAGAGGTGATAGGAGACAGCCCTGTCATGTTCCTGAATGTAGAACAAGTGACTTCAGTTTTTCACCATTAATTATGATATTAGCTGAAGATTTATCATATATGGCCTTTATTAAGTTAAGGTATTTTCCTATTTTATTAAGTATTTTAATCAAATGGATGTTGTATCTTGTCAAACGCTTTTTCTGCATCTATTGATATAATCATATGATTTTTGTCCTTTATTTTGTTTATATGCTGTATCACATTGATCATTTGGTGTATGTTGAACCATCCTTGTACCCATGGGATGAGCGCCACTTGCTTGTGATGTATAATCTTTTTAATGCATTGTTACATTCGATTTGCTAGAATTTTGTTTAGGATTTTTCCATCCGTATTCATCAGAGATATTGGTCTGTAATTTTCTTTTTTTGTGTTATTCTTACCAGGTTTTGGTATCAGGGTAATGTTGGCCACATAAAATGAGTTAGGGAATATTGTCTCTTCTTCAATTTTTTGGAAAAGTTTGAGTAAGACAGGTATTAGATCCTCTTTGAATGTTTAGTAGAATTCACTGGTGAAGCCATCTGGTCCCATACTTTTGCTTTTGGGAAGGTTTCAGATGACTGATTCAATTTCCTTACTGGTGATCAGTCTATTTAGATTTTCCAGTTCTTCGTGATTCTACCTAGGAAGGCTATATATATGTTTCTAAGAACATGTCCATTTCTTCTAGGTTATTGAATTTTGTGGCATATAGTCCTTCATAGTATTCTTGGATGATCCTTTGTATTTCTGTGTCATCGGTGATAACTTCCCCTCTTTCATTTCTGATTTTGTTTGTTTCTTTTCTCTTTTTATGTTAATGAATCTAGCCAAGGGTTTGTCAATTTTATTAATCTTTTCAAAGAACCAGCTCTTTGTCACATTAATTTTTTTCTATTGTCTTTTTGTTCTCTATTTCATTTAGTTTTGCTCTGATTTTTATTATTTCCTTCCTTCTGCTGACTTTGGGTTTCATTTATCCTTCTTTTTCTAGTTCTTTAAGGTATAACGTGGGGTTATTTATATGGGATTTTTCTTCTTTCTTGAGATAAGCCTGTAATGATATAAATTTCCCTCTTAAAACTGCTTATGCTGCATCCCCAAAATTTTGGTAGGATGTATTTTCATTCTCATTTGTTGCCATGCATCTTTTGATCTCTCCTCTGATTTCTTCTTTGACCCGGTCGTTCTTTAAAAGTATGTTGTTTAATCTCTACATATTTGTGAGTTTTCCTGTTTTCTTTTTGCAGTTGATATCCAATTTCAAAGCCTTGTGATCAGAGAATATGCTTGGTATGATTTAAGTCTTCTTAAATTTGCTGAGGCTAGTTTTATGTCCCAATATATGGTCTATCCTTGAGAATGTTCCATGTACACTAGAAAAGAATATATAGTCTGATGTTGTACGATGAAGTGCTCGATAAATGTTAATTATATCCATTTCATCTAATATGTCATTAAGGGCTGATATTTCTTTATTTATTTTCTATTTGAATGATCTATCCATAGCTGTCAACGATGTATTTAGGTCTCCTACCATAATTGTGTTTTGGTCAATTTCTCCTTTTAGTTCTGTTAGTTGTTGCTTGGTATATTTCGGTGCTCCCTGATTAGGGGCATAAATATTGATGACTGTTATGTCTTCTTGTTGTATATTCCCCTTTATCATTATTAAATGTCTATCTTTGTCTCTTGTTTCCTTTTTTGTCCTGATATCTGATATCATCAGTATGGATACACCTGATTTTCTCTGGATACCATTTGCTTGGAGTGTCAATTTCTACCCTTTCAATTTGAGTCTATGCTTGTCCTTGTAGCTGAGATGTGTCTCTTGGAGGCAGCATATGATTGGGTTTAGTTTTTTTATCCAATCTGCTACTCTGTTTCTTTTTATTGGTGAGTTCAGTCTATTTACATTTAGGGTCATTATTGATATATAAGGATTTCCTATCATTCTATCTTTAATTTTCTGGTAGTACTGTGTCTCCATTGTTTCTTTGCCTTTTTGCTGTTGTCTATTATTTCAGCATGGTAGTATTCCATGATTTTTCCCTCTGTTTCTTCTTTTATTATGTTGTATATTTCAGTTCTGGATTTTTTTTTTGAGTGGTTACCATGACATTAGCATCTTAAAATAATACATATACATTATTACTCTGGAGGCATCTATGGGTCATCTGGGCAGTCCTACTAACATGGGCCAGCCTTGCTTGTTTTTGATTGGACTGGCTCATGTTTCTGCAATTCTCTAGTGTGTTGGCTAAAGTCTGGGTCCTCTGGGATGGCCTCTTGCCCATGGCTGACTGTTGACTGGGCAACCTGTGTTTTTATCATCCGGCATGCTTGCCTGGGCTTGTTCTCTCAGCCAAAGCTTTATCCTAAGAGTTTGAGCAGACACACATAAGATCTCATGAAGACTGTTAATTCCACTACATTCTGTTGGCTGAAGCAAATGTCAAGACCCTCCCCCCACATTCAAGAGATAAGGAAATAGACTCAAAGTCTCATTGAAAGGGCGTGGAAAGAGGGAGCCTCAAAGAACCATAGAACTCATTTTGCAATTAACTAACTATAGGCCCCTTTGAGCCTTAACTTTTTGTTAAACCTGTAAGTGATCTAATTGCTTATTTAAATACCTACCACTGTGCTTAGGCACTGAAAGAAATACAAAAGAAGAAAATAACACTTGCCTATATTTTAGGCATTTTATAAAACCACTTTCACTTTCCCGAGAAACATAAAGTAAAAGATACCCTTGAGGAACTGGCAATGTAGTTAAGCAAATGAGGCTCATATATTAAAACAGAAAACATATCAAGACCATCTTTTTTTTCTTTCTTTTTCTTTTGGATAGAGACTAGTAAGAGCTACAGGGCACAGAAAAGCAGGAAGAAATTTGGGCTGGGGTTGTCTACTAACTCTTGAAAGATGAAATGTCATTGGTTAGATCCAGACTAATCAGATTATTTTCCCTTTTGATCATCCCTCATATTTAGGCACACAAAGAGAGCAAAAGTATTTTAATTAAGCAAGGGAAACAAACAATTTGTAAGTGAATAATTAATCTCAAAACCTATTTCTTGCTAGTTTAAGGAAGAAATTATATTTTCACTATAGATTTTTAGTAAATAAAAATTATTTTTACAAGAATGTTTAATTTTCTGAATATTTACTCAATAGTTTTAGGGTGGTAGTGTTTTTGAATAAAGCAAAGGGGACTAATTTCAATCACTGGCAGAAGTTGCTAGCTGTTCATTAAAACCCATTTCCCTTTCCTGCATCTCCCAACGTCTCTTATAGTTGGGTGTATCATTTGACTCATTCTAGCTGATAGTATGTGAGTGGAAAAATATATGCCGCTTCCCAGCTTGTTCCATAAAACCTCCAACAGGTGCGTCTCCATATGGCTTCCCTTTTCTGGCTGGCTGAGTGGCCACACCCAGAGCCCTTCATTGAAACAGAAATATCTTGCCCTGGATTATTAACTGAAAGACATGAAATTCTATTGTGTTTAACACAATACATAGTGTATCTGTTTGTTTTATCAGTATGGTCTACTCTACCGAATACAGCAAATAGTATCTTTCCTTGTAAAATCAAGGTAGCTAAAGCATAATTAAAGAGCTTTCTAGATTATCTTCTTTGTCCACAGACATTAATCTTGATACAAAGTTGAGTTCAGCAAACACTTATTGACTCTCTTCTGTATGTGGTTCGCTGAGCTCATTGCTAACCTCAGAGCTGAATAAGACTTCCTGTTTCAGGGAGCACACAGTCTCATAGAATAGAATGATTATTATACATATGTAGTAAACCTATTTTATGGTGTGGGCTAAATTAATGTATCATGGAGAACCCACTATTTAGTGACTGAAACAAGATAGACAAATTCTCTTTTTCTCCTATAATTCAGAGCAAGGTGGGCAATCCAGGGTAAGCGGGCAGCTCTGCTCTGGAGAGTTATAATAACAATACTGATTAGAATGATTGCTATTGATAATAATAATAATAATAATTATTATTATTATTATAGGTAGCATTAACTGACACTATACGTTAAGCTCTTTTCCAAGTCCTTAGGTGTAATATCCCCTTTAATTGTTACAAAACCCACATACATTAGGTACTGTTTATTTCCCCATTTTACAGATAAGGAAACCAAGGCACCTTTTGCATAAATTATTTACCCAAGGTCATGTAGCTAGGAAGTGACTTAGCAGGGCTTTGAACAGGCAATCTGAGCCTGTGCTGTTAACCACCATGTTATATACGCAGATAAGCAAGTTGATGCAATAGGTCATCACTGAAGTATGGGAACATCCACTGATCTTGGTGAACATTTGACTGGTACCTTTAAACTGTGTTCTTTTAGCACTCATGAACTCAGGTTGTGATGTACTTGATGCTCGTCATTATGCTGCATGACATGTTTCTTATATATTTTATGTTCTAGACATACCATGGTTCTTTGGGCAATTCTCCCAATTTTTGGTGGATTTCTGTTTTCTTATGTAGTCAATTAAGATTGTACCCGTTCAAAGAAGTTAGTGATGATTATTTGCGTAATGTTATATTCCCAACTTTTTATGGATCTCCAACTTATTTAGAATGTATAATACTTACCTTTGCCCACACTCAGTGCCTGATAAGTGGCTTCTTGCTGAGCAAACACAGACTGGAATGCTGTGTAGAGTTTGTGTCCTGAACTCCCATCAGAAGCTTACCATACAGGTCTTCCTGTTTGCTTTTGTCCTGTAGTGCTCACTCAGACGACAGTGTCTGAATGTTCCTTTCCCTCAGCCTTTCATGAAGATTGGGTTTACCAGAGAGGGTGAAATGGTTTTTACATAGCACTGTGTTTTCCCCCAAAATAAGATCTAGCTGGACAATCAGCTCTAATGCGTCTTTTGGAGCAAAAATTAATCTAGTGGGGATAATTTTATTTTATTATAAGACCCAGTCTTATTATGTTAAGTTAGTTGGGGTCTTCATAATATAATATAACATAATATAATATAATACCCAGTTTTATATTAATTTTTGCTCCAAAAGACGCAAGATTGTTGGCTAGGACTTATTTTCGGGGAGTTTTGCTTTCCCCCCTGTCATATGCACACAAGATGATATGGCAAATATAAACCTAACCTGAAACCTACATTCTTTTTTCCTTGAGTAGGCACAGTCAAAATGTATAAAGTACCATTTTTATTATTGTCCAGTACATTTATTTTCATTTTATGAGTATGTTGGATTTTTGTCTGAATCTTGTACTTTATCAGCTCTCTAGTGGGGATAATTTTAGTTTTCCTGAAATTATTGTGATTTCTGTCCTACTTTATTTATTTATTTATTTATTTATTTTTAATTGGGGAATATCGGGGAACAGTGTGTTTCTCCAGGGCCCATCAGCTCCAAGTCATTGTCCTTCAATCTAGTTGTGGAGGGCGTGACACAGCTCAGCTCCAAGTCCAGTCTCCGTTTTCAATCTTAGTTGCAGGGGTCACAGCCCAACATCCCATGTGGGAATTGAACCGGAAACCTTGTTGCTGAGAGCTCATGCTTTAACCAACTGAACCGTCCAGCTGCCCCTCCAGAAATTCAGCAGCAGTTCATTGTGTTCAATCTAGTTGTGGAGGGCGCAGCTCACTGGCCCATGTGGGAATCGAACCGGCTCTAACCAACTGCGCTATCTGGCTGCCCCCGTCCTACTTTTTTAGTTCACCTGTGATCACATTCTCTTGTAGGGGCTGGTGGACCAGAGTATTTCTGCATATCCCATATGTTACTGCTGATGTCCTTTGGTGATCGAGCCAGCTCTTGATAAAGAGGCTGGACAGGTGTTAAAAGATTCTTGGAGATGCTTTTCTCGGGGCCATTGCATCTGGCTAATTCTGAACCTGTTGGGTTTTGTGAGGGTGCTTTGTGAATAAAAGAAGAAACAGGCAGTGTCAATTTACTAAAGTTGGCAGCTCTTCACTGTAAATTATGATCCAGGTTGGGACTGCTGCATGTACTACAAGAAGGGTTTTGAAAGTCCAATGAGTCTCACAAGGGAATTGTAAACTGCAGGCTGCCCTTTTATTCCCTGAGTACAATTGACTTGAGTCATTCAGGAATGAATTAAGTAATTTTTTTCAATTATCATGCATTCATCATTTTGCCAGGCAATGTTACTGAGGTCAGGAAGTGAACGGAGAGCCAGGAATTCCAATTTCCTTGACTGGGTCTACTTTTCACTAGCCACGTTACCTTTGCCTAATTATTTTACTTCTGTCCCTTCTCCCTACAGCAAAGCTAATTGTGGTTCATGGAATTCTTGGGCTGGTGCAGGGGATGACATTGTTAGTACATTCTATTGGACTTTGACTCTCTCCTCTGCCACTTACCCAGTGTAACCTTGGTCCAGTTGCTTAAGCTCTCAACTTTAGATGTCAGTTCTCAAAAGGGGAGAGTAATGTACACTCCACAGGATTCTTAAAGGATGAAATAAGGATTTTCCTGACATCACCAATCACAATATCTAGCATGTAGTAGATGCTCATTAAATTCTAGTTATTGTATTTCATTATTATTATTAGCTATTGTCAAGTTCTCAGATTGGATGAGATGCTGGCAAACTATCATCAGAGCTACAAGGAATGTTCTTTTATAAAGAGATCATGCCTATTGTTACATAAAGGCACTATTTTTCAATGCAGTAGTGATTATTATATTAATATTAAAAAAGTTTTTCTTCAGAGACTTATTTTCACAAATAAAAGAGAGTAACTTCAGATCCTGAGTTGAGAGTCAGTCTGGCATGATGGAAAGAGCATGAGAGTCAGGTGTGGCGCAGATCTCACCTTGAACTCTGTCCCTATGATTTAATACTTGTGACCTTGTAAGAGTTCATTAACTTCTCTAAGCCTCGGTTTGTTTAGTTGTTCATAAAACGGAAACGAGATGGTAATGTCGATTTAAAGAAGACTCATTTTGAAGATGAGAGCTAATTAATATAGTTAGTAAAGTCTTGCACATACTGTGTGATTAGTTAGTAGCACCCAACGAAATGTTGCCATGTGATTTTGTAAGGTGTTGTTGCCAAGATTCCCCAATTGTATTGTCTGTTTTTCTGTTTTAAAGCATCCTATTCTTTTCCATCATAGCACTTAATCACAACGTGTGTTTCTCCATTATTTGTATGTTTGTTTACCGTCTATCTCTTTCCTCTAGGCAGAGGGCAGATTCTATGTCTGTTTCTTGACCATCATGTGGCTAGCACAGTACCTGGCAGGTAGTTAGTGCCAATACATCTTCGTTAAACAACTGGATGAAAGGATAGCCAACAATCAACAGTGTATTTCTCCTTTGTAAGCACATATCATTTATTTGTCACTTCAGTTCATATTGCCTTGTGACATCACCTGTTGTCTTGTTAATTAGCTCTTGTAAAATTGCTAATTATTGTCTTATACTCTCTGATAGGTTGTAAACCCCGTAAGGGCTGGAGCCATAGATTAGATCTGCATCCACACAGGTAGTACAGTTCTTTGTACGGTAATTACTTGTTGAATAAATGCACAAGAGAAGGAAAGACAAAAATTCATTGTGCGGATTTTACCAAAGATAAACTTCCGGGGAATGTCACGAGGTCAGTTCGCATTCAGGCCCCTCTCTTTATTGTTCCTATCTATTTTTTTCTAATAGTGATAGTTGATGTTTAGGGAGATGAGAAGAAGAGCCATATGATCAACTCTGCGATGCTGTCCTAACATTCTCTATGTGCTCATCTCATTTCACTGTCGGTCCTACTTCGTGATCACACTGTGTCATCAGCTGAAGTTGCTCTGCTTTTGAATTCCTGTCTCAGGTCACCTCCTTCCCTCTCCCTGTTGAACTGCTCTTTGTCTTCCTTTTGGTTTCCAGTACCCCCGTCCACTGTCTTTCTCTCAGTTCTCTTTCATTTTTAACATCTGTCTCTACTTTCCTGTCTACCAGCCTTAGTCACATTCAAGTTCAGAGTGAACCAGCTACCACTTTAGGGATCAAGAATCTTCTTTTGGGCTTTTTGCTTGTCTACCATCAGCTTAAACCTACTTGGCTTTCTTTTTGCTCTGATTTTGATACCTTGAAAATCATGACATTAACTTCAGCTGGACCCTCACTATTGGCAAACAATATTTTATTAGTGGAAAAAAAAAGAAATCCCAACAGAACTGCAACTCCACATCTCTGCTTTCCATAAGCTTTCTTGCCTCACCCCTCCGAGGGATGTTAAATGGTTAGCTCAGGGCCACAGAGCTGGTAACGCCAGAACTGGGATTTGAACCCAGGTGCTCTGTCCAGACTCACTTAATGACTCTTCTCTACAGCCTGTTTATGTGCTCTGTGTGTGCCTGTACAACCCATGCAATACGAGTACATACCGGCAGTGCCAAGAAAAGGTATACAAGTGGACACTTTGGTCAACGTTGCTCAAGCAGTAGTTCGCCGTCTGGACGCTGATAGGAACCACTTTGAGCACCTCTTGTAATTGCAGAAGTCAAACATGACTTAATTCATCTTTTCTTACCGGTATATATTGAGTATTACAATTTTAATATAGTTTTTTTCTTTCTCAAAATGTGTATACATTTTTTTGGCACTGTGTGTGTGTATGTGTATGATTTTCTTTTACATAGATATAATATATTATGCTTAGAATTGGGCTACTTGCTCTTTTTCACTGGACAAAATATTTTGGACTTGAAGTTATTCTTAAGTCCCACACCTTTTTGCCACGTTCAATCCACAGAGGACTCGCTGTAGTTCCTCTTAGTGCCCTAACCATGGCCAGGATCACCACTGTGCTCCAGCCATGTAGCCTAGCATATCCATGTCACCTTCTGGCTAGAAAAAATAATAAGCATACAGCTATGAAACTACCACCTCCTGCCTGTTACTGGTGGTTCTCTCCACGTATCATGATAGTCATTTAAGTTGTCCCAAGGTCTAACTTCGATCTTGCTTCTTCCCTTCTCACATAGTTCTATGGCTGTTTCCTACCAAATTAAATACTGGCTCCTGGAACTGGCCCTTAAGAACCTCTGTAATGCAGCCCCACCTCATCTTTATATCTATACTCTCCCTATACCTTTCCATGGCCATTCCTTTTTCAGGTCATTTCCTGAGTCAAGAGTATCTCCTTCCATCTTTACCTGTCAAAACCTTACTCACCCTTGCTGCTCCTCCAGTCTTTAAGATGGGCCTTGATTTATGGACTCCTCATTGGGGTGCTCTCGTGTGCCCTTCCTCCTTCTCCCGTTCCCCTCTAGCTCATCTTCCCACTGTATTTCATACCTGACTGTTTCCCTCTGTAGTATCTTCATTTGCTTGCTTGCATTAGGCCCAGGCAGTCTGCACATTCCTTGCCCTTCTGTTTACAGTTGTCATTTTCTGGCTCAGTGCATTGATAGTAAGAGCCCTACATATAGTTATTTGTTTTAGTTGAATAGAATCATTGAAACAAAGTGAATTATATTTAACACCACCATTTAAAAATCCTCCTGTTTTCGTTAATTTTATTAGTCTGAAGAACATTAATTTATTGAGATCGTTTTGTGATGTTCTTGATGGAAAAACTCTTTGGGGCCCCTTTATATTTTAAAACTGCCCTTCAAAATGAATCAGTTTTTATTGAATTTAGAGGTGACCATATGATCAAAATATTGCCTTTGTAGTCTTTGTGTTGGCAGCAATATTTTGTCTATGGCACCCCACAAGAGAAGTGTGTTGTGAAAGGTTAATTTGGAAGATGGGTGCAAATCTTGGTCTACAACTCAGGAGTGCTAGAAACACTGACTTTATGTTTTATAACTCGAATTAATTTCTGATGTTGAGTCTCTGTGCTGTCCTGAGGGCAGAAAAATACCCTAAGTCCTCCTGATATGTCCCTTTGTTTTCCTGGGGTTTTATCACGGGTTTTGTCTGAGGTCTGACACTGCCAGGTCTTCCCAGGTTTTCAACGAGGTGGTTCATCTCTGTCTTACATCCAAACTAGTTGCCAAGAGATATCTCCAATCCCTTCTCTCTGCTCCCCAAGCTCCTTTAGTTTAGGAACCCTCTGCTGCTTCTGCTCTACCCTTGAAGCATGGGCATCTATCTTGGGATGGTCCATGGTCCCCTCTGCCTAGGGTGCCATGCACATGAAGCCATTCCTCTCTAGATAGGATGTCTTGTCACCTCACAGAGGTGCTCTTATTCCTAGGGCTTTTCCCTGTCTTTCTGTCTCCTCACCCTTAATATCTCCCATCCTGTATAATTACTGGGAAGCTCCCACACTCCCATCCCCAAGAGCTATCAATGTCTTTTGAACACAGGACGCATCTTAGAATGGAAACTGAAATGTAATACAGCTCTTGCAATTACACCTTTAATAGGGATATTTTGACTCTAGTTGCATACTTCATTACTACTTATTCTTACTCAACCCATGTCTTTATGTAAAGTGCAGAAAGTTGGAACTATGCTTACTGATTAGTGATCAGAACCAACAAATCCTAAAGAGGAAAATTATTAGATTTTTCAAGACCATGTTCATTTCTTATTGGGAAGCTATGGAAAAAGTGTTTCTCATTTAAAACATTGCTTTGGGGAACCATCATGGATAAAAATGACAGGCCGGTTGAAGTAATAAAAACCATTTCTATTTGCATTAGACAGTTATCGTCAATGTGCTTAATAATTTTTTGCTAGGGCTTATCACCAGTTACTGTGTACACTCAGCTTCATTGTACAGATGATATAACTGGGTACTACGTGACCAACTCTTGATTACTATGTCCCTCGGTGGCTACCGTACCTCCTGTGTTTCAGCTGAACACACAGCTGCATCTGTGAGATCAGAATAGCAGCCTCCTTTATTTTTAGAACGAACCTCTGATGCTTAGCCTCTCTGAATGAGCCTCCTGTGTCCCAGGAGCTATCTGTAAATTGAATTTTGCTGCATTCACTGCTTCCACTTGGAAATGCTCTCAACTACAAGAAATCATGATCCACTTAGGTCATATAAAATACCTTATTGTTAATTTAGAGCCTGGAAAACATACCTATGCCAATTCATCTCTTCCATATTTGGTACGATTATGGGACCTGCTTAATAAAGACTTGAATATCATTTGACTATACAAGAGGATTATTGTCCGAAAAGAAGATAATGGGGAGATAGCTTGATGGGTAGTAACGTTTTCCCCCAATGATAGCCGCCTAAGCACAGGCCCCATGCCCACCTATCCCACCCCACGAGACGCTTTGTTTTTCTGTAACCAGGAGTGTTTATCTATGGTGGATATAATCAGTACAGAAGAAAAGGAAAAGATAGAGCAGGTGTGTTCACTCAGCTGTCTCAAAGATGCTGAGCATACAAGTTGTCTAACAATTAAGATAAGCCAAGTATTTGGCTGGCTAGCACTGGTCGTCTTCAGGCATCAAAATAGCTTGGAATATAATTTGTCTTGGGGGTGAAATGACAGGATTATAAATCTTTAACCAGACTCTTAAATCCGGTAAAATGGAAAGCTGAATTAGGTCAGAAGTCTCAGGCAAGAGAACACAGTCTAACTCAGAGCCATTTGCTTAAAGTGGGAGTGAATACCTGTGTAAGAATTGTTGTCAGGATGGATGTTTTCATTTGGAAACAAAACATAAACCCTAAATGTAAATCACTGAATGTTCTAGCCGCATACGAATAATGATTTACACTCAGGCACAGGCTGCCGTATTATTGAGGCAGAAAGACGTCACTGTATTCAGTAATGTGCTGTGAAGATTTTCATTATTGGGTCTCAGCAGGCTTGGTTCTAGGCAGAAAGATGAAGTAGGTGAAATCTGCCTTTTTTTAACTTCCTGCAAATGCAGGCCGGCTCCTCTCCATTGGCCCTAATCTGACACTGCCCAGCAAGCTCCTGGCTCCTTATCCCATTGCCAGGGCCTATTTTTTTTTTTTTTTTTTTTTTTTTGAGGGGGCAAGGGCAGGATCTCCCTTTGGGATCTTTTAGCACTGATATTCCTGGCTCCCATTAATTAAGCTCCTACTGTGTGCCTGCTACTGGGTGAGGTGCTCTGCGTACATTCTGTCTCTCATGTTTGCACCCTTGATGGTAATGACTTCCTTCTACCTTGTTCTGCCTTGGACTCTGCTTTCCCATGTTCTGGCCTCCTTGATATCACACCATTTTCTCCTCTCTCTTCTGACATCCCTCACATGGACGAATTTACTACTCAGGTATCATATTTCCACAAATTAAAACTCTTAGAACCTTCAAGCCAATACATTTGTCTATAATAATACTTAACATTCATTAAACACTAATTGTGTACCAGACCCTCTGCTAAACATTCTATCTCTAATCTTTATAACAACTTTTCAAGGTAGAATAATTATCTCTGTTTTATAAATGAAGAGACTGAAACTGGAGAGGCTATGTAATATCTCCTAGGTCATTGGCTGGTAAGTACCAGAACTAAGATTTGAGCTTGGAGCTGGCTGCCTGCTGTTCTCACACAGAGCTAATGAGAAAGAGGACAGGGAGAGCAGAGCAAGAGAAAGTGTGAGAAAGAGATTTGCTTTCCTCTTGTCTTCTTTGGTACCTTTTCCTTCTTTGCTCCCTTTCAATATTCCTGTGATATTGCAATATTGACTTTCTAGAGGCCACACCAGTCTTAGATGCTCATCACAAAAGAATTTTAGGCCAAGTAGGGACCGAGAAGAAATGGCAGATTGGATTTTGGACATATCAAACTAGGAAGGCAGGTATCTGTAGCTTAAAGCTTAAATGGTCAATTCTGAAGCTTGAAAAGATTGAGGTATTTCTGATGTCAAATAGAAAATAATTACATCCTTCTTTTCAGGCCACATGGATTCTTGTTCAAATCTCATCAGAGGGAATGAAGATTATTTTCTTCTGAATTGGGAAATAAAGACTAACTTTTGTCTCTCAGTTCATTTTTTTAAAAAAACTCCGATTTTCTAATGAATTGACTATAATCTCCGGTGTAACTGGTTGCTGCTGCTGTTCCTTCCAGGGTTAGGCTAGCACTACTGGAGAGGCTGGAGGAGGCTGCCATGTGGTGTGAGGGTGGCAGCACGCCTGCCTGCATTCCTGGTGAGGAGGGACACACTTTCTCTGTCATAGGACCCACCCTTCAGTGTGTTGATCTTGACTGGTGTCTGGCTGTGTCAATCAGGACTCCAGCAGGAAACAGACAACACATTAAATTAGGTAATTTGAGGAGAGACTAGGGGACTCTTTCAAAGTTCAGAGCAGAGTATTGTATAAGGAAACCACAGGATGGTACAGTGTCCCAGGGCTAGTTACAGCAGAGTCAGCATTAGTCCTATATCTGAGGGGCCAGGGGCAGGAGCAGTTAATGAGGACGTGAGGCAGAGCCAGGCTGGGGAGAGGGTCACATTACTGGAGCTGTGACCTTCAGATAGGAGATGTGGACAGACCTTCGGTACTCAGCAGGGACGGAGGCAGGGGAATAAATAAACTCACTCTTCACCCTTCCTCTAATCTTTTGCCAGGCCTCACTTTAGCCAAATCCTACTGGAAGCCAGGGGACGCAGGAGTTTGCTGATGTGGTGCATACCAAAGCTGTCTGCCTTGGCCAAGGGCAGGGCTAAATGGAAGACGTCTGGTTCATGGGCTCTCGAGCATGTGCCATAATTACACCCCTGAGAGATGCTAGGTTACTGGCTCTTGGTGGGTGTCATTTTGCAAATCAATAGGATTAAGATCTCAGCCACTCAGATGTTACAGAATTGAATGTCAAATGCTGCATTGGCCATCAGGGAAATTTTTATGTTGACTCTAACCAATTTAAGAGTAACGACTGTAATTTAGTTGTGCCTCAGTTCAGAAATGAAGTAATTTTTCTTGTGTAGGTATTATATATGACATGTCATTACTTCATGTGTGAACATCTATGAAAATTGGTAATTTAAGAAAATGGACTGAAAACTAGGAAGCCTAGAATGTCAAAGAACCTTGGACTTGGAAGAGAGTATCCAATTTATTCTTTTACTTAGATCAGGAATCCTTCCGAAAATGCCCTCAGTAACCATCAATGGGAGGGCTTGAAACTCATCCCATTCCCTTTGCTATCAGATGTAATCGTTAGAAGGAGCTTCCTTACACTGGACAGAAATGAATTCGCTATTCCTTTCACCAGTTGTTTCAATTTTTCCCTCCAGAGCTACATAGCTTAAATCTCATCATCTTTCAAATATGTGAAGACAGCCGTCATTTCTCCCTGACACCCTCTCATTTCCAGGCTGTACATTTCCAGTTTCTGCAACCTGTCATCATACGGTACAGTTCAATGCAACAGACGTGATTAAACCACCATATGTAAAATACTTGGTCCAGGTTCCGGGAGGGTATACCTACGAAGCTTACAATGTAGTGAGGAAGAAGAATGTAAACATCACAGTGTAAGACAATGAAATTTCAGGGTTGAGTAGAAGTTTAACTCCCATACTTCTAAGTCTTCATCCAACGTGTGGGTAAAAATGTTAAACAGGACAGGAACAAAGGAAGAGCCCTTCAGCATGTTCATAAAGAGTAGTTTCCAGACTGAGACCAATCAGGTAACTCATGTCAATGGGTGCTGTCATTCAACCTGCTTTTAGCTCTGGTCATCTTATCTATCCCATAAAGACATCATGGGGGACCTATGTCATGCTTTGCTAAACCCAAGATTCATTATGCCTGCTCCAACATTTGTCACTCAGAGGGCTACACACCTCCATGGAGGAGATAGGTTAGAATCTTAAAGGACTGGGGTAGACAAAGGGTGAAATTTTTTATATTAATGAGAGGAGGAAACATGGTTTAAAATAAAAATTGAGAAACAGAAATGAGTGTGCCAGATGTTAAAAATCGTTGAAGCTAAGTAGTGGTACATATTTATATTATTCTACATACTTTCCAGTGTGTTTGAAATACTTCAAAAGTTTATAAAAGGAAGAAATAAACATTGCCAATGAGCCCTAGTGAAACCTTAAAAGTTGAGTATAGCCATCGCAGATTATGAGCCACTAGAGACAAGTGGTTGGGGACACTGGTCTATTTATGCTCAACATTCTCTTGCTGTACCTGTTTAGTTTCATTGATGAAACTATTCTTTGATTTAAAGCAAAAAGAAACAACCCACTCTAGGTGAGGTCCGTTGAGAGCTTCTGGGTCCTGAATCACCAACTGTCAGCTGTGTGCCTCAGGAGTGGTTCTTAGGGAACAAAGATCAGCCCACCATACCTGAGATCATGCTTCAAGCACCTCTGACTCCTGGTCCATTATCACTAAGGTGGAGGAATTCAGCCTTCTCTCCATCCCTGATACTTCCTTCCCTTGGGGTGCCTCTCCTACCTTTTAACTTTTACCCCCACATAGATAGGTATTGGATTGAGCATGGCTTATTACTTCCTGTGGGAAAGTTACCCAATGTCCTTGATCTTCAATTTCTGCTTCAGTAAAATAACAATAAAGTTACCTACTGTTTAGGATTTGTGTTAATTTTCTAGAGCTGCCATAATAAATTTCCACAAACTGGTGGCTTAAAACAATAGAAATTTACAGCGTCACAGTTCTGGAGGCAGGAAGTATGAAATCAAGGTATTGTCAGGGCCGTGTTCCCTCTGAAGGTGCTAAGAGAAACTCCCTTGCCTCTTCCACCTTGTGATGGCTCCA
The DNA here is from genome assembly GCF_004115265.2 of Rhinolophus ferrumequinum. Lineage (NCBI taxonomy): Eukaryota > Metazoa > Chordata > Mammalia > Chiroptera > Rhinolophidae > Rhinolophus > Rhinolophus ferrumequinum. The sequence goes on from NC_046288.1 coordinate 33,944,541, forward strand.
GATGTTCCTTGACTTGCGCAGCATAACTTTAATCTCTGTTTCTGTCTTCACATGGCTGTCTTCTTGTAAGGACACCAGTCATTGGATTTAGGAACCACCCTAATCCAGTATGACCTCATCTTAATGTAACCAAGTTCATCTGCAAAGACTATTTCCAAATGACGTCACATTCTGAGGTTCCAGGTCCACATAAATTTTGGGGAGACGCTACTGGGAATGGCCCAGGGCGCGATCTTTAAGATACTTTCCAGTACCTCACTTTTCCCATCTACCAAATGGGGCCAATCATTTCACTATAAAGCTTATAGAAATATGGTGAAGTGTTCTTTTTTTATTCTTGTTCTGATTTTTAAGTTATGAATATAGTAAAGGAAAGCTTGAGAATGTAACTTGGAATCAGGACTTAGATTGGAATTGGGAAAATACAGTTGTTCTCACTGTCTGAAAGTGTATCAGCAGTTCAGGCCCCCTTTGGGTCATTTGCATTCTTCTCATTCTTTCATCCGTGGGCCTTCTCTTGACAGCTGGCTCTTCACAGAAAAAGCACCTATAGCAGCCTCTCCTTTTCAATATCAAGTGCCAGCAGGTAGTGAGGTACGCTGACACATTGCTCACAGTCTCCTCAGGCTTTGGATGAAAGAAAGTGGAATTCCCCTGAATGAGCGGGAAGTGTTTCATTAAAAAAAATTCTTTGTTGAATAAAACTGTAAGGTGGAGCTTTGAAAATCCATTCTTTCCCTGTACCAGAAAATATATTTAAAATGACATCTCTGTTGACTTTGAACCTGTGGTTGTAGAGAATTCGAGAGCAGTTATATGAATGAGGGATTCTACATATTCATTTAGCCCAAGTAACTTATCTCAGGGAGTTTACTTTTATCTGAAGGTGAATGCTGTTAAGAGACACCTCTTGTGTGTCTCTAGGCATTTAAGATGGCTAACGGGCAGTCACTTGTGAGACAAAGGGATACAACTGTCATCGCTGACGGCCCTGTAAATAGCCACCCTAGGGAGCCTCAGGGAGTTCGGTGGCTGGTGTGAGGCCGCTGGGGCATTCATTTGGTGACATCCATGAATAGATGTGGCTGAAAAGATTTGATGAACAAATACTCTTGAATATATGAAGCTTGCTCTTTGACGACTGGTGATACCACTATACTTTTACTGACTTAGTCAACCAGCCAACATTTGTCAAGCGCTTACTGTACACTAGGCACAGGGGTAGGGAAATAACAGTCGGTCTCTATGCCTAAGGCACCCCCAGTCTAGTGGAGGAGATACACAGGGAAACGTTTGTTCATTTAATAACGAAGGGAGCATCCGCAGTATCGGAGGCAATGGGTGGGCTGAAGGGTGTACTGAACAAAATAGATGGTCCCTAATGTTATGAAATCTTCATCTAGACAGGGCGAGGGTCATTTAATAATTATACAAATACTCATAGAATTATATTAATAAGAAATGCTATAAATCAAAAGTTCAGGGTGCTATAAGAATATATAACAGGGCAACCAAGTTGTTAATCTTTTTTCAATTATAAAACTACGCAGTACGTGCCGAATGGATATGTCTATGGGGAGCACATAGGGGCGGAACTGTACCCACTGAGACAAGTTAAGGAAGGGTTTCTAGGAGAGGCCGCGTCTGGATCTTGAGTAAGTGCTGAAGGATGGGTAAGACGTGATCAGGCATGGAAGCAGGGTGGACTCCGTCCCAGGCTTCTAGCTACTTTTTCCTGGGTGGATGATGCTATTTCAGTAAAACAGAATGAAGGAGGGAAGTAGGTTTAGAGAGAGTGACGGTCAGTTTTGTTTGGGTCATTTTCAGTCTGAGAGACTTGCAGACATCTAAATTAAGATGCCCAGAAGGCAGTGAGCTATATGGGTCTGGAGCTCAGTGTGGGGGTGACCTGGGAATCACCAGCAGTGATTAAAAACTTGGGAATGGATGATAGAGGGAGGAAAACAAGAACTCAGACTGAAGATGTGCATGGAAGAAGAGGAGCTGGAGCAGGAGACAGAAAGAGCAGCTGACGACATAGGAGGGAAAGCAGGGGAGAATAATGGCACAGAAGTCAGGGAAGTCGAGGCAGGGGCCAATAGTGTCCATAGTTGTAGAGGGGTCAAGCCAGCTAAGGATTTACTTGGTCACTGGGTTTGGCATAGGAAGCCACTGACCTCTTCACTAAGTGTAGTTTCATGGGCTGATGAGAGCAGATTGAATTACGGGTAGGGATGTGGACACGGGCATCACAGACTCTGAAGGTCACGTTTCTGTATTTTCCCCCATGGGTATTTCTATTTCCAAGGGAGCAAAGCCTTAAGCTAGAAGAACAAAGCTTTTTTTCCCATAGAATATTAATAGTTACCAGGGGAGAGAGAGAGTGGGAAGTGTTAGTGTCTGCACAGGAGTTGTTTTGGCCTTTCCTGAAATCACACCACATTCAGATGGATAGTGCATCGTCCAGCAAGACTGTTTGGGAATGCGCTTACTGTGCCTGGTGAACATATTACATTGTTCCCTCCATTGATATTTGACTGTGTTCTGCTTTGTATCCTAGGAATAGTGACCTTGCCTTCCTCTACTATCAAATGATCTCTTTGACATTGGTGTTAAAGTGAGTCTTCTACCAATTGGGTTGTAACAGTGCAGACTTGTATGAGGTAGTCTTTAGTTCTAGGCATAGGGTATGGGAAGACATTGTTTGTATTTCTCATCTTTTTTTTTCTGTTTTCACTCTCTCTGTGGCTTTGTCTATTATAGCTATCCAACGCTCTAGAAAGTCGTCCGTGCACTATATATTTCAAATGCATTAATTAATTAAAAAATAAGAACCAACAGAAACCTGAAAACTCGAGAGCAAAGAGGTGGTGTGGGGAAAGCAAACTAGTGCGCATTGAGTACATATTGTCTTCTAGGATGGCTCTTGCTAGGCCAGCTGTGTGCACTGACTGGCAATGTTAGCCTCAGCTGGGAGCTTATTAGAAATGCAGGCTCCTGGGCTCTATCCTAGACCTGCTGACTCCGAATCTGCATCCCAGTTGATTTGTGCTCACAGAAGAGTTTGAGAAGCACTGCTCTAGGAACTGTATAAACTCTTGCATTTAATCTCCTGTATCCGTCCGGGTTGAATGGAGAAACAGAACCAGTAGGATATAATATTAAAGATTGATTACAATGAATTGGCTTACATGATTTTGGGGCTGGCTAAGTCTGTCTGTCCCTATAAGACAGGAAGTCAGGAAGGAAAGAATGCCGGCGGTCTGGAACCCCTGGGTATAGGCTGAGGCTGTTGCCCACTGGCAGCCAAGAAGGGAAATCCAGAGAAGGGAGAGCAGTCGGAGATCTGGCTGCTGTTTGGAATCTCACTGGCCAGGAAGAGTCCAGTCCCTTGTAAGGGCCCACCTGATTAGGGCCCTAACTTGAAGTCAACTGATTAGAGACTTTAATTACATCTGCAAAATCCCTCTACAGCAGCATGTCAATTAGCGTTTGATTAAATAACTGGGGGAAAAAATCTGTGTGTGCTGCAAATGGCTTTGCCACCCCATCCTTGTAGTTTAACCTAGCCAAATTGACACAAAAGCAATTCCATGTTCATGTTTCAACAAACAGAGGTCAAGTAATTTATCTTGGATCTGGTAAATGGTACCCTGGTATTCACTCCCAGGTCTGTCTACCATGTTGCCTCTAGAACGATTATTAGGTTTCAGAATGTGTTGACTGGACCCGTACTTGTAGAGTTAACCCTGCATGTCAGTTGATTGACAATAATTTGCAAAGCTCCTGGTGCATCTTGTGTGGGCCTGTGGTGGGTGCTGTGTCAGTGAGTGTCACTTAGCAGAGTGCAAGTAAGGTGAAGCAGTCACTGATTGAAGTGGTTTATAGCAGGTACAGTAGCTGTTTTATTGGCTTGGGTTTCATTAAAATAAACTTGATTTATCAAGATTATTGCCTTGCAGAATTCAGATGGAATGTATTTGTGCCAGAGTTTATAGATTTCAAGTTTGTTACTAGCCTTTTTTAATAAACTTGCTGTTGATGCTTGGGTTCCTATGTTCCTGGTTTTTTTTCACTTCAAAGTTCTTTGTGTTTTAACCTTATGGTATCAGTTTTAGAGGAGACTTATATGTAAGTGTGTGTGTGTGTGTGTGTGTGTGTGTGTGTTAGTCCAATAAAGTTATTTGCTTTCTTTGATTGTTAGAAAATGTGCACCAACAAGTTGTGACCAGGTGTCTTGAATTGCTGATAAACTGATCATAATACAGTTCTAATGGTAGAACATGCATCCTTTTGGTTAGTATTTAAAAATATCCACACTGGAAACAGATAAGGACAAGCCAAATCTTTGAACCACAGGCTGCTAAATAAGTATAATTTGCCCACTTCTGGAAAATCATGAAACCTTGATTTGGATTCTTATCCGTTGTATGATTTCCATGTCCTCGTTCTTGGATTCCCTTGTTCTACCCTGATGACCCACATTTCAAGTCAAGGCTCAATTGAACATTTTCTATTCAAAATGTTTTTGGGGTTCCCTTTGAGGCTGCCTGTCCTCTTTGCTGACCCCGTCCTATAAACCTGCTGCTCCCAGTTGCTTTCTTGGGCCTCATGGCTCTATAAGGGTCTTAACCCCAAAGTTGAACATTCTATAGCTTCCCATGGGAAGTGGTGATATGTGTAAGGTATATCGCTCTTCAGGAGTATTGGAAACTCGTGTGTGTGTGGGGCGGTTCCAAATAAATAAGTCAGGAAATTAGTAACCTATGGTTCAACTTGCAGAAGATTCAAATACAGTTGACCCTTGAACAGCGTGGGGGTTAGGAGCACCGGCTGCCAGCACAGTTGAAAATCCCCATGTAACTTACATCGGCCCTCTGCATACGCGGATTCCCAACCATGGAGTTGACATTTGAACAACCTGGGTTTGAACTGCACAGGTCAGTCAAACTGAGTGGATCAACTGAATAAAAGCCACATAGAAGTGGATCTGCACAGTTTAAACCTGTGTTGTTCCAGGGTCAACTGTATATATTTAATTTTACCTTTAAAAAAACTAGCTTTGATGAATGGTTAATTTTATAGAGTGGTGAGAAACAGCTGTTTGACAGACTGCTTGGGAAATTAAGATCTTGCTCACACTGTTTTCCCCCCTTCTAGAATCTTGAAACCTTTATATGAGCCTGGGCCAGAGAATACTAAGTGGTGATCAGTTATCAGGGATATCTATTATAAATGCCATCTGTTCCAGGCCTCACATATATTTAATAGCATTTTTACTGAAGTACTCTATTTATCATAAAACCTGTCACTTGTGAACTCCGTGGAAGTCTACATTAATTTGGAGGCAGCATACTAAGTTTGAACCATATGAGTCTTATTAGCATTTGCCAGGTCAGGACCTACTTGGGCTCTTGCCCTGTCTCTTTATATAAATGTAATGTTTAAAGACAAACTTACTATTTTTTGCACCCCAAGTTTGTCAGGCAGAGCAGCAATATGTAAATGATACAAATTACCATGCAAAGTGTGTAGCAGTCCTATTCTTTGGTGATTTCCCTATGGACCATATCAAAGTTGTGTCCTGATTAACTACTTTTCTTGTAGCAACTAAATATATAAATAACAAGAAGATCTTAGTTTGGTGGTAGTCTCTCAGGGGTAAAATCTCTCAGTATATCATGGCATTACTTTTCTGTTTTCCCCTTCTTTTCATCCTGTCACCCCACTATGTATCTAACTATGTCTAAACTTGTGTAGAGTTGTTATCTGTATGTTTTATGCCAACATGTGTTACAGTAATATATGTATGTAGATTCTCTCCAAATTCTGAAGCCTAAAATCTGCTCTGATTTATTTTAGTGGCTTCCAAAGCACTCAATAAAGGTTTTTGAGTGAATGAATGCACAAATAAAAATGTTGGTGTTTTTTTTTTTAAAAAAAACTGTGGTCAACTCTATAAAAAAGGTGGGAGGAGAATTAGAAGGGACATATTCTTGAGTCCAGCTGCCTCTCATCGTGCTGGAGGTCCAAGCAGAGCTGCCAAACTACTTGTATGTTCTTCTCTCTGTTTCTCTACTAAGCAAAATGAATCCTTTAACCGAGTGTGATGTTTTAGAATAGACATACGTGGAGCAGTGAGAGGGGAGGGAACGCCTACTGTTGGTAGCCTGATCATGTGGGCAGCCAGAGATGACCTCATCCTACCCCTGCTCTTCCTACTGGGAAGGAAGATGATTCATAGACTTCATTTCCAAAGGTGAGGAGGGGTGATATGCGGAAAATTTAGCTGGCTGACATTTTCTCTCTGGAGAAGAAATTCATCAAACTTTGTCCCCATAGTTTGCAGCCCCATATGTTCCACCTTCTGCCCAGGCATTTCTGGGGAGAGCTCAAGGGACTAAACTCAAAGAACTCAGACTAAGGTTTAAAGGCAACATCAGCATTGGATTTTACAGCTTTGCTTCTGCACGTTGGATTTAACAAGGAAGTGTTACTGGCTGTAAAAGACCTTAAGAACCTGGTATTAAATTTTAGATTTTCCAAGTGCATGCAGCATATGATTAATGAGAAGTAGACGTTTTCTGATTGGGGTCTTCATTACCTGTCAACAGCTATGCTGTCCTTTGCCTGCCAGGTGAGAGGGGAGTAACTTTTTCCACTTTCCTTCTATGGAAACAAATACTTTTTAGCTGTAGTAGTGTGCATTTACATAGCTTGATATCTTTATCTATGGAGAAAAGGAAGGTGCATAAGTCTGAGTTCCACCGGAGAATCAGAACAAGTAATACATACACACACACACACACACACACACACACGTACGTGTACAAGTAGTCTCCTTTTATCCATGGGAGATACCATGTTTCCCTGAAAATAAGACTGGGTCTTATGTTAATTTTTGCTCCAAAAGATACATTAGGGCTTATGTTCAGGGGATGTCATCCTGAAAAATCATGCTAGGGCTTATTTTACAGTGAGGTCTTATTTTGGGGGAAACACGTTATGTTCCAAGACCCCCAGCGGTTGGGGGTTGCCTGAAACCGTGGATAGTACTGAACCTATGTATACTATGCTTTTCCCTATACATACATACATATTTATGATAAATTTTAATTTATAAATTAGGCACAGTAACAGATTAACAACAATAACTAATAATAAAATAGAACAATTATAATAATATGCTCCAATAAAAGTTATGCGAATGTGGTATCTCTTTCTCAGCAAATTAGCATGAATTTCTTTTTCCTTTTTCACAATTTCACGGGTAGAAGATTCATTCTTACCATAGATCTTAGCAACCTCAGCATGCAATTTCTTTTCTTATTAACTTGAGAACTTTTATCTTTTCACTTAAAGGAAGCACTTGATGGCTTCTCTTTGGCATATCTGAATTGCCAGCATTATTACTCTTGCACTTTGGGGCTATTATTAAGTAAAATAAGGGTGACTTCAACACAAGCACTGAGATACTGCAACAGTCCATCTGAATTGAGATGGCTACTAAGTGACTACTGGGAAGGTATATACCATGGATATGCTGGACAAAAGAATGATTCACGTTCCAGGTGGGACGGAGATGGATGGCACAAGATTTCATCACACTACTCAGAATGGTGTGCAATTTAAAACTTATGAGTTGTTCATTTCTGGAATTTTCAATTGATTTTTGGATCATGGTTGACCATGGGTAACTGAAACCATGGAAAGCAAAACTGTGGATAAGGGGGACTACTGGTGTGTATATATATATTCACAAATACACACATGTATATTTACACACACACACACACACACACACACATTTATTTATTTATTTGTTATTTATTTTGGCAAGGAATTGGCCTGTACAATTGTGGGATCTGGCGAGGCCACTGGACTCTGCAGCCCACCATGGAATGTCTTCTGGGAATCCTCAGCTCTACTTTCAAGGATTTTCAACTATTGGATCAGGTCCATCCAGATTGTTGAGCATAATCTCCTTTACTTAAAGTCAACTAATTGTGGATATTAATAAACTCTACAAAATATCTTCACAGTGACACCTAGACTAGTGTTTGAATGAATAACTGGGAACTATAGCCTAGCCAAGTTGACACATAACACTGACCATCACAGAAGGGTTTTTACATGTTGGACTTTCAGACTCCATGTCGATTCTGTAATGTGGAATTTTCAGCGTCGCTCCAACGAAGGGTCACTGATACCATAGTCATGAATTCAGTCCCTGCATGGCCAGTTCCATTACACTGCCTCCTGCCCTCATGCTCTAAGTGGCCCTCAGCAGTGGGAATGGACAGTTGTAAAAGCACTATCACGGGTGGAAAACAGCTCAAAGTGCGTGTCCTACAGATGTGGTTTTATTTCCAGTTGTTAACTATTAGTCTGTTCAGTTGAAGAGACACTGTGGCCCTGGGCAGGTAAGGCATCCAGAGGGATCCATGGCTCGCCCACTCTGAGGGGCACAGCAAGTCACTGGGGACTCGCCTACGGACATTCACCATCTGCTCTCAGTTCTGGTGTATTTACCTGTAAGCTATCTCCCCTTGATTTATCTGACGACGTGCATGATTATATCATGTCTCATTAAAATGCACAATCTTGGACATTTTCATTTTCATTGAACTTAGATTTGACCTTTTAATACTCAAGGATAAAAGGCACACTCCTCACTTGTGTTGGGAACTAGTGGATAAGACTAGTGGACAAAAACCCCTCTTGCGTTCCTTCAGTCCAGATTAGACAGACTTAATCATTTCCTTTAAGATTCCTACAACAGGCTTTCACTCTCTTGATCACTTTTTGTGCACTTCTCTGAATCTTCTCAAATTGTTCTTGGAGTACAGAGGTTGGAAATATGCTGTCAGTTTCCTGGATCAGAACATGGTGTGAGAAGAGGTGAGGATGTGGTTTTTATCATCCTGAGGGTGTTTATGCTGGCTCCTTCTCCTCTAAAATTTGGTATGGTTTGGATGCTGTCGCAGACCTGCCTCTCTAGCTATTGGCTCTTCCTTGGTTTTCATCCAGCTCTATGGTTCAGATATGTCATCTCTGTCGTACTAACAAATGGATTTGCCCTGTTCTCTCTGTGGCAGACACAGGTGGCAAATCTCTATTGTACTTCTCCATTTGCATGTCTAGTGGATTCTCAGATTTCACAAGTTCAAAAGAGAAGCCTTCATTCCACGTACCCTTCCGGACTTATTTTTTTCCAATTTCCCTCCATCTCATATAATTTTTGATTTATACCAAATAGTTATTTATAATTCTACCCTCCACATCCAATCCATGACATGTCCTACGATTCTACTTTCTAAAACAGACGCTAAGTTCTTGTAATTTACCTCAACTATTCTAAAAATCCATCATCTTTTTGCTAAACTGATGCATTAGCCTTCTAACCTGGTTTTGCTGTTTCTACGGTTGCCCAGCTTCATCCTTCCTGGGCTACAGAAAACTCCAACTGACTGCAGTGTAGTTAGATCAGACCCCTTCCTTGTTTAATGCCCTCAGATGTCTTTCTATCGCAGTTAGTCTAAGTGAAAACTCTTTACCGTGGTCTGCATCTTCCTGTCTCCTTCTCCGACCTCATCTTACACTGTTCACCCATGATTTATTGCAGTCCGGCCACTGTAACCTCTTTTCCTCACATGTGCCAAGCTTGTTACTCGCCCAGGCTTTTGTGTTATCTGTCCTTTCTCCTTGGAACACTTTCCCCAGAAGTCTCATTTGACTGGCTCCTTCTCCTTTAGATCTCCATGCGAAATCACTTCCTCAGAGAGGCCTTCCCTGTCCATGCTCTTTGTCCGTCAGCTCTGCCAAGTCTTTTCCCCACCCCCACCCCTGCTGGTTATTCTTCAATTAGTAGTTTGGTTATTTCTTGTTTATTGTCATCTGCTAGAATTTACTGTTGTAAAGGCAGAGTCTTTAACCCCTTCCTGCCTACCACCCTCTCTACTCCCCCTTTCTTTCTCCCTCCCTCCCTCCTTTCCTTCCTTCCTTCCACACAAGATAGTACCTGGCACAGTGTATTACTTAATAAATATTATTTAAATGTTTGATTAAACACTTATTATTTCTGTGTGCTTTTGGTCTATAGCAATGCAGTAGGTTGACTTCAAGTGGTGCTATGAACTGACTTATATCCCTCCAGATTCATATGTTGAAATCCTAACCCCCAATGTGATTGTATTTGGAGATAGGCCTTTATGGCAGCAGTTAAGGTTAAACAAGCTCATAAGAATAGCCCTGATCCAGTTAGATTAGAGCCCTATAAGATCGTGGCCTTCTCAGGCTCTAGAACTACCGTGTTTCCCCCAAAATAGATCTAGCCAGACAATCAGTTCTAATGCGCCTTTTGGAGCAAAAATTAATATAAGACCCGGTCTTATTTTTGGGGAAACATGGCATGAGAAATAAATGTTTGTGATTTAAGCCACCCAGTCTGTGATGTTTTGTTATGGCAGCCTGAGCAAATTAACACAAGGAGCGATCCCCAGTGACTGTCCGGTTACTTTCATAGGTCTTAAGACGTATCATCTTTCACATATAATTTAGGTTGAATTTCCTAATTGTACTAAATTACAGTCCCCTTTATTATCTACCAATTGTCTGCCTTATTACCCAGCTTCTGAGATCTTTTGTTAGGCTGGCATTTTATTACACAGGGAAGTTAGTGTTATCTGATGAATTAGAAAATTCACAAAAGTGTTAAAATATTTTAAAGTAATACTTATTTCCACTTCTGGGTATTTATCCAAAGAAATCCAAAACACTCATTTGAAAAGATATATGCATCCCTATGTTTACTGCAATGTTATTCACAATGGCCAAGATACGGGAACAACCAAAATGCTCATCAATAGACAATCGGATAAAGAAATTTACACACACACACACACACACACACACACACAATGGAGTATTACTCTGCCATGAAAAAAAGAATGAAATCTTACCATTTGCAACAACATGAAAGGACATAAGGGGTATTGTGCTAAGTGAAATAAGTCAGACTGAGAAAGACAAATACCACATGATCTGACTTATATGTGGAATCTGAAGAACAGAATAAATGAACAAACAAAACAGAAATAGACTCATAGATCAGAGAACAAAATTGCTAGATGGGAGGGTGGTTGGGGAAATGGGTGAGAAAGGTGAAGGGATTAGGAAGCACAAATTGGTATTTAGAAAATAGTCACAGAGATGTGAAATTCAGTATGGGGAATATTGTCAATAATATTGTAAAAACTATGTGTGGTGTCAGATGGGTACTAGACTTATCAGGGGGTTCAGTTCATATATTGTAATAATACCTAACCACTACACTGTACACCTTAAACTAATATAAAATAATGTTGAATATCAACTATAATAAAAAAATATATAGTCATGGGATGTAAAGTACAGCATATGGAATATAGTAATGTATGGTGTCACATGGGTAGTAGACTTGTTGGGGTTATTACTTTGTGAGGTGTGTAAATGTCTAATCACTATATTGTTTTTCACACCTGAAACTAATAATGAAATTTTTAAAAAATGAAGAAAAAATGTTAAAAAAAAACTGTTCCCATTACCAGGTCTTGGGGAATCTGTGCATTATTTTCACCTAGAGAAAGAATAATTTATTCTTAAATTTAAAAAAAAATCTCAATTCCAGTTCTTTATTTATAACAAGATCATGTCTTATTGATCATAGTATCTCTAATATCTAGGGCAGTAAAGTGTCTATTCTATATCAACTCAAAAAGTTTATTGAAGGAATAATGAAAGTTTTCTGGTCCCATGCTAAGTTGTTCTTCGTCTTTGGCATAGAAATTTGTTAGTAGTTTTTAGAAAGATTAAATAACTATATACTTTAGAATAATCTATATGTACTCATTTTATGCCTGGTATTTTCATTTTGGTGTTCAAAGTTAAAGCGCTGAGCTAAATTTGGAAGATTTCCTTTGCTTCTAGAATTGGTTTCTCTGTTTTACTGGTCTTTTTGGGCATATATTCTGATGTATTGCTGGGGGTGACTGCATATTGCTTTCACTCCAAGGTTTCATATATTCCCTGTTTCCCAGAAGTGGTGGAGGAGAAGATAAAGCTATATGAAGAATTTGGAATAATTATCTCTATCGTGTAAGAGACTTGGGAAACTTCAACATTAATTCTTAGGGCTTGAAGAAGAATTTTTTCCCTGTGGAGTTTAATCGAAAATCATGGAATTCCTTACTTGTTATTGATTGTAGATTGGACTCTTTGAAACTGAAGTTAAGAATGAGCACAAATTTGTTGCAATGAAGGGGGATATGAAAAACAAAGAGTCGGGTGGGAGACGATTGGGATAAAATAGAGCAGAAATGTGGGTCAGATTCCAGGCATAGTATGTGCTGGATACTTTAGATGAAGTTTTGCAAAAGTTACCCGCATCCTTTTGTTTCTACAGGCAACTGATTGTTTTTATCTCAACAACCATGTTTATTACTTACTATTATTATTTTGTCTCTCTTCCTATCTCCTCTTTCCTGCAAAGTTAGTCTTGGCTCTGAAGTCAGACTGTCTCGGTTCCAATCCTGGCTCTGCCACTTAATATTTGTGTGATACTGGGCAAGTTACTGAATTTCTCTATGCCTCAACGAAGTGAAGAAACATCTATAAAATGGAGCAAATAGTTCAAATAATTGCCATGGGGCTGAAATGTGTTCATTTATGTAAAGAACTGGCATATAAGACCTCAGTAATTAGTAGTTGTTATTTTCATCATCATCATCTTCATCGCCATCTTTATTTTTCCCAGGAAGCCTAGCACATCAATATTTTATTAACTGAAAAACATTTTTTAATAGTACATGGCATCGTGAAAGAATTTGAAAATGTCAAAGCTCAGAAGTTGGGCAATTTGTTGGATAGAAAATGTAACTTGTTTCAGATGCATGAGAAGATTAGACAAAGAAGAAGGACTGAGACAAGGGAAAAAGGTGTGAGTAAAGAGTGGACTGAATATTATATTCACAGATAAGCAGAGAATTCACACAACACTTTTAAAGCACGACTATGTAGCAGGTGCTCTTGATGCTTCGCATCACACTTCCTCTGCCCACCTCTGATTTCAGCTACTTCCATGGGGGGTTGGATGAGGAATATTTCCATGGGAGCTCAAACTCCTACTAACAATGCCCCACCATAACCACCAGGTAGTCTCTTTTCACTTTCCATCTCGGGTCACATTTTCAGATCACTGGAATCATCTTGGCCAGCAGGCCAGTGCAGCCCACAAGGATGGGAGAGTTAATACCCCCTGACAAACCTCAACCAATAACTCCAGCCTCCAGGCCTGCAGAGGAACATTCTGGGAGGCACTCTCTTTGCCTCTTGGAGGTCCCTTCTGTATATGGCCCCAATTGACTATGATCTTTATAACACACACTCAGGTTGGCTTTTCCTCTGTCTTTATCTCACTCTATCTCACTCATGCTTTCTGGGACATCTTCCAAATGAATTATCTTTCCCTGAGTCCTTGACCTTGTTTCAGGCCCTGTTTCAGAAAGAACCCAAACAAAGAAGAAAATGAAAGAGTGTAGGAAATTGATAGAGCAGCATTCATTTGGGATGTTTGTTGCCATTCTCTCTGGTACACAGCTTGCTGCTAAAATACCTTAGAAACATTGCAGTATTTTAACTTCAACTATATTAAAACTTTTTTGAGGACAAGGGTAATTTTTTAAATGTAGTTAATGGACCCCATCTCTGTCACTCAGTGGTGGGCATATTTGTTGATTAATTGGTTTTCTAGTCGAATCTCACAATTCCTTTTGGGACTGTCATTCAGAATAATCTAGTTTTCCCAGTGGGGAATCAGTGGCAAATGAAAAATGAATTCTATTAGTTTGAGGATTTTAGTTGTTCAGAGCAGTGGCTCATGTGACCTTCCTAGCTGAAGAACAACTGTGGCTTCTGTGAGTAATTATCTCTTCAGGGATGATCACCTCTGTAGGCTGCCTCTTAGCTTTAAATGGTGAAGTTTGTTGGCTCTATTGTTGATCTGTTTCTATGAGAAAGAAATGAATTATTTGGGGAGGACACTAGTGTAGGGCATTTGTCTACAGAGTATGAAATCAATTTTTCCAAATTAATGGCTGAACAAATCAGTAAAGTGGTCAAAATAAAGTAAATCTAACCAGTATTTTGAAATATTTAAGACTTGTAAAATGCCAATTTAACTACTTGGGTTTTAACTCATATTTCCTTATAAAGAGATAGAGATCCATGAGAAGACTTTTGCACTGGCATGATATCCAGACTTCCAGCTTCTAGAGAATTATGATAACACTGATTTGGTTAAGGAAAGAAAAAATCCATTGGGATCAATGGTAGTGCCATGTGAAGTTGGAAAGATAGAAACTATTTCAATAATTTGTAAAATGCTTAAAATTATGCCTGGCACATGGCAAGTACTCAGATCACATCAGAATGTTCTCTCTGATGATGATGTGTGAATAACAACCACAAATACAATAAGGGAAGAGCTCTATGCCTTCAACTTGTACTTTCCCATGTGATTTGGGATTATAGGGTAGAAGATGCCTAAAGGATAGGCAAAGAGAACTCTATATCTTAGTCTCTTTGGGCTGCTATAATCATACCATAGACTGGGTGTCTAGAAAGAGACTGGGAATTCCAAGATGAAGGTGCCAACAGATGCAGTGTCTGGTGAGGGTTCTCTTCTGGTTCATTGAAAGCCATCTTCTCGCTGTGTCCTCACGTGGCAGAAGGAGTGAGGAACCTCTCTGGGGTCTTTTATAAGGGCACTAATTTCATTCATGAGGGCTTCAACCTCATGACCTAATCACTCCCAGAGGTGCGCCCCCCTACATTGGGGGTTAGATTTCAACTTAGGAATTTTGGGGAGATACAAACATTCAGTCTATGGCACTGCATTTGTTAAATGTAACTCCTTTGTAGAAATGTAGGTAGTAAGAACCGCTACCTTCCTATTTGTTTGCCCATTCAATGTGAAGAAATTGAAAACTGGTCTCATGTTATTGCTGATGTAATGTGAACTTGACTTGGGATGATGAGGCAGTACTTTTGACAGTAGGTTTCTAGCCCTGTCAGAACCTTATTTTTGCTGCTGTTGTTACTCCTTTAAATAGATGTCAAGTTAACCAAAAATGCACAGAACTCTTCTCTTGGACACAGCATGTGTTCAAACAGACATAATTCACTGTGTGCTTCTGGGAGACATGAGTTGGTGCCTCATATTTTAACACACAAGATATGGAGCTACTGACAGATGAGGCCACACCCCTGTCATACATTATTGCTGACATATTTCTCCCAAAGCAGCGCTGCTGATTATTATGAAAGCAAGGCAGGTCTGAGTAGAGAAAGAATACGCTGCAGTAGAAAGAAAACAGAGAAACTTTTAATACAAACTTGAGGGTATCTTTCAACTTTTTCTGTGTTTTTGAAGCAAATAAAGGGATTGCTGCAATACCGATGTGATTAAGCTATTCAAGAAAGTAACATATCCAAGTTATGGCTCTGGAGTTACAGTTTTTTCCTGACAAGTAGCTGCCAAAGAAGTTGGTGAGGCATCAGTTTGATGAAACTTCTAGCAAATTGCCATTCTAATTATTCAGTGTATTTGCCTCGTTAGTCATAGCTTTCATCACTCCAAGTGGTTGTACCTCAAGGGGACATGTCTCTTCTTATGGAGAAAGTGTTGGGAATGTTGTAACTTGAAGTGTCTGGCATGTCTTGAATTTATCTTGGTCTTGTTTGGAAGGCCAAATGAAAATCTTTTTCTTTCTTTTCCAACTGTTTTGTTTTCAACCATTCTTTTCTCTCAAATAATGAGTTCTCAGTAACTGTTTGAAATTTTTTTTGTCTTTTTCTGATCTCAGATTTCTTATTATTCTTATTGCATTTGTACAGAGCACATACTTTATTTTGTTTTTTATTTGGTTTTTGGTCTATGTGTCTGCCTCTCCTCCTTGGGGCCAGAGATCACGTCTTACTTTTATTTATTTTTGGTGTTGGTAGGAAGACTGGAGCTTTTTACAAAGAAGACACTCAAAAACTATTAATTTGATGAAATGTTTATTGAGTAAGTGTTAAAATATTATAGTTATCTTATTAAGTTTTGACACTTAAAGGATGAAATTATTGACGAGTTAGAAGCTAGGTAAAGAAACAACGTACTAGAAGTTAATTGGAATCATAGAATTTTTAAAAGTATATGGAATTTTAGAGGAACGTGAGACTTTAGTCCAACATCTTTGTTTCACAGATGGAGAATCTTTGACTTGCTTGGGTGACAAATTTATGGTCCATGTATTCCAATCTTTTAGTGCTTTGGCTAGAGAGCTGGGGTATTGGCCTATGAAAGGCCTGTTGTCAAATTAATTCTAAGAGTGTTCTAAGGGCTCTGAGCTTTCACCCCACATCCACCTCATATGATGTGCATGAATTCTAAAGTTAAGACTCAACCAATTGTTTCTGAAAGTTTGTAATGTGAAGAACAAAATAAAGTTAACTTTGAAGCCTAATTCTAGCTCATTTTAGCTGACTTCAGAGCCAGGATTTAAGGCATCAATGATGAGAAACAAAGGAGGCGTCAAAAACACAAAAGGCATTGAGGACATTCATGAAAACTGAAAACTGTTGGAGCCTCTCTTTGAGGATTCATTGTCAGTTGAGGACAAAGAAAACAAAAGTTTATCAATAGCCTACCACATGTCAGACTCTGTCACATTTATTAGGTTCAACAATCCTTTAAGCCAGTGGATCTCAACCAGCAGTGACTGTCTGCTCTACCCTCACCACCAGGGGACATTTGGCAATGTCTGGAAATAATTCTGATTATCACTACTACGGTGCAGCTCTTGGAATCTTGTGAGTAGAGGCCAGGGATGCAGCCAAACATCCTACCATGCACAGGAGAGCCGTCACTAAAAACAGTTATCCATTTAAAATGTCAGCAGTGTTATGGTAGAGCAACCTAGTAAACTGTTATATTGTCCTCATATTTACAGATGAGAAAATGGAGGCTTCGTGTTACCTGGCTAGTGAGTTGGATTGGGCCTTTGAACCCAGATTTCTCAGCAACCAAACTTGTGCCTCCTCACTACTCCTGCTCCCTACATGGAACAGTGATACAAACATAGGTTTGTATTGGCATTCACTGGGGCTTGTTAAGAATTCAGCATTCTGGATCTACCCTTAGAGATTCTGTTGTATTTGGTCTGGCGTAGAACACGGAATCTGCATATTTTAATAAGCACTCAGCCTCCCCAGATATACACTTTGAGAAATACGCTACTTTGAGAAACATCACATTTTGAGAAATACTGCCCTAGGCAAGGGTATCACTGCTTGGGCAATGCTGCTTTTGTATGTGGCTGGGAACTAAGCGATTTTAGCTCCTTTTGCTTTGTTCTGGTTTCTCATCTCTTTAACATCACACCTCCCCCTCCTTTGACTGTGCCTTAGGTAATGATGGGGACTTTCCTGGTGGTCGTGTATGAATGTTCCAGAAGATACGGGGTGAACTGCGGAGTTGGAGGCAGATGCCATTTTATGTCTTCTGGTATATACGTTAACTCTTCATTCCAGGCTACCATTATTTTATTTTATTTTATTTTATTTTATTTTATTTTATTTTATTTATTTATTTTTTTCAGGCTACCATTATTTCAGATTAATGATGTTTGGTAGTTTGGGTATTGGAAATAGAACTGTTTTATAACACTGATTTCAGGGAGGAATGACTAAAGAAAGCTTCCTTTAGGGTCAGCAGACTGGTTTGATTAATTTAATATGTATTAATCGAGTGCTTCCTCTGTGGCAGCTAGGACTTTGACTGCATGACTGCTAGGCAGTAACATGTGGTAAGACGGGCTGCGTTGCTGGACCTTCGGAACTGGGAGAGCTCACAGTGGACCCGGGAGTGACTTAGAGGTGACGAGGGGCCAAGGAAGTTGGAAGTGTTTCTTACAAGATATAGTATAGTCAATCCTCATTATTTGTCGAGTCCGTATTTGCAAATTCACCTACTCACTCAAATTTATGTGTAGCCCCCAAATCACTACTCACAGCACTTCTGTGGTTATACAGCAGTGGCAAAAAATTCGAGTGACTTGCCGTGCCTGTTCCTAGCTAAAGTCAAACACGATAATGATCTGCCTTCTTGTTTCACTTCTCACACTGCAAACAAGTGTCCTTTTCTCAGTCTGTTTAGCACCAGGTTTTGCACATTTTTGTGCTTTTTGGTAGTGATTTCACTGCTTAAAATAGCCTCCAAGCATAGTGCTGAAGTGCTGTCTTGTGTTTCAAAGCAAGAAGGCTGTGATGTGCCTTACGGAGAAAATATGTGTGTTAGAGAAGTTTTGTTCAGGCCTGGATTAGAGTACCGTATTGTTGGCTATGAGTTCAATGTTAATGAATCAACAATATATATTAAATACGGTGTCTTTAAGCAGAAACACAAAATAAACTTATGTAATGATTGGTTGATGAAAACGCGCCTAGACGCTTGCAGGAACCCTACCCTGGATTCCCCCAAGAGCAGTGTTTCAGTATTTATGATTCAGTGTCTGTGGTGACTTTACGGGACATTCCTGTCATGAATAATGAGAGTCTGTACTACCTGGATTACCTTACCTTCTGTACAGTGGAGTACTATGCAGCCAGGTTGTAGAACTGTCAGGGAAAGGCTTTCATTCTGCTGGAGACAAAATGAGTGATGTTTTTCTGAATTAAATATGCCTAATCTTCATTCATACAGAAATTACAATTGTAGATTAAGATAATTGCTCACTTAAAGGAATAAAATAAAATTATTTTATTAAATTATTTTAATAAATTAGAATAAAGCTGTCCTCTGAAGACTTAATATCAAAAACATTTAAAGACCATTTGGTTCATTTTCAAGAATCAATGTGAGTGTCTGCACTGATTTCTGGGATCACTATCATGGAGTTTTATTAATCTTCTTCTGGCTTTTATACTGGTTTTAAAAAGTTGTGTGTGTTTTTTTTTTTCCACTCACAGTTCACAAAGTGCTCCTTATGAAGAAGGAGAAAGTCCTTTAACTTGACTACCCTTCATCTATTTGGGTTGTATATTCTCTAAAATTCAGAAAAGAAGAATTCTATCTGAACTGGAGTTTCTAAGTGAAAAGAATAAAAATCACCTGTACAATGAAAGCAAGTTATGGGAAGCCTCTAAGCATTGATTGATATGTTTGAAGCTATATCCTCTTTATTAAAATGTTTGTGTTTTCTGTATGTGAGGACCAGTGATACATACCAGTTTTGGCAGAGCATGCATGGTTAGGAGACCCGGCTTAGGAGACCCTCCAGATGCACAGTTTGCACTTTGTTTTGTACCCAAACTCCAGAGTACTTTTTGGGTGCTGGAGCCCAAGGTGGGGCACAGGAGTCCCTGATGCCAACCAGATGCTACTGTTGACTCCATGAATAGAAAGGAGTTGGGGTGCCTCTGAAATACAAAGAGCTTTGAAAAGGATGGTCTTTAAAGTTTCCAGCCAATTGGATGCTTTTGGGAGGATAAAACATCTCTAGGAAAATGAGAAGCTCTTTCAAATCTGTTTGTGAATTACCTGAATCAGCAACTCTAACCGACGTGTCACCCGGTTGCTCCTGAACTGTCAGATTGGGAGTAGAAAAGAGAAATTTTAAAATAGTGCAGAGAGCTGGCGCAGGTGGCATGGAGACCTTCTGACCGTTATAACGTAAACGTCCTCTCCAAGGGAATGCTCTGGAGAGAAGTAGCAGGAAGAGGGTGGCAGGTCAAAGAGGGGAGGCTGAGGGTAACAAGAGCAACATTTGGAGACTTTGCAATGGCAGGTCCAAACCAGGCTACCAAGACTAAAGTACTACAGTCCAACCTCTTCAGTTGAACTTGATGGCTCCTGCTTCCCCTAGTTTATTTCCTGCCCCTCCTCTGCTTGAGAGGCAGCCCAGGGAAGGAAAAGAAAAAGGGCAGGTTAGGCCCTTGGGCCTTCAGTCCACTGTATACAAAATTCCAACTTAATGTTTTAAAAATGATAATCACAAATGTGTGGTAGGCTGAGTAACAGCCCCCCGCTTCCCCCATAGTAGTCGTTCACATTCTAATCCTGTGTGGGGACAGAGTCCCAGAGAGCAGTTTCCAGGCTCTCGGCATCATGTGGAAAGGTGCTGGCTCGGTTATTAGGTGGCCATCAGCTGTAATCAGGTGGCCATCCGCTGTGGCTGGGTGGCCATCAGCTGTTACCAGTTAGCCATTAGCCACTATTATAACTGCCGTGGCTACGCTAGGGGGTTGTTGGTTGGTTGGCAGAGAAGTGGATTGCGGGTAGCAAGTGGGGTTAGCAAACTCAGATGGCGGATTGCGGACTGTGTGGATCCTACTTCCTGTGCCTCGCCTGGCTGCCAGCGAGACTGGGGTGCAGGAAGACCCCTCATTGGGGTACTGGCGGATGTTTGCTTTTGTGTCTGGACCAGTTGCCATCGAGAATATAGTGGTATGAACCCCCTATCCATGGCTCCGTTGTTATTCCTTTTTGGCCTCACCATGTCCTGAGTTCTTGTGTGGGGAAGCTGAGTCCCTGCATTTCACATGGTGCAGAGAGCAGGGTATGGTGGTTGCTCCTTTTCAGCCTCCACATCTCCCGCGTTCACCTACCAGGAACGGGAGCGGAGTCCCTGCATTACTTCCCCCTACTATGTCATATAATCCTTAGATAGCAAAAGGTCCTTCACAGGTATGATTAAATTAAGGATA
This sequence comes from Rhinolophus ferrumequinum, assembly GCF_004115265.2. Lineage (NCBI taxonomy): Eukaryota > Metazoa > Chordata > Mammalia > Chiroptera > Rhinolophidae > Rhinolophus > Rhinolophus ferrumequinum. The sequence continues at coordinate 33,965,328 of NC_046288.1, forward strand.
TTGAGATGGGAGATAGTGTCTTGGATTATCCAGGTGGACCTAATCACAAGCGTCCTTGCAGGTGGGAAGCGGGGGAGTTACTACCACAGAAGAGGAGCTGTGATGATAGAAGCAGGATTGATGTGCTTTTGAAGGTGGAGAAAGGGTCTCTAAGCCAAGGTACACAGGTGGCTGAAAAAAGCAGGGAACTCTACGAGATTGATAGATTCTCCCCTCAGAGACGTAAGAAAGAACCAGATCTGCTGACACCTTGACTTGAGCCCAGAGAAACCAATTTCAGACTTCTGACCTCCAGAATGGTAAAAGAATAAATTTGTGGTTTTGTAAACCACTGAATTTGTGGTAGTTACCGCAGCCATGGGAACTAATATGCTACCCAAAGGGTGTTTTTATGACACTGTTATTATATTATTTCCTTTTAGAAAAATAAGTTCATATAATATTTGTGGGAATATGTCTTTTTTGCAAATGTTCCCTCACATTTCATCTTTTCTTTATTAGGGAAACTAAACAAATTTATTTATGCATTTTAAGAGGAATGGCTGGAAAGAATCATATAATTATGACATTCAGAAGCAACTGGGGAAAAGTTAGTCTATTTTCCAGATGAGTTAGCCGAGACTAAAGTCTAGGTCTTCTGACTTCCAGTCTAATGGAGATAGCATGTTTCCCCGAAAATAAGACCTGGTCTTATATTAATTTTTGCTCCAAAAGACACATTAGAGCTGATCATCGGCTAGATCTTATTTTTTGGGGGAACACAGTAGTTATCACTAAAGAATTGCAGTGTGTGATTTGATGTTTTAAGCCTTCATTAAGAAATAAAAGGAGTTTTCTCCAAATCCCACGCCTTAAACCTTGAAATCCAATCCTTGCTCATCAAATGCAAAGTCTGTAAAGGAAATGGAATGCCGTCAGTTACCTCGATTAAAACTTTGTCTTTTGTTGTGTTCTCTTGGAGACTAGTCCAGGGAAAAGAATGCTGCAGAAATCAAACTTGCCAAAATGGTTATAATCCTCCCATATTTGAACCTAATTATCATCATTGTTTACCTTTAGACTGCTGTCTTGATAAAAGTTCCAGAAGAATATCTACGGCTAAAGATATAGGGAAGTTTTAAAGTATGTTTTTTGCCCACTTATCGTTACATGGGATAAGGTGCAATCCTAATACATCTACATATTTCAAAAATAATGTGGAAATACTAACCTAAAGTTTCCTACATTTAAATGGGAGGAGGGAGATGTAGAAACGTTACACATTTGCTTCTGGTAGTTTCTGTAATCCTGGCAACAGTCTATGAGGCAAATATTGTTATTTCATTTTGCTTGTCAAAAAAATTGTAGTTCAGTGAGCTAAAGCAATTAGAAGTTTACGGTGAGCAATTTGAAGAGAATTCAGTTCTCACGGCCCCAGATTGAGAGACGAGGCTGTTATAATTTCTTGTAAACTGGGGGCTCTTTCCTGCACATTCAAGAGCCTGTATGTGAGTGGGGGTGCCAAATGCAATGTCAGACCTCCCCAATTCAGGTTTTTAGGATTTCATTGATAAAAATTTTTATTTGTATAACTGTCCTTGTTTTTAAATGATTGTTTGTTTTAAACTTTTCTACATTTATAATTTGTTATAAAAGTAATAACATACTCGTTATAACAAATCTTCAAGGTAAACAAGGCTAAAAGTGTGTATATTATTCAATAACTTTTCCCAGGTTCATACAATGTAGAACTGTCATTTGAAGAAAAAGCATTGCCTACTTTCGGTCCTATTGAACAGAGAAAAATTCATTGCAATTTGAATAACTATTTTTCACACATAAATCACTGCCCCTAAAACACTGCATAGGCTATTTTCTCTTCAGTAGTGAAAACATTTCCCTGCATTTTTGTTTCTCCTCAACCTCGTCTGGGATACTTCCAATTCAAATGCAGTCACTCATGGATGAATGAGATTTTGATGTGTTACCAGTTTTCCCCACTGCACATTGGGCATGTGTAATTCCACCTCTTTGAACGTTTACCCCCTCAGAAAGGTGAAGTGTTTGATTAGAGCCCCTGAGGAAGCAGCTCCTTGGGCTCTTGGGAAGACCCTCTCGTGGTGACATTAGGACTCCTTCACGTACAATGGGAGCTGCTGCACGTGGGGCCTGCAGGCCTGCAATGCCTGCTGAAACAAGCAGTAGCCCCGTTAATTGGAATTGACTGTGTGCAGCATTTGACTTCCCTGGTGGTTCACGGCAGTCCAGAGACACTTGAAAACAAGGGGTTGTTTTCAGGCAACCCCTTGGAATTGCCCTCAGCCTCCTGTGAGTTTCCAGTTATTACCTCCTCTGCCTATTGACTCTCTTTCTCGAACTATAAGAACAAGTCCACTCTTGCTCCCACATTCCTACTGCTGACCCAGCTTGTTCCTCATCTTATCACAGCATTGCTCGCCTCCGCAGAAGGCTGGCAGTGGTCTACTGATGATCATAATACACCACCTCTGCCTCCTTTCAAGAATACAGCCACAGAGATCAACTGTGTGGTGGACAAAGTGTTTTGGTTGGATATTTTCTGTTTACCCATCCAAACCTACTGCTCCCTCGGCTCTGCAGCCCTGGAGGCTTCATGCATTGATGGGCCCTTTCCCTCTGGCTTCCAGTTTGTTGTAACCAACGGGAGACACTGGCAGGAGGAGGGAGGGCTGCAGGGGAGTGAAATACAGGTGCTTATTCCCCAGCTCCTACTCCCTGAGTGGCTTGTGGTTGGTGGGGTTCAGCTGCCTCCAAAGGCCACAGCTCTTCTGCATCCTGGGAACGCTCTCCCCTGCGTCCCTCACAGCAGTGTCTCCCTGCCGTTGCCTGGCCTTCCCTATACCCTTCGTATACATTTGTCAGCAGACTCTGTCTTAGCCTTTCCTCGGTGCCTCTGTGGGAGTGAGCCATCTGTTTCTGCCAGGACCACAGCTTCTGGCCTCCTTTTCCTAAGTCCCCCCTTCTCCCACCTGCCCATAAGTGGCTCCCCTTTCCTCTTTATGTGTCACTTCTCTTATCACATGCCTTTTTCCCCAGTCCGTGGTTTAGACAATTGTCTATCATCAGTAATTTCTATCTTAGTAGGAAATTATCTCAGAAAGCGTGTCAGAACAAGAGGGCATTTAAGAAATCATGTTGTCTAATGGGTTTTTATTCAAAGATGAAGAAAATAGGGCCAGAGAAGATAAATGTATTGCCTGAGGTCCACGGGATACTACCTAGAGGCTCCTCCACTGTTCTTCCCTTTGCACGTTATATAGACTGAGGATAAATGTCCCAAATAGGACATGCCTTCAAAAATGAAGGTCAGTACGTGCCACCTTCTGAAATTGAAACCATTAAGATCCAACATCAAATAGATGGAATCATTCCCTCTGCAGAAATAAATTGCATTTTAAGAGGAGATGCTGGTTTTGAAAATGTATTGCTGACAAGTTGAGTATGTTTCACCAATCTTCAGCTGGGAGACTTAGGGAGATTTCCAAAAAATTAAGATATGCTTTATTCCACTGGATTTTATATGCATAAAGGAATGCATCATCAGAAAAAGGAGGGTTATTTGTCTGGGGAAGAGAGAAATGTGTAAGACTTTATTTGTCTGTCTCTAGTACTTATTAGTTACCTCAACTGGCATCCCAATTGACGGACCCAAATGTTCTGATTCAATTCCCAGACATATCACTTTACTACTAGAGTCTGTTAAATTCAACAAACACTGACCATCTACCATGAGCTGCTCCCTGTACCAGGAACTGGACACGTAAAGGTGATCTAAATGTAGATCCCGCCTTCAAGTACAATACGTGGGAGAGAGACACAAAAACAGATAATATTCACGGAGGCGATGTCAGCTGTCCCTGTCGTGTTCTCTCATAGGCTGATCTTTTTCTTTCTTCAAACAGCTAAGTCACCTCTTGTTGTTTTTGTTTTCACTCTTTTTTAATGGTACCTGCTGCTCTGTGACAAGCCAGACTGAGGTGGGTTTGGAAGCGTCTGACCTCTTGACTGATTCAAGAGAAAGTGTCCAGGGCCAAGTGTGAGATTTAGTTTCTGGGTGAGACTGAGCGTAAGGGAGTCACCACCCATGGCTGGCACATAGTATTTGCTCAGCAAAGTAATTTCATTCAACAGTTATTTAATGAATGTCTTCTAAGTGCCAGGGATAGGCACTCAACTCAGGAGTCAGAGACAGACTCCTTACCTTCTTGGAGCCTATATCCTAGGAAATGTCTTGAAAGAGTGATTCCTGGGGGAATGGTGGGTCTGAGAGGAGAGAGAAGCAGGTAAAGTAAGAGCTCAAACCTGGAGCAGAAGTGGGCATTCAGGATATTTAATGTGGCCTAAGGGTGGAGGTGGAGTTGAGGGATGAGGGCGTTGAACAAGACTTGATAATAACCCAGCCTCTGGGTTATTTTTTCCCTGAGGTTTGCACATTTCTGTGCATGTGAGGACAGAACCTTAAACTATCGGGATCCCCCTGGATACTTCTTTGTTACTACCAGAGTCGTAGCAGCTAGATTCATTGAAAATGACCTTTGAAAATAACTGCTCTTAATTAAGAGGAATATTTGATTCTGACTAAGTTGTCAAGGAGGCTAATTTCATTTACATTCTTTACTGCTGTGCTGCCCCCCCAACCAAGCTGACCAAAGGCCTGCATGTTCCAGAACAACTCATTGACTCTGTACCCTTTAGCTCACTGTGCCATAGTGCCCAGTGGTCTCTGACCGGGTCTTGTTTGGGGTTCACATAGCAGAATTGCCTACACTCTTTACCATCCTTGACCTGGATTCTGCCACGCTCACCCACTTCATCTCTTGCTAGTCCTGGCCTTGCCCTGTAGGCAATGGTAGTGCACACCATGTCCATGCCACTTCACATGACTCTCCCTGTGTTCCCACACGTCCCCTTCCTGGAACTGCCTGGTTTGCCTCTTTCTGTCCTCCCCAACCCCACATCTAACTGCTTCCAGATTCAGTCCTGGCATCACCACCTCTCAGAAACCTTCTCTGCTCCCCCAACTGGGTTGAGGGCCCCAGTCTCTGGTTCCCATTCTAAGCAAGTCATCGTACCTCTGTCAGAGCATTCATCACCTTGTATGTAAATTACCCACTGTGATAACTTTTGTGTTTAAATTTACTGTTTATTCTCCCTCTAGGCTCCTTCAAGCTTGGATCTATGTCACTTTGGAGCCTCAGCCACAAATACAGTAATGCTAAGTAGACACTCATTTTGGAAGAAGTTAGTCTGATTTGTAAAATATGAGATATATTTTTGGGCTTTCCTGACATCCATAGAGTCTGCTAGCTTTTCACTTTGCTTTTCTCTGCCCCAAGCTCTTCCTATCTCAGGGACACTTGGGTGCCCTGAGAAATTAAAGCCATAGAGATGGTTCATGTGCCATTGTCTTGTCCTTGCCTATTAGAAGAATGATGCAATTATGGGAAATAGGTTTGCCTGGTGTGGCAGCATTGGAAAAAGAGAGAAGGGAAGTGAATCACCTATGTCCACACAATCATTGCAGAGCAAGGGGATTGTAGGTTGGAGCTCTTAGCAGAAACCAGGGTTGTTTGTTAGGTTATAAAATCATAGGATCTGTTAGGTGGCAGTGCCTCAGGAAAAGCAATAAGCTGCTTTCTTATACAGTGTGGAGAATCTACGAGCATCCCATGTCTATGTGAGGACTATGGCTTTGGATGCGTATAGCATTCTGAGGACACAGCAGTTTCCTTTCACTGAGATGGAAACATACGTCTTTCAATGTGCGTTTGGTGGTGTGCATTATGACCTCTCTGTAGGGTAAGATGGGACTTGTTGGCAAAGAAAGGCAGCTGTGGACATTTAGGTGCTTACATTATAGTGAGAAGTTTCATCTTAAAAGTTATTGCCTGATACAACGAACTGGTATTTATAGAAGTAGGAATAGAAGTTATTTCAGGAGGGGGTGGGTTATAGACTGGGAAGGGCCATAAAGGAAACTTCTGAGGTGCTGGCAAGGTTCTCTGTCTAGACCTGCATGGTGGTTACATGGCTGTCTATTGATGTAAAAGTACCACTGAGCCACACACTGAAGGTTAGTGCACTGCATGCCCCTTACTCTATGAATGCCATCCTTCAAGACATTTTCAAGAAGATAATAAGTCATTTGCAAATGTTTACATACTATCATTGAGAAAAAAACCAACAACAGGGAGACAGGAGGCTGATTCTGACACTTTAAAAAAAGTGGCCTCTGACAAAAACACTGCCTTCAAACTTATACAATCATTCGACTCACATAAGACCAGGAATGTGGGCAAGAGACGGGGTAGCTTAAGTCACAGGAGACTGAGAAAGAGCCAGGCTGCTAAATCAAGGACGGATATCTGAACAGATCATCTGAAGAAAGGAATCACAGGTCTGTCCTAAAGAAAGCAGGGAATGAGAGTGCAAGGATATTGAGATTTGGGAGCAGACCAACTTTTTCTTCCTGGAAAGTAGTGTGGTTAAGCCTAGCGGTATTGACAAGACCAGGGATAGAAGTCTCTGTAACCAAACTTATTTATTCCTTATTTGAATGCCTTTCACTGCGCCACATTTTCATGCTCATGAAGTCAAAGATTTGATGTCTTAGAATTTCCAATACTGAGCTCACACATAGTAGATACTTGAATTAGTAGAGATATAGATAGTAACAGCAGCTCATTGGCTAAGGTTGGTTTCCCTGAGAAATAGATGGAAACTGGTGTGAAGGTGTTTTATTGGAGAAAACGTGTGAGTGTGAGGGAAGCAAAATTGAGCAGGGGGAGAAGTTGGCACTGTCTAACAGATACCAACAGAGGCCTCAACTGATTTCATGGGAAGTTTTGGAGTTGGGATGGCTCTTTAGAGTTGGCCATGCATTTAGGCTAGGAGGCTCAGGCTTTGCATCTCCTTACACCCCCTTGGACCAATTACTGGGTGCAGGCTACCCTTAGGGGGGAAATAATATAGTGGAAGGCAGCTCCCTTCAGCGAAGGGCAATTTCCAGCCAACACTCCTGACAGCTGAGGGAATGAGAGCTTCCATCCTGAGGGGTGAGATCTGAATGGCCTACCATGACTAGAGTCGCTAGTATGGTTCCCCAGTTTTGGGGAGACCTAGGCTCTTTCTATCTTGTTGATCTGTTGTCCCTCAAGTGTTGGATGGCCATGAAGGCTTACCCTCACATCTGCGTTCCAAGCGAAAGGTCACGTTTCTTGTTTCTGCTGTGTTCACTTGAAGTGCTTTCCACTTGGACATGACTCCTAAATTACATATTATTCCATTGACTTGCCACTGGCTAAAGCATCGTCAGATTAACACACCTAGCTACAAAAGACGCTGGGGCATGATATATATTTAAAGTGTATAACATGATGATTTGATATACATAGAAATTGTGAAGTGATTACCACAATCAAGTTAGTTAACAAATCTATCACTTCTCATAGTTACCTGTGTGTGTGTGTGTGTATGAGCATGTATGCACGTGTGTGGTAGAAATACTTAAATTTTACTTTCTTAGCAAATTTCAAATACACAATACAGTATTATTTACTATAATCACTATGTTGTACATTAGATTCTATGTTGTACACCAGAACTTCCTCATCTTATAATTGAAAGTTTGTACTGTTGACCGATATCTCCCCTTGGAGCATTATTTGTTTTGTCGGTCTCTGTAAGGCACCAGTGAAGGAAGTCCAAGTGATGAAATCGTTCTTTTTTTCCTTTCCATGTCTTATTTCCTATGTCCTTATTTCATGCCTTATTTTTCTGGAGTGAGGATATAGAGCTTTTATGATGAGGATAAATATTATTAAAGTGTTGGAACAAAATGAACTATGAAGGGTGATGTTTTAACTGGTTTTTGTATCAAATATGGAAACCACAGAGAGGAAGAAGTTGGTAGACATTTTCCCCAAATGGCTTTAAATAATTATTTCCTCCAGTCACTAACTCAAAAAACACTGAGCATTCTTCTGGGCCAGGGGAAAATTTTCTCCGACTACTTTTGGTAAATGTTCATTGGCATCACCTCTGTGATCTCCCAAGGTCTAAAGTTAATCAACCACAAAATGGGGTGCTTTTTCAAATTAGAAACACGCATGTGTATAATTCTTGAGAATCAAATGTGCACAAACAACTTAAATAGGTTTTGGGTTCATTATTTATGGTTGCCACTGGTTGTAGCATGGAGCTGCCACACTGGCCAATGAAGTCTCTGAATCTTCGGGAAAGTAGTTGGCTATGGGGAGTTTGGTGGGGAGAGCTGACTTCGCTGCCTTGGCTCCTTTAGTGGACTGGGTTGATGTAGCTGAAAAAGTCTCCTTTCTTATTTTGTGCTTCCTTTCCCAGCCTACATACACACTTGTGTTCTCTGACTCATTTGGGCAAAGGCACCATAACATTCTATCAGTAATAAATTTTCCTGCTTAACTTTATAGTATCTTGATGAGTTAGGAGTAATCTGAATTCTATGTTTGTCTCGGAGTCACCCACAAGCCCGTCATAAATTCTTCCACCACATGCACATTTGAAAAATAAACTTTTATTACAGACATTTCCAAGTAAACACAAAACAGAGAGAATAACATAACAAATGCCGTGTGACCTTCACCTAGCTTCAATAATTATGAACATTTTGCCAATCTTGTTTCATCTACCTTCCCTATTTTTTATTTTTTGATGGAGAATGTGAAAGTGACTCTTTTATTGTGTCTGAACATCCCACACTCATCTTGATAAAAGCAGCACACCCTTCATGGATACCTCTCAGACTTCCTTGAGGGCTGCCTGTGAAAAGTGTTTTTGATTTTACAGCAGAAAATTTCCTCGAGCCAATAAGTTGCTGTGCCAAGCCCAATTAATTTACTCATTCATAACTGAGAGAAACAGTATGTGCTGTGTGCAAGTGAGCTCTGGAGCCCTTACCGGGCCTTTGCTTGCAGTTTATTTTAATTTGTTTGGCCTCACACAACATTACTAGCTAGTCACATCTTGACAGCCTTAAATGAACTGAGGGGCCCTTATCACAGAATTAGGGGATCAAGAGACAGCCTTTTTGCACCAAGGCTGTACTTGCAGCCATTATGATCTAAGTACAAAGTCTGTGTTCCCTGAGATTAATGACCATGCTAGAGGTGCCTTTTTTATTATTATTTTTGCCCTTTTTCTAAGGCAGTCAATTGCTAGCCAATTTGTAAACCTGCCTTTCTGAATGTTGGGCGTCAAGGTAGGTGCAGAAAGAACTAAGGTTTGAAGCACACCTGATGGCTACTTCAGTCATGTTGTTTATCTTTATCCTGGTCTCTAAAATGTTTTGTTTTGTTTCTATTATTATAAAATAGACATAACGTAAAATTTACCATCTTAACCATTTTTAAGTGTCCAGTTTAGTAGTGTTAAGCATATTCATGTAGTTGTGCAACTAATGCACAAAACTCTTCATCTTGCAAAACTGAAACTCTGTTCTCATTAAACTATAACTCCCCAGTCTCCCCCTCCCTCAGCCCCGGTCACCTCTGTTCTACTTCCTGTCTCTATGACCTTGACTACTCTAGGTATCTCATATAAGGGGAATCATAGAGTATTTGTCTTTTGTGACTGGCTTATTTCACTTAGCGTAGTGTCTACAAGGTTCATCCATGCAGTAGTGTGTGTCAGAACTGCCTTCCTTTTTAAGGCTAAATAATGTTTCACTGTCTGTATAGACCACATTTTGTTTATCCATTCATCTGTTGATGGACACTTGGGTTGCTTTTACCTTTTTGGCTCTGGTGAATAATGCTGCTGTGAACATGGGTGTGTATAAAATGCTCTTTTAGGTGAAAAATTATTTTTCTGTTCTGGAATTTGTTGCTTACTTGTACTTTTGGTGTCCACGATTGGTTGAGTACTCGCCTTCCCTGAGGTTATTACAGGACCTATAACACCACATCATCGTTTCTTTCAAATCCTTGGCAGTTTCTCTTCCCTGACATGCTGTATGGCTTGCCATTGATAGGCTCACACTTGGCATGGTGCTTGGGATATAGTGTAGATATTTGTTAAACAAGTGAATGAATGAATGAATGAATGAATGCAGCAACATGAAATTGAAGAGAAACAAAAAGTTATTTGTTATTTTTTCCCGTAAAATGGTTAGGACCACTGGCCTATCTAGGTATGTCCTAGAAAGCTTCTCTTTCAAACATCTGGCCCATGTTCCTATTTAAATAAACTCAATAGAGCTATTCTTACCTGTTGAGTCAAAACACACACGCACAACCCATACCTCTTTTCCTGCCTTTCTTCCCGTGGTTTGAACATAGTAGGGGCTCAATGTGTATTCACTCTATGTGAGTAAATCTGTAAATGAATACATGTGTGTGGAAATGATTTCATGAATGAGCCAACAAAAGAATATATTCTTTGATGGATGGTATATTTCTTGGAAAGCTTTATGGTGATAGGAGAAAAAAAGGGAAGAAAGGAGGAATGGGCCATTGTTTATTCTCTTATTCCACAAATATCCACAATTCTGGGCTCTCGTGTCCAGTAGTAAACTAAACAGACACGGGTCTTGCTCTCAGAGACTCACCTTATGGGGAGTGAAACAGACATAAACAGATGATTTCCAGACATAAACAGATGATTTCCAGATGTTTTTTTTATGCCAAGAAGGGAAAGAGGAAGCTGTGGTAGAGAATAATAGGAGCCAACGTTAGAGCAGGCCGTCAGGGAGGTGAGACCTTCAGATTGAGAATGAGCCCCGTTAAGAGACGGGGGAATCTGTGCCAGGGAAAGGAAACACCTGGGCAGAGGAGAGCATTTTCAAGGAGCTGATGGAAGGGCAATAGGCCTAGGAGTCAAGAGGAGAATGTAGAGGGGTGAGGTCAGAGAAGTCATCAGGTAGGCCATGGTGAAGAATTTGTATTTTGTTAAGAGTGGTGAGAATCCAGTGACATAATTTTTTTTTAAATTGAGGTAACATTGATTAATAACATAAATTTCAGGTATACAACATTATAATTTGATAACTGTATTCTGTATTGTATGCTCACCACCAAAAGTCTAGTTTCCATCCATTATCATATATTTGACCTCCTTTACCCATTTTATCTCCACCCCCACCCCCCCTTCCCCTCTGGTAACCACCATCCTTTTGTCTGTATCTATGTTTGTTGCATTTTTGTTTTATATTCCACATATGCATGAAATCATATGGTTTTTGTCCTTTTTTTGTCTGACTTATTTCACTTAGTGTAATACCCTCCAGATCTATCCATGTTGTCATAAATGGAAATACTTCATCTTTTTTATAGCTGAGTAGTAATTCCATTGTATACATGTACCACATTTTCTTTATCCATTCATCCATTAATGGACACTTAAGTTGTTTCTATATCGTGGCTGTTATAAATAATGCTGCAATGACTGAAGAATGGTATGATCTAATTTGCATTTTTAAATCACTCTGGTTACTGTGAAGAGAATTATTGAGGGATGTGTCTGGAAGAGGAACGTGCCATCAGGGGCTGCTAGAGCCACAGCCCAGGTAAGAGATGATGGTGGCCTGGACCAGAAGTGGCAGTGAATCCCGGGAGATATGGACAGTTTGAAGATTTGGTTTGGAGTTAAGCAATTGCCTTCCTCATCTCCTGTGTTTACTCTGCCTGTCCCTGTGTTTATTTCATTACCTCTAAAGCTAATTCCTCAAGATCGGCGGAATCTCTTGCTACTGTTGTCATTGCCATTTTATGAGTAATTTTACCTGGTACTGTGTCAGAGTCTCAGCATTAGTTCCTTGGACAAGAGCTATTGCAAGTTCCTATCCTCTCGTACTCATGGATCTAAAAGATCTCTCTTTCTTTCTCTTACATACACACATCAAAACAAACAAAAAAATAGTTGAAAATATTTAAGTTAATATTTCACTGAATGAATATAATTCTGTCTATCTTGGTCACTTCCTTTGACTCCTAAGAAACATTATTTTGGAGAATACACACAGGGAGAAGGGAACAGTCTTAGAAGCGTCTATAATTAAAATATAGCACACTTTGCTGCCCTAAAAGTCACTTTTTGTTCGTAGAAGGTGGTGAGTTTTGAGTATATCTGGAAAAAAAACTCACATATGCTATGATTTGTTTAACTTGGTCTGAAATGGAGAAGAATAGACTGTAATTTTTTAGTGTAGCAATGTTCATTATCTGAATATTGTAGCACTAAGCTCGGGATGACAGTTGTAGGAGTGACATCAAGGAGATTATGTGGGAACTGAGAGCCAAGTGCCTGTTGTTTGCCTTATGATACCTGGTTGAAACCTGCTTTCTGCCTATTGTTTGCCATATGATACCTGGTTGAAACCTGCTTTCTGCCTATTGTTTGCCTTATGATACCTGGTTGAAACCTGCTTTCTGACGTAAGTCTTGGATCTTCTCTAAGGGCAGATGTAATAGAATTACTCTGTAGAAAACTTGGACTCACCATTATTTTGACCTTGCTTTTAAAATTATACAGGGTTAGCCCTAGAGTCAATCAAACCAGTCTTCCCAGAGATCTTGAAACAATTGATGGTCCTGTACCCCTCCAAACCAGAGCAACCCACTTGCCAGCCTTTCCTGTGGGAATCAATGGAGACCAGTTGGTTGCTGGGATTGAAGAGAAGGTGACACATATACATTGCTTCCCTCAAAATATTCTGAACTCTGCCTTCTCTGTGTGATTTTCCAAATACAAAATGTGACATTTCTTAGGAAATGATCATTAAAATGAATTTTTTATCTTTTCAATTTGCAAAATAGAACTTGTAAATTAAAAAAGACACATTTCTTTCTATTTTACAGAGGGAACCCTGTGTATTTCAGGATTCATTTTCCATAATATGGGAATTTCAGCTCAAGATATAACTCAGGAGGTGCTTATAATTGCATTCTTTTGATGATTTTTCTTTATTATCTTGAAGATGATTTTATTCTTATGCTGTAAACTAAATGCTATTTACTGTTCTTATTAGGGAAGAACAATTAACCTATTGGTGAATTGTGGTCCTATTTATATATCTATTATCAGAGAGAATTACTTGTTTGCTTAAGAATGAAGTTCTACCTCATTTAAGACCATTTTTGTCTGTTAGCAATTGAATTCTATTTGAATTTTTGTAAGTATGTTTCACTTCACACCAAAGAACCATTATTTTAGAAAATCAGGACATTAAAACTTTTTGAACAAATAAAAAACCATATCTGCTTATAATGTATTTCATAATTGCTTTTTCCTTTAGATGTAGCAACAATTGATCATGAGTAATGCTGATATTAGCCAATTTCTAGGACAAATAATGTATGCTACTAAACAAAAACATATTTTAAAAAAGCTTTCAGAAGAGCCACCTGCCAGGTCAAATTGATTAAGCATGTAAATAATATGTTGGATTTAAAATATGTTTGTATGAGATATCACTTCCATCCTTGAGGAATAATAGCAAACTTTGTTGAGAAGGCTGAGCTTTCTCCAGAGTTTATTTGAGATGTCAAGATAAGTAATTGCCTTGCTGTTACAAATTTGGAACTTAACATTTTGTTGGGCCTATTTTTGCTGCCACTCCATAGATAATAAATTTTATGAAGGGATCATTCCATTGGCAGGCGTTAGTTCCTTTTGTTTTCTCTGCAGAAAATGAGTTGCTTTGCTTTGTGATAGGCAGGTATCCAAGTACTAATACTTTTCTTTTCAGTCTGGAATCGGGTAATGACAGCCCATCATTCTCGCTGACAGCGGGGATGACAATCTAGCCCATCTCATATCTTCCAGTACAGCTCAAGGACAGAAACGGTGGCCAGAATTTTATCAGCAGACTCAAGAGTCAAGGGACAGGAGTGATGTGGCCTGGAGCAGATGATTAACTCTTTGCAGATTCCTCTCATGTTGTCACCTCCAAATTGACCAGAAGGTGCTATTTTCTCTAGAACCCTCACTGCCTTCTCCATGTATCCCTCTGTCATAATACAAACACAATCTATTGTGTTGATTCATCCTTCTTTCTCTTTTTATTTTGATGCAGTAGATCAGGTGTTGGCCAATGATAAATCCAGTCTAGGCTGGTGAGCTAAGAATGAGTTTTACATTTTTAAATGGTTGAAAAAATGAGAAGAATATTTTGTGACATTCAAAAATGTCATTGGCCATGAGTGAAGTTTGATTGGAACACAGCCTGCTGATTCTTGTACATAGTCTATGGTAGTTTGTCTGCTACATTGACAAAGTTGAATGGAGTAGTTAGGACAGATACTGAATGGCCCAAAGTCTCTGCTGAGACAGGTCTAGGCAGTTGTTTCAGTTATCTACTATGTATATAGCTACAATCCTAATCTTTACTGTAGTGTTGATTTTTCTGTATTGTGGAAATGTATTTTTTCAGGATCCAAGTGAGGAAAATTTTTAGCACATTTCTTATGTTTGGTATCATCTCATTGTATTGAGGGAAGAGTCAAAGCAATAACATATCAGAGCCAGTTCAGACCGTAAATCATCTAATTTGAAGGTAGGAGATTAGTGCATCCATTGATTTTTATCTAGTCTCTCTTTTTCCAGCCATTTTATTTAGGAGCTCATCTTAACTTGTTAAGTATACAAACTATTCAGAAATTTCAGGAATGCTAGTAGCATTTTTTCCTTCCTTTCTTTTTTTAAATAACATGTTTACTATAAAAAATAATATGTGACCAGCTATCATTTTTTTTTAACTACAAAAGTGGGAATATAGAATTTATTATAAAGATTCAAAATACCAAATTTCTTTAGTAGTCTTCATTAGTGTTTTAACATTCCCCCCGCCCCTGTAACAAATACTTGTATATACAGAAAGTTAATGTGATGGCAAACAACCTCTGGAGCTGACTAATTGACAGTTGAAAAAAAATTAGACTGAGGGTTTTTTGCATATGTTTTAGAAACCTTAAAAATTTGCATATGTTCTGTCTTCACTTATACAGATCAGCTAAATAGACTGCTATTTACTGCATTTGTAAGCGTTGTCTGTCAGATCTAAGGACACATTTTGGTGTGCCTTGGAATGGACCCTCATGCCCAAAATACTGTTGTCCTTTCCTACACTTAGACATTTGTCCTTACCAAACCTCATTTCATTCTTTGCATTGCATTGCTTACCATCCACCCACCTTCAGAACGAGGTCCAGGCTGAACCACCCAGTGTGCACTGAATGATGTAGTTTATGGACATGTGGTTCTGCAGAGGGTTGTGAGAATTGAGCCACCAAGAAGAGGTTGGCAACTCCTTATTTGCAAAGGAACGCTTCTTGTTTTCCTACGCTTGACATTCAGCTTTAGGATAAGATCACAGAACCCCTTCAGACTATGTTAAATGACAATCACAGGGCCAAAAATGTATAGAGGCTGAAATAGCATATTTTGGATGAAGCCAAGAAAACAAACTATAATGTATGCTCTGTCTTTAATGGAATCATTCCCTCAAAGGTGCTTGGAAATCTCAGGCTCATCCACAGTGGGGCCAGACAGAACCCTCCCAGGCTGTTTAGAAGGGCTGTAATTAGCCTCCTGTGAGCTCTGGAAGAATGTGGGAGAGCAGGGCCGTACTGTGGAGCTTTGCCCGGGTTCAGTCTGGACTATCACTGATTGATTCTGCTCCGCTCTGAAAGAGTTATTGGAGTTATCCAGCCAGAACTTGTAAGGACTCTATTGGAATCTATCAGAACCCCTCTGTGGGATTCACCTAGGATCCTGGCACTGGTCAACAGATTCGAATCTGTTCAGGTTCAGGTTCAGTTATTCAAAATTACTGTCCCCTTGTCCCCCTCCACTCTCCCACTGTCCATTGCATGGTCTACCTGTTTCCTGTGTGCATTTTGTCTCACTGACAAGACTGTGAGCTCCCTGGGAAACTCATTGGCTCCTGTTTCTTTAACAGCCCCAAAGCACTAGTGGGACTTTGTATTCAGTTCAGTAACTTCTCTGTAAATGTTGAGTGTGCAGCAGGATGGAAGAGGTTAGACATTCTTAGGAGAATGTGTGCTTTTGCATGTCTATACTGTGTGATGTTAATAAGTCCTAGCCAGGCCTTGCCGGGGCAGCAATTTAATTCTCTTGCCATTAGTCAAACAAATAGTAGGCGGGATGGGTGTTAAGCTTAAATATCTCCAGTGCACCATTTAAACCATACATTCCACCTGTGGGTTTTCTGCAGACTGCCCTTTTGTTGCTGTGGGTCCCTTAATTTTCTTTTCAGTCCCTTTCATCTCCTCATTGTTCTCAAAGGCACAGCTCTGGAAACCACATAGAGGCCTTTCAACTTCTCTTGCATTTTGTTTGATTCAGCCAATTGACTAGTACTGTCAGCTAATTGGAGTGGAAATGTAAAATGAAAGCTGTATTATTCAGCTGCCAAGACTCCTCACTTGGCAGGGAGTGGGGGATGCTGGTAATTGTACCAGAAGTGTAATTGCTCTGGGTTCTGCCTCTGGATTTAACCGTGAATCCTGGGAGGGTCTTCCTGCGAGACATCTGATACCTGCTTCTCTTCGGTGGCTTCATGGCAAACAGTGAGGCTTGAAGCAAATCTAATCAAGCATTCTTGTGTTGTTAGGGAATGCAACCACTGTGGATTTTGCTGACTGCAGGAGTGGATTGCTTGGTCTAAGTACTTAGTCAATATGTCATTGCCTTCAGAACTGGCAGCCAATTTCCCCTCAGTTTGAAATGGGGGTGGGATCTGTGTTCCCAGAGAAGAAGATGCTAACCTTATATGTGAGCTGTGGCCTATACCAGTGCGTTCTTGGGAACAGTCGCTGATGCAGAACAGAAGCCCATTTCGTAAACCTGTTATAAATGAGGAAAGGTTTACATGTCTGGAAAGAGTTGAATAGCTTAATGGAAAATAAGGAAAGTTTTAGTTGATTAGTTTATCGTTAAAGTTGATCATCTCAGTGGTTTTGGCCCAGCCAGCTTTCTTTCTTCTCTCTCTCTCTCTCTCTCTCTCTCTCTGTCTCTCTCTCTTTTTCCTCTTTAATTTATGAATCAAGTGACAGTGGTAAACAATATTTTAGGGTAGATTATGTTGGCTCTAACATGTGGAAACATATGGCCCAGGTAACTTCCACTCCTCCCCACAACTTAACCCTGAGCCCAAGGCAGACAATAGTAATCCTTCTCACTTAACCTACTTGGACAGAGCTTCAGAATCCTTCTCAGCACAGCATTTCAAATAGCTGTTTCCTGAATTGGCATCTATGATAAAGCCTGTTTACCGTCTGTGACTTAGAAATTTAAAAGAATATTTCCACGATGAACCCAGAAAATGTAAATAGCAGCAGCTAAGCAATTATTAAACCTTTCTGATTAGCTAAAATTAAGAAAATTGTTTTGAGCAGTGTTGTCTAGTACAATTTTGTTACTATGTCATTGTTATTTGATTGCATCATATGGCTTTATAGAAAGCTTCCACAAACCCCTCTAGAGGAGAAACTGTTTTTGTTTCCGTAGAAACTTGAGATCTTGAGTAAGATATTAAGAGTGAGATTGTCCAGGCAGGGCTAGCTACCCTTGTTGTCCCCGATTCCCTTCCTTCCGGAAATGCTTGCCAGCTGCAAGGAGGCGGTGTGTAGGTGGCAGCAGCAGCCAAAGTCAATTAGGGCTATTGATCAGTTATGTTCAATCCAGTTGAGATCTTTTCAGAACTATCGTGTTTCAGTTGAAAGAGCAGGATCTTGAAACTTGACAGTCCTGACTTCAAATTCTGGCTTAACCAGTTATATATCATAACTGACTAAATAATTTATTTAAGCTTAGTTTTTTCTGTAACACAGAAGTAATAATAATTCATAGGATTTTAATGAATATTAAAACGTCATTAACATTTAATGAGTATTAAATCAAATATACACACATATATGTGATACAGATATGTATAATATGTATAATGTAGGTATACATATACACATACAAGTACATGTGCCTATAATGTACATATGCAGAGGGTGCCAAAAAAATGTTTACACATTTTAAGAAAGGAAAAAAACGATTAAAATTGTAATACTCAGTATATACCAATAACAAAAGATGCATACAAGTCATGTTTGACTTCTGCAATTACAAGAGATGCTCAAAGTGGTTACCATCAGGGTCCAGACACTTCTGATTATGGCGAATGACTGCTTGAGCAACGTTGACCAAAGTGTCCATTTGTATACATTTTTTGGTACCCCTGGTGTGTGTGTGTGTGTGTGTATATATATATATATATATATATGTATATATATATATATATGCGTATATGTAATATATGTATGTAATAGTTACTCAGAAAATAGTAGTTATGAGTATTGTATGGACATATAACTAGTGTAATGGACATTTTAAAATGGGATTTGAGAAGTTGTGTGTTTGATTTTTTTTAAAAGGCAATCTCTCTATAGTATTGTATTTTGAAAACTAAGCTTTCTGATTTGCACGTTAGGACTGGTTGTATATTGATGGATGTGGTCATGAAATGCACACATGAGAAGAAATCCAGCAGATGATGAAGTGCTTTATAAATTCTGTGCAGGGGTGTGTAGTGATGATCCCTCTGAGAGACGGACAGAGGTAGGTCGTTTAAAGGTTTGTCGGGAGTATAGGAAAGGACTGAGACCGGGAACTGAGAACCTCTGTGCTCTACCCTGTAAGTGCTGAGCACTGTGCTAGGGAATTGCACATGTGTTATCTAACTTACCCTCTGATATTCCTTCAGGGTAGGTTTTATTATCTTTATTCTTTGTACATAAAAGGAAACTGAGGCTGAGTCAGGATAATTTTCTTGCTTAAGGTTCTATAACTATTAGGGCAGGGAGCTAGATTCCAACCCAGATTTGTTTGTCTCCAAAATCTATCTCTACATTACAGGCGATGTGGTCTAATTTCTGTATTTTACGGAGTTGGAATCTGAAGCCCAGCAAATGAGTTGTCTAGTGTACCCAGCTTGGTAAAATCAGGTTCTGACGCAATCCAATGCTCTTTTGCATATTATGTTTTTCCTACAATTCTTTTCTTTTTTTTGTCCCCTAATTGTTTCTGAAGTCTTGCTTCTTCAACTATATTTCAAGTTCAAGGGCAAACCTAAGGGGTTGGGTTGTATTCTTCTGTATTTGGTTTGGGTTGTATTTTTCTGTATCTCCTCTCCCACTTTGCTTAGCACAATGATAAATCCTCAATAAATTTTTGATGAATTGGATTCTCAAAAGAGTTCATCTCTGAAGTCCTATTTTGAATGAGGCACAGATACAAATACATACAAATATACATACGGAGGTTTTTATCTTGGAGAAAGTCCATTGATATTTTATAATAATGGCTCTCGATGTTATGGGGTCCATTCCCCTATTTTTATCCAGTCTGACAGTCTTCATCTTTTAACATTTTCCTTCAGTACAGTTACTGATATTTTAGAGTTTATACCTACTGTCTTACTATTTGTTCTCTATTTATCACTCCTGCTCTGTTTCTTTTTTTCTCTCTTCTTTTAGATCAATCCAATATCTTTTATATTTTATTTCCCCATCTATTAGCTTGCTAGTTATATATGCTTTTGATTTTGTTGTTTCCTTAGTGGTTATCCTAAAGATTACAACAAGTATTAATCATTTTTATTTACCTCTTCCCAATTAGTGTTAGGACCTTGCAACACTTTAACTTTATTTAGTCCTCTACTGTCTTATGTATTTTTGTTGTTATGCATTTTATATTTACATATATTTTAAATCCCACAAGATGTTATTTTTATTTTTTTAAATTATTTAGGTTTATCCACAGCATTGTCTGTTCCATTACTCTAAATTTTTCCTACATTACTATGTTTCCATATAGAATCATTTTCTTTTTTTGTGAAGAAATTCCTTTAGCATTTTAAAAAATATTTTTATTTTTCAATCACTGTTGGCGTGCAATATTATATTAGTTTCGGCTGTACAACATAGTGATTAGACATTTACATAACTTACAAAGTGATCACCCTGATAAATCTTGTACCCATCTGACACCATACATATTATTGCAATATTATTAACTATATTCCTTATGCTATACTTTATATCCCCATGACTATTTTGTAACTACAATATTTGCTTCTTAACCCCTTCTCCTTTTTCACTCATCCCCCTAGCCTACCTCCCATCTGGCAGCCATGAAAATGTTTTCTCTATCTATGAGTTTGTTTCTGTTTTGTTTGTTCATTTCTTTTGTGCTTTAGATTCCACATCTAAGTGAAATCATATGACATTTGTTTTTCTGCTACTTACTCCACTCAGTATAATATACTCTTGATCCATTTATGTTGTTGCAGATGGCAAGATTTTATTCTTTTCTATGGTTGAGTAATACTCCATTGTATATATGTACCACTTCCTCTATATTCATTCATCTACTGATGGACACTTAGGTTGCTTCCATATTTTGGCTATTGTAAAAAATGCTGCAATGAACATATGGATGCACATGTCCCTTCGAAGTAGTGTTTTGGATTTCTTCAGATAAATACCCAGAAGTAGGATTACTGGGTCCTTCTTTGTTTCTTGTTATAGCCTTTGTTTTAAAGTCTACTTGGTCTAGAATAAGTATTACTACCCCAGTTTTTTTTCTTTGTTTGTTTCCATTTTCATGAAATAAATATTTTCATCGCTTTACTTTCAGTCTGTGTGTATCTTTCAAACTGAAGTGAGCTTCTTGTAGGCAGCATATGTAAGGGTCTTGTTTTCTTATCCATTTAGCCACCCTATCTTTTGATTAGAGCATTTAATCTATTTACATTGAAAGCAATTATTGATTCATATGTAGTTATTGTCATTTTATTATTTTTGATCTTTTTTTTCTTCTTGTTAAAGAAGTCCCTTTAATATTTCTTGTAATATTGATTTGGTAGTGATGGACTTCTTTACCATTTTCTTGTCTGGGAAGCTCTCTATCTGTTCTTCAATTCTAACTGATCGCCTTGCTGGGTAGGCCCTTGCTTTTTATCACACTGAATATTTTGTGCCAATCCCTCCCTTACGGCCTGAAAAGTTTCTGTTGAAAAATTAGCTGACAGTCTTATGGGAGCTCCCTTATAGGTAACTCACTGCTTTTGTCTTGCTTCTTTTAAGATTCTCTCTGTCTTTAACCTTTGGCATTTTAATTATTTTGTATCTTTGTGTGGGCCTTTTTGGGTTCATCTTGTTTGGGACTAGCTTCCTGGGCTTCTCTATTTATTTCTTTTTCCATGGTAGGGAAGTTTTCAGTCATTATTTCTTCAAATAGGTTTTCAATTCTTTGCTCTCTCTCTTCTCCTGCTGGTACATTATGATGCAAATGTTGTTATGCTTGATGTTGTCCCATAGGTCTCTTAAACTATCTTCAGGTTTTTAGATTCTTTTTTCTTTTTGCTGTTCTGATTGGGTGTTTTCTGCTACCTTATCTTCCAAATCACTGATTTGATCCTCTGCTTCATCTGATCTACAGTTGACTCCCTCTAATATATTATTCATTTCAGTATTGTATTCTTCATTTCTGACTCGTTCTTTTTTATGTTTTCTGTCTACATTTTTACATTTCCTATGTTTTTATTGAAATTTTCACTGAGATCATTGAACATCCTTATAATCAGTGTTTGGAATTCTGCATCTGGTAGATTACTCATCTCCATTTTGTTTCATTCTTTTTCTGGAGCTTTGTTCTGTTCTTTCATTTGGGTCATGTTTCTTTGTCTCCTCATTTTGGCTGCTGCCCTGTGTTTTATTTCTATGTATTAGGTAGAGCTGTTATGTCTCCCAGTCTTGGTAGAGTGGCCTATATAGTAGGTGGGGCCCAGTGGCACAGTCTCCCTGGTCATTTGAGCTAGATGCTTGAGGTGTACTTCTTGCATGGGTTGTGTGTGCCTTCCTATTGTAGTTGAGCCCTGATTACTGTTGGCATGTCAGTAGAAGGGATTGAGGACTGGTCATGACTACAGTTGAGGAGCTGTTGTTCAGGAGCTGACCCTCCTGAGCAGGATTTGCTTTAGTGAGGCTCTGGTGACTTCCCAGTCTGCCCTTTGGGGGTGTCATTTATGGAGATGATTGGGTGGTACTCTGGTGTGGTTTGAAGCTGGCCACTGGGTGTGTTATTTCTAGGACCTCTTGGGAGGGGCTCTGGTGAAGAAGTGCAACTGCTGCCTGCCCAGGGCCACTTGGTATAAGCTAAAAACTGATCTGCAGATGGTTACCATTTTTGCTGGGCTTGGTGGTCTGGGAGAGGCTAAGCTGTGAAATGAGGCCAGCTGCCACTAATGCTGAGCCTGGGGCTGCTTAGCAAGAGGCACAGGGCATGCTGAAGCCAGATGTTGCTTATTTGGGGTTTTTGAAACTCTGAGAGGTTTTAGGAAAGTCCACAACATGAGACAAGACAGGCTATGCATATGGAAAAGCCTCTGGAAGCAAGTTGGGTGGGTCCACAAGTTGGGTGGGCTGGGTCTTAGGGTATCACCATGGAGGGGTGAACAGTGTTAGTTAGGTTGATGGAGACTTAGATGTTATGTCCACCTATGAATGCAGACTTTCAGGCAGTGGGGGTTGGGGGGGGTTGGACGGACCGGGGTGAAGGAGGGCTCAACAAAGGAACAGTGATTTCTGCCATCTTTTCTGTCTGGGAGAAAGCTGCCCCTCCAGTCCTCGCTCCGAAGCCAGACAATGCAATTTTTTTTTTTTCCCCCTGTATGTCCCTGGTGCCTTTCCAGGGTGCTTTCCTCTGGTGCTGGAGCTCAGAGAAAGTGAGTCCATCAGCAAATAAGTCTGTGCATGGGCCCTTGAAGAGGAATGCCTGGGACTCCAGCCACCCTCCATCTCCCTCAGCCACAATCTCTGCTGATTTTCATAGCCAGAAATTATGTGGACTTCTCTTTCTGGTATTGGAACCCCAGCTGAGGAGCCTGGTATCAGGCTGGGACCCCTTGCTCATTTGTTATGACATGGATGACCCTGAAGGGCATTATGCAAAGTGAAATAAGACAGATGGAGAAAGACAGATACTGCATGGTATCACTTATATGTGGAATCAAAAAGAGAGAGAGAGAGAGAGAGAGAGAGAGAGAGAGAGAGAGAGAGAGAGAGAGAAATCAAACTCATACAAACAGTAGAAAAGTGGTTGCCAGGGGCTGGTAGGTGGGGAGAATAGGAAGATGTTAGGGAAAAAAAGATATTTTTCTTTGCTGTTGGTTTTTAATAGTCTTACTCCAATGTGCTTAGGTGTTTATATTTATTCTGCTTGATATTCGTAGCACTTATTAAATCTATGGCTTGATGTTTTTTGTTCATCTGGAAAATTTTTAACTATGATTTCTTCAAATATTTGTTTTTGCCCATTTTCTGTCATCTTTTCCTCAGAACTCAGTTTCCTATATGCTAAATCTTGCAACATGTTCCATGTGTCTCCCATGCTCTTTTCTATGTTTTCTATACATTTTGTTCTTTGTCCTTCAGTTTGGATATTTTCTATTGACCTTTCTTCCTATTTACTAATATTCTTTTGAGCTATATTCAGTATGCACTTCAAGAAAATTAATCTGTTTGTATTAATTTGTTTGTATTTGTGTGTTCTAGAATTTCAAATTAATTATGGTTATAGACACTTCTTAGCTGATGAAATATTCATAGTTATTTTTTTTAATCTCCCATATGTGTTTCTATTGTCTTCTGTATCATGAAGTTCCAAACAAAATAAAGTATACAATGTTTCTTTGAATTACAAGGTAGTTAAGTTTCTGGATAATTTAGTGCATATTATTACTACTGAACAAATTCTTTGTGTTTATATATAAAACAGGATATATAATCAGCAATTATAAACAAATATTTCACTGACATGATTATTTGGTGGGACATTTGAAAGTCATGCATAAGTGGGACAGTTTTTCTTTGTGCAGGAATATCTTGCCTATTACATGATGTCTAGAATGTATGATCTCTGTTATTAATGTCAGTGGACAAATCCCAATATTCAGTCTTCAAAACAATTTTTCAAATGCCTCTTGGGGTGGCATAGCCTCTGTGTAGGAGCCTGCTTTACATTAAATGGTGAAGCAGGGTCACCAGTAGTGAAGTCTTTGACTTAGGGCCTTAATTAGGCCTGAAAACAGGCATAGTAGGATGTGACTTTACCTGGTTGAATGTGAGTGTCAGTACAACTCCCAACTACTTACCAGATGGTCACTTTAACCAGGCCAACTGCCAAGATGTTGGCTAGAGGAAAAAGTTCGGGCCTGAGAACGTGAAACAGAGCTTCAGATGGTATAACATGGCTTGAGTTTGCTGGAACACAATAGCACCAGGCAGATGAGCCTAGCATTCATTCAGAAAGGGAGGGGCCCTTTTAGAGCAAAAGTCTTGACTGAGACATAAGTCTAGAAGGCAGGATCTCAAACAGTGTATACTGAAAATGGATACTGCGGCTGCAAGGCAAATTTTATAGGGCAGCATAGAGAGTGAAGTGCTGTTGTCTGTTTGTTTGACTTTTAGCAATCGCATCACAAAATAGCTAGCAATTATTTAAATTGGGAATATCCAGCCAACCATTTATCCATTCATCCATCCCTCCATCCATTAACTCAGTTCTTGTTATATTTCAGTCACTATGAGAATACAAAGCCACCTATATATAAATAAATTATTTTCTCCTTGGAAGGGAGAGGGAGACAAGTAAACAACTAATTATAAAATGAATGATAATGATCTAATAGGGGAGGAAGACAAGAAAATAAATAATTTTAATATAAGAGATAATGGTATAGCTATAATTTAATTTTGTCTGCAAACATTTTGGGTGTTTAATTTTTTTTCTTCATTTGCCTTAGGAATATGCAATGAGAGCTGAATTGTTAGAAGGAAAAGAGTTAATTACTAGCTTAAGTTCCATTAGAGTCTTCCCAATATCTGGATTGCTTAAAATAGAAATATGAGGCAGACTTTTTAATCATTATAAAACTTTTTCTGTGGTTAACATCTCTGGGAATTTATGAGCATTATTTTGTCATTGGGGTATTGTTTGCTGGGCTTTCATTATGACAGGATTGTGTTCGAACAAATGGAAATTTGGGTGTAAAAAATAGATGTGTTACAGAGCTAAGCCTGCATTTCTATTGTTTCAGAGTTTGGGATGTAAAGCACATTCACTAGGCATTTAATTTTATTCTATATTTTGAAGAGTTCCCCCCTTCCCCATGTACTACTCTAGGAATATAGCTTCCACAGCCCTCTATGGTGGAACATTTTGTAAATATTTAAGCTGTGGGGAAGTTAACTTCTCCTTATCTCAGAAGCTGGAGGGATTTTCTAAAGCTCTAAACGCTACAACTACTCTTCGATAACAGAAAATACCTTGATCAACAGGTTAAGATTGTGGCAAGTGATCAGACTCATAGCTAACAGTTACTGTTTCCTATGGGCCACCACTGTGCTAAGTAATTAGTTCATTTCATCTTTACTGTGATTCTGTTGGGTCCTATTGTATCCTTAGTTTATATACAGGAAATTGAGACTAAGAAAAGCTAAGGGATTTGTCCAAAGTCCCAAAATTAGGAAGTAATGAAATTAATATTTGAACCCAAGTTTACCCACTCTGCCATACTGGCATTACTATTTGAGTTAGTGTGATATATAACCTGTATTCATAGACTGAGGCTGTGGGTACAGACGTGGGTATGGTGGGAAAAACATAAGCTTCAGAATCAAATAGACACTGGTTCAAATATAGGTACCATGACTTAAAAGCTTGGGGAACATTACCTGACCTCTCTGAACCTGGTTTTCCTCATCTGTAAAATGGGGATGATGATCATATCTATCTTAACATATTTTAAGAAGAAATATAAAGGATGTGAATATGCCATAGAATCTGGAACACTGAAGGTGCCCTCTTTCTCCTTTTTCTTTTCTGTGCAAAACAGAACTTGGAGGAATAAGTCTGGCTTTATGGAAGCAGGGCAGCTTTGGTAACCTGAGGAAGGGAAATACTAACTTAGTCAAGGAGGCAGAGAAGACTTCAATGAGGAGAGATATTCCAACTGAGACTAGGACGTGTATGGAAGTTAGGTTAAGAGGGTTGGGAGTGTGCTGTTGCCGGTACAGGTAACATGTTAGGCAGGTAAGTCACTTCACTTCACAGTCCCTTCCTCTGTAAATTTGGCAGCACTGCCCCTGTGTGTGCTTCACCTTGTTGGACTGTTAAGGTGAGAAAGTGGAAGTAAGAATGATTTGCAATGGTAAGACTGCTACGTAAGGCATTCATTGTTGTTGATATTCTATGATAGCCACATAGCATAGAAGAAAAAGGATGGGTTTGAGTCTCCCATATACCCATGACTAAATAGGCTCTGAACAATTCACTCAGCCTTTTCAACACTCTTCCCTCATTTATAAAATAAGGGTAGTGATGTTTTGTGCATAGGATGCTGGGCGGAGCAGTGAGATGAGTATGTGGAGAACCTGGAGAAGTACTGGCACTGGGCTGTAGTTTGTTCCTTTCGTTTTCGTGCATCTGCCTGTGGTACTGCACGGTGTAAGAAGACGTATGTACAAGAACATGATGTTCACTTGCCATGCTGTTCAGAGTCTATTGTCAGCTAACTGAACAAAGACGTTTTCAGTTATATATAGCAGCTCTCTTTTCATCTGTGACTCATGCTGTTGTTTCTGTATCCAAATGAAACTCTTATAGCTGATGCCTTCAGTTTATCACTTTATGATAGCGGGAGGAGGAGGTCAGGTACACGCTCATCACTCTAGGATGCTGAAATGAGAAATGACTTAGGTCCTTAGAGGAAAACAAGAAACTCCATAAGGGATAGTATATGGAGCACTCCTTTGAAATAGCTTTCAAACAGGAAGTAGTTTGCCATTGTTGTTTTTATTTGCCAATAATTTGTGTTTAGTCATCCTGGAAGGAGATAATTTAATGTAAACACAAAGACTCCTCTCTCTTCTTAACAGTAAATGTCCTCTGCTCCTTTTTATTTGGGGCTGGATGAGGAGCTTTACATGAACTTTGAAATGAGACCAAATGCAAAAGGTATTGTTTATCTAAGCTGTCTGAGGAACGACACTTGGGGAAAGAATTGAACTCTAAAATAACCTTATGAAAGTTATTGATTCATTTCCTGATGGTTCCTTGCCAAACAAGAACCATTATTTCCATGCCCAAACTGGAGCGGGCTCAAAGAACCCTTTTTTATGGATTATCTTTTCCTGAAAACCGGACTTGTCAAGAAAACGAACCTCCAGAAATGAAGACATGAGGCCCCGTTGAATATTGTGGCCCTTTCATTGCTTTGAAGGACACAGTTAATTTTTTAAAAGTTTTACTGAGGGCAAGAAGGTTTGGGGATACATGGCTCACTGTTATGTATTTAGTAGGTAGTTTTCATTAGCTGCCCTTCCTTCATGTTAGTTCAATGCCAAAGCTCAGATTCTACCTATGGTGGTCACAAAAAAGGGCACATCATTTTTCATTCTTCTACCTTATATGTTAAAAGTAACTTTAAAAGATAACATAAATTTCATCTACTATATGTGAGAACTGTTCTAGGCATTAGAGACACCACAGTGAACACAGAACAAACAAAATTCCTGTTCTCCTAGGGCTTCTGTTCTACTGGGGAAGAGAGACACCATAAATAAGCCACTGTATAATATGTCAGGTAGTGAGTGCTAGGAAGAAAACAGTGAAGGAATAGATTGACAGCAAAATAATGTCTGGGGCGGTGGTGTTCAAACACCCACTTGCACGAAATGAAAGAATAAGCCATGTTGATATTTGGGGGAAGAGCACTGCAAGCAGAGGGAATGGTGCGTTCTAAGGCCTGGAGCTGGGACCACACTTGGGAGTTCCAGGAACAGCAAGAAAACCAGTGTAGCTAGAGCAGGGTGAAAAAGTTTTGGGAGACAGCGTAGGAAAAGAGGTCAGAGAGAGAGAGAAATAAGTAGCCACTGGAACTTTTTAAGCAGAAGAGAATCTTGACCAGGGGCCATTGAGCTGTGACAATCCTGTCCTGAAGCCATCGCTGCATTCTAACTCCTACCTTGGAGCCTGGCTTACTCTAAGTACCAAGCTATGCTCCCCAGAAAGTGCTTGGGGAGACTCTTAGCACCCACCTCCTCCCAGGTGGTTCTAACAGCTCTCATTCATCAGCCCCAAACTTGTAGTCTTCAGCAGGGACCTCCGATTTGACTCAAGGAAGCTTTAGTCTCCTACGGGCCCAATACAAGAACAGAAGATTCAGTAATTCCTGATGCCAGAAGATGCCAGTAGGGAAAGAAACTCAAAGAAGGTAGAGGGTTGTGCTGTTTCTCAGGATACCAGGAATCTGAGGCCCAAAGCTGCCTTCAACCAAACCCCCAGGGAAGCCAGTGGTCCTGGTCTACCTCCTCCTACCTGGGAGGTTCTTATCAGCTCTGTATCCCAGCACTGAGTTACCTAGAGGTGACTGAGAATCTGAGATTTTTGTGAAAATGCTTCATTTAAAGGAATATGTTTTATTGAATAAGTGGGAAATACATATACCCATTATTACTGGTCAAGCTTTTCTAGGAAATTTTAATATGCAAAATAATCACATAAGTTACGTATTTCTGTTACTGAAAAAATAGAAAATATGGATAAGGAAAAAAACAAAAAAAATCACCTGGAATCCACACTCAGGAATTACTACCCTTCAGTTTATGTAATTGCATATTTTGTTTCCATGCACATGTACCGGGGGTGCCAAAAAAATGTAGACACATGACTTGTATTCATCTTTTGTTATCGGTATATATATTGACTATTATAATTTTAATGCAGTTTTTTCCTTTCTTAAAATGTGTATAAATTTTTTTGGCACCCTCTGTATATTTTTATTACAGAAAGTCACCTTCTACGTACATGCTATTTTGTAACCTGAAAGCACTGCTTTGGGGGTACTTTATTCCTTCTTTCTCATTTTTGGTCAAAGAACTAAAGGGAATTTAAAATGAAATGAATTATTCAATTATTAAAGTAGGGTTATGCCATTCAGATGAAAGAAAATTTATGTTGTCAGTTGATATACTTCTCTGATAGAATACTATAAATAATTTTCCCCAGAAATTTGAGTATTGATGAGGGATATATTCGTTGTTTATTTTTAGCACTAATCAAATGTTCAATAAATACTTAACACAGTGAAGTAAGTTTTGTTTTTGTTTTCTTGAAGCATCTTGCTATTACTTTAAAATATTTGGGGATGGAGGCGCTATATTGTTTGCAGGAATGTTTTATTCACATATTATTAAAAATATAAATAGCTGTTTAAACAGATCATATTTTGATTGCTTTTTAGGTTTTTCAAAATCTAATCTTTTAACTCTATATTCTAGAGAAAAATGATTTTAAGGCTATATCTTTTTCACAGTGTGTAAGATTGGAAGAGAGGATTATAAAGTGACAGAATTGCGATAGTAACATGGAAAATCTGTAAAACTTTACAATGTTATTTCTTTGGATTTCATGGCTTTATCCAAAGTTTTAGCTATTGAGGAACTCTAGTATTCCTACCTTCATAAAGCAATTTTATGAGACCATAGAAATTGATTCGTAAAGTTTTAGACCTGAAAAATATATGGCCATCTATCTAGGCCTTGGTAAAGGGCTCACTTTATTGAAAATTGACCATAAATTATTTACTCTATGAGGACATTATTATAAGAACCTTTTTTTTTTTTTTGACAAGTCTAATGCCTAGATGAAGAACATTTTTTTCCAGATATAGTTTTATTCCAGTAAAGTAATAACCTCCAACATTATGGGGATTTGGTAGCAACATCACTTAAACATTGTTTTTTCAAGATCCTTCATCTTAATTGGGGTTTCTCAGTTCACATGGGTAGATATTTTCTTGAGGGTAAGCAAGTCCTCAGGATTGTTCATTAATGATTTCAGGCAATACTCAGGAACTGTGCTAAGGGATGGTGATATAGAAAGAGGAATAAAATGAGATCTCTTTCCTTGAAGAGTCGGTCTGGTGGGAAGACAGATATGCAAACAAATTCAGGAAGGCTTCCTGGGCCCAGATAAATTTAACTTTGAATTAACATAGAGAAAATAATGGTTCCATGAATGAAAGTGAAAAGTTATTCCGCCTCTAGAAGATCATGCTTCGAGTTCAGTAAGCCAAGTCCAGTGACTGAGAGCTGCTAAAAAGTATAATGGACTGTTTTTCAGTCTGGGGTCACTGAGGAAATAATTGAGGTGTAGAGGAGAACTTAGTAACGGTATGAGAATGTTGCATCTGGGGAGAGGAAAGATGATAGGCACCTCAGAGCTGGTGTGACCCTCTAATGTCTGAGTAAAAGGAAGCTATGGGTTCATGGTTACGTCAGCTCAGTAAGACAAAGGCTTTCCAATTACCTAAGTCATTCTGAAAATGTAATCTGTGGATTCATTCCTCCTTTCTACTGCAAAATCCTGGATCTTTCCAGGGTTGCGGTCCTAATTCAATAATAATTTCACTCTCTTTTACCTGTGTAGGCTGGAATAGGACGATGGGAAAGTCAGGTATTTATGGGACTGTTTTCACTTTGAGAAAAGGAAATGTTTAGAAGATATTTGTTAAATGCCGGTAACATCATAGAAAGCATTTGAATTAAAAATAAATTCTATCGGTAGATGACTGGATTAAGAAACTGTGGTACATTTATACAATGGAGTATTACGCAGCCATAAAGAAGAAAGAAATCTTACCATTTGCAACAACATGGATGGACCTAGAGAACATTATGTTGAGTGAAATAAGTCAGACAGAGAAAGATAAGTACCATATGATCTCACTTATATGCGGAATCTAAAGAAAAGAATAAGTGAATGAACTAATCAGAAACAGTTTTGGAGACAAAGAGGAAAAACTGAGGGTTGCTAGATGGGCTGGGGGGTGGAGGTAAGGGGGAAGGTGAGGGGATTAGAAAACAATCAGTAACCACAAGATGGCCACGGGGTATGAAAATTAATCTGGGGAACATAATTTAGTGGTTACCAGAGGGTAAGGGGGGTGAGGGGTGGGAGATGAGGGTAAGGGGGATCAAATATGTGGTGATGGAAGGAGAACTGACTCTGGATGGTGAACACATAATGTAATTTATAGATGATGTGATACAGAATTGCACATCTGAAATCTATGTAATTTTACTAACAATTGTCACCCCAATAAATTTTAAAAAAAGATAGTAATTAAAAAATAAATAAATAAAATAAATAAATTCTATTTAATGGACCCTTAGTAAATTCTAGGTACTGTTCAAATCTCTTTAAATACATCATCTCATTTCATCTTTTCAATGAGCTGATGAGTTAAGTCCTTTATCATTCCTACTTTAAAGGAGGAACCTGGGACACAGACACTTTAACTTGATAAGGAACTCACCATTAATAAATGGTGACACCAGGATTCAAGCCCAGGCTTCCTGGCTCCGGAGTCTGAGTTCTTAGACTCATAGAGCCTTGCGAACTTAGGCAAATTGCTCAATTTTTTGAATCCTGTTTCCTCATCTGTGGAATGGGAAAAGTCATAATAAGGACAGTGCTAGCTCCACGGTTGTCATGCATATACGTGCTTTGTATAGCATTGATGTGCACTTTCGTCCCTCTCTGCTAGGCTGGCCCTCTAGGATGATGGCAGAGGTTGGGGAAGCAAAGCCGGCTGCTCTCCTCCAGCACCACAAATGCCTCCTTCTGTCAGTGCTTCCTGCTCCAAGCGCCAGGCACAAGTTAGCATAAGATAATGATCAATAATGGTAGCTGTTGGCTTTGCGAAGTTGTCTTTTTTATTTAATCTGTATCATGAAACTGATACTGTTTTTATGAAATCAGCAGGGAACCCGTATTACATTGTGCTTGGGAGTGAAATTTGTTTTTCCTCACCTACTTGTCGTTGCTCTTTGGGTTCAGAGTAGACTGTAGTTGGCACTCTAGTGCCAATTTCAGAGGAATTCACTGTAACAATAGAGAGAAAGAAATTCGGAGGTATTCCAAGTCAGGTTCTAGTACTCATTTGTTTTGACTCAGATGTTTTTGAATTGGCTACTGGGAATGTAATCTCACCTCAGGTTTATTGTTTTATTTTTTAAATGACTTTGGGTTTGAAGCACATTCCCTAAGAGGTTACGCATTTAACATTTCTCAACCAGAAAGGATGACTTCATTTTCCCTTGGGAATGTTGGGTCCATCCTTGTAAATCTGTACCAGTGCTGGTATTGATGTAGGCAGTTACTGAGTGTGGGCCGGGATCGTGTCTCGTGAGACTGAAGAATGGAAACACGTATCAGGGAGAGGCAAAAAGTTTTAAAAAGAGGATAGTTTATTAGAGGCAGGAGAAGAGGTTGCAGCTCCCTAGCGGGAGGGGGTCCCGAATGGGGGATGCCCCGTGACTGAGGCGAAAGCTGTTTTATACCTTCCCTTGCCTGCTTGGAGAAGGGGAGCTGTTTGAAGAAGGGAACTTGTTTGAAGAAGGGAACTGGTGCCTTCTAATGAAATTCGTCTACCAGGTTTGTTCTGCTTGCCCATCCTAAAGGAATTAGCAAACTAACCGACTCTTATCTATCAGATCTGCTCCGTTTATCAGGCCAAAATGAATTTTATGATTAACCTCAAGGCCTTGTTACATTATGTCCTGGAGCGAAGGAATGATTTCAAAACCTAAAATTTTAGGATATGACTGTCTTTGTTTATTCCACCAGGGACCTCCCTGTCTACCTAGGGACATCCTAGCTAACCTATATCAGTATGTGCTCCAGAAAAACAGAAGCAATAGGAGACATATGTGTATCTTTTTATATATATAAAGAGAGATTTATTTTGAGGAATAATAAATTGCTTGTGTAGTTATGGGGACTAGCAAATGCCAAATCTGTAGGGCAGGCTGGCAAGCTGGAAATTCAGGAAATGAGTCTGAAATTTTGAAATTTGTAGGGCAGGCTAATAGCCTGGAAGCCCAGGCAGTGTTTCTATGTTACAGGCTATTTTTTATTAGATTTATTAGGGTGACGTTGGTTAATAAAATTATATAGGTTTCAAGTATACAATTCTATAACACATCATCTATATATTGCATTGTGTGTTCACCGCTGAAAGTAAAATCTTCCGTCACCATATATTTGACCTTCTTTACACTCTTCTACCTACTCTCACCCCCTTACCCGCTCATTCTATGTTACAGTTTTGAGGCTGAATTCTTTCCTCTCCAGGAAACCTCACTCTTTGCTCTAAACTCATTGCTTGTGTCTCATCCATGTTATGGAGTGTAATCTCCTTTATTTAATCAACTCATTGTAAGTGTTAATTACATCTACAAAATATCTTCACAGCAACATCTAGGCTGGTGTTTGGCCAAGCAGATGGGCACCGTAATCGATCCAAGTTGGCGCACAATATTGACCATCACGTTCAGTTTCAGCCTTTTGGTGCAAAACTGTCTGTGGCTAGCAGCCACCAGTTTCCCCGATCATCCAGCTCAAGTTGAATGATAATGTTCTGATGCCTCTATCAGGAGCTTACACACTTCTCTTACTCCACCGCAAAATATTTTAGTGGAACTTCAAGTAGGTGACTGAAGGAAAAAAGGAGGAGAACATTTAGGAAGAAGGAAAACGTCCTCACTAAGCAACTTGTGAGCTGTGAACACTTGATATATGAAGGACCTAAGGTGTGCCAGCCAAGGACAATACCTGCTCTGAGAGGCTTTCAGGCTGGTCCAGCAAGCTAACAGGAATGTAAATGAGCTCAGGAAACTGTGGGGTTACAGAGAATCGTAAGGAGCCACACCCAAGTAGGGGTGTGAGGTGTGCAGTGTTAAGGGTTAGGAAATGATTCATCCTTGAGGTTGAGGCTTGAAAGAGGTGTGTGGGCATGCAAACTGTCCCCGAGGGAGTGGGGGTGGAGTGGACCTATCCAGAGAAGGGAATGTTTTGAGACCAGGCAAGGGAGTCTGGGGCTGTCCAATGGCTTGACCAACTTACGTGGAGGGATGAAAGTCTCGGGACTGTGAGATTTGCCAAGGCCAGGGTTAGAGGCAAGGGCCAGATTATGGCCTTTGCATTTTATCCCATCAGAGGTAAAAATGAGCCATGCCACAGTTTTACACTGGAGATTAACCTGGGCAACACTCTTACAAGAGGTTTAGTGTTTAAAACTCAGCCAACAGTATGGCGGTTTTCAACCCATATAAAGTGGGAATTTCAGCTAGCAAATCTCTGGGAAAATGTATTTTGGTACAGTCTGTGGTATCTTTAATGCTTCAATTTGAAGTTATGAGAGCAGCCTTTCAAAAAACAGAAACTGGTCTCTATGGGATCTGTGTGATAGTTGGTCTCAAAGGTGCTTTAAAATGGGCACAACTGAAATAGAGATTCAGCATGATGGAAGGTAGAAAATAGGAAGGACATTTCTAAGACTTTTGTACTAAGTACAATTTCACTTTTCTGTTTATGACCATTACTTTTCCTTTCCAATTTGTTGAACTGACATAGTGTCATCAATTTATGTTTATTTAATACCCTCATGTTCATAATCCAAAATAATTTGTGAGGTCCTCATGGATGGTGCCCATATTTATACTTTATTTGTACCCCCAATATGCCTAGCATACAGTGGATGTACTCGTAATAGCCACTCAATATGTTGGTTAATCTGCCTTAAAAATATTGAACTATTTACTCAAGTCCTTCTTGTTTCTGATGGACATGAGAGTATGTAGTAGCAAAGAGCTGGAAAGTGCTGATAGTTATCTAGTGGGAAATTCTGCTTTTTGGATGCTGGTTAGTGCTAGTCCAAGTGTCATTTTTCCTTTAAACAGGCTTTGATGATTTCTTCTGGTTAACAGCAAAGCGAAAGTTCAAGTCAGGGAGCAGCTTGTCCTCCTGATGTTTCAGGTCAATCGATGGCTTTTACTCTGGACATCGACAGCTCTCTGCTGTGTGCCCTTGTCTTTGGCTATATGGGTTGACTGTGGTGAAATGGATTATATTGCTTTTATTGCCTCTCGAGGTTTACTCAGTGCCCAGCAAGCACTGTGTGTGCCTGTGACTTTCTTTTCTTTTTAATTGTTCAGACTGTGGGGCTCTTGATGGTGATGCTTTTGTGTGCTCATACTTTGACCGCCTAATTTTTAACTCAGAGCTTATGCTTCTTGCAGGACACCACAATTTGGGAGCCTGACTCATGCCAGAGTTGCCGTTGCCATGGTGATATTGTTATTTGCAAACCTGCTGTTTGCAGAAATCCTCAGTGTGCTTTTGAGAAGGTACAGTATCCTAACTGTATCCTAAATGTATTGGTAGAGTCAGTGAATTGTAGGGTTTTTGCATTTTTTCAGCCATCTGGTTTTGACATTTATCCAAAATTAATTGGAAGCTTTATGAAACACAGGAGAGAATGTTTACATATCATATCTAAGAATACTTTAATTTCTGTTTATTGAGCATCTAGTACTCTGGTATTCAGTTAAAGGTTTTACAAATGTTATCCCATTTAATATTATGTGGTGTATATATCTTCACCCCCACTTTACAGATGAGGAAAGTGAAGCCTGGAGATTTTAAGTCACTTAACCATGACTATGCAGTTAATAAAGAAACTGCTGCCCAGAGATTTTTCCTGAGTCCAACAGTTTCCAAAGCTGCTGATACTAACCGCACCATTTACAAGCAATTGAATAGATTGAAAGTCAGGATCGATTACTTAAAGATGATTTTCTAAAAATATTATTTGTTCTTATTGTATTATTGTGCTGTCTTTGGCTCCCTAGGCATATAAGAAAGGCTGTGATTCCAGAAATCTCTTAGTATTGACCAAGTGTATGAGGAATATTTTATACTGTCCCTTTTGTTAAAATTTTTCAGTGTTTTCTAACTGCACATCTATTCTGTTAGATTTTTTTTTCCCCAGATGCCGACTCTTTTCTTTCTAAAGTGAGTCTATTAAAATGAAAAAAAAACAGAAGCTTCAAATTTGAACATTTGAAACTCCCTGGAAAAGACCAATTATTTTTTCTAAAATAACATTCTGTCAATTTCACAAGCATAGTTTATTTTTCTAGTTTGCTTCCTCCTACCACAATAATTAATCTTGAGCTTTTATACCATATAGTGCTAATAAATTTCTGTTTGTTTCTAACATTGGAGTGAAGGTTTTGTACACCTTTAAGATATTACTCAATTTCTGCATCGGTATATTTCTGAGAAGCTGGTTGTACATCAAATGTTGGTAAATTTGATAATATTTTGTTGTAGATTATTGGGCTTTCTATTTTATGGAATAAACACTCCTAAACGATACTATTTAGCTTGCTGAGTAATTCATGTCAGATTCTGAACTGGTCATGTGATGGCCATGAAAACATGCCTTCCTCCATGTCACATAAATAATTGTGTATCACAGAAGAAGCCCTGAACTAAATGTTATAAGACATAGACTGTCATGCTGAAAACTAAATGTGTTCTATATCAGGGGTCAGCTGACAGAATCTAGCCTGCTGCTTGTTTTTGTATGACCTGTGAACAAGGTATAGTTTTTACATTTTGAAATGGTTGGAAAAAATCAAGAGAACAATATTTCATGGTGTGAAAATTACAGGAAACGAAGTTTCAGGCTCCATAAATAAAGTTTTATTAAAACACGGGCAGACTCATTTGTTTATGTATTGCCTGTGGCTGTTTTATAGTGACAAAAATTGTATAGTTGTGACGTAGACCACATGTGGCCCCCAAAGGCTAAAATATTTACTATCTGGCCCTTTATAGAAAAAGGTTGACTCTTGTTGTATACCAAATGTGATTTTGTCCCTTTCTCATTTGTTCCTTTCCTAATTTTTCTCATCTCAGTAAATGGTAACTCCCGTCTCTCAGTTCCTCAGGCCAGAACACTTAGCATCATCCTTAACTCCCCACTTTCTCCCACATCCCACATCCAGTGCATTAGCAAATACCCTGGCTTTTCATAGAACAGTGCATTCCATGTGCCGCTTCTCTGCTCTTGCTCTGGTTCCACCTGTTACCATCTTTGGCTTCATTTTCACAGTAATGTCTTAACTTGTTTCACTGTTTCTTCTGTACTTGCCTTTTTTCACTGCAATCTTGAGATAGCTGCCGGGGTGATCCTATTAAAATTGAAGACAGATCATGTTACTTCTCTCCTTAAACCCTTCCTATGGCTTGTCTTTTCACTTAGAGTAATTCTTCACGAGGTCCTTTAAGTTGTTACTGTGCTCTTCTGATTAACCAACTGTTCTCTGTCAGTCTGCTTCAGACACCACTCCTGCTTTCAATTCACCAGATATGCCAGGCGCCCTTCTGCCATAGGGCCTTTGCATTCTGCTGTTCCCACAGAGATTGCTCTCCCCCTCTCTCTCTCATGCATACATGTATGCATGTATGTATGTATGTATGTATGTATGTATGTATAAAAAAGATATATGGCTTGATCTTTTACTTCAAATTTTGTCCAAATTTCTTTCTATTTAAAATCGCAAATCTGCACCCCTACTACACATTTCCTATTCCTCTTCCATGCTTTATTTTTCTTCTTGGCACTAAGTACTACTTAACATACTGTATATTTACTGATACTTCTTGTTTCCCGTCTCTTTTGTTCACTGTATATCCTCAGCACCTACAGTAGCATCTGGCATGTGCGTGGTACTCACTAAATATTTTCTGACTGACTGAATGAATGAGAGATGAAGCTAGAAAGTTGCTAAGTTCAAGGTTATGGAGGGCCTTCTATGCTGTACTATGAAGCTTGGCATTTCGTTTTTAAGATGATAGAATACTAATGAAGGTTTCAGACACATGAGTAGAATGGCCAGCTTTTCTTTTGGAAAGATCTCTCTGTTTTTTAAAGATAATACATGATATTAAAAATGAGGAGACTAGTTCAGAGGCTGTGAAACTAATCCAGATGAGGGATGAATATGTGAATTGGAGCCCTGGTTGTGTAGGGATAAAGAGGAAAGAGCAAGCTCAAGAAATATTTAGGGGATAAATCAGCAGGACTCGATGAAGTTAGGAGGGCAAGGAAAAAGGAAAGATGCCTCCCATATTTATGGCTTGATGACTAATCGGTGAGTTGAGCCATGAACTGATATTGGGAACATAGGAGAGTAAGGAAAAGCATCCTATCTGGGAGGGCAATGATGATTTCAGTTTGGTGCATGTTCAGTTTAAAGTGTCCATGGAAAAGCCAGATAGATACTTCAAAAGGGCAGCTGGATATATGAGTCTAAAACTCAGAGGAGAAGACAAGGTTGGAGATGTAATGCAGGTATCATTAGCATATAGATAGTAGTGCAAACCTTTAGAATTAATGAGCTCATCCAAAGAGACTGTGTGAAAAAATGAGTACAAGACCAAGGATGGAATTTGGGGAACTCAGTCATTTAAGGGAAGGTGAACATAAGAGAGAAAGCCTAGGCAGATTAAGAAGACATGGTCAAGAGGTAAGAAGTAAGAAATGGTCAGGCAAAAGAGCAGTGTTTTGGTGTCCAGAAGAGTAGAGAGCTTCCAGGAGGATTTTGTAGCAATAGTGCTGACTGCAGGTGAGGGAGTAATTGGGAGGAGAATTTAATATGGTCCAGTGTATTTGGTAACATGTAGGCCACAGGGGACCACACTGAAGTTGGGGTCAGTAGAGTGGCAGGAATGGAAGCTGTACTGAAGAGGATTGAGCAGTGGAGGAAGAGTGGGGAAAGGAAGGCCAAGTAAAGGTTACTCTTTCAGGGAGCTCCACAGAATGGAAGGGAAGAAATGGGACATTAGGCAAACACCAGTACATCTGTGAAGTTTCTTTGACTCTCTCATCCCCTCCCATCGAGCCTCCTGTGTATGCCGTGGCACTTTGCGCTTACTACAGCCTTTGACCAGACTGCAAATGCCTGTTTATTTGTCTGCTGCTTCCTCCAGACTCTTAGCAACTTGAGAGCAGGAACCTTGTCTTCTTCACTATTACAGCCCACCAGAGAGCACTGTGTAGTACACAGAGGATGCTCAGTCAATGCTTGTAGAATGACCAAACAAGGGAAAGGAGAGGGTTTTGTGCTTTTTCTTTTCTTTTCCTTTTCTTTTCCTTTCTTTTCTTTTCTTTTCTTTTCTTTTCTTTTCTTTTCTTTTCTTTTCTTTTCTTTTTTCTTTTCTTTTCTTTTCTTTCTTTTCTCTCCTTTCCTCTCCTTCCTTCCTTCCTTCCTTCCTTCCTTCCTTCCTTCCTTCCTTCCTTCCTTTCTTTCTTTCTTTCTTTCTTTCTTTCTTTCTTTCTTTTTTGATATTAGCATGACAGAGATATGATCACCTTAGGAAAGAAAGGGGAAGGACTTAGAAGAGAGAGACATTGAAGGTAGGGCCGGTAGGGTAGGGAGGAGAGACAAAGGGACAGATAAATGAAGGAGAAGGAGTGGTTTAGGAAAAGAACATTCTCTGAAAGTGGAAAGAAAGAGCCATGGATGGGTACAGATATAGTTAAATTTGTGGGTAAAAAGATGGCCGGGATACTGGAGTAGTTCATACTTAATGAGCTTACTTTATGAAGACTTTGAGGTTCGGTTAGGAGTTGGAAGAGAGTAGTGAATGTTAGGAGCTGCCACTGAGAGGAGAAAGTACTGAGCAAGGTTAAGGTAAAGCATTTGTGGGTGGTGTTAAGGGCCCATGGGAGCAGGAGACCATCTACCTTTGGGGGTACCAAGCTGCATAGTGCAAAGATTTTCTCAGCAATGCTTACCCGCCAGGTATAAGAACAAGGCAAATTGTGGAATAGATCCAGGATTGGAATTCTGCCATATTAATGGAGAAAAATAATAGAGATGCAAGAAGTGTGAGGCATTGAGACTAACATGAATAGGAAAATGAAGCCAGCTGCCTTGAGTGACGACAAGGAAAAGAAGTGCTCAAGGATCTCTCTGAAGGATGTGAGATGAGTGGGAGTGAAGGTAAGAGGGAGCTAAGGGCTAGGAGGCTCAGACTCAGAGTTGAAAGTTCCTGGTAAAGAATAATTCGGAGTGTGGACAGGTCTCAAGGTTGACTATGACTGTGTGGCACTCAAGTGAAGTAGAGGTGAAGACTGTTTGAATTGAGGTGGTCAAGAATGGACAAGGATAGAATGTTAGGCTGCTCACTCCCATGGACATTGAACTTGTCAAGAATCATGTCTAGACAGAGGGTTGAAAAGAAACTG
Source organism: Rhinolophus ferrumequinum (assembly GCF_004115265.2). Lineage (NCBI taxonomy): Eukaryota > Metazoa > Chordata > Mammalia > Chiroptera > Rhinolophidae > Rhinolophus > Rhinolophus ferrumequinum. The sequence continues at coordinate 34,005,562 of NC_046288.1, forward strand.
AGACCCAGGTGTCAAGTCTTTAGTAAGTGAGTATGAATGAGTGATCAGCAAATTGGTGAATGATGGTAATAAGGAAGAAGGACATAATTGGAGAGATGAACTCCAAGGAGGTAATGAGAGGGTGGGACCACATGACCCAACCATGAGAAACTTTCAGCTCCACGATCGTATGAGTATGTCACAAAGCATTTGGGTTCTTTATTTTAAGTAATGAAATAGATCATAGAATGATAGAACTGCAAGAGGCCTTTAGAATCCATTTAGTCAGACTTCCTTATTTTATAGACACAGAAACAGACTGTTAGTGGCTTAGTCACGTGCTCAAAGGCACAGCTAGTAAGTGGCACAGCCACGGCAGCAACCTGAGTACCTGGCCCTTGACCCAATGTAATTTCTACTCTACCATGTCGCTTTTAAGTTTTCCTTTGTGTTTCTCAGCAACATGTGTTGTTATTCAAATCTGCCGATGTATACTTATGTTAGTTCATGGCCCAAGTTAATGAATCACCATTGCACCCTAAACTAAATTATTATTATTATCATTAATAATATCTTGAGTTCCTATCATGTTTTTAAAATGTTTTAAAAGCCCTTTTACAATTTATGTTTTGCTCATGGATTGACTGGTAATAACCTAGTGTCAATGGCAATTCTAATAGATATTTGTATCTATCTATCTATCCATCTATCATTTATAACAATATATAGTAGATTCTATATTCATATCCTATATCCATATAGAATAGCTAGCTGGATGGCTAGCTAAACAGGGACAAAGAAAAGAGACAGAGACAGAGAAAGACTGAGAAAAAAGAACAGAAGGATTTCGAACCTTGACTATTTAACCCAGTCCTATGAGAATCAATCCAGTCTTATGGATGTCTAGAGAATATATATATAGAGAGGATAATACCATGCAAGGAACACTATATTATTACATGGGTGGGATTCCGGCTGTCAACCGTAATGCAGATAATAATGGTATTTATCTAATCAAGTTGTTGTGAGAATTTAATTATATATATAGATGTGTATATATATATGTGTGTATATATATACACACACATGTAGCTATTATAACTACTCAATAAGTGTTAGCTATAATTATCAAATGATCATAATGATTGTCAGTTTGTTCTTCTAGATCCCAGGCAAGTAGTCTTGCCCAGCTCCCTCATGACCTTCATTGACGTCTCTTACGTATGCTGCCACTTCCTAGGGCAAAGTCTGGAGGGGCAGTAGGCTTATGTGTTTGTGCGGCCCACATCTCACAAAGCTATGCAAGGTTACGTGGTTCCGTAGCAAGAACTCCTTGTCTCTCCTTCTCTAAGCACCCACATGCATTTTTTTCTCTCTTCCTTTAGCCCCAATAAACCTCTTACATGTTCAACCAGAAGTTCAATAGATAGATTCAAGATGGGGACCCCTTCACTGCCGCTGATTAATGAAGAATATTATATTTATGAATTGAGTTTTCAGGGCCAAATTTGAAAATCAGTTTTTATGCAAAACAAAGAAAACTAACTTGGGGACATAAAAAATCCCTTCAAATCTTCCATTCCACCTGCCTTTCTCCATTGCTCTCTGTTTCCATGTTAGAATGTAAACAATACTTAGATTATCTCATTTTCTATCTGTATTAATTTTTTAGTGCAAATTAGCCTAGTGTAGTTTCTATATTGCACTGTCTTAGTGGAAATTAGACAAATGTGGTTTTCTCTTGGGGTTCGGAGGGCACTTCTCTGAAAAGTCATTAACATTGCATGGTATGGTATGTACAACTTTATAAGATCTCATATGTTTATCTTATCAAGCAAATATGAAGAAATTAGTGATTACTGTTACTGGTGCATTTATCTGTTTAATGGATTAACAGTTCTAAAATCGTAGTCCCATTTCTCTCCCACTCTTGTGGATGTGGTTATATAAAATTATAATTCTTTTGTAGGTGCATTTTTAAAAAAAGAAGCAGCCCCAAATAACAAGGAAGAATTAATGCACACATACACACATACCCAAACACACACTTTTTTTCATTTTACTGGCTGAATTCTTTTTAGGCTCTTCCTCTGGGAACAAGTTATGATTTCCTGGCTAATGCAGGATCTCCTACCATTTTTGATCAAAATCACCGATTGCCTGTTCTGTTACAATCTAGGCTTGATGAAATGCTAAGATATATCCAAAAAAAAAAATGTATACAAGTGGACACCTTGGTCAACATTGCTCAAGCAGTAGTTTGCCATAATCAGAAGTGTCTGGACGCTGATGGTAATCACTTTGTGCACCTCTTTTAATTGCAGAAGTCAAATGTGACTTGTAGTCATCTTTTGTTATCGGTATATATTGAGTATTACAATTTTAATAGTTTTTTCCTTTCTTAAAATGTGTATACATTTTTTTTTGAAACCCTTTGTATATAGTAGAGGAGCAAGATGAGTCAGAGGATCTAATAAAAAAATCACTAGCCCCAAAGATAAATGTAAGCTCTTTGCTCCATCCTTTTAATAACTCTTAGATAAATGGATTCTTCATAATGGCAAATGAATGGTTAGTTAACACCTTGCCAATAAATCCTGGGGTAGCCCATTTCCTTGATAGTATCCCATCTTGATAGGAAACACAATGACAGTTATAGAAGCCTTGAAAAACAATGTAGATCTTTACTGGAGTCCATGAATTCTACCCAGCTCTCCACAGTACACATGATGCCTCAACAATGCTGTTTCCTCTCCCAGCTTTGTCATTCAGTCTCTGGCCCTGTGTGCCTTGTCACTCTGTGTCCCAGGCAACAGTGAACATCAAAACTTCAGCTCCTCCCTGCTGGCTGCATTGGGCCTCTGTTGGAAAACTGGAAGACCTGCCTGCTCTGTGGCCACCTCCCACCTTCATCCAAGTCTTCTCTTTTAGGGAGATATAGTTGTTCTCTCAACCTGACTGCTTTTCTTATGTGACACTCAGGTGAAACATTTCTAGTTAATAAAATTCTTCACTTCATTACACGTGAAAAGATATAGACAATTTTCAAGGAAATTACTTTCACAAGGGGATTCATTTTATCTTGGAGAGAAGCTCATCTTGACAGAGAATCCTTTTTGTTAGTTCATTTGGTTTATCCTGTCTGTTGTTGTCACCTGTGGAAACTCATGAGATTTAGTGAATCAGATGGCTCGGGGTGTGATGAACCATTGTGACTATATTTGCTGCTGCTGTTTTACACTGAGCCATTTTTGAATGCTCAGGGAGAAGTACTTCAGATAGCTGCCAACCAGTGCTGCCCTGGGTGTGTGTCAACGACTCCTGGATCTTGCCATCATGAAAAGAAAATCTATGCGGTAAGTGTTTTCTGACCCATAGTTGATTCTGTGTCTGTACATCACTGACAAGGGAAGGGAAAGCTGAATGCTAACCTTGTGTTGACAAGAGAGTTTTTTTTTTTTTTTTCCTTTGTCTGGCTGTGGAGGACAGGAAGCTCATTTGACTTTCCATGGGCATTTGTGTTTCCTGAATAAGACGAAAACTATCCTATTTATTCCAGAGGCCCTATGTAAATATATGTAGATTGAATTTGTGTGTGTATAAAAGATAGTCTGAGAATGTTGATGTTGAACAAGTTGTGATGTTAAATAATAAAAGTGCCACCTGGTCTTTGTATCCCATATACATTTTTTTCAGTTGATAGTTACAAACAGCCCTGAGTGGGTGAGTAGAACAGATATTATTAGTCCCGTGTTAAAAATGAAAAAGGTGAATTGCAAAGAGCTTAAGGTACTTGCCCAATATACCAATAAGTGGTATAACTTGGCCTAGAATTCTGGTCTTCTTACTTCTAACTCAGGCCTCTATCCATTAGGGTAGAGTTTCTAAACTTCAGCGCTCTTGACATTTTAGGCTTTTTGGATTGCCCTATGCATTGTAAGAAATTTAGCAGCGTCCCTCTACTTATTAGATGCTAGTGTTGTTCCTCCCCTCCCGCCGCCACCAGTCCTGACAACTAGAAACGCTGCAGGCATGGCCAAATTTCCCCTAAGGGGCAAAATTCTCACCTATCCCCCGTTTAAAACCACAGTACTGGAAATCGATCCTAAAGTTCCTTTATTATATTTTCTCATTCCAGATCCTTTAGGATTAATTTAGAGACATTAAATACTGATTAAAAAGTACCATTAAAATAGAAATTATGAAAATGGAATGGATACTGTTCATCTTCACTCGTACCTAAATGTTACCAGGAGGCAGCGGGTGAGGTTGAATGTGATGGAAAGAGCTTCTTTGCTTTCATCCTCATCTTCCACCTGATATAAAACTTTCCCCAAGTTAGTGCCTCTACCCATTCAGGACAGAGCATAGGTTAGCAGGATTTGATATATCCACTCTCGGCTGCTATTCAGTGTGCGCACCTAAAACTCAGTGAGTACAGTACACTTTCCTGTGGGACAGGATCATCTCACTTGAGCCACTGTCTCCTCATTACCTGAGAAGGCCCTCTTTCACTTCTGCACCGTGTGTTGCTGAAACACATCCAAGCCTGTTCTGTGTTGGGAATGTCTTCATACTACGTATCACCTGTGCTGCTCAATTCAGTCTGTTATGGAGGGTGATGTACGGTTTACGTTCCACAGAAAAGGATCCCTGTGAAACAGAAAAGTGCTGCAGGGCAGATTGGTAATGGGAATAATGCCAGCTCATAATAATTGGAATAGGTGTGCGGTTGAAGGTCAAAAACATCAAACCTAAATCATTCAAATAAAAGAGTACATAGGATCAAAATAAGATCAGGATCTGGGCAAAATCAGAAATATCAAAGAAGAGGTGGTACCAGGGACATGGCGAATCACAGTTCAATAAATCTTTGCATGGACCACTCTTAATGACACTTATCATTTATCCTCTCATGTTACATTTGTACACAGGTGCAATCTTTTTATCTTGATTTAAGAGGCCTGAGAACCTTGACAATAGTTTCTATATCTTTAGAGTGATCTTCCTTGCCTCTCACCTAACCTGGCACTGAGCACTGAACTTTTACTGGAGTAGGTGTTCAATAAATATTGAAGACTAGAGAACTCAAATAATGAGTAAATCCCTTCTCCAGTTTATCCATGTCCTTGTCCCACGGGCATGTTTGTCATTGACCAAGTGCCTGTGTGGCTGGGCAGTTCTAGGACCACAGATCTGTTGATAGGTTAGTTAGAAATCTGCTTGCCGTACTTTTTCTGGGAGAGTTCAAAAAGTCTTCCTTCTGCCTGCCTCCCTTGCAGGTCACCCCTTTTGCTGTAATATATCATGTGGAAAGCTCTAAACTGAGTAAGAACCTATGAGGTCTGACAATTAAGTTCATGAATTAATCCTAGAAAAAGTGCTACATACCTCACTGCTGAATATCACTACAGTCATACTCCCCTTGGGAAGTACTCCTCTTGGGAAGCTACGCACTGACGCACTGACGCCAGCGCCTAGTCCACACTTCAAAGCAATTTTGGAACACTTTTCCTGGAATGGCCATCAGAGCTGTTGTCATATTACACTTGATGTCCTGAATGTCATCAAAATGTCTTCTTTTCAATATTTCCTTTATCTTCGGGTAAAGAAAGAAGTCACTGAGGGCCAGATCAGGTGAGTAGGGAGGGTGTTCCGATACAGTTATTTGTTTACTGGCTAAAAACTCCCTCACAGACAAATCTCCCTGTGAGCTGGTGCATTGTCGTGATGCAAGAGCCATGAATTGTTGGTGAAAAGTTCAGGTCGTCCAACTTTTTCATGCAGCCTTTTCAATACTTCCAAATAGTAAACTTGGTTAACTGTTTTGTCTAGTTGGTACAAATTCATAATGAATAATCCCTCTGATATCAAAAAAGGTTAGCAACATCGTTGCAACTGCAACAAGTTCATGAACTTAATTGTCTGACATCGTATCCATGTGTTATTTTCCCATAATGTGACTTTCAAAATGTACTCCCTCAGAAAATGTTAAAATTATATTTCTGGTACTTTATATAACTGAGGAAAAGGCTGAATTTAAGGAACTGTAGTTTGAAGGAAAAAATTTCTGGTGGTCTATTTCTTCACATAGAGATAGAAAAATGAATTTAAGTCAAGAGAAAAATCTTCCAATTTTAGTCTTAGTAAGGTTAAAATGATCACGTTTCATGTATTCCTGTCTTTCTTTCCTCTCTTCCTTTCTTCACTTCCCCTAGATTCTTGCTAAATCCTTCTTAATATTATTCATTTTCTTGAGTAGGTTAAATGCTGATCTGGGTTTGCTCTGAGTCTCACTTTGTCACTTGCATCACACATTTTTTTCCCTCCTGAATTTTTGAGCCTTCTTGGGGGAGGCGTGGGGGTAGCCTTCAGCTTGCTTGGGAAACAGTTTCCAGAGCACTTTCCCCTCTTGCTGAACAGCAGTAATCCTGTCTGTAGCCTCTGGCTTGCATCCCATAGGGCAGGTTATGGAGACTTTTTTCCAGTACCTATAAAATAGCCTGGTGTTTTAAGAACTCTGGAATGGTGATCTGAAGTGAAAGCTTTCCCCTAAGGGAGAGATTTGGAAGAGGCTCTAGGATAGAGTGAGTGGGGCAGGAAGGGCATTATTGGAAATGTCCCCAGAGAATAGGGTTGAAACAAAGGAAAGTGAAGGCTGGGTGGAGCTCAGGGCAGCATGAGGAAGCCTAGCTTTCAGGAAACAGCCTTGCCTGGCTGGAGGACCTCCTTTGCCTGCAGAGGAGGCAGCATCTTATACAATGAGCGTTCCAGCAAGTCAAGGCAAGTCCCAAGATCTTCCCTGGAGTGAGGAAAACACTTGAGCCTTTTGGCTGACGCCAGGTTGTTTGACAGTTTTATGTAGGCTTATTACAGCCAGCATTTGGGGGACCGTTTCATCCATGACCTCCCAAAAGCTATCCCTTCAAATTAGCATTTGGATCTCTGCCCAGCCTTGCCAACCAGTCAGGGAGGCAAGCCTGAAATATATTTTCCTAAAGAGCTTTTCCCCTGTTCTTTTCCCCACAAATTAGCTTGTGAAAGGGAGGGGAAAGGACCATTAATTCCGTTCTTTTCCTCTGCACTAATTTAATCCTAGTACCAGATAATGTCATGTCTGAAAAGATAATGCTTGAAGATTAACTAAAAAAGGAAGTGGCAGGTGGTAACGCCCTCGTGCCTGCATGGAATTGAGGCTAAAAGAAGAACTAATTTTTGTGTGTGAAGGAAGAAATGAATATTGAATTCTGCAGCCTTTTTCTTCTCAACAGAGAGGATGTAATTATAATATGCCCTGAACATTCCCCGATATTTAGTATTCTATAACTTCATACCGGAACAAATTACATGAAGAAAAATTATTTTGTTGTTCTGTCAGTAAAGCCAGGCAAATACTTTATGACCTTATCTTTCCTTTGGACTTATGTCAACAGCCAAGCTGTCTTGTTAGTTGGTTATACAGAAGAATATATTTGAGATATCTGCAGAATGCGCTTTTTGCCCAGTGTCAAAAGCTCATGTTTTCAAAAACTATTAATGAGGTTAAAATGACACAGCTAAAACCAGCACGTGTGGGAGCATTTTATTTTATAGCTATTATTCCTTGATTTTACAAAGCTTTTTGCTGCTACAGTGTTTATAAAAAATAAGGCTTTTGTAAATGGGTATATAGAACACTGAAGTTATATACAGAGGGTGCCAATAATGTATACACATTTTAAGAAAGGGAAAACTGTATTAAAATTGTAATACTCAATATATACCAATAACAAAAGATGCATACAAGTCACGTTTGACATCTGCAGTTACAAGAGGTGCTCAAAGAAGTTACCATCAGTGTCCAGATACTTCTGATTATGGCGAACACTGTTTGGTAGACTTCCGTGGCGAGCGTGTAAACTGTTCCAACACCACAGCAGAAGCAGCAGGACGTGTTGCTGTGCGAGGCCTCCCGGATCTTCCCTTGTGCACCTCACACACAGCACCGTGTGTCTCAGACTTACCACGAATGCGTGCAATTGTTAGGTGTGTTGGAGGTTCTGTTGCATATTCATGTCTCCATTGTCATTGTACTTCACAATGTTTTCGAATTTCAAATATGACTTCAAAATGGTCTTGTGCTCATTGAACAACAACCATGCTTCTGCCATTTTCTTTGACTGTCCTACCTGGTATATGGTGACGCTAGCATTCATTTGATTAATGACATCTTTTGAGCGAACGTCATACTACACATTGCTACCATAATTCAGTTCAACTTCGAAAAGTAATTCATAGATAACGTCTCTTAAAATGTGTATACATTTTTTGGCACTCCGGGTGTATATCAGTATGTGCTAACCCCCTTGGTCTCTAGTCTCCCTTTGGTGAGAGAGTTGTCATGTTTTAGGGATTGGAGTAGGAGGTGAAAATGGAAGGGTTTTATGTGACTTTTCCCTAGTGAAAGGTGGGAGTAATTCCTTCCCTCTGTGCATTTTGGGTTACCATCTGATGCTTCTTCTGCAGCTTTGACATCAAGCTATGCAGTCTTCCTGCGGAATGTTCTTTGTTATTCCCATAATTCTTCAGTTTATTTTGAAGAGGGAATCCCCTGCTTAATTTTATTTCTCTTGAGTTAAATAATAGATTCACATCATCACAGAGTTTGAAGGTACTGAAGAGATTAACTAATACAACCCTCTCATTTTACAGATGAAAAAATTTTGATGATTGACAGATTACTATAATTGATTTTTGTGGCCTCTCTCTCTGAAAGGTGGTGTGTTTGCAAATGTTTAAGAAATGACAGTGTTTTATTAATAGTAAAAAACCCAATCTCTTGTTTTAATGTAATGAAATGCCTAGAAACAATCTTAGAAACAATCTCCTAATTTTTAATAGAATAAAGAAGTTCACGTCAAGTTGTTTTATATGTAGTCTTCAAATTTTACTTTACTTAATGTAGTATATAAATGATTCATTAGATATTTTAAACAGTAATTTGCTCTCTGATGACAAAAATAAAAATATGTTTATTGGTGAAATTTTTGAAAATAGAAAAGTATACAAAAGCAGAGAAAAAAATCCACTAGTCATTCCAAAAATCTAAAAACCGCTATTATTGTTCTTTCAGTTTTCTGGGGTGGGTGTGGCAGTGGACATGGAGAGATAGATAGATAGAGGTATATGTTTTTACATAATTGTAATTATACCATGTGTACAATTTATATCTTGCCTTTTTTATATAGCATTATGGTGTAAATAGTTCCCTAGCAGCACACTTTTGGAGAGAGAACATGATTTCCTATTATTAGGCATTTAGGTAGCTTCCAGTTTTCACTAAAATATTTCCAATTTTGCCATAAAGAACAATGAGATGGAAATCCTGGTATTTAAACTGTTTTGTGTATAATTGATTATTTTCTTCAGATAACTTCTTAAAAGAGAAATTAGTAGATCAAAGCATCTAAAGATTTTGAGCATTGAAGATGTGATATCTGTGGTCATTAGTAAATCAATTTTAAATTGTCTGTGTCTGATGATAAACCCAGTGGAAATATCATGAATAGTACAGTCCCTGCCTTGCTGAGTTATTCCAGGTGCCTTAGTGAGGAAGACTCTGTGTAGGAGAATCTCACTGCGCGCTGAAGCTTCACTAACACTTAGCTACTATGAATTTTAAACTCTTCCCGTACCTTTCATTAAATATTACCCAATTTTTATTTTAATTAATATTTCTTTGCAATTAAGGAAATTGAATATTCTATAAGCTTATTGCCATTTTTTCCATTGAGACTTTTTTTCTTATTGCTTGTGGGTGCTTTTATATACTATAGGTTAGTTCTAATTAATATAATTTGCAATTTTTCAATCAATTTGTCATTTGCCTTTTTATTTTGTTTGTGATGTATTTTTGACAGACTTAAAATTTTAAACTCATCAGAGTCTATTGATTTTCCTCTTATAATTTCTTCCTTTGCTTTTATGCTTAGGCTTTTTCAAAGCAGAAAGGTCAATTGCCCCTATCTTTTATTAGCCAGTAGTTTATTAGCAAGTTATGGTCTTGCCCACTTACATGCTGTACTAAATTTGAAATTTTGTATTTAGTTATGGCAGAAGTAAAAATTGATGGGAGAGGACTTGGCCTTGGTATGCTGTCCATTCCTACAATCACAGTTGGCACATAGGTGTGAAAAGAGGGAGGAAGGCCATGGACTTCAGGCAGTGGAAACTGATTAGAGAGTCTAGCACTTTCTACTTGCCAGCTCCACCCCCCTCCACCCCCCCCCCCCCCCGCCATTTTACCCCTTAACAAGCTGGCTCTTTAACAAGCTACCTCATTTAATCCTTATAATAACCCAGTGAAGGGGACGTTTGTGATACCATTTCAGTTTTTTTAGGAAGCTGGATTTAGAAAGATTAAGTCACTCACCCATTGTTCCCAAAGCAGGGAGGGCTGGGCTGGGATTCTGGGATTTGAGAACATGCAAACATCCCAGGAAATCTTCTGTTTTTTCGACTCGGTGGGTACTTGCTTGTGCTCCCAGTAAGTCAACCTAGAGGAAAGGAATCTTCATGAGAGTAAGGTGAGGACTTGGTTTCCAAATAATTAAATGACTGTGACTACCTATTATTATCATTGTTACAATAATAGTCCGCATCGTTATTAATTCCAAAATGTCAGACTTGACATACTTGCAACCTGGCAGCAATTTGTAGACTAAAGGGATACTGACTTGTTTAGGAAAGACAGAGTTCTTTTGTGTTTGAGAGAGATGAATGATTAGTCTGGATGCTGTTTTGTGGAGAAGCAAGAGGACTTTATGTTCTATTCTTCTCAGTGACACAATTATAATCCCTAGACTATATTAGGTGATTGTTTACCTGGTATGTCTGACGTTTTTAATAGAAGTCTATAATGATTTGTGCTGAATCAGATATTATCATATACTCTACTTAATAGAGGCAAAGGAAAGCAGGTTCCAATATTTAAGAAAATGTGATAGGAGGAAACCTTATTCATTAAGCTAATTTTTCCCCTACATTTTGTAACAGGCCACCGTTATTCCATTCTGTCATTGAGAATGTAACATATTTTGACAGCGACTTCCCTAAGCAATCAACATATTGTAGCTTTTTTCATTCAGGATTAACCCTCGCTTAACTCTACATCACATCTGAGAGTGGCTCATTTAGAGAGTTTTGGTACTCAGTAAATCATCGGCTAACTCCAAACGTGGGTCTGTTGGATCACTGATGCACTACTGACTTTGGGAAAGTTGTACCCCAGCCTAAAGTGGACTAGGAATATTCTCTGTGCTTAGATGGGCATTCTCACTGGGAATGAGCTGACTGCTGTTTGTGGGAGGACTGGGTGGAGCAGATGCCTCCTGCTGGTTAGGACCCCGACCCGACATCATTGGAAAGGGGGTGTGTGGAGGGAGGGAGGGATAGAGGGAGAAAGAATATGGATGAACATAGGAACTAAACAGAGTAGAAAGTACAGGCAAAAAAAAAAAAAAAAGAAGAAGAAAGAAGAAGAAAAGAAAGAAACAGAATCAGAGTGAGAGCTATTGAAAACAATATCACCATTATAGAGAATGCAGTACATGTATGTGTATGTGTTTTACTTTGAGCTTTATAGAATTTTTTAAATGATGAGACGGGGATAATTTTTATTTTCTTTTTGTACTTTTCTGAAATTTTCAAATATAAATCTTAGGGATAATGAAAAGAAAATAAAAGCCAGTTTTTAAATTGGTTTAAGACTTGGAACATTGCAAACCTTGGTCTCAATGTTGCAAACCTACAGACTTCTTCCACTTTTCCTGAGCTCCATCCTTCGTTTAAGAGGTGGGTTTCTTGTTGGCCAAGTGAAAGCCTGTATTCTAGCTATAACCTTCTTTTTCTTTTTTTTTTTTTTTCTCCTAACACCCAGCACGGGACAGAGTGGTCCTCCTCCCCATGTAGTGTGTGCTCCTGCACTCATGGTGAAGTCCGATGCACCCCCAAACCATGCCCACCGCTGTTGTGTGAACACCAGGAGCTGGAATTCATCCCTGAAGGAAGCTGCTGCCCCATCTGTGTGGGCCCTGGAAGTGAGTATGAGATTGTATGTTTGCGTTTGAGATTCACCTGGTGACATCCCAACTCTTCTATTTCCTGTTCTGTGTGGTTCAAAGATCCCTAACCCAATTCCTTATTGGAATAAGATTTAGCCTTGCACTTGGCAGAAAGCGATGCTGCAGACAGTGAGGTTGGAACAAATCTTTAAGCTCCATTCCAAACTTGGGATTCTGTGAGTCTCTGATTGATCTATTTTGCCTTGGCCAGATGCATCCCCCTGCATTCATAGCTTCTGAGAAGGAAAGGGAGGAGGGACAAGATCCTTTGATATGATTCCATAAGGCCGAAGCAGTTTCTCCTGCCTCTTGGCGGAGAGAAAAACGAACAAATCACTTCTCCATGTAGAATTGCTGGCACTAATTCTGCTGGCTGGTGTTTGGGATGACATAGCATCTTTCTCCAGGACACACAGAGCAGGAAGCAGGTATTTCATCTGTCTTTATTGCATCTTCGAGGTGGAGATTATGCCTGCCTGCAAACCCAGGTATGGTTCAGCAAGCCAGAGGCACACCTCCAGGCCCTTTCCTTGGAGTTCACATCTGGTCCAAGTACCCCTTTTATTACATTTTACAGATCTATGTCCCCTTCCATTTTTATAACTAAGTATAAAATACTTCACAATGCATTATGTTCTCTCCTGGCATATAATAGCTAAAATTATTCTTCTATTTAATGGCACCTAAAAGCTACAGTCTATTCTTGCCTTTTCCCTTTAAAAAGAGACCCCTGGTTTCTTTGAGATCCCCAGTTATTCCATTTCTGTCAATCCTTTATCCTGGATACCATTCCAGAGATTTAAATTGCTGAGGACATGATGAAAGTAGAATGCTTGCCTCATGCATTTCAGATGTCACCTACCAGAAAAAGACTGGCAGCTGCTTTGGGCCTAATAACCCTGCAAGTGAAAATAGTTGAACAACAGAGTTTAGAGGTTGGATGGGGAGTGAGCTGTCTGAGTTGGTGGGATCCTTTCTTACTTGTTAGGAGGCTCTCTTGCTGGCCCTCACTGAGAAAAACACATTGGAAGCATTTTTCCTGGACAGACTGGAGAGTCAGCCAGGACCAACTCCATAACTCAGTGGGTGCAAACTGAAAGTGCAGGGCCCCTTGTACAAAAAACAGGGTTGAGGGGGAATGTATTTTCTTTTCTTCTGGGGTCCTTCTCAGCCTGTGATGTTTTTAATTTGCTATTTAAGGTCACACTCCCTCAGGTATGGGGATACTTGCTGGGTGGGTGGAGAGCCCCATAGGCTCCCCAGGCCCCACCCTGCTACTTTGTACTCAGGGCACATGCACTCTGCTGGCACAGCACCCAGGTCCTCACCATGGATGGAGGGTGTGGGTTTGGGAGCCGGAGGCTGAAAACCCATCCCAGGAAAACAAGGAGGCAGCAGGAGGTGGCCCTAAACCCCCAATACATGCTTCATTGTCTCACTGGACTTCCTTTACAAAACTCAGAGCGTTATTAAGAACTCCATCCAGTAACTGCAAAGCTTTAACCCCCAAGTATGGGGCCCCCTACTTTTCACTTGACCCTTGACTATGGGGCCCTGTGTGACTGCACTGGCCCATCCATGCAGACAGCCCTGAGATCAGCAAGTACAACACCCCCCAACCGCCCCCCAGTAATCCTTATTTCTCTGACCTTCCAGAACCATGTTCCTACGGAGGCCGTGTGTTTCAGGATGGGGACGACTGGCCATTGAGTCGATGTGCCAAATGCGTGTGTAGAAATGGGGCCACCCAGTGCTTTGCAGCTCAGTGTCAGCCTCTGTTTTGTAACCAGGTAAGGAAGACAGCCTCAGAATGGATCCTTCACAGATCCTTCACTTCACTGTATAGGACTTGGAGTCCCTTGTGAGATAATATCAAGCAGGCCTGGAAGTCTAGGAACAGGAAGCAAAGGCTGTTTTTTCTTACACTTTTGGAGACCACCGCTGACACATTTCTTTTACCCTGAGAAGCCATAGACAGGTCTAATTACCAGCCATTTAGGCTAATCGTTGCATTATGAGACTGAGTCTTGAGGGTACACACAAAGAAGCCACCCTCTCCAGATGCAGATGTCCCCAAAATGTCAAACTCAACATCTGGAAACATCAGTAATATTGATCAGGTTTGTTACTGTTTGTCAATACAGAAATATATGCTGCTTTTTGAAGATTATTCAGACACAGTATTTAATTTTTATAAGATAATGATTCAATTTTCAAAGGTTTTTCTCTGGGTCGGTTTAAAATAATGGGATCTTGTTCATTTAAAGCTGATCTGATTTTCAAAACAGTCGGCTCCACACAAATTTAGAGAAGAAAATCAATTGCAAATAAATGTGGTATAGATGATGGTTTATAGTTTTTTACTCTTCCAGAGGTTCCTATGGAGGTTTCTTGACAGATAACCATGAAAGGATTTTGCCTCCAGTTGAAAAATAGCTCATTTTTGATCTAAGGAAAAGCTGGAAGTCAACATTCAGTTGATACTGAGCAGTATTTTGTGTCAAATAAAACAAAATCAATAACATGGCATATTGAGACAATTGGGCAATATTTTTATAGGCAGACAAAAGGCAATTAGACAAGAAATGCTAAATGCCAAATAAAGGGAAAATGTATCGAGTTGAAAGGCTAGATTGTATTGGATTCTAACCTACCCGCAGTACACCAACTACCGCACTCATGTCGCATCTCCCAATTCATCACAAAGTCTTGTCCTAGAGTTAAGGTTACAAATGAGCTTCTTGGTGGAATTGCACGATATCTGACATTTGGAGGACACTGTAGTGTTGGGGTATTTTCACTTAGGCATTCCAGGCTTCAGTCCCCTCATATATGAATGGGAATGAAGCAGTTTATCACTATTACAATAAAGGAGGTGGGAGGAGGGATTGAGGGAACACCCCATTGTGACCCTTCTGCTTTAAATCTTTGAATACTTAATCATGGACTGTATGTTAGGGGGTTAGATATTGGAATAATTGAAAGTTCTAATTCCAGTTTTTAAAAACATTAAATATAAATTCTGGCTTCAAACACTTATAGTCTGCATTGTTTAATTTGAAAAGATATAATTTGGTACCGTACTTTAGAGCTTAAATGATATGGAAGCATTCTGAAGTCTTGGGTATAGATTGATTTTAACCACTCTTGCATCAGTAAGTCTATATTTTTGCCACAACATATTTTTTCTAAAAACCAACTATCAGATTATTTAGAACCATTTTTTAGATTCAATATCAGTATTAAGTATTGCATGTTCTGAAGATGTACAGAGATGCATCATCAGATGCATCATCAAGAGTAGAATTGGTGCTTTTGATGGAAACATTATCACCACCAACAACTACTATCACCACATTTTGGGTATTTATTATGCACCAATCATTAACTTTAAGAGCTTTCTACTTCTCATAACCATAACAGCCCTATGAGGTAAGACTTACTATCATGCTATTTTATAGTAAATAAAACTGAGGTATAGAGGGGTTAAGTAACTTGCTCAAGGTACTACCGTTAAGAAGTGTCAGTGATTCTAACCTAGGCAGTTCTATATCACAACATCAACTGACCACACCTGACTCATGTTTTTAACCATTATGGTATATTCCCTCCCAAAATGATGAGTTTCATAGCATTTATGTATAATAATAATCACAATAACAATAGTTGCTAACATCATTGAGAACTATTGTATGTTATATGTACTAACTCATTAAATACTAAAAAAAACACAAGTTCATCAGAAGAAATATATTTCTAGATCTTGAGCTCTAGAAAAATTTGATTTGCAATATGCGTATTTTTATTATGAAAGGAATCTATACCCATTAAGGAAAGTTTAGAAAAGCAGAAAAGAAAATGATCATCCTTATTTCCATCACTCGAAAAGATCACATAGAATTTTTTTTGTAATTTGTTTCAATTTTTTTGTAGGCACATGTGGATATATTTGTTTGCATAGTTATCACATTTTAGGAACTGATGATAATCCCTGATGAAAGGAGAAACCCCTTATGTCCAAATAAGTTGTTCGCTTAATGAAGGATGTAAATATTGAAATTCCTTGCTCTCAACGTTTGCCCAGATGCCTTGTGAAAAGATCTCTCACCCATCCACTTTTTTGTAGGCTTGTTAATTGCCCTGTTCAATCTGATGAGAGTTGTTCTGATGGTATTACCACCACTTTTTTTTTTATTAGTTTCATGTGTACAAAACACTGTAATAGTTAGACATTTATCATTTATACCCCTCACAAAGTGATGACCCCCATTCCCCAATCTACTACCCCTCTGACATCGCATATAGCTGTTACATACCACCACTTTTTTTTTAGTACTGTAATTGTCCGATTACCAATATTGATTAATCTGAGGTTGTTGAACTTGACCTTCAGGTATATTTTTTTAAAAAGATAGATTCATATGCCTTGTGAGCCACTAAGTGTTTGATAATTATTTTCTTGTTGCCCATATTCATGAAAGATAATTTTGAGGGGTCTAAAATTGGGGGCAATTATAATCTCTTTCCATGTTAATCCTATAGTCTCCTTTCCATTGCATTCTGGAACTTAGTGCCATGGAGAACTCTGAGGTCTGTCTACTTTCTATTCCATTATATTCAGCTACTTTTACTCTGTTGGATTCTTGCAGGATGTTTCTTTATCTTTATAATTTGAACATTTTTCTGGCTATTGCTAGGTGAGGTGTCTTTTCACATATTTTTCCTAGAATATTGTGAAGCCCTTTGAATCTGTATTCCAGTTTTTGAAGTGTTTTCTTTGGTTGTGGCTTTGAGTAATCATATCCGTTCCAATTATTCTCATTTCTCCAGAAACAGCTATGATTCTTAGATGGCTCCCTCCATTCTCCCTCATTATCAATCATGTTCTCTCTCATCATTTTTCACTTTTTGTCTTTCCTCTTCATTTTGGAGAGATCCTCTTGAGTTTGTATTTACTGCCTGCAATATTGATTTTAATTTGAAAATTTCACATGAATTTTCTTTTAATTCTTCCTTATTTCTCCTATCATTAGCTCATCTATTTTTTTCTCCCAATGCTTATTCTTTCTTTACTGCTTCCTGCTTCTATTTAATAAAGACTGCATTTTCTTATATCTTCCTGAAGTAGTAAAATGGCTTTTAAATCTTTTCTTTTAGATCTTGTAGTATGTTGTATTCAGAAATCTGCTGTTTCTCTGAATTTTCAGAATGCTATTCCTTTCACTTGTTCTTTAGGGTTTTCCCCCAAGTTCCTTTCTTTCTCTTTGCTTATCCTTGATCAAAAGAAATCTATTCATAGCCACTGCTTGAAAGCTGCAAGGATAAGAGGCCTGCCCTTGGCTAATTCCCCTTGTTGGATCCTTAGCCAGATGCTAAGAAATGTGCATGTCCTCCTAGTCCCAGGGTCTGGAAGGTTTTCATGTAGTGTAGCGCTGTTTTGCTGAGATCAGATATTTTCCTATCCCCACTGCCCAACTTGCTTACTTTCCGAATACATGAAACAAAAATTATAATCCCAGGTTTACAGCACTACAAAGCACTCTTTCTATCTCTCTCAGTAACTGTGCTAAAAATTTACATTTAATATGTCTTCCTCACCTCACTCCTACTTTTTATCATTCCCTCTACCTCCCCCAACACACGTATTTCCCACTTGTTTTTCTTTTCTTTTTTTTTTCCATTTTAACATTATGAGCTCTGATTTGATTTAGAAAGAAAGATATTGAGGAAGGTGAAAAGTGAGGGCTAGCCCTCTGACTGCCTCAAACAACAGTGTCCACACACTAGAGGGATAAAAGACCATGTTGTGTTCAATATAGGAAGGCAGAAAGTTGGGAAGAAATGGTGGTTCTGATTTCTATTTAGGTTTACAAAGCAAAGGAAGGCCACAGAATGTCTTATTGTTGGTGGGATTTCCTCTTGGCAATGGCAGGAAGTTGGCTGTTATACTTTTTGGAGGTGAAAGTTTCATCTTTTTCTACATCTTCAGAGGTAACATTGTGGGAAGATATTTTGTCAAGAGCTGTTAGCCATACTACACTATAAACTTGATTAAGTATTTTTTTTTAAGGAATATGGAAAACCATAACTAAATATATCCTAAATAGTAGTTTGACCCAAAATTATAAGACATTAATCATATACATATATAGTATATTTTGTATTGGACTCCTGTGATTACTGAAGGTTGGCACACTTTTTCCAGATAGTGAATATTTTTAGCTTTGTGTGCCATACTGAACTCTGCCATTGAAGCACAAAACCAACCCTAGATAATACGTAAATGAATGGATATGGCTGTGTTCCAATAAAGCTTAACTTACAAAAACAGGTGGTGGGCCTGATTTGGCTCACTGTCCATAGTTTCCTGGCCCGTGTATTAGACAGTAAGTTTGAAAGAGCAAATCTATGTAGACCAGAATGATAGGATTCAGGTGTATGATAGCAAAAAAAGTGAGCGTTAAAAAAGTCATTCTCATTTCTCTGACCCACCTTACTACTCACCTTCTTATTTGTATCTCTAATCCTGTTTATAAAGCACCAGCTGAGATGGAATCTCCATTCTGAATCATGTAGTTCTGTCATATCCTGGGATATTTTCTCTCCAAATGCTTTTCCTTTCTGCCCTTGTTGGTCTATACTTGTGGAGAAAGCTTCTGTTTCTGTCAACAAATTATATAATTAGGTATTGCCAATAAGAATTTGAAAGCTTGTAGTTTCCTTGTACCGATTTCTATATCAGTAATTCCTCTCTCCCCGACACTCTCTAGTTGACTCTGCTACTATACTAGGGTTTAATCCAGGTTAGTTAAGATAGATTGATATTAACTATTTCTGTTCAAGATTTATGAGCATGACATTTGTTTCCTGTTTACTTAACATTGTATAAGTTCATTTGTTTAGTTTAATAAAGTTACAAAAGTGTGACACCAGATATACTTTTATGTAACTTCCTCGCTGAAATTTCATTAAAGAGTTCTGGGGTCAGTAAATACTCAATGATTTCAATACATGTCCAATTTTCACATACTCTATTAAACATCTGTGGTCATAATATTTTGCATATAGAATCATAATGCATTAAAATAACCTAAAACTGAGAAAAGAGTTGTCAATTGAATTACAGCGTTTCAGGTGTTTGAAATAAATCCCTACTAGATAGTAATACATTAATCTAACTGATTATATAATATAACTGGGTTAAAAAACTACTAAAGTATGACTGGAACTTTCCATGAAAAATTAAGGTTATTTGACCCTCCTCCTCCCCTAGTATGTTGGCCTTTTTTCCTGCAGAATGAATACCAAAGCAACCATGATAATAAAACCTCATTTTGTACTTCTCGTAAGAGAAGGAAGAGACCTGTTACAGAGGTATTCTCTATATAAGCTCTGTGACTTCTTAGTCATTGAGACTTGGTTTATTCTAACCCTCCATTCCCTGCCTTTAATATGTCTACCTTCTCGCCCTTCAAGAGGGTTATAGTGATAAGTCAAAGTGAGAAGCTGACTCTTTGGCATTAATGTGGAGACTTTGCCGTGAAAATGCTTCTTAGGGCAGCAGAGACGAATGGTTCAATATTCTGGGGTGGGGTAAGGGTTTTAGAGGTGAATAAGCACTGGCTTATTCCCAGATATCTAGAGGTATTGTTTTTTTCATGTTAAGAACCTCCCTAACGCGTATATATATATATATATATATATACACACACACACACACACACACACACATATATAAATAAATGTATGGATTCATATAAAGATGCAAAAGAATAGTGAAGTTACTTATTAAGGGTGGGATATCTTCACTTTGAATTTAGAGCTAAGTTGGCAGGAGTATAAATAAATGTTCTTAGGTGTTGGTAAGGTTGGTGCTCTGAGTTCCTGCTGCCAACCATTTACCGTTACCAAGTGTGTGGCCTTGGGCAAGTCATACTCCCTCTAGTCTTTACTTTGCTTGTTTGTAAAGCAGTGATGAGAGCATCTACTGCAGAGGAGCGTAGAAAGCACTTACAACAGTGCCTGGCAAACACTGAGTACTATTACTATTGTTATTGTTATTTGTGCGTTTGTTCTTAGAAGAGGATGGGACTTGATGAATGTGCAGGTTTCTTAATGGTGACACTGATCTTGGAAGTCCTAATTCTTATCAAAGCACCAGGTGACTAATAGATACTGTTTACGGATGCTTTAGGCACATGATTGAGTTGGCTATAAATGAAATTTTCCTACTTTTGTGAATTTTATTGCTATCTTCTTTTAATGGATTGTTCCTTTTTGGGTGTTCAGGATGAAACTTTAGTCCGAGTCCCTGGAAAGTGTTGCCCACAGTGCTCTTCCCGATTGTGCTCCGCAGCCAGCCACGTGTATGAGGTAACCTTCGATGTACTCCATGTTAGACATACATTCTCGCACATCTGCTCTCCACTCTTCGACTACTGTACCTCCTGCCCTCATGTCTGACTCTTTGCAAGGATTAGTAACTCAGTGCATAAACAGCTTTTCTTTCATTCTCTAAAATGAAATCCTTTATGAAAAAATTAAACCATAGGGGATTAGAAATATAAAGGAATGTGCTGGCCAGCAGCACCTGGCTGTCGAACCTTGGTGAATTGACTGTGCATACATCTTGAAAGGGAAAAAAAGACAATCATTGGCTACACTTAGATTGGAGGCTCTGGGGATGTCTATCTGTTTTGGTTGGATTTTATGCACTGATATCCAGAGACAACGTCCCGTTGTCTTACACTCGGGGAGGCAAGGGGGTGGTAGGCGAGAAAGGGAAGGGAGGCGAGAGGCTGGTGGTGGTAGATTCCATAAACTCCAAAGTACGAGTGGGGCAGTCCAGATAACTGCCTAATAGATAGTAGGGACCAAATAGAAACCAGTTCAACAAAGAGAATGAATCAGTGAATATTCTGTCTCAGGAGTGTACAGCTGAGCCAAGAGAAGGTCACGTTATCCAAAAGCAAAGGACATATTAAAAATAAACGCAACTATTTCTCGTTTGCCAGCCACTCTAAAAAAGACGAAATAGAAATTGGGATTATGATTCTCAGTAGAGAATCTGGAACCGAGTATTAGGGGATGAGTGTCACAAATTCTAAATGGATACATGAAATCTGAATAAAAATAACTAATTGGAAAAGTATTTTTCCATATACTAGATCGGTGCTGTCTGATACAATCGCTACATATGTACTAGATTAATTTCTCATGAATGAGATAGCCTGTGTCTGTTATGATGTTTTTGGCTGCAAATAACAGAAATACATAGCTAAAACGACAACATTTATTATCTCATCTAACAGGAAGTCCAAAGATAGGGCAGTTGCAGGGTTGATCAATTCAGTTCTAAGTGATGTTATCAAAGATCTAAGCTCTTTTGATCTTTGCACCCTGCCATCCTCAACATGTGGCACTTACGTCTGCCCTATCTCCTCCTGTCCCCAAGATGGCTTTCTCAGCTCCACGCAGCTCATCCTCACACAATGCTTACTACAGGTTGGTGGAAGAAATGGGTAGGCTTTTCTTTTATGGAGAGAAGAGTCTTTTTCTCGACCTCCACTGCTCTAGCAAACTTCCCTGAGGTCCCCTCGGTTAGAATTGGGACAATATTGTGCCCTAGCTACAAGGGAAGCTGGGAAAATGAGTATGAGGCAGGAGAGCTGGGTCTCCTGACAAGGAAGAAAAGCTGAAGAATGACCATTGATTATCCAACAAACAGTAACTTCCTTTTCATCTCCATGTTTCAGGGCTTCTAAATGCCTAGCATAGGGCAGGCCCTCGACACATCTGTGGGATGAATAGAATTGAGTGAAAATTAATCCAAAGTCTCCTTTAGACATTTATTTACTTTGTTCTTAGAGGCTGTTGCTACCTAAATGATATCATTTCTCAGGAGTACATTCAATGTGGCTCAATTAAAAATTGTAATAAAAATTCATGTGTCTTATGTACCTGTGTTTTTATTTGATATATGTGATATTTGATTTTCCACTTTTGTTTCCCCTTCTTTACTCAGCATGGTGAACAGTGGAATGAAAATGCCTGTACCACATGTATGTGTGACCGGGGTGAGGTCCGGTGCCACACACAGGCCTGCCCTCCATTAAGATGTGAAAAGGTATTAGGGAGTATTTTAAAGTTTTATTCTGTGTCATTTAAGAAATATATTTCTTAGTCCAGTGTGTTCTTCGAGGGAATCAAAGTTTTACAATGTCTAGAATATTCGATAAAGATGTGAGAGATCTGCTTTCCAGGAAAGAGGGCTGAGGTTGAGGGGAACTTGCCTCAGCTGGGTT
The DNA here is from genome assembly GCF_004115265.2 of Rhinolophus ferrumequinum. Lineage (NCBI taxonomy): Eukaryota > Metazoa > Chordata > Mammalia > Chiroptera > Rhinolophidae > Rhinolophus > Rhinolophus ferrumequinum. Next base: position 34,027,946 of record NC_046288.1, read on the forward strand.
AGGTCGGGGAAAGAAGACGCGTTCTTGTGTTGTTGTTTGGTGTCCTCCTGCAGCACTGGTTCGAACGTTTTCACGCTCTCCTGAGCACTACCCTCCACCCACTATTCTCTCTGTTTCCTCAGGGTCAGAGAAGGGCTCGGCGTCATGACAAATGCTGTGAGGAATGTGTGTCTCTTGCCGGAAGCTGCTCATCCAATGGGATTGTACGGTACCAGGATGAAATGTGGAAAGGTTTGGCCTGTGAGTTCTGCATGTGTGACCATGGCCAAGTGACCTGCCAGACTGCAGAGTGTGCCAAAGTGGAGTGTGCCCAGGTAAGAAGCCAAGGCATTTCCACTTGCACTGGAATAGCTCTCTCCAAAGGGATAGGTGGTCCCTCACCTGTTCCTTCTTGGCAGCAAAGAGGACCACCAGGTTGACTGCTCACTTTTCAAGGAACCTCCTAGCACAGAGATTCTGTGGTGTAAAGTAGATATCACTATTTGTTCAGACTGGCTTGGAACAGCCACCGGGAGCTTTTAGCTCTCAGTGCATCTGGTCAGATTGAAAGCCCTGAGCCAGAGACGTGGAAGGGAAGGACATGATATGGGACATTAGTCTATCAGTCGGCGCAGCTGGACCTCGTGGCTGGTGGCCTGCCCAGCTGGCTACAGTTGTGAATCAGAGGTCTGCAGGTGCTTCAGTGGCCCAGCTTCTGTTGCAGACCCCACTGACAGCATTTAAGCAGAAAAGAGAGCCAGCACCTAGGGGCTGCTCCTGTGGATCAAGAAAGACAATAAAATGTTTTTGTTTTTATTTTGTTTTTTGTTTTGAAGAGAGAGAGCGGGGGGACCTCACAAATAATTAACTCTGTTGGCCCCTGTTTACTTCTGCTGCCTGCAGAATTTCTAGAAGCGGCTAACAAAGTAGCCTCTGTTTGGACTATAGTATTTTGTAGGGAAATTGCTTACTTTTTTTTTCCTTTTTGAACTCAGTTTTGACCCACTGCTAAACAAATTGCTTTTAAAGTTGTCTCCTTCTCTCCTGCTGCACCCATCCGCCCCACCAATTTCCCTCAGGGTTGTGAACTTGAGTAGACGAGGGAAATTTGGAAGATCTGAGGTTCTGGATGTCTGTGAAGGCATTTTTCTTTTTAGTTCTTCTCCCCCACATCTCAACTCCTCTTAACACTGAGCCTAAGGAGGAACAACCTTTCAAACAAGGCTGTCAATGACAGCCTATTTTTCATTTTGCCTCCTACATCTAAGTCCTGGCAGAGCTGAGACATATTTAAGTATAAAGGGTCTTGCTTCTTGCAGATTTATTTCCCCCCACACGCCTTTTCATTTTTTTCTTTCTTTATGTCAGGGGAGTGAGAATGGTTGGATGAAGATGAGAAAAACCCTAATCAGGGCCCTTTTCTTTCTCCTTCTCTCTTCGGCTGAGGCTGGGCTTCCTGGCCTCGGCAGTCTGCCCAGAGGATGCTGGGTTATTTTCCAAGGTTTTAAATTCTCTAAGATCCTTGGGTTTTGTGGAAAATGCGGGAAGAGATGATCCTAGTAGCATGGGTACTTTAGCCCCCTATTTTGTCAGGTTCGATCCAAGAGTCTCACAGAAAATAATTTGACCCGCGATCCTCAATGTCAGTGTCTTTCCTAGTTCCTGCCTTGTCCTCCAGGACCTCTACCGGTGGCAGCATGAGCCAGGTCTTCTTCTCTGTTCTTAGGGGAAATAGGGAGCAACTACTGAAGTAAGTGGACAGGGCCTCTGTACTCCTCAAGTCACCCCATAGCTCTCCCATCTCATCCCTTTCGAGTTCTGTCTGCCACCCCCACCCCATCTTCTCCTTTATGAATTGAGGAGTCCTAATGCCGTTAGCCTGTTTCTTCAGATCTTAAATCAACTAAATTGCTTTATTGCAGATGATCTCCATGTTCACAAATTTTGTTTAAGGCACTGGCTTCTAAACGAGAAGTGAAATTTTAACCAAAATTGAATCTGACAAAAATATCCCTTAACCTTCTTTCTATGCCATACTTCTGTAAATAATGACCTTGGAAAAGCATGGTGTACTTCCTAACTTCCTAACTTCTGCTTAGCTTGGAGATTCAAGAAGAATAAGATCCGCATTCTGATCTCAAGAGTTCCCAAGCTTGGGGGGAAGTCAGATACATAAACAGAAATTATAATATGTGGTGGCACCAACAATGACAGGAGTATGAATTAAATGCATTAGAAACACCTGGAGAAAATGACTCCATCTGCCAAGGGGAGCGCTGAAAATATGCTACTTAGTATTTCCTTCAATTCTACCCCACTTTTTGCCTTTTCTAAAATTAGATTTCTAACCTTGGATACCAAGGGTGGATTAGGTCTAAATGTGTGCATATCCACAAAGATGCAAAAAAGTAACCTAGAAGAAGAGGCAAAATAGTGTGGTTTCACCATTGTAATAATTATTACGCTGGTTATCAACAACAATATTCTGAATAGCATTGAAGTCAGCACACAATTTTTCTTTAAAAAGGAGAAAATGGTAGGACTCTTGTCTTTGATATATCAAAACAAACCAGGCATTGAAACATAAAGAAATCAACAGTAGAGGAGCACAATATGATGATTTTCATTTTTCTATAGTTTCAGTTATCTTTGAAGATGAATTCCGATGAAGAAGTCAAATTACCTATTTTAAAAAGGACCTAACAATCATATAGAGGCATAAAATGGTGGGGGAATTGAAACTGGTAGCGAAATGCATGGACACTGGTGGGCATGTCATAAATGTGGGTGCCTTTGACTCCTCCAGTGGAGGAAAATCCCCTCAGAAGAGTGTTCCTTTGCCGGTGGGCAAGTGTGTGCATCATAGAGTCTTTCGTCTGCTGGGTGGATGTAGCTGTGATTCAGTGGGGAGGGGTTAGCAGATTCCATCTGGCCTATGCTGCAGAATCCCCTTAAACAGAAAAGAATTAGGTTTGTTTCACAAAGCAATTTTTCTCAAAGCAAAAATCAAACGCTAATTGGAGCAAGCTCCACCCCGCAACGAACTCATGCAGTTTGGGGCACCCAACCTTCTTCTATAAACAGCAAATCTATTTAGAACTTCCTACCTCACTAAAACTGAACTCTTGCTTCCCGGGAGCAGAGCTGGCTGTGATTTACAGTAGCGTTTGAAGACTCAGAACAGCCACCTTCTTAGCTTTATTGGGGTGATGCAGGCTCCATTTCCATTTTTGTCTGTATGTGTTGTAGCAGGCACTCAAGAATCTCTCATGCGTTTTGTCTTTAATAGAAGTACACATATGGTACTCTGTCTCATTTCAAAACATTGTTTTAAGCGACCTAGATTACATGCCTATAAATGCTTTTATATGCTTTGAAAGCGAATTTCACTCTTTCTGGGTTATCCCTTCACTACCAGCTGATTTGTCACGTTTCTGCAAAACAATTTATATGTAAATATGTCTGCTCTCTATAGCACCCAGCGCTCTCGGTTGGCCTCTGATTGGCATTAGATTTTGATGGACAGCAATTTATATAACTCTCATCTTTTTGAAATAACTTTATAGACACTATAAAAAGTTACATAAAAAGTTATTCGTGTATTTTCGTGTTTCTTTTAAAAGTTTATATTTTCTTTCACTATAATAATACATTTTCATTTTGAAAAATTGAAGACTGAAGAAAAGAGACTTTAAAATCCATTCAAAATGCTACAATTCAAAGGCAACCAGTGCTTTTAATTTATATATATTTCTTTAGTACACAGTGTGTTTATACATAAAATATCATTGTGATTATTCTGTTTATGCAATTTTACATTACTCAATTTTTATCTAACATGCTTTCTGCACTTTAAATGTAATATAGATCCCAAATTAGTGTCTTCACATTTAAAGAAATAATCATCATTCTTTAGAAAGTAGATGTATCTTTAGAAAGTGGAAAGTGCTTTAAAGAATACTCTTTAGATGGTATTTTTAACACAGATTCCCTAGGAAATAGGACAGCTGTGGAATTATACTTTTAAAGTTACAGAATTTAGAATTATTTCATTTTTTCTAGTAAGCATTTATTATTTTGTAATAAAAATAAAAATTTTGAAATTATTGTTATTGGGGAGTTAAAATGCGAAGACTTTGGAAGTTAAACATCTACCTTCCTAGTGTGGCATTTGTTTCCTATCTCTTAAAATTTTAAGAATAGTGATCATGTAAGTTAGATAATAGCTTCAGAATACTGAATAGAAATTAGTTTTCTACTCTTTAACTTACACCTGACACTACATCAGTGCATAAAAGGATGTGTCTGATTTTGTAGTCAAGGACAAATGTTGGTTTGATTTGAGTGCTGTAAGCGAAACCAGACCACAAGTTCAAACCTTGTATATTGAAGAAAGCCTCATCCTTTTCTGAAACTAATAACTTTCCAGGACTGTGAAATTGATCTTGGCCATCCTTCTTATTCATGTGAGCTCCTGGTGGTAGATAGGAAATTATGGGGGGATCTGTGCCCAAGTAACACCAGAATTAGAAAGGAAAAGCACTTCGAGGGTGAATTGAATCAACTAGACTTTTCATAGGAAGACAGTGCAGAGGGAGATGAAATAAATCATGGGAAAGCAAAGGGGTGTGCTCAGGTTTTTTTATCCCAGTCAGGGAATCCAGCTGCTTCGAAATTTTGCACTGCTACCTGTATACGTTAATTTGATATGTGTCTCTGCAACCCTTACTTACACAGGGTGAACAATTAATTCACTTAGATGGAAAATGTTGTCCCGAATGCATTTCAAGGAATGGCTATTGTGTTTATGAAGAAAGTACAGAATTTGTGAGTATTGGCCTAATAACTAGAGACTGTTAAAATTAATAATTCAAAATTAATTTAATGAGAAGGTATTACATTCTCATTTCTTTCACCTATTCATTGTTCAACAAATGTGATTTTGGACCTACTGTGTGCCAGGCACTGGGGATACAGAAGCGGACACAAAAGGCGGAGTCCGTATTCTTATGGAGCTTACATTCTAGTGTGGGGACACAGAGGACAGAGTACTGCTTAGAGGATAAAGCTGCTCAAGGGGGCTAGAGAGTAACTGGGAGGAGGGAGGTGCTCTTTTACATAAGATGATCAGGGAAGTCCTCTCATGCAGAGAAGTTTGAGCAAAACCAGAAGGAAGTGAGGGAGCAAGCCACGTGTATACCTGGGGCAGAGGGACATACCGTGAAGAGGGATCAGCAAATGAAAAAAGCCTGAAGCAGAAATGTGTTTGGCGTGTTCAAGAAACAGCAAAAAGTGAATATGGCTGGAACCGAGTGACTGAGAGGGAAAGGAGTTGGAGATGAGGTCCCGTAGGTAGCCTGGATGTCATGGTAAGGATGTTGTGTTTTACTCTGACGCAGATGGGAGCTGCTGGGGAGTTCTGAGCAGACCAGTGCTGTGATTGGCTTACTTGTGAAAGGATCATTTTGGCTGTTACATGGGCAAGTGACAGAAGGGGTCGAGACTGGAAATAGGTGGTCCAGTTAGAAGGTTTTTACACTATTGTGTTTCCCCAAAAAGAAGACCTAGCTGGACCATCAACTCTAATGTGTCTTTTGGAGCAAAAATTAATATAAGACTCAGTATTATGATATGATATGATATATGATATGATATGATATGACATGATATGATACCCGGTCTTATGTTACAGTAAAGTAAGAGTGGGTCTTATATTAATTTTTGCTCCAAAAGACGCATTAGAGCTGATGGTGCAGCTAGGTCTTCTTTTCGGGGAAACATGGTAGTCCAGAGAAAAGGGTGATGGTGGCTTGGACTAGGGAGGGAGTGGTGAAAAGTGATCAGGCTTTAGATTTATTCTGCAAAGAGAATTGAAAGGATTTTGATGGATTGGATGTGTTGTGAAAATCTATTTTCCAAGGTTTCATTTCTCCCTATGTCTACTTTTTTATTATCTATTCAAAGGGAAAAAAATTATCTTCATCTCTTTAAATTTTCTCTGTTTATTTGCCCATATTTTCCACATGGAGTTTTGGAATGTTGATAAATTAATTCACTGTGTTGTTAAAAATATTCCAGTTGATCATAGATACAGCTGTTTCATTAACCAATCAGAATAGGATTATAAAAATTAGGATTAGGTACTTTGATTTGTGAACTGATTTGTGTAGTCCCTTTTCTTCGTGATTTGGGTAGATTGCATCTGTCAATCTGCCAGTGTTCTGTATGTGCAGGGGAGGCAGTGTTGTGTAGGGTAAATGTGCAGACTCTAGGTTGAAATCCCTACTTTGCCACATACTGTGACCTTGGGCAAGTTACTTAATCCTCAACTGCAAAGTAAGGATAAAAATGGTACTTACCTCCTGGGTTTATTGATGATATGTATAAAGTATTTAGAACAGTGCCTGGCCCACAAACAAAAAACTTTAAAATGACATTATTATTGTTGTTATGCTGTTGGCATTGTTTGCTTCATAGTGATATTTCATAGTTTAGTCATCCTTATTTTCTTAAGAATTTAAGAGATTAAAGTTTCCCTGTAAATGTTGACTTTATATTTTCTCAATCATAGTATTAATTTCCCTGCTTATTTTTGGAGGTAAATTGAGCCCTGGAATTAAAAAAAAGCAAGTTGTTTTAAATTTGCACAAATCCCCATAATGCTTTTTAGTACCACACAAATTTCAAGAATTTGCCCTTACAAGCTTAGATCTCTTAACTATGAAGTCCTTCACATTCAGGGGAATTGAAGCCCACTGTTCAAGCACAGAGTGAGAATAAGAATTCAATAATATTTCCTATGTTGTCTTCACTTTAAATTGGTATGCTTTTTTTGTTTTTCGCATAGATAGATTTTATTTCTATTCATAACTAATAAATGAAGGTGTATGTTATTTTTGGAGGTATGTTATTTTTGGAGGTATGTTATTTGGGGTAAAATGGATAGTTCCTAATGAGAACATAAATAGATCAGCTTAAAGGTGTTTTTAGTGGTATGATAAACACATTTCTCTTTGTTCCTAGATATCCTCAAATGTGAGTGAAGTTAAACGTGTTCCAGTAAGTATAGATTTTTAACTTGTACATAGGTATTTATAAAATTGTTTTTAAGCAATGGTCTGCATTAACTATCCTGGGGAAATGTGATGCCTGAGTGTTTGTAATAGTCATGTTTGATGGTCATGGTCTGGGATTAATCTTAATGATACATAAGACTTTAATTCATTGAACATTTTCTCTTTTCTTTAGCTTATTTCCCTCCCATAATTGATAGTTAATACTTATACTGCTACAAGCCCCTACATAGATTCTTTCACTTTCTTGTGATAATTTTCTCCTCCTGATTTTTTCTGGCCTAGAAAACTCAGTTTAGTCGTTAGGGCAATTTCATGTACTGCAAAGCATTGAAGACAGAGCTTTTTGGGTTTGAGGAGTGTTCACTCCTCAAGCAATATGGAGTGGTTCATTCTCTCTAGGTCGTGTGCAGGACAATGTATAGTTTCCTTTCAAGGGAAAATACAAGCATGTTTTTTCAACCAAGCAAGCTTATATTAGTTAGGTTGGTGCAAAAGTAATTGCGGTTTCTGCAATTATTTTTAACCTTTTATACTGCAATTACTTTTGCACCAACCTAGTAGTTTTGGAGGTTATAGATTAAGGGGGGCCAAGAATCCAATCTGCCTTGAAATGGAAGAAAAAAAAAATCTGCTTTCTCAAGATAATATTCTTTAATAATACTAGCATTGTTGCTAAGTATTATCACATTAATTGTTTGGAATGTTTAACATCCGTTGGCTGAATAAGCCTTTTATCAAATCTTTATTTTAAAATATTCTCTTTTATTCTCTTCTGTTTTACTTCTTCATCACCCCAAAACATTCTGGTAGGAGCCTTTGTCTCTTTCCCACACTCAGGGCCACTGGGATAGTGAGCAAAAACAAAAGAAGAAAAACTGCTCTTTATAATTCACTTTGGATCCCCTGTCAAAGTACTAATGTTTATTACCATACTTTGCTTGGTGAAAAGAATATTTTAGTGTGAGACGGCCCAGTAGCTCATCTACAGCGCACTAAAAATGCACCTGCAAAACTTTCATTTTAAGAATACAATGACTCTACTGTTACTCTTATTGTAGTAACCATAAGGAAATTCAGGGCTTTAACCAGCTTTCCACTGTTATTATAAAGATTGTATTTAATGTACCTGCCAATCACTGGGTACGTAGTAATCCCCTCTGGTTTTATTCGGTGTTGTTTTTTTTGGTTTTTTTTTTTGGTTTTTTTGTTTTTGGTAAGATAGGTTGAGAAACAAGTGTTCTGTTCTTCTTGCTCTTCTTGAGTATTCTGGTAGCCCCAGGAGGCTTTCACAATTTATCTCTCTACCGGGGTTCTAAACTAAAAATAAACCAATTAAAAATAAAGAAGAAATACTATCCTTTGAAATTTAGAGCTCTTCTACTACTGTGTTACTTCAGAGTTAGGTTTGACATGGTAGTGAGCAGGAGCCTTTACCTTGTCCTGTACGGAAATTATAAATTCTCCATCAGCAAGTTGTCTTCTGAATCTCTGCACTCTGATAACAGTGTCATTCTTTACTGTGTCTTGTAGGAGGGGGAGAAGTGGGAGGATGGCCCTTGCAAGTTGTGTGAGTGCCGGGGGGCTCAGGTAACTTGCTATGAGCCCTCTTGTCCACCGTGTCCAGTGGCCACACTAGCCCAGGTGGTGAAGGGACAGTGCTGCCTAGAATGCACGTCAGGTGGGTCCATGTCAGATTTATTTCTACTGAGATATTTCACTGCCAAAAAATTCAGAGAGATCCTCTTTTTCCCTGCCTTGCTGTTTTTTTGTTTTTTTAGTTCACTGGGTTTGTGGTTTATTTGTTTCTCCTTCCTAATTTTTCTAACAAATGATGATAATTCATCTTTGTCCATGTATTTGCCAAACTCAACTGATTATGAGTATGTGACCTTGGGCAAGTCATTGACTCTCTCTAAAGCTGAATTTTCTTGATGATAAAATGTGCCTTATCTACCTTACAAAATTGTTGTGAAAATCAAATAACATAATGTATTTGAAAATTTGTAAAAGCAAATATATGTGTTAGTTCTGTTTCATTTTTGAAGATACAAGAACAATTTCTGAAACTTTGGTATGGGTGTCCTTTTTTCTTAAGGTGAGCTATTAAACAGATGGTTCCTTTTGGAGTTCTCAGATGGGCTTTTGAAGTTTAAAGACTCATTAATTTCTTCCAAAAGAAAATTTTATCTACTTGTTCTGCAACCCTACTTTCAAATCACCTGGGGTTGAATTAGTTCCAGTTAATAATTGTTGGCAAGCACTTGAGTTACTCTGTCTGAGCAGTAATTTGCCTATAAGCTTAGTCTCTCAGAGAAGTGGCATTTTCTTCCATTCATATTTCATAATTAATTGTTTTCATCCGTGGGTTGTAATTTTTCATATTGGCAGTTGCTGTTGTTGCACTCAACTTATTTTGGCTAATCACAGTGTTTCTGTGAAGAGTTTATCACGGGAAAAGCAAAGCAACATTATGGTTTAATTATGTTACCTTCTCCAAAGTGGCTCTCTGGGCTTTCCAACACAAATATTTAGCACATTATAATGTACCATACCTTGAAAATCAGGTTCTTGACAGCCTCAAAATCTGAAAGAAGTTCTTTGCTGACAATTACCTCTAAATTCAGTGATAATTCCAATTTCTGAAAATGAGATTTGAAATCTTAGAGGAAAAGAAGAAAACTAGCTGTATTTTTTTTTAAAGAAAATAACGGTTTTTAAAACTTGTAGGTTTTATGTCTTATTTTGCGTGTACATCGAAGCCTTAAGAAGGGCCTCTGAAAAATCATAAATTATTGAATCTGTTTAAATTGTATATTGTGGAGCTAGTCATTCCTGTTTCGAGAGGCATTCTAGCAGATGGGAGCATTAATAGGCCTCGTTCAGTAATGTTTTTAGCATCTTCAATTTTGGGCTACGGGGGACTGATAGTATTTCAGATAAGGAGAGATTCTTGGCACTCTTGCATTGAAATCATTTTTTTCTGTTTGGGGGCCCTTTTTCATACCTAAGTTTCAGCATTTTCTATTCTTCGTATTCGGCATAGATCCATATACCATGTAAATTCTTTTTTCGAAGGATGTAAGAGAAGTCATATGATCTTTGCTGAGTTTTCCTCTTCTTTGTCTCTGACTGTAGTTCATTGCCACCCAGACTGCTTGACCTGCTCTCAGTCTCCTGACCACTGTGATCTCTGCCAGGACCCCACCAAGTTGCTGCGGAATGGACAGTGTGTGCACAGCTGTGGTCCGGGATTTTACCAAGCTGGTACTCTCTGTTTAGGTATGGCTCCAGACAGAACGCCCAGAGGTGGACTGAGGCTGACTATTGTCAAGGATGGGTCATGAATGCAGGAAATGCCCAACTTCCAAAAACCATTAGAAGATAGGAACGTCACCCATAGGTGACTTAACTTCTTTACCTGCAGGTCTCTTGCTTCTAACATTTTACAGGTGTTTTGATGCTTACTGAGAGACAGATGATGAGGAGGGCAGATGCTTGCTTGCTAGGTAGTCATAGCTGGATTATTTTTTATTTTTGAAGACTTTCAAGGATAGCGATATCATCAGGATGCTTGGTGTCATTTATTAAAACACTCAGTTAATCCAAGGTAGAACTTTAGAATTGACGTGGACCTTCGAAATCACTTACTGGAGTTTTCTCATTTTGCAAATGGGGAACCTGTGGGACAGAGAATTAACTGGCTTGCTCAGCATCATACAGATAATTGGTGATGGAGATTGTCTCTTGTGGGTTACCAAAGAATCCAGGATGGATTTATGTGCCTTTTAGAATTGATTTAGAATACATCTGAGAAGGAGGACTTACCTGAGAAAATTTGGCTTGGGTGAGGCTGAATCGTAGTTACTTTTCTCCCTAGCTCTGACACATGGGGTTAATTATCCATTTAAAATGTGAAGTTTCATATCCTGGCAGTAAGCATTTAACCTCTCTGTGTCTCAGTATTCCTGTCTGTAAAGTGGGGTAATACTGGTCCTTTCTTCAAAAAGATCTTGTAAGGATTCAGGTCTGTCAATACATGTACAGTGCTTAGAATAGTGTGTACGATATAGTCAGGGTTCAGTAAAGGTTACTGCTTTTATTACTTTTGTAATTATTCACTTCTTCCTTTTTTCTGTCCTGATTCACAATCTTCAGCCTTTTTGAAGGATATTTCTATCTCTGCCATAGGTTGTGGAGGAAAAGAGGCAAGGAATGCTTTTGTAAAATGGTTGAGTGAGAAAGATATTAGGGGCTACTGGATAAGAAGACAAGAACGCAGCCCCCTGAGCTAAACTCCCTGGCTTCAAATGCCAGCTTCATGTGACCTTGGGCAAGTTACTTAACCTCTGTGAGCTTGTTCCTCATCTGTCAGATTGGGGTTAACAATGCCTACCCCATAGGGTTGTTGTGAAGATTAAATGCATTCATATGGGTAAAGCACTTTGTACAGTGCCTGGTATGAAATAGTGTGCTATGTAAATGAAGGCTGAGTTATTTTCCTGCCTTTCTTGTTCTCTGTGATCCCAGAGCCTCTGGTTGGGCTATGGAGCAATCGGCACTGGGGTCATGTCTTTGAGCTAATCAGAGCTTCCCTTTCTCTCTCTCTCCCAACCTTGTCTGGAGCCAGCCTGCCAGCCTCAGTGCTCCACGTGTACCAGTGGGCTGGAGTGCTCCTCCTGCCAGCCTCCCCTGTTGGTGCAGCACGGACAGTGTGTGTCCACCTGTAGGGACGGCTTCTATGAAGATCGCCACTCCTGTGCAGGTAATCACTGGCCAGGCCAACAGCTGGGTGGGCCACTCCCTACCCTCAAGCTAGGAGTTATAAACAGCTTTTCAAGTAAGAGAAGAAATTCTGAATGAGCCTCCTGATGGGATGAGAACAGTGGATGACAGAAATGGCACATGCTGTTTTTATAATCTTACTAGTGCTTTAGTGTTGTGCATGTGAGATATTTCTGTAAGTCCTGTGAACATCCGGGGACACTGAGATAGTATTTAATTAACCCCATACTTTTGGTTCAGGATTGTCATTATGTTATAGGTTAGATTCCTTAATAGTATAAATATACAGGGCATGAATGAACATGAAAGGGAAAATACATCTATATATTTTTTAAACTTTATTTCCACATAAAGAGAGGGAGAAACAGAAACAAGAAAGTGACATCATAGTAATGAACTTGGACCAAAAAAAAAAAAAAAAAAAAAGGGTAGGCATTTAAATTTACTATATTATCTATATATTTTAGTAGTTTTATATGCCTACATTTATTTTTAATTAAGATCTAGTGGAAATTCTTAATATTGTAACAGTGTCTGGAGGTGGCAGTGTTCTTAATATAATTTAGTTATTTATATTTGACCATTTTTTCAGTAGTGATTATAATCAGGGGTGTATGTAAAAAGGTAAATGTATAAAGCATTTTTTCAATGCAGAAATGGGTGAAGGGGATAATGGTGACAGAAAAGACGAGGGGCAGGGTCCTAAGTTTGTCTTCCCGAAGAGCTAGGGAATTAGATGTGCCCAGAAGCTGAGGCAATGCAAAGGTCCTATGTGGAGGAACCTGTTGGCCCTCTTATTCCAGGTCATGGTCAGAAGCAGAGTCCACGGGATTATAGAAACCATCTCACAAAAACACACTGGCATGTACTGTGTACACCGTGCAGATATGAGGGTAACGGAGCCTGCCCTGTGGCTGGTCTCACTATAGAATATGGAAGGCACGCTAGCTTCGGAGCTTGGATTGAGGGCTCTGTGAGGACTACAGGGATATCTGCTGCATCTCTGTATCCCCAACATCAAGGGCTGCACAAGGGCTCGGCATTTGTTGAACAAGTGTTTGATGAATGAAGCAATGTACTACGCCTTTGTGATCCTTGAAAGACCAGTGTTTCAATAGAAGTTTCAGCTATAAAAGAGAAGAGCATCCTTAATGTTTATTACTTATTATGTTCTATTTGGATGGTTGTTTTAGAACAGACTCAAAGTGGCCACATACAAATGGCTTCGGACAATTTCGGTAAACTGCCGAAATTTCAATTTGATGAAATTGTTGAATGCATTCTTTACACCTGTCTTCTGTCCCACCAAAGAGCCCTCCTGCTAGCACTCCTGTGACAGATTTGCCTTTAAAAGGGAATTCATTTCCCTTAGGTTTTATTCCTCCCTCTATACACCCCTATCCCCTGCCACACATCGCATGTACATATTTACTCTTTTCTTGCTTTTCTGTTTCTTTTGTGGCGGGGGCATTTCCCTGTCCCCCATGCCCAGTGTTTTAATTGGTGGTGTCAAGGCCGTTTTTAGGGCCCTTCGGAATGGGTGATGTTTCATTTGATTACTGGTTTATGTAGCCGACTGCTTCCGCATTCCATCCACATTCCCACACCCAAAGGCCTCTTGGAGAGAGTTGCTGGGAAAATTTGTTCCTGCTCCCTCCAGGGAATTAAACCAATTTGCTTTAGTTCAGCCTGGTTGCATTTTTATGCATAAAATGGTAAGAAAGAAGAGAACAAGAGGAGACAGAGAAAAGGAGAGCGTGGTCTTAAAAATTAAAGCTAAACTTGTGATCGATTTCCGTATACTGTCTCCACGCTGAGACTACCCAAATAATTTTTCCAAATAAGATCTCTGATTATTGGAATTTTTTGCTATATTCCTGATTGCACCATTTTTGATGACTTTTCCCCATGGACCTTGGAAGGTGGTCAGTGCTCTTACAATATGTGCTAAACTTCTCCAAAAGAAGCCTGCTACTCTGCAGTAACAACAGGTTTTTTTCTGGATTGACTCCTCTTGGCAGAATCATTTATGTTATGACTAGCACAGTTCACCACTTTATTGACCCATCAAAACCAAGAGAAAATGACCACTGTTGAGGAAACCTATTACCAGAAATTACCTGATTAATATTCATGCTCACTATGTTGGACCTAGACAGAGTGAAAAATGTGGGGCAGGGCCAAGTGGCACATCAACACGGCTCTTCAACAAGAGTTTGAGCCGGTAATCCAGAGAGGAGTGAAAGAAGACACAGTTCTGCCAGAGAATCGTATCCTTAGGGGCCTTTATCATTTTCCCTCTCTCTTGGGTTTGTGGCATACACACATATACATACATACATCTGCACACAGACATGCATGTATGTGTGCGTAATTAATATTATTGTTCTTGTGCTTGGCTAAACTGAATAATGTTGTACATATAGACCACATCATGCACACCCCACCAGTCCCTGCTTTGCTTCCCCTGCCTTCCCCAACCTTGGAGTTTGATCACTTTACCTTAAGGCTCAGCACCACCCAATTTTTATACGAATCTCAATTGGAGACAGGCAGTATGTAAGTTGCCTCTCACCCACAGCAGGTAGGGCCAAGTTGTAATTACCCTTTTACTGCTCCCAACTCACCTTTTAGGCTTGGCATCCAGGCTTCTGCCTTAACCCTTAGGCTTCTTTTGCTGCCAGCGGGGATCTGGTCCAACATCTCTGTTGTCTATCCTGTCCCACTCTTCTTGACCCCATGGACATCAGGTCCCAGGACTGGGATTCTACCTTGGCTCCTGCCATCTTGTCCTATTGTGACCCATTTCCAGAAATTAATAGCCCAACTCTTAATCACCACCACCCCCCCCCAGCCCTATGGCCAGGCTTCACCATTGTATTGATGCTCCTTGCCCCACCCCCCATGACACCACATAACTTTGTATCCTTCCTGCATGGCTCTTGGGTCCTGGCTGTATTATATTCTATCAAAGTGGTGGTTCCATTGCCTCTTCTTAGAAAACCTGGTGTTACATGTAAATCTGGATCCAGACTGAGCTTGCCATGTCCTGAGGATATTCTTTCTTTCTTGTCTTGCTCCTCTTTTCAATCATCCTCTGTTTTACTCTAGTGGGACCATTGAACTGTGCACACAATTCTTAGATATAAGTGCCCATACGAAGAAAAGTGAAAATAACCAAACTAACACATATCATACAAGATTAGTTTAAAATAAATAACTCAAAAACTGTAGACTTTGAGTAGAGAAAGAGTAGAATTTAGTCCATTTTCATGTGTGTATCAATGTGTGTTTTGTCTCCTTAAAATGTCCATTGTTCACAAAGACCTAAGGATGGGGCTGTGTGTACCCCATGGCAAGCGCCGCCTTCATTCTGCAGACCCAGAGATGGGGGTGGGGTGGGGTGGGGAGTGTGCTTACGAGCATAGGCTTGGGGGCCAGACCTCCTGGATTTCAGTCTTGGCTCTGTCACTTCAAACAGCATATTCTTTAACTCGTGCTTCAGTTGCCTCCCGGGTAAAGCAGAGACAATAACACCTGCCACAGAGCATTGTTGTGAGGATTAGATGAGTAAATTCACCCAAGTCCTTTAGGATGGTGCCTGGTACCTAGTAAGCCCTGCATATAGGTTAGGAGACTTGGATTTCTGCTTTCCACTGTCCTTCCCTCTTTCCTTTCTTTCACTGCTCCATTCATTCTCTTTTGACCACTGCTGCAGGTCCTGAGGATATGACGATAAATAAGATTCTGTCTTTACCTATAGTGAGCTTGCAATCAAGGCAGGGTTAGCTGCTGCTTTCAGGGACACACGAAAAAATAAAAACCCAAAGACCTGTGCAAGTGATTTTATATCTGATTGCTGTGTGGTTATAGATTTTGAAACTTAAAGAATAAAACAATTGAACTCTACCACTTAATTGCTATAGGTCTTTGAGCAAGTCATTTAATCTCTTTGAGACTCCATTTTCTCAACCATAAAATGGGGATGATATTATCTACTTCAAATCATCATTATGAAAAGATGTTTGAAAATGTAAATATGTTCTGCCTGGTACACAGTGTATGTTGGACAACAAAAGGAGTTATTGCCATGATCAGATTCATTCCTTTATTCTCCAATTTATCGGAATGAAAACCAAATAGCTTGCATTAAGGAACAAAGAGTCATGCCATTGCTCTCTGCTTTAAAATAAAATCTATGGTTATATGTTATAGAGAAGTAAATATAATATAGAGAACAGTTCACTGTATTCATCACGTTAAAATCCTTTTAGTTTCTTTAAATCCTCAGATTAAATTATGAGAATCTTTAAATTTGTTTCTTAGCCATTGTTATGGTATTTAGAGGGGAAACATTAAGAAAACCTGTAAAAGTTACATATAGGATGCTGACCTACTGTGGTTTGAACAGAGGACATTCTAAAGTTAATTATTTGTTGGAACTATGTTTGACTAGAGTAGCCCAATCATTTGTGGAAATGAAGCACTAACCAGCTGGAGCTGCCAGGTCCAAAGCAGTAAAGACCTAATGGTCCTTGGCATTATGTCCCAGCATGTGGGTTCCTCCAGCCTCGCTGTGTCCAGGGTGGACCTTCTGGGAAATACATTTATGAAACTGTTTTTCTGAAATCTTCAAGAAGACTGGAGCCCTCCTTGTTCTGTTGGGATAGTCATTGTCAAGCTGGTATTGTCCAGGGTGCACCCCCCCAACCCCACAGAATTAAGGGACTAGTCCCAATGTCATTGTCAGATCACATATTCTTTTTGGAGGCCCAACACATCCTACTGCTTGGCCTTCATTCATTTTGTTCCGCTCTTCAAATCCCATGCCTTGTCAAACCTTCTCTGGCATTCTAGAGCAATTATGGTCTCTCTCTTAATTGCTAAATATCTTGTAAAGGGGACTTATTGCGTCACGTGATATTCCTATCTCCTCCATTCTGTTCATGCAATGAATATTTGTTGAACCTTTTCTATGTACCGGGCACCGGGAATATAGAAATGAGCCAACAGAGAGCTGTGGTTAAGGAACTTACTT
Organism: Rhinolophus ferrumequinum; assembly: GCF_004115265.2. Lineage (NCBI taxonomy): Eukaryota > Metazoa > Chordata > Mammalia > Chiroptera > Rhinolophidae > Rhinolophus > Rhinolophus ferrumequinum. The sequence goes on from NC_046288.1 coordinate 34,044,821, forward strand.
TCTCAATGGAAGGAGAGTGTCAGTAAACAAACAAATAAGATAATTTTAGATAGTTACCGCTCTATGAATTCACTACGATCAGTGCTATAAAGACGATTTTGAAAGCTTTGTTATAGGAAGTAACTGATTATTGAGGCGGGGACAGGTCTTGTATTTCTGAATTCCCCACGTTGCTAAGCACATATAAGACGCTCTGGAATAATTTTTGATTGAAAAACAGTGTGATAAACCATTGCACGAAGGAAAAAGGACAGGAATGTACAGACATGCCTAGACTCTGGCGTACAGGTAACTTGTCTTCCATTTAGCTTCTATTATTTACTCCCTGTCAGCAATTTCCAGCTAGGTGTGACCTCAGGAAAATTATAGAGTCTCTATTTTTCCCATTCCCCCTTTTCTTCCCTTCTTTTCCCTCTTTAGAGTGCCTTACCAGTGCTGGAAGGGTGACTATTTAAAACAAACAAACAAACAAACAAACTGTCATTGGAACTTGGGGAGTGTCTGTGGACTGTTTTAAGCAATTCAGAAGGGAGCACAAGAGGATTGCCCTCCTAAAATGTACACTTCTTAAGTAAACTGGACCCTGGGAACCAGCTGACAGTGGCTTTCCAAATCCCCTCTTTTTTTTGGACATTCAGTAAAGGATACATGGAGAGAAGAAGGAGAAAGCAGCTGGTGGTGTTTTGCCTGGGACCTTTCCTGTAGCAGGAACTGGCAATGTTTGGCATTTGTCTGTACTGCTTATAGACCCTGGCTGTGTATGCCAAAAGACAAATGGCAGAACAAAAGGATTGCATACCAGGAGAGAAAGCCTGCCACAAATGCAAGGGAGTTTATCTTCTAGACAGGTCCCATTCTTCCTGACAAATCTGAACCCCCAAATATTTCAGTCATGGATTACAAACTAGTGACAAGTCTCCTGGCTTTCTGCCCAGTTCCTAAGGTTCTCAGGTATTTTAGCTAGACTATATGGCGTGCATTCTTTTTCTCTCTTCTCCATTTCCCTACTGCAACACTCTCGCTATTCCACCCTCCCCTTCCTTTTTGTGCTGCTCACAGAACACACAGCACCTCCAAGTTATCGCTGCCCAGATCTGAGCAGGATATGCTAGAGAAGCCAGGAAGTCTGAGAACTCAGCCCATCAAAAGCTTGGTTTTGGTTGGTGGTCCCTACTTGGCTCTTCAATTTCTATAGACAAATAGATTCAAGGTATTACTGGAGAAATCAATAGCCATTTAATTAACAGGGGCTAGGGAAAAACCCAGGGAGTCCCTAGCAGCTGTGGATTGCCAGTGGTCACAGTAGACAAATGGAATCTGAGGATTCCATTTGGCTCATCAAGCTAAGCCTAGGAGGTCACTGTATTGGAAGTTTTGGGGGTGTACTTGTGTTATAGATTTAGGAGTATAGGTAGAGGGGTAGGACATAGAAAGAATAAGAATATTCCTGGTGAGCTGGCGTACCTGCCTTTATCATCTGACTTGCATACCAATGAAAAGTTAGTGTGTTGTAAATCTCTGTCCATGTGGAACTGCCAAAAACCTCCATAAGCTGGGAAGTCTTGCCTTCCGTTCAATCTCTGTGTTTACAGAAGACCCTACTAAAAATTCAAATATGTTACCCAAGACGCATAAATCATTCAACTGTGTTACAGATGTGGTTAATAGATTAAGTAGCTATTTATCCAGCATGTGCCTTAGGGAAAAGGACTACAGGCTTTTTTTTCCCCTCTTTAGTAATTTTTTTTCCCATAAGTACCAAATGAATTCATGTTTATTCCAAAAATTAATTTGATGAAGTTAGTGAAATTCAAGGCACAATAAAAAAATCAATGGAAATCTCTAACTCGAGCGCTCCTAAATCACTACTGTTAGTGTTCTGGTGACAGTCTTCCTAATTTCTGAATCGGTGTGTGTGTGTGTGTGTGTGTGTGTGTGTGTGTGTGTGTGTGTGTGTGTTGTGTACACAGCCATACATACACACATTTATTTTTTCAAAAATCAAATCACACTCTGTATATAGTTTTATTGCCTACTTTCCCCCTTGTTATTTATTGTTCTTCTACAACATCTTTTTTGTTGTATAACTTCCCATCAGTGGCTATGCAAGACTTTATTCAGCACATCTTCTATTGCTTGATGTTTCTTCCTAATTTTCCATTATCATAAATAACCATGATGTCAAAAACATTTTTAAGAGAAATTGTGGTAAATATATTTGATTAGGGTAAATTCTTAGACATGTGATTTATGGGTCCAAGAGTGTATATGTACATTTTGAAGTATTGACACATATTAATATATTATTCTGTTTTCAAAAAGTTGTAATTTGCACTCCTACTAGAAACGTATGAGAGTGTCTACTTCCTACCACCTTGGTCAACGCTAGGTATGATTCTTCTTAAGTTTGTCGATTTGCTTGATGTAAAATGGAATCTTGTTTAATTTCTTTCTTTTATTATTTTTTGGGATTTATGTGAAGATAGTTGAGTTAATCATACTTATCAGTTCATGGCCCATTTTTCATCATTTGCCTGGGCCAGGCTGTTCTCTTGATTATCTGTCTGTGCCTCTACCTATCTATCTATTCCTTTTGTTCCCCTTAACCTATGCCCATTTCCTTTCTCCTCAGGTCCCCACTTAAGTAACTATTCTGATGCAATTTAATGTGTAAATTTAATGTGTATTTTTGTATGTATGTGCTCTTATTGCTTTGTATGCATTTTAAATATTCATAAGTATTACTGGGTGGATATTTCATTCTTTTTCTGTTTTTATTCTCAAGACTATTTTTTAAGCAGTTTTAGGTTCATAGTAAAATCTAAAGGAAAGTATAGAGATTTCGCATAATGCCCCTGTCCTCGACACATGCATAGCCTCCCCCATTATCAACACCCCTCACCAAAGTGTTACCTTTGTTACAATCAATGAACCATTCTTTTGGTTTTTTCCCTCTCTACGCACTATTTCTAAGATACATGCTTATTGCTATGTGTATGTCTAATCCAGGGCATCTAGTTGCTGCTCTCCTGCTTAATTTGCTTTTCTCTGGCTGTTCATGAAGCTGAAGATTTTTTCCATGTGTTTGTATTTTTTCTACTATGAATTCCCTTAAGTCCACGTGGTTTTTCAGAATGTATGGAGACCAGGCATCTCTATCTCAAGGTGCCAAGGCATCAGTTAACACAGGGAGGCAGGTGGAGGGCAGAGACCCAGCCTGGTAGGGAACAGAAGATTGGAGTGAAAGGATCAAAAATGATGCTTACTCAGGTGAGCGTCTCCTTTTAAACGTGTCTGGCATTTGCACTTAGAAAGGAGCCTGGATTTCTTGTGGGGCTGTGATGGGGGCCGGGGAGAGCAGTCTCCCCAGCACCCAGGCTCTCACCGCGCTGTTTTCAGTTACTTTCCAAAGCGCTTTTGTCGATATTTTGTAAAGATTGCAAAGAAAGAGCTTTAGAGTGTGAGGCTTCTGGAAAAGATGGAGCCCCTTTTTGTAACTGCTGGAACAATCTGTGAGGACTCTGTTACTTCCTTTCACTCCCTTTCTATATCAACTTACGTGTACATTTCCCATAGTCTTTTCTATCCTTTCCTCCTCGGTCTATGTTGCACTCTGATTTGCCCCCTTTTTAATTACTTTGCTTACCATGCCAGTTGAAACAAGATTTACTGGATTTCCCAGGGTACACCACTCACATGACCACTACAACACTCTCTGCTTTCTCCAATATGCCATCTCACCATATCCCCATGAATGAGGTACAACATATACAGTTAACCCTTGGACAACACAGTTTTGAAATGTGGATTGTTTTTAAATAAATAGTCGGTCCATGGTATCCCCAAATTTTGCATCTGCAGATTCAACTAACCACCAATCAAAAACAGTATTTTTCATCTAAGGTTAAGAGTCTGAGGATGCTGAGGGCTGACTATATGCATTGTTCCACGCCATTTTATGTAGGGGACTTGAGCATCCTCCGATTTTGGTATCTGTATGGGTCCTGGAACCAATCCCCCATGGATACTGAGGGATGAATTAAGTTTTGGGCGAGTTGAAAGTTATACCTGGATTGTTCACACGTCAGCTGTATTACTATTCCCACTTTACAGATTAGGAAAGCAAAGGAGAGTGAAGTTGAGTTTAAGGTAGAAAAAATTTCCATCCAATGAGAGCTTCTTATGGGAAATTGACCCACTCTCCCCTGATAATACTTTAAAACTTTGCAAGTACTTCTTGGTCATTTGTGAGATGAGAACGAAAGCTAGCAATTGCCACAAAATGGATAAGGAACAGGAGGAAGGAATTTGACTTGTGTATGGGTGCCTGCTGGTCCCTGGAATTTGGGCTGTTTCTGTGTAGTTACAAGTGAAAAACTTCCTGGCGGTTTGGAAACCTGAACTGCCTTCTCACTGATGACTTTAAAAGGGTCTGATGATCGAGAGTGCTGATTCTCTGGTAATGGCAGAGAAACGTATTCTGAGAGATCATGGAAGAGATGAGAAACCTAGACCCCTTCTCAGGAGGGGCAGCCTGAACTGCAGACTGAGCCCATGGGGATCTGTATCCATTGCCTGGGTCTGGGAAGGCGTCCTGGAAAATAGAAGTGGCCCATAGAAGAAGCTTATTTTAACATTTCCCTGAAAGGCCACATTTTATTCTTAGAGGAGCACAGGTTCAAAAAATTTTAAGGCAATCTTTGATTTCAAAATTATCAAGTACGAAAAGAGTTTCTTATTTTTAGAGTAAGGTTTCAATATACAGTCGCCTAAAGAAAAGTAATTTGTTCCTTTTCAGTTTGAAATGAATTACTCAGCAAGCCAACACATGTCTTGCTATGCTCCAGAAAAGTCAGGAGTTTTCCCAAATAAATTATCAACTGTAAGATAAATTATGTGAGATAAGAAGATGCCTTTCCTTTATTTGCCCTCTTTTGAAATTTGTTGCCACAAGTTTCACAATGTACAATTCAAACCCTGGGTGATCTGAAGTTTATCCCTAAGAGAAATCATGGTGAAAAGTCAGAGAGTAACCTTTTATTTTTTGTAATAACCCAAATGTAATAAAAGCCACATGTAAAATAAGAAGAGATTATCTGCAGTAGCATATGTTCAGTATTAGAATTTAGAAATCAGTTGCAAGACTCAGTGGGAGTATGTCATTATGAGAAATGACAGCTCAGAAAAAAAGAAAAGAAACGAAAGAAATGACAGCTCAGCATAGTGCTGTGTTGAAATAGAAATCCCTTCTACTGTCCTACTTGGCCGTGGAACATGGCTTTTGTCTGATATGGAAAAAACGAGAAGGCCCAGCATCACATTTGGTTACTCTGAATGGATGTAGCATAAGTGTTTATCATCATAAGCAGATCTGGATGCCAGCATTTATTAGGTAGATTTTATAGCCCCAAGTTTATCTATAGTTATATCTTCAGACTATGACCTTATGGTTAGTTGTTTCCAAGTAGAAGGTAACTGATAGGATGGATTCCCTATAGCCAATAAAAAAATTCTGTACATTCATTGAATATACATTTAATGAGGACTGACTGTGCACTGGGCCTCAGTCTGGACACTGGGGGTTTAAGATAACTAACACATGGCCCCTATTTTGGAGGTTATTGCATTCCATTGAAGGGGATCCATTTGTAGCTAAGTAATTAGTACATAGGTTATATAGCATAAGAGAGGCTTGTCCAAAGAAAGTGCTGCAGGAACCTAGAGGAAGGAAGGACCAACTTTGTTTTTCACAAGTTCAGCAAAGCTTTGCAGAAGTAGTGACAACTTAGGAAGCTTCTGCAGTGTAAACAAGATTCCAGGGGCCGGGGAAGGAGCCAGAGGCATTGCTGGCTGGGTGAATCCTGTGTGGGGCGTCCAGAACCCACAAATAGGCACCTAACACGCTTAGGGCACCCAGCTTCTTAATATTGGGGAGCATGAGATAGGCAGCCGAAGGAAGGCCTGAAGCTGTAAGTGGGGCTCAGTTTGTGATGAGCCTGTCTGCCACCCCTAAGTCTGGAGCCTCTAACCTGCTCATCCTTTGGCCCCTGTTCTAATTGGCAATGCCAGGGGTAAGATTAAAAATATTTAGCAAGCACTGTGGCACAGATAATATAGGATAGAAGGAGGGGAGACCCAAGACCCTCTCCTGTGCTAGACCTTTCATTTGTTGGAGCATGATGTCCACCATGTTCCCAGGGAGGAAGCCAGAGTGTCATGGAGGGGGCAGGACAACAGCCATTTACCAACCAGTTTGGAAGTATCTGTACTGTTTGAACAGAACCAGTGCAGTTGAGTGTCTGCACTGCCATCAGCCAGTCCCCAAAGAGGGCTAAGGAGTTGTGCTTTAATTTCTCGTCTCTGCTGCATCCCTTGGAAAAAGATGCTTTCATCCCTTAAAGATGTCTTGAGTTAATTCCTCTCTCCTGTCCCCACTACAGAGTAAACTCTCTAAAAAACAAAACTGATCAGTTTCACTGCCCTGATTCAGACTCTTACAGGATGAAATAAGTCCAAGGTCCTAGCCCAGGCTTGCCAGACACTTGTGATCTGTCCCCTGTTGTCCCCCGACCTTCCACCCCCAGCACATACTCCTCAGTGCAGTTTGCCCAATGCCACCAGTGCAGTGTGCTCAAGTGATGGGGTGGATGAAATATTTTTTCCAGCAAACTTCAGGTAACACGGCTTACCTGTGGCGAGCTGGGAAGACCCCACAGGCTAGCACAGCACCTTGCTTCTGCACATTGACAGACAGGTCAGCCTGGTGGACCTTCTTAGACATGAGATTGGGTTTTTTGTTTGGTTATTTGTTTCGGTAACAACTTTGTATCAACTCCCGAGTCAATGAGGCTGAGGCATGAGCAGCATTAGATACTTCAGATGATGACGGTCGTCAGTACTTGGAGGGTAGTTGAATAAATAAATGACAGACAGATTTCGTGTTCGGTCGTCAGTACTTGGAGGGTAGTTGAATAAATAAATGACAGACAGATTTCGTGTTCGTTCAAGGTAGGATTTGTTACTGGGCACTTTGCGTCCACATCTTTGCTTATAACGTGGTGTTAGTAAATTATCCTGATAGGGCAGTATTCTTATGTACCACTTATAAATATACATGAGGTGTTAAATATGAATGAAGTCACTCATGAGACATTAGTAGAGCACCAAGCACAGTTAACTGTACTCAGCACAGTTAACAAAATAGAAATGGCCTCACCCTCATGAAGCCTATGGCCTCATGAGGGAACCAGATAATAAATAACTAAACGTTCTACCGTCTCTGCTTTCCACCTACCATCGTCCTCTCTTACCTGGACCCCAGCACAGACTACACATGTTCTCTCTGCCTGTGTGCAAGTTCTTAAACCCTCTCTACATGGCAGCCAGAGAGAGCTTTTAAAAATCTAAATCAGGGCTCAAGGCAATCCTGCTTAAATCTGATCATGACTTCATATTGCAATTAGGATAAAATCCTAATTTCTTCCCATGGTCTCCCAGGTCAAGTTTGATTGGACCCCTGCTTCCCCTGCAGTCATGAGTCAGGCCACTCTGCCCCACTCTGCCCCTGCCCACACCCTTACCCCCCACCAAGCTGTAGCCCCGAGGGCAGCCTTTGGTTCCTTGAACATAAGCTCCTTCTCTTTTCAAGACCTTTGTCTATTCTTTGCTCTCCCCATGGCTGACTACTTCTTGTCCTTTGGAGCTACCTGAAATTGGTCCCTTCCACCCCCACCACTGTTTTTCTTTATCAAAGAGCCCTTCCTAGCACTTAACACAATTTGTAATTTTCTCTAAATTTGTTGGAGAGAGAAGTTGTCTGAAACTAAGGCTTTCCTGCGCAGTTTAGAACAGACAGAAGAGGAATGGATCTTGAGATTTACAATGCAGGCATCCTTTCTTCTGATTCCAAAGGGATGCCTCATTAAATTAAATAAAATTCCCAAGTCACTTGCAATCAACAAAGGCATTCTTCCTACCAATTTTGATGAGACTGAATATGTCTGCAAAATAGGTTGCTTTTTATTGTGAAGCAAACGTTTTGAAAATTAGGATGCATTAACAAATGCGTAGGTGTGGTTACCCATAGAGAGTTAAGTCTGAATATACGTATTCAGAATAGGCGTCTCTTTACAGATGGGCTAATGTGAAAAGCAAGCAAAAATAGTAATAAAAAATGAAATGCTGGAAAAGGTGGAAATTTTGGAGTCTTAGGTGAACAACTCTGGTCTAAGAACAAGTTATAGTTAGAAACCTAAAGTGTAAAGAGAAGGCAGGCTCTGTGAGTCCTCAAGATACATGTTTAGAGCAGATGCTACTGGGGTAACCAGAGCAGATGCTTTCTGGGGTAACCAGAAAGAGTTGTGAGCAAGGACAGAAGGAGAGTTTGGTGGGGGAGAGGGAGCGAGAGAGAGGCGAGAGAGGGAAAGAAGGAAAACAGCAATAGAATCAAGCAGGACCAGGTCCTTCAAGGTCTAATGAAGGACTAGAGGACATAGCATCCTTCCTTAGCTGATCCTTAGCTGATCCTTGATGATGCTGGAGAAAGGAGTGGTTAACCTGTGGACACTTCATTGTGTGGTTTTAAGGGCAAGGCGATGGAGCACCATCTGATCTCATTAGATAGACTATCTTCATCTAGAACAGTTATGATTTCCTTCCCTATGGTTCCCGTTATTCAAAAGCCTCTGATTTCCTGTTCCAATTTTTCTAGCAATAATTTACTGCAGTTGTTTTTCTGGCCAACAGACATAGTTTTATTTGGGGGGGAGGGGTGTTTCTCCTGAAGCGTAAGTATGCACGTAGCGGTTTAGGAATGAAGGAGTCAACATCCTCCTTATAAATTCTGAAACCTTTCCAGGGAAAACTGTAACCAGTCCTATGTATTATAGATTGTTCACTGATTTTGCTGTTTGCTTGCAGCCTGTCACGAGTCCTGTGCGGCCTGCTGGGGTCCCATGGAGAAGCACTGCCTGACCTGCAGAGACCCCCTCCAAGTGCTGAGAGAGGGCGGCTGTGAGAGCAGCTGTGGCAACGGGTTTTACAACAAGCAGGGGACCTGCAGTGGTAGGTGCCAGACCTTGCATGCCAAAGCATCTTTTTCTCTTCCAGCATCCCTTGTTTAATTCAAATCATAGCACCAACAACCAATGTTTTTTTTACTCAACAAATGGGGATGGCTGCTAACATTGCTGGTGTTTTAGTAGTTTACAGAACAGCTTTTGTTTCCCTGAGGAGATCCCCTTTAGTACGCTGCCCCTTCCTTCACCCCCCGCCCCCAGCTTGTTAGATCAGGGTGGGTGCTCATTCTAGCCTCGTTTTACAGATGAAGACAGTGAGGCCTGGGGTGCTTGCTCCAGACCCACAGCTGTGGGGACAGCAGCAGGGCTTCCTTTCTCCAAATCCCAAACTCTCTATTGACTGCAGACTGCCTTCCAAATCTGCATGGAGACAGAGACACTTTTAGGCCAGCCAGGAGCAGCCTTTGGTGTTGGTGCCACCGACTTAAAGCTGAAGCTGTTCTTGTCTGTTCTACTTTTAACAATCACTGCATAACAATAAGAGTTAACCTAGTTTCGTGCTTCCTTGTGGCAAACAGTATTCCAAGTACTTTATAAACATTAACCCGTTTAGAGGCAGAAAAGTATGCTGGGGAAAGCATGGCCTTGGGCAAGTTACTTTATCTAAAGGTCAGATTCCCATTTGTAAGATGGGGGTAACAGTAATACCTGTAGGAGACAGAATAATGGCCCCTCAAAGATGTCTGTGTTCTAATTGCCAGAACCTGTGAATATGCTGCCTTAGCTGGCAGAAGGGGTTTTGGAGATATGATTAAATTAAGGGTCTTGAGATGGGGGATTATCCTGGATTATACAGGTGGGCCTTGTTGTCACAAGGGTCCTTATATGAGGAAGGCATGAGGATGGGAGTCAGTAAAGATTTGAGAGGGAATCAGAGGTCAGAGTAATGGTCAGAGGGATGCGAGAAAGGGTCCAGGAGCTTGCAGGCAGTCTCTAGAACCTGAAAAAAGACAAGGAAATCAATCTCCCTTAGAGCTTCCAGAGGGAATACAGCTCTGCTGACACGTTGATGTTAGGACTTCTGATATCCAAAGCTGTAAGATAATAAATTTGTGGTGTTCTAAACCACTGAGTTTGTGGTAATTTATTACAACAGCAATGGGAGACGAGTACACACCCAACTCAGAAGGCTGTTGAGAGGATTGAGTTATTGAATATAGACCAGGCATTTGGCACAGTGCCGGGCACAGAGTAAGTGCCATGTCAATTTTTGGTGTTTAATCCTCACTACAATTTTATGGGATACTTATTCTCATCATCCTTATTTTCCTGATGAAACACAGAGGTTAAAACTTGCCTAAGGTCCCTTAGTTAATAAGAGGCAGAGTTGGGCAGAAGCCTGGGTCTTTGGCTGTAGATCTTAATGTGTCTACAGCTCACGGTAATGTGATAGCCCCTTATGCACACATCTGCCTGTTTTCCCCTCTCTCCTTTCTCTAGTTTCCTCTCCCCTCTTCCTGTTTTCCTCCTTCCCCCTGTCCTCCTGTCAGCCTGTTAGATCATTCAGCTGCCCCTGTGGACGTTGCAAAGTTGATGGGCAGCCACCTGACGGTGAATGATTGAGTTTGCTGTGATGGTCAGACCCCTAGAAAGACCAGGATGACTTTTTAAAAAATATCCAAGTCCACTAAATTAATGTGCAGTCCGTAAAACTTTTTTGAGTGATGTCCTCATTTTATTCACTGAACAGAGCAATAGCAGAAATTGTCTTTGGGAGTCGAGAATGCACTTGCCTTAGGGAAGACAGAGAGCGCTTGGCAGCTGCTTGCTTACAGCTGTGCAGAAATCCATCAGCATTGCTCCTGTGGACAATCTCCCTGGATATGGACGAGCCACAGGTGGCTATTGTGTGGGTTCAGGAAAGAACAAGGAAGGAAAGACCAGGCTGCCATTAGCCTCAGCATTTTCATCTTTTTCTGCCAGCATCACTTTCCTGCTCAGTTAAGCCAGATATATTCTGTAAAGGTCAGCAGATGTCAAATTTGCATGAATCCAAAGGTCTAAAGATGTTTACCTGTTAAGTCCCCAAGGAGGCTGTCTACTGTCACTCACAAGGAGTGGTGACACTGACCTGCTCCTGAGAAGGTATTGTCTGGATTGGGAAAGCAATTTTTGCTGGGGAAGCAAGTATTTAAAAGGAGGGATGGTTAGTGTGAGCCTGGAGGCATTGAGGGGTAGGAATGTACTTGGGCCCAGAGAATGAGTGAAGAAAGCCAGAGCTCCTTGAGGACTGGAAGAATTAAAAACAGAAGACTGCTTAACAGGTGGCTTAGGGAGAGAGTATATGTCTGAAATACTGTCTGTATACATTTTGAAACAAAGCATCAGAAAGGAAACTTCCAAACGGGAGGATGAACCACTGTGGACAGTCAGCCAACCAATGAATTCATCAACAAATAATTACTGAATGCCTGCCTTCTGCTTAGCTCAGTGAGAGACTTTGTGATGCCACTGGCATTGACCAGTAGGCCTTCTGATAGACAAGACTGGCGTTTGCATTTCCCATAAAATTGTTTGCGTCCTCTAAGTTTGTTTCAGATGCCTTCAGACATGTTCATGTAATATTTTCTAAAAGGACGGTGAACCAAGTCACTGATTGGTATCAGTGTTAATTAAGACGTCTGGTGCTGATAATGCTGACTCATTTCCAATTCAGATTAGTGCCATTCAAGATAAAGACCAGCTGGTGTTGGTTTAATAATTTATAACCAAGCAGTCCATATCTGTAGAAATCTCAAAGTCAAGTGCTGAGAAAAATCCAGCATAACCTGTTATAAATGGTGGTATGCCCTGGTTGAAAGAATTTATAGTAACCAAGTTTGTCTGTGGTACATGCTTTGAGTCTTACAAATAGTAGATATAAAGGGTGGGGAAACTCAAAGGACAAAACCTCCTCATTCTTCAGTCATTTAAGTACTTGTGCTATTAAGAAGGTTTTGTCTGACTCTAGCTAACATAAATCAAAGCAAGTTCAGAGGTTTCTGTTAGCCATTCTCTCTCTCTTCCTTCCTCTTCTCCTCTCTCCTTTTTTCTCTCTTTGCTTCTTTTTACCCTCATTTCCCTCCCTTGCCTAGGTAACCATTTTTTATCTTTTTTGTTTTTATAAGCTCATGTAAACTGGGTATTGTTATTTTGAGTACAGTTGACCCTTGAACAGCACAGGTTTGAACTGTGCAGGTCCACTTATACCTGGATATTTTTTCAATAAATACCTGTACTGTTTTCGTCCAGCGGTTGGGAGTCTGCAGATGTATTGATCTATGCCAGTGTGTACAGGGACCCTGAGTATCCTCAGATTTTGGTATCTGCGGGACTAATCGCCCATGGATACTGAGTTAAGTTCGGGGGGAGTTGGAAGTTATATGCAGACGTTTGACTGCACAGGAGGTTGACACCCCAACAAGGGTCAACTGTGAGTGTGTGTGTATAATTTCATTAAATAATACTGTGTTACACAGGTCATATTGTTCTCTTCTTTTTTCTCTCAGCATTGTGTTTTTAAAATTCACCATGTTGCTATGTCAGTTAGCCTTTTGCTTCTCACTGCTGCATCGTCCCCCCTGGTCTCCATTCACCATAGCTCATACGTCCACACCCCAGTGACGGTGGGATGCCCTGGTTATAATTTAATCTGAGTTCCTTCCATCTATAGACCATCATTAGAGAGTATAATGAACAGCCTCAAACATATCCCTTTATGAACCGTGTGGGTGGTTACCTGGGATGGATACCCTAGCAGCACGATTGTTGGTATCCTGAGTCTGAATATTCTCTATTTGACTAAGGAGTGCCAGGTAGCTCACGAAAAATCTATACTCCAAAACATGAGGGCTCTCTCATTTCCACATCCTTGCCACCATTTGGCATCATCAAGCTTTCGGACATCCCAGTTTAATTTGCATTCCTCTGATTATTAATGAGTTTGACAATATTTTCAACTTCTGTTGGACACTTGTGTTTCCTGTTCCATACATTGCTTTTTAATCTGTTTTTCCCATTGTTTTATTGGCCTTGCTGCCTTTTGATTGTTGATTTTTTTGGAGTTCCTTGTATGTTATAGATTTTAACTCTTTTCAGTCCTACGTATGCAAATATTACCCTATTTCCTTACCTTTTAACTTCTATTATGGTGCTCTTTGTTGAACAGAAATCTTTAGTTTATCATGTTTTATTCTAACATTTTGCTTTTGGATTTTTAAATATTCTACTCTTTTTGAATTTGACTTACTTGTTTGTTCTGCTCAAGTTCACAAAGAAATTACCTTACATTTTCTTATATTAACCTGACAGTTTTATCTTAATTTAGGTTGTTAATCCATCTAGAGTCTATGGGTTTAAGTAGGGATCCAATTTGATATTTTTCCATTTCATGATCCAGTTTTCCCAACATCATTTAGTAATTCAATGTAATCTTCTCTGTTGATCTTTATTGTATATTAAGTTTTCATATGCACATACGTCTGTCTCCAAAATATTCCAGTAGTCTATATTTCTGTTCTTATACACCAGCACATTATTTTGTTTTGTGTTTCCATTAATTTCTTTTGCTTTGCAGTATGTCTCAATGTTTGATTGGGCAAATTCTCCCTTTAATCTTCATTTTGAAAATTGACTTAGCTATTCATGGACTTTAGAATGTTTATTGAATTCCTAATAAAATTCAACTGAAATTTGTATTAATACTTTATTGAAGTTATAGGTTGGTTTTGGGAGAAATGACATCTTCCTAATAATTTTGTTTAAATTTACAAATTATATTCTTAAGGATTACTTTAGGTGGGTCTTAAAATGTTTGATTTACAATATTTTTATTGTTAACCAAATTTTAAAAAATTTCAGCTCTTCTTTATTTCTGGGAAAATCCACTTACCTTGCAGATTATTTAGTTCTCCTGAGAGGCTGTTTTAGAATTAGAAACTTTAGAAGTTTTTATGGAGGGTCGGAAGAAAGACCCCTTTTAGATTTATTTTTGCTTCTTTGTTCTAGTTATGAATTGAGGGGGTCATTTTTCTTTTTCTCTGATATACAGGCAATTGCCGTTGCCCATATACTGAAGATTATCTTGCCTTACATGTTTTCTTCTAGAGAGATGCTGAATCCTCCGGTATTCAGGACGGAACATTTGACCCCATCCCTTGTATCTTTTTTCTTAAATACTTTAAATATTTTTCAGGAGGTTAGCATGGTATAGGTGGATTAAGAGAACAGGCAGAATAAATCTGAGCCCTGATACTCTGGTAGTGAGAAGGTTTGTTTTGCTTATTTTTAAAGAATTTAGCCAGTGAGTATAAAGTAAACGGAGTCATAGACTTACCTGCAGCTGCTTACCCTCACCTCCCCTCCTCCACGCTCAGGAAAGGAGGCCATTCTCTGATGTGTTCAAGGCTAATCTCTCCTGTACTTTTGAATGTACATCCCCCGTTTATGCTAGGTATTCTTTCAATAATTATTCGAACTCTCCTCTTTTCAAAAACCTTTCCCAGGGTCTATACTTGCCTTGAGCTTTTACAATATTGGAGGGACAAAACATCCCTTTCCCCTTTTAATTATTTTCTTCTCTCTCCCTTCCTGTTCACAGCCAGGAGCCTTTAAAGGAACAGTTAATAATCATGGCCTTCACTTTCATTCTGTCCAATGACTCCACTGAAACGATTGTGGTACTGTTTACCCATATCTCAATTTCTAAGTGTAGCGATCCATTCAGACTTTATTTGTCCTTGCGCTGTTAATAACTTCCTTCTTGAAACTTTTTCTTATGTTAGCTTCTCAGCCATCACACTCCTGTTTTCTGTCTTTCTTTTATATCATTTCTTCTTGGTCACCTTTGCTAGTTTCTTTGTTTTTGTTTTTGGTTTTTTTCTATTAAATGTTGGGGCTGTCCAGATGCTTGACTACTTCTGTCTTGTCTTTCATGCTTTTCTGAATAAACCAACTAATTTCTGATTTCAACAACCACCTATATATGTGGTGACCTGCACGCCCCTTCCCTGAGCTCCAGAACTATAAATCAGGCTATTTACTGGACTGCATCCATCCAAAATGGTTCATCATAACCCCCCACACCTACTCTCTCCTTCGTGCATTCTGTGAGTGGCATCACTCATCCCCTAAGCCAGACCCCTAGCCATCTGAGACACTTTCTCCAACATAACTCTCAAATCTGTCATCTCTTCCACAGTCTTGATTCAACCCCTGGTCATATTGTTCTGTGAGCGTTACCATGGTCCTCCACCTAGGCCCTGAACTCTCCTTCCTCACCCCTCCAAACTACCCCCCAAACTGAAGCCAAAGTGATCTTTCTTATACCCAAACATGGCCATTTCTACTGTGATTAAAACTTGGCGGGGGCTCCCAGTGCTGTCTTTTCACAGGATGAGAATCTAGACTATAGAGTCTGGCATGCAGGTTTATATAATCTGGCCCTGTCCACTTTTCCAGCTCAACAGAGTTGCTCTTTCCCGGCAGCCCAGGCTTTTGCCAGGCTCTGGGCCTTTCCTTGCCTCACTGCTTCGGCCAGGGGTATATTCCCATCAGCCAGGCACGCTCTGACTCATTTCCCAAGACAATGCTCAAGGGTCACTTTTTATATGCATCCTTTCTTGACCTTTTCTACCTCCTACACTATGCACATGTTTTTTTGTTTGTTTGTTTTGTGGGTTTTTGTTTTAATTTCATTGTACCTGTACAAACTAACCTGGGTGGTAGCTGTAATATTTCTAATTTTGCATTATCTCCCTCTATTAGAGTCATAAGTCCCTTAAAGCAAAGATCAAGTTGATTTGATTTTTGTATCTGACCACCTGACACAGTACCTGGCACAAGCTTAAGAAGTATTTGGGGGCTAAATGAGTGAATAAGTGATGAGTAGATCTTGAAAGATTGTGTGAAGTCCAACAATTTCAACATAATTTTTGTAGCGTGACCTTGCTTAGTAGACCTCTGAGTTTCTGAATTCTCTCTCCAACTAGGATTGCCAAATAAAGGATGAAATATTTCAGACAAACTTAAAGTAAATAATTACTCATTATTTATCTGAAATTCAATTTAACTGGGCATGTGGTATTTTTATTTGCTAAATCTGGCAACTCTACCTCTAAGGCCATTTTAACTTTAAATCTCATATTAAATTGGATATACTGGGTTGGGGGGTGTATCTCGTATTTGTTATGCTTAATGCAATGGATAATTCTTTGGTTCTTCAAATGTGAAAACAGAAAGTGCAGAGTCCTTTGAAATGTTGGACTCAAGGGCACAGAACTCAGCTGAGCAGCCAGCGAATGAGATGACTATATCAATACCCACTGTGGATGTTGTAACGAATAGACTTCTCTGCTCCCTTGGCTCACTATTGACTTTCTCTGATGGGTTTTCCTCTAGCTTGTGACCAATCCTGTAAGAGTTGTGGCCCCAATAGTCCCAAATGTCTTACGTGTACTGAGAAGACAGTATTGCACGATGGCAGGTGCATTTCCGAATGCCCTGGTGGGTACTACGCTGACGCCAGCGGCAGATGCAAAGGTAAGACATGGGTCATCTTCATCCTCCTCCTCCTCCTCCTCCTCCTCCTCCTCCTCCTCCTCCTCCTCCTCCTCGACTATACTTGGGGCTATATGCTGCTCAATTGGGGATTTGTGTGTATGATGGGAAAATAGCAAATTAAAAGGAATAGGTATTTCATTATAGAACCTACATGTATTTGGGACGTGACTCGGATTATATGAGTGGATGCTGGGGGACTAGAGTAATTAAATAAAGGACCGATGCGTACCAAGCATCATTAGAGACCATTTTGTCCTTTGGAAATACCAGGAACAGCTTTAAGATGTTCATACAGTCCTTGTGTGCTTGTAAACCATCACCACCTTAGGCTGTAGCGATGACACAGTCGTTCTTTAGATGGCATTTGTATGCATATATATTGGCAACTACAACACACCACAAAAATAAAAAAGTAAACCAAGTTTGATAGCATGTAAAACTGAAATCTGTATCTATTGAAAATTTGACTTTATGTGCTATTTACAAATTGTTTCTTTCACTTACACCACCTAAACTGTAAGATATTCCCATTTGAAACTATAAATTTCAATTTGTATCTGCTTGACGTGTATCTTTCCTTATGGGAACTTACTGCTGCCTAGGACACCTTGCTTACCTGTCCTCACATTCTCTCACTCTCATTTCTACCTCGTGTGTCTGTTAGGGGCAGGATATTTAGACCCGTTCCTCAGTCTCTTCCTATCAACTTCCACTTTGTCTGCCAGTCGCTTTCCTCACCCAGTGTTCATAGCATTCTGCCCCCAAGGGTCTCATCTATTTCTCACTCCCCTCTCCCAGCTCCTAATTGTTGTCCTCTACAACCTTCTGCCAGTATCTCACTCCTGTCCTTTAGGATAGGCCATGGTACCATCCATCTCTTAAACTTAGAGATGACCCACTGTTTGGGTCCTGTTTGACCCAGGACCAAAGCAGGCGATATGTGTGTCTGACATTGTCATATGCAGTGGTCAGATTCTTAAATGTAATTCTTACTTAGAATCCCAGAATGTCCAAGCTGGAAGCACCTTAAATGATGATTTAGTCCAACCTCTTACTGTGCATATGCCAAGGACACTAGGCCTGGAGAGACTCAGACTTGGTGAAGGGCACAGATAAATTAGTGGATACACTGGTCAAAATTCCAGTGCTTGCAACAGACAGACCTATGAACTTTCCACTCGTCTTTATCCGGGTAGGGAGTTTTAGGTTCAGACAGACTTAGGGCTACATCCCAGCCCTGCTACTAATTACTCTCTCTAGTCTTGGGTACATTTTTTTTTATTTCCCAAGACTTCAGCTTCTTCCTCTGTAAAATGAGGTTAATAATTCCTATCTCATAATGTTGCTATGAAGATTAAAAGTGGAAATGCGTATAAAATATTTAACACAAACACTAAATAAAGTGTAGCCAATAAATAAGAGAACATGGATAAAAGATGGGTAAAAGGGCAATGTGGGCAGTTCTGGTGACTTAACCACCGCCTGACACATCTTTTCCCTTGATTTGGTGTGAGAGCTGAAGGGAGATTGAGTGTGACGGGGGGAGGGCTTCCTAGCACCTACGGAGCCCAGCCAAGAACTGGGCTCTTCACTCACCTCGGTCCTTTATGTTCCCCTGTCTCTCTCTTCCTCAGTTTGTCATAACTCGTGTGC
Source organism: Rhinolophus ferrumequinum (assembly GCF_004115265.2). Classification (NCBI taxonomy): domain Eukaryota; kingdom Metazoa; phylum Chordata; class Mammalia; order Chiroptera; family Rhinolophidae; genus Rhinolophus; species Rhinolophus ferrumequinum. The sequence goes on from NC_046288.1 coordinate 34,063,090, forward strand.
AAGCTGCTCCGGACCCAGGGCCTCTCACTGTACAGCCTGCATCCACCCTCAGGTTCTGCAACAAGGCCACTGTCTGCCCAGCTGTGGAGAGGGCTTCTACCCTGACCATGGGGTCTGCAAAGGTATTGTTGGTGTCATCGTTATTCTTAAGACACTTTCCCATCACCAGCATGTAGATTTAAGTGACCTCTCAGTGTAGCTTTTCCTCTAGTATATCTTATATGGCGATGCATGCATTATATGCTTTTTTTCCCTTACCAGGCGCTAATCTGAAAAATCACGTTTGCAATTTGTAAAGACATCCAAAAGTTTTATCATTTTTCTGACCATCCTTAAGAGGAATGTCATTTCCTTTACCATACGTTAAAGCAAAACCACTCTCACCTCCTCCTTTTTCTATTCTCTTAGCATTGCTAATGTTCTTCTTAGTCTTCATTTTGTTTTTCCCTAAAGAACCTCTTTTTGTTAATGACACTGCTGAGCAAACTGAGAGTCAGTAGCGATGCCTCTGGGCTGAATAAAATGGAAAAACTTACATAGCTGTTTGCCAAAAAGGCTTTGGGCTCATCGGGAGGGCAGTATCTTTTGAGCCTTATGAAACTAGAACATTGGGAGCAAACACTTTAATTAAGTGAAATTAGCTTACATTTATTTATACATAGGGCACCTTAGAAAAGAGCTTGCGAATGGTTAGAAGAAAGGCGTGTTTAAAACAGGCAGCTGCAATAAATATTCTGAAAAGGAAAATACAATGCGTCTTTTTTAAAGAACAGGAAAGTTAACTACCAAAATGTGGGCATGAGATAATTCTAGTACTCTCTTTGGCTCTGATTTTCACCAGTAGCCAGGGGAAACAAACTGATGGATTGTGAAATTCTTATTGCCACTCAAAAAAGGCTTCTTCCTTGATTAGAAAAGCAGCCTTTCCTCACGTAATTCTAAGAGGAATTTGTTACCTGGACCCTTTATAGTGGGCAATGGATGACAAAATGGACAATAACGCAATGACCATTTTTGCAAAAAATGCCGTGATGGCTTTTATACGAATGCTTCTTTAAAATCTTCAGTAAAAACTGAGGATGTAATGTTAAATTATCATGCAGTGAATGTGTTTCTGGTGAACCGAGTCAAGATTGCTCAGTTTACGGGTGGTTTTTTTTTGTGTTTTTTTTTCATGTTCTAGCCAGGCAGCCCTTAGAGGGCCTGAGAAATGTGACTGGTTAGCATCACCTTGATTTTGCTCCTCATCAATATTATTCTTACCACCCATGCTTTGTGTAGAACACTAGGAAAACAACATTCGGAAAGAATGTATTTGGTGAACTTTTCTAAGTGGTTTTGATTTAATGAGGGGCTCCCCTTGGTTGCGACATGTATATGATCCTTGTATTGTTCTCTGTATTTTATTCCTCTCGGTAGCCTGTCATTCCTCTTGTCTGACGTGTGTGGGACCAGGGCGCTCTCACTGTACCCAGTGTAAGAAGCCAGAGGAAGGACTGCAAGTCGAGCAGCTGTCTGGGGCAGCCCTCACTGCTGGCGAGTGTCTGCCCCAGTGCAGGGCCCAATTTTACTTGGAGAACACTGGGCTGTGTGAAGGTAAGCATGCTTTGAGAAATGTTAGGTAGCTTCGAGACTTACCTCTTGAGAGATCCTGTAAGGTGGGACCACAGCCAGGAAGACCTTTCTTTTCACATGACAGTGGTTCTAGGATGCTTGTGGATGGGACAGAAGACCTACATGCAAAGGAGTGGCCCCCACTGATGTCCTCCTTCCCTTTATGAATAATAGATGATCTGAAAGAGCTGTCCCCAAAGTCATGCTTTGAGGAGTTCCAAACAGGAATTCTTTCAGAGACCGGTATGAGTAGCTAAGCAAGACCCAGTGCTCATTGGAGACTTCCATTTATTATTTTTCCTCATTTGCAACTCTGAATATGAGTTGGTCCCTTCAGGGCAAAATCTGGACTTCTGTCAAAATTTAGCAGTGATTCCTGCCATTGCCTTGGCATATCATCTATAGAAAATTGATGTCATCCTGGGTAATTTGACTTAATAGCAAGGTCATCAGTGAGTGGTTGAGGGGGGAAGATATATATATATATATATATATATGTATATATGTATATATGTATATATGTATATATGTATATATATATATATATATATATATAATTTCTTGGGAGGTAAGGGGAGCAGGCCTCTCTCTACTCTTAAAAGAAGCTGCCTTGCTGTTGGGTGAATTATTTTACTCTCAATCTACCTGAAAAAAAAAATTTCATTACTGATATTTATCATTGTATATATAACATATGTTCATTAAAGGAAATTTTGAATGCAGAAAAAATAATCTACCCACCACCTACCACCTAAAGCCAATTAATTGCCTTTAGCATTTTGCTATAATATATCTGAGGTTTTTTCTCTATGCATAGCCTTGAGTTTTTATTTTTACAACATAACTGTAAGCGTGCTGTGGATTCAGTTTTGTATCCTTCAGGTCCACTTATTAAAGTGGCTTCCCTTTTACATTGAGATACGACCTCACATGGAAATGCTGGATTTGAAGTTTAGGTTAAAAGATTTTAACTACAGTGATTCATATGGCATAGTAGGAAGTATGCAGAATTGGAATACAGAGACCCCAGACCAGACACTTAAGTTTTCTGATTCTTTGCATTCACTGCATTAGAATAGGGGTGATTCTCTTTCACACAGGCTTTTTTCCAGGAACAAAGGAGGTTAGGATTGTGAAAGTGCCTGGTAAATTATAAGGCCCCCAGGCTCAATTGGTATAAATCTTATTCCATATACTCAGGTGTTTAGGAATATTTTGGGGGTAACTTCCCACTCCCTGGGCAGCACCAGGCCCCAGGGAGTTTACATGATTCCCAACAATTGGGGAAGAATCACTACTCTCTAGACATCTTGGTTTCTGCCTATGTGTACGTTGCCCAAACTCTCTGTGGTCCCTGTAACATCCCTGGCTCCGTTTCCATAATCACTTGTGACATATGGAATCTTGTTGCTGCTGAGAGTCCCAGTGTCTTCCAGAGGCGTGTGTCACATAGCCTACCCCTCTGATCCCAGGAGAAAGCAGGAAGAAATCTTCCCAGGCTACTCAGCATAGGTAGCTTCTTTCTACAATTTTGAGCACTATATTAAAAAAGAAATGATTACCGTTTTTAAAGTTACGTTGTAAATAAAAATTAGAGTCACCAGGGTTATTCAGCCAGAAAACCATGCTACTGTTGATTTGATACACACCATGAGCCAGGCACTGTGAAAAGTGCCTGCCTTGCTTTTTCAGTTAGTCCTGAGGCTGACCTTGTGGGATCAGTGTGGCAACTAGAGCAGAGGACGCTGAATCTTGAGGAAGTTAAGGCTGTAACTTGCTCATAGTCATGTAACCAGCACAGAGTGGAGTCCAGTACCCACATTCCAAACAAGGGTGCTACTGTATTATGGTTGCGGAAGGGGCAGAAGCACAGCATACGAAGGCTGCAGGGCTAGGACAGTTTAAACTTAAGAAACCATCCTTGAAAAGGGGGTGTTTTCTGGGGATCCCTTTAACTTTTTTGAAAAGGATTAGTATTTAATCCCTCTGGAATGGTTTAATTGTGGTCCCCTGTGAAAGGACTGGGTTGACCTCTTGAGTTCTTATAGCCGCGTGATTTCATGCTCGTCAACATAATATTATTATTCGGTATCACATATATAGCTGTCTACTCACATTTATTACCAAATCCCTGTGCAATCTGTGCTAGATAGATTGTTGTACTCAATTTATAAGTGATGAGAATATGGCAGAAAGAGGTTAATTGAGTTGCCCAAGATTCCACTGGGAAACTGAGAGCAGCCACCGATTGTTTCGAACCCTACCTGAGTATTAAGTGTGTTGATTGATGTATTTCCTGTCACTCATTCTGTGTCTCTGGAAACCTTTCTGCCTTCCCACAATCTGTTCCATTTTCGATTCTGCCCAAGGGTTGTCTATGAAATTAGGCCTGGGAATGCTGGGAGATTGCACTGGGCTCTCCTCACACATTCCCAGAAATACCATTGCCTCTTTGCAGAACATTTAAAAAGGTTGGAGTCTGTGTGTGTGGGCGCCATTGAGAATTTATTTTATAGAACCTTTGCACTCAAGTGCTTTACTAGAAAGAAGAGAAAACTGTTTTCTGGAACTCTCCTCTCTTTTTTTCTCTGAGACTGCAGCACAGAGTGATTAGAATATTATTGCAGCTAACACAAGTCAGAAGCAGTTACCTTATTAAGAAGAAGCAGTTTACTTAGAGTCTGAAATGGTGTCAGAGTTATTATAAAAGTTTTTATTCTGAGCTACAAGACAAACCCAGGAATTATCTAGTGGACAATGAAGCAAAAATATATTCAAGATATTTGGCTAAAATCCAAGTCTGTGATTGAAGAATGAGAAAGTATCAAGTTAACAAATAGTGACCAAAGAGAACACTGTTTATTAGTAGCTGAAGGGCAGTCTATCTTTATTCATCTCTTCTGCAAATGTTTATGGGGTGTCTCTTGGGTATCAGGCATTGTTTATGCCCTGGGAATATACTCAGGAATGTCAGATGAAATTCCTGCTCTCATGGAATTTATATTCTAGTAACAGAAACAGATGATAAAGAAATAAATGAATAACCACAACAGCAACAAAAGCCATGGCACACTCGAGGCTAGTGACCGGTGCTGTGACACCCACATAGGGTAACTGGGGAAATGGAGGGGTGGGCTGAGGTGTGCTCCAAAGCAGACGTGCTCTGGTGAGATGCGGACGGTCGCCTGCATGTGTGGTCCTGTGTTTTTGGCCCATTCTCAGAAATGAATTTGGATACTTCAGAAGATGGAGCTTTGACATTATCCTTCTTCTTCATATGGATTCTATGTTTCCAAAGTTTGGCTAGAATGGCTGGTACAAACAAGGGTCTGTTTCTAATTATAAGACAATTTGGAGGTATTTGGTAGTTGACCAAAATTATGCATGTCTATTAAATATTAACATTTAAGAGTCATTAAAAGAAGGATTTTAATAATTTGATCTAGAGTTGATCTCACCTGTTTAACTGATTGTTTACTAGCATTGACATATTCAAGTTAAAAAAAAGGCAAAAAGTCCAAGAAATACCCATCAGCCCCCTTGCCCAAATAAAACAAAACAAATTACAAATTTTTGTTACTTATAAAAAACCAAGCCCTCCAAAACAACATGTCTTTCATTCATCCTCCCCCACTAGTTTTCCATCCTTTCTGAGTTCATGTGGGTCTAGATGAGGTCTCCAGGGTAGAGCTGGGTGGGGGCTGTGCTGCTGTACAACTCCAGGGGCACCACGCTCACGATCATTAGACTAACTGGTGCCGCCCAGGAGTCATTTAGTGACTGTGCAGCCCTACGCACATGGCAGCCCAAAGTGGATGGACAAGACGTTGGACCTGGAGCTCCCATCACTGGGAGGCCTCTCTTCTCTTCTACTGATGTTCCCACCATCAGGGTAGGTTGCTCAACTGTGTCTCAGATTCTCCTTCCACTTCTGTTGAGAATTTTTTTCTCTTTTAAAGGAAATTTGTTTTGAGGGCTAAGCTTTCAGTTGAGGTCTCTAGAGCAGAGTTTCTCATAGGACTCTTCTGGGAATCTTGTTAAGATGGGGATTGAGATTCAATAGGTCTGGGGTGGGGTCTGAGTTTCTACGTCTCTGACATGCTCCCAGGTGAGGGAGCTGCTCCTGGTCCATGGACCACAGTTTGAGTAAGGAAAGCCTCTGATGAAAGAAGGATAAGCACACCACTTTATCAGTGGTATACTTCTTTCTAACTAATGCAGTTTAGGAAAAAAAATTCCAATTTTTATTGCTTCTCACTGCATGCACTATACATATTATAGAAAGTTTAAAAAATACAGATAAGAAAAAAAGTCTATGTTATCCAGACTAGATTATCCAGATTTGGCAAAAAGACTAGGTTATCCAGATTTAGCAAATAAAAACACAGAATTAGGAAATAAAAACTTTGCAAATAACAAAACGATGTTTTTAGTATAAGTATGTCCCAAATATTGCCTGAGATATTCTAAAATATTATTCATTGTTTACCTGAAATTCAAATTTAATTTGATATTCTTTATTTTACCTGTAAATCCCACTTATGAGCCTTCTATCTTGAGATAATCTCTTTTAATCTCTTGGCATAGATTCTTATAGCTATTTATACACACCACACAAACACTATATATATATATATATGTAAACTATAAAGTGATATATATATATGTATATATATATCACTTTGTAGTTTACAAATTATTTACAACCAAGAATTTTATTGGAGATCCTGTGAGTTTAAATTGACTCCCATTTTATAGATGAAGAAAGTGAGGCTTAGAAGGAATTAACTAAAGAATAATTTAGCGATGGTGGGGTGGAGGCCCTAGAATCTAACATAGGACATAATTGCTTAGGAAATAGTTTCTTCTTTCCAAGCCCAGATGCCTTGTTCTTCATTTCACACTAGAGCTTCACAATTAAATTTCAGGCCCAGCCATCTCAATTAATGATGCAGCTCAATCACCATGCCAACCATTTGGCAGTGGTGATCAGGAAGGGATATGAACATGGTCAGGATGATTAATTTTGCCCCATAATTGCCCCGATTCCATGGCAAATTAATGATGGATGCTTTCAATTCTCGTGCAGTTCAGCAAGAGGTTCGAAATGATACAATTTTGAAGAAAGCACAAGTTTTATTTTGAAAATGAACTTTGTACCACAATAATGAATTTTACTTACAATTTTCCAATGTATTATGTCAGTAAAAACACTGCTTTAAAAAAGAATGCAGAGGTGATAAACATCACAGTGGTCTCCCGTCCTACATCACTAGCCTTTTCATGACACTTGGAATAATCCTGGGGCTTTGGTTAGGTCAACATCAGGGACATTTTAGCAACTCAATTTTTCTAAGCCTTCTTTTTCAGTCTTGAAGATAAGTGTTGCCTCCTTAGACTACATCTTACTGCATGGAGTAAAATGAGACAAAATTAATACAAATTTGATATCAATTTTTAAATGTGTTTCCAGTTTCATGGAAATATAATTGACATAACACTGTCTTAGTTTAAGGAGTACAGCATAATGATTTGATATATGTTGGGAAATGATCACCACAATAAGTTTAGTTAACATTTATTACCATACATAGCTACAATTTTTCTGATGTGTGTGTTGAGAACTTTCAAGATTTACTTACTTAGCAACTTTCAAATATACAATACAGTATTGTTATCTGTACTCACCATGCCATATGTTACATCCCAGGACTTATTTATTTGATAACTGGAGGCTTATACCTTCGGATCACCTTCACCCAGTTTCCTCACACCCTGCCCAGCCCCCAATCACTAGTCTGTTCTCTGAACATTATCATAGAGCCTCCTTAGCTTTTGGTTGTGTCTCAAACCTTTGTGATTGTCCAAGCAGCTTGCTTTGTTCTTAGTGGCTCCCGGTAGTTGATGATGTGCTGAGACCTGTCGGTGTCAGTGTCCCAAAGGGGAGGAGGAACTCAGGCAGCACCTAGGTGAAGGCTGGTTGGAAGCCTGATTTTCAGACAGCAGCTTTTAAAGTTTGTAAAAATACCTCTTTGGGGGGTGGAACATTGAGAGATGGGTGTTCCTGTCCGTCCTCTCTGCACTGAGCTCTGGCAGAATAACCGATTAAGAATTGTTTCTCTGTTTGCTAGCCCTGTTGGACCCACGAACTCAAGCCCCACTGGCCACCAGAGCCAGGCTGTCAAGGGTGTGTCCCTTGGGTGGCAGCTGCAAAGACCAGGCATCAGACATGTGCACAAGCTCTTTCCAGGGAGACACCAGTGAGCTGGAGCATAAGAGAGACTGTGTGAATGTAGTATCCTTGAGTCTCTTGGGTCTCAGAAGAGGATCACACACATTCTGGTTAAATTAGAAACCTGACCTTCAGGCTGCAGCTTTTAAGATATGCAAATGTCTCTTTTAAGGAAAAACTGGGGGATGGGCCTGTCTGACTGCTGCCTCTGCTCAGAGCCTTGGAGGAATAACCACCACAAGTTTTTGCTGCCATTCAGAACTGTTTCTTTGTTTACTATAGTCTTATGGATCTTTCAGAGTTAGAGTTTTGGGGTCCCATCCCTCAGGTCAAAGTCTTAAATGTTGGGACAGTAGATATGGGTTCAAACCCTTTACTCCTCAGGGAAGAGCTGGGACTTGTGAGTTCCCTCCTGATTGTATGTTGCTCTTCTGGGGTGGGGTGGTGCAGTTTATGGTAAGACTGCCTCAGCCTTTCCTATGTGTTCTGATACCGTTTTTTCCTCCTTTGCCTGTTATGTAGGAGTTGCTCAGCTAGTTTCTGTATTTCTTTCGGAGGAAATTGTCTATGTGTAGCTGTAGATTGGTGTGTTCCATGAGAGGAAGTGAGTTCGGGAGCCTGCTATGTCACCCGCCATTCTTGGATGGAAATACTGATTTTGTTTTTTTTAATAAGAAATTCACATATTATTTTGGTCAATGAATTAACTTGTTTTAGATGAATGGGAAGAAATAAAGTATATTGTGAGTATTTTGTTCTATTTAGTTGTAGCTAAGATTCACCAAATGTCTTAAGACAAAGAGTTTTAATTAAAGAAATGAATGGGCAGGAGTCTGCCTTCTCAGCTTAAAAGTATTTACTATTTATGAGGTTGGGATTCCCTTGTATTCATTGAGTAAAAGACATGACTTCTGTATTAAGCAATACTCTTTAATGTAGTCCTTAGAGTACTGACATGAGCTATACAAATGCATGCCTTTTGGTAATGTTCAATTTTCTTCACTTTCTCCTCCTCGCTTTTTATAGTATGGGTGTGCTAGGCTTTGGGGATAGAAAGATGAAAAAGATATGCCTTAAGGAAAGTGTGCTCAAGTCGGGCCGACTGACATCTGAACAAGTAATTAAAAGAACATGATACATGGTGGAATGGTAATAGGCACGAGGTGCAGAAGGAATCCAAACAAAGGAGACCGACTCTATCTGGGGGAGAGTGTGTGAGGAAAGTTGTGCAGAGGGAAAACTTTACATCATCAGGCTGTTGAAGGATTAATGGGAGTTCACCAGGGAAGAAGGTGGGAAAGGGCATTCTAGGCCTAGAAACAGCAAATACAAAGGCATGGTTATTTGGAGACGTACAGTGTATTTGGTATTCCAGCAATGTAAATTCCAAAATGGTGAATTATACCAGAGACATACCACGTTTCCTCGAAAATAAAACCTAGCCGGACAATCAGCTCTAATGCGTCTTTTGGAGCAAAAATTAATATAAAACCCGGTCTTGTATAATATAATTAATATAATATAATATAATATAATACCAGGTCTTATGTTAATTTTGGCTCCAAAAGGCTCATTAAAGCTGACGGTTTGGCTAGGTCTTATTTTCAGGGAAACATGGTAGGTGAGTAATGTCATGAAGTGCTTTATGTACTGTGCTAAGGAGTTCAGAGTTGACACTATTAGTATTGGAGACCCATTAAAAGATCTTAATTGATGATTTGGTTAATTAGCATTTTATAAAGATCTATCTGGTGGTGATATGGCAGGTAAATGGAGAGAAACTGAGTGGGGCTGGTTAGGGAGCTGCCGCACTCATCCACATCATGAGTAAGGTTGAAGGTCTACACTAAAGAGCCTGGAGGGGAGGGTTAAAGTGAGATGGATGTAACAGAGGTTTAAGAAGCAAAAATCAGTATATCTTGGACGTGTTGTGTTGAAGGAAAAGAAGAAGTCTAGGGTTTTCAGCATGAGTGACTTGGTGAATGGCAGGGCTACGAAGCGAGACAGTAAAAAAAAAAAAGAAGGAATGTGATGTCATAATTTACACTAAGGAGCTATGGACTGAGCTTGGAAGAGCTAATGAGTAGTATTTTAGAAATAAGAAGTATGAGATACCGATGGAACACTATGTAGAGATATCCCCCAAGGAGTTAGATTTATGTGATTGGAGTTCAGGGTAAAAGTCAGAGATGTATACATAAATCTGGGACTCACCATTAAAGCTATGGATAAGTTTGCCCAAGAGTGAGAAGAAAAAGGGCAGAGGTTGCAATTTTGGGAAGCTCCAATATTCATGATGTAAACAGAGAAAGGCTAACAAGGAATGATCAGAGAGAGGAGAATTAGAAGAGTGTGCTGCCAGTGTTTCCATCTACCTGTCCACCCGCCACGTCACCTACCTACCCACCCATCCAGTCAGCAGAAATTCATTTATTGAGAACTTGGGACGTAATGGGGACAGGGACAATGATACGTACCGAGGAATCACAGAGACGGAAAAGATGTGATTTTCACTCTTAAAGTGTTCCCAATCTAGTATGTTTTAGGGAGGGAATAGGTTAAATCATGTTCATAAAAAAAAAAAAAAAAAAAAGGAAAAAGAAAGAGAAGAAGGAAGAGGAGCAGTACAGAAAGGGAGAGATCAATTTTATTTGATTTCACTCATTTCAATTTTCATCCATTTTGACTGTACTTCAACTATATGTCCTAGAGGATTTTGATATTTACATCAGAATTTGAAAGAAACCTACCTCAAAAATTGTTTTTGACATGAAAAGTCAGGATATTTTATATGATATGAGAGTAGAGATGCCAGACCATTCTTTGTATCATTAAAAAGAAAAATGAAGTAGTAGTATTCATTGTCTGAAATTTAAATGGAAAATAGAATGAGCAAATATGTTTTAATGTAAATTTTTTACCGGAGTCAGGCCAACTGGACTTTACCACCATCAAAGGACACTTTTACTGTTGACACTTTTAGTGCTTAAACAGCTCAGTTATGCTTCTTCAGAAATATACGCACATAGCCATCAACTGGAAAGCCGCTTTCTGGAAATGTAGTACTATGTGGAGAAATTATTCATAGAACTTTTTTTCAAATCTCTTCCATAGATGCCCTGTAATGGAGTCAGTCTTCCTTGAAAGATCTTAGGCTTCAAACCAGAACAGAGCTCCTGCTATGAAATCAGCTTCCATGGAATGATCAAGCCTCATAAAAGTCACTGAGACTGGGTAGACGTTTCCAAAACCAGCGCAGAATTGAAGTTTCATAAGATTGTTTTAAAGACACAGGTGCAAATGCCTGTGCTTGCAGAAATAGAGCATTATAGAGAAAAACACTTTGAAAGAATGGTCACCCAACATCTCCTTTTCTCTCTTTACCTCATGAGCAACGAACTAGCTCATTGTCTACTTGGTTCTTAAACATTTCCACTGACGGCAATTCTGAAGTCTGCCAAGTGAGGTTCATTGAGGAGTATTTCTGAAATCTGGTGGGTGACTTTGTCCTGGAATTCTTGGCCCATCAGCCTTTCAACTTATTTGTTCTCTTTCTTTGTTTATATAATTCAATAATATCTTTATTCACATTGAGTCAGGTTATTACATTGACTTTGTGACCAAATCGAATGAAATAAAATACACTATGTGCTCATAATGCATTAATTTAGCTTTCCCTAGTTTTCAATTCCACAAAGATATGCTTTGATTTCCTATTTATTAGGGAGATATAATAGGAAGAGCTAGTGATTTTAGCCATCTTGCGAAGTCTAATATAAACATATTGGTATCATCATAGATATATTTAAGTAGAAAATATTGTATTGCTTCTAGTTGCTTCCCCAGATCATCCTGGAAAGCTTTGTGTTGACAATATAATTTAGCTGGTTTTTGAAATATTGCCACCTGGCTTTCCACTCCATGCTGTTTCATTTTGTGTTAAACGTGTCTTCAATAATGAGCTAATGTGTACCCTTCTTTGATAATATTTGCTTAAACACTTTTACCTGTTCATTTGTTTTTTTAAGAGGAAATATTTTCACAGTGATTCTGAAAATACTTGGGAAAAATTCTTAACTGTGACTCGTGCTGATAGAGCCAACTAGAAAAAAAAGAACTTATTTTAAAAATTGGGGCTCTAGCTCTGTTTTTCATATAGTAATAAATATTGCTGAATAGGTATAAAGCTCTACAGTGTATTCAGGGATGATAATTAAACTGTTTATCAAACAGAAAGGCAAGAGTATTGCCCAGCAGGAGTGGGCAGTGGCCTTAGGTGAGGGGCCGGGTCCTGAGGCCTCCTGGTACAGGTGGTAAACCTTTCGATGCTGGGTTATGGATTAGGCAGGGGGCTAGTATGGGGCCACGGCTGCAGGGGGCACTAGAAGACTTAGGACAGCTGGCATATACCAGCCACATATCAGTAGTTTAATATTGTAATAGCCAGTACTGCTGGATCAAGTCATCCTGGCTTGGCTCAGCCGCAGGTGTATCAAAGATAGTATGTTACATTTTTATTGGACAGTTGGTGGAAATGGAGGCCTCAGTGGTGTAATATCACATCCGGTTCTTCCAAGCTGCTGGTCTGTCAGTCTGGGTTTTCATGAGGTTGTGGGTGAGGCCACGAGGAGACTCAGAGTGGTGTCCCTACAGTTCTTGGGTCTTGTCCCCTAGACAGAAGGTGGCCTGAAATGCATGGGGTCATCCACCTGGGTAAGAACCAGGTGTTTGTCTTACCCACTGTTGTATCCCAAGCACTTAGACTTCCTTGATGCTTGACAACAAATGAATGAATGATTAGAAGTGAATTCAGGTTTCAAGATGTAGGTTTTACTTTCATTCAGGTATGGTGAGACCAACAAATTAGGAGATGATTGCTATTGAAAAGATTGAAAAGATAGTTTATTAGTCACAGTTCTGAAGAGAAGGGGGCATGTCACTCCATAGAGGGGCCACATAGGGTCAGTCAGGAGGGAGTGAGGGGAAAACGTGGGCAAGAGCCTTTATTTTGGTTTCTGTGGCAAAGAACAAGCAAGGCAGGGAAACAGCCTTAGGATTGGCTAGTTTGAATAACTTCAGTGGGCTCTGGGGTGTAGTGTCTGGTACCTGGCACTGGAGTGATTAGAGCAGGTGGAGAGTATACCTGAGTGTAAGCTGCAATAGAGCAGGTGATGGGTGTATGAATTTTGGGCAGCTTAGTTAGCATATGACAGGCGCACTCACAGCCTAGTCATTTACTGTCTCTAGAAATTGGCTAGCCCTGGGAGGGGCCGTCTCTCGAAGATCACCAGGGTCTCTGCTGTCAAACTATCAGAAATACTGAATATAAAAAAGCATGATTAATACACTGACCACCCTTGGGGAATGGTACAAATATCCCCTTTATTCTTAAAAGTCTGATGTAGGCAAACAGAGATATTTTCTTTCTCTTTGCTTCCACATTTCTTTTTTACACCTGTGGGTACTTGTAACATCGCATTTAATGGTAATGATTATAGCTAAGATTCATTAAACCCTTCCTATGTGTTTAGCACTATCCTAAGAACTTTACATGCGTCAACCCAATGAGTGTCCACAATCTCACATGCAGTATGTGTAGTTTTTATTCTCATACATGAGGAAGTAGGAGTCTTGAGAAATTACATAACTTAATCAAGGTCACACAGGGTTAGAATGCGATGCTCTTATTTATTCTCTGTGCTATACTCCGTCTCCCAGTCATTGTATCCCAGTTACTTGCTTCTGAGTCTGTTGATGCAGCTGGTTTCAGCAGCTCAAAGTGTTGGACAATTCTTCTCACCTGTGTATATCCAGTCTGCCTCAGAAAGCAGGCACCATATAAACCTTTACGGAATCAATACGTAAAGCTTCCATAACCCTTTCTCTTTAATCTGAGCAGGCTGATGAGCAGCCCACTGTCTAGCGATGGTAGAGGAGCTGTCCTAGGGGAAGAAGATCTGTTTTATGGCTTCCTGTTCTTTATTTGACATTCGCTGAGAATGAGAACTTGGACAGAAAGAAATGTATGACTCTGCAAATGGTTATTTCTGTTTTGTGGCATTTATGCCTTACTTAATCTGGGTTCCACAGATGCTTGCTTTGTAGGACATGGCCTTTAGAAAGAAGCATGTGATGTGTCCTTGGGAAAATCAAGTGAATGTGCAGAATGCGTTCTAACCTAGGACTCTTAACGGGAGGGACAGAGCTATTGCACTTGTCATATGGTGGCTTTCCTGATTGTCTCCTCTGCTTTCTCGTTCTCCCAGCTTGCCACCAATCCTGTTTCGGGTGTGCAGGGAAGAGCCCTCATAATTGCACAGCCTGCCGGCTTTCCCATGTGCTGTTGGATGGGCAATGCCTCTTCCAGTGCCCAGATGGACACTTTAACCAGGAAGGCAGTTGTACAGGTGAGTCTGTAACATGCTGGAACATATTCCCTATGCCCATATTTTGTCTTCATAATGCAGCCAGACACTGTAATTAGAAATCTTGTCATACCAGGGGACTAAGGTTGGGCTGTAAATCCTTGTTTTGAACTTGTAGGAGTAAGAACAAGAGAAATTCTCTTCTTCTAATAAGGAAGCATGAAAGAAGTGAAAAATGAGAAGCAGCTTTACCCTATGCTTACAACGAGGGATGGATTTGATGGTAGTCATCAAGGAGACAAAGTACATAGGTTCCGATGCATTTGTGTAGGATCAGTCAGTGTTTCGCGTGACTTCTGCAGTTCTCTGCCCCACTTTCCCTGGCTACAGCCTAATAAAGGAAAGGAGAGAGAGGTATTTTTTTTTTTGACAGGTCAGTCCAATATGTTTTTAAGAGCAGTTTTATATCTTCCAGTGACTGGGGTCCTAGAAATTACTAGTTGAGATTAGTGCAGGGTTTTATTGGAATTGACAAAATACTGAAATCTAAGCATCTTATTGTAGCACTGTTTTCTTGTATCTACAGGAAAAAAAAAGACAAAACACATTTTATCATGATTACTATTTTATTTTTCAAAATAGACTCTTGAGGCCATCTTATAGGAAAAAGCCCAATCTTATAAAATTGTATGACCTGTATTTCTAGAGTCAGAAAATGTGTAGTAAATTTATAAAATATTTTTAAAATAAATTTATGTAATACTTGTTAGATTCATCTAGCCTCAAACTCCAAAAAGGAAATTTAATGTGAACACAGATTTAGACAATTGAAGATCAATATAATATTTCTTCTGGAATTTTCTTTTTCCAAATACCTTTTTAATCTCTCTAGGCCCCTGCGGGGTTGCTTTCCTTTACACATTCTGTTTAGCTCAGGGAGGTTTTCCTGGTTTCTTTGTCATTGGAGTTAAAACTGTTGTCTGTCCGTATGAGCTTTCAACCTAGCCCAGTTGGTTTACGTGTGTGTGTGTAAAATTGTTTGAGGGAGAAAAGTCTGAGTAGCACCAACTCTCCTCTGTCTATGCCTTTGCCTGCTCGAAGCCAGAAAACGGATGGTACCACAAATGGCAGGGCAACCAGGTCACTGGAAATATTCTGGCAGGGAGGAGAAAAAGAGGTGAGAGTCATCCTGAGAATGCGAGTATCTTTTGGATGGGTGTTTTCAAAGTTAAGGGCCTCAGGAATGTAGAAAAGGTGATAGTAAATGCTCGCCTCCTAATCAGTAGTTCATTTTCTTGCTTGCTTGCTATTTTTATATATATATATATATATATATATAACTCCTTATCTTCTCTTGGCCTCTTGCCAGAAGTAGTGAGACGCAGTTGACTTTACTCGAAATCTGTGTCTTTGCTTTCCTCCAGCTCTGTGCCAGAAGGGAATTCTTTGTCATCAGTTCCAGCAAGTTCTACCCAGCTCCTGCCCTTCACCTCCCCTCCTCTTGGAATCAGACATGCTTAGGCTGCCTCGTCCTTGGCAGTGACATCCTTGCATCTCCTCCTTCCATCCACTTGCTCCCGCTGCCTGCCCTGGCAGTACAAATGCAGCCGCAGCTGCAACCCGCTTTCAGTCTTTGCCATCCTTATCTTTATTGCCCTCACCTACTGTGAGTCACTTGTTATTTTTCCAATGGAGTGCCTCTTGTAAATTTGGTGGTTTTTCTGGCCAAAACATAGTTTTATCATAATTTTGTCTGAGGAATTGAACTTCAAATACAGCTCATGATAACCTCCAGAAAGAAGACATTTTCTGTTCTTTGCATGTTAATTAAGTATTGCTACTAAAACAGGCATCGCATTGCGGCATCAGACTCTAGTTTAATGGCCCTTGCTGTGTAAGGTTCCCCCCTTTGCCTGCCAGGAATTTCTGAGGAGCGAAATGTCTCCCTCTTCTCTCTGCCTTGCTTGCTCTCTTTAAATCGTGGTATTTTAGGGAGGGGAAGTCTTACCACTCACTTTTCTGTTTTTGTCCCTTTGATCTGACTTCGGGTTTACATGGATGGGGATGGTGATGCTGGACCTTCTGGAATATGCAGTCAATCACTCTGATTTTTATGGTTCTAGATTCCATGTTCTGTTCACAGATGGCATTTTCATTGACACCCAAAAATGCATTCTCTTGGTCAGGCCTAAGCATGTGCCAAGCTTGCTTGGGAATCTTCAAAAGATGAGTAGTGTTTGAATTCTACTCTTAATGCAATCTGTGGAGTGCACTAAATACTTGATGTATTTACATGCTGAATTGCTAATTCCAATCCTGGTTCTTGTTTTACCCCCTAGAATGCCACCCCACCTGTAGGCAGTGCCATGGCCCATCGGAATATGATTGCATCTCCTGTCACCCTCATGTCACTCTTACTGGTGGGAAGTGCAGAACCAGCTGTAAAGAAGAGCAGTTCCTCAACCTTGTGGGGTACTGTACTGGTGAGTGAAACTTCCTTCAGAGTCACAGAACCACTGGCCAAAACCAGGGGTTCTTCATACCAGGCTTAAGAAGGCTCTTGTACTTGTCCTTTGACAGCAAATTAAGAGCTCTTTTGGGGAGACATTTGTTTGTTGTCTGGGAACTCACTCCACTGCCTCCTATGAAACATGTTGTAAATGTTTGTGTATTTAAATGGAATTTTCCAATAACACTTTTTCAATTTCTGAACAAACTTAGAACTTCCTGTTAATGAAGATCGGAGTCATGGTAATAGAACCTCATATGCACGTGACACTCTTCAGCTTAAGATAGCGAAATGTATTTCCCAATCTCTCCAAAGACTGTCTCCCTGTTGTCTCATCATTCCATGCCCTTTGCTGTAGAGACCCTTGGCCATCAGCTCCAGCCACAAACATTGAGGGAGATTAACCCCAAAGTAAATCAGTTGCCCCAGGAGTTGGAATTTTTCCTCCTCATTTTAGAACTCAAATCTCAAAAAGAAATAAATTAGGAAAGCAGCATGGCATTTGGATAATGATGAAGGAGCCATACTGCATTTGGGGTCATCCAACCATTCATCCAGCAGATATCTTAGGGTGTCTACTAATGGTCGGGTGTTCGGAACACACACACACATACACACAACTGAATAAGACAAACACTGTCCTCAAAGAGCTTATTATCTGGAGAGAGGATTTTACAGGCTAGTGGGTTATTATACATTTCTTGATCTACTTTTCCCAATTTAGAAGAACCATGAAGGGATTTGCTTGTAGCAGCCATCCGTCACAGCTCTGAAGGGCTTGCCTGGAAGGCATTCTGGGTTGTCACTGGGCAAGTGGGAAGGTGAGAAAGCTAGGATCTGGTTGGATGCATGCTGGAGGGGTTGGCCTGTCTGTATGGCTTGTCCCTGCACAGGGAGGAGGTGTGGCCAACTGTTTAGATCATAGTATGAATAGGCACATTCAGTCTGGAACAGCATTGATGTTTCAGTTATCAAGTTTGGTGTTTGTGTGTGGTCGGGGGGCGGGAAGGAAGGTCAGCAAATCAATGGCAGTGCTCAAGTACAGCTGGTGATCCCTTCTGTTTTGCACATGACCTTAGCTAAAGACTAGACACTGAGTTCCAAGGTCTGTACCCTAGGAAGACTAAACTGTCAAGAGCAGGGCAAAAGCCAAAACAATGCTGGAATTCAGGGCAAAAACCAGTTGTAGAGACTGCATACATTTTAGGGGCAATTAAAAGTGGAAGCCCAGACAGCCTAGGCTTGACACTGATGAGATACCCCACCAACTCTAGGGTATGAGCCTATTGCCAGTACTGCTAGTTGTAGTCATGACTGACTTGGGAAGAAGGCAAATGGGAGGCATTAGTGCCCACCCTTGGAGAGGATTCTGGGGATGGCAGAGGCTGACTGTTCCAGTCATTTGTAAACTTGAGTTCAGGTACTGATTCTTACTTTAGGATATGGAGGAACAGCTCCCGTGAGAACTAAGAGGCCCCTGACATGGTTACACACATTAGTGGCTATTTACTCTACTGAGCACAAGGCACTGAGTTGCTGTTTGAGAGGACCCAGGGACGAGCGAAGGAGATGAACCAGACACAGTGCAATTAACAAAGAGTACAAAGCAACTTATAGATGGTAACACCAAATGGCAGTAAGTGTGGTAAGAGTTCAGAGGAGGGCTAAGTAAAAGAAATGGAAGGCGTTGTGGAGCAGGTAGAACATAAAGTTCTTCCTGAAGAATACACAGATAGAGGTAGGTCAGACGGGCTTTCTGGGTGTGGTTCTCCCAGGAAACAGACCCAGAGGATGGAGCATGTGGGCTGGGCCATTCACAGCCAGTGAGGGGTCCAATCTGGCTGAAGAACGTGGCTTATATTGAGACACAGTAAACAAAGCAGTTGGAAAATTGAAATTGCAACCAGGGTATAGAAAACTCAAAGTCTCAGGCCAAAACGTTTGGATGGAGTTTTGTGGGCAATATAGTATAGCAATGAGAGTTTTGGAGACGACTGTGATGTGACTGAGGATGTAGTATGGGCAGGAAATGTGCAAACTGTGTGGGAGATGGACGGGAGCAAGGAGAGATAAGAGAGAGCAGTGAGAAGGCTGGACCTTCTGATGGCTTTTCTATTGCCAAGTTGTTCTGCATTAAAAATTTTATGCTGGGGGAAATTTGTTTAAATAAATGTTTATATAAGGAGATGGAAAATTGTAATTTTAATGTGCTCTGTTCTCTCCAATGTCCAGAGTCCTCTTTGAAAGTAAATTAGGTGATTAGGAGTGTATTAATTTTTTAAGGCTGATAGGGAACCATTAGAATAAAGAATCATGGGACTACACTAAATGACTTTGGAAGTCCCTAGTCCTAGAAGAGCAGGTCCCACTAAAATGAACTGCAAGGGACAAACCCTAGCTGTCCTGGTAATTAGGTATAATACATAAAAGTTTTAAATAAGGTAACCATTGTCTGGTGTTTGGAAATCCTTTGTTGACTAGAGACTGGTGTATGAGTATTTGGTATAGAAAAAATTGACCAGTAATTTCCATTGTTGATCTTTCAGAGAACTGTATTGATCCTGACGTGACTTTTTCAATAAATATATGCCCTTCTGAACACCCCCCTTTTCTCTCTGCAGCATTGTAAAGCATTCATTCATGTATTGCTTCATCAAACATTTATTAAGCACATGCTCTGTGCTAGGCCTGTGCTGGGCTCTGGGGATGCAAAGATGAATAAGATGCGGTGCTTGCATTCAGAAAACATACAGTGTAGGAAGGAAGAGGATATGTGTTGAAAATGATATTGCTGTGGATATGAGATGAGCCTGTAGGACAAGACCCTACCCTAGACCAGAGGGTGTGTATGTGTGTTGTATGGGTGTGTGGACTGGGGAGTGAAGGATTTCTGGAGCGTTTCATAACTGAGATGATTTTGAAAGATATGTAAGACTTTAGAGGGCTTTAGAGACTTGGAGGGGAGAACATTCCAGAAAGTGGGCCAAAGAATGTTATCTATTAAGGCACCAACAAAGACTTAAGGAGAATGCCAATCCTTAATATGGGAGTGGGGTGGGACCTGAAACAGAAGGAAGCAGGGCCAAGTCATTAAGGCTTTTGTATGTTCTGTTTAAGGAGAACACGCTTTGTTATCAAGGCTGTGGGGATTACTTGAAGGTTTTTAAGGAGGGGGGTGTTGTGGTCATTTCTCTGTCAAGAGAAAGATCTGTGGAAGATTGTTTTCCAGAAAACAAACCTAGGGGCAGGAAGGCCTTTGGGAGGTAGTTATAGGAATCCTGATGGGAGATGAAGGCCTCTAATGAGAAAATTGCTGAGGGAATGAAGAGAAGCAGGCATAGATGCACTAAGTATTATTAAATATTACGTTAGCCCATGTGAGATTGCTATTTTATGGGCACAAATGGTCACGTAGTGGAAATTTCATATGATTCAATCTAACAGCAGTCCCCTCTTATCTGTGGGAGATACATTCCAAGACCCCCAGTGGATGTCTGAGGTGGTCTTGGAATGTATAGTCCTGAACCCTTTGTATGCCATGTGTTTTCCTATACATACATACCTTTTTACTTAAAGGAAACATTTTATGGCTTCTGTTTGGCATATCTGAATTGCCAGCATAACTATTCTTGTGCTTTGGGGGCCATTATTAAGTAAAATAGGGTGACTTGAACACAAGCACTGTGATACTATGACAGTCAGTCTGATAACCAAGACAGCCACTAAGTAACTAATGGCCAGGTGGCCAGGTAGTGTATATAGTGTGGCTACAGTGGACAACGGGATGATTCACATTCCCGGCAGGACGATACAGAATGGCAGGAGATTCACCATACTACTCAGAACGGCGCGCAATTTAAAACTTATAAATTATTTCTGGAATTTTCCATTTAATATGTTTGGACAGTGGTTGACCGGGGTAACTAAAACCACGAAAAACAAAATCACAGATAAAGGGGAACTACTGTAGAGGCAACAGAAGTTGGCTGTCTCCTAGCCCTGGGGGCTGAGGGAGAGGGAGTTTGGGGCATGATTTCCAGATTTCTGGTCAAATAAATTGGAGGACTTAAGGGCCAGAATAGGGAGATGATATGTTTGGAATTTGGACAAGTTCGATATCGGGTGACCATTGGACATCCAGGGGTAGCTGTCCAGAGGAGGCTGGAGTTCTACGTGAATACAGGTTTCTGACTGTAGTTCATCTGCTGTCTTTATTTTACCCTGAACTTAAAGTCCTGGAATGTTGTTTTTAGCTGAAGTGTTGCTTTAGTCAGGTCATAGTTAACCTCATGGAACATTTCAATGACTTTTATCTAAACTCAGGAAGGTGTTAGGAAGAGTCCTGTGATGATAGACAAACCACAAGATAATCCACTCCAGGCAGTGCCATCAGTGGAATGTATTTTCATCATTCTTGGGAAGTTTTGGCACAGTGGAAGCTCTGGGGAAGGACCCTCTCTGCTTTCTCTATCACCTGTGAGCTTTGCAGGGTGGTTGGATTTACTCACGGGATTTATTCTCTGTCTGGGCTGTACCTAAGATCATCATCCGAGACCTTTTAATTGCTCTTGGCTGTTTAAGAAAGAAAATTACATCTAATCTATCACACAGGCAAGAATAAACACATCCTGGGAACAGGTCCAATAACCTCAATGTGTTATCACATATGGAGATGTCATATGTGTGGGTTTTTTCCCTTTAAGTCTATCAAAGCAAATATACAGTTTGTGAGATTTAGGCCAGGGCTGAAAGTTTTCAACAGAGATAAATGAACTGGGGTTAAAGGCAGGAGTGGATAAGATTGCAGCAGACCTGGTTAAGTGTTATGGAAAGCCAGGTTTTTTTCTTCATAGATTTTTTTTCTTAATATATGCCCACATCTTAAGATTATCCAAAAATGTCAAAGCCTGAAGTGCTTTCTCCATTTGTTTTTCTCAGCTAAAACCTTTCTCCTGTTTATAAAAGTTGGTGAGAATTAAAAAGAAGTGAGAAATATCCAAGAGCAGATGCATAAAAAATGTGCCTTGGGCTTTGTGGAATGGCCTACTGGAATGACTATACTTTTGAGTTCTTATGTAGAAAAGGGCATAATACTGCGAGTAACATTGTAGAGTGGCATACTGGAAAATTTTAAACAGTTGATTTGTTAGGGTGGCATAATTCTGGGGTATTAAAAAATATGTTTGCTTAAGCAGTAGTTTTTTTAAATGCTGGTCCATTTTTTTTTTCCATACATCTGTGCCAGAATGTAAGCAAGAGAAGACAAATGTCAGTAAAGAAATATTACTCTGAGTATTTTCATGTTGTAATCCATGGTGGTACTTAGGTTCTAAGCAATGGTAATATGTGTTACATGCAAAAAAATAGACTCCTGGCTAAGTAAATTGGGGACCCTCTCTGTTCCATAACGTTAAGCAACTTTCTTTAAAGCAGGATTTCTCAGAACTTAAGTAAACAGGTGTGCATTGTGCATCTCTAAGATGAAGGAAGCTGGACATGATTTCCCAAACAATTAATTGCAGACCCCTCCCCTTCATTGATTACAGCTTCTCCCAAAGCTAACCAGTGGTTTGCAGAACAATCTTTGGGAAGCGCTGCACTAACTGATGTTAATGTGTTGAATAACTTGTTGGCACTCTTGAAAGGTAAAATGAAATAATGAACCTGTCCTCAGATCATAGACTCCCTCCCTCCCTCCTTCCTTCCTTCCCTCCCATCCTTCCTGCTTCTCTCTCTGGGCAAGCAGAGGGTTCACTGAGGAGGCTTAGGTTTGCCACTCTCTTGCCTGCTAAAGAGCACCAAGGAGCAACCAGCAATTATCCTCCAGCGTTGGGTCTGAAAAGTGTTTACTCGCTGAACCTGTGTGAAGCCATGTGTTGGTTAGAAAACCTTTTAACATTTTTCTTCCAAATAATTTAAAAAAAAATTTTTTGACCCCTTCCATGATATTCCCCATTTATTACCATCATTTCTAAAGGAAGTCCCTAGAAAAAGTAGTGAAAAAGTTAAAATGAACAGTTTAAAAGAGCAACAAATCCTTATTTTGGAATAAGCTGAAACAACTACAACACTGAGTAATGAGAAAAAACCAGTTCCAGTTAAACATAATTGAGGACGTGGGATGGAGCCCTGTCTGAGCCAGTGTACCAGCTCTCTGCTTCCAGACACAGTCACTTGAAGCCAGAGAGGTGAGAGCCAATTCTGTGTTACAGCAGCTTCTGTTTGTGGGGGAGGACGTTTGGCACTGCCCTACATCTTGCTGTAGCTGCTCCTGCAGCTGTAAGCTGAAAGGAAGGAAAGAGACACACACTATAAACGTGGAGCAGCTATTACCTTATTTTGATCATCAAAATCCTACCCAACCATCCCTCACGGCCTGGCTCAGATGCCTTCCCTTCTAAGACCAGCGTCCTCTTGGCTTCTCTCACATAGTAATTCCTGGTATGCTGATTGTTTCTGCCACTTAGCTAGTACTTGGCATTGACAAGTTCATGTTCTCTCTGAGTGATCTTTTCCTGATGTCTAATAATAGGTGACTGTTCTGACGGCTCATTATGTAATAAGCACTGTGCTAATTGCTTTGAATGCATTTTGACATTTAATACTAATAATGATCCTGCAAGATAGGTACTAATTTGATCTCCATTATGTATGAAGAAACTAAAACACAGAAAGGTTAAGTAACTTGTTCAAAATGACAAAAATTGGAAGATAGGGCCAAGATTTGAACCTAGAGAGTGTGATTCCAGAATCCAAATACTTAACCATTTTGTTGTACTCTGTGATGCCAAATACAGTTGATTATGTACAACAGAGACTAAGAATGATTTTTTTTAAAGATTTTTATTAAAAACATAGCTAACATACGAACAAGACAAAGAAAGAAACAAAAACTCATAGACACAGATAACAATTTAGTGGTTACCAGAAGGTAAGGGGGCAGGGGGGATGGTAGAAGAGGGAAAAGGGGATCAAATATATGGTGAAGGAAGGAGAACTGACTCTGGGTGGTGACCACACAATGCAATAGATAGATGATGTATTACAGAATTGTACACTTGAAACCTATGTAATTTTACTAACCAATGTCACCCCAATAAATTTAATTTTTAGAAAAATAAAGTGAATAAAGGGAAGATGTTATTGGCAGCTTTTAACAGGTTTCTCAGTTCTGCTTTTCAGAGTATTTTAACCACATGTCCGTACCAGCTATGTTTACCTCTGTGATTAGATTGCATAATAAATTCTATATATATATAACAATATTACCTCAGTTTCAGAAATATACCATAGTTCTCCAACATTTCTATACCTAAAGAGATGATCGCCATGATAAGTCCAGAACCATCTGACACCACACCTCCCTATCGCAGTACGATTGACCGTATCCCCTAGGCTGTGCATCCCGTCCCCATGACTTACGTGTTTTATACCTGGGAATTTGTTTTATACCTGGAAGTACGCTTCACCTTCCCCCCGCCTTTTTTAAATTTTTCAATTACAGTTGACATTCAGTATTATTTTATATTAATTTCAGGTGTACAGCATACAGGTTAGACGTTTATATAATTTAAGAAGTGATCCCCCTGACTCGTCTAGTACCCACCTGGCAATATACCATGTTTCCCCAAAAATAAGACTGGGTCTTATATTAGTTTTTGCTTCAAAAGACACATTAGGGCTTATGTTCAGGGGATGTCATCCTGAAAAATCATGCGAGGGCTTATTTTCTGGTTAGGTCTTATTTTCGGGGCAACACGGTACATAGTTATTACCATATTATTAACTATATTCCCTACGTTTTACTCTATATCTCTGTCACTACTTTATAATCACCAATGTTTAGTCCTTAATCCCTTCACCTTTCTCACCCTGCCCCCCAACCCCCTCCCATCTTTCACCCGTCTGACACCGTACGTAATTATTATAATATTAATGACTATATTCCTTATGCTATGCCCTGCATCCCCAAAACTGCTTTGTAACAGCCAACTTGTACTTCTTAATCCCTTTCCCTTATTTTTCACCCACACACCCAAACCCCCTCTCATCTGGCAACCATCAAAATGTTTTCTGTATCTATGAGTTTATTTTTCTTTTGTTTGTTTATTTTGTTCTTTAGAGTTCACATATAAGCAAAATGACATCACATCTTTCTTTCTCTGTCTGACACTCCACTCAGGTCCACCCATGCCACTGCACATGGCAAGAACCCATTCGCTCCCATGGCCAAGCAATATTCCATTGTGTATATGTACCACCTCCTCTTTATCCATTCTTCCATCAGCAGACACCCAGGCTTCCTCCACATCTTGGTCATTGTAAACAACGCTGCAATGAACATAAGGATGTACACATCCCCTTGATGTAGTGTTTTGGGTTTCTCCAGATAAATACCCAGAAGTGCAATTACTGGATCCTTCTCTGTATCTTATTATGGGCTTTGTTTTAAAGTCTGTTATTTCTGGTATAAGTATTGCTCCCCCAGCTTTTTTTGTTTTTATTTTTTGTTTCCATTTTTATGAACTATCTTTTCCTATTCCTTTACTTTCTGTCCATGTCTGTCTTTCAATCTGCAGTGAGTCTATTGTAGGCAGCATATGTAAAGGTTTTGTTTTCTTATCTCTTCAGCCTTCCTATGTCTTTTTTTTTTTTTTAAGATTTTATTGGGGAAGGGGAACAGGACTTTATTGGGGAACAGTGTGTACTTCCAGGACTTTTTCCAAGTCAAGTTGTTGTCCTTTCAATCTTAGTTGTGAAGGGCACAGCTCAGCTCCAGGGCCAGTTGCCGTTATTAGTTGCAGGGGGCACAGCCCACCTTCCCTTGCGGGAGTCGAACCAGCAACCTTGTGGTTGAGAGGACACACTCCAACCAACTGAGCCAACCGGGAGCTCAGTGGCAGCTCTGCTCAAGGTGCCATGTTCAGTCTTAGTTGCAGGGGGCGCTGCCCACCATCCCTTGCGAGAGTCGAGGAATCAAACCGGCAGCCTTGTGGTTGAGAGCCCACTGGCCCATGTGGGAATCGAACCAGCAGCCTTTGGCGTTAGGAGCATGGAGATCCAACCGCCTGAACCACTGGGCTGGCCCCCTTCCTATGTCTTTTGATTGGAGCATTTAATCCATTTGCATTGAAAGTAATTTTTGATAGGTATGTAGCTATTGCCATTTTATTTTTCATAATTTTGATCTTTTCTTTTCTGTCTTAAAGAAGTCCCTCTAACATTCCTTGTAATGCTGGTTTGTTTGTGATGAATTCCCTTAGCTTTTTCATGTTTGGGAAGCTCTTTATCTGTTCTTTGATTTTAAATGATAGCCTTGCTGGGTAGAGTAGTCTTGGATGTAGGTCCTTGCTTTTCATCACATTGAATATTTCATGCCAATTCCTTCCGACCTGCAAAATTTCTGTTGAGAAATCAGCTGACAGTCATAGGAACTCCCTGATAAGTTGCTAGTTACCTTTCTCTTGCTGCTTTGGGGATTATTTCTTTGTCTTTAATCTTTGCCATTTTAATTATAATGTGTCTTGGTGTGGGCTTGTTTGGGTTTATCTTGTTCTGGACTCTCTGTGCTTCCTGGACTTGTGTGTGTATTTTCTTCTCCAGATTAGGAAAGTTTTCAGTCTTTTTTCTTCAAATGCGTTCTCAATCCCTTGCTTTCTCTCTTCTCCTTTTGGTACTCCTATGATGTGAATGTTGTTACACTTGATGTTGTTCCAAAGGTTTCTTAAACTATCTTCTTTTTTTTTTTTTGGATTCTTTTTTCTTTTTGTTCTTCCGATTGGGTGTTTTCTGCTACCTTTTTTTTCCAAATCACTGATTCAGTCCTCTGCGTCATCTAGTCTGCTGGTGATTCTTTCTAGTGCGTTTTTTCATTTCAGTTACTGTATTCACTTCCAACTGGTTCTTTTTTCATGGTTTTTCTATCCTTTTTTATGCTTGTTATCTCTTTGTTGAAGTAATTACTGAGTTCCTTGAGTATCCTTATAACCATTGTTTTGAACTCTGCATCTAATAGGTTGCTTGCCTCCATTTTGTTTAGTTTTTTGGGGGGGAGTTTTCTCCTGTTCTTTCATTTGGGAAGCATTTTTTTGTTTCCTCATTTTGGCTGCCTCTCTGCATTTGTTTCTATGTATTAGGTAGATCTGCTATGTCCCCCAATCTTGGTTGGGTGGCCTGTGGAGCCCTGGCACAGTCTCCCAGGTCACCTGCTCTGCGTGCTCTAGGAGTGTCCCTTGTATGGATTGTACACATACAATACATAATCCATACAAGGGACACTCCTAGAGCACCTAGAGCAGGTGACCTGGGAGACTATAGTTGAGATTTGATTGCTATTGGCATGCCATTGGGTAGGATTGACCCTCTCGCTGATTAGCTGTGGGGTTTGGCCCCATCCACAGCTTACGGGATGCTGTGAGTAGGGCTTACCCTACTGAGTGGCATTTGCCCCAGCAGGCTCTGGTGTGGTAAAAGTTACTAGTCTGTTTTAAATGCTAAGGAAGCTGATTTAGACTGCCATATGTACATGTGGTCCTACTGTGTTTCCCCGAAAATAAGAACTAGCTGGATAATCAGCTCTAATGTGTCTTTTGGACCAAAAATTAATATATGACCTGATATTATATTAGATTATATTATATTAAAGACCCAGTCTTATATTATAGTAAAATAAGACTGTGTCTTATATTAATTTTTGCTCCAAAAGACGCATGAGAGCTGATTGTCCAGCTAGGTCTTATTTTTGGGGAAACACGATATTGTATATTATTATTATTAAACAATAAACTCTAAATAAACATTAATGCATACTATATTTGAATAATTTATATCACTACATTTAATCTCTTTCAACATATACATTTATGTATTTTACTTAGTTATCAATGGCTACCTCATTCTTTGTTTCTCTTAACTATCACTTTAGTTTATATATTGCCATATATTGGCAAATATTCAAATAATCCACAGAATTTTCATTTTTAATGGCTAATTAGCATTTCATTGTGTTTGTGTTACTTACTTTGATTGGCCATTTCCTGTTGTGGACTTGGGTGGTAATTAGCAGCAGATAGATTTCCTTCTTGGTCCATGGTATGTTAATTATGATCTTCAAGGCTTTAGCTGGACTAGGTCTGTTTTTCATATTATTTATTGTTAAAAGAAATAATGGTGTGTTTGTGGAATTTTATAATTTTCAATTTGATCATTCCAAGAAACCTCCTGGCAGAACTGGGAAGAACTCAGTGTAGTGCCCCTCTAACAAATAGATGCTGATCAAGAAATGTTGAGTGAATGAATGACTCAATCTGGGATTCTAATGTCTTCTATAATTGCCTTGTAATGCATCGTGTGGTAATTATATCAAGGCTCTTTCTTAGTGTGAACCATTTTTTGGGGGGGGGGTTCTTTTTTTTCTACTTTTTCACCTCCAACTTCATTCCATCTGGCCCTACTCTTCTATATCTATATGTTTTCAATTTTCTGATGTCTTCTCTTTTTTTTAACACTTGCTTATTTATTTTCCTTATCTTCTTCTTTTGCAATGCATTTTCTTATTTTTCATCTTGTCACCCTATCTCCTATTGCTTGAACTATGAATTGTATATATCCAGTCTCTCTTTGGAACTTTCAATGATTGTATCTTTCTTGTTCTCCCAATTTGTGTTTTATTTAACTGGCCACACTGTCCGCTGAAGGGTGATTGAATATTTCAAAGCATTTCTTTGAACTTTTTCTTTCAGACAAAAGAACATGACCTATGTTTAAATTGGGCCTTCCTAAATTAAAAAGAACTTATATTTTCGTCTTCATGTAACTTTTACTAAACACTATCTTACCTAGCTTTGGTAATGACAGAAAGATCTTACAAGCTTTCAAGCTGGCAGGGCTCCCAATGAAGTCAGGATTGCTATTCTCTTCATAAGAACTACAAGCCAGGGCTTGAATTGCCGAGAAGGACTTTGAGGGTGTATGCTTAAAGAATACAGCTGAATTTAGACTCGTAGATTTCATTTTCAGTACTAGAGAGATAAAAATTGCTAAGGCTGCACTTACCTACTTTTCTTACACACATGTCAGTCTCTGTGGTTTACATGTAACAGGCAAAATAGTGACTTAAATGCAAGCATGATCATCAATATCAACTTCAGTTCTGATTGGATCTACTGCAGATAAAGAATAATCGCTAATGTTTATTGAGCACTTACTATATGCCAGCCCTTCACATACATTATCTAGTTTAATCCTGACTACAACACCAGGAGGTTGGTCCTGTGATTAGTAACATCTCCATTTTATAGCCCAAGAAACCGAGATTGGAGGCATTAAACTAATTTACCCAATGTTTTGTAGCAAGTAAGGAGAACTAGGCTTTGAAACAGTGCCACTTCAGAGGACACGCATGTGACCACTGTATTGTCAGCCTTCATCACCTAATCAAGTTGCAAGAAGACCTTCTCTGCTTTTTGGCAATCATATTATTGAGAACTCTTTGTGATGCTTTGTCATGTTGCCCACCATAGCTTTTCCGTGTGCACTCTCCGCACTTTTCTTCAACTGAAATCTTACTCAGATTAGTTTACATCTTTGCTTTTTGTTGTTGTTGTTGTTTAGCAGATAAACATAATCTGATTAAAATAAGAACAACAAGCTCAAATGTTCTGTATCTTCTACATGGCTCCTTTTCTCTCATTCCTCCCTTTGAAAAAGGAGTTCCTTCTCCCTGGCCCAGGGATTCCCCCTATCTGTGACCCAGAGCCCGTGTGCCCCATTACTTTCATGAGCTGGTCTTTCCAGTTTGTTATTTCTTCTTCTGGTTACTCATTTCACCTCCCTCCTTTCCTCTTTCTCTTTCCCCTCTCCTTCCTCCCCCAGCCCCTTTCCTTTAGGACCTCAGAGTCTTTCACAGCCTGAATGCAGCCCTAATTTCTGTTTTCTCCTTAGATTCCATCTCAGTGCACACATGCTGATTATCTCCAGGCCCTCATCGTCATCTACCTGCTGGACAAATGACCCACAGGAATACCATACTCAAAAAACTCCAGAGAAAACCCCATCTTCCTCCCCCCCACCCACCAGATTCTTTTCCTCCTTCTCTTGTCTTTCTTGTCCACCCACTACTGATTTTTCAATCAGTGCAATTCAAAACAGTTGAGTTACTCCTAATTCCTCCCTATGCCGCGTTCTAATCACCGCACATCTTATAAACTCTACCTTTGCAATGACTTAATTATATTCCTTTTTTCTCTGCTAATATAGAGAAATCTAAGCTCATCTTCTCAGATAGCCTCAATTTTTTCCCAAAGGCTCTGCCTCACAGAAGCTCTCCCGACTCCTTCCTGGGAGTGGGTAACTCTTCTGGAAGATAAGTTTTGGCTTCCAAAACACTCTTTGATGGTTTCCCATTGCCTACCACATGAAGTGTAAATTCCTGCCCTTGATTTTCACCCTGGCTTCCCTTGGTTCCTGAGGGACTGTCTGAAGCTCTGGCTGGGTTGGATGCTCTCATCCATTGCACACTGCCCCGCTCCCGTGTGTCTGTGCCTGTTCTTGTCTCCTAACTAGGATGTCCTCAGCCAGCACCATTTGCAAACACCAAATAAGCATGCAAGTTTAAGCTCCTCTTACTCCTCTTGGATAGGTACTCTCTGGTCTTCCTTTATACCTATTGCATTTTAGATGTGGCTTTCTTCCGACACTAGACCTTGTCATGAGCATCTCAAAGGAATAGTCTCAGCTTTACTTAATGCTCTGCCTCCCACTGTAACTTCCATCGTTCCTCACACCCACCTGATGTTCCATAAATGTTAATTGAAGTGGACATTTTTTCCATTTTGGAGGTAAACCCAGAGTAAAACATAAACTGATAAGAGGCTGGTTACAAAGCATCAAGATACATGGGCAAGATTGGTGCTCATGTCTCCTTGTTGGCAGCAAGAGCTGCCAACCAAGGGAACCAAAAACTGAGGAGAGAGCTTTTCTCTTACATGTGACACTTCCCCTCGCCTCTTCCTTCCTCACACTGTCTGACTCCTTGTGTACTTCTGCAGCTTTCTTTCTTAATACGTAAGTGAGTTTGTCGGCCCTGGGTAGAAATCACTGTCCTATAACCTAAAGGTCAGTCTATTGTAGTGGGATTTTTTTTGCGGGGGGGTGTTGCGGAATTTTTTTCAGGGTAGGACAATAGCTACAGACACTGAAAAAAGGAGAAGTTTTGTTTGCTTTATGATTTTTGTACTAATGAAGAGCCTCTAACAAAAAGAACACATGATTTATAAGATATCATGGATGGGCTAGGACCAAAGTCATGATCAAAAGGGGAAGAGAGGATGCTTCTTTCTCTTCTGCCATCCGTGTGTTATTCTTCTGGTTCCTTCCATATTTATCTCACAAATAGAATGCCACCAATTTTAAAAGTGGTATCAGAATTCAAATTCTATCCACATGTTAAGGGCCCTGCGTTTTGGCATGAAATCATTTCTTTTTCTCCTGGTGAGGAACAGCTATAAGTGCTGATTATTTTAACCTCTTCCAAACATATTTAATGTGGTTGCATTAAGAACCTAATCGACTGACAGGACATTATTAAAAATCTCACTGTGTGTCTAAATTTGTCTTTATAGGTCATTATTTATCAGCTAAAGAGTCACTGCCCCATAAAACCAACATCCAAAGCCATTGCTTTGACAGTACACATTTACTTTAATATCTTCAAGCTTTTTTGACTCTGCTCCAAAGATGGGAAATAAGTCATTTCACTGCCGTGTGCTTCCATCCATCATGATTGTGGGTAATCCTCACTGATCCTCCAAGCAGAGCCTTTGTGATTTGAAGAAAGAATCAAACAGTGATGACCACATGTGATTTCCTAACAGCTGCAGGGTGGCATATTAGAGGATATTGCAGCTGCTGTGTCAAAACATTAATTTTTTATCTATTTAAATTTTTAGCATATCTGTATGCTGTGCATATTTGGAAAACAAATGGAATCCTCTGCTTGCTTAAAAACAAGAAATGTATTTATTTCAGCTTGAGCTAATACTCCGTTTCCAGGCTCCCTTGTAATGTGTGCATTAATTTGTTTGTTTAAAGTGCTAATTCCCTGGGTTTGTTAGCAAGCAGGCACGTAGACAAACAACTGGAATTCCATCTGCCCTCCCACCTCCACCCCCCCCCACCACCACATGCTTATATTATACCAGCAATCTGAAACAGGCTAACATAAATGTATCCTGGGTCTCTAGTCTTTCCTTGTCAACCTTAATGAGCCTTATATTTAAAGACTCTTCACTGTAATTGAAATAGTGACAAATAAGGATTTACTTACTGAGTAGCAATGGGAGAGATGGCCTCCAGAATGGCACTGTTTGTAAGTGTTTAATGGATGCACACTCACCATTTAGACATACTTGAGGTTAACCTCCTTTTTTTGATTATAGGCAGGAACGTCAGAGGCAAATGCCTTACTGCACAGATGGGGCTTTTAGGAAGGGAAATTAATCCTTGCAGCGGCTGCTAGATTGGTGGGTTGGAAACTCAGTTCCCCTATTTTAGTAACTGCTGTCCTGGTCCAAATTAAGCTGCGAGAGTATAAACTTCCTCTTGTGGATCCTGTGAAATTGTTCCAAATATCACCTGTGGGGATGAATGGAGGAGGATATGGGAGAATTCACTCTCTGGTTTGTTTGTTGGCTCTCTGAGGATACTGCCATTTTCAGGATGTGTTTTCTGACAGCTGTGCGCCTACAGTGTGGATCCAGCAAGGATCTGAATTAGAATTTGTCAGATGGTCACTGCCTACCAAGAATTCAAGAATTATCTCCAAATCAGCTTAGTTCTTAGAAAACATACCCACAGGTTTTACTGTGCAGGAAGTGACTGGTGTCATAGCAGTTCCCCAGGGCACCTGGGGATGGCTCCTACCACCTCTTCATTATGTTTAGATTGCATAATTAATACATTTGGCTGACCCTGGGGATAGTTCTCTCTCCATTATCTCAAATTGTACTGACAAGACAGTTGTAAATTGTCACACCCCTAGCCAAGTAGTGCCCTTTTCCTCTTGGCCTGAAGTGGATTTTGAAAACATGGTCGTGACCCCCACAGAGACCTTTCCATGGGCCTCTGAATTCTCAATTTCCTAATATTATTACTCCAACAATTGTTTTCTTTCATTCAACAAATGGGCAGAGGCTATCTGCTAGGTACTACTGATTTGGCCAAATTCAACTTTGTTTTCATTTTTGAAGGCATTTTAGAAGCTGAAAATTTATGGAAAGGTTATCCTTGGTCATTGCCTAGAAGACAAACCACTGGTATATTTATATTGTTCTTTCTTCTTAACAGACACCAAGATCTCTATTCCTGGTCATGATAACTTTCATGTACCTACGTTATAGTATGCTTCCTATTCTTAATATGCCTTGTCTAGTATTAGCCCCTTGAGAACAATTTAGCCATGGGATGTTATTAACAGAAAAGGGTCTTCTATACACGTAATGGAGGGGAGAAAGGGAGAGAACAGTAGGGACCCCCAGTCCTCTTCCGATCAAAGGTTTCATATTGAAAGCTGCTGTATGTTTTCTTGGATTGTTGGTTCTCTGCTGTGGTTCTAATGTCTTTTCCCATCACTAGTTACCTTTTACACAAAGATTTCTCATTTACATCTGTAGTAAAAACAAATACCTCAGTAGACAGAATGGTTACAGACTCATAAACACACATAAACTGTTTCCCAATTGCCTTTGGCATAAAAATCCATACTCCTTTTCATGACTTACAGGGTATTACAAAACTGGCCCAACCAGGTCCTACGTGGCTCTTGCAGCTGACTCCCACTCAGTGTTCTCCTCAGGCAACCTCCTCTAGGAAGCTTTCCCTGCCTCCTGGGCTGAGTGGATACTCCTGTTATAGACTTCCATGGCCCTTGTACTTATCCTGTAGCATTTTATGGGATGTTTGTAACCGTCTCCTGGCAGTCCCGTGTCTCAATGTCTGCCACATACTCTCTTGTTGCTCATCCTGCTGTGCCACCATCTCTTTTGCCCTGTGACACAGGACTCAATTTGAAGACAATTCTTTTTAAGGCAAGAAGCACAGCCCAAGTCCATTCTACTTGGATTTTTAAATATTTCACTGGACTGCCTCCAACCTGTTCTGTGGAAGGGGAGGCCAGGGGCAAGCAAATGGTCTCTCTGCTCCTTCTTCCGCTCCAGCTTGAAGGGTTTTTCTAGGCTGGGGTATGAAGATGGAGAGTGTAGGGGTTGTATTGATGGGGGAGAGCCTGGGTCTTAGCTCCAAAGCACATTCAAATTTGTTTGTTTGTTTTTTCTGTCTTTCACCTGGGCTCTGTGAATTTTGTAGGTCTGATTCTGATAACTTTCTCTGGGACCATATGATGGCCCATATTTTCTGGTCCAATGTGAGATGGTTACAGTGGATGAGAAAGAACTTTCTAGCTGATATCTCACATTATTGTTTGGTTAAACATATTTGTTTCATACTCAATTGTAATTATACATCCATGGTCATCTTTCCCCACCATACTGGAAGCTCTATGAATACAGTAGATTTTGAACATTTTTGTTTGAAAGAAAATATTTTTTAAATGTTCAGCCTCACAATATAATACCAGTTTTCCTCAGCCAAATTAACCAAGACTGTTTTACTATTTGTAAAATCTTAGTGCAGGCAAAGTTGTAATAAAATAGTTTCGTGAATGGCTTTGGAGATGTAAATTGATACAAGCTTTTTGCAAAGAAAATTGTAATACCTATAAAGAATTTTACATTTTTTTCATGTCTGTAATGGTTAAAAATATATGCTCTAGAGTTCAATAAATGTAAGGTAAAATAATAATATAATAATAATAATAATAATAATAATAATAATAATAATAATAGTAATATGAATTGTACTTTTTTGATAGTGTCTTTTAGGAAATACAACATGGTTGTATTTGAACTGCATGGGTTCCACTTATATGTAGATTTTTTTTCAATAACTATATAATCGGCCCTCCGTGTCCCTGGGTTTTGTATACATGGCTGGGAATTTGAGGGCTGACTGTATGCATTATTCTGTGCCACTTGTTAATATATAAGGGACTTGAGCATCCTCAGACTTTGGTGTCCATATGGGGTCCTGGAACCAATCCCTACAGACACTGAGGAATGACTGTAGTTAAGTCAAAAGTTATACACAGATCTTCAATTTCAGAGGGGGTGGTACCCCTAACCCCCCTGCATTGTTCAAGGGTCAACTGTAATCTAAAATGCACAAAGGGTTTATCATGGCTTTAATGATAGAAGTGGGCAAATTGCAAGTAAATGTCCAAGCTAGAAGAAAAATGGCAGTTTTTTAAATCAATGCTAAAATACTATGCCGCCCCTCAAAATGATGTTTACAAAGGGTCCCTAATGACTGTGGAAATGCTGATGGTATTGAATTTAAAAAACAAAAAACAAACAAAAAAAGCAGTAATGGTATCGATTTAAAAAAGAGACATTACATGACAACATTTACTATTATCTCATTTACGTAAAATCTATATATATGTAAAATCTATATATATGTAAAATCTCTATATATGTAAAATTATATAGAAAAAGAAGTAAGAAAAATGTCAATGTTAGTATTTCATCAGAAAAGCCTACTTAGGGTGATTTTTATGCTTATTTATGCTTTGTAAAAAACGTTCTTCATATTTTCTTCTGTTGTTCACTATGTAGTCAGAAAAACAAAACTTCAGGACCCCGTTTGATCCCCACTCAGCCCCTCTCCTGTGTGGAAGACCGCAGTGGAGCCCGGGGCTTGAGCCTGAAGCTTGCTTGCAGCTGGTGCCCGGTGGGGCTGGCCACTTGTGGCTGTCATGACTGAGTTCTGTAGTATTGCCCTCGGGAGCTATTCTTTTCTGACTGTAAGTCAGAACACTGCTATTAATCCTCAAGGCCTTGTTGCTCTCATTTTTGGCTCCTTTCTGTGTGCGTCATTACTCATTTTGAGCGCTCCGAAGGAATTCTCTCCTACAAAGAGATTTTAAGTCAAACTTCTCAAGACAAAAGTGTTTCTTCAGTTTTAGGAATTTATTTTTCTTTCCTGGTTGGTTTAATAAAAGTCAGTCAACCTTCAGATTGACTTCAGAGTATATTGACTTAAGTGATCTTTTGTGGGGGGCTTGTTTATGATAAAGTTGGGACAGGAGATTTGTATGAATGTATTAACAGGGGACCCACTCAGATTGTTATTTTGGAGTGGATTTATTCAAAGGATTGGGTGTTCAGTATGACTTTTTAAACCATGGATGAATGAATAAGGAATGAATATAGGTAATGAACAAAAAGAGTCAGAGTCCAACTTTCCAAACTCTGGTAGTTAAAATCTTGTGCATACAGTAAAACTATAAACTAACTTGGATTAATGTGATGCTTTGAGCAACCTGCAGTTGATTGTTTTATATTTTCAGGTATTATCTGTGGATTTCTCCTTGCCTCTGGGTACTCACTCCATCATGCAATGTGATATGCCTGGTGATTGCTCCAATACCTTCTTAAGACTTAACATGGAACCATGGAAAGAAGCAGAGGCCTTGAGATTTAGAGTCTTTGCAACTCTTGAGCCTTTTCCACGGGCTTCTGGTAGCTGTATACCAAAATATGATGTAAACAGCCATGTCCGGGTTAAGACTGCCAGAGAATGAAACTCATTTATGAGGATAGAAGAAGTTGAGGGTTATGAGGAATTTCGACATTTGTCAGGCAGTCAGAGGCAGAGACCAAGGATCCAGCTAAGAGGAAGCCCGGGACAAAGCATGCTAATGGGTGACAGGGGGTCCAGGAGGAGGGTAGCCCAAAGTGTCCTATGTTGCAGAGATTTCAGATAGGTTAGGAATTAGAGGAGGCCATTAGATTTGGTAATTAAGAAGCAGTAAGAGACATTTTCAAGGGCAATACCACAGTAAACTTGTGGAGGGCGAAGGCAGATTACAGTGAGGTATGGAGTTACGGAGACAAGGACGTTGGGTAGTGAAGGGATGGCAAGACATAGAGTGGTTGTAGAGAAAACCTGTTTAGGGGGTAGGTGATATAGAACAGCTTGGAGGCTGAAGTCAAGACAGTAAAGAGATTGGGCCGGGGGAAGATGTAATATATAAATAATGTTAAAATTAGTTCAAGAATGTAGATGAAGGAATTACCCATTTCGTCCTGTGAGAGGAAAAATGAAATTAAATGGCTAAAGATAGATTTTTTTGAGGTTGACAATAAGGAATTGAAGGCGCTCATGTTTGATAAGCTGAATGAAGTAGAAGAAGAAATAACCTGGGAGGAGGTGGAAGGGTGGGAATTGTGGGGGTGGTGACTAGAGAAGAGTACTGAGGGTTTGAAAGCAGCTGCCATGAGAGTGGGAAGGAGCATCCATTACCTAGCTCTAGCTTCCTTTAGAAGTAATTGCTGTACATTACACTCCTTATTTTAACAGCTTCTAGAGATCCTTAAGACAAATCCATAAATATTTATTTATTGTACCCACAAAATACTCCAGAGATCTGCTTACTTTCTCTTCAAAGCATCCCCTTGGTGATTACTCTTTTTCATTTCTCTAATTGCACACTAGAGAAAGCTTCAGTTAGATGCAACTGGTTTTTAGACCACTGAACAGCTGCAGATCTTGTTGATGCATGCCGGAGCCCAGAACTCCCAGTAAGCACTGGCTTTAAAGAGTAAGAGGCCATGACTTTTCAAATAATGGCGCCTTAAATCAGTAATGTTTCCTAGGTGTCCAATCCTGACATGTACCCACTCATTAAGGTAATCACAAAACAGTATCCTCCATTTGCTCCAGCAACTTTCAAAGCTTTTCAAATCTCCCTTTTGCATACGTAGGACTATGTTCCTGGCACTGTGAGAAGGGTAGAGTAAAAGAGAACAAAAAGGTTGGTATTGTGTGAGAACCACGCACTAAATCAGGAGAAATAGCCTCCTTATCATATTTCTCTCAATACAATCATCATTCCCTTTATAATTCACTGAAGAAAGGCTATCATGAGGATTAATTTGGCTCTTAGGATATCCAGAATTATTCCGAATACTGGCAAAAGGCTGCCCGCAATTTGAAACTCCCAAAGTTCAGAAAAAGGTCAGAAGCTGTTAGTTTGTGTGCTGCTGGAAGAATTAGCCTTTTTGAGGACACTTTTGGTTCAACGGTTGGAGTGGCTATAACGTCCTAGAGAGGCTTCTCATGTGGATGAGTGGGTGGTAGGTGTGGGAGTGAGTTCTGCGTCGTGTGCAGGGAATACATCTGGATGATCAGCAGTTTAAAAAGTGTATCACTGTTAAAGCTATGGAGAGAAAGAACTGTTTTAACAGATTTCACGGGGCAGGAATTCTGTTCAATGACAGGATTTTTTCAGTCTAAACATCATTAGAAATCACAATCTCTAGCTAAAAGACTTTGAGATAAAACAAGATACATCTGGTCCCTGGCTGGGGCATTAGCACGTGCAAACAGTGCTTTGACTCCTACAGTGGAAGACGGAAAGGTCCTGTAACCAGAACCCTTCTTTTCCTAGGTCTTTACTCCTTTTTCATTTTGGTGGGTAATTCAGGATTTGTGGATTTTCTTTCACCTTTGGGATGGAGGATGGTAAATGGGACTTAAAGGGTAATTACCACTTAAAGTAAGACAGAGGACGTTTACACCTAAATGGGAGCTAAACACAATCAAGTTCTTTAATTAAAGGATGACTAGTATATAGACGAGAACAAGAGACAGTGCTGGCCACACTAGGTAATTTGTCTTATAGCTTCAATCATAACTGGTATAACAGAGCTTCCGTGAGCTATGTATCGGGTCATGAAAATGAATTTTCAACTCATAAGTCTTCCTCATAAGTTTTCCTCTAGTTAAAAATAAGTTTTCTACCGACTCAATCCAATTATTTACTAACCTCAATCCCTCCATACCAACTCCTGAGACTTGTTTACTGAACCTAGAAAGACAAATTTGTGAGAAGGAGCCATGTGGGGCACTGAGCAGAGCTCAGGAGCGCTGGGTGGGAACAGGGCATGCTGGACTCAGTTCTCCGAGCTCCTAGAAATGGTGATAGTATTGATGGTACTGCTTCTGTGAGTCTGACAGTTCTCTCTATACCCCTAGCAAGTATCCATCTCATGCCGCCCTAGTACTGGAAGGTCGTTCAATTGGAAAAGGATGAAACCTCAATTGCTATCCTGGGCCTGGCCATTTGCTAAAAACCTCAAACACACAATTTGTACAGGTCCCAAGCTCCTGCTTTACTGCCATGTATTGCCTGTGGGGTACTCTGGCTGTCTGTTCAGCGATAGTGGTAACTGCAATTCCATTCACCCTTTGGTGGAGTGATGAGACTTGGTCTCATATCATCTGTGCCTTCTTTGTGCCCCCCTTCCCTCTCCAGACTGCCATCCTCTGTGCCAGCACTGTGCAGCTGATCTCCACAACACTGGGAGTATCTGCCTGAGGTGCCAGAATGCCCGCTACCTGCTCCTGGGGGACCACTGTGTTCCCCGTTGCCCTTCTGGATACTACGCAGAGAACGGAGCTTGTAAAAGTGAGTAAGTGCTGGACACAGGAGCTGGTGGTGCCTAATGAGCTTCTCTTTGGAGAGAGAGAGAGAGAGAGAGAGAGAGAGAGAGAGAGAGAGAGAGAGAGAGAGAGAGAGAGAGAGAGGGAGACATGCTATGGGATAATAAAGCAGACCGGCTAATGCTCATTGTTGGGGCTTTTGTAAACCGTTCTTGGGATGCTGCTTTGGAAGGGAGTTCAGTGTCATGGGGTCTCTCTGTGTCTCCTTTTCCTCTGCAGAATGTCATTCCTCCTGCAGAACCTGCCAGGGCAGAGGACCCTTTTCCTGTTCCTCATGTGACACCGACCTCGTTCTGTCCCACCTTGGCACCTGCAGCACCACCTGCTTCCCAGGGCACCATCTCGATGATAACCACGCTTGTCAACGTAGGTTTTTAAAAATGAACTTTCTTTCTTTTCCTGTTCTTCTGGGGTCGTGAAAAGAAATAAGAAGTTCTTGCTTCCATATTCTCATGTAGTAGCCTTCATTTTTATAAAAGGAAGAAAATCTACAAAGGCGTATGGATGCCATTAGCGGATTATAACTCAGATGTCAGCTTAAATGAAAGTACTGGGTTGGGGAATCTCTGTAAGTACCAGCTGTGTGATCTTGGGCTGTTTACTTAACCTCTGCATTCTCTAGTTATCTCACTTTAACAATAAAACTATTAGTCTGTCATCTTATGGTTTCTCTCAGCAATTCAATTCCAAGATCCTGAACAGTGAGTAGATCTCATTGTAGCACACAATCAGTGACCTAAGTACTTCTCTGGATTCGATTTGTTTTCCACATGTAATTGTTAAATATTGACAATGTGTAAGACTTGACATGCTACAAAGCATTTTGTTTCTGCCCAAATAGTAGTTATTTTGTCTTGCATGAGGGTGACTTGTATAGATGTCTTATTTTTCAAATAAGTCAAAATATGATTAATTACCTGAGTCAGGCAAAACAAAGAATTAGAATAAATTAGGGAAAGGGCAAATCTGAGTGGGAAAAAAAAAATTTAAGAAATCCTTCACGGATGAAGGAATACTGCTGAGATAGTCTAAACTGGCTTGCTTTGTTTCAATCACTAAAGTATCATTTGCTGAAATATTTTTATTCTACTTTCTCATTTTGAAAATGACAGTTAACAAATACAGTGCTGATATTTCAATTTTATATCCTAGGAAGTACCATGTTGAAGGAATTATAGAGTAGTGGTTGGGAGAATGGGCTCTAGAGTCAGGAGACTGAAGTTCAAATCTTACCTGCCACTTACTAGCTTTGTGACCATGAGCAAATGAATTAACCGCTAGACATCAGTTTCTTTTTCTATCAAAGGGGGATTATAATGTTACCTACATCTGATGTCATTGTACTTCACGCAGACCCCAGCAGAGAATAAGCTTTCAGTATAGCCAATGTTGATATTATCTTTATCATCAGCATCACTTGGAATGAGATGCAAATCAAGCAGTAAAAGATATTTATATTGTATAGATTGAAAGATATTGCTGTTAGTTTATTGAGATGTTTGCAAGGATTTGCATTTGAAGTGAATTTATATGGAACTCACAATTTTGCCTCATTCGTTGAGATACCAGACATAAAAAACCCTTTTTGGACCCATAAAAAGATTTCTTTACTTTTATAATAAAAACTTTGCTTGGTATAAATCAACTGTCAGAATCTGTAGATTCTGTAACACAAGAGACATGAATGAAATACTTGCATGTTCTTTTCAAGACCAAGAGACTATTGGTGGACAAATAGTGACTTAGATTTATCAGGCTCTTCACAGCAGTGGAATCACAGAAATAGAAGTTCATAAGAAAAATAGAATACTTTCTATAGGGTATAGATGACAAGAATATGTTGCACTGAAATATTTTTCTTTTGGGAAGTTTTTGCCTTGGTGCAGAGTGATCTTAGCACAAATGCATTTGCCATCATACCATGTAAATAGGATTTTATAGACTTTCTGTTCAATTAAGAATCTCCTAACTTCAGTCCTTTGCTAAGGCTTAAATTCCATTCTTTCTAAGATTGAATAAAGCATGCCCCTACGTTGGGATAGTTCAGTTTTTAGTATGTAAAAACAATCAACAATGTCCCTTTCTAATGCTCATCAGTATAGACAATTGTAGGCCTGACAGTTTTAGAAATTGTGCAGTAAAGGGCTTTTAAGGAAATATAATCAGTATTACGGAGAGGCATTAATAAACCATATTATAGCAGAAAGTAAGAGCTGGAGAGCTATCTAGATTTGGGTATGGAACTTTAAAACTTAAGAATGACCAGCTGAGGCAGGAACTTTTAAAAAAAGATGATAAATGAGGTTCTTAGTACTTGAAACTCTAGTGCATCAGAATAGTAAGAGAGTGTCAGGGCTGCTCAAACCAACCTTGCACCCAATGCAAAGAGTCTTTCTCAGTCCCCCTCACTGACTTCTACAAATGAGGAAGGAAGCCTGGTCCATTGTTGAGGGGAGAGAGGGTGGTAGCTGGTTAGTTGTTCAGTAGTTCTTTCTTATCAGCCCTAGAACTCCATATATTCCTTTAGCAGTATAGAATAAGTCTCCTCCCTCTTTCACATGATTACCTTCAAAAGTTTGAAATTAATTGTCACCTCCCACTTGGACTTTTCTGCTCCAGGCAGAACTGGAGCCAATGGAGTATTTAAGCAGAAATGGATGACTATCTTTCAGAGCTGCAGTAGAACAAGTCTATTTAAGAGGGAGAATGGACTTCATAAGCTGTGTGGTCCCTTCCTACTCAAGGAACCATATTATAGCACAAAGTAAGAGCTGTTCCTACTCAAGGAATAATGGTTAAAGTATGGACCTGATTCCCTCACTGGTTTCTGGTCCACTCATCTCCTTCACTGTCCTCTTGGCACTTTGCATAGGGTCAGTGACCTGATAACTGCACCTGCTACTCCAGATGTGATCGCACCAACATGATTGTAATAGGACCAATATAGTGTGGATGTCATAGGATGGAGAAAATGGTCCTTACCCCATTCCTCTGAGGATGGAGCTGAGAATCTAAGGGGCTTTGGCATATGCAGAACTGCTCTGAGTGAGACAAGGTCATTTGCCGATTGCCTTGTAGAGGGGTGAGGGGTTAGATGAGAGAGGAAGAAGGTTTCAGATAGAAATGGTGAAAGCCCTGTGCTCCTCAGGATGATGCTCTTCCATCCCTCCAAATCCTCTTTTAATGTTTCAAAATCTCAAGATAAATCCATTCCTTTGGAAGTCAGTGAAGGGGCTGAGTACACACTGAGGTGTCACAGGGAAATGAAAAATTGTATAGAAGGATGCAAGACAGAGACAGACAGAAGCTTGAGGAAGTAAACTAAGGGAACTCTCAGCTGGCAGGACAGGGCATTGACTGGCTGAGGAACTAGGATTTGGGCCTCCGTGTCGAGCAGGGGGGATCCAGTTGACATTTAGGTTATATGAAGGCTCTTTAGCTTAAGACTGTGTTAGTTTCTTTAGTAACCATATCACACTTTTAGTAAGCTTTTAATCAACTCAAATTCTTAGATCATTTTTTTATAGGAATTGCTGTCTAAGGTTTTCCACATCCTCTATTTATGTAATTGGTTATAGAATATAAATGCAGAACTTATAGATTTGCTATTTCATCTGATTAATTTTAGGTTATTGCTTCAATTGACTTAAATAAGTTTGAGTGGTT
This sequence comes from Rhinolophus ferrumequinum, assembly GCF_004115265.2. Lineage (NCBI taxonomy): Eukaryota > Metazoa > Chordata > Mammalia > Chiroptera > Rhinolophidae > Rhinolophus > Rhinolophus ferrumequinum. The sequence continues at coordinate 34,106,096 of NC_046288.1, forward strand.
ATTCTTTCAGCTGGTGAAACTTAACTATGTCTGTTTCCTATGTAGGTATATATGACATATTTAACTATCATTAGCATGATATCTTTGTTTTCATTAAAGTCATTAATAAAAATATTGATCAAGTAAAAAATTAAGGCTTTATCATAATATTCTACTAGACATTTCTTTTACCAATTACAAAGATTTACTGATCACTTTTTGAGTATGCATTTCAACCATCTTCAAAACCGCCTACAACTACTAGACTCCACTTTATTTTTGTATTCACAAATTTATCTTTGGAATCTTTTCCAGAATTAAGATATACCACATGTAGAAATCTTACTCAAAAAAATAAAAATTAAAAAAAAAATTTATTCTCATGAAAGTTTCTAATGGTTAAAATATTCTTTTCTAATTATTCCCAAACTATCTGAAAACCCAGTCTAGAATTTTCTAGAACCTTTAATTACAAATCTGTATACTCTAATGAATATTTTCCACCAATGGCTTTTCTTATAGGTGAAACAAGAGGATTTTTTAATATTATTATTTTGCAGGGGAGTAATTTTCATGCACTGTGCCTCATGCTGTGATATCCCACAGATCTAAAACTCACACGATCGCTATATAGACCTTTCTTCTGACCCATACTTTGAGAAGATTTCAGAATATGGCAGAGATGCTAGTGTTTGAATATATATCATTACAATATCTGGCTTCTTTCATTTATGTAGTAAATGTTTATTGAACACCTACAAAAGGATAGATAACCAGCTAGATGCTAGGAATATCTCAAGGAACAAAATCAACCTGATCTTTGCTTACACAAAGCTTACAGCTTAAAGGATACAGATGTTAGATAATCACTTAAATGAAAATTGTTACATATGGCATGAAAGAAATGTGCAGGGTGTTATAAGAGCAGTAACTGGGAGACCTGTTCTCAACTGGAGAGTCAAAAAAGGCATTCTTGAAGAAGAGACTGATAAATGAGTAAGAGTTAAACACAAGAGAGTTGGAGTTTATATTGAGAAAATTCAAATATGTGTATTAAGATTTCTAGGTGGAAAGAATAAAGAGAATGATGGAGGAGCAATATTTGCAGAAATGAAGGCTGGAAATGTTCCAGGGTTGAAGAAAAATATGAGTTCATAGATGAAATTGACCTCTGAAGCCTGAGCAGTATGAATGAAAAATTATTCTGGTGGATACATGGAAAATAAATTGCAAGGGGATCGAACTGTATGTGGGAAAACCAATTAGGAAGCTATAGTAGTCCAGCAAGAGATGATGATGGCTTGGATGTATTGATGGCATTTGTGGATATGGAAAAAAGTAAAACGTTCTGAGAATTATGTGGAAGAGTTTGAGTAAATAGGATCCATTGAGTGATTGGATTAGAAGCGAGAAATAGAATCCAGTGAGTGATTGGATTAGGAGTAAGGGAAAAAAGGGTGTCAAAATAGACTCCCAGGTTTCTAGCATGAATAGATGAGTAGATGGAGAAATGCCCGTTGCTAAATTAGGGAGGATGGAAGTATGTTCAGATTTGGGGGTCATCCCTGACTACTTGAATTAAGTGGCTGCTAAGAATCACAACTAGGAAAATGAATAAACCAGGTCACCTGTAAGTCCTTTGTATCTTATAGTATGGAATTTCCTGAGCTTCACAATAAAAGTGATGCCTAATTTTAATCCTGACATTACATAAAAATCTGATTCTACATCATAAGCTATAGGGAACTTGATTCCTTAAGACATGAAGTTCAAATAAAACTCTAGACTGTCATTCCAGAGATCGTGGCGTACGTATAAATTCTGTTGCTGAATCTTAAGGCAGTTTGGATATGGGATTTCCATTCTTGCATTTATAATTATCTTTTTTGGAAAGTAAGATCGCCCCTTTTTATTTTGGAAAATAAGATTAATATTTTCTGTTTCTGTTGATCGTGGAGGAGGGTTATGAGCCATAGTAAAGATCCAGGAGGTTGGAGCAGAGCTTTGTTCTTTTACAACATCTGTCTAGATTTGATCAGTGCTTCAATATTTGTGACTGTAATCACCTGGTCATTTTCTTTTTCTATCTGTTCAGCATGCAACACACATTGTGGAAGTTGCGATTCACAGGCCAGCTGTACCTCTTGCCGAGATCCAAGCAAGGTCCTGCTCTTTGGGGAATGTCAGTATGAGAGTTGTGCCCCACAGTACTATCTTGATGTCTCCACAAAGACATGCAAAGGTAAGGCTCTTCCTGAATTGTACAGCAGTTCTTTTACTCAGTGGTGCCCCTTTGCTATAGATGTCCAATCTATAGATGTTCCCACATTGGGAATATACTGTCATCATACATTTATACTTTCTCTGATGATAGCAAGAAGTCATTATGCATGTATGTATTCATGTATTCATTCGTTCATTTATTTGTAAAGCAAATATTTTTGAGTACCTATTATGTGCCAGACATTGTGCAAGAAGGTATTGGTAACTAGACTAGGGAGGCAAACTGGAAAACCTCAGGTTGTGTTTGGCTCACCTAATATTCCAATGTTTTAAACCTTTGAATATTTGTCTTTTAAAAATCAGAAAATTTCACATACAAAAATGGAGATTTTCAATTTCTTTTGAAGAAGTCAGAAGATCTGGTGATACTGGGTTTTCATTCCCACAATGCAACAGTAGGTAGAAGATGAGTAGCTGCTGTTTTCATTGGATAAAAAGCATGATCTCTTCAGGTCCCCACTGTCCCCACCATTCCCTATTCTAACACACCAGGCCTATTTCAAAGATTTACATTACCTTCCTGGGCCCTGTAGGCGCTTGCATTTAGAACTCTAGATTACTAGGCTATGCTTGATGAGGCTAGGAGTTGTGTCTGATTGGGTCATCTATGCTTGACATACTTAAATGAACGAAGACATAGTCCCTGTCCTAGAGGAGTTTATAAGGAGGTAATATCAAAACCTAAGTGCCTTTTTGTTTTTCTCCAGTGGTAGCAATTCTTGGGGTTTTGTTCTTTGAATGGCAGTGCTTAGCCAGATGAAAAGCAGAGTGACAGGATAGATTTTTCTTGCTCCTGCTCCATTTCCCTTCTCCATTCCTCCATTCCACTTTCCCTCCATCTCTCCAGTTTTGCCAGAGAAGCTAGGGCTCAGATATGGAGGTCAAACGTCTGTCAAAGTAAACTTGGTATACTTTAAGTCTTTGCAAAACTGCATACTTTCCATTTCAAGAAATGCTACTTGGTTGTCAGCTTAGGTGGTCTGCTGTGCTCAAGACCACAGAAGCTTTCCTGTTTTTTTTCCCTTCTAGCCAGTGGTTGTCAGCTTGTGGTGAAAACGAGATTCCCACAAATCCTCCCTGTTGAAATGATTTCATAACCATGCTGGCAGTTTTCAAGGCTCTGTTTTAGTCATGTTCCCTCAAGACTGTTTTAGCCAAATAAATAAGTGAGATTAACTTTATAAATCTTCTTGGAAGCACGTGTAGTGTCTCACATATTTAGCTGCTTCCTTGGGACTTAGAAATATTACATCAAGGAAGAGAGAAAAGTGACTAAGGAGAGCTTTCCCCAGCTTCCTAGCAGGAGAGGAAGGTGGGGGCATGGTAGCACCGAGTGGAGCTATTTCTCCAGGATAAACAGTTCAGCAGCAAATATTATGAAACTGTTACTATGTGCCAGGCACTGTGCTAAGTTCTTTACAGTCATCATTTCATTTAATCTTCACCATAGCCTTATGCCATAGGTACTATTCTTATCTCTGTTTTACAGTTAAGGAAACCCAGGCTTAAAAAGTTTAAGGAAGGTGTGTAAGATATGCAGATAGAAAGTGGCAAAGCCATGACTTGCATTCAGACTTACCTGACTTCAAAACCCAAGTACTTAACCATGCCATCATGCCCCATTTTCCACGCATGAAGGATTTGCCTCACCAACTAGAACTTTGGTTTCAAACATGAGTTTTCTGACTGCATCTGAACTGCCTGCACCATTAAAAACAAGAATCGACACATTTTCCTGTGCGCCAGTCCCTGAGCATGACTCGGTAGTTCTGATGTTAGCCTGATCAGCTGAATTTCTAACAATACCCCTGGATTATTTGCACATCTAAGGCTGGGACCCACTAGAACATAAGCTCTTTGAGGGCAGGGTCTACACCTACCACTTTATCCCCGCATTCAGTACTGTGCATCCTGTAGGTGCTTATTGAATGAACATGGAAACCAGCCAGGTCTTCTGTTCTACAGGAGAGCTTGTTTTTCAGTAAGCCCTTTCTTTTTGGGCGGTTCCTTTATGCCCTGTTTAATTCTACCATTGTCGGTTCTTTCTGTTGTGTTGGTCAGCATCTGATTTTTGAGACGTAGAGAGTCACACAGCTGGTGACAGTGGAGGCAACAGATGCATTCTTAGTTGACTCTCTGACATCCTTTACCTCTTGAGTGTTCGGAGGAAGTCCAATTATGTTTGTGGAGCAAATTGGCCACTCTCGAGAACAGGCTTTGCAAGAAGACTCCGTGGCTCAGGGATAAAGAACTCTGGGGCCCGTGGAATAAGATCAAGTTAGTGTGGCTCTTGGAGGAGCCGCTGACCAACAGGCTCTGTAGGAGCACAGAGCGATCCTCGTACATGCTCACGTCTGACATAATTAGGAAACACCAAGCCTCAGATTGGCGTTTGGGCTGCTACGAGCAGAGCCCCCTTAGAGCTCACTTATCTGGTATCTCTTACGTTGTCCTCACTTATGTGGCTTTTCTTTCTAGAGTGTGATTGGAGTTGCAATGCATGCAGCGGGCCGCTGGGGACCGACTGCCTGCAGTGCATGGATGGCTACGTTCTCCAGGACGGGGCCTGCGTGGAGCAGTGCACGCCATCATTTTATCCGGACGCGGGCCTCTGCAGGAGTAAGTGTCCCAACTCGCAGATCTGGGCTCATCCAAGCGTCAGCCTCCTCTGACTTTACTGTTCTGAGAAGGAACCTGTGGCAAGTTTCAGTTCTGGCTTCTTATCTAATTTCTGGTTTCTTTCCTAAGAACTTTCCTTTGGTATAATCATAATGTCTCTCTTTTCTTCTCCCATGCCCAAAAACAACATTTGCTGAAATTTAAGTTCACTATGGGAATTTGGGGGGTATATGGCCACACAAACAGGTATGTTTTGACCATTACTTTTAGATTTCCTTAAAAATTGAACAGTTACGAGCTCCAGATAGAGAGGTCTGTGTATTCTGGTCTTCTGAGTACATGGAAAGACCACATGATTCCACCATCTGCCTCCCAACCCTGTATAGGAGGTGAGACAATTAAGTTCGCAAACTCATCCTAGAAAAAGTGCTGCATGCCTCATTGCTGAATATCACTACAGTCACCTTTGAAGTACTCCCCTTGGTGAGCTATGCACCGATGCCAGTGCCTAGTCCACCATTCAAAGCAATTTTGGCACTCATTTTCTGGAATGACCATCAGAACTGTTGTCGAGTTACCCTTGATGTCCTGAATGTCATCAAAATGTCTTCCTTTCAATATTTCCTTTGTCTTTGGGTAAAGAAAGAAGTCATTGGGGGACAGATCAAGTGAGTAGGGAAGGTGTTCTATTTTATAAACATTTTTTATAAAATAAAAAAAAACATTTATTTGTTTACTGGCTAAAAACTCCATCCCAGACAGTGCCGTGTGAGTTGGTGCATTGTCGTGATGAAAGAGTCATGAATTGTTGAGAAAAAGTTCAGGTTGTCTAACTTTTTTACGCAGCCTTTTCAGCACTTCCAAATACTAGTATACTTGGTTAACTGTTACTGTTAGTCCTGTTTGTACACATTCATAATGAATAATCAATTCCTCTGATATCAGAAAATGTTAGCAACATCATTGCAGCAAGTTCACAAACTTAAGTGTCAGACCTCGTATACCTTATATTTTACGATCGCCTTTCTCTGGCCCAGTACCCTCTTCACTCTCAATATAGCATCACAAAATCCGTAGACCCTGAAACGCCCACACACAGAGCACAGGCAGCATTCCTGGGACCATTCTTGGGAGACCCTGTTAACTGAATGGGTAAGTCAGGAAAAATTGACACTTCAGCGAAAGCACTAGAGAGAGCCAAAAATTAGTTAATAATAGTGATAATGTATGATATCTGTCAATTTCGAGTTTACCTAGTATTTTCCATTATTTAATTTGATCTTTCCTCAGGTTGCTGGGTAGGACAGTATGTCTGCTCCCCTTTTATAGGCAAGAACGCTGAGGCCCACAGAAGCGGAGTGACTAGTTTTGTCACCCAGTTGTAAATAGAGTAGTCACACCCAGGAGCCCAGTCCTGACTCTTAGTCTGCTTCCTTGCCCAGCACACCAGCTTGTATTGCTCCTCGTTTCTAACACCGCCTGCCTCTCCATGAGGGCCAGGAGCCCCCTGCAAAGCCATACACGTTCTTGTTGACTTGACTTCTGTCTTTCAGGCTGTGACGGCCACTGTCTGCAGTGCCAAGGGCCCCAGGAGTGCACCCGCTGTGAAGAGCCATTTCTCCTCCTGGAAGCCCAGTGTGTCCAGGAATGTGGGAAGGGATACTTTGCAGATTATGCCAATCGCAAATGCACAGGTAACTTGGTAACTGTGCTGAATTCTCTGGTAGAAGTGAGGGCAGCAAGCAAGTCAGGTGTGCTGATCCTCAGGTAACCAAACAGAATCGGAATAAGAAACAGAATGAACACCCAGGGACGTTGACCCAAGTAATTGATGGGTTCCTATGCACATCTGCCAATTGCTGGTTAAATAGAATATAGACCTGCGGGCCAGTAATTCTCTTGCACAAATTGATATTGTCCCTAAAGGTCTTTACGGAAATGAAGCCACTATTTTATAGAATGTAAGCTTATGTTAAACTAAGGTACAGTACTCATTAAAAGTGGATCAGCCCTGCTGCTATGGGCACAGAATTTTCAGTGTGTAGACTAAATTTCCGGTGACCCTGATATTGCTGTAATATCCTTAAAGAGTAGGCTTTCGGGGGCCAATTGAGTGCGACACATTGACCTTTTATTATGAAACTAAAGTTAAACCCAAAGTCTTAATCTTCTTGCCCATTGAGTTATTCATGAGAATTTCTTCAGTGCTTTCTCATCATTTCTGTCAAAGCTTGGTTCTGTGTGCCCCACTTTAAAGAATACTTGACATTTAATAAACATGCCATTACCCTAGCGTGGCATTTTACATTTCGCCAAATTTCCTTCATCTGCATTATCTCATTTAATGTTCACAAAGAACTGGTAGAATATGGCGGACACTGTGACTCCTGTTTTGCAAGTTAAAAAAAGAAGAGAAAAAGAGGCTTAAAAGTATTAACCAGGGCAACATAAAATCAGATATTCGACCTCAATTTTTTTTATTCTAATCCCGGGCTTTTAAAGTATACTGTGCTGCGTCTCACAAAATCTCAACTATGGAAGCAGAAAAATTAGGCACTGAACACTCAGTTTGTAGACAATGATTAACTTGACCCAAAGAAATAATCTATGGTCCTTTAAATAGCTTGCTCTCCTCATGCACTTCAAATAATAATAATAATAATAATAATAATAATAATAATAATAATAATAATAATACAAGAGTAGTAGTGATGGTAGTAGTATGATTTAGACCTTTGGTGTGCCAGGCACTGTTCTAGTCACAACATATTACAACACAGGTGATCTTCTCAACAATCATTTGCAGTAGGTGCTACTAATTTCCCCGCTATTAAAACAAGAGAATTGCCCCACAGATTGTTAAAGGAGCTTGCCCACGTTTGGCAGCTGGTAGGTGGTAGAAGAGGAACAGTACCCAGAAAGGGCCTATGCCCTTAATCACTATAAACTGCCTCTCTAACAAGTCAATATGGTTAACTTTGTAAACAATCCATTACTGTGAAACCTTTTCAGAGCAGTGTGTAAAGCCAGTGTGCTCCTCCCTGTTTTCTTTTCCTTCCGAGGGGGAACAGATCTCTATGCAATTCTTTTAGAAACTGTTGAAATTCTCTTTTACTGCTGTTGGGGGTCACGTGTCAGTTGTGCGCGCACTCTCCGTTTCTTTATCCCTGGTGGCCCTCGCTGGATGCTTACGCCTTCGTTGTGCCTCATTTAGTGTGTCCTCTCTTCGATAGCCTGCCCTCGGGGGTGTTTGCAGTGCAGCCGCAGAGACAGGTGTCACCTCTGTGACCATGGGTTCTTTCTGAAGAGTGGCCTTTGTGTTGCCAACTGCATTCCTGGCTTCTCTGCCCACTCCTCTAACGATACATGTGCTGGTAAGTGCTTCTTCTCTGGTGGGCTGATGAATTCACCTGTAATTTCTCCATGCAGAGGCTGAGTTTGCACATACAATTGGCTCACATGTTATAAAATGTAGGATTCCCATTCTGAGAAAAACCCTGGTGCTGTTAGGAATTAGGGACTCTTTATAAAACATAGAAGATTGGGAACTCTCTGCTTCTAAGATTTTTGGAGAGGAAAAAGAAGCAATTTGTGCTTTAAGGTCACAACTATCAGATCAGAAATTTGGCATAAAACTAAATTATGTTCCTGAACTACAACCATGTTTTAGAAAATTACGTATATACTTATAGATGTAATTTATTTATATTTATATAAACTTGTAGAGCTAATTATGCTAGGGTGCAATGGTGCATCCTTTGTGCACAAGCTGGAGATAAATTATAAATAAATAATGAATAGTGTAAGGAGCCTGACCTACTAGGATCACAATCCATTTATTTAAAACAAGTGGATTTCAAGCCACACTGCCATTAAGAATAAGGTAACAAGTTAAAGGAATGGAGTTAGTCTTGTCCAGCAGATCAATGGATACTTCATCTTAAACAACAAAGAGAAGCAAATTTAACTTTAGTATCAATTTTGAATCCCACAACTTTTATAGGGAATGAAGCTATTATAGCTGAGCATTCCTTGGCTTTTGAGTGTCCTTCATCAATAATGTGAGACATATTTTAACCCCTGTAGTCAATCATATTTTTCATCTCTGTATTCTGATCTCTAAAGATACTAAGACTTCATATGGGGGGAAATATCTTTGGCTTATCTTATTGGGATCCTTCTAAAAATCCCAAGTTTATGACAGTCAGCTTATTCCTCTTGAAACATAATGGAAGGCAACGTGCAAAAATGAATTCCACTTTGATTAGAGGAATCTTACAGTAGAAGTCGTCCCCTTGAAACTTAACATTCCCAAAAGGTCCTGACTGGCCTACACGGAGAAGGAAACACTACCCATTCAACTCCAGGCAAAACAACTTGTGGGAGACAGAATGAATCCCACAGGATGGTCGGAAATGAAATCTTAATTCATCCATTAGATGTTTTCTATGGACAAAGATTGTAAAATTTTAAAACAAAGTATATATATTGCATATGAATTCTGAATATGAGCCATTGATAATCCTACTACATTGTAGGTTAACTGGTGCTGTTCTAGAATTGGTATCACATACTTGCCTCTTTTCTTGCCCTTGGTGGGTCTGATGATCAGCTGTGATAGATGTAGTAGGATAGGTCTGTGGTTCTTAAACCTGGAGCCCATTAGGATTACCCAGGAGCTTGTAAAATCACCAAGGTCCCACCCAGAACACATAAGTCAGAATCTCTGGTGGTGGAGCCCACGTATCCGTGTAGTTTTAGAAGATCCCTACATGATGATGACGGTGATGGTGATGAGCTATAATTCCCGTACCATAAAATTCATCCTTTACAAAATGCAGTTCAGTAGTGTTTAGTATATTCACAAAGTTATGCTGCCATCACCGCTATCCAATTTTAGGACATTTTACTCACCCTAAAAGAAAATCCAATAACCATTAGTAGTCTGTCCCCGTTGTCCCCTCGCACCAGCCCCTGGCAACCATGGACTGCTTTGTCTCTATGGATTTGCCTATGCTAGACACTTCACATAAATGGAGTCATACAATGTGTAGCCTTTTATGTCTGGCTTCTTTCACGTGACATATGTTTCCAAGGTTCCTCTCTATTGCAGTGTGTATCAGTATGTCATTTCTTTTTATGCTCGAATAGTATTCCATTGTGTGGATAGACCACATTTTGTTTATCTGTTCATCGGTGGATGGACATTTGGGTTGTTTCCACTTTTTGACTATTATGAATAATATTATTATGAACATTCATGTATAAGTTTTTGTGTGGATATATGTTTTTAGTTCTTTTGGTTTATAGGTAGGAGTGGAATTGCCGGGTCGTATGGTAGCTGTGTGTTTATTTGTCCAGGGAACTGCCAGACTGTTTTCCCAAGTGCTGCACCATTGTACATTCCTTCCAGCAATGTATGAGTGTTCCAATTTCTGCACATCCTCAGGAACAGGTTTTATTGTCCTTCCTAGTGGGTGTGAGGTGGTATCACATTGTGGTTTTAATTTGCCTTTCCCTGATTGCTAATGATGTTGAGTACCTTTTTGTGTGCTTACTGGCCTTTTTGTATCTTTGGAGAAATGTGTCTTCAAATTCTTTGCCTATTTTAAAATTGGGTTATTTGTCTTTTACTGTGTTGTAAGAGTTTTTATGTGTTCTGGATTCAAGTCCCTTTTCAGATATATGATGGGCAAATATTTTCTCCCATTCTGCGGGTCGTCTTTTCACTTTCTTGCCAGTGTCCTCTGAAGCACAAATTTTTCATTTTAATGATGTCTAATTTATCTATTTTTCTTTCGTCACTTGTGCTTTTTGTGTTATATCTAAGAAAGCATTGCCTAATTCACGATCGCAAAGAATTTACTCCCTGTTTTCTTCTAGGAGTTTTATAGTTTGACATTGAGATCCTATGTTATTCTCATGTGCAACCAGAGTGAGAACCACTGGATTAAAAGGAAGCTGGTCATGTATAGTAACCTAGTGTCTCATCTTTGTAGCTCTAGATGAACACTACAAGCCTATTTCTTAAACCAACAACAAAAACTAATTACTTAATTACCAAGCCTGACCTTTCGACTCGTGTTTTCCAGGCAAAATACACACTCCTGGTCTTCATGTGAACGGCTCCCTCATCCTTGCAATTGGTTCAATGAAGCCCCTGGATTTTTCGCTCCTGAATGTCCAGGACCAAGATGGCAGGGTCGAAGATCTTCTGTTCCATGTTGTGAGCACCCCCACCAATGGTCACCTAGTGCTCTCAAGGAATGGAAAAGAAGTTCAGCTCGACAAGGCTGGCCATTTTAGCTGGAAAGATGTGAATGAGAAAAAAGTGCGTTTTGTGCACAGCAAAGAAAAACCCAGGTGACTCAGTGTTCTGTTGTTTTCCTCCTGCCTCCTTTGTACCAGCGCTTTGCACCTACCCCCACCACCGCCACCCCCTTTTTCTCCCTTCTCTTCTGGGGAAGATCGATACTCCACAAATGCCAAATGCTTTCAGCTGCCTGTCATCATTTCGCTGTAATTGCTCAGAGAGTGTGCTTCTGTTAGAGGCATTTTCATTTTATCACATAATTATGGGTAATTCTCTGATGTGACGGGAAAGTTTCTGGAACAGTTACCCAGTTTTTTGGCCTAGCAGAAACAAAACCGGTTATACACCCAGATGGTATGGTGGCTTCTTCAATATTAGGGTAATACTGGAAGGAAGGAGTGTCTAGAGGAAGGAGTACACACTTTTCTAGGTGTTGTATGGTTCCTAGGATTTCAGAGTTGGAAGGACACTAAGAGTCACAGTTAACTTTTCATTATCCACTTCATGGGATTAATTGTGGTTCATTTTTAATCCTGATCCAGTCTTCCTCTGATACCTAGCACACTTCTAGCTGTCTTCCCCACCACAGCTGACATATGCTTCAGGAATACAATTGAATGTTAACACTAAGCCAAGCAGTACAGTCATGTAATTAGCAGAGTAGGTCTGCTAAATAGAAATCAGAGAACACGCCCCAAAGATTATCCTCTTGGGTTATCCTTTACCCTGCTCTGCTTCATTATTGCAGATAATGCAGAGCAGACTATATGTGTAAAAAAAGAGTTGATACCCATGAAACTGTGACAAGGACACAATGAATATTTTGTACTGTCACCACTAAACTTGAGATTTTGTTTTTTAAGGGTTGGGCTAGGAGATAGGTGGGTAGAAAGGTAAATGGCACTTTCTCTATTTGCAGTTCAGAGCTGGTGAGCGAGTAACCTCAAAAGACCATCTTATAGGAATAAAAACAACTAACATTATCTGAGTGTCTACGTTCCCAATCTCCAGATAGAGAAACTGAGCTTTGAGAGCATAAGTAATCTTGCCCAAGGCCTTGTAGCCTCTGAGCACAGAGCTGAAACTCTAACCCAAGGCTCTATGGTTCCATAGCCCATGCCTTTAGCCACTGTGCCATTTAGCCACTGTGATTTCTGCCTTCTTAATAATAGTGAGAATAAGAGGCATGCTTCCATCCTCAAGGGACATACAGAAGTATGCTACAGATGAGCTTAAAACTCTGGTGTTTGATGACATAGAATCGTTCTTCAAACTCATGCTCCATCTCCTGCGTTCATTTTGCTGCAAGTATAGTTCTTAAGTGTTTGCATCTCTCTCTCTCTCTCTCTCTCTCTCTGTCTCTCTCTCTCTCTCTCTCTCTCTCTCTCTCTCTCTCACACACACACACACACACACACACACACACACAGATCTATACCTGTAGTTATTTGTCTTGGAATCACTTGTGAAAGCGTATAAAGTAAGTAAAGCTTAAAAGACAACCAAAGTGAAGCCTCTTGTCCTTCTAACCTCTTTAATCTCTCATTACCTATTTTCTTGCAGAGTCAGCCTTGCACCCCTAAATGGAACAAAGAATGAAAACTACTTTTTAGGGAACTTTTTGGTACTTTTTTGGGGAACCCATTTAACATTGGATTTTCTTTATCTAAAACTTTTAATGAAAGTTTTAATGAGAATAAGAAGAATAGCAAAGCAAACAAAGTGGTAGAAACTCATGAAAAAAAAATTACATGTCTCTGAACGATACGAAAACAAAAGGGACAGCCTGCCACGTAGGTCCCATGGTTTTGTTTTTCTCCCATGAGAACAATGACCGTGATTCTTTAGGACTGGAATTCTTTAGGATCGAATTCCTCTGGGATTGGAATGCTCCTGTGGAGTATAAGACAAATCATAAATGTAGTCGTAGTAGCTGTGATAAGCTGGCATTGCTGAGATGCCGAACACAATTATTGGAAGTTCAGTGCCACCAAATATCATTTTTTTCCCCAGCAGGTTGGTAGTAACCACCCCTTCATTATTCTTTTGATTGCTCCTATCAAGTGTATGCTTTTAAAGTTTGGAGGTGGGAATGGAGCGGGGCAGGAGTTAAATGGGCAGAAAATGAAGGGGAAGATAAAATTGGAGGGAAGACAGCAAAGCCTTTTTTTTTAAAAAAAAAATAACAGGTTTATTGAGATATAGTTTGCATTCAATAAAATTCCATTTTGAAGTGTAGTGTTCTGTGAGTGTTAACAAATGTATACAGTCTTGCAGTCTTGCAATCTTGAGATTACAACCACATTCAATATATAAAAGTTTCATTACCCCCCAAAATCTCTATTCACAGTCACTCTCTTCTCCAGTCCCTGGCAACTACTGGTCTGTTTTTCACCCGTATAGTTTTGCACTTTCTGAAATGTCATGTGAATGGACTCATATAGTATGTGATTTTTGTTTCTCACTTTTGCCATAATGCTTTTGAGATCCATCTATGTTCTTTCATGTATCAGTAATTAGTTCCAAGAATATGTTATAAAGAACTTTTAAAATAGTGGTCCCTATCGTAAACCCAAATTCAAAACCTCTCATAATGCATTAATCACATATCTTACCAGCCCACAGTGAGGTTTGGCTTTGAAGGGGGCAACTCCTACCTTCCCCTCCAATAACCTCTAAAGCTGCTAGTAAAACCCACAGCAAAGAGTGAATCTTGTTTTGTTTTCTTAATTAGGATTCTTTGGTTGTAAGGAGCAGAAGTTCACTCAAACTAGATTAAGAAAAATAGTAAGGTTTGCAATAACATTGCAGTTACAGCTCAGATCTCGAAGATGTCAAGGGAAACTGGGCTCCAGGGCAAGCCTGGAAGCTTGAATCAGGAATGGGAAGGAAGCGGACTCAATTCTTATCTCTGTGTCTCAGCTCAAAAGTTTCATTGATCTCTCTCCTACAGACCCACTTGATCTATATTCTCATCAACACGATGGTTTCTCCTTATTCAAGTGGGGACTCTCAGGGCAGTTCCAAATTTCCAGGGAATAATCAGCCTTCCCTAGTCCAGTCTACATCAAATGTTGTATGTGGGTGGCTGGAAGGGGATGGATAAATAGTCACGTAATAAAAACATTGTAAACATTGTTATTGGGGACCTGTTCCTGTGAATTGGCCTGGTTTGGGGAGAGAGTTTGCAGGGAAGAGAGACTCACTGAGAACTAGTCAGAGACAGTGAGAGATTCCTTTTTATTCTTCAATTTTGCCATTAGTATTGGTAAAATATATTACTAACTTGTCTTGGCCTGACAACTGATTTTCCACCTTTTATATATTCAACTTAGAAAACGGGAAAAAAGTTTACGTAGTTGTTGTGTTTTAACGAAATCTAATAGTACACAGTAGTTTTACCTACATCTCACTATGTTTATCTTTATCTCGTCATTTTTATTTATGGTATGAATGTTATATTGCTGTGGTGGTTTGACCCAAATTCCTGCATGCATAACCTTAAAATATTTTTAATCCTTGTCTTTCTAAAGACTAATTTAATGATTATATTTTTCTCATTCCTCACTTGGGGGATCCTTTTTAGGAAAGGTTACTTTTCCCTGAAAATTAGTGACCAGCAGTTCTTTTCTGAGCCACAGCTGATCAACATACAAGCATTTTCAACACAGGTAATAAAAATGTTATGCAAGTAATAATTTTACATGCCTACCAATTCTCAAGCATAAATCAAGTTTACTTGCAGTTGTTGCAAAATGATTGAGCTAAATTAATCTTGTCTCAGTTTCCCCATGGAATAGTCTTTAGGACCTGAGGGCAATAACAACAGCAACAACAATTGCTAATATATCTATAGTCCTCTTTGTCGTGTTTCTCATTTAATCCTCATGTCATCCCTATGAGGTATTATTAACCCCAATTTACAATGAGGACTCTAAGTCAGGTGTTCTTGTTGTTAAGACTTTCCTTATTCTTAGATAAATGAGTTTGTTTTGTCTAAATGTTTCTCTCTCACGGATATGGAATTATGTTGGCTCCTTTTAATTATCTTTTATGTAGCTGGACTGCATTTTTTCATTTTGCAGTAATGAGTGGATATGATTAAGGATCTGTTTAAATGATGTGCCAGTGTGGTCACCAGCCAAGCACTGGTCTGAGGAAATCATGATAGATTCTGTAAAACTCAATGTGATGACTCTTCTGTTCTCATCAGTCATCTCTGTCAAGTGGTACTTATGTATCCAGAATTCATATAGTGGTAGAAGCTCTTAGTAATTGGACTCGGGGGACTGAAAAACTGAAATGTGCAAAGAGAGTAAGAAGATATATATTCTTAAGCTATGAACATCAAGAGAGTGGGATATCATCATGGGGAACCAAAGCTACCAAAATTTCCAGAACTCAGTAGTGTGTTAGTCATGATTCAAGGAAGGACATGAAATCATTGTTTTTAAACTGATATTTTTATATCTTTGGTCCAAAAATAAAAAGACCGTGGACCGTGGCTAATATGGACTTGAACTAGAAGTGGCTGCCAAACGGTATTAACAGCCCAGCTCAACTCTTCCTGATAGCATTCTCACTTTAGGGTTGACTGAAGTTGAGAAATGATTAGAAATTGATCCTAAGTTAATTTGATCTCAGGGTATGAATTTTGTTTTAATTAAACCTAAAATATGTGACCTCTGTAAATATGGGCCAGAGAGCCACATCAAGTCTCAGGACTGACTGGCTTAGAAGTTTTTCAGTACTTAAAGTCAGGAGTTCTGTTTTGTTCTTTTTGTTTGTGAAATTACAGTTAATCTAAACAGGTGAATAAAAGGCCTCGTATAGGTATTAGCAAGCAGCTTTCTCACTGAGATGGTGACTTCCCATGATTCCCTGATTTTTGTTTGTTTGTTTTTCCAGAATCAAGTGAGATAGCAAGGGCACATTTTTATTTTATTTATTATATGAGAAGCTTTTATCATTTTAACTTTTCAAAAATGGAATTTTAGGAATGAATTTTAATTTATTTTTGTTCATTTACATTTCCATGATATTTCAACATGGTCTTGAGCCTCCCTGAGATTTTCTCATGAAAGTTAATTTGATCTTTTCCATTTATAGATTTTGACATCACCTTTGACCTCTCCTCTTTAGAATCCGAGAGGCCATTCATTCCCATGTATAAAACCACAGCTTTTGAATTTTCACTCAGTAATTCTGAGTAGCTATCATCCAGTTTCCTATTATATGATTATTATAATGATGCATTAATTAGACATTACTTTAATAGATATTGAAATCTCCAGGAGACCATGAGGGGTGGTTTTAAACAACAACAACAACAAAAACCATTTGGATTAAAGAAGGCTATATGCTGAGAAAAATCCTAGATGGTTCGACTTCAAAAGAAATGAAAAACTAAGATAATGTTTTTTTTTGGCTTCTGGCCTTGGTGTTTTTTTTGGGGGGAAAGAGTGAGTTTTTTTCTATTTGGTTCATTAACTTTTATTTTTATGAGAGAACATTTTATCTGCTTATTCAAGTTGGTGAGAGGAAACCTGCTAATCCTAGGGAAAGCATATTAAATTTGCTATATTAGCAGTGCCACATGAATTGACCAGGTGGTTGTCTTACTGAGACCATGATCTTGTCTAGCTTTATAACCTGAGTTGGAATGGGCCCCTTCAAAATATGGATGAGACAGCTTGAAGAAAATTACTAAGAGGGACCAGAAATAGCATGAATTCAGAATAGCCTAGAGTGAAATGCTCAACTCCCAACACAAGTACCAAAATTCCATACCTCTTAGTCTCTCTTGGATGCACACAACTGTTCTGGTTGCCTGACACTGAGCTGATCTCAGTTACAATGCAGAGGATGTATAAATCAAGATAGCAGAGACTACAAAGATTTTGAAGCAAGTAGCTCTTTTCAATTGCCTCTGATGAATACTGTGGTCTCGAAGTGACTTGAGAAACCTCTAGAACCAGAAGTGTGAAGTACTCTCATTTGCTGTGATTACTATGACTGACCATACCTTTGACAAATACTTTGAATATGCAACAGTTTGGCACTTTCCTAGAACATCTAGAATTCTGTAAAAAGCGTCAAAATGTCAATCAGTTGTACACCATTGGTATCTAGCCCACTGGACTGCCCTCTCTTTTCCTGCTAAATGGCTTCTCCTTCCCTTTTTTCCCACAGGCCCCCTATGTGCTGAGAAATGAGGCCCTCCATATTAGCAGAGGAAAGAGGGGAACCATCACCACCCAGCTGCTTGACATCCGAGATGATGACAACCCACAGGATGTGGTAGTCGAAGTGCTTGATCCTCCACTTCATGGCCAATTGCTCCAAACGCTTCAGTCCCCTGCGACGCCTGTCTATCAATTCCGGCTAGATGAACTCTCCAGGGGCCTTCTCCTCTATGCTCATGATGGCTCGGACAGCGTTTCCGATGTTGCAGTCTTGCAGGCCAATGATGGACACTACTTCCAAAATATACTGTTCCACGTGAAGACCGTGCCCAAGGTACATGTCATTCCCAGAGCTACCGTTTCCTTGTCCTGGAAGTGAAGTTTTGTTGATGTTGTTATTTTGCAATATTCATAAAGTTAAGATATGGGTAGTGATTTATTTATTCAAACACTTATTAAGGACCTATTATGGCGATACTTAAGACTTTCAAAGATTAAGAGAGCACAGTATCTAATCTCAGGGGGCAGTATATATTTTGTTAGGAGCACCCTTGACCTGAAAGACTGAGCCCCATATTCTCTACAAAAGGGAAGCTTTTGTATTTTCATGTTGACTTGCTGCTATAAAAATGCCTCATTGTCCACTGAGCCTTTTGTCTCCTGCCTGAGTATGATCGTAAAAATCAAGTGCAATGGGGTGGCTGGTTAGCTTAGTTGGTTAGAGTGTGGTGCCTGTAGCACCAAGGCTGCCGGTTTGATCCCCACATGGGCCACTGTGAGCTGCGCCCTGCTTAAAACACAAAAAACAAACAAACAAACAAAAACAACTTAGGAGTTCGGGGAATATTTTCTCAATCCATTGAGATTTTGCTTGCTGGCAATTGTCAGTTGGGCTCAAATAAATTATTGCATGTTTTCTCTTAAAAAGCAAAAAAAGAATCAAGTGCACCCCTGTTCTTGTCTGCTCTTCTAAAACAGCTCAGGCAAGGTATGAAATGCATGGTCCAGTTATTATAATGAATCGAAAAGAATGAGTTCAGACATTCTATTGTTCAGACATTCAAAGTAGGATGAGTGAACTCTTTCTGTTAGTATTCACAGGAATCCTTGATCTAGGGTGTAGAAGTTCAGTAAGACTGGGTGTCTCAGCCTGAGTCATTCCCATGACACCTCCATATGTGTTTGCCATCTCTACAAGCACCTGTCCTATTATTTACTTAATATCTTTCTTTGAATCAACTTACTACTTTGTTGTGGCCTCATCCTAATAAATAATGCTTGTGACATCATGGACTTAATGTAGAATTATATTTTTTTCTAAAATACTAAAATTAATGCATAACCATTTTATAGAATTTCATCCATGTGCTACATAAAATATTCTTGGATACTATTAATGGGATGGCTATCACATTTTGGCATACACTGGGCTAACCCAGACTAGCACAAAGAGACCAATTGAAAGATATTTTCAGAACCATTAATTACTTGATGATATTTCACTACAAGTTCTTCTCTTATAGCAAAAATGGCTCTTTCCCATAGTGGTAGACTGGGAGACTTATAATTTTGGGGAAATTTTCATTCTAAATATCAGTACCTAATGAGGTATCATTAATAATTAGCTAGAGAAATCGGTTTGCTGAGGACAGGTGAGAAATCATTTGTCACTTTCTCACCAATGATCACTCAAAATTTGTGATCGATCCTCGTGAAGGTGAGCAGCTGAATCTAAGATGGTCTGTAGCTAGTTTCTCAGGCTCTCATCTCATTATTTTCAGCTGCTGAAAACAGTGATGGTGAGATAGATGGGAGCACTAAGTGAAGGCTGATTATGAGACAGAGTTGGCAGATAGCCACCTTGTAGCTAATCCTAATTATCACCCTCTTGCAATCGCCCTGGGAAATGAAGTTTAATTCTGAAAAGATGAAGTCTAGACAGACACAGAAAGTTTTCTTTTCTTCCTTCTTGGTTTCTTTCCAAAGATTGTTACAGGACTTCAGTGCAACCCTAGCAGCCACCTTTCCTATCATGGTTTCAATCTGCATGTTTGGAGCACAACTCAGTGTATTGTGTGGTATGACCCAAGGTTGAAAGGTATTTCTAGGATTTTAGCTGCTTTCACTACCGAAACAAAACAAAGAAAAATAGAATTTTGATTTATAAAGCATAAGCACAAAACTTGAAAATCCTTGTGGTACTCATAACTTGGCAGTCATGTTGCTATTTACAGTGTCTGTCCCTCTTTTCCTTTGCCATCCCTCCATGCCCTGTGCTGTGCTTACCTGTCCATCAGGTAACTAATGGCTTCTAAGCCAATGAATTGGGATAATGAAACCAGGGACTAGAGCCCTGACATCCATCAAAATGTACTACTAATAAATTTGACATTGTAATACTGATACTATTTTATAAATATATACTACACTTTTTAAGAAATTCAAAGTACTTTTCCTCATACCTGTTCTACTGATCTTTACACTATCTTAGCAAAGAAGCTTAGAATCAAGGCTATATGACCTCATTTCTTCTAAAGGAAATTCTACTATGGATAGAAGGTGCTTTTGTTTGTTTTGTTTTTAACCTTTATTGAGCACTAATGCTTGATGTAAATTCCATTTTATCTTCATAATCATTCTAGAATGTTTGTACAGTTATCATCTCTAATTTTCCAAAAGAGGAAACTAAAAAAAAAAAAAAAGAGGATTAAAAACATTTAAAGAGGTTTAAAAATATTTATTTTTCATAAAGGTATTTTGTGCTAGAGCTGTGATTTCAACTCAAGTGTGTGCATTCTGGTTCCTCACACTTAACCACATGGCTCTTTTCATTCTAGCCCATATTTTTCAATGTTTTTTATATATATTCTTACCTCCTTCATGGACAGAATAGACACAGTAATTTAGTCATTTTCTCAATGTCTTGTCTAAGCAGTGTGGGCCCGAAACCTCCTGGAATCTTCCTTCTGGACCCATCTTGTTACAAGTGGACCTATTTATAATCATTAAGCCTCCTGGAACCTAAGAAGAAAAAATTGCCTCAACTGTTAATGGCTTCCTGTAGACGTATAGTCAGACATGATTGATTTTGCTTTGACAGCTATTTCTGAACATGGGCATCCGAGACCTTATCCTGAGGCTCCCTGTGTGCTAAATTTTGAATGAGACCAATTACTGGCTGATGTCTAGCTGGTGGCTTAAATGGAATGGCCAAATGGGTTAGGTCTAATTCCTAGTGAATGGATGTACAAATTAATCTCAATGTTGTTCAACAGAAAATTTAACCTGGTAAGATAGATGGACAGGAGGGAGGAATAAGAACGGAAGCTTTTTGAGAGCAGGAACTGTTTCAGTCTTACTCTGTTGAGCCAGGCACCTCAGAGTACCTCTACTGATGTTGGCCTGGCCCATCTGGGACTGAGGATAGGTGCTGTTAATTCCACTCTTGTTTTTCAAGTTCCATATCACTTCCCCCAAACTTATGTTTTTATCCTTGGCCTGGCAGGGCGTAAACTTGACTGCTACCCCCCAGGCTTATACTGAGTCACCAAAGAGAAAATAGACCCAGGATTGATGTTGAAACATATTCTGTTAGGAGGAGGAGGCAAAAGAAATAAAAAAGATTAAAAGGTAATAAAAGAATGCTCTGCTGAACAGGCTTTCATTAATTGGGTGGATTACCAAACCGAAGCCTCCTAGAGATATGATTCTAATGCAGTTCGGCGTTTAATAAGGGCCAAGCTTTTTTGGTGGATTTCTCTCCACTGCTGAGCTTTCAAGGAATCACCCTCTTTTTCAATAATTAAGGCGTCTCTGGAAATCATGCCTCTTTTTCCACTTTGACAACAAATCTGATGATCTTTCTGACCTCATTTGTTGTTGTTTGAGCAGTTTTCTGCAACTGGGTAATGCTTTGATGTTAAAAGCCCCCAAGTGTCATGCTGTGAACTGAATGGAAAATTCTATTGCTGAGAATCCTCTCTGGCTGTTTGACCTTGTAAGGCCTGTGGGCAGCTAAAAGCCCTATTATGCCCTCAATTTTTTTTAAAAGCTATTCTCCCATTGGTTATCTTGCAGAGACACAGTTTGATAATAAGAATGTTTGTGAGAATTATAAATATCAATGGCAAAAAAAATGTTTCTTTTTCTGAATAAGAGTCTATCTCATAAATAAATAAACCTTCACTACGTGTTGGGGTTTCACATTTTTGGACTTGCTTAAGTTGTTCAATTTAGTGTCTTGTAAGATGCATCGCTCAGCATATACACTCAAAAAATCTTTATTGATTATAAAAAAGTATTTGTTTGTTTGTTTATTTATTTATTTATTTATTTATAAAGCAGTTGAACTCTACATGGAGAGAAGTTTCTATATTCTTGACCTGAAGGAACAAGGATTCTTTTTAGACACATTGAGAAACACAAAAACAGTCCAGTTGTCTTTCTATCATTCTTCATCCTGGTAAATAGCATTAAAGTTTCACCTTACATGTGTTGCCCCATGTGATCCCTCCCTAAAATCTGCAATGTTCTACAAGATTACAATTTAAAAGCTATGGTATAAATGAACCTTTGCAAAATAAGGTGTATTTACAGAATAAATAAAATGTTAGGGTTGACATTGACATAGACTATATCAAATTATAATCATTTTCTATTTAATTAAGTTTTACACTTTTTTATCTTGAATACTTTAGCCTGGGGTTGGGGTATACTATCATTTGAGCTCATCATTTGTGTGCCAAACTTTAATTTGGAGGTGGGGAAGTTTTCGTTTTGTTTGTGGATTTTTTACTCCAAATTATAGAGACATGGACTCTTACTTCTGGTTTACAACATTAACATTTTTATTTGTAATACACTATACAATGGGTAAAGTTTTTTTACAAATATTTCTGTATGTCTATTATTCTATGAAATGAATTAGAAGAGCTATTTAATTTAAAGCACTGTTTTAATTATGCCCCCATAATCCTTTATTGGGATTTCATTGCCTTGTAATGTAGTACCCTGAAGGAAATATAAAACATCACTCTTCAGAAGATTAGTTAACTGATATTATGGCTAATTTCTTGAGTTTACAGGGATATATGCACCATTGTGCAGAAGAAAAAGAAAAAAAAAACTACAAGGAGATAAAGACATTGCAAAATGGGGAAATTAGGCTAAAATTTTTGGCTTTTTGGACACCTCAGCTGTAGAAAAGATGGTTTATAGCTTTCTATCCATCTCTACTTAAATCTTCCCTGGACCATCTCCTAAAGGAAAGCAACCAGTAAAAAAAAAATCCTCATCATAATGAGTAGGAAGAATTATACTTCTTTTCCTTAGACAGTTGTATGTTTCTTCTTAAGTATTGTAAACAATAATTAAGAAACAGAGACAAATGTATTATCCTATAATAAACATAAATATTATAAAATGTCTGTCTGTAGCGTTTTTGGGAGAAGCATTCTAGACCCATCACGATCTCTACCCTGGGTCCTGCTTCTTACTCTTTAGCATGACTCCACATCTCATGAGGATCTTGTTATAATAAAATGCAAGTGGCAATGCATCAAATTAAAAAGCTGCACAGTAAAGGAAATAATCTAAAAAATGAAAAAGCATCCTATAGAATGGGAGAAAAACATTTGAAACCGTACATTGAAACCATATATCTGATAAGGGATTCATATGTAAAATATATAAGAAATTCAAACTACTCAATAGCAAAAACACAAATTGGTTAAAAATGGGCTAGGGACTTGCATAGATATTTCTCAAAGGAAGACATACAAATGGCCAACAGGGACATAAAAAGGTGCTCAATATCACTAATCATCAGGGAAATATAAATTAAAACCACAATGAGATATCACCTCACACCTGTTAGAATGGCTATAATCAAAACGACAAAAGGTAACAAGTGTTGATAAGGGTGTGGAGAAAAGGGAACCTTTATACACTGTTGGTGAGAATATAAATTGGTACAGCCATTATGGAAAACGGTATGGAGGTTTCTCAAAAAATGAAAAATAGAACTACCGCATAATCCAGCAATCCTACTTCTGGGTGTATAGCCAATTGAAATGAAATCAGTGTCTTGAAGAGATATATGCACTCACAGGTTTACTGCAGCATTATTCACAATAGACAAGATGTGGACACAACCTCAGTGTCCTGCAATGGATAAATGAATAAAGAAAATGTGGTTTTACATATACAATGGAATATTCTTCAGCCTTAAAAAAAAAAAGGAAATCCTGCCATTTACGACAGTACGGATGAGCCTGGAGGAAATTTTGCTAAATAAAATAAACCAGACACAGAAGGACAAATACTGTATGATGTCCTTAAATTTGGATTCTAAAAAAAGTTGAACTCATAAAAGCAGAGTAAAATGGTGGCTGCCAGGGCTGAGGGTGGGGGAGATGTTGGTCAAATGGTGCAAAGGCTCAATTATAAGAGATGAGTAAGGTCTGGAGAGCTAACATACAGCATGGTGACCATATTTAATAATATTGTACACTTGAAATTTGCTGAGAGAGTTGATGGTAGTGTTTTCACCACACACACACACACACACACACACACACACACAAACACACACACGCACACACACAACCATAGCTATGTGAGGTGATGGATATTTTTATTAACTTAATTGTGGTAATTATTTCACAATGTAAATGTATCAAAACATCATGTGGTGCACCTTAAATATATACAATTTTTATTGGTCAAGTATACTTCAATAAAGCTGGTGAGAAAAATAAAATGTAGATTCTAATTCAGAAGGTCTGAGTCTGAAGGTCCGGGGTGTGGGTCTGAGATTCTGAACTTTTAATAAGCTTCCAGGTGTTGCTGATCTCTGAATACTGACTTGGAAGTACTGTCTCCTAAAAATGTACACTTACACAGGAATTACAGGGAATTGTGTTGTTCGAGGGTAGTCAAGACAGAAATGTAGTGCGAGAGACTTTCGGGGATGTGTGTTGGGGTCACAGTGCTTACTTACTTGGAATATGAAAACCACGTTGCCTCATCAGTCCAAGATTGTGGTTGTTGGTGTATGACTGATCTCTGTAGCCATAATCAGAGTTGACAAGGCTGCTGCTGTTAGAAAGATTTCTAGCAATTAAGACACCTGGGTCCAAGTGTATTATGTTGTGTAAAACTCTGCTGGAGTTAATAGGACCTTTTCCTCCCAAGAATTCTGGTAGATGACATGCCAAGCTCTTGGCATGCTTTGATATTTTGGTAAATAATATACTACATCAGTTGTGAAAGGAGAAAACTCTGTGGGATTTTGCTGTTGAGCATTAATCACAATAGAAGGTGCCTTTGCTGCTGTTCTCCCGGGAGCTGTTTGACTCAGTTTCCTAGCGATTGTGGTAAAAATAGCTTTGACTGCCTCCTGAGAGGGGCAAATGCTATCGTGTCAAGTGACTGAAAGGAATATTTGTTGTCTTCTGTTCTGAATATTCCCTTCACAGGAGTGTTTTTTGCTCTTTTTTCTTTATTAGCATATTTGAAAGTAATAATAATTTAGAAAAATATCCCTTCTGAAATGCCCTATTTTAAAGTATCAGATTTACTGGTTTTTGAAGTATGAAAACAAACTGAAAACGGAACACAGGCAGCTTCACTAACCTCATACTGTGGCAAATATTAATTACGAGGCTTTGGAAGAGGTGTGCACCTCACAAATCAGGAATGGCAGCGGTTTTCAATGACATTAGCTTTAGCAATTAAAACAGTTGCCTTCTCAGGAGTGCTAAATAGGTGATTTCTTCCAGCCCGCTATTCCCAACTGTTGTTTCTAAGCCTTCACTTTCAATCAATCATCCAGGCCTGTCAGTTCAGCCTCTGTGGTGTTTCTGGAATGTGTTTCTAACTATTCATTCCCCCTGCAATTACTTCTCATCTTCTCTCACCTGAGCCATTACAAGCACTTGTTAAATGGTTTCTATAACTCCGGATTCATCCCAGCTCTAGTCCCTACCATCCCTTATTGCTGGACACTTTCTAAAACCCAGATCTGATCATCCCATTTCCTTTCTGAACACTCATGTTGACCTTACAGTGCTTAGAAGATAAATTGAGGTTTTTAGCATAGTTTCTGCCTTCTACTAGCCAACCTTAAGAAAGTGTCACTCTTTATTCACCCAACCCCTGGCTCCCTCATCTTCACTTGTGCAGACACTTGGATAGTTTCTGAAGCACACAGTGCATTGTCTCTTTTCTTTGCTTAGGCTGGGCTCTCTGCCTGAAATCGGTTTCACCACTTCTCCACTTAGCCCATATTTTTTTTTTTGTCATTAAAGAATTAAACGATATTACCATAGGAAAGCCTTCCTGAGCAATCTTTCTCCAAAAAGGAAGTCTCCTTTTCCTTCATCCCCCCACAGAATCCTGCTCAAGCTTCTCATAGAGCATCACTTGTGATGCATCCTAAGTATTCATGTGTCTATCTCCCCCACCAGATTGTAAGTTCTGAAACTGAGGTCTTCTTTCAGCCATCCTTATATATCTCAGGCCTCTAGCAGAAGAGCTGGCATGTAATAGGTGCTTAATGATTAGTTCTGGAATGTGGGTGAACGGGGAGGATGGAAGGACAGGTAGATGGACAAATGAAAGAAAGAAATGTAGAGAAGAGTCTTGCTGAATGAAATAAGTTACCTACTCATGATAATTTAAAAGAAACAGGAGGAGATATACATATGTACATATATATTTACACACACAGGTATATATCTACACTTAGTATACATACATATAGTTCATAATGTGACTCTAAAACAAAGAATCTCGCATAGACGATCATTAGCAGCAGTAGAACCTGATAACTTATGTTTTTAAGCACTAGTATTTTCTTATGTTGCTTGGACCTAATTTGTACTCTTTCCTTATTCTAGAACGATGGAGGTCTTCAGCTGGTGGCTAATTCAATGGTGTGGGTTCCGGAAGGGGGAATGCTGCAGATTACCAACAGAATTTTACAGGCCGAAGCTCCAGGGGCCAGGGCCTCAGAAATCACCTACAAAATTACACAAGACCACCCCCAATTTGGTAACTCCTTTTTCCTCTGTCATGATGACATCATTTTTTTCAGCAGTCTTAGACATGCTTTTTTACGATGCCGTACAAGGTTGTGATGACAATGAACTTCACTTTCCAGTATGTCGTATATCTCCCTTAAAAACACAATAATTAAAAGAGCTATCACACTGCACACATGTTATATACTAGGTCGTATACCAAGCAATGTAAATATATTATATAAAAACCTAAAATTTAAGGGGTTTTTAAATGGTTTTTTATTAAAATATAACTAACATATAATGTTATACTCGTTTCAGGGTATACCATAGTTATTCAACATTTATATATTTAAAGACGTGATCACCATGATAAGTCCAGTAACCATCTGACACAGTACCGTGCTATCACAATATTAATGACTGTGTTCCCTCTGCTGTACGTTACATCCCCAAGACTTATTTGTTTTGTACCTGGAAATTTGAACCTCTTATTCCCTTCAACTTTCCCCCCCTTTATAATTTTTCAATTACAATTGACGTTCACTATTATTTTATATTAATTTCAGGTATATAGCATAGTGGTTAGACATTTATATAATTTAAGAAGTGATCCCCCTGACCAGTCTAGTACCCACCTGGAACTACACATAGTTATTGCTGTATTATTGACCATATTCTCTATGCTTTAGTTTACATTTCCATGATTATTTTGTAGCTACCAATTTGTACTTCCTAATCCCTTTCCTTTTTTCACCCTGACCCCAAGTTCCCACCCATCTACACCCCAAAAAATATAGTACCCATCTGACACCATAGTTATTATATTATTGACTGTATTCCTTATGCTATACCCTACATCCCATGTCTACTGTGTAACAACCAATTTGTACTTAATCCTTTCCCTCTTTTCACTCACCCCATCAACCCCCCTCCCATCTGGCAACCATCAAAATGTTCTCTGTATCTATGAGTTTGTTTCTGTTTAGTTTGTTTATTTTATTCTTTAGATTCACATATAAGCAAACTCACATTGCACCTGTCTTTCTCTGTCTGACATATTCTACTCAGCACATACTTTCCAGATCCCATCCATGCTTCCTCAGATGGCAAAAACCCATTCCCTTCCACGGTCAAGCAATATTCCATAGTATATGTACCACCTCTTTATCCATTCATCTATCAACAGACACCCAGGCTGCCTCCACATCTTGGCCATTGTAAACAATGCTGCAATGAACATATGGATGCACACATCCCCTCGAAGTAGCATTTTGGGTTTCTTTGGATAAATACCCAGTAGTGGGATAGTGGGTCTTTCTTTATCTTTTATTATAGCGTTTGTTTTAAAGTCTATTTTGTCTGGTATAGTATTGCTACTCCAGATTTTTGGTTTGTTTGCATTTTTATGAAATAATCCTTTTTCATCTCTTTCAGTCTATGTGTATCTTTTGATCTGAAGTGAGTCTCTTGTAGGCAGCATATGTAAGGGTCTTTTTTCTTACCCCTTCAGACTTCCTATGTCTTTTGATTGGCGCATAATCCATTTACATTTAAAGTAATTGCTAATAGATAAGCATTTATTGCAATTTTATTATTCATATATTTTATCTTTTTATTCTTCTTCTTAAATAAGTCACCTTAATATTTCTTGTAATGCTGGTTTGGTGGTAATGAACTCCTTTAGCTTTTTCTTGTTTGGGAAGATCTTTATCTGTCCTTCAATTTAAATGATAGTTTTGCTAGTAGAGTAATCTTGGTTATAGATCCCTGCTTTTTATTACTTTGAGTATTTCATACCAGTACCTTCTGGCCTACAAAATTTCTGTTGATAAATCAACTGACAATCTTGTGGGAGCTCCCTTGTGGGTAACTAACTGCTTTTCACTTGCTGCTTTTAAGATTCTTTATTTGTCTTTAACCTTTGGCATTTTAATTATGATGTGTCTTGGTGTGGGCCTGTTTGGGGTCATTTTGTTTGGGACACTAAACTTTCTGGACTTGTATGTATGTCTATTTCCTCCTCAGGTTAGGGAAGTTTTCTGTCATTATTTATTCAAATAGATTTTCAATTCCTTGCTCTTTCTTTTCTCCCTCCGGTACCCCTATGATGTCAATGTTAGTGTACTTATTATTGTCCCAGGGGCCCTGTAAACAATCCTCACTTTGGAGCAGCTGGGTGGCTCAGTTGGTTAGAGCACAAGCTCTTAAAAACAAGGTTGCTGGATCAATTCCTGCATGAGATGGTGTGCCCCGTGCAACTATAGAATGAAAATGGTGACTGGACTTGGAGCTGAGCTGCACCCTCCACAAATAGATTAAAGGACAATAACTTGGAGCTGATGGGCCCTGGAGAAACACACTGTTGCCCAATATTCCCCAATAAAAATGAAAAACACAAACAACAACAAAATTATCCTCATTTTTAAAAATTTTTTGCTGTTCTGATTGGGTATTTTCTGCTACCTTATCTTTTAAGTCACTGATTCAATCCTCTGTTTCACCTAATCTACTGTTATTTCCCTCTAGTGTATTATTCATTTAAGCTATTATATTATTATTTTCTGACTGTTTTCTTTTTTATGTTTTCTATCTCCATTTTTATGTTTCCTGTCTCTTTGTTGAAGTTCTCCCTGAGATCACTGAGCATCCTTATAGCTAGTGTTTGGAACTCTGCATCTGGTAGATTGCTTGTCTCCATTTTGTTTAATTCTTTTCTGGAGCTTTGTTTTGTTCTTTTTTTTGAGACATGTTTCTTTGTCCCCCCATTTTGGCTGCCTCCCTGTGTTTGTTTCTTTGTATTTGGTAGGACTGCTATGCCTCCCAGTCTTTGTAGAATGGCCTTATGTAGTGATGTCCTATGGAGCCCAGTGCCAACAGTCTCCCTGGTCACCTGAGCTGGGTGTTCCAGGTGTGTCCCTTGTGTGGGTTGTGTGTATCCTCCTGTTGTAGTTGAGCCTTGGTTGCTGTTTTCATATCAAGGGGAGGGATTGACACTTGGTCGGATCGGTTGTGAGGACTGGTCGTGACTACAGTGGAGGAGCTGTTGTGCAGGGACTGACACTACAAAGCAGGATTTGCTTTAGAGGTCTCTGGTGCCTGCCCACTCAGCCCTTTGGGTGTGTCATCTTTGGAGGCTTATTGGTGATGCTCCTGATCTGTTCAGTGCTGGCCATGGGGCATCTCATCCCTGGGCCCTCCTGGGATGGGCTTTGCTGCAGGCCAAGTTCAGCCGCAGCATGTGCCCTACCTGGGGCCACCTGGAATGAGCCACAAAGCAATCCACAAATGGCTGCCACCTATGCTGGCCTTGGAGGTGCCTGGGAGAGACCAAGCCTGGAACTGAGGCCAGCTGCCACTAGTGACAGGCTTGGAGTTGCTCAGTAAGAGGTAGGAGACATGTTGCCGAGACCAGATGCTGCTTGTTTGGGTTTTGTGAACCTTTGAGAGGTTTAAGTAAAGTCTGCAGAATGAACATAGACTAGCCTTTTATATGGCAAATCCACTGGAAGCAACTTGGGTGTGTCTGAAAGCTGGGTGGGGCTGGGCCACCAGGGCAGGGTGACTGGTGTTAGCCAGGTTGATGGAGACTCAGATATGGTAGCAACCTACGTGTCTGTATACAGGCAGGAGAGAGGGCTCAACGAAGAAACAATGGCTTCTGCCAGTACTTCTGTCTGGGAGAAAGCTCCCCCTCCAGCCCTCACCCTAAGCCAGAAAATTCAGTTTCTCCCCATATGTCCCTGATGCCTTCTGAGCTGTTACCTCAGGACTGAAGCTTAAAGCAAGTGAGTCTGTCAGTGAGTAAGTCTGTGCACAGGCCCTTTAAGGGGACTCCTGGGACCCCAGCCACCCTCCATCTCACTCAGCCACAATCTCTGCTGGTTTTCACAGCCACAAGTTGTAGGGACTTCTCTCCGTGGCACTGGAGGCCTGGGTTGTTGAGTCTAGTAGGGGACTGGGACTCCCTAGTTGGGGGGAGGCATGGGGGACTTCCGCAGCCAAGATATCCTTCCCTATTTTTAACAGTCGTATGTGGATGTGGGTGTTCCACATCTCTGCCTCTCCTACCAGTCTCGAGGTGGCTCCTTCTGTATGACCTCAGTTGTAGGACTTTGGATTAGCTAGAGTTCAGACCATTCTCAATGAGAGGTGTTCTGTAGTTTAGTAATAATTTTGATGTGGTCATGAGAAGACGGAAGCACCTACTCTGCCATCTTGACTGGAAATCTTAGTTTTAAAACAACTTTATTTTACAGAGAATGTAACTTGCTAATAGTTAACCTACCTAATATATGTCAGTTTAATTTCAAAGGCCAGGCTCTCAAACTCCATGTTGTGTCTCTCTTAGAACATCACCACACTTCTTGGTGAGACTCTTTTTTTAAAGAAAAACTTCACATAAAAACATTTTCAAAATCTCCATTGTTACTTCTACTTCCAGAAAGATAGTGGACTATAATAACCTGAAAACTTCCCCATCATTAACACCTAGAAATGCTGGATAAAACATATTACAATTATATGGCATTCATAGTTGATCTCACAAGAATGGAAAGAAATCTTGAGGTGCCAGAAACAAAGAAGGAATTGAAAGCCAGTCTGGGCATGAGTTGATGGCATAGCTTCCCTGAGAGGGGCTGTGTGTGTCTCAGTAACCCAGGGGCTTGAGATTTA
Organism: Rhinolophus ferrumequinum; assembly: GCF_004115265.2. Taxonomy (NCBI): domain Eukaryota; kingdom Metazoa; phylum Chordata; class Mammalia; order Chiroptera; family Rhinolophidae; genus Rhinolophus; species Rhinolophus ferrumequinum. The sequence goes on from NC_046288.1 coordinate 34,137,175, forward strand.
ATGCCCATGCAGAGACAGAAAGTTGTCATTAAGATCCTGTGTAAAACCGGGACTCTGGAATGACTTACCTTCAATTACAGGGACAGAATAGAAACAAGAAGCTCACCAACACAGAGAGATCACAGAGAAACCTACCTATGCTTGCCAGGGCTCAAAGTAAAACAAAAAAGTCTGCTGAGAATTCAGAACTTCAAGCTTATTTCTCCTGCAGATGCAGAGTTAAGTTACACCGTGTACATTGTCTGAGAAACCCAGGGCTGAGACATTAATATTAAAAATTAATCTCAGGCTGTGACACTTGTTGGGTTTCTTGCAGAAATAATAGAAATTGCTGTACAATGTCCACCCTCAACTCCAGAGTGCCCAGGATTCTCACTGGTAAAATCCATGAAAATTAGCTCAGAATTCAAAATTATAGAATATATGAGGAATCAATCTCTAGTACAATAACTAAAACAAACAATAAGATTAAAATCCCAAGGATATGAAATAAAGGAACAATCTTATTAAAAAAACTGTGAAATAAGTATGTTTAAAATGATTTAAAGACACAAACAAGGAATTGAAACTGTAAATAAATTTTAAAATGCTGTAAAATTTTTTTTAAAAAATTGGCAGGTTGATATTTACAAAGAAATAAATGGATCACCTGAAAATGAAAATTAAACCATTCAAAGTAAAATATTGCTTGACATGTTATATAGTAGAGGAATAATAATCTGTTTTTCCTCTGGGTTATCAGATTTTTTTAATTATGTATTTTCTGTAGTGAGGAAAAAAATAACTTTTGTACAATTTAAAAATAATTCCAATGACTACAAAGACATTGAGAAGCATAATCTAATCAAAAATAATGTAATTATAGAGCTTTCTAGCTGGAGTGTCATTTATTATAATTGTGTAACCTTGTGGAAGGCAATTGAACACCACTGAGCCATAAGTTTCTTTGAAAGATTAGGCAAGATAATTTTTTTAACTTTTTATTTTAAAATAATTTTAGACTTACTGAAAATTCAGTTGCAAAAACAGTATAGCACTCCCGAATACCCTTTAGCTAGTTTCCCTTAATGTTAATATCTTACATTACCATAGAATAATTATCAAAACTAGGAAATTAATATTGATACAATTAATTAGTCTGCAGACCTATATTCAACTTTGCCATTCTTTCACCCACTGATTTTAAGCTAGATAATGTTTAAGGGTTTTTTAGCTCTAAAAATCTTTTATTTGTTTGATGTATCAAATTTATCTCTACCTTTATCTTATTAAAAGCCAAAAAGTGACATTTCCTAGAGACAGCTAGTATTCCAATATTCTGTTTGTGTTAAACAGAAAATGCTGAATTAAATTATTTTTAAGCCATTTCCGCTTGATAAATGCCATGTAGGCTTCACTGTGACCCTTTCCTACTGTAACTCTCTTAATTAACTTCTTGCCGTGAATATAATCTTCTTTCTGTGTGTCCAGAGCTCTGTTTTAGCAATAAGCAAATCACGTTACGTTTTAGAGCCACTCAAGAGTAAAAACAGTGATGGGAACTAGAAGCCCACTTAACACATATCTACTTCAACCCCTCTATCCCCATGATGTGAATTGTGGCGCCCTTACCTCATTGCCACCCCAGCTACTGTATACTCCCTCATCACTTTAGAGGGTCCCAGTTGGGCTTTAGGCTTTTTGTGAAAACCTGACCATAGAACTGAACCAAGTATAAATTGCTTGTATCGTATGTGCATAAAGGACCTAAGTTCAACCACTTGCAGCCTCATCACTGTTTTCAAATGTAAGTTTAGACAAGTAGATTAATACTTATACTTTTAGCTACTTGAAAGTGAAGGAGCTAAAGTTTGAAAGTAAATTTAATGAGATGGCTTTAATGAAATAACTTGAGTATCATTTGAAGGAGAATCTGACTTAATCCAACACAGTGCCAGTTCCAGATTATTTAGCATAGTGTAAGAAAGCATTAATACAAATCATCTTGACCCTAAATGAATTCATAGACATTCCAATGAGATCCCAACTCTTAATACCTGTTAAATTTTCCCTTCAGAGTTCTTGGTTAAAATATAGACTGCAGTATAAAGGAAATCCTAAATTGGGATTATTTTCTGGTTTTTAAACCTGATATTCATATTTTTAAAGGGTCATCTTCTGGTACTTGTCATAATATAGTAAACACAGAGGTGAGGTACTACACAAAAGCTCTCACCTCGCTCGGTGAATCCCACAAAACACTGGTGTTTCTCCTTGTCTACTCATGGGCTTGTCACAAAAGCACATTATATGCAAAACACCCAGCGCTGAACTCTTTATCTTCCCTCTCACTTGCTTATCCCATCAGTGGCATCACTTGCCTACCCACCACCCAAGCTGGTAGGCCATTCTCCAATTCCTCCCTCCTTCATCCTTCACAGCCACACTTGTCAGGTCTGTTGCTTCCACTCCCTCGGGGCCTCTTCTATCTGTTTATTTCTTTCCAATCTTACCTCTGTTACCTTAGTTCACGTCCCCATCTCTCATCTGGATTTTGCAGTAGCGTCATAATTGGTCACACTGTCCACATAAATGTTAGGTACTATTGTTATCCTTCTTATAGAATAAAGTCCAGTCTTTTTAACAGGACTTTCAAACCTCAGAGGCTCTCTGTATTCCAATCATGTGTATTCTGTGTCCTAAATCAGTTCATGCCATTCACCTAATGAAAACCTCACAGTGGCTCCCAGTTGCTTATGGAGGGGACGTGATCTTCAGGGAAAGGAAGTACATTTTGCTTGTCTTTGAATCCTCCCACCCTGAAGGGCCTACCACAGTAACTAGCATCTAACAAGTACCCATTGATATTTTCTGGGTTGAAATTAATGGAACTAGCCAATATCCTATGATTCCAGTTAATTTTCATAGTGTGACAATGATGTTTTTTAAAATCTTAAAAATAAGTTTATTTCATTAGGCCATATTAGGAAAATATGCTTAACTTTCATATTATAAAATAGAATAGCTAGGAAGTTGGCATTTGAATATTTTCTATCCTTACTGTCCATATTTGCATTGTGGAAATCTTTCAGAATATTTTACAACTGTATTTATATTCATAAACCGTCTATATCCTGGAAAAGCATGTTTATTAGTAGCATCTTACGAACAGAAGTTGAACCAGGGAGTGACATATAATAGAATTTGTGACTTAGGTACAAATGAGAAATAATACAAGACAGAAACTAGAGTGAGTTGATCCTGCACAAGATTATGTAAAGAAGAGTATTGATGTTTTTCTCTTCACTATTTCATCACCATCCAGGATATTATGCTTGTTTTTAACTTGAATTTAGTGCATATAAATATTAGAATTAGTATTTCCTTTGAGTAAGAAAACAAATTTCTCTAGTGTAATCAAAGTATGCTATCAATTGCCCAGTATGTTTAGTGTACTAAGATCTGGGTATCCTCCTGCAGAACATTTAAAAAATATACGCAGTCTCTCTCTCTCTCTCTCTCTCTCTCTCTCTCTCTCTCTCTCTCTCTCTCTCTCTCTCTCTCTCACACACACACACATACACACACATACACACAAGGGTAGAGAAGCTTTTTTTTCAGATTTATTGTTAGATACATTTTCATGAGAACACAGTTTCTGTTTTCAGCAGTTTATCCATTCTCTGTTTGGTCTTCACTTGAAGGCATATGCGTATTCTCCTTGTGAAATTTTAATTGTTTCTATAACACCTCTGTATTTGCAATCTCACTTTAAGAAGATAGTAGCTTCAGGTGAAGAATAAGCAATAGAAACAGATTGGTGTGTGTGGCGGTGTTTAGATTTAGATTTCTTTGCTTCAATTCTAATAAAGCTTAGAGAATGAAGGGCTAGAAAACGTGATCAGTTATTTACCAGGGTAAATATTGGCCTGTGAACACAAAACAGTCATGATTGCTAACAGAGTTTTATGACCAAGAATATGAGCTTCAGATTCAAATCCCAGCTCCTCCACTTATCATTTGTGTAACCTTCAACAAGTTATTGAACTGCTCTGAGCCTAAAGAACTTTGTCTTTAAAATGGAGATGATAATAGCATCTTCAGAGGATTAAATAACATAACGATAAGGATGGCCAACATTCTTTTTGAGTACCCGTGAAGTGTGGACTATGACTCTCATTTTACCAGTGAGACTTACGGAGTATAAATGAGGTCACACAACTGGATGAGGTGAAGCTGGGTTTGAACCACACATAAAGTGCTTCATGCAGTGCCTTCCATAAGCTTTCCAGTGTTAGCTATTAGTATTTTTGTTGTACAGAATTCTCCCAAAGATTCTCTGAATTTTTTCTAATTTTTCATTGTGTTTACACCAATACTTTCTGATTAGAAAGCATTTTCTGTTCATAGAAAGCTGTGGGTAGAAATGAATTCATTCAATGCCTGGTATTTGAGGATTTGTTTGCAGTATTCACGACTTATGTAATTTTAATAGATACAAGTCAATAACTTTATACATGAATTGTCTTTGAATGACTTTTAGTTCTTTTAGCTGAAAGACTGGGACTTTTATATCTAGAGGTGGATTCGATGACATTTATTGAATTCTGTGTTAATGTCCTTTTCTTCACCTTAGATAAGAATAAAGAAGTACATCATTTCTTTTCTGTTTTTGAAAACAAAAGTGGTAGAAAAGGAGATGAGAGCTGACTTAATTTTACTTTTCCAAGGGATCCTCACTAACCATGTGGCTTTCGTAGGGGAGGTGGTCCTTCTGGTTAATATGCCCGCAGACAGCCCTGCAGATGAAGGACAGCACCTGCCTGATGGGAGGACAGCAACCCCCACCAGCACCTTCACGCAGCAAGACATCAATGAAGGCATCGTGTGGTACAGGCACTCAGGAGTCCCGGCCCAGAGTGATTCCTTCCGCTTTCAGGTACTCTGCTTCCTGACTTTTCTGATGCTTGGATGGTCTGATGCAAACCATCACCCTTATTTATAAACAACTCAGGTCGCTTTCTGTGATTGCCTAGAAATCACATTTGGGGGAAGAGAAAAATGTAATTAATAGCATTCAGAGATTTTTTTTTCCATCTGTTAATTCAATCATATAGATATCTCCACAAGCAGAGTCATTCCACTGCAAAGAGGTTTATAATAGATAATGGCTAAAGTGTTTAGAAAAAAAATGCTTCCAAAATATTAAAATGCCATATGGAGGGAAAAATCTTATTTTTTTTCCCAAATGTTTTTGGAACATTTGTCATCTTATGATAAGATCATGGACTTGGCAGCCAATCCCAAGGTTTAGATATCAGTCCTGCAATGTATTAGCTATACAACTTTGGGAAAATTACTTGGGCAAAATCCTTGTACTTCAGTTTCCTCATCTATAAAGTATCATTGTTGTAAGGATTTAATGAGTTAATACACGTAAAGCATTTAGAATACTGCCTATCACTATGTAAGGGTCTGTTATTACCGTTTGTAAAAATTGGTCAAATGCCAGTGCTATTGACTGAATGTTTGTGCTCCCCCAAAATTCGTATGTTGAAATCCTACCCTCTCCTACGTGATGGCACGTGGAAGTGAGGTGTTTGGTAGGTGATTAGAATTAGATGAAGTCATGAGGGTTGTGCCCTCATGAATGGGATTATTACACTTACAAGAGTCACAGGAGAACTCGCTCCCCTTCTCTGCTCCCTGCCTTGGGGATACAATGAGCAGATGGCGGTTGCCAACCCGGAAGAAAGTCCTCACCAGAACCTGACCACGCTGGCACCCTGACCTCAGACTCCAGCCTCCAGAGCTATGAGAAATAAAGTTCTGTTGTTTATAAGCTACCCAGTCTATGGTATTTTTGTTACAGTAGCCCAAGCCAACTAAAACAACCAGACCATAAGGAGGCTGTCAATAAATTAAAGACCAAGAAATTATACTGGGTTATTATGAAATATAATTAGAAATTAATAATGAAAGGGTAAACAGAAAATTCACACCATTTGTAATTTTTTAAAATAAGTCTCCCAGAAATTACTAGTTCTAAAAGGAAATCAAAATGGCAAACTGTTAAGAGATATTGATGAGAAGAAAATAAATCATCATAATTTAAATGACGTAGACAAAAATAATACCGAGAAGAAAACTGATGACCTCAGCTCTTATTATTGAGCAGAAAAGCATGAAAATAAAAGAACTAAATATTTAACTCAAGAAGCTATAAAACTACAAGGGAAACCTAAGGAAAGCAAAAGGAAGAAATTAATACAGAGAGGCAGAGAATTGATTAATTATAAACTTCTAGAATTGATAAATGAGTACAAAATCTCATTCTTTGGAAAAACAAATAAAATTAGACAAACCTCTGTGAAGGACAATTTGGAAATAAAGAATTGAACAGAAATACAAGGAATGAGGAAGTATGAATGAGAAAGTGTGTTTAAGCATGGAAAGAATCTGGGAAAATGTAGACAAAATATACAGAAGCGCTCATACCGGCAGTGATCAGCCAGAGCGTGTCCAAGTCCTTCTAAGTCTGAGACTTCCTTTGTGGGAATCCAGCTGGGGATAAACTACCTTGTTAAAATGATCATCCATGTGGCCTCTGATGTCTTGTGTACACATCTTCATTGCCTGACTAAATTATATTGTATAAAAGATATGCCTTTCCAGAGAGCATGTTGAAATAAACTTAGAAACCATTAAAATGAGATTGTACTGAGCACACTAAATGTCCAATGAGTGAGGAAACGTGTGCCCTTTGCCCAAGTTAACTTTTCATTTTTAGCACCTGGGGACTCAGCAGCCTTCAAAAAATGAGTCAGGATGGAGGCGAAGACCTCAATAAAAAGAAACCTCAGCAAAGTAGAATCCTCAGATCTGCCTTTGCCCCATAAGTGTCAGGAAGAAGAGCATTATCAAAACAGAGCATTTCCCTGGATAGGGATTCTCAGCACCTGCCCAGAATGATATTGGATTGCTTTTGCAAGCGGGTTACTGAGTAGGTAATTATAAAATAGCAAAAGTTACTGATTTATTTTTAAACAAACTTGCTTGAGTTTAAGACATCCAGTTGAACATCATTACTTAGAATAAGTGGTTCCCTTTGAAGAGTCTTCAGACATTTTGCTCAAAGTGTGTTTAGAATTTCTACTTGAAATCTCCTTCAAAATCTATGGGGTATTCTTCAGAATATCCTCAATAGTGACAGTATAACATGCTTTGGAAATAGATTTTAAAATATAACCAAATATACCCAAAGTCATTCAGACTCATGTCCGGTATGAAGAAGAGTGGTAATTATTTTTGCTTAATACAGGGACTAATTATGAAGTAGCAAGTTCAGTTTTCTTACATGATTTCTGAACTCCCTCTGAAAGCATTCCAAAAAGTGCGTTTTAAACACTGACAGCATCTTTATTGCAAGTTATGAAACAACTCTGAGATAATTTTCTCCTAGATATGAAAGGTTTGGTGTGTTTGTTTTTAAAGTCTCATTGTTTTATAGGCTTACCTCATATTTTGATTTGAAATGATGCAGACACGATAAGTATGTGCTAAAATAAACAGCAAATTTTCCCATTCATTTTAGTGTCCCTAAAGGATTTAAACCAAAAAAAGTTGTTTTAAAAATGCTGTTCTCACGATTCTTCGCTTCCCCACCTCCCCTTTTTTCAGTTTCAAGCAGAAATTGCAGTACAATGAGTTGCATGGATTTAATTTCGTTTTAATGTTCACATGCTGTTATGAGCCAGCAGTGCATCCCACGTGTTACATTGAGTGTAAAACTTGGCATTCATGTAATAAACATGGCATTTAAAAATAGAGTATGGCCTAGTGAGAAGAAAGCATACACACTCATGTCACTTTGGCAGGGGAAGAAGCCTTGGTTTGGGTATATTCAGATCATACTGGCACAGCCTCAGGGAATGTGGTTTGAAAAAGACCAACATGTTTCACACCAGCATCTTTACTAAGGAAGCTCCAACTGCTTGATAATATGCCCGCATTTCACTACCTGCACAGTGTTCCATTTCTCTCATTCAAGAGATAGGAGGACATATTTTTCCCTTTTCTAATTTCGTAAATTGTCCCAATTGAGTCAAATCGGTCAGTAGGAACATCACCACCCATCGACCTGGTTACTGAGCCTTATTGACTTTGTAACTTCGACACCTTGCTCGACTTTTCTGACCTTCGGTTTCCTCATCTGTAAGAAAGGAGATAATAATATCTGCTTTGTGAGTATTATGTAAGTTGACTTCTGAGAAGTAGCTAGTACAGTGCTGAGCCCATGATAGATGTTCAGTGAACTATAGCCATTATTCTTGATATTATTTATAGTGACACTATACGATGATGCTTCCTTGAAAACATGTAGATATTCTGAAACTGGAGCTCCAAGCATCTGACATGATAAGAGAAGATACAGAGAAGACAGTTTTTTGTTGTTGTTGGCAGAACTGTAGCAGACATAGAGAAAGGGCTGCTGTTCCTGCCTTTTCTCAGAATTTACAGAACCCTGCTCCCTCTCATATGGAATTAATGCAACTACACATGGTCACACAGAATTATTGTAACAAGCCTAAGGTGGAACAGACAATGGAAAGAACAGTGCAAGGGAGCAGCTCAGAAGCTCTGGGGAGGGGAGAAGCTGCATAGGACAAGCATCCTTTTTCAGTATTTTTGAAACAGGAAAAAGTTGATTTTATGACCATACCTCAGCTGTAAATGTTATAAATCTTGCCTTACAATGATGAGGTTGAGATTTGTCTCTATAATCTAGATGTAGATGTCTGTGCTGGGTAAAGTTTAAAGAAATGGAATGAAAGTCACATATATAACATGTGTTATATATTCTCATAATGCAACATTATGTAGCTATCAAAAATTAGTGTTTTCAAGAATGTTTAGCAAAATACCATAGTATTATGTTCAGTAAAAATTTAGAGTATACTATTGTATATAAAGTTTGACATATATGCATAGGAAAAGGATTTAACTAAAATACATCAATATGTTAACAACTGCTAATTTCCAGGTAATGAAATTCTAGATGATCTTTTATTTCTTATTTATGCTTTCCAGCATTTTCAGAATTGCCTAAAATGATTATGTATACTTTTTATAACCAGTAAAAAATTAATATTAAAACACGAGGAGCAGAATGAAAATTGTAATTCAGGAACAGATAGAATTCAAAGACAGATGGCTTAAAGGGGGAAACAAACACGTGCAGACGTGCTCTGCCCAACAGAGGCTCACCGGTATGACATTTCTTTCCAGGTATCTAGTGCCACAGATGCCCACACCCACCTGGACAGCCGACTGTTCAACATCGCGATCTTACCACAAACGCCTGAAGCGCCTCAGCTCTCTCCGGGAGCATCTCTCCATATGACTGTGAGTTGGGTGGGAGGGCTCATGGTTTCCGCCTGGGGGAGGCATGCTGACGGAATTTGATGGAGTGTCCTGTTTTCGTATCTGGTGAATGCCTGACCCAGAATGCAGACAATACCAGCCCTGTAAATACATTTCTCATTGACTTGTAAAAGAAGCTTAAAATTCCCAGAGTGAAAGGAAAGTTAATGGAATCCACTTCGACCTCACACCCATTGCTGCTGTCCTTTATGCAGCATCCCAGACAATTATAGGGCTTCTCCTTGAGTGGTTGGAAGAAATTTCAGGCTTATGTCTATTTAATCAGTACCATCTGGGCATGATTATTTAGCCAGTGATAGCGCCACCTAGCTAGAGAAACTGTTATTCCATTTTTTAGAAGCCCTATTAGAAGTTTCCTTTCTATTATAAAAGTTTCCTGAAGAAGGTGATGTTTATGCTGAATCCAGAGAGGTAAGTAGCAATTTCCCAGTGAAAGTTTTGAGGGCAGGTTAGAAGGCATGGAGAGGTGACAGCAAAGGGCACTAACAGACATGAAAACAGCACATGCAGATACCCAGAGGTGAGGGAGAATATGAATATTGAGAAAATTGCAAATAGTTCAATAAGACTGGAAAAATTAGGAAGGCAGAGGAGGAGTGGTGAGGATGTAGACGTCCATGAGCTTGGTCACAGAAGGTCTTGCATGCTGTGTGGCAAGTATAGGCATACGGAAAGGTTTGAAGCGAGGCAACAGCTGAATGAGTTCAGACAATTAGCAACTCCACTGTAACCTGATATCTAGTGGGTAGGGGATGCCAGAACCCCTCTTCTAGACAGAGTCACAAGCATAGAAGACCTTGTAAATAAATCATAATGGATCCACATTTTTAGTTAGTGCCCACATAATTACATTCTGAAGTGTATATCAGCCTTGAGTGACAACAAAGAAAGCATCTATAGTTTTAGAAATTATGGGTCTGGGGCATGACAGAGACATAAAGGGGGAAATAGAAAGTTTTTAATGAATAGCTGGTATCAGCATTTCCATTGTAAACCATAATTTAAAGAAATCATAATTCAGCAACGCTGTAAAGTCTATAATTTATCATTCTGACTGGAGGAACTTGGATCAGAATTTTCTCTAAACTATAAAGAAAAATGTAAGTGTACATTTCTTGCCAAATGCTAATGCAGTGTTATTTTGAGTTTAGAGGGAAAGAAATGGGCCAGGAGCCATGAAGATGGTGCTATTCCCACTTGGTTGCTGTGAGCCACTAGAGACTTTTGAAGTTACTTAACTTTTAGGGTCTCAGGTTGCATGCTTTCAAATTAGGTCTGTCCTGTGTAATTTAGGATATCACAAAGGTTCGTTTACCATAAAATGCGATTAGCCTACTCTTTCATTCCTTAAAATATACATAGTTTATATTTCTTTTGATGTTAATTAGGGCCATTACTGTAGGACATACTTGTAATCTGTGACAAAAACACATTCTCGATCCAGGGATGTAAACTCATTTAAGTACAAAAGTTTTGCACATATTTGGTAAATACATTATGAATATATATGCTAAATACCTATTTATATATGTATTTATATATTGCCATGTTTATATATGGTAAAGGTAGGCATCTACTTCTCCTACCCTTAAACATTCAGTCATTCAATCATACACTTTTGAGCCCCGAATTTATGACAAATGCTATGGAAGACATTGGAGATTCAATGACCATAAAGTACAGTCTCTATTCTTAAGGAACTTAGAGTGTAAAAGGTGAGACAAGCGAATCAATAAGCACTGAAATATAATGATAAATGCCATGACAGACCATGATATGCAAGCAGATGGGAGGCCCCCTGGCCCGGTGGGGTGTTATGGGCAAGGTTATGGAAAGCTTCCTCAAGAAGGTGAATTGAGCAGGTTGAAGTGAAAATTATCTCTAAAGCAGGTTTCAAACTTTATCGTACGTTAGGATCACCTGTAGTGTTTGTTAAATCACAGATTGCTCAGGCCCACCCCAGAGTTTTCTAATTCAGTCGGCCTGGTATAGAGCTGAGAATCTGAATTTCTAACAAGTTCCCAGGTAATATAATACTATTGCTGCTGCTCTTCTCACCACACTTGATGAACCACTTATCTAGACTAGAAATTGGGGGAAATTCATTCCAGGGGGGGAGCTGTCAGTGAAAAAACGATGGAGACGCAGGAGAACATAACATGTTTGAGGAGTAAGAGGGAGTTCAGTTGGCTGGAGCATAAATCCCTATGTGAAGAAGAAACAAGATATAAGAGTCAGATCATGAAGAACCTTAAAGATAAGATGAAGGAGTTTCCATTTTGTCCTGAAAGGTTGTTGGGGCAAATAAGATGTAGAAGACAGGCTGCCTGAAAAGATTTTCAATTTATAAAGGTCATTCTGGCTGCAGGGTAGAGAACACACCCTGGATGGGGACCAGACAGGGGGCCAGGAGTCCAAGAAATAGGCTATTGCAGTCTTCCAGAACAATAAAGGTCAGTGGCATGAAAGCTGTGCAGTGGCCATCAGGGTTAAGACTTAGTGGCCATCAGGGTTAAGACTTAGTGAGACCTTGGAGAGATACTTGCACACCCATGTCCACTGCAGCATTATTCACAGTAGCAAAGAGGTGGAAACATCTATCTTTGGCAGATAGATGGATAGAGAAAATGTGGTATATACAACAATGGAATATTATTCAACCTTAAAAAAGGAAATCCTGTCACGTGCTGCAATATGGATGAACCTTAAGGACATTGTCCTAAGTGAAATAAAACAGTTACAAAGACAGATACTGATGGCTCCATTTACATGTACTATCTTAAGTAATCAAACTCTTAGAAAGTAGAATGGTGGATGCTCCTGCGGGGGCAGGGGTGGAGGTGGGGAGAGATAAAGAGGAGTTGTTGTTGTTCTATAGATACAGAATTTCAGTTTTCCAAGAGGAAAAAATTCTAGAACTGTTGCACAACAATGTGTATATAGTTAACAGTATTGTACTGTACAGTTAAAAGTGGTTAAGTTGGGTGAGAAATTTAGAGAAACATTAAGAGATGTTTAGAAATACCATGGTTAATTAGAGGTGAGAGGAGGGTGAAACACCCCAGTTTCTGAGTATATAGAGATGCTATTCATTGAGATCAGGAACGTGTGAGGACTTTAGCGGCAGGTGGGGTGGGAGGCACGATGAGTTCAGTTTGGGATGTGCTCATAAAGGGTGTGCCTATTAAGGGTGTGTAGAAGATCAGTAGATATTCTGGGTGGAAGATAAACCTTTGAGAATCATTAATGTCACGTAGTGGTTAAGTCCTCGCATAACTGAAATTCCCCGGGAAGACTGAATAGAGTGCAAAGCCACGTAATCAGATACCTGCCTAAATGGAAATTGGTTCGGTGGCCTTTCTGTAATTCTGTTATTCATCAAATCTAAGATCTTTTAAATGCGATCTTATAGTTTGGTTTGCAGTGTTCATCAGAATTGTATGCATACATACATATATAAGATATTATAGATATGTGTATAATATTATAAGATATAGATATAGATATAGACATAAACATACATGAGATAAATACCTTTAGGATGTATATCAAGTTTGGGCAAGGAAATCTGAAAACATGCATATTTACCAATAAATATCATAGCATAGATAATGTAAGATTCTGCAAATAGGTTAGTAGATTCACATCAACTCATAGTTTTCCATGTAATCATCACTATTTGACTTAGAAAATCCTTAAGGGCAAAATCTTTGATTAATTAATCTCGGTAACTTCCTCAGCATCTAGTACAATGCCTTCTATAAAGTACTTGTTTAGTAAATATTTGTTGACTAAATGAATATTTTCAGACCTTCTTTCAAATAGTTAATAACTCCCTAAACTGTATCCCTTTCAAATTCAAATAACAAATTAATCATATGCGTATACACACACATACACTTGAAATATCATATTTCCAATTTCTCTCTGAAAGGGGAAATTCTATTATCTCGTCATGGGAAAGACAGAATATTATTTCCTTTTTCAAATGGTTGCGGTACTCAAGATTGAGTTGCTCAAGGTCACCACTTGAGGAAAAGGCCTTGGAGAAGCCTTTCTTGCCTGGTTTCATTTGTTTCCAGAGTAATTGCTATTTCAAGTATTCTTTTTTTTTTTTTTTTTTTTCACTTTGGAAAGAGGTTTGCCTTTATTTTTATTTATTTATTTATTTATTTATTTATTTATTTTTATTTATTTATTTTTAATTTATTGGGGTGAAAATTGTTAGTAAAATTACATAGATTTCAGGTGTGCAGTTCTGTATCACATCATCTATAAATTACATTATGTGTTCACCATCCAGAGTCTTTTAAAACCACTCTGATGGTGCTAGTAGGGATCCAGTTAGTACAGCTTATCTCTTGTGATACAGACTCAAGTCTGGGCACGCTGTATTTGTTTTACGGCTGCAGTCTTCTGTTCATGTTTTTTCTTAAGACCTTTCAGAAACTAATAGAATTATCATCTGCAATCTCTGGAAATGTTTCTTTATTCTTGGAATTCCTGATGTGCTTTACTTGAGCCTTCCACACTTAGAATTCTCTACATTAGAGCTATTTATGATTTTCCCCTACAAATAAAACTTGAAAAGAGGGTCTATGTCTGATTTATCTTATATCTCCCACAGCTCTTTGCTTGGTACCTTGCACATAGTAGGTTCTTACTAAATATTTGCTATATGAATATAGGAATGAATTAATTTTGTCGTCCTAACTGAACTATGTGAGAGGATGATTTCTTGTAGGACCTCCACTTTCCTTATCTCATTACTCAAGAGTGTCTGATTTCTCAGACCTACCATGGGCTTTACTGCTTTAGTAGAATGACAGGCAAGATATGAAATTCATCTTTTCTTTTAATAGAGTGAAATTAAAATGTTGTTTATAAATCCGGACCTGGAAGTTTAAGTTATTCACACTTTGCTAAGGCTTAAGTGTTAACAATGTTTGCTCCCCTGGGTCCTCACCAATTCTTTAGATGACATTGAAATACAATGGAAAATATTCTAAAAAAATTATTGATGAAATTGTTTATGAAAAGTATTTTTATTATTTTATATCTTGGCTTAATCTTTTTATGATGATATGTTTCATTCACTCAACACATTTTTATTGAGACGTTCCATGTGCCATGTGCTTGGGATCCATGCATGAACAAACAAAAATCCATGTTCTCATGGAGTTTACATTACCTTGGGGGAAAATAGACAATAAGTAATAAACAAATAAGTAACTTACATATATCATGTTAGTGAGAAGTATTGTGGTGAAATAAAAAGTAGATTAGGGCCAGAGGGATCTGAAATGTAGTGGTGGGGCCAGGGAGACCTAGCTTTCAATTTCAAATAAGGTGGTTGGTGTGGGCTTTATTAGGACAATGACATTTAAAGAAAGAGTTCCAGGAGGTGAGAGAGGTTGCCATGCAGATAGCTGAGGACAGAGCAGTCCAGGCCCAGGGAACCATGCATTCGGAGGTCATTCTGTTGGGAGCGTGCTTAGTTCAAGGAACAGCAAGAAAGTCCACATGGCTGGAGCAGAGTGAGTTAATGCAAGAATAATCTACATTAATTGACAGATGTGCTGTGTGTGTGTGTGTGTGTGTGTGCGCGCGCGTGTGTGTGTGCGTGTGCACACGCGGGCACATGAGCATGTGAGCAGATCAATTGGTCTTCACAATCTGGTATTGTGCGGGACTTAAGTTTTATTCTTCGTAAAATGGAGAGTCATTGCAGGGTTGAGCAGAGGCATAATGTCCTTTATAAAGGGGCTGTTGTGCTGACATAGACTGTGGGTGTGCGGGCAGGTGGGCAAGAGAGCTGTTGGGAGGCCATCCTGGTAACCCAGGTGAGAGACTATAGCTGCCAGCATGGTGGTGGCAATGCCGTGGGGGGATATGGTTGGATTCTGGATATATTCAGAGGTAATATGGGTATTATGAAAATCATTATACTGTAGTCTTCTTTTGGTAATGGATGTTTTAATAAAAAAGTGTCTTCTGTAACGATTTCTATGAAATTTAATCTCTCATTTCTTACTATGTTTAATTGATAAATATTGAACATTGTAAATAGGCAATATTAAAATTACTTGGTTACAGCTCAACCTCAATATTGCTTTCCTCAGAGAATCAAGTCTTTTTCTACGCAGTGTCTATTTCTATGAGTGGAGAAATAGTAACCATAAATTCCATAATAAAATATCTGTTATTTTGCCTGGAACATATTTTCCTTTCCCGTATCCTATGTCCATGCTAATTCTCTCTTCTTATCATTTTATTGTTTTAGGAACATCTAGATTTTCAAAAATATCCCATAATACTGAGAATTTGCAGTTATTGTGATGGTTTTGAGATTACCAAAGTGGTAAAACAGTACCAAACAATGTACAGAGCTTGCACTTTTTTATCTGTGTATCTGTGCCCACACGTGTACACATTTATAGGTGTGTGCACACATGCATTGGACTGTAAATAGGCGTATATTTTTAATCGTTATCCTTACTTGTTTTATTTTAGGGTGAGAGACCAGGTGCTGTTTTGCAATTCTGATTTTCCTTGCTCATTACATTCCAGACCTGAGGAATGGCCTGAAATATGACTCTTTACTATAGGGAGATTGTCCTAACCTGCTAATGCTGCCTCTCCCCAGGACAAGTATGCCTTGGGGACAATTACAAGAGCTACTGTAACCTTCAATCTTTTCATGGTTTAAGGGAAGAACACCACGCCCTCCTCCATGAGAATTACTGAGCCTACTTAATCCTTTCCTAAACAGGGGAATTCCTTCTGAAAGAAGCAGAGCTTCAAAGAGCAGGAGAGGGTGTCAAATTCTATAACCCTTCAGTGGTCAGTTAGGAAGAGCCTACAAAGATCTGGATATTTTTGTTCTGTTTTATTGACAGCATGTATGACCCAGGCAAGGGGCCCATGCTCACACTACTTCCCCCTTTCTCTTCTCCACTATGTTTTTGCTGCTATCCCCAACTCACTGTTAGGCCTGGTCATGAGATTCCAAATCTCTCCATTTTTTTTTTTTTTCAGTGTTGTCACTGTTAGTGGGCAATATGTACACAGGTGAACGGATAGTAAAAGCTACAGACACTTTGGCCTTTTGATCTATTCCGCTAGACTCTGCATGTGTTCTGAAAGCTAGACGAGAAAAGCAGTATCTTGTTATTTTAAATAGTAGCATGGAGACAAAGAGAAATGTTGACTGTTGTATTATTTACTTTAATAAACAAATAATTCCTAAATCTCTGAATTCCAATGATGAGCCTCTGCTGGTGTTTGAGGTGAGTTCATCTTTAGTCCTTTGAAACCATCACAGTTTCAAAAAATAAATAAATAAGAAAGCATCACAGTTCCCATTAAAAAAGCTGGGGCATCAGGGGGAACTTCTTACCAGATGCAACCTTAACTCATTAAGTTAGAAGAGCAGAGATGTGGCGATCCAGCTGTGAATGGTAGAATAGTAGAATAGCCAGCTGTGATGGCTCATTTTCAAATACATATCACTGTGAGATCCATCCAGGGAAAAATGATCATATTGAGATTCCCAGAGCATGCAGCAGCATAAACCTGGGGCAGAGGACAGAGGAGAGAAGAGTTAGGGTGCAAGAAAACCTGAAGAGGACTCTATAACCCTGTGAGGTGCCTAAGGCTCGGACAAATCTACAATGCAAGACACAGATTCCTTGTTGTCAAATCACAGAGAAAGTTTTGTTAAGTGTGACTAATTTAAAAGCCCCAACTGAGTTTGGTTTAGTTTTTTTTTTCAGTAGGGTTTGCTTTTGCCTCTGGCTTTTGTTTTCATCACACCATTTTTCCTTCTTCTTAAACTTTGTTTAGGCACGTGAAGATGGCCTGACTGCGATTCAGCCTCATTCCCTCTCCTTTGTAAACTCCGAGAGGCCAAGTAGAAAGATTATATACAATATCACTCGACCTCTGCATCCAAATCAAGGTAAGGTGTGCAGTAAATGAGCTCTTACGTAGTATCTTCTAGTTGTTGACCAGTCTTAACAGCTCTGGAGTTTTGTCTGCTTATACTTGTTGATATTTTAAGAAGTAACAATTATTCATATCACTTGGTCCTGTCCTCTGAGTTTAGAACCAATTCAGAGGGGCGGAGGGAAAGAAGGAGGGAGGGAAGGAAGGAAGGAGAGAGAGAGACACTATGGTCAAACATGTGGAGATGAACGTGTCAGCTTTGGGACTGACAGATGTGCACTGGAGAACATAGCAGGCATAGAACTTTGGTCACTAGACTGAGCTCCCCCTCCCAGGCACAGGCAGAACTGGACAGACACGGGCACTGTCTGTAGAGGTGAGCCTGCCCTGGTGCACCTATGATAGGTGAGCAGACCAGAATGAGCGTGTGCTGAGGATGAGGAGCTCTGCCAGAGAGCTCAGAGGGGGCTGAACCATATATGCTCAGTTCCCTTCCCAATTGGATAAGTCACTCCTCCTCCCATAGGGGAACATACCGTAGAATGTGGAAGCACAGTCAGAGGAGAGATGGACCCCCACCATCAGTCCCCAGCCTTTAGATCTCTTAATGTTGGCCTTCTCTATTAAGCCTGTGCCCAAAAGAGATGTGACTGTCCCTCACAGAAAGGAGACCAGCTTCTCCTAAGACAAGTCTGCTCTCACCTCTGAGGTGGGTCTCCCAAGACCAATCACTGCACTACATGTGAGCCTTTCATATTAAATTCCCAAGGAGAAATAAAAGTCTAAAACAACAAATTCCATTACTCTTTTGAAAAAGTCCAAAATAACTAAAATTCTAAAAATTATCCTTCTTTTTATTTAACTTGGCAAGTCATAGCTATCGTCCTTCTCCCTGTGTTGCCAGGGGAGAGATGAAGTTCTTTTAGACCAGCTGCCTGAATAGATCTCTCAGCCCCTCAGAAGTTGAATTCGTCCAATACCAAGCCTCACATGTGTCCTCCTTTGAAAGAGTTATTCGGGCATGAAAGATGGTCATAGCATCAGTTCTGTTCCTGTAAAATTTAGAAACGGTAGGCAAATCTGCAGCTCCTACAGCTTTTTCACAAGCAGAGTGATAATTGCAAATCCAGTTCTGAGAACAATCAAGATCCATGTTACTATTGCCAGAGGTCATCGTAGAGACTAAGGAGTTTCTGAAGGAAAGAGGGCAGATTGAGAAAAATCTCTCGATAGTCTCACCAGAAGACCAGTCTGTGCCATTTTCTCAATGACCTTGACCTTGGAACTTAAACTCAATTGAGAAATTACCTGAGTATTCTGGAGAATTACTAGGCTACATTAGGGGCAGTGGTTTGAATCTTACTATTGTTTATAGTCAATGAATATATCAAGTCAAGAGTCTATTTGGGTTTCAGATTTGCCTTTTCTGGAATAACTCAAGAATAGTATACCAAGAACAACCTGAGAGCAGTTGTTTCTGAAGGACAAAAGACCAGTGGGAAAGGCAGCTTTATGGCTCTGGTCATTTAGTTAGCCCTCAGAGCTACTGCTAATGCTCATGGCAAGTCTCCTTGTCCTCAGGTATCATCGAACACGTGGACCAGCCTCATACTCCCGTCCAGTATTTCACACAGGAAGACATTAACCAGGGCAAAATCAGGTACCGTCCTCCCACTGCAGCCGCCCACCTCCAGGAGCTCATGGCCTTTTCCTTTGCAGGTAATGCTTCCTTCTCTGTTTTGAGACACCCAAACTGCTCTCTGGGGATCTCCATAGCAGGCTCACTCTCTCTCTTCCTGTCCTCCTCCTGGACAGTTTGGTGACACTGCTTTATAGCGGTACAAAATAGCTTGAGACTTGTGGCTTGGGCTCAGTTCATTACTTTTGTCATTTATTCATACATGCAGGAATGCTTTCAATAAATCTTTATTTTTTGCCTACTCTGTGGCAATTACTGAATGAGGTCTTGGAAACCTCGTGGTGAGCAAAACGAGGTATAAATCCTGCCCTTGGTGAGTTTTACAATCTAAATATAGAGAGAATTTGATAAATTATCTCAGTAATGAATTTTAAATGCAGACTGAGATAAGAACTCTGAAAAGAAAGAATGTTCAGTGATGAAATTAGATGTAACAAGACTTACCTAGACTAAGGGTTCAGTGGACACTGCCCCAGGGTGGTATTGACCATGAAGGGAGGGGGAAGAGCTCACTAGGCTAAGTGTGCATGTTGGGATAGTTGGAGAACGTTCCTGAAGGAAGGGCACATGCCCTGAGTGCAAAGCCCCTGGGGAGGGAGAGAATGTGGCATTCTAAGGATTATAATAAAAGTCCAATGTGTCTGGAATGTGGAGGGTTGAACAGAGCAGGGATGGGCCTGGAGGGAGAGATAGAGTTCAGACCTTAGAGACCCTGTGAGCCTATAGGGATTTGGGTCTTTATCCCAAGAATAATAAGAGCTCAGGGGAGGTTTTAAGATCTAGGGAGATGACTTTTCGTAAGGAACTCTTAACTGAAATGATGTGAAAGGATTTGAGGAGGAGGCCATGGTACTTGGGCACGTAGGTGAAGGGAATGCAGTGAGAAAGATCCTGCAGTACCTCAGGGAAGATCCTTTGCTGGAATGGAGAATGCAGGTGACCTTTTGGGATTAAAACATGGATTTGTCAGAAGGCACCTTTTTAAATGAAGAGAAGACTGAGTGAAAGAATAACTAAATTTCTAAATCAAGCCAGTGTGTGCTTACCCACTAAGTCAAGATAGCCTTAATCTGTGCCACTCCTTATCTCTCCCCTTTATCCAGTAACCAAAAATGCTGACTGAAAAGCAAGAGTTTTGAGTATCCACCTTAAATATTTTTGTGCCTTGGAATGATTGTAAAAACCCTGAAGCCTGTTTCTTTATGATCTTTAAGACATATGTACCACATAACACAAGTAATCTAGAGTATTATTTTTATACAGTAGCTTTATTGATACAGAATAGCTAGTAATTTCTTGTGGTGAGTTGAACATGGATAAAATAATTTTAGAGTGATGTTTTAAATTGTGGCAAACATTTAAAGTAAAGTTTGTCATTAGTTATATAAATGCGATTGTCTAGAAAATGATTAACTACTCAATTAGATTGAAAATCTCTATGGGTGGGGGTAGGCCTCGTCTCTAAGGAGTAACCCCAGTGTGTAGTAACTGAGTAACTAATAGCCCGTGAAAATGTTCATGATCCGCTAACCTCTGCTTTATAAGACTTACTTTACAAGAATCTCAGGATATCCTGGGACTAGAGGGAGAAAAAACTTGTCAGCCATCGTTGAAGTTATTTCCGTATCCATTATACTCATCTGAGTTCCTAAGCCTTTTTAGAGAGAGCAGAGTCCTGTCCTGTATAATCTATGGGATAAATGCCATAAGATAAATCTCTCACACTGTTACAGTGTGTAAATCAATGTCCCAAGCATCACTCAATTCTACAATGGTGTTGACCCACAGAGAGCCTGTCAGTGATATATGACATCACCCACATTCACCGATACGTAAGATTTTATGTACTGATAAAATAGAATCTGAATGAATGTATTATAAATCACTCTAACTGCTGTGATATAAAATTATTCCACTATGTGGTTCTTTTTGTTATTTAAAAATCAGTGCTGACATCATTAAATTCATCATAACATTATCAAATGACCTGGTAGTCTTCCTTTAAACCGTAATAATTTAGATGAAAACATCCTTTACTTTTCTAACCTATGCCCCATATTTTGTACCTTTCCCATTCTATTTCTGACCCCAAAATGTTCAGTACACTGATTTTCTCTCTGTTCTTTCAGGTCTCCCAGAATCGGTGAAATTCCACTTCCTAGGTAAAGATTTTTATTAGAAAATGGAATTTTTCTTTCCTCATTAGTCCTTTCTTTTTGGTCTCTTCATCATTGCTTTTAACTGTTTTCTAAGAACTGCTTAAAAGTTATGCAAGTTTCTTTTAAAATAATCACATGTCCAGTAAAATGGTAATAGCTTAACTTTGTATTCATAGAAAAAATAATCCACCAAGGATATTGAAGATTAGTGCTGTTTAAGCCCCATTTCAACTTGTCTTAATATCTATTAAAAAGAGGTAATAGTGGTTAAGATTATAGATTCTGGGTATAGACTGCCTGGGGTTCAGCCTGCTCTGGGAAAGTTTATTAACGTCTTTGTGTCTGAATGCCTCACTACCAGTGGAGATAATAAATACTAATTATATATATGTAAAACTCCCAGAACAATGATCGGTACATAAACAGTCCTGCATGATGGTCATCTAATGAAAATGGTTGTATGTAGTCTTTAATAGAGCCTTTCACTGAATGCCTTGTTACTGGGGGGAAAGGTGTTATGCCCCAGAGAGTGAGTTGTGAAAACTGTGTGTAGAAGACCTCAGCGTCCTGGTTTTAACTCACAGTGTAGTAGAAGCTGAGTGCCAATAAGCAAAAACAGGGTCAGATCTAGCAGGTATGCTGGGGCAAAAAAGGGACAAGCTTTCTTGTTTAGGTCTACAGTGAGGATGGTTCACCATAAATGGCATCCTTATATAGCTGTTCAGTTAGGATTCACTATTCCCCTAGAATCAATCATCTGTATGTCCTATTATATTTCATGTAGGGATAAATCTTGGTGGAAGAGAAAGTCACCTCCCTCAAATTCCCAGGCCTTCCTTTCTTCTTTGAGGGTTAAAAATCGTACTTGAACCAACAGTAAATTTTAGTGTTGTATCATGTTTTGTTTCAATTTTTTTATTGAGATATAGTTGACATATAACACTGTATTAGTTCCAGGAGTATAACATAATGAGTCGGTATTTGTATATATTGAGAAAGGATTACCACAATAAGTTTAGTTAACTCTGTCACCATATATAGTTATAAGTTTTTTCTTGTGATGAGAACTTTTAAGATCTACTCTCTCAGCAACTTTCAAATATGCAATACAATATTATAATATAGTCACCATGCTGTACATTACATCCCCAGGACTTCTTTATCTTCTAACTGGAGGTTTGTACCTTTTGACCATCTTCTTTCACTTCACCCACCTCCCACAACTTACCTTTAGCAACCACCAATCTGTTTCTGTTCTCTTATCTATGAGCTTGGGCTTTTGTTTTTCTTTCTTTATTTTCTTTAGATTCTATATATAAGTGAGATCATATGGTTTGTCTTCAAGGTCCATCCATATTATCACAAATGGCAAGATTTTATTCTTTTTCATGGCTGAATAATATTCTGATATATATATATATATATATATACATATATATATATATATGTAGTGCCAAAAAAATGTGTACACATTTTAAGAGATGTCATCCACGTTCAGGCAGTAATTTGCCATAATCAGAAGTGTCTGGACGCTGATGGTAACCACTTTGAGCACCTCTTATAATTGCAGAAGTCAAACGTGACTTCTTGTAGTCATCTTTTGTTATTGGTATATATTGAGTATTACAATTAATACAATTTTTTCCTTTCTTAAAATGTGTATACATTTTTTTGGCACCCTCTGTATATGATATATATATATATATATATATATATATATATATATATATACACACACACATACACATACACACACGCGCGTGTACAGGTCTTTCACCTCCTTGGTTAAATTTATTCCTAGGTATTAATATTCTTCCTGATGCAATTGTAGATGGTATTATTTTCTTAATTTGTCTTCCTGATATTTTGTTACTAGTGTATAGAAACACAACAGATTTATATATTGATTTTGTATCCTGCAACTTTACTGAATTCATTTATTAGTTCTAAGATTTTGGTGGCATCTTTAGGGTTTTCTCTATATAATAACATGTCATCTGCAAATAGTGACAGTTTTACTTCTGCCTTTACAATTTGAATGCCTTTTATTTCTTTTTCTAATGTGTGTCATTATTGATGTGAACCCAGTATCAGCTCATTTCTAGTGTCAGACTTCTAAATAATTCATGCAATCAGTAATAATATACACTAGATTATATCATTTATACTTTACAAATCAACTTACAATATGTTGTCTTATTTAATCCTTGTAACAATATTATAAAGACAGATATTATTTTTAGCATCTTAAAGCTGAGGAAACTAAGGGTCATTAGAGTAAGTAATCTGCCCAGGTTTCCAAACCTGGTAAACAGTAGTACCAGGATTTTAATACAAGTTTCTGACTCTGAGTGTGGAATATTTAATTTAGTGTGTATGTGTGCTGATCATGAACAACAAGAATCATGATAGTCTGCCAGTTTGGTTTCCAAGTCTCAACTTTTACCTAAAAGGTTGAATAAGTGAAGGCGTTAACTATTAACTTCTTTGGGACTTGAAGTTAAGTGATCCTTGAACCTATTCTTCAGAGTAAAGGAAATGAATCTCTGGCTGACCTTAAATTAATTTATCTTGTTTCTGTCTTAGGTTTCTTTCTTTTTTTTTTTTTTTATGTTGAGTGATTTTTTTAAAAAAAATTTCTTTTAAAAGCAAATTGTTTTAGAGCAGTTTTAGGTTCACAACTAAATTAAGAAGAAAGTACAAAGATTTTCCCTGTACGCCCTAATCCTACACATGCATAGTATAGCCTCTCCCATTATCAATAGCACTCACTGGAATAGCACATTTTTTACCAATGATGAACCTACATGGACATATCGTAGTTTATGTAGTTTATTTTAGCATTCAGTCTTAGTGTTGTACATTCTATGGGTTTGAATAAATATGTAATGACATGTATCCATCATTATGGTATCATACAGAGTATTTTCATTGCCCTAGAAGTCCTCTCTGCTCTGCCTATGCATTTTCTCCACCCCACCTCCCACCTTTGGCAACCACTATTTTTTTATTGTCTTGCATAATTTTGCTTTTTTCAGCATGTCACGTAGGTGGAATCATATAGTATGTAGCCTTTTCAGATGGGCTTCTCTCACTTAGTAATATGCATTTAAGGTTCCTCCATGTCTTTTCATAGCTTGATAGCTTATTTCTCTTTAATGCTGAATAATATTCCATTGTATGGATGTACCACAGTTTATCCATTCACCCACTAAAGGATATATTGGTTGCTTCCAAGTTTTAGCAATTATGAATAAAACTGCTGTAAACATCTGTGTGCAGGTTTTTGTGTGGACCTAAGTTTTCAGCTTCTTTGGGTAAATACCAAAGAGTGCAATTGTTGCATCATACGGTAAGAGTATATTTAGTTTTACAAGAAACTGCCAAACTGTCTTCCAAAATGGTTGTACCACTTTGCATTCCCACCAGCAATGTATGAGAGTTTCTTTTGCTTCACATCCTCATGAGCATTTTGTGTTGTCAGTATTCCAGATTTTGGCCATTCTAATTGATATGTAGGGTATCTTCTTGTTGTTTTAATTTGCATTTCCCTGTGGGAGAATCTTTTCATATGCTTATTTGCCATCTGTAAATCTTCTTTGGTGAGGTATCTGTTGAAGTCTTTGACCCATTTTTAAATAAGGTTGTTTGTTTTCTTATTATTGAGTTTTTAGAGTTCTTTGTACATTTTTGGATAACAATCGTTTATCAGATGTCTTTTTCAAATATTTTCTCCCAGTCTGTGGCTTCTCCTCTCATTCTTTTGACATTGTCTGTCACAGAGCAGAAGTTTTGAATTTTAATGAAGTCCAGCTTATCAATTATTTCTTTCATGAAGAAATTGGTCTTTGGTCTTGTATCTAAAAAGCCATCACCATACCCAAGGTCATCTGGGTTTCCATCTATATTATCTTCTAGGAATTCTGTATTATATAGTTTGATGTTTAGGTTTGTGAGCCAGTGAGTTAATTGTTGGGAAGGGTGAAAGAGGTTCCTTTTTTTTAAAGGAGAAAATCTTTTGGAATCCGCTAGGAGTCTCCTTTAGGAGAGTTTTGTGAGAAAGAACTTTAAATTGGGCACAGAATGAACTAAGGCAGCAACAGTGCAAGCCCTGGTGTTAACCCACAGAACAAAGGACAATAGTTCATTTGGTTCATCAGCTGAGACAGAAAGCTGATATTCTTGACCTGGCTGCTTCAAGACAAGCCCAGATGTTCTGAAGAACTGTCTTGAGCAAGGAAAACACACAAGGTGAATGGAGCCCACAGGCGGCGTCTGACCCAAAGAAGCAGTTTGTTTCTCAGAGAAATCAGAAATGTTGCTTCAAGTGAGGGCTAGACTTGTAATTGCTCACATTTTGACTGTAAGCTGTCGTGTTTGCTTGTAAAACCCTACACCCGCATGATATGTTTTCTTATTATGTTGTATGTACCAGAAAATAGCTTTCTTCCATTTACTTGCAGAGGCAAAGACATACCTTCGTTGTACTGTCAGCTGTGTGATATGACCAAGTTTCAGGGTCTTTCCTTTCCTCTTCTGTAAAGTAAGGATGTTGCAGAGCCTCTTAAGTATCCCCCACTTAAAACTAAAATCAATGGGTAAAACATTAAAAAAGTGAAATTATGTTTTATAATTATTTATTTTTATTTAACATAGGGGTTCTTAATTTAGGTTCCAGGGAATTTAGAGAATCCTAAATACACTGAAATTTATGAAAAATTTGTATATTTGTCTCCAAACTCCCATAAGTTAACAATCATCTGTCCTTATCTTTAATGATCCACAGAGAAGACTGAGCATAAACAAAGAGTCGGAGGCCATCATTTTGAAATTTGACTGAATGAACAGAGCCATAAAAGCCTTCATTCTTATAGGGATAATGTCTTCTCTCCTTCAACAGGGCTGTTTGTAGATTTCTTTTGGACATGGAGTATACCTTGTAAAGTCCAGCCATATCTTTTAGACCTGTTCCCAAGGAAAAGACAAACCTAAAATCTAAATGGAATCATTATTAGGAGTCACTGAGCAATACTTTACTTTGCTAAAGTAGAGGTCAGATTCCTACTCACTTGTTACTGAGTCCAGAAGAAAGTAAAGAAGGAAAACAGTGTCTTATAACCAACCCACATGCAAACATACCACATATTTAAAATAATCAACAGGATGGTTTTCTCAGTTGCCACTACAGATAAATACATTGATGAGTTCACAGTGTAGGTATTCCTTAAAACCTGACTTTTAGAGATGAGAGGGTATGTTAAGTTATGAGAAAGTGGAAATAAGGGCCAAAGATCAGGCAATTCTGCTTTCATTTCCCTCAGGTGATCAGTGTTTACTTGGATGTTAGATAACCCAGAAAAATAAAATCTTAAAATCACTGTTTTGTTCACAAAGATGTCTTCCATTAATTGCATTGTGCATAACGACCAGTTAAAAATGAGTCTGGTTATCTGTATGGACATTTTCTGTGCTGTTTAAGTTATTTTCTAATGAGACAATCTAAAAGATTTCTTGAAAAAAAAAATTCTCTGGAACATTGGAAGAAAGAATTCAATCGAAAAATAATTACAGAAATGAAAGCCTTTCCCAGCATCGTCTAACGATGCACATTTTGTATTCCTTTCCTTTCTACTGACATTTATCAATATCAGTTTGTTGTGAAACTTGCTTCTTAGAATGACCTTGTTGTTACTGTCCTTTAGCGTTTTTGTTATCCGTAGAAAAAGCTTGGTGAGAATAGCTCACAGTATGTTACTGTCTTGCTAATTTTTTCCATTTGTAAGCACCTCTTCAAAGTATTAAGATAATCTGAAAAAAGCTTCTGGCTACATATTTATGGAAATAGCCTGAAGGTGATCAGACTACAAGTTGATTTGTGTGTGTGTGTGTGTGTACACCCCTTCTAGTTTCTGATGGAGAACACACAAGTCCGGAGATGGACCTCACCATTCACTTACTTCCCACTAATGGGCGTCCACCAGTGTTCCAGGTCACAGCTCCACTGCTTGAGGTCAGCCCAGGAGGCCGCACTTCTATAGGTAAGAACTAGGAGCCTGAAAGAAACATGGTTTTGAAAATGGAACCATATTTCAGCAACAGTCCCTGTTCAAACCTCTTTTTTTTAAATAAATAAATAAATTTCTATAAATTTCAAGTGTACAGTTCTATAATACATCATCTGTATAACGCATTGTGTGCTCACCATCCAAAGTTTAGTGTCTTTCTGTCACCATGTATTTGATCCCCTTTACCTTCTTCATCCTTAAACCTCTTGATGTTACCAAAAAGTAGTGACCTGCTCTTCCAGAACTTGCATGCATTCTCATCTATATCCTCCCCTCTGCCCATTTCCATGAAAATAGGAGCAGCACAGACAGAATGAAATAAACCCTGTAGAGGCCAATGCTCAGTGATGGAATATAATGCAGAATTTATTCTCCAGCCTCCAGGAGATTGATTTGCTGCCATCACTAAAATATAAAGTAACAGAGAGCAGAGAGAATGGAGGGGAGCAGTTTCAATGACTGCTCTTGTCTTCTATTTAGAAAGTAAAGAATAAAGGAGAAACAACAGATCACAATAACCTTTGGAAGTTGTGGAATCAGTTGGCTCAGTTATTTTGTATGTGATTTTAGTTGCTATTAGTATACTTACTCTTTAGAAGCTTATTTTTTTTAACCAAGAACATCTTAAGAGCAAACAGTGGATATCATGATTTTTGTTAAATGTGCTCTACAGTTCCTTATCCAATTTCTACATGTGGGTATTGGCCTAAAATTAATTATAATCCAACTTATAAACAAGCCATACATGTATACAAAGACAACTGTCAATTTTACCCTGCTTCTTTTCACTCCAGTGATGGCCAGAGCAGCCATTGTTAACATAATTTGACTCTTCTGTTGATTCAAAGAAAAGCGAAGGGAAGGAACAACAAAAACAAAAACAATTTCTGGGAGTATTTTCTGGAAGAAAACTTACCCCAGTCATTCATGACTGACCCTTTTCTTGCCTTCCATACCCTTATTTGTATGCAAGAAAAATGGTGTTTTGAATTCAGAGCTACCTACTTATAAGTTAAGTTTTGGAAGAACCTACTTGTATTTTGGAATTGACTGTCAGCACTTTTCCCTGTTTTGTGGCTGATTGCAATTAAACAGTGCTTTCTTATACTCAGCAGACTACCCACAACATGGCTTCCAGCCTGGTTTGTGGTTGTGACATGTAGACTACATAGTTTTTAATATCTTCTCACCATGCTTTATTCTCCTGACTGTAGGACTGCAGTTGGTAGTAAGAGATACCGAGACAGCACCCAAAGAACTCTCCTTTGAGCTTCGGAAACCTCCAGAGCATGGCATGATCCTTAAGCACACAGCTGAGTTCCAAGGGCCCATGGCCACAGGTAGCTGCCCAATCTATCACTGACCTGTTTGGAGGATATCTTGTTCTACAGTCAGTTTTATATCTCAGACAAGAAGTAAAGCAACTTTGTGGGATAAACTATGAGGAGATACTTAGAAAGGAAAAACCTTTAGTGTTTAATCCACTGGCTGAAATATTTGGGACTTCTTTCTCTGTGCCACCACCCACGCCCAAAACTATGAAACTATTGCCTCAAGTTGTAGGTGAAACTGGTGGATTTCGGAAACCTGAAGTAAACGCATTTTGAACAACCTCATATGAGTTGTCAGCTGCACTTTCCTATGGGTTGTTCATGGACATTTGTTTTCCTTAATTTTGTATGTTAATCTTCACAATATTTATAGCACTGTGACTCTGATAGTGTACACGACATGTATCTTCATCCATAAGAAAAGGGAACACATTTTTAAAGTATTATCTAAGCGATGTAACAGTTACACAAATAATTTGTAACACAAGTAATTTTTGTGTTTTCTCCAATTACAAAAAAGTAATACATATTGACTGGAACACAACTAAATCTAATTTTTAATAGTCAGCCCTTATATATCCAAGTGGATATTATCCTTTTCAAAGTAGTCACCTTGGGAATCCTGTATGCTTATTCAAACAATCTGTACTTTCTCAAAACCTTTATATAATTCTTAATAGCATGTAATAATGCATTCTTGTGAATATCCCTACAGAGAGAGAGAGGTCAAGTCTTTGACCTTGAAAGTAGATCAAATTTGTAAGAACAACCGGTCATCATTTGGGAGTCACAAAAGCAGATTTTTAAAATTTTATTGAGCAAAAGAAGTATCATTAGAATAGATTTCTAGTATCCTAAGGGAACTACTTTAGGAGCATAACAGTCATAGCTCAGTTTCTTTAACTCTCTATTTAACCTATATTTGTGTAATTAATATATGAGATCTAAAGATGTTTTTAAAATATTCTTTTTAATATATTACAATAAATTTATAAATTTTATTACTTTTTTAGGCATAATACCACTAGCACAAGTATATCACAATAACACTATGTTGGAAGAGAAGGCTTAGAAAATAAATCGAGAGAATGAATAAATTCCTTACTTTAGTGACATAACACCAGTTATGAGAATCAATAATCTATCAGGAAGTAGAGTTGAATATAATATCCAAAAAGAATAGTACCTCAACTGTGCTCTGTGGAATTTTGGGGGGACTATAGCACTAAGTGGCATTTTTTCATAAAAAGGGCTCCATGACCAATTTTGAAAGCTTTAATGTTGTATATTAAAGATTCTAAAAATTAAGAAATTCTGCAGTATAAATATTTTAATTTTAAATTTTGTTTAAACCTATTTTTCCCAAACTTATATGACCTTGAAACTTTTTTTTCACACAACACCTATCAAATCCATCATGAATTAGTACTCTAGAGTTAAGACAGTTTGGGTTTCTAACTTCAAGTACATTTTTCAACTTTTAGATATTTTTTAACTTAAAAAAGCTTTATACTCCCAATTAAAAGAAAGACCTCTGACAGGTTCATGAAGCATAATTTATTTTCTTAACTTTTTCAAAAAATGTTCAGTATCAAAATTAGATTCTAGGACTATCATAAAGTATAGAGGCTTGTCCTTCATTTTCTAGAACTAAGAATGATGACAAGATCTTATAGAAGCATGTTTTGGCTCAATATGATTAAGAAGTTAAGAAAAAAAATTAGAGCCATCTCCAGTGGAATGAACGACCTTGTAAAAACATTGAGCCTCCCCCTTTGAGAAGTGTTGGAGGACAGGCTAAATAACCCTTTTTCAAGAGTAGTGTAAAGGGAATCCTATATTGGGTGGGTGATTGGACTAATTAGCTTATATCTCCAAGGGTTTATGATCCTATATGTACTTTGAAATCCTGACATCAAAGGTGTTCTATAAATTAAAAGCGTCATTCCCAGAAGTAATTGGGTTTGTAATTTGTTTTATTCTTTCACAGGTGACACTTTCACATATGAGGATATTGAGAAAAATGTTCTGCAGTATCTACATGATGGCTCCTCTGCCCGGGAAGACAGCATGGAGATTTCAGTCACAGATGGCGTTTCAGTGACAACAGTGGAAGTGAGAGTGCAGGTGTCACTGTCAGAGGACCAAGGGCCTCGGCTGGCTGCTGGTGCCTCTCTGAGCATTACCGTTGCTAGTAAAAGCACAGCTGTCATCACGAGGTCACACCTTGCTTATGTTGTAAGTGCTTACACTTGTGTGCTTGTTCGCCACTGCATCCGCTGACTGGGCTATCTAGAAAGCAATGTCATAGCCGAGTATTTGGGGCATCAGATATATAGCCACATAAAGAACTGTTTTCTCAATTTCCCTATAGTTCTATTCTTAAGAAAAGTTACACTCTTTATTCCAACTGCTCTCAGTGTCTCATAAACAGACAGTGAATGAGTAAACCTTGACAAAAACACAGTGGGTACGTGTAGGGATGGGTGATTGTCAACAGAAAGAGTGCGGATGTCAGAAAAGCCACACCGCCATATTTTAAGTTCCATCCATAATATTTCAAATGAGATTTTTGGGGAAAGGACATTTTAGAAGAAATTAGCTGGTCAGTGATGAATAGATATTGGTATTTCATGGCCCACTTTTCTGAGAGAAAGCTCACTTTTCACCAGCTTTTGTCTCAGGCCCAGCTCTAGACAGAATACTGGCCTGCTCCTGTGCCTCTGCCAGATTTCCTAGGTGAGATTTCCGACTCACCTCCATTCCATGCTGCGGGAGAAGGAGGGGGGTTAGGGGACCAAGGGTAAATTCAGGAACTCTTGGTCTGTTTGTTTTTCTCTTCTGGCCTTAATTTGGTAAGCGGTCCTGGTTAATTAGACTCATCTTCTTTCTTTGATTTTTACCTCAGGAGCTAAGGATAATGAGGCTAATTAATTTTATTTTTCAATTACCGTGTTTCCCTGAAAATAAGACCTCGCTGGACAATCAGCTTTTTTGGAGCTTATCAGTCTTTTGGAGCAAAAATTAATACAAGACCCGGTATTATATTATATTATATTATATTATATTATATTATATTGTATTGTATTGTATTGTATTGTATTGTATTATACTATACTATACTATACTATACTATACTATACTATACTATATTATATTATATTATATTATATTATATTATATTAAAGACCCAGTCTTATATTTTAGTAAAATAAGACTGGGTCTTACATTAATTTTTGCTCCAAAAGACTCATTAGAACTGATTGTCTGTCTAGGTCTTATTTTTGTGGAAACACTATGTACTCTCTATGAACTCTCTATGTAAACATAATAATGAGTAGTTTTGACAAATGCCTTGAAAATATGAATGATTATCTGAATAGTAATCATTCTTCGTATTGAATTTTTCCTTTACTAATTTAAAAAATTCCAACCAATGAACCTGGCCTTTAAAAAAAAAAAATTCCCAAAATACTATATATTTTTAAGTAACCTTTCTCTGGGCTGAAGAATCTGGCTATAAAATCTAGTCCTGAATAGTAGCATGAAAGATAAAGCATTGGCCTGGGAACAATTGCTTCAATTGCTTTTGCACAAATTTTCCCCTCAAATTGTCTTTTCTTAAATTATGGGAAACTGCATTGCACCCCGATTCTTCTCATGGGTCTAGTATAGTTTCAGAATAGCTTTGATTTTGTTTTTTCTTTTGTTTTTTAATTGACAGGTGATTTTTACCATAGGTTATGGTCTTTTGAATCTTATGAAACTCATGAATTCATAAGAATGTATGAATGCAGATTTAATCAATAGATCACCAAGGCTTGAAAAATGTTTGACAGACCAAAATTGCACTCCAGGAGCAGCTCCTGCCCATTAACTGCATATTATAAGCTGCATATCAGAATGCAAGCCCATTGGCAACTGAACATGTATTTTCAGAAATTGATTGAATGTGAATTAACCCACTAGAGCAGAAAGACTCCAAAAGAACTATTCTAGCCTGCTGAAAGCATAGCCTATTTTAAAGACTTCGCTAAGTTATGTACTAACGTTCTCTGAGGGCTGTAGAAGAATTTTATACTTAGTGGAATGGGGAAAATTTTTTCCAGATATACATAATTAGTGAGTTTGTAGTGAATATCCAGAAAAGTTGGAAAATCCATCTGAAATCCTGGTCATAAATGAAGCAGAATGTAAAGGTGTAGGAGCAGGTGAGCCTGTTTTTAATTAGAGTATCATTAACTGCAAGAGGGTGACATGATGTCGGGAAAGACAAAAAGCAGAAATGGGATTCTGAATGACTTGCTTCTTAATGGTGGTTTCCAATACACAATTTGCTCTGCACTGCAAGTAAACAAGTAGGGGAGGGATGGTATGGGTTTTGTAGTTAGAACAAATGGGTTTTAATCCAGGCTCACCACTTACTAATGTAGTAACCCTTGGCAAGTTACTTAACTCTCTGGAGCTCAGTTTTGTCATCTACAATATGGAGAAGATGATATAAAACTGTTAAAAACTAATAGCACTGATATGCACCAGTCAAAAACAGACTAATTCAAAAGATGATACCCTCTATAATAACATTACATGACACATCTAGGAATAAATGTAACAAACGATGTATGAATTCTAGGGGCAATTGATGTGATGAAGGACTATAAAGAAAATCCAAAAGAATTCTCTTGAAAAAGTATTAGAAATTAAAGGAGAATTTACCAAGAGGCCAGATAGATCAAAAAAGCAATACATTACTATACATAAGCAAAAAATAGCCAGTGAATGTAACCAAAAAGATGATACCACTTATAATAGCATTACAAAAGTTATGTTCATTGAACTAAATCTAACAAAAAAGCCAGGTAGTCTTCCTGCAGGGAAAATGATAACACTTAAGTGACAGACATTTTTAGAAGCACTAAATAAATGACATGTTTGCCAAAGTCACAAATAAGAAGATTTAGTATCAAAAGATATCAGTTCTCCCATAAGCTGATCTTTCCATTTCACTGAGATCTGATCAAAAGCCCAATGGCCTTTTTATAGCTCTTGATAAGTTGATTCTACAATATATAAGGAAAAATAGAGGGCCAAAATTCTAAAAAAGAATGATGGCAGGACAGGGTCTTGCCCTATCAGATATCAAGTTTCAGTATTTAAAGCAGTGTGGCACAGGAATATACTAAAGTCTAGAAACAGATTCACACATGGGACTGGAATATAAAACGGACATAGCAAGCCAGAGTCATGGACACAGGAGGAACTATTTAAAACATGGATCTGAACAAAATGAGTATTCATATGGAAAAACAAAGAACTTGTGTTACTACCTTATACCCTACACAGGTACGAACTGTATGCAAATCAAGTACTTAAATGTCATAAGCAAAGTTTTACAATTCTTTATAGGATATAAGTGAATATATTTATGATATTGAGAAAGGGAACAATTGCTTAAACTAGAAACAAAATATTACTATAAAGAAAAGATTGATAAATTTGACTATATTAGAATTAAATTTATGTTTCCCCAAAACACAACATAAATACAGAAAATAGACAAGTTAAAAATTGGGGGGGGGGTGAATATATATATATATATATATATATATACACATATATATGTTTGCAACACATATAACTAAAGACAATGAAGAAAATATAAAGAACATCTACAGATCAAAAAGTAAAAAGATAAGATGAGGGTAAGGGGGACCAAATATATGGTGATGGAAGGAGAACTGACTCTGGGTGGTGAACACACACACAATGTAATTTATAAATGATGTGATACAGAATTGTACACCTGAAATGTATGTAATTTTACTAACAATTGTCACCCCAATAAATTTTAAAAAAATAAAAAGAAAGAAAGAAAAAAAAAAAAAGTAAAAAGATAATCCAATAAAAAAATGAACAAGAGACATTGGCAGGAGTTTCAGAAGAGGAACTCGTAGGGCTAATAAATATACAAAGAGATATTCACCCTTTTGTCATTAGGGAAAGCAAATTAAGAATATATACCATTATATACCAATTCAATTGGCAGAAATTTAAAAATCTGAAAACTCCAAATGTTGGAGAGGAAGTAGACCTATACATTGCTGGAAGTGGACCTTCACATTGCTGGTAGAAGTGTAACTTGGAACAACAACTTTAGGAAAGAATTTGGCATTGTGCTGTGAGGATGAGTAATCATATACCCTAACCGTTCCATTCCTAGATTCCTATCCAAGAGAAACTTTCCCATGTACACCAAAGGATATGCACAAGAATGTTCATAGCAATATTATTTACAATAGCAAAAATATTGCAACAAGCCAAATGCCCATCCACAGGATAACACATGACTTGTGGCCTACTTACTCTGGAATATTAAAGAGCACTCAAAACAGATTAACTATACTTACACAAAACAATACTGATGGATCCTAGCAGTCTACTACTAAGTAAACAGAAAAGTAAATCCCATAAGAGGAGAGTCTAACTCCCTTTCACAAGTAGAAAAAAACAAAAAAACTAAAAATACTTTGTAGTAATGTATCAAGCTATATCACGAAATTCAAAGAAATGAGAAACAAGATCCAGGGTGATGGTAGGCCCATGGACTGGATAAAGGAGAAACACATAGTTAAATATTAATAATCAAAGTTCTGGTCCTCGTGTTGAATGGTGTATCAATAGAGGTATAAATAATAAAAAGAAAATGATTTAATATGAGAGGGATAAGAAGGTCTTTGAGTAGGAAAGTTACATAAGAACAAGTTCTATATTCTTATGATTTTTTTGTACCCACAGTGTCTTCGATATCCCAAAATAGTAATTTCTTTAAATTATGACACGATTTTCAGAAAAAAGAGAAAATCTAGCTGATCTCACACTTTTTTCAAACCGAGCCGTCATTTGAGATGTGAAACATTATAATAACATGCCTGACATGAAATAAGCATTTCTTTGCCAAATTTGCCCATGAGGAATTTAGAAGAGATTCCTTCTAATCAAGAGTCAGGAGCTCTGTCCTTTTAGTGTAGCGCCTTCAGGAAATACCTTAGAACTCTTAACTGTCTTTTTAAAATTCTCTCTCAGGCAGTACTCACAATAATAGTAGGAAGTAGTCTTTTGGAAGCCTGTATATTGTATT
Source organism: Rhinolophus ferrumequinum (assembly GCF_004115265.2). NCBI lineage: Eukaryota > Metazoa > Chordata > Mammalia > Chiroptera > Rhinolophidae > Rhinolophus > Rhinolophus ferrumequinum. The sequence continues at coordinate 34,172,937 of NC_046288.1, forward strand.
TGACAACCCATGTGGAAAAATAGAGAAACTTTTAAAGTATAAGTTTAGGGGAAATTTTCTGAAGTTTTTGCAGCTTCAGTGAATTTGAGTTTCCTTCCTTGTTAGTGTCAAGTGATGTGAGGAAATATGGAAAACTCTGTGATCTTGCCTTGAGGCTCTAAACTGCCAACTTCAAAAGGCCCCTGGGGCTAGAAATGAAAACTGACTAAAACCTGCTGCCCCCAGACTGCCCCATATCAATGTGCACATTCCTGATTCAGTACCTCAACGAACTGTACAACATAGCTGTGACAATTTGCACACTGAGCTGTGCAATATTTGTCTTCATTGTTGCCGTGGTAAAGTGTAAAGCTCCCCAACGTTCATAGCACCTGCTCTAAAGGATGAATGACAAAGGGAAACTTTCCAGAAAGATGTTGCCTGCCTCCGAGGTATTTCCAAAAATATTCTTGAAGGAGTACGAAATTGTTCATTAAGACATTCCGTTTTTGTCCATGTAGAAACACAGAAAGCCAATTTTACTTCTCAATAAACAATGCAGAAAGGGAAATGCTCTTTGTAAGAGGTTCATTCCTGATAAAAATGAAATCTGTAAGATTCCCTAAATTCTGTAAAACTTAAAAATTTTATTGTGTAATGTTAAAGTGTGTCATTGCCTGAGCTAAATAATTTCCATTCTTTCTGCATCACAAAATTTTCTTTATCATTGTATTATATGTTATAAGGGAATTTTACCTGTTTCTAAAAAGCAAACCATCCTTAGAAACTCTACAACTATTTTTAAAGATGACATGTTTCTGACAATGTTTTGTTCTTCACTTGGTGCTTATAATAAAAACAAAACCCCGTGTGGCTCTTACAGTGTCAGTAGGGCATCTCTTTGTTTTATGTCCCATGCCTAACATGCATTTCACCACTATTATCTTGAGCTACTCCTGAAAGAAGACATTATCAAAGAGACATTCTAGGAGGAATAAATACTGGGATTTTCATGCAGGTTGAAATGGTATTGCTTTGTCACAAAGGGAAAGAGACTTTATCGATTAGCAGAGAAGGAAGCACCCATGATCTTTAATTACTGGAAGTATTTATTTACTGCAAATGTGCATTTATGTCTTGCCTCATATTTGCCTGATTAGGATGATTCTTCCCCCGACTCAGAAATCTGGATTCGGTTAAGTTCTCTGCCCATGTATGGTTCTCTCTTAAGAACCTCAGGGCCTCATGTGGAGGAAATAGCGGAGGTTTCCAATTTCACGATGGAAGACATCAACAACAGGAAAATTAGGTAAGTAGCCACTTTGTATTACTTGACAGAATTTTTTTTCTTTGACAGAACTTTTTAAATTGTATTAAAATAGTTAAGCAACTAACCAGCAGTTCCTTTGAAAGATTGTATTGTGTCTGGCCTCATTTTTAAACAAAGATGCAGTCATCTTACCCAGCGTGATAGTGTAGGTCATTCATTTGCTTCGTCTCTTTGGCTTCTGTAGGTACTCAGCTGTGTTTGAGACTGACAATCATCTGGTTACTGATAGCTTCCATTTCTCTGTGTCTGATACGGATCACAACCGTCTGGACAATCAGATGTTTACCATCATGATCACCCCTGTCAGGAATCCACCGCCAGTCATTGCTTTTGCTGACCTTATCACGGTAAACAATTCTCAGATCAATAAGCAGTGAATGCTACAGAGAGCTGGAATCTGTAGCGATGTACATAAAGGATCTCTACCTAAATTAGCTGCCAAGTTCTTCCCCCAAACTAACAAGGCAATAGTATCAAGATATGCATGGTTTTCAATCATGAGTTTTTCAAAAAGTAAGGAAATAATTATATGCAGAAAATCAAATCATTATATCCACATTATTTAGTCAACAGATATTTAGGTGCCAGACATAAATGCTAGATGTATATAGTATTTTGTGTATGATGCTAGATATGTATAGTAGTGGAAGTAAAATTAGAAATGGAATCTAATGTTTGTAGCAACTATTAGGTTGGTGCAAAAGTAATTGCAGTTTGAAAGGTAAAAAATAATTGCAAAAACCGCAATTACTTTTGGACCAACCTAATAAAACATGGGGATTTGGACAACATCCCCAAGTCACTCCTTAAATCAAGTTGATACTTATCACTGTAAACAATGTTGACAATTCCTTAGGGTAGGGAGGGTGGGGGGCTAGATAATGTATCCTAATCATGAAATTACCCAGACCTGAGTTCAAGGGCCAGTTCTGTTACTCAGTAGCTGAGTGACCTTGGACCAATCATGTAGTCTTTCTTAGCCTCCATTTCTTCACATTTAAAATATCTTCCTATTACATAGAGGATTGCTCTGATGATTAATAAAATAGCATTTAAAAAAAAAAACACAAACAAACAAACCAGTGCTGTACTAGCACATGGTAGGGATTCTGTGAAAGTTAATTCACTTTCTTTGTTCTGCTCTCCACACATACCAAATGCCAGAAACTCAGGAGATTTTCTAGTGTTGTCGAGCAACTGAAAATTGACAAAACTGAGTTATTTCTAAATGGTTCTTATAATCCACCCATTTTCCCATTGCTACAACTTGGGGCAATCATTTGGACCTTCTCCATTCCCAGAGTCAGGGTGATCTTCCACTTTGTAACTTGTCAATCTTCCTACATTTCCCCAAGAGTTGTTTAGAGTAAAGGAACTTGGTCATATCCCACAGGCTAAAAAAATAACACCAGGCTCAGGTTGCAGAGTCAGCATACCAAACAGGGCCCTCGAGGAGAGAGAGCAAGCAACTGCTTTTACTTACACTGATTTATTGTCCTCATTGACATTAAGATAAGCACTAGCTTTCAGGGATGGTGAGCACTTTTCTTTCTGCACACCTATAAATACATACTGGACAGGAATAAATGGGACTTTTATTCGGGGTGGGAACACCTATAGGACAGTCACCCTCATGGTATCCGAGGGCAGACTGGACGATCGTTCTCTAACTGCGGGCTTTTGAGTGTTAATGTGGAGGGAAGGCAGCCATCCTTTGGTGCAGCCATGCCAAGGCTGGTGATTAGAATGGGCCAGAGCTGGTTTATAACCAGGTCCATCATTGAAGGAAGCATGACTTTGAAGGGAGACACAGGTGTCATCATGCCTGAGTATCGCTTTGAAAGGAGCTGAAAGATTGCCTGGCTTCAGCCTCCTCAAAGGAGTGAAATTGGTGCTAGAAGGTCATTTTGCAATTCAGTTCTTTTTAAGGTATTATGTGCAACGGCCCAAGGACTCTCTGCAATCTTTTCCTTCTTAGGTTGAAGAGGGAGGGAGAGCCCCACTCTCATTTCACCATTTCTTTGCTGCTGCTGATCATGACAACCTCCAGGGAGATGCTGTCATCAGACTAAGTGCTCTGCCCACCTACGGCTGCATCGAGAACACAGGAACAGGTACCAGCAGGAGCTCTGCAGTAGAATTGTTCCAGACCTGCAAAGAAGGGAGGGTGCAGGAGGGGTAACTGCCTCTGATTAAACCTGGGCATGGAGAACTAAGAAGGAATGGAACCATATCAAAGAAATGGAAGGAAGGAAGTTTTCATCTACTCAACAGAAATTTGCTGAGCATTTTCTGTGTGCCGGGCACTTTTTAAAGCATGAGGAAAATATCAGTAAACAAAACAGACAGAAATCCCTACCTGGGTGGTTCCTTAGATCCTGGTGGGGGGGAGACAGAGAAGAGACCTAACAAATGAGAAACTTGTGTGCGATGTTAGGAGGTAAATCAAAAGAAAAAATGGAGCAGCGTAAGGGCTTTTGGAGTGCCAGCAATAGGGATGCAGGGCCTTGTGGATTATACTCGGAATTGAGTGCCAAGGAAATAAAAATTTCTGTCCTTTTATTGTGAGGCAGCTGCAGTTCAGCTGAACCACAGCTTGTGTCTGGGCTCCCTCTAAGTATATGACATGAATTGAAATGTGTACTTGTCTGTCTGTGACCCTCTCCTCCACATCCCTCCCCTTCCACCATCTGCCCTGGACCCCCTGCCCTTGCTGGTTATCACAGAGAAGGAGAAGATGCATGATGTCCACAGGGCCCCTGAGACAGAAGTGACTGGCAGTTGAGACAGCTCCTGGCAGGTTACTTTGCTGCTGTCTCTGCAGTGAGATTCCTGAATGCCTTGCTTGCCTCTAATTGGTGTCCAGCTAGCAGCTCCCACAGAGAGACCATTCATTGACCGAAGGTGTCTTTGGCCAGCAGGGTGCCTGGTTTGAGCCTGGTACAGAAACTCATTTACCCTGTTTCCCCAAAAATAAGACCTAGCCGGGCAATCAGCTCTAATGAGTCTTTTGGAGCAAAAATTAATATAAGACCCAGTCTTATAGTAAAATAACACCGGGTCTTATATTAATTTTTGCTCCAAAAGATGCATTAGAGCTGATTGTCCGGCTAGGTCTTATTTTGGGGGAAATACGGTAGCAGTGGTCATGCTTTCCTATAGAAAATCTTCGGTCTTTTCCCCATCTTGCCTCTCAGTGTGTACGCTTAGATTTGTTTATGGCTGAATTAGATTTACCTCAACAAAGGTTTATGCTATATACAATGGGTGTAAAGCTGAATGAGACACAGCCCTGGCCTTGAGTGGGAGACACATATGAAGACTGATAAGTTATGATAAATAAAATGCCAGGACAGGGAAAGGAACAAAGCACTGAGAAAGTACACAGGACAAAACGATTCCTTTTGCCTGGGAAGGCAGGAAAAAAAATCTAAGGAAGTGACTTTTGAGTTGGAACTTGAAGGGTTAGTGGGAATGAGTTGCCGTGGGCAGAGAGAAAAATGGCATTTCTCGCAGAGGGAAGAGCATGGGCAAAGGTAGGAAAGCAGACCTTTTCTTTTCTCCAGATGGTTTTTCATTAAGCCTTCCTGACGTGGTTTTACGTTCAGCTGGAATGCATTCAGAGGTGTTTTCCACTAGTCCAAAAGTCAAATTTCTGGCAAGCCTCAGCCCCCCTAAAAATGGTTCTTAAACTTTAATGTGCCTAGACTCACAGGGAGGGCTTGTGAAAACACAGTTTCCTGGGCAGCAACCCCAGAGTTCCTGTGGGAGGAGGTTGGTGAGGCCCGTATATTTGCATTTCTCACCAGCTCACAGGTGATGCCATTGATGCCGGTCCAAGGGCCACACTTGGAGAACCACTGCTCTCCGTTAGTATAAACCTGGCGTAAGGAAAAGATGTTCAGGGGGGCAAATAATGGTCCCAAGGCACGTCACTTAAGGATCCCACCCTTTGCTCCGTGGGTGGTAAGAACCGAGTCTGTTTTATATACATGAAGCTGGCTAGCTACCTAGATTCAGAATCCAGCCGATCAGAAGTACATCGTTTTAACAACATAAGAAGAAGCAGCTTAAACTTCTTACCAGCAAGATGAGAAGAAACAGAATAATTATGTTAAGTATAAAATCTAACAACATGGCATCTGTATTCATTTCGTACCAGCACAAACAGGACAGGGCCCCCTTGATCACTGCATTGCAGGGCGATGCAGTGGTAGCTGTTCAAAATGACCGCCTGCATGCATCGGACCTATTTAATTTGCACATAGTATATTCTGTTTAAGAAGGCAAGGAAACACATTAGTAAGAATGATTTACCTCAAAAAAATAGAAAGTGCAGTTTTAAAAATTGGAAGGGTTGATGCTGAAAGCTTCAGTAACAGATTCACTTGTTGAATAGCTTGTTTTCCAATGACAGAAAACAAGTCATTATTCTATGTGAATATATATTTAGGCATCCTTTATTTTGCTTAGGCTATTTTTGACCCAAATAAAGAAGCCACATTTCTAATATTTATAGTGATCAATGGAAAGAAAGAATAAAAATTTGAAGAAATCATAGCAGTTTCTTCTGGAAAACCTGAACTGAATGTCCTAGGATTAGACCCCTCTATGCTTTTGGTGTCAAGAAATATCAAATCTAAAGCTTAAAATTTAAGGAAATTCATGTCATTGAAGAAGAAAAAAAATATTTGCTTTGAGTTCTCATTTCAAACATATGATAAATAAAACATTTTCATTTCTAGTCTTTCTGTTGAGAGGTCAAAAAAAAAAAAATTGTAGACACTGTCTACAAATCAGGAAATCAACTGATCTTATTTATGGCCTGATCTTTGCAAAGGATCGTGGAAGAGAGAAAGAGAAAGCCTTGTTGCTTTCCTATCTTCTATCTTTACTTTTCTTTGTTGACATATCCAGGGAATGTTCGAAGACACAGGGGTTTCTTTTTTCTCCTCTCTTTAAGAGAAAATGTGGTAACAATTTAAAATCAATCAATTAGAGAGACTTGGTCCATGCAAGAGGCAAGTCATACATCACATAGAGGGTGCCTCCCATTGGTCGTTTACAGTGTTTGGGGTTGGCATGAAAGGAATCGTTAACCAGAGCCAGCACTTCCTATGGAGCTCTGAGTGACACTTGAGCATCTCAGTACCTGAATAGCACCTGAGCTCTAGATGGTTCCTGAGCATCACAATAGCCCTGGTGGATCATCCCAGGGGCTGAGCGCTGACCCATGCAGAGGTTTCCTTAAGGAACTTAGAGGTCAAATGAAGAATGCTTAAGGAGATACTTCTGAGATTAAAAAAAAAGTTAGCCTTTCCTCATATAGAGATAGAGGGTTCGTCTTGCAGAATACACCAGGTAGAATGGTCTTGAAACTGACCGAAGCTTAAGGTAGAACCTTTGCTATTATGTCATCACGTGCCCCGGCACTTACTTTATCAAAGATTGCTAACAAAACTACCAGTGCTTCTATGCTATATAAAGTAACATGCTGAGTTCTTTCATGCATATTATCTCATTGGTTTTTCTCGAAATAACAGGGCAGGTATATCCATTTATAGATGAGCAATAATAGGGAAACTGGGATTCGACCCCAAGTCTTCCAATTCCTGGTCTTGTTCTCTTTCCACACTACGGTCTTAATCCTCAAACACATTTTCATCTTTTGTTGATAATGCTGTCATGTTTTCTAGCGTAGCCTAGTAAGCAGGAATTGATGGATCAAGGTAAAAGTTCTCTCTCAATGTTGACGCAGGTGATCGTTTTGGCCCTGGAACTGCCAGTGACCTAGAAGCATCGTTCCCTATTCAAGATGTCCTGGAAAACTATATTTACTACTTTCAGAGTGTTCATGAAAGCATTGAGCCAACCCATGACATTTTTAGTTTTTATGTAAGTGATGGAAACAGTCGTTCAGAAATCCACAGCATCAATATCACCATCGAGGTAAAGACTTTGGAAGTTGGAAAAGTTGGGCCTTTGACCATAATGTCCACCATTAGATAGCTTTATGTAAACTCTAAAGCAAAGAAGATTGGATTTGACTTTCAATTTTAGAGGTCAATGTAAAAATATAACCCTGATCTATAGGAAACTTATAGAATGAAGGCTGGCATTTGGGGATTGTCTGACTTGGAAATTTGAATATCCATTTCAGGGTAAAATCTATTCTTTCTGTGTGAAAACAGTTTGTGAGAATCAGACAGAGAAACCTTGCCAGTCTCATATTTAAATGAAAACTAACATATGACTATTTTCCCCTGAAATTATTGTATGTGGTTCTATGTGCATACTTGCCTTTTCTTAAGTTTTTAATGCATTTATTCATTAAATTGTAACATCAAAGAAATGTGTTCCTTGATGCTGTATTTATTTTCATTGGAACAACTATATAGGCTTGCTCTACCACCCCAGGGAGAGAGAAAGATAAAAGATAAAACTCGGAACGGAATACCCTCTGCCATGGAAAAAATAAAACACGTGGTACCCTTGGCACTCTTCAGGGACAGTGATGAAGAGGGGCTGGTCTGGGGGCAGGGAGACAGCTTTAAAAACCCACACTTTCAAATATGGTGTCCTCCCACAGATACTGTGATAGGCTTCGGATTTTCTAAGACAGTTCGGATTTCAAACAATGTGCCCTTTTATCCCCCAAAATCTACTCATACTTGTCTAACTACTTGTCCATATTTTTCGTCCTGAAAATATGATCGTTGTACCTATGGAAAAGATCTGAGAAGATGCATAGACTGTCCACTCATTTATTTCCAAGGGGACATTTTGTTTGTGTGACTTGCTCTCCTTGCAAACTAATTATTTTGATTGGGAATTAAAAATAGTGACCCATAAATGTTATTTCGATAGTGAAAGTTGACGCTATCTATATGATATTACTTTCTCTGAATAATGTGCATGTTTCTTTCTTAAACCAATATCTGTGTGAGACCTAATATTTTATGCTTTAATCAGAGGAAGAATGATGAGCCTCCCAGGATGACTTTGCAGCCCCTGCATGTGCAGCTGCACTCAGGAGTGGTGATAAGCAATTCTTCCTTGAGCCTGCAAGACCTGGACACTCCAGATAATGAGCTGATTTTTGTATTGACAAAAGAGCCCGACCACGGTAGGACACAACTGCTATATAAAGCTTCTTAATTGAAATGCCCCATGGGTTATTAGAGGAAACACAGATTTCAGCTGATTATTCCTCTGCCTTCCCTGTATATCATCTATTCTTTGCATCAAAGTATAATCAAATTCACAGCTAGATAATATTCTTTGGGGTCACAGTCAACACCGGTTGCTCTAAAAGCCTGAATCCTAGCAATTGGAGTTTCTGAAATTCAATTCAGCTGTTTTCTTGCTTTCCTATGTAACCCCAGGCAAAACACTTTTCAGGGTCTTCATGTCTTCTTCTCAGGGTAGGCATTATTGCTTGGTAATCCTAGTCCGTCTCATACAAGGAACAGTGTGGCTGTCTTGTTATTAATTGCCAAAGGTGTTCACTTAAGGTTAGAGGTGTGTTAGATGTCTTTATGAGTTTGTCCCTTTTGCCAAAAAAAGCACTTTTTCCTGATTAAACCAGAGGAAAAAGCCACCGTGGGAATCTTCTACCTGCTTTTCTAAGTGCCATCCCTCTGGTGTTAGCTAAAGCTCTGGAACTTTCATCTCCCAAGGGGTGTCTTCGTCCATCCCAAGGACCATTGATCTTTTAAAGATGAAAGTGTTGCTCTTGATGGAGAGTTAATAGAAGAGGCTGTTAGTGTTGCATTTTAGCTCACCTTCGTTCATTTTCACTTTCTTTAATGAAGCACTTTAACTGTCCAATTATAGTACACATGGCCCTTGAAAACAGAAAACTATGTCTCAACCCAAAGATGCTTAGTATCTTTCTGAATTCAAAAGGAATTCAAAACATATTCTTATCTCCCATCCCAGATGCCTGAGGAGGAAGGCAGCAGGTAAACAGTTCTATTTTCACTTTGAGGAAGGGAAAAATAAGGTTTAGATAATGAAATGAGTTTGAATTCATGGAGGGAGATTTGGTTTCTAAGCCATTATATTACCACATCCATCTGGGTCTCCTTAAGAGATTCTTAACCAGGAAAGTGGAACTTTATCTTCTTTATTTGTAGATAAGGCCACAGGGAATCACCCTGTGCTTATATATAAAATGCTAAGCTGTTGGTTATTTATGTGTATGTGTCACCAAGAGCCTCTGAGGCAATTGACATTCTAACTAGCCTCAGAATAATTGATAAAATCAGTCAGTGTTTTTGTGCCCTATATATTCTACCATTATTTCTTTGTTTTTCTTTACTTCCTTCCTCAGGTCATCTACTCCAGAGGAAAAGTGCTTCTGAGCCTCTGGAGAATGGGAGGATTTTAGACCAGGGCTCATCTTTCACCTACCAGGACGTCCTGGGTGGCCTGGTTGGGTACATGCCTGGTGGTCCTCATGTGGCAGTGGATGAGTTCCGGTTCTCTCTCACTGATGGCCTCCATATGGACACAGGGAGGATGGAGATATACATAGATCTGCCTACGGGTGATACCCCCTACTTGGCTATTAACCGAGGCCTACAACTTTCAGCAGGTACCAAAGGCATGGAAGAGAATGGCTGTGGTTCTTTGTCAATGTGTATTACTTCCTTCCATGTAAGTGCTGTGGGAGGGTACTGAACTAAGTGTTCAGAGCTTAGGGAGACTGGAGTTGGGGAGAACTGTTATTTTATGAGTCACAAATATGAATCTCTGAAATTCTTTGGACAAGATGCCTATGTCTGTGAATTTGTGAAAAGACTCAGAAGAGTTTATACTATTTCCAGGGTCCTAAAAAGTCTTAATTTACCTAAACACTCATGGTCCCCAGTTTCTTAGAACATCACCACTGCCCAACAAACCCCACAGAAAGAAACAACAAAAGAAATCTATCAGGATTTTCAACATGCTTATTAAAAAAAAAAAAAAAAACAAAAAAAAAAACACATGGAAGGACAATTGGGACGCCATTATGCACTAAAAGAGATTATGCAAATAATTGGGAATCATTAGAAATGGTGTCTGAGGGTCTAACATTCACACTTTTGCCTATGTATAAGCAACAGTGAGAGATCTGTTACAAATGTCAATCTTTTTTTTTTTTAATTAAAGTTTATTAGGGTGACAATTCTTAGTAAAGTTACATAGATTTCAGGTGTATAATTCTGTAATACATTATCTATAAATCACATTGTGTGTTCACCACCCAGAGTCAGTTCTCCTTCCATCACCATATATTTGTTCCCCTTTACCCTCATCTACTACCTCCCACCCCCCTTACCCTCTGGTAACCACTAAACTATTGTCTGTGTCTATGAGTTTTCTCATTTGTTTGTCTTGTTCTTTTGTTGTTTTTGGTTCATATACCACATATCAGTGAAATCATATGGTTCTCTACTTTTTCTGTCTGACTTAGTTCACTTAGCATTATAATCTCAAGATCCATCCATGTTGTCACAAATGGTCCTATTTCATCTTACCGCCAAATAGTATTCTATTGTGTATATATACCACAACTTCTTTATCCATTCATCTATCGAAAGACATTTTGGTTGTTTCCATGTCTTGGCCACGGTAAATAAAGCTGCAATGAACATTGGAGCCCACGTGTCATTATGTATAAATGTTTTCAGATTTTTTGGGTAGATACCCAGATGAGGGATTGCTAGCTCATACAGTAATTCTATTCGTAATTTTTTGAGGAACCTCCACACTGCCTTCCATAGCAGCTGCACCAATCTGCATTCCCACCAACAGTGTTATGAGGGTTCCTTTTTCTCCACAGCCTCTCCAACACTTGTTATTATTTGTCTTGTTGATGATAGCCATTCTAACTGGGGTGAGGTGATAGCTCATTGTGGTTTTTATTTGCATTTCTCTGATGATTAGTGATGTTGAACATTTTTTCATATGTCTATTTGCCATTTGTATGTCCTCTTTGGAGAAATGTCTCTTCAGGTCCTCTGCCCATTTTTCAATTGGGTTGTTTGTTTTTTTGTTGTTGAGTTGCATGAGTTTCTTGTATATTTTGGATATTAGCCCCTTATCAGAGGCACTGTTTGCAAAAATCTCCCATTCAGTTGGTTGCCTCTTCATTTTGTCAATGGTTTCTTTTGCTGTGCTGAAGCTTTTAAGTTTGATATAGTCCCATTTGTTTATTTTAGCTTTTACTTTCCTTGCCTTTGGAGTCAAATTCACAAAATGCTCTTTGAACCCAAGGTCCATAAATTTAGTACCTATGTTTTCTTTTATGCAGTTTATTGTTTCAGGCCTTATGCTTAAGTCTTTGATCCATTTTGAATTAATTTTGATACATGGTGACAGATAGCAGTCCGGTTTCATTCTTTTGCACGTGGCTTTCCAATTCTGCCAGCACCATTTATTGAAGAGGCTGTCTTTTCTCCATTGTATATTTTTTGCTTCTTTGTCAAAAATTATCTGTTCATATTTATGTGGTTTTATTTCTGAGTTCTCAATTCTATTCCATTGGTCTACATGTCTGTTTTTCTGCCAATATCATGCTGTTTTGATTATTGTAGCCTTGTAGTACAAGCTAAAGTCAGGGAGTGTGATACCTCCAGCATTGTTCTTTTTTCTTAAGATTGCTTTGGCTATTCGGGGTCTTTTGTGGTTCCAAACGAATCTGATGATTTTTTTTCTATTTCTTTTAAAAATGCCATTGGGATTTTGATGGGGATTGCATTAAATCTGTATATTGCTTTGGGTAATATGGCCATTTTAACTATGTTGATTCTTCCAATCCATGAGCACGGAATGTCTTTCCATTTCTTTGTGTCTTCTTCAATTTCTTTTAAAAATGTCTTGTAGTTTTCATCATATAGGTCTTTCACATCCTTGGTTAAGTTTATTCCTAGGTATTTTATTCTTTTTGCTGCAATTGCAAAAGGAATTGTTTTTTGTATTTCTTTTTCTGAGATTTCATTGTTAGTATATAGGAATGCAGTGGACTTTTGTATGTTGATTTTGTAGCCAGCCACATTACTGTAGTCATTGATTGTTTCTAATAGCTTTTTGGTGGAGTCTTTAGGGTTTTCTATATATAGCATCATGTCATCTGCAAAGAGTGGCAGTTTAACTTCTTCATTCCCAATTTGGATGCCTTTTATTTCTTTCTTTTGCCTGATTGCTCTGGCAAAGACTTCCAACACTATGTTGAAAAGCAGAGGTGATAGGGGACAGCCCTGTCGTTTTCCTGAACATAGAGCAAAGGGCTTCAGTTTTTCACCATTAATTACGAGATTAACTCAGGGTTTGTCATATATGGCCTTTATTATGTAAAGGTATTTTCCTTCTATACCTATTTTATTAACTGTTTTAATCATAAATGGATGCTGTATCTTGTCAAATGCTTTTTCTGCATCAATTGGTGTATGATTTTTTGTCCTTTATTTTGTTTATGTGATTTATCACATTGATGGATTTGCATATGTTGAACCATCCTTGTGCCCCTGGGATCAACCCACTTGGTCATGATGAATAATCTTTTTAATGCATTGTTGCATTCTATTTGCTAGAATTTTGTTTAGGATTTTTGCATCTGTATTCATCAGAGATATTGGTCGGTAGTTTTCTTTTTTTGTGTTGTTCTTACCAGGGTTTGGTACCAGGATAATGTTGACCTCATAAAATGAGTTAGGGAGTACTGTCTCTTGTTCAGTTTTTGGAAGAGTTTGAGCAGGATTAGTATTAGATCTTCTTTGAAGGTTTGGTAGAATTCACTAGTGAAGCCATCTGGTCCCAGACTTTTGCTTTTGGGAAGGTTTTGGATGACTGACTCAATTTCATTGCTGGTGATTGGTCTATTTAGATTTTCCAGATCTTCATGGTTCAGCCTAGGAAGGCTATATGTTTCTAAGAACTTGTCAAATTCTTCTAGGTTACTGAATTTGGTGGCATATAGTCCTTCATAGTATTCTTGGATGATCCTTTGTATTTCTGTGGCATCCGTGATAACTTCCCCTTTTTCATTTCTGATTTTGTTTATTAGTGTCTTCTCTCTTTTTATCTTAGTGAGCCTAGCCAGGGTTTGTCAATTTTGTTAATCTTTTCAAAGAACCCGTTCTTTGTCACATTAATGTTTTCTATTGTCTTTTTGTTCTCTATTTCATTTAGTTCTGCTCTGATTTTTATTATTTCCTTTCTTCTGCAGACCTTAGGTTTCATTTTTTTCTTCTTCTTCTAGTTCTTTAAGTTGTAATGGGAGGTGATTTATTTGGGATTTTTCTTGTTTCTTGAGATAGGCCTTTAATGATATAAATTTCCCTCTTAAAACTGCTTTTGCTGCATCCCAAAAATTTTGGTAGGATGTGTTTTCATTGTCATTTGTTTCTATGTATCTTTTGATCTCTCCTCTAATTTCTTCTTTGACCCAGTCGTTCTTTAAAAATATGTTGTTTAATCTCCATGTATTTGTGTTTTTTCCTGCTTTCTTTTTGCAGTTGATATACAAATTTCAAAGCCTTGTGATCAGAGAATATGCTTGGTATGATTTCAATCTTCTTAAATTTGCTGAGGTTAGTTGTATGTCCCAATATATGGTCTATCCTTGAGAATGTTCCATGTACACTAGAAAAAAATGTATAGTCTGTTTTAAGATGAAGTACTCTATAAATGTCAATTATGTCCATTTCATCTAACGTGTCATTTAGGGCTGCTGTTTCATTATTTATTTTCTGTTTGAGTGATCTATCCATAGCTGTCAATGATGTATTAGGTCCCCTGGTATAATTGTGTTTTGGTCCATTTCTCCCTTTAGTTCTGTTAGTAGTTGCTTGGTATATTTCAGTGCTCCCTGATTGGGGTCATAAATGTTGATGACTGTTATGTCTTCTTGTTGTATAGTCCCCTTTACCATTATGAAATGTCCACCTTTGTCTCTTGTTATCTTTTTCACCCTGAAGTCTGTTTCATCTGATATCAGTATGGCTACACCTGATTTTCTCTGGATACCATTTGCTTGGAGTGTCAATTTTCACCCTTTCACTTTGAGTCTATGCTTTTCCTTGTAGCTGAGATGTGTCTCTTGGAAACAGCATATGGTTGGGTTTAGTTTTTTGATCCAACCTGCTACTCTGTGCCTTTTTATTGGTGAGTTCAGTCTATTTACATTTAGAGTGATTATTGATATGTGAGGATTTCCTATCATTTTATCTTTAATTTTCTGGTAAGATTTTTGTCTCCATTGTTTCTTTGCCTTTTGTTGTTGTCTATTATTTCTGTGTGGTGGTATTCTATGATGTTTCCCTCTGTGTCATCTTTTATTACAGTATATATTTCAGTTCTGGATTTGTTTTTGAATGGTTACCCTTAAGTTTATGTAAAAGAAAGTTTGATATTTAGAGTACTCCATTTTCTTCAGCATGCCTACTTTCTCCATTCCCATATTCCGGTTCAGGCCTTTACTCTCCCCTTTTTTATGTTTTGGTTGCCACAAATTGTCCCTGTTGATGGTGGTCAAATGGCCTCCTTTAGTATTTCTTGTAGTATAAGTCGTGTATTAGAAAATTCCCTCAGCTTCTGTATGTCTGGAAAGGTCTTTATTCCTCCTTCATATCTAAAGGACATCTTTGCTGGGTGTATTACTCTTGGCTCATAATTTCTCTCTTTCAATAGTTTGAATATTTGGTCCCACTCCCTCCTGCCTTGTAGAGTTTCTGCTGAGAAATCTGATGATAATCTAATGGGCTTTCCTTTGTAGGTTACCGTCTTCTTTCCCCTGACTGCCTTGAGGATTCTTTCTTTGTTATTGATTTTTGACAGCTTCAATACAATGTGCCTTGGAGAAGGCCTGTTGATGTTGAGGTAATTAGGTGTTCTGTTTGCTTCTTGGATTCAAGGATCCAATTCTTTCCACAAGTTTGGAAAGTTCTCGTCGACTATTTGTTTGAATATACTCTCTGTTCCCTTCTCTCTTTCTTCTCCTTCTGGTATGTCCATTATTCCTATATTGCTCTGTCTGATGGAGTCAAAAAGTTCTTGTAGAGTTTTTTCATTTCTTTTAAGTCTCAAGTCTCTTTCTTCTTTCATCCGTGTCATTTCCAGTTTCCTATCTTCAATGTCATTGATTCTTTCCTCCATCTGGTCAACTCTACTTCCTAAGCTGGCTATTTCATTCTTAATTTCTTCTATTGAATTCTTAATGTCCAGAAATTCTATTTGGTTCTTTTTTAAAATTTCAATCTCTTTGGTAAAATGCTCATGTTGTTCTTTGATTGTGTTTTTGAGCTCATTAAACTGCCTTTCTGTGTTTTCTAGCATCTCGTTGAGTTTTTTCAGAACTGCAATCTTGAATTCTCTGTCATTTAAGTCACATATTTCCATATTTTAAGTTCCTTTTCTGGAGACTTTTCACTTTCTTTCTGAGCTGTCTTGTTGCCTTGGTTATTCATGGAAATTACTGATATATCATTTCTCATTCTAGACATCTACAGGAGTGGGTTCTGCAACAGGTTGATAGGAAGAGGTCTTTCTTTTGTTTTCCAGTACGTGCTGTAGAATGTTTTATTTTCTCTCCGACTGCAGCCCTTGTTTTTTCTCTCACACTGTAGTGTTATGTTTTCTCTGCACTATTCCAGCTTCTCACACAATTGGGGGATTCCCTGGAAGGCAGGCTTCTCCTCTTTTAACAGTTTGCCTGGGTCATAGGGTGCCGCATCCCTTTTGGGATGCGGAGAGCTTTTGAAGTTCCAAAGCTGTTCCTGCACCAGATTCAGAGCCCGTGTGTTTCAGCAATTCTGTTTACTTCTGCAGTGATCCACCCAGATAGGTGGGGACAGGGGCAGGGTGACTTGTGAGAGGTGGCTCAGAGCAATGGCGTCGACCACCTCCACAGGCAGTCCTGCCTTCACAGCTCCCTCCCCTTTGCTGGAACTAGTTGGGCTTTGAATCTGTTTCTGCGGTCCACAGTTCTCAGAACAGCAAATATTTTGTTCTTTTGATCTGACACCACTACTGTTCTGCTTGTAGCACTGGGCAGATGGGGCGAGGCAAGCTCTGGGAGGGTAGAGAGGGGTCGGCTAGTCTCAGTGCCTATGGCTTCCATTCTTTGCTCAGCAGTGAGGGCTTAAACCACCGTTTTCAGCCTTCTTCCCTCAGTCTTTGCTCCGAGGTCTCTGCCGTGAGTGTTGGGTTCAGCCATGTTATATGCTGTCCCCTCAGTCCTGTGGGCCATAAACGGAGCCCTAGCAGTCCAAGTTCTTCCCTCTCCCGCAGCAGCAGTAGTTCCAGGATGCAGCGAGCTTGGAGCACTGAGCCAGGTCTGCGACGGCGCCCGCGTGGCTCCGTCTCCACACTTCTCCCTTCCCTCCTCTCTGCTCACGTGATTCGCCCACCTTCAGTTGAATTTAGTAGTGGGTCTGTTTGTCTTGCCTGTCTGCTTTGCAGGGAGTCCTTTGTGGAGTTATAGCTGTTTAACTTGTTCTAAATTCCAGGGGAGATTTCCAGAAGCTCGCCTCATGCCGCCATTTTGATGACATCTCGACAAATGTCAATCTTGCAGTAAGGGTGCAGTAAGGAGTTAATTACGAGTGGGCTTTTTCCCACAGAACATCTACATGCTACTGGAGTTCTGTTTGTTTGTCTATTCCTTGTATCGCATGTATTTTGTAGTAAAAAATATATGGTATAATGGTATTTGAAAATTTGGAGGTTCCCAAAGGTCCCAAGTATTAGGTCTTGGATTTAACTTTACCCTATTTACCAGCTAAGTTAGCCTATTACTGTTTCATGGTGCAAGATACGAGATTCCTCAGTCAGAGACAAGGTACTTTGTTACTTATAGCACAGCAGGCAGCATCACAATCAACAAGTTTGAGTCAATTTCCTCTGCTCTCCAAGCCTCATGTGGTTGGTGCAGAGGGCCCAGGTATATGCCTTCGTGTGCAGTGGGATGCATTACAGGAGAGAAGCACTGAGCTGGGGAAATGCCCCCTGTTATAGAAAGCTATACGCAAGTGTGATCTGTGTCCCAAAGGAAGATGTCACCTCATCCCTCAGGGCTGCTCGCTAAGAATTACCCAGATAATGAGTGGTCATTCCTTGCATTCTTGGCATTACCTGGCGAGAACATGCAGGTATACTCGTGATCCATGGTAGACTGCCACTCCAAACACCAGGATGTATTACACATGAATCACTAGGATGTACTTTACCAGAATTTACTAATTTTAATATGAGAAAATGTCTAGACACAGAAAAGCAAGGGGCAAGGCCCTGAGAAGAGATGTTTGCCAGTAACTAGTACCTGGCCTGCATTCCCAATACCTGTGCAGCTTCAGAGTGTCCAGTGTTTGGGTCTCCTTGCTTCGTAACCTTCTCTTTATGTTCTTTCTTCAGGAACAATAATTTTGATATTTCTGTCTGAAATGGCAACCAGATGTTTTTTATGATATGGTGTTTCTCAAGAAAGTAAATAAATTAGATCCAAGAGGTTTCATCATAGTTCTAGAAGTGATTTACATCACAGAATCAGGAATTAATACGGAGATCTAGGTACTGACTGATAGATTGCAGGAGTAGAGTGAACATAGGAAAAAGAGTAAAAATGAATCAGAAGAGAAAAGGTGCTCAGATCTAAAGTTAAGGGTTGATTAGCAAATTGAAAAGTGAGGACTATTTCATTTGGGGAAATTAACATTTATTCAGCTGAAAACAGAAGGGCAAGCACTTACTTAGACCCAGAGAATACATGATAATTTACTATCCAGTCTCCTAAAATCATTTGACATCCTTTTCAAAGGCAGTGATGGGGAATCACCTACTCTCTCCCATTCTCTTCTAGGGTCTGTAGCACGCATCACAGAACAGTACCTGAAAGTGGCAGGTACTGACTCAGATGACCGTCAGGTGATGTTCATCATGAAGGAAGATCCTGGTGCAGGGCGCCTGCAGATGGTAAAGCATGGCGACCTGGAGCAAATCTCCGTTAAAGGCCCCATTCGAAGTTTCACCCAGGCTGACATTCGCCAAGGTCAGCCAGTTCTCTTCTGCCTCCCCAGACTTCCATGGACTCCACCCACAGTGGTACAATGGGAGTTAAATGCCTGGTAGCCTATGGCAGTAAACTGTGCACACTTTGTTTTGAGTAAGAGCTGAATTGTGGCTTCGTTTATTCCTTCTTGTCTCCTCAGTTATTTTTGTTTTGTTTTTTCACTATTCTTCTCAGCTAAAATGTGTTCATCCTTTGACGTAGCATTGATGACATTTGGGGCTACTATGGAGGGGGGAAAATCATTGACTTGCTGTGATACTAAAAAGTGTATGTGAGAAAGGAAAAAGAAGTGAATTGGATGGATTAAGGTGAAAATTATGCCTGCCTGAGGTGAACAATTTATATCTCTTTCAGCTCCCCCAAGAGCACAAGTTAATGAACTAAGCAAAATGGAAGGGCATAAATCGGAGCTGCCTAGGGGAGATTGCATAGCTCATCCCTCCTCCAGGAAATGCTGATGGAATGTAAAAGCATAAATGTTAAATGCTACATAGTTACTGTACAGTGCTTTCAGGGGTGAAAAAGAGGGGAAAAAGTTACATGTTGGGGGAAAAAGTAATCCCACACCATGTGATGATGTGCAATTCCATTCAGAGGTGGGAGTATGCCTCCAAGGGGCAGAAATAAGTTAGTCCATGCACTAACACTTAAAATGGGTAGCAGCCAAATTCTCACTGGACCTGTCTGTACTGTTATGAAGGAGGTGGAATAGGCAAAGGGAGTGTAATTCATTAACGATTCCTTGTCTCAGTGTGTCTTTGAAAAACATGAGAGCAGGCACCTCTTCCCAGATCTCTGGTTCCATTTACGTTGCGAGGGTACTTAGAAGTGCTGTGGATTCACAAAAATGTAACACATTGCGCTTCCCCCTTTGGGTGCTTTTGACTTCTATGTAGAGTTTATTTATTTTGTTTGTTCGTTGGTTTGTTATATCTCATGCTGTTCCAAAAATGATTTAAGGCTGGAATGGAAGTTGGGAGTGACACATTCTGGGAGAGTGTGGGCTGCGTTTTCTTGTCCTGTGACATGGATATATACCAGGGTCACACCAACACTGTGGCCGCGGTCAGCACACATTTTCCATGTGGGCAATTTTGCTAATCTAGTTATTCATGAGACTTCCTCAGAGTCTTTCACAAAAGCTGAGCCTCAACCATAAGCGATGGGACTTGGGCTGATTTTATTATAAGGGGTCTTTGTGAGG
Source organism: Rhinolophus ferrumequinum (assembly GCF_004115265.2). Lineage (NCBI taxonomy): Eukaryota > Metazoa > Chordata > Mammalia > Chiroptera > Rhinolophidae > Rhinolophus > Rhinolophus ferrumequinum. The sequence goes on from NC_046288.1 coordinate 34,192,503, forward strand.
AAGCCCATAGTGAGACAGGGAAGAAGGCAATGAAAACTTTAGATTAAAATTTCAAAAGCATTGTCAAAGAGAGGAAGGTGTTAATTGACTCACTGGTGTGAATACCAGATCGAATTCCCACCTCACACTTCAGAAATAAGGGCAGAAAGCATTAATAGCAAATCTCGACCTATTTTTGTTCTTTTCACAGGCCAAGTAGAATACAGCCACAGAAAAGGAGAATCTGGCGGGAGCTTTGCTTTTAGATTTGATGTGGTTGATGGAGAAGGCAACAAATTGGTTGGCCAGTCATTTTCCATCAGTGTTTCGGGTAAGGTGGCATCGAGTTTCTAAAAACACGTCAGCAGTTCTGCGGTTATATAGTCTACACTGTGATCACTGTGAGGCTGAGCCTTCCCATTACCCAGCTGGTATGGAAATCGGGGATCACATGCCCTCCGCTATGTGAAGCTCCGGCTCTTTGAGGCACTCTCTGAGGTTCAGGCCTAAGGACTACTCTAAGCTTATCCCTGGGGACAGGCCCAAGGAGGACGAAATGGTCCCATTTCAAATCACTATTTCTGATATTTTTCAGAAGACAAATCTCCACCAGTCATCACCACCAATAAAGGGCTGGTCTTGGATGAAAACTCTATGAAGAAAATCACTACTCTGCAGCTCTCTGCCACTGCCCACGAGAGTGAACCTGCAGAATTGACCTACAGAATCACCAGACAGCCCCAGCTGGGCCACCTGGAGCATGCAGCATCACCGGGTAAGCCTAGTGCTGCTTCATCAAACCAAAAGTAAGCATTCGGGGCAGCCACAGCATGTGGACACATACGCCGGGAATCTGCCTTTATTAGTACTTGTTTTCTGCATCACTAATTTTGACCATTCCGTATGGCCGTGCATTACACGTGGCACACGTACATGCTCAGTAATTACCTGCTGAAAGCGGATTTGAAAAATTGCAATTTTATATAAGCAATTTTGTCTCCATAACTAGATTGTCAATTCCTTTAGGGCGAACAATGCACCCTGTTCTTCTTTTAGATTCTTTGAGCACCTGGCATGGTATGATGCACTGTGCTTAAAAATCTAATTCAGCAAAGAGCAAGGGAACATATTTATTGAGCAACGTTCTAGTTGCTGCTGCTGGGGAAAGAAAAAAAGAGAAAAATAAAATGCAACTCTTGGGGCGGCCAGTTAGCTCAGTTGGTTAGAGCGGAGTTCTCTTAACAACAAGGTTGTCAGTTCGATCCCCACATGGGCCGCTGTGAGATGCACCCTCCACAACTAGATTGAAACAACTACTTGACTTGGAGCTGATGGGTCCTGGAAAAACACATTTATAATCAATAAAAGTTAAAAAAGAAAAAAAAGAAATGCAACTCTTACCTTCCACAGTTTTCTCCTGGGTGAGATAAGGAACCTCTGCAGATAACCATAACTAAGGGAAGAATATGGCAGGTGTTTTTTAATTAAATTTATGGGGGTGACATTAGTTAACAGCATTACATATTTCAAGTGTCCAATTCTATAATGCATCATCTGTATACTGCATTGTGTGCTCATGACCCCAAGTCTAGTCCCCCTCCGTCACCATATATCTGACCCCCTTTATGCAGGTGTTTTAAGAACTATATAAACCCAGCGTCATAGGAGTTCAAAAGTACATCGGGTGAAAAGCTCATAACAGTGGCATTTAAGAGTACCCTTCAAAGGTAGACTTTGGGCAGACAGAAATTGTATTATTTCCAGAGATGGGAACAGTGTGTGGGCACATTCAAAAAACCATGAGTGAGCCAGTTTAGCTACAGCATATACTCTGAAAATAATAGTAGATAGGGCTCCTGGATAGATTGAGACTTTATGGAAGGTCTTCAATGCTGGGATAAGTAATCCCTATGTATTTTAATAGGTAATAAGGAGTCACTTGCAGAATTTTGAGCAGGGAAAGGAAGTGTAATTTATCTAATGTCCAACAAGATGAACCGGAAGAAAGAAAAAGGAGGCAGGGACAGTGGTTAGGAAGTTTCACATTTGGCCAGGTAGGAGCTAGTGAGGCTTCACCAGGGAGAGCAGGGGCAGCAGTGGGAATAGTAAGATGAGAATAACATGAGAAACAATACTTGGCACCTGGTAAGTAGTCAATGAACAATAATTGGTTGAAGAAAGGAAGGGAGGAAGGAAGGAAGGAAGGAAGGAAGGAAGGAAGGAAGGAAGGAAGGAAGGAAGGAAGGAAGGAAAGAAGGAATTAAGGAATTTCAGGGTGAGAACATATAGAACATGGCAGCGGGATGGATGTGAGGAACAAGAGACACTTGCTGAATAAATAATCTAAAGGGAGAATTGTATTTATTTCGTACATCATAGAGGCGGTGACAGCTTGCAGGCGATTTAGATCTTCATTGCTTTTCCTTGGACTTTAGGTAACAGGTTCTTCATTCAACCAGGGAAATAGCAAAATGAGAGAATTACTCGCCCTGATGGTACTCACCATCTAATGCAGGGAGTCAGACAGTGAACAAGCAACACATCATATGGTGATAAGTGTTAGGAGAAGAAATAAGTGCATCACCAGGGTGCACAGGGAGCAAGGGGCTGAGGGAAGGCCTCCCTAATAATAAGAGGACATGTGAGCAGAGATATGAAGAAGTGCGGGAGCCAGCCAAACTGATGGATGAGGAAAGAGCATTCCAGACAGAGGGATCGGCGTGTGTGAACAGCTGCGGAGGGATCAGGCAGGCAGATCACGTTCCAGACGCAGGAGTACCAGTGTGCCTGCGGCAGAGTGCATGAGGGAGAGAGTGGTGGGAGATGAGCTTCCAGAGGTGGAGAGTGATAGGGAGGAGGAGGTGAGGTAGCCAGACCATGTCGGGGTCCACGGTAATGCTGGGGGAGGGAGTGTTGAGTGCATATGGTGGGAGGGCATGGAGAAGGATGGACAGATTGGCCAAAATCCCTAATGCAGATTAAAGCAGGTGGCCTGCCCTTTTGTCCCCAAATTCCTGGGGGAAGTATGCAGATCAGCACTGCTAAGACCTTGACTGCATGAGATATTTGATAACTAATTCATGACCTAATTGCTTCTGCCAGAATTCTGTCAGGGTGCTGATTGTATCTCTCCAAAGATGATTGTGTCGGGCAGCTGCATGCACACTGTGCAGGGCTTTAAAAGGCTCTGAGTTTCATGCAAGGCACTGCCAGTGCCTACCTGCTGGTAAGTCTCAGCCCTCACTCTTTCCTGACCCCAGGCTGTGTTGCATCCTGTGTGAGGCTGCTCCAAATTTGCCTTTTCTGTGTTTCCAGTCTCAGCCTTCACTGGGCTTAAATTCTGTCCACCAGGAACAAGCCAGCGCTCCTTAGGGAGCAACCCACAGGTGGTCACACTTCTCCCTTCCCTTGGGAAAGTGCCCTTCCCAAATAGGGAGCTGGCTTTCTCTACCTGGGAGGCTTCCTTCACCTGCCTTTTCCCACCAGGCTTGACTTCCTAATCTACACTGTCTCCCGCTCCCACCAGTGTTAATCAATCTGCTATTTCTTGTAACTCTAGGTAGACCAGATGCAAGGACCCAGTCCCCACCCTATTGTTCTCAGGGGCTCTTCCCCCTTGCTAATAGGGCAGAGCCCCTCCCTCACCACCAAGCCTACACTGCGTCCTTTCTGTAGCATTTCGTCAGCATTCTCTCCTTCCCTGCCTCCCCTAAGTGAGAGTATTCTCCTGCATTTGATTCTTTTTAAATGTCAAAGGTCTCCCTGTAGAGGAAGTCCTTGCTGATGACCTGTCATCCTCTCAAGGCAGCTGGCTACAGCTTAGCCAAGAGCAGCGGCATCTCATCCCGTTTGTCTCAATGGGCGAGGGTGTCTCTGCCAGGAGCTGGGGTGGGGCTGGGGCCTGGTCTTTCTAAGAAGAGGAAAGCAACTTCTGTAGTGCAGGCATTGAGCTATTTCAGGACCAGATGCCTGTTGGAATGATCACTTGCCACCAGTGCTTACAGACGTCCTCTTGATGGTTCAGTATGACGTGGAATTATTCTCACGCTGTCTTTCTTGGTCAGCCGATTATAGATTGTTCTCTTCAGATAGACAGGAAAATTGTGAAGGTCTTTTTTTCTTTCCCTGAGGAGATGTAGGGAGCCCTGTGCCTGTGCAAACTGTGCAGAGGACAGACAGACACGAACGAGCCTCCTCCCACCAAGGAGAGTAACAGGAGCGTCTAGTCCCGTCTAGTCTCCTCATTTCAAGGCTGAGGGGCCACACCCTCACATCAGAGATCTGAAAGACTTGGGAAATCAGAGTAAGGAATTAAATTATTAGGACAGAAGCTAAGCTGCTAGAATAAAGAGACTCCAAAATACAGTGCCTGAAACAAGACTTTTATTTTTGCTCACAGAAAAATCCAGAGGCTAGTGGCCCAGATGGCTGAGGTTGCTCCATCCTCCTCATCATGAGGCTCCCCTTTCTGGCCCAACAACTACTGTAATTATTGTCAGCCCCCAGCTAGCAGTAAGGGAGACAGTCCAGGGGAGCCCACATCCAGTTCTCTTTTTAGGGCTATTACTGGGAGAGCACACATCACTTTGGATCACATCCTAGTGGGAAGAACATAGTCACACAGAGCTGTGAGGCAGTTCGGAAATGTAGGCCCTAACTGGGGATCCAGTTGCTTAGCTAATAGTCGGGGATTATATTTTTAAAGTAGGGGAGGAGTAATGTTGGAATATAGCAATCTCCAGCACAGCACTGGTTCTCCCCTCCATCAGAGTTTTATTGAGTCACTGCTGCAGGAGAAAAGTTATATTTTAGAAGGGGTACCGTGTTTCCCCGAAAATAAGACCGGGTCTTATATTAAGTTTTGCTCCAAAAGACGCATTAGGGCTTATGTTCAGGGGATGTCATCCTGAAAAATCATGCTAGGGCTTATTTTCTGGTTAGGTCTTATTTTTGGAGAAACATGATAGACATGTAAACAAATGTGTGCAAATGTGTTTCAGTAGCTATGACAGCAACATGACAGAGGACAGTGGGAGCCAAAGGGCACTGAGTTCCACCAAAGAGAGGGGTGGGGTGAGTCAGGAAAGACTTCTCGGAGGTGATGCTTGAGCAAAGGTATTCTTTGGTTTTCTCTGTATCTCAGTATTGTGACACCAGCAAAGATAGAATGCACCTGAGCCTTAGTTTAGTTCTCCCTGAGAGCAGACATGCGTGAGCCTGTTAGGGCTGCTATAACAAGGTACCACGGACTGCGCAGCTTAAACAACAGAAATGTATTGTCTCACAGGTCTGGGGGCTGGAAGTCTGAGATCAGGGTGTCGGCAGGGTTGGTGCCTTCTGAGGGAAGGATCTCTTTCCGTGGCTTGTAGATGGCCGTCTTCCTGTTCACGTGGCGTTCTCCCCGTATGTATATAGCTATGTTGAAATTTCCCCTTTTATAAGGACAATAGTCATATTGGATTAGGGCTTACCCTAAAGACCTCATCTTAACTAACTACCTCTGCAATGGTCCTGTTTCCAAATAATGTCACATTGTGAGATACTGAGGGTTAAGACTCCAACATGTGAATTTGGAGGTGGGGGGCAGGAGATACAATTTGGCCCATAACAGGAGAATTTGAAGAAAATCTGAAGCAGAAAAGCTGAGCGCCTCCCAGCAGAGCTGGAGGGGGACACAGAGTCATCCATAGCCATGCTGGAAGGAGGAGGGCCAAGGCAATCTCCTCTCTTCCTCTTAGGAAGGCAGTTTCTTCAAAGATGCTTTATTCCCACACCATTTCCCTGACCTGGACTGAACTTTCTCTAATGTGTTGGCCTTCCAGGGGAATTGGAAAACCTGACAGGGTTAATGTGGGTCTCTAGAACACTACCAGATACACAGTTTAGTCAGCAGGTTGCTGACTGCAAACACCTTGGATGGGATTAAAAGCCTTAAAGATATTTCAAACTATAACTACCTGGTGGATCAGCTATAGGGGCAATATGTTAAGAAACACCATCTTGCTGGCAAGTGAGTAGCAGAAGTCTTCCAATGCCCAAATTCCAATGCCCAAAGGCTAAAACTTAAGGGACAAAAGTGTATAGAGATTGAAAATCTATCCTCAGTAGGGCTTCTTAGGTATCGATTATAGTGAATGAAGTAAATTCATTCACCAAATAGGTTTTGAGTACTTCCTGTGTGCCAGGCACTATTCTAGGTGCACGTTAGTGAAGAAACCACAAAAATACTTGTCCTCTTGGAGCTTACATTCTAGATACAGCTGGTTACCTTCTGGCACTTAATTATGGTTATCACATAAATGATAAATACTTCATCAAGATCAGTATTTCACAGAAGAAAGAGGTTATAACCCATAAAGTATTGTATAAGAAACAATTCAATTCACATATATTACAATGTGATATTTCAGTGGTAGATCTATGAGTGGTTTTTGTGATTCTTTACTACTTTGCTGTACACTTCACATTTTCTCAATAGGCATGTATTGCTCTTATGTTGGAAAAAAATAAAGATAAGGGTGATATCCAAGAGGCTTCTCATCTAGACTAAAAGGGCTAGATGAGTTTTACAAAAGGTGCTCCTAGCAGGCCTTAACTTCAGAGTTCCAGTCCCAGCTCGTTCCTTGTATTAGCTGCATGACCTTGGACAGATCACATTGCGTTTCTAATTGTATTACAGCATCATAATCTATAAAAAAGGGAAGTAATATGCCAACCTTGACTTCCCAGAGTTGTTAAAAGGTAAAATCTAATATATATAAAAGCAAGCCTGAAACAGTATTCTGCACGTGGTAGGTGTTCAGTGTTTTCTAGAATTAATTGGGAAAGGCCCACTAAGACGAGAGCTGTCATGCACTGATGGCGGAAACACAAAGTGGTGCTACCACTTTGGAAAATAGTTTGTCACTTTTTTAAAAAGTTAAGCATACACCTAACATATATTCCAGCCATTCCACTCTTAGAGATTTATCCAAGAAGAATGAAAACTTAAGTTCATACAAAGACTTGTGCACATAGCAGCTTTATTTGTAATAGCCTCCAACTACAAAAACCTGAATGTCTATCAACAATTGAATTGATAAACAAACTATGATTTATACACACAAAAGAATGCTACACAGCAATAAAAAGAAATGAAATATTAATGCATGCTTCAATATGGATGAATTGTAAAATAATTGTGTGAAGTGAAAGAAATCAAGTATAAAATAATACATACTGTATGATTCTATTTATTAAAAAATTAGAGAAAATGCCAACTAATCTATAATGACAGAAACAATTCATTTATTGTTTTGGGATAGGGTAGGATAGAAGGATTACAAAGTGTCAGCTGGAAAATTTTGGAGTGATAAATATTTTGGTTGAGGTGATGGTTTCATGGATGTGCCAAAGTTTATGAAATTGTACACTTTAAATATGTGCAATTTATTATATGTCAATTTCTTCTCAATAAAAATGTTTTTAAAAAATCAATCCCAGCGCTTCCTTCCCAAGAGGAAGGAAAAAAATCTATCCCCTTTCTCAGTCAGTCTTAGACTCTCATAAAGAGAACAGAGAATTAGGTAATCAGTGGATTGTGAGAATTCAGACAAGTATTGCCCCATGTGCTCTGAGGATGAATTCACAGCAGGGAGAGATTTAAAATTCTCACTGCAGCCAGTCTGAAGTTATTAAGTTTTTAAAGAATGGTATGGATTTCCATCCAGAGCCAAAGAAAAAAGCTATAAGATGGGGGCTACATTTTTGCCTGTCAAGAGCTGATGTAGCAAGCACAGAAATATAAAATGTCTCATCAAAAAATTAATGCCCCAATATCAGTAAGCTATTGTATTTGGGTGACAAATTTTAGATGATAAAGAGAGATATAAATGTAAACCATGTGGGTCAATTTTTTTTTTTTTTTTTAGATAAAGCAGTGATACTGGTATCACAGTCAAAGTAAAATCTGTTTGGGTTTTTTTGTTTGTTTTTTTACAGAGAAGCTGAATTTGTTTTGCCAAGATTAACAATGACAAATGATAAATCCCAGGCAGCAGCAAATGAATTTCAGGACTAAACTAAGGGATTAGATTAAATGGATTAATATCCCAAAACCCATATCAGAAAGAGGAAATTGGTGCTGAGGGACTAAAAGATATGATTCTATTTCAGTCTTGGCTGGTACCAGAGAATAATCCCAGAGTCCTAAAATGGAGGCAAGAATTCTGTGCTAAATGTTGTTGGACATCTGAAAACATGATGTTATGCACTTGTCGGATGCTTTCACGTTATTCAAAATCACTTTTTTTTTCTTTTTTTACTTTTAAAACAACTGGGAAAAAAATGTAACATGTTTTCTATCATGTTGTTAAAAAATACGGGATTCTAGGTCATTTTAGAGTTGATATAAAATGAGTGCCCAAAGCCCAAAGTCATGCAGTAAGGTTTGTTACTGCCAACCAGGCTAACGTAGTATATGAGAAGCTAGAATCATAGCTTTTGAAAGGGATCTTTTAAGAGAGAGAGTTGAAAGAGACCTTGAAGAATATCCAGTGCAATTATGAAGGCTGGGGATGGCTCACCAATCACAGAAACAAGGCTATGTTTAGCCAAGCCCTATGAGTCCAGTGTTCAAAAGCTATATCATATTAAAAATTATACAGTATTAAAAATTATACAATATTAACAATTGGGGCAGGTTTTCAGAAAGGACTATGAGGCTATGGGGGAATATAAAACTTGAGAGAGAGGAGTTTAGAGAATAAATCAATGGTTCTACCTTTTACAGATTTGACCTGCGTACATAAACCCCAGTAGAAAAGACAGTAACATTTATTGATCACCTGCTGTTGGCTTCGCACATAGTGGAAGCCTAGATAATTAAGTTAACATGGGCTCCCACGGAACATATGCCATTATAGAAAAAAAAAATACACAAACAACTCTAACACAAAGTCTTAGGGAGAAGCACATAAATGCTAGAAGAAAAATACAAAGGACTCTCTCTGGTGAGAGTATGACATTTCCCTAGCCTTAGAAGTACGGCTAGCATTTTGACATCCTGTCTGTTTCTTTCCTTCCCCTCTGCTAGGTATCCAGATTACTTCCTTTACTCAAGCTGACCTGACTTCACGGAACATTCAGTATATCCACTCCAGTGAGTCCGAGGAACATTCAGATGCCTTCATTTTTACGCTGTCGGATGGAGTCAATGAGGTAGGTGAGAAACTTGATTCCCTCCTTGGATGGGTGTTGATTCAGAGCAGTCTTCTTTGAAATGGACAGAGTTACTGGACCTATGAGGGCTTCCTGTTCCTCTGCTCTCAGCCAAGGATAGAGGCAACTTCTGACAGCCCCTCAGGCTCTTGCCCAAGAGAACTCACTTTTGGGTCCCTGCCAGGAATGGTGTGACTGGGAAAGTAGAGGGCGCCCACCTTCTACTCCGGTGGGTGCTGGGGACAGGTGTCCCACCTGCACTTTTCTGTCATTGTAGGTGACTCAGACTTTCCATATCACTCTTCGCCCTGTGGATGATTCGCTGCCCATGGTACAGAGCTTGGGGATGCGGGTACAGGAGGGCGTGAGGAAGACCATCACAGAGTTTGAGCTCAAGGCGGTGGATGAGGACACAGAGGTAAGAGTGGCTTTTCTGGCTGAATGAGAGGCTGATCAGTCTGCTGGCAGAAGTTGCTTTGTGACTGTGTATCCCAAAGAGAGGGCAGAGTGGTGGGGGTAGTACAAATATCCTTGAAGGATTAAAAACCCGAAGAGACCACAGCCTTCTGGAAAAGAGAAGCAAATACATTTGTGATCAAACTGTTTTTTAAACCCTTCCTGAAACCCTAAATACATTCACCTTTTCCCCAATTACATGTAACATTCCTTTTAACATGCTGAATTTTTCCACAATTTGTAGAAAATGAGGTGGATGACATTTTACCCAATGTTTTTATAATTCCTTATTAGAGTGAACAAGGATTTTCAGCACCTATACATGTTTCCCTTCTTTTTACCTCCTTCATTCAGACTTCTCTGGATGACAACGAATTATTACGATTGAGCATCCCCGAAGAACTAGGCGTTATAAAGCAAAACAGGGCATGGACACACAGAACTCATTCTCGTGATGCTTTCAGGCATAATTTAGCTCCCATGAAAAAGTACCGCAGCATTTATTAATTAGTTCTATGTACACATGACTCTGTGCAGCAACATTCATTCATTCATTGATTCATTCCTTCAGCAAATATTGATGACCTACTAGTGCCAGCCTGTGCTCTAGATGCTAAAAACAGAGCTGTGAACAAAATGCATAATGTTCCGGCCTTAGGGAGATTTCAACCTCTGCTTAGGGGAGCAGACAATAAAGAAAGAAAGAACATATAATATCCTGTCAGATATGGTAAGTGCTATGCATAAAAGTAAAGCCAGATAAAGGAGATAGAGATTTATAGGTGTGCTGTTTGAGATGGCGTTCAGGGAAGGCTTCTCAGAGGAGCAGAGATACCGTGAAGTAGGAGAGTAAGCTACACAGCCGTCTGGGAGCATCGCTGTCCGGGCAGAAGTGCCAGAAGTGCCACGGCCCTGTGCTCACGTGTGTTTGGGACCTTTGAGTTATAAGAGGCCCAGAGTCTGGAACGCAGTGAGCAAGCAGGAGAGGAAGAGTGGGCCCCACAAGGAGTCCTGGGACCACGTCACAGAGGCCACTTAGGCCCAGGTCAGGCCTTTGCGTTGTATTCTAAGTTGCTGGGAAATCATTGGAAAGTCTTGAGCAGGGTTTTCTACCTCTTTATTTTTCCTTCTGTGTGTTACCCTAGAAGCAGCAATTAGAAATGGGAAATTAACTTCCATTCTGATGCATATGGGATTCTGGATATGAGTTTTGGGAAAGTGGTAGGAGATGATTGAAAGGAAATAATAGTTTTAAAAGGTCTAGTTCCTATCATCCTGGTAGAAGTTAAAGATTCAGGTTTTCCCGTGACCCTCAAAAGACAAATTTAAATGTCTTAGTCTTACAACTAAAGGCACTAGAATATAAGTTCAATGGTAGTAACCAATATAATTTCTCTCTCTCCTTAGCTTTATTTTTGGTATTTATAAAGAAAATGCAATCCTTATGCTATAAGGGTTGGCTACCTTTGACCACCTGTTGGCCATCACTCCCTTATCTGGTTTCTCTTACAAACTTCCCTTCTCCTCTTGCTTTTTTTCTTTTTTAACCTGCTTGACAGGCTGAGTCTGTCACGTTCACCATCGTGCAGCCCCCACGCCATGGCACCATTGAGCGAACCACCAACGGCCAGCATTTCCAGCACACCTCCACCTTCACCATGGAAGACGTCTACCAGAACCGGGTCAGCTATAGCCATGATGGCAGCAACTCCCTCAAAGACTGGTTCACCTTCACTGTTGATGATGGAACAAATCCTTTCTTTATTATTGAGGAAGGAGGGAAAGAGGTAAGGGTGAAACAATGGAGAGGGAGGCACAGCAAAGCATTCCAGAGGTTGTGCAGAGATACAACAGGTCATTTTTAGGCCAAGGATAGCCTTGTTTGAGTTCTTATTCTGTCACTAAGGAATGGGCCTTAGGCAAATTACTTAACTTCTCCAAGCCTTAATTTTTCATCTGTAAAATGGGTACAATAATAATCACCAGCTTTGATTAGTCTAAGGATCAATGGAGGTAATCCACATAAAGTACTTAACACTATTGGCAAATTGTGAGAACTTTCAATAGAAGGTGATAGTTATTGTTATTATTACTATTATTCCTCCTTCCCTTTTTGCTCACCCTTTACTCTTTTCATTTTTCTTTCATCTTTTTTTTTCAGTGATATTATATGATTCTAGATAGTTTTTCTCTCTTATATGTCCCCTTAGCCAGCCAGAGTTTCTCAGTCTCATGAAGAATAACAATGGTTAAAATGACATTTGCATCCTAAAGACGCTGATTTAAATTCTAACTCTGTCACTTACTGGCTGCGTGTCTTTATAAGTCATTTAACCTTTCTAAGCCTCAGCTTCCCTATATGTAAAATGGGGATGATATCTACCCTTGTGATGTACATAAAGCTCTTAGCCCAGTGCCTTCTACAGGAAACACAAGAAACATCCAATAAACTGTGGCTGTAATCACCATCTCTTTCATCATTTTAGGACCAGCATGTGAAACAGGTAAAGATGCTTTTCTCTTGAGGTCATGCAGCCATCAAGCTTTACATCCCTCAGAGAATTGCTCCCTTCTGATATCAACGTGTCTAGAAGAAACATTAAGACAGCCCCTCTACACCCTCCCTTGCCATCTTTACTCATTTCCTCATTCCTTAGCCAGATCTCCTGCAGTCCCATAACATTCCCCTGGGAATAAGTGCAACCCTGCTAAAAGGTAGGCCTGTGGATACACCTACATCTCACACATCAGTGTCTGAGTTGGCAGAAGCAATTTTAGTGAACTACATAATCACACCCTACCGTACTTCCAGGATAACCAAAGGGTCAGCTCCTCGGTCCTGCAGAGTTCCTTCCCGACTTTGATGATGAATGGAAATGATTCCTTTCTGGAAGAAATATCCTCCTGCTTCCTTTAGAGACAGCCAGCCTGTGAGAAGGTCATTCTCAGTTGGCTGAGGTGTCAGTGGAATGGCTCTTGGGATTTCCCTGCAATTTCCGTGTCTGTACGGCATCACCACCTGGCAGCTCATCGCTTTTATTTTTTCTCTCCCTGATTGTAGCTGCTCCCCAGTTAGTTTGACTTTCAGAAGATAAAAAAGATTTCAGGATAAATCAGTAAGAGGGCTACCTCTCTGATAAATGTAAAAGGTCACAGTGGGTCTCTGGGGGACCATGTTATTTTAAAAATGAAAATAATTTAGAAGGCGGGTTGTAGAAATTGAAACACCAGCATCTGCTGCCCTGTGTGCCGGCTTGCCTTATCGTCTCAGAAACAGTGAGGTGCTGAGTCACACTCAACATGTATGTGTTGTGTGTATGTGTATCTGTGTAAAAATGAAATTATAAACCAAAATTTATTTTTACTATTCACCTTCATGCTTTTATTCTTGATTTCTTTTACCTCTTTTCCCCATATGGACTGTTCTTATTAAAAAGAAGGGAAGGACCTGGACAGACACATGCAAAAAAATGAAGCTGGACCACCTCCTTACACCATATACAAAAATAAATTAAAAATGGCTTAAAGACTTAAATGTAAGATCTGAAACCATAAAATTCCTAGAAGAAAATATAGGAAGAAACTTCACAGACATTACCTGCAGTAAGATTTTTACTGATATATCTCCTAGCGCAAGGGAAGTAAGAAAAAAAATAAACATGTGGGATTACATCAAACTAAAAAGTTTTTCACAGCAAAGAAAACCATCAATAAAACAAAAAGGGATCCTACTGAATGGGAAAAGATATTTGCCAATGATATATCTGATAAGGGATTAATATCACAAATTTATAAAAAACTCACTCAACTCAACTCCAAGAAAACAAACAACCCAATTAAAAAATGGGCAGAGGACATGAAGAGACATTTTTCTAAAAAGGACGTACAGATGGCAAACAGACATATGAAAAAATGCTCAAACTCACTAATAATTAGAGAAATGCAAATAAAAACCACAATGAGATACCACCTCACCCCGGTCAAAATGGCTATCATCAACAAATCAACAAACAACAAGTGCTGGCGCGGATGTGGAGAAAAGGGAACCCTTGTGCACTGTTGGTGGGATTGCAGACTGGTGCAGCCACTATGGAAAACAGTGTGGAGGTATCTCAAAAATCTGAAAATGGAACTACCCTATGATCCAGTAATTCCACTCCTAGGTATATATCCGGAGAAATCCAAAACTCTAATTCAAAACACTTTATGCTCTCCTATGTCTATTGCAGCACTATACACAATAGCCAAGACATGGAAACAACCGAAATGCCCATCGGTAGATGACTGGATTAAGAAACTGTGGTACATTTATACAATGGAGTATTATGCAGCCATAAATAAGAAAGAAATCTTACCATTTGCAACAACATGGATGGACCTAGAGAACATTATGTTAAGTGAAATAAGTCAGACAGAGAAAGACAAATACCATATGATCTCACTTATATGTGGAATCTAAAGAAAAGAATAAGTGAATGAACTAATCAGAAACAGTTTTGGAGACATAGAGGAAAAACTGAGGGTTGCTAGATGGGCTGGGGGGGTGGGGATAAGGGGGAAGGTGAGGGGATTAAAAAGCACAATCGGTAACCACAAGATGGCCACAGGGATACCAAAGTCAATTTGGGGAATGTAATCAATAATGTTGTAAAGACTTTGTAGGGTCTCTGATGGACACTTGTCTCATTAGGGAGATCACCTCAGGGATGATGTAGATGCCTGATCACTGCATTGTACACCTGAAGCTGAAGCTGAACAATAATGAATGTCAACTACAAGTTTATATGTGTGTGTGTGTGTGTGTGTGTGTGTGTGTGTGTACTTACAAGAGGCGGAGTACAGCATTGGGAGTGGAGATAGTGGAAATGGGATGGCTCTGTGCGATGTCAGAGGGACAGTGGATGTGGGAAGGGGTGTCCACAGTGTGAGGGGTATAAATGATAAACGTCTAAGTACTACTTTATCTTGTGCACCTGAAACCAATAAAAAAAATGTTAAAAAAAATAAATAAAAGAAGGGAAGGGAAGGGAAGAGAAAGGAAAGGAAAAGAAGGGAAAGGAAGAAAAGAGAAATCAAGTCTCTTTCCATGAAACCTCTTTTCACATCTGGCAGAATTCCAACTGCTGACTTTGACATTAACATTTTCCTGATGATTTTTGTCTACCTTTCAGGAAAATTTTAACAAGACTTATTGAAAGAAAAATATTTTGTGTATTGTTTCACCTCAGGGAATTATTGAACTCTACTAAAAAATGTGTAGATGTGTGAAAGTCAAATTCCACAGCAGGTGAAATTCCAGCAAGAGTGCTACTTGTTTCTTGCTTTTCTTCTCATATTGTTCCCATTTTATCAATCAGCATTCTCCTGTAAGCCTCATGCCAAGTGGTGATAAGTGATGGAAACTGGCTCAGTTGCCCATTCTGAAGTGTCAGCTGATTTCAGGGATTCTAGCTTTGTAGGTCCTGGACCTGACATGTTTCAGATGTCTGTGAAAGATTCATTGTCCTTTTTGGCTTCCCCCACAGATTATGACAGCAGCACCTCAGCAGTTCCAAGTAGATATTCTCCCAGTAGATGATGGCACCCCGAGAATTGTTACCAACCTAGGACTCCAATGGCTGGAGTATATGGATGGCAAGGTAAGCCCTTTCCATCTGCCACATTCACATTGACGAACTTGGGCAATAGCCTAATGCATGACAATAACTTATGAATAGAATTTGAGCTCAGCTCATGTTTATTCTTCCCTAAGTGAGCCGAGTTTGATTAGGATTGTATATAGTTTAAGATGTTCTTATAAAATGGCTCCCAAAATATAGTAGTGTAAAGAAAATAGCAGTTTATTTTTTCTCACATAAAGGATGGAAGTAAGTAGGCCGACTAGCACTCCACATGACCCTACAGAGATGGCAGACTCCTCCTATCTTATTGTTCTGCCATCCCTGGGTTGTTGCTGGTGACTGGAGCCAAGGGAAGAGGACAACAGAGAAGTAGAGGGCAAGGAACTTCATTTGAAGCAAGTGATACAGAAATTAAACACATCATTTGCACTCATATTATTCTGGTAAAAATTGGCCACATGGCCCCATCTGCTGCATGGGAGACTAGAAAATAGAGCCTATAGCTGGGCAGCGAGGTGCTCAGCTGAAACTTTGTTAACTAGAAGGGGAGGATGGATTTGGAGAAACATATGGAATACACCATAAATGGGAAGGAAGTATTTTTGAAAAGGAGTGTCCTCAAAGGAATTCTACTTTAGAAATTTCTTTTTCCTTCTCCTAAATCTCAATTTGGTCGTTTTAAGATATGCCATAATTCTCACCTGGTAACAACATGTCAAGCATTAAATCTCCATCCCCACCCAAACTCACACAGTTCTTCATTTCAGTTTGAGAAATAATTTCTTAATTTTGTGTGTGGTATTGCCTCTAAGATGTGGATTTTCTCATTTCCATGGAGCTGATTAGTTGGTTATGTAGCCATACCTTGGAGATATCGTGGGTTCAATTCTAGACTACTCACTCAAGTGAGTACTGCAATAAAGAGAATCATAATCTTTTTGCTCGTGGAAGGTTGTGTCTTCAATTTGTAAAAAACACAGTATTTGTGAAATGCAATAGCATAAAGCACAATAAAATGAGATCTGCCTATAAATGCAGCTGTGGTACTGTAGCTTTCCACTGAACAAATTGGGATTTTTAAAAACATACGAAACAAAATCAGTGAAAATTCCTTTTGTGCCCTATTTAATTTTTTTTCCTTATTCAGAACCATCCCATTCTCTTTTTGACACTCTCCAGTGGGTTTCCTACTTCCAACTCCTTCCCTACTGCAGTGATTCTTACGAAAGTCACCAATGATCTCTATTTTGCCAAATCCAAAGGTCACTTACATGTCCTTATTTTAGCATTTAAAATGTTGACCAGGCCTTTTGTTTTCTCTCATACCTTTGCTTTCACTAAATCTTTGTTGAATGAGTGAATGAGTGAATTAAAATTTAGCCCAAATATTTTAGCAATATTAGGGTACCATAAATTTATCTTACTCAATTGCAAGCACTGCAGTTGACTCCTGTAAGGTATAAAATGGCCATCTTCCCTGTTCTGTATCATTCATTCAAAGTTCTAACCTTCTGTAAAGCCCAAATTCAAATTCCACCACCTCAAATCCCTTTCTCCCCAAATCAGATGGAATTTAATCTCTCCCGCTCCTGATTAGTGTGTAGCACTCGTTATACACTCCCGTTAAAGCTCTTGCCACAACTACCTTGCTCATGAGCCTTTCATTCCCAGTGAAGTATGAGCACATCAAGAGCATAGACTGGCATGTTTTCTATCCTCATATCCTCTTCAATAATGACAGAGTTTTCTATGCAGTAAATATGCACTCCGTAAATTATTGTTCAACTGAATTAAATCTGAGTCACGGGGTCTTGTTCTTGCTTTATTCCCACCTCAGGAATTAAATTTAATGGGTTTCTATTCCAGGCTACCAACTTGATCACCAAGAAGGAACTGCTGACCATGGACCCGGACACGGAGGACCTGCAGCTTGTCTATGAGATTACAAGGGGCCCCAAGCATGGCTCCGTGGAGAACAAGCTGCAGCCTGGAAGGGCTGCTGTGACTTTCACGCAGGGTGGGCATTTGGAGAACCAAGAAATGGGAGGAATCTATTCTAACACCACTCTCCCTACCTCTCTCACAAGCACTTCCAGCTTCTCACCCCTAAGTAGCCTATTTGCAAACAAATAGGTCTTGTAGTGTCTAACCATTCGACCTGGTAATTTTCCTTCTCCTGATTTGTTTTCCTGTTACACTGAATTTTGGCAATACAAAAAAAGAAACATGTTTACCATGCTTCCTCGGCTCCCAAATTGCTTTTGGCTTTGGCCAAGTTTTCTGGAAGAAAATCACATGATACTGCTTGGTTTTCTATTAAAAAAAAAAAAAATCAAAAACAGCCACCCGACTTTATGAAAGATCTGTGAACCTGTGTGGTTTACTTTTTGTTCTCTAGAGTTATGGATTTTTTTTTTTTAGTCTTCAGCAAAGAAATTAAAATCAACATGGGTAAATTGCTCAACAGAAATATTTTCCTGTTTTGAATCATATCAAGCAGAGTACTTTGTACTTTAGTTCCTTATAAGCTTTTTACAGTCTTCTAGACTTCCTTTGAGAATAGACCTGATGGGGAGGAGTCACTGCAAAACTGCATCTTATAAGTTATATGCCATATTTGCTTTTACTCCTTGACCTCCATCTTATGTGCTCTTCTGCTGCATTTTTTCTGTGCCTTGTATATGGGCTGTTTAATCCAACCCCCAGCTTTTCTTAGTAACATATACCTTCCAAAGAACCTTATTTAGAAGGTAGTGTGGGCCTGAGCATATATACACAGAGGATGAGTTTGGAGACTTGTCTCTGTCATTTCTCAGATTTGTCTCTAACATTCCATAGACATTTATTAAAGTGCTTTTATGCCAAGACCCTGGAATTCTCATTTTACAACAGCATAAGGACAGACCTTTTGTCACACATAGCAATAGGATCTTATTCTTAAATCTGGCAGGAACATTTAGTTTTAAGACTACTATCCCTTTTTGTTCTTGGGAAAACGAGTTCTGTCTGTGACCCATTAGAAGAATAAACTGGGTATGTTGGTGTGAGAATCGCTGAGACTGTTTTTACAGCCATGGGCTAATTCACGGTATATTTTTTTCTCACAGAGGATGTGAACTTAGGGTTGATTCGTTATGTGTTGCATGAGAAGAAGATCCATGAGATGATGGATAGTTTTCAGTTTCTGGTGAAAGACAGTAAACCCAATGTGGTCCGTGACAATATCTTCCATATCCAGTGGTCCCTCATCAGCTTTAAATACACCAGGTACAAGTGTTAGTGTGTGTTCTTTCTTGAGAAATGAATTGGGCAAGCAGAGGAAATCGGGAGGAAGCACCCTGTGGCTCAGCTCTAGTCGTCTATGACACTGGTGTTGATAACAACAATAAAAAAATAATAATCACACCAAATATTTTTGAATACTATATGGACCAAGCACTGTACTGTGTACTTGACCTACTCACCTTGTTTAATAATTGGAATTATGAGATAAATATTATGATTGCCCCTGCAACAACAAAGCAATAGAGACAGAAAGAAGTTAAGTACCTTGCCCAAAGTTGTATAGCTAATCACTAGTAAAACCAGGATTTAAGCCCAGTGATTTTAACTATTGTGATTTACTGCCTCTCCTGCAAGTGTTTTTTGCATCTGTCTTCCAGTTTCAGAAGATAAGCCAGTAGAACTGATAGGGAAATAATGTACATTCGTGTTTTGCCAATAATCCCTGGCCCACTATAACACCATCTTTGCCTTCCTGCTACATTCTCTCTGTCCTCAAGTTCGTCGTCTCCTCCTAGCTCCTTTGGTGTTCATAGGATTGTATACCTTTAAGGGCAAATACATGCAGCTTTGCAGCTTAATGCAGACAGCTTTTTAAGATGTTTTCGTGGTCTGTTGGGGAGTTGAAGAGGCAAACAGAGAGGCACCAACTAGTAAAGCTGGGCAAGCACAGTGCTGATTTTATAGGTTAAATTATAACTAAGATTATAATTTTTGTGGGGGGGGAAAATTCTTTAAATCTACATTTCAGAGACTCAGTATTCTAAGAAATCAACTTCATGATAAGTCAGATGAAAATTAGAACTTGGGAGAAAAAAGGGAAAACATAAAAATTTGATTTCGTATGCCCCATACTCACTCATACTTAGAAAATTATTGGCAAATCAGAATCCACTTTTATAAGTGTAATGTTTTACTGTTACTTTACCACTTTGTGTATCTCCGCCAAAATTAAATTAATTGAATCAAATCTATCATGTTTTCTCTAATGTTTAATGGACTAAATAGTACAGAGGCCCCAAAGGTGGCCGTGAGGACTAACCTCTCAGAAGCACTGCCCTGGTCCACACTGGACAGCCCTGGTCCAGTGGCCGTCCTCAGCGATGAAAACCAAAGCCCAGCTCAGGCCCCACTCACTTGGGGCTTTTCTAAACCGAGACACTTATTATGAATTAACCGCACATGGATAGCTTCCCTCCTACTTTGCAAAAGCAATACAATTTCCTAGCAGCAAGCTAAGTTCTTAGTCCATTCTGGCTGCTATAACGAAATACATAGACTGGGTGGCTGATAGGCAACAGGCATTTATTTCTCACCGTTCTGGAGGCTGAGAACCCCAAGATCAGGGTGCTGGCAGATTTAATGTCTGGTGAGAGCCTGCTTCCTGGGTCATAAGACAGTTGTCTTCTCATTGTAACCTCACACGGAGGAAGGATGGGAGACTAAGCTAAGGGCATGAATCCAATTTATGAGAATTTCACTCTTGTGATCTCATTACCTCTCAAAGGCTGAACCTCTAATATCGTTACTTTGGGGGTTAGGATTTCAATATATGAATTTTGGAGGAGGAGGAGACACAGTCAGTCTATAGCACCCTGTCATTCCCCTGTTGTCTATATACCTTTGTTACCTAGGTCCAATTCTCATTTTCTTACCTCTGGCACTGCCCTGACTCCTCTACACACTTTACATACTTCCTATAGATCCAGTCCAGTCAGTTCCCACCAGAGCTAACTCATTAATTGCTTTCCAAGCAACTTTATTCCCTAAGAACACACTGACCTATTCTGATTACTCTCCTACACTAGGGAGAGATTGTTTATCATTTCTCCATGTTCCAAAATACAAAGTTCATAGTGCCTTTGTGCTTCCAACCTTCTGAATGACTTCCCACTCTCTCTGAAAATGAGGCAGATACCACTCTGCATCCATGACTTCCTTAGTCACTTGGTCCTGTGACTGTCCCAGGTGAACACGTTCTGTCAATTTACAACCTGGCTTCTAAAAGGAACCAAGCTTCCTGTTCTCTGAAATGCCTGATACCACTAGCCAACCAGAAGAGATTGGTATTAAACAAATGAATTCTTCACAGCCCAGGGGCAGCATTTCACACTCCCTTTTTGTGTGCTTCTAGCTACAATGTCAGTGAGAAGGCAGGCTCTGTGAGCGTCACAGTGCAGAGGACTGGAAACCTGAACCAGTATGCCATCGTCCTGTGTCGCACTGAACAAGGCACCGCCAGCTCCAGCTCCAGGGTCAGCTCCCAACCTGGGCAGCAGGACTACGTGGAGTATGCTGGCCAGGTAGGTGGGAGGCGGGCCTCTAATTCCTGAACTGCCTGCACGGGCTGTGATGTGCTATAGGCTACTGTGGCACCTTCCTACTTCTTTTTGTCCCACCTCCCTTTCCATGGGCATCCTTCCTCAAGTGATTTTCCTATGAGCCATCCCCATAGTACTTTGTTCTTCACAGTCTATGTAATCTCCCTTGTTTTTAGCTGCCAAAGCTTAACTTTTCTAGCTTCTCAGTCTTTCCACTGTGCTTCATGACCAAAAAAAATGTCTCTAAGGCATCATATCCTACACACAGCCTTGGGAATCCAAACCCTCTCTCCCCTTTATCTGGGGTGACCAATTGGGAAATTCCTGGATCGGCTGGGTGAGAGATGATGGAAGCGTAAGCTTTAATTATAAATTGAAGGTGGAGAGAAGTGGATGGATTCAACAGATGAGTAAGCCATCAACTGATGGGATTTAGCAGTGGTTTAGTTAGTGGGGCGGAAGGGAAAATGGATGGGCATGCCCCTTGCTAGGAGAGAGCAGGTTGGGTGGGTGATCTTGACTTTGCATCGCATATGTTGAGTGTGAGTTGCCTTAGAGACAATAAATTGATGGCTATATAGGTTGGTAGGGAGTCCAGAGAGGACTTCTGGGGTAGAGACAAATTTGTAAGTTTCTACGTAACAGTGGTGGTAATTAGTATCAGGGTATGCATGAGAGAGAGAGAGAGAGAAAAGGAGAGAATGGAAGCAAAAGAGAAAGGAGGACTTAAAGAGTAAATTCCTTGGCTTTGCTTCCATGTCTTCTCTATAAAAGTCTTATCCCCAGCTCCTGTCGGTGGAGTGCACCTAACCACTTCTGGTTTGGCACTGCCTGATTGGAAACAAATTTTGTTCAAATAAACTCCTAAAATTTTTTAAACAAAAAAATAGAAGAAAGAAACCCCTTTATGGCATATATTTGCCCTATATTTGTCATCTTTTATTATGGTACAATGCCTGGCACTTGGTAAGTATTTATTCAATGTTTTCTCATAGTAATTTCATTATTCTTATGGCAACATAAATCATAAAAAGAAGACCCTCTCTCTGAGACATTTCAGCTGGACTAAGTGAAGGCCTTATATGTGAAATTTTAATGAGAAATTAGAAAAGAACAGATAAGCTAAGGAGTCTTTTAACATGATAAGAAAAGGCATGTACTTGTGTTTTTCAAGGAGAGATAAGAGGCAGTGTGTTCTAGATCCCAAGTAGAGATCTGTCAAGAGTTTCACTTAGTTGGGAGTGTTTGGAAATGTGGAGCTTAGTAAAACTTAATTTGGTTAGATGATTAGATATGTAATAGTAATTTTCCGTTGATGAAAATTATGTGGGTTTTTTTTTTTTAGAGGTTTATGACTATTTTTACATATGTTTCAATTCTCTCAGTTTTCAAAAAGTACAATCCAGGCCCATTTCCTGCCATTTCAATTTTGAACAAATTTATAGCCCTGGTTCCATTTGAAGATTGTATCTTTTATTTTCACACAAAGTAAAACCAGAATAAATCCCTGAAAGTTTACAATTATGCATGTAAAATAATTTCACTGTTTTGTACCAGGCTAAGTTCACTCACATTATAGCTTAGTTCAGCCTAGCTTGTTTGCACTGTAACTTTTTCTGAATTCAAACACCATCATTCAGTACACTGAGATTCTATGTCAGTTTTGATTGTGCGAGTAATATGATGGTGATAAGGATAATATCGTGCATTTGTTCAGTACTTTAAAATAAACTTAGTGCTTTCATTAACATTGTCTCCATTAGTCCTCCCAGTAAGCATTGTGAAATAGGAACATTATTATTATTTAGCTGATGAGGAAAATAATGTTTGTAAAGTTTCAAAGCCTAACCCAGCTGGGAGGTAACAAAACCAGGACTGAGAACTCCACACTCCAAGTTCAAAGATCTTTCCAGTTAAACTTGCCACAGATAGAAAGGGAACTAAGTAACCAAATGACTCTTGATATCCCAAGTGAGTTAATAAAACAGGAAATGAATAGTTACCTACATGTTTTTCTACAGTCACCAAATGACAGGGGATGTCTTTGCCCTCCACGAGCCTGTGCCGTAAATCAGTCCCAATGTGCAGATGTAGAATGGGAAGAGATACCAAGTGTTCCAGGTCATGCAGGGGGCTAAAGGAACCAGCTATTTCATTCAGTGCTCTGTCCACTAGACTTGGGCCCTCTTTTCCCATGATGCTCTGGGGGAACAGAGCAGGGGAAGCGGAGGCACAACTTAACTCCTGGTTGTTTTCTTTGTTAACAGGTGCAGTTTGATGAGCGAGAGGACACCAAATCCTGCACTATTGTCATCAACGATGATGATGTGTTTGAGAATATCGAGAGTTTCACCGTGGAGCTCAGCATGCCAGCATATGCCCTGCTAGGGGAGTTCACCCAGGCGAAGGTCATTATCAACGACACTGAGGATGAACCCACATTAGAGTTTGATAAGAAGACCTACCGAGTCAACGAGAGTGCTGGTTTTCTGTTTGCACCTATTGAAAGAAAAGGTCTGTTGGTGCCAAAGGTGACAAGGAGCTATACTGATAGCTAACATTTATTGAATCCCTTTTATGTGCCAAGTGATGATGTGCCATATTAACTCATGTGTGTAAGTACTGTACATGTATTAACTCATTTAAATCCCTAACATGTCTCTACAATGATCCCACCTATAGTGAGTGCTCTCAGAAGGCTTCTCTTCTTAGTTCAAGTTATTAGCACTGCCATTTATTCTTTAATGGGACTGAAAGACTGGTTACGTTTGGCCTTGCAAATTATTCATGTACTCAGTATTCTTAATCAATCACCCAATCCATAAAATATTTATTAGCCTTGGTCAAGGAGGGAAGTTATAGTTTATAAGAACTGGTTTCTCATCTTAGTTCTTGAAACAAAAATGTGTTTAAAGATTTCCCTATGTGAGTGTCAACTGTAGAGCTCAGATGAGCAATAAACTGCGAGAAATAAAGCAATTCTTGAGGGGCTGAAAATGAAAGCAAAGACTATATGGATTTATGATTGTTCAATATTGAGACTGTAAAACATATGGAAATTAAATCTTCATTCAAAGCCACACAATGACTAAAAGTGATGATGTCAGGTTTTTATTGAATCTGATGACTGGGCATTAGTGTAACAAACACTGTAGATAATGCAAACCCTTGGTGACACCACTTGGAAAACAAGCAAGTCCCATTGATTGTTCGGGGCCAGCAAACTGGGCCTAGAACAGGCTGTCACCCAGGGCAGTGGCAGCACTAATAAGTAAAGTCATTTGTACAGAAAAGAGGGTTTTATTTTGTCTTATCTTTCGTTTTTTTAAACGAGCTTGTTTTTCCCTTGGAATTAAAATGCAGAAGTTTATTCAGAAAGGCAGTGAACTGTGCTCATAGCACTACCTTCAAGATACAATTACTTTGCCACTTAAAGTACCAAATATGTCTCTTATCTTTCCACCCGCTGTGGTCTTAGATGGTGGGCAATGAGTCTTGTGAATTAACAGAGCACAAAATTCACAGAATAAGAAATCCATTTTAAGTTGTTTGGTGAAATATCTGGGGTATGTTAAATCCTCAAGGGGTTTATCCCATCAGCTCAAAAGAGACTGCAGTGCAGAAAGGTTTCATGTCAGATTGTGAACAGAAATAGTGATGGAGTGTGTCGGAAGAAACCAAGCTCACCAATTCATCAGAGATTTTAAAATTTGAGAAGCACTCTTTCAAATGCTTTGGTTTTCTTGCCATTTTGCATTTCAGGGGATTCAAGCAGCATTGTATCTGCGATTTGCTACACAATCCCTAAGTCAGCTATGGGAAGTAGCCTTTATGCTCTGGAATCGGGCTCTGATTTTAAATCTAGAGGAATGTCTGCTGAGAGTCGCGTGATCTTCGGGCCTGGCATCACCATGTCCACCTGTGACGTCATGCTCATTGATGACAGCGAGTATGAAGAGGAGGAAGAGTTTGAGATTGCCCTGGCAGATGCTTCTGCCAATGCCCGCATCGGAGCGGTGTCATTGGCCAAGGTGCTTATTAGTGGTCCCAATGATGCCTCCACTGTGTCCCTGGGCAACACGGCTTTCACGGTCAGCGAGGATGCAGGTAAGGGAGAGCATGTCCGGGGTTCCCTCGCCCATTTCCTAATCCCTTTCTCGAATGATTTTCTCTCAAGTTTGACAATGTCCTTAAAACGCTGAGAATGCCATTGTTGTTCTGAGGCATTATATACGTCATGCTAGGCATTCCAACCAAGAATGGAAGGTAGTGAAGAATAGGGAGTTCCATCAACTTTTCTTGCTCTGGTTACTGATGGCCAGAAGGGATCTGGCCGACAGCTTCATTGGCTGATGTCTGTGGTCCAGAGGGAGGGCATGGTGCTAAGCATTTTGGCTTGCAAAGGAGGGGAGTGTGATCTGTTGAGAATGGACATAAGTTACTTAGTATCCTTCTAGCTGGTAAAACAAATAAATTCTAAAATTTCAGTGTTTTCACAATTGGAACTTTCTCATTCATATAACAGCCCAAAGCAGCCAGTGGGCACATTTTTTTTCCACCCAGACTCCTTCTCTCTTCTGGTTGGTTCCATAAGGATCTTAACGTCTGCTGCATGGTGCTGGCAGACATACTGTCAGAAGGAGCACAGCTATGATGAGTATCCACTGATTCGAGCCACTTGATCAAGGCCTTTCACCTCCTCGAAGATGATATTTTGACAGATAGTGGGAGCTGATATTTTTGAGCTCTTACTGCATACCAAGTACCATGTGATGGACATTCCATGCATTCTCGCTTCATCTTCTGTGGAAAAGCTACCATTATATGGGAAAGCATTTGGAGGCCCAGAGAGGTTAAATAAGTCACCAAAGATCAAGCAGAGCTGGGATTAGAACTCAGAGCTTTTCGTCTACGTCATGTTTCCTTTCCCATATACCAAATACCAAGCCATCACTACATGTCACCCCACAACATAGCTAGAAAAATGTGATTGTGAAATCAGCTAAAACTGCTCATGTATGTCATGAGGACCCTATGAAGTATGATGTCACCGTAGACCAGACGGTGAGTTTCATTCCTAAGATAAGCAATAAGCACAAGTGGTTTAAGTAATGATGTGTGCACCACTCGGATAAAATAGGAAAATCAAACCAGTTAGGAACATTTAATTAGAAACATTCAGCTTCAGGCCCCATCGAGTCCCCTCGCTGGTTCTTCCTTAATTGACTGTTCTCTGACTCATCCCTGAGGTGCTAGTCTCTGAGTTTCTTCTCCCGAAATAGATTTGAAGTGTTTTTCAATGGATCCTCTCCCCTTAAAGTCATTGTTCTTCTTCCGTGAACAGTCTCTTTTGTGAAACCACAAAACCACTTTCCCCTAGGGTCTATCTCTCCAGCACTGCCTCCTTGAGACCCTCCTCCAAATCTGTTCTTCATCTTAATGTCAAGTATAAGAAGGGTGGTGACACCTCTCAGGCTTCCTCAGAGGGAGCACAGGGGTGTCACTGAAGTTGGAATAGACA
The DNA here is from genome assembly GCF_004115265.2 of Rhinolophus ferrumequinum. Classification (NCBI taxonomy): domain Eukaryota; kingdom Metazoa; phylum Chordata; class Mammalia; order Chiroptera; family Rhinolophidae; genus Rhinolophus; species Rhinolophus ferrumequinum. The sequence goes on from NC_046288.1 coordinate 34,218,881, forward strand.
AGCCAGCAGGATAACACAGCTGCTGCTGTGAAGGAGAGCATTGTTGAGAAAGGCCCACTGAATCTCTCGTTCAGTGAAATCTGTGAATCTCACTTCAGGCACAGTGAAGATTCCAGTAACCCGCCATGGGACTGACCTTTCTACCTTGACGTCTGTCTGGTGTGCAACGCGACCCTCGGACCCAGCTTCTGCCACTCCAGGAGTTGACTACGTTCCCAGCTCCAGGAAGGTGGAGTTTGGGCCAGGTATCACTGAGCAGGTGAGCATAGAGCAGTGAAAGTCTGGATGGGTCTGTTAATGTGGTCTCTCTCTAGTCTGTTCTCCAAACTCTCTGGAGGACTCTTAAATTCCCCTTGTGATATTACTGTCGTCCCTTTCTTCAAAAATACAAACATACAAAGAAGAAAACAAACTTAGAGGGATCTTCTACAAAGTCTCCAAGTGACATTTTCAGCATCTGATATCCAGCACCACATATTTAGGATAGAAACCACACTAGTTTGATGTAAATATCTAGAAACAAACCACCTAAGGGTGTATAATAAAAAGAGTACAGTTTTATGGATGAACCAAAAAAAAAAAAAAAAAAGACTTAAGACAACCAAAGAAAGGCAAGTTGTCACCTCTGTCCTAATCTCCCAAAAGCAAATGAGTGTTATATATTGGGCATTCTACAAGGTTTGATTTGATTTTTCTTCTTTTAAAATAAAAAAAAAAGTTTAAATTGAGATACAACTGACATATAAGTTTATATTAGTTTCAGGTGTACCACATAATAATTCAATATTTGTATATATTGCAAAATGCTCACCCCAAAGAGTCTAGTTAACATTCTGATTTTTCTTCTAGTATTGCACCTTGACTATCTTGGATGACACTCAGTATCCAGTAATTGAAGGACTGGAGACCTTTGTGGTTTTTCTCAGCTCAGCACAAGGGGCCGAACTGACCAAACCCTTCCAAGCTGTCATTGCAATTAATGACACATTCCAGGATGGTAAGAGATTGGGGACGCCTCTTTGTGGCGTAGACTATTAGTTCTATTTTTTCCCCTTAATTTCTATGTGTATGCATTGGAACTCATTCACATTTTCATTCAAGAAATGTGTGTGTGTGTGTGTGTGTGTGTGTGCGTGCACACGTATATGTGTATGAGCACATGCATGCATATACTTTTACATAGAAATATGGGAAATAAATAATTTTTCATGTTTGTGGCACTCTGCTAGACACACAAAAAAATGTCTAAGCCTTGGCCGGCTGTGTCCTCAAGAAGATCAACATCTCATTGGGGAATAAGACCTTTAAACAGAAAAAATAGAATTTATTATGATAAATAACCTTTTGGTGCTAACAATCCAGTACTGTGGGAGCAGAGGGGACTGAACAGTAACTACGTGTGGAAGAATTGTAGCAGATTTAACAAAGGAGGTGATGATTAAGCTGTGTCTTCAAGTGTGATAGGAGTTGACCTAATGGAGAACAAAATAAACCTTCTCAAGTGGAGATAGTCTATATGAGGTATAAAATTTTGAGAGATGCATATTTGGAATACAGTGAGATGCTGTCTTTTGCTTTGAGCCTGGCAGGAGGTGAATAGAAGGAAATGAAATGTAAAGATGGGTTTGAGTCAAGTTCTAAGACTTAACTTCTAGCCTAAGGAATTTATAAGCAGAGGGGAGCAACAGATGCTGACAAGCCGAGGAGTGGTGTGTGATTTTTGTTTTAGGAAACCACTACTGGCGGTTCTGTGGATGACATGCAGGAATGAATAGAAACAGGTATATGAACAAAATGTCAGTCTCCGCTGAAGATCTAATCTAAGTAACATGAAGATGAACAGGAAAGGATAGTTGTTTCTAGGGGAAAATTGATGAAATTTAGAATTGTCAGATTCTAGAGTTTGGTAGAGAAGATCGAGTCAAACCTTCCACGTCACGCAGGAGGACTCCAGTCAGCATCCCCAGTGGTTGACAATAGCGTCCTTAGTCTCCCACTGGACTGGGGGCTCTGTAAAGCAGGGACTGCCCAGCAGACAATCACGAGAAGCTTTCACCCACTTCCTTTTTCTTTCGACTAGGAGTGAGGGTTCATATCTTGTTAAAGAGAAAAAACAAAAGGAGTGTTTTACAGCTCAAGAGAAAGTTGGGTTGGTTAATGCATTATAAAACCCAAACATTGCCACTCTAGCATTTAACTGTCATCTGACTTGGTGCCAGTCAGGCCAGCGAGAAAAATCAATCCGAACCCTTGGATAATCTGCCATGAGCAGAAAAGCTTCCTAGCTTGTCTTGCTTTCTACCTGGCAACGAGCTTCCTTCTTTTCCTCGCCACCCTTTTAACAGCACAGACCATTTTACTGGATGATAGAGCCCTAAATGGTTAATGTTGGAGGCCTAATGCCAAAGCTGTTGATTTTCCTTTAGATGTAATGTTCTTTTAAGAAATATTTTCTGGGCTTTTCTTTAGCACTAAATGATAACTGTTTGGCTTAACTCAGATAATGGGTTTGTTTCATTTTGCTAATGCCAATAGTTCTGAGCAGTGGGCAGACTGGAGGCCAACACAGCTTTCTGTATACTGAGTGGAGAATGCTTGGGTGCTTCCCTTTCTGTTCTTTCCTTTTGGGTTTGATAAGGCATATATAACATATCCAGGATGCAGACAGGAAGTAGAACACCACAGCTGTAACGTCAGCTTCCTGCAGCCCCAAAGACTGACATATAACTGGAGGGACTACCTCTTTGTAATGTTTATTAAGAAATTAAGAATGTAGATTGGTGTAGCCACTATGGAAGGTAGTGTGGAAGTTCCTCAAAAGATTAAGAATAGAATTACCATATGACCCATAATCCCTCTCCTAGGTGTCTACCCAAAAAACCTGAAAACATTTATCCATAAAGACATATGTGCTCCAATATTCATTGCAGCCTTATTTATGGTGGCCAAGACATGGAAACAACCAATGTGTCCTTTGGTAGATGAATGGATAAAGAAGATGTGGTACATATATACAATGGAGTACTATTCTGCCATAAGAAAACATAAAATAATGCCATTTGTGACAACATGGATGGATGTTGAGGTTATTATGCTGAATGAAATAAGTCAGACAGAAAAAGTCGAGAAACATATGATTTCACTGATACATGGTATATAAAACTGAAAGTAACAAAGGAACAAGACAAGCAAATAGAGAAACCAAAACTCATAGACTCAAACAATAGTTTAGCGGTTACCAGAGGGCAAAGGGGTAGTGGGGTGGTAGAAGAGGGTAAATGGGGTCAAATATATGGTGATGGAAGGAGAACTGACTCTGGGTGGTGAACACACACGTGATATATAGATGATGTATTACAGAATTGTACACTTGAAATCTATGTGATTTTACTAACCATTGTCACCCCAATAAATTTTAATTAAAAAAAAAGAAAGAAATTAATAAGTAACAGTCAACAAAATGTTGGTCTTGGATGGGGACACGCCTTAATGCACAGCTAATTACCACAGGCTTTGTAGGAAGGAAGCAGAAAAAAATTACCCTTCATATTGAGAAGGCTGGAAATAGGAGGTGATAATAACCATGTGATAATAATTCCTATCAAGATTTGAGTGCCTGCTGTGTGCCAGATATTGTATTGAGAACCACACATACATAACCTCGTTAAATTCAATCCTCTCAATAATTCTCTGAGTTAGATATTATTTCCAATTTACATTAAAAAAAAAAAAACAAGCCTCAGAAAAATCTAAGTTGATTGCCCTATATCACAGCAGGGCTGGGATAGACTTTCAAGCTTATATACTCCGAAGTCCTTGTTTTTAACTGCAATTTGGCAACAGTTCCTCCCTAAAGTCAAATGAAGCCGTGTGAATTATAAGAGAAGTGGCAGCTCTGCAGCAGTAGTCACAGGCCGGGGAACCACTGGACCTCCCAGCATGTGGATGTGTTTTGTTTGGCCCAAATAGTTTTGACCTATCTGGAATTTCTTTTTACTATTTTAATTGGTTACTATTTTTATATTTAGGAGATAGCACATAAAACTCCAGATCTCTGGCTTTGTTTAAAAATAGGAAGATCTGCCAACAGAAGACTAGACCCCCTTTAAACAGGGCCTCTTCTTTCGTTTTCACCAGTTCTTCCTGTTCTCTCCCTGGCCTCAGGACCAATGTGAATGGCCATTTATCAGCAGGCTTGCACCGCTGTGTTCCTTATTGTAGCCTTAGAAGAAAGTGAACTTTTTTGAGTATGCATGACTCTATCACCACTTTCCTTATACCTGGCCCATTTCTTTACTTGCATTACCTGCTTGCATTTGAGATGGCACCTGTACCCTGAAGCTGAGCAGAAACAGATGCAGAATTGATTTATTCTCTTTTATTGGAACCGCACTCACAGTGGAAGCAGTTCCTTTGTCCCGAGAGCAGCAACCATGTCTTGAAATCTGCTTACCACCTGTGATTTGCCAGCCTAAGGAAGCCCTTAGCGGAGCTCTCCTGCCATGTGCGTGCTGAGGGCTGACAGGAGCTGAGGCCACCGCCCTCTGTCTCCCTCTAACAATGCCTCCATCTTTCCTTCTCCTCCTCCAGTGCCCAGCATGCAGTTTGCCAAGGATTTGCTCCTAGTGAAGGAGAAGGACGGTGTCCTGCATGTGCCTATCGTTCGGAGTGGAGACCTGAGCTATGAGTCGTCAGTGAGGTGCTATACTCAGGGCCATTCAGCTCGGGTCATGGAGGACTTCGAGGAAAGGAGAAATACAGACTCTTCACGGATTACGTTTCTGAAAGGAGAAAAAGTAAGTGGATGTATGATTGCTAAAGATGGAATTCTCTTCTTCCTTAATGCCTTTTATTTGTCCGTACTAAAGTAATTTAGACAAGTTCTGAACATCCTAGGAAGTTTCTTATTAATTGATAATATTTTTAGTAATATCATCTACTTGTATGTATCTATCTTCTTGGTCTCCCACTTATAACCAAATACATATGTTATTGGTTGAGTTGGGAAATTTAGATGATGCGTAATATTTTTGGAATTTAGCAGAATCAAATAAATGAGTCTTCTCTTATTATGAAACTATGTAAGAAATGAACACACTCCACAATGTTACCTAGAGGACGAAGAGATAATTCTCTAGTACCTGCACCCCTCTCCCAGGGCAATATACATCCTAGTATAGGATCAATAGTCTGGGATCAGATAGGCAGACGTTGGTTGAATAGATTCAAGTCAGTATTCTCTTGACCATGTACACGAAAAGGGATGCATACACATATGTGCACAGGAACCCCTAAAAATCCCCAATCATTAAGTATGACTGCATCAGACTCAAAGCCTGCATCTCAGTGTATGTCAAACGTGAATATTGAATGAGAATCACATTTTTCCATTTTTGGATCTCAGTTACAGATGACTGAGTCAATTGTACCCCGTGGTTCAAGGAACACAGCCCTCATTGACCTGTTCAAGGCCCTTTTATTTTGGTTATTTATTCATTTTATTTTACATCAATTCTCCAGTCACATTCCCTTCCCCACTTCAGAGCTCATCAATCTATTGTGGTTAATGAGTATCTTTCAATTTGTATTTGTTCTTTAAAAATGCTGGTTATTTTATGTGCATAGTTTTTAATTTATACAATTGCTAGTGTGTTACATGTTTTTCAAACTTTTACTGCATTTACTCAGCAATATGTTTTGTTCATCCATGTCATTTATGTGTTCATCTAATCTGTTGCTTCCAACTGTTGCATAGTATTTCCTGATGTGTATCTACTACATTTTATCCATCCACTCTCAGCAATAGACAGTGAGGAACCACGATAGCGCCCAGTCAGTCACCTCATAACCCTCTGCCACCACTAATAATGCTGCAGTGTATCCTTATACGTGTTAAGTGTGGATTTCTTTGGTAATATACTCAGCAGCAAAACTGCTGGACCATAGGACATGCATGTACTTAATTTGAAAAAATAGTGTCACAATACTTTCTAGAATGTCACTAGCAGCACATGAGGGCTGCTATAAGCCCACATCCTCTTTAGCACTTAGCATAGTTATCTTTTCAATTTTTGTTAGTCTAATATGTATAAAGTTATATGTCATTTTAATTTGTATTTCTCTGATTAATACTGTTCTATATGCTTGTTAGCTTATTGAGTTTCCTCCTATGGCAATTTATTCTTTTTATCCTGTATTCCTTATTTTCTTGTATTGCTGTCTTTTTCTTACTGATTTGCAATATACACTTTCTTGTATATTCTAAATATTAATTCCTTGCCAATTTTAGATATTATAAATATATTCTCCCTGTCTATCACTTATCTATTACCTTTGACCATGGTATTCTTAGTTGAATAGAAGTCTTCAATTTTGATATAAGCCAGTGTATCAAATTTTTGCCTTGTGGTTAGTCCTTTTGAAATTTAGCATAAGAAGACCTTATACATCCCAGTTTACCCAAGATTCTTCCTCTGTTCATCTTTACTGACCAAAAAAAAAAAAACGATAGCTTCCTTCTTTGGGACTTTCAGCCTCTTAAACATTTGTGACTCATAAAAGCCCTGTCTTCATTATGTGTTTTATGGGAATTTTGCGGTGGCAGGTTGAAACACGTGTTTAAAAATACACACAAATACTACAGATGTAATCTTTAGCTTTGAGTCTACATGTCTGTATTTGTTTTGAGTTCAAAAGAGGATTATCTGCCTATCCAAGAGGCAGTTTGTTATTTCATGAAATTATAAAGAAATACAGTCTAATAGTCTGTGTTACCTACATGACAATCTATCTTTCATTATTCATAAGCACATTTTGGAATCTTCATTTTCTTGGCTTGCTAAGCAATATGTCTTTGAAACTTGTCATTCACTAGAATGTCTTCTTTTAAAGACATCCCGAAGAGTCATTACTAAATTCATACTTTCTATAAAGAAATTCTGATTGTGAGAAAGATGTGGTAGAAAAAAGGAACATTCTTCAGGAATTTAAATTCAGGTTAGCAAGCCACATATAAAAATGCTCACAGGGATGTTCTCCTACCATTGAGTATAATTAGGAAAATGAGAGTGAAACTTCTCTAGACCCACATATCCTGTGCAATACAGTAGTATAATGGACTTGAAATGGTTCAACTGAAAACAATCCCACTTCTCACATGACTCTACTATCGAGGCTGCTCCATTATCTAAAATGCTGTGACCGTATTCTACATTTTCTCAAGAATACAATCCTCAGTAGAGAATATTCAGTTTGAGAAACACTTGACTTCTTGTCATCAAACAGGGATTTAAATTGTGTTCTGAGACTTTCCGTACTCAGCAATTTTCAGATGAGACACCATTTGGCAGCATATTTGAGAGTTCTGGAGCATTTAAAGGTGTCTTTAGCCTAACAGTAGGCCTTTCTAAGTTCTTTATAAGAGTTTTCAATTTTTTACAATGGAAAAGAAACCTTATTCAGCTCTCCAGGAAGTCTAATCCTATGTTAAACCCCCACATCAGAAATCTCCCTATTATAACATGCGCCAATGTACTGGTCAGCCCAGGCAAAACATGGGAAAGCACCCAAATGTACTACAGATGCTTTTTAGTGGGTTCTTTCATTGGTCTTCATAACTCATGACCAATAATTCAAAACGGTTTGGAATGTTCTTATTACAAGGCTCCACATATAGATAGGTCCCACTCAGGCATGAACTGTTCGATATAAACATTGTACTTTATACATTAAACAGTTTGGGATCCTTTGAATTTGTGTTGATTCTGATGCTGCAATGAAGAAAAATAAAACTGAGTAAGGTATTGATGTCTTGCTGCAAATTTTAATCTATCCTGTGCCATTGGCTCTAGATGAAGAACTGTACTGTCTCTATCCATGATGACTCCATGTTTGAGCCTGAGGAACAATTCAGGGTCTACCTCGGCCATCCTCTTGGAAACCACTGGAGTGGAGCCAGAGTTGGAAAGAATAACATGGCCACCATCACCATATCCAACGATGAAGATGGTAACAGTTACTCTAATGTACATTTAATGCACATTACATTTACTAATAATGTAATTATATGTGTTTTGCAAAATGAAAGTGCTACAAAAGTACCTACTGATAACAATCTTGGAGTATTTATATAAAATGTTGGCAGCAAATGATCACCCTCATATAGAGCTCCAATAAGTTTATAGGTTTTTTAACTTCATTACTCCCTACCATACTGCCAAGAGATAAAGAATGAGTATGGTTAAAAGCTGGGACAGAGATGCGAAGATAGAGAATAGAAACTATTTAAGTCACTGTAGTTCAGGAGCAGAATTGGAAATACGATCAGAATCAATTGAATCCAATGAACTGATTTAAACACTGCCACCTTCCAGGGAAAGTCTAATTCCTGTTTTCTTTCATTGACTTGGCCTACTAGCCTATGGGAAAAAAAAAAAAAAAAACTTAAATTCTTTAGTCAGGTGTTAGTAAAGAGAGGCCCAGGTGGCTGGGGAAACAAAATCTGTTCCAAATTGGGACGTAATTGTTTCATTAAAATAGGTATTTTAATAAGTGAATGAATAATAATATTACAAATAATAATAACTATTTTTACTGAATATTTATTGTATGCCAAGAATCATGTTAAGCATATTATCATATTCATTTAATCCTAGCAGTAATCCCTTGAGGTAGTTGTTATTACCCCTATATTATAGGTGAAGAAATCAGCAGAGTTATATAATATATGCTCTTAGTTACAGAGAGGTAAGCAGTGAAATTGGATGTGAACTTTATTTTGTCAGATTCTAGAGTCCACTTGACAGTCAATAAGACTCTTAGGGTTTCCAGTGTAAAATCATGGATGAATTTGAACATTGATAACAAAAGCCAGCCTTAAAATTAAATTACTCCTTTTCCCAAGGAAACTCAGGTTCAAGTCCTGTAGTGAACCTCTGCCAGTCACACAGAAAACCCAATGGTTGAAGCTCAGAGTGGTAACAAATTCACACTGTTAACAGTGACACTCCTAAGTTTCAAAGAACATTCTTTTTAAAAAGTATGAAGTTGCAAATGAGGCTTATCTTCTATAATTAGAAAGAATTGCTTTCTGAGAAGGAAAGAGGGGAATGAACATAGAGACTCTAGAAAATTCTGAAAAATTCTATAATATATTAAAAATGGCATAATCAAATATATGGTGATGGAAAGAGAACTGACTCTAAGTGGTGAACACACAATGTGATGTATAGATGATGTATCATAGAACTGTACACCTGAAACCTATGTAACTTTGCTAATAATTGTCACCCCAATAAACTTTAATTTAAAAAATGGTATAAAATTTATAATTGCTCACATTGTTTTTTTTATCTTATTCTCTCGACCACTACCACCTTGCCCTTCCTCATGGGAATATAATAGAAAAGAAGGCATGATTTGAATTTCTTAATAAGAATCATCGTCATGTTATTAATCATACCCTACCAATGACAATAGTACCTTAAACCAGATTGTGTTAGGAAGTCTTGTGTTCCTGAATTATCGCTGTAGGTAGTCACTAAAACTACCCATTCTTCACTAAATAACCTGAAAGAAGTTAGGGAAAGCCAGCAGTGGGGAGGTGAGAGCACTGAGAGGGAGGATCCAAAGGACCAGAAATGAAAGATGGATTTGGTAAATTTAAGTCATATATAAATGCAATTGATTATAAACCTTAGAAATTCACACATGATAAATGAAAAGAAGTTGATTCATGAAATCAGTTGATAGATACTTATCAGTTGCCTACTATGTCTCAGTCCCATGATTAACTGTGCAAATTTTAAAACATTCTGTGAGTTGTAATGCCTAGATGGAAACTTGGACATTATGAGTTCCAAAGTCCTTAAAAATGTTTTCCCACTATATTGTTTTGAATAAGAAACATGTGAGAAAAAAAACTTCTACAAAATCACAAATAAAATTCCTTTTTCCCAAGCATTGCTCAGGGGTAAATACTGATTGATTTTTATGACTGCAAGCCATTTTGCCTGTACTGTTAACCGAGAACAACTCCTTGTTGTCATTAGAAGGTATTTTCCTGGGAGTCGCCATCCTTCCTGCTTTTCTAACTTGTTCTTGTTTCCCTAACCGTGTTTCCTCAGCCCCCACCATTGAGTTTGAAGAAGCAGCATACCAAGTCCGAGAACCCTCGGGGCCAGATGCTACGGCCATTCTGAGCATCAAGGTGATCCGCAGAGGGGATCAGAACAGGACGTCGAAGATCCGCTGTAGCACACGGGACGGGTCTGCCCAGTCTGGTGTGGATTATTACCCAAAGAGCCGAGTCTTAAAGTTCAATCCCGGTAATTGAATGCTAATCCCACCTGCAGATTTTACTTACTAGCGAGCCAAATATCTTATATTTGAATAAAGGAACGAGCAGAAAAAAAATGAAAGAGAACAGTAGTTCCAATAGCATGAAGTATTTATTAAGCACCCATTTGAGATCACAGGAATCTTTAAAATCTTTAATTAATAAAAATGCAATGGCAAAAGAAAAAAAAATAGGTCCCTTACTTCAGAACACCCTTGGTTTATTTAAAAAGATGTGGGGGTGGGGGTGGGGGTGGTCGGGGTGGTGGGGGTGGTAGTGTTAAGCCTATGTTTTGGTTGAGTGATTGGAGCACTTGATTTTAAAAAAATATACGTGATGGCCATTATTCAAGAAACATTGTACAAACTACTGTGCTGGGCCCTTTAGGCTGGAATTACTAAAATCCAGAAGGCACAATGGCTGTGCTCAAGTGGTTTAACATCTACTAGAAAATGCGATACCCTATTATGGCATTTCCAGAAAAGGATTATCCTAGAAAGAGCAATGGAGACAAGTCAGGAGAGAGCGAAAGATGGGACTGAGGTCACAACTAGCTGCTTAACTACGTGATGTATTAATTTGATCGGAGGATTGAGACAGGGAAGGGGTTGAATTGTATGCTAGGTTTTTTCACAGAACCTTCTGGAAAAGTGAAAGATGTAACGGTTAATGTAGATGATGGCATCATTTATGATGCAGCCAAAAGTGGACAACAGTGTTAGAAAGCCTATTCAGAGATGTCTTGGCAGGTGGAGGGAGAAAAGGACTCCCTCAGAAGTGACTTTGGGGAATTTTGTATGTCTCTCTCACCCGCCTTGAGCTTTAAAGGGCTTTCAGCTCCAGCCTATGTGTGTCTGCTCACTGTTTGGCCTTCCTCCACATCTGCACAAGGACCTCTCTTCTGAGTGTCTTTACTTTCTCCTTTCCTGCATAAGGGTCTGGAGGAAAGAGAGGTCTTAGAAGTAAGCCAGCCCAGATGTCTGTAGGAGAGGAGGGAGAGGACCAGGGATGTTTGCACCTGCAGGGAATCATCTCACAGAAAAGGAAGGTTTTTTTTTTTTTAAAGTTCTAGCCCTCCCTCTTTAAGACTGCCAAACTTTCACAGTATTGTCTTTGTGAGATTGGCCTGGTAGGTAGCCTTTGAGCTATTTCTTCTCAGGAGACAGCTTTGAAAGACGTCTGTGTGTGCAGTCGCTCACAGCCACATAGGAGCTCATGCGTAAGTGTAAAGGGGAAAGAAAAATTAACCAAAACAAAAACTCATAACCAGGATGGAGTGTATTTTGGATCATAGATTTTTACTACTGCCAGCTAGTGTCAGGCAGGGACCATTAATCCTCATATGGTGTTGAATAGTAAATCTACAATACTGAGCTTCTGCCACAGGTGGAATTCGGTCTATAAGACAGATTCCGCACTTGAGATGGGGCTAAAGTGATCGGCAGCCCCTGCATTTATAGAAAACCTCTAAAGGAGAGGACATATTTAACACGAAGTCTAGGGAGTGCCAACCTGTACTGTCTTGGGGAGGTCACCTAACAAGAACCTTTGTTTTCTTTTTGTTCTGTCTTTGGCAAAGGTGTGGATCATATCTTTTTTAAAGTCGAAATCCTGTCCAATGAAGATCGGGAATGGCATGAATCTTTCTCCCTGGTCCTTGGCCCAGATGACCCAGTGGAAGCAGTTCTTGGTGATGTGACCACTGCCACGGTGACGATTCTAGACCAGGAGGCAGCAGGGAGTCTCATATTGCCAGCACCACCCATCGTGAGTTGCTTGACCCGAAGGATTGCTGATTTTATGTCTTAGTGACTATTAGATGAGAATTTGAGAGAAGTAGGACTTCTGGTGCTATACTTCTTCATTCTTCTACCACAGTGGCTCTCAGCTGGGACCAATCTTGTCCCCTCCCCCTAGACCCCTGAGCTTCAGCCACCACCGCCATGGGACATTTGGCAATCTCTGTTGACATTTTTGGTTGTTACAACTGTAACACTACATACTATTAGCATCTGGTGGGTAGAAGCCAGGGATGTTGCTAAACATCCTACAATGCACAGGACAGCCCCAATGACAAAGAATTATTTGGCACAAATGTCAAGAGTGCCAAGGATGAGAAACCCTGTTCTGACATAAGAGTAGGATCAAACCATGTTGATACCTTCGTCTGATACAGACAGGAAGTACAATACAATTGATCTTCTCATTGCTTTGGTGGGACCTGGAAGAGTAAAAAAAGTACTACTACCCCATATACGTTATCCTACATACAGGCCACACACATAGAATTAAGTGTGTGTAGAAACATAGTATCGTGATTACCGATTTGGGGATGGATAGAATGAACACACTGACTTTACAGTTAGGAGGAAAATGCCTGGAGATTGCCAAGGGGATTTTAACCCATAACAATGAAGCGGTCAGAATAAGTCTTCTAACCTCCCCTGACTAGTCTTATATAGGAGAAGGATCATTTCAAAATGTGGCTCTTACTTGACCATGAAAGAAGTACACTATCTTTATTTACTTTTATTTTGCCAAATTGTGTACTGTTAACAATTTAAACTAGTAACCATCATTCATGATAGAGCTTTGATTAGAGTGTGCAGGAAAATGAAAGCTTTTTTTTTCACATGAGTGATAGAGCTCTGATTTAGGAATAAGATTAATACGACAATAAGACTTGTAGTTCAGGCAGTAGAAGGATCTTCTCTACTGCTAAAGGTCTGCAGTACCTTTTAGGGATGCCCAGCAAAGTCTTATAAACTTCTGTTGCATTTCCAAGAATCCCTGGAAGTTAAGTGATCTTGTGGAGCGTTAGTTCTGACCTTTCCCAGACGCAACCCGGGCTGAAGCTTTGTCGCTCCTTTGCAGGTTGTCACACTGGCCGACTATGACCATGTAGAAGAGGTTAACAAGGACGGTGTCAAGAAGTCCCCCTCCCCAGGCTACCCGCTGGTCTGTGTCACTCCCTGTAACCCTCATTTCCCCAAGTATGCCGTCATGAAGGAGCGCTGCAGTGAGGCTGGCATCAACCAGACATCTGTGCAGTTCAGCTGGGAAGTGGCTGCCCCCACTGATGGCAACGGGGCCCGGTCTCCCTTTGAGACTGTCACCGACAATACACCTTTCACCAGTGTCAACCACATGGTAGGTCTAGGGGTCTGGGACTGGCTACATGGGGAGAAAACTGGTATTTCTCTTTATTTCTCTGACTCTTATCAATTTCCTTAAGTTCCATACATGGCATTTGGAATAAAATAAACAAATGAACAGGTACACACAGTCTTTTTGTCCTTATATATAAGGAAGGTAATAAGGTGTAGTAGAAAGAGAACTTAGACAACCTGTTTACAAATATGGATTCTGCCTGTTTTTACCTATGTGATGTTAAGAAGTTACTTAACCTCTCTGAGTCTCAGTTTCCTGATCTGCAAAATCATACCTCTTCTACTTAGCCACCTAACAAGGTCACGGACAAATCAGATATAAAAGTGACCTATAAATGGTAGAGTAAGTCAAAGATTCCAGGTAGGTACAACTAATGATCACTGTTTTTTTTTCACATCTCTTCAATCATTCAATAAGTAGTAGGATATAAACTTCTTAAGGACATGGAGCAGGGGTTCTGCCACATTTGTATATCCCAAAGCGGCTAGCACATTGATGGCACATAGTAGGGCTAGTGATTAAATGAAAGGACAAAATTCTTATTGAGCAATCAGCATTTTAGAAAGCCCTGTGGGAGCACATGAAAGGAAGTTCACAGTACAGTTGTCATCAGAGAGTTAGAGAACAGACCCACACCTCTGCCACCAGCAGAGAGCAGGGGACAGGGGTGGCTTTCCCAGCCTCTGGAAACCATGCACTACAGAGACCACTCATGACACCAGTGCAGTTCATTCTCTTCAGAAAGAGCTGAAAGCAGTGGAGATTCAGGCTCAGCCCAGTATCTTGCCCAGAGTAACACTCGATGAGTTTTGACTGAAATTAGTGCACTTAATAATTTTGGAAATTAGAGATTTCTTTCGGACTGAAATTTCTCTTGATTTTTCCTGTTCATCCTACAGTTTGCTCTCAGTTTAATAAGTACATCATTTGAATGGGCTAATGGTGGATGAAAGTTATTAGACATAGATGGGAGGCTTCGGATCAAGTGGGGTTGTTCATGCCCATTGTCTTTGGCACAACTTATTCAGAAAGGCCGGAAAATCCATTCTTTTGCCACATAACCTACCTCATTTAAATTATCTTCTATATTATTAAAACAACGTAAATGCCAAGACTTAACAGCTTATTATTTCACAAGTATCTAATTTTCTATTCAACAAAATCATGAAGGAACTTTGGTCTGATTTGAGCCAAGTAGACATTTTTAACAGGTACCAAGTTTATGAGGTTACATTATATTTCAGTTTTCCTTCTTGCAATGAATTGGCGACTGATACTTTTACCCCAGTTTCCTGTGCTCTATCTTTGTTTCTTCAATTATTTACTTAACATCATTGCATTTTATGCATTTTGGGAGGATGCCTCACGTTCCTTTTGAACTAATTCCATGTGCAAATAAATAAATAAAGCGTTGGCAGCTAATGAAAGAATTTTAATGGAAAAATCTTCTTTAATCTTTAATGGACTTCAGTGAAAATTGTTTTCATGGGTAGAATATATAAGTTTGTATGTTTGCTTTGTGGGAGGTCTATGACACACAGAAGTACGACTTAATTACTCCTGTTATGTGCTTCCCTGTATGTATGCACACATAACCTAAAGGGTTCTGGTGAGCGACGTTGCCTCTGCATAGACTGAGTTAAGCGCTCTATGGTTTCTGTATATCTGGGAGTGTAAAAGCGTCTGTAGAAAGGTCTTCAAAGGCCAGTAAGTATCAGAAGCTAAGTTCTCAACTTCAAGCCTGCATGTTATTGTAACCCTGGCGAGGTGTGTAGTCAGGGCTCGAGGAGGGAAAGCACTAGGCAGGAAAGAAAAACGAGGATGCTTCCCGGGAAGGAAGCACTTCTCCTCTGTATCCTGACACGATGCCCTCAACAAAAATGACTTGGAGACCAGTGACTCTTGCTGGAAGGGCTGAAAACCAGTTGAGTGGTCCTTATGCTGAACCTAATATATAAGGAGAATAGCATTGTCCCTGGTACTCAGTCATCTCTGGGCTCTTGCTCCACATCTGTCTACTTACTCATTGTCTGACTTACTGACTTAGACTAGAAGTGCTCACGGCTCTGTCCGTAGTGCCTGGTTTCTGGTAGAAAGTCAGTATTTATGTGGCACATGAGTGAATAGATGGATGGATGGATGGATGGATGGATGGATGGATGGATGATGGGTGGTCTTCAGAATTACCTTGTATTGGGAACTGATTATATCACCCAGAAAATACAATATAAGGAGCTGTTTAACTAGTATACACGTGTCTGAGGTGCTTTATTCTTCCCTGTAGGTCCTGGATAGCATTTACTTCAGCCGGAGGTTCCATGTACGTTGTGTGGCAAAGGCTGTGGACAAGGTGGGCCACGTCGGGACCCCTTTAAGAAGCAACATTGTTACCATTGGAACAGACAGTGCTATCTGTCACACCCCAGTGGTGGCTGGGACAGCAAGAGGCTTCCAGGCTCAGTCCTTCATTGCTACCTTGAAATACCTGGACGTCAAACACAAGGAGCATCCAAACAGGTCAGACAGGTGGTACATTCCACAATGAGAGGGAGGAGTGAATCTCATGCTATTCTTTGTGCATTTTCTAAGTGGGACAGATCGATGAGTGATACTTTGGCAAAATAACAATAGTGGTAATGAATGTTTCAGAAAAAGTGTAACTTCTTTAAAGGCACCCTAAGATCTGGCCCCTTGCCTATACTAGCTCATTTCCCTCACCTTGTCATTTTCACCTGCCAGTCCTCCCAGAGATCCACATGTAACTTCCCCAGGGCTTCAAACTCTTATAGGTGGCAGGCCTCTGCCATGCTGCTACTTCTGACTCCAATTCTCCCCCATCCTCTTCCACTCAGTGTAGTTAAATCTGACTCTCCTACTACACCTAGCTCCTGGCATCTCTTCCAGGAACTTTTCCATCATTTCCTCCAATGTAATTTGGAAGCTCCTCCTTCCAGTTCTGTGACACCCAGGTGCCCCTTTCAGAGCATCTACATCATTCATTCTCTCTGTCTCCATAGTAGATGGTGAGGGCAGGGACCATGATTATGTATTTTGCATCCATCCCCTCTGCCTAGGACAGTGCTTCTTGGCCCTTAAAAGTAACTCACTGATTATCTAGTGAACAAATGAGGAAACTAAGACACTGGGCAGATGTGCTTTAATTTTTTTCCTGTGCCACCATGATGGTGGAAGGTGGGTACTTTCATTTTTACATAGCATTAAAAGAACTCACATGTGTCATATATATTCACTAAACCTCACAGTATTTATATGTTTGCCTTTTTGAGCAACTGAGTTCAGAGAAAGCAGTTTGTTTGCACGGAAAAAAAAACAAATTTGTATGTGGAGCCAAGAATATGCAAATCCTTTCTTTGTTCTAACAAAATAAAATTTATCTTTGTTCAAAAGCAGTAACAGAAGTGCCCAGGGTGCTACTGACCCCTTCCTTGCATGGCTCTATGAACAAGAGCCATCTTGTTCATATTCCCAAATTCTAATTCCTCTTATAAACATGGTCTTTGTTCGGACAGAGAAGCTGTAAAAACTCAAAATGCACCTCAATAAACATTCTGAAATTTTAAACTTGTGCAATGAAAAAACATGCAGCCTGTAAGTACAGTTCTGTTGTGGTGCAGTCTTAACGAATATTTATTAAGTTTATATTTTATTTAGAATTGTATACTACACACTCTGGAGAAACATAAGACGCGAGGGAAATGGTCCTTGTCCTTGGATTGGGAGGCAAGATACACATAGTCTGAAAACATACAAGAAGTAGTAGCAATGTAAATAAGTTACAGATTTCCTGGTGCAAAGGCAGCTAAGTGGTGAGGAATGCACATCAGGGGAGAGCATATTGCAGACCGAGGCCAGTGAGCGCCAATATGTAGTGTTTCAGGAGCTTGAAGGGAGAGCAGAGAGAAGAAGGGTCTTTCCATTGGCGAGAGACAGTATGAGTAGTGGGATATTACTATTTCTAAGATATTGGTCTGGGTAGGGATATTGGCCTTAGACTTTAAAAGCTCAGTGATGTCTTTTTGGCACAAATACTTAAAAAAAAAAAAGTGTCAACCCTACCCAACCCCCACAGACATCACTGTGACAGCAAAGGAGAGCAGCACCTCACCTGTCACTCAGCTTGAGCTCACAAGGAACAGAAGCTTCCATTTAAAGCAGGGGTGTCCAAACTGCGGCCCGCGGGCCAACTGTGGCCCACAATCCATTGTTTATTGGCCCGCAGCAAATTCCAAAAATATATTTAGTTTACTTAAATAAACCAGGTGAGGCAATACGTACTTTACCTCGAGTGAGTGGCCCGGCTGTTCGTGTATTTTACCGCATATGGCCCTTGGTAAAAAATGTTGGAAAAAGTTTGGACACCCCTGATTTAAAGCAAAAGAGAGCTTTAAAGTAACGTGTGGTTGTGATGTTATTTTTTTCTGTGTAGAAAAATAAATCTATGACTCATGATTGCTATCAGTCCTGAGTCTGGAGGCCCTCTTGGGAGGAAAACCAACCCTGCTTGTTTGTCAAACCCTCATGTTCAGAGAGAAATCTTACATGGAAATCTTTAGGGGAGAAAAAAAGGGTAAATTTATTGGTGAAGACAAATTGGGTTTTGAGAAAGAAATATACCATATGAACTGTTTACAGCATGCACGTAAACCCTTATTTCTGCCCTTTTCTCCCTTAGAATTCACATTTCAGTGCAGATCCCACACCAGGATGGAATGCTGCCCCTTATCTCCACCATGCCTTTGCACAACTTGCATTTTCTATTATCTGAGTCCATCTACAGACACCAGCACGTCTGCTCCAATCTTGTCACCACCCGCGATCTGAGAGGCACCTCAGGTGAGTGATGAGTTCCACACTGGCTTTCCCGTTCCAGCCCAGCACAGGGGCCCTTAGGGATACGACTGAGTGAACTCTGCTTTTCATGTTTTCCAGTGCGCAAGATCTGCGTGATTAGTGGGCTTCCTTCTTAGCAAGCAACCAGACTTAGGCAGCTCAGACCGTGACATGAATAAGACAAAAACAGCAACTTTGGAATCAAACTGACTTAGGTGCAGACCCTTAGTGCACTAGCTATATGATTGAACAAAAATAGCTGGGCCTCTCTCAGCCACTCTTTCCTTATCGATAACCTGAGGAAACAACTGATACCAATGAAGATGAGGATTAAGCTCGTTGACATTTTTAAAGCGCCAGCCATGGTACATTTTAGTTCTTTTCCTCCCCTCTGGTGAGCAGGTTTGGATCTGTGCCTTAAAACCCCATTGTTGCAGCATCTTTAGAAGGCTAAAGTGCAGCTGTTATGTTATAGGACTGGTTCTCCAGGAGCGGGAGCAGAGATGGAGTTGGGGGCACAAGATGATTATTAGGGATCAACATCTGTGCAAGGGCAGGAGAGCAAGCAAGGATTGGGCAGAGGGAGGAGTCAAACTGCAACACAGCCTGACAGAGCTGCCACCAAGTTTTCAGCGAGCTTTGGAGAGAGCCCATCAGTCAGACTCCGTCCTACTTCTGGTCCCAAGTGACAGACCTTTCTACCCCACCTGGCTCAGTCACTGATGCCAGCTGCTGGGCTAAGGCTGTGACCTCAGGCCGAGCAGCTCTGCAGCTGATGCCGACCTGAAGGAGCTATCACCTGAGGCGGCACCTCCCTGTGTTCACCACAGCAGACGTTTTACTTTACAAAGAATCCCGTCCGTTTCCATTTGCCTTAGCAAGTGCGCAGTAAAGACGGGCTTCCTCCCTTCACAACTCATGAGTCCTTTAACAGTGTTTTTGAAGATAGAACAGTATTCACGTGCTCTTTCATATTTATTAAGCATTACTTTAGGTATAGTAGAAATTAGTGGAGTGTAAACTATTCATAAATCACCGAGCTACACATGAAAGTTTAATCGGTCCACAGATACAGCTAATGAAAGAAACATAGTACTATGTGTCATGCAGGGAGTCACGTGGGGTCTCTGGTCCCACTCCCCACATAAGAACGCAGGACACGATGAGGCCAAAAAGGAACACCCATGGATCCATAGGTAGGGGAGTCATAACACTAGTGTCTCTCGCTGGCGGCTGGGTTGGAGACACAGGAAATAACAGCCACACTATCTGCAACCTGCCGTCCACCTCTCTCTACCAACCAACCTCACTTGCTAGCTGCAATCCGCTCTTGCGAGCTGAACCCCCATCTTCTTGCTAGCCCCCATTTTTTGCTAGCGTAGCCACAGCAGTTATATTAGTGGCCAATGGCTCACTGATTACAGCTGACGGCCAACTAGCCACAGCTGATGGCCATTTACCAGCTGAGCCAGCACCTTTCCACGTGAGGCCGAGAGCCTGGAAACTGCACTCCTGGCTCTGTCCCCACACGATGTGTATAGGCTGAAAGTTTGTACCTCTTCCTACTGAAACACAGATTCAACACATGTTAATTGAGATCCTAGCTCTTGTGGCGCAGAGGGTTGGGGGCTGCTGTCAAACAGTCTAAGAAATGCATCAGCTCTTTCAGAATTCTAGAGTTGCTTATAATACTATAAAAGTCTTAACCCTTATATTCTAAAGTTGTGTCTGTATTTAGCTCTCTGCTGCATAAAGGTCTTCCTTAATTTAAAACAGTTCAGTTGCTTGGCAGCAGTTGCTCCAATAATTTTTTCCTGTAGCAGGGAAGGTTTCGTCAAGTATCATTAGTGAGCTATTTACTCATTAACACCAAATTAAGATTTTTTTTTCCCCCAAGTGTTCAGAAACGTGGGGGGGGGGTGCATAAACTGAGGTTTATTTGTTGGCTTTTTATAATACCTATTTAAAAAAAAAAATAGATCTTAAAAAAATAAGAACTCATCAACAAATGATTCACATAGTAAATCCATTTCTTCAAGGACTGATTGTGAAACATAGAACCAGACTTGCCAGGTGCGACAGTGCATTTTCTGAGGTATACAGGGCCACCAAGCTCTGCCATCTTCATTTATGGTATCATTTGTTCACCTTTTCCTCCCAGATTCCTGCATCCTTTAGAGGAATCTGTGAGCCCAGCCATTAAGAACCCAGGGCAGTGGGCAGTTAGCAAGGTCCTTTCTCCCAGTGTTGCCTGCAAGTGTTAGGAGCCCTGGCTTGTTCTATTAATAGTCTCAGATGGAGAGAGAGCTCTCTCCATATCAAAAGCACATGTCTCTTCTCCCTACGCAGCTTCTGGGCAGCCAGCAAGCGGCACGTCTGCAGACTGAGTTACTGTTCCTTGTCCCTCCCTCCCCCTCAGAGGCAGGGTTCCTGGATGACTCAGTCTACCACAGCACAGCCCTGGGGCCTGGCTATGACCGCCCCTTCCAGTTTGACCCCAGCGTGCGGGAGCCCAAGACCATCCAGCTCTACAAACACTTGAACCTGAAGAGCTGTGTCTGGACCTTCGATGCCTATTACGACATGACAGAGTTAATTGACGTCTGTGGGGGGTCAGTTACTGCCGACTTCCAGGTGGGTTTCCAGGGGCTTATGGGAAGGGTGCGCGTACCTGGGTGCCATGTAAAACCCATTTATTCCGGAAACACTTCAGTTAGCATTTTGCATCCAGTGGCCTCCAGAACTGGGCCAACCAACTAAGGGAGTTTTCTTTACAAGTCCCTCAGGTGAAATCTTTGCCGCATCGTGGCTAGAGAGAGCCTCTCAAAGTCCTCTAAATGAATTATTTGGAAAATTAATGTAGAAAATGTTCAAATTAATATGGAAAAAATTACTGTTTGGCATTTATATAAAAATCTAGTAGTTACCTCTCTGGGTATATATGTTCTTTCCTCTGGGTACATTTTGAAAAGCCAAAGCAATTTACACTTGATGTTAGATTTATTACTAAGTAGATATGTTCTTTCCCCCACCTGGAGAAATGAATCAAAATGACAGGTGGTGCACCCTGGCTTTCAGAAGACAAGAAGGGCACTGTTGTCCTAAGCATTGTGGAGAAATAATTGTTTAAAACACATTCATTTCATATTTATTCCAAGCCGATAGTACTTGTAAAAATAGACACTTTTTAAATAGCCATTAAACATAATGACAAAAGAAAGTGTTATAGCAAGAACCCATTTTCATAGGAGAAGGGCAGTTATATCAAAGGGACCAGACTAATGCTCCCTCATGGGAAAATAATTTTAAAGCAGTTTCTACCCAATTATGAGCAGTTATCAAGGAAAAAATTAGATATTTGGTCTTCATTTCAAATTAGGTTCAACCACACTGAAAGAGGGAACTTGTAGAGGGACTTAGATTAATCATTTAGGGAAAGTGTCTCCAATTAAAATTTGTTTTGGTTCTTTGTGAGAACTCTCCTTTTGGTTAACTCTCATTCTGTATACACTACTGCCCTCTACTGAGTAGAATTTTAAGGCGCTCTTACGTTTTCTTTCCATCTCTGCAGTTGTGTACTTTTGAAAATGCAAAACTAACTCATTGGTTCTTCCTCTGACTCCTCAAAAGTTAGTATTCTCTGTTCTCCAGGATTTTACTTCAATTACATTGTTGGATATTTTTATTTGGAATATGCTTAAAAATCTCAAAGACAATGGTCTTATTATACAGAGGGTGCCAAAAAAGAACGGAAAAATTGTATTAAAATTGTAATACTCAATATATACCGATAACAAAAGATGAATATAAGTCATGTGTATATATATTTCTGGCAGCCCCAGTATATGTCCCACTTTTAAACCAACACAAAAGAATATATATACAGAAATACTTCATCGTTTTCTGTTTCTTTAAAAATAGTTGAAATAGCTGATACATGGTAGAAAAAACCCAGAACTTAGAACCAAGGTCTAGTATATATTTTTCTCTGTCGAATGTCAGCAGACTTAGATGAGATTGTAACCTCTCTGAACCTCATCTGAAATTGTCACTAATAATCTCAATGTAGGAAGGCATCTAACACATTGTCTGGCACAAAATAGGGATGCAGCAAATATTTGTCAGGGTTGGTTTCCTTTTTTAAGGATTAGTAAGTAACGAAGGTTAAAGGAGAATAAACAGAAATAGAGGAGGGAAAATTAATTTTGCCAGTCAATTAAAGAAGTCATAGAGGTTCTAATATCAATAATTGTGAGATTAGGACAAGTGCATTTAGAAAAGCCTATATAGTAAGGCAACTGAACATGGCATGAGACCCAGATAAAATCTGAAAAATTTTCTAAAGAAAACAGAAGAAGGCATTACCAAAAAATTTTTTTAATGAATATGGAATTAGTCTTTTGAAAAAGTGGGAATCAAATTTTAAATCCCTGACAATATTGAATATGAAAAAATCCTTTAGAAAAATAAAATTTTGATGTACTAAATATTGATAAAGCATTTGGCTCTTTCCTTCAGTTCCCCATGGAAACACTTTACATTGTATTTTCAAACAAAAGAAAAATATAAGTTCCATAGAGTATTGTGGTATTTGGCCAATGAAAAAATAAAATCATTTTAAACTAAGCTTTTTGTTATAAGGAATATATATTTATGAAGGAAAATATAAAACACATTTAAAAATGAATAAACCAACTCATCCACCCATGCACATGTACAGTTAGCTTCCCTATGAAAGCTTCTGCTCATATTTTATCTTTCCATCCAGTTTTTGTTCATTGCATAGTAAAATAAAAACTATTGAGCCAAATTAATAGCACTAACAGAAACCTCCTTAGAAGTGTTCTTTAGGAAGTATGATGTTCTGCCTTTTCAAAATTATTTCAACACAGCATTGTATTAGGTGGGAAGTTATCCAAGCATATGCAGCTCGGGGCTGTCTGTTGGTAAGTTCCCTAAAAATGATACCCAAACCCCAGGACCTGTTCCTGGAGCAAGAGTTGTGAGTACTCACCGAAAGGTCCAAGTCAGCCATGCACTCATGCCAAGGATCCAGATTTGCGCATCTTCCCAACGAGGGTTAACTTAAACTTTCCTACAGGTCACTGGAAAGTACAGTCAGTACGGAATGTACCAACGGCAGATCGATCCCAGGTCTGTCAGGTCAATCCTTTAGGAATCACTGAAATCTCAGCCAAGACTTCCAGCAATTGATCAGTGGAGACGAAGTTCCTTCTCACTCTTCAAAGAGTTTTTATTCAAGTGTCACCTCTTCAGAAAAGTCTTCCCAGATCACCCGACCTAAGAAGCATCCTGGCCACTTCCCATCCGTTTATTGACTTTATTTTTTAAATGTATGTGTCTTCCTTACTAAACTATAGGTTCCATAAGGGCAGTGATTTTGGCTTTTTCCACTGCTGAGGACCCCACTCCTAGCCTGGTACCTGGCATCATCGTGGGCATTTGATTAATCATTATGAATGAGTGAGTGACTAGATGAGTGAGTGGAGATTGAACCAAAATGTAATGATCATATGCCTTTTCATCCCAGGGAAGAAATAACCTCCCGATGTGTACTCCATTTGCTTGGCAGGTGAGAGACTCTGCTCAGTCATTCCTGACAGTGCACGTGCCTCTCTATGTATCCTACATCTATGTGACAGCTCCCAGGGGCTGGGCCTCCTTGGAACACCACACCGAGATGGAGTTTTCCTTCTTCTACGACACTGTTCTCTGGAGAACAGGTATACCCATCCACATCTTACCTAGTCCTCCTACCTTATGCTCCAGCAAGAGTAAAAGAAAAAAATAAGTGGTGATTTTTAACAGTAGCTGCATTCCTCATCCTGTTGACCTATATACAGTCCAAGGACAGTTGCCTGAAGTTTGGAAAGTGTATAGATCTGTGGTTCCTGCATAAGAACGATGTCCCTCTATGTGGATGCTGGAGGACCTGTAAGGATGAGGAATTCAGCCCAGATAGCTAGGAGCCCAGAGTAGAGGAAGGCAAGTGACGATGAGTCCTATATTGCTCATTAGGAGTTCAGAAGAGTGTGGGTTCTTTTGGAGGGCAATTATGTTCCTTGTCTCTTAGCTAAAAATGCTGTGATTTGTGTTGTCTAAGGAGCAAGAAAGGGTCTTCAAATCAGATGCATGGAAATGGGAAACTATATCAAGAGCCACTTTGCTCTCTTTATTCATTTGGCCTAGAGTTTGCTCTTTTATTGCATTCTTAAAAGTAGGGACTTCAATCCTACTATTACTTCATGGATTTCAACGCTGAACTTTTTAAATGACCTTCATCTCAGGCTCGTCTCTGGATTGGTGACAGCCCCTCAGCTGGCTCACACCTCTCATGACTCCCTCTACCGTCTTCTCTCACGACTCACATGAATGCACCTTAAATCTCCATGATTCTCCCCTCCATTCACTCCAATGAATCTGAGTTGTTGTTGTTTTGCTTTTTTCCCCATTTTCAGTGTTCTATACTTCAAAAATTACCCCAAACTCATTTCCCTACTTCTATTGCTCTCATTCTCCCTCCCGAGAGGGGATTTACTGGATCTGAGGCAGAGACTAAAACGCTGCAGGAATTTTCTTTAAACAGGGCCTCATCTCTAGTCATGGAAGGTACAATCCTTTCTTCTATTAAATAATTTAAGCTCAAATCATTTATTTGCTTTACATCTCTCATAGGAAAATATATAACTTCAGAAAGTTTTCATACTTTAGGTCAGATAATTCCCTGAGCTTTGGTTTTTATTTATTTATTTTTTTAACTTTTCCCCTCTTTTGGTTATCCTTTAATTTTTGGTAATACTGAACTCACTGGGTATCATGATTGTAACTGACCTACTAAAGCTACAGTTTACTCATGTCATGCCGTTATAGCTGGCCCTCTAAACTAATCTTTAATTCTTGTTTGGTTTGAATACTAAATGCAGTCACCAGGACTTTGTTTAGGGTTCCACTAAGTCCTGACATGTGTCTTGGTGAAGAACAGAAAATGCACTATGAAGCAGATGTGCTAAAGCCACATCCTGGTGTAAGGTCGATAGTAAGAAGTTTTAAGAACCATTTTTCCCCCCAGTCAACGGGCTGTGACCCTGCAGCTGTGCAACAGGCACTTATAAAGAGACTGTGTCAAGGAGAATGGAACTGTAAAAAAGAATGAAGTAGAACCAGCTGTCCCACCGTTTTAATTGGCAAATGTTCATGTGAAGATGTAAATTTTTTCTTAAGTTACATTCAAATAAATGTGTTTTTCTCCCTAGAGGTGTGACTGGGATAGCTTACTTGTAGCTTATGTCTGGGAGGTCTTCTCCAGGCCCTAACTTGGATGTTTTGTGTGTGTGGTTGCCTGCCCAGGAATCCAGACAGACAGTGTGCTCTCAGCAAGGCTTCAGATATTAAGAATCTATATTCGAGAGGATGGCCGTCTTGTCATTGAATTCAAGACCCATGCCAAATTCAGAGGTAATGTCATTAGGTTTTTTCCTCAATTGTTTTATTAAGAAATATTTCGAACACAGAGACAAGTCGAAAGATAGAACAATTAGAAACAAAGTCAACAATTGTTAACATTTTGCTATGTGTGTGTATAAATATACACACATGCATACCCATTTTTCTGTCACACCTTTTGGAAACACGTTGCAGGCTTCATGTCAAGTTACCCTAAGCGCTTCCGTAGCCATCACCTGAGAACAAGGGCGTTCCCTTCCCATCACAATAGCATCTCCACATCCAAGATATTTGAGTTGATCCAATAATATCAAGTCCTTATTCCTATGTCCTCCATTGTCCCCCAAATGGCTTTGCTACTTGTCTTATACTAGTTTATATTTACTTAATATCTGTTTATATAAAAGGAAGAATCCAATCAAGGTTCCTATGTTACATTTTGGCTGTTCTATTTATCTCTTGAGTCTCTTAATCTAGAATAATCTTCCTATATGACACGATATGACTGCAGTCTTAAAGAATAGATGTGTCTTGCTGAGTAACCATTAGTTTTTTAATCATGTTTATAATCGTCTCCCTCCACCGAAGACTTGAGTGGTCCTAAATGAGATTTTTTTAAATCCAAAATTGGTATTTCTATTTATAAACTACTGAGATCTTTTTACATCTAGAAACATGTTGGTTGGAATTCAAAACTGAGTTTATTCAGTGTTGATTGTCACACGGAAGGCCCCCTATTGTTATGAATACATTCATTAGCACCATTTCCACAAGGCACATTCATATTGCTTATAAATCTCTACGATCGTAATGACCATCCTGAGTAAGATGATCGTAATGACCATCCTGAGTAAGATGACGGGCTGAGGTGAGAGGCTGTGCTATCCCAACCAGTGTGGAATGTATTCTAAGGACGGGAGGGTAGGTATAACTTTCGTTGCTTGATTAAAGAATATTAATTCAGTTCTAAGGCTTGTAGAGCATCACCACAAGTACAATCAGACTCACAAATAAGTCTGTATGCTTCCCTTTGAAATAGGACAGTTCGTGATGGAGCACCACACCCTCCCTGATGTGAAGTCTTTCATATTGACTCCTGACCACCTAGGAGGAATTGAATTTGGCCTGCAGCTACTGTGGAGTGCTCAGACCTTCGATTCTCCATATCAACTCTGGAGAGCCACAAGCTCTTACAACAGGTGAATACAGGGTGGCGGCATGCAGTGGTAGGTCTGGAATGTTTGAAATTTCTTTCAGGAGTTTGGGAAATAGGGCTTTTAGTCAAAAGCTGGATTTCTATTTTAAAAGAAGGAGATACAGAAACAACACTCTGGCAGATAGGTAAAGAAACAAATGTAGCTCAGATCAGCTTCGGATGGATAAACCCCAAACCTAATTCCCAGGATGAGACCAAGCAGAGTGCACATCAGTCTACTTACATCCCATTGGCTAAAACTTAATTATGTGCCTCCTCTACCTGCAAGGGAAGCTGGGAAAGTTGAGTATAATAAAGAAATTGCATTCTAATTACCACAACCATGGAAAAATACAGGATCTAGATGTCTATTTGGTCTAGATGTCACTCCTTATGGCCCAATGTCCTATAAAATAAATAACCCTCAATATAGAGATAAAAGAGAAACTGGATAAATAGAGTAAAATATCCCATTGTAAGATGGAAGGCTAGGTAAAACCAAATTAAAACTATTACTATACAAAGAATAATGGGGAACCAGGAGTCTGTCATAAATATTATCATCCCCGTATTATAGATCATGAAATTAAGATCTATGTTTAGGATGAAAATCTTACTCTAGCTTTATAGTGAAGAAGTGGCAGGTTGTCTTAAGAATCATTTCAAAAAGATTTCTTTAATTATACATTTTTGGTCTTATATCAGATACTTCTTTATATAGTGACTCCTTTGAAATTGATACGTAATAATCTTTAAGGTTGTGCCTCCCAGAAGATCATGAGATTATGCATGTACTTTGTCCCAATTTATTGGCAGAGAAACTGTCCTCTTCAATCCTCTATTGACTCCCTACACCCTACAGGATGAAATTCAGCTCTTTATACAAGGCTCATCCACTCCCCTCTAGCCTCATTTTAAACCAAATTTCTAGCCACATTAGATATCTCCCCAAGCCCTGAACCCCAGGCCGTGATAGCTCCGTACTTTTGCAACTCCCTCTGCCCTTCCCACTTCTTTCCTCTTGCAGAACTCAAACTCCTCTGGGCTGCAGATCAAATGCTGACCTTCTATGACACCTGTCTTGACTCCTAGAAGCTCCTCAGTATTAGAAGCTCCTCCTCCCTGCTCCCACGTTGTCCCAGCTTCCAGCTTCTACAATAACACAGCTTATTATGTTATCATGCTCGAAAGAAAGTCCCATTTTCCACTAGATAGTGAGCCTCCACAGGGTAAAAGGCATGCCAGATTTCTTTTGAATCCCCAGAGGACTGCAGGTTTTACCATCCTGAGTACACATCCTTTAGGAGCTTACTTTTGAGATACGGAGGTAAAATACAGAGATAAATGGCAAGTGAAGAACAATACAAGTTCCGTGCTCTGTGCTTTGTGCCCTGTGAGAGGTACCGAAGGAACCCCAAGACCATAGCAGTCCAGGGAGGAGAGAGACTGCCATAGCCTGGGGAGTTGTGCAAGGTTTCCTGCTGGGTCGGGGGGTCAACATATGGGAAATGTCTAGTTTTTAGAAAGAAGGGGAGAACTACAGGATTAAAGACCTGTATCTAGGACTATGTTTGGCATATTTGGAAGGGTAGTGAGGAAATCAACCTAAATTATATTCAGGAATAAGGAAAAATAGGACTGTAAGCCTGGGAGACCATGCAATTTGTCCTATATTCATTTGTTCAATAACTATTCACTGAATATTTACTGTGTGTCAGGGAAGGTTCTGAACACACAGAACACGTCAGTGAACAAATAAGATCCCTGCACACAGCGCTTAGAGAAAGGAGACCCAAGAGTAGGTATAATCAATAAGAATAGTATAACATGTTGAAAAGTGAT
Organism: Rhinolophus ferrumequinum; assembly: GCF_004115265.2. NCBI lineage: Eukaryota > Metazoa > Chordata > Mammalia > Chiroptera > Rhinolophidae > Rhinolophus > Rhinolophus ferrumequinum. Next base: position 34,247,740 of record NC_046288.1, read on the forward strand.
GAGTGCTGTGGAAAAAGAAACCATATAGAGCAAGGTAAGGAGAATTGGGGGGCGGGGGTGGGCATTGTCATTTTAATTAGGATATTCAGACTAGGCCTTATCAAGAATGGAATTGTAATAGATATATACTGTGTCAGAGGGGCAGTAGATTGGGGGAGGGAGGTTATCATTTTGTGAAGGGTATAAATATCTAACTATTACATTGTTTTGTACACCTGAAACTAATTTTAAAAAATGTACCTTTGAGCAAAGGCCAGAAGGAGGTAAGGGAATTTGTTATGCAGATTATCTGGGGAAGAGGTTCCTGGCTGAGTTCCTGAGGTGGCAGCATTTCTGGGTGATGGAGGCGGGAGGTGGGAAGCAAGAAGGCCAGGGTAGTTGGAGTGGAGGGAGCAAGGAGAAGGATCATATGCAAGGTCAAAGAAGTAAGGAGATGGGGTCGGGCCACCCCGCAGGCCAGTGTGTGGACTTTGGCTCTTACCTAGTGCAGTGGGAGCCATCTCAGGGTTTGAGCAAAGGAATGACATGATCTGGCCTGACTTTTGGAAAGCAAAGGTCAGGCATGGACAGTTCTGCCTAATTAAGGATTTCTATTAATTAAGGGTTACTGTTCACATTATACATGTCAGTTTTCAGGTAATTCAAATATAATGTACCAAGCCTCATTTTCTGCTGACCCGAACTTTGCAGGAAAACTGCAGACATACAGAGATTCAGGGCCCAGCGGGGTTCAGAAACTAAGCCCGGAAAATTTGCATGGTTTGTCTAAAATCATACAACCATGAAAGAGGCAAAACCAAGCCAGGGTTAGACTCTCTCCCAGTTTGCATCCTGTGCTATTCCACTAAACTGACGCCAGGATGTGCCATGGAAGTTTTATTTAATTATATTTTTACCAAATTTTTACTATCACGTTAGTAATAAATAGCTGTAAATAATACAAAAGAAGTGGTCAGAGAATGAACACAGTGGGTGTGAGAACTGTTCACAGATCTCTCACAACAGTTATAATTAAGATTCAAAGCCCTGTGCTCTTTATTCAATGGATGGCAGCCTCCCAAAGCCCTTGAAGAATCTTCCTGAAGTTTCTGGATGTCTGGCTGCCTTCCAGGCAACCTGCCAGGGCTGGGCTGCTCCTCGATGACAAGTGTGGGAAATGAAGTAGGTGAGGGTTACAAGGACCCCCGTGTCATGACCAACAGTCTTGCGCCCCACCATAAACAGGGACGTTCCCAGCGAGTAGCCTCCTTTGAGAAGTGATATTGTTCTTCAACTTCATAAAGGGATGAGGCTGTGGAGTTTGGCAGAGGAGCCCCAAAACTGAATGCTAATGAAATGGGGGTCTGGGATTTCTCTGAAGGGGTGTTGTTTGACCCTGCCGCATTTGTTACCTCTCCTGCGAGACCAGCCGCTGACATGGTCACATGCTAATAAATGAAAGCTTTTGCAATTGAGAATGCATTAAACAGGGTGTCAGTCAACAAGAAACAGTAAACAGAAACTGTCAAACAAGTTTCACGGAAATCTGCAGGAAGTGGCTGGTTCTGGTTTGCCCTCGCCTGAGCCTTTTAGGTTTTTATAAACAGTGTCCCTTTCTCAACTTTCCTCATGAAAAGAACTTGAAGAGGTGAAAATAGCTCTACTTAACAGGTCTGGATAATACTCTGACAGTTAGAAAATCAGGGATGAAATTCCTAAAAATTATGTTTGCAGACTCATAAAGTTCTTAGATGCGGGGCACAAGTACCTCTGAAAACTGTTTACCGAAATCAATGTGTTTCCGGGTAAGTGAATAATCTATAAATCATTCCTTCTAACCACAGTCCACTCTGCATGTTTCCAGGAAAGACTACTCTGGGGAGTACACCATCTACCTGATTCCTTGCACAGTGCAGCCCACACAGCCATGGGTTGACCCAGGAGAAAAGCCTTTGGCCTGCACTGCGCATGCCCCAGAGAGGTAAGGAAACAGTCGATCCTCACTACTTATGAATTTGTCTACTTGGTAGCATGTATTTGTAACCCCCAATCTAATTTTTGTGGTGCTTTCATGGTCATGTCCAGACACGAAGAGTGGCAAAATATTGAGTCACCTGACACACACATTCCCTGCTCAGGTTGAGCAAGACAGTGTTCTGCCATCTTGTTTCAGCTCTCATACTGTAAACAAGTGTCCTTTTTTTTTTTCTGATTATGGTTTTTTATTCTTGTTGTTAGTAGTAGTAGTAGTAGTAGTAGTAGTAGTAGTTTCAGGTGTAGAAAGGAATGTAATAGTTAGACATTTAAACCCCTCATAAAGTGATAACTCACCCCCCAAGCTACTACCCCTCTGACATCTTATATAGCTGTTACAAGTGTCCTTTTATGGTCTGTTTAAATTTTTTTGCTTTCGTTGGTGATTTCCCTGTTTAAAATGGCTCCCAAGCATATTGCTGAATTGCTGTCTAGTTCCTAAGTACAGGAAGGCTGTGATGTGCTTTATGGAGTGTTAGATAAAGTTCATTCAGGCATGAGTTTTAGTGCTGTTATCATAAGTTCTATGTTAATGAATCAACAACATACATTAAATAAGGTGTCTTTAAGCAGAAACATGCATAAAACAAGGTTATATATTGATCAGTTGATGAAAACGTGGGGACCAGAGGCTGTAGGAACTCTACCCTGTATTTCCCCTAAGAGCAATGGTTCAGTCTTCATTTATTCAGTGCTTGCTGCAGCTTTATAGAACATAACTACCATGAATAATGAGAATCGGTTGTACATCAGCCCATATCCGCCTCAGAGCTGAGACTGTCTGCATTGTGCCAGCGTTTATTCATTCAGCCAGTATTCAGTCAGCTCTTACTATGTGCTTTGCTCTGACCTAGGCATGGAGATTGTAACAGAGGATTAAAGTAACCTCTGATCTCAGACAATTTATAGTCTAACACTACCTTTCTCGGATCTGAGCAAAGTGAATAGAGAACAATTCTGAGAGAAGATGCTGAGAACAGAATTGACGTTACTATTAAGAGAAGACAATTTGGAAAATGACTTTCAAATTAAGAGCCTGAATTGGCCATCAGATTTGGTGATACGGAAGTCATTGATGATCTTGACCAAGGGCAGGTTCAGTGGATTCAGGGGAGAAAGCCTGATTGGAGTGGGTTCAAGAGAGGTAAGAAAGTGAAGATAACAAGGAAAAACAGTGCTTAAGGAGTTTTGTTATAAAGGACATCAGAGGAGAGGGGCATTAGCTGGAAAGAGATGAGGGGTCAAAGGAGATTTGTTTGTGTTTTAGGGTAAAAAATATTTCCAGATGTTTGTATGCTGGTGGGAATAACCCTTTAATTAAAAGTAAGGAATGGTCAAATGGACTCTATTGGAAGAGGAAAACATTGAAATTATCACTCATCATTATTCTTTAACCAATATATGTGTCTGGAGCTTGGCTAGACTTGAGGATACAATGATGAGCAAATAGATATGGGGCCATATGATCACAAAGTCTGAAATATTTACTATTTGGCCATTTACAGGAGAACTTTGCCGACCCCTGTTCTAGGTGCTTATATCCAAATTCTTAAAAATATTCTTGACTCCTCTCTTACTCTGGGTCTCTTATGCCATACATCTAATTTGTCAACCAAGCTTATGGGCATCCCCTGTAAAATATATTAATCCCGTCATTCGCACAGCCATTTGGCCACTATCCTGGTCAGAACCACTGTTATCACTTACCTGGAGTACCACAGCACCTCCTAACATGTCACTCTGCTTCCACTCTCCAGCCCATTCTAAACACAATAGACCCCACTTGCTTTCTCAAAACCTCCCAACAGTTTCAGTAAAACCCAAAGTTCTTACCATTTGAGGTAAGTCTAATGTGGCCTCCAGTTACCTCTCTGGTCTCATCCTCCTCACTCACTTTGTTTCAGCCATTCTAGCTGATTGACTGTTCCTCTAACATATTGGGCACACTTGCTACCCCAAACCTTTGCTCTTGCTGTTTCCTCTGCCTGGAAAGCTTTTTCCCCAGGTAGCCATAGGACTTACTCTGAGGCCTTCCATGACCATATTTAAAATTTCCAATTGAACCTCTTCCTAGCCTTCCCTTTCACTGCCTAATTTTTCTTCTAAGTACCTCTTCTTACCTTCCAATGTACTACATTATTTTTGAACTTATTTTATTTATTAACTGTCTCCTGGTTAGAATACAACCTTCCTGGGGGCTTTGTTCACAAATGAATTCCTGTTATAAAAACAATGTCTATCACATAACAAATTTCAGTGAATAGTTGTTGAATAAGGGAGTCCCAAAGCCACAGAAAGTATGGAGTAGAGAACAGATCAGGAGACCTAAAGAAGATTAGTTAGTCTGAGAAGACCAGAGGTAGAGAGAAAAGAAGCAGATTCAAAAGACCGGGAAAGAAGGCCAGGGAGGCAAGGGAGAGGCAAGAGAGTATTGTCTAGCAATGTCTTGAAAAGTGGGACATAGGATAAAGAGTTTTCAGCAGGTTGAAAGAGTCAAAATCTCAGCACATGTGGATCTGGGAAGGAAAGGTCAAGGCAAGGCACTATGGCAACGAGTCCTTTAGCAATCAAAGAGCAACTTTGGGGGCCTTCAGAATGAAAGGGCCAGGAAAAGCCAAGAGTACTGAAGAGGTCTAAAGAGGAATTAGATTATTTTTGTTCAAAAAAGCAGATTAACCTCATAATGACCCACACTAATAAAGTTCCTCTCCTACACATAGCTCTTTATTCGGTAAATATTAGCACTGTTTACAATCCTGAGAAGTGTGGGAAGGAGGGGGCAGCTCAAATGACGCATGCAAAGTTGACCTGCTCTCAAGGAGCTCTTGTTTCTCCCACATTTAGATTCCTGATACCCATTGCATTCCAGCAGACCAACCGCCCCGTACCAGTTGTGTATTCGCTCAATACTGAATTTCAGCTGTGCAATAATGAGAAGGTGTTTCTAATGGATCCCAACACATCTGATATGTCACTGGCAGAAATGGATTACAAAGGAGCCTTCTCAAAAGGTGAGTTGTTTCCTTTGGCTGCAGAATGAGACGCTGGCTGGATTTGAGAAGTTTACGGATAAATCCCTGGACTAATATCTCTGCTCATCAGCTTTCCGTCAACTCTCCAGCGAAGAGTCCCTTGAGGTTGGTTCCAGGGCAGCCAATATTTAGGCAAGGAACAGACTCATATTTTTCCTTCATATTGTTTCACAATTAAGATCCCCTACTTGACACTATGTTGATTGGCAGTGTGACACTGTAGAAAAGCACTGGTCTGCGTAGTAAGACTCAGTAGTAAGAAGTAGAGCTTCCAACCAGATTCTAATGCACTGATTTTGGGTAAGTTACTTTATCTCTGAATTCTTCAGAGATTGCAATAGGACCCCCATTGCCTGCCAACCTCCAAGGTATGTCAAACATGTGTGTATATACATTCTCCATCATGCTTTTTTCTACTTGAAATGATTCCTCGGCCTGCTCCCCGCCCCAAACATGATTCCCGTTTCAAAAGACTAGTTCTTTCTTCTCCTTCATATTAACCTCCTCAAAAAGGCTTTCCCTGACCACCCCAGACAATCTAACATAGGCCTTCAGATTTTTCACTTTCACAGAACACTGTTCATTTTTTATAGTACTTATCACATTTTTGAACATTATATAAGGTATATTATATATTCCTTTACTTATTTATTGCCTAACTCTACCATTAGACTATAAGAGTAGAGACTGTGATCAAATATCAGATTTGTACACCATACCACCAGTGTCTAGGTGCTTAATAAATATTTGTTGAATGAATAGGTTAATCACTATCCTGCCTTTCTTCTCATGATTACCCCTTCTGCCTTTTTCTTGCCTTTAATCTTCTCCTCATATCTGAGGTTTTTTCTCTCATCCTAAAAAATTCATTCAAGTCCTGCCATAACAGAAAAACAATCCCTCAACCCCTCCTCCCCTTCAAACTTCAGCCCATTTTCTCCTTTTCTTTTGAGAAACTTCCCAAAGGAGTGGTGAACACACAGTGTCTCTATGGCCTTTCTTCACAATCAGTCCTTCATCCATCTGTTGCAGGCTGAGTTGGTCCCACTAGGATTCAGAACTCTCTCTTGTCAATGACACCAAGTCCATGAATTTTGACAGTTTTTCCTATTTGCTTTACTTTTCACAAGCCTCCCCCAACATGCTGCCTCTCTGAAAACTTCTCACACTTCTGCCCTGGATCTCCATCCTCTGCCCTATCTGTGTTGTTGTCCCCATGTTCTAAGCTTAGCTCCTTCTGTTCTCATTTCAGTGCTATCTCTGGCCATCCCCAGCGCTTGGCCCACCCTTAAATCTGAATCTCCTATACTCTTGCTATTCTGCAGCCATTCTATAAAAGTTGACCTGATCCCTGATCTTACCTGACCTTCCTTTCCTTATTTCCACATGCAATCTGGAACTACCAAGCCTCTCCAAGTGGATGTCTTTTAGACAGCTAGAGATGTCAAGAACTGGACTTATCTCCCTCCAAACATGCTTCTCCCACATCCGCTGCCCCATTGACTGTGTCACTATATTCCAGGTGCCCCAGGCAAACACCTCAGGGTTATTCCCTACTTCTCCTTCACCTCCCACATCCCATCTGTCATTAAAATGAATGGAATCCGACTCCTACTTATTTCTTGAATCCATGCCTTTGCCTCACAGCTATATTTTAGACACCTATCTCTCCCTAGAGCGTTAAAATAGCCTGTACTTGACCTCTGTGACACTAGTCTCTTTGTCTTTCCTCCATTGTCTGTTTTCTGCAATCCCGGTGGATTAATATTATGCCCCTGCTTAAAACCCTCCAGTATTCCCTATTTCTTATATACTTAAGTCCAGAATCTTCACCACCATTAGTCTATCTTCCCAAGAGTCTCCCCCACTGGAGCTTCTGTGCATCCTCCAGTCCAGTCACCCTGATCTACCAACATAGTAAATGCTCTGTCTGAACCAGCATTTGGAGCCAGACGGATTTGTGCTCAACTCCTGTCCCTCATGTGACAGATGGGACAATTTGGACAAGTTATTTTAAACGGGGATAGTCATTGAACCTATCTCTTGGGCTCCTGGGAGGATTAAATAAGGTAATGTAGGTGAAGAACTTGTTACCATAGCAGGCACTAAGGAAACAATAGCTAAAGCAGGACTCATACCCTCTGGCATTCGGTATTTTGTTTGTTTATGGACTCTCTTTTACCTAGAGTGCTTTCTCAGCCCCTTCCTCCCACCTTAGATGCTGTATCTGACAAATGCCTACTCGTGTTTCAGGAGACTGCTCAAGTGTCATCTCCTCATTAAATCCTTCCGTACCTCTCTCAGGCAGATTTCTGCACTCAGCTATGTGCTCATTTAACATCATGTACCTTCCTCTGTTGTGGATCATAATGGTCTGGTGCTGTGGTGGTTAGTACTGTGGGCTTTAGAGCCAAAGCACCTAGACTTTGAGTCCTATACTCACCACTTACCAGTTTTGTGATCATCAGCACATCACTTAACCACTCAAGCACCCTGATTTCCTCACCTGTAAAGTTGTCAGCACTACAGGAGTTTTTACATGGGAAAGACTTAGTACAGTACCCAGCATACAGTATGAGTTTGATAAATGTTAACTATTTTTAGCAGTTGCTTAGCTTTAGTTCTGTCTCTTCAACTACATCTCATTCACCTTTGTGTCCCTTGCACATAACAGAGTGCTCGACACAGCTTAAATGCTTAATTAATACTTATCGGATAAAAGAAGCAATAGATGAATGAATGAGTATTTTAGGGGCACATGGATTCATAGAGCTCTTCATAGAGAGGTACGCGTACTTTTGACTCTAAGGGAGTGTGTTAAATCCCTTCTACCGTTGACATTTCTTTCTCTTTAATCTTACAGTTGGACCTAATTAATGCCTCTCAATCTTTCCAGGTCAAATCCTTTATGGCCGAGTACTTTGGAATCCAGAACAAAACCTCAATTCTGCTTACAAACTTCAGCTGGAGAAAGTCTATCTTTGTACTGGCAAGGATGGCTATGTGCCTTTCTTTGATCCCACGGGGACAATCTACAATGAAGGGCCACAGTACGGATGCATTCAGCCCAACAAACACCTAAAACACAGATTCCTATTGCTGGTACGCTAATGTTAGTGTTCAAGAGCGGACACTCAAGTAGATTTTTCTCTGCTACGAATTCTGCCTAAAGCAGATAGAACCCCTCTCCTGATGGTTTTCTCTCTCTCTCTCTCTCTCTCTCTCTCTCTCTCTCTCTCTCTCTCTCTCTCTCTATATATATATATATATATATATATATATATATATATATATATATATATATATATATATTGTTGTTGTTGTTTCTTTCTGATCAGCTAAATTATAGTACATATTACCAAATGTGATGGTTCTGGTGGGTAACAAGTATAAGCTATTATTAATGTCCGAGGAAAAGGAAAGTCTAGGCCAGTGTTTCTCAAAGTATGGTCCAGAGACCCCTGGATATCCCCTATACGCTTTCAGGGAGTCCACAAGGTCAAAACTACTTTCATAACAAAGTAATGATACTTGCCTTTTTCACACTCATCCCCTCATGAGTGTAAAGTGTATGAAAGGTTTATAGATATGGTTTCAGAATCTATATTGTAACTAATCTTTTTAAAAGTTCAACTTACCAAGTTTTGATTTAGTATCAAAAAAGAATATCCACAATTATCTGAAAAACCTATTAAAACATTCCTTCCTTTTCCAACTACATAGCTGTGTGAGGTCAGATTTTCCTCATCCAAAACAACATATCACAACTCATTGAATACAGAAGAAGCTATGAGAATCTAGTTCTTTTCCAGAGCTTTACAAAAATGTAAAACAATGCCAGCTCTCTTTGGGGGAGGTGGGAGTGAATATAGGTATTTTCTCTAAAAAAGTATGTTACTTATGTTAATATGTAATGGGTTTTTCATGGCCATTTTAAAATGAATTCATTAATAAGTATGTTTTTTTTTTATTTTTCAGTGTTGATTTTAATATAGTAAATATTGATAGATAAAAAACCACATAAACAAAAGACTTTTGGTGTCCTTAATTTTTAAACATGGAAAGGATCCTGAGACCAAATAGCTTGAGAATTATTTGTCTAGGCTATCCCACTCTTTGTGGTTTGAGACACAGAGGCCACAAAATGTCCCTTCTTGAAGAGAGGGCAGTGGTGCCCAGAGGCAGCGGTTGCCCTAAGAAGCAGACTTCTGCCCCACATGCTCTCCTGACCCAACCTGGCAGGACGGAGAGCACCTTTTCCTCCCAGTGACCACCGTCTACTAGTTCAGTGGTTCCAGCTTTCTAAATCTTGCATTTCTTTTTTCTGAAATTCTAGGACCGTAGTCAACCAGAGGTAACTGATAAGTACTTCCATGACGTCCCCTTTGAGGCCCACTTTGCATCTGAGCTGCCTGATTTCCATATGGTCAGTAGCATGCCAGGTGTGGATGGATTCACTCTGAAAGTGGATGCACTCTATAAGGTGAGTGTGGTGAGAAGAAGAGAAGCATAGGACCAAGGGCACTTTAAAGGTTGCAAAAAAGAAGACGACATCACCTCTGGACTGTCATTTTCTTTTTATAGCATTCTTGGTGGCAGGTCTTTTTTATTGTTATTAAGCTTATCATTCAACCAAAATTTTCACCACCTATTCCCAATACAGCAAATAATAATACAATTCTTTAATTTACATATAGTCACTTGTCATTTTGTGCAGCGGGGTACATATGATACTCTAACTTTTCCTAAATTTTTTTTATATTGCTTCCTTTTTCACAGGCATGTGGAAAACATTTAATAAATCCATAAATACAATAAAGCAATTTAGAATGGCAAGCATTGGGGGAGGGGAGTGGTAGATGAGGGTAAAAGGGATCAAATATATGGTGATGGAAGGAGAACTGACTCTGGGTGGTGAACACTCAATGTGATATTTAGATGATGTAATACAGAATTGTACACCTGAAACCTATGTAACTTTACTAACACTTGTCACCCCAATAAACTTTGATAAAAAGAATGACAAAAATTACTAGTGTTTGATAAGCAGAAATACTCTAAGTCTCAGTGATAAATAAGAACTTCCAAGATCAAATTCCACTTTTTTCTGTCTCCAAATAGTAACCAATGACCTTATATTTCAGAACTATTATTACTCTTCGGAAGTCACTTCAAAACCATTGAGTGTTTTAATGGAGGCAGATGACACAGAAATAAAATACTTGTTGTTATAACCACTCAGGGGATGATCCAGAAAGTATTCAGATTTAGAAAATTTTTGATAAGTGTCTGCTTATTATCCACAAAGTAGGTGGTTAGTGAATATTTGTTGAATGACTCTATTTTAACTAAAGTTCATTAAAAAATAGTAAATCAGCATAGTATACAATTAAAAGTCACTGAGAATAAATGTGGTTCTTAATATTAGTGTATCATTGTTGTCAATGAAGACCAACAAATCATAAACATTTACTTAGCTAAAGAGACCATGAAAGATAAATTATTAGGACTACATTATAAACAGATAAGGAAAAAGAAAAGAATGTGTATAGCTGGACCAAAATCACCCTAATTTGGAAATAAAGTGGAATCCATAATATTTGGTTCAATTCTCTAATAGTGGACACCAACCATTGCTAACGCTTTTCTTGAAACCATTTATCTATGAAGGTTTGTGGTGGCAACTGTCTTTCCACTTCCTTTCTTCCCAGGTGGTCTGTGGGCAACAATGACATGTTCAGTTTGTCTCCTGTTTTCCTCCTCCTGCAGGTAGAAGCAGGACACCAGTGGTATCTCCAGGTGATCTACATCATTGGCCCCGATACCGTCTCAGGGCCCCGGGTCCAGCGCTCGCTCCCGGCCCCTCTGAGGCGCAACCGAAGGGACCTGGTGGACCCTAGTGGTCGACTGACCCTGGATGATTCCCTCATCTATGACAACGAAGGGGACCAAGTCAAGAATGGCACCAATATGAAGTCCCTGAATCTGGAGATTCAAGAGCCAGTTGTAGCGGCTTCTCTATCCCAAACCGGGGCATCGATTGGCAGTGCGCTGGCTGCTATCATGCTTCTCCTTCTGGTGTTTTTGGTGGCTTGTTTCATCACCAGGAAGTGCCAGAAACATAGGAAGAAACTGCCCATAGAGGACATTTTGGAGGAATACCCTCTGAATACCAAGGTGGATGTGTCCAAGAGGAGCTCGGACAGGGTGGAGAAGAACGTGAACAGACAGTACTGCACCGTGCGGAATGTCAACATACTGACTGACGCTGAGGGGGCTTACGCGTTCAAAGGTGCTAAAGTGAAAAAATTGAATCTGGAAGTCAGAGTACACAACAATTTACAAGACGGAACGGAAGTTTAATGGAGGACACCCATGTGTATTTTTTTTCTAAAACCGTTTTTATAAAACAGGGGAAAATACTGGTATTTTTATAATCTTGCAAATTAAAAAGGGAAAACTGTAGCTTTAAGCGGTGGAAGGCACACATCACATGCATCAACTCACAACTGAGCTACCTCATTAAACAAAGAACCACTGAGACCCCCAGGTTATTGGAATAGTTCTTTCTGTGGATCCCTTTAATAGTCTCAGCAGCTACGATTGCTCCTTTTGTAAGGCCGATCTTTTACTATTAGCACAGAAGTGTGACGATTAGGTTAGCCGAGGGAGTTCAGAGGACAGGAATGTACCGTGGCAGATCTCAGGGTGGGTTGTAGTTCAGGGCCTTTGGTTTCCTCCCCCACCTCCTGCTTTCTTCTACTTGGACTTTTTCCTGGGCCTCTGGACAGCAGAGTTCGAATTGCTGACACCAGATTCCATTCAAAATTCTGCTTATCAGCACAGCAGATGTGTTTGCTCATTGTGTCCACTTGACAGCCTGTACTCCATGACCTCTAATTGTACTTTACTTTTCCAGAATCCTTTTTACCTGGGGGTTCCAAGTGCTCTAGAACAGAGAACTTCTTCATAACTCATGGGAGAAACCTCGGGCTTCTCCTGTCAGACATCAGATATCAGACACCAGGCATAGCAGAACACCCCTTACAGAGGGAGAGACTGAAACCTGGGGAGAGGAGGGGTCTGGCAAGCACCTCAGAGCACGTTAGTGATGCACTGCACCCCAGGCCCCGGGAGAGGTCCTTCTGCCTGACTGGTTTATACTGTACCAAGGATGTTGAAGACATCCTCCCTGTCGAAGGATGCTACAAAACAAGATCAATGCACTGTGGCCTTCTTATTCTACATTGCCATGGATGCTTCAAACACCTACCACACTTCCTGCTACCCCAGGCTTTGCCCAGTCCAATAATAGACAAGCCTGTGTACTTTGCTAGCTGTGGGGCTTTTATTTTGTTAGGCCTTCAGGAAAGTAAATGATTCATTTGCTTTTGTCTCCAAATCAAATTCGGAGAAAGCCCAGTCCAGAGTGAAATCAGTTAATAGGTGCCTACTAGTACTCACAGCAGATAAAGTACTGGTACTCACAGCAGATAAAGTTCTGGTACTCACAGCAGATAAAGTACTGGTAGTCACAGCAGATAAAGTACTAGTGCTCACAGCAGAGAAAGGCAGCATTCCTGGTACCGTATTTCAGGGATTTCTCTTTTGAGGGGGGTTCTTTTCTGGTAGCTCAGGCACTTATTTTACCATATTAGCACATGACAAAAGCCATAAACACATGGCTTTAAAATGATTTAGTGTTCAAATAGCAGCTTAATGATTTTGCACGTAGTGTGCACACAGCTTGCTTTTGTGTTTCTTTTTGGTCCCTGCCTTACCGGCAAAAACATAAGCATGCATGTCTGTTGTTTTAAATTGGAAGCACAATTCCATTGTTCAGGAGTAAAAGACACATTCTCTTCTCGAGGCATGGCACACCATAGTCACTGAGCAAATAACAGAGCATTCACGTTGTGTAATATTTGTATTAGAATGACCCAAACTCTTTGAGAACATTCCAAACTGGAAACACTTTGGTACTAAAAGCCACACAGAATGAACTGTGAAAGGTTTCAGGCATCTCTCCCAGATTCCAAACTCCTTGAGAGTAGGACCTATGTGAGCCATGCCTTTGCTTATTCAACAGTGCCTTGCACATAATAAACACTCAAGAAATATTTGTTGAGTGAACAAATGACTGGTGTCATGGGTGAGTGATAGCGGAATAAATTTAGGAAGGGGAGTTGAGCCCATATGGTGGTGATATCACACGGGCAAGTAAAAGAAAACAATAAAAACTGTCTCTTCTACTGGGTTATAAAATACTCTTCTCATTGGAAAACAGGCATGACTCTGGTAGTCGTCCTGAGGAGGACTGAACAGAAAAATCAGAATGTATTAGCAGGAGGGGAAACTGTAACTCGGTCGATTGAGCAGGACATTGAGAGGAACATCTGACTTAGCATTCTGAGACGAGTGTCAAGTTTTCAGGAGAGGATGAATTGGGGGGAGCCCAGAACCGGAAACCTGGCTGGTCAGGGGGTACTTGAGACCAGCTGGGCAATTCGGGGCAGAACTGTATCAGCCTCATAAATGTCTCGTGGCTGGAGAGCTCACCAGCCAGGCATAGAATCTTCTCCAGAACAACCTAGAAGGTTAATGCTAATTCTACAAGGACAGGAAGCCAGTCATTTGTGGAGCAACTTTTGATTTGGCCCGTTATTTGTAACTGCGTCCAGTGCTACGTAGAATGCCTATACATTAAAGCAGCAGCTTTCCATTTGCTCAAATATTCTTCTTGCACATCCGTTCCATTATTACAGCATTGGACACAGGCACAGAAGAGCACAGACGGGGGGCAGAATGAAGCTAGCGTGGTAAGGAATAGAGACAGATCTCCAAGTGCTCCTAGCAGCCTCCGTGTAGGTCTGGCATGACAGGGCAGCTTCCTGTGAGGACCTTGAAACAGGAAAGGGAAGCCCTTGGAATATTCCTGCCTCCCTTCCTCTCTGCCGTCCCGTCCGCCCCCAGGACGGGGGACCACGCCATTGAATGTGGTATTTCTCTAGTGGATGCACACTTATTACATAGAAAGTGTTATGAGATGCGAAGTTGAGATTGACTCCTTTGATACAGAATTTTTCATTTTGTTTATGTTTTATACTTCATGTTAGGGATCAGATCATTTGGTGACTGATGTGGGATTATATTTCAGTCAAAACTGCTTTCAGTTTCTCTGACTTGCTCACTAATGCCTTGTGTGTGTCTTACTAACCTTTTATACCATGCTTTTAGGTAAGAAGGAACAAAACCCCTCGGGTTGCTATTTGTTATCACTCGCTGTGAATGTTAAAAGAAAGAAGAGTCTACACCTTTTTGTCTGCCTTGCTGCCCTTTTATTGTCCCCCAGGCCTCCTGGAGGACTCCTGCAGATTCTAATTGGTGGATGGGAAATAAAATTGGCATGTGTTTGCACAGTCTTATGACGTTCAGCCTCAGTGTCCTATAGGAATTTTTGTTCTTCTCAGATACTACACACCTGTTCAGACTGAATAAAACATTTGTGGTGCTGTCAACCTGATTCCTTGACTCTCAAGTGATTTTTGTATTTCCAGTACCGATTTGTGTGTTACGAATTTCTGATTTCTCCAATAGCATATGTCACTGTATAAATTTGTATTAATAAATGACAGTGTGGTTGCGTTTTTTCACTATGTTCTTTTTGGATTATTCATCTTGTTAACAGAAGACAATGTCATTGAGATGGCAAAATCATTCCGAAATCTGAGGCAAAGTTTTTTTGGAGAAAACCCCACTGACGAGATTGAATCTCAGAAACATATGCTAAGAGCAAGATGAAGAATAAATTACATGTCCCGATATCATCATAGCTCTTTTTTTGTAATCCGTTGAAACCCCAGGACAAAAAGGAATAATTAAAAATCTCCATGAACAATACTGTAAGATGAGTATTCACACTTTATTTATTATCGTCAAACTTTCTCAGGATACTTGTGAAAATGGCTATGTCCTTTTATGTACCCACAAAGATTTGTTAAGTGTCCATAACAGCCTGGAGATGACCAAAACACCAAATAAGAGTTTGTAAGGGAAAAATGGCAGAGTCAGAATGGGACTGAGCCCAGGCAGTGTCGGCATTCTGCAAGCCTGCACATTTGTGTACCTTTCCCCTCTGTGGTATTGGTGTGTGTGTGTGTGTATCTCAAGGACGGTGACCAACAAGGCTCTGTTGATACCTTTTCATGGTAAATTTGCCACTTCAACAAGACTTGAGAAAGCATGTTTTCATAAAAGCTGGGAAAAGACACCACAACCAAGCCTGGGATTTCCTTAGATACTGCCAGGGACTTAAGGGAAGCTTCATTCACTTCCTCACAATCTTCTATGATTGTCCTTTGCCTCACAGCAGGCTCTAAGCCCTAGAGTGCATTTCTCGTAGGCTTATAGAGAAGCTGGATCAGATAGCAATCTATGAATTGTTAGGAGTGGCTATGAAAATGCTTCCTCAGACCTGAAATTTCATAGCCATAGCATTTAGGAAACTTGGGACTAAGTGGTAGAAAATGAGTTCTCATTTAGATTTTGCAATATCTCACAAACTAGGGTTTTGAAGCAATACTGAGAGAAGGAGAGGGAGACTACATTGATAATATCTCAGTAAGTTCAACCCCATATAGGTGTTGAGTTCATAGGTTAAAAATAGTCCAATATCAGTAGTGTTACATGTATTAACCTAATATTAAGATGCCAGTAAATGTCAATGAAAGAAGCATCCAAACCTGTGGAAAGCCCTAGTAAGAATTTATTTAAGCCAAAATTTTGAGGACGTGCCCAAAAGCAATATCTCAATGGATTGAGAAAATGCTCCAGAGAAAGGCAGTTTTATAGTTTTTTAAATACATTTAGAATCAAAGGAGCAAAAGTGTAAGGAAGGTTACATGAAATCTGTTGGTGGTAGATTAGGGAGGTGGGAGAAAAAGTGGGGAAAACTCTAGGATTGGATAAGAAGGAAAATGAAGAGATATATACCTTTTTTATACTGGTGGGCACAGAACAGCTAACATTTAACAATTATAGCACGTAGAGATGGTATGTGGGCAAGACTAAAACAACGAGGAGTTTGGACATCTTCATGCTCTGTTGCCTGTTTTTGAAGAGTATAGAAGAGGAAAAAACTCTGCTCTTTCAAAGGTATATTATCCTAGATGCACAAGAATAGACAGGGCTCCCTTAAGGTAAAGATTAACCTTTTACTAAGGAAACCACAGGCCTGGGATGTGACAACCCACTATGACCTTCCCGGTCAGGAGTTAACGTTCAGATCATCCCGTGTAGTTATTTTCGGTCACTGGGCTTGTCAGGTCTGCGTAGTCCTTTTTTTGTTTATATCCTAATGTGTGATAGAGATTCTGTCCCCCAAGTGAGCCCGAGAGGACTCTAACGAGGAGCCCTTTAGATTGGCATACTGAGAGGCTGATAAAATTGTAGGGACAACATCAAGTAATATAGTGGTCACGTCTGGCAATCAAGAGCAATGATTCCTTTCCATTCACTACTTCATTCACTCCTCACATCCAGCCTAGGAGAGAGTTCTAGGCGATTGTCCTGAATAATTTTCTTGGAAAGTTCCTTATGAATCTCAGGATTTCAGATCCCTACCAGAAGACCTTCACAAGTACAAATGGGTATTGCTTAAAAATAGTCCGAAGCCCCTATAACTTGGATTTAATGCTTGTCATGAAAAATTCAGTCACTTGACTAACATAACAAAATAGACCCATGCTGCAACTCTCTCTAAAACAACTAGCTGAGTGTTATCCCTGAGTTGATTTGGGTTTAAGGCCGCTTAAGTTCCAAGACCAGTAAGTTATAAAAGTTTACTAGAATCCCAGTCTCTGGGAGAATTTCCACAAATTGTTAAAAAACAATTTCAAGATGTCTCCCCTAAGCATCCCACTAAGGAATGTGTCCAAAACAAGCCAACGCTCTATAACGGTGACTCACAAAAGTCCCGGTGCTGCTTCCTCCGTCTCCACACAGATTCTCTGCCCTGTTTATGCTCCAGGAAACTGATTTTCCCAACTGCTTCTCCAAAGCGTCCTTGCCCCTTGGCTTCTGCTTGGGAGAGAAGTTGGAATGTGTCTATTGCACTACGCTGTCCTCCCCGTGCTTTGCTGTGGTTCTGGTGGTCCCTGCATCCCTCCTGGGCCACAGGTACTGTTAAATGGCCCCGCTTCCACAGTCCAGTTCTCGAAGGCTCTGATAACACCATCCCTCTCTTGTCCATGCAGGCCTAAAGATCATAATGATTTCATCCTGTTCCTAGTCCTTGGGGCTTCATCGCCCCTGTGGATTCCTTTAATTTAATTAATCCTGCCCACCGTCTGTGACAACGAGGTCTGACAATTATGTTCGCGAACTCATCTTAGAAAAAGTGCTACATACCTCATTGCTGAATATCATTATGGTCACCTTCGAAGTACTCCCCTTGGGAAGCTATGCACTGATGCCAGCACCTAGTCCACCCTTCAAAGCAATTTTGAAACTCTTTTTCTGGAATGGCCATCAGAACTGTCGTCGTATTACCCTTGATGTCTTGAATGTCATCAAAATGTCTTCCTTTCTATATTTCCTTTATCTTCAGGTAAAGAAAGAAGTCACTGGGGGCCAGCTCAGGTGAGTAGGGAGGGTGTTCCAACACAGTTATTTGTTTGCTGGCTAAAAACTCCTGCACAGACAGTGTCCTGTGAGCTGGTGCATTGTGATGAATGGATTGTTGGCAAAAAGTTCAGGCCGTCTAAGTTTTTCACGCAGCCTTTTCAGCACTTCCAAATAGTAAACTTCATTAACTGTTTGTCCAGTGGGTACAAATTCATAATGAATAATCCTTCTGATTTCAAAAAAGGTTAGCAACATCATTGTAACAAGTTCGCAAACTTAATTGTCACTCCTTGTAGTCCCTTTTTAAAACTCATTTTTTAAACCTTTGTGTATGCCGTTTCTCTTCTGCCAGAACTTTTACACAGTCCTTAAATTCCATGCCTTTTGGTTATAGTTTTCTAATATAAATCAGAAACAAACACTCGAACTCAAACCATGCATTCATTTTAAAGTTGCACAGGATTATAATTAGCGGTGTGGTGATAAATGTTTCACAACCGGCTTTCGGAGTCAAGAGAGGCCTGATTTTGTCACATTTGCTAGTTTTCTAGCTTTATATGCCCTGCCATGCCAAATTAACCTACCTGCATAACATTAACGTCACTGAACATGGAGCTGGGAAGAGATGCACAGGAACACAACCTTGTACAGTATTTCTACCACACAGACATAATAGATGTGCAAGACTGCAAGAGCATCAACAATAGTAAGATACAGTAAAATAATTAGGGAGTGATTAATTTTTAGGACTTTTATTTTCAACATATTTATTCAACTGTGTTTATTTAATAATATAACTTTAATAATGGCTGTGTTTAATAACTGGTTTACAAAATTCCTGAAAACTTAGCAATCAGCTCTCGTATGCCAAGCCAGTTCAGCACACCACTGTAAGAGCAAGCATATCTAGTAACCACTACCACTTGGTCAATTAAACCTACTTTTGTTAGTTTTTGCCTCACATTTTACCATATATTTTAAATATACCTCAATAATTTTGCTCTAAAATCTTATATTTGACTCAAATTATTCTATTTAGCAGAAAGAAAAGATGATATAAGAAAATTAGCTTCTTATAAAACCAAAAAGTAGTTCTATATTCAGACGGGTGAAAATTTTATCAAATAATTTCTGAATTTTTTTTTTCTCTGGATGACTATAAACCTGGTTTCTGGGATCTTAACATTTATCACTGTTACCATTATTATCATCTAACATTTCCTCCTGAGAAAATGTATCCTTAGAGGGAAAAATAATAGTTTTAAAATCATGCATGATTCTAGTCTATATGGTGGTAACTGGGCAGTTGTTACAACTAGAAAAAATTCACAAAATAGTTAGAGTACGTTTTATTTTAATGGTGCCATCCTGACACCAAAGATCGTAAACTCTGAATCTAGAATAATTAAAATAAATCCTATGTAAACACCACCTGCTACTCATTTCCTTCTGGATATAAATCCAGGTCTATTATTTCTTGGTTGTGTGGAACACAACCTGTGGAAATTACCAAATTGCTCTGAGCCTGTTTCTGTATTTGGAAAATAGAGGTAACCACACCTCATTTACGCTGGTTAGTATGCATTACATGAGACCATGATCACAAAGTGCATTCTTCAACGTCGGGCATAAATAACAGGTTCTCAATAAATATCCCCTCCTTCCCATGTGCTAATCCCAGAATTTTCCAGGATGAGGTGGGACTTAGTCTATTGTGGTGATCTCTGAACGAGTGTCAGGAATTATAAGGCAGAACAGAAGGCGGAAGACCGTCTTATCTCTCCCTTGGCAGAAAGCTCATCACTTTAGATTTGTAAGTCCAGTGCAAAGCTGGTAGGCTCTGGCTTTTAAGCAAGACTGTCTCTCTGCTTTCTCCATGGAAGCAACGCTTCCATTTAAGGAAGGATGTTTTCTTAAACCAGTGGTTCTTAAGCTCTAGGGTCCATCAGAATTACCTGAAGGGCTTCTTACGACAGTAGTATGTCTGGGGTAGGATCCAAGAGAATTTTCTCTTCTAACAGGTTCCCAGCTTGGAGAACCACTGTTCTAGTCTCTTCAGCTCATGCGCTGCAGTCTAAGCCAGTGATTTTCCTCTAAGTCCCAATACCTCCTGTATTGGTTAAAGGGGCATCATGTATTATCTTGCTGTAAGACAAGAAAAAAATGCATTCTGATAGTTTAAGTAACTGTAGATAAACCAAATCAGAAGTTTATAAACATCTAAATCACAATTCATTAGTCCTAATCCTTTTCTTCAAGTTAGTATTTTCACTAAAACTTTTCTTAGGATAAGTGCAATGGCAGAAGGCTACTTGACGCCATGACTGAGAAATATAGGGCACACTAATTTAACATTAAAAAGAAACTAAGAATTATTTCAAATGATAATGTTCAAATTTTTCAAATTGCATTGTCTTCTTCTCTGATTGTCCCAATCTTCCCGGTGTCCCTTTTATCCTAAAGCTGCAATGTTTCAAGTCATTTCTCCAGAATTTAGTAGTGTATATAAAACTTATAAATCATGAGTTACTGACTTTCATTTCACTTGAGTTTTTGTTGACCTCAGTTAGATTGTAGACACTGATATCCAAACCACATTTCTTTTTTTCCTTTTTGTCTTCCATAGCACTTAGCGCAATGCTTTACAGGTAGTGTGCAGTCAATACATATTTACCAATGAATTTTGATTAAAATAAATCCACACCGCTGTTTTGATCAAAAAGCAATAAAATGATTGAGAAAAACAAGGCACAGAACTGCAAATAATGTGCTGTCTTTTGTGTGCTAAAGGGAAGAAATAAGATTGTGTAATAAACTGTTTTGCTTGGTTTACAAACAGTAGAAGGACATATGTAAGAAACTAAAGAAAGAAAGTGTTTATCTGAAGGGAGCAGCAGAGTGGGACAGGGTGGGTGGTAAGAGATACGAGCAGGACTTTTGATGTACATCTTTTTAGAGTTTAAAAAAAAATTTTTTTTTACCATGTGAAAGGTTTATCAACTGAAGAAGTTGAATTACCTCCTTTTCTCTTTTAAATTTTTCTTGGTATTGACCATGATATTTATTCAATTAATGTTTGGCTCTACAGGATGAGTGAACTGCATTGCTTGGAGGGCAGCAACAGACAACACAGTGTGGCTCATGCCCAGAGAAGTGTTGTGTTTGTTTCCAATTGCTGCTCTAACAGATTACCACAAACTTAGTGGTTTAAAATGATACAAATTTATTATCTTACAGCTCTGGAGGTCAGAAGTCTAAAATGGGCCCACCAGGCCGAAATCAAGGTGCTGGCTGCATTCCATCTAGAGGCTCCAGGGGAGCATCCATTTCCTTGCCTCTTCCGGTTTCTAGAGGCTGCCTGCCTTCCTTGGATCACCCTCTCCTGGCCCTCTGTCTTCAAAGCCAGCAATGACCAGTTGAGCCTTTCTCACTGTGCCATCTCTGCTCAGACTCTCTGCTTCCCTCTTCCCCAATTAAGGACTCCTGTGATTACATCTGGCCCACTCAGATAATCCAGGATAATCTCTTTATATTAAGGTCAGCTGATTAACAACCTTAATTCCATCTGCAACCATAATTCCTCCTTGCCCCGTAACATAACATAGTCACAGTTTCCAGGGATGATGTTAGATATCTTTGGGGGCCATTGCTATCCGTACTACATATGCCTCTCATCATCTGGTATAGAGTTTTGAATCACACAAACCAGAATACCCAAACCACCTGCTCCCTCTCCTGCTGCTACATATAAACCAGCAAATGAGTCTCCTTTGTTGAATAATTTACTTTCCGAAATGAAAAGGACCCACTCAAGGAATGCAGCCATTTAGTTTATATTTCTTCCCTGTCTACTGAGCTAACAGGGGTCATGAATAATGCCAGTTTTTGTGGTTAAAAAATATGACTACAACTATAGAGCTTTTGAATTTAAAAGAAAAATGTTTTCACCTAGATCACTGGCTAGTCCTTTCTCCTCTCCCTTATTCCTGAGGCAGACCCTTGGGTCAACCTCTTGGCATTATGTATAGATTTATAGGCAGTATATTGTAGTGATTAAGATAAGCTTTGGAGCCAGGTTGCCTGGGTTTGAGTCTCAACTACATAATTTATTGGTCAAGTGACCTTGGGCCAGAGTCTTATTCTGCACAGTTTATGTAACTCCTAAAAATAATATATATTAGGACCTACCTACTGGTTGGGGTAAGAAATAAGATGATGGTGCAAAGCATTCATAACAGTGCTTGGCACGTAGTGGGTACTTAAAAAACGTTAGCTAGTATTGTTGATTATTTTCTAGTTCCAAACACCAAAATAATATGTGATGGTTTATTGAATTCTCTTTCCTAGGAAATTCTTATTTCCATGCCTAATATTCTCCTGGCATCTTGAGGCCTTCAATATTTCAGGGACCTGTCCCCCAGTCCTGAATATTGGATGTAGGGGTTTCTCTAGTTGTCCTTGTTTCATTTGACAAAGCTTGGCCATGTTGCTGGCTCCCAAGTCCCCACAAAACCTCTCTGCATACTGCTGAGATGGATTAGGTGATTGTTCAGAACTATCCCCTCCTGCCCTATCCCCATGGGCAGTATCCTCCTTCCTCCTTTGTCTTTCAGCTCAGTCATGTTACTTGCTTTGGCCAATAGGCTGTTAGCAGCCATAATGCAAGCAAGCGCTTGAGAGGTACTTGGCAGTTGAATGTGCCCTCTTGTACTCTAACAGTGCCAGGAGAAGAGCTTCCTCCAGGTAGCTCAGGCCCCAGGCAGAGCCATCTTAGCCATCCTACACATCTGAGAGAATAAATGACTTTTTTAAGCCCCTGGGTTCTGGGGTGGTTTGTTACATAGCATTATGGCAGCAGTGACTAACTGATACATTTGTCCATCCTCTTAAAATTTTTCACACTACTGACCCATTTAACAACTAATCTTTGAAACAACCTAATCGGCAAGCCTATTCATCACTTCTCCTAGCAACCAATCACTCCCTATGCCAAACATTCAAGTGTTTTCTCCCTTGTCTTTCCTTATTTTATTTTCAAAGGGTAATGCCATCAACTCACACACCTGTCATCAAAAAGCTATGTGCAATAATGTTCATTGCAACATTATTCATAGTAGCGAAATATTGAAACAAGGTAATAACCATCATCAGGAAAACGATGAGTAAACCATGATACAGCCACACAATAGAATATTACACAGCAGTTAGAATGAATGAACCAGAGTAGCTACTAGAGTAGCAAGAGTTGAACAGAAAGAGCCAGTGGCAGAATATACATACATCATACTACCATTTACTTAAAGTTTAAGAACCTGCAGAATAGTATTATGCAATATTTATGGCTCTGTCAATATTTTGAAATGAGTATAACAACATGCACGAGAATAACACTCAGTTTATTAAAGCATTATGTTGAAGATTTGATAAAACTGGGTTGTGATATGTAATATTACTATATCATTTATTCTTGTGGGTATCTTTAAAATATTTTACAATTAAACATTTTTTTAATAGCAATATTTTTCAAGAAAGACTGTGAGCGTTATTGTAAGCTGCTTGCTATGGTCTGAATGCTTGTGTCCCCCCGACCCCCCAAAATTAATATGTGGAAATCCTAATTCGCAAAGCGATGGTATTGGAAGTGGGCATCTTTGGAAGGTGATTCAGTCATGTGTGTGGAACCCTCCGGAGTGGGATTAGTGCCCTAATAAAAGAGACCCCAGAGAGCTCCCTTGTCCCTTCCACCTCTGGAGGACACAGCGAGAAGACAACTGTCTATGAACCAGGAATTGGGCTCTGACCACACATGGAATCTGCGGTGCTTCGACCTTAGACTTCCAGCCTCCAGAACTGGGAGAAACAATGTCCGCTGTTTATAAGCCACCCAGTCTATGGTATTCTGGGATAGCAGCCAGAAGGGACTGGGGTACTGCTCTTCTCCGTTTCTATGTCAGGCTGTTCCCAACCCTCCTGGCTGTTCTCTAATTTGGCTTCTGAACAAATCCGAGAATTTGCTCCACCCGAGAGCATCACCTGCTTCTCTTTTGCTCTCAGATCTTCATTATGGACTTCTGCACTTTCTGCTACATACGGAGAACCCACTAATGAGAAAGGCAAGACACAGAACTGTGAAATCTGACCTGGAATAACCGATAGCCACCACAATCGCCCCAATCCCACTTCGCATTAGCTCTCACTTTTGAATTCCAAATGGGACTCTACAGTGTCTCCCACTAGGACTTTAATTTTCTCTACTCTGACTTATTTTTTTTTTAAATGGAACATGCAGAACTATCTTTTTAGAAGATGGATCAGATCACCATGACAGCCTCCCTCTTAAACTTTCAATAATTCCCAATTACTGCTAAATGTTATGCCCGATACCTGAAGCATGTTATACAAAACTCAGCCCTGCCCAGAGGTGAGGTAACATAAGGGCTGAGGCCAATGTTGACTGAGTCCCAGTTACAACACTTTTTACTTATGTGACCTCGGGTAAATCACTTAACCTTTCTAATCCTTAATTTCCTCTGCTACAAATTCTGATAAAAATAGCACTTCCCAGAGTTTCCTTGAAGATAAAAGAGCTGATGGTGTGACCAGGAATGATGACGTACTTCGGCTTCAGCTTTTGCCTTCTTGAAGGAAAGAATTCAGTCAAGAGACAGGGTTTGTACAAGACAAACCCTGTCAGCAAGAAGGTTATTAGTCAAAGCAAGTATGAGGTATAATCAAAACATACGGTGAATGTTTATATTTTAAAGAATTTATTACAGTAAAAGACACATTGCCATTAATTCCCCTCAAAATAGTCCCCCTGACTTCAAAGACACTTATCCCATGGTTCTTGCCACTTTCTGAGGCAGTTCTAGAAGTCTTTAGTTGCGCTGTTCTGGCTGCCTCGATGTCATGAATTGATTCAAAACGTTTACTTTCAGGGTCGTTTTGATTTTGGGAAAGAGCCAGAAGCCGCACGGTGCCAGATCCAGTGAGTAAGGTGAATGAGGACACACCATGTTTTTATTTGACAGAAATTGCTTTACCAGAAGCCATGTGTGACATGCAGCATTGTCATGATGGAGGATGAAGTAAAGACACTCACAAAAGAGGACCTCCAGAACTGCTTCAGAAAGTGGCAAGAACGATGGGATAAGTGTGTTCGAAGTGAGAGGTTATATTTAATGGGAATTAATGGCAATGTGTCTTTTACTATCATTTTTTTTTAATTTAAACATTCACTGTATCTTTTGATCATACCTCGTACCCTATGAGATATGGGGCCCGCCGACCCAAAAGAGGGAAGCAGCCTCCCATTACACTGTGTGAGGGTTTTTGTCTCTATGGGTAGAATTGTCTCCCCCTCTCCCTCTCTGTTATCTTTCTCTTTCTCTGCTGAGGTGCCCTGTTCTCCCCTCTGGTTCTTACGGCATGCACATGAAGGTTGTTTCTTAGGGCATGCGCATGAACCTATCACTATCCCATGATTTATTTGAGAATGGTCCTGAGAAGCAGGATGTATATTCATTAAAAAATGGTCCTGAGAAGCAGGATGTATATTCATTAAAAAATGGTCCTGAGAAGCAGGATGTATATTCATTAAAAAATGGTCCTGAGAAGCAGGATGTATATTCATTAAAAAATGGTCCTGAGAAGCAGGATGTATATTCTGATAAGCGGCGTGGTTTCTCTCTCTCCAGCATTTTTCTTTCTAACAACATATCTTGTTGAGCAAACAAGGTGTTTGTGCCCCAAGTGAGAGCAGCTGCAAGGGGCCTTGACCCAAGTAGGAGCAGCTAGCTGCAACGGGGCCTCCTAACCCGGGCTAGTTCCCTCCTTTTCCTGCTCATTTCCCCATTTCTCCCTACCCTACCAATGGCATCAAGCATTACTTCAAAGCTTGATACCCAATAAATGCCAGCTTTTCTTATCTTCTACTCCATCCTTCAATACACAGCTGCTCATAATTCCCTCAATACATGTATGGCTTTAATTTTTGTTCCCTTTGGTTGTTCCAAATGCCTAGAATGCCCCTCCACCTTGTTATCTCCTGGAGTCTTTGGTTCCAAACATCACACTAGAAAGCAAATAAGTTTAGCAGAGGGATTACAAACTACCTGGGTTCAAAAATCTAGCTCTGCCATTTACTCCCTGTAGGACTGCTTAAATTACCTAATCTCTGTCTGTTTCCTTATTTACAAAATAGGGGTAATATTAGCCTCTACCTAATAGGGTTTTTGCAAGATTTAAATTAGTGCACATCTGTAAAGAATTTAGAACAGTGCCTGGCACAAAGTAAATGCTAGACAAACTTCACGGGCTGTTACTGGAGTGAGTGAGGACTGTCTAATCTGAATCCACTGGGCCTAGAACAAAATAAGCGTTGCAATAAATCCGAAGAATTTAGTGTAATTGAAGAAGTGAAAACTGAGGAAATGGGTTTCAATATGAGGATGGTGGGAAAGGGCGCAGGAAAGTTTAGAGAATTCGAGGGGACGCAGTGTTAGGGGCAAATCTGCAAAGAACTCGAGATTCAGCAGCCGATGGGCGTGGCCTCGGGTGGCTTTCAGGTGGAGTCGGAGGCTGGAGAAGGGGCGGGAGGAAGGGGCCGGAGGAAGGGGTGCGGTCGCAGTCGCGGACCGGGAACCAGCTCCAAGCACCAGCCTGCGGGGCGCACATCTGGCTCGCAGGGCGCAAAGCTGGCTCGAGATTCTGTGGCACACGGGTCCCAGCGGCCGAGCTTCAGGGTAAGTCCGCCTCTCCGCGCGCAGCCGCGAGCCTCTCCCGCCGCCCGGCTGCCCCGCGGCTAGGAGCGGTCTGCGCGCCTCGCCCGGTTCCCTCGCGAGCGCGACGCGGTCCCCGGCAGGGCTCACCTGGCGCCTATGCTGCAAACCAACCGTGCCGCGCAGGTTCAGGGCCCGAGGGGCCTCCGCGGGCACAGAGTCCACGTTCCCCATTTCAGATTAGAGGACAATGAGGTCCTGGGAGCAAAACTGCCGCGCCCTGGGAGGGCTACCCAGCTATGGTCACCTCGGGGCACAAGCTGACACCCCACTGTCTGGGCGCCCTAGACCCTTCCCTTTTCATCACAGCTAGCGGAGTAGGGATCCACTTGGCCATTACTCTTTCCCACTCTCCAATCGTAAAGGTCTTGGGGACAGAGAAAGAGTAGGGCATCGGAAGGGTCCTATGAATTCTCCCAGTCCAGGGCGTCTCGCAAGGGGCGGGGCTGCCTCCAAACTCCGTCCTGAAGACTCGGAACCCCACTCATACTTGTGAGCACGTTGTCTTCTTCACCTAGGCAGTTTATTTTGTTTTTCTTAATATTTTTAGGAAGTAGAAAAAAAGTGTGTTTAAATATTGGGCATTGGGAGTCCAGAAGTTTGCTTTCTCTTGAAAAGGCTCACCCATTCACTAGACATGAATCATTCCTCTGGCATTTGGCATTTGAGTCAGCAGGTGGGGCATCTTGAGTACTTGATTGCAAATGACCTTATATAGGAAATTGTGGCCTAAGAAGTTCTGGGTTCCTGGGGGCCCCTCTGGCTGCAGATAAGAAGTTGCACCTCAGAGCTAAATTCTTTCCAAGGATTTGTGATCTACACAGACCACAAGACTATCCTCAGGGAGTGCGCATTCACAACTTTTTTTTTTTAATAATCAACATCATAAAAAATGTAACTTACTAAAAACGTTATTCTGCAAAGATGTCCCCATTGGCTTTCATGAAGGCAGAAAACTTCAAACTGACAGAAAAGGGAATTTAAAGATGTAACCAGAACCTTGTTCCCAGAACCCTCTGGTTGTGTAATCTGTTTAGAAATAGGCGTGTAAGAGGAAGTACAAGGAAATGATGTAGCCCCTCTAATCCCTTTCAGGAAAGGATGTTTAAAGTTCTATTGTTAGGTCATTTGGCCTGCACTGTGAAGTAGTTCTTTACTTCTTAAAACTTAAATCAGTAATAATTGTTAATAATTTACAAATTATACTGGATCAACACATATTGAGTATCAGCTTTGACCATGTCTGGACCAGGCACTTGGGTGAGGCAGAAGCCTGGGGTTAATTAAGTTCATCCCTTTGGAGAGGGGCTGCCTCGACCCTTTGGAGAGTGGCCCTACTCTCTAGCTGTGTGACTGGACCGTTATTGGACCTCTCTGTGCCCTGGCTTCTCCATATGCAAAGTGGAGATGTTATAAATGATATTTAGCTCCCTAGATTTATGTGAAATCATTCATTCATTCAATGAGTATTTTTCATTTTTTTAGTACCTTGAATGCCCCAGTGAAGAAACAAGACAAAACTGTCTAGCCTTGTGAAATTGACCTTTGAATGCTTTTCACAGTACCTGGCACACAGTAAGAACTCAAAACTCTAGCTGATGTGATAATACATATTATGTATTTTATTCAATGCCAGCAACAACAGCCCTCCTGTCCCCTTTTTACAAATGAGGAAACTGGACTCAAAAGAAAATGTATCTAGCTTAAACAGGCAAAACCTGAATTATCGATACCTTGCAGTCACTGTAGAGAGAGAAGAAAGTAGTGTTAGACCAGGGGTGTCAAAACTTTTTTCAACGTTTTTTACCAAGGGCCATATGCTAAACTAAATATATTTTTGGAATTTGCCGCGGGCCAATTAACAATGGATTGCGGGCCAACTGGGCTGCAGTTGGCCCACTGGCCGCAGTTTTGACACCCCTGTGTTAGACCCTGTAAGTAGAGGGCCAACCGCACCAGGCTACAGAGAGCCTGAGAACATTGGGACTAAATATTTCCAGGGACTAATGGTATCATTTCCTGTTGAACTTTGTTCTGGGCTGTCATTGAATTTTTAGAATATTTTGTTTCCAGGATGGGTGGGAGTAACTTGGATTTCTGAATCAACCCGGGAGATCTGCCAGCATGTTTGAATAATGTCTACTTATGGAAAGTGTGCCTGGGATCCACCAAAGAACTGTCCTTTTCACCTCTGCACCCTACCAAGGACCGCCTCCTCAAAGAGCAGGCGTGTCTGTTTTTAACGGGCTGTAGGCTCAGAGCCTTGTAAAATGTAAATGAAGATTTCACAGTCAAACCCAAGGAATCAAATTGAAGCCAGCTAAAACTTGTGTTGGGGTGAGGAGGGCTGGCAATTTTCTGTGTTTTTGTTGTTGTTCCCTATGATGATAGTCTGTCCTGGTTAAAAGAAGTCAGCCATCAACATAGTTCTACTAGATTTTAAATGAGTCAAAAACTGGCTTTCCAGGAAACATATTTGTAAACTTTTAAGTTAGAGGGGGTTTTCTTCCTGTCTTGTTTGAGCCCTTTACAGGTCTAGCACCACCCTTTGTACACAGCACGTGCTCAGTAAATGTTTGCTTAGCAAGTGGGCTACTTGATGTTAAAAAACAGCCTCTTCTTGAGGTGGTTCCTGTTTGAACGTTGGGTTCTGTTTTCTGGATTAAAGATTAAGGGTTGGTGAGATTATTGTGTTTGGAATCCTAGCTTTATACTGTTCAATACTTTTTTTTCTTTTAATAGGTTAGAGTGATCTGAACTTAAGGCAAAGGTGGGATATCATGGCATCTCTCTGGGTAAGTAAAAATGAAGCGTTCCTAACACGGTAACTTAACTGAGTCCAATCAAAACACAAAAAGTACTTTTTTTGAAAGTTGATAAAAAGTTCATCTGAAAAAGTTAACATGCCAAAAAAGCTAGACAATGTCTAAAAATAATAAAATATAAAATGTGTTGTAAAAGTACAGGGTTAAAATAATTTATGATTACACCAAATCAGAGACGTCAATAACAGAGAATAAATTTAGTGTTTAATTTGGGGATTTATTATATGATAAAGATGACATTTCATAACAGAGAGGAAAAGATGGCTTGTTCAATAAATGATGTTAGGTAAACTTCTAGCCATTTGGGAAAAAGTAAATCTATATTCCTTCTCCCTTTTTGCATTAAAATAAATTTGAGATGGATAAAATACTGAAATGAAAGAGATGAAATATGGGTGAATTTTAAAAATAATCTTGGTGTTGGGGAAGGCACTTACCACCAAGACACAAACCAAAAGCTTAAAAGAAAAATATTGAACTACTTAACTACATAGTATAAAATTATAATTTATGGTAGCAAACAATACTATTAGTAGAGTCATAAGACAACCCACAGGGGAAAACTATTTATAGTGTACCAGACAAAAGACTTATTTCCCTAACACACAAATAACTTGAAAAATCAATAAGAAAAATGAACTCAATGGAAAAATTTGTGAGGGACATGAAAAGAATTATAAATGTTCAATAAACAAGATGACACATCTCACTGAAAATTAAAGAAATAGAAATAATACAACAAGGAACCATTTTCTACCTAAGAAGCTGGTAAAGGTGAAAAATATGTAGTAAGACCAATGTTTCAGAGGATGTGGGCAAGCAAAGTCTCTCATACTTTGCTCATGGGAGAATAAACTTGGCATGCTTTTGGATTGTATTTTGGCAATAGCTATTAATGTTTAAATGTACATACCCTTTGACCCAATAATTCCACTTCTGGATATTTATTATTTAGGTATATTGGTATAAGGTTGAAAAAATAGGGGCCTAAGGACTTTCATTTGTATGAATGAAAATATGCAGACAGCATAAATGGCCATCCATGAGGTTTGAAATTAGTAAATTACTCATTTGTAACTTATAGCCATTTTTATGTAATCATTAAAAAGAAGGGGAGGGAAAAGTGGTCAGCTCTGTATATGCTGACAAGAAAATGTCCAAAGCTATATTAATCACTGAAAATAATCAAGTTACTAAATAGTACATACAGAGTGATGCTGTTTAACAGAATATATACTGTAACACATGAAAACTTGCTGAAAAGGTGGAACTGTGAACAAGGGTACTCTATTATTTTTTAATGCATCACCTGTGCTTCAATTTTTTTTTTTTTTAAAAACAATGAACATAGATTCTATTTTTATAAGTAAGGGGCAGAGGAGGCTTAAAGAATAGCTTGTATGGAGATGTGACCAGTTCTTGATATGAGAAGTGCCAGAGGAAAGTGTGCTGTTGCAAGGCTTTGCTTGGTCCCAAATTATTCCCTTATCACTGGCCAGGACGCTGATCTCCCCTCTTTCCAGGTCTGAAATTCCTGCTGCTCTTATGGATATCTAGTAGAGTCAGATGAATAACTCCATCTCTCCAAAATGCTGGTACTAAAAAAAAAAATCTCCCTCTAGCTTTTGTCTATAAATAGATGTGGAATTAGTTGGTCAGGCTCTCCAGCTGACACCTTCAAAGTTGTGGCACGTTTCTGAAGGGCTGGGAGAGACAGAGGGTGTATTAGTTTTCTATTGCCGCCATAACCAATTATCACAGATTTAGCAGTTTAAACAGCACTCATTTATTACCTCCCAGTTCTGTATGTTAGAAGCCCCAAATGGGTCTCATGGCACTAAAATGAAGCAGTTGGCAAGGCTGTATTCTGTGCTGGAGATTTAAGGAAGAATCCACTTCTGAGCTCGTTTAGGTGTTTTGGCAGATTTAGTTCCTTACAGTTGAAAGGCTGAGGTCCCCGTTTCCTTGCTGGCATCAGGGGCTGTCCCATCCCCTAGAGGCTTCCGCCAGTCTTTGTACGTGACCCCCTACATCTCCGAACAGTAAGGGTGCATCGAATCCTTATGTTTGCAGTCTCTCTGGCTTTCCCTTTGGACCATCTGTCTTCTGCCTTCCTCTTCTTCCAGCTGGAGGATGCTCACGTGATGAGATTGGGCCCACTCAGATAATCCAGGATAATTTCCCGATTTTAAGGTCTGGAACCTTAATTATATCTGCAAAGTCCCTTTTGTTATATAACGTAATATGCACAGGGTCCAAGGATGATGGTGTGGAGATTTTAAAAGAGAGCTATTGTTCTGCCTACCATAAGGGGCTAGGAGTATGGAGACATCAGGTGGTGGTAGCATTTGTCATTACGCAGCAGGAAGGAAAAAGGGGAGCAGATTAGAAAGGAGAAGCTGTGCTTGAGAGGAAAGGGGGCCCTTGAGTGAACAAGGAGCCTCTAGCTCCTGCAGCCTTTTCTTTCCTATTTTCCTCTTCTTCTCAAATTAAAGAACTAACATTTATGAGTGAGATCTCTGAGAATAAATAATAAATACAACTCAGAACTACTGTGGAAAACAGAATGGCAGTTCCTCAAAAAAATTAAAAATAGAACTACCATATGATCCAGCAATCCCACTTTTGGATAAATGTCCAAAAGAATTGAAAGAGGGTCTCAAAGAGATATCCGCATTCTCATGTTCATAGCAGCATTATTCACGATAGGCAAGAAGTGGAAACAACCCAAATGTCCATCAACAGATGAATGGATAATCAAAATGTGGTCTACATATACAATGAAATATTATTCATCTTTAAAAAGGAAGGAAATTTGGGGTATATGCTATAACATAGATGAACCTTGCGAACATAATACTAAGTGAAATAAGCCAGTAATAAAAAGATGAAATACTATATGATTCCATTTATATGAGGTATCTAAAATAGTCAAATTCATAGAGACAAAATAGAATTGTGGTTGCCAGGGTCTGGGGGAGGCAGAGAGGGAGAGTTGTTGCTTTGGGTACAGAGTTTCTGTTCTGCACCATGAAAAAGTTCTGGAGAGCTGGTTCACACACTGTGAACAGTTTTACAACTACCGACCTGTACACTTAAAAAGGGTTAATGTGGTAAACGTTATGATACGCTTTTTTACCACAATAAAAACAACACCCAGGTTTGTATAAATATTTATATCACTATGTTTTATCTATTCTCTTTTTCACTCTACATATAAAAGTGCACGTGCGCGCCCTCGCGCACACACATGAGCAATCAAGTCCATGCTTTTCTACAAACTGTAGATGGGTCTGTGGGTCAGTGTACGGTGAGTTGACTGGAGAGATCTGATCAAGAGTAAGGACTTCAATTTCAGTGGTTACCGTTAAAGATGAAAGAATGGCTGGTGTGCTAGGTCTGTATAGTCAAGGAATGTTGCAACCCTCCCATTGTTTCGTAAACAATATGTTGCATTACTGCTTCCTTTGTTTGGAAATGTTGAATATCTCTGTTCATACATGTGTTCTACTACTTAACCCTTGATGAAAGGGCCTGATGTCATAAGAGTTTATACTCTTTGATTCAGGGTCCTTTGTCATATGTTGTCTTTAGGTCAGAGCAAGCACTCAGGCAACCTGCAAATTAGAATGTCTTAGAACATGACTTTTTATTAAGATACTATAGTAGTATTTTTTTCCATATTTGCCTTCTATGCCGGCTTTCTCATGCAAATATTCTGAGCTGTTTCCTTCTTGGCTAATTCCTAACTTACTTTTACAGAATAATAATGAATGCAAATTACTATTATTTGTACTCTCACATTAGTATTTTTATTATGCTACTGAAATTTTTCAAAATTAACTTATAATCACTGTAATCCCCATGAACTACTGTAACATCCTCACTTGCTATACCTTCTCCTTTCCCCACTCTACACTCTAATTTGCAAAATGAGGAAGGGAAATATAGGGACTGTGGACCCAAGGGATAAAAGTTTTACAAAAATATAACATCTCATAAATATGATGCCTACTAACTTGGTCTTGTAGGAGTTCATCCAAAGGGTAATTAAACAATTAAAGCAGCAAGTACCTAGTGCAATAGGCTCTACCGGGAACAAAATAAAGACAATCCCGCCACAATCCCAGCTCTCCTTTTCATAAATCTCTAATGATTAAAAGATAGACTCTTGAATATGACCTTGAGCAAATTACTTAGCCTCTCACTATCTCAGTTTCCTCATCTGTAAAATGGGTATAATATTAGTACCTACATCACCTAGTGTTTGTAAGCATTAAATCAGTTCATGGAAAATGCATTAACAGTGCCTGGCATGTAGTAAGTATTCAGTAAGTGTTATAATCATTATCATTTCAATATATTGTTTTTTTCCTAAAAATATATTCCTTGCTCATTAATATTCCTGCCACTGTTTTAGTAAAAGAGCTTCTGCCTGTTTCCTGGGCCTCAGTTTATTACATATCTGCAGCTTCCTCCCCATTGGAATGATTCTGTCTGAGCTACCTGAAACAGATGGAGTCTCCCCAAATAGTCTTTTTGACCGGTCCTATTTTCAATATTTTCTAGTGTTTTAAATATATATAAATATATATTTAAGACCTTGTTTTTTTAGAGCAGTTTAAGTTCACAGCAAAATTGAGAGGAAGGAAGGTACAGAGATGTCCCTCAAATCTCTGAGATGCCCGCACACATGCACAGCCTTCTCCAGTGTCAGCATCCCCCACCGAGGGCTACATTTGTTACAGTTGATGAACCTGCATTGACATATCATTATCATCCAGAGTCGATAGTTTTAATTCAGTTCACTCTATGGGTTTGGACATTTACATATTTTTAAAGTCATATAATGCTCCATTCTCACTCTAAGTGGGTATACTGCAATGCAGTTCTGACACTAACTACCAGGTTTAAGGGCTCAGCCCTCACTTCAGGTGCCAGCTGCAAGTCTTAGAGCCACCTGCATTTCTGACCAATTAGCTATAAATCTGGACTTTCCATGACCCTCTGAGGTTCCATAATTCTCTTCCACAACTTACAGAACTCACTGAAAGTGCTATGCTTACAATTACAGTTTTATTATAAGGACTACACATGGGTGAGTTCTGGAAAGGCTCAGGAGGCAGAGCTTCTGTGCCCTCTTCCCATGGAGTCAGGCTTTGTCACCCTCCCTGCACATCGCCAGCTAGGAAGCTCCTCCAACCCTCAGTGTCCAGAGTTTGTATGGGGGTTTCACTACATTGGTGTGATTGATTACATCACTGGCCAGGCCTTTGAACTCAATCTCCAGTCCACTTCCCTTCTCAAAGTGCCAACCCTTTACTAAAGTCATGGCTCGTCTTCTTAGTGGTCAGTCCTGATCCTAAAGCTGTCTAGGGGCCCACCATGAGTTACCTCATTAACATAACAAAGACACTTCTATCAGGAATTCCCAACGATTTTTGAGCTTCTGTGCCTGGAACCCAAGACAAAGACCAGATGTAGTCTTTATTATACCACACATATGTAACTCATATCAAGGTCTACAGAGTTTCCAAAACATCATATTCCTTTACCAAAATTATATTACCGCTGGCACTGGTTATCTTATGCTAATCAGGAGCCCTGATTGGAAGTTATATCTTTAATAATAAGTAACGGGGAAATGAATTAATGTTCAGTAATAAATACAGATTAGCAGGCAGAATCACTCAAAACATGGGGTCCATGGAGAAGACATAATAAGAGGGATTCGTCATGGTGGAAAGGTTGAGAAAGGCTTATCTAAAGCAGAAAGTTGCTAATAGGAAAAGCTAATCCATGGTAATGTGTTCATGGTGAGAAATTAGCAGAGCTTCCCTTCCCCACCTGACCCTTCTTTCCTGTCTTTCCTGGGAACAAGATTGGTGCAGTTTGACCCCTGAGGACACAAAGTTCCCATTTCTGCTGTGTAATCCAAAGGAATGACACCAGTGGTAGGGCTCCCAGGACAGGAGCAATGTGCTAACATGAGAGAGAATTTGGGGAGGGTAATGCCTTTCAAATTCTGTCCCGTGGATGACGCCAGCCCTGGGCATTTATTTTGATGCTGTTGGTCATGGATGTAAGGAGTCTCTGAGAGCCCTGTCCAGTTTCATATGTGTTGCTCTGGTGGAGACATCCCATCAGACCTTTATTTCCCGGTGTGTTTGCTCTTCCTGGCCATGCAAATTTAATATGTATGTGGGGAGAACACCTGTGTTACATGCATGTGGAAGTGCTGAATTTCTCCTCTGGTCTTCTGTCTACCCCATCTCAGGGCTGGAAGATCTAGCTTTCTGACTATTTTAATTGAAATGGACTTTTAACACCCCAAGCAGAACAGGCAGCATACCTGATTAGGTATTCTTCAATATGATTGCAACTTCCTGTCTGATGTGTGCTTTAAACCATATTCCCTGAAGCTTATTTAAATAAATACTGGCACTAAGACAGTTACATAAATGGGCCTCTGCAGGAAATTAATGAAGAACAGGTTACACCTGGATTTCAAATCAAAACATGAGAGCTTTGTTTCAGGACAAAGCCTGGAAAGAAATCCTGTATAACCTGAGTGAGAACAAGCGAGGCTTCCTGGGAATGAATGGAATGGAGTTTAAAGAGCTGTCCCTTGCCACTCCCTGACCCACGCTCAACTACCAAGGAGGGAAGGTTTCTCTTTCATATCTAATCATAATAAAAAGTTTAATTTGCCCATCTAATGAGTGGCCTTTGAAGAAGTCTAGTAAATCAGAGGCAAAGAGGAAAAGTTTTAGATTGAGAGCAAGGAATGTGAAGGGGAAAAGGTATGATTTGATTCTCTTGAAAGTATTTTTTGAAGGATGCAAAGCAGTTAGAAAAATATTTTAGAGTACTGAACAAGAAGAGTACTACAGAAGTCTCACATGAATTAAAAGAGAATAAGTCAAAAGAGCAAAAAAATCTTAAAGTCCCATTATCAGATCTTTGCTCCTTTTATTTTCAACTGTTTGCATTTGATTAAATACCTCCCCTAGGTTCTGGACGCATGTTTACATAGGAGTAGTGATAACCCCATATGCACAGGATTGAGAAAAGGTGGAGACTGCATTTGTCAGATTTTTGACACACACCGTGGAGCTTTGAAAAGTCTGATAGTGGCATTTGAGAATTATCAAAGAAAGCAAGACCCAGAACAAGAAAGCATTTTTATTCATTTATTCATTTAACAAATATTTGTTAAATGTCTACTATGTGCCAGACACTGTTTTAGTTTCTGGGGATACAGCAGAGAAAGAGAAATTAAAAACATGGAGCTTACATGCGTCTGATTTTTATTTCTTTTCACTTTCCTAAACTTTATTACAGAAAAAGCAATGATGATAAATTTCTAGAATATAGTCAGTTTTCTGGGATTCTTCCTCGAAAATGTGACATTTGATTTCCAAATGCCAGAGCGGACATGGTTCCCAATTATACTAAGTGGGTGACAGGCTGAAATCCTAAAATGCTTATCTTCCAGCTTTCCCCAGTCTGTGGTCTGTCTTTAGACCTGCAGTAATTGCCTGAACAGCTGCTCTGGCTTCATTAATTTTTGTCTGTAGCTCTCTGAGCACTTCTACGAGCAGCAATTGCAGAATTTGAGCAGCTTCATTAAGAACTGTATCTCCTGTGTCAATACCAAGAATATGCTTTCTAAAGCAACATGCAAGCCTTTTTTGTTTGATTTACTTTAACAACTGCATCCGGTGTCAGATGCTCCAGAACCGAAGTATGAATTACCTTAAGCATTACCAGCTAATCATTATGAATCTGAATCTGAAGAAGGTTAGCCAAAGCCATTACACCAGCCTTAAAGTCAGGATTATTTACATCCAAATTGGTCTATGGCTCTGTATTTTTAGCTACATTATCAGCATTTTTTTGTATTGTCAGGTACCAAGTCCTTGTATTTTTCAACATTACCTCCATATTCAAGTCTAACAGCTAAACCAAGAAGCCAGTCAATTGCTTCTTGTCTATCTTGAATCTTAAAAGGACCATTAACATCTCTGAGATACTTTTTAAAGAACTTGGGCCAGTCACTGCTGTAGACGTTTCTTAAATTACCCATCTTCAATCCCGTAATGTCTGATTTTCTGGTCTTCAAGCTAAACAATACA
Source organism: Rhinolophus ferrumequinum (assembly GCF_004115265.2). Taxonomy (NCBI): domain Eukaryota; kingdom Metazoa; phylum Chordata; class Mammalia; order Chiroptera; family Rhinolophidae; genus Rhinolophus; species Rhinolophus ferrumequinum. The sequence goes on from NC_046288.1 coordinate 34,285,152, forward strand.
GTTTCTAAATTTTGTTTCCTCTTTGTCATTGAAGCCAGCAGGGTTTTGGTAGTTGAGTGCTGTCAGCTTGCATCGGAACATAGTCCCCGCTTCTCGCTCTGGTCCCCTGGGCTTTGGCCTGGAGAAGAGAGGTGAACAGGTGCCGGCCGCTCAAGCGCTGGCAACACCGCCCCTGATTTTTATTAGGGAAGACAGATAATAAACAAAGAGATACATGTATAATATGTAAAGTCAGCTGTATGCACTCTGGAGAAAAGCAGAGGTGGATAATGAGAGTGATGGAGCATGTTCTTTTCTGCTCACATATGTGAACAGAAGTCAACAATGGAGTGAGGGAATGGGCGAGGAGAGTATCAAGGGCAAGAGCATCCAGGCAGAGGGATCAGCAGGTGGAAAGCTTGGAGGCAGATGGGGTAGGTGTATTTGAAGAGCAACAAGAAAACTCCCATGAAGTAATAGGAAGGGACAAGGAGATTTGGTGAGGCATTACAATTCTCTTTTGTTCCTTCAAGATCTTCCAAGGGCCACAAAGAATCCCAGTAATCCCAGTAAGCCTTCACATGAACTGTTCAAGGAGTTTCCATTACCTTGATTTACTTTAAATGATGAAGCATTCTTAACTGTGTAGCAACTTTTTGTTAGGTTTGGCACTTCCCAAATACACCTCAGGAATGGTGTCTCCTCTCAGAAGATAAGTTAGACATGCACAGAGCTGAGGATGTGGGCAGAATAGCCACATTAGTCTTCAACTTTTTGTGGCTGTTGGCCATTAGGAGACTTTAATCCAGAACTCTTAACTAAATTAATCACCTGACTTTGATGGTGGTACAAAATATAATCTTCAGGAAGTTGTGCTAGATGACTCAAAAGAGGAGGAATATAAATTATTTCTAATCTGCTTTAAGCAAATAATGAAAATTATTGTGAGAAACAAGGTTTGTGTTGATAAAGGCTTTTTGGGCCCTATGTTTCTTGCTCAACCCAGATACTTGGGTTTGCTGCCTTTAAAAGAGAAACCCTGAGTTCTTGGAGAGACAGCAAGGAAAATACAACAGAATCACTGGAAACATCCCCAGTGCACCAAGCATTCATCCTGGCTTCTAGAACCATCTTTGAAAGACCTGGAATAGCCTGTGGTGCTGAGAGTGGCCATTAAAATATTCCTGATATCTCCCAAATCTCCCAGGATACAATGATCACTTTGATTTCTGGGCGATCGATATTTGGAGGAAGCAATTGCATCAGGCAGCCAATTGTCTAGGGTAAATTCCACACCTTGGGGTGTCATTGTCTTGCTTCCATCTATGTCCAGCAAACTCATTCAGGGTTATTTATTAAACTCCTATCTGGAGGATAAGCACTGGGCTGAGAGCTGTATGTATTGTAATGAGTCAAACGAAAGGCCTCTGCCCTCTGAAACTTTATTTTAGAGGAAGTGGATACCCAGGTATAAATAGTGAGAGAGATTACCGAATGCTGAATACCCTGAGCGGGGAAGGTTGCCGAGATGGAGAATAACAGGAGAGGACCCACTCAGGTCAAGTGGCCAGGGCAGGCCTATCAGAGAAGATGGTCTTTAGGCAGAGAACTAAAGGTAGAAAAACATTCCAGGCGAAGGAAACAGCACGAACAAAGGCATTAAGGTGAGAAAGAGTTCAACATTTATCAGCTGGACTCTCAGAGAACTGAAGTGAGATGGGAAAAGGGGAGAGTGGCTGCAAAGTGGGGGTGATAAGGTGACAGAGTCCCAGAGAGCAGTTTCCCGGCTCTCGACCTCACGTGGAAAGGTGCTGGCTTGGTTATTAGATGGCCATCAGCTGTAATCAGATGGTTATCCACTGTAGCTGGGTGGTCATCAGCTATAACCAGTCAGCCATTAGCCACTAATATAACTGCCGTGGCTACGCTAGGGGATTGCTTGGTTGGTTGGTTGGTTGTTGGTTGACAGAGAAGCAGATGGCGGATTGTGGCTAGTAAGTGTGGTTAGCAAGCGGGTTGTGGATTGCGGATCATGTTGATTCTACTTCCTGTGTCTCGCCTGGCTGCCAGCGAGACAGGTGCAGGAAGACCCCCTCATTGGGTACTGGTGGATGTTTGCTTTTGTGTCTTGACCAACCGCTAGCAAGAATATAGTGGTATGAACCACCTTTCCATGGCTCCGTTGGTGTTCCTTTTTGGCCTCACCATATCCTGCATTCTTATGCAGGGAGCGGGAGCTGAGTCCCTGCATTACATAAGGGAGGTGGGTCAAACCCTGCCAGGCCATGTGGACGGTGCAAGGAGTTTGGACTTTATTCAGTATCCCAAGGGAGATCAGAGAAGGGTGTTCAATAGGGGAATGCCATGATCTCATTTACAGATCTCACAGATCCCTTGGCTGCTACGTCAGAAATGGCAGGAGGTGGGCAACTGAAGGAGGTGGAGAGGAAGACTAGTGCAGATGTCCACCTCCAGGAGAGCAATTGGGACTTGGATGACAGCAGCCACAAGGAAGATGGGGGGAAGTGCACGTGAGATTATCTTTCTGAGATAGTTTCAACAGGACTTGCTGATGATTGGATTTGGAGGGAAAGAGCAATGAAGGAATGAAAGGAGACTCCCAGGTTTCTAGTGGGTGGTGGTGACATTTAAAGGGATGGAGCGGATTGAAAAAGAGCAAATTGGGGATGAGCTCAGGGACTGGAGTTGAATTGCCTGGGTTTCAATCCTGGCTGTTCCGCAGACAAGATATGTGACCTTGGGCAAGTCTCTTGCCTCTCTGTGCCTCAGTCTTCTCCCTTGTAAAATGGAATCATAAGGGGGTGATTCTAAGGCGAAAGGGTGCATGTATACACATGCCTATCAAGCTCAAGTAAGTACCATGTAAGTGTTACATGGGGGAAAAATCAGCTTGAGGGGAAATAATAAGTTGATATGTGAGATATAAAAACAGATACATCAAGTAGACATTGCATATGCAAGACCAGTGGTGCTCAAAATATTATAAGTCTGGGCTGGAGATACAAATGTGGGAGTTGTCTAAGAAAGAAAAACAACACAAAAGAATGAAACAAGAAAAAATGAAAAAAAAAGAATGTGGGAGTTGTCTGCGTACAGAAGGGGGAGTGGCGGATTAGAGGGAAAGAAAAGAGAAAGAGACTTCCTGCTTTAGAAGTACCTATTTTGTGGAGGTCAGGCAAAGGGGAGAATAAATGCAAGCTGGGGAGGCAGAAAACCCCCTGGGATGAGGCCCCGGGGCCAAAAGAAGTATGTGTCCAGCTGGCTTAACCATGATGACACATGCTCCTGAGGGTCAGGTTTCTCCTTATTGTAATCGGGGTTTCATAGAAAACACACCACAAATTGTTTGTCTCTATCTTCTGAATTTCTGAATCTCATTCATCTTTCCACTCCAGCCCAACTCTCTTCTCTATTATCACTTTCCAGTGCTCTTGCTCTGAGACTCCCCTGATGAAATCAGGAAAAGAAAAGCTAGTGAGTAGATGTTTTCTCATTTGAGTTGAGTACAAGATGAAATGCAAACATCTCCTTTGGACCTCTTGGACACATTGCTAACTTAATGAAGCCAGGACGTCATCTTCGCTTCTATCAGGCCTCTCCGAGGCTGCCAATCTCTGCTTCCCACCCCTGGCTTCTCTTGGCTGCCTTAGTGGAGAGTGTGCCTGCCGTGATTAGTGATGGTTAGTGATGGTTAGTGATGGTTAGCAGTGATCACTGCCAGCCTGTGGGAGAAGATAAGTCCCCTCGTATTTGCCCTGCAGGACCCAAGTGGTTACCAATCCTTTCCTCTGGCATAATACCTGCTTTATTAATTTCCTAGGGTCTGTCATTACAAAGTGCCACAAACTGGGTGGTTTAAAACAATAGACATTTATTGGCTCACACCTCTGGAGGCTAGAGGTCCGAGATCATGGAGTTGGCAGGGCCGTTCTACCTCTGAAACCAATGGGGGGGTCCTTCCTCACCTCCTCCTGGCTCCTGGGGGTTTAGTGGCAGTCATTGGTGTTCCTTGGTACAACTCTAATCTTTGCCTTCATCCCTTTATCATCACATCACATTCTCCCTGTATGTCTCTGTCTTCGCATGACTGTCTTCTAAGGACGCTGGTTATGTTATATTAGGGTCCCACCCTACTCCAGTGTAACCTCATCTTTACTGATTACATCTGCAGGAACCTTACATCCAGATAGGCCCCATTCTAAAGTACTGTGAATTAGGACTTCAGTATATCTTTTTGGGGGGATACAATTTAACCCAGAACACTTGCCTCATTTGACCGTATTTCATTTTAGGAACTTTTTACGGTAAACTTTGGTTTTGAAAAAACACTTTTTACTTCAAAAATTGAAAGAGAAGTCTTATATTTTCCAAGTTTTGATTGCTTTTTTTTTTTAAGTTTAGTCCATTTTTGCTTTTATCATAAACCTTCATGACCCAGATTGTTTTAGGCAGAGAGTGATCATTTCTCCCTGGCTCTTCAAGAGTTTCTGAGTCCTGGAGGTTTATATGAGGCTTTGATTTGAAATCTTACCTTGAGGATATGGCCTTTACAGGGCTTTATAAAGTGAGGAGTGATTTGGCTTTCCCTCACCTTCAAAACATACCTGCAGCAGCTGCTCTTCTTACTCTGACGCATTTGGCTTTAAATACCTGGGTGGGGCGGGGGTGCCAAAAAATGTATACACATTTTAAGAGATGTTAACACTTTGGTCAACGTTGCTCAAGCAGTAGTTCGCCATTATCAGAAGTGTCTGGACGCTGATAGTAACCACTCTGAGCACCTCTTGTAATTGCAGAAGTCAAACGTGATCTTGTATTTATCTTTTGTTATTGGTATATATTAATACAGTTTTTTCTTTCTTAAAATGCATATACATTTTTTTTGGCACCCTCTATATGTTTCTGTCAACAGGGTGGGCACCTTGTGTTTTTCTGTTTCATTCATTCTTCTGAATATTAATGTTTAACTTCTTGCAAACCCACTACACTTTGCCTGAAGAGATAGATATGGCTGGCTTTTAGGAGTCAAGAACAGACTGGAGTCTCTCAGGGGTAGTAGCAGACAGATCCCCAGGCCCAGCTTGGCCACACCAGTGGTGCCAAGGCCTCGTGTGCTATGACTGACTTCCAAAGGATAGTTTTAGAAGATCAGGGGAAATTATATTGCCATGAAGAAGATGGTTGAAATGAGATGCAGCCTCTAGACTAGTAATTAGGAGCAGAAACGGATGAGATGCCACTTGCTGGCTGTGTGAACTTAGGCAAGTTGCTTAAGCATCAGTGTCATCAGCTGTGAGTGGGGATTTATTATATCTGCCTTAATAAGTTTATTGTGAGGATTGAATGAGCTAATGCAGGAAACATATTTAGCATAGTACTTGGCCCATAGTGAGTAGCAGCAAATGTTATTAATGTAAAGAGCTGCTGTTATTTCCCCTTTATTTAGACATTCCTTGCTTTAATTTGTTTTCCAGCTGGTTTCAGGATCATTTTTCCTTTTGGATATCTGAAGGTCAAGTTTGAGAAAAGGAAAGCTATTCAATGTGATTGAGAGGTGTGGGTGGAAATCTGAGTAAACATGATTTTTTTTTTCTTTAAAGAAAAACTTTGCCAAATATTTGTGCAATGTCCTACACTAGCACTGACACTATTACAGCAGTAGGGTTAGCAGAAATAAATTAAGTCAAGTATTGATTAGTAATTTAAATGTCAAGGAATTAATCCTGCAGTGAAGCAGGCGATGAACATAGTTTTGTTTGGCTGCAAAAACGCCAGCATTCCTGAAACAATGAGCTCATCATGAAATTCTTCTTCCCCACCCCCCCACACCCCCCCTCCCGCCAAAGGAATCTAGGATTTGTTTGCTCATTTTTGCTTTGGTTTCCTGGGCAGCTGAGAATAAATAGAGCCATGGTTTTCAAACTTTAGCATGCATAAGAATCATCTGAAGAGCTTGTTAAAAACAAATCCCGAGTCTTAGCTCCAGAGATATTGATTCAGTAAGACAGGTGGGGCCTGAAAATGTGCATTTCTAATAAGTGCCCATGATACTGCTGACCCAGGAACCACACTTTGAGAACCATTCTGTGGAATCCTGTCAGGCATTGTGCTGTGGTGTAGCGCACAGGGCATTTTAGACACAAGTGGGTGGGTTCAAATTCTGGGGCTGTCCTTAGTAGCAGAGTTATGTTAAACAAATAATTTTTCCAAGGTCAAATTTCTTCCATTTTTAAATGGAAATAATAAAATCCACCTGTTAAAGGCCATTATAAGAGTTAAATAAGCTATCTGTAAAGCACTTTGTTCACTCCCTGGCATATATTAGTTTAAAAGATTCTATTAATTTCTTCTATAAGATTTCTTTTTCATAAGTCATGTAAATATTTCTGAATGTTCTAAGCAACCAAGTCTGTCAAATAAATAATATTACTCATTTAAATAACTGAAGCAGTTTGAAATCACTAAGAATCTACTTCAGAATTCCTGTGCCATTTTTCAAGCTGGGGTGTGTGTGTGTGTGTGTTTCGTATATATTTTTTCTTTTAATTACATGAGTAGTTTCTTCCCATAGGTAGCAAGTTGCATGATGGATTGGGAATTTCATTCTTCTCTAATTTTGCCTATTGGAATTTCAGCGTGTTTTGTTGTACAGGGCAATGAAAAGGTCATGGCTAGAGTGGAAACCCTAGAGTGGAATTTCATAATTTACAAACAATTAGCTGACTACAATTTTGTCTTTTTTTTTTTTTTCATTGGGGTACAGTGTGTTTTTCCAGGGCCAATCAGCTCCAAGTCGTTGTCCTTCAGTCTAGTTGTGGAGGGTACAGCTTAGCTCCAAGTCCAGTTGCCGTTTTCAATCTTAGTTGCAGGGGGTGCAGCCCACCATCCCATGTGGGAATTGAACAGGCAACCTTGTTATTGAGAGCTGGTGCTCTAACCAACTGAGCCATCCGGCCACCTCTCTGGAAGCTCAGCGGCAGCTCCTTGTCTTCAATCTAGTTGTGGAGGGTGCAGCTCACTGGCCCATGTGGGAATCTAACCCAACTCACGCTCTAACCAACTGAGCCATCCGGCCACCCCCAATTTTATCTTTTTGTATTCAGAAGCAACCATATGTATTTATCTGCATGGCACAGAATCACCTGGGGAGCTTCTTAAATGTGTAATGTCTACCTGAACACCTCATTTCTAAGGAATATAATTCAATATGCCTATGGCAGGGCCTGGTCATATGCATTTTTTAAAGAATCAACCCAGGTGATTCAGTGGCCACATTTCAAGAACGACTCGGAATGGGCTGTAATGGTCATGACTATGTTCAAATTCAGAATCTGCTGCTTCACTAGCTTTGTTGGCTTGAGCAAATCATCCAATCTTCTTGAATCATGGTGTCTTGTATGTGAAATAGGTCACTCTTACTCATTCATCAGGACTGTTATTCAGGTTATAGCTAATATATATACAGTGCCTAGCACAGTACTGGGCATGAAGCACTCAAACGCTGTAATATTGTGGGGATTCCTCTACAACGCCACACGTTGAAGATGGATACGTAAGACTGACACAAAAGTTCATCATAGATGGATAGAACTGAAATGAAACCAGTTGGCTCTGTGGGTCCGTAACACACCAGGGGTGCCAAAAAAATGTGTACATTTTAAGAAAGGAAAAAACTGTATTAAAATTGTAATAATATATACCGATAACAAAAGATGAACAAGTCACATTTCGCTTCTGCAATTGAAAGAGGTGCTCAAAGTGGTTACCACCAGCGTCCAGACACTTTTGATTACGGCGAACTACTGCTACTTAGATAACATCTCCGTGTGTGTACATTTTTTTGGCATCCCCTGTATTTATTAAGCCTTGGAGAAAGAGAATTCTCCAAAGATTATATTCAAGTGACTGACATCTTACAAGTGCCTTTAGATCAAGCACATCTATACTCATTATAATTACTTTTTTAGAATCAAAACCCTTTATTTTGGACTCTGTAAGATTAAATGATGTTTGATTGTATTGAAACAAAGTGTTCAATCTAATCTATTAAATCAACAGACTATCATTTTTTACTGTGTCAGAACATTAATTTTCCATTCACTTTAATACGACAATATAATATCTTTTCATGAAAATATTCAGCACTTCAGGAGGGCCTAAATGAAGCCATAGTAACACAAGATAACAGAGCCAATATTACTCAGGGATAGGATAGGGTAATCAGTTTAGGAAGAAAACGTTATTACTGTAAAGATAGATTTTTATTCAAAGACTTACAAAATATCATGTAAGTACATGTTTACTTGGATTTTTCTCAACGTCTTTGTGGCTGTCCTATAGTCTCTTACGCAGTTTTAAGATATTTTATTCTTTCTGCAGGATGGTCTTTCCCAGCTTACTGATATGTTTCTAATTTATGTGTTTAAAATTAGTACTGTGGCATTTTTCATTTCCACGCTATTCCTGAAGATCTATGTCAGTGGAGCTTTCAGAAGAGAATTTATCAGCCATAATTGCACATCCATTAAACAAAGCTTAACAGGCAGTCCTCATGGGGTTTTCATTTATGGATCCTGTAGTGTATGGTTCCCCAAAGACAATGGTCAACATTAATTAAAACATCTTGAAGTCTGTAAGCCACAATTACTTCTGTGTGAGATGCAGTGAAGAGCTTTGAATTACACTTGAAAACAGAGGATGTAGGAAATTCACACTTTGTCCTTCCTTTGATGCAGATGCCACTTTAAAGCAAGTATTCTTCAGAGTCACCAGGATTCACATCATTCATTGTTCTAGTAAATGCATGTTTTATATCGCTAATTTGTTACACAGCAGAAGAAAAGAGAGGCCTCATTATATATGCAGTAGATGTCATATTGCCCATGTCTGCACACAGGAGACTCTACTGAACCACTCTTGAAGGAACAGGAAGGTGGACAAATTATGGGTTTGTTATATGTTTCCAATATGCATATGGGAATATGCATATAGACAAAGATGTCATTTTGAACTAGCAGGACTTTCAAATATTTCCTTCTAGGTGGGACACCGAGGGACAGTGCGAGATTATCCAGGCTTTAGCCCATCAGTGGATGCCGAAGTGATTCGTAAGGCAATCAGAGGAATCGGTGAGTAATGCTTTACAATTTCTTTCTTTTTATTTTAAGATTTTTATTTAAAAAATATAGCTAGCATACAACATTATATCAATTTCAAGGGCACACCATAGTTGTTCAATATTTATATACCTAAGGAAGGGATCACCATGATAAGTCCAGCAACCATCTGACACCGTACTGTGCTATCACAGTATTATTGCCTGTATTCCCCATGCTGTACATTACATCCCCAATGACTTATTTATTTTTTACCTGTAGATTTCAACTTCTCATTCCCCTTCACCTTTTCCCTTCTTTGTTAAATGTTCAGTTAGAGTTGACAATCATTATTATTTTGTATTAATTTCAGGTGTACAGCATAGTGGTTAGATATTTGTATAACTTAAGAAGTGATCCCGTTGACCAGTCTAGTACCCAGCTGGCACTATACTTAGCTGTTACCATATTATTGACTATATTTCCTGTGCTTTACTTTACATCCCCATGACTACTTTGTAACAACCTATTTGTACTTCTTAATCCCTCCTCATTTTTCTCCTACCCCTTACCTCCCCTCCCATCTGACAACCATCAAAATGTTCTTTGTATCTATGAGTGTATTTCTGTTTTGCTTGTTTGTTTATTTTGTTCTTTAGATTCCAAATATAAGTGAAATCACATTGTATCTGTCTTTCTCTGTCTGACATGTTCCACTCAGCACAACACCCTCATGCCACCGTACCATTCATGCCACCACACATGGTAAAAACCCATTCCCTTCCAAGGCTGAGCAATATTCCATTGTATATACTGGGGGGTGCCAAAAAAATGTATACACGTGCCTTGTATTAATCTTTTGTTATCGGTATATATTGAGTGTTACAACTTTAATATAGTTTTCTTCCTTTCTTAAAATGTGTATACAGTTTTTTTGGCACCCTCTGTGTGTACCACCTACTCTTTATCCATTCATCCATCAGCGGACACCCAGGCTACCCCTACATCTTGGCCATAGTAAACAATGCTGCAATGAACATGTGGATGCACATGGCCCCTCAAAGAAGTGTTTTGTGTTTCTTTGGTTAAATACTCGGAAGTGGGATTACTGGGTCCTTTTTTGTCTCTTGTTATGGACTTTGTTTTAAAGTCTGTTTTGTCTGGTTTAAGTATTGCCACCACAGCTTTTTTTTTTTCCATCTCCTTTTTCCATTTTCATGCTATAATCTTTTTCTTCCCTTTACTTTCAGTCTGTGTGTCTTTCAATCTGAAGTGAGTCTCTTACAGGCAGCACGTGTAAGGTTTTTGTTTTCTTATCCATTCAGCCACCCTATTTTTTTTTTAACTTTTATTTATTTTAAGTGTGTTTTTCCAGGAACCATCAGCTCCAAGTCAAGTTGTTGTTTTAACCTAGTTGTGGAGGGCGCAGCTCACAGTGGCCCACGCAGGGATCGAACAGGCAACCCTGGTGTTATGAGCATCGTGCTCTAACCAACTGAGCTAACCGGCCGCCCCAGCCACCCTATGTTTTTGATTGGAGCATTTGATCCATTTACTTTGAAAGTAATTGTTGATAGATATGTAGTTATTGCCATTTTATTCAATTTTTAATTTTTTTTCCCCATCTTAAAGAAGTCCCTTTAACATTCTTTGTAATACTGGTTCAGTGTTGATGAACTCCTTTAGCTTTTTCTTGTTTGGGAAGCTCTTTATCTGTCTTTTGATTTTAAATGACAGCTTTGCTGGGTAGAATATTCTTAGTTGTAGTTCCTTGGTTTTCATTATTTTGAATACTTTGTGCCAATCCCTTCTGGCCTACAAAGTTTCTGTTGAGAAATCACCTCCCTTATAAGTTACTAGTCTCCTTTGCTCTTGCTGCTTTCAGGATTCTCTCTTTATCTTTACCTTTGCCATTATAATTATAATGTGTCTTGGTGTGGGCCTCTTTTAGTACATCTTGTTTTGGACTCTGCGCTCTCTGGGCTTATATGTCTATTTCCTTCATCAGGTTAGGGAAGTTTCCAGTCATTATTTCTTTAAATAGGTTCTCAATCCCTTGCTTTCTCTCTTCTCCTCCTGGTACCCCTATGATGTGAGTGTTGTTATGCTTGATGTTGTCCCAGAAGTCTCTTAAACTATCCTCATTTTTCTTGGATTCTTTTTTTTGTTTGTTTTTTGGCTGTACCAATTCGGTGTTTTCTACTACCTTGTCTTCCAAATCACTGATTTGATCCTCTGCTTCATTTAGTCTGCTGGTGATTCCTTCTACTGCATTCTTATTTCAGTTATTGCATTCTTTGTTTCTGAATGGTTCTTTTTTTTTTTTTTTTTTTTTACCATTTCTGTGTCCTTTTTTGTGCTTACCATCTCTTTATTGAAGCTCTCACTAAGTTCCTTGAGCAGCCTAATAACCATTGTTTTGAACTCTGTCTCTGGTAGGTTGCTTGCCTCCACTTTGTTTAGTTCTTTTTCTGGAGTTCCTGCTCTTTCATTTGATGTATTTCGGTGTTCCCTCATTTTGGCTGCCTCTCTGTGTTTGTTTCTGTGTATTAGGTAGATCTGTTTCCCAGTCTTGGCAGTGTGTCCTTATGTAGTAGGTGCCCTGTGGGGCCCAATGACACAGTCTCCCTGGTCACTTGTTCCGGTTGCTGCAGGAGTGTCCCTTATAGTTGAGCCTTTCTTGCTGTTGGCACATCAATGGGTGGGATTGACCCTCAGGCTGACTGGCTATAGGGTTTGGCCAAATCCACAGCTTATGGGCTGCTGTGCTGGAGGTTTACCCCATGGAGCGGGAGTCACCCCAGTGGGCTCTTGTGCCTGTTGAGACCACCCTTTGTATGTGCCACTTGTGGGGCTAATTGGGTGGTGCTCTGCTGTAGTCTGAAGCCAACCTCCAAGTATGTTGGTTGGGGCCTCTTGGGAAGGGCTTCGGTTCTGGCCCAGGTAAGCCACTGCCTGTGACTGGTCAGGGACTACTGGTAGGAGCTATAAAGCAATCCACAACCAGTTGCTGCCTGTGCTGGACCTGGGGGTGCATGGGAGAGGCCACACTCTCAACCAAGGATGGCTCCCACTAGTACTGGGACTGGGGTAACTTTGCAAAAAGCCGGGATCCCCAAGGCCTGCTGCCACCTGGCAGCTCCCTTAGGGTTTGGCTACTGATAAAGCCTCATGTGGTGTGGAAGTTCAGTGAGGCAGGGTCTTAGAAAGTCACCAGGGTGGAGCAAGCGGAGTTCACCAGACCAAGTCAGAGTCAGATTTGGCCATGGGTGTGGGGGAGGATTCAACACAGGAAAGATAGAGCCTGCCTACCAGCTGCATGGGAGAAGGACCCCACACAGGGAAAATGGCCGTCTCCCTCCAATACTCACCTCGAAGCCACACCACTCAGTCTTTCTCGTATGTCTCCGAGGCTCCCCCCCCACCCCCAGTCATTGTCTCTCTGCTGGTGTCAATGGTGAGAGCCTCTAAGCAAATGATTCTGTGGGCCATTTAAGAAGATGTCTGTTTCCCATAGCTTTCCATCCCACCTGGATGGTCGGAATCCTCAATGTTTTTCACAGACAGACATTGTGGGGGCTCCTCTTTCTGGCACCAGTACTCTGATCTGGGGAGCCTGGTGTGGGGCTGGGGTGCCTTGCTCCTCTGTGGGGACCTTCTGTGGCTGAGATATCTTTCCTGATTTTCATTCGCCACATGGAAGCTTGGCACCAGCCTGTTTCGCATCCCTGCCCCTCCTACCAGTCTCAACGTGGCTTGTTGTTTATCTCCTTAGTTATACAACTTCTGTTCAGCTAGACTTCAGATGGTTCTCCAGGTTGATTGTTCTATAATTTAGTTGTAATTTTGATGTGTTCATGGGATGTGGTAAGCACGGCATTTGTCTACTCCACCATCTTGGATCTCTCTTACAATTCCTTTCTTACTGTTAAAGCAAATCAAGAAAGTTACAGTCTAAAAGTTCAGTGGTTCAGTTTGCCCAAGTTGGCTTACTCAATTAAAGGAATTGTAAGGGGCTTTTAAATTATGAAATAATGAGGAGAAGTATAGGGAACCCAGTTTTATTAAATCTTAAAACTTGCCATTTCTACTTAATATTAAACACCACCATCACCATCACTGCTACCAACAACAGTAATTATCATCATCATCATCAATTATTACAGATACAATCCCTGCCATTTTTTCCTGCGTCTCATTCGCTAGAGACAAACACTATCCAAAATTAGAGTTTATGCCCACGAGACTTGTAATTCCATAACTACATACGTATGTACATATTGTTTTGCATGGTCTCAAACAGCATAAATTGAAATCATGCTTTATGCTGTATACATTCTTCTGCAACTTGTTTTTATCCCTTAACATTATGTTTTTTTTGAGATTTATCCCTGTTGATATGATTAGCTCTAGTTCGTTAATTTTAACTGCCTAGTAGTCTATTGAATTACTATATTGTAAGATGAGACTATTGATGGAATGTTTAAATTGCCTACAATTCTTTTCTATTACGATATAAAATAATGCATTGAGTATTCCTGCTTATGTCGCATGTGCGCATTTACTAACATTTCTCTACAATGTAACAATTAGAATTTCTAGGTTGAAGAAGATGTTCATCTTCAAATGAGAAATTTTGCCAAACTTCTCTCTGAGATGTATATACAAAGTAACATTCCTAGAAGTAATACTTGCTCCATATTCTCACCAGTACTTGCTAAGGCCTTAATGATGTGGTTTTTCTAATTGATTGGAACTAAAATTGCATCTCATTCTGCCTGTGTGTTTGTTTCCTCTGCCCTCCACACCCCCATGAATGATTTGGTTAAGCATCGTTTCTTGTTTGTTTGCCTCGTCTTCCATGAATGACTTCTTCATATCTTTTATGCATTTTTCAATTGGATTGTCTTCATGGTTGACAAGATTTTTATTTATAAATTCTGGATATCAAACTTTTTTTTCTTAATTACAGGCCATGAAAATATCTTCTTCTCTTTTAACTTGGCTTATAATAAATTTTATTGCAAGTATATGGGTCTAGAATGTTTGAGAGAGGTACGAGAGGTATGGAGAGAGATATACATGTTTTAGAATCAGAGGTTTGGGGTCAGATTCCTCCTGCACCCCATGAGCAAGACTGTTGCTCCATGGAGAAATCAGAATTTTCTCACAGGAAACAGATTCATGACACATTTCAGCCTCTCGTGACATTAAATCATTACTCACTGGCAATAGCCATGATCTTCCTGTATAGTCACATGCTAAAGCAGGCTCCCTACAGCATCTGAGCTAGTAGATCCTAATGACCTGGTATGTGAACAAAGGGGTATCAACTTCATCCTGAAGGTTACAGAGAGCCATTATGATTTCAACCAACAGATCGCTATAATCAGGTACATTTAAAAAAAATTTACTTAGGCAGTAATATACGGTATAAATCATAAGGGGGTCCTGTTAGGATGCTATTGAAGTTTCCAATAAAATGTAATGAATGCACAGTGGCAGAGGAGAAGACAAATTCAAGAGATGCAAATGATTGATGATTGCTACCATGTAGGGAGAAAGAAGAAGAAAAGAGTACAGGATGACTCCCAGGATGTTTGGTTGGATGACTGCATCCATAATGTGTCATTGATGAAAGAACAGAATGAAAGACAAGTTGACAAGTTAGAGAGGAAGTAGCATGAACTCAACCTGGAGCAAGCTGAGTTTGAGATACTTGTGCAGTGAAGGTATCTAATCATGCACCAACACATATGCCATGACAGGTCCAAATTAGTAATCAGACTCACAGGATACAACTAGGCTTTCATCTAATTCTACGTTTTCTTAACTGTACAGAAGAATACAAGCCCTGAAATACAGTGGGGTGGCATCCTTTATTGGGAGGCTCAGTAGCTAACCAAATACATTTTTTTTTTTTGCCCCATCAACAATGTAGAGTGTGCACCGTTGATTGCCAAGGTTATGTGTAGTCAAAAGGTATGTGGGTCACCTCGACACAGAAAAGTTGAGCCTAGCATTCCACTTGATCTTTTATACCATTCTAGTCATGCATGTCCAAGGCATGCAAGCCAACTCACAGCTCCCCAACCCAGGGGTAGTCCTCTACTGCTGAGGAGGCTGACACAACTCCAACATTATCTTAATACTATAATTACCAAGAAACTAAAGATGTTGAGGTCGTTCTCAGGCAGACCAGCATTAGTCCTGGCCTGCTGTCATTCTTTACTCAGGTGTTAAGTATATGGCTCTGGAATGCCTGAGAGAGGTATGGGCCAGAGAGAGATGTTTTAGAGTCAGAGATTTGGGTTCAAATTCCTGCTGCACCACTTAAAAGCTGCATGACTTTGGCAAGTGAGGTAAGTTTTCTAAGTGTTAGTGTCTTCATCTTTAGGACAGCTTAATTGCCTACTATCTAGGGCCCCTGTGAATATTAAATATGACAATGAATAAAAGGTGCCTAGTATTTGGTAGGTTGTTAGTAAATGTCAGTTCCTTTTTTCTAGAGGAAAGATTTTGATACCAAGTCTAGAGATAAGGAAGAGCAAACAAAGGTGATAAGACAGTAATTGAACCTCATACAAGTGAAAAATCCTAGTGCAAAAGCCATACATTCCTGTGTTCCTACCTCTGTCATGAGAATATTTGGGTAAGGATTGTTTCCTTCCCCCAAAACTATCCAAGTAAAGTTACTTTTCTTTTCCAAAAGCTAAGCAAACAACGAAATAGAGGTTTCAACCTGCTAAAAACCTGGAATTAAAATGCCTCCCTGTCTGCATTTGTTTCAGAACATTAGTCATTTTTCTTTTGTTCATGACAAATGTTAAGCATTTTGGGGTTGATAATAAAATTATTTTCATTTCATTTAGGAACTGACGAGAAAACGCTCATCAGCATTCTGACGGAGAGGTCGAATGCACAGCGGCAGCTGATTGTTAAGGAATATCAAGCAGCATATGGAAAGGTGCATTTTGATGAACTTAACAGGCAGTAGAGAACTAATCACTGATGGACCAGGGATGGTCCCACCAGATTATGCACACAGATCTTTTGTTTGAAGCCGAGTGTAACAGAAAGTATCCTGTGTATTCAGTCAAGAGCATGGATTATGAGTTCTGATTTTGCACTTAACCGGCTGAATGGCCTTGGGCATGTTATTTGATCTTTTTGGGCCTCAATTTCTTCACCTATTAAATAAGGAAGGGTATGTTAGATTGGTGGCTCTAAACCAGGAATGATTTTGCTCTCCAGGGAATATTTGGCAATGTCTCCAGACATTTTAATTAAGACAACGGGTGGGAGAGAAGGGGATGTTTCTGGCATGTGAGTGGGTAGAGGTCAGGCAGGGGTGATGTTAAACATCCCACAATGCATAAGAAAGCCCCCACAAAGAATCATCTGACCAATTATCTCATAAATCCCGTCTTAGATGATCTTCAATTTCTCTTCCAACTTTAACATGTTTATGTAATTATAGATTTAATTCATTTGGCAAATGAAGATTTACTAAGTACCAGAAACTATACAAGAACTATACAAGAACATTTTGTGTGTGTATGTTCCAGTTTATTTGTTCAATAATGAACTACTCTGTGTCAGGAGTTGGGCGCGACTCTGTGTCAGAAGATATCCTAGACATTGGCAATTCACTCATATAAAAAGCTTGATCTAGAAGGAAGAGCATTTCAGACAGAAAGTATAGGAAATGCAAAAGCCCTGAGGCAAAAACAAGCTAGGAATATTTAAGAAACAAAAAGAGTTCCAATATGGCAGAAGTGTAGAAAGCAAAGGGGAGGAAAGGGATGAGATGAAGTTGGAGAGATTTAGAACATGCTGGTCCTTGGGGTCTTGGTACACAGTTTAGAGTTGATTCTAACAATAGAGAACCACTGGAGGTTTCTAAGCAAGGGAATAATATGATCTAGGTTATATTTTTAGAAGATTATTTTAGGTGTTGTGGCTAATGAACTGTGGAGGAGAAAAAGTGGTAAGAGAGATCAGTCAGGCTGTTGGGTCCAGGTGAGAATTGAGAATGTCTAGTGAACATCCAGAGGCAGCTCAGGCGTCTCCTGCTGAAGGTGTTTTCCAAGCCTCAGACTCCACTGAGACACCCCGTCTCAGATACTTAACCTTCACGCTTTACCAGATACTTAACATATTATACTGAAATTTTATCTGTGAATATCTGTATTTTTTCCATTAGAGCATAATGTCCTAGGGGCAAGGATTATGTCTAACTCACCTATAAATATCTAGCACACAGCGGGAGCCCAGCAAACATTTGTCCAATTAAATGAATTGCCAAGTTTCTAGGCAAGGCAACACACTCACGTATAGGGAACATGAATGATCCATTGGCCTTTCAGGATTTACAGAATATGGAGGAAGGATGGAGGTGAAGGGTAACAACCATTTCTCACAATGGAACAGAAGGAGAGCATGTGAAATAAGATTCAGTTAGAAAGTCCTGGGCTTAGGACAGATGGTAGTGGAATTTAATTTAGCATTTAGAGAGGAAACACCCTGTGGCAGTTAAAGCAGAGCTAGCGACACTTGACTCCACTATTTGCATTCAATTTTCATGAAGGAGCGTGCCGCGCCCCCCACTAGGACCTTCAGTCGCATGGTAAACATTGGTCTGTATCCACATTGTCATAGAAGCCAGCCTCTTTCAGAGCTGAAAATTATCACGAGCAGGAAAATAATTATTCAATAACACTTTTTGAATATTGGAAATAGAAACCATGTTACTTGCCTTCAAGCAGGGAGATAGACTGTACTTACATAATGCTGGGTGTGAATTATAGGGTTCCTCCTCCTCCTCTTCCTCACCCCACCCCAAGCATTGAGAGTATCGGGGCCTAGGAAATGCATTTGAACATACAGTTACTGTCGGTGGCACACATGGAACCCCTTCCATTGGCTTTCCTTCAGAAAACCTTCTATAAAACAGAACATTTTGGAAGTTATAGAATACAGATTAATAGCCATAGAAATATTTTCACTATTTCTGTTTATTCCCTGTGGATGGACATATTTTCATCTGAATTGTTACATATGTTTGGCTTTCACTAGATGACTTTGAAGAAAGAAAGGAAGAGTATGTCTCGTTTACCTTTTTACTTTTTTTTTCATTGTTTTTATTTTAGGAACTGAAAGATGATTTGAAAGGAGATCTCTCTGGCCATTTTGAGCACCTCATGGTGGCCCTCGTGACTCCGCCAGCAGTGTTTGATGCGAAGCAGCTGAAGAAATCCATGAAGGTATGAGCCCTACACAAGCTATTTCTGCCCAGGATTTGACTATGTCTTCAAAAGTAGTGACTTTCTTCCAGCGCATTTTTGAGATACGGGTGTCAATGTGATAGATTTGAATGTCATTTTGATTCTGTGTGCTCCATTTGGTGGAACAATCCTGAAATGGGGAGCAGTTGTGGAACCTTGAGCCCACATGTTCCTGGGGCTAAAAGGATATTGTCATACCGTAATTTTGTTTGTTTTTGAACTGAGGAGTCAAATTCTTTATTTTGTTGTCACTGAGAATGAATGCCACCATCATCAACACCACTGCTTAGGCCAAAAACCTAGTATTATCTTTGACCCTATGCTTTCCCTCATTCTTCAGAGCTCTCAAATCTATCTGCAGATCCATTCGCTTTACTCCAAAATGTATCACAAATATGTGTACATCTCTCAAAATCCATTACTAACATTCTATCATCTCTTGACTAGATGTTGTCAGTAGCATCCTAACTGGTCTTTTTGCCTCCATTTTTGCCCACCTCAGATTCATTCACACAGAATAGCCAGAATTATTTTTATAAAGTTATTTTTAGAATCAGATTGTACTATTCACCTGTATAAATTGCCAGTGGCTTTGAATACTGAAAATCAAAACTCCTTACCATGACCTTTACCACCTAACACAGTTTGGCTCATGTCTATCTCTTTGACTTTTAAAAATTCTATCTGTATCAGTCAGGGTTCTCCAGAGAGGCAGAATCAGTAGACAGGAGGTATGTGTTTATCGCAAGGAGTTGATTACATGATTATGAAAGCTGGCTATGCAAATCCAAAATCTGAAGGGCAGGCTGGCACTCTTGGCATGAGCTGAAGGTGCTGCCCACAGGTGGAATTTCTTCTTGAGAGAAGCCTCAGCTCTTCTTTTAAGGCCTTTCAACTGACTGAATTAAGCCCACCCAGAATATCTAAGATGATCTCCTTTACTTAAAGTCCAATTGATAATGGACTTTAGTTACATCTACAAAACACCTTCACAGCAACACATAAATTAGTGTTTGAATAACTGAAGACTGTGGCCGGGCCAAGTTGACACATAAAACTGACCATCACACCATCTCTTCCCTCTACCCCCTGACCACACCAATTCAACAATGATCCAGCTTAAGATCCAGCAATTATATCTTCATCCCAGTCAGCTGAAAAGAGTCAAGGAAAAGGAAGGGTTCATCCCTGATCTTTAAGGACTCTCAGAAATTGCACGTGATACTCACCTATCTTACATCAATCAAAATTTAGTTATATGGATAAACCTAGCTCTAAGGGGAGCTGAGAAATATAGTATTTATTTGGGTAGTTATGTGCAAAGTTAAAATTTAGGGGTTTCTATTATGAAGCAAGGAAGACAAAAGATATATTGGGTCCACTCAATTATGCTGTGAACCTAAAACTGCTCTAAAAAATAGTGTATTTAAAAATGAATAAATTGGGAGGGGAGTTAGCATGGGTAAAAGGGGAAGGGATTAGGAAGTACAAATTGGTTGTTACACAGTAGTCATGGGGATGTAGGGTATAACATAAGGGATATAGTCAGTAATATTGTAATAACGAAGTATGGTGCCAGATAGGTACTAAATCTATCAGGGTGATAGATGGGAATGGGGTCAGGGGCAGAGTGAAAAAGGTGAAGGCAGTAAGAAATACAAATTGGTAGTTAATACAGTATGGGGAATATAATCAACAATGTTGTAAAGATCATGTAAGGTGCCAGATGGGCACTGGACTTATCAGGGGAATCACTTCATAGACTGTGTAGATGCCTGACCAATGCACTATTGAATGTCAACTATAACTAAATATATAGGTATATATAGTCACGGGATGTGTACTACAACATAGGGAAGATAGTCGATGGTAGTATAACAGCTACATAAGATATCAGAGGGGTAGTAGCTTGGGGGGTGGGTTATTACTTTATGAAGGGTTTAAATGTCTAACTATTACATTGCTTTGTACACCTGAAACTAATAAAAAATAAATTTTAAAAAAGCAAATAAATTAATTAATAATTTTTAAAGAAGAGATACTGGGGGCAGCTAGGAGTCTGTTACAGAGGGACAGAATTCAGCCTCTCTTCATAAGCTGCATTTGCCTCATTTAACCAGGTCTCACAGTAAATGGCTTGTCTTGGTGTCAGTGTGATTCAGTGACCTCAGTGTAGACTGAGGCTCAGGGGTAACTAAGCCCCAGACCAAGTGGACCCATGACGTACGTTACTGAAGCTTTAAAAACCTCCGTGTATGAGGAGGGTAATACATGCTGACCAACCTTGTGCATTGGTATAGGGATAAATTCATTCAAAAGAATTGCAGAGACCTTTCTACGTATAAGGCTGTGTTTGAATGCTCCCTTCTGATCTTGAATGACATAGGCTTTTCCCTTTATATTCCTAGAATTATTCACTTGATTTTTACACTAGAATATGAAATTTTTTTTGAAAGTTTTGACGTCCGTTAACTCCACCTGATTCATGTTATTTTAATACTGAAATATGGACAATTAGAAAACTGCTTTAGAGCAGTATAGGACTGTGGGGAGTGAGCTGCGAGCTGACAAGGACCTTGCAGCCTGCAAGGTCATTCCCATGGGAAGCCTCGCCTCAGCAATCCTCCCAGAAAGTACAAGATAACACTAATGCAGCCACAGACATACAAACTGGCCAATACACAAAACAAAGTGTTCTAATAATACCTGCTTGTTCTGCTAATACTTATTTGTGCAGATAACTATTCTAAGACTGTATAAAAACTGTGTGAGATAAAGACTACGCCACTGCTCTGCCATCTGGACGGTGGACCTCCTGATCCCAGCTTTCCTGTCTCCGCGCCTTTTCTTAATCTCCTCACCCTTCCCGCCTCAGGCTGAGCCGTCCTGGCCATGCGGACCTCTGCAAAGGACCTTATGTTGATTTACTCAAAACTGTTCTTTTCATCTGTATAAAACAAGCTATTAAGAGTGAAATGCATGAAATTCAGCTTTTCAAATCTTCTAAAAATAGATTTCCTTTTCCTTTTTAGGGCACTGGAACAAATGAAGATGCATTGATTGAAATCTTAACCACCAGAACAAGCAGACAGATGAAGGCCATCTCCCAGGCCTACTACACAGGTAGTCTCATTTTCTGCTTGCTTTTACCACTGTCCACGCGTGTACGAGCCAATGTTGCTTTTCCAAGCAAGGCATTTTGAGAAGGCAAGGACATGAAGAGGAGGACACATTCTAAAATGGGCTAAAGTCTGTGGATTTTCGTAGAAAATTTGAGTATGCTCGAGCTAGAAACTGCTCCATAACAATGGCATTCACACCTTGCTCTTGGCAATCATTGCTTAATTGAGTCAACTATTTTCACCAATGTAAGACTCAAATCATTGTATATTAATATTACATGTTAAAAACCACTTAGATCAGCATCATGATTTTGGGTGTTAGATGAAGCGTGTAAAGAATATGGTGAGTATGCGGATTCAGTATAATTAGCTGAAGTCCTCACAGTCTGTCAGAAGTGTAAAAATTAGAAGTGTAAAAATGCATTTCTGACACTAACTATCCAGGGTTCACATGACTTCACAAGTTGGAGCACAGGCCCCGCAAGGATACCCTCGCTTTAGACACCAGCCACAAGCTTAAGTGTTCCCAGGCCACATGTACTTCTGACCAAATGGCTACAAATTCAGGATTCTCACTACTCCCTCAGGCTCAGTATCTCATTAGAATGACTCAGAGAACTCAAGAAAGTGCTATACTCACAGTTCTGGTTTTACTATAAAGAATATAAATCAGGGCCAGTCAAATGAAGAGATGCATAGGGAGAGGTCTGGAAGGGTCCCACATGCAGAGCTTCCACGTCCTCAGGATACATGACCCTCCCAGCACATTGATGTGTAATTACCAACCAGGGAAGCTCTCTTGATCTTTGGTATCTTGAGCTTTTATTGGGGTTTCATTACATACACATGATTGATTGAGTCACTGGCCACATGACGGAACTCATCTTCAGTCTTCCTCCAACCCCTGGCAGTCAGGCTGATATCATGTGGTTCAAAGCCTGACCTCTCTAATCACGTGGTTGGTCTTTCTGGTATGACTAGCCCCTGATCACTCAGATCCTGAGTCATCTTGTCAGCAAAAACTCAGGTACGGTTCGTGGGACCTGCCACAGATAACAAAGACATTCTTGTTATTTTGAAATTCCAAGGATTTAGGGGTGACCTCCAAAGAATCAGGGACAAATGGCAGCCCAATTCTGTGTTATACAGCAGCACCTATAGCCCTCTCCAAGTACCTCAAGACAGCCATGGTTTCTGTGTATCAGGGAACTTCTACAGTGGGAGAGGTCCAAAGAAGGGACATACTGGCCCCCAGATGGGTGTTAGCGAAGTTACTTTGAGAAATACTCTTTAGACAGTGAATACCTTCTGTTTCGTTGTTAATGTGCTAATCATTGTCTAGTCAGAAAAACAGAAAGAGCACTAGTATTTTAAAAAATAGAATTTAATGTAGTGAATTACTTAAACATCTTTTGGAGGACTGAAAAAGCAATAAGGAAACAGAGGTATAGCACAGAGCTATAAGCCCTAGGGCTGGGACAACAAAGGAAAGAGGCTGTGGTTTTCAGGAACTGGAAACTCATAGGGAGGCACCATCTTGCAGGTGTTAGTGTCTCAGGCACTCAGAGGAGAAGCCTAAGGAACTAGAGTTCAGATCTCTGCAAGAGGGTTCCATCTGGCTGGAGCTGGTACCCCCATGCGAGTGCAAAGTGGCTTGTTCTAGGTGCCTAGAGACAGCTGCTGCTGTCACAGGGAAAGCCCTTCACTGGGTTGACATTGACCGGAATAGCAAGCAAACAGCCTGTTCTTCTTTCCCCCTCCTGCCTTGTAGTCTCTCTCTATCCCCACCTATTGGTGGAACCTAATAGGGAGATGGGGGTGGGCGTGGTGGGGTATATAAGAGAAATGTAATTTGCAGAGTTCCAATCCCAGCTGCACAAAGCAGGGTATAGAAGGGTGAATTTGGAGTAGATGAGATAATTGCTTAAATATCAGGCAAATGGGTACATTGTAGGTGTTTAAAATATTTGGTTCCCTCAATTCAACAAGATTTACATATAAAAATTCATCAGAGCTTGGGGCTCTGCACCAAGGTTCCTTGTTACTTCCTGGTGTTGCTTAGAAAAGTTGCGGCTCCATGACCTACCCCAGGATGGCTCCCTGGAGTCCAGCACTTACGTACAAACAACACTAGGACGTAAGTGCTTATGAAGGCGGGATTTTTGTCCATTTTGTTTACTGCTGTAGCTCCAGTGCCCAGAACAATGGAGGCAAATTCAAATATTTATTGAATGAATATCCTCAGGATCGAGATTGGGGTCTTAAAAGCCAACTGAAATTTCTAGCATTTAGGATTATTGTTTTGTAAATATGACAAGTGACAGTAGTTCAGGTACCAGATGCCCTGATAGCTATATGAGTTAAGCTCTCTAAGGCTATCAGGAATGGAATTGCATCTAGGGTACCTTGGTTAGTAGGGATTAATGATACAGAAGAAGTAAAGAAAGGAAATGGTCGCAATCAGGTACAGCCAGGCGATACAGAGATTCACGACACAACACTGGCCTAGTGACTCAGCTATCTTGTCGCTCCCTCAGCATCAGACCTCCAGTGCTTTCTGTGCTGATGTTTTCATCACAGTGACTCACACTCCTCCCTCTGCTTCTGCTGTTTTTGACTCTGCCAAGTAACTTCTCTTCCCTGACCACATGGTGTCTGTGTACTCCAGGCTTATATTTTCCCATGGTTTCTGCTTATTGTTGGCTACTGTTTTGTGCCTTCTTTCTTGGGGTCTTTTCACTTCTCTGTTATTCCTTTTCTGTATAGCTCATTCCCTAAGGAGAAGATTAAATGGGCTCAGGAAAGCACTCTCTAGTAGAGAGTATTATTTTGGCCAGTGTTCTCTCACCGGGTCAGATGCCATCCCTGTTGCATCATCTGTAGCAAGAGGATGGTATCATATAATGTGAAACGGTGACCCATGCATAAGAAATCCATCAAAGCAGACTGTCAACTTGGCCCTCATAAAGGGACCAGGCATTTTACATGGCTCATGCAGTACAATGCCACAGTAGAGTCTAAATAAATAGAGAGCTAAATTCAGATCTCTTTCCAGTATTCTAAAGTTAGTGGTGTATGAGAGAGCACTGAATCAGGGATTAAGAACTCTAGGTTCTGCTTCAAGCTCCTGTACTATTAAAACATTTTTTTGGTTTTCTATACCGTATTGTGCATCAAAATGCATAAAGTAGTTGTCAAGTTGCATTGAAGTAATTTTCATAATTTTATTCTATTTCATATTTTATTTCCTGCAAAATATTTGGGTAAAGGGAAGCATGGAGAGGCTGTATGAGATCACTATAAAGTCTCATCTAGAAGATTCTAAAATTATAAAATACTCCCTCAAATTCTAACAAATGAGAGCTTTATTCTTCAGCTTGGTATTTTTAAATTAATTTTTTTTCCTAATTAGAGTGAAGGATAGACGTAACAATATCATGACTGTTAGGTCAAATGATGCCTACCTTGTGATATCATTACTTAAATAATTTATATTTATAGTAGGTTGTGCTTATTTGAATTGCTCTGGAAAGTTATAGATTTCATAAAGAGACTTAGTAAAATCATGCTGGAAAAGTTTCCATCTCAACACAGTTTTTGCTATTAGATAATCTCATTTCACTTTCTATAATTGTCTTTTATTGACTTTAAAGGACAAGCATTCATATGACTAATTTATAGAGCTCTTCCAAATGATGCAGGCAGAATTCAAGGAGCAACCTATCAGCTACATCCCAGTGCATAATGTCCCAAAGGGCATCACTGTGAGGCATGGGGGGAGCAGAACAGAGATTTAAAATCAGTGGACATTGTACATAACAAACTATGCAAAACAGGCTACAACTAGTCAGTAGTAAAATATGTGAGCACATAATTGTTATTTGTTATGGAAAAATAGTATGTTTTAGGGTAACTTTCTTATTTTTGAGAGCTATCGAATAATACAATCTAGATGTGTACGTTAAGATTGGAGTTAGGTTCAGTAAAACAGCAAAATAACAGTGGCTCAGATAAGATATAAATGTATTTCTCTCATATGTAGAAGAAATCCAGTGATAGACAATTCTAGGACCGGTAGGATAGCACCTCAAAACTTTCAGGAATCCAGGAGCCTTCCTGCTTACTTTTATACCATCACTAACATGTGGTCCTGGTCTTCATACTCCAAGATGGCTGCCTGGGCTCCAGTTATCAGTCAATATACCAGGCAGTAGGATGGTGGAAGGGGCTAAGATGAGTATGAACCATCCCTTAAGGAGATTCCTCTGCAGTGTCACATTTGTCTGCCTACACTTCATTGCCAGGAACTTAGTCATGGAGCTGTACCTAGCTCAGAGGAAAGCTGAGAATGTAGTCTTCACACTGTGCATGTCTTGATCAATATCAGGATTCTAGCACTATGAAAGAGGGAGATAATAGAAATTGGAAGCCATACTAGCAGCTTGCCCACTCTAGCTTTCCCACTATACATACGAGGTTTGATCAAACAATACAGTGCATGTTTAATTTTAAAATTTTTATTACAGTAAAAGACACATTGCCATTAATCCCTCTCAAAATACTCCCCCTCACTTCGAATTCATCCCATTGTTCTTGCCACTTTCTGAAGCATTTCTGGAAGTTCTCTTTCATGAGTGTCTTTAGTTGCTCTGTCATGGCTGCCTTGACGTCCTGAATCGTTTTGACTTTGAATCATTTTTAAGAGTTTGAAATCACATGGTGCCAGATCCAGTGAAATACGGTGGATGAAGACGCACGGTAATGGTTTTATTTGATAGAAACTGCCATATACCAGAAGCGATGTGTGACACGGAGCGTTGTCATGATGGAGGATGATTTATGGCTCACTTTAAAACACACCTTCTCTCAACTATAGCTCACACCCGATTGACTGCATGGAACAAGTTGAAACTTATCACACACTGTTACTAAGGTTTGATGCACCTTAGTATTAAAGATCCCTGCCTTTCTGTTGGATGGCACTCAGCAGCAGCATTCACTGTATTTTTCAATCACGAAAGGAAGGCTGTTGTCACACATAACTTCTGGTAGAACAATTTCTGTCAAATGAAAACATTATGGTGTGTCCTCATCCATCTTATTCACTGGATCAGGCACCATGTGACTTCTGGCTCTTCCGCAAAGTCAAAATGACCATGAAAGGTAAATGTTTTGAATAGATTCAGGACATTGAGGCAGCCACCACAGCACGACTAAAGACTTGGAACTCCTCATGAAAGAGGACTTCCAGAACTGCTTCAGAAAGTGGCAACAACGATGGGATAAGTGTGTTTGAAGCAAGGGGGAGTATTTTGAGGGGGATAAATGGCAATGTGTCTTTTACTGTAATTTTTTTTTTTTTAACATCCACTGTATTTTGTGATCACACCTCATACGTTCCTTAGTGCCATTATCAGATGAAATGGACTGTGATTTGGTCCAGAACGGCAATTCTTTCTGGAATTTGTGCATCTACCATAGCACACACTACAGTAATAGTTACAAGAAGAATGTATCCATCTCAGAAGAGCACCATGAAGTGCAAGATTTTTTTTTTTATCAGTTACTCATTCCTTGCCAATGTTGACTTTAAGATTTTCTCTGTTTTATAATAATTTTCAGTTTGTCAAGGCTTAATTTCATTCTTATTTGATTTCAGTATATAAGAAGAGTCTTGGAGATGACATTAGTTCTGAAACATCTGGTGACTTCCGGAAAGCTCTGTTGACTTTGGCAGATGTAAGGTTTTATTTTTTTATTTTTTAATTTCTCAAGAAGCTGCCTGCTCAACAGTAATTATTAGGGAGTTTAAAAATAACCAAACTGAGTCAATGAGTTTGCAATTTTCTTTATGAAATGATTTACTCATTTTACATTTATATTGCCACCAAGCAGTATAATATTTAGCCACCATCATAAAACTAGAACATAATGATGTAACTGAAAAACCTTTTTTTGGTTAGTATATGGATTAAAAGTGTTTTGATCATGTTTCACAATATATTAGGAATGTCTGGTATATCATCTGACATAAAGTGATGGTTTATTTCCATTATAAGTGTCTCCACTTGTAAGAAAATGTTTTTTTCTTCTAGAATCCAAAGAATATGTATTTCTTTTGTTAGCATTTTAATTAAGTAGGAAGCAAGCTACGGAAAAATTATCTTCAGAGATGGGTATATCAGTCCCAGGATTTTTTAAAAAAATTGACTTGCTGCAACTTCATCCTCGCACCTTTGGAACAGTTGCTAAACCATTTATCACCATGTGACCAAATGCGGCCACACCTTGCTGTCATTTTTTAGGAAGCTCATGACTATAATAAAGGTGGCAAGGTCAAGGATCGATATAATCACAGGTGTGTGTAAAGGAGAAAGTATTTTCAGTCCCATTTCACCAACCTCTTTCAGCTGCTTCTTTCAGCTGATTTACAGCCCTTAATGTGTGAGAAAAAAATCTCAACAATGGTCTCAACCTGAGGGCTGAAACAGCGCTTGTCAAAGTGGAAACACTATGCCACTAGAAAACAATTTATCCCAATTGTGGTTCAGTTGTTTTAAATGTTTGAAGGTTGAACCTACAAACCCAATTTATGAGGCATTGGTGCAAACGTACACTTCCAGAGGTTTGTATTCAAAACTGCACACATCCATTTGTGTGTGCTCATGCTTGTAAGTATGTGCCCACAGGAGACAGTGGAGAGTGCGGCTTCAGGGCAGGCTTCTAGAATCAAACATACCTGGAATCTTCTGGTCCCGTGTTGCCTACTAGCTTTAAGTGCCTGGACAAGTAACTTTAAGCCTTAAGACCTTTGTTTTCAAATCTGTAAAATTAAAAGAATGGTAGTACTAACCTCTTAGGGTCCTGTAAAGATAGATGATAGATAGCTAGATTAGATACATACATACATACATATATACATACATACATACATAGATAATACGAAGTACACATAGAAAGTGATCGGTACATGGTGGTGGCAGCTTACTATTATTGATAATCAGCATTTATATTATTGGAAAGAATGTGTGGTGAGAGAACAAGATGGCAAACTAACAGTAGAGTATCAGCAGCACTGAAAAGAAACAAATGAAATCATGCAAAAATCAGACAGGCATACAAGGATCTAATATTTGAAAGTAAAAACAAATGTGTTTTTTAAATATTACAGCCAAATGTTTTTTTCACCTATAATTTTCAAAACCATTCAGGCCATCTTCTTTTCTCTGTCCATCTCCCAGCTGCTATAATGGACTGAAGTGTTCGCACACGAGCCCACACTCAGACTTAGCGACAGAGCCTTCAATAGCGGAGTTGGTGGGAAACTTCGAGGTTGTTTTTTTTTCCCCCTCTAGATTTTATTTTTTAGAGCAGTTTTAGATTTTCAGAAAAATTGAGTAGAAAGTACAGAGAGCTTCCATATATGCCCCTCGTCCCACCCCTCATGGTTTCCCTTATTACTGACATCTTACATTAGAGTGGTATGTTTGTTACAGTTGATGAATGAATACTGATACATTATCATTAACTGAAATCCATAATGTCCATCAGGACATTTCTATGTGTTTTGACAAATGTGTAATGTCATGTGTCCACCATTACAGTATCACACAGAGTAGTTTTACTGCCCTACAAATCCTTTGTGCTCTAATTATGCATCCCTTCCTTCTTCCGAACCCCTGGCAACCACTGATCTCTTTATTCTCTCTGTAATTGCCTTTTCTAGACTGTCAGATGGTTGGAATTATACAGTATGCAGCCTTTTTAAACTGGCTTCTTTGCTCAGCAATATGCTAAGTGTCTTTTCCTGGCTTGACAACTCATTTCCTTTTCATCGCTGAATACTATTCCATCACAGAGGCATACTCCTGTATGTTTCGCCTGTTGAAGGGCCTCTTAGTTGCTTCCAAGTTTTGGCAATTAGGAACAAAAACTCCTGTAAATATTCATGTGCAAGTTTTTGTGTCAACCTAAGTTTTCAACTCTTTTGGGTAAATACCAAGAAGCTCAATTGTATGGTAAGGTATAGTTTTATTAAGAAACTACCAAACTGTCTTCCAGAGTAACTGTACCATTTTGATTTCCCACCAGCAAAGAGTGAGAGTTTCTCTTGTTCCAAATTCATGCCAGCAATAGGATGTTGAAGGTGTTTTGGATCTTAGCCATTCTAATTAGTGTGTAGTGCTTGCTATTTTATTGTTTTAATTTTTAATTTCCTGATGACGTGATAATGAACATCTTTTCATGTACTCTCTTGCCATCTGTATATCTGATGTCTATTCAGATCTTTTGCCCTTTTTTCAACTGGGTTGTTTGCTGTCTTATTGGTGAATGTTAAAGAGTTCTTTATATATGTTGGGTACAAGTCCTGTGTCAGATTTGTGTTCGTCAATATTTTCTCCCAGTCTGTGCCTTGTGTTTTCATTCCCATAAGATCTTTGAGTTTTCAGAAGAGGGAAACTGAGACTTAGAAAATTATACGATTTGCTACAAATTTCCTGGCTAGGCAGTGGCAGAGTCAGAATGAGAACCCTGGTGCCTGATTCCTCTATGCTACATGACCTCCACGGGAGAAGAACTTCTAAGATTGGGGTTGGAATACCAAGTGTTAGACTATTCTGTCTTCCTGTTGTTGTCTTCATCTTCCTGAAGATGTTTTCATCTTCCCTATTTAGGGCAGAAGAGACGAAAGCCTGAAAGTGGATGAGCATCTAGCCAAAAAGGATGCCCAGGTCAGTAACAGAGCAAAGAAAGCATCTCATTTAACTATTCCACCACTGCCTGCCTTCTCGTTTCTGTGGCACCAGCTGGAACTGTTGTCTCCCGTCCTGTGTGAAGGAGAAGCCTGACGGCTGCGATCACCCAACCCCAGCTCTCTGCCTTCCCCAGTGGTGGCTATTATTCCCCTAGCTCCTGCCACCCCGACTCAGATTTCCAGTCTGCGAGAAGTGAGAGAGACTTGAATACTTACCTCATTGACCTCTAAAATAAAGTCAACCTCCCACTCTTCTCATTCCATCTCCTTAACAAGAGAAAAAGAATTGTGCTCATAATAACATTTAAATCTTCCTCCTTTGTCCCATAGATTCTCTATAATGCCGGTGAGAACAGATGGGGCACAGATGAAGATAAATTCACGGAGATCCTGTGTTTAAGGAGCTTTCCTCAGCTAAAACTAAGTAAGGACTCTCATTACAATCTTTTTGGGTTTGTGTTGTTTTGCAAGTGTTTTTGAGGTTAACATACAAAGTTCTGGAAAATGAAGTTAAAAATTACAAGGGTTGCTCCATTTTTATGTATTGACAATTCAGGAAACAACATGGGGAAACTGTGTTCTAAGTCAAGGCAGAACGGACACTACTGTTGTTTTCCCTGGAGGCTGAGGTGATTACCTAGTGAGTGACAGGGAATACATGGAGGTCGGATGGCAGGAAGAAGAAAAGGAGCAGCCCTCTAGGGTGGGAGCAGACAGGCGTGTTCCTATGGGATAGAGGAGCCTAACTGTGTTACTTCCACCCCAACTCTTCCCTAGTTAGCCACTTTCCAGAAAAACCAGGCATTGTGATACCTCTGTTAATGAATTAACATGGATGAGCATTCAGCTCTTTCTGATGTGCATAGGGGAGGGTAAACAGCTCTCTTTATCAAAGCAACTACTACGTGGAACCGCTAAGCACCCACCCCTTCAGTCATGCATCTTCCTAAGCATTCTGGAAGCCACAGCACCCAGAAGCCCACAACTCCATTTACTCTGAACATGAGACTGTGGCTTTCCAGGTGCAAGTCTGGAGAACAACCACAGTGCATGACTAAGTTTATGCCGAATTCATGGAAAAATGAGAAAACATCAGGATATTTCCATGCCTTTTTTAATTCTGAGTTTCCCCTTCTTTAATTTTGGCATTAAGATGTCATTTATAAAATACTGGTAATCGTTTATTGTAGTTGCTTTATTAATGTCTTTACTTGAAACACTCCTAGATCTCTCTCCCAAATTTCATTTTTCAAAATTTACTTGGAAAAACTTTACTTGGCTTACAAAGTACACCTACATGGTTGGTGATGTATGTACAGGTTTTGCTTTGGGGCAAAAACTGGTCAAGAAATTCAAATGCCTTTGGGTAAGTGTGAAATAGGTCATGCTCCCTTAGGGAATGATTTACTCAGCACAAAGAAACCTTCATAGTTAAGATTTCTTTAGCAGATAAAACATATTTGATTAACAACCACACTGTTGCTTGCTAGGTGCTGCTATAATTTAAAATTAGCCCACCTTACTAGATAAATTATTGATTATTTAACTTTTCAGCCTGTTTTAAGTGCTAACAGCCTGGGAAGAGGGAGGAAAGAGAGAGAGGAAAATCGTTGAAGAAAATGGCTTATGAAGTTGAAGTTGTATTACTGATGATTTTTTAAAAAAGAAATGAAGAAACAAAAAATCTTCTGTGTTCAAATTTTGATGATGTAAAGTTTTTGAGCTTGCCACCTACCACCTTGATTTGCTGTATGTCAAACCCAAAACTGGAATATATTCGTGTGTGGTCAACAGGGATGCTTTAAATGTTTTTGTGGTACTGCTTTTTAGCATTTGATGAATACAGAAATATTAGCCAGAAGGACATTGAGGACAGCATCAAAGGAGAATTATCTGGGCATTTTGAAGACTTACTGCTGGCCATAGGTAAGCCCTTGAGTGCTTATAAACTGAGTTACTTTGCTCTTGTCTGAAATCAGTGGCAAGGTTGGCTCCCTTCATGTAAGAATCCTGGCTGATCCATCCCCACAGCCCCCAGTGCAATCCACCGTCCACACCATATGCTCAACCAATGTTTTTAAATGGATGCATGAAAAAGTTCTCTTGTCTTACTTTGCTCTTAACTTTGTATTTGACTTGTCACCACGTTTGGATTGTAAACTACTTGAGAGATGAGAATATTACATTTGTACTGGCGTTTTTGTTGAGCCTTGTTGAAAGCTGAGACCTCAGCCAATTTGGTAATTCACCATTTTGGGTTATTTTGGAAGATGTCAGTGGCCTCCAAAAGTTGAGCTCAGGTCGGAACTATAGGTCTCCTCCCCTTTGGCTGTGCTAGCGGGGAGTGTGTCAAAAAGAAAGGAAGTCACTGACTGAATCCTTTCCTAGAGAGACACGTGGATTAACAAGCAGACAAAAACACCGTTAGTTATATAAGCTGATCTGTCTTTTCAGTGAGATTCTCAGCAGTCTGTGCTTTTAGGCACCCGAAGAACACTTTGCAAGAAAGGTACTTTCAGAGCAATGAGACACTAATCAAGGATCAGTGACCTTTGTAGTCAGAGTTGAGCAACAAAATCTGCAAAGTGCTCATCCACACACAGGATTGTTAGGAATCTTAAACCACCCTAATTTAGGGTGGCTGCTGGGCTCCCTACAGGCGTCCGCCTCATTAATTCCAAGGTCGGAAGGAGTACCTGTACTTCACACATCGTGGAACTTCATCAATGAAAAATCATTTCTAACATCCATCATGGTAATTAATAGCTCCTATGGTGAGATAAAGATAGCTGATGTCTAAGGGTAACCGCCTCTGGAGTGAGCCTCTGACTCATCTACAAATGTTAATTACCACCTCTGGAGGTAAACTCCGAATTAGGGTACTTCATACTGTATTTTTAAATAAACGCTCATCTGGCACTTACCACGTGCTCAGCACTGGGCTAGATTCTTTACAAATATCAACACATTGAAGCCTCACAACAACTCCATGGATTAGGGACTATTATTGTCTCCTTGGTAGAGATGGTAATCTTGAGGTGCAGAGAGGTTCCCCAGGGAATATGTGGCAGAGTTGAGACTCTAACCCAGGCAGTCAGGCTCCACGATCTGTGATGTTAACCAACCACTTGATGTGCTGCAGTGTAGACATGGACTGATACACACATATATCACACAGTCCGTGCTGACATGTTTTAAAGTAAATTACAGAAAACATAACAGGGAGCAAGCACTGACTAAGTTCCAGTCCCTAGTCTCAGGGCTTCCTTCACATGTGTTATTTCATTTAACTTCTGATTCTCTCGTCCATGCCAAGAATAGGGCTCTTTATCCAAGAGCTGCTCAAAAAAAAAAAAAAAAAAACACTGTTGACTCTGTTTAAATTACTAAAAGACTGGCCAATAAAGAAGGAAAAAAGATTCTTTTTCAATTTAAAAAAATGAAATAGAGGTCAGTCTCCATAAGTAGTTCTGAGAATATTCCAGTAGCAATGATATAGCCAGATATTTTTTTCATTTTATGTTCATCTTTACATCAATTTTACTGCTTTTTATTTTGCCTGCTGAAATATTTGAAAAAGTTTATTGAGATGTACAAACTATCACTCACTGAGCCAAGAAGTATTCTTGGAAATATATATTGAATGATACACTAAATTTGGGCTACCATGTATATTATTATATCAAGTAAAAGAAAGACCTTATAATTCAACGCATTTAAAGTTCAAGATATGTCATACTTTCATTTTCTATTTCAGTTTACCACTGGAATACATCACAGTATTTTTTAGTCTTTACTGAGATATAACTCACATACCATAAAATTCATCCGTTCAAAGTATACAATTCAGTACTTTTTAGTATATTTACAGAGTTGTGCGACCATCACCACAATCTAAATTTAGGATAATTTCATCAGCCCCAGAAGAAACGCTGTACCCACTGGTGGTTTCCCCCAGCCCCTGGTAACCACCAATCTACTTTCTGTGTTAATAAGATCCACCTATTCTAAATGTTTCATATACAAGGCGTCTAATACAGTATGTCAACACATAGTTTTTGATGTGAAAACCCACCTGAGCTGTGTCACCTTAGAAATGCATAAGAGGAGCATTTCTAGTTGTCAAATCTAGACTTAGACAGGGAGAGGCTGTATTCAAAAAGACTTACAAATAGGCAGGACGCTTTCATCTCAGAAATGTGTGAGAATCTCAAGCAGAAAAGGCTTTTCTTTTAAGGGGAAGTTGGATAAGCAAGGGGACACAATTGTTGGGGTTTGACAGGAAATGTGTCTAGTTCTGTCAGCTGATTCTCTTGTGTTTTAGTGCTAACTCAGGCTGGAGGGGCGGGGCAGGAAACCAGAGTTCAGGGACCTGGGGGGAAGAGACAGGACTGACTAAAGTTTGGTCAAGACAACACAGGGTGTAAGAAATAGGCATCTGTGAACACTTGGTCATCATAATTAATTTCAGTGGACTCCCTGAGTGTCAGAGATTTCCCTGAGTTTCCCTATTTATGATGCTGGGTGCTAAAGCAAGCTTCCAATCACTACATATTCTACCACCTCCCAAAACTTTATGACATAAAGAACAAACCTGGTGGTTAAGAACATAAAGCAGAGGACTAGCTACACAGCTACAAAAAGAAAGGCTTCTATGAAGATTTAGTTTAGGGGGAGGGAGATGACTGAAAAGCTTAATAAAAGTAGGCAATACTTTTGATCAAAGTATTAAGGCTTGCTTAATATGAGAAAAAATAGGTAACAGCAATTCAACTGGTTGGTTTCTTCTCAGACATCCGGCACTATTTTTATATTTGACCCAGATTCCAGGTTTGAGTTGCTAATACATTTCCCCTCTGTTTCCCTTAAGTCAGTTACTCAAACTAAAGGCCTTTTTCACTTTTCTTAAGAGAGTCTATAAGGCACTGTGAGAAAGCTACTCATTCTTGTTCTGATCTCCAAAATTTATTATGAAATTTATTCACTTTTGGTCAGATTCCTACCTGTAGCTCACATTTCAGATGATAAAAGTAAATGTGTTGCAATAAATAGGTTTAGTCTCTACAGACTTTTCTATTTCTGACAATTTGCAGTTTATTTAAAGGATAATTAATTTGCTTATGTTTTGGCCAATTTCCTTTTTCTTGTTTCACTTTTCTGTTTTACTTGTCATTTCAAAAGTAAAGAATTGAAAGAATGCAGGATTTTTTTCTGGTGACTGAATTTAGATTACAGGCGCTGGTTCTAATATAATTACTCTAACCAGCCTATACATTCTAAATCTAGCCAATCTTTCCGTTTGAAAAACTGGTTTTAAGTTGCACACCAGTGCTCCTTCTTACCAAATGAGTTCTTTAGAACATCTCTATAGTCTTTAGACCCAAGTTATTCATCAATGGTCCAAGTTGTTAGAAATGGAGCAAGGGTATACCCTATGGAGTTATCAGTGTAAGCGTAGGTGTTGGTGTTTCTGAGATGAGTCAGCTGAGGTGGGAGTTTCTTTGGCAGGTAATTTTATTTTTCCAAGGCTAAAGATAATTACTGTGCTAAAGTTCCGTGCAAACATAACGTTATAAGGCTTTGAAATTCAGGTTAAGCATTCATTCTTTGATTCTAAACAAAAGCCAGTAATGGGGACGGTGTAGAATGGTATGGTTACCCAAAGAATCCTTTTTAAAGACGTATTGCTGTATATTAACTCAAATACTATTAAATGAAACTGAACATTGCTTTACTTTTCATACAGTTCATTGTTCAAGGAACTTGCCTGCCTTTTTAGCTGAAAGACTGCATCGAGCTTTGAAGGTTGGTCTGGAAATTTCACACACATTCTTAGCTTCTCTCAAGGATAATGTAAAAATAGTACTTAATATTGATGGAATTTCACACTTCTCTTCCATTTTGATGAGTTTTCTTTTGCAGCTAATTTGTCTGCTAATTTGTCTTATGGGTTGATAATGAGTTTCTTAATCATTATAGAGATAGGTACAGTGAACTGTTGACTAAATTATTTCCCAGAGTTCACAGTAAGTGTAGGCAGTAAAACTTGTTTTAGAATGTCAAATCTCAAACTTGGCCGATCCCAGTGGCCTCTCAAGCTGCCTTGCTTAAAATAAACCAAGCCTGGACTCATCAGCCTTTCATGCTATGGAAACAACCATGTTTTCTTGTCTGTTGTCGCTGCTAGATGGTGAGCTCCATGAGTACAGGACTATTTCTTTCTCTTTTATATCTTCAGACCCTGTCATTGGGCCTGGCACATAAAAGATGCTTACTTCAGTTTCTTTACTGGCCATTTCCTGTGCAAGTCCACATGCACCATCCAAGCTGTATCCAATGTGAACACATTATTTCCCTTACCACACCTCCCACCCTGTTCTGTGTTCAGTCATCTCAGCAGATAGCCTGAAGGGGACCAAAAGTTTTACCTTTGGGGATATTGATTTCAAGCTGGTTATTAAGAAACAAAAGACTCAGAAAGAAACTTGGACCCTCCCTTTCCTGCCCAAGAGATTCAGACAGAAAAACCAGCTTCAGGAAGGAGATCTTTGGATGTTGCCTTAACTTAATTTGAATGAAGTGTGGTAAATAGGGAGCTTCAGGCAGGGCCCTACTAACTGGATACCACCCTGTGTCCCATTGTTTCTGAGTTGCCTAGCAAGAATTTTCCTGCCAGGTGTGTTCTGTTCTTCCTCAGCTACCTGTAAATCGCCTGTTCTCACTTCTGAACTCTAATACCCTGTCCCTCCCACCCCCTTCTCCTTTGTCCAAAATGTCATATATAACCAATGTTACCTCACTGTCTTTGGAATTATCAGGCTTATGTGAATTCCCCGTGCACATGTATTGAAAATTGGATTTTCTCCTATTGATCTGTCTCTCTTAATTTGATTATTAGCCCAGCTAGAAGAACTTAGAAAGTGGGAGGAAAAGTATTCATTTTCTTTTTTAGCCCCAACAGGAACTGGACTTGCCCAGCTGTCTGAAGTTGTGTCATTCCTCCTCATCCTTGTTCTCTGTGCCTCAGCCGCCTCACTCAGCCTTTCTGTTCCTAGGCTATGCCAAGTCTCTTCCCACCGCAAAGTCTTTGCATCTGTTGTCCTTCTGCCTGAAATGTACCTTCTCCAGATCACCCATGGCTGGCTCCTTCTTATCTATCAGGTCTCTGCTCAAATGTCACCTCTTGAGGGAGGTCTTCCCTGACTACACAGGTCAGTTGACTCCCTTTCAGTTATACTCCATGTCGTAGTTCTTCTTACTGCTTACTTAAACAATTTATTTATTTTCTTTACTGACCATCTCCATCCGCTGGAATGTAAACTCCGTGAGGAGATAATGGAAGTATTATCAGTGTTGTTCCCTATCATATGCACAGTACATGGAACAATGTCTGGCATATAGTAGATGCTCAATAAGCATTTGTTGAAGGAATGAAGAGTGTCAATATCCACCCAACTGCTCAGAAATTTTACATTTCTCCCTCTCCTTCATTCTCCTTAGATAATATACATCAAGTTTTTTCATTTACCTTTATAAGCTTTTCTTAAACCTACACATGTTCTCCATCCGTACTGCCATTTTTCTACTTCAGACCATCATCATTCTCTTCTTTTTCTTTTTTTTTAAAGATTTTATTGGGGAAGGGGAACAGAACTTTATAGTGTGTACTTCCAGGACTTTTTTCCAAGTCAAGTTGTTGTCCTTTCAATCTTAGTTGTGGAGGGTGCTGTTCAGCTTCAAGTTGTCCTTTCAGTCTTAGTTGTGGAGGGCGCAGCTCAGCTCCAGGTCCACTTGTCGTTGCTAGTTGCAGGGGTCACAACCCACCATTCCTTGCGGGAGTTGAACCGGCAACCTTGTGGTTGAGAGGACGCGCTCCAACCAACTGAACCATCCAGGAGCTCAGCGGCAGCTCAGCTCAAGGTGCCGTGTTCAACCTTAGTTGCAGGGGGTGCTGCCCACCATCCCTTGCGGGACTTGAGGAATTGAACTGGCAACCTTGTGGTTGAGAGCCCACTGGCCCATGTGGGAATCGAACCGGCAGCCTTCGGAGTTAGGAGCATGGAGCTCTAACCGCCTGAGCCACCGGGCCGGCCCCATCTTTTTGTTGTTGTTACTGCAGTCACCAGGGGATGAGTCCCAAACCTTCTAGTCTTATTCTATTATCTTATTCTATTATCTTCATTCCACTCCTGCCCTGCAATCCATTCCTTGTACTGCTGTCAAACGGATCTTCTGAAACTACAAATCTGATCTGACCTCAATATTCTCATGTTTACAGATGGCGATAGTTCTTCACTCTTGGGATAATGTCGGAATTTAATTTCATGATTTACAAGGTCTGGCCTTTCCAGTCACAGCTCTTGCTATTCTTCCTCATTACTTGTGTCTCCATGAATGAGGCGTTCTTTCTTGTCCTAAACCTTCATATATGCTGTTTTCTCTACTGGAACATTTTTTCCCTCTCTCTATGAATCCCACCCCTTCTTCTCCTGGCTGACAACTTAGGCATTAGCTTAAATACCACTTTCTGAGACAGACCTTTCCTAATCCTTAATCTATTTTAGGCACGCCTAATATATGCTCCCATAGTACCCAATATTTTCTATCTGTCAGATTATATTGCAATCACCTGTTTTCTTGCCTATATCTTTTACAAAATTGGAAACTTAACGGGTATCTCCGTTTTCATGGTATAGGCAGAGTTAGTGCTCAATAAATATGTCTTGGATAAATGAATGATGAAGTTTGATGGTAAATGAATGAAGAAGAGTCACTGTGGTTGATTATTTTATGCATCATTGTCTATTTCTTTTAAATATAGATCTATATGTTGTTTAGTGACTGATGACATTTGTACTGTGGACACCTACATTTCTTAACAGGGTGCTGGAACTGATGAGTTTACTCTGAACCGAATAATGGTTTCCAGATCAGAAATTGACCTTCTGGACATTCGAGCAGAGTTTAAGAAGCGGTGTGGCTATTCCCTACATTCAGCAATTAAAGTAAGTCTCCTCTTAAAAACAGCAAAACATATTTTGCCTTTCTCTACCCATCCTCTTTCCCTTATAATCCTTAGAAATGGAGATGTGTGTCTTAGATTTCTCTCTCCTTGTCAATGTGTAAATGTCTTTTCTGAGTTTAAAATAGTAATAGTAAAATGTCCCTTAAGAGTAAGAGACTATTTTTCGGCTCTAGACTCTCAGACACGTAATAGATACTCAACGTTGGGTTTTTTTTTTTAAGGTTTAGTGGCCACTAATATTTTTTCTCTTGTGAATGGCATATGCAAGTTGTTTACCTGTTTTCTATATTGCAGCGTTTTTATCTATTTCAATGTTTCTTTATGACAACAGAAGAAAAGAAAAATACATATTTTAAATTTCCTCTTTATTTTACACAAATGATAGCATGGTTCTGAAACAGAGTTTTTTGCATTTCAGTATACTAGAAGCTCTCTTATTCTTTTTAATAGCTACATATCGTTTTGTTATTTGTGTATTTGTACCCACCACATCAACAGATGTTTCTAGTTTCTTGCTATTACAAACAATGTGGCAATTCGTGTACCCAATTTTGTAAGGTACAAGTGTACCTGTAGGATAAATTTTCAGAAGTAGATAGGATTGTTGAGATAGATGTAAATACATTTGTAATTTGGTAAATACTACCAACTGACCTCTATTTGCATGAAGAATGTACAAATTCTTGTTTGTCCATAATTTTGGCAAAGAGGGTGTTTTCAAGCTTATGAGTTTTTACAATATGATAGGTGAGAAATTGTATTTCAGTGTAGTTTTAATATGCATTTTTCTTAATGTGTGTGAGGCTGGAACATATTTTCATGTTTTAAATGCCATTTGCATTTCTTTTTATGTGATTTTTTTTTAATGTTCTTTGCCTATTATTCTGTTGAGGATTGGGGTTTTAATTTTTTTGGGGGAGGGGTCAATTTTTAACACCTCTTTTCACGTAAGTTAGATTTACCATTTGTCTGTGAATTGTAAATATTTTTCCCAGATTGTTATTTTTCTTTTGACATGCCTGAGGTGTTTTTCCATGCAATTTTGCATCAAATTGAATTTATCAATATTTAATAGTTTCTTGAGTTAAATAAAAAAATTGATCTCTTACAGTCTGTCATTCTGGATGAGAATCTTCCTAAAAACGTGTTACACGACTTCCTTTCTGCTTTAAAGAATGAAACCAATTTTCATTATTCTCAGGTCTCAGTTGATATTATATACATAGAAACCCCAAATAAATTACTAATTATTACAATTAACAAGGAAGTAAGACCTGCAAAAATTGTGTAATAGGCTTCCATATAAGTTCAAAAGGCATAGTCCCAATAAGAACATAGCAACTAGGAAATAATGAAGTAAGGGGCTAGCCCCTAGACCTGCCTGACAGTCTTCCATTGAAGACTGTTTTCTACCTTAGCCTCCCAAATGGCATACAGGTCTCCAGTAAATGAGTGATAGAGGAAGTCCACTGGGCTTCCACTTGG
Source organism: Rhinolophus ferrumequinum (assembly GCF_004115265.2). Lineage (NCBI taxonomy): Eukaryota > Metazoa > Chordata > Mammalia > Chiroptera > Rhinolophidae > Rhinolophus > Rhinolophus ferrumequinum. Next base: position 34,325,921 of record NC_046288.1, read on the forward strand.
ACCCCTGAAACAAAGTGGAAGCCCAGGTTGTTGAGCGAGCCATCAAACGGTTCCAGCCTACAGAGCCGATGGCTAGTTGAAAAAAGATGCAGTCCAGGGCTGGCTTCACAAATGTCTGGCAAGTCTTTCTATGCCTCAGCCCCATCCACACTACAGATGTCTGGAGAAAAATCATCTTTGGAAAGCATTAGGTCCAGAGGTAGAGACAAGTGGATCTAAATTAATATAGAGTCACCAAGGCCCGAGCTCAGAAGGACCAACCTAGCCTGCACGAAAGACACGTTTGCTCTGAGTGCTGATGGTCCAAAATTGGGTGTGGAGTCCAAGCTGTCTAGAAATCTAGGCCCCAGCTTGGGGATGATTCGTGCACTCATGCATCCTGCTCCTGAGCATCGACCTCTCTCAAGCCCCTACGATGCTGGAGTCCCATGCTATGTGGGAGGTGACATCCAGCCATGGCCACCGGGGATGCCTCGGTTTAGTCTGCATTCCTGTGTCACTGTAAACAGCTGGAATCCTTGGTCTAATTGTTGAGCTGGCCCTACCCAGATAACCACCTTTAACTAGGTACACGTGTTGACCTGGGCCTTTTCGCAGCCATCTCAAGAATGTTCCTGCCACAGGCCTCACCAATGGTCTTTGAATGAATGAATGCGTTTCAATCAGTTAACTAGATTCATTTACCAAAATCCTTTTTTTTTTTCAATCCGTGCTTTTGTTTTTATACTAAACGTTCGCAGAAAGACATGCATGCCTAAGTTGAAATCAGGAACTTACTCAAAAAGGCAACTCTCAGACTCTGCCTGGGACGTAGCACAGATTTCATCAACTGCTTACACTCAATGCAATTTGAATCGATCCTGACACATTACAATAGTTTCAATCAACAGAGGAAGATTCAATAACGTTAGCCATATTTTCTTACCAAGGCAGAAAAGTAGACTCATACATTTTATAAAGATTGTCAGTAACAAGATTGAACATAAAGAGGGCTTTCAGTTCACCCTTAGCAAACCAGGAAATTAAGTTAACCAGTAGCTCTCCCTTCCCCAATGGTCTGAGTAATGGAGGCTTATTGTATTAGGAAACATTTAACTCTGGGTATCTTGATAGAAAAGAAAAATCCATTGCTGAAGAGTTCATTTTGTAATGTAAAATTATATAAGCTTTCTTCATTTCTACCACCTAACGTACATTATTAAGTAATGTCATTACATTTTCACTATTGATGAATAGGATCCTTTAAGATGGTTCCATTTCTCTAATTCAGAAGCTAGAGTTCCATTGTGTGTATTGTGGGGAAGGAAGAATCCTTCCTCCCCCCTTCAAGTTTCTTTTAGTCGGTCTAATAATTAAATCTACATGAGGCAGATTAACAAAAGAAAATAACCAAATTTAATTACATATGTACACCTAGAAACCCCACATACATGAGCAGTTCAAGGACAGAAAGTTAAAATGAGGTATAAGGGACATTCTGAGGTAAGATGCCTTCAGAGGGTCACTGCAGGATTATAAGAAGAGCAGAAGTTCAGTAATTTGTAGTTAGCCCTGCCCTACAGATGGATCAAAAAAGGTTATTTCTGATAATTTTTTACTATGGGCAAGGCTCCTAATTCAAATTCTTCTAGGTAGTTAAGGGGGGAGCAGCAGAAGTTTCTCTTGATTCTGTAGGGTCTCAGTTACCTTCAGCTTAAAACAATCCACGTACCACAGAGGCACATGTTGGAGTGACTGGTTCTGAACCCCTGCAATATCATCTGGGCCCTTGGTTCTCTCTTCCTCTTCCTTCTGTTTTCTTTTAAACATTTCTCTGTTCACTAACACCTGTCTCAGGTGATGACTGGTGGGGAAGAGAAGGAAAGAAGGTAAATGAAAAATAAATGTGTATCTCTTCTTAATAAGATATTAATAGAAATTTTGTATGCATTACTTTTTTTGGTAGATTTCCTTGATCAACAAATTAAGTACCTATTTAACAAATAGCACAATTTCAATCTCTTTAAGGGAAAAAGTAGTAGCTACCCTAAATTAACTCATAATCTATGGGGAGACTTGAGGTGGGCAGAAATGAAATAATTATAAGGTAATAATATGAAACAGCATACAATTAAATACTAGGTTGTAGGGTACACAGGATAGAAATATAGAAATTGAGAGTAAAAGAAGTTTGGGATTAGACAGGGAATGTTTCTTAGGGAAACGGATTTGAGCCTGCCTTTCAGGTTAATAAGCACGTGTTGAGTGCCTCCAATGGACCAGGTGCCATGATGCTCAACGGGCTCTCACAGGTGAATGCTCTAGAAGTACACGTATGGTGAGAAGTAGGAGGGGAAAGAGTAATTAGGCACTTGGTTGATTAGAAGGTTTGCCTTGGGGAATATTGAAAAATAAAATCCAGATGGTAAGATGAATTCAGTTGAAAGAGCTCAGAGATCATGGAATTTGTATTTCATTCATTCAATTAAAAATATTGATTAAATGAGGGGCCGGCCCGGTGGCTCAGGCGATTGGAGCTCCGTGCTCCTAACTCCGAAGGCTGCTGGTTCAATTCCCACATGGGCCAGAAGGCTCTCAACCACAAGGTTGCCGGTTCGACTCCTGGGCTGCGCCCCCTGCAACTAGCAATGGCAACTGGACCTTTTGTGGAGAGCTGCGCCCTCCACAACTAAGATTGAAAGGACAACAACTTGACTTGGAAAAAAGTCCTGGAAGTACACACTATTCCTCAATAAAGTCCTGTTCCCCTTCCCCAATAAAAAAAAATCTAAAACTATATAGATAGATAGATAGATAGATAGATAGATAGATAGATAGATAGATAGATTAAATATTATGTGTTAAGTTCAGGGTTACAATTATAAGCAAAGAAAAAAAGCTTCCTATCCTTTCAGAATGACAAATAAATGTAAAATTACAACTATGTTAAATTTAAAGGAACTAGATATTGTGCTATAAGACCATGTGATAGGTGGATTTGACCTATAGGAAAGGCTTCTATGAGGAAGTTATGATTCAGATTAAAAATGAGTAGACAACATCAAAGCAAAGGTTGTGGGGATCGGGAGTCAGGAGAGCATTCTAACAAAAGGAGTTGCAAGTGTAAAGCCCTCTGGTGGAGGAAAATAATGAAAAATGTGGTTGAAGGGACCAGATCCCACAAGACCTTTTGACAATTTAAGGATTTTTCTATAGCTTAAGAGCAGTGGGAAGCCACTGAAGAATTTTAGTTGTAACCACTTAGTGTCATGATTAGAAGTCCATTGTGAAAAGATCCCTGTGGCTATGGAGAATGAATTAGACATAAGATAGATGTGGGGTGATGAGTTATACTAGTCATATTAGAGTAGCTATGAGTGGGTAGTACAAAGTAGTAATACAGATGGAGAAGGAGCAAAGACTCAAAAGATACTTAGGAGTTATAATTAAGACACTTTGTGTGAGGAGCAAGAAAGAGAGGTGCCAAGTACGACTCCCAGGTTTAACATGGGAAACAGATAGTCACGCCATTCTCTGCAAGAGCGTCAGGTTTTAGGGGGTTTTGTTTTCTCTCTTTTCTTTTTGGGGAATGGAAAGTTCATGAGTTAGGTTTTGCATGTGTTAAGTTCACAATATCTTTGAAGCACATAAGTGGAAATGTCAAATTAGTAGCTAGTGGTGAGATATATTTTCAGAGTCAACTATGTTATTGAATCCTTGGACATGGATACACATTCTCTATGGAGAAAGTATAGATTGAGAAGGGAAGAGAACTGAGATTTAAGCTTACTAACAATTAATGGGCTGGATAGCAGAGGATAAATAAGCCTGCAAAGAAGACAAAAATGGAGATAGCAAAGAGGAAGGAGAAAAGCCAGGACTACTTACAGGGAAAGTAAGGGCTCTGTGGTTGATGGTTATGGCGGTCATTGGACGAGATTTACAAAACAATAAGAACTAATACCTTGGAGAATACAAATTGGTGAATCTAGAGTCAAGGAAACTAGTGACAAGGGATGAGAACCTAGAGTAGGTTTGTTGTGGTCAGAATGGAAAAAAAGAATAATTTAAAAACCACCACAAAGAAATAATTGGCAGGGCGGATTAAATGCAAAGGATAGAAGATGGGATCACAGTTGAGAGATGAGAGAACCACTGGTACCACTGTTAAAAACAGGCCGTCAGAAACATTTAGTTAATTTCTTAAGAACAATTAATGTGGCCTAATTAGAAAGCCATAAATTATGTTCAAAGGTTTTGAAAATACATGAACTTTTTTGTGATAAAATTTCTAAAATGCCATGTAAAAACAGTATCTATTTTACCAGAAGGCATAAGGGCCTAGATGTAGGAGAAAAGGATGAATGTTTGTTTAATGCCTACAGTGGATCAGAATTTTAAATATAGCTCTGCAGTAAGCTACTTATATGTATTTTCTCAACTAAGTGATAGAACCCCTAATAATTTTTACAATTTTGATCAGAGATGGGTAGAGGGAGCTGTTTTAATACAAAGCAAGAGCAGTTGACTTGTCAGCCGTTCAAGAAATTATTACGTATGGTAGGGCAACACTTAAGAAAGCCAGCAGGGGAAGAGCTAAAAATCTATATAAAACCGAAGAGTATATGTTAATGCCTTTTGTGTCTTATTATGAAAGTAATGCTTAACCTGTTTTCTACATGACCCTTCTTCATTGCTTCCTTTACATTACTGCTTACTTAATATTTACCCCAATGTGAAACTTAAGTGATAAAAAGTGTTCAGTGTTCGAGTTGCCTTGAATAGAATAATAATGTGAAGTTTTTTAGGCAATCTTGGTTAAAAGCCACGTTTTATCTCCAATGCTATGCAAAGGTTTTACCTTTTTTGCTTAGCAAACATGGCTTTTTTGTACTTTAAGCCTCAGTTTCACATGGTATCTTTTCTGAATCTACGTCTTTTTTGGCTAGCCTACGGGAAAGGAACTAAGAAACATACTCTTTGGGGATGTGGTTCATTTTACTTTCTTAAGTCAGGCAATATAGATGGTGTTAAGGGGCGAGGCTATCTGGGTTAGAATCCTGCCTCTTATGCTTATTTTCTATATGATTTGGAGCAAGTTTCCTAACCTGTTTTCTCATTTTACTTATCTATTAAATGGAAATATTTATGGCACCTACTGCTTAGAGTTCTTCTAAGGGTTAAAGTCGTTAATCTTTGAAGAGCAAGTATTTGGTAAATGTTTTACATCTATATATATATATATATATATAATTTCTTATAATTTTGTATATATATAATATATATATAATTTTTTAACTATTTTTTATAATTTTGTTAGAAAATTAATATTATGTAATTATGTTAGAATTTTGTGAGAAAATTAATATTATGTAATATTATGTAATTGATGCAATCTTATTTTATTAAACCCAAATTTAAATTTAACTGCGATAAATCTGGAGGAATTTAAATATTATATACTGTAAAGAAGATGCTAGGCTGGAAAATAATTACACCCAGGTATGAATGAATGATGGAACTACAGGTGCATTTTACTAAATGGTACACACCCCAGTGAATCCCCTAGTGCTGTGGGGTTTGATTCATTTATGGTACCCTCATTATTTATGCTGTACCTGTCCTTCTCTCCATCGGTCCTGTTCTTTGCAGTCGGACACTTCTGGAGACTATGAAGTCACACTCTTAAAGATCTGTGGAGGAGATGACTGAGTCAAGAACTTCATCTCCAAAGGTTGCCTGCTCCCATGATGGACTTTTCTAACAGCGCTGTTTACTTCTTTCTCACCAGATTTAAAAGTACAAGCAAGTATAAGCAGCAGCCTGTTTTCCTAACTGAAATTTTCATTGTTCCATAACAACAGCAACAAAGTGATTGTTTTAGAGCATCTCATCATAATGTAGTAGTTTATTTAAAATGGTATGAAGAATCTGCTAGTACTATCCAAATGATATTTCTGCTTGGAAGTCAGAATCTTTGTACAGTTCTAAAACATTAAATGCAAAAGCCGAGTAATAAAAGTTGTTGCCTTTCTTAAATTGTCTGTTTTTAGCATCTACCAACATTTTTTGGTACCTAGTGCCAACAACTAATGATATTTTACAACACACTTTTGTTACAAAAGCTGTTCCTGCTTCAGTTTATCTATTTCCTTATTAATCGCACTCATCTTTAAGAAAGGAATAAAAAATGAAGATGTATGTAACCCTGCCTATCCTTTCTAGATATGATCAAGCTATCAGAGTGGCAATGCGTGATATGCTATTTTAGCCCTCAGAAAATGTCTGCTGTGCTGTTAATCTAACCACTTCCTGTTTGCATGGCAAGCATTAATTGTGGTTATTCCATGCTAAATACTACTTTCCTACAAATGGGTATTTAGAATCAAGCCTCTAAGGTTTCCTTTTCCTCTAAAATAAGTTTGCAGAACTAGGCATTTCAAAAAGTCCCTCGTGTTATATTTGAAAGGTACCTAACATGAAATATCTTGAGTAATATGAAATATATGAGGTAAAAAAAAAAAAATCCAGAGCTTTTAATCAATGCATTTTACTGGGAAACACTCCTGAGACCTTTTAGAAAGACAGAGAAGTTATTCCTTGTTCTGGGATTTCCAAAATGCATATTGGGATAAAGCACAGGAACTTAGTTAGAGTCCTTAAACTCCTGGTTTTGACTTCCTGCCCTACCACTTACTAGCTCTGGGACCCTGGCAACTACTAAGCCCTGCTAAACCAAAGTTTTCTCATCTGTAAAACGGTGGTAATTACAGCACCTGTCTTTCTCATAGAGTTTCTTAAAGATTAAGATAAATGCCTGTGAACACTTAGCCCTGTGCCTAGACAAGGTGAATGTTCAGTTACAGGGTTGTCATTATTATTACCAAGAAACATCAATATGATGACGACAGCATTGCAGCCATTCTCCAAAGACTGCAGGTCACCTGCCATGTACCAAGCCCTGTGCTAAGTAAGTATTGGATACACCAAGGGGACTGAGACTCATTTCCTTTTGCCAAAGCTTAAAATCTGAGGGAAAGACATATAAGCAGATAAACACAGCACAGTATTACCATATGCATTCAGGGAAATAGCACTGTGTAAAAGAGAAGCAGTGTGCAGATGGGATCGAGAATTTAGCCTACTGAAGGTTACAAACTCCACCAATTAAAAAGAAAAGAGGCTCTCCAGACAGGAGAGAACTTGCAGTGTCAGTTATAAATGAGCAGGATGTGTGCATAGCTCTACCCAAAGGTTACGGTGGCAGAAGCTTAGAGTACAAGGGGAAGTAACCGTGGTAGGCAGGGCCCAGCTAATGCAGGCTCATAGACCATGCTGAAGAGTTTACAAGCAAGAGAGTGTCATGCAAGGAGAATTCCAAGAGGATTTCAATCAGGGAAATGATGTGGTCAAATTTTTGATCAAGGGAGAGGAATGTATGGGAGAGGAAAGCTAGAGGCAGGGAGTGTACTTGGCAAGTTAGTTCTATAATCAATACTAGAAGTATCAGCCTGAACTAAGATAATGGCAAGGGAAACCAACGGAAAAAAAAAAATATATATATATATATACATATATATATATATATATATATATATATATATATATATATACACACACATACACACACACACACACATAATCTTAAGAAATATTTTGGAGATAAAATTGATAGAACAAGGTAATCAAGGTAGTCAGGTGTCAAGTTTGCCCTATGATTTTGGCTTAAGCAATTTGGTGAATGAATGTCTCACCAAGCAATAAGTATTGCTAATACTCGAGTGCGTACTATGTATCAGGCACTATGTTAAGTAGTGTAGTATATGTTAACTTGTTAATCCTCAAGGTACTTTACAGTGTAGGCACTAACTCACAGAGGAATTAGAGAATATAAGTATTAGTTTGGTGCAAAAGTAATTGCGGTTTAAAAGGTTAAAAACAATTACAAAAACTGCAATTACTTTTGCACCAACCTAATAACTCGACCATTGGAAAAGCCAGTATTTAAACCCAAGCAGCCTAACTCCAGTGTCCAGGCTCTTAGCCACTATTTTGCCTTAGAATTTATCCCACCCCAGGGCCACTCTTCTTTTGAAGCCTAGAACATAAGCTATTTGAATGCAGGGAATTTTGTCTCTTGTGTTCACTGCTGTATCCTTAGTGCTTAGAACACGCTTGGCACATAAAAAGCACTTAAGAAGTCTTTTTTGAATGAAGTTCATTTCCTACATGCATTTGAGCTATGTAAGTGAATTTGGGATGGCTATTTAAACATTTGTAAGTGTACCTGAGTCTCCGCTTCCCGTCTTGGGAAAAGAAAGTAATATTGCACTATGGGCTGCCTCAGAGAAAAGCTCAGAAATTTTACCCAAAGTGTTTTTTCCAAGCTACCCATCACCATGGAGAGAAATATTTTGTAAAGCTGGCCAGGACATTGAGATTTCTGGAGAAGCAACAAGTTCAAATGCATATATATTCTTTACTTAAGCTAAATTCCTGAAATGACATTACAAGATTTTAATCTTGGCCACATTCTTCAAAGTCATGGAGAAGAAATTTCTACCCCATTTGGATTTTGATATTAACTGTTCCTTTCCTTTCCTTTTCTCTCTTCCTTTCCCCTCTCCTTCCCTCCCCTCCCCTCCTTCCCTTTCCTTCTCTCCTTCCTTCCTTCCCATTCATTGTTATCTCTATTTCTATAAGGTAATGAGCACTGTTGAAACCACCCTCCAACCTGAACACTAAGACTTTGACAATAAACTATTACCAACCTTGTGGCCTTCCCTTCCCACCTCCCCAGCGAATACAAGGACCATCCCAAATTTTGTGTTCATTGTCCCCTTGCTTTCTTTTTCTATAGTTTTTCATTTAATTTTTTTCCTTTATAAAGTGAGCCTTGTACTGCATGTAATTTCTGGGACTTCTTTTTGCACATAATATTATTTTGCTAAGTGATATCCCTATCATTGCATGTCATGTATTTAATTTGACTGCTATATATCATTCTATTGTGTAAGTCACAAATATAATTTCCAGGAGGCCGCAGAATTTCTCTGAAGGAAGTAGGGAAAGTATTTTTATCCGGCTCCCCACTCTTTGTGCTTCTTTGAAGTAATGATGCCCCACTAGGGCCACAGAAGTAGCCTTCAGCTCCATTCAGTTAGGGGCAGAGTATAACAAGAAAAAACACAAAGCTAGAATGAACCTAGGTTTTGCTCTTCAATGGGTTCTGATCACCAATGTGAGGAGTGAAGAGGGTGGAGTTCCTCACACCAACAAGCAATGTTCTGCCACAAGTTGAATGTCCTACAGTTCAGCTCTAAATCTGACACTGTCTACCTGGAAATAGCATGAGATCCCACAGGTTAAGAGTTCAGTCCTACAAGACTGTCCCCCACCAACTTCAGACGCCGAGCACAAGTCCAGGTTGTCATCTGGGTTCTGACCAACTGGCTATAGATCAGAGGTTCCAGTGACCTCCTCCTTGGGTTCAACTAATTTGCTCCCAGAACTCTGGAAAACATTTCCCAGTTTATTATAAATGGATATAATAAAGCATACAGATGAACATGCAGATAGAAGAGATGTATAGGACAAGGTTTGTGGGAAAGGACATGAGTGTCCATGCCCTGTCTGGCAGACCATTTTTCCAGCACCTCCATGTGTTGTTCGCCAACCCAGAAGCTCTCCGCACCCCATACTATTGGAGGTTTCATCATGTTCGCGTGATTGATCATTAACTCCATTTTCAGCCCTTTACCCTTCTCAAGAGAATGGGGGGCGGGGCTGAAAATTCCAAGTTTCCAATGATGGCTTGTTCTTTCCAGTGATTGGCCCGGCCCTCTAGTAGCCATCCAGGAGCCCACCCCAGTCGACTCATTAGCAAAGATGAAATATTAGAACAAAAGATGATCCTAGTTCTCCTACCACTTAGGAAATTACAAGGGTTTTAGAAGCTCTGTGCCAGAAACCAATGTCTACATTTTTTTCTATTATCTCACACTCTTGTTTTCCCAGGGACTCACTGTGTAATCTTTTCATACAAAGGGACAGCCACTAACCCATTGTGAATGTCAATGTATATGTTACATGCCTCCAAATTCCTAGCCCAGTATCCTATTCATAGGAGGCACACAATAAATCTTAGTAACAATAACCTGTAAAATGGGGTAGTAGACTTTTCCTGCCAGTTATACCAGGTTGTCGTAAGGAACACAGGAGGTAACAATTAGAGCTACTTTGAAAAGTATTGAATAACATTCAAATGTGATGTAGAATTGTAGAATTGATATTAGAATAATCAATATTGTTGTATGTATGAATTGAGGACTTACCAAATATTGTACTAGATATTTTAGATCTCATTTATTCTCAAAGTTGTTATACCATTTATCTGTCTTAAGTACTTTGTGGAACAAAGTATGGTCATATGTGTCAATATTATCCCCATTTTACAGTTGAGGAAAATGAGGCTCAGAAAGGTTAGGTTACTAGCCCAAGGTTACACAGCAGGAAAACCAAGGTTTAGAATCCAGGTCAGTTTATATCTGTGCATGAGGAGTGGGAGAATGAAGGAAGTGATCATCACTTGAGAGGACCTCCAAAGAAAAAGGAACATTAAAATAATAAAAAAGACTCCAAGGAAATCGCTCCTTTAAACTTTTTACCCACATTCTTCTTGCATTGCCTGTATTGGATCAGCTAGTAGCTACTAAAAGTATATTTCTGATGATTCTGATGGAACAAAGCTGGCTCAAATGAAGCGTTGTTAGTGATCCTTCCAAAGAATTACAATATTTATTTAACTATTTAAGTACCATACTAGAATGAGAGGGGCAATATATGGCACAGGGCAGTGCCATGGTAAGTCCATGAGTCTTGGGGTTCATGCTGCCCAGATCTATGGCTTTAGGCAAGTTATTTCACTTTGCTAAATCACATGTTCCTCACCTTTAAAATGGAAACAGTAATAGTTTCTACATCATAAAGTTATTTTGATAGTTAAATTAGAAAACAATTTAAAAGGTGTTCAGCATAGTGCATAGCATATGGTAAGCCCTTAATAAATGTTAGCCTAAATCATATTAGTATTGCAGTGTATTATTTGAGGGGCATGTTTTTCATTGCCTCCAATTTCCACAAGGTGGCAGGTCAAGTTCAAAGTGGACCCCAGGACTCTGTCCCAAAGGCAGAAACCTACTTTACTTGCTTCAGAATAACAGGGCCAAATATGAACTCAGAAAAATCTTCATTGTATTGTCTATAGAATGTTGTTATGGTCCAGTCATCTTGTTGCTTAAAACCCATCCTAATGGGACTGATGGATCCTTTCATTTAATCCTCTTGTTTCTCATGATTCCCAAGACCATCTGCATTTACATGGCATGTATATTAACTCTTCCAGGAATCTCCTGCCTGAGTGAGAACATTTAAGCCATCTCATTATGCACTAAATTTAGTCCCTGAAGACTGTAAAGGAGGAGAAAATTAGCAAGCTGTAAAGAGTCCTGAACTCTGTGATTAGTGAGTTGCAGAAAGCAGATTTGTTCACCTCATTCTAGAGTGATGGGATGTTTGCTCTACTCATCAGGAGGTGCAAACCTGACAAACGAAGGTGTTGAATAGGGGATTCTCTGGCCTATTTGTAAGGGCATATTGAAGGAAATTTTTAAATAGTATAATTTGGACTTTTCTGTGTAGCCTCTCCTTTTTCCATTTCCCTAATTTAATGTTATATTGATAACCTCTAATTTCTACAATTTTACTTTGTCTTTATAGCATTGTTTTTGGGGTCAGATCAAACTGGGTTCAAAGCCTGGCTCCACTACCTACTATAGCAGTGTCTATAGCAGTAAGTATTTGACGAACTACTTAACTTCTTTACCTGATAATAGCAGTGCCTACCTTGAAGAGTTGTTGTGAGGATTAAATGAAATAAATCATATGAAGAATGTAACTCAATCAGAAGTTGTGATTGGTCATTGCATCGGCATAGCCTTGCCTAGCAAATGGCAGAGAGTAGGTTTCAATAAGCACTTGCAGAATAAATAAATGACACTTATTTTAGTACTGCACAGTGATAGTAACTCTAATACTGGCCTTGGAAGTCTTCACGGAAAACTCCCACTGAAATCAGTGTTATCTTGTCAAAAAATATGTCCTCTGACCATGGGAGTCAAATGTGTGCACTGTAGTGGTTAGGTATGTAGGATCTGAAGACAGGTTCCCTAGGCTTATTTCTTGCCCACCAGTTGATATTTGTGTGACGTGAGTGAGCAACCTACTTAATCTTTCTGTGCCTTAGTTTTCTTATCTGTAAAGCCAGGATGGCAATAGCATTGATTGCTCAGATTCTAATAGGTGTGAATTTTCAATAAGTCAATTTAGGTAAAGCACTTAGCACAGGGCCTACCATCTTTCAAGTGCTCAACTAAATGTTAGCTGTTATTCTCTGGCTGGGTTTGGAAGACTTAACAATTGCTTATACTCAATTGACTTGGGGTTTTTTTGGATGTTGTAAAGCGAACTCTTCTAGTTTGTAATTAGGGAAGAAGATAAAGCAGACCTCTTAGCAGTGTCCTGCCTAAGAAACCTTGTATTTTATGAACCACGGAAAGTACCCCAGATTTCTCTTCAACCCCTCCCCAGGAAGCTGACAAACTCTTAACTTTCCCACCCACTCTCTGTGTCTCCAGTGGGACTCTGAAAGTGAAGCAAGTATGAATTGCTTGGTGCTCAAGCCATTTTACTAGTGCTACATTTCTTCTAGTTTCCACAAACTCAGCTTTATGCTAGTTTTAGCTACCAGAGGGTCAGCCATGTTCTGAGACCAGAGTTGGCCTGTTTCTGTGGATTTTACAAAGTCAGAAGTGAGAGAGGAGAATTTCAAGTGAGGAGGAGAGTTACAGACTAGGAGTAGCACTGAATGGTGGCTGTAGCGAACTTTGAAAAGAAATCCCAAACCTCCAAACTCAAGCCACCCAACCAGCCCATTCAGCTATCTGTGTTTTATTTATTTTTTTTAAAGATTTTTATTAAAAATATGGCTCACATACAATATTATATTAGTTTCATTCAGGGGTACACCATAGTTATTCAAACTTTATATACCTAAACAAGTGATCACCATGATAAGTCCAGCAACCATCTGACACCATTCTGACACCATATGCTATCACAATATTATTGACATCCCCATGCTTTACATTATATACCCATGACTTATTTGTTTTATACCTGGAAATTTGGACCTCTTATTCCCCTTTTCCTTTTTCCCCTTTTTAAATTTATCAATTACGGTTGACATTCAATATTATTTTATATTAGTTTCAGGTGTACAGCATAGTGGTTAGACATTTATATAATTTAAGAAGTGATCCTTCTGACTAGTGCCCACCTGGCACTGTACATAGTTATTACCATATCATTGACTATATTCCCTATGCTTTACTTTACATCCCCATGACTATTTTGTAACTACCAATTTGTACTTTTTAATCCCTTCACTTTTTTCACCCAGCCCCCCAAGCCCCTCCATCTATCACCCCGACAAATCTAGTCCCCATCTGACACCATACATAGTTATTACAATATTATTGACTATGTCCCTTATGCTATATCCTACATCCCCACAACTACTTTGTAACAACCAATTTGTACTTCTTAGTCCCTTCCCCTTCTTTCACCCACACCCCCAACCTCCCTCCTATCTGGACACCATCAAAATATTTACTTACTATGAGTTTGTTTTTGTTTTGTTTGTTAATTTTGTTCTTAGATTCCACATATAAGCAAAAATCACATCACATCTGTCTTTCTCTGTCTGACACCCCACTCAGCATAATTCCCTCCAGGTCCATCCATGCCACTGTGGATGGCAAGAACCCATTCCCTTCCTGGCTGAGCAGTATTCCATTGTATATATGTACCACTTACTCTTTATCCATTCATCCATCGACAGACACTCAGGCTGCCTCCACATTGTAAAGAATGCCGCAATGAACACATGAATGCATGCATCCCCTCGAAGTAGCGTTTTGGGTTTCTTTGAATAAATACCCTGAAGTGAGATTACTGGGTCCTTCATTGTCTCTTCTTATAGCCTTTGTTTTAAAAACTCTGTTTCATCTGGTATAAATATTGCTACCCCAGTTTCAAAAGCTACAAGATTCTATCAAAATGCAAAGAAAGAAAATTCCCTTTCGTCATCTTGAAGGAAGGTGGCATTTAAGCCACCTTCCAAGTATGTTGGTTCTGAGGCCTCCAGTACAGGCCCACATCACCCACTGCCTGTGACTGGCTGAGGGCTACCTGGTAGGAGCTACAAAGCAATCCACAGTTGTTCACTGCCTGTACTAAACCTGGAAGTGCATGGGAGAGGCCACACTGCAAACTGAGGACGGCTGCCACAAGTACCAGGCTTGGGGTAACTCCACAAAAAGCCAGGACACCTGGAGGCCTGCTGCTACCTGCCAGCTCCCTTCAGGTTTAGCCACTGATAAAACCTCATTCAGTATTCCAGTTGGGTAAAGCAGGATCTCAGAGAGTCACTAGACTGGGAAGAGTTGTGGCCACAAAGTAACGTGGACTCTGGTTTGGTGCCAGTGCTGAGCCTGGGGCAACTCAGCAAAAGTCTCAGACACATGGAGGCCAGTCACTGCCTGCCTGGGGCCCGTGGACTCTGATAGTTTTCCAAGAAAGAGTGCAATGCGGGAGAAGCTGGCTGCTTGCACAAAAAGTGCCTCTGGCAGTATGCGAGTTGGGTGCTACAGGGTCCCAGCTGAGTCAGCAGGGCTAAGCAGCAGAGCTCACCTGGCCAATAAGATTCAGATTTGGCCTGTGGGGGCGGGCCCGATATAGGAAAGATGGTGCCCACCTGCTGGCTGCATGGGAGGAGAATCTCTCACCAGGAAAATGCCGACTGTCCTCCAGTCCTCCCCCTAAAGCCACATACCTCAGTCTACCCCCCATATGTCTCTGAGGCCTTCTGAGTTGACCACCCCTCCGCTGGAGCCCAAGGTGAGTGACTGAGATCGAGTGAATCTGTTCACAGGTCATTTAAGAGGACATTTGGTTTTCCCGCAGCCTTCCATCCCTCCAAAACAATCAGAATCCCCACTGTTTTTCACAGCCAGATGTTGTGGGGGCTCCTCTTTCCGGCATCAGTACTCTGGGCTGGGGAGCCTGGTGTGGGGGTGTGGGATCCCTTGATCCTCCAGGGGGAACCTCCATAGCTGAGATATCCCTCTTGATTCTCAACCACCACAGGGAGGTTTAGGGCCTGTTCCGCATCCCCACTCCTCCTACCAGTCTCGTTGTGGCTTCTTTATATTTTCAGTTATAGGACTTCTGTTTGGCTAGACTTCAGATGGTTCTCCAGGTTGATTGTTCTATAATTTAGTTGTAATTTTAATGTGTTCACGGAAGGACACAAACACAGTGTTTATCTACTCCACCATCTTGGATCTCCAGCTGTCTGTGTTCTAAAACGAAACCATGCATTAGAGAAATGGGCCTTCAAAACTTAAATGAGTTCCATTTTGGCACAAGCTCTGTGGAACTGGATGTGGCAGTAAATAATAGCTCAGGGTAAGTTGCAGAGTTCTGAGTTTGCTCTGACGTAACGAGTGATACAGTATCAACCATTAGGCAAAAGAAATTTGAAAAAAGACATTGAAATCAAGTCAGCTCCTACACAAAGGAGTATGCCAAAGTGGGGTAGAAGGCAGGAGAGAATAAAGTCCTGGGTGGGAAGTGGGTGAGAATAAGCTACATTCATACCTGCCTTTTGAAAACTAAAAGGGAGCCAGAGCATAACGGCCTCTGTTGGTGCTGCTGGCCACCTTCCTCACCTGGAGTTTAGAGATCTCTAATGTGGAAAACTTAACCTTTTTGTTTTGTGTTGTGTTGAAGAGCTAAGTCTACAAAGAGAAGCTCTGATCATGCACTGCAAATTCTATTTAAACACGTGTTAACTGATCTCTTTATGCCAAATATCTTCCTTTGTTGCTACTGGTCAAACCATCGTCTTCAGTCCTTTATTTCTTCAAACAGTTATAGCATGATAACCGTCATCCAGGAACTGTGCTAGGTGCTAGAGTCATAAAGATGAATAAAGCTACGTATTTCCTAATTTCAAGGAGTTGCTATTCTAGGGAATGAGGAAGGGAAAATAAAGGCAGATACTTGGCTAATTAGCAAAGGTACCAAGGTGGTGATAATAGTTACAGTGGTCCTGGTGAGAGAAGTGGTGATGATGATGGTGGTGGTGGACCTCAGACAAAGTTCTCACACTGTTATTCCTGACTTCCAGAGTTAACGAATAAGATATTTGAAGAAACTGTTGAATATTAGGTATTCAATTAAAGGCTGTTAAAGTCATACAGGACAGTGGTTAAAAGTCTGAAGCCAGTCTAGCTCAGGTTCAAATTCCAGCTATAAATGTCCTACGTGGCTGTGTGATCATGGAAAATTATTTTAAGTCTTTATGCCTCAGTTTTCTTATCTGTGAAATTTGAATGATAGTAATAATTAAACCAACCACCTAGGATTACACAGATCAAATGGACCAATGCGTATAAGTATTTAGAGTGGCCCAGCATAGAGTAAGCCCTGTGTAAGTCCTAACTTTTTATCATTAACTGGAATAAAATGTGATATGCTCTATAACAATGCTACGTAAATGCTGTGGACTACTATGCACCATTAAAATTTATGGATATAGATAGGTAGACTGACACACATATAAAAGATACTCATGATATGATGCTAAATAGAAAAAAAACAAAGAAAGCATGTTGACAAAACAGTGGGAAAAAGAAAACCAAAAAGACTGGAAGAATATACATGACAATGGGACTGTTTCTCTCTGCGTGGTAGGATTACAGGTAACTAATTCATTTTCCTCTTTTTTCTAAGTTGTGCTTTATAAACTTTTAACAATTATTAGTTTCCTAATTTTAAAACATTTTTATATGAAGTATAAGAAAGTTTGGTTATTTAAAGGTGCCTAGAGCTCAAATAAAGGTGGTGGTGAGGATAGTGACGGTGGTGGTGGTGGTGGTGGTGGGTGGGTTTGGGAGTCAGGCAGACCTGGTTGCCCGCCTTCACAGCTGTTTGACTTCAGACAAGAGTCTCCCACTGTTGTTCCTGCCTTCCGGAGTTAACCGAATAAGATATTTGAAGAAACTGCTGATTAGCTGTCAGGGTAGGATTCACTGGGAATGGAAACTATGAGTGAGGTATTAAAGGAATTAATTGGGAAGGGCTTTGAAGATATGAAGACTGGCACAGAGATGAGAATAAGCTCCCAAGAACTGCCTCAATTATGTGTTATTTGATTACATTGGAAAATCATGCAGCAATTAGTGCGTGGGATAAGTGTGCTGTTAATCCTCAGTGAAGACATTCTCTGGGCACTGAATATCAGAGAGTCCACCCTTAATGGTCACTTGTTTTCCTATTTCTGAGGTATCTGGTGGAAGTTTGGCTCCTCTCCCTCGCTCTCCTTCTTTCTCTCCTCTCACTCTTTTTCTCTCTGATTTCAGAAATCTTATTGTAGGATCCTGTCTGTTGAAGGTAGCTAGAGATCAGTTTAAGACTTCCTTGTGATAGAATCCGCAGAATAGATGCTAATTATATTGCCTACTTTCTAGATGCTGACAGGTAATGTGAGAGACATGTACACTTCCCTCACACGGTTTAGAGCCAGTGTAAGATCCATCTTGTGTATATTCGAAGCTGAGCCTTTCCAAGGAATTGGGTGATAACAGAATGACATTCAGCTGGGAATAGTCCTACTTTTCCGCTCTTCCTGTGCCTCACCTTAGACCGCATGACTCTGAGGTACTAGAATATGCTGCAGACAGGACCAGCCAGCCCAGGGCCCCTAACAGTCATTTCAGATCTTCTGAGTACCCATCCACACCATAGCCATCCATCATTGGAAGGCTAAATTCAACAGCAATGACTGGAGAATGTCTCCAATTGATCCAGACATGTTTCTGGAGAGAAGACTTGGTGAAATGAAGAGAAGTATCTTGCTTCCTCTCTCTGCCGACTGTCTCTCCTAAGCCCTCTGCTTTAATGTCTGGCTAACTTTAGCAATGTTAACAAGACAAAGAGAAGTCTTCGCATTGTTTAGTCTAGTTTTAATTATTTCAATATGGAGAACTTCTCTGGCCACCAGGCAACAAACTATCCGTTCTTAGATTCCTCACACTTTTTTGGGGAAAAGTTTGGCTGGGCCAGGTGCAGCCAGAAACTTTTTAAGCGGCCCAAGGTTTCCCAGAATTTATAATCCACCCAGAGAAAGCCCCTGTGGGGAAATTCCACAGATCTATCTCTGGTTATTCCTCTGAAGACACAGCAGTTCTCCTGCTTCTCCTGGGTGCTCTGGGCTTCCAAAGTACGATGGTCTTATCTTCTCCTTAACCTCCCCCTCCCGAGGTCTAAAAGAATGACTCTGGGCTCTGGAACCACACTCTGAATTTAAATACCACCTTCTTACTGTGTAACTTTGGGCAAATTACTTAGTGATGCTGATCCACCATTTCCTTTGTTTATAAGATGAGGGTAGTAAAATAAATCAGAGAGAGAAAACGACTATATGATCTCACTATGTAGAGAATCAAAAAAAAAAAGAAGAAAACTAAACTTTATATGTAGAATCAAAAAAAAAAAAAAAGAAGAAGAAAACTAAACTCATAGAGAACAAATTAGTGGTTGCCAGAGGTGGGGTCTGGGGGGGTGGTAAAATGGGTGAAGGTGATCAAAAGATACAGACTTCCAGTTATAAAATAAATAAGTCCTGGGGATAAATAATGTACAACATGATGACTATAGTTAATAATATTGTACTGTATATTTGAAAGTTGCTAAGAAAGTGAATCTTAAAAGTCCTCAGCACAAGAAAAAAATTTGCAACTATGTGTGATGATGGATGTTAACTAAACTTACTGTGTTAGTCAATTTGTAATATATACATATATCAAATCATTATGTTGTACACCTAAAATTACTACAGTATTAATGTCAATTATATCTCAATTTAAAAAAAAAGATTAGAGTGATAATTTATTTAACTCAGTGCCAGGAAGGTCCCAAGGAGGGAATGATTAGATTTGTTATGGAAGATATATGCAGAATTAAATGAGGTAACAAATGTTACCTAACAAAAAGCACCTAACACAACATCTGAACTATAGTAATAATTGTATATTCTTTATACCTTTCTCCAATTTCCCATTCTCTTTTGCTATACCAAGTATATACATAATATCCTTTTTGTTTCAAAAGTTTTACTATTCATAATTCTAGAGAAACTGACAAAAGGCTGCATATTCTGTATTATAACCATGGGGAACTTTTGCAGCTTTAAAAAAAAAAATGATATCACATTCTTGACTCTCTTGCAGAGGGGAATTTAGCTTCTCTTGGACCTTGGCTGTAAGACCTCACATTCTCTTCTCAGAAAACACATCTGAAGGCCCAGTAGGCATTGACTTGCTTTATCTTTTCAAAAGTCCTTGTTTCAATTATAATAGGTACTGTCTTCTTAACACTAGTATAAGCAATTATAGATGTTATCTTAACCTTACAACCACTCTACAAGACAGGTAACATTATCTCCATTTACTAGCGAGGAAACTGAGGCTCACAAATATTAAGTGGCACCATAGATCACACAATACAAACCGAGATATCTATAGCTCAAAAATCCATGTGCTTGACTCTCTCACTTTGGGTCTTGATGCAACAGTTGCAAAGCTTTTCACTTTACAGGCCTGTTTTGCAAGGGCAGAAGGGTCTGGAAACTGGATGTTTCAGGAACCATCTGGCTTCACGCTGGAAGCAACTTCATGATACATCACTGGTATCTAACAATCATAAATACTGAAGTCAAAATTAGTCCCTTGGAAGTTTACAGATTTATAATATAGTCATCTAGTACAGGACAAAAGCCACTTTGATTAAGAAACTAGTGACAGTCCCTTTAAATCTGACAAGTTTGGTCAGGACACTCTCAGACCAGAAGTTAGCGGTGACTGCATGTCTTCCATGCATGTCTTCCACTTGCTGAGCACTGTGCCATCAAATGTCCAGAATTCTAGAATGTACTAAGGTGGGGCACAGGGGAAAGGGCAGAGCTGAAACACTGAATAAACTTTTCACTGTTATAATTTCCTTGGTTTTATGTTTCCCATAATTTTCGAGGGGGAAGCATGCTACTCTTTAGGCTTCCTTTCCCCATGGTGCACAGAGTGGCAGTACTGAAACCATTGGGCAGTGAGGATTTGGCAGCTTCTAAATGTCATGTCACTGGCGGGTACAGTTTGAGTTGAAGTAATTGCAGACATGCAGGCAAATGTCCAGAGGGTCAACAGGGCCGGCCTGAGCAGCAGGGGAATCCACACTTTCTGGAGTGGGAGGGGAATAGGAGTCTAGACAGGAAACTGAATGGAGACCAGGAGGATCATGCAAAGCTCTGGAGAAGCAGCGGAGTTGTCCTTTGTACCTGAGACATCTTGAATTAGATTTGTGGTGAAAGAGTAACACATATTGACAGCTTGCTGTGCACTCAGCACTATGCTCCTTGCTTTCTTTCTAGAGGCCCTTGGGTACAGTGGAGTTAGAAAGACCTCCTTTATCCTAACTCTCATACCAACTAGTTTTAAGAAGTTACGAAGATCATTCAATCTCTCTGAGTGTTTATTTCCGCTATAAAAATTGGAGTAATAATATCTATATTATTCATTAAGTCCACCAATATTAATTGAAGACCTATTATATGCTAAGTATTATAAAAGCTGGGTATACATAGGTAAATTAAAACAAATCAGTGTCTTATAAGATAAATAAGTTCTGGGGTTATAAGGTACAGCATGGTGATTATAGTTAACAGTACTGCATTCTATATTTGAAAGTTGCTAAGGCATAAATCTTAAAAGTTCTCATCACAAGAAAAAAGTTGTAACCATGTGTGGGGATAGATGTTAACTAGACATATTGTGGTGATCATTTCACAATAAATACATATATAAAATCATTATGTTGTACACCTTAAAGTTATAAAATATTATACCTCAATTATCTCAGTATCTCAATTTATTTCAATAAAGTTTAAAATTTGTAAAACAAAATAAAATAGAGTAAACCAGTGTCTATTTTTGCAGGACTTACAGTATATGGATACAAGCATATGATAAATTACATAAAATACTTGGGATTTGGCAGATATTGTTTCATTTAAACCTCACAGCAATCTTATAAAGACTATGCTCTTTTCACATCAACATTATCTACTATTGTTAATGTTGAAAATAAATCAAGGCAGATCTAGACTAAGAAAAAAAAATACTGAGTACTCGATTCATCTTAATTGCAAAGGTTAAATAGCCATAATTAGCTCATGGCTCCATATAATTAAAGTCAGTTTGAGAATGTGGTATACAGGCACACCTCAGAGATATTGTGAGTTGTGTTCCAGATCACCACAATATGAATATTGCAATAAAGCGAGTAACACAAATTTTTTGGTTTCCTGATACATATAAAAGTTATGTTTACATTATGCTGTAGTCTATTAAGCATGAAATAACGTTATGTCTAAGAAATCAATGTTCATACCTAAATTAAAAAATACTTTACTGCTTAAAAATGCTAACCATCATCTGAGCCTTCTGCAAGTTGTAATCTGTTTTGCTGGTGGAGGGTCTTACCTTCAATTTGTAAAATATGCAGCATCTGCAAAGCGTAATAAAAGGAAGTGCAATAAAAAGAGGTACACCTGTATTTCATATTTTAAAATAGACCATGTCTTTCATTGACTCATGCCTTGTATCGATGAACATTGGTGGTCCGCCAATGTATTCTTAGCATCTAGCCCAGTGCCTGGCACATATTAGGTGATTGGTACATAATTGTTGAATAAAATTGAGTACTTATTACATTACATTATTACCAGGCATTACTTATTCTGATAATTCATTGTGTTTGATCTTTGTTCTTAGAACTTGTATTAGGGCCTGGATGAACATAGTAACATACTGGCCTACTAAACTTAAGAAAGCTGTGTCAATAGAAATGGAGGTAGGGAAAAGTGGTAGAATCCAGTCTTAGATGAAAAGTGTCCCCCACGACTTCAACATAACCCCTCTACCTCTACTCTGAACCCATCTCTTCTTACTCGAAGATATTGCTCATATGACGGGTGTTCCCTAAGATTCTGCCCCTGCATTTCTGCTGCATTAGAAAATGCATGGAATTTAGAGTCTTTAAATAAAAGTCCCAGAACTTACTAGCTGGATAATTTTTGTGAAGTTACTTAATCCTAACCTCTTAATTTCTTCTTATGTAAAACTGAGACAATGTCAACTTCCCTGGTCAAGAGGATTAAATAAAATAATGTATCTTAGAGTACCTAGCATGCTGAAAGGATGGGAAAGTAGAAACGGGCATAGGTACATGTTACAGTAAAGCTAAAAGGATAGGAAGGGTGGAATGTTATTGGTGGCCCACCTATGCCCCTCGACACTCAGCGTTCCACACATGCTGACTGCTCTCACTGCGGGTGCCTATGGCTCTCTGCCTTTTAGCCTTTTTCTAGCAGTAGGAGCTGGCCTTGGCCCACATCTAGGGCAGATGAAAGCACCAGGGGGTTAATACTCTCGGGACAGCCCTCAAGTAAGGAGAGATAGGGGGCAGTGAATAAATAACTGAGTGCTCTCCCCTCTCATATGGACAGCTCTGAGGTATGATCTACACTGCTTCCGAGAGACCCCCGGAGAGACTCAGCCCCAACTCCCCTCAGTAATAGCCTACTCAAAACACACCTATATTGGCTTATTGGCTTCTTTCCCTTTTCTGTGTCACGTCTACATGAATGTTCCAGTGCCTCCTGTGATCCCGACATCTTTGTCTCGGGGTCTGTTTCTAAGAGAACCTGTCCTAAAATAGTCAGATTATTTTAAGTAGAAAGTATAACTGTGTGTGTAACTTTGTGAGGTGAGTGGGTGGAGGAGTCCAGGGAAGAAAATGGAGACCAAGAGGGTAGAAATAATCTAGAATGGAAAATTCTCTGTGTTGGTGTGCTAGGGAGTTACAAAACGACTTAAGGGAAATCGAGAGGTAAGAATCATGAGGAATCTAAAGTTAGAAAACACTGGATAGGAAATGAACCAAGTCTCAGAGATCTTTCTGCAATTTCCTCTAAAAACACAGAGTAACTTGGAAACACAAGAAAGAAAATGAATGAGAAAAAGATGAGGAATAGGAACAATAAAAGATGAGGAAAAACTCCCATCTAATTATTATCCACCAAGTTACTATTACTACCTACTACTACTTCTCATTTGTTTCCATTGGTTCTTTGAAAATCAAGTCCAGGATGGGGGCACATAAGGAGTCTACGATTCTAGCAAGCAAGACAGGAAGCAGTGAAGGCAAATGGAATTGGTGAATGAAGTAAGATAGAGTGTGTGAAGCAGGATAGATGGGAAGCTGGAGATGGACTTACTGGATGGGAGGGAGGAGAAGACAGGCTGAGGCTGCAAATAGGATAATAAATCTCAGAAACAGACCCATGCAAGCTCAGAATGTGACTCTGCTGACCAAGGTGGGCCAGAGATGGAGGGCTTTAGCTCAGGAATATTGTATGAAGTCAAGGAATCTGAATAGTTAACATGGGTTTTGAAGCCAGTAAGATGACGGCAAGGGACAGGGCAAAGGTGAAGGGACATGAGTTATTTGAAAGAGTCTCAGAAAGTGAGACCAGATCCTGCGAGTCACGGTGCTGAGAATAGCACAGGCTTCACCTGAGCAGTAGAAGAGAGTGGGTGAGGGTGAGAGAGTGCCCTGGAGAGAGGAAAGAAAGCTGGCGCTCCACCTCACTCTCTGATTTGAGGGAGAGACAGAAGATAAAGCCTTCAAGCTAAGAAGTATTGGGAGAGCAGTGATTTCATAAGAGAGCATGTTTCAAGCAAGGATAAGGAAGAAAGAGGTAGAAAAAATAGATTTATGTTAATGGAAACTGTAATGGTTAATTTTTTGTGTCAGCTAGGTCACAAAACTCAGATATTTGGTCAAACATCTAATAGCTATTAGAATACTACATGTTTTTGTGAAAATATCTTTTAGATGAGATTATCGTTTAAATCAGCAGACTTTGACTAAAGCAGATCACCATCCATCCATAATGATGGCCCTCATTAGCTGCACGGCTTTAATGCCTTCAACTTTTCACCCTGTCCCCCAAACCCCCTCCCATCTATCCCCCAATAAATCTAGTACCCATCTCACACCATACATGGTTGTTACAATATTATTGACTATATCCCTTGTACCCTAAATCCCCATAACTATTTTGTAAAAACAAATGTGTACTTCATAATCCCTTCCCCTCTTTTACCCATTCTCAATCCCCTCCATCTGGCAAACATCAAAATGTTCTCTATATCTATGAGTTTATTTCTGTCTTGTTTGTTTGTTTGTTTTGTTCTTTAGATTCCACGTAGAAGTGAGATCACATTGCATCTGTCTTTCACTGTCTGACATAATTCACTCAGCACAGTACCCTTCAGGTCCATCCATACTGCAGTAAATGGCAAGAACCCATTCCCTTCCATGTCTGAGTGATATTACAGTGATATATACATATATATCACCTCCTCTTTATCCATTCTCCCATCGACAGGCACCCAATCTGCCTCCACATCTTGGCCATTGTAAACGGTGCTGTAATGAATATATGGAGGCATACATCCCTTTGAAGTAGGGTTTTGGGTTTCTTTGGATAATTATCCAGAAGTGGGATTACTCAGTCTTTCTTTGTCACTTGTTATAGCCTTTCTTTTAAAGTCTATTTTGTACAGTATAAACATTGCTACCACAGCTTTTTTTGTTTGTTTCCATTTTCATGAAATACCTTTTCCCCATCCCTTTACTTTCAGTCTCTGTGTGTGTTTTTTATCTAAAGTGAGTCTCTTGTAGGCAGCATATATAAGGCTCTTGTTTTCTTATCCCTTCAGCTACCCTATGTTTTTGATTGGAGCATTTAATCCATTTACATTGAAAATAATTGTTGATAAGTATGTTGTTCTTGCCATTTTATTATTCATATTTATTTATTTATTTATTTATTTGTCTTAAAGATGTCCCTCTAATATTCTTTGTAATGCTGGTTTGGTGGTGAGGAAGTCCTTTAGCTTTTCCTTGTCTGAGAAGCTCTTTATCTGTCCTTTGATTCTAAATGATAGCTTTGCTGAGTAGAATAATCTTAGTTATAGGTCCTTGCTATTCATCACTTTGAATATTTCCTGCCAATCCCTTCTGGCCTACAAAGTTTCTGTTGAGAAATCAGCTGACAGTCTTATGGGAGCTCCCTTATAAGTTACTAGTTGGGCTTCTCTTGCTGCTTGTAAGATTCTCTCTTGGTCTTTAACATTTGGCATTTTAATTATGATATGTCTTTGTGTGGGCCTCTTTAAGTTAATCTTGTTTGGGAGACTCTGCTGTTCCTGAGCTTTTATATCTATTTCCATCACCAGGTTAAGGAAGTTTTCAGTCATATTTCTTCAAATAGGTTTTCAATTCCTTGCTCTCTCTCTTCTCCTTCTGGTATCCCTATGATGCGAATGTTGGTCTGCTTGGTGTCCCAGAGGCCCCTTAAACTTTCCTCATTTTTTTTTTGATTCTTTTTTCTTTTTGCTCTTCTGATTGGGTGTTTTCTGCTACATTATTTTCTAAATGGCTGATTCGATCTTCTGCTTCATCTAATCTACTGTTGATTCCCTCTAATGTATTCTTCATTTCAGGTATTGTACTCTTTATTTCTGACTGGTTTCTTTTTATGTTTTCTATCTCCATTTTATGTTTCCTATCTCATTGTTGAAGTTCTCCCTGAGATTACTGAGCATCCTTACAACCAGTGTGTGGAACTCTGCATCTGGTAGATTGCTTGTCTTCATTTTGTTTAGTTCTTTATCTGGAGCTTTGTTCTGTTTTTTTATTTGGGACATGTTTCTTTGTCTCCCCATTTTGGCTGCCTCAAATGTTTGTTTCTACACATTAGGTAGGGTTGCTATGCCTCCCAGTCTTAGTAGAGTGGCCTTATGTAGTATGTGTCCTGTGGGGTACAGTAGCAGAGTCTCCCTAGTCGCCAGAATCAGGTACTGCAGGTATTTCCCTTGTGTGGGTTGTGTGTGCCCTCCTGTTGTTTTTGAGACTTGATTGCTATTGTAATATTAATGGGAGAGATTGACCCTCAGGCTGATTAGTTGTGAGAACTTGGCTGTGACTACAGTGGAGGAGCTGTTGTGTAGAGGCTGACCCTACAGAGCAGCGTTTGCTCTAATGGGGCTCTGGTGCCTGCCCAATGTGCCCTTTGGGTGTGTCATTTCTGGAGGTGGCCAAGTGATTCTCCAGCCCAGTCTGAAGCTGGCCACCTAGTGTGCCAGCCCCAGGGGCTCCTGTGAGGAGACCCCCGCTGCAGGCCAAGTTCAGCTAGACTTCAGGAGATTCTCAGTAATGTTTGTTCTGTGGTTTAGTTGTAATTGATGTAGTCCTAATTGATGTGATCCTACTCTGCGATCTTGACCAGAAATCCAGAGCAGTTCTTTGGCATTTTTCCTTCCCTCTAATCTCATCTCCTACCATTCTTCCCTTTGCACACTGTGTTCCAGCAATGCAAGATTCCTGCTGCTCGTAAAACATGTCAAATATACTCCCACCACAGGGCTTTGTACTTCCTGAGCAGGAAATAATTTGACTTACTCTCTTGCCTTCTTTAGGTATCTCTACAAATGCCTCTCATCCATGGATACCTTATAAAAGGACAACCTCAAACATTCCCTGTCCCTCACCCTGCTCTACCTTCCTACATCACACTTATTACCTTTTTACACACTCTATTTTACCTATCATTTGAATATAATGTATTTTCCCCTCTATAAACTAAGCTCAATGAAGACAGGGACTTTGATTATTCACGGCTGTATCCTCAGCACCTATAGTAGTACTGTGTTTCCCTGAAAATAAGACCAGGTCTTATATTAATTTTTGCTCCAAAAGACACATTAGGGCTTATGTTCAGGGGATGTTATCCTGGAAAATCATGCTAGGGCTTATTTTCTGGTTAGGTCTTATTTTTGGGGAAACATGGTATCTGATGCTTGTTAGTGCTCAAAAGTATTTGTGAGGGAAAGGAAGGAAGGAAGGAAGGAAGGAAGGAAGGAAGGAAGGAAGGAAGGAAGGAAGGAAGGAAGGAAGGAAGGAATATTTACACTAAGGCTCTTCTGTCTTCCCAGATCAATTTATTTTAGCTACTATGATCATCTTCAAAGTTCTTTGAAATAAAAATTTTGTGTTTAGACCATGTACAGAATTGAAACTGAGAAGTATTACATCATCAAGTGCTCTGTTTTAGTGATCCAAATTTATAGCTAGATGTTTTCTTAGCTGTTACTCAATACCACATTTTATATATGAGGAGAGAGGCAAAGAGACATGAATTGCTGAAGGCAGCAAATGGCCAAAGATTAGGTCCCTATCTCTGAACCTAGAGTATTTTCTGGTATATACCATAGCAACTTCTATTCTTATAGTATTCTTATTTCCATGTATATTCTAGAAATATTTAAGGAAAAAATGACAATGTGGGCAATACTCCCTTTTATTTTTGTTGAGCTTAGAAAATAACACAGTTCTGTATCTTTGGTAATAAATGGTTTAAGTATTAGTATCATGAGTTATGCAACTTCACATATGAAAGGGATTAGTTTACATCTGTTCTTTTCCCCCTTTTAAAAGATATGATCTGTTGAGAAAAAACAGCACAACTTCACAACTTGTTATTTAAATTCTTGTAAATACTGGTTACAAAAAAGTTTTACCAAATTATTACCTTTTACTATGTTTCTATTATCTATTGGAGGTATGGCATCAATTAGGCAATGTTAGCTTCCTGGAAGGCTGAAACAAAATTCATCATTTTGGCAAATGAAAAGTAATTGCTGGATTCACTAATCAGGACACAGACTAAATTTAACTTGTCCTGGGAGATATCAAATACTCATTTTCTTTTTTAACTACTCTAGAAACATCTTGTGCTGAACCCATTATTGCCAACTAACTGGTTCTACAAACTAGATTCTTCTGACCTTAAAAGAGTGCCTATACATAGCATTTACCCCTGTTCTTGTGTCTCTGAGTCTGGCAATCAGAAAGTGAGTCATTAGTTAGGCTTAACTTTTGGACTGGTATATTATTTGCAAATAGATGGTATCTGGAAATTCTATTCTAATATTGGAAGGACTTGTAGCAAGTTTTCCCTGGGACAGATTTGCAATGACATTTGACAGAAAGGAGGAGGATGTGGACCTAAATAGCTAGAGGGAGTTTCAGCTGTGTGAAGGCCATCTAGCGCATCAAACTTCTTTGGGGGCAATTCTGGAAAGCCTGCCAGCTGGCAAGGTAAGACACCGGCAATAGGGATTAAGTCTCTCCTAGGGCTGAGAGCAGGTGTTCTCTCATCACTAACCTGAAGGAGAATGGCACCAAATAAAGCATTTCAGATAAGGAGTTTGCAACTAAATCCTAGTAAAGTGATGTGGGGACAGAGTCCCAGAGAGCAGTTTCCAGGCTCTCCGGCTCATGTGGAAAGCTGCTGGCTCAGTTATTAGACAGCCATCAGCTGTAATCAGATGGCCACCCGTTGTGGCTGGGAGGCCATCAGCTGTTACCAGTTAGCCATTAGCCACTAATATAACTGCCTTGGCTATGCTAGGGGGTTTGGTTGGTTGTCAGAGAAGCGGACGGCGGATTGTGGATCGTGTTGATCCTACTTCCTGTGTCTCTCCCAGCTGCCAGTGAGACTGGGGTGCAGGAAGACTCTTGTTGGGGTACCGGCGGATGTTTTCTTTGTGTCTCGACCAGCCACCATCGAGAATATAGTGGTATGAACTCCCTATCCATGGCTCCGTTGTTGTTCCTTTCTGGCCCCACCATATTCTGTGTCCACCCGCCGGGAACAAGATCAGAGACCCTGCATTACAAGTGACTTCTCAGTTTCGTTTTGTAGCCAGGTCCATTGTCATGTGCAATGCAATTTTGCAGGAAATAAATATAACTCCACTCCTTTCTATCCCTCTCAAGAAAGAGTATAGGGATGCAATTGAATGAGAGTATATTATTATAGTACATTTTCATTAAGATCTTTCTGGATAATAAAGACAAAAAATCCTACTCAAACTGGCTTACTCAAGAAAAGGGAGTTATTGGATTGTGAAGCTAAAACTCTAGGGAGACTGTGGGCTGTAGGCACAGCTGGATTCAGGATTCAACATGTATCATTAGGATATGGTTTTTCTTCATCTCTCAGCTCTGCCTTCCACTAATTGGTTTCAGCCTCAGGTTCCATATGGCAGCAAATGACTGCAGAAGTTCCAGCTTCATATTGTCTCAGGATCAAGCCTGAGAAAGAGTGTCTGCCCCTGTCACAAAGATTTAGCAAAGATTTTATTGAATCTTAAAGGCTGTTATGGGCAATTTGTCATTCCTTAACTAAATCTACAGATTAGAGAATGCTAGGCTCTTACTGGCCAGAGTACCTCTGGGTTGGAGATGGAAAAAAATCACCAGAACTGTGGGGATTGAGAATGGGGATGAAGTAAGTCCCAAACTAAAAATCATGGAATTTTATAAAAAATGCTGAAAACCCAAATAATCAGAAATATCCACAAAATCTACAGGGAATATCTACAGTTTATTTGTGAGATAATAGAAACTATGAATATTATTCTGTCTCTGGTTCCTGGCACAGAGCTCCAAAACCCTTATAATTTCCTAAGTGATAAGAGTATTAGGAGCATCTTCTGTTCTAATATTTGGTCTTTGACCTCGGTTCCTGAAACTGAGTTCCGAAATCCCTTTGAATTTCCTAGGTGATAGGAAATTCAAAAAAGACCTAGGTGATAGGTCTTTTGTTCTAATGAGGTGACTCTGGGTGGCTCTTAGATGGGGACCAATCACCAGAAAGACCAAGCCATGATTAGAAACTTGGAACTTTCAGCCCTACCCGCCAAACTCCAGAGAAGGGAGAGGGGCTGGAAACAGAGTTAGTGATTAATCATGCCTACCTGATGAAGCCTCCATAAAATCCCAATAGTATGGGGTTCAGGGAACTTCCACATTGGCGAACACATCCACAGCAGGAGGGTGGTGCATCCCAACTCCACAGGGACAGAAGCTCCTGCACTCAGGACCCTCCCAGACCTCTCCCCAAGTATCTCTTCATCTGACTGTTCATCTGTATCCTTTATCATATCCTTTAATAAACTAGTAAACATAAGTCTGTGAGTCACTCTAGCAAATTAATCAAACCCCAGGAGGTAGTTGTGGGAACCTCTGAATCGTAGCCAAATCGCACTGCAGCTGTGGGTGACCTGGGAACCTACTTACTACTTGCAGTCGGCATCTGAAATGGGGTGGAAGCAGTCTTGTGAGACTGAGTCCTTAACCTGTGAGATCTGATAGTGTCAGAATTGAGTTAAATTGTAGGACACCCAGCTTGTGTTGTGGAGAACTTCTTGGTGTGGGGGAAACACCAAACGTATTTGGTGACCTGAGTGTCAAAAGTGAAATCTTCTGTACGAGTAGTCAAGGAGGCACACAGGAGAAGAGAGAACTGTAGATTTTTCCCAATACATTATTCATATTCAGATTTACTACACTGAATATTGTGTGACTCTTGACACATCCCTCAACTAAAGGAGACAGCAGTGTGTGTTGACGTAAGATTGAGAGAATGGAAATATTGGGTTGGTAGAAGGAGTACAGAACTAGGGTTCAGGATTGCTGAGTAATAACATTGTAACCACCACGTTTTCCATGTGATCGTGAGTAATTCACCTTATCTTTCTGGTTCTCAGGCTTTTTTTTTTTTTAATCTGTTAAATGATGTAAAAAACATCTGCCTCTATAATTTATCTCACTGGGTTACTGTGTGGCTGAAATCAAATAAAAGCCCTATGCAAGGTGAGGCACATAGTTTTATTAGTTTATCATAAGAGATATTTCCATACAGATATTACATATTTTGTTTCATTAAAGGAGGATGAGGTTAATCTATCCAATGATTTTTACTTCTCCGGGATATGCAGTTCTTGAATTCCTGACTACAAAATTGAGACAGCTTCTTTTATCGGTTCCAACAACTGAATCCAAAGTTTAACCTGCTCTTCATTTACTGACTTTTTACTAAAAAAGAACATTTGAAGAGATAGCATAAGATCTAAGGTGAAGGCAATCCATTGACAAGTTTTCTTTCACTGTTATTCTTTCCTTCTGCTGACATTTTTGAGTAGCTATTATGTGATAAATTGTGCAGACATGGTCCTGAATTCACAGAGCTCACAGTCAAGGTGACATGAAGATATTAAACTAACAATCCCACTAGTGACATGAAGATATTAAACTAACAATCCCACTAATGAATATATAATGACCAAAGGGCAAGCGCTATAAGATGCTCTACTGAGGACTTGTATTTTGATTGAAGGAAGCCTCTGGTGAAATTACATTTAATCTGAAACTCAAATGGTGAGTAAAACTAGTCTTTAAAAACTAATGGTGATGGTGGGGGTGACGGTGGGTATTCCAGACAAAGGAAAATGCTGGTGCAAATGTCCTATATTAAATGTCTGTTGTTTTTGTCCACCTAGCATCTCTATTGCCGTTCTTTCAGTAATCTAAAACTTCTCTCCTGAGAGGAGCTCATTTTCTATAGTTTTGGCAGATATCTGACTGAGACTGACCACAACACTCTTTCCCCCAGGCTATGGTTCAGGGACAGGCACTTATTTCAAGCTAGCCAGCCAAGGTGTTCCCTAGAACATTTCTTTTAGAATATCAGCAAAAATAGAGTCACTCAGTGGTAATTAAGCTAAGAATGTATAATAGTATGAGAGTTAAATAACTGTATCGTTAGAGGGAGCACAATCCACATAAGACCACCCTCATGTCTGACACCACCTGCAAGTCTGGTAGTTATCCAAACTAGCCTCAGTTTTGATAATTCACTAGAAAAACTCACAGAGCTCTCTTGAAGCTGCCATACTTATGGATACAGTTTATTTCAGGGAAGGAATATAGATTAAAATTAACCAAAGGAAAAGACATATTGGCCAGGGCGGTACCAAACTGGAGCTTCCAGTTGTCTCCCTGTGGAGTCAGGATAGCATTCCTCTCTTGGCATCTATGTGTGACAATGCACACAAAGTATTGCCAACCAGGAAACTCATTTAACCCTCAGTGTACAGAGTTCTTATTGGGGCTCAATCCCTTAAACAATCCATTGCTCACATGGCTGATCTCAGTCTCCAGCCCCTCCAGAGTCAACTGATAGTGCATGACCCAAAGTCCCTACCCTAACTCACATTGTGAATATCTGGCTGGCCCATGGCCCTGATGCAAACAAAGACATGTTTATAAAGCATAATATTTCAAGGGCCTAGAGATTACCTCTCAGAAGCCTAAGGCAAGACCAGCTCTTTGCTACACAATTAGATATCTCTTACAGTGGATATCTTGCCTCTAGGATGACAATTCACGTTAAGAATAATCAAATCAAAGATAAGTAGCACTAAAAGATGAAAGAACAGAGTACTAAGATCGTAATTTGAATTCTTGGAATCAGCCAAGCCTGAGGGGGGTGACTGGATAATATTCCCTGAAGTTTCGTTTGGTACTTAGGAACTCACCTAATAATTATTAAATTAAGCTCCTGAGCTACTATATTCCTTTTTTTGCTTATGTTTGAGTTGGGTTTTGCCCTTTCAATTCTAGAGGTTCTGAGGTAGGAAAGAAATTGTTGAGTTTGTATGCTGTGTTAAGGATTAGGGAATTTATCCTAAGTACAATGTGAATCTTCCGGAAAATTTTAAGAGGGAAGTAACATCATTTAATTTCTATTGTTAATCATGTATGTGGAGAATGGAAGGGGTTGTGGGGGAGAGTGGAGATGAAGAGTATCTAGAATGGAGAAAAGTTAGAAAGTGAAATTGGCAGGATGTGATGACTGATTGTCTATGTTTGATGAGAAAGAAGGATGTGTCAAAAACTACTCTCAGATTTTTGATATGAGCCACTGGGTAGAAGGAAGTACCATTTATTGAGATGGAAAAATGGAGGGGTAGAAGTTGGAGATCAGTTTTGGATATGATAAATTTTAAATATCCATGAGTTATTCACATAAGAGATTGGTTTCAAGGAACCAAGATAAGAAAATATGTCCTGAAAGAGAGAGCGATCAACTCTGTTAAATCTTGAGAATTATAGTGAGGACCCAAAAGTGTCTGCCATGGCCATTATTGGGGGCTCCAGCAAGAGCAGTTTTAATGGCATGGTGGTTAAAAAAAAAAAAAAGTCATATGGATTGGGGTTAAGAGTGAATCGGAAGCAAACAATTAAAACTGGGTATATACAACTTTTCTAATTAGATTGTCTCTGAAAGGAAGTAATGAGAAAAGTGGGAGGCATGTGGAGTCAGAAGGAAGTTTTACTTGTTTTTAAGATGGAAGATGCTTGGTCATGTCTGAATGCAGATAAATATGTTCCAATAGAAAGAAACGTGGGAAATGTAGAGGGGAAAACAATAATGTGCTAGTTAGGGTAATGATAAGGGCTATAACAAGTTGACTCAGCAATACATAACAGACTAAACACAAAAGAAATCTATTTCTCATTTATTTATATGAGCACTCACATGAGGTGCTCAAAACAGAAGTTCTTAATGGCAGTTGGGTCTCTCCAACAGAGGATTTAGAGACCCAGGCTCCATCCATCTTGTGGATCCCTCATTTTAATATATGGGTTCCAACTTTGCTGTGCCCCTTGTAGCAAATGCGCAGAAGGGAAAAGAAGCACTCCTGCTTTTTAAGCTACTTGGTCAAGAGGTGAGCCATGTCACTTTTAATCGCTTTATACTGACAAGAACTAGTCACATGGCCTCATATAAAGGCAAAGGAGGTTGGGGAACATACTCACTGGCTGAACAGCCACTTTCTAGCAAGAGCTATATACTAAGGAAGATAGAGAAGCCTGAATGTAGGAGGACAATCATTTCTGCTGCAGATAATAACCAATTGAACAGAACACATTTTCTGAGAAGGCAGGATGAAATGGGATCCAGAATATACGTGGAAGAATTTGCCTTTGGTAGGAGAAGGACAAATCGTCCATTGCAAGGGAAGAAAGAAGAAAAAAATGAGGGCTTGTATTTTTATCACCAGGCGCGTACAGTGAGTGCCAATTAGAGGAACAGAGTAAGGGTAATGGGAATTGAAACCTGGCTGTGCCCAAATTGGGAGACCAAGCCTATCATCCAGAATTTGGCTAAGGAATACGGACTGCTGGTCACCTGCTTTAAAAACAATTTTTATTAATTGTATATTAATAGAATCAATAGGAAGATACAGCCAGAATCAGCCATACCTAAAGAAAATTAATTCCTTTGGGAGCTACTCCACATGATTTCTGGCCCCGGCCACGATAACCTAAAAGAAAAAAAACTCAGAGAGAATGAGGTTTTGTCTCAAATGAAATCATCTTAAAGCAGAGCCAAAGGCTTTGCCCTCCCTTGAATATAATAGCATAAAAAAAAACAAACTGAAACCTTGCTAAAAGTAACCTGGGGAGAGGAGGCCAAAAGATGAACAATAACTTGCTCTTACCCTTGCTGAAGCCAAGGGAAAGCTGATCAGGAGCTGGGGCAGGTTAGCCAGATTTTGATACCACCACTGGAGGTGAAATCAGCAGCACAAATTCAAAAAGCCTTGCTGTACTAAGCTTCCCGATCTTGGCTGTCAGACAAGAAAGAGAACTTGTGACCGAAAGGGACACTCCAAAAAGAATTTCAATGAAGCACAACTTGAGCAAAAACAATAAGTTGCCCAGATTGCTTGGATCATGGACAGAGGGCCTGGCATGAGGAATGAATGTCATCAGCTGAGAACACAGCCTTGATTGGTAGCTATGGAACCCACTGCCCACGCGGTCCCCTCAGGCTGGCTTCCTGATGAATACTAGTTGGCAAGTGCCAATCCACTTCCCTCTGTTTGCTGTTTTGTCCTCCCTCCAAACGATTCCCATAGCAATCTTTCCCACCCTAGGCACTGTGATAAAATATTCTTCACTAAGATGCCATCATACTTTGGTTTTGTACCAAATTTTCCTTTGGGATGCAGAGAGAGAAATATTGATGGTATGAATGTCAAATGGTTCAACCCTTTGGAGAGCTGTTTGGCAGTTTCTTACAATGGTAAACATACATTTTAGCCTATGACTCAACAGTTTTATTCCTACGTATTTACCCAAGAACAATGAAAACATATTCATACAAAGACTTTCACAAGAATGTTCATAACAGCCTTATTCATAATAGCCCAAAGCTGGAACGATATAAATATCTACCAACAGGAGAATGGATTAAAAAAACTGTGGTATATCCATACAATGGATTACTAGTTGGCAATAAAAAGACACAGACTACTTATAAATGCAATGACAGAATCTCAGAAATATTATGTTAAGTGAAAAAAAGCCAGACACACACAAACAATCATAAACAGTATGATTCTAGGGTGATAAAAATGATCGATATCTTGTTTTGGGTAGTGGTTGCATGGATGTATAAAGTCCTCAAAACCCCTCTAATTGTACATCTAAGATCAATACTAAACATCTAAGATAAATTTATTGAATATTAATTATACCTCAATAAAAAGAAATAATCTTCCTTTATGGAATGCTGTTAACATGCCCTTTGCATAATTTTCAGATTTCAATCACTTGAAAACAGGCTTTCTGTCTCATCCCATACCTTAGCATGACTTATGAGGTAAATCCCAGAAGAAGTCAAAAGCAAATACCAACAGAGGTAAATAACAAGCTGTAGCTAAACCAAGGGAGAAACTGGGCAAGTACTGGGGCCCAGCCAAGTAGCACTGGGGTCAAATTCTGCTAGCTGTATTTGCCAACAACAGACACCTCTTCTAGTGTGGCCTTGAAATAGATTAGTGCTAATTTCAGCCATACCGACTCCTGGGGTTTATATTAGGTTGGTGCAAAAGTAATTGCATGTAAAAGGTTAAAAATAATTGCAAAAACTGCAATTACTTTTGCACCAACCTAATACAACATTTAACAGAAGTTGAGCCCTGTAGTCTTTTCTATAGTCATCCTTAATTCAGTCCTGTATGGATCTCTCCCTTCCTGAATTCTTATTATATACTTAGCTGTATCATAAAACTCAGCTCTTTAATATATTATTTAATAGGCAGGCAATATAATGGAATGATTAAAAGCATAGTCTTTGTAATCAGAGAGATGTGAGTTCCAAATTCTGTCTCTGTAACTTACCTGTCTAAATTTGGAGAATGCACTCAGCCTCTCTAAGGTTCAATAACATTTTTGTGCTAGATGAAGATATTTTTAACTTACCTGTCTAAATTTGGAGAATGCACTCAGCCTCTCTAAGGTTCAATAACATTTTTGTGCTAGATGAAGATATTTTCAAGAGGGAAAGATTGAAGAGGGCTGTGCTATACTTATCAAATTCACCAGTCAGTCTGACCCTACTGCGAAGCCGGTACGATTATCCACACCTTATCAATATGGAACATGAGGTTAAGAATTATGGTCTGTACAAACCTAATGCTGACAATAAGCAGTTATAGCTTCTGTAAGTAAAGGGATTTAAAATACATTTTATTAATTTCTATTGTGGCCAAATATTTTTAATTTAAGAATTAAATACTTATGGAAAAACACACAAGCAAAAAGTATGCATTTTAATAAATGTTTACAAATTGCACACGTGCATGTTGTCATCATCCAGATTAAGAAACTGAGCACTCCCAGCACCTCCAAAGACCACTCTCCCTCAGAGTCTGTGCCCCCTTGGGTCAATAACCCACCCCTCAAGAGTAACCACATCTTGACTTTTGCTATAGAGTGAATGTTTGTGTGCCCTCCAACATCCATATGTTGAAACCTAATCCCCAATGTGACAGTATTTGCAAGTGGGGCTTTTGGGGTGATTGGGATTATCACCCTTATAGAAGAGACCCCAGAGAGCTCCCTCACCCCTTCCACCATGTGAGGACACAGCTTTTTACTAGGAATATGAACCAGGAATCAGGCTCTCACCAGACACTGAATCTGCCGGATCCTTAATCTTGGACATTCTAGCCTCCAGAACTGTGTGGGAAATAAATTTCTGTTGTGTATAAGCCATCCCGTCTATGGTATTCTGTTACAGCAGCCGGAGCAAACTCAGACAACTTCTAACACCAAAATCAGTTGTGCCTGTTTTTGAACTACGTATAAATGGAATCATATGAAGTCACACTAGGAATTCTTGTGTCCACTGCTTTTGCTCAGTTTTGTGAGTTTCATCCATGTGGTTGTGGTGCCTTCATTCTCGATTGCTGTACAGGCCTCCACTGGCAGGGCCTAGCACATGTCCTTCCATCTTCAGAGGATGGGCTTTTGGATAGCTTCTGGTCGGGAGCTCTTATGATTAGTTCTGCTATTAGCATGAATGTCTTTTCATGACCAATTATGTGCATATCTGTTCAGTAAACACCTAGGGGGAAAGTTGCTGAGTCCTAGACTGTGTCTATGTTCAGCTTGAATAGATATCATCCAACAGTGTTCCAAAGGGTTTGTACCGATCTCCACTCCTGCCAGCAGCAGTGCCTTTTGTTCCCATCTTGTTACTACCCAGTCTGGTTCATTTCAGCCATTCTGGTAGGGCTGGGGCGCACTTTATCTTCCTTTTGATTTTTGTACCAATTGTTGGCAGTGTTATTTTTTATGTTTTTGACTGAGGCTTGAATTTCATTTCCTTCTACACAGTAGCTGAGATACTTTTGTTCCAGCTTCTTCTTAAAATTGTCCATCCTACAGTAAATTCTGGTGAGTTCTTTCTTGTTTTTTTCTAGCTCGTCTTTTTTCTTTTTCTTTTTTTCTTCTTTCCCTGATGGTTGCTTTGAGTCACTCTTACACATACTTCACAGCCACCTCTCAGAGCAGCTCCTACAGGTTGACTCCTGCAACATTCATCAGAGCTCTGTGTGGCTCACGTGGATCACAACCTTGTGTGGATTCTCAGGGTCTCTGGGTTCAAATTTTCTTCCCTCTATCCTCATTCATACCCATCCTGGGACTAGTTCTAGTCTCATCTCTTCAGCAGGCCAGGCCCTAAAAACTCTCAGACATTAAGAATAGTTAACATTAGGCCGGCCCAGTGGCTCAGGCGGTTGGAGCTCCATGCTACTAACTCTGAAGGTTGCCGGTTCGATTCCCACGTGGGCCAGTGGGCTCTCAACCACAAGGTTGCCGGTTCAACTCCTTGACTCCCGCAAGGGATGGTGGGCAGCGCCCCCGCAACTAAGATTGAACATTGCACCTTGAGCTGAGCTGCCTCCCGGATGGCTCAGTTGGTTGGAGCGCGTCCTCTCAACCACAAGGTTGCCAGTTTGACTCCCACAAGGGATGGTGGGCTGTGCCCTCCACAACTAAGATTGAAGGGACAACAACTTGACTTGGAAAAAAAGTCCTGGAAGTACACACTGTTCCCCAATAAAGTCCTGTTTCCCTTCCCCAATAAAAAAAATCTTAAAAAAAAAAAAAAAGAATAGTTAACATTGATTGAGAGTTTACAGCATACTAGACATATCACAATCCTTCCTATGTCCTACACAAAAATCCTACATTTTGCAAGGTAGGAAACTGAGGTCCAGAAAGCTTAAGCAGATTTTCCCAGTTCCAGCTGTTAGTAACTGACAGAGCCAGGATTCAAACTCAGCGTGTC
Source organism: Rhinolophus ferrumequinum (assembly GCF_004115265.2). Classification (NCBI taxonomy): domain Eukaryota; kingdom Metazoa; phylum Chordata; class Mammalia; order Chiroptera; family Rhinolophidae; genus Rhinolophus; species Rhinolophus ferrumequinum. The sequence goes on from NC_046288.1 coordinate 34,364,769, forward strand.
TCATCTCAGAACACATAGTCTGAGGACTTTGGTGAATTTGGTGAAGTTACAACATCCTGTATCACCTCCTGTCTGTTCCACTCATCTGGCAATTGTATTTAGACCCATGTATTGTCACTCATCCTTTTATTTCCATCACCAGGATTTTGAATCTCTGGGATCTCCTGTCTGATTTTGTACAGTATTTAAAGAGTGGAAATACTGACTGAAAAAGAAAAAAAGAATAAAAACTTAAAAATTCTTTGTGAGAAAGAACATCACAAAGTGAAAACACAGAGGACAAACCAGAAGAGTGAAGTATATGACAAACATTAAATATCCTTACTACAAAAAAACCTCTTTTACAAACCCATAAGGAAGCAGGCAAGCAACCTTTGTTAAATTAAAAAAAAAAAATTAAAGGATAACATAAGAATAAAGTAAGCAATTCACACTAATACAAATGACTAATTCACTAAATGTTTTACTTCACTGCTAACCTAATTGATGAAAATCAAAATGACTTACTTACTTTATACTTTCTTGTATTTATGTATTTATTTTACAAGAAGTATGTGTTAGTTTTATCCTTTTTTTAAAGGAAGTGATTTCTATACGTATATAGAATGTATATATGTATGTGTATATACATTCTGTGTGTATATAGAATGTAAAAGTATGTGTATCTTATCATTTGTGAAGTAATATCAGAGCCTGAAACTCGCTGGTGTCTAATGGTAGGGCTTAATATCATTCACTCAATTTTTTCTTACATATACTCAATTTTCTGACACAGTGCTTCTGGAACAAATTAGTTATGTCTGGACTCTCATGATGACCTGGCAAAACTTGCTTCCCTTCCTCTCCTTTTTGTCCTGAGGCTGCAGTAGGGCCCTACACATCATTCTTCTAGACTCACCTGCAGATCCCAGCCAGACTGGGCTCATTTTTGACCAGTCAGATGCCTCAGGCCCTAAATTACCTATTAAAAATCTGTTACGTGTTGATACAACACATCTTCCTGGCAGAAATCTCATCTGTTACCTTAGACCCCAGCCCAACACCTCTTTGACTCCTCTCTCAGCTTCTCCATCTTCAGCCATAAATGTACTATCCTTCACATGGGAGTCTTAATAAATAATACTGTCAACAATTTATTGAGCATTTACTTCATGCCAGAAATTGACCTTTATGCTCTATTTTAATCCTTTCAATAACAGTTTTAGTTATGCATAAGCACTGTTTTACAGATGAAAAACCAAGGATCACCAAGCTCACAGCCAGGATTCCAAGGCATGTCTGACTTTCTTCAGACCTGGAGCCTCCCCTTAGCTTTTCTTTGGCTGAGAGATACTCCTGACTGTTTTCTGCGAAGGGCTGGCAGGCTACCACCACCAGGTGATCTGCTCTGTCTTCTGCAGAGAAATCTGCTTTCTTTCTACACAGACACTTGTATGATCAGACCTGCCCAACCATCCGTCTCTTCTGGGATCTTTACTCTAAAACCTGTCAATCCAGTGCAGCCCAGTTAAGAGACCCTTTACCTGTATCCAGTGACCTGCAACATCAGATCTGTTTCAAGTTTGAGTGGGAAGATACTTTGTGTTTCTCGTGATTGAAAAACTTGGCCCTACCAGAGTGTACATTTTTCTGTTTTAAAAGAACAAGGTATTTATCCAAGTAAATCTCTAACCCAAGCAAATTCTCTGACAGGAAGAAGTTGAGAACAGGGAGTAAAAGGTGGAAGCAGTAATGCTGTTTTTTTTAAAAAAAGAAAGTTGAGTCTCAGAAAATCTTTGGTTTGGCCAAAAGTAAACAGCCAAGTGTGAAAAGAAGCTCTACGTTCTAATCATGAACTCCAAACTTCACCTTCTTTCTGCCCCCAGCTCGTGCCTACCTTCCTCAGGGACTGAGCTGTTACTAAAGCGCTCGGTCCCCAGGTCCTCATGCTTGTGGAAGTCACTTCCTCAGTGTCCTGGAGAGGCAGCTGGGACAGGGTTCCCTTCCTGCCTTCCTCCCCTCCAACACTTGACTTCATCCAGCCTCACAGTGAGCCCTCTTGATGAGTAAAAGTGTCGATAAAACCACTCATTCCATTGCAACGTTTTACGAGTCATTAATATTTTATGAGATAAAATGCTCAGTTCTTGATTACCAGGCTCTCCTCTGTTGTCACGGTGCCCACATTTCGTATGCTGTCTAGTGTGGGGATTACCACAGACTTGTGCCCACTCACTGCTTCCACTGCTTTCGGAGACCTGGCTTCCTTAGGGACAGTAGAAGAGCCAGGTGCAGACCCAAAGGGCAGACGCCATGTCTTAGTCCTCTTTGCATCCTAGCTCCTAGAACAGTCTTCAGTACATGGTAGGCACTCAGCAAATATTGGTTGAATTAAGATAAGAAATGAAGAATACTGATGTGACTCACCTAAGAGATATAGTTTAGTAGAGAACTAGACAAGAATCCTGAGTCCCATATCAGTGCTCATTTAGCTCTACCACCCTAGTAAGTTTGCATGAGCCTTCTGCCAGAAAGAAAAATAAAATGAATAAGAGGAAGGGAAGGAGGAGATAGAAGAGAAAGCACCATAAAGCAAAATTGGGGGTTGAATTTATAGGTGGCGTAACAGCAAGACCAGGGCTGATATTTCCTAGGTCTGAGGTGGTCAGCTCCAACACACATACACTATATTTATGGATAAATGGTACTGTTTGCCCAAATTCTCATACCTGGAGCAGGCCTGGCAAACCAATTGACTCCAGGCGTCGTAAGAGTGTCACCAGAGGCTCACGGGGACGTCCAAGCCAGGACCCTACCCGGAGCAGCTGTGACCAGGTTCTTGTCTTTCTCTAGCGACAGGTGCCGGATAGAGTTTCTTATAAAACTGAAACTCATGTTGTATCTGGAGAGGGTTGGTTCCCTAAGCTAGCTGTCCTACCTCAAAAGTAGCTCAGAATAGGGGCAGCCAGTTAGCTCAATTGGTTAGAGCACGATGTTCATAACACCAAGGTTGCTGGTTCAATTCCTGGATGGGCCACTGTGAGCTGCACCCTCCACAACTAGATTGAAACAACTACTTGACTTGGAGCTGATGGGTCCTGGAAAAACACACTTAAATAAAAGTTAAAAAAAAAAATAGCTCAGAAATGCATATTAATAAAATTGAAATATGGCCATTTACCAGTTATCCACTTCCAATTGCCAAGTATTTTTTATATTTTGTTTTAAAAATAAACAAATTTTTTTTGTTTATTTTTTGTTTATTTTTTATTTTATTTTTGTTTTGTTTATTTTTTCCTACCTATCCCAGCAAGGTGAACGTCTCCTAAGACTTTATTATTGTTTTTGTTGCTGTTACTTTAAAGGTTGTAAGTGAATCAAGCATACTGGATATTAATTAGTTATTTTGATTTAATTAGTATAGATCAAATAATACTCAAAATCCCCAGTGGAAATTCCAATAAGAAAATTCTTTTCAGAATCTGACTTAGTTGTGTGGTTTTTTGTTTTGTTTTGTTTTGTTTTGGTTTGGTTTGGTTTGGTTTTGGTTTTGGTTTTGGTTTTGGTTTTTTTTTAACAAAGCATGAATTGAGGAAGAGTAGGGGGTAAAAAGTATCTTAAGAGGAAATTTCTTTGCATTAGCTGTACTGTTAACTACGATAAAGGCCTGAAGCAGAGAAATAGAGTAATTAAACAGTGATGATAATGCAAGGTTTAGGTGTGCTGTCACAGAGTTCAACACAATGGTTTTAGAAATTATCTTTAATTCTTTTACTTAATGGGAGAAATTTTATATAGAAAGCTATAAAAAGATAAATATTTCCTGTAATCTTATCATTTGAAAATAACTACAGTTAACATATTAGTAAAGTATAGTCTATTTTACTTTAGCAAAATACTTGCAATCCTAAGAAATCTCAAATCATCAAAATATATAAAGAAACAAGTAACACTGTAGCTGAGGACGGGGTGGCTGGGAAGTAGGAGTGGGAGAGACATTTTTTCATTGTATAAATACTATTATGTATTTCTAAAATTCTGTCCTTTATGAATGTATGCCCTATCAAAAATAAATCAAATTTAAATTTAAAACCAAGATTAAAGCAAATATTTGAATAAGGACAGAGTTTTTAGACTCACAATAGAACAGGGGTTTCCCAATGGTAATTTCAACAATCAAATGTGTTTTCATAATCATAAGTGTATTTGGTTAATTCCAGCTCTTAAAAACAAGCGAGTCAAAATGACCAAAAGAAACACAGGCTCTTCCTTCCTTGCGCTTTACTTCACGTACTCAGTGCCCTCTGATTCCCTGCCACTTTGGCTGTGCGATTCTGCGTGCAGAACAATCCATAACAGCCAGGAGAAACAGCAGCTTTGTTTCTATTCTGATGATGGTAATTCCTGATCGGTTCTAGTTATTACTAAGAGTAGTTCATTTCAATTAGATTTCACAATTGCTCATTGTGCTATAGCCAACACTTTAATTATGGGAGAAATAAATGCCTGTATAATTTTCCAAATGTTTTTTCCAGGAATGTATGCACATATTTTATGTAGAAGTTATGTTTTATTTTGACCAAAAAAAGAGGGGGATCATAATAAGCATACTACTTTAGCCCCCCGTTTTTTTTTTACCCTACAATGCATTCCAAGAATCTCTTCCATGATAATAAACATAGATCTATATTATCATTTTGATTCATCATATTCCACCTGCTCAATCTATAATAAAAATGCAATCCCTTATACATGGGTATTTATTTTCTTTAAAAAAACTAACATTTCAAGAATTTGCCTTTCTTCATTAAATGGGCCCATGCTAGTCTTTTCAGTATTTTTACCATGTTAGTATATGAACTATTAAAATGAATGTGATTCCACTATCATTTAAAGACAGACACTAAAGCCAGTAAAGGCTGAGATTCCTGTAGGACATAGCAACCTGGGAGATATTGCCTTTGCTGGCTACAACAAAGCCAGGAGTACCTCAGGTCCACCTAAGTTTTCAGGTCCACCCAGGGAAGGCAGGAGTTGTGCATGACTCAACATTCTCAGATCTACTAGAAATCAAATCGTTTCCCTAGATTGAGATTCAATTCAATTGAATTCCAGCATTTTCTAATTAATGGTAAAGTGCAAGGCATTGTGCTAAGGGAGAAAGATGAACACTAAACTAGGTCACTTTAATTGTCCAGGACATGGACAATGTAGTAGGGAAATATACATATATAAGACATAATGAAACAAGCATGATACAAGGAAGACTTGTAAATAAGGCAAAGAAAACAAGAGTGTTATCAGAAACACAGAGGAGGACCAGATTAAATTAGGCTGGGGAATGTAGCATTAGAGTTTTTCCTAAAAGAGTAGGTGGGATTGCAACCAAGAGAAGGGAGGAAAGGCTCTAGGGAGTAACAAGACTCTAGGCTGTTGACATAGGCTTGATTCAAGCTGCTCAGAGCTGTAAAGCCTTTCTTCTGTTCTCACTCTGTTCTTTTTAGTTCTCTCTTCCTGAGGCTGCTGTGTTTCTGGGCACGCCCAGAGGATCTCCAGACTTTACAAACCGGTTGTGCAGAGATAGACATTTCAATAAGAAACAAAATGCTGAGTAGCAACATGAAGTCAATCTGTTGCTTGCCAAGAGGTGGGAGGCCTGGGTGATTTCCCAATCTTAAAGAGGCAGAAGGATGTTAAAACCACCCTCCCAAGGAAAAACCTGAATGGATTTACCGAAAATGCTATGTACTAATCCAATGTGTAGGTGTGCCACCTGCAATTATTATCGGTCACTCCAAAATCAGAGGACTAACTGTAGCTCTGAATTATTTTGCCTTTTTTCCATGACCGGCTAATATATCATTAATGGCTTACTTTTGTGAGGAATCTTTATGTACTATAGGACAGAGATAATTTTTAGTCAATCTTGGGTCAAAAAGGAAAAGTTGAAGAGGTTTAAACAGGAAATGATTCTACTACAAAGAATTCAGAACTATAAGTGAATAAACAATCCAGGCACAAATGATGAGTTCTAGGTGTCCTGGAAACAATAGGGTCCATTGCCACCTCAAATGGGTCAATTCTCTGTCCGATATAAGACTCCAGCCCCCTGATCACTGGTCAATCCATCACCCCGGTGTCACAGGGTTTCCATCAGCTCAGCTCTTATTCAAGGCCTCATCCCAAGGCCTTTTGCCCAATCACTCATATTTCACTTGTTTTAGGAACAAGGTACTGAATATTTGGGAGGCCTCAAATAGCCTATAAGTGAGATGAACAGAGAAACCAACAGCCAGACAGACCCACCCAGGGAGTACTGGGGCAAATCAGGAATTTCTTATTTTAATTTTTACTTAAAATTCTCCGGCCGGCCCGGTGGCTCAGGCAGTTAGAGCTCCATGCTCCTAACTCTGAAGGCTGCAGGTTCAATTCCCACATGGGCCAGTGGGCTCTCAACCACAAGGTTGCCAGTTCAATTCCTTGAGTCCCGCAAGGGATGGTGGGCAGCGCCCCCTGCAACTAAGATTGAACACGGCACCTTGAGCTGAGCTGCCGCTGAGCTCCCGGATGGCTCAGTTGGTTGGAGAGCATCCTGTCAACCACAAGGTTGCCAGTTTGACTCCCAAAAGGGATGGTGGGCTGCACCCCCTGCAACTAGCAACAGCAACTGGACCTGGAGCTGAGCTGCGCCTTCCACAACTAAGACTGAAAGGACAACAACTTGAAGCTGAATGGCACCCTCCAAAACTAAGATTGAAAGGACAACTTGACTTGGAAAAAAAAAAAGTCCTAGAAGTACACACTGTTCCCCAATAAAAGTCCTGTTCCCCTTCCCCAACAAAAATCTTTAAAAAAATAAAATAAAATTCTCAAAATTTTGAAATATACTTATAACAATAATATCTGGTCCTAATGGAAAACTTGGAAAAACAAATATATAACATAGAAAACACTCAAGTCCAGCACTAACAAATACTAGGTATATTTATTTTCATTCTGTGTTCTCTGTACCCATGAATGTATAAAATTGGGATCATATTATATATACGAGGTTTTGTGTTCAATTTTATCTAACATTATACCATAGTCATTCCCCATATTATTAAACATTGTTGTACACATTCCTTTTAATGGATGTATGTTTCATTCTATAGATATATGACAGTTTATTTCAATATTACCCTTCTTGGGGCACTTAGTTTGTTTCCATGGTTTTAAAATTATTATTATAAATACCACTGTGATGAATGTGTGTACATATAAATATTTTACTACAGTTAAATTTATTTCCTTAGGATTTTTGTCAAGAATTAGCATTATTGAGTCAAAGAGTACTCTCTAAATTTTTTTTGTTTCATTTTTTGTTTATTTGTTTTTGTTTTCTTTTGTTTTGAGAATTGAGACAACACAACATGGATCAATACTCTGAAGTAGATTCGGGGAAAATATTAAGAATTAAAATAAACTTTTAGAAGGCAAGCTTATAACATGACAATGCATAGCATTTTCATATAGTTCTTTGCAATGCAAGCCAGTTATATAAAATAGTATAAAGTTCCAAAAATAATCATGAAAAATGTCATTACCAAATAATATTTCTCTAATTTTTTTTAAAGTTATGAACAAATAAGCCATGCTGTGTGAGCAATATGTTATGACATCTGCACATCTAGCGTCTCTTTGATTCATTGTGGGTGAGTCAGAGTGTCCAGGCCCTTACTTAGTAGACTTCTTTTGTATATTTCCCCTGTAGTCCCTGAGCTTCCTTATGCCCCACCCAGACTCCGGTCCAGCCAGTGTTCTCCAAAAACTGATCATCTTTTGAAGGATTTTGAAACTGTTGAACTCAATGGTTCCATCTTTTTCTTGCCAGGTACCTTATAGCGAAATGATTTCAAGAAGCAGTTCTTCTGAGTCATGCGACTAAGTTCTCTATTTACCCATCTTATCCACCTGCCTGTCTCTACACACATATCTATCTTTTCTTTAAATATCAGGTATAGACTGACGACACCCAAATTTATACCTCTACCCCAGACTTTTCCCCTCTACTCTGACTTGGTATCCAACTGCCTACATGACATCTCTATTTGGATGTCTAATAATCATCTCAAACTTAATATATCTAATACCAAACTGCCAATCTTTCCCAAATCTGTTGTTCCTACAATCTTTTGCACATAAGTTAATGGCAAAACCATTTTTCACTTTCTCATGCCAAAAAACTTAGAGTCATGTTTGACTCCTCTCTGTCACAACCCACACAGCAAATATTTGCATCATTTCTCACTGAATGATTGCAATAATCTCCTTACTGGTCTCACTGCTTTTCAGCCTATTTCTTAGTACAATAGTCAGAATGGTCCTGTTAAAACATAAGTCAGATCATGTGACCTCTCTGCTCAAACCCACCAAAGGTTTCCAATTCACTTATCATAAAAGACAAAGTCGTGGGGGGCAGCTGGTTAGCTCAGCTGGTTAGAGCGGAGTGTTCTTACCAACAAGGTTGCCAGTTCGATCCCTACATGGGCCACTGTGAGCTGCACCCTCCAGAACTACTTGACTTGGAACTGATGGGTCCTGGAAAAATACACTTAAATAAATAAAAGTTAAAATATATATATGTATTTTTTAAAAAAATACATACTTAAAAAAAAGAAAGACAAAGTGCTTATAATGGCCCTACACAGTCTGCCCTCTCCCACCCTCCTTACTCATCTCACTTCATGTCTTGCTATTTTCTTCTTCTTTGTCTCTGTTGTAACCACATTGTCCTTTTTGCTCTCCTAGGAACATACCACGAGTTTCCTGCCTCACGGTCTATGTACATCTCATACTTTCTACAATCCTTCCATGGCTCACTCCCTACCTCCTTCAGGTCTTTACTGGTTCATCTTCTTATGTGATATTTCCTGACCATTTTATTTTAATTGCAAGCTCTTGCCTCAACATGCCATATCTCCCTTTCTACCTTATTTTCCTCCATCACGCTTATGATTCACCAGTCGACCGTATTTATTTGGTTTGTCTGTCTGTCTCTCCCAACTCACAGAACTTTTGTCTGTTTTGTTCATTACTATATACTCAGCACCTACATAGTTGGTGCTTCAAAAATACTCGTTGAATAAAAGCAAAGGCAAGCAATAAAAAAGTGTGGATAATGACTTCTGAGTCAGGATCATGAGAAAGTGCTAGGCACCCAATGTCTCCCCTCAATATTCTGATTCCTGTTACAGAATCTGGGCCCAGAGGATACAAAGGAACCAGAATTATTGCAAGTCAAGTAAACCAGGCCAACAGATATTCTGAGGCATTTTTGTAAATTTTACATATTACAGGAATTCTTAAACTTTCATACACTAAAGCAAATTGAAGGTTTTGATAAAAAATTACATTGGATTTCTCAGTGTTTCTACTTGGTCTCAGAATTAGGCAAGGGTTTCTGAAAATGGAGCCAATATCAAAGGGGCGCGGGGAGAGAAATGAAACTAACATGGAATTGAGTGGCTCCTAAAATGTTTCTAAGGTATTTTACAATATCTCATTTAAACTTTTAACAACTCTAAGAATCAAAGAGTATTATTCCAATCATAAATATATTAAAATTGAGGTGCAGAGAGACTAATTTCTCCCGTCACACAGATAGTATGTGGCGGGCTTAGAATTGCTTCTCACTAGCTCCCTAACCAATATGAGGCTTGTAATCTAATACTAATATCTTGACAAATTAGGTGACATGGGAGAAATCATTTAATATTTCTGTCTCAGTTATCTGCAAAACAATCTACATTCACTTTGGACACATAGCTTAAAGCAAATGGGGGTGATGATTTCAGGTTTTGCTGGCTTTGTTCATTTCTCAGCTCTTTCACAAGAAAGAAATGTTCTAAATATTAGGTTTCACTGCAGCTCTTGTGTTTCCTACTTCGAATCTTAAAACCCTCACGTTAAACCACAACAACTACTACAACACAAAGCCTCCTGGAACTTTTTCCCAAGTGAAACAAAAACTCTAGTTGTGAGAGGGTGTCAGGCAAAGCTAGAAATGGAACTCCTTACTGACTGTCCACGTGAAGGACTTTGTTTAAGGCAATCCTATGTTGCCAGCACAGTCACTTGTCAAGGACAATAGCTGTTGGCTCAGCATTAATATGTGAAGAATGGGAGAGCTGCCAGTAAAAGCAAACTCTTTTGTGGTGTGTGCAATGTTGTGCTGGGCCATCAGCTAAAGTTCACCATTGATGACCATCTGAATACTGCCTTTCACTGACAGTACACCCAAATGGACAACTCAGCAAACTGGAGAATGAATTTCTAGGGAGAGGCAACACAGTGCAATGGGAAAAAAATTAGCATGAGGTGAGGAAACCCTAATTTTAATTCCAGTGTTGTGACGCGGAGACATCCTTTAACTTCTCTGAGCCTCATTTTCCTTATTCACTCACCCCGTCACCCATCCAGGCGTCCAACAAGTATTTATTAAATGCCAACTTGTTTTCAAAGCATTGGGCCAGATGATGTCAGCATTTCATGATTCTACTGTGTGTGTATTAGGAATAATAATAGTCTCATCTACCTCAAAATGATGTAAAGAGGAAAATCCAATTATTACATTGGTAAAAATGGGAATACTTATGTTTGTCTTACTTCATGGATCTATTAGAAGAATCATCTGAGATAATTATGTGGTATACTTTATAAACTTAAAGTATTCTATAAATATGTAAGAAAATAGATACTTTGACGGTATGAAACTTACACCATTGCTGGATGTTAGTGACACTGAGAGACAGAGGTGGGGAAACTAATGAGATATAGTACCATTTTTCTTTTCTTATTATTATTATTTTTTTTTTGTAAAACCTAGCCTTCCAAAACTAAAAAGAGGAATTAGTTTAAATAATTACCTTTATGATTTTTCAAATGAAACACAGATAATAACCAAACCTGTGGTTCAAACTCTATTCTTGTGTTATACTACTTACTAGTACTTTTAGATGTTCAAGCTCTAAAATTCAATATTAGGACTGGAGGTAAGAATTTTTTATTGCTAATATATCAATTAAGGTTAGGTTTTTCTGCACACAAAAGAAAAATGTACACTAACAGTATCTAAAGCAAGCTAAAATTGGGGGGGATTTTTTTCTCAGATAAAATAAGTCTGGAGGGAGATAATCTAGCGATGGCCATTGCAGGACAGCATACCCTATCATGTGATTTTTATTATTAAGGCCATCTCAGGGCTGTTAAACCTCCAGCCATCACATGTGCATTACAGACCCAAAGAAGGAAAAACAGAAAGGTACCCTCCCAGATGAGTTGAATCCCTTTAAGCAGCCTTTCTGGAGTTTTCAGCTAGGAGTTATACTTTCATATCTTTGACAGAAAATAGTCATGTGGTCACACTTAGCCACAAAGGAGGCTGGGAAATGTAGTTTTTGTCTCGAGAGACTCTGCCCAGCTAAAAATCAGGGTTCTGTTAAAGAGGAAGGGGAGAATGAATGTGAGGGTAGAGGGAAGAGCATACTTTTCCATGAAAAATATCAAGAAAAAAATAAGTAAATGGATAAAATTTGCTCAATTTTAAGTTTTCCTCCATGAATGTTTCATATTTTTTTGTTTTAATATTACCATTCTCTAATGATAGTACATAATAGTATTTGATTCGATGTAAAGTTATGTGCTTATGGTATTTTTAATAATTTAAGTATTTGCATTTTGTTTTATTCTGCAAAAAGCAACATGTTTTTCAGGTGTTTCTTCACAAAAATATATTTCAGCCCCATTAACCCAAATCAAAGAAAATATTAGAAGTCTAGTCTAGGAACACAGCCTATATGAACTAAGCTGCCAGCTTCTCATTCCCCCAACAGCCTAAGCCCAGAAGTATTTATTTAAAAGCATATTGACTTGAACATCAACATACGACAAGGCATCACTGAATTGTTTTCTACACAGGAGAATGTCCTCACACTGTGGCCACAGCATCTTTCTACATGTGTCCTCAAATTCCCAGCCACACAATTACGCTCTGAGTGAAATCCACTGGGTGTTTGGTGTTGACCTTATCCGTGTGAATATTTGTGGATCTTTCTGTTCATTTAGAATTTGCCTTCTTAAGACCTTAAATAACACTGAGCAACAGTACCTGGAAGGCTTACTTCTTAACTCTAGGAACGTGGCAAACCAGCTGGGTTATGAAAGAACAGTGGAGCATCCAAAACTGTCCTGATTGTTCACGGAATTGTCCTCTATATGCCACAATATGGGGATGGCAGCCAAATTAGAAATATAAGCTCTCGATTCCAAAGCAAATTTTTAATTTCTTTAAAAACAGCTGTCACTATGTGACATAAGATTAAATTCAATCTAATTTGGGCCTTGCTAGAAATAGTATAATTCCTGGATGAGATAAGGTTCAGAAAAATTTGAAAAATCTAATATGTAACTTTGGACAAATCACTTACTTACACCAAATTGTTGTTATTTTACAAATAACAATAATGGTTACATTCGTTTATTAATACAATAATTCCCCCCCCCAAATATTGCAATACTATTAAATATAGGAAACATACTACTGGTCATCCCCCATTTGGTCAAAGGATTTTGTCACTGGTAAGATACTTTTAGTAAGACTCTTATTTGGGGGGAGTCAGTAGATAACGCACCCTCATGAGAGAATTGTACTCTATTAATCTATAATAGCCTAGCAGGCTTCAGTGTTCTACCATTTTAGACCTTATTATTTCTAGACACCATTGTTCTTCCTTGGGTTGCTCCTTAACTCTGGGCATTTTACTGCCCATTGTCTCTTCCTTTAAAGGTTAACAAAAGAAAAATAACAGCAATTCTGATAAGTAGAGCAAATATAAATGGCAATGAGCCAGAGGTAGCTCGTTTTGTTCAGTAGATATATACAGAAGGTGCCAAAAAAAAAATGTATACACATTTTAAGGAAGGAAAACTGCATTAAAATTGTAATACTCAATATACACCAATAACAAAAGATGAATACAAGTCATGTTTGACTTCTGCAATTACAAGAGATGCTCAAAGTGGTTACCATCAGTGTCCAGACACTTCTGATTACGGTGAACTACTTCTCGAGCAACGTTGATCAAAGTGTCCACTTGGATACATTTTTTTGGCACCCCTGGTATATTCAGTAGAATGCCATATATTAATCATATGACACTCTAACTTGGAAGGCAAGATGTAATGGTAGCTAAAATGTAGACTCCGGAGTCAAAAATAGGAAATTCATGTCTTGAGACTATTCTGTACTGGCCACTTGAAACTTAACTAATCATACAACCTCAGAGACTTCATCTAGCAACTGAGGGTGGTAATACTATATACTTTCTAAGATTTGTGAGAATTAAGTGATATTACCTGTATTGTGGGCAATGTACTAAATATTACTTATTGCTATTAACTGACACCATTACAAGATATCTCTATATGCCAACAACAACAGAATTCCCTAAATTTGAAAGTCCATTTATTTCAAGCAATATTTGATCTGATGCAAATCTAATACAATAGAACATCCCTGGAATGACTATAATAGGGTCTAAGCCTTTCACTGCAATAGGAAAATCGAGACTTCATTATCTATTTGTAAATGCATTATTTAATCCGTAGTTCACTCGGAGTCCCTCACTGCTTTTATTTTGTCCTCTTTTGGTCTTTTACAGCTCTGTGGTTTTGAGGTTTTGCTCTCTTCCCAATTTGCGTTTCAGTTTCATCAGCACTCCTGTTTCCTGTTTTGTCCCTGTCTAGGCTGCTTGTTTTGCACCTCTAACTCCTTCCCCTTCCTCTTCAGAGGGTATCATCAACATTTCCAGTAGGGATGAGCAATGCCACCAGCTTCTTTGGCTGTAGCTTTTCCTCTTCTTTCTTTTTCTTTTTTTAACCTCCTTTGAACCTTCCTAAGTTTCCTGTAATGACTATGTCTCTGTTTCAGCTATTTCAGTATTTTTGTGGCTTTTGATTTTGATCTGGATTCATGTCTTCTACCCGAAATCATCTCAAACAAGTAGTTTGAGGTTTTTGCTGGAAGGTAATTTAAATTTGTTTACATGGCCACCAACTCCCAATTTAGATGCCATGAGATTTCTGGAGTGAAGGAGTGACCTTCCCAGATTACCTTTCTCTTATTATCACTGAGCTGCGTTATTAGTGGGGATGGGCTATTTTGTTTATGAGTCAACCTGGCCTTTTATAATTCTAAATAATTACTGTTAAATCAGGAGAATTAGGAAAGTCTTTTATTCCAGGAGGTAGATGGAGAGTTGACTAGTTAACTATAGACATGGCTATAGCTATATGATTTGACAGGTCTAACTCAGTAAAAACATTCACACACACATACACACACATGCACACACGCACACACACGTATATTCCATTGGCATCTTTTCTGCAAGGAATCCACAAACTGAATATGAACAAAAAAAGTCAGTTGCCATGGCAGATGACAGATGACCTCTTGTACTTCTTTTTATTTTCTTTTTTGGTCACCATTGTTTAGGTGAAGAGCGAAAAAGCCCCAAATATTCTCAGGCTCCTCTCAAATTCTTGGGCTCTGAGGTGTGCATTTATTCATTTAACAAATATTCACTGGGCACCTACTATGCTCCAGATGCTCATAATACATCTGTGTACAAAATAGGTCAGACCTCTGCCATCCAGAATCTTCTTTTCAGGTGGGTGATCGTGTCAGGATCCTGCTCATTTGACAAAAACTTAATGTGGTTCATGATTTCAAGAGAAGAATGTTGAGGCAAGAGCCGGAACAGAGATTCTAATGTGCTACCACGTGATTTTCTAACAAGCCAAATGCAACACAGACCAGGGTATTGCTCACCCTTCCTTCCTGTTTCAGTCAGAACTCAGTGATATTTTAGGAGCTAGATATTTCATTTTCTACCAAGCTACGACTTTTGCTGTGTTTCCTATTATTCTCATCAAGTGAGAGGGCCATTCCCTTACATAGCAATATTTCTGCCCTGCACCCTGACAACCCCAAGTAGAACTCATCTTGCCTTGATTTTCTCCAGGAGGCAAGATAGTTCCTCAAAGGAATCTTCATTTGCTTTGTAATATCACTGTTTAGACTGACTGAGACATTTACTGAAAAATGCCACTCATTAAAGCCTCTAAATTCTCAATCGAATCCCCATTATAGTCTTTTTTATCCCTTTTATTTATATGGTAAAAATAAAAGAAAGCCAGGTATTTGCTATTCTTGTCTTTATTTGTGTGTGATTAGGTTTTTGTAGTGTACCTACAAATACAAGCACTTTCCAAGTCTTTTAAGTATTCTCTAGTTTGTATGAAGTAAGAATGTAGGAGTGTGTTTGACTTTTGTTTATAGGTAGTGGTGAGTATTTCTAAAGATCCACTATTTTCTAAGATTTCTTACTGTTCTTGTTTTCAACTAACAGAAATTGGAAAATTAAGATTGTGGGAGTATAAAATGAATGCTTGCAATGTTTGTCATTTTTTCAACTCTATTTCTGTGACTCTTGAATGTTTTCGAAGATGACTTCATCTAAAAGCTAAGGCCAGGCCAAAGCCCTTGTTGTAAACAAGTGACAAGGGACACGATAGCTCATAATGAATACGATCTGGTCTATCAGTGGCATATTGTGTGGATAAAAAGTAAAAAGCTAATTTTGAATACAAAGAAAATGAATAAAGCCTCTTGCCACTGAAAGAATTGAAAGAAGACTGTTGGAAGGCAGAATCATTCTATGCAGCTGGACCTACCATGTTTCCTCGAAAATAAGACTGGGTCTTTATTAAGTTTTGCTCCAAAAGACGCGTTCGGGCTTATGTTCAGGGGGTATCCTGCTGAAAAATCATGCTAGGGCTTATTTTCTGGTTAGGTCTTATTTTTGAAGAAACTCGGTATACCCTCCCCCAGGTTGGTAACAATTCCATAGGGTTAGTAAGCCTGGTTCTTGCCCAGGTGGCTCATATTCAATTCTCCTTTGGGGCAAGAGTTGGGAGAAGGTGGAGAATAACAGTTAAGAAACTTTGGTTTCAAGTCCTGACTTCACCTCTTATTTGCTATGTGTGTTCTTAATAACCTGAGCACTGAATAACCTGAGCACAGTACAGGTAACCCCTGTATCACACAGTTGTTAGTTTCCTAAAAAATGCTGTGTTGTGAAATCTG
The DNA here is from genome assembly GCF_004115265.2 of Rhinolophus ferrumequinum. Classification (NCBI taxonomy): domain Eukaryota; kingdom Metazoa; phylum Chordata; class Mammalia; order Chiroptera; family Rhinolophidae; genus Rhinolophus; species Rhinolophus ferrumequinum. Next base: position 34,380,937 of record NC_046288.1, read on the forward strand.
TGTTATACGAAACAAAGAACTAGTACAAGAAAAGGGGGTTAGGTGCCAAAAATTTAAAACAACATACTATTTTTTATTTTTTAATTATTTTTTTAATTATATTTTTAATTATATTTTAATATATATTTTAATATATTTTAATTATATTTTTAATTATTTTTAATTATATTTTTATAATTAAGAGAAATATATTTATTAAAGCAATTTTCATCAAAAGTATAACATACTAATATGTATTAAATAATGTTTTCTTCGTCATCACTACTAAGCACCATTAACCGAGGGTGTTTTCTTTTTGACAAGACATCTTCATCCTCTGAACTTAACATTCCACGAACAAAATAGATTTAAAATTCTAATAAATTTTAAAATTCCGCAGTCAAATCTGATACGACATCCACGCTTGAATGAAAAATTTCAAATGACATCTTTTGCTCTTAAAACCTCTTATTACGCTCCGTGTTGTTTGGGGATTTCTCTAATTCTCAAACCATGTTAGAGTGAAACCGTGTTATAGAAGTGCAGGGGTCACCTGTGCTTGCCTAAAGTTTAAATGAAGTAATCCATGCAAAGTGTTTATCTGGCACTTAATAATAAAAGTGAGATGATGGTGATGATGATGATGAGTATCCAGGGAGATACTAGGCTGAGTGCATCTGGAATGACTCCATAGGTTACTGGAAGTCAGGAATCAGAAATGTGAACCAGACAAGCTTCACAAGGTGGTTAGAGAATTGACCGGTAGTAAATTGGCGTCTTGTCCTTACTAAGAAGGATATAGGGCAATGCCTGTAAAACCAACAGGAATAAGGGTGCCCTTTTGTCTCCTGTGGATTCAACTACACAAGAGCCTAGACCTCAGCAGAAAAAACATTGAACCCAACAAGCATGGTTAAGGTCAAACGGGGCAAATTTTTTTTGGTTTTCTGTTTGTTTGTCTGGTTTGGAATATTCCTGAGGAGGAATTTTATGGTTTTGCTCTTCTAATATCTACTTCTTATAATGAAAGGAAAAATAGAACTCTAGTAATCCTCTGTAAAACCATACACATACATAATTAAACAAGGAGACCCTGTGTAGGATATTAGGAATGACAGATCTCAGTCTACTGAAACACGAAGGTAGTACATTCCTTTCTAAACACATTACAGCTAAATAAGCTATAAAACGTATTGCTATAAAATGAGCCATCTATTTGAAAATCCCACTGCATATAGTTTGTATAATTATCAAACTGGTAATTGAAAAACGTAAAGTTGCCAAGAATCAATAAATAGTTGTGAGTACTTACTGTATGCAAGGTATGATGACAGAATCATGCAATTCTGTTACATTGTGCATAGACTTGCATTGCCGAGTCAATGTCTAACTAATTTCTTCAACATTTATGAAAAATAATAATCCAGGATCTCTTACTAGGAATATGAGCATATATTCATAAATTCATAACAGTTTAAAGCTGAAGGACTCTTACAAGTGAATGAAAATTGGTGCCTTAGGCTTTCTTCAAAATGCTAGTTAATATCCTAAGGGGCTTTGGAAATTTTTAAATATTATTTTTAAAACATCTTATAAAATAAATTATTTCATCAAATATATCAACTGGCGTGTTGAATCCCCACCTATTATAAGAATTTATTCATCCTAGCAATGTCAATTTTAGGAAGCACAGAATAGAAATTCAGATACCATAAGTGACTGATTCAAGGTGAATGGTATGAATCATTCATTAGAGTGAGTTGACAATCAGTAGGGCATCTAAAGAAATAAGGGCTAGAATTGACCTGCTTGATTATTTCTGTTCCCAGCTGCAAAATATTTTCTGAATTCTGCCCAGCTTGTCTTGAGGTAGACAAATGTTAAAACAGAAAGAAATGGTGATGTGCTTTTGTTCAGTATGGGCTCAAGGGGAAAGTCCTTATAATATTTTCAGCTGGTTGCTATGGAGGCAGCCAGCAGCAAGCTCAGCTAATAAATTTGGGCTGACATCGTTGTGGGATGGTACTACAGCAGCAATTAATAGACCACTGAGCGTTGGAATTGTACAGCAGAGGAGAAGTAAGGCAGGAGGACAACAGCAAAGGTTGCTATATAGAAAATCACAAAGTGCACACAAGAAAGGTATGGTTTTCAAACTTCAGAGCGTATTTACAAATACCAGGGAACAAGATATGCACATTTCTTTCCCATATGCCCTACCACAAGCAGATGTCCCAGGGAGAGTAATTTACCTGCACATTGAAATCAGGGCACAACAGGAAGCTGGATAAACTATTTGGGGATTTAGCTGAGCTTTGCAAAACTGTGTTCTAGACTCATTAGATTTCCAGAGTTGTCAGGTCCCCACTGTAGCACTTATGAAAATAATCAGAAGTGCAATTGGAAAGAGTTAAAGAACAAGCTGCTTTCATTTGTTTAAATGGGCAATGAAGTAATAATAACAGTCATCATTAGCTATTCTCTTCTATGGCTCTGGACAGAACTTTTTTTTCCTGTTCAGAGCTTCCTGCTTGCTGTTTGTCTAAGCAGGGAGGAAAGCAATCCTTCAAACTCTACGACAACAGATTGCAAGCTAAGGCTTTTCTACACTTTGTTTAATTTTCCTGAAATGTCCTTTTTCCAGAAATGATTTATTGGTGACCTAGCATGCTTTTCTTCTTACTCAACACTCCCCTGGGGATGTAGTTAAAACACCACTTAGCTGTAATTCTCCTGGGTGGGGAAGTGGCGGGTGGTGGCAATGAAACCAAAGCCCAGATCTGAGCAACTGTGGGCTGTTGACTTTATGCTAGTCTTTCATAAAGGGAACCCTCAAAACACCGTGGCCATTCAGCAGTGTGCATTTCATCTAAGCTTGGCTGGCTTTGTGCTTGCCTTTCCAGGCTAGAATGATCCTAACCAGCAATGTCTTTGTGTCATGATGCAGAAAGTTGGCAAGTACACATGAGGATAATGCTGAAGTATAAATACTGAGTTGGGGAGGGGATCAGAGCGAGAAGTAAAGCTCTGTACAATGGCTACTGGTCCTCTCATGATGCTGGTTCCAACAGAGGTCAATCATTGTGTATTGTCTCTGCGGGAGTGAATAAAGCGTATTATTTTTGAGTGAAAATTCACGTTTCTTTTGGTGGCAAAGTATAATAGAAATTCTCTATACTTGATTTCTCTGTTTTTATTTAAATGCATCCAGAGGTATTCTTCTATGAGAAATAAAATGACATAATAGGTCTCTAAAGATGAAACTGTTTTAATGATAGAAATAATCAATGTCAAATCCACTAGAACAACTAGGATATGTTAACAAAGTTTTAAAATATTCTTGTATGTAGTGAACTGTTGATTGTTTATTCAGCAAAATATCCTTCTCCTCTTCCAAAAAGAATCTCAATTTTATTTTCCTATGATTTAGCCAAGTGCCCACAGGAGTTTGAGCTCAGGTTTGGAGAGAAGTCCAATTGGTCTGGGTAATGTCATGTCTCTATCAGTGAACCATTCAGGAGCAGGTATGTCGTTCAGTTCTGGCCAATAAGATGTAAGTAGAAGTTTGCTGGAGGATTCTGGGAAGTTTACCCATTGCTATTTAGAGAACCACAGGAACCCAGCTTTTTTCCAACCATAAGAATTCTTGATTGGGAAGAAGGAAGCACACACCGTGTTTCCCCGAAAATAAGACCTAGCCAGACAATCAGCTCTAATGCATCTTTTGGAGCAAAAATTAATATAAGACCTGGTCTTAATTTACTATTATATACTGGGTCTTATATAATATAATATAGTTAATATAATATAAGATAAGATAAGATAAGATAATACCGGGTCTTATATTCATTTTTGGTCCAAAAGATGTATTAAAGCTGATTGTCCAGCTCAGTCTTATTTTCAGGGAAACAGAATAGTCCCAGTTACTCTTGCAATCATCCTATATGCATGAGAGGAACAAACTTGAGGCCAAAGCTATCGTATCATTGAGCTTGTGGCATCACTGAGCCAGTGGATCAATCCATAAATGTCTTTGTTGTTTAAACCATGCAAGTCAATTTCACGTGACTGGCGGCCAAAGGCATCCTTTTAACAAAGAGCAATTCTATCTTCCAAGCCTTATGCTATATGCCTCTTCGTTTATGCTCTCTCCTCTTCTTCCTTCTCTCTCTTTCACATATGAACCCCAATTTTTGCTTGGACTCACATTATCTCACTCTGATACTATTCCTCTTGTTCTTCTGGCCTCTTCTCCTGTTCCTGTCCCTTTTGCCATTTGTCTCACCAGTGGTGCCCATAGGTATATCTTTGTCACAGCCAGGATTAAAGAGGAGGACCACAAATAGGTGTAACTCTGGATTGCCGGAGGTAGAGTTTGGCTCCTATGTCCTCCTTCAACTTTGGCTGTGAATACCCCTTGCCTCCCAGCAATTCCGTCCACTGTTCACTGCATATAACGAAAAGTCTGTGTGCTCTGAAACATCCACCCCAAAACTATGTTTTCATTGAAATGCCTTTTGGAGATAGTGCCTTATCCCAGTGGCTTTCAAATATTTTTTTGACTACAACCCACATTAATTATCCATATTTAATGTCCACATAACACACAGTTAAAACACTGATACAAAAGCTTCATGAAACATACTTACCTTTACAACCTGTAGTGCATTCTGACATTTTCTATTCTGTTCTATTTCATTTTTAAAAAATTGTTTGTCTCTATTCACTAAATTGATTTCATGGGTAGGTTGTTACAGCCAAAAACACTGCCTTAATCCACAGCAGAAACTCTGATGGACTTAAGGAAATCTTTGAGGGTAATTATGGTCTTCCTTAGACTTTAGTAAAATGCCAGCCAATACAAACTAGAAAGGATTCTGTCTGTGTGATATATGTACTATCTTTTTTTTCTAAAAAAAAAACAGTAGTGAAACTTCATGTGTGAATGCTGACAACTAATGTGATCTTAGTAATTTTGGAAGATCTTTTTGAAATGATACATGTATTTGACAAACACCATTGTAGTTATTTCTGAAAGACAGAAATATTTTCTTTAAAAGCTGTTGGTGTTCCAGAGTCAATTAATTGATTGCATTTTTATGTTTAACTTTTTAGGGCTTATTAATACATCTGCTTGATCATTCATTTGGCAGCTTTGCTACTTTTTTAAGAGCTGGGAATTTCATAATGGCAGATTATCTGTAAGAACCATTTTCATACTATTGAAACATGGCCAAAATGTGTTGGCCTTCCTACTGATAACTAGTCATTATCAGCTGTAACCACCCTTACAGCCTTACCATACAAAGGCACACAGATAGAGTCCCTAGAATGCTTGAAGAGCACATGATATCTAGGAAAGCCCTGTATACACTGTAAAGTAGTATGTAAATATAGCACATGATTATTATGAATTTTTAGAAATAAGAAAATCCCTTTCCCTAAGAACTCATTAATGAATTTTCATATTTCTATTAATGGTACTGAGTCCTGTGAATTTTTTGCTCGACTCTAATTGGCAGGCATGCTCACACACTTAATTTTTTAGCCTATGTTCAATACAATGCAGGCTGGTTGATTATGCACAAGCCTTAAACTCTCCCTTATAGGATATGTTAGGAAATAATTTTTCATCTACATATAGTTATGTTTATAATGTGATATATCCAGAATTGTTAAATGATGCAATGGCCTTAGTAGTTAAGACAAGGTTTTGGAGATAGAAATACTCCAAATGTTGCAGTTTTACCTCTTAGTAACTCTGTGAAACTTGGATGAGTTACTTAACCTTCTAAGATCTGACCTTTCGTATCTACAAAATGAGGATAATATAATTCACTTCTCAAAGTTGTTATAGGATTGAGTTTATTTCTACTCATTAAATTAAGTTCATGATTCACTAATGAATCATGATCATCAAAACCAAAGACATAATGCACAGCACAAATTCTGATATTTAGAGTCATGGGCACATGACAAATTTGCAATATGTGGGACGTGTCTCTCTGTGTGTGTGTGTGTGTGTGTGTGTGTGTGTGTGTGTACAGACAGAGTATTGGCTTCTCTCTTTTTGCTAAAGGAACTTCCTTAAAAATAAATTTACTGAAAAGTAATGACAGGAAACTTCACAAAATCAAAAGAGGATGTTAGGAAGTACAGGATATGAGGTTGTTTTCATTTCCTTCAGGGTTTTTCTTTTTAATCATATATATTTATAAGTTTAAAAAGCAGAAAATTTCACTATTCTTTCTCCTTAAGACCCAGTTTATAAAACAAAAAACTGTGACAAAAAAGAACCAGTTTAATACTTTCTGTGTTATAAACAGCATTTGTCTCTGATCCTGCATTATTGGACATCTGAATAGGACTTGTCACACTTATTCTCATTCATTTATAAAACTGTTACATTCTCGGGTACTTCATGCCAATATGAAAAGGGTATAAAAGCAGAATACCGTAAAGTAGAAAATGATAAGGAAAGTTGTGGGGGTTTTTTGTTGTTGTTGTTGTTGTTTTAATTCTGGTCATCACTTTTTCCCAGAAGATAGCTTTCAAACACAAGAACCTGGGCTAATTAACAAATGCTCAAAACTGAAAACCCACTTATCCTTTAAAAATCAAGACTACAGGGACATCAGTACTTTGAATTGTGTACTTGGCAGTCATGGGAAAAATGAGCATTCTGTGTTTTTTCCGTATGCATAGGACAATGAGCATATTGACTGCAGATTTTTCTCCATGAAATGGGGATCTGCATCCTTTGGTAGTTACCAAGCAGCACATTTTCTCTTGGATGTTGAAACACAACTTATCTACAAACAAATTTCTAGAGTTCCTATGTGGTCTGAAGCCAAAACAAACAAACAGAAATGTTTTACAGTCTTCTGCTTTGCTGAACAGATAGATATGAAGGGTGTAGGTGGGCTTGTCTTTATTAGTGTACTTGACTTATTAACACCCTGGAGTCCTAAAGAATGAAGTGCAGTCCATCTTTTAAAAATTAATGATCTAAGTCAAACAGTTCAAAAGGTCATAATTTAGCTCCATCCAGACAGTTTAGGTTTGAGAGGCAGGAAGTTGCTTGATATTAAAAGCAGCCTCTTCTGTACGTCTTAATAAAATTCCCCATGAAAGTATATGGAGGACATACTGTTTTCATCTGCCCAGCATCTCTTTCTTTGGGAAAACACCACTTCCCAATTTCACTTGGTTTGAGAGGGGCTGCCGATCACTGTATGCCAACCCCACATAGGGCACATGTCTAACCAATCTTAAAATTCTCTTTTCCCGAAACTAAAATCCTGATGTTGCAGTAGATATGCTTTCTTTTGCTTGGAATGCTAAACGAGGGCAGGGATCCCAGAGCTCCCATCTTCACCACACACGGAGGAGGTGGAGGAGGCTCAACTGCCAAAGAGAGAGTATGAAGGAGACAGAGCTGCAAGAAGTGGAGAGCAGGAGGAGGACGGGGTGGGGTGGGGAGGGGGGTAAGATGCGGGTAGGGGAAGAGGAGGAAGAAAATGGGGAGAAAGAAGAGAAAAAATTTAGTCTGACCTCAGTGGATTTGTGATCGAAGCCAGCTGCTTCCTCAACTTCCTAGACATTCGAGTCAACAATTTTCCTCCTCTGTTCCTCCTCAGTTTAAATGAAGGGTCTGCAACTGACAGAGTCCTACAGAATACAGTCGCTAGCTGATATTTAGTCATTTAAATAAATGAAATAAATATTCAACAAGTGTTTACTGTGTGCCTGCTATACGCCAGGCACTACATGGGTACAGAGTTGGGATCAGGGGGTGCACATGGTCCTTGCCCTCATAGAGCTTATACCCTGGTTGGGAAAATGAACATTACACACACACACACACACACACACACACACACACACACACACACACATTCCATTTGAATACATATTTTAATTTTTCATCTTATAGAGGAAAATAATAGGGTACTGAGAAATAGCATTAGAGGAGAATGAGGTAGAGGTCTACAGTGTCCTTAGAGTAATACTTATAGAAAATGGATTGTGATTTGAAAGTGTAGGTGATGAGGCCTGGTGAAAATAGAGGAGATATCACTCATAGTCAGGAGACCAGGAGCCTCATCCTAGCTCCATCAAAAACTGTGAGAGCTTTCCTCATCAGTAAGGAGGTAATAACGATTTTTATTCTTCAAGAGTTATAATAAAAATCAAATGAGAAAATATGGGTGATGCACATTGGAAAAGAAGAATGTAGTATAAATTCCTGTGTGCGTATGATGGGAACAAGAACAAGACAACTTGGTGCTTCTGTTAGGAAGCCTGAGTGTGTTCTCATTGTCAGGGAGGCATTGAAGAGGCCAAACCAAGAAAAACAATGTGAAGGTCATTGGTCCACAATAGTCACTAAGAGGGCTGTTTGCATATACAAAGGACACACAACACAATCCTTTTTTTTATTTACTCTATCTTTCGATGTGTTGATGAGTACATTTCAGTTAATGTCCAACATTCATTTTTCATCAATATTCTGAGGAAACAACTCTCAATAGTGTTTAACATAATAATACTTTCATAAAACCACTTAAGGTGTTTTTACTTTTTACTTCCCACCTGGCTTTTGTGTAAGACACTTTCTCCCACCTCTTTACAAGACACTTTTAGGTCATTTTTAAAAGAAATACAAAAAAACAAAAAAGCAAAGGAGGCACCACTATTTCTCTAACTCTTGAGTTAACTTATAAAAATCCAATTATAACAATAATGTGCTAGTATTGTGAAAATTTCAAGTAGTACAGAAGGGCATAAAGTGAAAAGTTCCTTTCCCACTCACCCCTCCCTACTCTCCTTGCTCAGAGGTAACTAATCTTAACAGTTTACTCTGAATCCTTCCGCAACTTTCTTGATCTGCATGGTCTGGAAAGCTGAGCAGCCATCTCTTGGTGATCAACAGTAGGAAGGTCATTTGTATAAGTGGAGGAGCAACATGAGTCGTTGGTATGATTGATTTCCAGCTTACATGTATACAATGCTCTACTAATTTAAGTATAATTTGGCCTGTGATTACAATGGTAGTCAGGGAAAATATTCCATTATATTCACTTGAGTGACTTTCTGAACTCTCCCTCCACGGGTCACAATGAGCTATCCAGGATTACTTCAGGGCAGAAAAATGGGGTGGAGGTGTGAATTTGCTTCTTTGGCTACTAACTACTCTTTGGGAAGGCTCCGTGGTCCCCTCCACTGACTACATGCTGGCCACACCTCCATCCACAACAGGGGTTCTCCTTCAGTCTCTCAGCCTCAGCCTGAACCTAGGCAGGGCCCTGCCTGCCTGAAAGATTCCATAACACTGATCTTTTTGGAAGAATGATGTCAGTATGTTAATCTTTTGTTTTTTAAATTTCTTCATAGTTCCTCTTTTTACAAAAGGGAAGGCAAAGAGGCATTTAACAGCATGACTCACTGGGAAAGCTAGTATTTCAGCCTCGCAGAAGGGTTCCTTGGAAGATGGGAAGCAGAGAAGGCTAGGGGGACAGGTGAGGACCTGATTAGTAGTGTTTGTATGGTATTCTAATGTGTTTTCACATCAGGGGAGAGGATTATTGAAGGCTTTAAACAGAAAAGGGGCAGAAATCAGATTTTCCTTTGAAAAAGAAAGTCTGGTGCTAGCAAGGATGTGGATTGGAAGGGAACAAGACTGGAGGCAGTGATCCAGTTAGGAAATGAGGGCTATAGTTGAAGAAAGAGATGTGTAGACCGAGCACCTTAATCCCCTCTTGTATCTGAGGGAATTTCTATTCTATAGGCTTATGATTTGGATCATAGGCCAGTCTCCTACCACAAAGGACAAAAACAAAGAAAAGAACAAGCAAAAACTGATAATTTCTCTAGCCTTCCTTGCAGCTAGTTAGGACTTAGTGAGACCATAGTCCATTCTGTCAGTATTGGCAGAAGCAGTGACGACAGTGATCCACTGCCTGCCTGATTCCTGGTTAGCAGTCATGGTGGCATCCAGAGGCGGCCAGTGGCAGCAGTAGTTTCTTCGGGGTTCAACAGGGGTTCAGCATGTTATGCTGAAATGACTGTTTGTCATCTGGAGATAATTATGTGCAATGATTTCATAGTGAGGAAACAAACTCATGTTTCAATGAAAGGGTAAGGTAGATATGAATCATAATCATTCTAAATTATAGTTATTAAAATTTTATAAATTCAAAACATTTCAATTCTATATCTTAGGCAATTAGTACAGTCCGAGCAGCACTGACCAAATACAATTATTTTCAGATGTTCTAAGTATACCAGTTTACATCTAACCACAAAGTGTTTCTCTAGATTATTATTACACATGTCCATTTATTCTTCCTACTATTCATTCAGGCACTGCTAGGTCTTAAGGCAAAGATAAATACCACAGTGACATGTAAATAATTATAGTATGACGTGATATATAATAGAAGAACATACAAGGCACAGTATAACCATTGAAAAGTTAAGTCTGCCTATAGGCTTTACTGATTCTTACACTCAGGTTTGGATCTTAAATGAAGAATATGAGAACATGTGGACAGCATGCTCAGAAGTGGGAAAGGTGATCAGAAGATAGTATTTTAGACAGAGGGAGCACACGTGCAAAGACATGGAGGCATGAAATAGTTTAATGAGTTCAAAAAACTCCAAGAATGTTTGTCTTTATGGAACCTAACATTGAAAAGCTACGGTAGAATAGAAGTTAGGCAAAGAAGGGACAGATTATATGAAGAATCATAAATAATCATTCTATACGGGCTTTATTTAATAGATATGAGGAAGACAGTAAGAGTTTCAGTCAAGAACACAGAGAATATTTACGCTTTGGAAAAATTATTACAAAAGTACTGTGGAGAATAGCTTGAAGAGGAAAGAGACAAAGGCAGAGTCCAGGTGAAAATTACGGAGACATGTAGAGAAAATTACGAAGCAAATAGGGATAAAGAGATGGGAAATATGTAAAAATATCTAGGTATCAGAACCACAGAAATTGATAATAAATTGGATGTGAAGGGTGAAAAATGGTGAGGCCTTAGACAGCTGGGTGATTATCCAGCCAAAAAACAAAGTAGGAAATATAGAAGTAACAGATTTGGCGAAAATAAAAAATAAGCTCAGTTTTGGAAAGAATTGTGTTGTCTGTGAATTATGCACGTAGACCAAACGTACAGGCAATGGTATACATGGAAGAGGTCAGGGCTGGCTGTACTATTTAAGTCATCGATTATACAGGTCGTAATGACAACTATGGGAGTGAATGAGATTGCCCAATAGGAAAAAAATACTCCAAAGAAATATCGTGTATATGTCTGAAGTGTCGTCAGTAGTCATCTTATCTGTGTCAGTAATTATTCGTCTCATGTGCATCATGACGTGTGGTAGAAGGAATGCTGGGTTTGGGAGCAGGAGACTTGACTCCCAGTTCGGGCGCTCTCAGGAAGTTACCACGCGGCGTTGAACAAGTCATTTAACCATTCCCTTCCTCAGTTTCTGTATCTGTGAAATAAGGATGCTGGGTTAGATGTGCTCTAACATGCTGCAATTTTTTAACCAGTTCTCCAAATCTCATGATTTCCCATGATGGGCTCTGGTGAACTTGCCAATGAAACCTGAAACAACTGAAAAATAGACATCGAGAGAGAAATTTGGCCTACTCAGATCCACAAACTATATAATTTTCTCCTGAATAAGGGAAAGCTGATTTTGAAATATATTTGTGCTATAATTGGGGAGCAGTTTTGGTAGACTATTTTGAAAATGTAGGGCTTTTTATTGAAAGGGAATGATACTTGGTCATAAATATATGGGTATTGACTGAATGACCTCTTGGGTTCAAGTTTTTCGGAGAATAACTATGTAAGTTTGTCCCATTTAAATGCCGCCTACACACAGCTTCATTGCATTAGGAATTAGGTAATAGGACTGACAGTATTTGTCCCTTCTGGCCAATTGTGACTGCCTACAAGCAATACAGGAATAGAAAACATTTATTGTAATTACGCTGCATCAAAATTGTATGCCCTTATGATGGCAGGCAGTTCAGATGATTGCACAAGACCTTACTGACTGCTGGGCTCATAGGTGCTGAGCTGGCACCCAAGCTAAATAGATAAAAAAGCTTTCCTTTTGTGAGCTACAATGGAACGTAAGCACCAAGGAAACATAGACTGTAGCTCAACTAACAAACCGAATATGTGTGAAGATATTCACTAGCTGTCTTGTGCTTTGTGGGTGAAACAGTTTTTATGAAGTTATTTTGTAGTTTTAATTGAGTCAGTCTGGCAATAGCCTTATATTAAGACTCTGGGTTATAATTACTCTATGAACGTCAGAGGATTATCTTATTGTGAGGAGCCCTGAGCACTCTGTCACTTACTGCAATCGCGGCACCAAAAGCCTCAGAACATAGAACTTTGCATTGTGAAGAGATAGCTCTGCCAGAAGAGTAGAATTTGTTTAATCTCATCGAAGTTCGTGAAAATGTTTACAAATCAAAAGCAAAGTAGAAAAGAGTTAATAAACAAATATTAATATATGTATAAATAAGAACCAATTAAAAGAATAGAAAAGAATACAAAAGTAACTCGCAAAACACATAATACCTAAGAATAAACATAACAAGAAATGCGCAAGACCTATGTGAAGAAAACTTGAAAATACTATTGTATGATATGAAAGAAGGCAACTGAAAGACTTCCATCTTAAAAAGAGATCCAAGACACATTCCTAAGTGAAATAAACAAGGAGCAGAACAGTATTAAAGTATCTTTCTTTTCATATAAAAAGAAAAAATAAGCTACATTTTTTTTTTTGCTTTTATATAGAGAAACTCTGAAAAGAACCATAAGAAATAACCTGTGGAGGGTATGGAAAATGAGCAGATAAGACACAAGAATGGGAGAGAGGATTTTTCATACGCATTATAGAGCACTTCCTCATTCAGTTTTATAGCTTTATAGCATTTCATTCTATGGCTGTAAAATAATCAGACTTCTGTTGATGATGTTTACGCCATTTCCAGTCATTTGCTATTACAATCAAGTCTGCAATTATCATTTAAATGATTATCTTTTCCAAAAACCAAGTTTTAAACCATAAATAAAACTTTTCAAAACCAAAAAAATCCATAAATAAAAAGCAAATACTTTCCAGGGAAAGCTCTGACTTCTTAAATATAAACAGTGAAGGTCAAAATGGCAAGTCTTAGGAGTAACCAAGACCAGGATGAATAGTCACTCTCCCTTCTTTCTCCCTCTGCTATCCACATACCACCAACCAAACTACACCAATTCTCTTGCTTATGAACGAAGAAGCATCCTTATGTCACATGTGCATAGAAAAACCTGCTGTGCAGATGAGAAACAAGTTAAGTGACTTCTTCATGCAAGTCCACGCAAGGCTCAAAAGTCGTCATAGTTAATCAGCCATGATTCTCACAGTGTCTCTTGTCATGGCGGCTACTTTGCCAGACTGGTAGGTGTGGTGAGGTCATTTATTACAATATTAACTTGTGTTGGTTCTCTTTAGTTTTTCCTCCTACATTTGAAGCAGATAGCTCAGTTTTTGCTCCCTTGTCTCAGAAGTGGTTTGCAGCTGAACAGAAACAAGAGCTTCCTGAAGAAAGGCACTCTATCTATTTGTAAAAACCTTAACTCATAGAGGAGATTGTAATAGGTGTCCTGAATGGAGGGAAGAGAAAGGGAAATGCCTTTGAAAGCAGTAAGAGAAGAAAAAGGTTAACTTCTCCAGGGACTTACTCCTAGCTCCCAGGCTGGGCCTCAGAGGGGATGGCTGCATGGCCTTTGAAACAGTGTCCTAGGCACCAGTGTCCCCACCCTAATCATTTACTTTGTCCAGTGAAAGGTCCAGGAACAGTTTGTCACTGGATTTCAAGGAATCATTGGACAATAAGTACAGAGGAGCAAGCAACCATGTTCTCCTCCAGATGTGAGCAGATCTGCCACAATGCCAAGATCTGCTTGCTCTTCAGAGCCCCTCTTTTTCATGAGCCCCTTCCAAGGCTCTGTACTGCCAATTTTGTGTTTTATAATTCCATTTTATTTTTCTTAAAGAAGACCCTCTAAATTGCATCAGCTTCAAGCATCACAAAATCTAGATCTGTACCTTATCCAATATATGATACAATTTTCCATTTACAATTTTTAATTGTAGGCAGCATTTTATTGGAAATGAGCAAGTACATTAGTGGCATCACTTAAATAATAATTCTTTTTATTTGCTTCTCTGGCTTTCTGGTTAGTGTTGTAGTTAAACGTACCCTTTTGGAGGCATTTTCATATAATCCCCATTGAGGGCAATTCTGCAATAGCTTTAAAAATTACAAATATACTTGCACAGTTACAAGTAGCCATATCTACAAAACTATTTAACAGCCAAAGATTGGAAATGCCCCAAAAGTCATCAATAAAAGACTAGTTAAATAAATTATAAAACAATAAATTATAGTATATCCTTGTGAACACTGCGCAGCTGTAAAAAAATGAGGAAGTTCTCTCTGTGCTGCTATGGAAAGATTTCCAATATGTGTTGCTAAATAAAGTATAGAATGATGCGTATAGTATGCTGTATAGTGCAGGGAAAAGGTGGGGAGATAAAAATTTACGTTTACAATTCCTTGTGTTTGGTAAAGTAATTTTAGAAAGACAAAAAAACTAAGAAAAGAAATTACTTATGGTGGTGTAAGATTTGGGAATTGGATGGGTGAGAAATAGGAAGGGAAGTAAAATACTTTACAGTTTTTTGTATCCTATATATATAAACCCATCTGAATGTATTGCTCTCATGTATAAGTGTCATTATGGCTTCATGAAGCGGTCTGTATCAGGGAAATCTTACCATTCTCTTAACTCCCATAGCAATAGCATTGTAAGCAACTTCTGTTAGGACAAATCACTCTCCATCATGTGTGATCATTATTTATAGATGTCATTTTCAAGGCCGTTCCCTATTTACCTCCTGCCATTCTTGCCCTCACCTCTACATGACCTTCTTGTTGTACTTCTCTTTGTTTCTTGAATACACTGCATTCCCCACCACAGAGAAGGCGTCCCTTGATCTCCTTGACTTGGTAGAGTTACCTTGCTCTTCTTTTCTATCCCTGTCATTCCTTTTCAAAATATGAATCTCACTTGTTATTATTTGGAATATCAATCTTCCTTACTCAACAGTCTAGACCAAAACTCCATGCTGGTCTGAGCTGTCTGTATTGTTTGCTTGTGCATTCCTAGTGCTCAATACAGCTCCTAACAAGGTTAGTAAATACATGTTGACTGGAAGTGAGTGTTTTCCCTCCCTTACCAGAGAGTCATTTCCTTATAGGCAATATATGCCATCCTTCTATAGGCCATATAATATAAAGGACAAGAAAGAGGCAGGGGTTCAAATATGGCCTCTGCCACTTACCACTCCTGGGATCTTAACTTTTTGGCCTCTCTGGGCTTCAGAGTTCTCATCTACATTAAGGTTTTCATTCATTCTATCATTCAATAAATATTTCCTCCTAAGTGTCAGCCATGTGCCAGATACTGCTCCGGTAACTGTGGATACGGTGGTATGCGAGAGAGAAAAGTTCTAACTGAGGTAGGGAAGGAGTTGGGTGGAGGTGGGCACAATAAACACATAAGCCAAAGAAATAAAAATTTCAAGGTGCGATAAAGGCTACAACAGAGCAACTGAGGGCGGCTAATTCCGAGCAGCTAGGAAAGACCTCTCTGAGGAGACAACCCTGGCGCTGAGTTTTTGAGTAGATTGAATGAGGTAGTGTCACTACTTTAAAATAATGTCTGGCATATATAGTAATATAAGGATAAATGATAATTATTAGTATTAATCAAAACTTTTCAAAAGGATAAACTAGAAGTATATGAAAATATAAACAGATTGTTTTTAATATATAAAATGCTATAATCACAACATTTATATGTGGACTTATATGTATTAACTGGGTGTGTGGGGGGGTGTTGAGTCAGCAATATTTTTTTGTACAGAAAAAAATCTTTTTTGATTCTGAAATAGTAAATGCGCCTGCAAAGCAGTACAGTTTATACAGTTTATACCCTGGGAGTGATTTAATTCCTCACAGCATCTGTCTAACATAATCAGAGAGAAATCACAGGAACATGTGTAATGTTGTTCATAGGTGAATTCAGTGTTCTCTAAGGTCCCATGAACCTATGAATTTTTACATGTTTGTTACATCTGAGCTGATGAAATGATTAGAAGTGAAGATCTGAGATACAGAGAAAGAGAGAGAGACTGTGGATGTGACAACACAAACCCACTCCAAAACCAAAAAAAATCTCTGACAGTTCACATCTCCCTGATAATAGTAAAATCAATGGAGTGTATTGGCTGGTATACATCGTGGGATAGGGGTTAAGAACCTCCTCTGTGCCAGACACTTATCATGTAAGCCCCCCAAATCATATGAAGTAGGTAGCCATCTTAGCTTGGGTTCCCAGAGCTGACCCTTAGATGAGGGAAGAGAAAGAAGGGGAGGAAGGGTGTGATTTCCAGGTGAAGTCTCTACCTGGGCTGGAGGCCCCAGGGGAATTTGGGGGTATAAAATTTGCCCCCTTTTGAGGTAGGAGGTGGTCAGTGTATGCATAGAAATAATAAATGGGATTCAGGAAATCCAGGCAGAGCACTGACAGTGTCCTCTACAGTATTCATCCC
Organism: Rhinolophus ferrumequinum; assembly: GCF_004115265.2. NCBI lineage: Eukaryota > Metazoa > Chordata > Mammalia > Chiroptera > Rhinolophidae > Rhinolophus > Rhinolophus ferrumequinum. The sequence goes on from NC_046288.1 coordinate 34,397,626, forward strand.
TAATTATTAAGAGGAAATCTGGATGTTTATGCTCTCAGAAAGGTTAAATACTTTTCTGAAAGTTGCTTACCTATTAAGTGGCAGAGTTTGGATAGAGACCCAGACAAGTTTGACACCACGGTTCATGCTCATTTCTTCTCTACCAAATGCATCTTCCTTTCCTGACCATCAGCCATATATGCAGAAACATATCCTGTATTTGTAGAAACAGACGTTCCTACCTAGCTTCTTGAGGCAGAAGACTATTAGGATTTTCAATAAAACATTATATTTGGGAAGCTCTAGAGAGCACTGTCCAACAGAAATGTAACGTGAGCCACATATGTAATTTAAAATTTGCTAGTGACCACAATAAAAAAGGAAAATAAACAAGCAAAATTAAATTTAATAATATACCTTATTTAGCCCAACATATTCAAAATACTATTCCACATGTAATCAGCATTAAAAAATTAAATGAGATATTTCACATTCTTTTCTCATACAGTTTCTTTTGTATATTTTATACTACAACATTTCTCAATTTAGTTGCAAAATTTTAATCAGAAATACTTCATGTGAATTTAGTTTTCATGAAATTTACAGCTGGAAAAAGTAGATTCATAGAGCTAAGTTGATCCAAACATACTTGAAAGTTTTCCTTAACAGACTCAACAGTCATTGTTTATTAAAATTAAATATTAAAACCATTCAGTACCTCAGTCATACTAGCCACGTTTCAAATGCTCAGTCGTTCCCCTTTCTGCACAGTCTTGCCAGCACTTGTTGTTTGTTGACTTTTCATAATAGCCATTCTGACAGGTGTGAGGACATACCTCATTGTGGTGTTGATTTGTATTGCCCTAATGATTAGTGATGTTGAGCATCTTTTCATGTGTCTGTTGACCTTCTGTATGTTTTCTTTGAAGAAATGTGTATTCAGGTCCTCTGCCTATTTTCAATTGGATTGTTTGTATTTTGATGTTGAGTTGTATGAGGTCATTACATATTTTGGATATTAACCCCTTATCAGAATATAGTTTGCAAATATCTTCTCCCATTCAGTAGGTTGCCTTTTCATCCTGTTGATGGGTTCTTTCACTGACCCAGCAATTCCACTTATGGGTATTTATCCAAAGAAAACAAAAACAATAATTAAAAAAAAAATGCACCCCTATGTTCATTGCAGCATCATTTACAAAAGCCAAGATATGGAAGCAACCTAGGTTCCATCAATAGATGACTGGATATTAAATTTAATAATATACCTTATTTAGCCCAACATATTCAAAATACTATTCCACATGTAATCAGCATTAAAAAATTAAATGAGATATTTCACATTCTTTTCTCATACAGTTTCTTTTGTATATTTTATACTACAACATTTCTCAATTTAGTTGCAAAATTTTAATCAGAAATACTTTATGTGAATTTAGGTTTCATAAAATTTACAGTTGGAAAAAGTAGATTCACATAGCCAAGTTGATCCAAACACACTTAAATGTGGTATATGTATACAGTGGAATATTACATAGGAATAAGAAAGGATAAAATCTTGCCATTTGCAACATGAATGGACCTAGAGAGTATTATGTCAAGTAAAATAAGTTAAACTGAGAAAGATAAAGACCATATGATTTCACTTATATGTAGAGTCTAAAACAAAATAAATAAATAAACAAAATAAAACAAAAACAAACTCATTGATACGGAGAATAAACAGATGGTTGCCAGAGGGGTAGGTGATAGGGGATGGGTAGAGAAGGGAAGAATATTAAAAAGTACAAAGTTCTGGTTACAAAATAAGTCATGGGGATGTAATGTACAGAATAGGGAATATAAGCATTCATATCACAATAATTATGTACAGTGGCAGATGGTTACTAGACTTATTGTGGTACTTTGTAAGCTATACAAATGTTGAATCACTATACTGTATACCTGGAACTAACATAATATTGTATGTCAACTCTAATTAAAAATAAATTTTTAAAAATGCTCAATAGTTTCATGTGGCTAGTGCTTACCATATTGAATAGTACAGAAAATTTGTTCTATAAGAAGGCACAAGGATGTGACACTATTTACCATCAGGAACCAAACCAGTCAATCCATCAAGAAATAAATATTGAGTATGTTATCATGTGCTGCACATAGTAAATAGGTGGTGAACAAAATAGCCTTGGCTGGGAACATTTAATTACAAGGACTTTGCAATTAGAGTTGCTCAGAAGAAATGAGAATTAGCTGTTAATAGTTTGGGATAAGAGCCACTCAGGAATAAGGTAAAGCTGGTTTTACATTGATCTTTGCTAAACTGTTTATGTACAATACTCAATTTTTATCTCTGGAGACCTGGTTACCATTTGGTAATGCATTTGGTAATCTGGTGAGAAACTTAGCAACAAACCCCAGAGCCATGGTAAGGGGCCATTCTGACCCTATAATCTCTCCTGTACATGCTGGGTGGTGCTGGAAGTACAGCCAGGTGCTAACCATGAAAGCACTAGAAAGAATCTGGCATACCTTTAAATATATGTGCAGGTTTATGCTCAACGGAAATGAGCCCATTTCCAAAAGTCATGTACAAGTATATTCATGATAGTACTATTTCTAATTGCCCAAAAGAGGTATTATTCAAACGCACTTTAACTGTAGATGATTTAAGAGTCTGGTCATGTGCTACAACATGAGCACTAGAGATAGCTCAATTCTGGAATTTTCTGGAATATTCATTTAGTGAAATACCACACAGCAATGAGGATAAAAAAGCCTATAGCTATAGCTATATCCCACAATATGGATGAATCTTACAAACATACTGAGTAAAAGAAGCCAGATCCCAAAAAATGAACAAAATGTAGGATTTATATCAAATTCAGAAATAGGCAAAACTAATCTATGGTTTTAGAAGCCAGGATAATTGTTAACTTGGGTTGGGAGGGGGTATGATTAAAAAGGAACATGAAAGGAGGCTACTAAGATGCTGGCAATGTTTTTTCTTAATTGTAATTGTAAGCTGGTTATACCGGTATGTTTATTTAATGAAAATATTTATAATTTGTAGACTTTTTTCTATATATGTTATAATTTAAATATATATTTAATTAATAAATTTATTTTATTTATTTTTTCTCTGAAGACCCAAAGAGTTCTATTATCCATTCTGGAACTCTAAAGACAAGCTGCATGTGTGTAAGAAAGTAAAAGTCATCATTCCATTCTGTGGTTCTACCGTCTTAAAATTCCCAACATCTTTTTTGGAGGTAGAGGAAGGAAAAAACAAACTAATCATGGAGCTTGGGAGTCCATGAGGGTAGTAGATAACAAAAAAGAGAACTTAGTCCTCGTTGAGGTTCATCCACCTGGCATGTCCTTCCCTCACCTCTGCCTACTGAAATTCCTTCAAGTTCCATTTAATGATACTTCCACCAGGAAGTCTTCCTGGATTGCCCTAGGCAAAAATTGTTTCTCCTTCTTCTAAATTTGTAAGACACTGTTGGACTATTGACCATAATCATATTTTACCATACATTGTAGCAATGTCTAGAAGACAGTGCAGTACAGTGTTTAAAAGCTTGGGTGGGGAGTCAAAACCTGCCTGTGTGACCTGGAGCAAATCGCTTAATCATTATGCACTTGTTTCCTCAGTTGTAAAACGGAAATGATAATGATAGGACCTCTCCAATAAGTTGTTGTAAAGATGAAATGAGATAATGGACATACAGCTGCTGGAAATCAGTAAGATCTCAGGAAATGTTAACTGAGTTAAATGAGTATTATCTATTCTAGCAGATAATAGGTTTTTAAAGAATATGGAACATGGCTTAGATGCCTTACAATGAATAAACACATTACACACATCCCATGATGGCTTGCCTTATACATAGTCATGTTCTTTTCTATTTGTTCCACTAGTCTAAGTTCCTCAAGAACTAGGACAATAACCATTCACTGTAATATCCTTCACATTGCATAACACTGGGATTTAGGTTACGTACGAGTAGATGCTTAGTAATGGGTTGAATCAACTGAGGAAGGCTTGACGTTCTCATTTGGCAGTACTCAAAGCAATCAAAAGAGAACTTCCATAAATTCACACCATATGTTTTCCTATCTCTAGGGGTGCCCAATCATTCCTTGCCTTTACCAATTTAGACACTGAAAGTCTTATGATCCAGGAAACCCCTCAGTTCCAGACATACCAGGATGGTTGATCCCCTGCCTGTATCTGTGTCATAAACCTGGACTAGCCTGCTGTTTTCCTGAATGAGCAATGGTCCATGCTCTTGTCTAGAGCCAAGCCCTCATTCTGACTGGCATTTCCTCTGCCTACTCAAGGACTGGGCTCTTGAAATTCTCTTCTCTCCTTCCTGCCCCCTCAGTCTTTTCCTGTCTGCTGAGCCATTCCAATCAGCATACAAACATGGCATAACTTTTCCTATTTTTTAAAAAAGCTTTAAAATTTAAACAACAACAACAACAAAACAGAAAGCCTTGAACCTATATCTCCCTCAAGCTACCACCATTTCTTGACTCCTCTTTGCAACAAAACTCCTTGAATGATTATCTATGCACAGTCTCCAGTGCCAACCCCCCCTTATGCAATTCTTTGTTGCACAACTTCAATCCGGTTTTTGTCCCCAAACCTCCATAGAAATAGGTCTTGTCACAGTTTGCCAATTATCTGAAATTTTGAATTATGAGAAATAAACTTCTAGTATTTAGCCATTGTATTTTGTCATTTTTTTTAATCACAGAAGTTTATCCTAGCTTAATAGAGCTAAGAACTTCTACATTTATAACTTCAATTTATAGATCTCCTTTGCACTTCACACTTATATATCAAGCTGTCTACTCTGCAAGGAAATGAGTGTATAGTAAACATCTCATACTTTATATGTCAAAACTAGACTTTTAATTTCCATCCTGAAGCAGTGTCCCCCTCTCAGAAAATAGCCTCCATGCTTCTTTCTCAGGCCCAAACCATGAAGTCATCCCTGATACCTCTCCTTCTCTTGTATCCCACATCCAGTCCTCCAGGAAAGGCTATCATCATGTCTTGCCAAATTAGTGCAATAATTTCCTACCTGCCCTTGCTGCTTTCTGCCTGGCCCTGACCCCTCTCAACACAGAAACCAGAATAATCCTCTGAAAATATAGGTCAGTATAAGTCACTTTTCTGCTCAAAACTTTTTCCAGAGGCTTCTTATCTCATTCAGAGTAAAATCCAGAGTCCTTATCTTGATCTACAAAGCCAATGATCTGTTCTATTACCTGTCTGACTGAAACTCCTACCACTCTCCTCTTCTCTTATTCTGTTCCAGGCTGCTTCACTCCGCTCTTCTCTTCCTCAAACACCTCACAGCCACGTCAGCCTCCCAAACATGAACGTGCTGCTTCTTCTGCCCAGAAGGCTATTCCCTCAAATAATGACATGATTTACTCTCACATTTTCTCCGTCTCTTGTCAAATTTTAAACTTTTTCTCTTGGCTCTTAAACCATTCATTTATTGACATAAGAAATATTTTCCATAGAATAGATAACGTGTTGAGAACATGAAAATGAATATGACGTGGCCTCTGCCCTCAAGAAACTGTTAAATCAGACTAGAGACTGGGTTTTCCAGGAAGATTTCCTAGGGTAAGTGTTCCCTAAGATAAATCTTGAAGAAAAAATAGGAGTTAGTCAGTGGAGGAAGGGGTGATGAGGCAAGTGTCTTTCAGGGAGAGCGTTGCAATTGCTAGTACGTGTGGGTTTGAAAGCATATGCCATATGCAGAGGCTGCAAGACGAGTCTGACCAGTCCCAGAGCCTGGTCATGTGCTATAACATGAGCCCTAGCGATAGCTCAGTTAACCACAGAGGATGGGAAAGAGAGAAGAGAAGCAGCATGACTGGACACCAGGGGGACGCAGGAGAGAAAGCCAAAGCCAAGAGAATTAACCAAACGTAGACACTGCAGAGCACTGCCAATGAGGAGAGGAAACCTTCAGACAACAGTTAGAATGAGCAGCCCTTTAGAAGGAGAAAGAGATGGCCTGACATGTGGGCAGAATTCAGGAACAGGGGTTCCTACACAAAGCAGTATTTAGAGATAATAATAGCTGCGGGAGTCTGTTACGCTGATGGCCCTCAATGAACCAGGTATACTGGTATGCATGCCTTCTTCAGCCTCTCCTCTTTAATCTGGGCTGGACCTATGACTTGCTTTAACCAAGCAGTTCTCAACCAAGGGAGATTTTGCCTTCCAGAGGACATTTGACAGTGTTTGGAGACTAGTTTGTTTGTTACAAGTTAGTGGAAGGGGTGGTGCTACTGGCTTCTAGTGGGTAGAGGCTACGGAGGTGATAAAGACCCAACAATGTACAGTACAAAGAATTACTGAGCCCCAAATGTCAATAATGCTGAGGATGAAAAATTTAAGCCTTAAGACCTTATGCCTTAAGGACCTAGAAGCTTTCACTTTTGTAGTCTCGAAAGCAGGATAGCCAGACTTCTTATATGGACAGCTCAGAGACTCCACGGACAGACTCCATGAGAGGCCACATGGAAAAGGAATAGTCCCAAGAGTACATGGAGGAGAACAGAGAACCTAGCTGATAGCAAGAACCAGCGTCCCAGATAAATGATCCCACACAAGCCTTGCAACCAGCCCCCAGCCATTTGAGCCATCTTTACTGAAATGCCAGCCATGTGAGCCAAGACGATTTCATGGATGTTCCAGCACCAACAGACATCACAGGCAGCAGTAATGAGCTGCCCCCTCTGAGCCCTACCCAAATTACAGAATCATGAGCAAATAAATAAAATGTTGATTTAAGTCACTAAATTTTGGAATAGTTGGTTACACAGCAATAGAGAGGTGAAACAGTAGCTAACATAATAGGCACTGTTCTAAGTACATTCTAACTACAACCCAATGAAATGGGACTTCTTATTATCAATGCCCCTTGAGCTATGAGGAAACCTAAGCACATAGGCACAAAAAATGTAGGTACATACCCAAGATTAAAACAACTAGGGAGTCAGAGAGTTGGGTTTTGAACCCAGGCAGCCTGACTCTAGAAACTATCCACAGCGTGCCTAGTCATTCACTCATTCATTCAACAAATATTTATGGAGAACCTACCATGTGCCAGGCACTGTTCTATGAATATGGGATACAACAGAGACCAAAACAGACAAAAACTCTGATCTAGTGAAGTCTGAGAAGCCACAGAAGAAGTGTGCTATCAGGTAGCAAGACATTGATTGCTTTTTTGGCTGCCAGGCATCTATTCTAGCACCCCCATTTCCACTGAGGAATTATCCTTCCTCATCCTTCCTTTTGGTCACAGTCTGTTAAGACTGTTGTTCAAGGTAGGCAGCCCTCCTCTCTCCGAGCCAGGGCGTATGCTCATGTCCTGGGATTTGAATCTTTAGAAAAATAGCAAAAAAAAAAAAAAAAAAAAAAAAGTTGGACATCATTCATTCCAGGGGTGGCTCCCAGATGAAACTTTTGAGAAATTTTACCCAGACACGAAAATCTACCCATTTACAAGTCTTGTTCTATAAACTTATTGTTTTTTGAGCCATCTAACATCTCCTAATAAATTCCCATGCTGAGTTAGGTGGAGGCTGGTTCCGATGCTTGTGATTGAGTAAAGAACTTGAACTATAAGCCTGGAGTTCAGAAGAAGATCTCTGGGCCCAGCAGGAGACACTGGCAGGAATAAATAGTAATGGTGTCCCCAATAACCTCCATTAACTTCATTTCTGGTTTCTTATTTGGGCAACTGGTGTTTCCTCAATCCTATGTCACGTCTTAAGCCAAAACAGTTTCAAGCCTCCTCCTTCAAACCAGATTGCTGTACTAATACCTTTCCGTATAGAAATTTTGAAGCCACCATTCAAAATAGTGTTTAAAGCAGAAACTGAGGCACAGGACACTGGTTAATAGAACTGTGGTGAAGATACAGCACTACGTAGAAGCCCAATTATCAGAACTGAGCCTGAGCTGAGAAGCAGCATGTGCCCAAGAAAAAGGAGATTCCTATGCCAGATTCCCTGGATCAAATCCCTGGGAGGGGGACCAAGGATTTTCATTTCTGTATAAAAGTTTGGTCACCATGCTGTTCTGTGCAGGACTAGAGCCCCTTGCAATAGTTCTCGTCAAACTTTAGCATGTAGACATGTGATCTTGTTAAAATGCAGATTCTGACTCAGCCAGTTGGGAGGGGAGGCTGAGATTCTGCATTTCTATCAAGTGAGCAGATGATGCCCTTGCTGCTCAGACCACATGTCGAGTAGCAAAGCTCTAGAACACTCTGGCCTCCATGCTGGATGGGCCATATAGTCTGGCTGGGACTAAGCCTAAAGCTGGGAGGCAGCAGACCAGACACAGGAGAGAAGCTGAGCAGGAGACAGAGTCTGACAGCTCATTCCTTAGTGAACTGACGGAATGAAATCAGAGCCTGCAAAACGGACTAGATTCTTAATCACCACGATGCTACCATCCTTCTGGCTTAACCTGTGCAGCCCCTAAAGCAGCTATGAGACTCAATCCATTAATTAAATCCTCAAATAGCTACTTTGCCTGACCCTTTCCCACTGATTTTTTGTTCAGTGTTCCAAGATGAAACAAAAACAAAGATGTGATGGCAAAGTTCAGTCTGGTATAATTAGGTGCTTTGTTCTTAATTAGAGTGCAAAGCACTCTTTTCATAGGCTATTGAGTCTTTGTAGATAATAGTTTTGTGTTTACTGTTCTAATAAAAACTACTTCTCATTATGAGAGTAAAGGTGTCTAAAAAGCTGACTTAGATGGTTTCCAAATGATGGATGAGACAGAATCAAATTTTTCTGAAGAGCTTGAGAATATTTAATTACTAGACCCTTTCTATTCATGGGTACTTTCAATAGTAAACAGGGTCCAGGTATTATGCTAAGTACTGGCATTAGTTATAAAGGTTATATGGTCTCAGGGGTCTGGCCAAGAAACTCAGAAACTCGGCCTCTGTTTATTGTTTGATACAACTCATAGGATCCACTCTATTGTTGGATTTATTTATTACATGGAAGACTATGTGCAAATCCCTGTTCCATGTCCTTTGGAGGAAACCCTAGAAATGAAGGTAGAGTTCCAAATGTTAGGGAATAAACAACAGGTGGTCTGGGCTTCATTCAAAATGTGAGTCACACTAAAAATGAGTGTGGGTTTTTTTTTAAGTCATTTCCACTCCAGATTTCAATGTATGCTACTCAGCATAAAGTGGGGATTTGATAAACCAATGACAATGGCTGTGTATTAAAGCAAAGCCTTAGCAAAGTGATACTTTTATAAATGTAGGCAGTATTTGCAGGACTAAGCAGAAGGAACTGAGAAAGATATCTCCCTCAAAGCCTTTTGTCCCCTCTATGCAGCAGTTATCAAACCAAAAGTCTGGAAACCTCTGGTTTATATCAGACTTATTTCTCAAAAAGCAATTTCCAAAGCATATGAATGATATCAAAATCACTTAAAAGTATGTGTTAAGCTCCCACATGCAAATTCTTTGTGACAAGGCTATGCTGTTTATGGAAAATCCCAGGAAATGATTACAGATAAAATATGAGACCATCAGGAAGGAGAAGTCCAGAGTGAGGGCAAGCAGAGGCAAGCGGGACAGTAATGGAAAGGGCCGAAGCGAAGGGTCTGGTCTGGTAAAAAGGGTGATGTGGAACGACAGCTACAGAAACAGATCACCAACACCTTGAAAGACTTGAGAAGAAAGTAAAGGCATCAAAAGGCATGTGCCCTCCTTGGAGAGGCTTCACCAGACCAATGTAACTAAAATAAATACCCTGATCCCAACACAGTATTCTCCATCCATTTACACTGCCGTATGTTTCCTCATGATGCTGATTACTACACGACATTACTTTATGTATTATGAATATATATTTGTTTATTTTCAGTTTTCAATTAGAACGTATGAATCCTGCTGCCAGGAATCTGGTCTTGTTGACTGCTATATCCCCAAATGTAGAGCAGTGCCTGGCAAGAGCAAGTGTTCAACAAAATATGGGTTGAATGAATTAATGAATGAAACCAGTAAAGAAATTTGAGGAAGGGAAAAAGCAGAATGCTGATACAAGTGTTTAGAATACAGGTGCAACAAATAAATGGACAAATGAGAGCAAATAAGAGCCTTGTATCTATCACCTCTCTTAAAATTTAAGATTAAAAGGTATGTGAGTCCTAAACCCACCCCAAATCCAATCTAAACAGCTTAGAAACATGGTAAAATATTTGTGAGCTTTAGAAGAGAAGCATCAAATAATTTCAAAGAGAAAAACTGGGCCCTTGATTCTGAGTAAAAGGCCCCACAGACTCCAGAAACCCTCCAAGTCCTCCCACCTCCAGTGGCTAAAAAGGCTTTGGGTGAGTTGCATTGCCCTAAAGGGCTCACTGGACTCTCTATGGAAAGTCACGCTAGAGGGAGCATCAAATAGTAACTAGTAAGAAAAGAGAATTTGACTAACGAGCACTCCTACCACCCCCCTGGTCCCCATAGACACTGTCTCATTGTTGAAATTGTGTTTATTTGAGAAAAGACAAAGCCTCAGCTGTGAGTCTGTGGTTGTGCATGCCCAGTACTGATTTTGCCAAAGGTCGTGGTGCTGGCAGAAGTGATGCTGAAGGGGCTGGTTTAGGCAAAGGACAAAGGAGCAACTTGTGACTCCACCAAGAAGAGACTACGTTCCAAGGCACCTTCTCCACCAGAGACCTGCATTAATTAGGTCTTGCCTTTTGTGTACTGATTGCCTCCTATCAATCATCCTCAGACCAACAGTATATAAACAGAGCAGAATGCTTCCTTCCTGAAAAGGAAATTCAAACACAGTTGATCTGATAATGGTGGTTACCTCTGATGAGTGAAGAGGAAAAGTAAGGGCACTTACCTATTATTTTATCAAGTCTAAAAAAGGTGGTGACATTTTTTTGTTTTGCTTGTTTGCTTGCTTTTTTATTCCATTTGATATTTCTGAAACTGTAATTTTATTAAATAAAAAAGTGATGGATTGTGGCTATTTTTTGGCTATCTTTTTATTCCCATTGGACATTTATTTTATATATACATATATATATATATACATATACATATATGTGTGTGTGTGTGTGTGTGTGTGTGTGTGTGTATCTCAGGTGCCAAAAAAATGTATACAAGTGGACACTTTGCTCAACGTTGCTCAAGCAGTCATTCGCCATAATCAGAAGTGTCTGGATGCTGATGGTAACCACTTTGAGCACCTCTTGTAATTGCAGAAGTCAAACATGACTTGCATTCATCTTTTGTTATCGATATATATTGAGTATTACAATTTTAATACAGTTTTCCTTTCTTCAAATGTGTATACTTTTTTGTCACCATAAAAAAGTGTGTGTGTGTGTGGGGGTGTGTGTGCGTATACACATATATATATAATATATATACATATACATGTATGTTTTAAAAATCTGTTTGTAGAAGTAAATCATGTTTTTAAAAGTCGGTGGCCATTAGATTAAAGATGGCTTGACAATATAACTACTAGCCAGGTATATTTTACAGTACTGTGTAAATTTTAGCACAGATGTGGCATAATAGTAACTAATTCTTTCTTACCACTCACTATGTCCCATGAACTGTTCTGAGTTCTTGTTCTATGTTTGTTTATTTAATCCTAACAACAACTGGATGAGGAAAGTACTACTTAATCCCTATTTACAGATGAGGAACTGGCTCTGGTTGTGGGGGGGGTGAGGCGGGGGGAGGGAGTGGGAGATATAAGTAATTAAAGTCCTGTGGTTGTGTCATTCATAGCTCTGCAGTTGGTAATGCAGAGATGTGATGTAAGCTGTCCTGGATTCATTTTCTTCATTTTTTAATTGAAATTTAACATGTGTAACAAAGTACATGAGGTGCACCAATCTTAAGTGTATAGCTTGATAAATTTTTACATATACCACCAGAAAAGAAATCATCACCAGATCAAAATATAAAATATTTCCAGCAACCCAAATAATGGGTTCCTTTGAGCCCCTTCCTAGTCTGTGTATCCTCAGAAGGTAACCATTATTCTGACTTTTATCATCATAGATTAGTTTTACCTGTTGGTAGTTCTTTCTACTTCCCAACCTGTTGTCACGCAGCAGCCTACCTGTCTGTCCCCTCGTATCTGCCCCTAAAGAAAGGAGAGTCTGTGAGATGGATCCTTTCAGGGACTTTGCTTCACCTTTGGGCTTGCACCTTATATCTCCCTGTTTGGCCCCAAAAAGATGGCTGGTCAGCCAATGACGAGTAAGATTCCCCACGGCGGGGACAACTCAAGCCAGGCGCAGTTGAGTGGGGACCAACAGGAGAACACACAGGGTTCATAGAGGTGGGCACAGCGCCCCAACTTCCCCCGACTAAGGAGAGCCTCAGCCTCTGTGGCTGCATTCCTTCCCACAACCTGCAGGGGAAGAGATTCAATGGTGTGCTCTCTATCTATTCATATGCATGAAGGTTTTGTCCCTTGGGGAAGTACATACATCCTGAGACTTAAGGTGCAGCTGTCTGCAGGCAAAGGTGATTGGCTTGAATCAGTTTCCTATCATAGTGTATGGAATTCACAGATCTTGAGATTGACAAGCTTTATCTCCTTTACTTCCTCACCTAACTAATAAAAGCTAACGTATAGGCCTGATTAGGCATCCAGCCCAGTCCTTGAGGCTGCAGGTCCTTTGGCCCCGCTTAAACTCTATTCATGGCTACTGTCTTTTCGTAACCCTGCGCCGCCCTCCTCGCTCCCTACAACCCTTGTTGCGGGGGACGTGACACCAACCATTTGTGAACTTCATGGAATGATGCAGTATGTACTCATTTCTTACTTCTTTCAACATTATGTCTGTGAAAGTCATCCATGTTGTTGTGTGTATTAGTAACTCATTTTTTAACTGCTATATAGTATTCCATTGTACGAATATTCCACAATTATTTATCCATTCTCCTGTTGATGGAATTTTGGGTTGTTTCCAGTTTGGGGTTATTCTGAATAAAGCTGCTATGAATATTCTTTTTTGTGTTTTCTAAAGAACACATGCCCTTATTTCTCTTGCATGTATACTTAGGAGTGGAATTGCTGGGTTATAGAGTAGATGTGTCCTTAGAGTTCCTAGATATCGTCAGTTTACTAAAATGGTTAAACCAATTTATACTCCCACTAGCAATGCATGAGAGTTCCAGTTGCTTCACATCCTTGCCAACTCTTTGTCATTCTAGTTAAGTGTGTAGTGGAATCTCGTTGTGGTTTTAATTTGCTGATATTAACTGGTAACTAAGAAAGGTCAAGTGCCTTTTAATATCTTTGTTACCCATTTGTATATCCTCTTTTGTAAAGTACCTATTTAAAACTTTTGGCTATGTTTCTTTTTTAATTAGATGGTTTGTTTTTTCCTTATTGGATTATAGGAGCCCTTAATACATTCTCGTTAGGACTCCTTTGTCAAATACATGTAATTAGGAATAAATTCTCAGTCTGGCTTCTCTTTGCACTCTCCTACTGGTATCTTTTGACACCAAATCCTTTTCAGGAACTAGGTAATAAATATATTTTATATAACACATATAAAAGAGAGAGCTTATCTAAGTAAGTTACCAACATGTACAATGTAATAAAATTTATGTCAATAGCTTCAAATAAAATCTATTTCAAATAACCATTTTATTCATTCAAGCATATATTTCAATATTCAACCCAAGTTAATTATGTGCAAGAAGACACGTTCTTGGCTGCAAACATGGCTGAGACTGTTCCTGCCCTCAAGAAACTCCATGAGATTGGCAGGTGTAAAATGTAATAATAATGTAATAATGTAATGAGAGAAATGATAATAGATATGTATATGTTTTCGTGAGATCACGCTAAAGTGAATGTACTATGAGGGAGCTCCTTAGGAAGTTCATTAAGGGAGTTTTGCCAACAGACATGTGCCCAGATCCTTGAATGAAGAAGAAGGAGGAGTTCACCAAGCAAAGTTGTTAGAAGGGGAATGGAAGGCATGGAGGGCTCAAATGCAAATACTTTGCTGTCAGAGCAGTGATTTCCAATGTGTGATTTTCAGACCACCTGCACCAGGTTGACCTGGAGTGCTTGTGAAAACTGCAGATTACCGCCAGAACTTCTTAGTTCAAATCTTTGGTGGTAGGATTTGATCATCTGCATTTTAAACATGTCCTTTGAGTGACACTGTGTGTGTGCTACATCATTACATTTGAGAACCACTGACTAGAATGTAAGGGAACAAATATGACAGAGGAAATGGTGCGTAGAGTCAGTTGTGAAGAGCCTCTCCTTGAACTTCGGGTGGAAGAGTTTAGATTAAATCCAAGTGGGCAATGTAGGGCCATTAAAGGAGTTTTCGAAGGGAAGAAATTTTAAAAATCAATATTAATGATCTTGATAAATGTAGTTCTTTCTACTTCCCAACCACTAAAATCATCAAGAATTCTATCTGACCTATTTGATAGTATTTGAACCATGCATGTCTTGACTAAAAGTCAAAGGAGAAAGCAACATTTGTATCTCTTGTTTTAGATCAGGGATCAGCAAATTTATTCTGTAAAGGACCAGAAAAACATTTTAGGCTTTGCAGGCCACTCAGTCTCTGTTACACCTACTAATCTCTGCCTTCTTAGCAGGAAAGTAGTCAAGCAGTCATAGAAAATATATAAATACACGGACATGGCTGACTTCCAACAAAACATTGTTTGGAAAATCAGGCAGGCCAGACTTTCCCATGAGAAGTACTAGTAGTTTGCTCTCCTTGGTTCTAGATAATTTCACTTAGTCTAGTTAAAGGCTTATAATTCACGCTTTAACTTTGAGAAGTTTGGCTCATGGTATCTATCTTCTCCACCCAAATCATATTTAATGACTGCAGTTTTAAATAAATATAAATCTAAAACAAATTATAAAGAAGATTAGTGAATCTAGATTGTGATATATTCTACAAGAAAATGCCCTAGATGCTGTAAATGTGATGAAAAATGAGGGGGGAAAACAGAGAGACTATTTTAGTCTAGATTTAAAGGAATTTAAAGATTTTACAACCAAATATAATGGATGAAGCTCGATTGGATTCTAGATAAAAACAAACAAACAAAAAAACAGCTCTAAAGAATAAATATATATATATATATACACACACACACACACACATATATGTATATATGTATGTATACATATATATGGGACAATTGGGAAAATTTGAATATGATCTATACATTAGATGATATTAAATAAATGTTACATTTCTTAGCTGTGATAATGATATTGCAGATATACAGAGAATGTCTTTGTTTTTAGAGATACATGCTTATATTTAGGGATTAGAGTATTATGAAAATGGTTGAACAAAAACAGAGAGAATATGACAAAAATCTTAAGAATTGTTAAATCTAGGTAAAGTCTACACAAGTTTCATCATGCTGTTATTTCAACTTTTCTGTGGTTTTGAATTTAAAAAAATAGAATTAAGGGAAACCAATATTTTAGAGCTCAACCTAGAGTATACTGTTTTATTCCTTTTGAAATGCAGTAGAGGACTGAGCTACTTCAATAAAGTTAATTGAGTATTAGAATTCTATCACAAAGTAACAGAAAGCAACATAGAAATCTTCATTTTAAGCCTGGAGTTGCCATTTATAACCTTTGGCTCCAGTTTGCCACATTCTCACCTCAACACCATACACCTTTCTCTCTCTCTCTCTCTCTCTCTCTCTCCTCTCCTCCTCCACCCGCCCCCCCCCCCCCGCCCGCCCGCCCTTGCCCCCAAGGCGTGGAAAAATTCACATTCTACAAAGATATATGTTATGTCCTAAAATGTGCGTTGTAGCCTTGTTCAGGTTGCCCCACATCCTTTCTGGTGAGGGTGCCCGGGATTGGGGCCCTGACTGTCGCTGTGGAGTTTTTGAGTCCCTTCTGTATGGAGTGTGGGAAGGTGATCAGAATGAGGTGACAAACGCAGAACTGCCACAGGGCACAGAGTCATCTGTTTAAGCAGCTCTTCTCTGTTTCCGGTTTTGAGTCCTCCACTCTTTTATCTGCCTCTTTCTATCACAGCCCAGGCTCCTCTGGGGGTGATTTCCGGAGTGGAACCCTTACTCTGTCACTGCCTTTCTGTTTCCTTCCCCTTCCCCTTGGCAGCTACAGAAGCTTATGCTGAAAATCGCTCAAAGGGGGATGAGGTAGTTGGCAGTTGCAAATAACCAAGTTTTAACCTTATGAAAAACATAGCACTAATTTATGCTATTGTATGAATTTATCCATGTATATATCTACAAAACATAAAGGGAAAGACAAGTAGAGTGCTCTTTAAAAAGAGTATAGCTAATAATAACAACCACAAAATCATCATGCATATGAAAAAGCATGAGCTTTGGCATTAGGTAGACCTGGGCTTGAATTTCTGCTATGCCACTTCACTGACACGATGACCTTTGACAAAGTATCTAACATCTCTGAACCCCAGTTTCCTTATCTCTAAAATGAAACGAAGAATATCTACTTTACTGTTAAGATGAAATGTCACAATATCATCCATCTCTCCTTCTTGGTTGAGATGCTTCTAGACATCTGCCGGTTCATCCGCAAGAATGATTGAGCACAGGGCCAAAAGTAATGGGGGCAGTTGAATCAGTTCCCCTGGGGCTAAATGGAAAACCCTTCCTTGAAGTCTTTAGCCAGTCAAACACAGGAGACATTATCAGTTCTTCTCAAACTTTAATATGAAGTCATCACCTGGGGCTCTTGTTAAGACACAGATTTTTATTCCTTAAGTCTAGAGTGAGGCAGAGTTCTTTTATCAAGGTTTCAGGTGACACTGATGCTACTCTTACACCAACTACACTTTCATTAGGAGGCCCCAGGATATACAGAGGGTGCCAAAAAAATGTATATACATTTTAAGGAAAGAAAACTGTGTTAAAATTGTAATACTCGTTATGTACTGATAACAAAAGATAAATACAAGTCACGTTTGACTTCTGCAATTACAAGAGGTGCTCAAAGTGGTTACCATCAGCATCCACACACTTCTGATTATGGCGAACTACTGCTTGAGCAACGTTGACCAAAGTGTCCACTTGTATACATTTTTTTTGGCATATGTACTAAGGAACCAGAGCTTTCCCAGATTGGGAACACAAAGGAGTTTCAGGCTCTTTCTAATCCATCTTCACCTGTGGGGTCGGAAAAAATAATTTTCTTCCCAACTTTCTAATTCTTCTGGCTGGACTAATAATCAAGTTAACACGAGGCAGATTAACAGGAGGAAATGACCAAATTTATTATAGATATACACACGAGAGTTCCGTAAGAATATGGGGCCCTAGCATGGGGCTGTTGAGGTTTAGGTGCCATTCTGGATCAAAGAGAGGGAGGCAGAGGTGTAGGATTTCAAAAGGAAAGTAGGCGGTTCACAGGTAGATGAGAAAGAGTATACATGTGGCAAACAAATTCTTACTTGGTAATCCAGAAACCGATGGGGGAGCCCAACAAACCAGCTTGGATCCTCCTTGATGGCTACACTGAGTTGATACATTCTAAGTTGAATACGCTCAAGTTCCCTTCCTGAAACAGGTTTTTCTATCTGAATTTCTTTAGGCAGGTAAAGGGGGGAGGGGGGAATTAAAGGTTCTTTTGAGTCTTTCATTTCTTAAAAATGACCAGCTTAAAATAATCAATAATCAATATCCCAAAAGGCGTATTTTGGGGAGGCAACCTCTGGTCCTCCCCAAATCTCATTCTTATTCTGAGGCAGCAACTTCCTTAACACGCCCATTTTTAGTTTTCTTTCTATTAAATGTGATGTTCCACCATGTTTTAATGAAGTAAAACTCTTTTTCAAAATGAACTAACAATGTTGTTAGCTGCCAGCTGAAACCTCGCTAAAGAATTAATGAAACCGTTCGCTTTTCCACAAACATGAAGGAATGAGTTTTGCTGTGGAAAATTGGGAATGAGAGAGGAAGCCTGGCAAACAAGTGCCTGTGTGTGCAACATTTACCCCCAGCTCCCAAGTGTGAGTAGGAGACTTATAATCTCGCATAATTATGAAAGTGAAAAAGGGGAAAGCAAAGATTTAGAGAGGTGAACGCTGGACAGGGGATTTAGGCTTTGAACCTCGGCTTTTTTCTTTACTTCCCTCTCCAGCCTACAAGTTAGTACTCACTCACTCAGCCCTCCCTCCAGAGTGCATGCACGGCTCCTCCGGGAGTGGGGGCCCGGAGGCTCAGAACTTGCCCAGCAGGTTTTGGCCCATTCAAGCCCTCCCTTTGTCAGTCCTGGGAGCTAGCAGTGCCCAGAGATTTTTTTCTTTCTATCTTTTTTTTTTTTTTTTTTAGGGTCTAGAGATTTTGAACAGCTTGATATAGCACATGTTTAATGTCAGTGAGGTGTTAACATGAAGGGTTGGCTAAATTTCTCATCTACTAATCGCCAAAATAATTTTGAGGTTAAAACAAACAAAACAAATCAACCAAAGCAACAAACACTTATTGAGAGGCTATTAAAAGCCAAGAATTAGGTTAAGAACTGTGGAAAATTAAGTTTAATGAGACATTCCAGTGCCTTGAAGGAGTTTTAATATCATTAAAGGAGACAAACACATTTGAAAAGCCAAAAGACACAAATAAATGCTGTAATAGTGAAACCAGTAAGAAGGTACAACTAATCAGAGATTGGAATGATGGAGATTATTATAGTCTGTATACGCCCAGTGAGTGCCACAGGGACTGTTATATAGATGCACAAATCTGCTGAATAAATGAACTCAAGAGTGTGAATGATTGAGTAAATGAACGCAGAACAAGACATTAATTTCTTAAAAATCTAAATGCATTTTTTTTTCTTTTTCTGGACAGATAGATTGTCATCTGCTAGCCTCACGTCCCACATAACCAGCACACTGCTTTCCACCCTCTTGACTGATAGCAATTAGGCCTTTACAGCGCAAATCTCTCCTCACTCTGCCTTTAATGGGCTTTGGGGGACTTGGGGAGCTGCTACATTGGTAGGTATATCTGCCGGGTATTTCCCTCAATTATTAGCGGATATCCTAAGAGGAGTCCTGTAACCTTAGAAACAACTGTGGCCAATTTTCTTATTTAAGAAAGCAAGATGGGGAGGAGGAAGAGAGTTACAAAGGAGAGGGCATGGAGAAAGTACAATGAGAGTGAAGGACTGAACAGCAGGGTTACCTAGCAGCCTGGGGTTGGCCGTTCCTGCCCCACTGCAGTGTGAGCCTGAAGGAGGACAGGGGCCAGGCCCTGCTCAAATGGAAGGGTGATTGACTGCAGAGCATATTCTTTTGTGTCTCATTTTAATAACATAGTCAACTGAACAGAGTAATATTCTGGGTACTAAAACCTGGTAAATAAAAATGGTTAGAGTCTACGGAACCTTACTCCAGAGCTTAAACACTGCTCTATTCAATTAACACTTACAGAGTGCCTATTAAGTGCCCTCTCGTAAAACCCGTTGTTTGTCTTTGATGGTGGCTGTGTGTGTGTGTGTGTGTGTGTGTGTGTGTATGTGTGATCAATAACAGTTTTTGAGAAAAATTTGTGAAATACTGTGAAATGAGCAAATTTTTAAAAAATGACTTAGATTTCCACATGTCCCCTTAATGGAATATTAGTGTTGTCTAGCTCAGCTTTTACAGTTTATTTTATTCTGTAAGGTCTGTGCCTTACATTGTCTTTGAGCTATTTTACAACTCTAAATTGTAGAGAATTGATGTTGATACCAACAATTCCTGTTCAAATACATGCAAATGAACTTTGTCAAGGTGAATGAGCAACTGGTCTAGCAGATGGAAAAGGCGAGTTTTGTCTCTATTAACAAATTGGTTTTAGTGTTCTTGAATGCTTGTATAGGTATCAGTTCTTTGATGTCTCCTTGAACTGGTTTTTACATCTTACTGGTTCCCTCATTAATTAATGAATTAAGTCAAATATTTGACACATATCCATTTTGTATTTGTATGAAAGTTATATTTTATTTCATTTAAAAAATTATCATTTACCATAGGAAAAACAAGCTAAACGAGGTATCCAATATTCATAACTTACTGGCAATGAAGAAAAAAGTTCAAATACAAGTCTGTAATTTCAAAAGAGGATGCTTTGTGTACAATATGAATATTAAAACTATACTGGAGCTGATAACTTTATTTTTCTAATTTTTCATATTTTTCCATTACAGTTGACATACAATATTATATTAGTTTCAGGTGTACAACACACTGATTAGACATTTATATAACTTATGAGGTAATGCTCCCCGAAACATCTAGTACCCATCTAACACCATACATAGTTATTACAATATTATTGACTATATTCCTTATACTATACCCTATATCCCTATGACTATATTGTAACTGCCAATTTGTACTTCTTAATCCCATTCCCTTTTTCACCTATTCCTTCAACCCTTCTCCCATCTGGCAACCATCATAATGTTCTCTGAATATATGAGTTTGTTTCTATTTTGTTTGTTTGTTTGTTTGTGTTGTTCTTTAGATTCCACATACAAGTGAAATCACATGGCATTTGTTTCTCTCTGTCTGACTTATTCCATTCAGCACAATACCCTCTAAATCCATTCATGTTATTGCAGATAACAAGATTTCATTCTTTTTTATGGCTGAGTAATATTCCATTGTATATGTGTACCACCTCTTCTTTATCCATTCATCCATTGATGAACACCCAGGTTATCTCCATATTTTAGCTATTGTAAGTAATGCTGCAATGAATATATAGATGTGCATGTCCATTCAAATTGTGTTTTGGGTTTCTTTGTATAAATACCCAGAAGTGGGATTACTAGGTCCTTCTTTGTCTCTTGTTATAGCCTTTGTCTAAAAATCTATTGTGTTTGGTGTAAGTATTGCTATTGCTAGCCCAGGTTTTGTTTTTGTTTTTTACTTTTACTTTCATGAAATATTTTTTCCTATTCCTTTACTCTCAGTCTGTGTGTGTCTTTCAATCTGAAGTGAGTCTCTTGTAGGCAGCATATATAAGGGTCTTGTTTTCTTATCCATTCAGCCACCCTATCTTTTTTAATAGGAACATTTAATCCATTTACATTGAAACTCATTGTTGATAGATATGTAATTATTGCCATTTAGTTATTCATATTTGGGATCTTTTTTTCCTTCTTCTTAAAGAAGTCCCTTTAACATTTCTTGTAATACTAGTTTGGTGGTGATGAACTCCTTTAGCTTTTTCTTCTCTGGAAAGGTCTTCATCTGTCCTTCAATTCTAAATGATAGCTTTGCTGGGTAGAGTAATCCTGGTTGTTGGTCTTTACTTTTCATCACTTAGAATATTTCCTGCCAATCCCTTCTGTCCTTTCGTCACTTAGAATATTTCCTGCCAATCCCTTCTGTCCTGCAAAGTTTTTCTTGAAAAATCAGCTGACAGTTTTATGGGAGCTCCCTTGAAGGTAACCAGCTGCTTTTCTCTTGCTGCTTTTAAGATTCTCTCTTTGTCTTTAAACTTTGCCATTTTAATTATAATGTGTCTTGGTATGGATTTCTTTGGGTTCATCTTGTTTGAGTCTCTCTGTGCTTTCTGGACTTGTATGTCTATTGCCTTTACCAGGTTGGGAAGTTTTCTGTTATTTATCCAAATAGGTTTTCAATTTCTTGCTCTCTCTCTCTCTTCTCCTTCTGGTTCACTATGATGCAAATGTTGGTACACTTGATGTTGTCTCAGAAGATCCTTAAACTCTCCTCATTTTTTTGGATTCTTTTTTTTTTTTTTTTTTTTGCTGTTCTGGTTGGGTATTTTCTGCTACCTTATCTTCTAAATCACTGATTTGATCCTCTGTTTCATTTAATCTACTGCTGATTTCCTCTAATATATTCTTTATTTCAGTTATTGTATTATTTATTTTTGATTGGTTCTTTTTTATGTTTTCTATCTCCATTTTTATGTTTCCTTTTTGTTGAAGTCCTCCATGAGATCATTGAGCATTCTTATTACCAGTGTTTTGAACTCTGCATCTGGTAGATTGCTTATTTCTATTTTGTTTAATTCTTTTTCTAGAGCTGTGTTCTGTCTTTCATTTGGGACATTTTTCTTTGTCTCCTCATTTAGGTAGCCTTCCTGTGTTTGTTTCTACCGTGTTTCACCAAAAATAAGACCAGGTCTTATATTAATTTTTGCTCCAAAAGACACATTAGGGTATTTTTTTAAGGAATGTCTTATTTTTTCATGTACAACAATTTACATTTATTCAAATAGTCATGTCATCTTCTTTTGGAACATCATCATAACGTACTAAATGCGTCCGTCTGACGATCTTAACTGGGGCTTATTTTGGGGGTAGGTCTTATTTTCGGGGAAACACGGTATGTATGAGGTAGAGCTGGTCTTAGTGGATTTGCCTTATGTAGTAAGTATTCTGTGGGGCCCAGTGGTGCTGTCTCCCTGGTCACTTGAGCCAAGTGCTCTAGTTGGGTCCCTGGTGTGCGCTATGTGTGCCCTCCTATTGCAGTTGATCTTTAGCTGCTGTTTGCACATCAGTGGAAGGTATTGACCCCAGGCTGATGGGTTGTAAGGACTGGCCATAAACACAGTGGAGGATCTGTTGTGTAGGCATTTATCCTACAGAACAGGATTCACTTTGGCAGGGCTCTCGTGCCAGCCCAGTCTGCTCTTTGGGTATGTTGTCTATGGAGGTAGCTGGGTGGTGCTCTGGCTGGTCCAAAGCCAGCCACTAAATGTGCCAAACCTGGGGCCTCCTTGGAGGGTCCCCACCACAGGCCAAGTTCAACTGCAGCCTGTGCCCTGGCCAGGACCACCAGGAATGAGCCACAAAGTCATCCACAGATAGCCACTACCCACACTGGGCTTGGAGGTACCTGAGAGAGGCCAAGACTGGAACTGAGGACAGCTGCCCCAATGCCAGGCTTAGAGCTACTGAGCAAGAGGTATTGGGCATGCCAAGGCCAGATGCTGCTTATATGTTGTTTGTGAACCTTTGAGAGATTTTAGAAAAGTCTGGAGCATTAGCCAAGACTGGCCATTTATATGGAAAAGCTACTAGAAGTGGCTCAGGTGGGCCTGCAAGTTGGGTGGGATGGGGTCTCAGGGAATTACCAGAGCAGGACAAAAAGTGTTAGCCAAGTTGATGGAGACTCAGATATAGCAGCTACCTACATCTGCACTCCTGGAGGAGAGAGGGCTCAACAAAGAAACAATTAATTCTGCTAGCACTTCTGTCTGGGAGAAAGCTGCCCTTCCAGTCCTCACCCTGAACCAGACAATTCAGTTCCTTCTTGTAAGTTCCTAGAGCCTTTCAAGCTGCTGCTCCAGCTCAGGAGCTCAGAGAAAGTGAATCCATCAGCAAGTAAGTCCATGCGTGGACTCTTTGAGAGGAATGCCTGGGGCTTCAGTTTCCTGTCTGACTCAGCCACAATCTCTGCTGATTTTCACAGCCAGAAGTTGTGGGCATCTCTTCCTGGCAATGAAATCCTGGACTGAGGAACATGTTGTGGGGCTGGGACCCCTCAATCCTCAGTGTGGACCTCTGCAAATGAGATATCCCTCCTGATTTTTAATGACTACATGCAGGTGTGGGACCAGCCAATTCTGCATCTCTGCCCCTTCTACCAGTCTCGATGTGGCTTCTTCTGTATATCATTAGTTGTAGGACTGCTGTTCAACTGGACTTCAGGCTATTCTCAATGATGGTTGTTCTGCAGTTTAGTTGTAATTTTGATATGGTTGTTAGAGGATTCAAGCACAGCACGTGCCTACTCCCTCATCTTGACTGGAATTTTTGGAGCTGATAATTTTAAACATAGCATGTTACTATCAGTTTTCATTCAAGTCCAGTAGTTCTAAGTCAGAAAACAATTTGGCTTCTTCATATCTTTATTTTTTTCCTTGGTGTTTGTCAGTGGGAACTCTTTGCAATATCAATGGTGTACACGAGGAAAACTTTTCTGCCACCCTCTTAATGTTAGTGACTGAGGTCTGCAAATTAAACTGACAAAAGATAGAGTAACAGGAGAAAAGGTTTATTTTTTATGCACATAGCAGCTTTACATTAAAGAAGTAAAACCCTAAAGAAGTGGTTAGGCCTGGAAGCTTATATATCGTTTTAACAAAGAGTGATAAATTGTGGAGAAATGTCTCAACAAAGAAAAAGGGTTTGTGGGGAGTAAAATATGGGAAGGTTAATACATAGCAGAAACTAATAGAAGATAGGAGTTATTTCGGTAAGGTTTGTTTATGCAGATTCATCTTAGTGCTAACTTTTTGTCTCCTGTGATAAGGGTTGTTCTTGTGCCAGGAGGTGAGGTGCCAAATCTTCACAAAAGGAAATATATGTTACCTTTACAAAGGAAAATTTATGCCCTGTTTTTAATTGAAAGTAGAGGTTGGGGAGGGGGGCAGAGAGTTCCTCCTGTGTCTGTTGTTTCTTATTTGCCTTCAGCTTAAAATAATCCTTATGCCAAGGATGCATATTTTGGTGTGGCATATTGCGATCCCCTTCACAGGCATCACTTAGATTGCTTTGTTTGTGTTTGCTCCCTAATATCAGTAGACTACTTAAATTAGTTCTCCTACTCTAATCCCAGAAGTTCTCCTTTAAAGCTTTCAGAACCGGCTCTAGATTTCTGCAGGGATGAGGCTGCCTCCATCTATTTTCTCATCCCATCTAGTTTCCAAGGTTTCTTGTCATTAGGGATCCACAAAAGAGAACCTAGATTAGACCAGAACTGTTTGTTGCTTTAGCCAAAATAATCAAAGTTATAACTGGTTCATTCTCCAGAGGACTTGGAGAATAACATAAGAACCAACTCTTTCAGTTTTTACATATTTATGTAGTGGTCCTAACCAGTATGTGCTTAACCACTCCTCTATACAGCTTCTCCATGTGCTAACATGGAGTGAGCTCTGATATGTTAATGGAAAAACAGCAAATGCAAAGCAGGGTCTACAATATGCTACCTTAAATGTAAAAAAGGGAGAGAGATAAGAATCTATATTAGAATTTGCTTGTGTATCATCAAAAAGGATTTGAAACGATATATTTTAAAACTAAAAAATGATGGGAACACAACTGGCCATTTGAGAAACAAGGATAGAAGGGAAATTTTTTTAGACTATATACCGTGTCAAGCTTTCTGCTTTTGAAAACCTTGTGCTGTATTACTTTTTCTTTTAATTAAACATTTTTCAAAAACCTAAAAATATTTTTTAAAGGGCAATGTAGCCCATTAGGCTTTTCTTAAGTCCTAATTTCAACAACGTGCTACAAAAATAAAATAAACATTGAAATCAAGTGTGAACTGTAAAATTATTTGAGTGTATCTACATTTTGCCTGTGTTGTGTGTGTGACAGGATGCATCAGAACAAAAACTTGAGAAGGCTGTATGCTACAGATGAGTCCTCACATAAGACACAGTTACTATTAAACAACAATATTATGTACAGCCTTTAATTTGAGATCAAAACAGGTTTAAAGAATTAGAGAATTTGTGTTTGAAAAAAATGAAGAGAAAAATTGCAAATATCATACTAGCATCTGATATTCTTCCTCCCCACTCCCCTATCCTAAAACTCCAAAAGAAAAAGACCTCAGTTTCCAGTGGACCTATGATAATATAGATGTATAGATGTTTAAGAGTCCTGAAGCACTTTAGTTACAATTGGAGCTACAGTTAACTCTATTTTAAGGTGTTTTGCAGATTATCAAGTCTTTGGTCTGATGGTGCATGGGTCAAATCATTTGTTATATGGGGTAATATAAAAAGTCTTGCAAAAAAAAAGATACCTACCACTTTGTAATATTACTGAAATGTGTGACTTACATGTCGCTGAGTTAACACTTTAACGTGCTAAGCATGGAGTTTCTAATAATTCTAGGAGCCCATCTCCTCCCCCAGTTTAATCCAAATAAAAGTACACTGAAACGGAAAATAACTATCAAAAAGCCTAGCAATTTTTTTTCTCTAAGATGATCACTCTAAGGCCACATTAAAAAATATAAAATGACTCAAAACTTTTTTTTCTATTTTTTGGAGGGAGGAATGCCCTGTTTTGTGGATGCCTTAAGCGTGTATTTAATTTGTGTATCCAACAATAGATTTGCTCTACATTGTTATAGTCAAAGCTGCATTTTATAGAAGGTAAAAGTATAGACTTAGGTGTATGATGAGTTTAAATCCTAGTTCCATTGTTTTATTAATTACGTAACCTTAGGCAAGTTAGCTTTTTCTAACTCTCAAGTTTCTCATCTATAAAATGCTCAAAATAATACCCACCTCTTAGGTATCCCTGAGGAGTAAGAATAGTTAATACTTATGTTTACTGTACACCAAGTCCTG
Source organism: Rhinolophus ferrumequinum (assembly GCF_004115265.2). Taxonomy (NCBI): domain Eukaryota; kingdom Metazoa; phylum Chordata; class Mammalia; order Chiroptera; family Rhinolophidae; genus Rhinolophus; species Rhinolophus ferrumequinum. The sequence continues at coordinate 34,424,010 of NC_046288.1, forward strand.
CCCTGAGCACTTTATGTATAATAGGTTGTTTCATCATCAAAATGACTTTGAGTTAGGAGCTCATTTCAAAGTTGAGAGGGCGGAGGGACATTGAATAACTTCCCCAAAGTCACACAGCTGGTAAGTGGCTGAGCCAGGATTTATACCTAGGCAGTCTAGAGCCAGAATTCGCCTTCTTAATCTCCACAGAATACTGATAATGCTTATGATGTTAAAACACCACTTATCATTGAGCTTTGATGTTCTGATAGAGGCTAAAATAATAGTGGATTACATAAGGTAGAATGTGTTCTCTGTCTCAGTCAACAGTCTGTGTATCAGCGCTCAAGTCCGGGACCCAGGCTCTTTCTATATTCTTGTTCTTCTATCCAGATGGAATTGCTTTCACCCACCTGGTCCAGGATGGCTTTATATATACATTCTAGCCTATAAGTAGGGTGAAGCCTGATTTTGGGGGAGCAAATCCTGCCACCTGTTTTTTAAAATAAAGTTTATTGGAGCACAGCCATTTATTTATTTACTTTACTTGTTTAATGGCTGTTTTGGAGTTATGATAGTTAACTATTTACCACCAAAACCATCTGATCTACAAAGCAGAAAATATTTACTATTGGACGCTTTTTAGCTGACTCCTGCTCTAAACCAGTAGGTCTCAAACTTTAATGAGCATCAGAAAACCACACACACGCGTTATCTTTTCTGAACCATTTATATCATACCCCATTACCCCTTAATACTTAAGTGTATATTTACTAAGAACAAGGGTATTTCTTGCATAACCACAGTACAGTAATCAAATTCAGGAAATTTAAAATAAACACCACTTTCATCCAACGTACAAGTCCATATTCTGATTTTCTCAATTATCCCGATAATGTCCCTTATGGCATTTTTCCCACCTCCAATATAGCATCTGTTCCAGGCTTAAATATTACACTTTCATATCTTTTTTGTGGCTTGTTTTTCATATCTTTTCCCATTTTTTAGGATTTTTAATATCTTCAATTTTTAAAAATTCTTTCTATATTATAGGTATTAGCCCTTCATCTCTGATATATAGTGCAAAATATTTCTTATAATTTGTCACTTGACTTTTGACTTTGCTTATATTTCTGCCCATGCAAAAGTTTTTTTTTTTAACGTAGTGAAACTTATCAGTATTTTTGCATCTGAATTTTGAGCCGTAGAAACTTTTTCTTACACTGGAATTAACATGTAGTTCACCTTTGTTTTCTTTCAGTGCTGGTATAGTTTCACTTTTTACATTTGGTCTCTGATTCACCTGGAGTTTACTTTTATTTGAGGTGTGAGGAATGAATCTAATTTCTTCTTTTTCTAAATGGCTACTCAGTTGTCTCAACAGCATTTATTAAAAAGTCCATTTTGGGGGGCAACCAGGTGCCTCAGTTGGTTAGAGCACGAGCTCTTAGCAACGGGGTTGCCAGTTCAATTCCCACATGGGCCAGTGAACTGTGCCCTCCACAACTAGATTGAAAGACATCGACTTGGAGCTAATGGGCCATTGAGAAACACACTGTTCTACAATGTTCCCCAATAATAATAAAAAAAAAAATTCAATTTTTGCCCCAGGTATTTGTGATCTCATCGTTATCATATATGACATTTCCATATGCAGTTGGGGCTATTTCTAGACTTTTAATTCCATTTCATTGGTCTGTCTGGTTATGCGTGTTCCTGTATCAATGGTTTTAATTATAAAGGCCTTGTGGTATATTTTAATAGCTGGCATGGCTAGTCCTTGCTTGTAACTCTAACTTTGCCATGTTTTCCTAGGTATTCCAGGATGCTTATTTTTCCATGTGAACTTTATTTCATTTCAACTTGTCTAGCTCCAGAAGAAAGTGTCGGTGTTTTTATTGGGATCACATTAAAATTGTGAATTAGGGACAGAACTGATATCTTGATGATTCTGAGACAAAAATAAGGGACAAAGTCTTCCCCCAGTGGAAAAAAAAGAAGTGGGAATAAGTTGTTCCTACCATCCTCCCCACAGGAACTTACTGTTAACCGTTTGGAATTTATCCTTCTAAACATTTTTTGCAGATGGATATAAACTTTACATAATTTTATACAAAAATCAGAATGATATTATATAAACTATTTTACAACCTTCTTTTTTGGCTTAAAATACATTGCAGACTTTTTCTTTTAAATAGGTAAATGCAGATCCAACTTACTCTTTTTAAATGATACTTAGAATTTCAATGAATTTGCTTTTCCTACTGATTGACATCTAAGTTCTTCCTAATTTTTTATTATTATTCAGAATAATAATGCAATGAACATTACCGTTTATACAAGGAGACAGACTTTAATAGTGCTGTTTTGGCATAATGAGCTGCTCCTTGGGAGCATATTTAAGCATGGACCCGATGATAACTTGGCAGATATTATTAGAGATAATGGAAGCTGCTGAAAAGTAGTTAGACAAATTACAGTTGTGGGCTGTACCAATAGTAGAACTCCGGAAAGTGAACGAATTGTATACTATCAGTTGTAAAAGTTCTTCCAGCCTTAACAAGGAAGAGCTGCCTCGCATGCATTTATTTGTTCTAGCAAGAGACCTTTGGTTCACTAACAGACCTTCTCCCTATCCTCTCAGTATTGTCTTTACTCACTAACTCAGCAAGAGATTTCCGGACCAAAGTTTCCAAGAAAACCAGGGAAGAAATTACATCAGTGTGTGACCTTTGAACCCAACATCTCAGCTGTTTTACCATTTTCTAATACATTGTCACAGGTCCTCTGCACACCAGGCCATCAAGATAAGGGAAGGGCCAGCCAAGTTTTAAAGGCAATAGCCAACATTACCTTTTGTTTTCAAGTGGGGGAAAGTGAGACTGTTTATAATCACTTCCAAGTGAATGTTTCCTCTTTTTCTTAGTGAGTTCAAAAGCAGAGGTTTTGAGAACATCAACTTGTCAGCATTTCAGGAAAATTTTTGAAGTTGTTGTACAGAATTCCCAGTGACTGGGGCAGATAAAGACTATATCCTGGGGTGTGGTATTCGCTAAGCCCACTGCTGCCTTCCACCTCGGCCACATTCTACAGTAGTTCTACCAGTAACAAAGCTGACATTTTGATGTCTACCTGCCTGACTCTTTATCTCTCATTGTGTCTGAATTTGGGTGAGTAACCAGTATCAGTTTTTGGAAGCCCTCAAATGTGAAAACAATATCCCCTTTTTATTTTTTATTCTTGTATGTTGTTTGGATTTTTTTATACTCATGAGCATGTATTACATAGAGAGATATAGATAGATAGCTTTTTCAAGTATATGTCACATAACATGGTTTTTTACTCCCTTTGCTTTTTTGGCCACTCTCCTCTGAATGGGCCCCAGTTTGTTGATAGACCTCCTAAAAGATGTTGAAGAATGACATCCAAAGTGGAATACAGGTCTCTGGGTGTGATCTAATCAGTGCTGAATACAAAACGGTCACGACCATCCTACTTGATACAAGGATAGCAGACTCCTACCACAGAGGTAAGCGTGGTGATGTACTCTCACCATATACAAGGATGCTATATTGGTGATCATGTCACAGGGACATGATCTTGAGATTACAGTGATAGGAAAAACATAAATCACTTTCCACTATGCTATTGGTAAAACAGATTAATTCCTCTCAACATGTAAACATCTTAGTCACTTCCATGCTAAATTATAAACACCGTTATGTTTCCTACAGTGATCACCCCTTCACAACCAAACATCTCCCTTCTTTACCATCTAGTTACCCCTCAACCCAGGTGACTCTCAATCCTTTTGATCAGAGTAATTTGAAGTTACTCTTGCAAATAATGCTAATAAGAAAAATCCAACAATCTCTTTTCAGGCCCAATCTTGACTTCTAGAATAGATTTGACATTGATGGCCATTCCTTCTTTCTTCAGTTGAAGGCACTCTTGCTTTCCAACTCTCATACCACTTTTCCAAATTCCCCTCCCATTCCAAACAGTTTCTCTTTAGGCTATCCCACCCAAATCTGACTCATTCATTATCTGGCTTTAAATAGTTCAATGGCTCTTTAGAGCAGTGTTTGTTTGTGTTTTTTGTTTTGTTTTGTTTTTAAAGAGGACGCAGCTCAAAGTGGCCCATGCGGGGATTGAACCAACAACCTGGGTGTCAGTAACACCATGCTCTAACCAATTGAGCTAACCGGTCACCCAGAGCAGTGGCTCTTAATCCATTTGTATACTGGAATCATTTGGGGAGCTTTTAAAAAATATCTAATCCCAGGCCCCATCCTAGACAAATTGAATCAGAATTACTAGCGATAGACCTGGATTTAAATACCAACAGAGATGGCCCCCACTTTTTTTGTCCAGCTTCATCTTTAATCCCTCAACTACTGATCCAACCAAATTAAATGGAGTTCTTCAAAACCTGCTGTTCTCCCTGTCTAGATTATACCTTGTCAATTTAAGTGTCACCTCCTCTGTGAAGCCTTCCCTAGGTACACATCTCCAGCCTCACCCTATTTCTTCCTTTCTATATATTAATCATTTCTTCTACTTCGTAAGGAGACAGAGTATAGGTTGCCTCAAGCTGATAAAGCTACAGGTATGCCCAAATCAAGGTACCAAGCAGAGTAGGGTGGGGTGAGATTAGGGTGTGCAGAGGGACTCATATTCATATCCCTTTCAAAACCTTCAACTTTATGTATACACACACAGACACAAACACACACACATACATACACACACCCTGTGAACAAAAACTGGCTCTTCTTCAAATACCTCAGGTTCGAAATAAGGGACAAGAAAGCTTTTCGGGAAGCGATAAAGCATGTAGGAGGATTACTTTTTAATTGAAGAATCAAGAGAAAGAACAATGGAGTAGATTGAGGATAATAGTAAGAAAGAAGGGCCTGCTTTTTGGCAAGTGGTCTAGGATGAGTAGAATTAGAAATTTGGGGCAGACATGGGGAGAGTTCATGAGATTTACACTGCTGTTGAGGTGAGAGGTGTATGATCTGATCAGCTATCTGCTGTTTCTCATAACTGCTTCTTGATTCTGAACTGGGATTGATGTCAAGGTCATTGGTCTGTTGTTTGTGGTCAGCTTCTTTCCAGCTTTGAATAGTTCTTTCTCTTCTAATTGTCTCAAAGTTTGCTGCCTTATAATCTCATTTACAAATTGTCTCAGTGTCTTGAAATAGAAAATAATGTTGGTTGCCTATCCAACACTCACTTCCCATTTACTCCTTAAATAACTTCTCCCACACAGCTATGTGCTTTAAGGACACCTGATTCTACCACTACCTCTTAATCATGATTAGTCTAAAATGTAGAGCAATCTGTGCATGGTATTCCCCAGGCAACTGTTATTGGTTTGGAGCATGTACCTAACTCAAAATAAGATTGTTTGGGGGATAGGTTTCTCTTCTTCTGAACATATAGAAGAACATTTGTAGCCCAGTGATCACTGGCATCCATCTTCCAGCAAAGAGAAAAAACAAAGGGCTAAAACCACTTCTGAGGTCAGCAAAGCAGAGGGATGCAAAGAATCTAAATTTTATATGACATCATTGAGACATTAAATTGCCAACATGGAAAACTGCTCTATCGCTGGGCTCTTCGTTATATGAGAAAATCAATGTTGTTATTATTTAAGACATTTCAAATGAGGAGTTCTGTTTTTGGAACCCAAAGCATCTTAACATTCATCTGGATGTAACTTGAAATGATTAAGTGCCTTAAACTCACTTAAATTAGGTGATTATCTCCTCATAACTTCTTTAACCTTCTTAAATTTTGGCCTCAGTTACCTCTTTCCAATATTTGTTTTAGAACTCTACATTCAAATATCACTGAGGTATACAAATTGGTGCTACCATTCAGCTCATAGACCTTACCGAAGAGTGAGGAAAACTAATATTTAAGAACTTATTCCTATTCCCAAGGCTTGGAAGGCAGTCAATATTGACTTTCCTTTATTCAGTAGAGCAAGCAAGTTGTTAGGTTTTTTGTTTGTTTGTTTGTTTGTTTTTGTTTTTAAATAACATACACATCGGAGATACCTCTAGAATGGAATACACAAATGGTAAGACAGTACAATTTGGGGAGTTAAATTTGTCGTCTAGAATGTGAATATTTTACTATCATTGGCAAACAGGGCGGAGGGCATGCTTCCATTCACCACTCTTTGCTATTCTAGATTCTTTTCTTGTTTAGAAGAAAACAGAGAATAGTTTTTGTAGCTACAGCAGTGGTACATCTGTTACTGTGTTTCCCCCAAAATAAGACCAGGTCTTATATAAATTTTTGCTCCAAAAGATGCACTAGGGCTTATGTTCAGGGGATGTCATCCTGAAAAATCATGCTAGGGCTTATTTTCCAGTTAGGTCTTATTTAGGGGGAAACACGGTAGTTCCTGAAAGTTGTACAGAGCAGCAGTAGGAAAGAATCATTTCCAAATGACCTCACAATTGAAAGAAAATTATAACTTTATCTCTCTTCAAGAAGGTGATTTTTCAGATATTGAAATTAGAAGGCATTTGACAAATGCATAAAAGTGACTGCAAAACTGTCATTCTCTGAAGCATTTGAATCTGGCATGGTAGAGTATCTCTGAAGCATTTGAGATCTTTTTTTATGTTTTTTTTTGTTCTTCTCTCTGCTTTTTTTTTTTTTTTTTGTCGTTTATCTTTTTTTTTAAGAGTTTATTTGAGCTAAACTGATGACATATGCCAGGGAGCAAGACATCAAATGCTTCAGGGCAATTGTCGTCAGCTTGGCTTAGATAAATTCTTATTAAAATTCACTACAGATTTGGACATTTCTTACGTTGACAGAAGTCCAAGATCAAGGCACTGCCAGAATCAGTGTCTAGTGAGAGCCTGATTTCTTAGATGGCTGTCTTTTTGCTGTAAACTCACACAGTAGAAGGGAGGACTACATTCTGCGGCCTCTGGATGACATGTTAGGTGTTATACTGGTACTATTCCCATTCATGAGGGGTTAGATCCCATCTCCTCATTAGTCACCACTTTGGGGACTACCGTGTTTCCCCAAAAATAAGACCTAGCCAGACAATCAGCTGTATTGTGTCTTTTGGAGGAAAATTTAATATGAGACCCAATCTCATTTTACTATAATATAAGAGCAGGTATAATATAATATAATATAATATAATATAATATAATACCAGATCTTATACATGTTTCCCCGAAAATAAGACGTAGCTGGACCATCGGCTCTAATGTGTCTTTTGGAGCAAAAATTAATATAAGACCCGGTCTGATATTATATTATATAAGACCCTGTCTTATTTTAATATAAGAAGGTCTTATATTAAAATAATAAGGTCTTATATTAAAATAAGACCGGGTCTTATATTAATTTTTGCTCCAAAAGTGTCATTAGAGCTGATTGTCTGGCGAGGTCTTATTTTTGGGGACACAGGGCTAGAATTTCAACATATGCATTTGGGGAGGGGAAGATGGGACACAAATTCAGACAATAGTAGAGACAAAAATAATGTGACAGAACCAAGAATTGAAACTTCAGGTATCTAACTTCAAAGCCTGTTTGTTTTTTTCAATGTAAGATGTTTTCTAGTAGATCAGAGTCTGATGAAATATCAGACATGAAAAGTGAGATAGAGAGAAGGAAAAGTTTAGAATCTTCTGGGGGAAAAAATACCTGGCATTTACAAAATCACCTGCTTTTCATGGGCACGTAAAATGTCTGTGGTTGATGAAGAAATGAAGGTCACAGTCATAAGAGGCCAGATGCTGACAGACAAGTCAGTATCAGATACCTACAAACAGCAGACATGACATCCCGTAGAGGGGCGCACCGTCTCCGTCATCATCACCATCACACAATTCTTATTGAAGAACCCACTGGGTGACATATTATGTCTTAGACTGAGTTTTTAACTCAAGGATTTGAAGTAATAAATTTGATGCTCAAAAGATTTCGTTCCTTGGGTTAACCGCAATTAACTGGAAAGTTCAAATGTGTTGATAGTACAAAGGTCTGACAATTAAGTTCATGAACTCATCCTAGAAAAAGTGCTACATACCTCATTGCTGAATATCACTATGGTCACGTTCGAAGTACTCCCCTTGGGAAGCTATGCGCCCATGCCAATGCTTAGTCCACCCTTCAAAGCAATTTTGGAAATCTTTTTCTGGAATGGCCATCAGAGCTGTCGTCATATTACCCTTGATGTCCTGAATGTCATCAAAATGTCTTCCTTTCAATATTTTCTTTATCTTTGGGTAAAGAAAGAAGTCATTGGGGGCCAGATCAGGTGAGTGGGGAATAGCTGTTCTAATACAGTTATTTGTTTACTGGCTAAAAACTCCCTCACAGACAGTGCTGTGTGAGCTGGTACATTGTCATGATGCAACCTCCAGGAATCGTTGGTGAAAAGGTCAGGTCGTCTTTTTCACGCAGCCTTTTCAGCACTTCCAATTAGTAAACTTGGTTAACTGTTTGTCCAGTTGGTACAAATTCATAACGAATAATCCCTCTGATATCAGTAAAGGCTAGCAATATTGTTGCAACAGGTTCGCAAAATTAACTGTCAGACCTCGTATGTTAGCATAACACAATTAAAATATGGAGCTTTATCTAGGATTTCTTTCTCCCCATTTCCATGCATTGAAAACCAAATGCATGATTAGTAAAGATTTGTTCAAGATGTAAAAAGTGGTTAAAATGCTGTGTATTTTGAAATTAAATGAAAATTACTGGCTCTCTCACCTTGACCATTTACATTACTATTTTTTTCTCTGTGAGATCTGGCTGCAAGTAATATAAATGAAAATTAAAATATGAAATTCAAGAGAATCTGCCAACATCAATTAACATTTGTTAAAAGTTTTGAAATATGGTATTAAAAACATGCAAATTTTTAAAAACTTAACTCTAGTAACATTAATTTCAAACTTTTTCCAGCACAGAGCAACTCCTGATATAGTTATTGCTTATTTTTCTCAGTGTAAATGAGGAAAAGGGCTTCAGTTAAAATAAGCCACATAGCCCACATTTTGAGATTCTCATAATTTTTGGCAAATTCTTCTATAAAATCTAAAAGTTTTGTTTGGACTTCTAGCAGGATTGGGAGTATAGATAACTTTGTATTTATGCACAATTTCCTGGTTACCTTTTTGGCCAAAGCTAAGATTATCCCTTTCCTAGTAAATATTAACATTTCCTGTAATACAATCTGCTTTACCACCTGTTGTTGAAAATACTGTTGTCTTTGTTGCCAGCAGATTACTTGCTTACATTTCAATTTCACACAGCTTCTGTGAGACTTTCATTAGAAGAAAATCAATTCTGTAGCTGGATTAATAAAAAAATTTGTCTAAATTTTAAACAATTTGATCAATAGTGGTTAAAGGAGAGCAAGTGACCCCAAAGAGGGAAATAGAATATGAAGTTTCTGGCATGTCACTGGCCAAAAGCCATGTATATCCCAGTGCTGCTCAGTGGCCTTCAAGGCGTAAATTCAACTTGGTTATAATCATAGAGAACAGGCAGGTGTTTTTGGCCCCAAATAGTTGTATTTCTCGACCAGTTCTAAAACATCAGCCTAAAGCATCAGCCTAAAGCCAGGCAGCAAAGGAGCCTATAGGATAAACTCTTTACTTAAATTGACTTTATTCATCCAGTGAAGGAAGATGGTCCTGTCTTGGACTTAAGCAAACAATCAACTTTTATAACACTCAAGAGAAATACATATTAAACTTTGAAAGACTGTCCTTATGTCTTTAACCTTCATACTTTTCTTTGAGTATCATCCCTTCCATACCTATAATTGAGTACCCTAAGAAGCTAAACAAATAATTATAAATTCTTATTAGATAATGAAATGATGTGACTAATGTTTTGGAAAAATACTTTCTATTTTAGCTTTAAAAATGTGTACATTTACGAACAAGATACAAACTAGACACCATCTCAAAATCTGTACTAATTCCCAGGAGACACAAAGAAACCAAAACCAATGGCTAGGCCTACAAATACCCATTTGATTACATGCATTCACCCAACAAAGTAAATTCTATGAAAATCAACAGAAGCCTGTTTATTTTTCTTTTCAACTACACAGGTGAGATAAATAGTTGATTAGTTGAGGATATTTAAAAATTCGTAACATGACTTTTTAAATAAATAATATTTGTTGTTATTTTACTCTAATCATAAAAGTAATGCATGCTCATTATGGAAAATTTGGAAAATATGAAGAAAATCCAAAGAACAAAATAGAGTTATCCATAAATCCATCTTTCAAGTGTAATCACCGATACTTTTTTCTTGGGTGTCTTTTGAGCTTTTCTATGCATAAATTATGCATATATTTAAACAAAATTGAGCTAAAATTGTATGTGTTGTTTTGTCATTTGTTTTTTCCCCTCAATATTATGCACAACTAGTTTTCCTTTATATTCTGACATATTGATTCTCTTATGATTGAAATATAAATTGTCGCCTGCCAGTGTTTTGTTATTATGAATACAGCTGCAATTAAAGCCTTTGTAAATAAATTTGTATATCTACTTTTGATTATGTCATGAAAGAAATATTAGCAGTGGAATTCAAAGATAATTATTAAGGCTTTTGAAACATTTAGCCTTTTAGAAACATAGGAATAAGTTACACTCCTACAAATACAGAGGTTGCCAAAAAAGTATACATATTTTAAGAAAGAAAAACTGTATTAAAATGGTAATACTCAATATATACCAATAACAAAAGATGAATACAAGTCATGTTTGACTTCTGCAATTACAAGAGGTGTTCAAAATGGTACCATCAGCGTCCAGACACTTCTGATTATGGCGAACTACTGCTTGAGCAACGTTGACCAAAGTGTCCACTTGTATACATTTTTATGGCACCTCCAGTAGTGATAGTGTGGCCCGTGCCCTAGCTGACACTGGAAATGATCAACATCCTGTTTTCACATGCAGACAGAACATAATCTAACAAATGCAGGAGGCGGACAAGTATATATTTCCTTCCAAATTGTCCAGAGATTTCCCTGTAATTTCCTTTATGCAGGCATATGATGTGAGTCAAAACCATGTCTTCAAAGCAGGGACAGAGGGACTAAACTGACATCATAATTTCAGTCATCATGCCCATAACTTCCCTTGTCTGATTCATTTGGTCTTTGTATACTCATGTGTCTTAGCTCTGAGGCTGCCCTTGTTTCAAGTTAATTCAGTAAATTATAGAAGTCAGATCAGCAGCAAAAGAAGTGAGTTGGAACACAGTACAGGGGAGGACCCTTTTATGCCTACAAATTCAATATTTTATTAAAGTATCTTAGTCTATTTGTCCATGAGACTAAAAAGCGGTGATTTGCTCAATCTTTTATTACACACAACAAAATAAGTGTATTTAAAACAAACAAACCCAAATTAGTTTCCTAAGACAATTCCAAAGTGATTACACTATCACAGGCACCAACAAATGCTTTCTGTAAAAGACTAGATAGTAAATATTTTAGTGCTTTCAGGCCACATGGCCTCTGACACAATTACTCAACTCTGCCCTTGTAGCATGAAAAAAGTAATAGGCAATATGTAAGCCAATGAATAGGGCTGTGTTCCAATAAAACTTTATTTACAAAAATAAGCAGCTGGCTGGATTTGACTCTTGGGCTATAGTTTACCAACCACTGCTCTATCTTACTGTTTGATTGTGCAGAAAAAAAAATAATGGCTCTGAGGAATGCTTGTATAATTACTTCCCTGAAATGAAATCATTTTCATGAATTGAAATCATTCTTTACATTAAAATATAATTTTTATTAAATATATGTTAAGTGATATGGGTCACATGAAGCCATTGACATTCTAAGAAAGGATCATTACTTTTGCAGAAGGGGCATAGAAGGGAAGAGTCAAAGAAAAAGGTTAAGTTGAAAGGGTCTCCAAAGGCTCCCTTTGCCTCACCTAAGTAAAACTTAGTGCTGAAACTCCTTTAAAGTAATACTTTAGAGATTATAAGTCCTCATTGATAAGAACAAAAATAAGTCCCAAAGCAAAAACAAAGCTCTGCTCAATGCCAAGACTCAACCTTACCATTACCAGACAAAGAAGAACAGCCATTGTCATCTTCATCACATGTGTTACGAGTATTGACGGGCAGGTTTATTTTACCTTATTGCTTATTATGGGACTTATTTTGGAGTTTTTTTCAAATATTAGCTATTATGGCCAGTAGGTATAAAACAGCAAAGGAGTAATGAAACTGCTTGAAAGTGCTTGCAAGAGGCAAGAGATTACAAACATTCAAATTGAAAGCCAATAAAATACACATCCCAGCTTTTGCCATTCTGTGGGTGTACTCATTTGAAAGTCATAATATTTCACTTCCTAAACAACAAATTTCACCAAGAAAATTTTGAGATTCTTGTTGACTCATGATTACCAATTAAAACATTAAACATTTTTTGAAGGAAGCCACAGAACCAATGTGAATTAACAGACTGATCTTAAAAATAAGCAATGGACCAAACAGCTGAATTTAGTAATTAAATTTATAGCCAAATCCAACTTCATTACCTTGTTCAAAGATTTTGAATCTTAGTTTTAAAACATGCCATGCATCATTAATGAAGTCAAGCAACCACAGTATTCTCCATAATATCTCAAAAAAATCTTTCTTTCATTCACATTAGAATAAAAATGTGCAGCATTTCAAATAGCAAAAATTTGAGGACTGTTAAATGGTACCCTTCATGCACAAACAAACTTCTTCAGAATGTAGAGTAAGTACCATAATATAATAGGTAATACTTGCTTATATGCTTTCTTGGTATTCTCATCTGGTATTCTCATGTATGTAATTCCACAGCAACATTCTATTTTCTCATGTACAAGGCAGGAAGTTTGTTGAGTCATTATAATGACCTGGCTTATGATCTCATGAAATCTACTAGTTAACTCATGGGAAAATATATATATTTTTAACGTGAAGGGAAAGGATAGTTTATAATGACAATCTTTTTCTCTAGAAATGACTTTTATCATAGCCTGGCAATTTACAGTTTGTCTCAAAAAGAGTTACGCGGGATTCTATTCCTTAGGATACTAACACGTGTTCATTGGATTAAAAAGTACCTTTGCAAATAAGTTTAGAAAAATTTAGGAAGGAAATTGTTAAACACGTTTCCTTACCAGAATTTTCTGGAACCTTGAAGTGCTAAGCTCTATGAACCTCTAAGGGATCCCACGGTGTGCTGAATGAAATACTTGACTGCAGTATCTTTTTTGGGGAAAATGTTCTGGAGATGATTGTGGATTGAAACACACTTTGGGAAATACTGGCAGAGTAGAAAGAGTCTGGACCTTCAAGCCCAGAGGTCTCGGTTAAAATCCTGATCTTCAAATTACTGGTTGAGCAAGTCATTTATCTACTACTAATGTCAATCTCATCTTATGTAAAACTGAGGATAATTATGCATGCACTAACTGGTACTCCAGAGTTCTTATGAGAAATAAGTGAGACATTTTAAGTAAGAGTGACTAATTCAGTGCCTGGCATACAGTAGGCCCTGGTGACCAAATGCCGGAGGAATAATCGTCTTCATATAACAATGTCTTTAATTTTTTAAAATCCTGGTGAGAGGCTCACATGCTCATGAATTCTGTTGTTGATTTCTCATCAACTGCCAAACCTTTACCCTGCTTAGATGAGCCTAGGTCCAGTTTTCCCAAATGAATTCCTGCAGCCTCACCACACCTTGTGACAATGCCCACAGAACGTGCTGTACTATCTGCTGAATTAGAGGTCAACTTGGTTTTGTTGTGAAACACATTTTACAGTTGGACAACTAAACCCATAGATTTTAAAATAAATTTTTCAGGGAAATATAAGATGGAGATGAAACCTTAGAGCAGAGGACTATACCAGAAACTCAGGACATGATTTACTTAATCTCTTTGACCCTGTGTTTCTTCACTTACAAATAAAAATAATAATTACCCTCTAGTAATATTATGAGGATTAAATTTGATATTGTGTGTAGTAAGCACATTGTACAATACAGTATGTAGTTAGTTAACCATTCTATACTAGCATCAAAAGAGATTTTTCATAAAATTATATATAGTTAACCCTTAATGCAGGGGCTAGGGGCATAGATCAATGCACAGAGTTGGCCCCCATATCCAGAGGCTCCCAACCACAGATCAAAACACTATAGGTATTACTGAAAAATATCCACATATAAATGGACCCAAGCAGTTCAAACCCATGTTGTTCAAGGGTCAATTATAACATTAAAATTAAAGGATCAGTTATAGATCACGTACACCAATTCCCTCCTTTCTAAAATGAAATAAAAAACAAAAACCCTCAGAGGTATGAAGCAACTTAGCCAAGTTCATACAGTTTTTAATGGCCAGACAGGATATAATAGGTTTCTCCAAATATCCAAAGAGAGAAAATAGATTTGTTCTATATGATTCCAAGGCATAAAATCAGTGGTGAAAGCTAGAGGAGACAATGAAGAAGATATGTCTAACAATCTCGGTGTTCCACTGTTGAAATAGGCTGTCTCAGGCTGCCACTTTTTCCCCTATTTGTGTATTGAAGCTCGTTTTAGGAAGATGAAGCAGGCTAGAAGTATAGTTCTCAGTCTCTGGGTTGTGTGTATTGGAGATGAATTGTATGCATTATGGCTTGGCCACATGTTTGACAAATTGTCTGAGATAGGCCCAGATCTAAGACAGAGCCAGCTCTGGAATTTGTACTTTACAGGAATATAGGAGCCACAATTTCACTGGAAGAAAGGACTCAAAGCTGTAATTTCTTAGCACTTTACATGAGATTGAGAAAATGTCAAATCCATGTCAAAGAATAGGGTTTCAAGGAGATTATAGAGAGACCAAATTCCTTTAATCCAGTTGGCATTGCCACTGAGTATATATAGAAGCTTGACTCAACTCTGCTGAATGGTTAACCACAATTGTAGAATCTGTAATTTTCTGTTAACTGTACCAACAGCCTTTTTTATTTATGTGGATAGTTGAGAATTGACTGCAATTATGAAATCTGACAACCTCAAGACAAACTCGTTGAGCATTACTCTTTAGAGACAATGTGAATTGAGATGTTCCACCCATAGACAACGCAAGTAATATTTGCTCACAATTGAAGAACGTGCTGTCAATCACCATATCCCAACCAAAAAAAAAAAAAAAAATACCCCCCTCCAAAAAAAAACAACACAAAAATAAAAAAAAAAAGAAATTTCTCTCTGAGAAACAATCTGAGTGAGACAAGACTGACATTAGCTACAAAAGAGAAGTGAGAGGTGATTTGAGGAAGTAAAATACAGTTCAGTAAAGGCTGGGATATTTCTGTGGAACCTATTAAAAGGGGAACTCCAAGATATGCCTTGCATTTGCTTAGATCTGGACCTGAGTTTGCATAGTTTTTTGTTTCAGACCATGTTCTGACTAAAACAGCAAATCTACTGAGTATAAGTGGTTAACGAAGCTGACAGGAAAGTAGGCACATCCTGTTACATTGCACATAATAATAACAAAGCTAATATTAACTAAGTGCTTATCACATACAGGTACTGGGCTAAAACATCTCATACGAGTTAACTTGTTTAATCCTCATCACAAGCCTGTGATGTGGGTACTATTCTTAACCCCATTTCAAGAAACTGAAATTTGGAGAGATTAACTGCTTTCCACAACTGACAAGTGTTTAACCTCAGATTTGAATCGAGGTCGTTTGACCCTGAACCCACACTCTTCACTGTAGCACTATAGTGCACTGTGTGCTATTCTGTACATTTACCATTATGATATCTCACATGCAATTGTGTTTTGTTGTGTTATCACTCCTGCCATTATCCCTGGAGAAACCCATTATTTTTACTACTTTGAGTGGCCTGCTCTATTCAGTCCAGGCTTTGGGGCATCGTGTGCCTCTTTCATATTAATTCTTGGAAGAAACCTATTCAAAAATAACGTTTTTGAGTAAGTTTCTTTTTCCATCAGTGTCATCACAAGTCAAACATCTACGAAGGATGATAGGCTTTAGTCAGGTGAAGTGTCGTAAATTGACCAGGAAAACTTTCTCACCATTATTTCATTTGCAATGATATTTAAAGTTAAGTGTGGTTTTCAGGGCTGATGAGGAAACTATTCAAAGGCCCAGTGTTATTTGTGATAGGTCTAACTTTCCTAAAATTAAGGAAGTTTCGGTATAAGGCCAGCCATAGACATACTTGTATGTAGAACAGGCCGATGTTCAGAATGATCAAAAGGGCACCTGCTCCCAAGTTGTTTTCCTCCAGAATTGCCAACTGGTCTGAAATTCTCACCGTTACTATCACTTATTTGGATAAAGCCCCTCTAGTAGAATATAAATACATTATCAAAAAAATGAATACATTTATTTACTAGCATTCACTATAGACCAGTGAGCTGTAAAGATAGAAGGGAGAACTGGGCTTCAAGGGCTTCCAAGGAGTGAGATGACAGTAGGTAAATTTTGACGGAAAAAGACAATTGGAAAGGGCACTGCGGTGGTTTCCAAACATAGGTCTGCAGATTAAAGCGCCTCCAAGATGAAGTTTTTATTAATTTATGGTGAAACATGAGCAACAGGAACAATGTAGTAAAATTTTAAATTAAAATCACAAGTTCTGAGATCACGTCCTCCTTTTTGGATGGTATCCTGTCACTTTTATGAAACGATTGTGAGAGTACACGGAGGTTAAGTTTTTTCTTTAATATCTTTACTTAGCAAAATAAAAAGGTAGCAACTTTTGGTTGATCTTTAACATGTATATGAGCTCATGATAAATGCTTCACCTTCAATATGTTATTTAAACTTCACAATGACTATATGGAGAATGTAATGTGATCATTCTTATTTTATAGATGAGGAGATTCGAGCTTAGAGGATAAACAACTTACCCAGGGCTATATAGATCCTGAGTGGCAGAAATGTGATTTGCCCTCCTTACTTCTCCCATTTTGGGCAGGGGTACTGGGGCCTTTGTACGGGAGACAGATGCTAAAAACAGAAAGAGAAATGTTAGAGGAACTGAGTACAGGAGATAAATGTCATCTACTTAATTTTACCAAAGGCTCCCTAAAACTTTGCTTGCAAAATTATTTCCCTCTATAGCCAACTAACATCATAGCCAAACTAACATCATAAAATGCTAAAAGGCCAAGGGCAAAAAGAGTCTTAAAGTTCATCTTCTTCTTTTCAATAAAAGAGGAAATTTAGAGGTAGTTTCAGTCTTAAAATTCTAAATGCTTGCATATCACTAGCACTCAAAAATATTCACTTAAAGCAAAAGACATAACATAGCCATTATTGCTAGTGTAGAAAAAAAAATAGAGAAAAATGCAGCCTGATCAAACCAACAAAGTATCTGCATGGGATAAACTCTGGTTCAGCCAACTCCGTCATCCATGAAAATAAAAAACAGTAAATAAAAAAAAGACTCCAAAATACAGGTAATTTCAATTCAGTGTTTTCTACATGGTAAGCACTCAGCAAATAGTCAATTACTAAGAAAATCCCTAATTTTATGTTGCTCATAATAACATGGGCAACGTACATTTTTCTTGTTCTAGAAATAAACATCGAAGACCTGTGACAATGCTTAACCATGAAATAACTCTTACAAGGCTACACTTTGATTGATTAAGTATGCTTGCCATTACATATAGATGTGAAATGAAAAAACCGCAAAAATCACGTGTAGTGATTAAGGCTTAAGAATTAGTATCATTCATTTATTTTCCCAAACTCACAACATTTGAGAACATTTTACATTATTGAATCTCTTTGCCACCAGTGAGCCCAGCTAAGTCCAGAATTATGCTTTCTTCAGGGAGGGAGGGAGAATTCTCATCCTCCACAACAAACCTTGGCAGATAGTTCTTTTGTACTTGTTCTAGAACACATATTTAAGAATCAGAATAAAGACTAAGAAAATATGCTCATATTTCCAAGTCCATATGTACCTCTAATTGGCGTCTCCTGCTGACTAGAAGGACACAGGGTGAACAGTAGATTAAATTATTTTGGGGGGTGGTTGTGGGGGAAAGAAACAGAACGGTGTTCCTAAGCTTCAGGAAATCACACTATAACTCTTATATGTCTAAGCCAGAGATCTAAGAAAGTTCACTTAATGTTTTTAAATTGCAGGCATTGAGGCAGCAATGGGGACCTCAGAAAATCCCTCATCTACCCTGTAGACCAAAATACAACCTATCATAGTGGGAGCTCACGTACCACATTGAAGAGTTTCCCATCATGGCTTGGGTATACATGAGAAACATGATCAAACTGAAGTTGATTCTGGAAAGTGGATGGAGGGATAGGTAATTTTCACGATGCCTCTTCATTAATTTCATTAATTATGTGTTTTCCCGAAAATAAAACCTACCCGGACGATCAACTTTAATGCATCTTTTGGAGCAAAAATTAATATCAGACCCGGTATTATATTATATTATATTATATTATATTATATTATATTATATTATATTATATTATATTATATTATATTATATTATATTATTATTAAAGACCCAGTCTTATATTATAGTAAAATAAGACCGGGCCTTATATTAATTTTTGCTCCAAAAGACGCATGAGAGCTGATGGTCCGGCTAGATCTTATTTTCAGGGAAACAGGGTATGGATCCAAGATCATGCATGACTTTCTTCACTCATGAAAGAAAGTTCAAAGTCCTGACAATAATGCCTCAGACTATTGCTGACTTTTGGAACTGCTTTTACTCACAAAGTTGAGTCCCGAAGGCCTAAAAGATATGGAAGAAGTGGGGGTTCAAGCTTTTTCTTTATTTTCATTCTATACAAACCTGCCTATTTAAAAGTGGCTCAATCTCTGCCAAGCAGCTAAAATTTCAGCAGAAGTTCTAGCAGTTATCATGCTCTAATTCCTACTTCAGGCCTCATGTTCTGAAATGGGGGTTTCCTGGAACTCTGTGAAGAAGCAGTATACCATGAGAGGCCACAAGCCTGAACATATCACTCCCCTTGACTTCTGTGCAGGAGAAGGAGCCAGTTCAGACCTTGGAAGTAAAAGCACCAGGCAGACTTTAAACTTGAGTTACAGGATCTTGGAAAATTACCTTCCAGCTGGGATACTGGACTCACTCCTTCATTTGTTCAGCAAAAAATGTATTTTGTGATACTAGCAAGGTTGGGATTGCTGACACTTTGAGGATCATTTCAGAGAAGCAGCGAAGTGAAACTAGGACATGGGATTGCTAGTGACACGCAGCCCTGTTTCACAGGCCCCACTGCCTATGGGGCCAAAGGATTTCTCCCTCAAACCTCACCCATCCCCTCAAATGGGAATGACCTATTTGGTATCATCATTCATTTCATAAATTTTGTTTCCTCCTGAAAATTTCTAAGCCAAGATCTAATTGCATAGTCTCATGATAGATCTAACACACAGGAAATACCTGACATCGTGGACTGTGCATGAACCAATAAAACCTAAATCTATTTTAAATCAATAAAAAACAAAGACCTTGCCTTACCTTTCTCTTTGGCCTCCAGTACATGGCACAGTGCTTGTCCCATAGTGGACATTTCATAAACGTTTATGGCCTGGAAACGAATTTCTATGGTGAGGAATTTTTACCTTGGGCTTTGGATGGATGCAATTATTTGCTTGACATTTTTCATTTGAAATATTTTGAACCAGTGAATAGTAATACTGAGTAGCAATAGAATAACAATTGATTTGTTTAACTTTAAGCCAACAAAATTTGCCCACTCAGGGAACAAAATCCAGTCATTGAGTCTACTGAGTATTCGCTGACGTTAATGACAAAATTTCAACTTCTGTTGAAGTATTCATCAAGAGTGTTCTCCTGAAACTATTTTAAAACAATTGACTCTATAAGTTTTGCCCTTTGTCTCAGCTTTCCTATTTGTAAACTCTTTGTTATAGTTGCCTAATCCCTAGGAATAGGTAGAAGGTATGTGACCTACCAATTAGATGTTAATATACACATGCAATTAGTATTACTCTCAATGCCAATGATTCAATATTCAGATGTGTTGAAATCAACTGTATATTGCAAGCAATAAACTACTGAATTTTAAAAAATGATATATTTTGAACCAATATTTGGACTTAGGACTATCACAATAACATACACTCTCACTCATTCTCATTGACATTTGAGTTGCTTTTCCTGAGAGAAAACTAGATGGAATTATAGCCAGGTGCCAGAAATGACACATAGCACACCAGGAGTCTCACCAGTCACAGGTCCACTTATGGGAGTGTTTGACA
This sequence comes from Rhinolophus ferrumequinum, assembly GCF_004115265.2. Classification (NCBI taxonomy): domain Eukaryota; kingdom Metazoa; phylum Chordata; class Mammalia; order Chiroptera; family Rhinolophidae; genus Rhinolophus; species Rhinolophus ferrumequinum. The sequence continues at coordinate 34,444,333 of NC_046288.1, forward strand.
CATGAATGTCATTAGTCACGTGCTTCACAGCTGAGAAAAAGGTGGCAAATTCCTGTTCTACAGTCATAGTCTTTACTGGGAAATATAATCACCTTCGGAAAATGTACATGTTATAGTGTTGCTCACCATTAGAGATAAGATAAGAGTTTCCCTCATGACTCTTGAATATTGCACCTAATCACCTGTATCCCCTAGTCCCTTTTTCTGCCTTTATTTTTCCTCCATAGCACTCATCTCCATCTGACATACTATATATTCTAATTATCTCTTTATATCTTCCTTCTAGAATATAAACATGCCATGAGGACAGGGAAGTCTTGAACATACCACGAGGTTTTGTTTTTATTGTTTTTCCAACCTCCAGAACAGTGCCAAAAGTGAAGACAGAATAGTGATGGAAGAGAAACCATCTAATATAGTGGTTTTCTCTCCTGCCTGACAAATTAGAGATGCTTACAACATTTTTCAAAGACGAGTAATACATAAATTCTAAGAGCTTCTGAAGAAAGCACTTTTCAAATCAACATCTTCTAAAGGAAAACGGTACATCAATTGTCAGATTAGACTGTACTATTACTAAACAATAGGTTAGTAATTCTACTAAATAAAACACTCCTCTGAACTATAGTATTAAGAAGGATGAAACTAAGAAAAATCCATTTTTAATTGGCAGCTAGAAGGGAAAATAATTATAAGGCCTCAATTTATTTCACACACACACAAAAAAAATCCTAAAGTTGGATAATGCTAATGCTGACCATGAACTGGTTCATGTAATATATTTATATATTTATTTTTAATTAAACATATTTTGAGATAATTGCCGATTCACGTGCAGTTATAAGAAATAATACAGAAAGATCCTGTGCATCCTTTACCCAGTTTTTCCCAAGTGGCAGCCAGGATATTGACATTGGTATATTCATTATATACAACAGTTCCGTCACCACTAGGAGCCCTCATGTTGCCCTTTAATAGCCACACTGACTTCCCTCCTGTTCTAACTCCCTAACTTCTGGGAACCATTAATACTTTCTATATTTCTATAGTTTTGTCATTTCGAGAATGTTATATAAATGGTTTAATTTGTTCTAAGGTTACAGTGTGTAGTCCTTTGAAATTGGCCTTTTTTCACTCAGTATAATTCCTTGGAGATTCGTATAAGTTGTTGAGTGTATCAATAGTACCCTCCTTTCTATTAAATAGTATTCCATGGTATGGAGGTAACACAATTTGTTTAACCATTTATCTGTTAAAGGACACCTGCTTGTTTCCAGTTTGGGGCTATTGTAAATAAAGCAGCTACAAATACTCGTGTACAGGTTTTCATATGAACCTAAGTCTTCTCTGGGATAAATCCTCAGGAGTGCAATTGCTGAGTTGTATAGCAGTTGCATGTATAGTTTTTAAAGAAATTGCCAAACTGTTTTCCAGGGTGGCTACACCATTTGACATTCCCACCAGCACTGTGTGAGTGATCCACTTTCTCTGCATTCTTGCCTGTGTTTGATGTTGTCCCTTTTTTTTTTTAATTTTAGCCACTTTTGATATGTATGTATTGATATCTCAGTGTGATTTAAATGGTGACTGATGATATTGTACATCTTTTCATATGCATTTTTATATTCTTTCAGTGAAATGTCTGTTCATATCTTTTGCCAGTTTTCCAATTGGACTGCTTGTTTTTTCACTATTGAATTGGGAAAGTTCTTTATATGTTCCAGGTACTAGTTCTTTGTCACATACACGGTTTACAAATATTTTCTTCCAGTCTGGAGCTTGTTTTTTCATGTTCTTAATAGGGTTTTTGACAAACAAAAGTTTTTTCTTTCTTTCTTTATTTTTTAAACTTTTATTTAAGTGTGTTTTTCCAGGACCCATCAGCTCCAAGTCAAGTAGTTGTTTCAGTCTAGTTGTGGAGGGTGCAGCTCACAGTGGCCCATGTGGGGATCAAACTGGCAACCATGTTGTTAAGAGGACTGCACACTAACCAGCTGAGTTAACCAGCCACGCCAAAAGTTTTCCATTTTGATTAAATCCAACTCATCAAATTTTTTTTTTTTTGATCAATCATGCTTTTGGTGTCAAATCTAAGAACACTTTGCCTAGGTCTACATTCCAAATATTTTTCTCTCCCTCTTTGTTTTCCCCTAAAAGTTTTATAGTTTTAAGTTTAACATTTGAATCCAACATCCATTTTCAGTTAATTTTTGTGTATGGTGTGAGACTCACCTTTCTGTATGTCCATCTTCTCTTACTTATAAGTATCTTAAATATTTACTATGTAGAACCACATCTGACAGTATTATAATTTTTTGCTTCAATCATCAATATTAATTTAGTAAACTCAGGAAGACGAGGAAAACCTATTTAATTTACCTATATTTTTGTTTACTGTGTTCTTCTGATGTTCTAAGTTTCCTTCTTTTATCATTTTCTTTTTGTTTAGAAAACTTCCTTTAGCCAGTCTATTAGAGTAGATCTGTTGGTGACAAATTCTCTTAGTTTTCCTTCATCTGAGAATTTCTTGATTTCTTAATTCCTGAATGATATTTTTGCTCAGTTTAGGATTCTGGATTGACAGTTCTTTTCATTCAACACTTGAAAGATCTTGTGCCACTTCCTACGGGGCTCTATGGTTTCTGATGAGAAATTTCTGTCATTTGAATTATTTTTCCTTTATAAAGTGTCATTTTTCTCTGGCTGACTTAAAAATATTTTTAGTTTTAGTTTTTAAAAGGTTAATTTTAATGTATTGTGGTGTGGATTTCTTTGGGCTTATTCTATATGGGGTTTGCTCAGCTTCTTAAATCTGTAGGTTGTTTGTCTCTTCCAAATTTGGAAAGTTTACAGTAATTATTTCTTCAGGTCCTTTTCAGTCCCACTCTTTTTCTCTTCTCCTTCTTGGACTCTGATGACACAAAAATGAACTTTTCTTTTGGTCTCACTGGTCCCTGAGACTCTGTTTTTTGTTTTGTTTTAGTTTATTTTTTTCTATGTTGTTCAGAACGAGTAATTTCTATTTTTCTACTTTCCAGTTCATTGATTTTTTTTCCTTTGTCCCCTAGATTTTGCTATTAAGCCCTTCTGAGGTTTTTATTTTGGTTATTGTATTTTCCCACAATTTTCTAAAGTTACCAATTGGATCTTTTTATGTCTTCTATTAAATTTCTGAGGCTTTCTTTGTTTTTTCAGTTGTTTCGAGTATATTTATAATTGCTCACTGAAGCTTTTATCATGGCTGCTTTAAAATCTCTGTTAGATCATTCTAACATCTCTATCATCTCAGTGTTGCCATTTATCTGTTTTTTTGAGTTTGAGATTCGCTTATTCAGTTGAGGTTCATTTATTATTGAACCTTTGAAACAACAAGATCAGTTTGAGTTCTTCCTGCTTCTTGGTATGAGGAGTGATTTTTTAAAATGGAACCTGAATATTTTGTAATATAAGATACTGAATTTTATTTAAAACTTCTGTTTTAACTGGTTTCCTCTGAAATCACTTTGGCAGGAGAAAGGGGTGTACTACCTCTTTACAACCAGGTGGAGACAGAAGTCAATATTCCCATTTTAGCTACGTTGTCATCTGATAGAGGTAGGCTCCTCATTACTGCTGGCAGGAGTGGGAGTTTATCTCCCCATGCGATCTCCACTGGCACCCCAGATGGTAAGCTCATTACTGCTGAGTGCTCATAAAAGTCCTGACTCTCCAGGAAACGCCCTCTGACACAGCTCTAGTGGGGAGAGGAAGGGGTGACTTGGTAGTGCCGGGTAAGGATGGAAGGCCAGGATCCTCATATCATCTTTACTGACACTCCAGAGGACTCGTTACAGGCTAGTGGGGTGAGAGTCCTGACTTCTAATTGGCCGGACACCACCTTGGGGAGTTGGAGGACCTCCTTATAGTCTTAGTCTCCATTCAGCCTTAGCTAGTCTGAGTGGGTGAGGTACTACAATTTTTTTTTTTCCTGTGATGTTTGCCGCCACAGAAAAGTAGAGAATTTCGGGAGTAGAGAGACTAATGTCTAAAATTGTTTTGGCTTTTTTGGTCTTTTAGTTTGAAAAAGCAGGTTTTTGCTGGGGCTTTTTTCTCTGTACCTACCCATTGGCATCCTGGGTTGCTTGCTTCTTCAGCTCCAACTCTAGCATATACGAAGCAAAAAGAAAGTCCAGGGAACTCACCACGGTATTGTTCCTCCTATCCCCACGTCCCTAGCTCATCTGCCTTCTCTCCACCTTTCAGAGTCTGCTTCAGTTTGTTTTATATGTAAAGTCCAGGGAGAAATAGGGAAATATTAAGAGAGAACATATCTCTATTTTATCTTCCTGTATGTGGAAGCCCATGCAATATATTTTATTCCAAAAAAATTGTCAGATTAATGTGTAGGTAGTCATTATTGAACCATCTGAAAAAACATCTATATCTATGGTGGCCACTAGCCATAGGGGAGTATTTAAATTTAAATTAATTAAACAAAATAAAAATCCAGTTTCTCAGTTGCACTAACATTTTGAGTACTCAGTAATAGACACATGTCCTTAGTGGTTACCATACTGGATTGTGCAGATACAAAACATTCTGAACATCCCAGAAAATATATTGGACAGGGGTGAACTAGAAACTGAACATAATGGTTCATGGTACTACTAAATGTTGATTTAAGAAACAAAGAAGGAAAGAAAACTCTGAGACAGATGGATGAATAAATGACCTTGTGAATTATAAGGCTAGAAAGGATATGGATTTATTCACAAGGAAAATTTGCAAAATGGACACCATACCATGCCATCGACTGAATTTTTAGTGATTCTAAGCTACATGGGCCCATCCCTAAGGCAATCCCTTTTTCTATGAGTTGATGCAGTTTGGAACAGTAAAAGCTAATTGATGTGACAGCTGAGATTAGTGTGTTTTTACCCTGACATTGCATGTTATGTTACATTCAGATATCATCTAACAAATATTGGACATATTCATTCAACATCATTTTATTTGATAGAGGGGATACATCTACTTTATAGAATTCAGTTTTGTAAAGCAATAAACTGAAATCAAATAGAGACAACTTTAGCAAGAGAGTTACAATTTCAGGGCAGCAAAGCCCAAGTAAAGATAAAATATACACAAATAAAATGTAAATGACTAAAAATCATAAAGATTTCAAAACTAGGGCTTCTTGTTATTTAATTTATTCAACAACTATTTATAAAATGCATGTTATTTCAGTTCAGCCATCAATTTCTCATATAGGAAATTGGCTGCATAGAAATTGGCTTTATTACTTAATGGAAAAGTAAGGAAAAAAACTTGCCCCATTGCATTCTACATCTAGTTTCCTTCCTATTTATATTGTATGACCATAAAATATCTTTCATAGTCATACCAACCACATTGGACCCCTTATTATTTGGAAAAAACACCTTGCACTTTCTACTTCCATGGTTAACTTACATTTTTTCCTTATTAGTTCATTCTACATATATTTATCAAGTGCCTACAATATGCCAGGCAATTCTAGGCACCAAAGTACATGTCCATCAGGCAACAAAACAAATTGTGTGAACACTTACCTTCCAGTGGGGGTAAATAAACAACAAGTATAATAAATAAATTAGACGATGAGTACTATGGAAAAAAGAAAGAGTAGAACAGTTTAAAGGGGATGAGATGGGAGGTTTGAGTAAGACTAAGTCACTCTTACAGGATCCATCATTACCATTTGTTGAAATCTCAGCTCTTCAATATCCATCTCAAATGTCATCTCTTCTATGAAGCCCTCCTTAACACCTTAGTTAAAATTTCTCTCTCCCACTCTGCTCCTTTAGCACTTCCTATCTGTTACAGTACTTAACATTTTGCCTTGTGTTAGATATGAAAGCATCTGTCTTTTCATTAGACTGTAATTCCTTAATAAAGAAAATGTGCCTTACTCATCATTTTATCCCTTGCAGAGTCGCACATAGTGGTTGGCTTAATAAGTGTTTGTTCGATAATGAACCCTAAATTGAACATGAATTGAAAAAGACGCAGATTATTTATAAAAGGTAATCCTGATATTAGGATTCAAATATATAAATTGAGCATGTAGATATTGGGTACCAATTCTCTGTTCACACTTACTTTGTTCCCCTCTGCTAACGACTATAGGTCTAGAGAGACAGTAAATGTTTTGTTGGAGGAAGTCTTTATTTTCTGTTCATGCTGGAATTCTCGTAAAAAATACCACATATTAACAAGCTCAACAAATCAAGCGAAATAGTAGCATCATCAAGAACTGAAATTTGTCTTTAGATCTGTCATGCATTATCTGTACATCCTACTAAATTATTGTTATACATTAGAATTTTGGCAACTTAACAAACACTATTGTCTTTATATAATATTACACTTTTATCTGAGAAATATGGTTTATGTGAAATTGTCCATCTTTATTTTTCTTTTTTTCAATGAATAAAAAAGCTATATTCTTCTCTATTTTTGCCACAAAATATTCTTTACATGCTCAACAACCACTACACTTTTTGGTTAAGAAATTACAACATAATAACATACTATCTTGAAAGTGCTGTTATAAACAATATTTACTACATTCATGAATTCTAAATAAAGCATAGCTATGAATTGATTTGATTACACATTTTGTAGGTATCCTAATCAGTAGGTATGGATAAAAGACTTCCCCTAAATGATCACATAACTAAAAGTACACATAGTTTTTACACTTCTTTTTAAAAATGTTTTAGAATGTAAAATTTTAGTACATAATTAGTAAGCATTTATAAATTCTTAGTAATTTAGATAGATTGAATTGGTTGAATTAGTGATTAGTGTTGCCTTTTTGACTAGGGATATGACAACATGTAATATTAATGCATGTTCTACTAGAATTGCTTCTGATGAATTCTTGTGAAGATGAAGAATTTAAAATAAAACTTTTAAATAAAGGAATGTGTTTATATTCTTAGTATTTTTAATGAACTGAAACACTGATGTTTCTCTTAAATGAACTTATTTTTTATCCAAAATGCACATAATAGTATACATTTCTATTAAGTTTTATTCTTTATGTGCAGAAAATTACTAAAGAGGATAATCATTAGAGTTTTCATTATTAGAGAAAGAGGGATTATTCATTATGATTGTTATAGGAAAGTTGATGTGTCATAAGTGAGGTAGGCAACACTTGTGAGTTGAAGAGAAAATGTGCTGGTCAAAATCAGAACAAATGTAAAGAATGTACAGGATAATCACTAACACGAGAAACCATGCCTACGCCATCTAGATTCAATGTTTGTTTGTCTTAGAGTTTGGATGTTATGTTGTATTTCTATTTTCCCTTGTAACTAGTACAACACTGCGTGAATGTGTATGTATATACATGCCTGCAATAAGTGTCTATTTAATGAATTTAATTACTTACACTGGCCCAGACAATTGGTAAAGTTACTCTTTGTCTTCAAGGTTATGTAAATGCTATCAAAACAAGTGATAGTCAACAAAAATAAAAATTGTTATGTGAAATTATTTGAGACAATTTTAGTTGTTTGACTTAATTTTTCAGGTTTTGACCATTTATTTGTTGTCATATTATTACAAGAGAGTCTAAAGTTTAAGTGGGCCAAGTCTATAGCTGGGTAATCCTCTTTGGTATAAAATATCAGCATTAGTATTTCTCATAATAATTATTTTTATTAAAATATATTGTTAGACATATTTTCAAAGACCAAATGTGTTTATCTTGTGTGCAAATTTTGAATTTGGTGTCTGTCAGCACAGAATGAGCATTTTAGTGCATAACTGCCTAAATGCACGTGCGCGTGCGTGCGCGCGCGCGCGCGCGCGCGCACACACACACACACACACTAAATGTATAAGTTTAGAGCTTATAATAAATGAGTTTGTCTATAGAAAGGATACAACATGGTGACCTAACAGAGGATATTTTATTTACATAAAAATGACAAGAATTTTAATAAATTGTTAACAATACAGAATTTTCCTTTTTTTTTTTTTTTTTTTTTTTTTTTAACTATACAATTTCTTTTACTCCTGAATTAAAGTTCTTATTCAGGAATGAGAATTCTTCTTGCATCTTGTAGATGTTCTGACTTGCTACTAGTTTATCAGTAAACATTAGCCGGGTGTTACCATAGTAAGTGAAAAAAATGTTTTTAATCTGTCCATGTAAGTAGGCCCACTGCCGTCAGCAGATAAAAGAGAGAACAGAAACAAGATATAGTGCTGAAATATGAAAACTATAAAGTTAAAAAAAAATACTTACCCTTTGAGAATGATTTCCTTGAATATTATTTTTAGAGCAACATGGAAATAATATAATTGAAGGTTAACAAAAAACAATTTGCAAATATAAATGAAGAAGTGGATACATAGATATAATTTTCATTTTAGCTTGAAATAGGCTCTAAGGTTGTGGTTGATCTTCACCAACCTCAAGACAGATGATAAAAATCACTTTTCTATAATATCTGCTCACACTTGATAAAGATTTTTCCAAGGAAAGACCCATAATAGGAACTTCTCTTTTCCATTTAAAGAACAGTACAGTCAAATTTATCTTTGCTTATCTAGATTCTAGATCAATTATAAGTCTTCCTTCAAAGCATCTGTATTTTTAATTCCTTTCTGTGAATCCAGAATGCAATAAAAAAAACATATTTCAAAATAACAATTCTGAGTGGCATTTATTATCCAGGCACTTAATTCAATAAATATTCAGCACCTATAACATGCCTAAAGTTGGGCTATGGTATGAAATGGAATTACTTAAAATGAAAACCGTACACTGTTTATTTTGTTTGACACTTAAGACTTATACACACTGACCAATTAAAGAACACAGTATGCTGGGCTTTGTATGCAGACAAAAGTGTTATGGTGGTTCAGAGAAATGATGGATTATTATGAAGTGGGGAAGTTGGGAAAAAGACTTCCTGGAGGAGGAAGTTAAGTTGGGAAAGCTGTGTTTGTCTGAAGTGGATGAGAAGGAGGGAAAACCAGTGTTCCAGTTCAGAGAAACAGCAAGAACAAGAGGAAAAGGGTGAAATAATTTATTTAGTGGAAAATAAATCAGGCTCTAAGAGCAGATTTGTTTTGAGTGGTGGGGACCAGGCCTTCATTGTAGCCTCAGGCTGTGCTTCCAGATTTACTTCAAGTTTCAGCTATCTTTTGTCTTATCGATGATATTACCTATGGCATCCTCTTGCTTAGACTAATTTTCCCCTTTAAGCTTTCCATTGCAGAATCAGACTATCTTTTCGTATAGTCCCATACACTGAGCAGTTTCCCATTTCCTGTTTTTCTCAGCTACCTGCATGTCTTTCCTTAAGACTGTCCTCAGAGCCAGGAAACCATCCTGGTTTACGTTGGCGGACACACTTGAGTTCCACAAATATTTAGTAGGCATTAACAAGGGGAACAGCATATACAGAGATAAAGAAGCAATGATTCCTACACTCCTGAAGCTTTCAGCCAGGTAAAGGCTTTTTCCTGCCCCAAGTCTGCCTATATGGTTCTCTACTACAATTGCAGTTTAAAGTTTTCTATTAGGTTGGTGCAAAAGTAATTGCGATTTTTGCATATTTTTTTAACCTTTTAAATGCAATTACTTTTGCACCTACCTAATAAAATAGAAAAAAAAAAAAAGAAATGATAAATGTAAAGAAGCCTAAAACTCTTCCAAAATTAGAATCGATAGATGATATCTGTGAAGTATCAGTGATGGAAGGGTGGCATTGAGACAGGAAGCCAACCCAGTCCGGGGCTTGTGCTGCCTGCGCCGCTCAGCCAAGAGACCCACAAAGAAGTTGCGCCATAGAATAAGCGTTTATTATCTGAGAACTGGTGGTCTGAGAAGGCAGCAGGTTAAGACCTCCAAAAACTGCCTTAAAGTTCTCAGACTGGCTTGGAGTATTTAAGTGAAAATCTGAGCCATTCCTTTAAAGGTTACTGAGGGTTTTGGGACCTGTATGGGGCCTTCCCTCTGGCCACCTGATCCTCCTGTGGCCTCAGCAACCCAGGAACAATGATAGGATTAGCCTGGTGGACCACTGAGATCGTTCAATAAACCTTAGGGTATTAATTGTAAGTTTCTGGGTAATTTTCTAAAACAGGGAACTGAGTGGGACAGGGGACATTCCCAGCTCACACTGCACGGAGATGATCTATTGTTAAGCTATAGGTAGGTCAAGGAAAGGTGAGGCGAGGGACACTGGTGAGGCCTTTACTGTGGGGTCCCAACCGGGTCCTGCTTCAGCGTGATGGAATAATTTGGGTCCCCACTCTGTCATTTCAAGTATAATTTTGAGCAAGATAATACAGAGAAAGGGAAGGGCAGCTGGCATTTCTTGATTACTTACTATGTGTCTAGCACTGTGATTGGTATCTACTATGTATTATTCAATACTCATAGATCACATCACCGCCCACTTCGAACATCAAAAACAAAAATAAAACCAGCACCACTGCCCAAAACAAAATAATAAAACAATCCTTCCTATTTTAAAGATGACCAAACCTCAGGTGTAGATAGGCTAAGAAGCTTGAGGTTTCACACACATCTGAGATTTGAGCCTGGTCTCAATGCCCCAACTTGACCACTTACTAGATTTTTGACTGTGTTATTCAATCATTTATTCAATACTCAGTATATATCAAGCATGATGCTTGGCACTGGGTTTTAAGAAAATAATGTGATATGGTCCCTTTCCTTAAAAGCTCTTACAGTGCAGTAGAGGGGGCAGGCATGTAAGGAAGCCTTAGTAACTAAGTGATTAGTGTAGTCCTGGAAATCTGTAAAGAGTAGTGTGGGGTAAAAAATGAGTCCATTGTATCCAGGACTGTAAGATGGCAGAGGTCAGGAAAGCTTTCACGGGGGAAATGGCCCTGGAGTTCCACGTAATCACCATTGAGTCAGGTGACATTCTACTAACTTGAGCAATAGGGCCTGAAACAGCATGGTAAGAAAGTGGTTCAGGGTGGCTGGAGTGAGATACCTCCAAGTTGTGGGTAATAATATCCACTTCCCCTCTTAGAGGATTACATAGATAGCACATATACTGTGTTAAGCGTAATGTTAGCAAGGTACTCAATAAATGTTTCTTTCTACTGTTCTTTCAGTTGCTCTATTTGATTATATCATCTTCCAGCTCTGAAATTCCCAGATTTTTACCATACTGTATGGGTTCTATTGACTGTCTAACACATTGTACACATTCCATAAATAGTCTCTACCACAGTTGCAATAAGTCTGGGTAAAAAATGATGTGAATTTTGATAAATAATTGAAATGAAAGCTGAATTTAGCTTCAAGCCTTTCTTTTTCTCTGTCCCTCTACAGTAACTTGTGTAGCATTTTGCTGTGTATATATGAACGTTGTGGAAGTGTAGACTCAGCATCAGTTTAGCCCATTGGAACAGAATGAAAGATTTTTCCGTAGGAATTGCTAACTTGTTTCCAAATCCAAAAGAACTGCTTTTCTGTCCCCAGGAGTTTCTAAGATCATTATATCAATAATACTGCCAGGAGATATGAAGGCAACATACCATTATAACATAATCTTAAAGCTCATCATTTCTGTACAGAACTCACGGTCAGCTTCCAGTCTTCCCTCTCTGTTATGTGGTTGTGTACATACTTGTATCTCTTCCTGTTAGGATGAAGTTACAAAATGTAGGAGGAGGAGGAGGGGTCGGAGGAGGTCTGGTGCCTACAAAAAAAGCTCATAAATAGCTTTGATTAACTGCCTCCAGACAGTTAACTGTTTTTACAACAGATGACAAGAGGTGGTTTTACAACAGAGCAAGATAAGGATCTGAGTCAACAGACCTCCACCCATCTTAGGTCACCCTCCCTTGGAAGAGCATGTACCACCTTTTCCCACCAAATCAATATGTAACCCCCAACCCCAACCAGCAAACTATAAGTTCTGGGGAAAAGGGGACTGGGAGCCTATGCCTCTCTCTCTCCCCTCGGCTAGGCCTGCTCTCTTCCCTGAGAACGTATTACTAATAAATGCTGCTTGCACTCTAATCAGCTTGCTGACCTTTGATTCTTCTCTGCGTTGGCAAGAATAACTGAGACTCCGGTAGCACTCCTAAAAGAAAAACTCTTTGAAACCTTCATTCGACTTAGTCAGCTTTGCCTCTCCCAGTTACCATCCCAATCCACAGAATATCTACCCATTGTAAATATTCAGCAAATATTTAAAAATAAATACTTGGTTAACCAGAATTTAAAGGTAATCTCACTTATTATAGTAGGATTCCCTGAGCTCCAGCAGTACATTAGGTGAGTGATGTGATCAAAGGGCACGGGAGGGAACCCTACTACTTCAGATTGTAGCTATCATATAATTAATTACATGTTTTCAAGGAAAGTCTGCATGGTGTAGTGGTTAAGATCATGAGCTACGAAGCCATGCTACTTGGTTTTCAACCTTGTTACAAGTCATAAGACCTTGGGAAGTTAACCTAATATCTCTGTGTGCTTTTGTATTCTCATCTGCAAAGTAGGAATAATAATCTGAAACGCTATCTCCTAGAATCTTCATGAAGATTTACCAAGTTAATACATGTAATGCACTTTAGAATAACACTGGTAAATCACAAGTGCCTAATAAGAATTAGTTCTTATTTTACACTCTGCTCAAGTTTCATTTAAATGTAATGGGACAGGGTTGTAGCTTGGCCATAGGAATGAAATGCAAAGATTATCATGAAGAGGGAGGTCAAGAACATATCCAGGAATGAGACTGTAATGACCAATTTAGGACAAGTAACTCCTTTAGGCAGGAAGACATCCCTGCCATGAGCTGTGAGGCTGAGGAGCTGTGTACCTGGTAGAAGCCATCAAGCTGGGTGGGGATCAAAGTGTCTCTCTTGGTGGTGAAGCAGCTTGCTTCTCGCAGTCTTTTTTGTAAGTATGGTCAAGTTGTAGGAAAAATTCTATCATAAAAAAAGCATTTCATGTCCACTGAGTTATTTTTCCTATTAAGAATATTTGTGAGCAACTTGGTATTCTAAACTATACTATGGCTTTAATTTTTCTTATATGTATATAAATTTTTACAAGACATAGTGATAATGTGGGGTAGTTTTAACAGAGGATTTAAATATCAGTGATATAAAAAGGCACTTCTCTTAATAATAGAGACATATATTCTTTTAGTGGACTTCAGGACTTTTACTTTCTTGGAAAGCAGAGACTTGCACATTTAACTAGGTATAAAGTTAACAATGTTAGACAAGGAGAACAATTATTACTAAAGTAAAACATAATGAGGCTAATAACGATAGTAGGCACATCATAACAAACATTCACTTGTGAGGAAAAATGATTAATCAGGCACTGGAAGTAATGATTTATAAAGGTAATTATGGATGGTCTGGGAATAAGTGTTTTGGGATAAGCATATTTTGTTTGATTCATGTCTGTCAGTCTTTCTCACTTCATGTGTGTCTTTGAGAACCACCTTAGTGCAACATAGGTGAGGGTCAGAGTAACCAAGAAGGGTTATAGTTTTCCAGTAGAAGACAAAAATATAATACCAACCTTCCCTCCATGCATTGTCAAAATTCCTCCTGTTTAAGGATCTCAGAATCCTTTAGTTAGCTACGAGGATCTGTTGACTTTATCAGAGTACTGTAACATGAAACCTTGCAAAGTGAAGCAATACGATTTTAAAAAAAAAAAATCTTCCTTATGTGGCTAGTTCCCAAGTATTTTTATAGCAGTACAGCTATAAACACTTGAAAATTGAAAAGTAATTTTTATTTTGCATTTATTTATTTATTTAACTAAAGTTTATTGGGGTGACAATGGTAGTAAAGTTACATAGGTTTCAAGTGTACAATTCTGTATTACATCATCTATATATCACGTTGTGTGTTCACCACCCAGAGTCTGTTCTCCATCATGGTGTATTTGATCCCGTTTACCCTCATCTACCACCCTCTTCCCCCCTTATATTTTCCCTGTATTAAACTATTCTATAGCTGGGTTCTTATTGTAGGTTACCTCAATGTTAGTTAAGATGGTCAGAATTTACATTATCCTTACATTTTTTTCTAGAGATTTTATTTTCCAGCAGAAAGCCAAATTGGATGTTCTTTCATAACCGTGGTTTAATAATGAATGCAAACAAAAATACTGTATTCTCAATATAATTTTTCTACTTTTCTGCTGATTAACAGTCTGGCCTTAGTATCTCAGTTTCTGCTTATAAATTGGTTTAAGGATATCATACTTAACTCACAAAGTTGCTAGAAGGATACAATCCTATGGTAGATACCAATAACTTAGCAGTAGAAGTGTTTGTTAAATGCTTGGCGTTCTTATTATTAGCAATACAATGTTTTACATTCTTATTAGTAGTTTGTTATCATCAGTTATAGAATATTGTGGTTAACATTCTGTAAAGATCAGAGGATATTCAAATTTTATTACATGCTTGGTGAAAAATTAAAGAACACATTGTTTTGGTGTTACCATAGTTTTGGAGGGGGGCGTGTCCTATGCCTTAAACTAATAATCATCTTCCCTATCACCTTCTATGGGTACATACCCCGTTTCCCTGAAAATAAGACCTAGCCAGACAATGAGCTCTAATGCGTCTTTTGGAGCAAAATTAATATAAGACCGGGTTTTATGTAATATAATATTATATTGTATAAGAGCGGGTCTTATATAAGACCCGGTCTTGTTATAGTAAAATAAGATCGGGGTTTTATAGTAATTTTGCTCCAAGAGACGCATTAGAGCTCATTGTCTGGCTAGGTTTTATTTTCGGGGAAACATGGTAGAAGTAATTTCCTTACTACAGTTGAGGGTAAGGAATTGCTCCCAAAACTGATCATAGAAAATTCATTTATTCTTTCTTGTAATCAGGGTGAAGTTGCATTATGCCCCAAACTTTGTTATGTTAGGTTGATTCTGGTTTTGAATTGTATGAAATGACTACATTTCTCATTATTCTGCTTGAAAAATGTAATTCAAATTTTGTAGGAATGAGACTCCACAGTGAATCCCCACAGTAAGGAAAATGGCCCGCTTATTTTTAAATGGAAATCCCCAATTGTCACACCACATCAATCATGGGACTTATAATCTGACTTCTATTGAGCGGGAATGTTCTTTAAAGGGCAGGTCTCCTGATGAAGAATTTTAGCTTAGTGCGTTATGCAGCAAAAATGCCTAAATCCAGAGCACTGTTTTGGTGTTGGCAGAAATAGCTGCTCTTCTAATAGCAGAGGGGAGGAAAGAATGGAAGATTTTTAAGCTCTAAGTCTTTTGCCTAAGCACATTTCCCAATGTTTCTGCCTGTATCTCATTAAAAACTTGGACAAAGAAGTGGGGGGCAGGGATAGAACCACAATTATCTACTTTCATAGGTGTATACTGGAGTCCTGCAGGCACAATTTATTTGACCTACATTTTAAAAATTTGGGAAACGCCTTATTATAAAAAATTTCAGATTTCTGTCTTAAGAAACTGGAACCTCTGGCCACAGTGGTCCTGTATTCATACAGGGGAAAAGCAGGCTGGAGCTGAAAATCGGCTGCTCTCTTTATACATGCTCTCCCAGATAACTAATTTGCCATCCCTTACCCTCTGGGACGGCTCTTACATCCTTGTTCATTTTGTCTGCTTCACACCGCAGGCATCCAGATTCCCGCGGTTTAGGAAATGGACGCAACTTTTTTTTAAGGGTAAATCTCTTTGTTAAGAGGTGAGGGGGAGAACCCAATGGCTGGTTTGCTCCTAACAGTCCTAAATCTCCCATTTTTCAGAATGGCCTAAAGCAGGGACCCATGTGTGGAAGTTTGGACCTTGTAATCTCAGCTCTACCACAAGCCAGCTGTGTGACCTTGCACAAGTCCATTAAGCTCTCTTGATCAAAGGCAATGAATGGTCTGTAAACGGACCTGCTCTGAATACCTCACAGGGCTGAAGCACAGCATATAACAGATTTTGAAAGTACTCCTAGTCTATAAACCGCAAAACGTTTCCCAGCACAAGCGTCTGTTAGAGTACGACACCGTGGCTTTAGAAGTTGGTTACTGGAATCCGTGCGGCTCCCACCTCCCACGCGCAGGGTGGGCGAGCGGAAGAGGATTCTCAAGGGAGAAAGTCTGGAAAACGGGCTTACAGATGCAGCAAGAAGTTCCTTTGCGGGGATGAAGTTGTTGGCGGCATTTTTTAGCCCCCAGAGTGACATACAAACTCCTAGCAGAGATGACAGACACCGCCGGATGGCCAGCGCGGGAACCAGTTCCTGGGCCACCTCCCTGCTCACAACCAGGGCTCCACAGGCCTGGCCTGAACCCTCCCGACTAGGACCCCAGACCCAGAACCCTGGGCCTCTCCCTCGTTTTCAACCCCCACAATCACTCCCCCAGCCCCCTCCACGTGACAAGGGCCGGAACCGTCACTTCCGGCGGCGCGGGCAGCGCGCCTGCGCCGGGCGCCCAGCCTCAGTGAACGGTTGGCGACGGCGCCGCGCCGCCAACGGCCGCGAGTCGCGGGCGGCGCGGGTCCGGCTCGGGTGGCGGAGGCGCCGCGGGCTGCGGTGCTGAGGGTGTGCGGCCCGAGAGGTCCAGCCCACTGCCCGGAGGGCCGATCGCCCCGCCTCCTTCCCCATCTTCCTCCCGCGTGCCCTCCTCCCGCGCTCGCGCACCCGGCGCTGGGGAGGCGGGGGCGACGGGGCAGTGGCGGAGGCGGCGGCGTCGCTCCGCACTCGGGCCCGCCCCCTCGTGCCCCGCCCCGTCCCCGCCCTCCCCACCGCCCTCTGCGGGAGCCGGGCAGCTGCAGCGGAGCCGCGGAGCGGGCGGCAGGGCCGGGGCAGTGCGCTGTGGGCGCGCGGAATGTGAGGCCTCGGCGGGCCGCAGCGCGCACGGACGCTCGGACCGGCGAGGGGCTACGACCCCTCGCGGACGCCCAGCCGCGCGTCGGGCCGGGGACTCGTCCTCTCGTTTGCCCTTGTGCGTGCCCCGCGCCCTCCAGCGCGCCGGCGGGACCATGAAGAAGTTCTCTCGAATGCCCAAGTCCGAGGGCGGCGGCGGCGGAGCGGCGGGTGGCGGGGCCGGCGGAGTCGGGCCGGCTCTGGCTCGGTAGCTCGTCCGTGGGGGTCCGGGTGTTCGCGGTCGGCCGCTACCAGGTCACTCTGGAGGAATCGCTGGCCGAAGGTACGGGCGCCCGGGAGGCTGGCAGTCAGGTGAGGGAGGGCTGGGGTGTGGCGGTCGCTTCTCCCGGTCCTCACCCCGCTTCTCTCCTCGTTCTCTCGTTTTATTTCTTCCCTCTTTTGCTTCTACTCGGACAGCGAGGGCTCTGAGAGAAGCTTGGGCTTTCTCTCTTAAGCCGGCTTTCTCGCCGCTAGCAGCTCTGACCGGTGCACAGCGCTGTATTACGAGTTTAAGTCATTTTCAGTCCTTGAAGCGAGGAGATAAATGGAAAACGTTCTCACGAGTGATGTGGGGTTATGATTGGTCCAGTGACTCATTAGAGGTTCACATCGAGCAGGATTGAGACTCTGCTCTGCCAGCTGTGGCTCAGGCGGGTGTTATGCGTTGGCCTCTTCTTCCGAGTCTCCATCCGCGCTGCAGGGCGCAGGACCTTGTAGCCCCTGGTGTTGAACCTGGTTTTGCTCCTGCCTCAGTATCAGTAGAAAACAGTGTATTTCTGTGTGTGCACGTGTAGCAGGTTATGATTTGCCCCCAATTTACTTAGGTGGCTTTGGGGTTGCAGGTAAACTTGAAGGCCATTTATCTTCGTTATTCGAATCTCTCCTATCAGACAAGGTGCTATTCATCCCCTTTCATTGTGTCTCGTTGGTAGTACTTTAAAAGGTGATGTGGAAAGCAGGTTCACTTTCACTTACGAAGTTTTGTGTTCGGTCCTTTATTATGTTTACCAGGCGAAGTCAGCCGTTGCAAGTAGGCATACACAAAAGTTTACTCCCTTAAAAAAAAAGATTCTCCACTTCAGTTTTTTATTTCTTGTATAATTGGCTTGTAGAAAATACTTTTCTCTGATTTATTACATACTTCATTGATCTCTGAGTTTTTAAGCGCAGAATATTACAATAAATACTTTCAAAAATTCATAAGATAATTTTTTAAAAGTGGGCCTTTTAAGTTCCAAGGTGAATAGAAGACATTGAAGAGAGTAGTTTTGGTTACTGAAAGATGTTGAAGAAGTGGTTTTGAAGACAGTGGGCTGAGATTCCACTTGTGTTTTTTGAAATACCGTAAAACAGTAGTAAATTAGTGCAAGAAAAAAATCTGAAGGCTTTTGTCTATAAAATATTCTAAAGAGAAAGACATCTTGAATTAATTAAGGATGGATGTCATTGTTTTGCAAGCCATTGCCCCTAATAATGAGCCTAGCTGAACCTTGGAGAGGTGGAAGGAGGATCCTTAGCTGCTCAAAACAATGAATATATGGTGATTGGTCTTGATAGATGGATTTACTATGATGTAAAATGTCCTACCTCTGTATTATAGATAAATTTCAAGTATTGTTTTAGATTGAGTTGTAGATTTTCAGAAGACATGGCTATTAACACTCATGTTGTATTTCTGTCTTTAAATTGTTGTAGTAACTGAAGTGTGGCTTGAGTAATATTGCACTCACTTCATTTTACTAAATCACAGATGGGTATTTTATTTAATAGAAAGAAAACATTGACATTTCATCAAACTAGACTGAATTTGTAGCTTCGATCACTGCTCTAAGCATATCCTGTCATTGTCCTAAGTAAGTCATTTTCAATAAAAATAAGTAATCCTAGAAAATAAAAATTTTAAAAATGGGAGTGGTCACTCAACTACTACAAAACTAAAAAAAAATTTTTTTTTTTTAAACACTAATGCTGCTACTGTTAGAGTGTTCCACTGATTTTTGCCATACATTTGCCCTTTCTCTTGGATAAATCTGTGATAAGTGCTAGGATGAAGCAGGGTTGAAGAAACCTTTTGGAAGATGGAACTTCCTCTACCCAACACCCCACCTCCTGTGACTAGGCTTTGGCTTTCCTTGGAGGGGACGCTGAGTCCTGGGCTTCTTCCTTGTGTATTTCTTCTCTCTTCAGGATACACACAACTGAAATAATGTTCATTTTACTTTTTGATTCTGACAATTTGTTCTTATTTCAGATGCTTAATATCCTCTCCTTATCAAGTAATACTACGTTTACACAAGATGTTTAGGCAAAAGTCTGGTTCACATTCAAGAATGATCATTAAATAATTGACAGATACATTTGCTGGATTATAAGATTAGGGCAAGTGCTTCTGAAAAGGCATGAGAATTGAAGAGTACCTGAATTGGGGAGAGATACACTATTGAGAGGGAAAACGGCTGGAAGCAAAGAGAGACCTAAAAACAAACTGGGTAGATTTTACATTTTTTGCTTTAAGTCAGTGTTGTTTAAACAGGGGCCAAGACCCTGTAGATGCTGGGCGCTGAGGTGTTTTTGCTACATTATTGTGAACATAGGATGATTGTTCAGAATAACCTCTGCAGTGTCTTCGAGTCTTCATAAAGTCTAGTGCATGCATGTGTGCGATCTCTCTCTCTCTCTCTCTCTCTCTCTCTCGTGTAGGTATGTATTTTATTGTCATTATTCTCAGTAGTTATGTTCTATAAAGTCACCATGAACAGTGATTTCATGACTACTGAACCATTGCTCCCAAGGGAAATACAGGGTGAGGGTACTGTAAGCCTCTGTTCACAACATTTTTTGTCAGCCAGTCAATATACAACCTTGTTTTGTGTTTTGTTTAAGGTGTTTAAAGACACCTTATTTAATATATATTGTTGATTCATTAACATTGAATTCATGGCCAACTCATGCCTAAATGAAGGTAATCTAATACATGTATTTTTCTCTCTAAGTGGCATCACAGCCTTCTTGCACTTAGAAACACTAGACAACACTTTGGCACTATGCTTGGGGGCCATTTAAAAAATAAAATTTCCAATAAAAAGCACAAAAATGAGAAAAACATGACGCTAAATAGACCTTGAAAAGGGCGCTCGTTTATAGTAGGAGAGCTGAAACCAGAAGGCACAGCCTCAACTTCTTGACTCCAGCTGGCCTACTCAAAGTTTTCACCACTATGAGCACGTGTGCAAATGACTGTGAAAGTGCTATTGTATTGATTTGTGGGTATTGATTTAGAGGATACAAATAAATTTTAGCAAGTAAGCTAATTTAGAAATATGGAATCCCCAAATAATGAGGAAAAACTAGTATTTATATGTGTATATACTGTATATACATGATTACATATTACATATTTAATTAAAAAATAAACATGCTCAGGGGTATGTATACTTATGTTGTATATTATAACTAAACTGTTGGAGTAGTTTCCTCTCTGAAATACTATATCCTTTGTATCATATGAGTTATTTCTTTCTAGTTAAATACATACATGTTTGAAAATGCTGACATCTTGTACCTTTTTAGGTCCTGTTCCAAGTTTAGAGGACTGATACCATAGTGGGGCATTTTCATGGTTTTTCTTCAGAACAGTTTCGTTTCAGGAGTGCATGCTAACAAAATTCTACTTTGGGCTGTAGAAATGGATTAGAGACATACGTAAATTTTAGCTTGAAAGTGTCAAATTGCACATGTAATTCAATGTAACCTTCCAAGTTTTTATTAAAACAAGACTGGCTTTCTGATCACATGCCTCCATAGGCCTTCAGTGCTAGTCAGAGGAATTTAATATTGCTTGATAACGGGAAGAAGTTGGTTCTCAAGTAGGGGACATTTTTTCCTAAATATCTTTGGTACAAAGTAGATTTAATTTGGTATTTTAGAGACTGGGACTCTGTCCATAATATTAATAGTTGAGATAATCTAATCACGAGGTAATGAGGGCTGGATGGGAATGGTCATTTTGCATATGATTGATTGAGGGGATAAGATTTTCTAACAGGAGCATGGGGGTGGGTGGCACTGTCAGTAATTGGAGGCCAGGAATTTACTATGGAGTTCTATAAAAGTAGCTCAGTAGCTCTGTCAGAGTTAACTTGCTTAGATTAGTGTGAGTGAATTTAGGCTAAGTTTTAATCAGTTCTCATTGTTAATTTTAGAGGGAAGTAGTAAAGGACATCTGATTTTGCAATATAAATCAGTAGGAAAATGATGGATTTAAGCATGATATCTCATTTGCAGAAAAGAATCGTGGTTAGCCAGTAACAACTTGTAAGTTCAAGTTCCCGAGAGAGGACAGAGAGAGCAGAATAAGGGGAGAACTTAACAAAAATATCGACAGCTGTTACTATTCTATAGTGGTTTGTTAAGTGCCTTTTAGTGCCATGCTCTGTATTAGGTGCTACTTATACAGTGGGAAACAAAACAGATATTTCTTTGGCTTTATGGAAATTACTTAATGTGGAAGATAATGTTAAACAGAAAAATCATCAAGTTAATGTAGTTAACAATTTTGGTGATTATATGAGAAGAACACAGGGTTTTATGAGAGAAAAACGGATTCAATTTATGTTAGAGGATAAAGGAGGTCTTTTAAAAATATTTTGGCAGAAATATGAAGTATAAGAAAAGTTAGGTAAAGGCAGAGGTTTGAAGGCAGGGGTGGTGTGAGTATTTCATGAAGAGAAAAGTCCCTATGTGGGAAAGAGTTTCCAGGAACTGAAATATGCCCAGAGCTGGGGGACCATGTAAATGACTCACATGGAAGAAGGACCCAAGATGGTGTTGGAGAGGTGCTCAGGATCCGGGTCTTTGTATGCCATGTTGAGGGTTATATTTTATCAAAAGTGCAGTAGGAAGCTACTGAACGGTGACATGCTGTGATTTGTAGTTTTACAAGATCATGGTGATTGCTATGTAGAGATTGGTTGAGACGTAGACCAATGAGCTGGGTAGGCAGTGGGGATGGAGAGGAATGTTACAGTGCTCGGATGGGAAGATGTGGTGGATTGAATGGGGGATGTTACAGGAAGTGCGCACAGTGACTTGCTTATGCAACTCTTGGATGGAGGTACCATTTGCTGAGATGGTAAAAAGTAGAGAAGGAACAGTTTTGGGGGGTTGGGAGGATATCCAGTAGTTTTGGACATGCTTAGTTATCTGGGAGGTAATGTCAAATGGGAAGTTGAGTGTGTATGGTCTGGTACTTGGCAAAGGTGTCTGGGTTTACAGACAGATACTTCTGATTAGTGAGCATTTATTGACTGTTACTTAAGCCCCAGGAGAGGATGGATGTAGGGAGTGAATGAAGAATGAGAAGGGGATGGCTCTCACTGAAGTACTCCTGTAGAACATTGGTCTTAAACATTAATTCATCAGAATCATTTGGAGGGCTTGGTAAACCACAGATTGCTGAGCCTGACCACCGATGTTTGATTTTTTTTTTTGTCTGGGTGGGGCCCATAATTTGCATTTCTACCAACTTCCTCCCTGATGCTGCTGGTCCAGGAACCACACATTGAGAACTAGTGGTTTAGAGGAGGTAAAGAAGTCTAAAAGCTGCTGCCAGAGAGGTCTGAGGAATCCCAGGAGAATCGGATGCCTTGAAACTTGAGAGTATTTCTTCAAGAAGGGGAGGGAGTCAACAGGTTTGTATTGCTGAAGAAGTTATTTTGCTTGATCACGTTTTTTTTTCTGCCAGGGATTTACGATTATCCATACTCAGCCCTTAACCTACCTTTTAAATTTTTCCTCTGGTTATTTCTTAACAATACTCTGCTCCAGCCACCATGTGCCCCACTTCCTGTTGTTCCCTGACTGAATCTTGTAATTGCCTATCACTCTGCCTTTGCCTGTGTAATCCTAGCTCCTAACTGCTGGTTATGGTCGCTCCCTTCATGTGGACATTTGTAGCTATTTGCTTTTTCCCCCTTATTACATTTGATCTTTTGTCTTGAGATACCATCTTGTAAGCACTTGGAAATACTAAGGTGGTTAATTATTGTTCCTGATTCACTTCGACTAGCAGATAGTAAAATTCTTGAGGCTAGAAGGACCCTGTACTAGTTGCTGGTGTATCACACAGATTGCCTTTGCCATATTACGGACATTCAAATATTTTCAAAGGAAATTATTATTAGTTTTTAAACCAGATGGAGTTCTTCAATAGAATTTAAGATCTAATTTTCAAATTGTAAAGCATTAATGGTGGGCTCTTTAGTTCTTGCCCCATCAAAGATCTGCTTAAGCTAGGGGACCCTGAATTTTCTGTTATACTTTAGTGAAGACAAAAGTTGTTTAGGTAAAGTGTCATTTCAACCAGCCTCCTTGAAATAGCAAAGAAAGAAAAACCTGGATGCCCTCTTACTCTATTGAGATTATATTTTTCTTTCTTTAGCAAAAGTGTCTATATTAAAAGAAGAGAAATATTATTACATACAATTATGAAATTGTTTTATATTCTGCAGTTGATTTTGAGAGCCTTTTGAATGGTGAGCTTTTTGAAGGCAGGGTCTTATTTATGTCTGTAACTTCAGTTTTTGCCCAGAAACTTTTTCAGTTGTTGAATTAAACTCACAGGAAACATTGTTTCTTTTTCTATAACATGGAGTTAATTTCCCTTATGAAGATTAAAAGGTAATGGGTGATAATAACAAGATAATGTGTGACAATACCTAACAGTGCATGCTAAATCTCTCAATAAGTATGGGTCAATTTTAGGTTCAGATTTGGTTATAAGCTTTCAATGAAATCTGATTCTGGAATCATAGTAACTTGCTTTTATATTAGGTAATACATTTATCCTGAATTAAGTATCACATTTATATTGTAAAAAATCTGAATCATTTTACTGTATCTAATAGGCTCCCATGTATAATGTGCACCCACATATTTGGCCAAAACTTTCAGGGAAAAAAATCTTTCATTTAATTTTTTAATTCAAATTTTTATTTTTTTTTACATTTAGGTACTTATTTTCTGAGTATAGAAGAATTTTAGTATTTATTTTTTAACATACAGTACAAGAATTTTATGTAACAATAATTACAAAACATAAGAACAGATACAATGTACAAGAAATTTTATGTACGGTAACAAATTTACAATATTTACGCATCACAGAGGCCAAGAACTCTTCATTGTTGCACATTTGTTGTATGTTCAACAAAACTGATTATCGTATTCCAGGGTATTACCTTCCATACAGATGTCGTTATTGATTTCTAGAGTTAAGACTTTTAACTCATAAGCATAAAGAAAACAATTAAAAACATTTATATAGATAAAGGCACATCCTTATTTTTCCCTCACAAATTTGAGCAAAAAAGGATGCGTTATAAACTGCAAAATATGGTAATTAGATAACTTATATGGCATACAGCCATATATAATTTTTAAGTTTCAATCAGCTTTGTAGAATTTTGACTTTTATAGCAGCACATGCTTTCACAATAAAATGAAAGATATTTGCAGCAAAGGACATTACAGAGAATCTACATTGTTCTCTTTTGGGTTGTTTATGTTATTATTGTGGGGATAGCTTTAAAATGTAATTTTGATCGTCCACTGCTATATTTTTATCCTACATGTGGCAGATGTATTCAAGGACAAGTTTAGTAACACTAAAACAATTCCCAATTTTGAATATTTCAGAAAATAAGAAGAAATATATATCTCTCCAATAAAGGTGCTAAATTGCACTAACATCAAATTACTTTTAGCTGTAGTGAACTTTGTGTGGTTAATACTGACATTTTTGTGCTGAGCAGATTGGAAAGGTTGTTTTTGGTTATTTTCAAAATTATGGAAATAATTTAATATTTGTTAGTATCTTTTTTCCCTCCCTCCCTACCGCTCTCCCTCGCTCCTTTCCTTCCTTCCTTGGCTTAGGTGTATTTTATTGGTTTTGTTAGTATCTTTCCATCATGGGGGCCACAGAAGGGAGCACTTGGAAAGGTCCTTGATGTTGTTAATATTAAATAACATACTAGAAGGTAGAGCTGATGTCGGTCCTTGCATTGATTTTGGGTCTTCTTGTTTAATGTTCTTTACTAATCTTGTACATTATTTTGGTTCTTTTTCACCTTTGCTCCCATTTTTTTTTTTTTTTAAATCAAAACTTTGAGAAGAAGCAAAACACATTTGGTAGCTATCAAAATGATTAAAACCTTGACTGGAATTCAGAAATGAAGAGCCTTGAATGGCAGTTTTAAAGATGCAGAAGGTTTCATCTGTAAAGGGTTGAGACTGCTTATTCCTTGGTTTTATCCTGCATCCATCTGGTAAACTCATCTACCCACAAGACTACTACTATTTTTAGAGGACTGAGTTGGGAAGTTGAGTGGTTAATGACTGAGCTGTTTTAAATAGTTGGGCACTTAGTTAATTTGGAGATTGCCTGTGTGTATAATCTTTACAAATGAGATCAGTCAGCACATTTCTGCTAGCAGTTCCCCTTCTCTCTGTAGGAAAAGTGGTTGTTGGGCCTTTCCACAGAGAGATTTTGTTTTTGGAATGTTTGGTTTGTCCTGGTTTTGTAGAATTCTAGTAATACTAAGGGCATAGTTTGGAATGTAACATTTAGGGAGTCATATTGCAGTGAATATTGTTTTAAAATATGAAACAGTTTTCACTACTAGTTTGCCTATTTTAATGTTTTATTAAATCTTTGAAATGGTACCTTCTTGGAGGGAACTTTTTAAAAGAAAAGGCAAAACTTGTTAGGCCAGCTGCTGATCCTACTCCCTGCCACTAACTTACATTGTGACATTTTGACCTTAGTTTCCTCAAGAAAAAAATGACTGTAACTTCCTTTCCCATTTTAGTGTTTCTGTTTCTATGTATGAAACTGATTCTCACTATTCCTTCTGATGAGAGAGGAGCACAGGGAAGGAGGGATGAAGATGAACAGTTTTAGGATTGAGACCATAATGACTGTGTTTGATTATCATGCATTTGAGTTCTTTGGGAAGCTTCCCTATAGATTAGCACTTTATTTTTTTTGTACCAGAGTATAAAATTAGTTCTTAATCACTGGGAAAAAGTCTTTTCTAAGAGTTTACTTATGTGGTAACTCTTTGAGATAAGGGGATGGGTACTCAAATAAAATTGTGTGCTATTTTAGAGTACTATTTAGTTTCAAAGGGTACGCCATCTTTATTGCTTCTTTTGCCACAATAATTTGTGTTTGCCAAATGACTCATTTGTAACATACGTAATTTGGAGGGTATCTGTAAGTAAAGACACTTTCTTGTTTTTCAAGTTTGTATTTGGAAATAATATATGAAGAAGAGTTATAGCAATATTTTCTCTTGAGTGAGTTTATGGATAGAAAGTTTACTCATAATATGTGTGAAGAATTAGTTACTTTTTGTTTCCAGTGTTACACACTCTAGATTGGATCTTGAACACCTCTCAGCTTATGTTCTCATGTGGACTGTTCTCCTGTTAGGCGTTTTACTCACCAAATCAACTTTTGTATTCCTTCCAGTTACTCTTTCTGAAATGGACTTGTGATATGTCACCCTCTTATTTGCCTATCCAAGTGAAGCACAAACTCATTTTCTGGACTTCAGGGCCCTCTGAAGTGTGACCCCAGCCCACCTCTCCAGCCTTAATTTCATACTCTAACCCTACATGTATATTGCTGCTCATGTACTTGGTATTTTCTGCACTTCTCTCACGTTTTCTCATTCCTGTTTTTCACTTTATGTTGTTACATTTGCTAGAATACAAACACCTGCCACCCCTTTTGTGTTGAAATTGGGTCTTGCAGAATATATTTAAAATATATAAAAGTTACTTTCTTGCAGTCTTCATTTTTTCCATGAAACCCTGTTAACAACCAAATGAGTGTAATTATGCCTTCCTTTGATGTCTTGGGTAGCAACTGTTGCTCATATTGCACTTATTTTACACAGCTTTGTTCTATTCCAGTAAAATGTGCAATAAAAAGTTTCCCCTACTGCAAGATTAAAGCTCCTTCAAGGTCTGGCATATACTCATCTTTTATTTTTTGAAGTGCTGTATTCGTGATAGGTATTCAGTACATTTGTAAGAGATTGAGTTTTGAATTGAAAAGTAGTCAAGAGATCCTGTAAAAATTTGCTATGAAACAACTGGATTCAACTATATTTGACATTTCCAACTGTTTAGTTGATATTTAGGAACAGGTTGGCCCTGTTTTTCAAGTTTAGTTTAGTTTATAGAAACTAGGCTTCCGGTCAAGGTGGTGGAGTAGGTAAATGCTGTGCTTGCATCCCCTCACGACCACATCAAAATTACAACTAAACTACCAAACAACCATCATTAACAACTTCCCTGAAGACTAGCTGACCAGAAGTCCTGTAACTAAGGACATACAGAAGAAGTCACATCGAGACTGGTAGGATAGACGGAGAAGCAAAAGGGGCTGGTCCCGCACCCATGTGTGGCGGTTAAAATGGGGAGGGCTGTCTCGGCTGCAGAGATCCTTTCAGAGGAGTGAGGGGTCCCAGCCCCATGCCAGGCTCCCCAGCCCAGGATTCCAGTGCCAGAGAGAGAAGTCCCCGTAACTTCTGGCTGTGAAACCAGCAGAGATAGTGGCTGAGTGAGACTGAGGACTAGTGGAGTCCCAGGAGTCCTCTTAAAGGAGGCCTCTTAAAGGGCTTGTGTACAGACTTACTTGCTGACGGACTCACTTGCTCTGAGCACCAAAGTTGGGGAAGTAGCTTGAAAGGTGCCAGGGACATAATGGGGAGGAACTGAATTGTCTGTCTCAGGGAGAGGGTTGGAGGTGCACCTCTGTTCGGGCAGGTGCCATTTTGTTCCTTTGTTGAGCTCTCCCCCCACCCAGTCTGCACCTGCAGGCACAGGTGGGCACCAAGTCTGAGTCTCCATCAACCTGGCTAACACTGCTCACCCCACCCTGGTGATTCCCTGAGACTCCGCCTCACCGAACTTTTGGGCTCATCCGAGCTGCTTTCAGCGACTTTTCCATACAAAAGGCCTGTCTCAGCTTATGCTTTGGAATTTCCTAAAATCTCCCAAAAGTTCACTAACCCCAAACAAGCAACGGTGGGCCTCAGCATATCCCGTACCTCTTGCTAAGCGGCCCTGAAGTCCGGCACTAGTAAAAGCTAACTTCATTTCGCAGCTTAGCCTCTCCTAAGTGCCTATAAGCCCAGCACAAGTGGCAGCCATTTGCAGAGCACTCTGTAGCTCATAACAGGTGGCCTTGGGCTGGGCACAGGCAGCAGCTGACCTTGGCCTGCACCAGAGCACCTCCCAAGAGGACTCAGAACCAGTACCTCTGGTGGCCAGTTTCAGACCCCACCAGAGCACCACCCAACCACCTCCACAAATGACATATCCGAAGGGCGATTTGGCAGGCACCAGAGGCCGCTAAAGTAAATCCTGCCCTGTGGGGTCATTCCCTGCACAACAGCTCCACTGTAGACACTGCCAGTCCTCATAGTCAATCAGCCTGAGGGGCAATCCCCCTTGACATACCAATAGCAGTCAAGCCTCAACAACAGGAGGACACACACAACCCATACATGGGCCACACCTGGAGTACTGGCTCAGGGAGGCTGCACCACTTGGTCCCACAGGACACCTACTGCATAAGGCCACTCTACCAAGACTGGGAGACATAGGAGCTCTACCTAGAAATAAATACAGGGTGTCAGCCAAAATGAGACAAAGCAGCATGTCCCAAATAAAAGAACAGTAAAAGAACTAAACAAAATGGAGAGAAGCAATCTACCACATGCAGAGTTCAAAACATAAGTTATATGGTTGCTAGATGATCTTAGGGGAAGAACAGATGAATTTAGTGAGAACTTTAACAAAGAGGTGCGAAACGTAAAAGTAGAGATAGAAGATACGAAAAAAGAACCAGTCAGAAATGAATGCAGTAACAAATAATACATTAAAGGGAACCAGCGGTAGTTACCCTGTTTCCCTGAAAATAAGACCTAGCCGGACAATCAACTCTAATGTGTCTTTTGGAGCAAAAATTAATATAAGACCCGGTATTATATCACATACCTGGTCTTTTTAAAAATAAGACTGGGTCTCATGTTAATTTTTGCTCCAAAAGATGCATTAGAGCTGATTGTCCGGCTAGGTCTTACTTTCAGGGAAACACGGTAAGATGAAGCAGAGGATAGAATCGGATTTGGAAGACAAGGTAGCAGAAAAATTTCCTAACGTGGTGAAGGAAATAGACATATGAGTTCAGGAAGCACAGAGAGTTCCAAACAAGATGAACCCAAAGAAACCCACACCAACACACATCATAATTAAAATACCCAATTTTAAAGACAAAGAGAGAATCTTAAAAGCAGCAAGAGAAAAGCAGTTAGTTAAAAGAGGACTCCCATAAGACTGTCAGCTAATTTCTCAATAGAAACATTACAGACCAGAAGGTATTAGCCAAAATATTCAAAGCGGTGAAAAGGAAGGGCCTATAAACTATACTCTATCCAGGAAGGCTATCATTTAGAATTGAAGGAGAGAGAAAGAGCTTCCTAGACAAGAAAACGATAAAGGAGTTCATCATCATCAAATTAGTATTACATGTTAAAGGAAATTCTTTCAAAAGAAGGGGCAAAACAAACAAAGATCAACAATATGAATAATAAAATGGCAATAACTATGTACCTATCAAAAATCGCTTTAAATATAAATGGATTAAATGCTCCCATCAAAAGACATAGGGTAGCAGAATGGATAAGAAGACAAGTCCCATGCATATGCTGTCTATAAGAGACCCACTTCTGATAGAAAGACACACAGACTGAAAGTAAAGGGATGGATTCCCTGAAAGTAAAGGGAAAAGATATTTCATGCAAATGGTGGGAAAAAAAAAGCTAGGGTAGCAATTCTTTCTTCAGACAACACAGACTTTAACATAAAGGTTATTTAGTAGGCAAAGAAGGACTCAGCAATTGCACCTCTGGTATTTATCCAAAAAACCCAAAACACTAATTCAAAAAGACATATACACCCCTATGTTCATTGCGGCATTATGTATACTAGTAGCCAAGATATTGAAGCAACCTTAGTGTCCATAGATAAACAAATGGATACACATGTGGTACATATATACAATGGAATATTACCCAGCCATAAAAAAGATCGAAATCTTCCCATTTGCGACAACATGGATGGACTTAGAAGGTATTATACTGAGTGAAACAAGTCAGTCAGCAAAAGGCAACTACAATATGATTTCATTTATATGCGGAATGTAAAAAAAATCAAAATAGAAGCAAACTCTATAGATACAGAGAACATGTCGACGGTTGTCAGATGGGGAGGATTGTGGGAATGGGTGAAAAAGGGGAAAGGACTGAGATGTGTAAATTACCAGTTATAAAAACGGTCATGGGGATGTACAGTGCGGCATAGGGAATATATTCAGTAATGTAATAACTATGTATGGTGTCACATGGCTTACTAGATTTATCGGAATCATCACTTCATAAGTTGTATAAATGTCTAATCACTATGCTGTACACC
This sequence comes from Rhinolophus ferrumequinum, assembly GCF_004115265.2. NCBI lineage: Eukaryota > Metazoa > Chordata > Mammalia > Chiroptera > Rhinolophidae > Rhinolophus > Rhinolophus ferrumequinum. The sequence continues at coordinate 34,474,800 of NC_046288.1, forward strand.
TGAAACCATTACAATATTGTATGTCAACTTATTGAAAAGTAAAATATATATATATTAAAAAATAGAAACTAAATACAGAGATAGAGATATTTGATGATAATGTAGGTGCATTATATTTACATGGTTGAAAAAAATACTAGAAATTATTTTTTGGCTCCTAGCCTGTTTTATTGCTGTTATGATTACAGAGATAGTAAATCTTTGTTTTGTGGGTACTGCATTGCTTGTCTTATTAGGTATGATTCTCAAAAATATTCTAGCCTGCGTTCCCTTGACCCCTGTCATGTTTAAAGAAAGTCCTGCTGTGGAACAGAGAGCAAGCTGAACAGGTGTCAACTGTGTGCTCTGAGTACCTAATTTTCAGAAAGTAACAATATTGCACATGGTCAACTTGCCATGGCTTTGTCTTGAGTAGCTGATGTAATAGTACCAAGTCTTAATGGGACAGCTGGTATCTGAGAGAATGCAAGATTAAGAAGAAGGAGATCTCATCTTCTTAATGTTCTGTGGGAAGGAAACACATGACCATTACTTTGCGGAACCCTTCCAACCAGTCTCTATAATATTGGAAGTGCTTATTTTCTAGGTAGTGAGACACTGGATTTTCTTTGAGATTAGGAAATTTGTAAACCTGGCGTAACATCAGAGGGTAGCAAACTAAGTCTTTGTGTAGTTTTGTTAATAATTAATCATTATCAACCTAAACATTCTTCTTTTCCTTCTTTGGTTTCCTGGAAGAGAGGTTTCCAATACACCACTTTCCCTGCCCAAATGCTGTGTTTACTTATTTTTCTTAATTTTTTTGTGGTTGCATCATTGTTAGGGCTGGCTGGAGCTTCTTACATACATAAGTATTCTCCTTTGAATGAGATTGTCAGTAGTTAGTCCAGATTTTTACTATTCATTCTGGAATCGTTAAGGTATTAATTAGTACTAATTAATTAATACATGTAGTACAGTAAAATATTTTACTTTAGTGAATATTGTCAGGACTGTTTTTCCAGGGAATGGGATTCTGCATCGCTGGCCATGACCCACTTCTTCATTCTCTGGCCTGCATAGCAGAATCTCTCCTGAATGTTAATGATCTATTCTTTGTATACCCCACCTCCCCCCAAAAAAGCTACTCACTCATGATCAGTAGGACTTACATTTTGAGTTATTTTTCCAGAAGTAGGATGTGTATATGCTCAGCTGTGCATAGGCTTTTAATAAGTGATCAATAACTGAAGCTGGTAAGATAGTTAATTGGTGATATATGCAGTAATGTAGATCTAAAGAGGTGTTCTTGTTTACTAACTAGCCCAGTTCAAATCCTAGTGAATAGTTAACTGGATTGTTAAATCTTTGTTAAGTTTTCATCTTTTAGAAAAGTTCTAAGGATCTCAGTCCAAATTGAGATACACACACACACACACACACACACACACACACACACCCCCCCCCCCCCCCCCCCCCCCCCCCCAGTGAAGCTAGCTGTTAGAGGTTTTGTTTTTCAGGTCATTGAAGTGGGTGGGGACTTAAATGTTGCAAATCCATCAATTTTTTTTAAAGTGTGTTTGTATATGGCATTTTGCTGTATGGCACCATGTCATAAGGAATGTTGGAATAGAATTTGCAAGGTGATGTATGAATCTATGGTGTCCAAAGTTGGATGTAACTAATTTAATGTCCCATGCATTTCTAGCGTGAAAAACTTCTGTTTACAGATTCAAGGTTCAAATTTGCTCTCACCTTAGAGAGGTGACCATCTGTCTTAATAAAGGATACATGTATTTTAAAAAGTTATGATGGGCTATTACTGATGTTGTGAGGTCAATACTATTGCTGTTTGTTGTTTAGAAGACTAAATATAGGGATGGGAGTGGTGGGTGGTGTATAACAATCTGAATTAAGAGTAAGACCATCTCAGCTTCCTTCAAAAAATATCCTAAATATTGTATTAATTGGAGTTGGTATTGTTGGAATAACAGTCTTTATATTAAAATGCTAGTGTGTCATTAAGTCTCCCATAAATGTAGCAATTTTCTAATTTTAGTTTCTTCATTTAACTATGAGAAAGTAGTGTGAGGGATGAATCCAAAGTCACGCTGTTAGTGTTGGTTGTGGAGGGCAGGATTTAGGTCCCATCTAGCGCTCTTTCCACCAATGGCTCCTGTGCACGTACAGACCTTTGATTGGAGTAGAGACTTCAAGCAAGGTTAAGGGACTAGGGGACTTCAATGTTGTGGAGGCAGCTGGAGTATTAATGGGTGCCTGAGAAGTTTGAGGTGGAAGGAGTATTCCTAAACAGTTATGAGGTAAAGCTTTCCTACTTTACTCTTTCCTAAGGCCATCAAATCAGTGTTACAGTTGTTTAAAATGTCAGGATTAACATTAAAAAATTTAAAATTGCAGTTTCCCCCAAATTAGTCTGTTGTCTCCGTCTAGAAAGGTCCAGTTCCAAATGAAATAATGTATTTGTGAACTGTAAAGTTAGTAACATAAAATAGAATTACTTTAGCTTCTTCCGTTGACTCTAGTGTAGAGATATCTGGGACCTCCTGTAGGGTGGAAGGAAAGTGAAAGGAAGAGAAACAGCTGAGTTCTTACTCCCACTTCCTTCTCTTCCTAGTTCCAGGTTATGAGAACTTTAAGGCCTGGAGTCTGATATGCTGTAATATCAAATCCCTTTTTCCATTTAATTTAACTAATTTGTGCTATGTTTATTCAAAATTAAAAGAAGAAACAAGGTTCTTTCAAATTTTTATTAGAACATAACAAATGAATTTGACTTTAACCTGGAATAATAAACTTCTGAGTCTTTGCAATGAAATAAATTCCTATGGCATCTTAAAAGAATTTTCTTAAAAATGACCTTATATGAGACTTCTAGGATACATGTGGCACATTTTTGTACACATGCTAGTAAAAAGTTAGATAGAATGGTGCTTGATCTATGATTTAAAAATATTAAAAGAGATAATTTCTTAGTATTTTTATCAAATGATGGAATTATTACTATCATTATCAAGAAGCATTTATTTCACCTGTATTTTTCTAAGTAGAGAGCTTTTTACAGAAATTGAGATGTTATTGACGTATTAATTTCTGATTTACAGCGTAATGATTCGATTTGATATTTGTATATATTATTAAATGATCACCACAGTAAGTCTAGTTATATCCATCACCACCCATGGTTACAGTTTTTTTTCTTGTGATGAGAACTTTTAAGATCTAGTCTCTTAGCAACTTTCAAAGACATAATACAGTCTTATTAACTGTAGTCACCGTGCTTGCTGTATACTACGTCCCCTGGAATTAGAGCTGTTTTGTAAGTGAAAGTGTAACCCTCACCACCAATCTACCTCTAATATCTGTCTCTCCTTTACTTCCAATTTTAGAGGCTATGCCCCTGATTATCTTGTTCGCATTCCTTTCTCTCAATTTATCTGATTTTTCTTCTATTTTCTATTTGTTCCTCAATACTTAACTGTATCTGATTCCTGCTCAGCATATAATCCTATTTATTTCTCTTAAAAGATAAAACAAAAGCAAAAAAAGAAAGTTCTGTGATCTTCTGTGTCTCTTTCCTTTTATTATTAGTTGACTTCTCAAAGAATAGGCTTCAATAATGATTCTCAAAGTGTGGGCCTCATGGGGAACGGTTCCCAAGACCTGTTGAGGGGCTCTATCAGGTCAATATTATTTTCACAATACTACTCAGACGTATTTGCCTTTTACACTATACTGGCATTTACACTGATGGTTCAAAAGCAGTCATTCAAACTGCTAGTATGTTAACACAAATCAAGACAGTTGGCACCAAACTCTATTAGTAGTTATTGTATTTGTTCTTTACTGTCATGTGCACTTTTTATTTTTTTAAAGCCAGTTTCCTTTAAGAATGTCCTTGATGAAGCAGTAAAAAGTCTTGTTATCAAGTTTGGCCCTTGAGTATATGTCTTTTTATTTTTATTTTTTGATTGTGGAAATATATGCATAACAATATTTACCAGTTTAACTTTTTAAATTTGTAGTTCAGTGGCATAAGTACATTCACATTGTTATGTAACCATCATCAGTATGCATCTCCAGATGCATAGTTTTTGTCTTCCCAACTTGAAACTCTGTACCCGTTAACCACTAACTCCCCAGTCCTCTCCCCAGCCGTCGGTAACCACTGTTCTACTTTCCGTCTCTGTAAATTTGACTATTCTAAGTACTTCGTATAAGTGGACTCATACAATATTAGTCCTTATGTGTCTGGCTTATTTCACTTAGCATGTCTTCAAGGTTTGTCCATGTAGTAGCATGTATCAGAATTTTCTTTTTAAGTCTGAATATTGTATGTAATATTGTATGTAAATGGAATACACAAATTCCATTTGTGTATATATCACAGTTTGTTTATTCCTCTTTAGTGGACACATTTGGGTTCCCAACTTTTGGCTATTGTGAATAATGCTGCTATGAACACGAGTGTACGAATATCTGCTCAAGTCCCTGCTTTCATTTCTTTTTGGTATATACCCAGAAGTGGGATTGCTGGATTATATGATACTTGTATGTTTAATTTATTGAAGAATTTTCATACTGTTTTTCATAGTTGCACTATTTTAAATTCTCACCAGTGATGTACAAGGTTCCAATTTCTCTACGTCCTCACCATCACTTGCTGTTTTCTTTTTTCCTTAAATTTTATAATAACCATCCTAATGGGTTTGAAGTGATTTATCATTATAGTTTTGATTGGCATTTTCCTAAAGATAAATGATGTTAAATATCTTTTCATATGCTTGTTATTGGCCATTTGTAAGTGCACATCTTTTGACTATGAAGAAATGGGAAGTATACATAAGACACTTGCTGCATAATGATTATGGTAGTATAATTGAGGAAAAGCACTTAGGCGAGTGTTTGAATTGTGTCCTGAAATAGCTGTTTTTTTCATGGAACATTTTTATTTGAAAGAGTGACTGACAAACTATGATTATTCATTTAGATCTGGGTATTTGACAGAGATTTTCTCAAATAATGAGGTGAGCCTGTCACTTCAAGGAAAACAACTGACAGGTGTTATTAATGATAGAATATGAGCTTTCAAAAGAAGATTAGAATTTTGGAAAACTTCTATCTACCATTCATTGTCAACTTGACAGCTTCTCATTACTTGAAGTTTTTTCTGAGGAGATAGGTGATAATATTAACAAATATGATTTTTAAAAATTGTGTAGTTGAAGATATCTTTAACGCAGTGGACTGTCATTTTCCAAATGCATGATGTTACAGATGCAAAGTACAAGGTTGACCATTGGATTTTAATGTAACAGTGCCAAAAATTCAGTGATGTGGTTTTAGAAACCGTATTACAACTAACCTTTAAGAAACTACTAATTGCCATGTTTTGCTGTAATAGAGAAGAATATCCATAGTTATCTGAAAAGACTATTAAAATATTCTTCATCTTTCCCTCTACATATTATGTGTAAGGCTAGGTTTTCCTCCTATGCTTTATTCAGCCAGAATAACGTGTCACAGGAGATTTACTGCAGAGCAGGTATGAGAATCCAGCAGTCTTCTATTAAGAGATTTGCAAAAATGTAAAACATTGCCATTCTCTCTTTATTTTTGTTTTGAGAAATAAAAGCTGTTGTTTATAAAGATGTTATTTATATCGACATGTAATGTGTTTATTATTTTAAATGAATTAATGAAGATTTAAAGTTCTTAATTTCTAATATGGTAAATATGGATTGATATAACTCACATAATCAAAAGCTTTCTGGGGTTTTTAATAATTTTTAAGACAGTACAGGGATCCTGAGCCCAAATGGCTTGAGAATAGCTGAGTGTGCACTGTGTAGTCCAGCAAACTGTCTACTGCAGTAGCCACTGGCCACATGTGGCTACTACTTAAAATATACTTGGGATTTCAAAGCCTTGACATGAAAAAAATAATGTAAAAGATCTCATTAATATTTTCATATGCTGATTACATGTTGAAATAATAGCATTTTGGATATATTGGGTTAATGTATTACTAAAATTTACTGTTTTTAATCTTCTGAATGTAGCTACTATACTGGAAAATGTAAAATTACATGAGTATGTGGCTCACAGTATATTGCACATATATTGGACAGTACTGGTCTGTAGTGTACAGTTTATTGTGCGGACCTACACTTTGCAGTTGGGATTGTTCACCTGGGGTTCATAGATATTTTATGTGTGTTTTTCTTAGGAAAGGGCTTATGACTTTTTAGCATATTTTCAAAGGGACACGTGAACAAAGAAGAGTTAGGAACTGCTGTAGAATGCATAGACCACCCACCTGAGTTGCTGCTTGTAGTTCCTTGGGCTTGGATCTGAGGAATCCCTTTCTCAGTCAGTTAGGCGGGGCAAAACCAGTGGCGCTCCTTGCAGCTTTATTTACGGTGGCCAAGACATGGAAACAACCGAAATGTCCTTCGATAGATGAATGGATAAAGAAGTTGTGGTATATATACACAATGGAATACTGTTCATCTAGTAAGAAAAGATGAAATAGGACCATTTGTGACAACATGGATGGATCTTGAGAATATGATGCTAAGCGAAATAAGTCAGACAGAAAAAGCAGAGAACCATATGATTTCACTGATATGTGGTTTATAAACTGAAAACAACAAAAGTACAAGACAAACAAATGAGAAACAAAATCTCATAGACACAGCAATAGATTATGGTTACCAGAGGGTAAGGGGGTAGGGGAGTGGTAGATGAGGGTAAAGGGGATCAAATATATGGTGATGGAAGGAGAACTGACTCTGGGTGGTGAACACACAATGGGATTTATAGATGATGTAATAAAGAATTGTACATCTGAAATCTATGTAACTTTAACAATTGTCACCCCAATAAACTTTCAAAAAAAAAAACAACTGATGGTGCTGGTGGTGTGGTGAGATGCGTCCTTGGACTTCTCAAGTTGGAACCCTGAATGAATGTTTCCACAGAAAGGTTTTTATAGAGAGGTAGGTAGTAGGTGTAACGGTTCTAATAGTCCTGCAGGTTGACCTGGGAACCCGATTATATCACATGCAGGATTATTTCTGTGGGAAAATACTCTGAATGCCAAAGATTAGACTTAAAAGCTGTCAGAACACAGTCCACTACTGAATCGGGGCTTTCATACACTTCATGCTGGGAACCTGATCAAATGAGTGAATTTTTTAATTTGAGTATTCACAGAGGTTGAAAATAAAATATTAAGCATGGGTTAAAGTGATAATAAATTCCAAAGATGAAGTTACGGATACTTGCTTTCTATTTATCCCTAATCATTAAGTGGGATTATATAAATAAACCACTGAATTGAGGGGTATGTGAATTAAGTGGTTGCATGTTTACTTTGAGTCAGGTCTGCCATGCTGTTTGGGTTATAGATTCTTGGCTTATGTTGTCAGTTCTCATCAAGAAAGGCTTTTAAAACAATGAAATTTCAGGGCCTGATTAAGTGAAGAGAGTGCTGGATTGAGGGTATTCCAAACATAATTATTTGGTTACAGCCCTTCTTACTTCGCATATTGCCCACAGGGTTCATCACAATGTGCCATAGTAACTTATTTTTGTCTCTCCCGAAATAGAACTGTAAACTCACATACTGCGTCTTACTTAAAATGTGTTTCAGAGGCTAGAACAGCCACTTATTTGTTGACTAAAAGAACATAGGAGGAGCCTCCATCTGATGGTTAGTTAATTAGTTTGGGTGAGATGCATGAGCATGGTAATTGGGTTCAGAGAGCATTCGAGGCAGCCTGAGAAAGCAGGTGACGGGATGTAGAGTTACAGAGGACAAGACGTTGTTGAGGGGAACTTGGAAAAGTTGAAGGTGTAGGTCTTTGTACTTAACAGTTGTAAGGCCATGCAGTCCAAGGAGAGGTTAGCATGATGCTGAAGTTGGGAAGAAAAGACAAATTTAACAGCAGTATATAAAATCTGCTAAAAATTGGCTAAATTGGCTAAAATCTGATGCTTTTGAAACCCAATAGATATTCTGGTGAGAAGGAAATTGTGAAATGGGTGAGAGATGATTGAGACTTAATACCCAGGCTTTGGGTTTAGGAATGGAGAAGTTTTGAGATGTAAGAAAGGGGGGAGAAAAGTAGTATTAGTCGACAACTAAGTTTATGTGTAGTCATTTGCAGTTCTGCCAAAAAACTACTACCAAAAACATTGATTCTAAAATCGGACTTCACTGCAGGAGGGAAAATGGGGAAGGGAAGAGACTGAAAATAAAGGAAAGTCAAAAACAGTGATTTTATTCCAGTCTTATGGATGGGATTTGTGATGAGGGGTCCCAGGGCCTGGGATAGAGCAGGGATGTTCAGGGGAATACGTGTGCCTCTGGACTTGAATAGCTGCTTTGTTTCACCTGTAGTATTGTTTTCAAACATAATTTTGGGAAGTCTTATTCTTTAACACACTGCTTCTCAAGCTGTAATAAGTATATGAATCTTACCTGGGGATTTATTAAAATAATTTCGGATTGAGTACATGTGGGTGGGATCTGAGGTTCTGCATTACCAGCAGGCTTCCAGGTGACGCCAGTGCTGCTGTTTCCACAGGTCACACTCACCTTTAGTCAGTTTCCAAGGATGGAGAGAAAAAAATACCCCAAAAAGTGATCAAAGTAGTTCAGGATGAATATCTGCTTACTCGTTAATGATCTTCAGATCCATCATTCATAGATAGCAGAGCTAATGCAAGGGTTCTTAAACTCCATCTGGGGTGCTTATTGAATAGACTTTTGGACTTAAATCCCAGAGATTTAATCCTAAATTTGGAGAATGGTACAGAAAACTGCAGGTTTAATAAGCACTCTGTAATTCTGCAGTGTTTGGATTTTGGTTGCATTACATGAAAACTATATTAACCTGGGATTGGCGGAGTTAGGGGAGGGATTAGCATATTGACAGTATTGAGTATTTCTTTCCAGGAACATAGCATGTCTTTCCGTTTCATTCAAATCTTTTATGTTTCTCTGAAGTTTTTATTCATTTGGGTCCTGCAACTTTATAAACTTAGTCCCATGTGTTTTATATTATATTGTAACTGGATTGACCTTTCCAGTAATGCAAAAAAAAAAAAAAATTTTTTTTGTTTATCATGACTTTGGGAGAAGATAATTTGCCTTTAATTAGGAATATATTCTTATTACCTTCTCACTTAAGGTTGAGGAATCAAAAGATAAAAAGACATAGATGATATCTGGGAAGGGCTTGCAATCTGGTGTTTTTAAATAACTACTTTCTCCAAATGCAGTAAGTCAGGTTAGTGGAGAACAACATTGAAGTCATGAATGTGAGAATTACAAGAAATCTTGTAAGATTTTGGTAGAAAGAAACAAAAGAAAAGAGGACATAGTATCTGCTGGGTGTCTGTGAGAAACTGAACTGTTTCAAAGGTTCCTTTATTACCTGACTCTTTAAAGTCTAAGGGGACAGTCTATAAAGTATTTTTCAGGTTATGGGAATAATTTTAGAAACATTGTTAACATATAGAGCCACATCGAAGGAGGAAAAAACTTTTTTTCCTTTTTTTTTGTTTTCTTTCTATTTAATTCCTGTGAATTATTTTACTCTGAAAACAATTTGTTCGTGAAGAAGTTATCATATTTTGATAGAGACTTGTAATTGTCTAGGGAACTTTCTCCTGAATTGCTAAATTTAATGTGTTCAACAGTTCTTAAGTAGACAGGGCAATAGCACCATTCCCGTTTTGTTATGGAGAAGGAATTTGAGGCCAACAGGGTCAGGTACCCTGAGAAGCCAGTTAACGCGGACAATTTCAGGAAGGGGATATAGAGGACCGGAATTTGGAAAAAGTTCTCTTTGTTGCATATTCCAATAAAAGTAATAAAAAAACCCATTTTTTTGGATTGTGTATTTCTTTGAGACTCTAATGAAAGTTATATAAACCATTTCCTCAGGAAAATGTACACATACACACATACTGCAGAAGATTTCTGACTGCATAAACATATACTTTGCCCTTAGACTCCATGACTTTCTGTGATCTTTACAATTAAAAAATGATATTCAAGGATGTGGATTTTAGTAACTTAGTAGTGACTCTAAGTACTTATACATGGAAACGTTGGGAAATGAAAGCGTGTAGAGAATTTATGTTTTTCACCTATATACAAATACTTGTTTCAATGGAGGAGATTCTGGTGCTGATTCAAATGTGTGTGTGTGTGTGTGTGTGTGTGTGTGTAGAGTTTTCTGTAGTTCTCAATATGATTTGCTTTTCTATCAGAAGTATATAAATGTTTGTAAGGCTGTGTCTCGTCTAATCTCTGAGTATCAGAAGAGGTTAACCAAATTCTTCTCTCCTATGCGCTGTGGTCATACCAGTAATGTCCCAAATATGTTACAGTTGTGCCCAGGCGATTCCCCCCTCAGTGCTCAAAGTGGCCTCGTGCTTGGACAATTCAGGCTGAAAGCAGACGCCATCATTAACCAGGGGGCTGGCCAAATAGTTGGATATCCTCAGTTGGATAATAATACTGAATGGTTTTCTATTAGTAGGCTAAACTATTTAGTCAATGGAATATGAAGCCCAGGAACGGTGGAGGTTGGTGAGAAGGATATGCTCTACTCTGCCTGACAGGCCTAATTCATCAAAATGGACTCGAGCTGTCTTTGAAAAGGAGGAATTACACAAGCTATTCTTTCCATTTGAGTCTTATTTGTGTTTAGTAACATCAAGATAAACCGATTTGAAACACTGTAAAGTGTGCTGTGCTTAGGCTTACACAGAATGTTTAAATATGTATCTGTTTTCTGAGCCAAGGTTTTGGTATCAGGCCTTGAAGTAATAGATACTGGTTTTCTGCTGATACTTTGGCTCTGTGCTGGGATTTTTCTCAGTAGTCCTCTCCTCCCCCTTCTGAAGTAATTACAGAAGGCGCTGTGTTTACTTGGCACACTTGAGATTGTTATACAAAGTGCATGCATAAGCATGGACATGTTAGGGCCAGTACAGTGATAAAGGATAGTGCCAGGAGGAGCTGACGTATCCCACTCAGTACACTGTATCTTCGGTGACTTAAAAAAAGGTTTATTTTACTTGGATTGATTGGATGGTGTAGAATTTCCATGCTTCCTAACTTCCTTATGTACATTTAGTAGTACAATTTTTAGTGGTTTTTGTTTGCTAATCACAGGTTGTTGTGTATGATTTTAATTCTACTTTAATGAACTAAACACCGGAATGTAGTAATGGGTGCAAGTTGTTTAGTTTCAAGTTAGTTAAATTTCCATGTGTTCTAAAACATGGAGTTTGCTTTCTCTGATAATTTCATGTTAATATTTTAAATGGCTTGAACTACAGATACCTTCAAAACTTTAAAATAGAGCTGATTTTATTTAATAAAAATGTAATTTGTATTATAAATATCTGAAATAAAAAATGCGAACAACTCATTTGTTAATGAACTTTAGATTGACTTCCCTTGCTTAAGAGTATATAAGAAATATCTAAATGTAATGCATATTAAAAGTATAAACAAGTTTTTGGAGGTTGAATATATTTTAAAAGCTTAGTAAACCTTTCAGTGTATTTCAAAATAGTTTCTAATAATGAATTTTCTTTTAATGTTTTATTTAATAGCAGTTGTCCAAAATATTTTAAGATGGAGTTAGAACATTCCATAGTGCTCGTTGAGCAGTTATTTCTTTGCCTAGTGTTGGTGTTTTACCCGTCCTTTATTCCCCCACACTCTCTCTATGTGATGGATCGATTTACAAACACAAATTCCCCAAATCTCTTCAATCCAGGCTTCCTTGCCTCTTTTGTAGACATATCAAACTATTAAAATATACTTCAAAACTTTTAAAAATCTGAACTTACCAAATCAATGACTTATCTGTTGTGGTTGAAAGAGGAGCCACACACAGTCACTCAAATGAGAAACTAGAGATTCATTTGTCATCTCTTTCCTATGAATAACTTTATTCCCTGGACTATTGAAGTAGGTACCGTGTTTCTCCAAAAATAAGACCTAGCCAGACCATCAGTTCTAATGCGTCTTGGAGCAAAAATTAATATAGGACCCGGTGCTATATTATATTATATTATAGTATATTACATTATATTATATTAAAATAAGACCTGGTCTTATATTAATTTTTGCTCCAAAAGATGCATTAGAGCTGATGGTCCGGCTAGGTCTTATTTTCGGGGAAACATGGTAGGGGCGTGTGTGTGTGTGTGTGTGTGTGTGTGTGTCAGTCACAAGTAATAAAGAAATAACTTTGTTATAATCCAACAGTATAGATGAAGCAAAAGTTCTTCACCCGTACCTACTCCCACTCTCTTATTTTAATGGTCCTCATGTATCCTTTTGAGACCTTTTTTTTTCCGTACAAAATACCTTTCTGTCTCCAGCTTTTGCCCTTGACTCCTTCAATCTCTTTAAACAATGTTTGCTAATTATTTTTTTTGGGGGGGAAAGGGGAACAGGACTTTATTGGAGAACAGTGTGTACTTCCAGGACTTTTTTCCAAGTCAAGTTGTTGTCCTTTCAGTCTTAGTTGTGGAGGGCGCAGCTCAGCCCCAGGTCCAGTTGCCCTTGCTAGTTGCAGGGGGCACTGCCCACCATCCCTTGCAGGAGTTGAGGAATCGAACTGGCAACCTTGTGGTTGAGAGGACGCGCTCCAACCAACTGAGCCATCCGGGAGGCAGCTCAGTTCAAGGTGCCGTGTTCAATCTTAGTTGCAGGGGGCGCTGCCCACCATCCCTTGCGGAACTCTAGGAGTTGAATCTGCAACCTGGTGGTTGAGAGCCCACTGGCCCATGTGGGAATCGAACCCGCAGCCTTCAGAGTTAGGAGCACGGAGCTCTAACTGCCTGAGCCAACCGGGCCGGCCCCCTTAATTATTTTTCATTTTAATTCTTTTCTTGCTTTGTTTGGACTGATGAAGGTTCTCATTCCTTCATTTCATTTTTTCCCTCCTATTAATTGGAAGTTATATTATTCCCTGTACTTTCAGTGGTTGTTTAACACAAGAATAAAGTTAATATCTATATGCCTCACAAATACTACAAGAAGCGTAGAATGCTCTACCTGCTATCACCATCATTCTCTTCTGATTTATGGTGATATTGTCTAGGATTTTGTATCTGCACTTTTGTTTGAGCCATAGATTAGACATTATGTTATTGTTTTACAAGTCAGTGTTTAATAGCGATTATCTTTGTTCAATTCATCATTCTTTCTCATATGTCAGACCTTTCATCTAGGCTCAGTTTTCTTCATTCTGACACCTTCCTTTCAAGTTCCTTTAGTGAAGGTCGTTTTGTTAGTCTGAAAAATCTTTATTTCATCCTCATTCTAGAGAGAGTTTTTCTTGATAGAGGATTCTAGGCAGATAGTTAATATGTTTCCATATTTTGAAGGTATTTCACTGCCTTCTTTTTACTGTTGAGAAGTTGGTAATCACTATAATTGCCTTTGTGGGTAATTTGCTCTTTCTCACTGGTGGCTTTGACGTCTTCTCTTTGGTGCTGTACTCTTTCACTGTGATGGTATAAATGTGGTTTTTCTCTTATTTTAGAATTCTTGGGTTTTCTGAATTTGGTGATTGGTGTTTTTCATTGGTTCTGGAGAATTCTCAACCATATCTATGCTAATAATCCCCCTTCCCAGTTCTCTTAGGTGAGAAATGTATATTGGATCTTCACACTGTATATTCCAAGTCTCGTAATCTCTCTTATTTTCCATCTTTAACCCTTTGTCCAACATTTTGGTATATATATCAGCATTCTGCTGCATTAAGATACGTGTATATTTTTCAGTTGTCTCTTCCTTCAGGTGTTCTTCAGTTGCTGTTTACCTTTTCAGTTATATTTTTCATATTAGAAATTCAATTTGTATTGCCAAAATGCTTGGCCTTTTTTGGGGGGGTGGTTCTTGTCAATTTTGATGACCTCTTAATTGCTTTTTATACTCTAATTTTCCTCTTTTGTTTCTTTAATTATGTGGAGCATTGTTGTCTTATATTCTGTGTTTGGTAATTTTAGTATATTTTAGTCTTTTCAAGTCTCATTGTGTAGTTGGTTGTTTGACTTTTGTTCTTGGTGGTTGGTTTCTTGAATACTCAGTGGTTTCCTTCCTTTTTAAATTTTTTGTTTATTCTGTGCTCACAATCCATAGAATCTCACTGGTTGGAGGTCTTGAGTGTATGAGGTGTGATCAAACAATATGGTGAATGTTTAAATAAAAAAAATTTATTACAGTAAAAGACACATTGCCATTAATCCCCCTCAAAGTACTCCTCCTCACTTCCAACACACTTACCCATCATTCTTTCCACTTTTTGAAGCAGTTCTGGAAGCCCTCTTTCATGAGTGTCTTTAGTTGCACTGTCGTGGCTGCCTCGATGTCCTGAATCATTTTGACTTTGGGGAAGAGCCAGAAGTCACATGGTGCCAGCTCTGGTGAATAAGGTGGATGAGGACACATCGTAATGTTTTTATTTGACAGAAATTGCCGTATACCAGAAGTGATATGTGACGCAGAGCATTGTCACGATGGAGGATGATTTATGGCTCACTTTAAAACACATCTTCTCTCAACCATAGCTCACATCCGACTGACTACACTGAACAAGTTGAAACTTGGCACACAGTGTTTGACGTGGCACTTCCCGTATTGAAGATCCCTGCCTTTCCTATTGGATGGCACTCGGCAGCAGCATTCACCATATTTGTTGATCACAACGGAAAGCCTTTGTGCCACACATCGCTTCTGGTATGGCAATTTCTGTCAAATAAAAACATTACAGGGTGTCCTCATCCACCTTATGCACTGGATCTGGCACCATGTGACTGCTGGCTCTACCTGAAAGTCAAAATGACCATGAATGGTAAATATTTTGAATCAATTCAGGGCATCGAGTCAGCCACGACAGCACAGCCAAAGACATTCACGAAAGAGGACTTCTAGAACTGCTTCAGAAAGTGGCAAGAACGATGGGATAAGTATGTTAGAAGCGAGAGGGAGTATTTTTAGGGAGATTAATAGCAATGTATCTTTTACTGTAATACATTTTTTTTTATTTAAACATTCACCATGTTTTGTGATCACACCTCGTATCTACCATACTCTTGGGTATACCAACCTGGGGCTACCTACTTTAAATTGTTGCCTTAAAATTTTCTTTTGGTCACACAGGTAGTTGCATTCCAAATCTTTGAGAATTAGGATCATGCTTAGAAAGTCTCAGGAGGCTTTCCCACTTCCTTCAGAGCCCAGGCCAAGGAATGTATCTTTTTGGTGTCATATGCAGGTGTATTGGTTTCTATTTCACACTGGGGGTGAAGTGTTTTGTGGGTCCAGGCTTTATGTGGTGGTCCCATTATGACCGTCCACCCTTCTGCAGTGTTGGCCTTTGGTTCTAGTGCAGTTTGTAAATTCATACTTCTTGTTTCTGGATGTAAGGAATTTTCTAGATCTGCCTCCTTCATTATTTTATCCAGCATTTTAAGGATTACTGAACCAGGAAGCTTTCTTTTTTTTCTTCCTGAATCTGTAGTCTGTCATGTTGCTAGAAACAGAAATTGTAATTTGAATTTTAGCATGATCAAATTTATTAGTTTCATCTTTTTGAGTTGTATTTTCTTATATCTAATGTAAGAAATTCTTTCCTACTTCAAAGTCATACATACATTTTCCTATTTTGTTTTAAAAGTTTTAATGTTTAATTTTTTTCATATTTATATCTTTAGACCGTCAGAGTTATGTTTAATGTCTTATGGGGTAAAGATCAAATTCCCTCATTCACCTCAGTTGTTCAAGCAAAATGTAATTGACTAATCTTTTTCCCAATGATGTGTAATGTCTCTGATGTCATTTATCAGTTTCTATAGTTCTCATATATAAATGTTTCTGAGTTTGCTCAAGTGGTCCTTTGTTTATCTCTATGCCATCACCATATAATCTTACTAGAGTTTATATGGATAATTGGTAAAGTGGCTAACCCTACTACATTTTATTCTTAATTCTTTGCACTTCTTTGTGTATCTTAGAATCAGTGTATCCAATTCTGTGGCGTCCAGCGCAACACAGGCAGTGAGCGAACGAGAAGGGGCGGCGAAGGGTTAAGAAAGTAAGATGCAGAAATCAAGAAAGTTATGAAACAGGGGCCAAGGGTCTCACAGCCTCAAAGGACTGAGAGCCCTGAATGGGGCCGTCCTGTGGCTTTTATTGATGCTCACACATGAAAGCAACATTGTTTTCTCCAAGGGCTATGAATCTCACACATTATACTAAGAAACTGATTTAACTAATTACCCCTGCCTGCAAGCAGCTGAACCTTTATGCTTAAACCTACTGAAATGGATAGATGGAGAACTGATGTTATCACACCATTGAATCTCTTCCCAAGCAGGTTGTGGGAAGGAATGCGGCCACAAAGGCATAAGCTCTCCTTAACGGGGGGAAGGTGGGGGTCAATGCCCACCTCTGTCAACCCTGTGGGTTCTCCTGCTGGTCCCCATTCGACTGTGCCTGGCTTGAATTGTCCCCCCACCCACCACCGGGCCAAAACAGGGAGACATAAGGTGTAAGCACAAAGGTGAAGTAAAGTCCCTGAAAGGATTAGTCTTACAGACTCTCTTCAGGGGCAGGTACGAGGGGACAGAGGGGTAGGCTGCTGCGTGGCAACACAATTCCATGAAAAACTACTAGGATTTTTATTTGAATTGCACTGAATTTATCAAATACTGTGTGAGAAATTCAAACTATATTATGGAGCCTACTTTTTCCATTAAACAAAAACAAACTCCACTTGTTTAATTTGTCTTTTATTAAAATTTTGTAATTTCCCTCCAAAAGCCCTTATGTATCTTCTATTGATTCATAAGGTGCTTTTATTTATTTTTTTATTGCTGTCATAAATGGTATTTTTCTTTTTTTCTCATTTTTCTCTTGATTGCTCTTGTATACCATGTTTCCCCGAAAATAAGACCTAGCCAGACAATCAGCTCTAATGCATCTCTTGGAGCAAAATATAAGACCTGGTTTTATTTAACTATAATATAAGACTGGGTATGATATAATATAATATAATACCCGGTCTTATTTTACTATAACATAAGACCGGGTCTTCATAATATAATATAATATAATATGATATAATAATGTAATAATATAATACCAGGTCTTATATTAATTTTTGCTCCAAAAGATGCATTAGAGCTGATTGTCCCGCTAGGTCTTATTTTCGGGGAAACACGGTAGGAATGTAATTACTAGAGAGTTACTTTCTAATGCAAATATTATGACTATAAACCTTTAATTAAAATCTTTCTATGGTTTCCTCATGTCCTACAGGACAAAGTTCAAACATCTTAGCACTGATCTTTCATGATTAGAACTCTATCTGACTTAACTATGCCTTATCTATTATTTCGTATTTTGGGACCTGTGCTTCAGCTATATGGAACTAGATGTTATTCCTTGGACATATTCTGATTTTTAAAATAAGAGCTTTATTAAGATTTAATTTGTTTTTCATAGGATTCAATTTAAAGTGTACAATTTAGTGATTTTTAGTATATTTAGTATATTGAACCACCACCAAGTCTAGAACATTTTCATGAACCCCCCCAAAAAGCCCTGCACTCATTAGTAGTCACTTCCCATTCCTCCTTTCTTGCCCCAAACCGTTGGAATCAGTAATCTGTTTCTTTCTCTTTTTGGATTTGCCTGTTCTGGGCATTTCATATAAATGGAATCGTATGATTATTTGACCTTTGTGTCTCGTTTTTTACATTTGGCATGTTTTCAAGTTTCATCCATGTTTTAACATGTATCCATATGTCATTGAATATGAATGAATCATATTCCATTATATGATTCCACATTTTGTTTATCCATTCATCAGTTGATTGACATGGATTTTCCCCCACTTTTTGGCTATTATGTATAATGCTATTATGAACATTTGTGTACGGATTTTTGTGTGAATCTTTTCAGTTCTTCTGGGAATATTTTTAGGAATAGAATTCCTGTCTATGACTTTTTGAGGAACTGCCAAAGTTTTCCCCAGTGGCTGCACCATTTTATATTCTCACCAGCAATTTCTGAGGGTTTCTAGTTGTCCACATCCTTGGCAACACGTTGACTATCTTTTTGATCACAGCGAGACTCTTGGGTATGAAGAGGTATCTCATGGTTTTGATTTGTATTTCCCTAGTGACTAATAATATTGAGCATCTTTTAATGTACTTATTGGTCATTTGTGTAACTCTTTGGAGAAATTTTTATTAAAATCTTTTGCCCTTTAAAAAGTTGGATAGTTTCTACTGTTCAATGGTATGAGTTCTTTTTGGGTTCTGGATACTAGATGTTTATCAGATAAAGGATTTGTGACTGTCTTCTCCCATTCATGGTATTGTCTTTTCACTTTCTTAATAATGTTCTTTGAAGCACAAACTTTCTGAATTTTGATGAATTCCAGTTTTTTTGGGTCACTTGGCTTTTGGTGTCAAGTCTATAAATCATTGCCTAATCCAGAGTCACAAAGATTTATACCTATGCTTTCTTCTAAGAATTGTATAATTTTAGCTTTTATGTTTAGGTCTTCATCCATTTTTAGTTAATTTTTGCATATGGTGTGAGGTAGAGGTCCAACTTCACTGATTTACATGTGAATATCCATATGTCCTGCACCATTTGTTGAAAAGACTGTTCATTCCTCATTGAATGGTGGTGTCATTCTTGTTGGAAATCAGTTGTCCATAGACGTATGGGCCTGTTTCTAGACTCTCAGTTCTTTTCCATTGATCTATGTCTGTCCACGTGCCAGTACCACACTGTCTTCATTGCTGTAGCTTTGCAGGTAGTTTCAAAATTGGGACGTGTAAGTTCTCTAACTTTGTTCTTTTTATGATTTTGGATTCCTTACATAGTAATATAAATTTTAGAAAGAGGATATAGTATTACAATTTTAATACAGTTTTTCCTTTCTTAAAATGTGTATGCATTTTTTTGGCACCCTCTTTATTTTTTTAGGCATGGTTTTCATAAGTTCTTTGAATATATTTCTAATAGATGATTTAATGTTTTTGTCTGTTATGTCCAACAATTGTGTTTCCTCAGAGACTTTTTCTCGACTGCTTCCCCCCCCCCCCATATAGGCCAGAATTTCCTATTTCTTTTCATGGCTCATAATTTTTTGTTGAAAACTGGCCTTTTTAAATAATGTGGCAACTCTGGGAATCAGATGTCTCCATCCTCCAGTATTTGTTTTTGTTGTTAATTTAGTGACTTTCCTGGACTGATTCTGTAAAGTCTGATTTTTTTTTTTTTTTTTTCCTGAGTTGCCACCGAAATCTCTGCTCAGGTAGGTTAGTGGTCAGCTAATAATAGCACAGGTTTTCCCTTAAACACTGGTAACCAATAAACCTTTCAGCTTTTGCTGAGGGGCTTTGTGT
The DNA here is from genome assembly GCF_004115265.2 of Rhinolophus ferrumequinum. Taxonomy (NCBI): domain Eukaryota; kingdom Metazoa; phylum Chordata; class Mammalia; order Chiroptera; family Rhinolophidae; genus Rhinolophus; species Rhinolophus ferrumequinum. The sequence goes on from NC_046288.1 coordinate 34,494,270, forward strand.
TTGTGTTGGCATGAATTCAGTGTTCTTTACAGCGCTGCTGTAGTCTTCACTTCCTTTTGTGCAGAGCCTCAGTATCAGCCGGAGGTGAGAGGCTGGGGTCTTCTCAGATGTCCCTTGAGCCCGCATAATGCCCTATAAGTATGCGTAGCCTTCTAGATTCCCAGGAATGTGTCAGCTTTTCAAAGCCCCCTACAGACATCTCATTTCCAATTTTTCTATGAAATTTTCTTGGTCAGCCTCTTATTATCCCCAACTTGTGTCACTGCCTTAAGACAGCTGCAGTGTTATACAACTGCTGCTGATGGTTTTCAACCAACTCTGTAGTAGTAGAGCTTTTGCACAGTGTGAGTTCAGAGTTAGGTCAAAGACAAAGTCTGACCATGAAGCTTTTCAGGGGAGTTGCCTGACAGGTGATGAGCCTTGGGCTCTTTGGTGAGTCCAAGTTTGTTTTGTTACCTCCAGTATTTGCTACGCTAGTAGTTTTTGCAGTTAGTGGTTATGAGCTGTGTCTTTTCAAGACCTGTTGGGCTGGGAGAGACTGATGGGAATAGGACGAGTTAAAATGTCAAAATGTCACGAATTTCACTCTTTTTACTGAGATTCAGTCATTTTTCTTGAATATGAGCTCCTCGCATTGTTGTAAGCTTTTGGGTAATTCCCTGAGTTGTGAAAAAATTGGTTTTGGCAGTTTTTCCTGGTGTTCCCATTGCTTTTATGGAAGAACAGATTTTTAGAGGTCATTAATTTTCTATTTTGGAAGTGCCGCCTTGCCCCCAATATTTTTACACCTGTTTCCCCCATGCTTTTTACTTAACCACTTTGAAAACTACAATACATTCTTGTAAGATTCAGCTCATATATTACTTCTTTAGTGATACCTTTTCTGATTTTCCTCCACATGCTACAACTTCTTTTTGTTTCCATGTGCCTTGAACATAACTTTTTTAGTCCATTTGTTATGATATAATTTATTTGTTTATCCATATCTCCTACTAGGTTGTGGGACATTTGAGACTACTTTTATCTCTAGCTGAGCGTTAAATAATCCCGGGAGATTATCTGTAGTTGTCAACATAATTTTACAAATGAGACTGAGTCCTCAAGGGAGTTAAGACAGTATATACTTGACTAAGTTTTTAGAGGCAGGTGGGTTTGTAAAAAGCACTTTCTACTAATTGTGCAGTACATAATCATTATGCCATTTAATTATTAATTTTATATATAATTGTAAATCTATGGTTATATGTGTTGCTAGATATTTGCAAGTGAAAAGAAATCTATCTTATTACAATTTCATATATACCTATATAATAAGATCAAGAGATTACAGATGCAAGGCTAGTTAATTTTAAACGTAGTAGGAACTTCTCCCTTTCTGAATTTTATAAAAATAGTTATAAAAATTGGTACGTAGGTGTGTAAAAGATAATGAATTTGATGTTCTGGTAAATATACAAATAAATGAGGGTTGTTTTACCAAGTAGTATCTATCAAGAAGCTCTCTTTTTGTCCATTGATAAAGACATTAATACTTATAACACGTTTTAGAAGTCATTTAAGGAATTTTAGATCCATTTTAAAAAATACACAGATTAATTTACTGATCTGTTATGTATGGCTTCCATACTTTTCCCCAAAAAAACTTTGAAACCCACCAAAAACTTTATCTCCCTTCATTTAGTTGACTTGGTTAGAGACAACTTATAACTGTTTTTGAAATTTTGTCTAGTCTCAAAAAATGGGAAATTTCCTACATTATAGTTATTGGAAGGATGGGTTCTGAAGTCTGTTTCAAACAGAATTGTTAGAGAATTGTGTTAAATTATGACAGTGATGTGGAAAATCAGTGCCAGTAACTTTGGTGACTATTCATATTTGAGTCTCTGGTTATATAATATCCATATATGCAATTATATTATTTGTTTACTACAAACTGGGTCCTAAAATGATGTTAAGTATTTAGGACATTGTCTATATGGTATTAGCTTACTTTGTCTTACTGTTTTGTTACCTAGTACCTAAAACCTAAGGGGATCGTAATGCTAATCATTGATTTTTGTTAGTAAACCCCGAGCTTGGAAACGTTTTTATGTGCAGTCATGAGCTGTTTATAGCCATGGGGATACATCTTGAGAAATGTGGCATTAGGTAATTTTGTAGTTGTGTGAATATCATAGATTGTACTTACACAAATCTGGATTTTGTAGCCTACTACTCACCTAGGCTCTATGGTACAGCCTATTGTTCTTAGGCTGCGAGCCTGTACAGCGTGTTATTGTACAAAACGACACGAGAATAAATCAAACGCAAAAGAATGATGCTATCAAGGGACATGGTAAACACAAGATGTGTGGGCTGCTGCAGGCGTAACATGGCATACCGTTTTACAGCAAACTTTTTTTATAAATACAGAGAGGACACTTTAAAATAACAATAACAAGTATAGCATAGTAAATATATAAACCAGTACAATAATCATTTATTATCATTATCAAGTATTATGTACTGTACAAAATTGTATGTGCTATGCTTTTTTTTTGATTTTCAAATTTTTTTTTTAAGTTTCAGGTGTGCAAAATAATGTAATAGTTAGACATTTATCATTTATATCCCGCACACAGTGATAACCCCCCTTCCCCCATCTGCCACCCCTCTGACGTCACACACAGCCATAACGTTTCCACTGTCTCTAGTTCTAATGCTGTACTCCACTTCTTGTAACTATATATGTATATATAAAATTGTAGTTGACATTCTTTATTGTTCAGCTTCAGCTTCAGGTGTACAGTGCAGTGATCAGGCATCTACATCTTCCCTGAGGTGGCCTCCCTAACGGGACAAGTGTCCATCGGATACCCTACAAAGTCTTTACAACATTACTGATTACATTCCCCTAATTGACTTTCGTATCCCTGTGGCCATCTTGTGGTTACTGACTGTGCTTTCTAATCCCCTCACCTTCCCTCTTATCCCCACCCCCTCCCATCTAGCACCCCTCAGTTTTTCCTCTGTGTCTCTGAGACTGTTTCTGATTAGTTCATTTATTCTTTTCTTTAGATTCCACACGTAAGTGAGATCATATGGTATTTGCCTCTCTCTGTCTGTGCTGTACTTTTATGTGAATGTCAGCGCAGTAGGTTTGTTACACCAGCGTCACCACAAATGTGGGTGTTGTGTTGCACTGTGATGTTACGACGGCTACAGTGTCACGAGGTGATTGATAGGACTTTTTCAGCTCCATTATCATCTTACGGAACCACCATTATATATGAGTATGAGGTCCGTTGTTGACCGAAACATGATTATGTGGTGCATGACTGTGCAGAGTTCTCAGTTCATGAGACATACATAACATTTGCGTGCCTATGGAAATAAGCTTACAAATGATGGCGAGCTTCCAGGGCCTGTTTAGGACTCTCTTAACTGCAAACAGAAGGAACCCATCTCAAATGAGTTTACCAAAAATGGAATTTCATTGGCTGAACATCAGAAACTTGGTGTCTTAAATTCAGCTGTACCTGAAGCCAGCTGAGGTTATTTTGTGTCTTGTTTAGTATGTGTTTATAGTTATATTAACATTTTGTGGATGCATTTTTACTGCACGCAAAGTGCTATCCTATGTGATGTTATTTAATAATTTTTATGTTGCTGGCAAAATAGGTTTACACATCTTCACTAATAATTTCCTTATGGTAGAATTCTATAAATAAAATTGAGACAAAGAATATGGAAAATTTTAAGGTATACAATGTATATATGGTATACAATCTTGATATATGCTTATGGTGGAAAAATTTTACTAATTGCCACATCTTCCAAGAGTGTATGAAAAGATGATTGATTCTAGAACATCTTTGCTAACAAACATAATGATGCTTTACTATTAAATAATGATTTTCTTTTGTGGAAAAGGTTTTTTTAGGATGTAAGAACACAACTGTTCCCTTCCTTGTGTCTATAAATGATAGATGATAAAAGATAACATATAAATGAGAATACCTCTTAAATGTATGTCCCTTGCTTTGATCTCTGTACCTTACACTTAGAAATCACATTGCCAATTCCATATTTCCAACTGGTTGTCTAATAGACATGTCTAACATGACATGTGCCCAGCTGTGCTCTTGCTCTTTTACCCCAAACCTTCCCTGTTGTCTGTCAAGAACTGTTAAGAGTTTGAGATTTTCCCCCTACTTGTAAGTTGACAAGGTAGCCTGCCCTTGTCTCATGGATGCTGGCAGAAGAGATGACGCAAAGGGTTTTATTACAGCCAATAGCTGTACCCGAGTGTCAGCATGGGCTCCAGTTCCCAGCGCTTTAGTTCCCACAGGGCTGTGTGAAAGGGCCCAGTGATACCTGCACATGCCTGCGGGAGAGGAGCCCTGAGCTTAGGGTACCAGAATCTTTTATAATGGGCAGCAAGTCAGCCCCAGGGATGGGGACTGGGCAGGGGGAAGGGGGTAAACTTCTGGTTAGTTTTGTCCTAGCACCTAACACCTTGAAAAGTGCTTGATACCTGTGAGCAGTTAATATATATTGTTGAATGAATGAATGAATGAATGAAACATGGCAAAGAGGTGAAATTCTATTTTCAGAATTTGTAGTGTATATTGGAAGTACTATAGTCAACACCAAGGGGAAATGATGAATTAGTGATTAATTGCTTTTTATTTACAGGAGATCAACGTAGAAATTGTAGTTTATCAATTAGAACTACTTCCAGTAGAACCGGTTTATCACTGTTAAGTCATTCAGATGTTTGAGTGCCAGGTGACGTGGTTGACATTGATGACGCTCTGATAAGTGAGGTGCACGTGGTCTCTGTCTTAGGGACCGTACAGCCCACTTGCGGAGAGAGGCCCTGAAGAAGTATAACGAGTGTAAATATTGTGGTGGAGAAATTTTTTGAAGTTCCTGTTGTAGGGGCTGCAAACTCGAATGCCCGCAGAGGCCAGGCAGGTAAAGGAGTGAAGTGAGCCGGCGAGTGCACTGCAGCAGTGGCGAGGACGGAGCTGTGATGCCCTGTGCAGAGGGGACAGCAGCTGACTGCCTCTGATTAATGTCGCATAGAATGAGTACCCACTGTTTCCTGAGTTCCAAGTTTTTCAAGAGAAACCAAAAAATCTAGATTGTCACCTGAAGTGTACTACAATCTTCTAAGGTGCTGTGCTGCCCAGATCAAATACAGCTTTGACCTACAGGCCCCTTCTCTGTAAAGAACACTGCCTGTGGAGTCAAGTTCTGTGGAGAAGAAAACTCTGGGTGTGGAAGGGCATTGTTCTCTCTTGATTACCCTATTTTCCTTTTGTTCCTCCTAAATGATAATGTTGTTCCCGGATCCTTTCGTTTGTGATTTATATGCCTCGATTTTTCTTCTGGCATAACTAGCAAGGACAGGTGTGGATATAAAAATCATTAGAACATGATATTTATAGGAGGAAAAATAAGATACCTGATTCCATCTTATCAGCTTTGTGGTATTGGACCAGCTGCTTATCTTCTTTCTCAGTTCTTGGTTTATTCCTCATTTACAGAATGGGAATAACAGTTAAATTACCTCATGGTGTTACGAGAGTTAAATAAATAAATAAATTCTTGGAAATGCTTTGTATGTTGTCAATGCTGTATGCATGTTGTGCTCTTTTCTCCGCTTTCTAGCTCCTCTTCCTCCCATTCCCTGCCCAATCAGATGGACCTGACTCTTCCATTGCACTGTACTAGCTAGCACTTCCTGATATAATAACTTTGGCACAAATTTAAGTTAGTAACCCTCTTTAGGGATACTTCTACTTTTAAAAGAAACTCCTGGAGTCATTGCCTTACCCTAAGGTTGTGAAACTCAGATGTACCACAGGCCGGTGGTCATTAGGTAGGCAAATCTTTCCTCTGGTTCAAATCCCACTGCCAAATAAATGCGTGTTCCACTTATCTTGAAGGCAGTTTTCAAAAGACATTATTTTCTTTGGCAGTGGTTGAAATCAGAAGTTGCTGACAGCTTGGTATTTCCTCTCTCTTGTTGATTTGCGTGATGTCTGATGATATATACAATACAGAAAAACCACGTGTAATTTTATCCACTCCCTTCTTCCATTCCCTAGGAAAACAAACTTGATAGTAGTAAACAATGCTAAAGCCCAGTCGTTCCTAAACAGGAAGTGCTTGTGTGTGTGGGGCGGTTGGAACTGGAGGTATCCAGGATACCATAAACATTTTCCGTGGCAGAGACTTACGGTGCCTCTGGGGAAGTTGTGAGTGGATAACCAGTAGCAGTGTCTCGTAAAATAGTAATTCTCAGTGGTGGTGGCCAGGCAGAGAGGAATTACCTGAGGAAAAGCGTCCTGTGCATCTCTTGTTCTTTTTTTCCAACTTTAATATGAAAAATTTCAAAATATACAGACAACTTGAAAGAGTAGTACAGTGAATAACCACATGCTCCTCATGTAGATTCAACTACTAATATTTTACCATATTTTTCTGTGTGTGTTTTTTGAAACACATGGGTAATTTTGCAAAAGGACTATGCATTAGAAGAATTATTGTTCATTTCCTTAGGTGGGACAGAGGTACTGTGGTTATATAGGATAATATATCCATTTTGAGAATGTGCATGTGCTTTAAGTACCCATTAAGTATCAATGAGTAAAATAACGTGGTATCTACCACTGTTTTCAAACAGTTCACCACTAACAAAAACATATTTTGTAATTTCTTTCAAAATTGAGTTTAATCAAGGATTACATGTGCGTAGTGCATTTTATTTTAATGTCTTTTAAAGTCTACAATAACTCTAACCCCCTCATTTTTTCACTCCACATGTGGAACAGTGTACAAGACAATCACCCAAGCATCAATATCTCAGACTTCGTCTGATTGTTCTTTGTGTTACTATTTTCCTTCTAGCCCCTGTTTTCTAAACTGTAGGGTAGGCCTTAAAATTTATTAGGTTAAAGGTTTTTAGCAGAGGTACTTCATAGGTGATGGTGTTTGTTTCATATTGCATCACATTAGGAAAGCGCATAATGGCAATATTAATGCCAATATTAGCCATGCCAAGATTTCTTCCTTGTAAAGAAATGCCCCAGTTATATTGCTTAACGCCTAGTGGAAGAGGCACATTGATAAACAGGATTAGGTATGGATAGGAAGCTGCAAGAGTTTTAAAGAAGTGCTTTGCAGACCTGTAAGGAAGTCTACTTATATGAACAAACAAATATTTTTTAAATACTTGTTAATTCAATATTGCATGTCTCCAAATTATCTGGTACTGACTCTGAGGCCCTTTTTGATCATTGCAGATCCATTCTGAATTATGGTTAGATTTAAAGTTTCTTAATTGTTGGTTGGGCATACTTCTCTTTCTAAGCAGAAGATAAAATACATCTGTAACTACTACTACTAGATAAGTAGTTGCCTTCCAGCAACAGTTCTCTGACACCAACTGGGTGTCCGGCAGTTCAATTCAATAATTCTGACACAACTCAGAGTAGTTTAAAGTAGTGCTTTGTTAGTACTACTAATTTGTTAATATTTGCATATGAAATTAATGCTAAGTGAGCTTCTTGGAAAGAACTGCCCTGCAGTTCTTACTTAAAGTACCTTTCCCAAACATCTTTTTCCTCTCTTGGTTAATTTGATTTCTCCTACATTATATACGTAGAAATCCAAATCTACAAGAAGGTAGTTTGTGAAGTTTTCTTCTAACTACAGTTGGAGGATTTGGCAAATCTGAAATGAATCTAGACTGATTCAGGAGTGTCCTAAGAGCTCTTTCCCCCTATTATTTATCCCCAGTTAACTTCTCGTTTGACTGCTTTGACTTATAACATTGCTCTGGATGCTGCTTTATAAGGGCTATCAAATTGATAAAAATAGTACACTATTTTTTGTTTTAAACCATAATTAAACTACAAATATCCTATAACAAGATGTACTTTTAAAACTCCAGGAGGAAATCTTTGTTTAGATGTGTGAGCAGTAATTTTTCTTTAGAATACCTCGCTATGTATTTCAGATATGGAACTTTGTCAGGTGCAGTTAACAGATTGTCCAAATAACTGTGGCATAAATTCTAGGAGGACATTTATCATCTACGTAAGCGTTCTGGAAGGAGGTGGTTCCAGAGTTGTCTCATTCAGTATTCTAAGTCAGTGTTCTAGGTTATTTTCTCTCTCATTCTTTTTTCCCATCATGGCCACAGATGGCTGCCATTGGTCTAAACATCATATTCTTTATACAATGAAATCCAAAAGTTAGAAGGATGAGCAGGACCTTCTTCTCAAATCTCTCTTTTTTTTTGGGTGGAAAATCTTTCTCTGCAAGCCCCACCAGACTTTCCCTTATGTTCCATTACCCAAAACTGGTTACATACCTAATCTTAAGTCAGTTACTGACAAGAAGAAATGGGATTCCCATTATCACCTTAGAACAATATTGGTTCGTCCCTTGGAACTGGAGGAGGGATCCATCCAGTTGATCCCATTGATGTCTCATATTAAATAACATCTGTGTTTTGTCATCACAGAAGAGGCAGAGGCTCCTGGGTAGGCAATCACTAGTATATGCCAAACTATAGTAATATAGTTATTTTAGACATTTTCCAAATACTACATAAGAGTTATTACTATGCAAAATAAAATTTTGGCATTTTAACCTTAAGACAGAAGCATATTCATTTGAGAAGCATGTTATCCTCTATGCAACTTCCATGATTGGCGTAGGCAAACCAATGTCATGGCTTTTAATCTAATATACAGAGGGTGCCCCAAAAATGTATACACATTTTAAGAAAGGAATAAACTATTAAAATCATGTATGTACATTTTTTGGAACCCCTGGTATTAGTTGCTTACTGTTCTTGTGTTTGTCTTGGGTACAGTCAGTTTATTTTCCTCTGAGATTAAGCTCCTCTTTTAAATGACATGATTTTGGCAGTAGTTTCTGATTCTTTTTAATAACCTGGTACTTGTTCTTCTAGGTGGATTCTCCACAGTTTTCCTGGTGCGGACCCATGGTGGAATCCGCCATGCATTGAAGCGAATGTATGTCAATAACTTGCCAGACCTCAACATTTGTAAAAGGGAAATTACAATTATGGTAAGTGAAAGAGTAATTCCATTTAAAAAATTGGTGTGTTTTCTTTGGGTTTTGCACTATACCATTAACCAACTTTTAAGGAAGCTGCTTATTAGTTTATGCACATGAGTAAAACTTTTGAAGATCATTAAATTAACTTGGAAAATTAGCTGGGAATTTGTAGTACGTTTCTTAACAGCCAATGCTTAGGGCTAAATATAGGCAACTGCTACCTGTCCTCTTTCTTCCCTTCCCTACTGTAGTTCAAGGGGCAAGCTACTCTGCTTTTTATTTTAAAATACATTTTAATTATGGATAATTTTGAGGATAGAACAATTTAGAGAATTGTGTAATAAACACCCGTTTGCTCACCACCCAGCTGAAGAATGGAAACCGTACAGAGACAGTTGAATCCTTCAGTGTATGCCACCCCAAACATATCCATGTCCTGTTCTCACCCAAAAAGGAACCACTGTTCTGAATTTGGTGTTTACCATTCCCATAGGTTTTCAGTACATTCACTATATGTGTTTGTATTCACAGACAATTAGTTTTTGCTTTTTGTTTTTAAAATCATGCTATAACGTTGTTTGGTTTTTTTGATGCACTCTGCAATATATAAGGTATCCTTCAGCAAGAGAAAACATTTTTTTAAATATAAGGAAAAGTGAAAAGTATTTTAATAGGATATTGAAGAAAAGTTCAGTAACTCAGTTAACTAGTCTAAACAGTAAAAAAAACAAAATTACAAAAACAAAAATTTCCTTTTTTTTCTCGGGTTTATTATTCTAAATACTCTGGATGGCTTCTTTTTCTGCTGCTCTTCCTGTTCTTTCCCCCTTTTCTTCTGTTCTCTTCTTCTTCCTCAGCCACTGTTTACCAAGTGCTAATGTGTATAATTTTTTTTAATTCAAGTGAAATTATCATAATATAAAATTAACAATTTTAAGGTAAACCAGTTCATTGACATTGTACATTCACAATGTCGTGCAACCACCACCTTGATCTAGTTCTAAAACCTTTTTTGTCACTCCAAGAGGAAATCCCCTGCCCCTTAAGCAGTTGTTCCCCATCTCCCCATGTTTCAGCCACTGGCAGCCACCTGTCTGTGTGATGTCTCTATGGATTTATCTGTTCTGAATATTTCATCTAAATGGAGTCATGCACTATGTGATCTTTTGTGTCTGGCTTCTTTCAGTTAGCATGTGTTTGAGAATTCCACATTGTAGCATGTATCAGTACTTCATTCTTTTTTATGGCTATTAAATAATATTCTATTTTTTGTATGTGTGTATATATGTGTATCATGGTTTATCTGTTCATTTGTTGTTGGACTTGAAAGAAAACATTGATGGACATTGGGCCGTTTCCCCCTTTTGGCTGGATATGTGTGTGTGTGTATTTGTTTGAGTACCTGTTTTCAGTTCTTTTGGGTATATATCTGGGAGTGATATTGCTGCGTTACATATGGTCATTCTGTGTTTAACTTTTTTTAAGAACCACTAAACTGTTTTCCACAGCAGTTGAACCATTTTATGTTCATACCAGCAGTGTAATGTTCCTGTTTTTCTTTTTTTAATTTAAAAAATTTTTCAATTACAGTTGACATTCAATATTAGTTTCAGTTGTACAACGTAGTGGTTAGACATTTATATATGGATGTTTCAGTTTTTCCACATCCTTGTAAATACTTGTTATTAATGTCAGTCCTACTTAACCAACAGCTAAGAGGGATTTCTTATTTGTATCAACACATAGTTTGATGTCTTTTGTTTGAAAACAGCCACATTTATATAATCTGATTTATCTGAATTCTGCTTTTACTTGTCCTTATTCTTTAGCTAGTCTAGAGTTGATTATGCTTTGAGACTTGCTTTTTTAAAGGTAAGGCTATGAGCCAAAAGAGTGAAAAGATTTACCCCAAGATAATGGGGGAATCTTAGACTAAGTTCTCTAATTTGCGCCCAGATATGATAATATTGTGCCATAATTCTTCCTTTCAATAGAATATGTATAATTTTGAGACCTAAAAGTATAGTTGCCAGCAACAGTAGCAACACTCAAATCCTATGCTTTTGTACAAGATATTTTAGGGAGATTAGCTCTTTAGAGCAGTGGTCTTCCAACTTCTTTTTGATGACCCTTCCTGCATCATGTATATTTATTTATGAATTATTCACATGTGTGCTGCCATTAGCCAGTATCTCAGATTGCATCACACATTTAAAACTAGGTTTATTATTAATGATAGTGGATTTAAATTGATTTAAAATAGTATTCTTGGTAATTGTTTTGCAATTTCCAGAGTGCGTTAATCATATCATGATTATTTTTAACCTCAATATATTCTGATGGGTGTCTTATATTAGGAGCCAAAATGGTCAGATTTGCCATTTTCTTCTTATTTCCGTGTACTTGTACTTTTCGTGTTATCTTTATGGTTTCTTTACAGAAATCTCTTTTAGCCTCTTGTTCATTTTTTAGGTTATTTAGTTAAAAATACATACATTCAGAAATCCACTTAATTAACATTACATTACATTAACTGCAATATGTTGCATGCAAAACAATTAAATAAGAATGCAAGTGTTCATAAATACTAGAACATAATTTTTTTTTTTTTTTTTTGATAAAAGTAAGAATACATAAAACTTCTGATTTTTTATTTTGAGTCCGTAAGGACTAGCTTGCACACTCATTTTTGGAGACTGTTACTTTTGAGTGAGCCATCTTTTTTCTTGACTGAATTTAAAAATAAGTATTCACTGAATATTTGCCTGTCAGAAATTGACAGTTACATGTAAATACTATTCCATTGGGACCGTAGAAACCTTTTTGATATATGTCAGATTCCATACTGATGCTTAATTCTTACTTCTGGAAATTCTCTAAATACATTAATGTAGACTTCAAACCCTTGTTAATGATAGAGCTTTAAAATGTATGTTTTTAGATTCTTAAAAGTTTGTGTTTTTTTTTCCTCAGAAAGAGCTGTCTGGTCACAAAAATATCGTGGGTTATTTGGACTGTGCTATTAATTCAGTTAGTGATAATGTATGGGAAGTGCTTATCTTAATGGAATATTGTCGAGGTAAGTGTTTTTCTGTGTTTGTTTTATACCAAAAAAAAAAGGCTTTAAAATGGGTTACTAGGTAGGTGTCTTGATTTCTCCCAGGGCATCTGTCACCTTATTCTAGACACTTTTTGCAATCTTAGCTTTAATTATCTGTCTAATTAAGGAATACTGTTAAAAATATTTAAAACCTAGTCATAGTTGCTACAGTAATGATATGAGCAAGTAAATGGACAAAGAAAAATGCTGTTGGGTTTAAAACAGGAAATCTAAGCAAGAAAAGAGCAGTTACACTTCATGTGCTCCTTATACATTACTTTTATAATCCAAACAAGAAGAGCTTAATGTATCAGTATTAGTGTTAAAAGATTTTTTCCAGCACTCTACTATGTTATCTTTCAACATATTAAATATAATTAATTTAGAGGATGTAGTTTGAACTATAATTTTTATAAACTTGTATCATTTGGTATTTTGGGGGTCTTTTGCGAATATCAGAAGATAGAAGAAACACGTTTAATTTGGACCTAATGTAGTATTTTTAGACAAATAATTACTTATATAGTATGTAATAATAATAATAATAATGATAATAACTTTTAAAAAATCCCTGAAATTTTTTTTTTTACTTTCATGTATGAAGGGAGCAATTAATCCATTTCCTGCAAACTTGCTCTGTTTTTTTATTTTTAGTGTTTTAAACCAGACTATATCTGGTAATTGGGCTCTAGAAAGTCCTGGTTTATATTTAGATTCTCTTAAGACAGTTGTGATTGTTAATTATAGCAGGAAGTCGTCTCATTTCCTGAATGTTGGAGGACGAGGATGATGGTAGTGGTGATGGCGAAACTATGTTCTCATTTCCTCCAGTCTTGTGAGGAGGGAAGGACAGGGGAAAAGGAAGTTAATTAATATTATAATATCTACTGTGATGCGTATTTGTAACTTATTCCCATATGTAATATAAAGAGTTAGATTGTTTATTTATGCCTCATCTTTTCTACTGGAAAGCATTGTGATGATCTCTTTAAGGAGAAGATACTGATTTTCTCTACCTCAGTTTCCCGAATTCTAGCATTTATGGTGCTGATTCTTAGCTGGATTATAGTTGATTAATAGCCCTTGGCTACTTGTAACTTTTTAACGATAATTGAATTGGACATAATTATAACCCAGGATGAGTTTAATTAATTGTCATCCAGAAGACATTTTAAAAGGGGAACCAAATGAATTTCCAATTTTAGGGGACAAATTGTTTGTTTGCGGAAGACATTCTTTTGCTTTTTAAAAATTAATTTTTTAAAAATCTGGTTTGAATCAGCAAGTTTTGTGTCACATGAAAAGTTTGTTTTTATCAAAATTATGAATAATTGGACTATATTTTTAAAAGTCCAATAGCAGATCTGTTAAGCTATGACTAAGTCAATATCCTCCTGCGCCATCCCTCTCCTTGGAGGCATTCACTTTAAAATTCTTGAGATGTTTTTCTTCTCATATTTACTTCCATATTTCTCGACTGCATTATGTAGAGGAGAATCTGTAGTTTCAGTGAAATTCTTCGAATGTGAAAGAAAAGGAACTTAGAAAATCTGGGGAAGTATGTGTGATTCTGGGCTTTTGAAAGTTTGCTAGTGCTGATTTTCTGTTTTTGATTGTATCTCCAAGAAGAAAATGAGGATTTTACTGTCAGTGTTGAGGATTTTGCTGTCAGTGTAATATATTCTCAGTTTTTAGATTAAATTAATAATCAGTGTTTAAATTATTTTGTTTGCCATTAAATTGTGACATGTAATTATCTGTAATTGCATTTTCTTTTTTATGCTTTTCATTTTTCCTAGAATTAATAATTATCCCAATTTTCATTTGCCTGATTTCCTTCATGCATATTAGTATTTTAGCCCCGCATTCCCCAATGGAAGTGTAAATCATTATGCAGTATGTTTAAACATTTTAATATTTGTGTCAGTTTCATCTCCCCCCCTTAGAAATATCCTTTCAGGAGACCAGTTCAGCTTATTGTGAACAGCATTTTGCTATTGTTCTGGGATTTCCCTTTGCCTGTCAGACTCCCCTATGCTCAGGCACTTGCCTTTGGGAGAGTACAGTTTTCAGTAGCTTTCTGATAATGGATTTATGGAAGGAAATGTTTTTGAAATCTTACATATATAAAAATATTTTGTTAATTTGGCTGGATAAAGATTTGTCGGTTAGATATAATTTTTATCTACAATTTTGAAGGCATAAGTTCATTTTTTTCCTGGTGTTAATTATGGAGAAGTTGGATGCATTGTGATTCCTCGGTTTTCTGATGTGACCTGTTTTTTCCATGGATACTTTTCGACACTTTTCTCTTTCATTTTCTCCGTTCTCTGTTTTTTTGGACTTCTCATTTTTAGGATATTAGTATTCCTAGATTGATCAGTTCTCTGATTTTCTTTCTTTTGTTTTTCTTCTCTTTTTATTCTACTTGTGTTGGGAACATTTCTTCAATGTACCTGTTAGCTTCTCTATAGGTTTTGTATTTTTCTGCCATATTGCTTTTAATTTCCAAGAACTCTTTTGTTTTCTCAGTGTTGTTCTTTGTTAAAATACACCTTACTTTTGTTTTAGGTGCATATCTTTTGTTGTCTGCAGATATTAATTACAGCTTTTAAAAAGATTTTTCTTCTATTGCTTGTGTTTATGATTTTTCTGAATTTTTTTCTTTTTGTTATTATATCTTCTCTGTTATATTAGGAGTTTTCTTTAAATGTTTAAATGTTTTATCAGATAAGCTTACCATATTTACTACAGATCAGAATGTACCCTCTGAGAGGGCAATTATATCTTAAGAAAAGGAATCCAGAGGGTCTGACTAGAGCATGCTCAGTTCCCTTTCTCAGATGACTCAATAAGTTCCTTTTTCTCTCATGGGGGTGGAGTGAGTTGGAAGGATAGAAAATGGGCAAATAAATGCTCTCCCCTTACTTCCTCTATAAAAGCTAATTGTACTCGTATTACTAAAATTGTTTAAGAATGAAGGTACATTAGTGAAGAATCAATGTGAGGTATATAGTTAATGTACACTGGTTTTGATTATATAGAGATAAAACTGTATAGAAAGTAGAAGAATGTATTAAATAGCTGATAATGCCCCCCATGGTTTCAAGTATCAAGTGTTTACAATCCTTTTTTGTCAAATGTTAGATCTCTGCAGATTCATGGTGTTAGATCTCTGCAGATTAAGGTGACTACCTTAATTTGCTAATGTTCTGATGTACAGGTTAAAGAAAGATTGTCGGCTTTAGGTACCAAACTTTCAGAAATCAGAGTTGGTATTTTGAGTATATTTCTATTTTATGAAAAGAGCTTTTATTTCTAGGAGGTGTTCTACAGAAATTCCCATGGATAATAATATATTTGTTACTTTTGCTTAATAACAAAACATTCCAAAACTCAGTAGCATAAAACAAGTTACTTATTATTGCTTGTGTTATCAGTGGGCCAGCTGTTCTAGACTGAGCTTGGTAGGGTGACATGACTCCTTTTGTCAGGGCTTGATCACATGCCAGTGGGTTTGCTGGGACTTGTCTCACATATTCCTCACCCTCTGTCTGGCACTAGCAAGCTATCCTGGGGAGGTTTTCCTCATGGAGATGGTGGAAATACAAGGGGGCAAGTGGAGGCTGTGAGGGCCCTTAACGCCTCGGCTTGGGACTGGTACTTCTGCCTTACTGTGTTGTATAATGAGAGAGACAGAGATTGGTGGGTGACTGACTACCGTAAGAGGTTAGGAAAATGTGACTTTTTTATTTTAGTGATGAAATTGGGCAGAGTATAAAAGCTTTTGTTTAGGAAATGATACCTATTTGAAAAATACAGAAAGATTTGAGAGCTGTTTGTATCTTGTTTTAAAAGACCTTCAGTGTGCAGTGCTTGATTTTTGAATCTCATTTTTCATTAGAATAATCTTATTATAATTTTCAGAAGAGTTTGATTTTGAATAATGAAATCTTATTTATGTCTACATTTGAAATGCAGCTCAAATACAGCTTTTAGCTTTTTAGGGGGTGCGGGGAACACTTGGATTTTGTGATTCAAGGTTTCCAGCCCAAAGATGTCTGAATGGAAAAAGGAGGACTAACATTTGTTTAAAATTCATTCTACTTATTCCAGCATTGAGCGTTTAGAAGAGGTGGAATGAGTTGAAGGTTTTTATTTCTTTAGCTATGAAATGGTTATTTCAAGAATGTGAATGAACACCAAGAAAACATTTTTCATCCTGTTTAATTTTTGGTTAAATCAAGTCAGGTTGTCTGACAAGAGGATGAAGGAAATGGCTGCCTGGTCAGGTGCCTCACTCTTAGGAGGTGCCCTGAACAAATTACAACCAAATATACCTGAGTTTTCTCAAAGTTAGAGAATGATAGGTAAAAGTTAATGTTGTTTCTTCTTGAACATTCTACGGAAAAAGCAGCCATTTCAGAAAATACATGAGAATGCTGTTTAGACAGTAATAATAAATGGATCAGGTGTGTATGCACCTTCTTACAGATTACAAAGTAGCCAACATTCATTTATCCAACCTTGTTAAAGGAAAGTTTCAAATTAGCATAAATTTACCTTTTTTAATTCCCAAACTTGATTTTTAGCGAATGCTTTCTGAATGAATCACATATTTACTTGTGTTCTTAAAATATAATAATAGTTAACTTCTTAAGAATTAAGAATTGTCATTAGTAGACTGTCAATTATTGTAATGTATTGTAATATAATCCTCTCAGGGCTCAAGTGTGGCTATTATATGGTTTTAGTAAGTTGCTCTGCCCATTATCTCTTACCTGATTTAGAGCGTTAGCCTCTTAATCCAGCTCTCTGTTTCTGCTCTTGTGATTCCGTTATCCCGCAATCCAGGCGCTCCTTTAAAAAATCAGATCAGGAAGAATCCTTAGTTCTTAAGTTAAGATCTAAAATATTGCTGACTGCTGTCTGCTATGTCAGCCTCATCTTACCTTACTCCCTTCTCTGCTTCCTGGACCATAGCCACACTGGCTTTAAGTTATTCAAAATCATTAAGCTCTTCCCCAAACCGGAGGCCTTTGTACATGCCACTCATTATTGCTAGCATGCTCTTGTCCCAAGTCTCTGCCTGGTTAATTCTTCCCTATCCTTCGTTCTCAACATAAATCTCATTTCCTTAAACAGGCTTTATCTGATAGCCTCTCCTCCCTATCCACCTCACCAGTTTAAATTTGTTTCTCTCATATTATTCTTATTGTATATAATTATGATGCGTATTTATTTGTGTGATTGTTTCGTGTTTATCTCTACCTTTAGACTATAAATTGCACGGTAATAGAAACTTTATTTTTGTTTCCCATTGTTTACTTAAAAATTAGTACTGCGTGGAATAACTTTTTTCAAATCTGTGATGCTGTCCAATTATAAGGTACACCTTGATTTCAGAGATGAAAACTTTTAAAACATGGCCAATCGTATTAGCAGGACATCATCTATTTAAGATGTTCTTATCTTAGAGATGTGAAATGTGAAAAAAATGTATTTCATTGAATAAATACATTACGGTATACTAAGCATCCTTATATGAGAATTATGAAAAAGCCAATTCCCCAGTACCCAAGACCATAAAGGCATTTCTTTATTTCATTGATAGGCTGCATTTCTTAAAAATATGTCCTCTCAAAATTACTTTTTTGGTTAGCTGGGCAGGTAGTGAATCAGATGAATAAGAAGCTGCAGACAGGTTTTACGGAACCAGAAGTGTTACAGATATTCTGTGATACCTGTGAAGCTGTTGCAAGGTTGCATCAGTGTAAGACTCCAATAATTCACCGGGATCTGAAGGTATGAACTTTAGAATACTTACGGATTAACACATTTTAAACTTTCAAGTTAAAGTATTCTTAAACTGTCTTCATTTAAACCAGTTTTTATTACCAGCTCTGGGATTGGTCTCTGTCCCCTGTTACATTTCCTGAGGCCATCGAAAGACTGACTGTAGAATTTGGTGGTGATTGTATTTAAGGTCACTTGATCTTACCTATTGTGGGCTGTGACCTCTTGTATATGGTACCCACTTGTTACATTGGAAAAAGTCCCCAAAGGGGATTGAACATTCCTAGTATCATATTGCTAGAGATATCAGTACATATATCTTGTAGAACCACAGGTGTCTTCTTTGATACCCACAAGCACTGAAAATACAAAAATTCCTCTTCCTGAAATTCTTTATGCCCAGATGTTCCATGGCTAACTTTTACCCCCTTCAAGTTTGCTAAGATTTATCTTGTCAGTGAGTTCTATCTTGCATAACCTTACTTATAATTACAACCTAAAATTCCTGCTCTCCACCTGCTCTACCTTTTATTATCACTTGTCACCTTCTAAGATACTGTATAGTTTGCTTATATATTATGCCTGAATTGTTTATTTTCTGTGCTCTCTCATGAGAATGTAAGCTCCATGTGGGCAGGGATTTTTCTCTTTTGTAGTGATTTATCCAAGCATTTAGAGTGGTGCCTGGCACGTAGCTGGATCTCAATAATTAATATTTAACAAATGGATGAATCCCAATTCTGACTGATTATACAAAATTTATGAAAGGTGATAATAAAATGCTCTTAAGATACAAGAGAATAGAAGCTGTCACTTGAAATACAGGTTGTTAACCATGAAAACATCATCTAGGGAAACCTATGGTAAAAGGATATAAGTTCAGCCAAGATTGAAATGCATGATTACAGACCTCTGTCCCTTAATTTGGATAACCAGTATAGTTCATTTCAGTTCTTTTGAATATGCAACTTTTGCATTTTCCCTAATAATTTGGTATGACTTTTTTACATTATTCAAAATTATTAAAGCTCATTAACTTTTTTCATATAGATATTTTCAGCTGAGTCTTCTTGATTTAAAACCAGAAAAGACGTAGAACAGCATAGTGTTTTACAGGCCATATTTCATATGATTAGTTGTTTTTACATATATAAATTTTTGGAAACCTACATTTTTTTAAGTAGATTTGTTGAACAAATCTTTATTGTGTGCACATCTGTTAACAAGTAAACTAAAATGAAATACAGAACAAAAATTATAATGAAAAAGTAATGGGAGTATTTTGATTGAGGGAGAGAAATTGAATTACTTATCTAAGACTATCATAAAAATAAAAAATATTGTGGGGAAAGGTAATAAAAATAGTATCATTTATTGAGTGCTTACCTTATTCCAGTCACCATCCTAAGCACTCTACATGTTTTAATTCATTTAAGTTTTACAACAATCTCATGTTATAAAAGCTATAACATACATAAAACCTATAGATATTCTCTGCCCCATTTTAAAAATATGAAAACTAAAGCACAGAATGGTTAAGCAAATTGTCCAAGGATACACAGGCTACTAGTGAGTAGCAAATTTGGGCTGTGAACCCACACTCTCTTGTTCTAGAAACTGTGTATGTAATGTGTTTATTTAAGTTACTACAACTCTGATCTCCAAATTAAGGCATAAAGTCGAGTCTTCATTTTTCAGTGTAGTATGTGAGATAAAAATGGTATTTGGAATCAATCAGAGGTCAGTGCTTTTTGTTACTGCTTATCTATAGATAAGCTGAAGGGTCAGAAATGGAGAAAAATGGAGGTAAAGTATAGACTCTGACTGTCACTGGTTCTTCTCTTTCATTGAAGCAGTTTTTGAGAGGATTTAGGGTTTCTTGGCTCCTGCAAAAATATCCTGGGATGGGAGAAGCACTTCTCTTTTCTGAAGAGAAGCAGTAGACATAGTATATTTTTGGTCTGATTTATTTGTCTTTTCTCATAATTTGAGGTTACACACACACACACACTATATATATATAATATATATATATATATAAATATATATATTATATATATATATTTATAAATATATATATATATAAATAAAACAAACCCTTCAATGTTTATTGTGTAAAATCATGGTTGTAAAAATATAATTTTCATTTTGAAAATACTAATTATTGATTTTCTTTTCTTAAGGTAGAAAATATTTTGTTGAATGATGGTGGAAACTATGTACTTTGTGACTTTGGCAGTGCCACTAATAAGTTTCTTAATCCTCAAAAAGATGGAGTTAATATAGTAGAAGAAGAAATTAAAAAGTAAGTTTCTATTTGTATTGTGTTTTGTGTCATGGGAATTTTAGTTAACTTCGGTCTGTGAGCAGCTCTGCTCGTACAAATTTTAGATATTCCATTTATAGATTTCTTCAAAATTTTTCTATGCCATAGACATTGACTAATTTATGCCTGATGTAGCTCAATTATGAAAACATCTTACTGTGGATACAAGGTTTTCATCTACTTTGTAAACTACTTTATCAAGAAAGTTGTTAAATAAGCTATAGTAATTAGTGGAAGTATTAAAGGGAGTTTTAAGTGATTGTTGAGTTCAGTTAAACATCTTTGGTTTTACTAATACTGAAGATTTGTTGTTAGGAAAAAAATAAATTAGTTGAGGACATTTAAGCTTTTATTTCTTATTTACTATTTTGTTTTGTTTTAAAGATTTTATTGGGGAAGGGGAACAGGACTTTATTGGGGAACAGTGTGTACTTCCAGGACTTTTTTCCAAGTCAAGTTGTTGTCCTTTCAATCTTAGTTGTGGAGGGTGCCGTTCAGCTTCAAGTTGTCCTTTCAGTCTTAGTTGTGGAGGGCACAGCTCAGCTCCAGTTGCCCGTTGCTAGTTGCAGGGGGCGCAGCCCACCATCCCTTGTGGGAGTAGAACAGGCAACCTTGTGGTTGAGAGGACGCGCTCCCACCAACTGAGCCATGCGGGAGGCAGCTCAGCTCAAGGTGCCGTGTTCAATCTTAGTTGCAGGGGGCGGAGCCCACCATCCCTTGCAGGACTCAAGGAATTGAACTGGCAGCCTTGTGGTTGAGAGCCCACTGGCCCATGTGGGAATCGAACCGGCAGCCTTCGGAGTTAGGAGCATGGAGCTCTAACCGCCTGAGCCACCGGGCCGGCCCCTTATTTACTATTAATGAGATTGACTCTGTAAGTCATTGAAAACTATGGGGTAAACATGTAACTTTGTAATAGTGTATTGGAAAGCTCTCTGGTAGAAAAATAAGTCACACTGTTTTATGTTTTCTTATTCTTGTACTTTTTATGGTTGCTAGACTACCATACAGATGTCTCCCTGTTTTGCTTTCTAGTTTTAGAATATGGAACTGTTTGTAAATCTTAGATCACCTTAATAAAATAATAGACTGCAAAAAGATCTGTCAGAATAGGAATTTTAAGTAGTTACCTTTCTTAAGTTGCCCTCCTCACTTCTTCATAAATTTTCAATTGTTTAAGACTATCTAGGAGCTAATATTTGAATTGCAATATATGTTTTGAAATAGCTCAAGTAGAGCTGATATTAGTCTGGCCCATTTATATAACACTATGGATTTCTAGACTCCGTATTTCTACTCAGAAAACTTAGCCTGTGAAGATAGTTAGATTTCACGAAAACATACTTCTTAGTAAACATGTAAATGTCCTGAAGAACTCAAGAACAATAAACTATTGGATTGGATTCTTGGGAATATAATTTTTAAAAGACTAGATTGTGGTATATAATGGCTGCTATAGGATTCTGTTCAAGCATCTCTGACTTACTGGAAGTTTTATTTCTTGCTGTTGAGATCTGAAGTGTAGTTACGGTTCAGTAGAATTTTGTATCAGTGATAAATGCAAATTATGAGGGGTTCTTTGCCCTGTGGCTCAGTTGAGGAGTTAATGAACTAACCGTTTATTCAGTAAACAGGTATTTATTTAGGGCCTACAATGTAGTGGACACTGTTTTTGGAGCTTAGTGTAGCAGTGAACAAAAGTCTTGCCCTCATGCAGTTCAGGTACTGGTTTCTTAGGTTGCTGCTCTGTAGTAGTATCATTCAGTATGTCCCATCCATCAGGGTAATGAGGAAAAGTAGGAGGGTTTAAGATACTTCCTGTAATATAAAATGTATAAACACTCAATATGAATTTTAAATTATGCCGTAATATGGGAAGTCCTTTCATAATTCTGATCATCTCTGCCATGAAATTGAGCACTACTTCATTAAAGTATTCTGTTCATAATGTATTTGGCGTTTCTATATTGGTGAATTTTCACAGTATTTTGTAATTCAAAATAGCTTATGAAGACAGTCAGTATTAGAAGTGTATTTAATTAGTGTAGTTAGAATTATGTAGTTACAATTATTTTTAAAACAAGTTACAAAAATAAACCTAAAGGAGATTGACTACCATGTACAAAGGAAATATGTTAGAGTCCATAAAAACAAACTGCTCAATAAACATATAAGTTAATTTTTTGAGAGAATGGAAGTTTTAAATAGACTAAAATATTTTGACAAGGATATTTTTATAGTCAAAGTATATTATTTCCAATAAGAAATTCAAGGAAAACTATATTTCTAATATATTGTCTTTAAGATTTTTCTATTAAAGAAAATTAAGTTTTTTGTCATCAGAGATGGCTATTGCTCTTGTTGAATAAAAATGTGTATATATGCTTTGTTTAATCCTTGGTGTACTTTTAATGAGCTTTTAAAAATAGTACTTTTTTAATGATATTGAACGGAAAAGTTTTTTTTATAGTATTTTATGTAGAAACAATGAAGTATCTGTCATTTTTTTTTTATATCTCCACTCCATTTCACTTATTTACTGCCAGGTATACAACTCTGTCATACAGAGCTCCTGAAATGATCAACCTTTATGGAGGGAAACCCATCACCACCAAGGCTGATATCTGGGTAAGACCAAGAAAGGTTGACATTTTCTCTAACCAAATTGAAAAAAAATTGATTTCAGTTGATTATATTACCTCGGCCTCCCAAAAGGCATTTCCTAATAAGTAGAAGAGTAGTGTAGAGTAGAGCTGCTTATTCAGGAGATGAAAAATATTAGAACATTTTTATCTTCTTAATCCTGAGATGGAAAGCTTAGGTATAAAAATAAATAAACGACTTCTATATGATGTAACTTTTTACCACAGTATTTTTTAGAGTTTAGATTATATATGAGTATTAACATTTTTTTTTTAATAAAGTAGAATTTTCATTGATCACTATGGAAAAGCTGGATGTAACACTGATAATTTTCTGGAGGTATTGTAGGATCTTTTTAATGGAAATTTGCATAAGTAAAACTTTTTTCTAATTATAAACATGCCATTGACTAACTTGTATATATTGAAGTTCTTTATCATTTAGCATATATATCTGGATTGAATTTTTGAGATAGATCGTGTTTCTCTATAGTTGAACTTTGTGTTAGAGTGTCAATACCTCTAAGAACTTATTTCATAAGTATTAATAGAATGTTTTGGCTATGTTTAATAAACTATTAGGAAAGTCAATTTTAAATGTGAATTCATTTAAATCCAACCAGTATTTAGCTGTATCTACCACTAGCAATCATATTAGGGATGGAGGGAAAAAAAAACCCTTTGGGAATACTTCTAGAGTTTACAAGAAAAGCCATGTTTATTTTGTTTTTTAAACATAACGTTCAGAAAGTAGTCGAGCTTAATGTGTGAAACCCAAACCCTGGTTCTCTTTTCTTGGCCTCTTCCTGTAGGGGTTGGGATACCCAAATAAATACTCTTGCAAGGTAATGAAAAATAATATCTTTGATATCTTTTCATCTGTCTATATAATATACACTTTTCCACAAAACAGTGGTTCTTAAATCTCATAGTGGTTGAATTTTTTAATCATGTACATAATTGAATCAAACCATGAATAAGCTTGATTTAATTTGATATTGCTTATAGACCACCATCTTGTGTAACTCAAATTCAGTTTGCTTTTCTCAGCATTAACGTTTTACTCATTAAGTGGCTAAAGTATAACGTAGAAAGCAATTGGATCTCAATTGATAAAATAAAGGTATTAGGAGGCGTGATTGTGGAAGTCTTTTCTGGCCTAATTTTGTAACTGCTGTTGAAATCCGTATCACCTAAAAGAGTATTTCAACAGCAGAGGAAACAACAGATGTCACAGCTCAATTACCGTTTTGAAATCATCAAGGGTTGACTAAAAAAAAAAAAAAATTATTCTAAGCACACAATTGTTACCCAGTATCTTAATAAAAAGGAGAGGGGAGACATTTTTTTTATCATTCATTTTTCATCAGATTTATCACACATCAGTATGTGTGCCAAGCAGTATAGTAAGTTGTCAGTGATAACTTTAAAATTTATACCATTTGTAGATTACTATATGGGGTAGTGTTTCTGTAAAGGATAACTGGGTATAGCTGTGGGATTATACATAGATACTCAAAGATAGAAAAGAAGCAAGAAAAATAATCAGAAATCAGAATCTGTGTTTATATGCATGACAGAGATACAACTTTATAATTTCCATGATGTCATTTTTATGCTTAGCTTAGGTGAAACAAGTATGCTGTAACATTTCAGGTATCAATTCCAGAATATGTAGTAAAATATATTAATTCATATTGGTGAGGAATCATATTTCTGATCTAATTTCAGGACAATACTGATTCAGAGAGTTATGATACTGAGGTTATCATAATACTGAGGTTAAAGTATTCATTTAGCTTTGTATTTGGGGAAATTTTTTTTTTGCCAGGGAGTTTCCATTGTAGGTTATTTTTATCCTGAGATCTAGGATGCTGATTTTATTAAGCATTAGAAAATTCAGTGAGGGATGCTTCATGTTAATGAGGAAAAGGGAAGATGATTGCCTTCAAAATCAGGTCATTTGTTTCCTCCTGTTTTTGAACAATTCTCATTGTATCAAATGGATAAAGAGGGAAATACCTTTGGGATGAAAAAATTAGGACACTTCATTATGTTCATACATGTGAAGAAGAGTATTTTAGATTTATGTTTTTTAAGTATACTGACATTGCTGTCTAAAATTGTTATATGGGAACTCCCACAACGTTTAGTCTAACACAAGACACATTACTAAAGGTTTAATTGACAAGATAAAATGGGCTAAAATGCAGATCTCTTTTGCCTAGACTGTCATCTGGGTAGGAAAAAGGTTTAATTTAATGTAGAGATTACACCATTAATAGTATTTCTTTAGTGTTGTTAAGGGAGCTTTATGTTCAGTTTGCTGCCTGCATGCTAAAAATAGTTTCCTTACAGAGCAAAGCATCATAAGTTTTTGTTTTTTTTACATTGTTTTAATTAAAATTTATTGGGGTGACAATGGTTAGTAAAGTACGTAGGTTTCAGGTGTACAATTCTATAATACATCATCTATAAATCCCATTGTGTGTTCACCACCCAGAGTCAGTTCTCCTTCCATCACCGTATAGTTGATCCCCTTTACCCTCATCTACCACTCCTCTCCCCTCTTACCCTCTGGTAAGCATCATAAGTTTTTTTAAGCCACATTGAACTAGTTATTTCTATTCAGAATCTTTACAATTTTGTTAGTCATATAATAAGTAACCCAGTAATAACTTGGAAAGAATATATTGAAATTCCTACAGCCTTTAAATTTTTTTCATTGGAAGACTGTTATAATATTGAAAATAACAAATAACTGAACTCACACAACTGTTTCTGTATATTGTGATCTTTATAGTATTTATAAAACTTAGTATATTTGTTAGTTACATTTGCTAAGTTGATATGTGGAGAAAATGCAATACGGGAAAGCCAATTGCTAATTTTTAGAAATGTGGTAAGACCACATTTCAGTATTGCTGATATAATTGTGTACTATTGGATAATTTTATACAATCTGTTTAGAAACAGAAATGCCTGTGATACTATTAAGGCTTTTAGGTGACACTTCTTGTGACAAGATAATGATTTCTTGAGCTAAAAATCACATTTTATTACTGCTTCTCAGGTTTGAGCTATTAGTTTAGCTAGCAAATGTGTTTTAGGGTGTTCTGTCTTCATTGTTAGTTTGCAAGTAGATTTATTGGTGCTGTGATGTCTATTAAGCTATACAAGTGAAACAGACAGAGCCTTTCCTTTTTTGAATTTTAATATAATTACCCAGGCAACAAACATTAATATAATAGAGAACAAAATCATAGGATTCTATACAGGAATAGAGAACTAATTTTTATTATATGAAATAATGGCACATGCTTAGTGAATAACCAATACAAATGTATTAATGGTTGTCTGATGAATTTAGCTGTGCTGGCTAATTCATATTTGGAATCCCAGGATTTTAAACCATGTTTTATAGTGAATTTTTAAAAATTGCTGCTAGAAGGAGCTTTGTGCTTGCTTGCTTTGCTGGTTATATGCTAGTTATATACTAAATATATGTTTTTCTTGTGGAAGAAATAAAAGCATAATTTTTTTCCCAAAAGGGACCAACCACTTCTAATTGTAGTTATTCATGATCTAGAGTTACATGATACCATGTTTCCCCGAAAATAAGACGTAGCTGGACCATCAGCTCTAATGCGTCTTTTGGAGCAAAAATTAATATGAGACCCGGTCTGATTATATTATATTATATTGTATTATATTATGCCCAGTCTTACATTATATTAAAATAAGACTGCGTCTTATTAATTTTTGTTCCAAAAGATGCATTAGAGCTGACGGTCCAGCTATGTCTTATTTTCAGGGAAACATGGAGGCATTAATTCAGCCAAGTTGCCACGTGTGATAGAAAAATATGGAAGTGATACAGTTAAATGTCTTCTCAAAAATTAAGCACATTAATTTGTTGAAGCAGTAATTTTAAAAAAGATTGATTCAGTATAGAAGCATTAGGCTTTTTTCAAATTTTTAATAATGTATTTAGGTTTTGGTTTCCTGCTATTTTTATATCTTGTGGTTAAGTTGATTACTTGAGCTCTGACGATATTCATGCTTCTTTGTTTTGCAGGCACTGGGCTGTTTACTATATAAGCTTTGTTTCTTCACTCTTCCTTTTGGTGAGAGTCAGGTTGCTATTTGTGATGGCAGCTTCACCATCCCAGACAACTCTCGTTACTCCCACAACATACATTGCTTAATAAGTAAGTACTTGGAAAATTTATGAGAAAGTTGTAAGATACTGTACTTAGAGCGCACTATTTACGAGTGTATCCTATTACCTAAATCTAGTCTTTTAATTTCATTTATTATAAGTCTATGAAGCTATAGTAAACAAAAACATTAAAAAGAGATGTTTGTACACTCTTATGGGAATGAAAGCAGCCTAATTCCTGATTAGTACATGGATATTTTTAAGCCCCTAGATAAGCTTTTGTAGAACACACAGATTATGTAATTAAGGAAACTGGAATTTCTGGAAAAACTTACAGCATAACATTTTTCAGCTTTGATCTTTTGAAATCCAAATATCCTGATCTGTTGCTTCTTTGGATAAAAGTTATGCTAATTTTAACTTGTAGCTTATTTGGCCACCGTTTTTAATATCTATTTTTTATTGATTATAAAATGGTTATCGGAAAGCAACCTAAGTATAGTATCAGAATGGGTAGGCCTGTGGGCCCTTGATTCCAAAAGAATACCTGACTTTTCTATCCAGCCTTCTCTAAGATTTTTTTCTTCTTTTGGATACTGGAATTTAATTTTTTATATATGTACATGGTAAAATTTCTGGATAAGATGATTTGGGGGAGGGCGAGGACCATCAGATACTAAAATATATTAAGAAGATGCAGTATTTAAACACACCTGTTAGCACTGTTTTAATTAAAGTGTTTCTAGTATTCTTCTCCATTTTCTGCATTTTAAGTGTTCAACTCAGTGGAGAAAAATAGATGGGAATACAAAAATTTGTTAGCAATTTGTAGACAAAAAAAATCAGGCTGGATCTCTACCTTAAACTTTATGCTAAAATTTTTGATAAATCAGACTTGAATGTAAGAATAAAACAAATGTACTTGAAAATAGGTGTGAACTTATTTATAACACTGGAATGGATAAGCTATAAGCTAGGCATTAAATCTCAGGAATTAGGAAAAAAAAATCAATCCATTAACATATAAAATTTAGCCATTAAAACTCCTCCCAAACTCATGAACCCCAGCATAAAGTTAAAATGATCGATTCGAAAAAAAAATTTTTGTTACACATTTGACAAATGGCTAACTCTTGTAATTTACGAGGCTCGTGTAAATCAAAAAGAAAAGGGAGGCATTCCAAAAGAAAGAAGGTCCAAAAAAAAAAAGGAGCATGAAAGGATACCTAGCGTCATTTTGCAAAATTATCTTGTAAAGAACAATCTTTTTATTTCTATAACGTGGATTTGTTCACACTGTTAGAAATTGGAGAATTATGTCAGTTGAACACAAAAATTACGTTGCTTCATGTGGGCTATTTTTCCTGGGCAAGGGGGACCAGAGCATCGGGAGGGAGGAGGTGGTGTTTAACTTACAGGGCGAAGGAAATAGCCTGAGCTTGGCTCCTGAACTTCCAGTATGAACACTTTGAGCTCTTACTGGAGAACAATAAGTATGAGTGCTTGTACCTGGGGTTTTCTTCCCACAGAGATTTGCCTCTCAGTTTTGTGTGACTCTCTACTAATGGTGGCCCCCTGAATAGCAGCTTCTCTGGCCCAGAGTTCTACTTTTATCTTGTTGATTGAGCACCTCCCAGCCTTATTTTGATGTGTTTTTATATCCTTGTGGCAACCTCCAGCCAAGTTAAGTTACCTGCCTGGGCAGTCCAAGTTACCTTCCAGGTACCAATTAATGTTTTTGTCAATGCTCTGGTGACAAATTCGTATAGTTTTTCAATGGTCGGTTCCAAATCTAGTTTTCCCATTAGCCTTGTTATTTTTAGCCTGCCATTTTGCAGAATGTGAATTTTACAAAGAGCAAACATATCCTTAGAGTACATTTGAATAAGTATTAGACCCCTAACGCACCCGATCTTATCCAGTTGCTTTCCTCCTTCATTGTCCAAAAATTAGGACATCAAAATCATGAACTCTGATTAATTGGAATGCTCAAAGAATGGATGGAGGAATTTACTTTGGATGTTGCATGTTCTGGCTAATTGAAGTTTAAATCTTTTATTGAAGCCCTTGTTGTAAGTCCTTGTAACTGGGACACTGTTTCATTGCTAAGTAATAAACTTTTAATCACAGTTGAACTGAGGATTTCTTTGGGGATCTTGCAATGTCTTAGAAACTCTGAATATTCTCATTGGACAATACTATATGAGAGACTGGACAATACATACCCTGATTCATGATTTAGTTTGCTTAAAGTAGTAAGATCTTATTTTCTTACATTACGTTTTTTTCCCTTCTCTGTGTATGCGTATGTGTGTTTATGTGTGTGTAATGGCAAGGTTGAGAAGCTGAACACCTACTGATAATTTTAGGATCTAATTGGGCTCTAGTTAATTGATGCTTTATTGTGCCACATATGCTTCCTTTATTTGTCAATAAATGTACAGATTTTAGTTTTTTCGATGTTAGTATAAATTTGATCATTTATCATTGTTTTCGAACTTATTTCAGAGATCAAGGCAGAAATTTTAAAAAATACTGAAATAAAAGTATTGAAGTAAATGTTGGTATTTTATCTCTTGTCAAAGGGTTTTTATGGACTTTACTTTTTAAATATTGTCTTCAGTAGTAAAAGCTTAACAAAGAGAGATTTTTTTGAAACCACGTCATAATTATTGATAATGTGTAATTTTTTTAGAAAATATTTAGATTGTTTGCAATTCTGTTATTTATATTTTTCACATGTGACCTTACATGTTTTTCACCATATTATTTAGGTTTCTCTGTCTGCTTTTGTAATATGTAATTAGTGATTTACATTTTTTTGAAATAAATCCTATATTCAGAAGACCGGAATTGCCTAGCTATGCTCATAGTTTTTGCAAGTGAAACTTTTTATTGCCATTTGTCTATCTATGCAGTATAGTTGATCCCACATAAGATAAAGTATTAAAAAGACGTATATCTTTTTAGTTTTCACAGTTTTACTAATTTTAGTTGCATTTCTTTTATATGATTAGGATATTTGAAAATGAAATAGCCATGCCTAATCTTTGTTAAACTGTACAGTTTGTGGTTACATAAGTATTAAATATACTTTTGTTCATCACTATTTGGTCAAGGGTAATTATTATTACCTACTGTCCATAAACCTCTTTAACTATTTTCATTATACTTCGCTGCAGACTTTTCTTCTTAAAAGTAGCTGAGTCAATTATTTAGAATTTTTCTCCTTAGCTCCTGTAAACTTTTCCAATAGACAAGTAATAGAGATGGATTGGGGGGTGAGAAGAGAAGCACTTTCCATTCATGAACCTAAGAGTTGAAAAGGACTTAGAACATTTGGAGGAGAATGAGAAGCAAAACTAACAGGATTACCAAATAGTTATGACGAGTGAACAGAAGGCTGGTTGCCTCACCTTTGTTTTAGCTTCTGTTAAGGTTGTTAAGGAAGTACCTGGTGGAAATGAAGATCAAGACCTCTGGAGCCAAAGCACCTGGCCTTCCATCTTCTCTGTCACTTATTTGGTATGAAATATTGGGCACCTCCATTTATTTCCATCTCATTTCTAAAATGAGCATATTAAAAGTACCTACCTCTTAAGGTTATTGTGAAAATTGAATTATAAAAAGTGCTTCTTAGCATGTGGAAGTACTCAGTAAGAGATGGCCTTTAATGTTGTCATCATTACTGTTGTGATAACTACCACTACCACAAGTACTGATATCTACTGTAATTCTTCCTGAGCTAACCTGATTTCTGATTTTCTGGGTAAGGACCAGGGCATCTGCTGTCAGATAACTCATTAGGATGTACCTTCCCTGCAGATACTTCTTTGGATGCTTTGAAGCAGAACTTGGTTTTGCAGGTTTAATGATGCATCTACAAAGGCTTAATCATAAGTTATCCTACATTACAGAATATACTGTTAAATGTAACTATTTTTCTCAGCCCTTTGGGCAGTGATGTAGTGAATCATAATGAAGAGCAGGGAAAGCTTTGTTTTCTCTAGTTTTTGCGTCTGCTCACTTATGGTTGCGTTATGGTTCTGTATCTTAGCTCTTACTCTTTTAGCAGCTATCTATCAGGTTTAAATTTATTTATTTTTCAAATTGAAATATAATTGACATAGTATATTAGTTCCAGGTATACAACAAATGATTTGATGTATTATGTATATATTGTGAAATGATCACCACAATAAGTCTAACATCCTTCATCTCCTGTAGTTACACATTTTTTTCCTTATGAGGAGACCATTTGAGATCTACTCTCTTAGCAACGTTCAAATATACAATATGGTATTGTTAACTATAGTCACCATACTATACATTATATCACCAGGACTTAATTTATTTTATAACTGGAAGTTTGTACCTTCAATTAGAGTGGGTGTTACTCTTTTCAGGTAACTCTTCAGGTTACTCTTTTCTTCCAGTTTACTTACAAGTGGAAGTCTGTGGCAGAGAAAAAGTGTCTTTTTTGGAAGGAAAAAAATTAAATTTTATGCAGGAACATTCTTTTGAGACTTGTACCCAAAAGTATTTTCCTATTAAATTTACTGAGCTGTTAGATTAAAGATGCTGGTTTAACTTTTACTTCTTAGGCCCAGGCATGGATCCATTGTTTTACGTGACTGAATGGGAATTCCTTTATTTGATTTTTGGTTTGAGTCCTTTATTAAATCATGATTTAATTTGGCCACTGCTATAGCAGCAATAGCAGCTCTTTCACATGCTTTTTTTGTTGGAATATGCATGGATGTTGTACTTTCCTATGTAAAATGAGTACAAACATAATTAATTCAGCTGCCTCACATAAGTGTTTTTTAATCAGATATGTCCTATACATCAGTTGGAACTATTGTGGTTTAATCATACACCAACTTGAATGCTGAGACTATTTTGTGTTCTCAGGTTGTATTAGTGGTGTTTGTGTCACTAGAAAGACTCACCTAATTAAGAGTAGCAGAGAAATACCCTTTCATATCTATGTGGATAACTTTTTTAAAAGTGATTTTATATTCGCAGTTGAATCAGGGATGGTGAGACTGGTCCCAGGATGGTTCACATGATCATTTTAAGCTGAGTAAACAAGGGTGTATTCTAGCTTCTCTGCTTTTATTTTTATTTTTTTAACTTAATGTCTTAGATGAACTGGACAGATAGATGTATTCCTTAATTCACTCCTTCCCCTCAAGAGCGTATTTTTGTAGATGATACAGTTTTATTGCCATGAAGTAGGAGTTAATAAAATACTAGAATTGAGGTTTAATTATTGTGAAAATGGCTTTGGATCAACTACTTAAAAACTGAAGTTGTCATTCTTGGTAGATGTGCCTCAGTGTTTAGCTGGCTTAAAGCTGATACCTTTACCCTTCAGATTCTATCATTCAGCAGTCTAGGAGCATGTTTTGCCACCCATTCTTTTGGACAGTTTGAGAAATCATATTGTTTAACTTAAATGCTTAAAGATGCCTTACTGAGTTTATTTCCTTTTTCTTTTTTAATGACTGATAATATCCAGTATAAAAATATTCAGAGATAAAAATGTAGTCATATTCTTTCTACCCGTGGGTTTCAGCCTCTTCATACTTTGAATTTAGAGCCAAATCAGAGATGGGTTACAGGAGCTCATCAGATAAAACTGTCAACTGATAAAGTAGATTGCAAAATGAAATTTAGATCTGATGCCAGATAGATCTGTTATTCTGTATTCAGTCCCCAAATTTACTCACATCTTGTCATAGGTAGTACTGAAATACCTTAGACTTCTTCCAGAGAAGTAAGCCACTTGCAAAACATGGTTTCACAGAGAACATACATGTCCTAAGAATAAACTGTCCTGAAAGAAAGAGTAGTAGAGATGGACGTGGGCATATGTAGGGGCCTGTTTCTTTCTTCTTCTTCTTTTTTTCCTCTAGTCTAACAATTGAACAAATAGGTGTCTTTCCCTTAGAGGGGAATGAGTTATGTTATAGTAATAGAGAGAGATCACAGCACATTGGTTTTCAAACTGTTCGACTGAGATACACAGTAATAAATACATTTTAATTATCACCTGGTATACACACACACACACACACACAAACATATGTGCACATGAACAACTTTCATGACATTGCTTATGCTTACCACATTAATGCACTCAAACATATTCTGTTTTACTTTATTAAAACCAGTGCTAGTCATGACCTTTTAAACTGATTTTATGTCACATAAATGGGATCCATACAGTTAGACAAACTAAACTGGCTCTTGCAGATGTATTCCCACATGGAAACATGAGCCAGGGGAGTTAAGAGTTCCTTTTGTTTGCTTATAAAGTGATATCATTTCTACCCACAGCCTGGCTACCTAATCATTAGAGGATGTCATGCTATCTTAACTTGAGAGGTGGAATTACCTATACAGATATTGGATGGAGAACATAAAATCTCAAATGTATTTATTTCCCCTCAGTGCTTCTCATCTACTATGAAAGAAGAGAAATACACGTAGGATTGCCTGAAGGGTCATTCTGTTCCTCTCTAGATGCTTAAAAAGCTTTTCCTCCTAGATTAAGCCAGTCCAGAGAAGTGTATTCTCATACTGTACAGTTCTCTACCCCTATAGAATACCTTCTACTGAACTGCATTTAGGTGTTATGTCACTGGTCCACATAGAAGGAGTGTATAAGACATTACCCTATGTTACTCAATGCAATTCTTTTTTTCATTGCAATTCTTTAAGGGTAGTATCCACACAGTGTGAGCCATCTTTAGAAAGACTCAAAGGAGAACTTACTCTTTATTTTTGGTATCAGGTGCGGTGCTTTTTCATAGCACCTGGTTTATTTTTGTATTAGACATAGTGATTCACGTAATGGATCATGTTGCCCTAATTGTGTCAACAGCTAGAAAGCAGAGAGCTAAATTTGCAGCCTACATATATAAGACCAAATCATACACAATTTCTTTACTGATATCATCATCTTGGGGTTTTTTTTTGGCCTCTCAGCCAAAAAAATTTTTTCCATAAGTCCTAATGTTCTCATATATTTAAAAAATTTTATAGTTTGTATGCTACTTCAAGTCCTTTATAGGAATGAATATTTGTAATTAGCTACTGCTGAAATTAGGTTTTAAAAGACAAATAAACTGAATTGTTAGAATAGAAAAATAGAAGTTTGTGAATTTGATAAGTTTCTTGATTTGTTTGGTTTAAAAAAATTATTTGAGTAAGCATTTATTGTTAAAAATCTATTTAAATTTATCCCCATATCATGGACAAATGTTACTTTTAAAACATTTAATAACTGTTGGTATTAAGATAAAACATGATTTTGGAGGATAAAATAAACCTTGTAGATTACTCAAATCTTTTGTGGAATGAGGTTGAATATAAGGTAATAAATATTAGAATTACATTTCCATCTAACAATGGTAATAAAATAATAAATTCTGTAAGTTGTATGTTATCCTTTTTAAGTGCATAAAATCATGTTACATACAGAATACTTTAAAAACTGAGTTTACAATTTCCTAAATAAATTTCTGCTAAGTTTATTCTATCACTTGCCAAGCACTGTGTTTTTAACCAAAATAAGTTTATCACGCTGTTGGAGATATATTGTACATTGTTTAACAGTTACTTACATTTGAAAAGAGGATTTAATTAATTTTGATTTATAATTTTAATTTAGCCATTTATATACGTTGATTTCTATAGTTTTATTAGCAAATTTCAGGATATTGTCTAATGCTGTAAACCTTACCTTCCAAATAGGTTTCAAAATGATTTGAACATTATAAGAACTTAGAGTTAATGAATGAATCAGTGAGAACATGGAAATATCTTAACAAAATATGAATTTTTCAATTACAGAATTGAGTATAAATGTCGGCCTTTTTCTGAAATTGTAAATTAACAAATCACCCAAGAAATAGGCAAATGGTATTGGTCATTGAGGTTAGGAAAAAGGTCAGGCATTTCAAGTAGTGTTGTAAGGTTGGTGTGAAATCTGTTCATCATAGAGCCGTAAAACTCAGCTCATACTTCTGAACATGATATGTATAAATACAGAACTGTGGTGAATACTGTTAGCATTAGTATGGGAAGAAAGCGTGTTTTTGGAAAACTAGACTGTTAACCCTGTACGACTTTTATTAAATAGATTATAATGCACACAATTTAGTCTTTTCTCAGTGATTCAGGATCACTTAAAAAGTAGAAGTATTAGATAATAACGAAATTAAGGACCCCTATTATGTATGGCCCTGGAACTTTCATGAATAATTCCCCAGTGTTCACTGAATTCATTTTTTGTTTTGTGTTACTTTCTCAGAAGAATAATTATATTTGTTAAACATCCTTCTGGTACAGAGCTGTTCTGTGACAGGTTTGTCTTTAGCTTGGCATAATGCTTTAAGTTCATGTATAAGTAATGATTTCTATATTTTCTATAAACATTAACAAAATTTGTTAGAATCATCACTGATCTTAGAATGGAAATATATATAATGCTTTGAATGTGCCCTTAAAAAGCGTCTGTGTTCAGTGAAACTCAACGTTTTGATCTATTCTTGCAGGGTTCATGCTTGAACCAGATCCAGAGCGTAGACCTGATATATTTCAAGTGTCCTATTTTGCATTTAAATTTGCCAAAAAGGATTGTCCAGTCTCCAATATTAATGTAAGTAGTTTTTAAAGTGGGATGCGATTTTAAAATCCATTTTAAACACACACACATACACACTTTTCAGAGTTATTTGTTTCATGACAAGTAGTCTAATAGTGTGTTTGTGATTAGTGTTTTTGATATAAAACAACAGCTGCCAAATTGTATACTGAAGTGCTCTGGGGAGCTACAGTAGACTTGGGGGCAGTACATGATATTTTATATATTTGAGAGAAACACAGTGACATCTGTCTGATACAGCACAAACAACACATTGTTTGGGCCAACCTATTAAAAAAAAGAAGACTTATATTTTTTGGGGGGGGGGCAGGATCTAGGAGTGTCATGAAAAATTACTGAGACACTAAGCACTCTGTACACTGAGAAAGTTTGGTTACGTTTCGTGTAAAGAGCATTGGCATTGTAAATGGAGAGACCTGGACTCAATTATGTCTTTATCAGTGACTAATTTTATATACAGTCATCCCTCAGTATCACCTAGGGATTGGTTCCAGGATGCCCCCAGATACCAAAATCTGCGGATGCTCAAGTCCATTATATAAGTGGCGTGGTATTGTCATATAACCTGTGTGATCTTCCCGTATACTTTAAATCATCTCTAGATTACATACACTCAGTCATACAATGTAAAAAGTTTTTATATTGTTTAGGAAATAATAACATGAAAAAAAAGTCTGTACATGCTCAGTACAGATACAACCATCAAAGGCCTAACTACACTGTACACATCAGCAACAACATAACATTTTTTTCCCCCGAATATTTTCGATCTGAGGTTCATTCAGTCCGCGGATGTGGAACTCACGGATATGGAGGGCCGACTGTATTTTGGGACGTTTCTGAATATTTGTTTGTTTTTCTGTAAAACAGGGATAGTAATTATGAGGACTTCAAATAATGTAAAACCGAGTGCCTAGTCTACGGAAAGTGCCGAGCCGGTAATAGCTAGTATCACTCAAAGGCTTTGAATTCTATTCAGTGTCTGTCTACACGCTGTACTTAGTCACATCAGAGTCACCGGGTATGGCGTGTCTCTGCTAATTTTGATAAAGGTCCAGAATCATCGCTGATTTTAAGCCGTTCTCAACTTCCTAAAGATCACTCTGGCCTCACTCGCTCTTACAGATTTTCCTTTGAATGTAGTGCAATCCACGCCTCTAAAAAAAAGAAGGATTCTGGTACCACGTTTTTGTGTTTTTTGAAGACCTACTATGTCTGTGTAATACATTCCTTGTTGAAGCGGAAAGTTACATGGTTCTAACATTCTAGTAATGAAAGTGGCCTTATTTGACATTTGGCTGGAGATTCTCAGCTTTTCATTCAGCCAGCATTTATTGAGTACCTGCTGTAAGCCAAACATTATATAGAGCATATACAAATGCGTAAATAATACCTCTGTTCTTGTTTTCTAGACTTTACCAGCGGTGTTATGAAAATTATTTGCAATATGTAGAAACAACACTTTTTCCATATGCTTGGTGTTTGCTGCTTTTTCTAAAGTGTGAAAAAGTCATTGACTACAAGTATTAATATAATCTTTCTTTTTTAGCCAAGATTGGTGTGTTTGTAAAGTGGATATAATGATGATGTTCTGTTCATTTTTGAAGGGTTTCTGTAGCACATGAATATGAAAGTGACATTTGTGTAACATGCATATGTTTGTAGATTAGATCTGGCAAATATGTGTGAACAATTTTTAGGTATCTGAGGTGAAAGTAATATATGAGTGTCTCACAGACAGTACTTTTAAAGTTTAAGCATATACCATAGCATTTAAATAAAGTTTTCTGCAATACAGTAAAAACTAAAATGACAAGTTTTATTTTTTTCTGCCCAGAATTCTTCTATTCCTTCAGCTCTTCCTGAACCGATGACTGCTAGTGAAGCAGCTTCTAGGAAAAGCCAAATAAAAGCCAGGTAGGCAAAGCTATGGTGAAATTTGAAAAGGGATTTTTAAAAAGGGAGCTCGTTCTCATTTTTCATCCTAGCACATGTAATTAATTAAATATCATCTACATCCCACAAAAAATGTTGTGTTCCTTCTTGCATATGGTGTAGAGTTTAAATAGCAAGTACAAAATAAGCATTTTTATATTAGAGAAAAGGTTTGATACCAGTCACACTTGAACTGCTCACTCTCAGCAATAAAGAAGTGATTATGTAACTGATGATGTTACATTGGGTCATTTTGGGGGCGTGTTGTCATTACTCATCACATGACAAATCTAATTTATGAAATGTTATGTTTTGAGTTTATAGCCAGTGTGATTTTTTTTTAATTTAAGGCAAGAAAAAATAGCTCTTATAGACAACTATTAAGCACATTTCTAAATTCATAAACTATTTCATGTTTTCTAATACATATTTACAATGTATAAATGTGTATTACTATGTATAACTTATAATACTTTTAAGGCGGGTAAAGAAATATGTTTTAAATCATTTTTCATAGTTATTTACTGCATTAATAAGTTTAATTATGTAGGTTAAGACCTGAAGCTGATTAATGATTGAATTAATGATTAATTATTTTTCTTATGCTTTTTTTGAGTTTATTAGTTAATAAGCAGGACTATATTTTAGATAATCATATTATATATTATTATGTAACATCAGGTATAATGTTAAATTTAGTGAGATTTCTTGGTCACGACTTTTTTGTATTGTGTTTTACCTATACGAATTATTTTATTTGACATAAAAGATATTTGTCATGTACCAGTTATATGCAAGATATAGATACTGGAAATGCAAACAAAAAGAATCAGTGTTTATTCCCAAGGAGTTCACATTCTAATGAAGATAGACAAGTAGAGAATTCCAACCTGACAGATAGATATCAGGCAACTCAGAGTGGAGGAAGGAAAAGACCTGGAGCAGAGAAGACAGGAGCATAGAAAGAATCCTTTCCCTGGGCGTGGGGTGATGAGCTGTTGCTTGAAGGATAATAGTCCATCACCGGGAATGGTGGGAGTGACATTACAGCAGGCAGGCACTTCAGGCAAGAAGAATGGCCTTTGTAAAACTGCAAGGCTGCAGCACAGGGGACACATGGGAGAGGTGGGAAGTGAAGCTGAAGAAGTAGGTAAGTAAATCAGGAGCAACTTTGTTTATGTGTCAAGCTGAGAAATTTGGCCTTTGGCCTTTAGGCCAGTGAATTTGCAACCTTGCGGTCAGTGTTCAGTTCTATATGGGACCTAGTTGTAACGTGTTATCAATATATTATTTATAAATTGTTAAAATACCATTTGGGAATGACTTAGTTTTTAAGAACATATGGCACCACTCTGAAAATATTGTATTCATTCACTGGAATTTCAAAATATTTTTGAGTAAGAGATGAAAGAGTGAAATTACATCTAACTTGCAGGAATCCAGCCTGACAAACTGTGTGTCCTATCTGTGACCTACCTGTAGTTGGCAACTGTTGTAGAGTTGAGTGGTAATTATGAAGTATTGTAGAATTGTCAGCTGAATTTTATTGTAACTTGTGTTTTTCTAATAATTATTTTGTCAATGAATAAATCTTTAACAAAGTAGATAGATTTTAAAAAACGTGAGTCAGCTGAATAAAAATAATGATGCTTTGTTTTCACCATGACACAAGTTATAGCTATACAGTTATAAGCAAGTGAAATAGTTAACACAGCTGAAATTCAGTACTATTCATAGTATGTTAAAATCTATACATTACATATCTTAAAAAAAAAAATTCATTGGTCAATAATACCGGGGGTGCCAAAACAAATATACAAGTGGACACTTTGGTCAACGTTGCTCAAGCAGTAGTTCGCCATAATCAGAAGTGTCTGGACACTGATGGTAACCACTTTGAGCACCTCTTCTAATTGCAGAAGTCAAACATGACTTGTATTTATCTTTTGTGATCGGTATATATTGAGTATTACAATTTTAATACAGTTTTCCTTTCTTAAAATGTGTACACATTTTTTTGGCACCCTCTGTATAAATTAGGATTTCCAAGTGGGAATTCCCACCCATTCTCAGGAATTTTTTTCGCTTTCCCATTCCCGAATCCCAAGGAAAGTTGGTCGGGAAATCGGGAAAATCGGCTCCTTGAACCCAGGAGGTTGGTAGTATCGGCCGTCACTTTGTGGAAACGATTCATCGTGGAGAACAGAAAACAGGATTCGGGAACAGGAAAGTGAAAAAAATTCCTGAGAATGGGCGAGAATTCCCACCTGGAAACCTTAGTATAAATACTATATTGATAGTGTCAGTAAAGAACTTGAAAAAAATTTAAATGTATATAAAACCTAATAAAAAAATAAGTCTTTTTTCCATTAAAAGGCGTATTTCCATGGGGATGGTGGGAAGTGAGAAATCTTTAAATACCTATTATCATTATTGGCATGTTTTAAAGCTTTTATGAATATTATCCATCTGCCCTGCCTTCAATCTGTGACATTGTTTGCTTTACTTCTTAAAAGCCCTATTCCGCCCCTAAAAATCTGCATCTGCTCGTGAGACTGTTAAACACATGAAACGTATGTGACATATCTGAAAGGTGGAGCGGTTGAGAGTCACTGTACTGGCAGATGGAAACACTGAAGGATTTTAAGAGAAGAGAGAGTGTCTGCATTTTAGGAAGATTGCTCAGGTGGTAGGAGAAAAGAAAAGAAGGGAAGCAGAGAGAACAGTTGTGTGTCTCTGTTGTACAGTGCAGACGAGGCCGTGCAGCAACGTGATACTAGTAATTATTCAGCCTTTCATTTCAGTCAAGTTTGTATCTTCACTTTGCCTAATCTGTCCAGGCATTTTCTTCCCATTTCTTCATACAGAATGTTCAGTTTCTTTTCACTGTCTAATGAAAGCATATTTATTTTTCGTCTCCAGTTCCTACCTGAAACTTTCTCTGGCCAGTTTAGGGTAAAGGTAGAATTAATTATTCATTCATGAACCTTGGCAGTACTTGCTTGGCACTGATTATTTTTATTGTGTTAAATTTTATTATATTTTCATGAACACATGCCATACCTCTGTAGGTATACTGTAAATTCTTTGAAGACAAGGTATTGATTGTGCTGTGTTTGCTGGCTATCAGTAATTGTATATTAGATATTGATACATTGGTAAAATGAATTAGGAAACACTAGACTAATCAAAGTCTGCAGAACTTCAATATGCTTTTCAGAGATTTATTATACTTGTGTGTTGTGAATCTCTATGGAGCGATTTAGAATAGGATCGAGACAGGGTGAGAGACCTGGCCTATACTGCCCACTTAAGAAAGAATGGATAGACAAATAGAAAGATAGTATACAATATTTCCTCCGAGTTTCTTGAATGTAGGGAGTACAACGTTGGTTTTAGTGCCACATCCATAGTTTGAATTCAGTAAATATTTCACTATCATTAAAATGAGATCTTTTATTGCCGTTTAGTTCAATTCTAATATGACTTGTACCATCCCCATCCCAGCTAAAACATAAATGTTATATTTAGAATGTATTTCTACAATTTTCTAAAATCTGTCGATTCAATTTCACTTTCTTAGAAAGATAGTTGTGAACAGGGCTCCCTCTTGTGGTACATACAGATATAAGCGAGAACTGTAGGTCTGTGCAGTTACGGTACACACAGGACTTTCTCCAGAGGCAGCAGACGTGCACTTAATAAATCATGTATGCCAAAAATTTAAGTATTAAATCACTTGAAAATATGCTCAGGGAACTTGGTAAAGACATTTTATTGCAATCCTGTTGAAAAGTGAACATATGACTATTAAAAATTATTTGAGTTTTTGTACTGAATTTATAGAAAGCAAAAGTTAGTAAATATGCAAGTTAAAGATTTTTCCTGGGTTTTCTAGAAAGAGAAGAGCAAATATCTATATCTTCTCAAATTACATTTAGTGTCTCTTGCTTTCCAAATTATGCTTACCATTTGACCGTCCAGGTCTGTAGCCTAAACTAAGTCCTAGTGGGAAATTTTTATATAATTTCTACTCAGTGTTTTAAGTAAAGCAAAGTTAAATATTTCAGAAGTTGAATGGGAGCAGGTAGTTCCACTTGTTAAAAGTTTTGGCTTTTTTTGTTTTATATGTCTGAGGGCGCAGTCTTTTCTGTTTTCTTTTGTTAAGCCTAGAGTCCCAGCTAAGGAAGACTGTTAATTTGTTGTTTCTTATTTTTATTTCTCTGACTGGTTCAGAGAGTTGGCTATTGGTTTTGTCCAAAACCTTATGATAAGGTTTCTGTTTGTTTCCTTTATTTCATCTCTTTAAGAGCAATCTTACACTCTTTCTGCCAGCTTCAGTGGCAGACTGAATGATAGCATACTGGTTTAAAGAAAATGGCTAGATTTATTTATTTTCCTATCTTCGTTAAGTATTTAATACTTGAGAATGCGACTTAGGAAGGAGCCGAGAAGTCAAACATCCTCATAATGATTAAAATGTGTCTGTTGAAATAGATGCTTTATAGAACCAAGAATAAATTAGAAATAATCCCAATATTGAATGAAATGTATTCTTCTGTTGCAGAATAACAGATAACATTGGACCAACAGAAACCTCAATTGCACCAAGACAAAGACCAAAGGCCAACTCCACTACTGCCACTCCCAGAGTGCTGACCATTCAAAGTTCAGCAACACCTGTTAAAGTCCCTGCTCCCGGTGAATTTGGTAACCACAGACCAAAAGGTAATATAGTCCTGCCAATTACTAGCAAGCTTACTGTTGTGAAATAGATAACATAATGCTTCAGGAAACTTACTGCTGATGTCTAATCAGCTCAGCTAATTGTTTTCCTGACGTTGTAGGCAAAGGTAAGTTACTGGCATATAAGAATATGGCATACAAAGCTCATCATTTCCTTATCTGTAGAGTCATCAACTAGTAGGGTTTGTGGTTGATAATAAAGTTCAAGAATATAGCAAATTCTGTATTGTGTTGGAAAGGGAAAAGAAACTCTAGCCTTTCAAAGTTCTGTGCCTTTGCACTGAATCTAGAATCTTGGCAAAGGAGACTGT
This sequence comes from Rhinolophus ferrumequinum, assembly GCF_004115265.2. NCBI lineage: Eukaryota > Metazoa > Chordata > Mammalia > Chiroptera > Rhinolophidae > Rhinolophus > Rhinolophus ferrumequinum. Next base: position 34,537,049 of record NC_046288.1, read on the forward strand.
CTTGGGCCATGTGGACATTACAGTATAGAAATTTGTGTTCTCATCTCATTTTGAGAAAAATTGTTTTTCTAATCTAAAATATCTCCTAAGCGTTATAATATAGTGTGGAACCTAAAAAAAAAAATTTCCCCAAGGAAATATTCCTAATATCAGAGAGTAAGTAAACTTGTTCTCTCAAGGGTTGGGGGACATACATAACCTGAAGGCTCACCTCAAGAAAACCCTGTTTGGCACTTTATTTCATGATATCTGTTTTATTTTAATGTTAAAATATTTCCAATTAAATTGTTTTAAATCAGGATACTCTAAATGGTTACAATTCCACACTTTGAGGCTTATAAACCTGGATTTGAGTCCTGTTTCTTCCATTTTTTAGTAATATATGTTAAGAAAATGCTAATACCTACCTTATAGGATTGTTGTGTAAGGATTAAATGACTGCTTAATAGAATGCCTGCCACATAATATTTCCTTAAGAAATGTTAACTATTAACTACCATTATTGCTATGAAGTAAAGTATGTGCTCAGGTTAGATAATGTTTATGTTACCTGAAGTATTGTGGCATACCTCTGTGGTGATCAGGTATACCAGATGGATGAGTATTCCGTGGAAAAGGGGAAAATAAGGGAATTTGAAATCTCTTGTGTCCAATTCTCATTTTACCATTTCTTAGCCTCTTTTATAAAATGGGAATAACAGCTACTTTTCCTGTTAAAAGGAGTAAATAACAAGGTGTGTAGTATCGAGGAAAATTCTGTTTCATAGTAAGCATTCAACGTTAGTTTCTCTTTTTTCTCCCTTTTTGGTTTTGGAGATGCTATTAGTCTATTGTGTATCAATGCCCTTCAGCCAAAGACCACCAGAAACAAACTTGTAGTTGAACAAAAGGGTTTTATTACTCGCGTGCCTTAGGAATCTGTGGGAGTGTCTCAGTAAGATGGTGTTCGAAAAACCTTATTAAGGGATTTGGGCTTGTTTGAAGCAGCTTTGGGGAGACTTTATGGAAGTAGGGCTTTGCTCTGGATTGGAAGCTGTCATGAAGCTAGGATATGCTATAATTAGGTATCTTAAATTTTATCTGGAAGGAGGGAAGCCAAAGCCTCAGTTGGTAAAGAAGCATCAGTCAGTCACCTTAGACAGGACAGGGAGAGGTTTGGTCACTTTTGTGGTTTGGACATGTTCTTGTTTTTGTCAGTGTTAGGACATGACTGTGGAGTGATCTTGTCCTGATCCTTCTGTCACAGAGCGGCTTTGTCTGATGTTGGTGTTCTGCGAAATTGTTTGTGTTCATCTGGAGTACAGCACGGCCCAGCTATGAGTGTCAGGCCTGTTCCCCAAGGCAGGGGCAGCGCTTCTCTTTCTTACATGCTTCCAGCTTAAGGTGGAAAAATACTCTTTTCCCACATATATTCATCTTTTACATTTGTCCCCCCATTAAATATTATACAGAAAGTAACATATGAAATGAATATATTCTTTGAAAATATTTAGGCAATCCAGAAATACTCAGAGAAGAATCACTTTTTCTTCCCAGGGCAACCTGGCAGCAGTTTAGTGTGCATCCTCCCCGTCCCTTTATGTTCCTGCGTGTGCACAATCAGGCAGACATTTTTCATGTTGTTTTATGTACATACAGGCACACATAATTCATGTTGTTTTATGTACATATAGACACACATAATTCATGTGGGTTTTGGATACAGTATGAATACATGGATTCATCCTATACATAGTTTTCTGCAATTTGATTTTTTTAACTTAATGTATTTTGGAGCGCTTTTCACAATCAGTGCATATAGCTCTACCATGTAGTATAATAGGGATGATATTTCATAGTATTAATATACCATAGCTTATTTAGCCATTTAGCTTGTTTCCAATATTTGCTACTATTAATAGTATTGTGGTGCGCATTCTTATAAAAGACTTTTGATTTTCATGTGAGAGCATTTTTCTGAGGAAGATATTAAAAAGCATACTTACTTAAAATTTTTTAGATACTGCTAAATTGCTATCTAAAAGGACTTCAGAAATTTATATTACCATCAACAGTGTGAGTGCCCTTTCATTCCTTTCTTTGTCAACACTTGATAGTGTCGGGTTTTTTAAAATGTTTGCCTATTGATAGGTGAAACTGTTTTGTTTATATTTTAATATTCCTGATTAATAGTACTATTTCATATGATTACTGGCCATTTGTTTTCTTCTGTGAATTAGCTTTTGCAATTTTTTATGAGATTTGTCTTTATTTTTTATTGCTCTGAAGGTTTTATTTTTATGTATTTTGAATATTAGATTTGCCAAATAATTATTTTCTTCCTGTTTATCATTTGTCTTTTAACTTTGTGAACTCATTTAACTTCTCTGAGCCTTCAGTTTCATCATTTGCAAAATGGGAAATAATAGTAGGAGGATTTAATGATGTACATACTTTGAAACATGTTTTCATGTGGGATTCTTGTGATGTTGTTTCGGAGTTCTCTGGTGCTCTGTGGCCTTGGCTTGAGAACCAAGGAGCTCTGTTCAGCTTGAATGATGCTAAAGAAAAGTCACAGTTTGTGAGATGAGAGGTGAGCCTCATGAGTTATTGCATGATGATCATTGGTTTGTGTTTGGGCTTCACCCCCAGCCATGAGTGTTTTCCAGCTAGACATCAGGGCCCTAAAAGAAGAATGGATAGCTAAGGAGTGTAACTTTTTAAAACTCTTTCCAATTAGAAAGAAATAACACTTAAAAGGCTAATGGTGGTTATGTCTGTGAGGTGGAATTATAGTTTTAATTTTCTTCCGTATGCTTTCATAAATATTTTCAGGAGTAATTAAAATGAACAAGCATTTTCTTATAATTGGAAGAATTAGAAATAGTTATAAAACTATTATCATAGAGTGTTGTACTTAAGGTCCGGGGAGGTATGAAGATGTTAACATTGATGTAAAAGAATCCTTCTCTTCCTCCTTCTATTCTCCCTCCTTTTGTTCCCCTAGGATTAAATAGTTGCATTCTAATTTACGGTTACTCATTGGAAGAAAATACAGAAATTACAGTGTATTTCATTTCTTCTTTTGCTGTTGTGTGTATCTTATTTTTCATTAATTTCAAAAGTTTATTCATAGGATTTTCCTAGGGTAAAATTTATGAAGCTTGTAAGTAAATATCCATTTAGGAGACAATGTTAATAGATTAATTGCAGTAGCATTTATTGAACATCTATTATATAAAAGGTTCCTTGGGGTGCTAAGTGATAGATAAGTCAGCACTCCATCCCTCAGGGGTCCTAGTTAAGAAATAGTCATGTAAGCAATTAATATGTGCAAGGCAGCATGAAATGTTACAAACTGAGTGGAAGTGTTAGATGAAGGAACAAGGACGAGAGATTTGAGCTAAACTTGAAAGGATAAGAAGAATTACAGTAGTTGGAAAGTGGCATTCTAGATGGAGAGAATCATTTTGACAGAGACAGACTCATAACAGTGCATGTTATAGTTGAGAAATGTGGAACAAACTGACAGGGCTGGTGTGTTCGTGGACAGATGAAGCGTGAAAGATGAGGCGTTTCTAAGACATTGACTTGTTTAGAGTTGTAGCTGACAAAATTAACTTTCACGGATACTTAGAAGTGTAGTAAATAACCCTTGGGATTCTGCTTATTGAAGTTACTATATTAGGATTTGCCTTGGTTAAATGATTATTGAAATATGGATGTTTTGAAATCCAGCCATTTTATTGAAATCCACGAGTCTGTTAATGACAGTGTTTGGGAAACCTTTAGGAGCCCTGAGACCTGGCAGCGGCCCTGAGATTTCCTTAGGGCAAGGGCCCCCTCAGCAGCCTCCACAGCAGCACCGAGTTCTGCAGCAGCTGCAGCAAGGAGACTGGAGACTGCAGCAGCTCCACCTACAGCACCGCCATCCTCACCAGCAGCCACAGCAGCATCAGGATGCTTACGTGCAGCAGGTAATCCTTCTGGTACTTCACATACGGAAGTCAGGAGCGTGGTGGGAGATTCATGCAGCTTTCGAATATCACTGTATTCCCTTCCGTGCCATTGGCGCCTTGAACTCTAGATCCAAGTAAACAGATTGCTCAGTTTTCTGATTGTTAAAGGATATGTATTTTATTTGCATTCTGTGAGATACTTAAGAATACTCTGTTGACTGTTGACATAGGTTGCATCATGGCTGTATGAAGCAAAGAAGGTTCATCTAGTCATTAGGCATCATGAATAAGCACTGCGATTTATGATGGATATTATCCTTTTTAGGTTACATTTTGAGTTCAGATGCATAGACTAATTACATTATTGTTGGAAAGGTTTCAGAAGTAACATTGTCTTAGGTTTTGTTTTTTTTGCCTGGGTTGGTGTATATGTGTATGGTGGAGGGTGGCAGTTAGAGTTGGAAGGCGCATAGGCAAAAATGACCTTAACTTCTCTCCTGTCCTTTGCCTCATCGGAACCTGCAAATTTCTAGTTTCACTAAATTATTTTAAATTTAATGACCGTCACCATCATTCTTTCATCATTTCCTGAAATATTTTTGAGCCACTTACGTGCATGACACTTTCATGGATGTCTCCCTCCTTTGGTCTTGACTGAAGGGCCCAGAGTGGAGGGTAGTTAAGTAGGTGTTGCCATTGGGTGACCAGAAGACACCATGGCGGGGGAGAGAGAGGAGGGTGGGAAATGACTGGCATGAGTCCTGGACACAGGTGACTTCGGGGTCTTCCTCAGTTGGTAAATGTGTTTAGGTTTAGGCTTTCCCCAACCTCCTTAACTGTGCTGGAAAGGGTTTGAGTGGAATCTGTTATGTTTCAGTAGTAATTCTGAAACCGTTTCCAGTAAGCACATATAAGTGATAGTCACTTACTGGCAATAGCTCCTTTCATTGGTATTTGGACTACTGAGTACCCAAATCGCTGTCATGGTAAAACCTGTACTTAAAAACAAAAGACTATGGTACAAAAAAGGCATGAGTAATGTTGATGAAATTGTTTATTTTTCTCATTGTAGTATCAACATGCAATGCAGCAGCAACAGATACTTCAACAACAGTTTTTAATGCAGTCTGTGTATCAGCCGCAGACTTCTGCATCACAGTATCCTACAGTGGTACGTATTACATAATTTCTAGAGATTTCTCTGAGTATACTATTGGGATTCACAGGGTAAGTGGTATTATTCAGAATTTAATAATTCAGAATCAATCCAAGTTAGTTAATTAAACATTTTATCAAAGCCAGTCATGTATTCTTAAGCAGGTTTAAATGGGGCTGAACTTTGGCACATTGTAACTGACTAATAGTATTTTTTCCCCCTTCTTCCCCCTCGCCCTCCCGCCCCCCTCCCCCCGACACACACGGGTTCACTCCGTTGCTTCTCAGTCTAGTTGTGTAGGACACAGCTCCCTGGCCCCTGCTGGTGTTATGTGACTTGCGCTCCTCCCCTCCCCCCACTGAGGCAGTCGTTCGCTGGTCATAGGTCACCCACTCACAGCAGCTCTCACCGGCTGCCGCCCATTCACACTGGCCACTGGCCGCTCATGGTGGCACACAGTAGCCCATGGCAGCACACAGCAGCCAACGGCCACTCATGCTGGCCACCGGCCACTCCTGGCAGCACAGGGTAGCCCATGGTAACACAGCAGCCCGCAGCAGCCCACAACGACCTCTGGCAGCCCCAGCAGCCCAGCTCCAGGGAGAGCCGTTGTTCACAGTCTTAGCTGTAGAGGGCGCAGCTCACTGACCCATGTGGTCGAATCGGCGATCTTGGCGTTAGGAGATGGCACTCCAACCACCTGACCCACCGGGGCGGCCCTGATAGTATTTTCTTATTATCTCATAGTATAAGGGAAATGATCTATTACCCAGGCTCTTTTGTCATATGTTCCTTTCATTTGGCAAATGTCGACTGAAGAAAAATAAACCCAAAGGGAAATTGCATTTGCTTCAGAGAATAGTTTGACCTTTTTAATAGAAACCACTACACTAGACACTTACTACTCTATTGTCTTTTTCTTAAAGTATTTAAAAGATAATTTGTGAATCCTGCCTAGTGAGCCTCGCTTCAGATTTAGATTTATTTCATCTTGCTGTAGTTTTCTAGTAGGGAGCTGCTCCTTCAGATATAAATTGTTTTTCAAGTTTCTGATTTTGTTGCCAGTGTGAAAAGAAGGAACATAGATAGATGTGAGGCTGACAGTGCTTTAGTGACTTTGAGCATTGTTTTACGTAATGACATTTCTTGTTTCAGGTGCAGCAGTATCAGCAGGCTTTCATGCAGCAGCAAATGCTAGCTCACCATCAGCAGTCTCAACAACAGGCATCACCTGAATATCTTACCTCCCCTCAAGAGTTCTCACCAGCCTTAGTTTCCTACACTTCATCACTTCCAGCTCAGGTTGGAACCATAATGGACTCCTCTCATAGTGCCAATAGGCAAGTATTTTTCTAGTGAATGCAAAGGAAATTACTGTGAAAGAAGTGTGACTGTGAAGTGGAGGTACTAGAGTTCCCCCTTTTCTCTTACGAGTCCTTTCTTCTGTTCCCTGTGCATCCCCATCCTTCCATGCATTTCCATTAGTTACTTCTGCTAACTGCTATTTGCAGATAAGGCTTAGTAACATCCAGCAGCATTTAAGGCGAAGGAAATTATTCACTTATATATTAAGGTATTCTTTGTAATTTAAGTGGAAACAAAACCATAAGCTACTTTCGTAGTTAAAAAAATAATCCTTGTAGATAAGTTAATTCAACTTTTTCAACTTACATGTTATTATTTTCAGTTAGTTTGATAGTATTTACTCATAAAATTGTCAAATTTGGTTTAATTTAAACAGGTAACAAAAATTTTTAATGTGTCATTTGTTTCTTTTTGAAGGTGATACAGCAAGCTTATTGTTAGCATAACAGTTGGGAAACAGTATCTTTTGGTTATTCAGATACGTTGGTTTGTAGAGTTATTTTTCATAGATAATTTATATTGAAAGCATTATAATAAAGAACTGTGATACAAATTTTCTCAAACTTAGATTTGATACAGGGAATGTTTCAGGATTATGTAATTAAGAATCTATTAACTATTATAAGTACTTCCTAATATGTTTAGATATGTAGGAGGAAATAGCTGTTAGAGCTTTGGTTACTGGAACACCAAAGAAGTTCTCATACAACACTGTTTCAGAGTGTGAAACAGCTGGGAAAAGGTGTCTACAAGCTTTGGCCAGGAATGGGGCATGAGAAACAGTAACATCAGTAGCATACTTGTTCACTGAGCATGTCAAGAGAGGGTTAAAGCACACGGTTTGCTATAGCACACCTCCCAGCCTCTGTGTGTGTGTGTGGGCGGCGGGGGGGAGTGAGGGAGGACAAAAAAATCGAACTGATTTTTTGAATTGAATTAGGACAAGTGCGTCTAAGTGAAGAGGTGGGCATATGATGAAAGGCTAGTTTAAAGATCCAGATCAGTATTTGTGAAACTCTTTGTCATTTGCCTACTCTAGTTACAATTTTTTGATTTACCCACATAGTACTTTTTTGTTTAATAAATTAATAGCATTGTTATAAATAATAAAATGAAAACAAATAACATTATACATTATAAATAAATTAAAGCCACTAAAGTATAATCTATGAAATATAAGTAGCAATCTAATAAATTTACAAAAAAGACATACCTGAAAAAAGTCCCCTAGGGATAAGAATGGCATAGTTTTATTCATTAAAAGTGGGATATTCTGCTTGATATTGTTTAGTTTAAGGTGAGGCTGTTCTATTAATTAAATGATTGGTTTTTTTACTTTTGATGTGAACTATCAGCATCAAAAATGTTGGCTCTTATCTAGTTCATGTGTTTGGAAAATGCAAAAATATTAAACTGTCACCTCTGATACACCATATAATACTTACTTATGTATGACTTCATAGTCTAAAGGATTACTGACTGACCTCTGGAAATAATAAAAGTTGTGTCAGTGATGAGAATGGAGCCAGGAATTGGAAATCCTGAATGAGAGAATTCATGTTAGTGTTCCATAGCACATGTACTATCTAAGTGTCTGATTAGTTATAAAGAAAGAAGAGTATTAAAGATTTGAGGCACACGTAAGCATGCAAGGTGCTGATACCCCAAACTCACGTGAACTGCCGTAACAGCTGTCTACTTAAATCTGATCTCTAGTGATAACTGTTCATAAAATCACAGTGTGATATGTTAGAGAAGTATTTTTTCTAATTCCTGTATAGTTTTAAAATTTAAAACAAAGGTTTATCATCAGAATTCTTGCATACCCCAGTTTAGGAAATATTGGCCTGGGTATCTGTGAAAGTGTGTAAGACGTCTTTTACTCCACTCCTGTGATATATTATATATGGAGGGAGACGGGAGGATGGAGCAGGAAGGGGGTAATGGTTAGATGGGTTGAAACAGTTATATACGTGGCAAATAGATCTTAGGAACACAGAACTTCCCACAGGAACACTGCCCCTGCCACGCTCGGTGCCTCAATGCTACTTCACTATTACTATCCCTATTTAATATCTATCGTTATACAGAGGATTATATGTTGAATAACTATCTTCTGTAACAATTTAAAAGGTGATTTGTAAGCATCTATACCTGCTTATGACTAAGTCAGTGGAAGGTGAAAATTGGGGTTAAATGTTGGCTCTAAGCACATAAGGGACATTTGAATGAAGATGAGAAAGCAAGTGGTTCCTTGGAACATGGGGAAAGGGTCACTATCTTGGTTGGCATGATTATTTCCTACTCAATATTCTGCTAAAATTTCTACCCTCCACTGTATTATTGTATCTGTAGTATAAATATTGGAAAATATTATCATGTTGTATCCAAATAATAGTTACATAAACAAACATCTATGCATATATTGTCTTCTTATGATATAAATCACCCTGTTGTGTTAGTTATTTGTTGCTGCATAATAAACTACCCTAAAACTTAGTGACTTAAAACGGTGATAAACATTATCTGACACATTTTCTTTGGATCAGGAATTTAGGAGTGGCTTATCTCTATATTTATGACCAGGGAAGGTCTGTCATGAGGTTACAGTAAGATGTTGGGTATACCTGCAGGTTAAGGCTTAGCTGGTGCTGGAGGATCTGTTTATAAGATGGCTCATTCATGGCTTTGGGCAGGAGGCCTCAGTTCTCTGCCATGTGGATCTCTCCAAAAGACTGCTTGAATATTCTCTTTGGCAAAGAGAAAGACTGTTTTGAATAGGGAATCATTTATTCTGGTTTCTCCCAGAACGAATAGTACAAAAGAAAGGGCAAGAAGTAACCTGTGATGCCTTTTATGATCTAGTCTTAGAAGTCACACACTGGCACTTCTGCCATATTCCATTTGTTAGAATCTAATTCATATTTAAGGAAGATCTAATTCATATTTAAGGAAAGGGAATTAGGTTTTTCCCTTTGAAGGGTGGAGTGTCAGAACTTGTAGGCATATTTCAACACCTGTTTAAATTGTAGGTTAATGTAACCTCCCCCCGCCCCCCCAATTGAATTACAGTCTACCTAGAAGAATCCATTAATTCATCCCAGGAATAAGAGGAGGATGATTCAGATAGGCAATCAGAAAGTTCTGAAAGGGATCTTTGACAGGCAGAAGGGGGAATGCCCGTCTTTCTTAGTTTTGAAAATCCTTGAAGATAGTTTTGAAATTAAAGATGGGATTCTGTCAGGGATGCAGGCTTAGATTTTAGCAGTTGATGCATTCCCAGAGGGAGTTCTAAACTGAATTATATTTATTATTAAGATACCTAAGCTATGTTTACTAAGAAGACTATCTCCTTATTGAGCAATTATTCTGTTTCTTTTTCTTTAGCTTTCAATAAGTATTTAAACATTCCATTCTTGGCTCAGCTATACTGAGGGGGCTTTGACTCGGGGATTAAATGGGCAACTTTTGCCCTCTCTTCCCATTTAAGATCTGTATGGTGGCAATGGCAGTGAGCTCCCAAGGAGAAGGTGAATTTGAGGGGATGAGTCAAGGCTTGCAGAACTGAGATACTTTTTTAGAAATACATGGAAATTGTGCCTCCATTACCAATGTTAGAAGATCTGGATCTGAATTATGAAATGTACTTGACAACTGTGTTACGTTGCCTCATGCCTGTGCTCTATTTGCCAGCTGGATTGAAGGAGAGGTACCCAGGGACTCTCAGGTTAAGAGGTCTTTAGACTCTCATCTTCTCCTAAAAACCAAGAAGCCTTTTAGACAACTTTCCTAGAACCAGTGGTCCCAGGCCCCAGACTATAGATACTTTAAACACCATGAAAGATTTATTACATAGAAAATAACCTCATCTACTTTTAGCTAATTCATAAACCAGTCCTAGCAGTTAATCATTTGTTAGTAGCTCTATAGAGAATGCCTTTGTCAAAAGGAAAGGTATTGTGGTGTCTCGATAACCAGGACATAAGATCACCTTATTCAGTAGTGATTTGAGAGTAATACTGTTGGATATGGCAACCTGTGTTCATTTTAAGGCTTATTCACTATAATAGTAGTTCCAACTTACTGAGTGCTTGCTAGTAATATGTTTTTTACCAGACACTGTTCCCTTTGCTTTATGTGTATTAAATCATGTACTCTTAGTGTTGCTATGAGGTAGATACTGTTGCTGCTGTTTTAGTATGAGGAGGCTGAGACAGAGAGAGGCTAAAGTAGTTGAAGGGTACACAGCTAGTGACCTTATGGAGGCTGTTCAGATCCCAGGAGGCCCTCGTCTTAATCCATGCCCTTATCTGCCATCTCCATCATAATACAGTGACCTGCTTTTCTAAGCATTTATAAAGTATGAACCAGGGCATTTAAAAATTTCATTTCTAACGTTTTTTTCCTTCTTTTTCCTCCCTTAATTGTTACTATAGGTCAATTGCTGATAAAGAGGCAGTTGCAAATACTACACATCAAAAGAACATCAGTAACCCACCTGATATGTCGGGATGGAATCCTTTCGGAGAGGATAATTTTTCCAAGTTAACAGAAGAAGAGCTGTTGGACAGAGAGTTTGACCTTCTCAGATCAAGTAAGGGACACTTGAAGGCTTATTTTGCTTCACAGTAAAATAACAGCTCTATAATTATTCAGCAAGGCCAAAGACTGTTTTAAGGGGGTAAATAGAAAATTCTTTTTGTGCATTTGAGGGCAAAAATCAGGCCATCTTCTTTTACACATACTATCAAACTATGTTGTGTGCATTAGAACTTCATTGCTTGGTAGTAGCTATTAAACCCAAGATTGCTGATAATACGTTGATTCCTAACACTTAAATACTGCATATATTTGAATGTTAAATTCAGACTATCTCCAAAGCATGAAAGATTAATGTTGAAATAAAAAGGGAGACATTAGTATCTTGCCTTACGAATCATTTTGCAGCTCAGTTTTCTTGCACACTCAAAAGAAGATATTGTGGGTCTGAGACGCCCTTTGAAAGTGCCTGAAAGAAAACATGGCTACTACATTATGTTAATGTTTTGTAATGCCCTTTTAATGAGTGGTGACATAAAAGGGCTGCTTTGTTGTCCTGATGTGGCAAAAGTTAAATAAATTCTTTACCACTTGAAATCAGATATCTCAATGTTTTTACTTGAAATCATTGCCTTTTCTTAAACGACCTAATATATATGTCAAGCCTTGTCATATGTATTTTAGAAAAGTTCTTTTTTAGAAAAGGGATGTGTGGAGTGTTTTGAGGGGATTGCCAAATAGGAGCAAAAAGCTTGCTTCTGGAGTATGTAGATAGTTTTCAGGGTTCTGAGGGGTGTGTGTGTGTGTGTGTGTGTGTGTGTGTGTGTGCACATGTGCATGCATGTATACTCACATCCAAGTGTGTTTTCCCATTTTTGCATGTGAAAAGAAGGTCTTAATGATTCCTAGTTATAGTTCCTAGTTTCTATTTTATTTTAGGTAACTGGCTTTATGAGAACATTTATTAGATGAATGCTTTATTCCAAGTTGGTATATACTGGGGGTGTCAAAAAAATGTATACAAGTGGACACTTTGGTCAGCGCTGCTCAAGCAGTAGTTTGCTATAATCAGAAGTGTCTGGGTGCTGATGGTAACCACTTTGAGCACCTCTTGTAATTGCAGAAGTCAAACGTGACTTGTATTCATCTTTTGTTATCGGTATATTTTGAGTATTACCATTTTAGTACAGTTTTATTTTCTTACAATGTGTATACATTTTTTTTAATCACCCTCTGTATTTTCTGTAAAGTTTTAAATTCACTGAGTTAATGTAAGAATAGTTGGTTGGGATTTAAATTTGTATTTTACGTATCGGTTATATGATTATGAAAAATTAAATTGGTGATTAAATGCAGATCTAAAAATGAGTTTTGAACCTTTAATAAAGGTTTGTTAACTTTGGTAAAACCAATCATTTTTTTATTAAAAAAATCTTTTTTAACCACAACTTTTTTGTTTGACATTTTTCCTATAATTTATGTTGAGTGGCCCCAAAAGTAAGCTTTTTTTTTAAAAAAAGAAGTATCTCTTTTGGGGGGGTGGCAAGGAGACAAAGGGGCAACCAAATCATTGTAATTCATAGGATTATTTTTAAAGTAAAAGGTAAAATTAAAATATTCATTTTAATATTTTAAAATGTTCTGCCCATAGCAGTAATCAGGGGTTTGCTAAATCAGTATTTTCTACTCCTTGAATAAGAAAACTCCTCCTTTTTTAAAAAAAATCAGTTTATGGAGTGGGTAAAGTATTCACATACTGTGACCTTATAAAAATATGTTATTCTAAGCTCCCAAGAATTCGTAACAACACTTATTTTATTTAGGCAAGAATGGCATGTAAATATTTATGTATGCGTAACTTCATAAAACTTGGATTTAGTGTGTAAAATTCTTAACCGGCTATTTGCTTTTAAACTTCAAGGTCAGATAACATATGTAATTTGTGTGTGTATTTGTGCACACATATGTATGCGAAAGAGAGTTCAGACTTCATTGCAGTGTTTAATTATGGAAAGATGTTAAGTTCCAAATGAAAGTCCAGGAGGAATTTTATCTGAAGGTCTGACTTGGAACAACTCATCCATTTGGAAAACCGCCTAGATGGTCCCTGAGCTATCAAAATCACTGTCCCAGGCTGATGCACTTAAATTGGCACATAGCACCAGAAAAGATGAATTCTGACCCCTGGCAATGGCATTTAAGGAGGTTGTAATCTCAGTAAAGTCACTTAACTGCTGTCGCACTTCCTCATTTAAAAAGTGGGTATAATGATGCTTTCCTCACAGTGTTGTCAAGAAAGTGAAATGAAATAATTTCTTTAAAGAGTCTTGACACTCAATTAAATGCCAATTTCCCTTTTCTCACCTTCTGTATAAGTCTTTAGGCTCCAGTTTATGAAGTTATTGCCCTTTAACCAACTATATTTAAACTATCAGGTTTCTCAGCTGGCAATTAAAAAACAAATAAGAAGGGGCTTTGTGGGCAAACACATCAACAGCAAGATAACAGCAAGGAAGGAGATGGAAGAATGTCTATTTTTGTCTTACTAATTGGTAGTCAAAATGAATTCAAGAAAGGTGGAAGATCTTTAATAAAGTATATAAAGAAATCAATAAAGCAGAGGATATAATTTAGAATGTCTTCAAAAGTTTTGCTGAACTACAATATTCAGTCATCTCTAGTACCTCTTTCACTCACAAGCAGTAAGGTATCTAATATTTGATCTAGTTTAGTGATCAGGTTTAAATTACACTGATGGGCAAAAGACCTCTCCCAGAAACTTAAGCGTTTCAGTAGAAAACTAACAGTGTAATCAGAATTGATTTTTGGTCATTACTGGTTGGCTCCTCTGTCCTGAACAACTTTCCCAAAAATGAATGAATAAATAATTGATGCATTTGAAATGTCAAATTCATATTTTTCCCCAGGGCACCTATTTATCAACAGTTTTCAAAGTCCTTTCTAACGTAATTTATATTTGGTTTATGAGATGCTTTCCAGTGACAAATTTGAATACCTTTATGTGTGATCCTTAAAAATATAGCCATTGCCCATGTAACGATTGTTTAGAATTATACATTCCCATTTCAGGCTTGTTTTTGAAATGGTACATTTATTAAAAGAGAAAAAAAGGATATGATGTCTAGGAAATATTTTATTTGTGTGTATTGTCCCCAAGGTAATTTTAAAATCATGTATTTTGAGATACTAAAATTCCAAATTATTAGTGATTGGTAACAAAAACTGTTTTTTACTGATTCTTTAATAATACAGTTGATTCCACATACCTGGTAGCAAAGGGATTTAACATATAAAATAAACCAGATTCTTCTTGCTTTTGCTTTCGGTGTAACTGAGTATTATTTATGGTTCAGAATTTTTTTTTTACCTGTTCCTATTTAAGACCAAACCATTAATCAAAATTAAGCATTACTAATAAAGCTGGTCTCAGTGACATTTTTAAAAATTTAAGTTTGTATTTTTCATTGTCTATTGTGCCAAAACATCCAGATTAGTATATAAACTTCAGAAATCTAATTGTCATACTATTTAATACATTAAACACTAATTAGAATACAGGTGTTTTCTTTGGGAAAATTTTTAACTTCCATTTGTTAAAATAGTTGTGTAGCTCTACATGTTAAGAGTAATATTAATGGAATGGAATATTATTTTTTTGTTGATGATGGATTTATTGTTCCTTTTTAAAATTGAATCAAAATAACTAAAAGGAAGGACAGAAGAAACTAAAGACCGGCTGCTTTACAAATTCTACTGAATGTGGTGGTGGTGTTGTTTTCCTATGAAGCCACAGAATAAAATAGATATAAACATCTGTATATGTAATTAGTTTGTTTCAAAACATTCTCTCACCATTTTAAGCTAATTCAGACTTACTACTACTGTTCCTTACTACTAGTGTTCCTACTATTCAGTACAGAATATCAGAAATTTTAAGTATGTTAGAACAGTTTCAAAAGTATCAGATGAAGACCGTACTTTTAAACCTTATTTATTAACCTTCTGGCCATTATTCATATAAACTGCTGAATTAGCTTTTTAGAATAATTATTTTTTTTCTGATATCATAGAATGTACTTTGGTTCTAGGATTTTTAAATTCTGTATTTTTGTCATCTGTATCAATTAAAATTGTTGCAATGATACTGTCTTTATTTACCAACACAAGTCTTTGGGAAGGCAGGAGGAGGTAAGTTTCTTATATTGGACAAATCAAACTCAAGTTTTGCTCCGATGTAAAGACAACCAGTTATTTGAAAATGGAACTGAAATACATTTTAGGGGTGACTATGTATTTGAAAAGTCACTCTGCATACCATTTCATTAGTTTTATTTATAAGTAATTGATAGTTTGTAATATTAATACATGTATTTATTTTGTCTTTTGTGCGCTGGGACCCAGATTATCATGTGAACTTTGGAAATCTAAATGATTTTTTAAAAATCCTCCATGGAAAAATTGATTGTGTATTTTGTGGAACAATGAGAACATGATTCATTTTATAGTGAGTTTATCCTAATTCCTGTTTTGAAATAATTGGATAAATGAACTTTGTATAGAACAGTGTCTCCATATTTTTGATTATGGGCACCCTGTATACAAAAGTACCAGTTTGGTCCTAAATGATAATGTTTGTACTCTTGTCATAACTACATGGTTCTATTTATATATTTACCAAGAATTCACCCACCATAGGTTGATTGGAGAAAATATACCAGTGCATGAGGATTCAAAGACCCTTTAGTGGTAACTTTGTATCTTTTTATATTTTGAGAACCACTGGTATAGTAGTTTATAAACCAGGAGAGTATGTTAAAATGTAGATTCCCAAGCCCCTACCCAGATAATCTGATTCATTCTGTTTTATACAGGAATACTGGCAATTTTGATGCAGATGTTTTAGGAAGGACGTCTGGTGCTAATTTAGATGGAAGTACCTATATGTACTCTGTCGTGCTTTTCAAGAACGAGGGCTCTTGCATATTGATATGCTGTGGCTTTCACTCTGAGAACAGTCTGTCCATTTGTCTTATCCCATTCCCTCTTTCCTTTGTCTTCATTCTTTTGTGCACCAGAATTTGGGAGATGAAGTAAGAATGGAGGAATCTAGGAGGACTGTGCTACAAGGAACAATCCTAGGTTTTAAAGTTACTCTGTAAATATTAGGTGGGTGCAAAAGTAATTGTGTTTTAAAAGGTTAACAATTGCAAAAACCACAGTTACTTTTGCACCAACCTAATACATTGGAGGCCTGATAACATTGGTAACCACAGATACTCTCTCTAACTCAGTGATTCTTAGGCCTCTCCTTAAGGTTTGATTATGACTTCCCACCACAATCAATTAAAGATCCTTGGTTATATATTCTCCAACGTTATTTTTTTCAGAATGATGCTGAGACTAACTTCTCTTTAATAGGTATTAAACAAAATATAAAAAAAAATTTCATGGTACAATCAGCATTTGTTACTAGTTTTCTGAGTCAAGTAATACAGTTAATATATTGAAAAAGAACACCTAAAATTAATTTTCATTGTTATCCATTGCAGTTTTCGATTAGAAAGGTAGCTCTTAAGTTTTGGAAGTTTTATTTGTGCATATATCGGCTGTCAGATGTGTTTCCTTAACAAAAATATTTATTAGTCCTTCAACAAAATTTTAAGTAAAAATTTAAACAACCTAAAGTTTCGTGTGGATTTTGCAGAGTTAGTTTTAGCCATAAAAGCTGATAATTGTATCTAATATCATAGAGGTTTTTAAAGAATTAATTGTCCACAGCAGTAATTAAGTATATTCATTGTAGACGAGGGTTTTGCCTTAAAGTGAGTTCCTGGACCAGTGCTGTCACGTCACCTGGGGACTTGTTGAAGTGCAGAATCTTAGGACCCATCCCAGAACCATCTCTTCAGAATCTCCGTATTCTTTTTATCCAACACTACAATTTTCTCTATAGCTTTATTGGTTTTGAACATACTGCACATATACTTTTCATTAGCTCATTATTTGTTTTTCTGTGCCAGCATATAAACTCCATGAGGGCAAGAATCTTTGTTTTGTTTTGGTGTTGCATGCCCATTGCTTAGAACAGTGTCTGTATCTAAATAGAATATAGATGCTCAAATATTTGTTGGATGAATAAATAAACTGTGTCATTAAGGCATTTAATTTAATAGATACCTACATGTTTGTGTCTGTGTATATGTGAATGGTTTAAAAATTACAAATAATATGAGAAATGAACAATGAAGTAAAATATAATGAATTACTTTTTATTGCTATTGAGAAATAGGATTTATTTATTTTATGAGTGAGAGACCATTTGCAGTATTTTTTCCATATCTATTTATGGAGAAAGTTGGCAAATATGTCTCTGTTTAGAAAGCTGAGTCTAAATTCAGGTCCATTATGTTACAAGTTGAAGGCAACTTCTATTTAAATAAACCAAACCAAGTTATTTATTAAGTGAATTGTATTTAGTGAAATCTAGCCCTGAGATTATATTGTTAAGCTGGCCTTTGTAGCAGCAAATGCATATTAAACTCAGGGTTACCCCCTAATACTTAGAAAAATGAACTCTGAGTCTAATTATTTTTTCAAAAGGTTGTTCCTTTGTTTAACTTTCACTTTTATTTATACTGTAAATCACTTTTTGAAAAAAAAAATTAAAGACCGTTTTGTTTTTATTTTATTTTTTGTTTTGTTTCATCTTATTTTTGCAGACAGGCTCGAAGAGAGAGCATCCTCAGATAAGAATGTAGACCCACTTTCTGCTCCACATAACCAACCTCCAGAAGATCCTTTTGGTTCTGTTCCTTTCATTTTTCACTCAGGCAAGTTACATATGTAACATCATCACTACCATTAAAAAAATACACAAAAGAACAAGATTAAGAACAAAAATCCTTCTTCATATAAAGCAAAAGAGAGAATCAGGTGTTAGTTACATAAATAGAAAACTATTTTAACCTTTAGCCATCCTAGTCTTCCTAATGTTCTTTCCATTGGGTTATTCAGTTGTATCTTTTGCAAACGTAGACAAATGCTGATTTACATACTAGAACCAAAACTGTTTCTTTTCATCTTTATTATTGGATACTGTTGAAAGAAAATCTGTGCATGAAAATCTCTATTGATAAATTTAAAATAAAAGATATTTTATGCTTAGCTTTTGCTTAAAAATCCTGTTTTGCTAGTTTATATATGCTCTCTTGTAGCTGCATTTTAAAAATATTTGTCACAATCATGTTGTGACAAATTGCCTACTTTTTTTCTCACATCCTTGTTTTGATTTCAGTCCAGAATGTAAATATTATTATTCACCATTTAAAAATATTTGTTGTAATATTTTCAAGGTGATTACCCAGTAAACAGTGTTGAGGTTACTAGTGTGGAGTAGCATCCCACTTTGGCATAAATGAATGTGTGTGTGTGTGTGTGTGTGTGTGTGTGTGTGTGTGTGTGTGCATGGTTATAATGGAAGAAATGAGTTTAATCTTAGAAAAGAGAAATATATTGGAAGAAATAATGTTTTGTTAGAAGGTAAAGGTTTTGTTTAATACATTCAAGGTAACTGAGCCATGCTCTTTGGTTCTGCTGTTGCTTTTGTTTCTCACTCAGGCAAGTTACATATGTAACATCATCACTACCAGTAAAAAAAAAAAAAAAAAAAAAGAGAGAGAGAACAACAACAAAAGGAAAGCTTATGAATGTAAAGCCAAAATAAGAAATAAGTGTTCAGGATTTCTGATGAATGCATTGAGGCAATGTTACAGCTTTTCAACATTGAGATTTGGTTATCCAGAACATACTGTTTAGTAAAGAGAGTGTTTCTAAATACCTGGATGTTCCATGGTTTACTCTTTGCCACTTATTGAAGAGTCCATGTTCTTGCCATTTTCTTCTTTCCTCCTTCATATTATCTTTTCCATGAATGACATGACATTAACTGGGGAAGACAGTTTACTGTGTCTATTTAATCTGCGTAGATGTGCTCACTGGCACCTTCCAACAGGTTATTCAAATGTTACTTGTTTTTTCAATGATAATATCTCAAAATGGCCTTTATAAGCTCTCAGAATGTAGTGACTTCAAATATTGATCTATTTGTGGCAGAAAGTGGTTTTATTGGTTTTTTTTTCATACTCTAGAAGGAGTTGCGTAATACTTCTCAGGTTTGCATTTATCTAGGGAATTTCTCTGTTCTTGAACAGCTTCTGAAAGAACCCTGGGGAAATGAATAGTAGAATCAGAAACTAGAGCAAGTTTCAATGATTTGCCATTTCCCTGAACACCCTTATTTTGGGGTTGGCCTAGGATTTTTGTAGTTAGAAATATGCTCACAGATTTGAGCTTGCTTGCTGCTGTTATTACTCTTTTTATTTTAGGTGTTTAACTTTTCTCTGTTGATTTTAACCTTATTGAGGGTTGAAAAGATGAATTGTCTGTCTTTGAATCCTGCCCACTAATTACCTCATAATACTCATTGGATGTATGAAAACATTTGACTATACTTAAAAATTCATACTCCTTAGTGTTAGGACAGTGACCTTAAAAAATGCCCTTTGTTATAAATGCTTCCCCTTCAAAATAGTTTTTTAGATTTATTGTGAACATGAACTTTGGAATAGCTTGGTTATGAACAATTGAGTACAAAGACTGGAATAAAGGAGGGAATGTCATACGAGAAATGTGCCTCTAGAGACTCTCGAGAAGAAAGGGTGATCTATTGGCTATGATAGCATTGTTAATTTGTACTTAAAAGATCTAAAATACATAATTAAAATTAAAAAATCTAAAAATAACTGACCTCATTATCAAGCTTAGAAATACTTTGTTATATATAATTTTTCAATAAAAGTAAAGTATTTGGAGGCACAGTAAAATAATTGAATCTGCTGAAACAAAAATTAACTTCTCCATAAGCTTTAGGAAGAAATTAGAAAAAGAAAAAGGTATACTATCCAATGAAATTATACTCCACCTAGCATTGTGAGCATCCAGAGATTTGTTGGATTAGAACAGAAGAAAGACAAGAACAGCGATATGGATATGTGATAAGCCATCCTATTTGAATCTGAGAGTTGACACTTACTGAACATAATTTTAGGTAAGCCATATAGAGAATGTTACTTGAGAGAATAAAATGAATTCAGTCGTGAGGCAGAGAGTTATACAATTTAGCAGGTTTTAAGTCTCCTTGTAAAATACATTTCAGGAGAAGGCCCACTGTTCTCGGTGTCCTTACACACTGGTTTTATTAGGAATTGTGCTTTTTATTTCTAAAGAAAAATTCTAACCTTAACTTTGAAATTGTAATGGATTAGTTTTATTTGTTTTTTCTCCATTTATCCGAGTTTAGCAAAATTATTTTTAAACTAAAATTTAAAACCTAAAATATGTATGCACTTTAAAAAGTCAGATTTAGCAAGGTTTGAAATGACAAAAATCGCTTCTTTGCCTGCTACCTCCCTGTCCACTTTCCTCGTCAAACTCCCGATAGGTAATTTTTTACTTCTGGTATTTTAGTATATCATGCTTACTCTGTTATTTCTTACTTTTCTTTTTTCAATTTTAGATAATATCTGTGGACTTCCTATTATACAAAATGAGGATTTATATTAGTTAAAATTAGCACGCGTGCGCACACCTACACACGTGGCCTTTCCCTCTATCCTCCCAGTAGAGTTTTGACACAATTATTGGTTGTCAGTGTTCAATGTGTACATTTTTTGGATATGTAAATATTTGTTACCATTGAGGTTTAGCATACTATGATTACATTTCCTTTTTTTTCTATAGGGTTTTATTTTTCTTGGCGTTAGTTATAATTATGTTTATAAAAATGACTATGTTTTTGTTACCTTAGTTTTTTTTTTTATGTACCCTGTTATTGATCTCCATTTAGAAGTGTAAATTTCCTCCCAATTAAAGGTGGCTATCATTTTCATTTTTACTTGGTTACATCTCTCATGGAGTCTAATTGGTCTGCAGTCTAAATTGGTTGCGTTCTATGCCTGCCACACACTTATCTTAGTATTTTCTTTTATCCATCAGTCTTCCTGGGAATTCCTGGATCTCCTCTCTTTCTCTTTTTTTTGTTGAGAGAGCAACTCTAATAGTTCTTGAGAAAATATGTGTGGGAGGAAACGTTTTAAACTTGACTGTTGATTGATAATTTGGCTGGGTAAATAATTCTATTTATGTAATTTGTCTTGTAAATTTTTGAGGCACTACTTCATTGTATTCCAGCTTAAAAAAAAAAAGCCTCAACTAGGGGAATAGCTGCTCCTATTCATAACCGTAGCTGACATTTCCTTTAACATTTAACGGCCAAAATACCTTTGTCTTCTGTCTCTTTAATAGCTGCATGTACTGCACATCAGGTATAGTTAGCTGGCATACCTACCTTTGTCCACATAGATGGCTCTTTCTGATTTGTTTGGTGCCTCAGCTTATATTACTTTCAGACTTTTAGAAAGCTCACCTGAAGATAACATTTTGGTAGACCATGTCTTAAAATGAATCAAATGTAGCTTTTCCTCTTCCTATTTTTAAACATTTCTTTATGGGCAAAATTTAAATTTGTAATTATCCATTTTTGCATAAATCAAATAATTACATCAAGCTTCTGTTTGGTGCTATATGTGAAGGTAATACCTTATTCCGTAAGTTGATATTGTAATTATTATGGAATTATGTTTACCTTGTATGTCAGGTTACTAACTGATATTAGTAGTGTGGTCCAGCCTAAAGAACATAGACTTTGGAATTATAAAGCTCTGGTTATAAATCTTAGTTCTTTCACAAATTAACCAGGTAATATTGGATGTTGCCTAATTTCTTGAAGGGTTTCTTTATCTTAAATTGGGAATAATATTGTCTACTTGAGAATATTGAAAGGATTAAATGAGGGAATGTTACTCAAACCATATATATCCTCACGGAAACACGGTTGCTACCGTGTTTCCCTGAAAATAAGACCTAACCGGAACATCAGCCCTAGCATGATTTTTCAGGCTGACATCCCCTGAACATAAGTCCTAATGCGTCTTTTGGAGCAAAAATTAATATAAGACCCGGTCTTATTTTCTGGAAGACACGATATTGTTGCTACTCTTGTTGGTAATATTATTTAAATAGTACTTTTACTACTTAGTACTAAATTTCAAAATCTTAGTAAATAAGTTTTGTAGCTTCCGTCCAGCTAGTCGTAGTACCAAGTTCCAGTAATAATGAGCTAGTATTCTCTTAACTACGGAATGATACCTTTAGATAAAGTGTAGAACCTATTTATGAAGCTTTTCACTACCAAGAACTGTTCTAATAGTGCCATTTCTGTTTTTACTAAAGCATTCACTACCAGTATTCACATAAAAATCATATTAAAAGCATGGTATTCATCCCGTCCTGAAACCCACACACCCTTCCTTCTCTCCGAGGCATCGTTTTAGTTATTACAGTTTGTATACTAGCATAGGATGTATAGCTTTGTGAATTATAGTGTGGACTCTGATTTTAATAAACACACTTCTGAAACATACAGTATTTGAAGAATTTTGTTGACATATAGGCCGTATTAATTGGGTCACTGAAGTATTAGGTTTCTTATATTGCATTTAATTTTTAATTAGGTTGGGTGAACTTCCCCTTCTTTCCCCAAACCCTAGGCGCACCTCATGGGTCTCATTATCTAAAAAGTTAAACTGAGTTTAGGATTGGGAAAGGTCACATTATATATAGCAAATATTTGTTGGAACGTAAATTATTATAGATTGTCAGTCCAAATGATGGGTCATTCTATAAGCCATGCGGAGGTGCATAGTTTATACCTTTAGATTCTAGTATATAATTCTTGAATATCAAGAATTTTTCTATCCTAGGATGTTAACAATAATGGTTACCATTTATTGAATTCTACTGTATACATACAGCGGAAACTGAGGCTCAGAGAGGGGTCAGTAACTTGCGTAAGGTCAGGTAGTGAGTGAATAAGTAGGAATCCAGCTCTGATTTATCAACTCTGTTCTGCAAAGCAAAAGTATTTAGTGGTCTGTTTTAAATAAAAGTCTACAATAATATGAGTAACACTGGAAATGTCAGTTTTACAGCATTTTTAATCTGGCTGGCAAATACTGTTCACAACCGAGTATAATTCTCTTCTTATACTCGGCCTTGTCACTTGGCCTGTCTTCAGAGAAATAGTACAGATTTTGATAAAACCCTCTCCTAATCCTCTGATCCTTCGGCCTGGCTGGTAAATTGCTGGGAAATGATGGCAGGCAGTATGCTCCCAATTCAAAATGAGCTTTGAAGTCTTAAACAGCCACAGCCCCTCCCTTATACCGTAAATGATGAGACAACAGGAGGCATGTAATTACAATAGCAGTGTTAAGCAATTTAGCCTCTATAATCTGATAGCAAAGAAAAGAACATCAAAACAAAATTTCTTTGAAACTGGAAGCTTCTTATGTGATTAACACTGTACCACCTATTTTATAACTAAATGAACTGTCAGAAGATGGAAAACGCATTAGAAGAGTGGTAATATGAACAGTATGGTGCAAACATGCCACTGTCCCCATAGTTTTTTGACATTTTATAAATATATTGGATTTTTCGATATAGTTTATGAAGTTTCATTTATTGACTTAAGAATACACTTGCAATATTTATTCAAGGCATTAAGAAGTACAAATTGGTAGTGACAAGATAGTCATGGGGATGTAAAGCATAGGGAATATAGTCAGTGATATGGCAATAGCTATGGTGCTAGATGGGTACTAGACTAGTCTTATGTAAATGTCTAACCACGATGCTGTATACCTGAAATTAACACATAATACTGAAGAAAAAAATAGTGTGCCATTAACTAGGATCTAATTTTTTTCATGAAGTATTTGTTTAAAAGAATACTATAATAAATATATGAAAATTGACAACAAATTTTAGCTTTTGAGTGTGGAATCCTCGAACTGTGCAAGACTATAAGGTTTGAAATTTAGTTAACATCTAGAAATTTCCTTTTATGAAAACAAGCATGGAAGGGATGAATTTATGTTCTTATATTCATTTGGCAGATTTATGTTCTTAAATTCATTTGGTTAGGTAAGCTTGTTCTTCAGAACCTCCCAGTTGTTTTTCTACCTTTGGTTAGTCATTTTTTAGATCACTAGAATCAGGATTAGTATGTGGATTTCACAAGTGTTAAAGTGAATGATAACCTTCTTGAAGTCAAGACTTGTCTTGTCTTTGTATACCACATGGTACCCTGATGAATGAATTCATTATCAAAGTATGCTTTGGTAATCTAATATAATCTCTTTCTCTCACACACACACTAATATTTAATGAGCTTTTAGTAAATAAGATGAATGTTATTTAATGTTTAGCTCTATCAGATAAGTGCCATTTGTTGTCCGTATTTTATAGATGAGGTAACTGAAGTTATTTGGATGTTTACCTTCTGTGGATTTTGTAAAGTTGAGTATTCTTTCATCTTTTGATAAATCTGACAGTATTTCTAGAACTTAACCCTGTAAACTACTCAACACAAGATCTTTTTCGTACAATAAAACACTATTTGCTGAAATAGAAACAATACAGTGCTCATTCTATTAGATTTTCTTTTTAACACTTTTCAGGCATAGTTTTGTAGAGGGGATAAAAAGAAATATAAGACAAGTCTGAAGTTGTGTTTTTTAGGGGTTGATGATAAGCTATATTGAATGTTTGCTGGTGATGGTATTCTACTTGTAGTTTAATTGTGGAATTTACAGATGAGGGTTTTAAACTTGTAGCATCAGCAGAGAAGTCACTGTGGCCTTGATATATGGCCTTAAACTTGGGCAAGTCATTTTCCCTAGTTTCACATCTTTTATGTGTAAAAGACTGGACTATATCTCTAAAATTTGCTTTTGTTTTTTGCTTTCAAGATATAGTTGAAGCTATGAAATAGGATTTTAAGGCCACTAAAAGAAAAGAAGTGACAAGGAAAAGAGGAAGCTGAAGAATGAGCATTGGTTGGTAACTGCATGTCTTTGAAGTGTAGGCAGTCATGACAGTGATCTGACATGGAAAGGACGGGGGAACATTTATGAAGTTGCAGTTGATAAAATTGAAAAGGAAAGATCATGGCAAACCTTATAGAGCATTTTTACCCTAATGTGTGGGAGCCTAAGAGTAGGGAGTTAAGAGATAATGTATGAGAAACCGTCGGCACTGTATTCACTTAACTATATTAGTTCACTTGACAATATTAGTTACTATCCTCTGTGATTCGTTTCTCAGCACCATAAAAGCATACACCATGTTTCCCCGAAAATAAAACCTAGCCAGACCATCAGCTCTAATGCGTCTTGGAGCAAAAATTAATATAAGATCCGGTTTTATTTTGCTATAAGACTGGGTCTTATATAATATGATATGATCTATGATATGATATAATTACAATATAATATAATGTAATACTGGGTCTTATATTAAATTTTGCTCCAAAAGACACATTAGAACTGATTGTCCGGCTAGGTCTTATTTTTGGGGAAACATGGTAGTAGTTACTCCCATTAATAATCATGAAATGATGGTATAATACATTAGCAATAACAATAATAGAGCCTTTTAATGAGTACCTGCAAAATGCCAACACTGTTGTAAGGAGTTGATGTGTATTCTCACTTTGATCCCTGCTACAACTCTCCAGACAAAGAGGCAGATACAGACAAAGAAAGTGAAAGTCTGGTAATGTATGATTCCAAATGAGAACAGGTCATCAAAGGAGACTTTCATTTAGTCTCCTTTGCTAATGAAGGAAGGGATGTATGCTATATATTTTTTATACATACTGTTATCAAATGCTTAATTTGGTATTTAATCTATTTAGTAAATGCTTGTTATTTTACTTACAGTACTGAATAATTGATGCACTATTTTAGTTTTGAACTCTTCTCTTAAAATTGTACATATGAGTTATATTAAGCCATAAAACAAGGAGAATAAGTACTAGTTCTCTTGACGCTTTGGTGACTTCCATTGCTGTAATTTTTTTTCAATACTTAACTTGGAATTTCCCTGAGAAACAGTTCACGTGTCACACAAGAGAATTAGACATTTGTTTGCCTGAAATACTCCTTTTTTTTTTTTTTACATTTTCACTTTTTTTCAAACAATTAAAAAAATTTTTTTCAATTACAGTTGACATGCAATATTATTAGTTTCTACTGTACAAACATAGTGACCTGAACTACTCTTGAATTAGCCACAGAATTGCACCTCCTCTCTCATTTCTCCCTACTCCTCTATCTCATTTATATTTGTCTTCAACCATTGAGTCCAGAAAAGGTGCTAGAATGTTAGAGTATGATGGAAGAGATAACTGAGTTTGGCCTTGCCCTGGGGATGATGACGATAGTTAACTTTATCGAGTGTTTATTATGTGTCAGGCACTATTTTAAGTCCTTTCTTTACAACAATCCTATAAAGTAGAACCTGTTATTGTATTATGCCCTCATAATATGATAATGTATATCATCCCTCATGTATGAGGGAGCAAACAGCATTCAGCTATGATCTTGTCAGAAATTGTTACTGGGTTAACTTTATGTATTAATTATATAAGGAGGGAATAACCGCAAATTGATAAAGTGAAATCGATAAAGGGAAATTGATATTTAAAAAGGAGAGTTTTAATTTTTCCCCCCAAGGAAAAAGTGCACGATCATGATTTTATTTAAAATGGTGAAAAACTAGAAACAACCTAGAGGTTCTATAGGTAAACAATTAACTGTTAAATACTTGGATACAGTGTTTTATCACGTTTCTATTGGAATTAATAATGGACTGTATTGATGCTTGTAAAGATGCATTAAAAATAGTGAAAAAAACACACAAATTTATGTCCACTGACAATTAAAAAGTAGAT
Organism: Rhinolophus ferrumequinum; assembly: GCF_004115265.2. NCBI lineage: Eukaryota > Metazoa > Chordata > Mammalia > Chiroptera > Rhinolophidae > Rhinolophus > Rhinolophus ferrumequinum. The sequence goes on from NC_046288.1 coordinate 34,563,984, forward strand.
TTGCATGGCACTTTACAACAAAGAAATACATATTTCTATTAGTAAACTTTGAGAAACTGACAAAGGGTAGGCAGAATGAGAAGTAGAAGGTGACAAATATGTTTGGGAAGCAGTGTTGGCCAATCATTTAGAAGACTGAGATTAAAATGTAAGAATCACAGAAAGAAGGTCAATTGAAGGACTCTGTCCGATGTTACATTTTCCTAAGACTGTTAGGCACAAAACTCCTGTGCCCTAGAAATGGAAATTTTTCCAGAGAAGTTGTAGAGCAGCGTTTTCCCAAAGTGCTTTTAGCAAGATTGTTTATAAGATTAATAGGTGTTACATGTCAATAAAAGTGTAGTGAAGCAAATTTGGAAAATTCTGGGTTTCATAATATTAAAGATTCTTTTATACAGGACTTGTCAACACCTTAAATATGTATAAAGAGCATTTTCCAGGTGAGTAAGGGTGGAACACATTATGTAGTGCAGCATTTCATGAACTCAGCCGTCTGAGACCATAAACCAGTTTGGTTTTCTTTACGGGAAGAGCATTCTGCCCAGTGCACTTGGCAGACATCCATGAGCGGGCCTGAGCACTGCATGCTGTGGCTCTCTGTGGGTGGGTCAGTAGCTTGAGGAGGTTAGAAGCTAAAATGTCCCTTAGAGGAAATGTCCCAAAGTTAGGGATGATTGCATGTCTTTGCCATTACCTACTTTTGCTTTTGAATAAAAAAGTTCATGAAAATAAATTTGTAGCTAATCTAAAAGTAATCTTTGTTTTTTAATATCAGAAGTATGCTGTATGGAGAAGTCAAACTGGAGAATCTACATTTGATTTGGTTTTAATCTGTTTGGATTGAAGATAAGCCTATTATAAATTTGTAAAGATACAGCATATAGCTCTTAGCTAGTTTAAAGGAACTGGCAGGTGAATCATAGATGGAGATTATATTTGTATTTAAGGGTAACCTCGGGGTCGTCTCCCCGTCTCCTCTCCCCCTCACGCCTCCGCCCCCCTAGATTTCCTGCCCACTCCTCACTTCACGTTGCCAACAAACTGCACGAGCTGACCAGAGCCAGTGGCCGTTTTCTGTCCCCAGTTCCTCGGAGTTCTTTGCGTCAGCCAGCTCAGTCGTCAACTCCATCCCCTGGAAACACTCTCCTCTCTGGCTTCCATAACATTGCACTCACCTGGTTGTGGTCTTCTCTTCTGGCACTTTTCAGTGTGCTGTGCAGGTTCCTCTGCTGACTTCTAAGTGTTCTGTACCTGAGGGTTCAGTATTGGATCCCCCGTTCCTTTTCTGTATTCTCTTCCCTAGGTGATTTCCTTCAGACTTGTGCCTCTCTCTACATGTCCTCTGTATGGTGATGACTCCCGAATCTATTTTCTCCAGCTGAAAACTAACCGTTGTGCTCAAGCCTGCTTGCACTTATATACCTGCTAGCGCTTAAATGTCTCACAGATACCTCATGCTTTGTGCCCAAACCCGTTACTGATAATCTCCTCTACTTCTCAATTTATTCTTTACTCACCCTTTTCTGTCTATGTTAATGGCACTACCCATCCATCCAGAGTTTACCTCTTCAGTCTCTCATTCTTCCACTTCTTTTTTACCCTGCCGACCACCATCGTCCAGGCCACCATAATCTCTGACTTGAATGATGACAATTTCCTCTTCCCTGATCTCCCACTTTGCACCCTCTCTACAGTTAGTCATCTTTTTGAAATGTAAATCTGATCATGATGCCCATTTTAAATAAAGCCTTGTCATGGCTTCCCAATATATGCTGAATTTAGAACAAAATCCACTCTCCTTATCATGGCCGTAAAGGGACGTTGGCCCTTTCTTTCCTGCCTGACATTGTACAATGTTCCCTTGCTCACTGTGCGCCAGGCACAGTGGAGCCTGTTTTCAGTCCCTCACATATGCCAGCCTCCTGAATTGGCCTTGACGTGATGCTCTTGTACCTGTAGCAGCTTCCTGCCTGTCCTCTGCATGGCTGGCACCTCCTCCCTGCCCGGTCATCTCCTCAGGAAGGCCTTTGCTGACTGTCCGGAGTAGACCTGTGCCTTCCTGGCCCTGGGACTTGCACCACTGCTGTGTTCTTTCAGCGCACCAGTCACATTCTATGTTTGCTTACACACTCTGTCTCCACACTTACTGTAAACTGGAGGCAGAGACCATGTTTATTTTATTCACCAATGTATGATCAGGGTGTAGTAAAGTACCCTATAAAATGTTTTGTTGAATCAAATAAAAAATGTGAGTGACTAAATTCTGAGTTTAAATCATCTCCAAATGTAAAGGGTTTATTTTTCTATGTTACTTTCTTTATCGTGTTCTGAATATGTTGAATATGTACGTGAGCTCAGATTTGTCACTTACTGTTTCATTCAACAAATACTGATTGAGCACAGTGCTAGGGTAGAAATGAATAATACCCAAGGTGCATGATAAATAGGCCACTAAGAGCTCATAATCAAGTAAGGGAAACAAGTAAGCAGATAATTATAGTAGGTGCTACAATGACGGCTGGTACTAAGTTCATCAGAAGCACCAACTATAGGAATTTTTTAAGAGGTCCCCCCAAAGGGGCTGGGTCTTGAAATATAGGCAGGTCGGGTGGGAGTGGAAATGCTAGAAAGACATTCATACTGAGGTACGGTATTAAATGGTAAAGAGATGTTAAAATAGCAGAGTGCCCCTGGATACCCAAACTTACTAAGTTCCTCAGTGTCTGATAGCAAATACTAACAGGTTGGATAGCAAGATAGTTGAAAACAAACAAACAAACAAAAACCAACCCAAACTACCCAAATCTATTCAGTTCCGAGTTTGAGTTGGGAGAATTCTGGTGTGGATATAATGAAGAATACCCATGGGAGACATCGGGGTCTGCGGCTAACGATGGGGTAGGACAGATCCGGACAGAGAAGAGCACCCTGTGTGGACCTAAGAGAGCCACTAAAAGGTTTTAAGCAGTAGCCACATGATTAGTGTTTCAGAAATACATTCTGGTGATCGTGTAGAGCGGTTTGAGCGATATGAGATGAGGCCGGCAGGCAAGTTTAGAGGCCAAAGAGGAGAGAATGAAATAGACAACTGGCAGAGGGAGAGGAGGGAGCAGATTCAAGAGATATTAAAAACTATTTGGTGGGAAGAGGGGAAATAACTTCTGAATTTCTGCTGGTTTGTAGAACTAGGTAGACGGAAATACTGTTCACTAATTTAGAGGGAACTGGTGAGAAGCCCAGTGTAAGAGGAAAGATGATTTCTTTTGAAATTAAGTTTGAAAGAATGGTAGGATATGTATTTATGATAAGTAATAGACAAATAAAATAATTAAATATTCATGGTGAGTATTAGAGATTCAATCATTTTGGTGTATTGGCAATTAACATAGTAGTTAAGACCCAGAGAAGGACAACCAAGGATAGAACCCGGGAGGCATACGTGTTTAAGGAGAGGTCACTGAAAGAAAAATCTCTGCAAATACGACCAAGAAGGAACAGAGGTGGGAAGACAATGGTGCTGATTGTCAAAGAGAAGGAAGTAATTCAGAGGTGTCATTGCCACAAGGAGCACCATATTACTACTGGGAAAGTAGTGGCCCTTCCATCATCAGCTAATTAGTTTTCATGACTACAGGCTATACTTCCAACCCTAGCTAACTATTTTGAAAATATGTGATCTTGGGCCAGCCTGGTGGTCAGGTGGTTGGAGCGCTGTGTTCCTAACGCTGAGGTCACCAGTTCGCTTCCCACAAGGGCCAGTGAGCTGTGCCCTCTAAACTTGTGAACAACGGCTCTCCCTGGAGCTGGGCTGCCGTGAACAGCTGGAGGTCGGCATGAGTGGTCGGCAGCCAGCGAAAGCTGCCATGAGCTGCTGTGAGCAGCTGACCGACGACCGGCGACCAACTGCCTCAGCCAGGGGCGGGGGGAGTGCAAGGCTCATAATACCAGTATGAGCCAGGGAACTGTGTCCTACACAACTAGACTGAGAAACAAGGGCTTGAACCGGAGTGGGGTGGGAAGGGCAGAAGAAGGTGGGGGAAGAAAATATGTAATCTCAGTCTAAGGAGGGGAAGGGATGAATGGATATGTGGTTGGATCAATGCAAATTGATCCCTACCTCTGGAAAATCAATTCAGTACACCCATGTATGGGAGGGCAGACTACTTTCATGTAAACTAACATATACTATATTATATACCATACAGTGGAACTGTATAGCTGTATATTTGTTTGATGCAATTTTATTACCTATCATCCAGTGAATATACTGATGATTTTTTTGAAGGTAGCGTGATTTTTAGTGTAATGTCTAGTAGTATAGATATGATAGTTAAAAGAAGATGTGTCATCTACAGAAGGCAGGTGTCCTTGGCACAGTCTCAGTTCAGTACCTGGTCCTTAGCTTTGATGAGGCTATGGGGATGCATTTATGGTGACTCAATTAATCAGATACTACCGTGTTGCCCCGAAAATAAGACCTAACCCAAAAATAAGCCCTAGCATGATTTTTCAGGATGACATCCTCTGAACATAAGCCCTAATGCATCTTTAGGAACAAAAATTAATATAAGACCCAGTCTTATTTTGGGGGAAACACGATAGTTTACAAAAAGCCAGAATTCCAATTAAAATTGTGAAATATTTAAGTAGACAAGCTATTCATGCTTGTTGATATCTGTGGGAAAACTTTGTAATAGATTTGAAATATAAGCAGAACGTTGTTTGATAAATATGGTATTTAGCTGAATAATCTTATTTTGAAGGTAGAAGAAGGAAATTTGCTTGTGTAGTATATTCAGAGTCCTATTCCTGTGTATTGTAAATAAAACTTAGCTGTAGGTGAGAGCCTAGGTGATGTGTAGGGTACAAAGACAAGTAAGTCTGTGCACTAAAGGACCATCTAGTTGAGTACAAGTGTCTAAAGACAAAGAATTGACATTATTTCTTACTCTAAGGGAAATGGTATGAGGGATTTGTACTGCTTTGTGTTAGTTAATACTGTTTAGTGCACATGGTTTTTGCAATGCATTAGAATGCTATAATAATTTTTCTTTAAAACTGCAGGTTCTCCTGAAAAGAAAACTGAACATTCATCCATGAATCAAGAAAATAACTCTGCAAACCCTATCAAGAATAGGAAGGCAAGTCCAGTATCTAAAGACCACCGGCCCGGAAAGAAAACATCAGAGAATTCATCAGTACCGGGTCAAGTGCAGAAGGGGAATGATGAATCTGAAAGTGATTTTGAATCAGATCCCCCCTCTCCTAAGAGCAGTGAGGAGGAAGAACAAGAGGATGAAGACGTTCTTCAGGGAGAACAAGTTGATTTCAATGATGATGACACTGAACCGGAAAATCTGGGTCATAGGCCTCTCCTCATGGATTCTGAAGATGAGGAAGAAGAAGAGAAACCTAGCTCTGATTCTGATTATGAGCAGGCCAAAGCCAAGTACAGTGATGTGAGCCCTGCCTTCAGAGACAAATCTGGCAGTGGGCCAACCCAAGATCCTAATGGAACACTCCTCAGCCCAACCCAGTTACTCCCTGCTGTTGGGGTGGAGACTCCCAAGCAGGAGTTTGATGTGTTTGGCGCTGTCCCTTTCTTTGCAGTGCGTGGGCAACAGCCCCAACAAGGGGAGAATGAAAAGAACTTCTCTCAGCAGACCCATTTTCCTGCTGTGGGACTAGAGCAAGAGGAATTTGATGTCTTTACAAAGGCACCCTTTAGCAAGAAGGTGAACGTACAAGATGACCGTACGGTGGGGCCCGAAGTGCAGACTCTCCCTGGTTGTCCCAAAAGTGTAGATGTATTTGGCTCCACTCCATTTCAGCCCTTCCCCACATCCACAAGTAAAAGTGACAGCCACGAAGACCTTTTCGGGCTTGTGCCCTTTGAGGAAATAACTGGGAGCCAGCAGCAAAAAGTCAAACAGCGTAGCTTACAGAAATTGTCTTCTCGCCAAAGGCGCACAAAGCAGGATCTGTCCAAAAGTAACGGGAAGCGGCACCATGGTACGCCGACCAGCGCCAAGAAAACTGTGAAGCCAACTTACCGCACTCCAGAGAGGGCCCGCAGACACAAAAAGGTGGGCCGCCGAGACTCTCAAAGCAGCAACGAGTTTTTAACCATCTCAGACTCCAAGGAGAACATTAGCATTGCGCTGACTGACGGGAAAGACAGAGGGAATGTCCTGCCTCCCGAGGAGAGTCTGTTGGACCCCTTTGGGGCCAAGCCCTTCCACCCCCCAGACCTGCCCTGGCACCCTTCACATCAGGGCTTGAGCGACATCCGTGCTGATCACAATCCTGTGCTGCCTGGGCGGCCAAGACCGAATTCACTCCATGGGTCATTCCATAGTGCAGATGCGCTGAAAATGGATGATTTTGGTGCCGTGCCCTTTACAGAACTTGTGGTGCAAAGCATCACTTCACGTCAGCCCCAACAATCCCAGTCAGTCGAATTAGACCCATTTGGTGCTGCTCCATTTCCTTCGAAACAGTAGATACTTCTGACGGACTGTTGGCATTAACCCGTTTCTAAAAAGTATGAATAGTTTTATGAATTTGAAAGAAAGTTTATTTGTATAGCTCTTTATAGCACTCATTCTTACAGGTCAATCAGAATAGGTAATTTTTAAATAAACCAAATAGGAAAAGGAAGTATCTCCACAGGGTAGTGACTTGGTGTCTCTTCCACGCAGGAGAAAAGGGAGCTAAATTGGAAGCTCTAACCCAGGGTTTCAGCTACTGACACAACAGCACAGAAATCCAGGGAAAGCACGTGGCAGCTTTCCAGTTGTGTAGCCACTGAAAAGGGACTGGAAAGCTGTGTTATTATTTTTGTAACCGAATGTCACTTTGTGTGCATATCCGGGGCTCATTCCAGAATCCGACGTTTAAAACTAAGGTTATTTGTACATACACAGGTTGCATTTGTGGATTTTTTAAAGGTCTCTTCTAATTTCCACATGGTAAAAAAGAATCTAGTTCTTGTAAAGAATTAAAGTTATTGTCTGGAAGAGTGCAGAGATTTTATTCCTTAACACCTTTCTCTACAAAGCAGAGCCAGAAGTAACTGACTTTTGTGCCTAAAACTTTCATTTTTTAAAACAAGTGCCATTAACGTGGAATATCTACATAGAAGCCTCGAACAAAAACTAAAGAGCGATATCTGACATGTGGAAAATGTAAAAGAAAAAATGATACAGAAGAGAAAAAACAGTACTCCAGGAACATTTTATGTACTGCTTTTGAATCGCGTCTTGCTCAAAACTTTTATTGTCATGTCCCTAATAAAGGAGAAGATTAGAAAAACTGGGAGTGAGGACAAGGGTTATATAGACATTTTATTTCGAGACAAAAATACGTAGCTGAAACCCTGAGTTTTTAAGACGTTTACAATGCAGAATCATGTTACATTTAATGATGTACTTTATTAAATTACCACCTTCACCCAGTATTCCCCAAGTCATGAGCAACGATTGTTTAGTTAGGTTTGGGGGTGGCGTAGTTTTAATAAAGTGCATAGAACAGCGAAAGCCACAAAGCCTTATAGGCAGGACTCGCGCATCCTGCGGCAAGTACCTCTGCACTGATACACACGATCTGAAAATGGCTGTGAGGTATTAGAGGATGAGGGACTAGCGTCTTAACTCTGCTAGTTGATTGACGTGTCTTTAGTGAAAAGAACCCAGCTACCAAATTGCCTTTTTTTTACACCACAATTCCTAATTAGAAACTTGAGATTTTATAGAAATTGTTTTAATAAGATACATATTACGTATATGAATTAATGTGAATACAGTATCTGTGCTGCTTGTGTCTCCAAGTATTTTTAAGTTATAATTAACTGTCCTTCCCTATCAAATTAATTTTTAGAAGTTTCTAGAACTGTTAAAGCTATTTACAAAAAGGGGTGGAAACTTGTCACCTGGCCCTCCTTGACTGCTATATTTTAAATTAACTCTCTTTGAACCCAATAAAAGTGTATTGTATGAGTAATCTTACTAGAATCTCTTACTTACAGTGTCCCAGTTGGGAGGAGCTGTTTGCCTGTTTTCAGTTCTAAACTTGGAAAGAAGCAAAGTATATATAACTACACCGTATATTCATTTTTTTTGTTGCTTCTCTCTTATATTTTAAAATAGAAACCAATTTGTGGACAAGCCGGGAAGTAGTGCTTGTATGTGAATCACAGTTAGCAGAGGCAGACCAAGCATTAGATTACTGTTAAGAGTCGTACTTGTAGAGCCCGACTGCACCAATTACTTGTCTTGTGCCAAAGGCAAATATTACGTTTGCACCTTTTTTTTCTGATTCTCAGGTTGATTAATACTGCTAATGCAAATGCGTAAATAGATGTTCTTTAAAATTTAACAAAGTAGAATCAAGTGATACTTTCTTTTAAAAGTGAAGAGTTGATGATTACACATAGTAAATTCATGAACTACAGTAGGTTTGTATCAAACAAGACTTTTTTTTTTTTTGAATATGTTGGTTGATGTGTACACGGTATGCTTTTTTGACTATTGTAGTCCTTGGTCTTGGTCTGTCCTAGACCTCATGAGTTTTGTAATTTACAAGGGGTAGTGGATGAATTAGTGGGGTCCCTATGGGATGTAAACATGAAATACCTAGAGTCTCTGATACCAAGGCCTTCCTTACACTTGCTTTTCAATACACTGAATAATTTTAAATGATTCGGACACTGATATAGACCCTTCGGCTTACAGCATTGGATAAATTCTAAGGAAAGAACTTTGACCTTGTTTAAAATATTTATTCTTATGTTTCTTATTTCATCACAGCCCCGTGACTTTCCTCTGACTTTCCTAAGAGCTCAGAGGAAGCTCTTAGGATTCACAGGGGACCCAATGGGATAGAAATGGGGAGATTCCGTTCTGTTCAGGTAGAGGTATTTCCCCAAGGAGCACAGGATTAGAGTTGCTTTCCATTTCCCATCATCTCCCACCACTCCTAGGATGGAGGTCACTCCATACAGCTGATGCTCCGGTCAGTCCCTATGAGAATTAGGAGAATACAGCTTCCAAGGCATGTGAAAAAGCTTAACACGTATTTGGCACACAGCACTCAGTAGAAGTTTGGCTCTATAGTGGGATGGTCCAATTCTTGTTTAAGGAAGGAAAGTTGACAAGAAATGATTTTCCTATTATTAACCACATGTCCTCTGGGCTTTAGCATGCTAAATAGTCAGAACTCTAAACCTGTAATACTTGAACATCACTAAGGGAAGTAAAACATTATGAAGCTAGCAAAAATCTGAGGCCAAAGTTACTCCTGTCCTAACAGCTTTAATCATGCTTGTTGATTTTAAATAATCTTTTAAAAAGTGGACCATTTGCTTAATGATTTTAATTTTATCACTTCAGCAAGATGTTAGTGTTTAAAAGATTAGCTTTTATGGCATTGAATGTATCTGCTAAGACACAAAAGTTGCTTGGTATATATATTATCTGGAGGAGGAAAGGTGGTAGGCTGGATGAAAATTTAACTGACTAGACTATTTATTCAGAAGTTTCGATTGGGGTAATTGTATAATTGTTCCAATGACCTGCCCGTGTGCGTGTGTGCGTGTGTGCGTGTGTGCGTGTGTGTGTGTGTGTGTGTGTGTGTAGTTAGGACATTGTTTGGAATAGTAGATAAATGCACCTTTTGACCCTACCTTGTTTATTGTTTAACATTGATAGATTGTTGTCATCTTGCTGGTGGAAGAAAATACTAAGGTGAGCCTACTCTTCTGCTCTGATGTTCATCAGGCAGAGCAGTTTTCTCACTATTCAGCTATTCTGCTTGGTGTATTTTAGGTTTTGATACTTCATATAAGCATTGCTGGAAGGTACACAAGTATCAATATCACTAGTCCTGAGGAGTTTGTGTACATTCGCTTTAACGTTATGTAGAATGTGCAGTAAACTTTTTATTTTTCTTTTTAGCAAAATGACTCATCATTTTAGGTTCAATATTGAGCTGGCAGATCTACTGTGAGAATGAGATAACATATTTACTGTGAGAATAACATAAATGATAGTTTATTTGAAAACTTTTATGCACACTGGTGTTTATATATAAAGATAAATATATAAACACACACATGCATGTACATGTCACATCTCTTCTGTGGAGTTAATGTGAATTTTTAAATTTCAAATGGAATTGCAACCACAATCATTAGTAAAAGAACATTCACTCCTATTGAGGGTTTATGAAAGCCACTAAAAGACTAAGATAGACATGAAAATGCAAAGCATCATCATTTGGGGTTATTTTTATTTAAAAATGTATTGTGCTACTTTTGAAAGAATTGTTTTTATTGCTACATTCTTTTTTGTGATTGAAAAGTCATCTAATAGTAAGCAGTATAGTAATAGTAAATTACTTTTTAATTGCTGGCAAACAGCTTTAAGTGCACTTTCTTTGATTACACTTCCATTTTTTGTTAAACTTGAATTTTCTGAAGCCTTTTATGTACCACTAAAAGCAAATAAGTTTAACTTTTAATAAACCTGATTTACATCTTTATTATATTTCTAATTGTTACAAAACTGACTTTCTAAAGTAATTTCAATCCTCACATATAGCTGGGAAACTGTTAGGAGATAGAACCAGTGGCTTTTTTTTTTTCTTCCTATAATTAAGCACTAACTGATTTTACTATTTTACTGTCTTGACATTGCTTATTATTATTGACTGAATTCTGTCCCCTGTTCACTTTGTTTTGTTTGAAATTTAAAGTTATTTTCTTACTGTATTTATCATGCCTGTTTTAATAAACTGCTTTCTTTAAATGCAATAAATTCTAAAAGGAGTGCATATTTTTTTGAAAGATTTTTATGTAAAATATAGCTAATATACAATATTATATTAGTTTCAGGGGCACACCATAGTTATTCAACATTTATATACCTAAAGAAGTGATCACCATGGTAAGTCCAGCAACCATCTGACACTGTACCATGCTATCACAGTATTATTGACTATATTCCCTATGCTGTACATTACATTCCCGTGACTTATTTGTTTTATACCTGGAAATTTGGACCTATTATTCCCCTTCCCTTTTTTCACCCTTTTAAAATTTATCAGTTACAGTTGACATTCAATATTATTTTATATTAATTTCAGGTGTACAGCATAGTGGTTAGACATTTATATAATTTAAGAAGTGATCCCCCTGACTAGTCTAGTACCCACCTGGCACCATACATAGTTATTACCATATCATTGACTATATTCCCTAAGCTTTACATCTCCATGACTATTTTGTAACTACCAATTTGTATTTTTTAATTCCTTCACCTTTTCCAACCTGCTCCCCAACCCCCTCCCATCTATCACCCCAATAAATCTAGTACCCATCTGACACCATACACGGTTATTACAATATTATTGACTAGATCCCTTATGCTAAACCCTATATCCTGTTAACTTCCTTATAACAACTAATTTGTACTTAATCCCTTCCCCTTCTTTCGCCCATTTCCCCAACCCCTATCCCATATGGCAATTATCAAAATGTTCTCTGTAACTGTGAGTCTTGTTTCTGTTTTATTTTGTTCCTTAGGTTCCACATATAAGTAAAATCACATTGCAACTGTCTTTCTCTGTCTGACACATTCCACTCAGCACAACACCCTCCACGTCCATCTGTGCCGCCTCAGATGGCAAGAACCCATTCCCTTCCATGACCAAGTGATATTCCACTGTATATATGCATTACCTCCTCTTCTTTATCCATTATTCCATCGACAGACACCCAGGCTGCCTCCACATCTTGGTCATTGTAAACAACACTGCAATGAACATATGGATGCACACATCCCCTTGAAGTAGTGTTTTGGGTTTCTTTGGATAAATACCCAGAAATGGGATTACTGGGTCCTTCATTGTCTCGTTATAGCCTTTGTTTTAAAGTCTTTGTCTGTGATAAGTATTGCTACCCCAGCTTTTTTTGTTGTTTTTTTTCATTTCCATTTTCATGAAATATCTTTTTCCATCTGTTTACTTTCTATCTGTGTGTGTCTTTTAATCTAAAGTGAGTCTCTTATAGGCAGCATATGTAAGAATATTGTTTTCTTATCCATTCGGTCCTCTTAAGTCTTGATTGGAGCGTTTAATCCATTTACATTAAAAGTAAATGTTGATAAATATATAGCTATTGCCATTTCTTACTTCTGACTTTTTTTTTTCTTTCCTTAAAGAAGTCCCTCTAACATTCCTTGTAATACTGGTTTGGTGGTGATGAACTCCTTTAGCTTTTTCTTGTTTGGGAAGATTTCTATCTGTCCTTTGATTTTAAATGATAGCTTTGCTGGGTAGAATAGTCTTTGTTGTAGGACCTTGCTTTTCATCACATTGAATATTTCCTGCCAATCCTTTCTGGCCTGCAAAATTTCTGTTGAGAGGTTAGCTGACAGTCGTATGGGAGCTCCCTTATAAGTTACTAGTTGCCTTTCTCTTGCTGCTTTTAGGATTCTCTCTGTCTTTAACCTTTGCCATTTTAATTATAATGTGTCTAGGTGTAGGCTTGTTTGGGTTCATTCTGTTTGGGACTCTGTGCTACCTGGACTTGTATGTCTATTTCCTTCACCAGATTAGGAAAGTTTTCAGTCATTATTTCTTCAAATAGGTTCTCAATTCCTTGCTTTCTCTCTTCTCCTTCTGGTACCCCTATGATGCGAATGTTGTTTTGCTTGATGTTGTCCCAGAGGTCTCTTAAACTATCCTCATTTTTAAAAATTATTTTTTCTTTTTGCGTTCCAATTGGTGTTCATGCTACCTTGTCTTCCAAATTGCTTATTTGATCCTCTGCTTCATGTAGTCTGCTGGTGATTCCTTCTAGTGCATTCTTCATTTCAGTTACTGTATTTTTCACTTCTGACTGGTTCTTTTTTATGTCCTTTTTTTCTGCAACAAACTTCTTTGTTGAAGTTCTCACTAAGTTCCTTGACCATCCTTATAACCATTGTTTTGAACTCTGTGTCTGGTAGGTTGCTTGCCTCCATTTTGTTTAGTTCTTTTTTTGTATTTTTCTCCTGTTCTTTCATTTAGGATGCATTTCTTTGTTTCTTCATTTTGGCTGCGTCTCTGTGTTTGTTTCTGTGTAATAGGTAGATCTGCTATGTCTCCTAGTTTTGGCCATGTGGCCTTATGTAGTAGGGGTCCTGTGGGGGATGGCAGCACAGTCTCTGGTCACCTGAGCAGGTTGCTCCAGGAGTGTCCCTTGTATGGATTGTGTGTGCCCTCCTGTTGTAATTGAGCCTTGATTGCTATTGGCACATCAGTAGGTGGGATTGCCCCTCAGGCTGACTGGCTGTGGGGTTTGGCCACAGCTTATGGGCTGCTGTGCTGAAGTCTTACCCCACTGAGTGGGATTTGCCCCAGTGGGCTCTGGTGTTGTTGAGACCACCCTTTGTGTGTGCCACTTATGTGGCTAATTGGGCAGTGCTCTGCTGTGGTCTGAAGCCAATCTCCAGGTATGTTGGTTCTGGGGACTCTTGCAAGGGGTTCTGGTACAGGTCCAGGTAAGCCACTGCCTGTCACTGGCTGGGGACTACCTGGTAGTAGCTACAAAGAGATCCACAGTTGTTTGCTGCCTGTGCTAAAGGTGCATGGGAGAGACCACACTGCAAACTGAGGATGGCTGCCACCAGTACTAAGCCTAGGGGAACTGCAGAAAGCCAGGACACCTGGAGGCCTGCTGCCACCTGCCGGCTCCCTTAAGGTTCAGCCACTGATAAAGTGTTGTGCTTTATGTGAGTTGGGTGAGGCAGCGTCTCAGGAGTCACTAGAGTGGGAAGAATTGTCACCAGGTTAATGTAGACTCTGGTTTGGTGCCAGTGCTGAGCCTGGAGTGACTCAGCAAAAGTCTCAGAGCACACTGAGGCCAGTTGCTGACCCTCCAGTACCCATGGATGCTGGTAGTTTTCCAGGAAAGAATGCAATGTGGGAGGGGCTGGCTGCTTGTGGTGAAAGTATCTCCAGCAGTATGCAAGTTGGGTGAGGTGGGTTCTCAGCTGAGTCAGCAGGGTGGAGCATCAGAGCTCACCAGGCCAATCAGCTTCAGATTTGGCTTGTGGGGGTGGGCTTAACATAGGAAAGATGGTACCCTCCCTCCTGCCGGCTACACGGGAGGAGAATCTCGCACCGAGAAAATGCCGACTGTCCTCCAGTCCTCCCTCTGCAGCCCACAAACCTTAATCTGCCTCCCCCGCCTCCCCCCATATGTCTCTGGGCCTCCTGAGTCAACATATCCTCTGCTGGAGTCCAAGGTGAGTGCCTGTAAGTGAATGAGTGAATCTAAGCGTGGGCCATTTAAGAGGACGTCTGGGTTTCCCCGCAGCCTTCTGTCCCACCTGAATGATCAGAAGCCCCATTGTTTCTCACAGCCAGATGTTTTTGGGCTCCCTCTCCCAGCACCCGTACTCTGGGGCCCCTCACTTCTTTTGGGGGGAAAGTCCACGGCCGAGATATCCCTTTTGATTCTCGATCACCACAGGAAGGTTTGGGGCCATTCCATGTCTCTGCTTCTCCTATCAGTCTCGACATGGCTTCTTTATTTTTAGTTACAGGACTTCTGTTTGGCTAGAGGTCAGACGGTTCTCCAGGTTGAATGTTCTGTAATTTAGTTGTAATTTTAATGTGTTCATGAAAGGAAGCAGGCACGGTGTTTTCTATTCCGCCATCTTGGATCACTCCCTGGAGTGCAATATTCTTTGTATCAGTGACTGTCATGCGGGGCGTCCGGCGGGGTCTCTGGTCCCGCTCCCCACATAAGAACGCAGGACATGGTGAAGCCAAAAAGGAACACCCACGGAGCCATAGGTAGGGGAGTCACACCACTATACTCTCGATGGCGGCTGGGTTGGAGACACAGGAACCAGGAGCCACACAATTCTCAACCCTCACTGCGCCGCTTGCAGGCTCAGCCACCATCTTCCTGCTAGCCCCCATTTTCTGCTAGCATAGCCATGGCAGTTATATTAGTGGCCAATGGCTTACTGGTTACAGCTGACGGCCAACTAGCCACAGCTGATGGCCATCTAATCACAATTGATGGCCATTTACTAGCTGAGCCAGCACCTTTCTATATGAGGCTGAGAGCCTGGAAACTGCTTTCTGGGGCTCTGTCTCCACAGTGACTTTGGAGTTTCTTTTTGTTTTTGTTTTTTTTCCCCCTCCTTCCACTTTCCTCCGCCCCACTCCGGTTAAAGCCGTTGTTTCTCAGTCTAGTTGTGTAAGACACAGCTCCCTGGCCCATGCTGGTATTATGAGCCTTGCACCCTCCTGGGCTGAGGCAGTCAGTCGGCCGCTCACAGCAGCTCATGGTAGCTCTCGCCGGCTGCCGGCCGCTCACGATGGCTGCCAGACACTCACGCTGGCCACTGGCCACTCATGGTGGCACATGGTAGCCCACAGCAGCCCATAGTGGCTGCTGGCCATTCATGCTGGCTGCTGGCCACCAGTCGCTCATGGCAGCACACAGCAGCCGGTGGCAGCCCATGACAACTCATGCTGACCCCTGGCTGCTCATGGAAGTTCAGCTCTAGGGAGAGCCATTGTTCACAATCTTAGCTGTAGAAGGCACAGCTCACTGGCCCATGTGGGAATTGAATCGGTGACCTCTGCGTTATGAGCACGGGGCTCCTGAGCCACTGGGCCGGCCCAGGAGTTTTTTATTATTGTATCTCATTAAAATTTTTGGATGTAAACTTCTACTCAGTTTTTTCATCATACCACAGACAGTAAGGACCTATTATATACCAGCTAGTGGGATAGAAAAATGAATAGGATTAGATCTCTGTTCTTAAGGATCTTACAGTTTAGAATTTAAGAAAACTGATTTTGACCTACAGTTTTGCAACAAAAACACTTAATAGCACAAATTGTTCAGGTACTACAATTAGTGATACTTATGATGAAGGTAAAACAAAAACATAAGACTTTGAAGTACCTTTTGAATGTTAGGCATACTTTTTGCATTATGTATAATTTATTAAACTCTTTAAAAACAGATAACATATATAACTTAACATTTGCTTAAATAAAATATTATAATCCTTAATTGTGTCACAAAAGAGGCTTTGGCAAGTTAAAGAGAAAACCTATTTATTGGCTTAATGGACTGTTTAGTGTCAAGATCGAAACATGTATTATCTTATGTATTATTCCACAAACTGGAGTCTTTAGATTTCTGGCTTGTGGAAAGATGCATCTTATTTGTTATGAAAGAATTTTTTTTTTTTTAATAGTAGTAACATTTGTCTAAAGTTACGTGGACAAACAGGGGCTTTGTGTCTTTTTAACAAAGGATCAAAATATCACAAATTAGAAGAGTTATATAAAAACAGATCAATATGGAATGCACCACTGTTCAAATTCAGTTAACTTCTTTAGAGATGAATACACGCTGCAATTAGAGTTCTTTACTTTGAATACCTCATGTCTTTTTAAGGAAGTCTAGTTCCAGCATCCTATGTTAAGATGTAGCTAATATTCTCAATATTGAAGTTATGAGTTTTTGAAGTTGTATTTTTTGCACATATAAACACTTTCGTTTCAGATGTTTGGTACTATTGAAATTACATTATGTTTTCTGTAGTGTTTTTGATTTCAGATTTATAGAGCAGTTCTGAATTCTTGGTGGCTATCATTCCTGCCCTCTAAAGAATGCTTTTTACAGGAGATCCCCGCTGTTCCTTCTCCCTTCTGAAAATGTTTTCTCAAAAGTAGTTTCAGTTTTGGATCATTATCTCCCTACCCTACTCAGGATATGGTACAGAATTTCACGGGATGTTGGTACTCAATAGTGTCTGTGCCTCTTTTCAATATAAAGTAGGTAGGTACCTGCCAAATAGAGAGTGGTACAGCTTTATGTCAGTCAATCAGTTTTCAAATAGGTTACTTTGTCCAGGTAGGATGACATAAAATGTGACAGATAGTCCCTGAAACTTTATTCCTGATTCTAAAGTATGATTCTGAAGCTGTTATGCATTATAAAGAATAATGAGCAGCACTTAATATATTTAGTAAACCCAGTTTATTTACATAATACATATTTCGCCATGCAGCTTGCAAATTGCTCTCTGTAATAAAGACAAGCACTATCTTGCTATTTAAAAATGCCTTTATATAGAAAGATAATTGTCTCTTAAATGAGTTAACTACAACCTTATAAATCACTATAGACAATTTAAAACAGTCATGGATCATTTTAAAATGTAAAGTCCGTTGGTAAAGAGCTTGTATAGTTCACATGTTGGTAAAATTAAAACCAGTCTTTTTAGTACTGTAGCCAAATAGTGTACTTTTAATCTTATTTTAACTGTACAAAACCAAAAATAAATATACATTACAAGGCTCAGATTTGTAGGCAATTTTTAAATAGTTATTCTTTAATGTTAACAATGTCTTAAAAATTTTGCCAGTAGTGATGTGCACACAGTAGGTGGTCAATAAATGCTGATATACAGAACTGTTTAAAGTTGACAGCAATCCACATTCATTCATTCCCTAGATTATAATAAATACATCATAGTAAAGTTAAGAATGAGAAAGGATAGCTTTTTTTTTTACAATATTTAACACTTTCATAAAAAGACGAAATGTTTACATAGTGTAATTCTCCTATACAGTCAAGACCTTTTAAATTCAGAAAACAGTCTTCAACACATTCTGCTCTTTTCATCTATTCAGATGCCAAGTATTAAATAATTCATATACTATAACAAAAATCCAGGACTATTTTTAAAAAATTAAGTGAAAATAAAATTTAAGGTTCTATATATTTTTTGAGAAGATTTTATAACAAAAATTGTACCAGACCTAAAATAACTAGACTTCTTCATTTTTAAATTAATTATAAATATTCAATGTATTTCGTTTGGCCACGACAAAATATCTATTTAAAAGCAATATCATATATGCCAATAAGGATATTTTTAGGGAAAATATATCCTATTATCATTACACCAAAATAGGAGATAAAACAGCCATTTTCAAAGTAGTGTTCCATCATAATAATGGGTACAAAACAGTGTGCCGTTAGCCCACTGGGGAAAATTCTCCTTGCTGAAGTACAGCACGGGAAATTTATATTCCGAAAACACTACACTAAAAAAAATACAAAATTTTACTGATGCATAAACCGAGGCATATTAAAGTAACATTCCTAATGTCAGATATACAAATGGCATTTGGGAAATAAGCTTCACCATCCGTTAACACTCTGGTACTTAGTAATTCCAAGGTTCTGAAGAGATACCAGTATTTACAGAAGCTCATGTCAACCCAGTAAGAATCTTGGGTAGTATTTCATATTCCAATAAACAATATGTTTTTATGAATGACTGATTTAAGGGAATTAATTTATGCATATGAAAAAGACCGAAGAACAAGTATTAACTGTTGTATGATAGGGCATTGAGATTTATTTGTTAACTATATACAAGAAAAAGCCAATTCAATGTTTCAGGCCCAAATATTAGATAGTATATATCAATACTTTTGACTTATCAACACATGCATACACAGAGAAATACTAGAGCACAGGTGAATAATCCGTCATCAAATGGGGCATCTGCATGACTTTGTTCTAAGGCTTAAGGTAACATTTCAGGGTCAAGACTGGGCCATCTGGATTCTATGGCCTTGAAAGTAGCACCCATATAGCTGGGAACCCCCATCATCAGGAAATTTAGGACTGCAAATTCAGAGATGAAAGCTCTTCTGGTGTAGGAATTTTGGAACCAAAAATCTGCAATACACTGGCAAGCGTTAATTATATGGACTTAAATAATATCTGAAATTAAAAAGCTTAACTGGTTGGTTATTAACTGCTTGGTTATTAGACGACAGAATTTGTCACCTGATCACACAATCAGGTTTTCATATGATTCTTATCTGATGGGAAATGACAATGCAAGTTCTTTTCCTCTTCTCAATGCTTCTCTCAACTTAAAGGAGAAGAGCCTTAAAGTTTTTGTTCCAGCGAACTTAAAAAATCCAATGTTCCTAGGGAGAAGAAAACCTACAGCTAAAGGAAATATTTTATATGCCAGTTTCTCACAGACCATGTATTTAAATGCTAGTGATGATTCGAAATCGCTCTCCTAACTTGTGTTAAGCATAGGCTATCGCAACCCTTGCCTTGATTAGGCACTTGATCATCTACTGTAAATACTTTCTATCAAAGTAATCACATAGGATGGCTCCATTTTATAATGGAGGTGAGCCCTTCCTAAGGAAATGAAGCTGGTGTTAAGTTAAATGAATACGATTTCTACACCAGTTATTTACATTCATTGTTATTCAGATGTTTCTTCTGAATGCCAACTAATTTTCACTTTGTGTACAAGCAGCAAATTAGTAGTTTTAAGGGCCTGTAAAACAGTTACAGTTACAGGTCCCCAAGTATATTTTTATAAAGTATTACTCATGATATATTAAAGAAGAGGAAAAAGGAAAAACTAATGGGAATCTTAGAAATACTGGGGTATACAACTCCCCGTTATATATTGCTTAACAACTGAATATACCAGGTGGCCATACCTGAATTCACAAATGTGAAACATAGTCAGGACAAGGCTTGCTATGTCTGTACTGCATAACATACACTGTTGACTGATGCCACCAATATAACATCACTACTGCAAGGATATGCCATATTTGGTGGCTTGATCCGAGGTAGTTTAGTTGTCCTGGAAAGGAAGGTAGAGAGAAAAGAATATTGATTATTAATATTTTGACATTAAAATAAAAATACATTTCTATCTCTGGTCTTGGAAATATGGCTCAGCAGCAAAAAGATCTAGGCAGTCTCAAAGCACCTGGAGACTGACTCAAGATTAATTCAGACACAATTGTTTTTTTTAAAAAAGGATTAATTCATATTTGAGTCTAATTTTAAGGTTTTAGTCATAGAGTACACTGGTGAATTTTAGAAATACTGTTCCAAATGTGTTTTCAAAATCTAACTTGGTTAATTTCAGGAATTTGACCTTTAGTCACCCATTTCTCAATTTATATATTTGGTGAAGAAAAGACATTCCATGAGAGAAGCAAAGGAAATTAGTGCTACAAATACGAGAGTGAGAGATAAGAAGCAGATACACTGTTGTTTCGATGTAAGTCTGCTTGAAGCACTTTTTATTTTATTTATTTGGATGTAAGTCTGCTTGAAGCACTTATAAGCAGGTGTGTAAGGAGAAAGTTCAGACCTGAATCTTGTGCCATCAGACTAAGGAATAACCTGCAAAATGTAATTAGTAATGGGTTAATTAAGGTTGATTAGTTTGTATACAACTTAGGAGAACTATTTAATTTCTCTGTGGTTAAAGGTTAAATTCCAAGGAGATTAAATAATTAACATGGGGGAAGCCTTTTGAAAAATAAAATAAATGACAAAATACAGAGCTATAGAAATTTAAATGTAAGTAATTTACTCATGGTGCTTCTATGGTCATGTTATGTAAATATCTCTAACTTTGTCTATTTTCTTACCAAGAATAATACTCAGTATAGTATGTAGATTTTAAAGTGTAAATCAACAGAATTCTTACTGTATGGGTTCTTAGCCCTTTTATTGGGCCCCTTTGACAGTCTAGTGAAACCCACAGACTCATTTTTAAAAACCTAAAATACAGAGGATTACAAAGAAAATTGATTATATTGTAATAGGAGTATCACAGATCCACTTAATTCTGTCCATGGACTAACTTATTTAGCTCACAGACCGGGGAGGGTCCTTGGACTCATCAAATACCACTGTGATGTTTATGTATTTTTAAACATTTAATGGGAGCTTAAAGTAAGTTCTTAGCTTTAAGTTTTTTTGATTTTACAGTACTTACCACCATTTCACCATGGCTATATATGTTTATCTTTACAGCCAGATCATAAACGAAGACTGGCTAGAAGGTTTTTAAGCCATTCGTTCATGAACATCTGAGACTCTCCCTTTCATCTGTAAAGACTTCACTTTTCATGGTTTCCATGTCTATACTGCTCAAAAGTACCTGTACTCCACCACACATTCAGCTACATGCGGCACATTTTATGTCAAGTTCATCTTGCAGAAGTTATATAACACTTGACCTTTTATCGGTGTTCTACATTAGACAAGTAGAAACTCTGCATTTGAATAAGGCCTAAAAGCACTAGAGAACTTTCATGGTTCAATTTTCTACACATGTCTGTTGACACAGAGGAAACAATTCTTAAAAGAATTATTGATAAAGTGATAGAAAAATTTATTTTACTAGAACCTGTTTTCTGAGGAAAATTTTGGCCCTGCCTGGAGGATGGGTGATCTTCAATTCAGGGACATGTCCAAGTTAGGTTCCTGAATCCTAATGTTTACACGCAGGTTCTTCTTTGTATTCCATTCTTATTAAAACTCAGTGGAGAAAAACCAAGTACAAAAAGGAATGCCTGAGGTTCTGTGGTCTATTCATTCTCTAGATCAGGGTTTGTCATCCTTTCTGCTTCCCCAACCTATGACGAGTGGCACAATCCTATCTTCCATTCACTGCGGAAGGGATTCTTAACCCAGGAGAAAGGGGGTACAAGTTTACAGTCTGAATTTAAACTACTCCCCTACTTCTAGTCCCACAAATTGAAAAATCACTGCTTTATGTACTCTGTCATTCTCAGCTCACGCCGAAGCTTACCCGGACGTCCACATCCTGTCCCTTACTAATCAGATGTTTCATCTGTGGGGCTGGGGCCGAGGGACACCATTTTAATAATAACTGCTAACATTATTACTGAGTGCTTACTACTTGTGGGGAACTGTGAGAAATGCTTCATGGGCATCCTTTCATGTAATCCTCATATGAAGTCCATGAGAGCGAGTACAACCTCCAAGCTGAGGAAACGAGCTGAGAAAGCTTAACTAACTTATTTAGCTCATACAGCTATTAAGTGTCCGGTGTGGGATCTGAATCCAAGCAGCCTGACTCCAGAGCTGAAGCTCCTAAACAAGTACATGTTCTGGAGAACGCTGTTCACTCTACCCAGTGTCCTCTTTGTTATTTTCTATCAGAAATTTTTTCTCTGGACTAAAGAGCCAGGGAAATCTGAGCGACTAGCTTGTGTGTATCTTGTGGACAGGAAAACCCTTTGCTTTCATTATTTTCCTCTAGTGCTGGGTGCCAGGAAGCTGAAAGCCAGATTGATGGCCTTCATCTGTTTTGCAGAACCTGACGGTGGATATGTTGTGCAGTGATCCTAAACCTGGCTTCTTTTTATTATCCTCTTACTTTCCTTGTTTTGTTATTCTTGTTACTTTATATACGTCTTCATATAAATTAATTTTTCAGAACAAGTTGGTACATAAATAGGTAAATGGTAATTGATAATTAGTGTACCACAAAAAACTGGCTGGGAGTTCAGAAGACTTTGTCACTAGGTCACAACTGTGAAATGGTGGTAACTCCACCTACTGGACTCAATTCATATTGTGAGGATAAAAGAAAAGTCTGTGAAACTTCTTGAAAGTTAAAGTCTTAGATAACATTTGCGAATAGGTGAGCCATTCTCTAATCAATAATACTGAAAAATAAATCTAAGTTTTGATGCTCTGAAGCATATACCTCAACCACATATTTAGAAAAAAGTTACAGAATCGTTCTAAGAGCAGCACCTACCTGGAAAGTACCGTTCTGGAACTTTGGAAATGTAGAATAGGAAAGCAAGAAGAGCAATCACATACATCACAACTACACGGGGTGCAAAGTCCTGTAAAGCAAAACATATATATATATATATTTTTTACAGGTCTTCCTACTGTGACTGGATTCCCAATGTATTATAAATCTAATTCATAGGAGAGGTAGAATTCATAGGTGGAATTTAAGTGTCTTAAATCTGAATTGCTGTTGCAGACAGTCTCAAATAATAGAAACTGTGCTCTCAATACTGCAGGAAGCAGTCCACAAGAAAGGGCATAGGCAGTGCCCTAAAGGTTAGGGCACTAAAGCTTTAATGGGACTGAAGGCCCTACAATCTACAACCCCATGTACAATATAGGTACATGGGTGGTACGCATATGGGAATGGAGTTAACCAGATGAATAAGCAAAGAGACTAAGGACCAGGGATTTGTGGCTGGAAAGACCAAAGAGGTTTGGCCCAATAATAAAATCTGTTCCACCATCCCAGAAAAATAGTCCTCTGGAATACTACTATATGAAGTAATCCTCTCATAGCTCTAGTGAAAAGATTTTCCTTGCCCTAAGAAAATCCGTGAGCTATAATTTATACATACTATTCCTAATTCTGGTTATAAACCTAATTTACCAAGAAACCATTTAAGAAATAGACAAATTACTTTTCTTCCAACTCTTCAAGTATTTGGGAATTATCATAGCTCGACTTAAATCCTATATTCTCAGATTAATCAACCTCAGATTTCTCAAACATTCTAGAACATAACTCTACCCTACGTTGCTTAAGTGCCGTTCTTGCCCTTTTTTTTTTTTTTTTTTTTTTAAGGAGGGCGCAGCTCACAGCGACCCATTCAGGGATCGAACCGGCAACCTTGGTGTTATCAGAACCATACTCTAACTGGCCATCCCGTTCTTGCCATCTTTTAAAAATTAGAGCTTATCGGAGAATTTCTCCAGAAGTCTCCCTTTGTTGCTCCACTGAAATTATCTGTGAGCGTGTTAGATTTCCATCTTTGAGAAACACTGTTTTCCTAAGCCATATTTCATTAAGATTGTTGAATATGGGAAAGTTCCATTTTTTTTTTTCCTTCTGAATTGCTCTAAAATCTTCTGCCTTAATGGGTCTGGTTCCCTTTCTTTGTTATTATAGAGATGTATCACCTCATCCCAAAATTTCATTTCTGGTTAGAATGAAATCTAGAATGACAGTTCCCTATTCTATCTTTTTTTAAAATGTATTTTTAGGGAATCACAACTGTCAGAAAATGATGTTTTCACAGATATCAAGATAACCACTACTGCTCACCTTTCTCCCAATTTCTTAACCTTAGGAAGGAAACATCACCCTTGTCCTCAAGTGGCCAGACAGATCCCATCACTCAATTCACTAGATCACAGAGCTTCCTCTTTTCAGTTTTATACCTAAGTGTTTCCCACCACGCAAGATACATGTAAACCTAGTATTACTCCCCCTTCTAAAAAAAAATCTGATTCTTTTTAATACAACCTGCATTTACATCCCCATATGCCAGATGGAGTTCCCATTGCAACAAGTGGATGTGATTTCTGCTAGATTTTCGGGGCATGTTTACTTACACGTTCTGACAATTAAGTTCGTGAATTTGTTACAATGATGTTGCTAACATTTTTTGATGTCAGAGGGATTATTCATTATGAATTTGTACCAGCTGGACAGTTAACCAGGTTTACTATTTGGAAGTGCTAAAAAGGCTGCTTGAAAAAGTTAGACAACCTGAACTTTTCGCCAACAATTCATGGCTCTTGCATCACGACAATGCACCAGCTCACACAGCACTGTCTGTGAGGCAGTTTTTAGCCAGGAAACAAATAACTGTATCGGACCCACCCTACTCACCTGATCTGGCCCCCAACAACTTTCTTTACCCGAAGATAAAGGAAATATTGAAAGGAAGACATTTTGAAGACATTCAGGACATCAAGGGTAATCTGAAGACAGCTCTGATGGCCATTCCAGAAAAAGACTTCCAAAATTGCTTTGAAGGGTGGACTAGGCACTGGAGTCAGTGCATAGCTTCCCAAGGGGAGTACTTCAAAGGTGACTGTAGTGATATTCAGCAATGAGGTAGAGCACATTTTCTAGGATGAGTTCAAAACTTAAATGTCCAACCTCGTATGTTAAAAATTCTCAACTTTACTCTCTAGTGCATACTTAAAGCCTTTTTATACGAATCTCTAAGAACCTTAAGTCATATTTATAATCCTCTGCTCAAAAATACTAAGGAGTTCTCCCTGATGCACTCCAACTATTCTCCTGCAGTACCTAACTCTAAGAGCTCTTATTTCTCAATGTAGTTTCCTCCATGGGTGAAATATGCTTCCATGGCTCTAGCTACCAATATAAAAATGATTTTCAAATCTTCATCATTAGTCCCAGGCTCTAAGCTAAATTCCATCTCCACTTTTACATTCCACAGGTACCTCCAACTCCACAGGTCCAAGAAAAATTCCTTCCCAACCCCTCCTCTCCACACACACACAAAACCCAACTGCTCCGACTTCTGTATTTGCATTATCCCTGCCTCCGCTGACAAAGCTAGAAAAGTGTGAGTCCTCCTCAACAGGTAAAAACTAGGGGGTACTTACAAACTAAGGGTAAGAGAAAGAGAATTATGACTATTATTTCACAGAAAGCCATCTCAGAAAAAAATGGTAGTTAGACTTCTATTCCTGCAAAGCATGCTCATTTAAATGGGTGCGAAAATTATGGCATCAATATGCAATTCTAACTATGCTCTCAAATGACTAAGACCCACCCACTTGGCCTGATTACACTACTTTACCCAACAGGAATTAAACTGAAAGGACACAGAATATGGGAAAAATATGGACTACACTCTACCTACCTGTACAATAGGAGCACTGATGCCTCCATTGAGCCAAACCCAGTGAAGAGTAGGAATCACTCCATAGCCCGTAACAGAACAAAAGATGACAGAGCGGAGCCTCTGCCACTGCTGAGTGAGGTAATTGGGATGGATTTGCGCAAAGAACACGGCCAGGATCATAGCCAGCACTGTGACCAGGTACACCTGACGCCAATACTAGGATGAAAGGAAGTCAGATGGTGATTGTTAACGACAGGGAAGGGGAAATGTAATCTTGGCTTCTGGATTACACATTCCAAACTCTACTGACTTGGTATTTTCATTTCTAAACATGATTATCTTCCTTTCTTAAAAAAAAAAAAAATGCATGTTCCATACAACTTTTAGGTTTCTCAGGATGACAAACCAAATTCCCAAGTGAGCGGGTAAGAAATCACATTTATAAAAAGCGTTTTCTGAGTACAGTTGAAGTCCTGTAGAAACAAAGATGACTGTGCCACGGACCTGCCCAGTGGGTGAGTTCACAGGTGGGAGGGGCAGACAGGTAAACAAATGATTAGAATCTGACTGTAAGGTACTGTAAGGTAGGTACTGTAACTGCGTTATCAACAGAATGTTGTAGAACCACAGAAGAGGGAGTAATTAATGTTACCTGAAGTAGCTAACACGTGTTTGGCAGAGGAGATGACATCTAGGCTGGGTCTTTAGGAATATGGAAGATTTTGTGGGAGAGGGAGCTCTCAAGGCAAAACAAACAGCACATGCAACAGGGAAGTTGTGAGAAGGGAGGCTGAAAGCCAGTGCACTGTCGGGCTACGTATGTGGGACTTTACCACTCTGGTACTGGGGGAACAGCAGAGTTCCTTAAGAATGGGACGACATGGGTGTTTCTCAAACAACCTTTTTCAGGAAGATAACTCAAACATCAATGTAGAAAAGAAGGAAGTGACAGGAAGATAGCTAGAAAACATTAGAATCATTGATTCAAGAAGGGAATTAGGGCTTGGATTCTTGTTGAACTAGGAAGATGTGAACAATAGATTCAGGAAGCATTTTTGAAAGAAACTAAAGTCTTAACGGCTGACTGGATGTGTGAGAGGGCAGCAGAGGATGGCTTGACTGTTTCTAGTATAAAAGGCCAGGACACACATGGTTCTATTAATGGAACAAATAAGTGAAGATGATCCAAGTGTGTGTGTGTGTGTGTGTGTGTGTGTGTTTGGGGGAAGGTGGAGGGCATAAAGAATTGCATTTTAAAATACATCAGGTTGGAAGGGCTTACAGAATATTTAGGTATCTAAGTGAGCAGTTGAAAAGCTGGTCTTAAAGCTCAAAGGTGTGCATCACAGAAGACAGACTTCTGTGGGGCTATCAGCTTCCTGAAATCACATGTCAAGTTGTTTGGTTAGTTTGTGCCCAAATGTACATTCTCCCAAATGGAGGGTCTGTAGTTTGCAATCTCATCTCAAAGCAGCCTGTGTTCATTAAAAGGTAAAGAGCTACTACAGCAATTGAATATTTGGAAATGATTAGACACCAGAGGGAAGAAAACAATTTTTCCTTTAAATGATCATGGACTGTATTAGCTTCAGCAGTTCTTTTCTCTTTAATCTATCCTGGACTTCTAGTTTTTCTGAAGAGATTTACAAGAAGTGTTTGACTCATCTCTTTGATTACCTGATATATTTAGAAAGAAGTAAACAGAAAACAGGTTTCAGAGAAATACAGAATAAGATAAGCAAAACAATTCAAATATTACATGACTGTACATCACTAAGCTCCTAGTTATCAGCACTCCCTGCCTAATTTTTTAAAAAGACATAAACAGTTTCACACAAAACGAGCAAGTTGTGAAAGCTAGGCAGACATGAATAGATTTCGCTACAAAAATCAAATTAATTTATAACAAATTAATTGCAAACATATTTAATTATGTGCTTATGTTCTAAACCAATTAGGCCGAAAAAGCAAATGGCTCATGTGTAAGTGGCTAGAATATATGCTCTTACATTCAAACCAAATTTATGATTTTTCTCTTTGTTAGTTTTACACTGCAGCTATGTTGACAGTTTTCTGTTATTGTGTAGAGATAAAAGTCTACACAAAACTCATCTGTTTTTTTCTATAAGTTAATTATGTGCTTATTCAGAAGTTCAAAGGAAGCATGGCCAGAAAACACAACACCTATATGAAAGGTAGAATGAAAATGTTTGAAGTTACTTACATTATTACAATAAAATGCATAAAATACTCCAGAGACATAGCAGCCCAGTATTCCAACAGAAATTCCTGCATAATCTAATGCCATCCATCTTCGACAGGTTTTTTCTGATCGATGGCAGGAAAAAAGATGATAGCCCACAGAGCAGAGCATACAGACCTATGGGAAATAAAAGGCAAAAGTGATAGTGAAACAAAAAGAAAGTGAAACTCATGGTGATGCTGAGGGAAGTGGTGGGTCAAGCCCAGGCTTTCCAGTCAAACAGACGTGGGCTTGGATTTTAGTTCTGTGCCTTATTGTTAGGCAAGCGATCTCATTTCTCTAAGCCTCCTCAT
Organism: Rhinolophus ferrumequinum; assembly: GCF_004115265.2. Classification (NCBI taxonomy): domain Eukaryota; kingdom Metazoa; phylum Chordata; class Mammalia; order Chiroptera; family Rhinolophidae; genus Rhinolophus; species Rhinolophus ferrumequinum. Next base: position 34,592,091 of record NC_046288.1, read on the forward strand.
GAGTGATTTCCTTATGGATAAAATGGGGATAACAACCATAGAAAGAAAGAAAATTAAAATGACAGCTATTTTATAATGTAAAAATTTAAAATGAATAGCATGAGAGTAGGAAAATTACACAATACAAATGTTTTAAAAATATCAACTGAGGCTTATTTTGATCTATGAATGAGTTTCTTTTTAAAAAGTATTTACTATATAAGTAATACATGTCTTTAAAAAAAAAATCAAAGATCATAGAATTGCACAATGTAAAAAAATAAGCCCCTCTCAACTCAAATCTATTCCCCGAAGACAGCTACTGATAACATTTATGTCCTTTCAGATATTTCCAGTGAATATCAAATATCAATGATATAGAAGTCTACACACAGAACACATACATACTTCTTTAATCAAATGGAATCACATTATACATTCTGTTCTGCAATTTGCTTTTTTCACTTAATTTAAGATTTTTCATATCTGTATGAGATTTCATTGTATACAGTTTACTTTGAAGTTATCAGTTAAACATGACTTTGTTGTGTATAAGAAAAAATAATTATGACTTATGCTGACTTTATATGGTTGTCAAATTGAGAGCAAAGCTAGTCTGATTCAATCAGTTGCTCTGAAAATTGAGAAGGTTTCTGTGGCTGAATTCCCTCAGCCATTAAATACCTGCTGTGTGCCATGCACTGGAGATACAAAGATGATGAAACCTCTACTTTCAGAGAGGCTTTTCTGAATCAAGTGAACAAATGGTGATGTAAGAAGTCCTATGGAAAAGTCAGAGCGGAGCACAGTGAGAAAATAGAGGAGGGAGGGTACTAGCTCTGTGGGTGGGTGTGTATATGTGCATTTGTAGGGTGGGAGTTGTGGGAGAAAAAGAGCTTCATAGAAGGGCTGCCACCTAAGCTGGATTTTCAAAGGTTGATTTGGCATTTATCAAGGAAATAAAGATATTAGTGGTCCACAGGAAAAGCAGCATATTGAGAAACAGAACCATTAAGGAGTGCCATGTGGCCTTCTTTATGACCCAATTATAAATCCTATACATCAAGGAGTTTTCACTTCAGTATCATGGACAAATGTTAAAGGACTGAAGATCTGAAGTGTGCTCTTCCAGACAGGCTGTGAAAGGAGGTTACAGGTGTAGCCCTGGGGAGCAATGACAAGAGCCTGTACTAGATCAGCGACAATGGGGGTGGACAAAACAGGACAAACAATATAAAGTAGGTCAAATTGATAAGCATTTTGTAAGTGACTGCTAAGGCAGATAAATGGTCATCGAGTTATTCTGTAGTCTGGTCATTAAACAAACCTAATCAGTCTCCACAGCCTCAATATCAATATTCAAAACACTGTACCTGGCCACAGTCTCATTTCTTCGCCCACTGTCTAAAATCCTTATTGGTCTATGGCTTTGGCTACCCATCTACAAGTCAGTTTATTGACCCAATTACACATAATTTTAAGAAGCTTTGTTATTTGTTTTCTCAGATTATCCTTGAGATTCAACATAGTAAATCCAGAAAATATGAAGGTGTTTATTTTCATTGACAGGAAAAGGTCTCAGTGTCACAATGTTGAGTGACAGAACAGCAAGCAGAGATGATCCGAGCTTGGAAGTAGGCAGATAGGTAGGCAGGTAGGCAGGTGTGAGGCAGCTGTGCGTACACAAACGTAGGGAGGAATTTTAACCCAAGTGTCAAATGTGGTTACCTTGGAAGTAGAATTTCAAGTTGACTTTTACTTTCTTCCATATACTTTTGTGTTTGCTTGAATTTGTCCATAAGGGTATCTTATAGTGATAATAACCAACAATAGTAAAGCTAATTTCTTTGTGAAAAGGAAAATAAAAGAGGAAAGAGAAAAACTATGGTAATCAAAAGGAAACTACAATATGCAGTGTTAATAGAGAGCCCTGAGTTTCAAAAAATTAACCTAAACTTAGTATGTCCTATTTTAAAAGGGATGTTTTATTGTTAACTTCCTTAAAAAAGCTGACTGAAAATCACCTGGAAAATTGGCTGTTTCAGTTTTCTGGAGTTTCCCTTTGTGGGACATGTCACTCCAACAAGGTAGACAGATAATTAATTAATTTTTACATCTAAGCTACTTGGCTTGATAACCACATACCTCAGGATCTGGCTCCTGCCTATCCTTCCAGCCTCATCTTTCTCCATTCTCCTAGGATCTAACCATAAAGACAAAAACCGGCAAGTCCAGAAAGTGCTGAGCTGTCTTTTGCTTCTGGGCCTTTATAAAAACAATCTGTTGTTGTTGTTTAAATGCCCTGCCGCACTGTCCCTTCTGCCCTCCTATCTGAGTGACCTGATCTTTATACAGATTGGTTTTGTTCAGCACTATGTGCCCTGTGCTTAGCTTAATGCCTGGATGTAGATAGGAGGCATTTCAAAACTATTTGCTGGACTAAATGGAAATGAACTGAACATAGGGAAAGGCATTCTTAGATTCTCACCTTCTCTAAGACATAAAGACCTCTCTGGGAAAGTTCAAAGCCCCTGAAATCGCATTCTATTATTCAGAATGTAATCTATTAATCTGGTTGGGAAGAAAGCACTGAGCATATAAAATGGGTAGAAGTGAAATGAGAAAAAAATGTTATGTGCTTTAAAAATTAAATGTAAATCAATTATTAATACATATATTTATTATTTACCATGCTGCCTGCTGATTTTAAGAATTTGGGAAAATTGGGTGAACAAGTTATAGATACAATTTCATAAAAATAACAGAAATGATATTTTTCAAGTAGGGAAGATGTGCTCATTTGTCTTTAGTTGTACATTGTGTAACAGAAAGACCATTGCACTACCAGTCAGGAGAACAGGATTTTACTGTTCTGCTGAATGACCCAAGGCAGGTCACTGTAACATGCTGAGTGTTTCCTCATTGGCAGTTGCTATAATTATTTTGTCTTTATAGTTTTGCAATGCATTGTGTTTTTAGGCCAATATGAAAATTAATGCATCTACTCTGAACTAACATCAGCTGTGGCTGGGTGATGAAGGCCGGCCTAGGGGGAAAGGAAAACATGGTGGGATTCTGAAAGTAGATAATATCCATATAACTAACAGGACAGTAAAAACCGGTTTTGCTTATTAATGATAATTAAGAGCATCTTAGTCTGATAAGATACAACTGACATTTTAACTATAAAAAAATTGATTCATTTTCATCTTAAAACTAGAGATGGATTCTACGGTATGTTTAGGCTCCAGTCAGGACAAAAATTAAACCTGAGAAAAAGTATACTTTAAAAAATACTTAGAGAAAAAGTGATTTTCTAATAATAACAACACAAAAATAAGAGTATTCTTTCTCTCAAAGAAATTTAAAATATTATTCCAGAAACTAGAATTTTAAAAAAAGCAGGAGGGTTGGGGGGGGGAGGGGAAGAGGTGTTCCTGGTATATTTCTCCATCATTTAAGTCTGAAGTTTTAACTTGAGTCAAATGATGAAAATCATAATGAAAGCAACATCTGTGCAGCTGGCTTATAGATTCATCTTTCAGGCAGAGTAGCAGCAGGTTAACTACAGGGAGTACTGGTTGTGGTTGGAGGAGGTGAGATGACAGCTTTTTCTTTTCATTTTTATGTTTTCCTGTACTTTCTGCATTTTTTTTTTTTAAACTTAAAAAATGTCAACAGGATTTTGGTCATTTGTTTTCTTCTTTAGAATTATCTGTTTACAAAAGTATTAAATGTAACTTTTGAAGGTACTATACAGATTCTTGAAGAAAAATTAAAGTGCTAAGGAACTAACAAATACAAAAGGTAGAGAGGAGGAGAAACTGAAAGTATTTGAAGCTAGGCAAGTGTAAAAGGACCAAAGGAAATGAACAGTAAGGCGGTAGAAAAGATCAATACCAGCAAAACAAGACATTAAAATTAAGATGGTATGGAAACAACAAATACAAAACTCAAAGACATATAAATAAGGAAAAAGATGAGAAGTTTTCCCAAAGTTTTAGCAGACACTAGTATTCTTCAACCAGAAAATATAGTATAATCAGATTCCTATCCCTGTATTCATCTTAAAGCAGAGATGTCTAAAAACGGAAAGAGAAAAGGAAACAAAGAAATGTTCTCAATCTTTAAAACTTATTGGATTTAAAATATAATCTAATAATAATATCCAAATACACTTCTGTAAAACATACTTTTGGTGCTTGTACTATGAAAGTGAACAAGCTAACCTTATATGCTATTTTAGGGCTCTTTAAACCAAGTGTTAGGTGTGAAGTAAGGTCACCTACCCAAGCTTTTCTGACTAAAGTTCTCTTTACCAATAACAGTGTTTGTGAAATGACTTACCTGGAAGCAGAAAAGACAAATAGAACAAATTACAAAATCTTCTCTGGATGCACTTGCTGAAGGTAGCACAGATGTCATGTCATATATTCCCAGTGTAAAGAAGAGAAAGAAACCCAGCAAATGACTCCAGATGTTTACTGTCTCATTAGATAAAATAAACAAACTGGAAAACAAAACAAAACAAAAAACCATGCAGCTCAGATGCATAGTGGCTCGCTCACTCTCAGCATTTAAAAGGTTAGGGATAATTTTTCTGTTAAAGTAACACCTGCTACTTTAACCCCTGCACCCCATCTTCGCCTTTCTAAATTTGATATATCATTTAGTTTAATTAATCTTTCTTCAAGTTTTTCAACAACCAATCCTGGGATCTAAGCGCTTTTTTGGTGCTCACCTGTATTATCACATTTACCATTTTCTTCCTTTAAGGATTAGAATTATTTATGTATAAATTCCACCTTATTCTCCAGCCTATCAACTCCCTGATCGCTGGCACCATTCATGTTTATGACACTACTGTGCCACGTACAGTGTCTTGCTCAGATTAGATGCCAAAAGTCTACAGAACTGAATGTGCAGATTAAAACCGGATGTTAGCTACTTTGATGTTCAATAATAGGTATCTGAAAACCGGCTAAGTGTTAGGATGGGCACAAACTTAGGCTACCTTTTTAGTCTTCATTAAGTGCAAATGCGAAGTTCGATGGACTTGAGAGCAGAATAAATACAAATTGATCCACTGGAAATGTCCTTTAAGATAGGCATGCTGCGGTTGTTTTGAAACCAAACTAGATTCCAGGTGGCACGAGTTTATCCTTGTTAGGAATAACAGGTTACTTTTAAGATCAGTACTTTTTGCTCTTTTTCAAAATACTGACTGACTGGTTGTAGTTTAAGTAGTTTTGGCAGCACAAGTTGGTGTAGTGTGTACCACGCCGACCACGACCGAGGCTCACTGTCCCTTCAGCCCACCCTCTGCAACAAACTAGCTCTGTGATCATGAGCAAGTCATTAACCTCTCTGGCTTCAGGTTATCTATAAAACAAGGGAGCTGGGTTAGATGCTGCCGCAAGTCCCCTTCAGCTCCTTCCTTAATTTTGTTAAATGTTTCCCCAGCTGTGGATAAGAGCTCATCTGATTACTTATCGAAAGGAGACATCACGACTAAAGATTAAAATATTCTTGCAAAATCTAATCTTTCTAAACTAAGGTCTTTGACCTTCACTGATTCAGAATCCTTATTACCGTGTTTCCCCGAAAGTAAGACCTAACTGGACAACCAGCTCTAATGTGACTTTTGGAGCAAAAATTAATATAAGACCGGGTTATTTTACTATAAGACCGGGTCTTATATACGTAATATAATATAAGACCAGCTCTTACATTAATTTTTGCTCCAAGAGACGCATTAGAGTTGATTGTCCAGCTAAGTCTTATTTTCGGGGAAACGCGGCAATAAGCATTAACATATAATTCTAACCTACTGAATTTGCACTGTCACCATGGTTCTCATTTTCTCAAGTCATAAACATAGCAGGTCTCACACTATCAAACAATCATCAAGAATAAAGTGAATCTTGCATCATGAATTTCAGGCTTTATCCTTTACACACATCAAGTATACAGACTACTTATATGGGGGAGGGGTGATTAGGATATAGGAATGTGAGGGAACATATCTAACTATTGGACTGTTTTGACAACACTACTATGCTCTGCTTATTACCTCAGAACTTTTCATTTTGTGAAACTCAGTATAAGCTGATGAACTGATCCGAGAGGCACAATCTTGGCATGTTCCAACTAACAAAGGATTTGGCAGAATAGTTGTGATATACAAAACCTCTCCTTATCTCCAAAATCTGCCCTTTTTACTCCTGACAGGTAAAAGAATACAGGGCAAAAGCTGACACTGGAAAAGACCAGGCTGGTGGGAAGACTACTTGGAAGGATATCCCCAGTAGAAGATCTACTCTTATTCTATGAGAAGTTAGACCCATACTCTCTTCAGCTTCCAAATCAATAATCATCTCCATCATCGTCGTCTGCTTAGCTTTGAAATCAGTGGTCACGATGACAAGTCACCATTCATTGTGTGTTTAGGGCCTGTGTAGCGTTTTACATACACAATTTCATTTAAACCTTATTACTTTCTGAAGTGGCTATTGTGATCACCCTCAGTTTTAAAGGAGGCTCAGAGAGGTTAACTCTTGTTCAAGGTCGCACGAGCTGTAAAGTGACTGATCTGGATACCCAAGTTTTTTTTTTTTTGATGCAACAGCCCCAAATCGAAAGCACTAGATTTCATTTCTCAACGCATAAGATGTGGACTAACATCAGAATGCACAGCACCACTGCTAGGTGGGTATAAAATATTTAAGGTAATTCACTACCTGTCCTATCCTGCGGAACTTCACATCCACAACAGGGCCCAGCTCTGATTTCTGGTGTAATAACTTATGCACAGGAAGCATTAGGGAGGAAAAGAATACTTAGGATTCAAACTGTGAAGTCCTGTGGGCCATCCATTAAAGCCAAGAAGGGATGGACAGTGATGTCACCTGTGACTGTGAGTCACAGAAACACTGTGACTCAGGGCCAGGACAAAGGAACTGGGGAAAGACCATGCCGAAAAGACCAAGAATCAGACACGTGGTTGCTGCTTGTGCAATTCAACAGCCCACATTACAGCACTGGGGTCTGTCACCATAGTGGCCTGGATGGAGCTAACCAACGTCTGTATCTTAATTCTCTTACAGTGGAATCCTGTACTTAAATGTGTGCAGTGAGTTTTAACAGAAAGGTATTCTAAGAATCAGAACATTAATTTTTCAATTTTGTTTTTTTAAAGCCAGGCTTTCAAGGGACTCTTGGTTTTACAGGTGTGGATGACGACGGAATCCCCCTCATAGAGATACTTCTGTAGTGCTCTAGGGTAGGGTGGTGCCCGTTATAGGCTCTCTTTGCTATAGTGCTTTCCATACACAGCATTTTTCACAATGGTTATTATGTAATAGTGCAATTATCTCTTTAATGTGTGTCACCCAGGCTTGACCTTAGCATCCTCATGAGACTGAGGGCCATGTCTGATGTTCTCTGCACGACCTGGTATAGTGCCGGAGGGCTGGGGCTCCATAGTACCTGCTGAATGAACGAACCAGGGGTTTCTAAGTATATTTGGCAATGTGAACTTGTTTCCTACTATACAGACATTTGTCTGGCCCCAAACATCTCAATTTCCATGGGGATACTCTACAGTTTAAATAAACAAAACGGAGGTAACACACACACAGGGGCAAGTATGGCTCAACCATTGTCAGTGGGATCGATTCCAACCTGTATCCCAATAAGCACCAACGGGAATAAAGGATATAAAAACCTTTGTGAACAGCAAAGCCTCCATAGGAGAGTTGGTGATTAGGATCATTGTTACTATCGTTATTATTCCGTGGATCAAGTACCCCGGCGGAGGAGGGCAGATAACGAGAGAGGACAGGTGGCAGAAAGGGATGAAAAGAATGGGACAGCTAGAAATGATGGGGACGGGAGAAACGGGGAAAGCACCGGGGCGAGCAGACAAAAAGGCTGTAGGTGAGGAGGCGGGGCGGCGGCGTGTCCCCCAGGCGCGCCCAGCGGAGGCAAACAGACTGTACCTTTTGATACACAGCCTGGAGGGCAGGTAGGCCCGGTAGCCGTCGGTGATATACGGGTTATCCTTCAGGGACACGGGGATCTGCTCGTAGGTGTAGAGGCGGATGCCGCGGGGTACCAGAACCGGCCAGTACTGGTAGCTGCCCAGCTCGATGTAATGCGCGCTCTTCAGCAGCTTCTGATGCATCCTTCCCGGCCGCCGCCGCTCCCCGACCGGGAGGCTCGCCCAGGCCCCGCCTCCCCGGGGAGGGGGCTTCGCCGCCGCCGCCCCCGCCCCGGAGCCCGCGGACGCTGTGCGAGGTCCTGCGGCGCCGCCGCTGCCCAGGCCCGGATCCGAACACTCACTGGCCACCGCCGTCAGCGCCGCGGCGGCCCGGCGGCGTCGCAGCCCTCTCTGACGTCAGCACGCCGCGGCGGGCCCCGCCTCGGCCGGGGCGGCGGCGCGGAAGTGTGGCCGGGCGCGCGGTTCGCGTGCGGGGCGCCGGGGTCGCTGGAGCACCAGGGTCGCTGGAGCACCGCGCCTCGGCGGCGGTCTGCGTGTCGGTGAGAAGAGCACAGAACTGTACAGGCGAATACAAGCGGTTTTTCCTTTTTCTGTTTTTAATTGAAAGCAATAGTTGTTAAATTTTAAAAAATCAAGGGGAAAATTCACTGGAAGAAAAACAAGAGCTAGAGCTAACTCTTCTCCGGTTATGCGTAGACTCTTTCACACGTAATATCAGAAGGACACTTAAAGTTTTCTAAGCTAAGGCCAGCCCTCTGCAGTAGTTAGAAATAGAGGAAACCTGATGCACAAGAACATTTACCAAATCGAGTATCGACTAAACCATAAAGCAAGCCTCAACATATTCAATGCATTGAAACCGTTCAGAGTATATTCCCTGACCACAACAGAATGAAACCAGAAATAAACAACAAAACTGAAAATCCCCAAATGACTGAAATTGAAACAAAACACTGGTAAATATTTCATGGGTTGATGAAGAAATGACAATGGAAATGAGAAATTCTTAAGTGAATGATAAAGATAGAACATACAAAACTTAGGGTGCAGCTAATACAGTACTCAGAGGAAAAGTTGTAGTTTTGTTTCTGGCTATGAATTGTGATGCAAATGCTTATTTATAATGGCAACGGCAAGACATGAGTTTTTCCACCCATATATGTAGAACCCTTAGCCCACTGATCACTCATAGTACTTATTATTTATTTGTTGTTTTTATGTTAGTAATTCTGAAGTTTGAGAGGCAGTATGGCTTAGTGATTAAGTACTGAGCTTTGAATCCATAGTACTTGGGTTTGAATTTCTTGTTCAACCAATTGCTAGCTATGCGCCCTTGTGCAGCTACTTAATCTCTTTGTGTTTCAGTTTTCTTATTGATAAAATAGCGGTAATAACAGTATTTTTTGTTATGAGGATTAAATGAGTGAGTCCATGTATTAATAATACTCTTAGACAAATGCTAGGCGTATTGTTAGCTCCCAACAAATGTTAGCTATTATTAGATTTCAAGGGAAGGTACATTAATAGATAAAACTGGAAAGATAAATTGAGACATATCCTCAATGGACTTAAGTGTCATCTAAAGGAACTGAAACTTTTTTTTTTTTAAGCCATAGAGCTAAAACTACTGTTTGAGCGCTTACTGTGTACCCAGTACATTACCTCTGCTGAAGGTTACTGTGTACAGGAATTTTCATTTCCTAGTGGAGGAAATTCATGCCTGAGAGTGTCTTCTGAGAGGCTCCTTCTGCATGTATTCTTGCTGGGACCACATGACATTACTTTGTGGCTACTGCTGATCCCAGGATGGGTCAGTGGCCCATGAGATGTCCTGACACAAATGTCCATTAAAAGCAGTGGTAATTATCTTGACCAATGAATTTCTTTCTTGGGAATTTGACCTGCAGGTATGGGAAGAGTCTAGCCTGGCATTTGAAACAGAAGTAGAAATATGCTCAGAGATTATCAGACACAGAGCAAGTAGCTGAATTATGGTAATGGTGCAGCATTAGAGTCAAGAACTAAGAATGGCAGCTGCTTTGATTGTCAACAACATACCGATGAAACCTGTTGCCAAATGACTTCTGGACTGACTTCAATAATTTATAACCCATTTCAGTTCTCTCTAGTTCGTTTATGTGGTTTAATTTTTAAATCAAGCACACCGTCACACCGTGTTTTCCCGAAAATAAGACCTAGCTGGATAATCAGCTTTCATGCGTCTTTTGGATCAAAAATTAATATAAGACCTCGTCTTATTTTACTATATATAAGGCTGGGTCTTATATATAAGTTACTAATATATATGTTACTAATATAAGACTGGGTCTTTTATTAATTTTTGCTCCAAAAGACACATTAGAGCTGATGGTCGGCTAGGTCTTATTTTCGGGAAAACACGGTACTAAGCACTAAAAAACCCCACTTGTGAAATGAGTAGATAAATATTAAAAGACAGTTACAGCAATAATCCATGTCTGAATCCTAGAGAGATAAAAAGTTCTATGAGTAAAAAAATTGAAAGAGCTCTTCCACTGAGGTCTGTAAGACAATGGAAGCAGGAACAACACCGCTTGGGGGCACCTCTAACAGATGGTAACACAAATGGGAGAGGGTGCAGTTCCTCGCAGACAGCCATGGTGTTTTGGCACTTTTAGAGCTCTGGCTGTTTAGTCATGACACTTGACAGAAGACTTCAGTGGCATGTCTGGTAGAAGAATAACACCTGGTGGGGTCTCCAGCATGTGGTGATAGATGGGGGATCAACAGCTGCATCTAGCAGGAGACCTCAGTGCCCTTTCAAGTGACAGGATGGGGGAGCTGAACCACCCAGTAAGAGATAGTGGGAAAATGGCAGTGCTTCATCGTGAGCACCTGTGAGACACATCTTGGGTTTTAGAGACACTTGTGAGAGATGGGGAGGGAGTTCTCAAGGAGCTGGAAGTCCTACATTCTCATGTGGGCCCAAGAGCCAGGAAACTTTGAATCTTGAATGTTGCTATGAGTCAGTCTATATTCCACAGGCATATGCAGTTTGGGAAAACTTGGATTGTGCCTTGTTTTCTAGGATCATTTCCAGTGAGCTGGGATGGAGAGACATGGGGGCTGCGTGGAGCATCTGGGTGAGTGAGATATTTTTTCCTTTTCCTTTTCCCTTTCCCTTTTTCTCCCCCCTCCCCCCTTCCTTCTCCTTCCTTCTCCTCCCCATATGTCCTTTTTGCATTTATTACATCACCTCAAACAGTTCCTCAAACTCCCAACAATGTTGGAGTGAAACTTGCAGGTATTGGAATGGACACAACATGGAAATTTATATTTATTGAGTTCCTACTATATGCCACACATTTTCCTAGACGCTAAGAAAACAAAGACGAATGTGACTATTTTTTAGACAGTCGTCTTTGCACATCTCAGCAGCATTGACATTCTGACTGTTCCCTCCTTTAAACTTTCTTTACTGGACTTTTGGGACAATCCTCACCTGGACTTTTTTCCTTATCTCTCTGGCCTGGCCATTTTGGGGGTCTTTGATAACTGCTGTTTCTCTACTTGACACTTAAACGAGGGTGTTTTTCTTGATTCTTTCTTCAGTTTTTTTTAATACTCTGTTTTTTACTCTCTCTATATTTAAGGCTTCAGTTACTGTCTTTAACCCGATGACTCACAAATCCGTAGTTTCAGGTCAGATCTCCTTTCTATGTATCTGAATTCACATGTAGAGCTGGACAGAGAAACCTAAAATATTCAAAACAAACTCACTATCTTTCCTCCTAAATCTGTTTTTTATCCCTATATCCCTATTCACTCAGTCTCTTAAGCCTTGCAGTTACCTCCTTCCTTGGCCCCATTTTATTAGCACTCTCCTTCCTCCTTCCCCATCACCTCAACCAGTTCCTCACCAATGATTTCAACTCCTCTGCCTAATTAGGCTGATCTGAAAAAACAAAGGAACAACAAACAGTTAATCAATTTAACTATGCTTTCTTTAATTCTACGTACTACACCCAAGGAGACTGACAAAATGGCATGGATTGGTAGCTCTGCAAGTTCAGTTTACAATCTCTACGGAACTTTGAACACAACTTTGGATAATTTAAGCATTCACTGGATACTGTATGTTCCCCGCCTGCCACCTACATTAGCAGAGCACCTCCTTCCTATTTTTATAGAGAAAATAGAAACCAAAGACTGGGAACTTCCTCAGCTTTTTGCTGCCAGACCTCCATCTCTAAGCTGACCCCAAATTAAAGCTCCTTCTTTGTTTCCTCTCCTCTGGCTCAGTAGATATGACCTCTTTAAGCCTCCTACTTAAGTACAGTCGGCTACCTATTTTTTAGATCGTATTTCCCTTATTCTCCTCGTGGATCTTGCTCTGTTATCTTTCTTTCAGATGTATCTCCTCCAACATTCCCCTCTGTCTTTTTCTTTCCCTTTGGCATATAAACATGTTCAAGTCTCATTCATTTTAAAGCCAGCCAGCAAACAGAAAGGAGAAAACCTCTCTCTTTTTGCCCTGTCATTTTAAAACTGTAGCTCTCTCTGCTTCCATTCTCAGCCACACTTGTAGAAACTGTAGTGTACATTTATTGTCTCTATTTCTAAGTTCCCTCTTGTTCCTTATCTCATTGCAATCTAACTTTTGTTCTGTAGCTCTGTTGAAACTTCTTTTGTCAGTCGTGCTATACTCAGTGGATACCTCAAACAAAAATCTCTTCATCGCAAAATAAAAATACAGATACAAAAACATAAATAAATAAACCACAACAAAATAGGGCTTTGCTCGCCACTCCAGCATCTCCTTCATGTTCCATGCCATTGTCCCACCCTTCCTCCAAGAGTAACCAATTATTTCATAACTTTTAATTATAAAAGTCATCCCTTGGGTTTCTTGATGTTTTTGTTATTCAAGTGTGCATCCCTTGAAATGGTAGTTTTAGTCTGCCCATGTTTTAAAAACTCGATATATCTTTTAAGTTCTTTTTATATGTGCAGATTCTCTATTCCTTTCATTGCTTACAATTTATCTGTGAAAGAACTCATAGAGTTCCATAGTCTGGATTCTGCTGTTTACAGAATCACGATACAGTCCAATATGTCACTCAGTCCTCTGTGTTTGCTGCAAATTGGCAATGGGATCCAGAAGCTTTATCAGACCCCTGTTTGATCCCTTTGGCAAGACAATAGGTGGTAAGGTATCCTTTCATCTGGAGGCACATAATATCTGGTTTTTGTTCTTTCTTGATGTTACAGCCATTGATGTTCAATGCCTAGATCCATTAATTTATGGTAGTCGCAAAATAGAGATAATACAATTCTGTCATTTTTGTTTCCATATGTTAACTGGAATAATTTTCATAAGAATATACTCTTCATCTACTATTTGGTTACCCAGTGGTGTAGTTCATATAGAAAAAGCAAGAGAAATACTTGATTCTTTCACTTTATTTATCTAGGTTTCAACGTAGCCAGTTGGTTCCCTGTTACCTTCATGAGGTAACTAATTCAATTTAAAAAAAATTATTTAGAGCTCATGAATTTAAAGATAATTGACCATTTTCAACTCAGTTCAGTTGTCTTCTTTGATGCTCAAATTGTTTCATCTTTGGTCAGTGGGGCCTCTTCAGGTTGGCCCCTGAGTTCTTATGACATGATCTTAGGAGTCTGATAGCTTTTTTCTCCCTGGTGTGTCCTGGCTCATCATGTGCATTTACTGCTCCAGATTTGTAATCAGCCATTTCCCCAGAAAGCTTTTGTAGTGGGAGGGACTACCACCTTCTAAAATATATGTACGTCCAAGTCCTAACTCCTGGTACCTCTCAATGTGACTTTATCCTGAAACAGGGTTTTTGCGTATGTAATTAAGTTTAATATTTCCAGATCGTCCTGCATTGAGGGTGGGCTCTAAATGAATGACTGGTGGTATCTTTATAAAAGGAAGGAGAGGAAGATTTGAGCTATGCAGGCACAGAAGAAGGCCCTGTAAGACAGAGGCAGATTGGAGTTATGTTACCACAAGCCACGGAACCCATGGATCCACGATGAGCTGGGAGAAACAGAGAAGGATTTGCCCCAAACCTTCAGCATGAGTGGCCTACCCTACTGACTTGGGACTTCGGACCTTCAGAACTCGGGGAGAATCAATTTCTGTTGTTTTAAGCCACAAAATTTGTGGCAGCCCTGGCAACTAATATAGATTTCAGTTTTGGAAAGAGGGGTGCTGCTGTAACTAACAAAAGCTAAAACTCTGGAGGTGGCTTTGACTTGGGTAGTGGAAAGAGGCTATAAGAATTTTGAGGTGAAAATCATAGAAAAGGCCTAGATTTTTTCGAAGAGAGGGTTGGTAGAAATATGGATATTAATGGCAGTTCTGATGGAATTTCAGAAGGAAGTAAAGAGCGCTGTAGTAGAGAAAGTTTCTATCATCTTGGAGATCTATATCTATTTATCTGTATTTATATATGTATATAGTCATGCACAGAATATTAGTAGAAATGTGAATGTTAAAGTTTCTTTTAGTGAGGTCTCAGAAGGAAATGAACATATTAGAAACTGAAGGAAAGGCAATTCTTGTTATAAAGTGTCAGAGAACTTGGCTGAATTGTTCTATTGTTGAGTGAAAGCGGAGCTTAGAGGTGATGAATTTGGATATTTTGCTGAGGAGATTTCCAAGGAAAGTGTTAAAGAAACAGCCTGGTTTCTCCTTGTTGCTTATAGTAAAATGAAGGAAAGGGATAAATGAGAAGGAGCTGTTAAGTAAGAAGAAATAAGCACTTGATAACTTGGGAGGTTCTCAAACTATCCAGATCACAAAAGATGCTAAAGTTAGGAAATTTATCGCTGGAAAAGCATGTTCTAGAAAGAGCATCAAGGATGTGGCTGGGGAACCTTTTGTTTCAGAGATTAGGCTTGTGACTTATAGATTTACGAACCATCTCAGCAGAAGCCTGGAATAGATATAGGGCTATCCAGTAAAGATCTGTGGAGTAGTGTAATGGAGTAAACCCTCCGTAACATACACAGGAGGCCCACAAGGTTGTTGAGAATGCTGCATTAGCAGAAACATGACAACTTGGACAGAAGGGGACAGAGAGGACAAAATGAAGGAAGGCGTTTGGATTTCGAATTCTGCAGGCAGGAAACTGGTTGATATTGCTACTTTGTTGCAAACGTGGTACCCTTCAAGAAAAAGGAAGAATGTCTCCTAGGGCAGAGCTCCAGTGGCACAGAGGCTGGCAGGGACCCATCACAGGCCCACAGGGCAGAGCATCTGGCCACAGAGGATTATTTTCAGGCCTTGAAACCCAAAGGAATTTGTCCTGTTGGATTTGGAACTTGCTTGGGACTGGTGACCCCTTATCCCTTCCAATATCTCTCTTTTACAATGGAATGTCTATCCTGTGCCTGCCCCACCATTGTATTTGGGGAGCAGAGAGCTTGTTTTTCTAGATTCATAGGTCTACAGATAGAGAAGAATTGTGTCACAGGATGGATCATACACAGAGTCTCACTCATATCATGATTTAGATGAGATTTGGGATTTTTGAGCTGGTGATATTTTGATGAAATTTTAGAGTTGATGTTGTGATGTGTTGAGACTTTTCGGAATGCTGGCATGGAGTGAATGAGTTTTGCATGTTAGCTAGAAATGAATTTTATGGGGCCAGTGGTCAAAGTATAGACGATTGAATGGTCTCTCGCCCCCATATATGTCCTCCTGGAACCTGGGGATGTGACCTTATTTGGAAAATGGTCTTTGCAGATGCAGTTAAGTTAAAGATTTCACAATGACTTCAGCCTGGATTGGGTTGGGTCCTAAATCCAATGAAGTGTGTCCTTATAAGAGAAGGAAGAGAGTGAGACAAACACAAAGAGAAGGAAGGGCATGTGAAGACAGAGGCAGAGATCGGAGGTAAGCGGCTAGAAACCAAAGAGCACGTGAAGGCACCAGAAGCTTGGAAGATGCAAGGAATTCTCCCCTAGAGCGTTCAGAGGAAGCGTGGCCCTGCTGACATTTTGATTTCAGATGTCTGGCCTCCAGAACTTTGAGAGAATACATTTTTGTTGTTTTTTTCAGCCTCCAAATTTGTGGTAGTATGTTACAGCTGCGCTTGGAATCTAGTTTGACTAGTTTTCTTTAATGCAAAATAGTATTTCAAAACCATAATCTGGGTGCGAGGTATCTTCATCGAGATACTTGTATTTAAAGATTAGATACCATGTGAGTTCATAGTGATATTTCCAATTAAAATTCAGCACTATGGGGTTTTCACTGAGCAATCCTGGTTATCAAGGATGCATGGACGATCTAAGTAGAACATCACATAATTACTTTCTTGTTTTATCGCACATTCTACACACAATATCAGATTACAATACCAGTATTACCACCAACAATTACGATTACTGAAAACAGTTAATTTTTTTGCATATGCTACGGCTATTCCCACCTCTCTCCCATTTTGTTTTTATAGTTGTACTATATCTACACTATTAGATCATATAGCCATTCTATGCTATACTCTTTCTCTGTTATCCCTCATTTAGTTCTACAAGTATTTAATACTCACTAGTAGTCATTATGTTAATGTCTCCAAGTCATTTTGTTTTCCTGCCACTTGTTTTGTAGGAAATTCCTTGGAAAAAGGCTTATGGGAACAATACTGAATTCTTATACGTTGATAAAAGTGTGTCTGTGTCCTTCCTACTTAAAGGTTAATATCCTTGACTTACATGTTCTGTCTGTATCTTAAATATGTTAATACATTTAAAAGTTTCTTTTATTTTTTAATTATGGTTGGCATACAGTATTACATTAATTTCAGGTGTACAACATAGTGATTAGACATTTATCAAACTTACAAAGTGATCGCCCTGCTATGTCCCGTAGCCATCTGACACCATACATAGTTATTACAATATTATTGACTATATTCCCTATGCTGTACTTTACATCCCCGTGTTAATACATTTTCAACAACATAAAGTATTGTTGCTATAGAATCTGATGATAATCAAATTTTCTTTTCCGTATAAATCATATGCTCTTTTGATTAGATGCAGGGCAGATTTCTTTAAAATTTAAACTTTATTAATTTTATTAGGAAATCTTGCAGTTGATTGTTCTAGATTCGTATTCTCAGGCACCTGGTTGCTCTTTCAATGGATAGGTAGTGGCTCCTAGGACAGCTGACTGGAAACATGGAGTGTAATTCATGATGTTTTCTCAGGGCTGGTAAGCAGCATCCTACTTCTACTCATTTGCAACCATGCCCTAGATTTTCTCCTTATCTTCCCTCCTTACATTCAACCAATCACCATATACCGTTGGATTCCGTCTCTGTTAAATCTGTCAAATCCACCCTTTTCTTCATTTCTATTGTCACTACTATAGTTTAAATCCTTATCATATTTCACCAGCTACTTCTGGTCCCCAACTTCAACTCACAATCCAGTCTCCACCCGTATGCCCTTTTAAACCTCTAAACCTAAATCTTACTTATTGCTATAAACAAACAGACAGAGATCCAGACAAGCCTGTAATCTCTGGCTATACCCTATAGGATATACTATAAGCCATTTAAAATAATGCACCTTCCAAACCTAGATCCTGCTTTAGGATTGAGATGCGCCTTGTCTGTCGCAGCTCCCTTACCCACTACGCACACAACAACCCAGACTGCTTGGTTTCCTGCACACACCACAGTATTTCCCATGTTCTTGCCTTTGATGTGCAAAGGCCCTCCACCTTCTTCTCTCCTCTCTTTGCCAGGATAACTCCTGCTAATCCTTCAAGTCTCCGCTGCAGCATCACCTTTTCTGAGCAACTTTCTGTATCCCCTTATCTCAGCTCTAGATTCAGCGCTTTTCCTCTGGGACCCTTTGATATCTATGCAAACTACAGTTTGCACAGCAGTGGACTTACCTGCTTTCTTGTAGTAGGTGTTTAATGTCCTTTAAGGAGTCTTCATTCTGTTTGTAATTCCAGTGCCTTAGGTGTTAAATATCTTTTTTAAAATTAAACGTTTTGTTTTGAGGTCATTGTAGACTCACATGCACTTGTAGGAAATAATAGAGATCCCCTGTACCCTTTACCCAGTTCCCCCAATGATAACATGTTGCAAAACTGTAGTACATTATCACAGCCACGATGCTGACACTGATACGTCAGGCACAGAATGTTTCCATTACCACAAGGATCGCTCTGGTTGTCCTTTTCTAGACATACCTACTTCATTCTTATTCCCACTCTCTCTTTAGCCCCTGGCAACCACTAATCCGTTCTCTGTTTCTAGAACTGTTTTATATAAAAAATGCTGTATAAATTGAATCATACACTGTGTAACCTTTTGGAATTGGATTTTTTTTTCCACTCAGTACAATTCCCTTCAGATTCATCCAAGATGTTGTATGTATGGATAGTTCATTCCTTTTTGTTGCTGAATAGTATTCCACTGTATGGATGTACCACCATTTGTTTAACCAGTTACTTGTTGAAGGACGTCTGGGTTATTTCCAGTTCTGGGCTATCACAAACGTAGCTGCTGTGTACACTAGTGTACAGGTTTTTGTGCGAACATAATTTTTCTTTTCTTTGAGATAAATGCCCCAAAATGCAATCATTGGTTTATGGTTATACTGTAATTGCATGCTTAATTTTGTATAGAATCGTAAACTGTTTTACAATAAATTTTTAATGAATAAAGGAATGAACAAATAGTGTTACATCAAAATATTTAGAATGAATATTAGGATCAGACAAATCTATTTTTACTAATTGCACAGCAAATCATATTAGCCATAGAATGCTATTCTAAATAGACTGAAACATGCTATAGGACAGAAATCAATAACGGTTAAATGTGATAAGCTTCTTCATTATTCTAGGAGTCAAGGTTTTTAGCCTAAACTGTATTTACAGCAGTAGTGAAATCTCATTCCTCACAAATGACGTGCAGATACTGTATTATAATGTCTAATCTCCAAATGGCTGCACTTTGAAAATTACACTTAAAAGCCTCCACGAGTGATAAACATAGTTTGTTCATCTCTAATGTACATTAAATATATAAGCACAAGTCCTTTCTAAATGTTTGTCTATTTTTATAGTACTCTCTTTTGGTGTTCCGCTTTAAGGTGCTCCATCAGAGTGCATGCCTTTTTGGTAGCTTTGTCACATTT
Source organism: Rhinolophus ferrumequinum (assembly GCF_004115265.2). NCBI lineage: Eukaryota > Metazoa > Chordata > Mammalia > Chiroptera > Rhinolophidae > Rhinolophus > Rhinolophus ferrumequinum. The sequence continues at coordinate 34,611,250 of NC_046288.1, forward strand.
CAATACTAAGCCTATCTTTTCATTTGAAATTCACACCAGCACTTAGAATAAGGATCCTCAGGTATCATGGCGGGAGCGTGTGCTCTAGACTCCGACGTACAGGAGGCCGAATCTCAAGTATCACGTACTGGCAGGTTACAGACTCTCTCTTGGCTTTGATAGTCTTATCTGTTAGATGAGAATTGTTTTACACAACCTAAATGACTTGACAGGGCTCTCGAGAGGATCAGATGTACAAAGTGCCTGCCATGGAAAAGGCAGCAGTAACGTTCAATTCCTTTCTCCTGTAGCATTTTAAATTTCCTGAGCAATAAATTCCCACGGCTTATTTATATATTTTGGTCATGTTTGTAGGGGGTTGTTACAGATCACTTTTTGTCCGGGGAGACTTGAAAGAGAAAGTGAAAAAACAATCAGATCCAAGGAAATATTCAAGGGAAGTTGGTGCAGTCTGCCAATGGGCCTTTTTAAGATTACAGATAGATATTAACATGTATAAACTTATGCCCCATCGAAAATGTTGACATCTTGGGACACAAACCCTATCTTTTTTTTTTTGACTTCTTATTTCTTAGTAATAATGCAAGTACATCCACTACCATTTAGTTCAATTAAATGAAGGAAACATGTGTCTTAATTTGTATTTCTTAAGAATACTAACACATTTTAGGTAATTAAATGCTGTCAGAAACCGTATCACTACCAACAAGGCCCAGAATCCTAAACAAACACCAACTTGCAGAATAGCCAAGAGCACAGGTCAATAACTACCTGGAGACAGAGCCTCTTAAAACAAGGGGGAATAGCAGGTTATTAATTGTCTTGTACCTGATTATAACTTACAAAATTGAGAAGGAGAAGTGGTAACTTTATCTTCTGGCCCTTTGCTGTACAAAATTTAGGAAAATATGCAGAATAGACGAAAAATGCAAATGGACATAATTTTGCATTTTTCAGTGGAAGTTTTAGATCACTATAGGGAGTTTAAGGCAAAGAGAAGAATGAGAGGAGACTTACATTTATCAGGAATTTAAAGGAGCTCCTTAGGATAAAAGGTGATTGGGTGTATATTCTTCAACTCTGTTGAAGCTAGGCCTCAACAGTGGCATAAAATCAAAAAGTCAAGGTTGGCAGCGAGCTCTGGAAGACGAGGTACCACGTGAGTGAGGTAGGGCTGCACCAGGGCCCTGCCTAACTCAGACATTGTCTCCATCAGTTCAACACAAAGGCCTACATGCTATCGTGTCTTCAGAAAGACCCCGTTAAAGTGTGTTGAAAGTACCTTGGTGATGTGATCCATTAATAACTGGCATGGGATAGTTTACCAGATGAGCTGGTTGCTATCTAGATAGTAACTGAGAAAATGAAGCGCAGGCAGTTAGTTTTGTTGGGAGTGAGGAAGATTATGGGAAGTTCCTAGCATAAACTGTTTATAAAGAAGAACGGATGAGAACCTGAAAAGGGAAGCGGCAGACAGTGAGGGAAAAAGAAGCAGGAGGACCCTGGAGTCTTGCAGGATCAGCAGACTATTTACTTTCTAAGGACAGGAAACGTATTATGTTCACCATTGAACCCAGGCTAAATAATAGTGCCTGGCACACAGTAGGTGCACAACAAATGTTTATTGAACAGATGAGTAATATATGTTCTGACATGGGAGATGTTGTGTATTCTGAAAAGAGGTTGGAGAGCTCCTCAAACTAAATTTACATACTTAACCAAGTTTGCCTAAGCCTGGCCCTGCTGCAGACTGTAGAGCCACGGTGGATGTGGGAGTTTGTGGAATTTCTTTTTATGAGGTCTTTAAAAACAAAATAGATTCTCATCTGTCTGGAAGGGTTCCTATGAAAAACAAAACAATATGAATAATTTGAATAGCCTCTGGCACTTTTCTTCCTTGGGCGTTTTTTGGTTTTGTTTTTTTAATTTCAAGAAATACAGTATAAAAGCATATAACACCACCATCACCATCACACAAGCAGCAATAATCATTTGTTGAGAGAGTATTGTGTGCAGGCAACTTGCTGAGTGTGTAATCTGCACACTGACAAATGGATTTTCGAGAATTCCTGTGGTTTCTACCATGTAGTGACACAGCACTCCTGCAGATGTCACTCTTTTCCTGCAAAATGATCCCCCTGGAGACATTGACGAGCTGTATACTGAGTCAGGGCTGAGAAACAAGTGATTTTAAAGTTATACTAAGGTGAAAAAAAAATCAATTTATCATCTATATCTGAATTGAAGTTTCTAAATATGAAACAGCCTGCCCATTGGAAATTCAATTTTTAAAGTTTTTTTTTTTAAGAATAAAAAACCTGGTAATTCAGTTCACAGAATGGCTTTGCAGCCTTTCCTTTATTTTTAGCATACAAGAATATAGTTTGTCCTATTTCCTCAGAAAAACTGAAACAGAATATTTTTTGAAAGGTAAGCTTCAGCTCAGAAGATGGATGAAAAGTTCCTTCTCTCTCCTATGCTTCATTCTGAACCATCCTCTACCTCATTTCTGACTTGTTTTTCCTCTCTCAGAGGGGCAGGGTCACTTTAAGCTTGGGAAAGGACTGTCTGGTCAAATCTGACTGGTTCCGGGGTGGAGGCAAAATTCATTGGCCTTAACCTCCACCGGGCTCAGCTTTTCTTCCCAGTGAGTGGCTGTCGCCAGCTCTGAGAGTACAGCCCCTCAGAAACTTGCAGATACAGGATGGAAGAGTTAAAGCAGAATTAGCAACACGTCCAGAAATAGCAATTTCCTTATTCCTATCCCATGGTATTTACAAAAACACTTTTCTAGGCTTGGATCAATTTCTTGATGTTTCTGGGCAAATACGCAAAACAGTTTTAGCTCTGCAGCTCTGTATGCGGCTTTGTTGAGTCAGTATGTCACATCCAGTGACAGCATCTAACTTTCTGGTACTTTTTGAAACCTTTAGTGTTTTAGATTTCAGAGCCGTGGAATTTTCCCCTCTTTTATCAGAACGCTTGCTGCAACTCTAAAGACTGTAGTCTGTTGATCATCTGTGTCCGAATTGCGGGGGGTGTTTGTTATGCAAAAAAAAATAAATAATAAAGCAAAATTTTAGACCTAACTCACCTCACAACTACAGCACTAGACTCTCAGGAGAATTTACAAGAAACCACATTGATCCCTCCCTCCCCACTAATGTTTGAGAACTACTGAAAAACAGTGCTCTCAGGAGCTAGCAGTTCCCTGAGCATAAATTAGGAGTCTGATTTTGGTTCTAGCCTCCTGCTACTATCCCTTTTCATATGGGTATATCTTCTGTGCTTGCCCACATTTTTTATTCTTAATTAAAGTTTGTCCCCAGGGCCTTTATTCACTGAAGATGATCTGAAAATCCCCAGAATTCAGTGCATTTTAATAAAGTCCCCACTGCTAGCTTCAGGGAACCCTGAATTCTAGCATATGTCTCCTGGATTAAGACTAGCGCAGTAAGGACTTGCGCTTACCTTTGTCCTCCCCCCACCCCCAGCACTCCTAAGTGTCTGGAGGTATTCTTGGCCACACCCTTTATCTTCTATTCTGTACCTAGCAAGAAATGATCTTTTACGATCTGATCCAGTGTCCTTCTCAGAGACGAAATTCTAAGGTCCTCCGGGAAGAATTGGTTGACCAGTCACAGAACACAGAGCACTTTTTGTCTAGCTCTAATTTGTTTGTTTCCTATCAGATTCTTGCAAGTAGTTTTCATCTTTGTATCCATGGCATCAAGATTAGTGCCTAGGACATAGTAAACACTCAATAAATGTTGACTCACCAAAGGGTTTACAAAAAAATCCCACCTCCCACTGCTGTGGGAGTTTTGTAAATAAGTATAAACCAAATATTAATAAGTAAGCTCTTTGAGGATAAGGTCCATGGCTTCTTTATCTGTTAACATGAAGGAATGAACCCACCAATGAAAATGTCTATTTTTTACTTCCGTTTCCATATACCAATTTTGCGACACTGTTAATGTGGAACACTGAGGGTAGGGGCCAGATCTCATTCATGTCCAGCTCTTGGCACAGTACCTAGCACGTAATAGTCCTGACTAAATGTTGGCTGATGTAACTCAGGAAGCTACTCATGAATGATCCTACATGACCTCATGAAGCGCAGCAAGAAAAGACAGCCTCCCTTTTACCTGTACGATTGGGATGTTCACCCAAACAGCGATGAAGGACTTGTCCTGGGCGCTGCGCTATTTAGAGGTGGATGCAAGACTAGAACCCAGGGCTTCTCAGGTCTAGAGTTGTTTAGCGGCAGACCAGAGCGATGGGCTGCTGCCTGGGTCTCTGGCTGGGGAGTCTCCTAGTGAGGGTGCTAGGTAGTCCTCACTACCTATGGTACAGAGATCCCCATTCGATGCACACGTGTCATCTTCCACCAAGCAGTTTTGCTTGCCCATCGTTTAGCTATGGTCTAGGGAGAGAATCGAGGAGGTTTTGTAAAGATTAAAGCCCATTACAGGATATTTTTACTATGTGCATTACTCTTGATCACTGGTGGAAAAAAGACATGTATTTGAGCAGGTTGTAATGCAACATACAGTGGGTAGGGGGCAATGCTGGAATGCAATATACATGAAAGAGGCAGGATCCCAGAGGAGAGGACCTGGGCAAATTTAAGGAGTCCTTTATAGTCCATTTGCGGAACCTTGTTGCTGTAACAGCACTGACTATCTCACCAGCACCAGCACCAAAATTGATGACCATCCACTTCATGGCTGGTGAGTGGCAGCATTGATTGTTTTTAAGCCAAGTCTACTGATTTTTAGTTCAGTATGTTTTCTATTGCAGTATAGTATGATGTCTTTCAATAGGGTGTTTATGTTTGTTTTTTAAAAATACATATTTTTCCTGATTACAAGAATAGTAAATTATCCTTATAAAAATTCAAACTTAGGAACACGGATGTTTAAGAAGGTAAAAGTTTCCCTTAATCCAATCCCCTCCCATATACAAATAATGTTAATAGTTCAGTATATATTCTTATAGTTTTTCCTATGTGTAAACTATATCTGTATTTTTAATACAAATAGAAACATATTATGGATACTTTTTTCCATTTGAAGCTTTATACAGAGTGGACCTAGACTTGCTCAAGGATTAATATATTATCTAATTTTATGCACACTTTTTTTGTGCTAACATACGTGGGTTACTTTTCAATATTCCTGCAATAGTCCTGCAACTCCTAACAATTGTTTCTGTCCTATTCTTTTCCAGATTAGTATTGTTGTGATTTTAGCCCTTTTAATTTGTAACACATGGTGTGATTCAAACCACTGAGTCTTAGCATCTGTCAATGATCAGATCATTCTTTTTAGTGAGGGAAAGATGGTTGCCAATAATGTGGCAGAATTTGGCTTTTCGTTGTTATGTTATTAATGACTGCAAAAAAGACCTTGTGATGATATGGTTGTTTTTTTTTTTTTCCTACTTAAGCTTCAAACAGTTTCCTGAAGTCTCTTTTAAATTCCATGTAAAATTAAAACTAAGGAGGTCTTGGATTTTCCACATCAAAACTAATTTGCTCTTTTAAAGCTCAAAATGTTGCCTGCTGCATTCATCATGATGGAACAGGGCAGGCCGGGGTAAGCAGTAGATGAGACCACAATGAGGCCGCTGATACGCTTTAGTACAGCTCACATTAGCCAAAGGGCAGTGATCTGTCTTCTTGGATACTGTTCGCGAGGCTGCTGATGGAAGGGTGTGGTTCTTTCTTTTCAACTCTTTCTCTTACTCTATTTAGAGCTATTTATTTTTCATTTCATTTCATTTCCCTTCAATGTTTGTGGGTATTTTTCTGATATAATTTCTTTTTCTATTTACCTATAGATATATACTGTATGAGTATAGTCGTATTGTTATATATACAATTGACCCTTGAACAACATGGGTTTGAACATGGATCCACTTATATGCAAACTTTTTTCAATAAATACTGTACATGTATTTTCTTTTCCTTAAGATCTTCTTAATGACATTTTCTTTTCCAAAGCTTACTTTATTGTCAGAATACAGTATATAATACAGGTAACATTCAAAATTTTTGTTAATCGGCTGTTTATGTTATTGGGAAGCTTCTGGACAACAGTAGGGTATTAGTAGTTAAGTTTTTGGGGAATCAAAAGTTATACTTGGATTTTTGACTGTATGAGGGGTTGGTGCACCTAACCTCTATGTTGTTTAAGGTCAACTGTATTATACATACCATACACTATATTAGTAGAGTAGTACTTGTTTATAATTTATAAGTAAAAACGTATACATTTGTGGTACTGGGTGTATGTGGTCAAATTTTTTTCTTGATGGTCGTGTACAATAAAAAATATTTGCCTACAATATTATGCATTTCTTGAGGACATGGATCATTTCTTCTTGATATTCCTAATTGTTTAGCCCAATATCTGGCCTATAATAGGATGTTAATAAGTATTGTTGGCCAGCTGGCTGGTTTGCGGGATAGATGGATAAATTAATAAATCATGTGATTATGTTTCTGCTTATGAGAAGGAGGTTATTTTAAGTTCCCATTCGGTGACCACTTCAGTATGCTAAGGACACATCTGGGTGACCAAACAACTAGACTGTGGTCACTGATCTAGATGCTATGTTAGGATGTATTAAAAACTGATTCCGCTTGCCACATTTTCCAACAATCGACCGGATTGATGGATTACCACAAAACAAATGGTGAGTATGATTGAGAAATTTTATGTAACTCTGCCTCCCAGGATTAGTTTGTCTTAAGTATTATCAGAATCCTATCTAGGGTTTTGCAAATGACAAACGTTTGGATTTCTTTATGATTCTTCTTCCTTTGTTAACAAGGTCATGTGATTAGAGAATACAATGACATGATCAGGGATCAAGTAAGGGGAGAAGAAAAGTCCTAAAAATGTTTGTGGGGCTTACATTCAACTGAAACGTTAACCCCGCTGACACTGGTCTTCTATCCCCAAACTCATTAAGGGAACAGTGATGGGACTGAGGGTCACTGCCAAGCGACAGTGCCCCAACTCGGACTTCATATCACCTTCCCTTTGGCTGTTCTTTCCCACGTCACTGCCATTCTTGATATCCATTTTTACCACTGTGTAAAACAGGGCCTTCCTAGTAGTCGGTGCTCGGAAACTAGTTGTTGACCACCCATATTCCCTCTATATAGTTTGGGTTCGTGTGTGTGTATCCGCACATGTTTTCGATGGTGCGGGTGGCAGTCATGTGAAGGGCAATGTGACCCAAGTGTGGCTTGGTCAGTAGATTCTGCCCAGCACCACCCAGTCTGCTGGCTGGTGGGGGAATGGCGACTTTGTCTTCCTCAGTTTTCTCTTTATGATTCTCCTCCCCTGTCAAATAGAGAAGTAGATGAAAAGACGGGTTGAATATTATAGTACTAAGACGAATGCTCTTTCCGTTAGAATTTCTCACGTCAGGGCAGCTTGGTGCATTGCTGGGGTTCTGTTATTTTGCATGATTGTTTTAATGATATGGATAAAAATGGAATGAAATATGAATTGCTCTAAATGTGGGCATATTTTGGAGTTTACTGATGAGTTATATGCATGTGTAGTTTTTGTTGATAAAACCATTTTTTTGCCTCTTGTTCTCCTTTTTTTGCCTTGTTCAATATATTAAACACGAATGCTCTCAGTGTTTGTACCTCAATATATCTGACCAATTTTGCGAGAAAAGAAAAGCACATTCAGGCAGAACAGTTTCTACTAACAAGTGAGGTGAATGTTATTCACACTCTCTTCTTTTTATTTTAACTCAAGTTAGTTACTTTTTCAAAAAATGTTTTAAGTACCAATTATATGTGTCAGTGATTTTCCTCTGTAGTGGATGGTTTAGCACATGTTATGATACAGCTGTCTTATGCTAAAAGAAGAATCTAAATCTTCTTCCTCAGAACCATAGTAGAGAAATGGTTTATTATCCAAGATCTGGAATATACAATTTGTAGCCATTACTTGTACAGTTATACTTTTTTGCGTTATTGCCTAGCATTGATACAAACTGTAAGCCACAAACTCAGGCAGGCAAAATACATTATTTTTCTGAAGCTTGCTTAACTTCTATTTATAACTTGTAGCTGGGTTGAATGGTACCCCTCACACTCAAAATCATGTCCACCTGGAATCTGTGAGTGTGACCTTAATTTGAAAATAGGGTCTTTGCAGATATTATCAACTCAAGATGAGGTCATACTGGATTCGGGTGGGCCCTAATAAGAAGACGGAAATGCTAACACAGACACATAGAAATGTGAAGGCAGAGGCAGAGATGAGAGAGATGCATTTAAAAGTCAAGGAAAGAGAAGGCAACCATTGGAAGTGGGAAGAGGAAGGGGAAGATTTGTTTCTAGAGACTTCAGTCTTAATTTCAGACTTTTGGCCTCCAGAAATGTGAGAAAATGAATTTCTGTTGTTTAAGCTACCCAGTTTGTGATAATTTGTTACGGCAGCCGTAGGAAACTAATATATAGCTTCTTCTTAAATTGGAGTACCAGAAAACTAACCTCACATAATTTGTGGAATCCCTCCTCTTTCTCCCGAGTGGCCCTAAGTAGCAGCAAGATGTGATGTGACGGGGTGGGGGGCCATCAGATCCTTAACAACAGAAGCCAGGCTGGCATCCCTGGGCTGTCCCCCGTTGGCTTGGTCCACCACCAATGCTCCTCTCTGGTTTTGCTGCAGAAATGACCTTTGCTCCCATCAATGTGGCCCCTCTGGTCTGCCATTTTCCCACTATTTCCAGGCCACTCTTGAGTGATCAGGAGCTACCGGTATTATGTTGCTCCCATGCCATGCTGTGGTTTATGTAAATACATTCTGCAACTATTTCTGCTCTGGGATTTTGGCTCCTTCCAGGACTTCACTAGGACAATAGACTGCAAGTCTCCTCTCTTCTCAAACTCCACAGACCTCTCTGGGGGTGTTGCCACCTCTCCAAGACGTGGCCCAAGGAAGGGCTAAGAGTTCGTTACTGATGCATGTTCTCATTTCTTCTCTGACTTTCCCCATCACTCAGAGAGGGGAATATTTTTCTGGCCTTGTTTTGGGAGTGGGCATGGGAGTGGAGCAAAATCTTGCTCACTCATACTGCTTTCTCTGAGCTCTTTTGTCTATGTCTTGATTCTTTTTTGTTCTCCTAACAGCCTAAATTAGTAATTCTCAACTGGAGGTAATTTTGCTCCCTAGATGTCATGTAACAACGTCAACAGACATTTTTAGTTGTCAGACTGGGGAACAAGAGGGATGCTATGGGCATCTAGTGAGTAGAGACCAAGGAAGCTGCTAAATGCACAGGACAACACCCAATCCTTCCCAATTCCTCTGTAACATAAATAAATTATTTATATTAAAATATAAGATAGAGCATTAGCAGTTATTGGGATTTCTGAATTGGCTATCCAGGGAAACCACCTAATTTAGGAGGGGAAAAATCTGCTTTGGAGCCCAAAGTTTCTTGATTATCTAGAGTGCTTAAATGACTCAGGCAAGTGCATATTTTAGTTAATTCATGCCAAGCTGTGAAGAATATTGAACTTAGAATGTGTAAACATGAATTCCAGTCTTGCTTCTCTTCCCACCTGTTTTAGCAGGCAATGTCACTTCTCTGGGCCTCAGTTTTCTTATGTGTTAGAGGTTTAAGCCAGATTATCTCTGAAGTGCCTTCCACTGAATTGTTTTTCTGTGATTTAGGACCAGAGTGTGAACAGTAGTAATTTTTCATATATAGACTCTTACTGGTACTAATATAAAATCATTTTGTTTCATCATGCCTTTCTTTGGAAATACGGAGATTGCTAGTTGTCCAACAAAATTTGTTCTCTTATTCTTCCATGTGCCCATAAATTAGAGGAAAAGGATAAGTTCCTATAATAATGACACCCACCAATACAGTGAATTAAAAAAAATGAGGCTAGACCACATTTCCCATAATCCTTTGCATTTGGGCGTGTGACTAAGTTCTTACTAATAGAATGTGAGAAGTAAGGCGTCAAAATTCTGATCCTAGTCTTGAAGGCAATGGGCGTGTCTCTTTCATGGTCTCCCTTTCACTCCAGCTGGAATCCCCGGTGATCCAGCTTCAACCATGCAGGTGACAGTGATGCCCCCGGCAATGGTGGAGCAGCAGAGTGAAAGGAATGTGGAACCTCAGATGACGGAATGGAGCAGAACTGCCCCACCAGATTGAATTGTTCTCCTCAGAGCTGTTTGATGACAGACACAAACATTTTTTTTTTTTTTAAAGTCACTGTGTTGTTAGGTGTTTTTATTCTAGCAGCATAGCCTTTTACCATGTTAAGTAGAGGAATTCTCTACATGACTAAAACAGCCAACTTTGAAAAAATACATTTTGTTATACTTAATATGAGGTGCTAGTGTCGACTCAACACCTCATTACTAAGATATAAGTGAAATATTTTAAAGGAAGAAGAAGATATGGACAAGACGAGGTCTCTGGTTCATAATCCCTTCTTTTCTCACCCGACTCTGTACCATTTTGTCTTGTAAAATCTGTACTAAATAGCAATCCTCATAACCCACTCTGAGTTGGCCTTTTTGTTTTAGGCATGACCTCTGCAGTCAGAGAATTAGCAATTTCTCTATCTGCAGTTGTTCTCATTTTAGATTTAGTGTATTCTCTTTCGTACTGTATTATTCCTCTTACAGCTCTTTCTCTTTCTGGTCTTACTGCATTGCTGGAATGGAGGGCATGTAGCAACTTCCCTTGTGTCTGAGCACAGTTGCCTCCTGCAGCCATTTGAAAATAACACCTGGGAAGGACTTCTTCCCTTTATGCTGTAGGAAGGTAGAAACAGTGGGAGAGGGTAAAGTTGGTTTGGATCATCTTGGCTTTTATTGGAAAGGCAACAACTTCTTGCCAGTGTTCTGCTGAAAAAAACTCACTATTTTCTAGCAAATATTCTCTCTGGCTATTTTTATTGCTGCTCATCTGTATGGTACAATCGTAGTAATTATTAATTATTAAGTATTAGTTCAGATAGTAACCTAATTCTAACTCTGAACTGTTTTCATGTTAAATGAAAGTTTCTTTTGTTTTAACTGTGCAAATAGAAACTGTTTCATTGAGACATATTAATTTAATTACCAGATCATGAATAAGGGAAAGACGATAAATTGAATATTCAATTTTATTTATGTTCAAATGTGGACAACTAGGTTAATCTTTCTCTTACTGATTTTTTTCCCCTGTCTTAAAAAGCAGAGTTGATTAGCTGACCTGTGATCTGAATGGATATGGCTTTGATCATTTTATCAACCTTTCCTTTTAGCTTTCTTTAAGAAAGCGTATATACTCGTCAGAGGACAGACTGCAATATGGTTATTATTTGAAATTAAAATCCTTCCTAGGTACTGAGATTCGGGTTAGAATGTTAGTTCAATGACCTTTTTTTTTTAAAGGAACCTGGGATATATATCTTCCCCTAGTAATTTTGAATTGGTCCTTCGGAAAGAAAACTTGCTTGCATGTTTTAATCTTGATAGTAGTTCATGCAGGCCTACATAGTAGATTTTTATCTTTTAAGTGACAAAATGAGAGGTTAAATCCATACCTGCTTGCTGTGACTTCATTTGGATTTGAGTAGGAGGCCCACCTTTCTTCTGATGTTCTGATTAGGCAGCTGTGGATGGTTTCACAGTAAAAAAATCCCCAATAGGGAACTTTTGGGAGTTGTTGCATTTGCTCTGTATGCTCTGTGTTTTGATACACTGAGCAAAGAATGTTGATGAGACATGAGGCAGAACAGCTTGTTCCTCCACAGCTATTTTGACTTTTCAATGCTGGCAGTAGTGGGGGAAAAAAAAAAAAAGAAAGAAAAGAAAAAAATGTTTAGTGTATTAACTAAGCAAACACACGGGCACATGGGGCTTGGAAGAAGGCTAGGGAACAGCCAGGCTATTCTTGGTATCAGGAACCCGATTGCTTAGGAACTTTTAATTCCAGTTCGTGAATGCATAGTACTTGGAGTTCTCCATTTCTCTGGATGTCCTTTGTCTCTGGGGGTAGGAACAGGAACAAGTGCTGTTCATGATGTAAAACTCAAGTCGTGATCATATTTCCATACAAGGAAGATGACTTAGGAGAAGAGCTGCCGGAAACGATGCGAAATGCGATTATGAAAACCAAATTCGGTAAAATAAATACCCATGCTACCTTAGGTATAAATAAATACAAATTATCCTGAAGAAATGGAAAATATCAACAATGGGGTTGTTGGACTAGGGGCACTGCTGGGGATTTTAGAAGAAGAATGTGGACGATAAGCTTGAGTTTTGTGATTTATTGCTGCTGTTTTTCACAGAAGTGTCCATGTACCCTCTTTGAGCCCAAGCTTTAAGAGGCATAACAAGTTTCCATTGCACTCTCTCATGCTCCCCTTGCCATCTGCCATGAGAAGAACATGCCATAGGTAGCCACAGCTCCTTTCGCCTGGATCCCAGAATCAGACATACCAGGAAACAACCTGAACATGGGCCAAACTGAGCCTACTTGAGCCCAGTCAATTCACTGCCAACCTGCAGACCTGTACGGGAGAAATAAATGTTTTTTGTTTTAAACCACTAAAATTTGTAGCGAAACCTGACTAATACGTCTTTGTTAGAGGTTCTAATTTCAGGCTGTTGGTATGTGAGATCCAGAGTATATCTGACACAGATCTCTGTCCTGCCTCAGATTCCTTCAGCGTGCTGATTTTCCAGACCATGCTATCAGTGGTTTGACAGTGACACATACTGTCGCTATCTGTGGTTGCTGCAGTGCATTCAGGTTTACCGGCTACAACTAAGAGTTTCTGACTCCTCTCATCACTTTTAGACTTGAATGAAATCTCACAGCACTGCCTGTGGTATTTGGCATCTTCAGTGGCCTCCCAAAGAGCTGGATGGAACAACCCAGAAGTGTGGTGTGCTAATTCCCATGGAGCAAACTTGGACCAATGTGAAATTGAGGACGAGGGAGAAAGTAAATCCCCCTGCTCCCCTCTTCCTCTTTCCCATGGACGACTCCAACCACGCAGCCACAGAGCTCATCTGTAGAAGTCCTGTATGGCCAAACAGATCCTTCTGTTGAAGCACTTGCTGTGTTTTCTTTTTACAACTCATTGTGAAGCAGTGGCCAGCAGGGTAACAAGTCATTTTGCATGAGTTTCTATCCTTCCTTGCCTCATTTCCCGCTTTTCCTTACTTTCACTGCCTGGTTTTTACATCACAAAGAAAGCACCAACCTTAATGTTAATTCAGTCTCTGTTTTCTAGAGAACCCAAGCTAAGACCTGGACCTAGATTTCCATGACGAGATGGATGTGATAAAACTGGTGATTATGCTGATGTCAGCCAACACTTATTGATGCCCATGTACTATGTATCAAACAATATGCTGAACGCTTTGAGTTTATTTCATTTAATATTCACTATAACTCATAAGCTGGGTAATATTATTTCATTTTACAGAGGAGGAACTCAAAGCTTAAAGAGGTTTGATTGTTTGGGCAAGATTGCCTTGCCAGTAAGTGGAGCCAGAATATAAACCCAGATATTTCGGATGTTCTCTCTTATGAATTAAACCCTAAGTAACACACATATATCGCAGAATAGTATGGTAGGTAATGGATGCCAAATTGCAATGTGTCATGTGCTCTGCTCTGCTCTGGAATGCCTCATACAGTGTATCGCATCTAGTGCGCATTCAATATGTAATCTAATAATTTTATAAATAATTTAGTGTTTCTACTTACTAATAATATTCTGGTAAATCTAGAGTTATTATACATAGCATTCATGTACTGTCAGTTTTTAAAAATTAGACCAAAAGAGCCATGTTGAACAATAAAACATTCTAAATCTGAAGGCTTTAGAATTTTATAGGGCTAGAAAGACACCATAAAAATTATCTTTGTACATTGTTTGAAAATAGTATTATTTATTTATACCTGATGTATTTGGGATAAAAGGATATTTATTACGGTAGAAGTACTTTTTAAAAAATTTTCCTTGTTGCTTCATGGAGGCAGTTCATTTTAGTAGAAAAATAGTGGACTAAAAATAAGTGTACCTGAATTCTGCCCTTGAGTTTTTCACTAACAAGCTTATGATTTGGGGAAAGTCAGTGTGGGCTTGGGCATCATTTGTAAAATGCACAATTAGTTAAGGAAACTAACTATCCAGCACTGCCTAACATCTGTGATCTTCCTGAAGTTGCCTGGGAACCTATATCCAGATGGCACGTGAAGAGAGTTTCAGTCACCCTTTTGGTGGTATGTTATGCTATTCCCTCTTCTATGTCTCGGTATGGCAGATGCTTATTCTTTAAGATTCAGTTCAAAATAAAATATTTTTGGTGAACCTTCCCTGACTTTCTTAGACAATTTTCTTTTTGTTCCTGAGTAACCTTACTGTACTTTTTAATCCATCATTACGTGACTATTTGTATGTTTCTACCTCTCACTAAACTGTGGGCATTTTCACAACCATGACTTAACATTTATTAAACTTTAAGTAGGGAATCAATTGTGGTATTCCAGAAGCTATATCTTTTATTTTTTTCTTAATGCCTTATGTGCTCATAGACTCTAATTAGCTATAAACGCTTTGAGAGCGATTTTTGTGAGTATCAAATTCCACTTTTCTCCTCTAAAGATTTGCCAGCTTATGTGCGTAAGGAGGCATGTACAAGGCTGTTCATTGTAGTGTTGTGTGCAATAATGAAAAACTGGAGTTATTCACATTTGTCCTTTAGTGGAGGAATAGCTAACTTGTCCCCCTTCTTTTCTTTTTCTTCCTCTGCTATCTCCTCCTCTGCTATTACTGTACTCATACTCCTTCCTTCTCTACCAGTGCTACAAGCAACACAGCTGCTGCCGCCACCACCACCACCAACAACAATAACAATTACTTATAAACAGCTTACTGTATTGGAGAAGGAAGTATTATAGCTGGTGGTAAAGGGAATTTTTATATTTTCTATTTTAAAAGGACAAGATTTTTTTGACGGTTAGTGATTTTGTTTGTTCTCTCTGTGAAATCTTTACCAAGTTTAAGGCCTTGAAAATATTGTCCTATGCTTTTTCTTTCTATAAACTTTGTGGTCCTAGCATTTATGTGGCGATCTGTGTTACATCTCATGTTAGTTTTTGTGCACGGAGTGAGATAGGAGTTGACTTTACTTTTTTCTGCATATCTGAACGATTAGGTATCCAATCATTCCTGTACCATCTATAAAAAGATTTTCTTTCCCCAATAAATTTACATGGTACTTTGGTTGATAATCAATTGATCATATCGGTGTGGGTGTATTTCTGAACTTTGTATTCTATTTTATTTGTCCATGTTATCCTTAAGTCAATACCACACTGTCCTGATAGCATTTAGAGCGTGTAAGTCCTCCAACTTTTTTTTTTTTAAGTACTGTTTTGTATACTAATTTAGGTCATTTGCATTTCCATATACATTTTAGAATCAGTTGATTAATTTTTTCAAAGAAGACTGCTGGACTTTTGATAGGGTTTGTATTGAATGTATAGATCAATTTGGGGAGAATGAATAACAATGACGTTGAAAATTTAAATCTATGCAATGCATGTTATACGAGTGTCTATCAAATCTTTTTTTTTAATTAAATGTATTGGGGTGACAATGGTTTAGTAAAATTACATAGGTTTCAAGTGTACAATTCTGTAATACCTCATCTATATATCACATTGTGTGTTCACCACCCAGAGTCAGTTCTCCTTCCATCAACATAAATTTGATCCCCTTTTCCCTCCTTTACCATTTCCCCACCCCCTTGCCCTCTGGTAATCACTAAATTGCTTTCTGTGTCTATGAGTTTTCACTTGTTTGTTTTGTTCCTTTGTTGTTTTCAGTTTTATGTCCCACATATGTGTGAAGTCATATGATTCTCAACTTTTTCTGCTATCAATTCTTTAACTTTCGTCAGAAGTGTTTTGTAGTTTTCAGTGTAGACGTATTGTATAGCTTTCATTAACGTTGCTCTTAGGTGCCATGTGATGCTGTTGTATGTGATACTGCTTTCTAACTTTTGCTTAGTAATTGTTTGTTGCTAATATATAGAAATTCATTGTCCCCCAAAGTTTTCCGTCACCCTTTCCTTTAACCCTTTCATACCTTTCTCGTCCCTATGTAATTGTTGATCTTAAATGGTGGGAAAAGGAGGTATTACCAGGCCTGGGTGAGTGCCGGGCATTCTTACGTCAGGGTGATTTCTTTCCTTGGCCTTGGGTAGTTTCCTCACACATCTGTACTGATCAGCACTTTGGTGAATACACAAGAGGACCCAATGTAGACCTGTTGGATTTTCTCTTTGTGCAGTTCTCTCTTCTCTGGTATTCTGCAACAAGCTCTTGCTGCCTTAATATTACTGGCTTCTCAGCACTGTCTCCCCAACTCAGGGTATCTCTTGGTCTCTGCCTTGGTCCTTCTCCTTGGAAACTCCGAGTCTTAAGATAGATAGTCCAGCCCAAGGGCTTGGCTCAACCTCCCCCACCCCCCACCCACCACATGTCTAGGAATCCCTATGCTTTATAGCCTGATATCCAATGACTTCCAAACCTTTGTTATATATATTTTTGTATTTGTTTGTTTCAGGCAGGAAAATAAATCCAGTCCCTGTTACTCCATTATGGTTAGAAGTAGATGTGCATTAACTTATTTTTTGAATATGAAACTAAGCTTGAATTACTTGGATACCCCCTACTTGACCATGATTTTGTTATTTTAATATTGCTGGTTTAAGTGTTTTTTTTTTGTTTGTTTGTTTTTTAAGGATTTTTATTTATGAAGAATATTGGCCTTTGGTGTTTTTTATTCCTTTTACTATCTTCATCAGGTTTTTGTTCCAGGGCTATGCAGGCCTCATAAAATAAGTTGGGAAATGTTACCTCTATTTTCTGAAAGAGTTTGTCTATTATTCGTAGTTTTTTTCCTTATATATTTACTAGAATTCACCTGTGAAGCAAACTTCAGAGTTTTCTTTGTGGAAAGGGTTTTGATTGCATATTTAATTCCTTCAATAGGTATAGGGGCTGTTTAGATGTTCAGTTTCTTCCAGTGTAAATTTTGAAATTTGTGTTTTTAAAGAAACGTGCTCATTTCATCTAAGATGTGTTTATTGACATAATTTTTTTTCATACTTTCCAGTGTCATTCTTTTAAAATCCGGAGGATCTGTTCTGATATTTCTTCTTTTATTGTTAATAGTATTAATTTTTGTTTACCCCTTTCTACTTAACCAGACTTGCTACAGGTAGATCAATTGAATTAATCTCTTTAAAGAACCAACTTTTGACTTTATTGTTTTATCTTCTCTTTAATTCACTGATTTATGCTATAATATTTATTCTCTTTCTTTTACCTACTTTAGAAATAATTTGCTGTTGTTTGTCTAGCTTCTTAAAGCGTAAATAATTAACTTTAGATTGATATTTTTAAATAAAACACAGATGTTCAATTTATAGATTTATTTTTAAACCCTATTTTAGCTGCAAAGCACACATTTTGATATGCTATGTTTAATTATTATTTAGTTAAACATATTTCTAATTTCCCATGTATTGTTTCTTTAACCTGGTTGTTTAGAAATGTGATATTTTCCAAATATTATATCTTATTGTTATTGATTCTAACATGATTTCATCATGGTCAGATAAAAGACTATAAATTATTTGGCCCTTTAAAAATTGTTCAAACTTATTTTAAAGGACAGCATATTGTCTATTTTGGTGTATGTTCTGTGTGCACTTGAAAATAATGTGTATTCTACTGTTGTTGAGTATAGTGTTTTATAAATTTCAATTAAGTCAAGCTGGTAGATAGCATTGTTCAAGTATTCTATATACTTTCTGAGCTTTTCATTTTATGGTCTACATATACAATTGATTTCTGAGAGAGGAATGTAGAAATCTCCAACTATAATGTAAATTTGTCTATTTCTCTCTTTAGTTCTATCAATTTTTGCTTCACGTATTTAAAAATTCATGAATATATGTTTAGGATTCTTATATGTTCCTAATAAATGCACTCTTTTATGATTTTGAAATTTCCTCATTCCATATTTTTTCTGGCCTTCATTGTTTCTGATGAGATAGCAGATATAATTCTTATGTATTTTTTCCTTGTATGTAATGTTTTTTTTTCCTCTGGCTGTTTTTCAGATTATCTTGCCATCTTTGAGTGTCAGCAGTGTGACTGTGGTGTGCCTAGGTGTGGCTTTTTTTGTGTTCATCCTCTTTTCAGGTAACTGTGATTCTTGATTCTGAGGTTTGATATTTTTCATCAATTAAAATAAAATTCTTGTCATCATGTTCTCAGATATTTCTTCTGACTCATTTTGTATCCCTCACAGATGCAATGAAGTGTTTAATATTGTTTCACAGATCATGGACTCTCTGTTCCAGTTTTTCTACTCTTTTTTCCCTTTTAGTTTCATTTTGGATAATGATTTTTCTTCAAGTCTCTGCTTCTTTTTCATGCCGTGAATAGTCTACTGTTAAGCTCATAAATGTATTCTTTATTGTTGATATTATATTTTAATTTCTGGTATTTCAGTTAAATTCCTTTTTATAATTTCCACTTCTCTGCTGAAATTCTCCATCAAGTCATGCATGTTGCCCACCCTTTCCACTAAATTTTTAAACATAGTTATCATAATTATGCTAAAATTATTTCCTGCAAGTTTTAACATCTGGACTTTCTAGAGTCTGATTCTATAAACTATTTTCTCATTTGATTACTGCTCACATTTTCTTGCTTCTTTGTGTATCTTATATATTTTTTTATTGTATGTCGACCATTGTGAGTAAAAAAAAGTAGAGATTGAAGTAATTAATATAAATCTGAAAAAAGGGCACACCTTTTCTTCTATCAGTCTTAGTTTCAGAAGGTTGAGTAAATCTGATGTATTAATATTATATATTTGCGGTGAGTGAGTATTGTTTTTGTTTTAGTTAGATTTAGTTTACCACTGATTTCAAATATTTTGAGGATAGAATCAGGACTTTCCCATCATTAGAGCTTGTAATCTGAGTACTGGCAATATTTCAGAGCTCTCTTAGGCTTCTAGCCTGTTTTGGTAGCTAGGGAATTCTCTGTTTTCCTGATCTTAACTTTATTCACCTTAGGAAGTCTTTCTTCTTCTTGCTGTTGTGCTTCCCGCCTTTGGCATCCAGTTCCTTGCACTTAATGAAAGTCCACAGTGCTTTGAGGAATTCCTCTCAGCTCTCCTGCCTCATTTGTGGCTTCAGTTGCAACTGTCTTGACCTAGGTGAAAGCGCAGACTTTCTCAGGCACATTTCTTTCAGTTCTTCTGCCTTGAACCAGTCTTCACTGAGATGCTGCTCTGTACTTAGTGAAGTCCTCATATGCCACAGGGATCTCTCTCTCAGATTTCCCAACTTTTCCCCAATCTTTTATTTTTATTTTTTAGCTTCAGGTGTACAAAGCAACCTAATAGTAATAGACATTTACACCCCTCACAAAGTGATGACTGCCCCAATCTACTACCCCTCTGACATCTTATATAGCTGTTACAATACCATGGGACTGTCGCCCTTATGCTGTACTCCTCATCCCATGATCACATATGAGTCTATAAAGAGGGTGCCAAAAAAAATGTACACAAATTTTAAGGAAGGAAAAAACTGTTAAAATTGTAATACTCAATATATACCAATAACAAAAGATGAATACAAGTCACGTTTGACTTCTGCAGTTACAAGAGGTGCTCAAAGTGGTTACCATCAGGGTCCACACACTTCTGATTACAGCGAACTACTGATTGAGCAACGTTGACCAAAGTGTCCACTTATATGCATTTTTTGGTCATCCCCAGTATATATGTATTTAATTATAGTTGACATTCAATATTATTCTACTTCAACTTCAGGTGTATAGCACAGTGATCAGACATCTACACAGTCAATGAAGTGATCCCCCAATAAGTCCAGTGCCTTACATAATTTTTACAACATTGTTGATTATGTTCCCCATACTGTATTTCATATTCCTGTGACAATATTATGTCTACTAATTTGCACTTTCTAATCCCTTCACCTTCTCCCTCAATCTTCCGTGTAGTACTTCTTTGTACTTGATGAAGGCTTACCGTAAAGTGTTGGCAGATAAATGCAGCCTCACGCTGTGGATGAGGTTCCCTGGGATTCCAACATGCCAAGCCAGTCCATTCACAGGTGTTAATAGGTCCTTAAGATTCATATAGTCTCTCTACTTTCCCCCTCTGTGGTGCATTCTGTCTCCTGCTAGCTTACTAGGGATGAAAGCAGTCATTATTCTCCTCTCTTCTAGAATGGGAATATAACTTTTAGATTTTAATTAATTTAGCTTTATCTGTGTCCTTAGCTCTCTTGATGGCTTAAAAAAGCTATGATTTTTATGGATTATTTTGCTTTTCCCTTAGTCAGGTATGAGCAATCATCTCCAAGATTTCTAAATTCCAAATTTCTTGAATAATGTTTTTTTAGGCAGAGACGTACTTTTTACTGACTGTATAGCCTTGGCCAGACTACTTCTCTGAACCTGCTCTGCCCACTTCACAAGGTAGACATTTAGCTCCAAGTGGGCAAAAGTCAGGGCTATATTTGATCAGAGCTGTATATGATATTATCCATAATGCTTAGGAAAGTATCTAGTGTGTACTAGGCACTAAATGGGTAGTTGCTGAACCAATGAAAGAGATTTGAAAGAGAAAATTAGATCTGATTTTACAAATTTTTAGAGGTTCTAATTTTTAAAATTGAGTGTTTTCAGAAGTTTGAAGATTGGAATATATCTCTTAAATAGGAGTCCACAGAATTCTATAGATCTACCGATGTATTCAAGTTTGAAACACACTGGATTAGAAGATGGGTAAAAGATTGGTGTTTATGTGTTTATTAGAAAATTTGCATGGGAATCTCCTATTCTCACAGGAAAGCTGCAAGTGGGAAGAAAAACTGAGGCTACATATCCACGTTCTGCATTGCAAAAATGGTAGTGATGCCGGGCTTGATACAAGATGCGTGCCTTAGCATTGAGGGACAGAGCAACAGGCAGAACCCTTGGATTTGTATCAGAGCCCCAGGAAAGGGACTGAGAGTGTGTGCCCACTGTATCAAAGTGCAGTGATAATGTGACATAAGGGGAAGGAGATCATTGTATACGTGTGTCCACAACATATGTACTCTCTTCACTGGTCCTTTGAGATAGTGATTATAAGAACTCTTTTGAGAGTTTAGCTAAGCTACTCCATTGTATGGCTGCCCCAGCATCCATTTCGTAAACTGACACTGGTGCCCTCATTGTAAATAAGCATTGCTCATTGCTCATTGCCCATAAGCAAATGCAAGTTCCTGGTATGATTTCCCCAACAGCCCTGTGATCAACAGTCTCCTCCATCTCCTGGGGTCTTCACTTGTACACCACTTAGGTAAGACCCCCATGAAACTTACCAAAACCCGACTGTTTTTAGTTTGAACTGACCAATCTGGCCTTAGCCTAAACCCCAAAGCCCTTCACCCACAGACCCTAATAAAAGCATGTGCCCTGATCCTAACGTTCTTTCTCTGCCTGCACCCTGCCTTGACCTCACTGTGTGTCCCCTCAAGGCCTGTCATGTACTTCCTCTAGGAACACTGACTAATAAACTTCTCTACTTTAATTTCTGTTGTGGTCCTGTATTAAACCATGGCTCACCATCCAGCTCCCAGGTGCTCTACTTCACAAATGTTAATGTAACAAAGTCATAACACTCTTTGAATTAACAAAAATAACCAACATTTATGGAATGCTTTTTATGTGCCACTCACTGTTCCAAGTTCTTCACAAAAAGTAATTCATTTTTTCTACCTCCTTCTAAAAGCATTCCCTTCCTCAAACCTTTTAGTCTTCTATACCGTGACAATCAGTTTTAGAGTCCCAAATAAATAAGATAGCTGCGTTTCATTAGAAGGCATGTTGAAGTAAAAAAGTAATTAATTTACGCCTTATGGTAACACTAGGAGACTGGTACTATTTTTGTCCTATTTTTTCAGATAAGGAAGCTAAACAATAAATGTTCAGAAACTTGCTCGGCATTTCACAGCTATGAAATCATAGCGCTGGGCTTGGAACCCTGATTGTCAGAATCTGGACCTTGTGCTCATGACATCTTGGCTTTGTTGCCTCCCCAGAAAGCATCTCAGTACTTTCACTGTTGTTTCTGTTATTTTGTTCTTACTGTTTTGTACCACGTTGTTAGATGCAGTCTGTGATTTTGTACTAGTCGGGTTTCTGTAACTTTTGTTCCTTACCAAGTTTAAACTCCTGCCTTCTTTATTGTCACCTAAGCTTAGCTGGGACTTTTTATTACCTTTGAAATAAAAGCTGAATCAACCAAATATCTGTTACATTGCTGCTGCTAGAATGACTATATTTTAGAACTAGCACTATTTTTCCCCCTGAATAATAGCCACAGCCAGTGGCACTAAAAATACTGGATTATATCAGTAAAGGTGCTGAGACACCTTTGGTATTAGCAGTGGTTAGAGCAGCCCCAGTAATGATGACAACATGGGAGGTGGCTGAGTCCATGAACGAGATAGATTAAGTGAAGGCAGAGCAAACTGGGATTTCACATCTTTGTTCATTCTATAATTTTTATTGAACCCAGATACTAGGTACTGGACGTATAGTGGGGAACACTAAGAAAACTTGTGCCCCTTACAGCATTGTGAGGGAAGAACAACAGCTCATGAATAATAACAGCAAACACTGGCAAAGGATTTTCTATGTGCCAGACAGTTTTCCTAATGCTTTACTTTCCCTATCTCACATATTCCATCCCCAAATCCTAGGAGGTGGACCTCTAGATTGCAGATGAGGAAACCAGGACACAGAATGTTAAGAAGCTTGCCCAAGATCCCACAGCTGGTAGTGGCAGAGCTGCTATTAGAATTCAGGAAGACTGACTCCAGAATCTGGCACCTGAGTGTCCTAGTCTGCTAACATGGTGAGTCAGCTGACAGCTGTGGTAAGAGCTTCAGAGATAATGCTTTCTGTTTTTTGGGTGAATAGGAAGTACATGCATATAATATAAATGTTCCCTCAAATCAGGGCAAATACTCACATACCTGAAGGCTTTCATTGCTTGCGGCAGTCTGGTGACCACCACACCCCTCCAGCCCTGAGTCTCAGTGGCCCTAAAAGAGGAAACTGTAGTTTACCAGAGGGAAAGCAAAGGGGATTTGGAGGGCTGTGGGCTCAAGCAGTGCAGAGACACAGTAAGGAAATGAGGTGAGGAAACAAAGGAAGAGGAAGACAGAAGCACGGAGACTGCTTACTTCTTTTCCCAACTTAGTGCTGTTATAACATTAAAAAAAGAGATTAACTAGGAAGCAAATAGAAATTAGATTTTTAGCAAGCTTTTAGCAATTTCTCAAGTGACACATGTTGTGTTTGGTGTTCCTAATGAGTTGCGTTAGGATTATTTTTACACTTTTGGACATCTGTGGAGTGGTAAATGTGTTTCTAAATATTAGATATAATTACAAGAAAATATGTTTATATAAATTTATTTGGTATCAGGTTCTGACTAGTTTTGTTTTAATCAGGGTTTTGGATGATACATAGCTTTCATTTTTCTTCCCCTTTATCCTCATTAATTGAGAGTTGACTCTGTTAGGTGTCTGTACTCAAATGGACATACCAGATCTCTGTGAACCTTGGTTTCCTGACCTATAAAAATGAGGCCAACCTATCAGGGATTTAAATGTAAGGATGACATAAGATAACATGCAGCAAAGTGACTCATCATGTCTGGTGCAGGATGGATGCCCAAATCATTTTAATTTTGTTCTTCTTTCCTTCATTTCTTTCTTGCTTGCCTGCCTGCCCTTTTCTCTGCCTTCCTCCCTCATTCCCTCCTGGCAGTGGAGCAGAAGGTAAGGAGACCAAGTCTCAGGTTTGCTACTCAGAGGCTGGTGAGAGTGACTTAATCTTTCTGCTCCTTAGTTTTCTCACTGGTAAAATGAGAGAATTCATTAAATAGGTCACCGAGGAGCCCTGCAGGTTATCAAATTCTACAATTCCATTTCTTTGATTCTTGAATTATGCATCAAAACATTTGATTATACTTTCAGACACAAAGTTGTTTCCGTTTTTGCCTGTTCAAAAGAAGGTTGTGAAGCTAGTTCTCTGCCCCTGTATACCTGGGAAAGATTTCCACAAATACAGCTAGACAAAATTTGTAGGTTTCCAGCTGAATTAGCAGAATCCAGGCTGCTGAATGGATGAGCTTCTATTAGCACAGTGATATTTGATTATGTAGCTGTAGCACTGGGGAAAAGAGACTGAACTAATATTTATGAGATGGGACTGTGGCTTGGACTTTAGAACTAATCCTCCTGGCAATTTAGATTATTCTTTTCTTCTGTTTCGTTGGAAAAATGAATAGCTATGTATGGTAGGCTGAATAATACTCCCCCACTGCCGCCCCCCAGCCAAGATGTCCATGTTCTAAAGTCTGGAACCTGTGGACATGTTAATTTACATGGCAAAAGGGACTTCATGTAATTCAGTTAAGTATTTTGAGATGAGGAGATTATCCTGGATTTTCCAGTGAGGCTAATAATATCATAGGCATCTTTGTAAGAAGGAGCCAGGAGAGCCAAAGTAAGAAAATCATACAGTGATGACAGAAGCAGAGAGAGAGGTTTGAAGATGTTACACTGCCAGCTTTAAAGATGAAGGATGGGGCCACAAGCCAAAGAATGTAGGCAGCTTTTAGAAGCTAGAAAAGATAAGGAAATGGATTCTCTCCTAGTGTCTCCAGAAGGAATGCAACCCTGCTAATGCCTTGATTTTGGCCTCTAAGACCCACTTTTGACTTCTGAACTACAGACTGGTACAATAATAAGTTTGTATTAAGTTTGTATTAAGCCATTATGTCTGTAGTAATTTGGTATAGCAACCATAGGAAACTAACATACCATGGCTACCAATGTAAAAACTCTAAATTTTGAGGTATTTATTCTTCCTCCAAATCAGTCTGGAAGAACAACTCTAAGGATGGGAGAATAATTTTACTTATAACAACTTGGTAGTTGGAGAAAGGACTTGGTGAGTAGAGGTGACCTGGACCTTTCAGTATTTGGGGTGAGGGTCACTGTGGGGTCCTAGGTGGGCTACAGCAGAAAGCTTCATTCAAGGGAGTTAGTGATTTACTGAGGTGGAAATTGGTTAAAACTGGTCTATTTCCTACTTGGTAACTTCATTAGTTTTTCAATTTCAGCTCTATTTCCTCTTCCTGCTTCAAGAGTATAACTGAGATTACCCCCCAGGAAGGCCAAAGAGTGTTGAATAAAATTGTATTGAGACATTTGCTATTCTGCTGAATTATTCCATGTCTCCATTCCCCCATCCCAGTTTTCTGCCAAGCTCACTGTGATTTCTCTCCCTCAGTAAACGTAGATGGCTGTTAGCAACAGAGTGCCTCTTAGATGGAGCAGTAGGGAGGGGTCATGTACAAAACTGTGGCAATGGATGGACATTGTGGCAATGGATGGACACTCACCATTCATGAGTGGTTCTCAATGAATATTTCTCTCACAGTTTCATCCCAATTTTCCTTTAAATTAAGAGGGACCATTTTGTTAAGTAAAGTCTGGGAAGCCCAGTCGACTCTGAGCCAGAGATCTCTTGTGTGCAGGGAATTTATTGGAGAGTCTTTTAGCAACAACACTCGTTTGGGATGCAGGAGTGGGCAGGAGAGTTGAACTGTGATACAGTTACAGCAGAGGCCTAAGCTGATCCTATCTGAAGCTCTGAAGCTTGCAAAGCCCTTCAAAGATGTCCTGAATTGAGGTGAAGGGACTGGGCCTTTGTATCTCCACATTAACCAGTCACTGGATATGTGGCCGCCCCAGGGGAGTTTGCTTAATTTGGGGTGAGGCAGCTCCCTTTTCCTGAGTGCAGTACCCTAGGAGAGACCCAGCTGTGACCCATGGGCAGCCCGTTCACCCAGACAGCTAGGAATGAGGGCCTCAGTCCTGAAGCCGGGACCTGCGCGGTGCCCCAGAGCTATTCTGTAGACCAGGGTGAGTGTGGAGAAAGGGAAAACAGAGAAGCGCGGCCAGCATCAAATAGAGCACTTGACTGGATTCCAGAAAGATAGACTTACAGATTCTATGCCCTTGGCTTAGCCAGTATTACTTGCTTAGTTACTTAGATGCACTTTCCCACTTTCCAATAATGACCCTTTTCATTACTTCTACATTCCAAACCATGAGGGTGACGAATAGAGAATTAAGATAGTTGAAAGTCAAAGATAAGCCAAGCCTTATATTAAATCTCAAATTTCAGCCTTGGTGAAAAACATGGCCACGTGCCTTGTCAAATTCGCCCTCTTTGAACATTTTTATCTCTGCCTTTCTTTGTCTACCCTGATGGAAATAGTATTAAGCAAAATAATTTTGCAAAGTTGGGTAACAGAAAGGAAAATTAACGCAATTAAAGGACTTAAGATTCAGTGTGACACGTGTATGGAACTTCTACTGGGTTCAGATCAAATATATATTTTCATCAAGTATTTATTTTATGTGATAGAAAATACATAGATTCAATAATCTTTTTAAACAAAAGTAGGCAGCAGGGTTGGACTGATGGCACATTAAAAAAGGCTGGAGTCTCTCTTTGGAAGTTTTTTATCCCTATACTCATAAGTCATTCTTAGTTTCTTGTTGTGAAGTTGAGGAAAAATCCATTCTTTTCTATAACTTAACTAACATTTGAGAGCGACTGAAGATAGGTTCAAGCTGAATTATGTAAAGTTACCGGTCTTCCTACACGTTTATTCAGGTCTGGTCACCTCACTTGTTAGTCTTTCCTTTTTTCCCCATCTCACTTCTATATTTTACAAATACCAGCCTCACCAACTGTATCTTTATTATTAATTCATTTAAATTCTGTTACAAAGAATTTATTCCTTTTTGAACATTCACTTCCCTACCAGCTTAGAAGTACTTGACTGACAGCAACAGCTATCCCCACGGAGCCTGTGTAAACATGAGTTTATGGGCTGCTGTGCAGGCACCTTTGGTGATTTACTTTCTGGTGATTGAGATTTATTTATTTTTTGATGGACTAGTAAATTACGAGGCCATAGACCTTCCAGGTTTTCAGGTATCAACTCAAAAAGCCTTGCTGGAAAAACTGTGGTTGGCACTGCAACACAGAGAATGACCAATGATGCATCATCTATTTTTAATAGATATAATGTTTTAATAAACATTCTCCTCCTAAAGCAATGGATTTTAAAATAGGCTTTTGCCTTGAGCCATGTAGCTACCCAGCTGTGAGTTTTATAAGGCAACAATCTCCACATCATTAGATGTTATGACTAATATTCCAGCAACTGAAATAATAGCTATTTACATGCACATAAAAAGTTAAAATGACATTTAAGGTACACTTACACTCAGAAAAGTGTGCTTGTAAAAGTGATGCCACAAGTTCCTCATTTGTTTTTCCCTATTGACTTAATCTTGTAAAGATCCCTTGCAAACTGAAGGCAGTTTAGAAAACTTGTCCCAGACTGACACCTGGGACCTCTCCAACCTTGAGATCAGGTAGGATTGCCTCCCACGTCCAATCCTATTGCCCCTTGGTGTTCAGGCTTCATGGAGATTTCTGCTGATTTCACTGGCTCATGGATTTACAGTCTTGTAGATGCCTTTGATATTTTCACTTCAAGTGACTGTTTTGCTTTTTTACTGGTTTCTGTATGAAATTCACTCACATCAGGCATTTGGTGAGCTTTATTGTGAGCTTTACTGAAAATTTGGAAGACCCTGACAAATCCCTTTGTGCCCCTTACAGCCTTCTGCCATTTTTCTGACTCTACCTGCTTCCCTTCTTTCTCCCCCACTGCCCCGTCTTTGGAAAAACAAACACATTTCTCTCCTTGTCTTATTCGGAGCACAGCCTGACCCCCTGGGATCTCATCTTCCAAGTATTTATCAAGGTGTTTTCTTCCCCCAAACAGTTTGTGCCAATTATAAGTATAAAAGTATTTTGCTCATCTTATTACATGACTGAAGACTTTTATTTTCTATTCCTACTAAGTATTTTGCTCAGAGACATGCACCAGTTTTATGGCCATAGCAGGAGAGCTTTTCCTGCACTGTCCCCTGATGTCCCGTTTTCTGGACAGGTGAAGGAAGGAGGAAGGAAAGCATGACACTAGCGAGTTTAGTGCGGACAACTTTTGGAGGGAAAATGCTGGGTTCTGGTTTCCTCTCAAGTGCTGCATGAGAATGTTCAATCATGAGAAGAGGTTTGTCTCTTAGTCTAACTGGCTCAGCTCCAGGAATATGCAATTCAGTCTCATCTTTAATCTATAAATTTCCATCATCCAAATGATGACTAGGAAACTTCGTCCTTTCCCACTTGCTATTTTGGCCCATCACATAGAAACTTTGGCCTTTCGGAAATACAGACTAGAGCAGTGTTTCCTCTCCTCTCCAGTTTCTTCTCATGTATTGTTATGATCTAAATGTTTGTGTCCCTGTCAAATTCATATGTTCAAATCCTAATGCCCAATGTGTTAGTATTTGGAGATCAGGCCTTTGGGAGGTAATTAGGTCACGAGGGCAGATCCCTTATGAATGAGATAACTGCCCTTATAAAAGAGTGTTCCCTTGTCCCTTTCCCATGGGAGGATATAGCAGGAAATCTGCAACTTGGAAGAGGGCCCTCACCTGACTGTGCTGTGCCCTCATCTCAGACTTGCAGCCTCCAGAACTGTGAGCAATACATTTCTGTTCTTCATAAGCCGTCTAGTCTGTGGTATTTTGTTATACTAGCCCAACTAAGACACACCTCCTAAGTGATATATCCTATTAGGAGAATAAACTGGGCATATTTGGCTTAGCCTCTGCTGTTTCCTCTAAATAAAATACTCAAGTATAGCAAGTGTTTATTGGAATAGGATGATGTCAGGGGTAATTTATTTCCTAAAGTTAATCTAGTTTTTGTTATATAATCTAGAAGTTTTTGTTATATAATCTATATATACTTGATATAAAGGAAGTGGATTTTATTTAAAAAACCAAGTTTATAAAACAAAAAACTTCAGTGGATTTTTCTATATCATTTCTTTTCTTTTTCATAGCATGTAAAAGATGCAGCTATTTTCCCCATCCCTGGATAATATGGACTAAGTTTCAGTGGCTCTCTCAAGCTTCTTCAAAGCTTTTATTTACCTTAAACTATAATTTTGGGTGATGGCAGGATCTTTTAGGGTCCTTGTAAATGGAGTGAATCTGACTGGATCATCTTCCAGCCTGTTCTACATTCTAAGTTTAATCTCAATTTAAAAGTCCTTTACGTACATTCTAAGTTTAATCTCAATTTAAAAGTCCTTTATGTGGTTCCCGCCCCTCCTCTCCCAACGACATGTGTAAATTTCTTGAGGGACTGAGACTGAGTCCGCTTTACCCCTTTTGTAACTTTGCCTATAATATTAGGTCGGTGCAAAAGTAATTGCAGTTTAACCGGTTAAAAATAATTGCAAAAACCGCAATCATTTTTGCACCAACGTAATAGATGATCAATACTCTCTGTAGAGTGAACTCTTCCTCTCTAAATTTGATAAGAGATCATTAGCCTTTGAAACTGTTTCACACGGTTGTCTATTAATACAGAAGAAAATATGGACTGATCTCCAAATCTCCATCCATACCCTTATACTGAAGCCATCCTATATCGGGCATCCAAGAATTTTTGACTTCCTTTACTTAATTATAACAGTGAGTACCACTGCACCCATCCCTTGCTCTTCAGTCATTTAAAACTGCTAGGGCACTTTACAAAGAATGGGGGGGAAAATCAGAGACCTTTTACTTAATTCTCTATAATTTCATTACTATTAATGAAACATCATGAAAAAGTTGTTTGAATAAAAACAAAACAAGAAAGTGGGCCACTGGTACCAAGAAAATAAGAGTTGCCTTCTTGCCAGCATGTGCTCTCCAATGAGGAGAATTGCTTCAAAAACAAGGAAGGTATTTCTTATGATTTGCTTTTCTCTCCCTTCTCATCTGTAGGAGTCCCAGGATTCACGATAGACTCCTAGACTCATCAAATCATCCTGGCATATGCTTTCTCCTTCACTGTTTTGATACTGAAAGGGAATACCACACTGCCTAGCACAATGTTTGCACAGCGTGCCTGCGGCTTCAGCTATGTCTTGAAAGACTTTGCAGGTGATGACATTCCCCTAAATATGCTGAGCTTTCTTTAACCTTTCATAAAACATTGTGATCTTTATGGACTGTATCATATTGTGCAGTAATGTGCTTTATTGTCCACAGAATAAGCTTTTCTTAAAGATAATTGGAAAGCTGGAAATGGCTGCTATCGGCTGATTTTTAAAAAATACATTATTTCTGAAATGGGGCTGGTGTAATAATGACCCTATCTGTTCAAGATTTAAGATTTGTCTTGGCAGAGAAAATTGATCCATTTCACCTTTGTCTAATGGAAATTTTTATCTAGGATTATCTGTTTATGTAAATGAATGTTCCTCTGAAAAGGGAACTTGAGGGGCTGTAAATCTTGGTGACACTTCAGTTTCATAGGGGAGAAATTGGAAAGGATTCTAGTATTTATCTGCCTGAAATTGGTTATAAAAACAAAATTATCTTCATGTACCTGCAGCATCTGATGTTTCCTGGAATTTCATTATGTTTTTGAATAATTCAGTGCAATAGTAAGAATGGTGTTTCTATATTACCTCATTCAGGAGTTGTTTTTTACTTTTTCTATTTGCTGGTTGCTTTCTAATGCTGACATTAAAAAGGAAGTGAAACCTTTTACTTACCTACTCTTTTAGCGATGAGATTTTTTCCCCCCTGCATAATCTTAATAGTCTTCAGTTATTGTAGGCTCGTTACCTGCAGTTATATGGGAAAGTGTTAGCAGAATAGCCATAATTTTTCTCCTTTTTTAAAAAAACTATCACTCATATAAATTCTGTTGCCCCAAATACTGAGTTTATCAGAATTGCTCTCCATTAG
Source organism: Rhinolophus ferrumequinum (assembly GCF_004115265.2). Taxonomy (NCBI): domain Eukaryota; kingdom Metazoa; phylum Chordata; class Mammalia; order Chiroptera; family Rhinolophidae; genus Rhinolophus; species Rhinolophus ferrumequinum. The sequence continues at coordinate 34,642,353 of NC_046288.1, forward strand.
ACAAAATACTTTGGTGCTTCAAAGTAATTTTTGGACCAAGTTTAATCTATTGTATCTAGAAGTTGTAACTTTAAAAAATCATTTGTTTTATGACAAATTCTTTCTCCTCAAGTTGAACGAAAATTGGAGAGTAAGATCAACTAATTTCAATATTGGGTAATTAGAGAAAAAAGGAGGTTGATAATTTAATTGCATTAACTTTTTTTGAAGAAATGAGTTATTTTTTTATAAAGACTTCTAATTTTATTATTACCTGGTAGTTGTCCGAATTTCACTGTTTTTATGTTTCTCTTATAGTTACTTGCTAGGAAATTTTTCTCCTTTAGATAATATTTGAGTTATTTCACCATAATATGAGGAAAAAATAGCAACATACTGCATTCCAAAGATGACATGAATGTAATTATTTAGCTATGTGACATAAAGACTAAAAATAGGTAAGGAATTGTATTTTTTCAGTGTAAGTCCATTCATAACAAAGGCTAGAAAGGCAGCAACCTGGAGTACTATGTACAGCCTGGAATTTTCTTATAAAAATCATATTTGGACACCCATATTCAGATTCACTGTTGAAACTGCTTTTCAGTATTAAATGTTTATGAACAACAGGTAGGGTCAGAAATCACTGGTATTTCCCAGGAAAGTCAAGGGATAAGAGAGCAGTGTAGGATGGAGGGCAGGACACTGGGCTCGCTCTGAGGAGAACTGGGTCTGGTTGGCTGGAGAATTGTGTGACTGCGGACGGCTCACTGCCGCTTTCTGAACCCTACTTTCTTCATCTTTAAGATGAAAGTTGAAAACCTATGACAAACCCAAACTGTGTTGTAAGGAGTTGGAATAGTGGTTGCTTTGGTGAGGGGAAGTGATGAGAGGGCGTCTGACTGGGGGCTTCTGGGATGCTGCTGCCAGTGGTCCCTTCCTTGAGCTGAGCATGCTTACACGGCTGTGTTCACGTTGGGAAAATTCCTCAGGGTCTATGTTCCCAGCAATCTGGGCACTTTTCTGGTTGTATTTATATATATATAGTTCAATTAAAAAGTTCTCTCAAGTGCCTGCTATTTCACAAGATCATGGGGGAACCGTACTTGAAAACATTTTAAAAAAACGGTGATGTGCATTTCGATTTTAGATATAAGCCTCTGCAAAATATGTAGCTTTGTTGGTGTAGATAACATGCATATTGCTTTCCACATACCTCTAACCTTCCTCCTCCTCCTCTTCCTCCTTCTTCGCTATGTTTCAGTACAATTATGAAGGTCCAAGTTTATTATATATATTCATATAATTAATATATGTGTACATATATACATACATACCTACATACATATATACAGAAGGTGCCAAAAAATGTATTTACATTTTAAGAAAGGAAAAACTGTATTAAATTGTAATACTCAATATATACCGGTAACAAAAGATGAATACAAGTCACGTTTGACTTCTGCAATTACAAGAGGTGTTCAAAGTGGTTACCATCAGTTGTAATTTTAATATAGTTTTTTCCTTTCTTAAAATGTGTATACATTTTTTGATATATGTGTGTATATATATATATGTGTGTATATATGTGTGTGTGTGTGTGTGTGTGTGTGTATATATATATATATATATATATATATATATATATATATATATATATATAAAGTAAACTCTACCTTAGTTAGAGCATTGGTTAAGAAAAAGGCCCTTGAATACAAACATATGCAGAACCGGTGCCACTACCACAATCTGAACCTCTTTAAATATTTCCTTTTACCTGGTAGATGCCCTGAACCTCCAATCATTCATCCCAGCATCCACTCAGTGGCTTTTAAGGACATAGAAAATAAACTTTAATTGCTTCTGTACTGACTCCCAAACTGCTCACTGTATTTATTACTCAGAGCACTGGATATTCTCAAATGTTTCTTTCTTTCTCCTGGCATGCAGCACGTGTCTTTGGCTCTTCACTCCCTCTCTCTGTATGGAATGGCTTGGAACTGCATTTGTGTGTGTGTGTGTGTGTGTGTGTGTGTGTGTGTGTGTGTGTGTTAGACTTAAAGAACACATTTATTAATTCACAGTTTTCATGGTTCAGAAGTCGGGGAATGGCTTAGCTGGGTCTTCTGCTCAGGGTCTCTCAACAGGGCTGTAATTGGGGTGTGGGCCAAGGCTTCCATCTCATCTGAGGTTTGGGGTCCCTTTCTAAGATCATTCAAGTGGTTGGGAGAATTCAGTTCCTTGCGTCTATAGACAGCAGCCTTCAGCTCCTAGAGGCTAGTTATTTCCATAGGTGCTTCACAACATAACTGGTTGCTTCTTCAAGCGTCTCTTACCTCTAGACCTGCTCTTAAAGGGCTCACCTGATTAGGTCAGGTTCACCAATGGATGTGCCTCTACTGGGAAGAAAAGATCGGGGTTTCCCTTAACACCAGCATAGGGGCAAGATATTTAGTAAGTGGGAAATGTATGTTTGATGGATAAATGGATTTGTATTTATCCCTAATAAAACTTTGTTTTGCTAGCTAAGGACTATCATTTCAGGCAGTACAGAGCAATGTAGATTCTGGTTTTTCATCTGTGGTAAAAATCATCCTGTTTTCACATTCATGTTAGATTAGCATAATTAATACACTATCAGTGTCCTGATTTGGGGGCATCAGAGGCTAATCATTTTATAATCCAGGGCTGCAGGGGCAGGATATTACTTAGTCCAATCACTTGGAGTCAACCTGCCTTTCAAGGTACCGTCCCTTCATTACTTGTCATTGTTACTCAACCAGTTAGTTGTCTCAGCTGCACTAGCTTTCCAATACATAGATCTCTATTGTGGCCACAAGTGTATCATGAGATATTTGGTCAGATGCTTCGCTGAAATCCAGATAGGCTATAAATGAGAGCTAGTTTGGTTTATTTGTAATTTTTCTGTTTGTAATACTGTTTTTATTTGTAATAGAAAAATACATAAATGAACTTCCAGCTCTATCATTACTTATTTAAATTTTAAAAACAAACATAGGTAACAAACTCTCTACTTCTCATGACAAATAAGAGCGTATTTTTATCTCAAAAGAAACCTGTAAAAATCTTACAAAATTTCAGCCTTCTTTTTCATTGTCAGCAGAGCCTTGTTGGCAAATGTAATTAAAATGTATGTGTCTACTCTCTAGGCATGGAGAAAGCAAAGACCCAGACAATTTTCTTGATAGATCAGAATTCAGAAGTAACAGCAGGAATGCTACAGGCTAGCCTGGGTGGGAGAGACACACTCTGCGTGAACTCTTAATTTTAGTCAGCTATGCTGAGAACAGAAGTCACTGCCAACTTGTTAGATCTAAAATAAATAAATATGATGTGCTTTGCATAGTAGAAAAGTCATGCATTACAGTAATAAACCTCAACATATTTGTCACCCCAAATCAAAAGGGCACCGTCTAAAACTTGACATTTGCTGGGTTGGAGGGAGCAGAGAAATTTGTTTGTCAGTGTTCCCTTAAGGCAACTTCCTTAAGTGATAGGAGACATGGCCCTGCTGGATTTGGGCACATGAAGTTTATTCAATATCCCCTGAGCTAGGTTCTCCTTGGAATGTGCTAAGTGTAAAGGAGAGCTCACGGCACCTAGTAAAAGGACAGGGGCCACAAAGTGTCTGTTGATTTTTCTCTTCTTTTCACCTCCCAGGTCAGGGTATACCTTCATCATCTGAGTCTCAGTTATTTCAAATCAAAACATTTGCTCTCTCTGAGGCATTTGGCTGACTGCTGTCCCTGAATCTTCCTACATCATGATGTAAAGTGACTCCCGGCTACCTACTCATCAAATACAACATGTCTGGATTTCAAATCACTCATAGTCTGGCCGCCCCATCTTAAACTAAATGAATGGTGCAATGTTTAATTTACGTATATCAAAATAATGATTTCAAGCATATGTTTGTACCCATTATTCTCTTTAAGGAAGAAAATAACCCAAATACCTGAGTACTTCTCTTCCATTATATTTTTCTCTTAATCTTGAAGGTAGCTAGTGTCCTGAATGTATTCCAATGCAGTTCGTCATATGTTTCCTACAAGTGTATGTATCCATATGGTATTATGTGTATTATTTAAAACCTGATATAAATAGTACCATTATTGTATGTATTCTTAAAAAAGTTTTATTTGTCAGTATTATTTTTGTGAGATCTATCCATGTAAATATGAATAGCTCTAGTTTACTTACTTTCACAGGTGAGTAATATTCATGTATTACAAACCTATTTATCCATTCCCCTATCGGTGAACATTTATATTTTCCATTTTCACTGTTAAAAACAATGGTGCTACCGTGTTTCCCTGAAAATAAGACCGAGTCTTATACCATATTTCCCCCAAAATAAGACTGGGTCTTATATTAATTTTTGCTCCAAAAGATGCATTAGGGTGTATTTTCAGGGGATGTCTTATTTTTTTCATGTACAACAATCTACATTTATTCAAATACAGTCATGTCATCTTCTGGAACATCGTCATAACATACTAAATGCGTCCATCTGGCTGACTGTCTTAACTGGGGCTTATTTTTGGGGTAGGTCTTATTTTCGGGGAAACACGGTATGTATATTCTTGTACACAGTATAAAAGAATTGTGTTGTTTGCTTAGGGTAATTATCTAGATGTATGATTTTTGGTTGTAACTTATGTTCATACCAACCTCACTTAAAATGGTCAAATTACTCTCTGACATGTTTACATCAAGATATACTTCTGCCCTCAGTGTGTAGCAGTTCCTGTTGTTCTGTATCTGTGCCAACATATGTATTTCCTGACATTAACCTTTTTTGTCTTTCTGATGGGTGTAAATGGTATTCCATGGGTATCTCACTGTGGTTTTAATTTTTTTATTGGGGAACATTGGGGAACAGTGTGTTTTTCCAGGATCCATGAGCTCCAAGTCACTGTCCTTCAATCTAGTTGTGGAGGGCGCAGTTCACTGCACCATGTGGGAATTGAACCAGTGACGTTGGTGTTATGAGCACTGCGCTCTAACTAACTGAGCCAACCGGCTGCCCCTGGTTTTAATTTTTAAGACAGAACATCTTTTCATGTTTCCTGGCCTATCTGGCTTCTTTTTCTGTGAATTATCTGTGTGTATCTAAGGTTTTAGTACCATTTATTTACATAATGATTCATGCTACAGTTTATAGACATTTGATTTATTTCCTATATATAGCTATTATGAATAATGTTGCTTTAAATATTCTTTGACATGTCTTTTCATGTACATATTTATTCTTTTTAAAAGATTTTTATTAAAATATAGCTAACATACAATATTGTAATAGTTTCAGGTACACACCATAGTTGTTCAACATTTATATACCCAGAGAAGTGATCACCATGATAAGTCCAGCAGCCATCTGACACCACACCCCACTATCACAATATTATTGACTATATTCCCCATGCTGTGCATTACATCCCTGTGACTTATTTGTTTTATACCTGGAAATTTGGACCTCTTATTCCCCTTCACCTTCTCCCTCCCCTTTTAGTTTTTCAATTGCAGTTGACAGTATTATTTTATATTAACTTCAGGTGTTCAGTATAGTGGTTAGACATTTATATAATTTAAGAAGTGATCCCCCTGACTAGTCTAGTACCCACCTGGTGCTATACATAGTTATTACTATATTATGGACTATATTCCCTATGCTGTATTTTGTATTCCCATGATTATTTTGTAACTACCAGTTTGTACTTCTTAATCCCTTCACCTTTTTCACCCTGCTTCCCAACCCCCTTCTCATCTATCACCCCAACAAATCTAGTACCCATCTGACACCATACATAGTTATTACAATATTATTGACTATATTCCTTATGCCATAACGTAAATCTCCATGACTACTGTGTAACAACCAATTTGTACTTCTTAATCCATTCCACTTTTTCACCCATCCCCAACCTCTTCCCATCCGGCAACCATCAAAATGTTTTCTGTATCTATGAGTTTGTTTCTGTTTTGTTTATTTTGTTCTTTAGATTTCACAAATAAGTGAACTCACATTGCATTTGTCTTTGTACGTCTGACACTCCACCCAGCACAATACCTTCCAGGTTCATTCATGCCATCACAGATGGCAAGAGCCCATTCCTTTCCCTGGCTGAGCAATATTCCCTTGTATATATGTACCACCTCCTCTTTATCCATTAATCCATTGATGGACACCCAGGCTGCCTCCACATCTTGGTCATTGTAAATAATGCTGCAGTGAACATATGGATGCACATGACCCCTTGAAGTAGCATTTAGGTTGTTTTCGATAAATACCCAGAAGTGGGATTACTCGGTCTTCTTTGTCTTGTTATAACCTTTGTTTTGAATTCTATTTTGTTTGGTATAAGTATTGCTATCCCAGCGTTTTTTGTTTGTTTGTTTGTTTGGTTGGTTTTTTCTTTTCTTTTTTTCCATTTTCATAAAATATCTTTTCCTATCCTTTTATATTCAGTCTCTTTGTGTCATGGGATTTGAAGTGAGTCTTTTGTAGGCAGCATACGAGGTTGGACAATTAAGTTCACAAACTTGTTGCAACCATGTTGCTAACCTTTTTTGATATCAGAGGGATTATTCATTATGAATTTGTACCAACTGGACAAACAGTTAACCAACTTTACTATTTGGAAGTGCTGAAAAGACTGAGTGAAAAAGTTAGACAAACTGAACTTTTCACCAACAATTCATTGCTCTTGCATCATGACAATACACGACACTGTCTGTGAGGGAGTTTTTAGCCAGTAAACAAATAACTGTATTGGAACACCCTCCCTATTCACTTGATCTGGCCCCCACTGACTTTTTTCTTTACCTGAAGATAAAGGAAATATTGAAAGGAAGAAATTTTGATGACATTCAGGACATCAAGGGTAATACGACGACAGCTCTGATGGCCATTCCAGAAAAAGAGTTCCAAAATTACTTTGACGGGTGGACTAGGCACTGGGGTCAGTGCGTGACTTCCCAAGGGGAGTACGTTGAAGGTGAGCATAGTGATATTCAGCAATGAGGTTTGTAGCAGGTTTTCTAGGATGAGTTCGCGAACTTAATTAATTGTCCAACCTCATATGTAAGAGTCTTATTTTATTACCCTTTCAGCCATGCTATCTTTTCATTGGAGCATTTAATCCATTTACATTTAAAGTAATCATTGATATATAGTTATTGCCATTTTAGTATTCATATTTTTGACTTTTTTTTTCCCGTCTTACAGAAGTCACTCTAACATTTCTTGTAATACTGGTTTTGTGATAATGAACTCCTTTAGCTTTTTCTTGTCTGGGTAGCTGTTTATCTGTCCTTCAATTCTAAATGATAGCTTTTCTGGGTAAAGTAATCTTGATTGCAGTTCCTTGCTTTTCATTATTTTTAATATTTCTTACCAATTCCTTCTGGCCTGTAAAGTTTCTGTTGAGAAATCAGTTGACTGTCTTATAGGAGCTCCCTTGTAGGTAATTAACTGCTTTTCTCTTACTGCTTTTAAGATTCTCTCTTTGTCTTTAACTTTTGGTATTTTAATTATGATGTGTCTTGGTGTGGGCCTTTTTGGGTTCGCCTTATTTGGGACTCTCTGTGTTTCCTGAGCCTGTGTGTCTATTTTTTTCACCAGCTAGGGAAGTTTTCCGTCATTATTTCTTTAAATAGGTTTTTAATTCCTTGCTCTCTCTCTTCTCCTTCTGGTACCCACCCCTATGTATGTTGGTAAACGAGATATTGTCCCAGAGGCCCCTTAAAATGTCCTCTTTTTTTTTTTTTTATATGGAATTCTTTTTCCTTTTTCCTGTTCTGTTTGGGTGTGTTCTGCTACCTTATCTTCTAAATTGCTGATTTGATCCTCTGCTTCATCTAATCTACTGTTGATTCCCTCTAACATATTCTTCATTTTAGTTATTGTATTGTTTATTTCTGACTAGTTCTTTTTTTATGTTTTCTATCTCCATTTTTATGTTTCCCATTTGTTGAAGTTCTTCCTGAGATCATTGAGCATCCTTAAAACCAGTGTTTTGAACTCTGCATCTGGTAGATTGCTTGTCTCCATTTTGTTTAGTTCTTTTTCTGGAGCTTTGTTCCATTCCTTCATTCAGGACATGTTTTTTGTTTCTCCATTTAGGCTGCCTCCTGTGTTTGTTTATATGTATTAGGTAGAGCTTCTATGTCGCCCGGTCTTAGTAGAATGACCTTATATAGTGGCCCTGTGGGGCCCAGTGGCACAGTCTCCCTGTTCACTTTAGCTAGGTGCTCCAGGTGTGTCCCTTGTGTGGGTTGTGTGTGCTCTCCTGTTATAGTTGAGCCTTGATTGCTGTTTGCACATCAGTGGGAGGCACTGACCCTCAGGCTGATTGGTTGTTAGGACTGGTTGTAGCTACAATTGAGGAGCTGTTGTTCAGGTGCTGACCCTACAGAGCAGGATTCTCCTTAGCAGGGCTCTGGTGCCTGCCCAGTCTGCCCTTTGGATGTGTCATCTGTGGAGGCAGCTCGATGGTCTCTGGCTCAGTCCAAAGCCAGCCACCATGTATGTCAGCCCTGGCGCCTCCTGGGAGGGGTCCTGACACAGGCCAAGTTAATCTGCAATCTGTGCCCTGCCCATGGACATCTGGTATGAGCCACAAAGTAATCCTCAGATGGCAGCCTCTTGCACTGGGCTTGGAGGTGCCTTGAGAGGCCAAGCCATGAACCGAGGCTGGCTACTGCTAGTGCCAAGCTTGGGGCTGTTCAGCAAGAGGTACAGGGCATGACATGTTGCTTGTTTGAGGTTTGGCAACCTTTGAGAGATTTTAGGAACATCTGCAGCATGAGCCAAGACAGGCCATTTGGATGGAAAAACCAATAGAAGCGGCTTGTGTGGGTCTGCACGTTGGGCGGGGCAGGGTCTACGGGAATCACCAAGGTGGGGCGAGCATTGTTAGTTATGTTGATGGAGACTCAGATATCGCAGCCACTTGAGTCTTCATGCCAGGAGGTAGGAGGCCTCAACAAAGGCACAGGGGCTTTTGCCAGCACTTCTGTCTGAAAGAAAGCTGCCCCTCCAGCTCTTGTCTTGCAGCTAGACAGCTAATTTCCTCCCCACATGTACCTGGCACCTTTCAAACTGCTGCCCAGTGCAAAGCTCAGAGTGAGTGAGTCCATCAGCAAGTAAATCCACGTATGGGTTCTTTAAGAGGAATGCCTGGGTCTCCAGCCTCCCTGTCTCACTCAGCCTCAATCTATGCTGGTTTTCCCAGCCAGAAGTTGTGGGGACTTCTCTCCTCTGCACTGGAACCCTGGGCTGAGGAGCATGGTGTGGGGCTGTGACCCCTCGCTCCTTTGGGGGACCTTTGCAGATGAGATATTCCTCCCGATTTTTAATGGTTACATGCAGGTGTGGGACCAGTCCATTCTGTGTCTCCTCCCCTCCTACCATTCTTGAGGTAGCTGCTTCTGTATGTCTTTAGCTGTAGGATTTCTGTTCCTCTAGACTTTAGGTGATTTTCGATGATGGCTGTTCTGTTGTAATTTTGATGTTGTTGTGAGAAGAGGCAAACACAGTGTTTACATACTCCACCATCTTGATTGGAAATTCCTAATTCCTTTCTTTTTATCTTTTGTGTCTATTACAGGTTTTTTGTTTGTGATTATCATGAAAATAACTTATAACAGTCTATTTTAAGCTAATAACTTTGGTTTTATACCCAAACTTTATACTTTTACTTCTCCCTTCCTAGATTTTATGTCACTGATGTCATAATTTACATCTTTTATTATCATGTATCCATTAAAAATTATTGTGACTATAGTTATTTTTAATACTTTTCTTTTTTAGCTTTTATATTGGAGTGGAAAAGGATTTATACACCACTATTACAGTATTAGAGTATTCTGAATTTGACTATATACTTATCTTTACCAGTGAGTTTTATACTTTCGTATGTTTTTATGTTCCTAATTAGCATCTTTTCAGTTCAACTGAAGAACACACTTAAGCATTTCTTGTTAGGCAGTTCTAGTGGTGATGAACTCTCTCAGTGTTTTTGTTTGCTTGTTTTTGTTTTTTTTGTCTGGGAATGTCTATCTTGCTTTCATTTCTGAAAGACAACTTTGCTGGACATATTGTTCTTGGTTGGCAGTTTTCTTTTTCTTTTTTTTTTCAGCACTCTGAATATATTATCTGACTCCCTCCTGGCTTGCAAGATTTCTGCTGAGAAAGCTGCTGATAGTCTTATGGTGGGTGATAGTGTGTAGTTTGAGGTTTCCTTCTATGTAATGAGTTGCTTTTCTTTTCTGCTTTCAAAATTCTGTGTTTGTCATTGATTTTTGACAACTTGATTATAATGTGTCTCAATGAAGACCTCTTTATGTTCAAGGTATTTGGAGGGTTTTGGATTTCACAGATCTAGATGTTCACTTCCTTCCCCATGTTGGAAAACTTGCTGTCATTATTTTTCTAAATAAGCTTTCTGCTCCTTTTCTTACTTGGGTCCTTTTGAGTCTCCCATAATGTGTATATTGATTCTGTTAATGGTGTCACATAAGTCCCATATGCTCTCTTCATTCTTTTTCATTGTTTTTTATTTTTGTTTCTCTGATTGGATAATTTCAAATTACCTGGCTTTGAGTTCACTCTTTCTTTCTTCTGCTTGATTGAATTTGCCATGCAAAGTATCTGTTGAATATTTCAGTTCAGTCACTGCATTCTTCAGCTCCAGAATTTCCGTTTAGTTCTTTTTTTATGGTTTCTGTTTTTTTTGAACTTCTCATTTTGTTCATGTATTGTTTTCCTGACTTTGTTTATTTGTTTATCTGTGTTCTCTTAAAGCTCAGTGACCTCCTTTGAGAAAATAATTTTGAATTCTTTGCCAAGCTATTTGTAGATCTGCATTTCTATGGGGTCAGTCACTGGAGTTTTATTTTGTTCCTTTAATGATGTTATTTTTCCTTGATATTTCATGTTCCCCAAAGCCTTTCATTGCTTATTTCACATTTGAAAAACCAGTCACCTCCTCCAGTCTTTACTGACTAGCTTCAGGGGAGAAAGATCTTTACCATTCAGCCCATCTGGAAATTCTGGAGGTCTCTCAGACCATTTCTATGGATGTGCCCATCACATTCCTCTTTTTCTCTTTTTGGGAAACTCTTAGGATTGTGTGCCTCCTGAGCCCCACAAATCTAGTCTGGGTGCTTACAGACTCCCGTTTATTTCCCCTAGGGCAATGTCCTGAAACATTCAAGGCTGTGTGCCTTCTCCCAATCTAGCAGAGTTAAGTTGGATGGTAATATCTGTGTTTGGAAATTTGCATGTTCCATCTGCAGAGGAGTTAGGGTGCTAGGGGCATGTAAAAACTAGTTGTGAGGGGTTCACAGGAAACCTCACCTATGAACCCCTCACAACTAGTTCATTCACAGGGCTCTTGATGGTGACTGTGAATTGGTTAGCACAATCCATAGGTGAGATCCACAGGCTGGTTGCTGAGCCCCTGCTTCTTTTCCCTGCTTCTAGTTATCCCCAGACTCTTCATCTGTATTGATATCTTGCATGTTCTGGGTGGAATGTGACAGAAATGGGCTTCTTCAGCAGTGTCCCACAAAACTTGCGAAATCAAATGCTTCCTTTGCTCTTATTTTCCCCTGTGGGAGAAATTGTAGGCTGAAGGGATCTTTCTTGGCACTGTGATGTTAGGGGAGGGGTAATGGGTGTAAAGTGAAACTGTTCTTCTTACCCTTTTCAATGTGTTTATTCTCAGATTTTTTGCAACACTGGGTTGCTGGAACCTCTCATTGCCCTCTTGGTCTTCCAAAAATGAATGTGTTCTCATCTGTGGGTGGGTGTTAAAATTGGTGTTTCTGTGGGGATTTGAGGACTGGAACCCCACGCCACATCTTGCGGACTTTACTCAATATTCATTGTTGAATGAATAAAGTTCATATTTAATTTTTTTTATAGTTTCCCTCATCCTTATTGATGTAATTATATATTTGAATATATAAAATACTAATGTGGTTCAATATATTAAGACTATACAAAAAGAAATATTCAGAAAAGGATCACTCCCTCTTCATCTCTTTTATCTTGTGCCCACCTCTCCCACATACTAGTAACCAATTTTAATAATTTTTGGTTTTCCTTCCTTTTGTTTCTTTTTGCAAAATAAGTATATATATTTTCTCTATCTTTCTTACACAAAATGCAGGAAGTTTTACATACTTTCTACACTTTTATATACCATATATTCTTTTCAGCTACTTAACATTATAGATATCAAATTCTTTCTTATAATTTCATAGAGAGCTTTCTTATTCTTTTCTGTATTGTGTCGATTTACCATAGTCTATTCAGTAGTTTCCTGTATATGAACATTTAAGATTTTTCCATATTTTATAATTACTTTATCTCATAAGAGTGTGTGTGTATAATCTTTTTTTTTTTTTTTTTTTTTTTGTAATGTTAGAAGTATGTATTTAGGGAAAATTCCTAGAAGTTTGATTACCATATTAAAGGGTAAATGCATATGTAGTTTTCTTGGATATTGTTAAACTCCCCTTCCCACATTGCACCATCTGCGGTCCCAGAAATAATGTATTAGAATGTGCATTTCCCCACAGCCTCACCAACAGAATAAGTTGTTAAGCTTTTGATTTTTTTCATTCTGACAAGTGAATATTCAATGTAGTTTTAATTTATACACACACACACACACACGCACACATATGAGGTTGAGCATGCTTTCATGTCTATGAGTCATTTTGTAATAATCTGTCAATTGTCTACTTGTGTATTTTGCCCATGTTTCTATCAGGTTTCTGGGTTTTCCTTCCCTTGATTTTAAGAGTTCTCTATTTATTAGGGACATTAGCTCTTTTCCCATTTCGTGTATTGTAAGTATTTCCTGCTGATTTTCATTTGTTTTTTTATTTTGCTTATTGTATTTTCTTAAACTTGTATGTAATAAAATTCATCAATATTTTCTTGTATTGAATCTGGATTTTAGACCATAGTTAGAAAGCTTTTTCCCACATGCTTTCTTCTAGTATATGTATAGTTTATTTTTTACATTAGACCTCTGATCCATTGGAATTTATTTTTGTATATGATGCGAGATAAAGATTCTATCTTATCTTTTTCCATGCAGATATTCTATAGTATCAAAACAATTTATTAAAACATGTATCTATACTTATGATATGATATGTTACCTAATTTATATAGTAAATCACCATATGTATTAGAGTCTTTTTCTGGGCTTCCTATTCTACTTGTCTTACTATTCATGTATGAGGCTCTTCCTGTTTCATTTATACTATTCTACTTGTCTTACTATTCATGTATGAGGCTCTTCCTGTTTCATTTATACTATTCTACTTGTCTTACTATTCATGTATGAGGCTCTTCCTGTTTCATTCATATCTCCTCCCAGATAACACTTTTCCCCATTGTTTTTATAGTGATTCTTGCATGTTTATTTTTAAAATATAAACTTTTGTATAAACCTGTCTAGTTTCACCAAAAAATCTTGTTGGTATTTTTGTTAGTATTGTTTTACATTTGTGAATTAACTTCTGGCCACCTTGAATTTTAATTATTGTTAAATGCCCGGTATGTAGCATGTTGCCAGGCTCATATCAGAACAAATTAATGAAAAAATGGACACATAGTTTGCAGTTTTTATAACTTTACTCAAATAGGCATGGAATATGTTTTATTTTAATAAAAAGTTAAGTATCATTTTGTGATAAAAGAATCAATCACAATGTTAACAAGTGTATTTTTCTATCTTAATAAAAGGTCTTCATATAGAATTATTAAAAAACAACCAAGTAGCGCTTATAGCAGCTTTGAATATGTTTAAAATGTCACCTTTTCCTCATTTGATGGCAAATTATTATAATATCTTAACATTTTATAGGATAAATTACTTTAGTATTTAAATAAATATGCAAATCCATGATCTCGGTCATGTGACTAGTTCCCCTTAGAGTTGTGCAGTGCTCAGTACTCATAGTTGTATGGGGTTGTCCGGTGTAATAGCGTTTAAAACAGATTTGAGGTAAGGTAATGCCATAAGGAATAATATGTGTCATTTTCACCTGAAGATGACAAACCTAAACACTAGAAGTAGGTAAATTATTCTGAGGTTTTCTCTTTAAGGATTTCCATTCGCTAATCTGTATTCTCTCTAATGACACATCCCGATATCTTTGCAAGAGAAGGTCAATTTACATACTCTTCAGTGCATACAAATAAGCACGATGCCTTTCGTTTTAAGAAATCCGAGTAGGTTTTTCAATTTTCTTTCTCTGCTGAAATGCAGCTGCCCCAGCTATGGAAGATAGCAGCCAATTGGCACAAAACAAGAAGTACAACAGTTGGCAGAAAGGAAATTTTGGTAATGACACCAACAATGTGAGTCAATTTTCTTGTGAAAAACTGCATGATTTAATCTTTGATGGAGAAATGACAAACTTTCCTTTCATTCGTCTCTTAACATACATGTTAGTTTTTCTTATACATAATTTTTCAATATCAATAATATTTTTTTGAACGGAAGGGAGTAGGAGAAACCATCCACCAATAAAAGGTAAAAGCTATAAACATTGTTTACCGAACCTTTTTGTTTGTGTTTATGAATGTCAACTTTTGTCATTTGCAGTGCCAGGTGAGCAATTAAGGATTTCCCTGGATTTATGGGAACTTCCCTCACTCACTCATGATTCTGGGTAAAGTTAAAAGTATCCGGTTTGAGAGCCAATGATTGGTGTAGCTAACAGAGTATGTGTCTCTCTTGCATCATAAACTCCATGGAAAGAGTTACGGAATCATGATACAGGTGTTCTCACTAGTGCATTGTTTGGATAAGCTCCCATGAGCTTTTATTAAGCACCTAACTCAGCAGGAGATAGTTTTGCACAGTGGTTAGAGGCAAAGAGTTTGTTATCAGACAGACCTGTTTCACATCTTGGCTCTGATGAATTATTTTAACAAATGAATAATAAACTAACCCCTCTAGATATTAATTTTCTCATGAACAAAATTGGGATATGGATATGATAAGCACAATATACCTGTGCTGTGAGGGTTAGAAAAGGGAATGCTTTGCGTTCTGGTAGCTAGCTGTTATAGTCATTAAGTAAGGTAGACCAGGAAATCCTTCTCTATTTACAAATGTGAACTGGCCAAACAAAGTAGAGGAAGTAGAGGAAGTAAATGCAGCAATGCATTTGTTCTAAGTCATCTCAGTTCTACCGGGGAAACAAAAGTGTAAAATCTAGTATTCATGTACTTAATTTGTCTGGAGACAGTGGGTCACCATAGGTTTCCAAGATATCTTAGGAGAGTCATTCTGGTGACTTCCAAAAAGGAGCCACTTATCCTGTTGTAAAAAAAAAAAAAAAAAAAGGTCTTCTGTGATGTTTGTGGGACAGGGAAAAAAGGCATTGAAAAGAGTCAGTAAAAATTATGGCAAAAATATCTACTGTTGATAAAGAAATTTTCCTTAGAGATAGCACTATCCAATAGAAATTTCTGTGATAATAGAAGTATTCTATTTCTGTATGGCCTAATATAATAGCCACTAACCACATGTGGCTATTGACTACTTTGTCTGTGTCTAGTGATAGAGAAACTGAATTTTTAGTATTTTTTAATATTAGTTACTTAAGTAGTCAAATGTGGCTAGTGGTTACTGTATCAGACAGCATAGTTTTATGACATCCAGGCTGTAATTAGAAGTGTAAATTATTCTAAAAAGAGAGCATCCCCTCATTCAACAATTTTTAAAGATCAGTGGTATGCCAGTTACCAAAGGTGTTTTCTACTAGGTAATTTTTGTGTATATCTACAGTGTAATTCTTGAGACATGGTTTGCCATCATTGAGTAAGTTACAGCTCTATAAGTTTGTTGTTTGGATGCATTGTAGTTCAAAAGGACTGAACACTCACCTGACTAGGGCAGCTTGGCTGTGAAGCCTTTATTCTCCCCACCCCACCTCCAAGAGCTGTTATAAACACTGGAAAAAAAATTGTGGACCATCTGTAGCTGCAGATGGGGATTTGTGGATGGTGTACAAGTTGCCGTCATGGAATCAGTAGGAATGCCCAAAATATGTCATCCAAATTGACCAGTGAGAATGGTGAGGGGAACATTATCTTGTTCGGATATTTGGTCTCACAAACTTACCATGGTGAATGGGCCCCTCATGGGATCACAGGCTTATTCTCCTTCCTCATTCTCTGATAATACTACTGCTTTAACTTTCAGCAGGCTGGACTCAGAGACTCAGGGAAAGTTTCACAGCACACAGCCATCTGAAATACCACAAAATGCATCACTTGTCATTTTCTACCATTTGATTTTTGCTGCACAAAATAGGTTGTGAGCAAGTAATCTTTTGACTTGTTTGAAGTGATAAGCACTATGGACAATGAATATGTTGGTTGGATTATGTTGAAGTAAGTTTATTTTTTTAGTCAGTATTCTTGAGTTTTTCTTGTTTGCAGCTTCTAACATATGTCATTTTGCCACGTTAAGCTTAAAATTCCATGGAAGCTAACAGATTAAACTGTTTGAATGTGCTGTGAAGGCCACGGTTAAATAGGCAGAACCTGAGGGCCATTTAAGGAATCTCAAGTTTATTGTGAAGCCAACAGCCCCTTTCTCTCAGACCTAGAAATTTATGCTTCTCTAAGATGCCTAAGTTTGATAGATTCATGTATCTCATTTGTTTAAGATGCGTTGCAATGACATTGCAACATGGGCTAGTCTGAGCCCATTAGTCTGGTAGAATGATCCAACAGAGAATACCAGTGTGGAAGAAAATAAACCAGAGCACCCTTAGCCTCGGTCTTTTTCAAGAATGCTGGGCTTGAGAAGATTCTGAAGGAGCATTTTAACTTGGAGAAAGATGTGGAATGTTTTATAGGCTTTAGCAGGAGAATGCTGGCAGAAGTTCAGCCAGTTTCTGGAATAGTTGGTTAAGGACAGTTCTCAAAGGACATAGAATTTATTCTGTGGTTGAGCAGCAATTGTTGGGCAATTTGGAGTTTACCAGGAGGGTGGAGAGGAACAGTTAGGGGCTAACCCATGTGCAAGAGGGCAGGGAGGAACAGCTGCAGGGGACAAGGATATACAAGGGTCACTGTGGAAAATGCACCGTCCTTTACCATCTCTCACAACAAGTTATGCAATTAAATGGTTTAATAATGTTTTCTGTCAAGAAAACAAAGTCAGGCTAACAGCCATAGTTCTATGGGATTTTGCAGGCTGATGGAATATATATTTTGAAGTGGGATCTAAACCACACATTTTGGGGGCACAGTGGCTGTGGCCATGGTAAGTGGCCCCCCGTCTCTGGGGGGTGGAGGTTGATCAGACATCCCCGGATTCCTACTGGCTCCTGGAGAAGGAGAGCCTGGTCTGAAAGGTGAATTAGGAGGAAAAGCAAACAACATGGCCCAGGGCCTCCCACGCTGTCACAGAGGGTGCAGTCTGGTCAGCTCACTGCTCGGCAGTGAACTTGGCAGCGCAAGTCTGCACCGTGCTGGTCCAGTGCCTGTGCCCAGGTGTGTGAGTCTGATTCAGGGGAGTGTCAGCCAGCTCTGTGGGTGCAGACTTGCAAAGCTAACCCATGTTCTCCAGCCCAAGTAATACAATTGACAGTTTGATCTTCACCTGTCTGAATTACACATCTATTTCTCGGTTAGTTCCAAACTCAGGAGGGGGAACAGGGCAATTTAATTATTGACCTACCAAATCTCTACAGGCCTAGGAATTCTTGGAGTAGATCTCAGTACTGTTGTTAAATGGAGAAAAATGTATGGGTGTGATTGGGCCACTATCTGAATTAATTTGAAACTAAATAAGAATAGTAATATTAATCACTGTTATTAATTAAACACTTAATATGTGCCAGGTTATGACCTAAACACTTTACGTATGCTATCTCGGTTCTTACAACACATCTGTTAGGTATGCATGAGCAATCCCAGTTTTTTAGGTGAAGAGACTGAGGTTTAGAGAAGTTGAGTCGTTTGCTCAGGGTCACACTGCTCTAAGTGGTCATTAGTACCACACAGTTTCTCATGTGCTTGAGCTCTGCATCTGGTCTCCTTGGGCTGGGCTGACCCGCACACAGTGTTCCCTGGTGACTTATACAAATGGCCTTGAAACTGCCGTCACCTTCCTCCTGATGCACTTGCACTCGCTTTTGTCTTTTCTGGGTCCATATCTAGCCTCAGACAGGTGGTTCTGACTCTGCTCTGTTGGTGAGCTTCTGAACTCTGCTTGTCTCTTTTTATACCTCTACCTTCCCATGCAGTATTTCACTTTGCTCATACCCTTGGCTTCGTGGTCTAAGCTCCTTGGTTATAAGTATCAGCTATGATTTTAGCTCCTCAGAACTTAGTCTTTTTCTCTTTCTTCCTGTAAAAGGAATATGACTCAGATGGGTGGAAGGAGAGGAATTCGATAGTAAACTCTTACATATGCAGCGTTCAAAATAGCTGTCCGATCCAATAGTCAGAAAAGAATTACCCTTCTAAAATAGCCTTTTGATATTTGCTTTACTACAAGGCAATGTCTTGTCGCTTTTTGGAGAAAAATGCCCAGTAGATGATCACAAGTTGCTGTGGGTGTACAGCCACGGGAAGCCAAGGTGAGGCTAAGACATCTGGGCTCAGAGTCTGGTGCTGGAAGAGTGCGCAGGACACCACAAACCCCATTCAGGGGATAAGCACGTTAGACACTGTGTTCAGGGTTTCCAGGTGGAATTTTTTCCCGTTCTCAGGAATTTTTTTCGCTTTCCTGTTCTCAAATCCCGAGATATAAACTGTTTTCTGTTCTCCATGATGAATTGGTTCCACAAAGTGACGGCCAATACTACCAACCACCTGGGTTCAAGGAGCCGCTTTTCCCGATTTCCCGACCAAGTTTTCTCAGGATTCGGGAACGGGAAAGTGAAAAAAAGTCCTGAGAACAGACGTGAATTCCCGCCTGGAAACCCTAACTGTGTTGGCTAGTCCCCTAGAGAAACCAGTTTCACATGGTAAATGTGAGGACAAAGCTCAGGGAAATGTGAAGTCAAAGCCAGGAGGAATACATGAAGAGGAAGATTTTGGAAGTGAGAGAAGGTCCAGGGACCCTTTTGAAATCCAAGGCCCCCTTTGTCTTGAAGGCGCAGCCCTCTCACTATGGAATCGGGCAACCATCTCTTGCAGATGAGGACTCACTGTTAATTTTAATCCATTTTGCTCATCTAGTCAATCAGTGAATATTTATTGAATCTTATTGTGGCACAACACTTGCAGAGAGTAGACGATACACTAGTGAACAAACTTGATATACTAGTGAGGGAAACAGTTGGGGAGATTAGTAGTCAGAATATAACGTGGGAAGTGCTTTTATAGGGTCCTGCAAGAATATCAAGGAGGGAAGGACATCCAGCCAGCTGTCCTTGAGATGTCAAGAAAAGCTTCCTGTAGGTAGACCAGTCTTCCTGTAGTGCTGTCTAATCTTGGACTCACAGGATAAATAGGAGTCAGCAAAGTTTGGGGAAAGAAGTAAGAATAGTCCAGGTAGCATGCTTGAGAGCTCAAGGGCAAGTGAGCACAGCACATTGAAATTACCCAAGAACGTTCAGCATAGCCCCAACGTAGGGTGTGATTTGGGGATTATGGGTAATTGACTCTGGAGAGGACAGTTGGAGTCAGGTCAGCCAGGGCTTGAAGCTCATGTGAAGGGCTCTGGAAGCTACTGAAGGATTTTGAACAGGAGAGCGACCGGGTCAGTTGTTTGCTTTAGGGATTGCTGTGGCTGCTCAGAGCAGAGTGGAGGGCCATAAGTTCGGGCACCGGGAAACCAGTGTGCAGGTTGTGGAATAATCAAGGTGAGATGTGGCAGTGCTTCAAATTGGGGTAGTAAATGCATGACTAGAGAAGTGGATGAACTGCAGGAACGTTAGAAGGTAGGAGCTGCAGGATTCCATTGTTCATTGGTGCAGGTGTTGACGGCAAGGGCTAAAGAGGCATTAAGGATGACTTCTAGGGTGGTACCTGGGCACCTGGGTGGATGGTACGGCCACTGTCTGAGACAGAGGACATGGAAGGAGAGCCATGTTTCTAGGGGCCTCTCATGACTGAGATTTCTAAACTCATTATTACTTTATGCAGTTTTAAGCAGATCAGTGCATTGATCAGTTTCCTTTATTGCCAAGGGATAGCTGGGCTTATGTTTTTATTTGATTACTTTGGAAATTCGTATTCCAATAAGAAATGCCCCTTTCAAATATAAGACGAACAAAAATGCTGTGAATAAATTTTATGTTTTATCATGATATGACAATGATTAAGTATATTTATTGGTTCCACCATGGGTGCTTATGTAATAGCACTTAGGAGGAAGTATGCTTCTTGCCCTTTTGGCTATCTATCTTAAATAGGCACATCTGTAACAGAATCTCACAATGAAGATTTATCAGCAATAAGATAGAGAAGCATGCAGCAGGGCCGTATTTCTTTCTGCCCACCCTCTCTGACCTCCCAGAGGCTGGCCTTGCCCCAGCATTCAAATATGCTTCTAAGCAACCGACAGCATTACACACAGTGGTGTGCTGGTAAATGTTAAACAACTGGCTCTCCGGGAAAACAAAAACCAAAAACAAAACAAGTCTTGATGTGTAGCATTTGCTGATTTCTGTGGTGTCAACATTCTCACGTTGACCAATTTCAAGTTTCCAGCCTGACTCACTGACCACAGAGCTGGGAAGAGATGTGTACAACCAGCTCTTGCCAACTGGTGGGGGCCAGCGCCAGCCCACCCGCACCCTCTTCACATTTCTGCAAACATTTTAGTCAGTTTCAACCAGGCTGAAGATACAGATAGTTTCTTGTAAGAGGTGTTATATTTTGTTATAGCTTGGATAACAAAAAAAACCAAAACAAAAAAAATCCTTTGTCTTATTTACTACCAGATAGGGTGGGAATGGTCCTGGACTGGTGGAAGGTACTTCTAAGAAAGTGTGTGTGAAGTCAAGGAGGACAGGAGTTGTGATAGGATGGAGTGAAAGAGGAGAGATTAATTATAAAGATCGAGAGGAAGGAGGTGCTATCATTGTTTCCCTTGATTTTGTTTGTTTTCCTTGCATTGCACTGGTGGGAGAGTGCTGGGAGGTTCTTGTTCCTCTCACTGTTGGGTTAACTGCTGTCGGCTGTGGAGGCGGGTGGGCAGGGCTGCTCTGCTGCGGACTCTGTGGCTGCTTTTCGAGCCCCATTCTCAGCATGTTACTTGTAGTGCCTGGAAGAGGAGACATTTGTCCAAATGCAACTTAGTGACAAGTGTCGATCCCTCAAAAATCAGTCAGTGTTTTTTTTAAATTTAATTTGATTTTTATGATGTGTAATTGACATGCAACTGTCAGTGTTTTATTGTCTTCAGGTTTTCAAAATTCCAAATTGTGTAGAATTCTCAATCAGACTTTTCCACTATGGATGTTAAGATTTTGAATCATGTGAACAATTACAAACCACCCCAAGTCAATCCACGCACCCCCTGACAGAAAACAACAACAACAAAAAATCCTTTTCAACTTAAAGGGGATTCAGGAAATAATTTTTAATTCTTATATTTAAATTAAAAATCTAAAAAAGCTATGATTTAACATCTGCTGAATAAACAGTTTGAGGAACTGAATGGCTCTTTAAAATGCGCTTCAGTTTAAGATAATATTTAGAACTTTACACTCATGTTATTCAAGCAGCAATCCACATAAAGCTCTACTAAAGCAATATAGCCACAGACTAAAATCATTTTTTAAACAAACAAATTCCAAAAGACTTTTTTGTCAGTACAAGTTAAAATACACAAAAGATAAAATAGTTATTTGCTTTGTTTAATAAAATATTTTTTGTGCCTGAATAGTCTATGGATTTTTTTTTAAATGTCAGATTCTCTTTTATATCCTAAATTCCCTAAATAAGAGTGCTTGCATGTTCAAGGTTTATGTGTTGATCCATGAGTGTCTGTTTATATATATGAATCTCTGTGTGTTTAAATATAATACATAAATGGATGCAAGAAATAAATATGCTCAGGAGTGATAGTTAAGAATTGATGAAACAGCACACTGAGAAGAGGAATGTATGATGTGTTCCCTCTGCTTCCTCTCTTCTTGCCCAGCCATCTCTCTCTTCTTCCTGCTCTTTCCCCCCACACCTCTCACCCTTACCACTTGTCCTGCCCTGCCCAATAAAGCCTCTGCACCTTCCTGCTTGTAATTTGTCGCTAATCAGCTGTCACTGTCATAGCCATGATGAGAGGTTCATCTCTGGCTGAGGGTAATGGCCTTAAAAGTCACAGAGTCAATGTCAATGGGATCGCTCCAATCCAATCACTGAGCTGAATGAGGGATGGCACCTGCTGACATTAGCACTCATTTTGAGCTCGAGCATCTGGGCCCCAGTAAATAACCATCAGTGGGTGGGTCTGGGGGACAGGTCATTAGCCCCACGAAAAATAAATATCGCTTCCCTTGATGGCTGCGAGTAATTTAGCTCAGACGAGGAAATTTCACCCTAGATTAAGTATGATGAGCCAATATCAGTCAGAGGAGGCCAAACAGTGAGAGCTTGATGAGATGGAGGGAAATTTATATTCAGCTGGCTGCATGTGAGATGAGCTCAAAGAAACGACTTACCCTTCCGGCCCATCTTCATGTGCACACCACTGGTGGGCTTATCTCATTACTTGCCTTTTCTTGTTTTTTGTTTTTTTTTGAGGGCATTTGAGATAGAGATTGGAGGCTAGCCTAGGGTGAAGAAGGAGGGCAGGGCTCAACATTTTCCCCTTTGCTTTTGTGATTTTGTCCTCTAGCATGTAATGTCACAGCTTAGCCCTTGTGCCAGCACTTGGCTAGTGAAAGAGCTTTCCATGCCTGACGGCTTTCACAGGCAGACCTCCCCTCCTGAGAGAGCAGACCGAGTTTTAATTGTTTTGGAGGCCCTGGAGGCTCCTTTCCAACACTAGTAAATGGGTTGGAGAGGGAGGTAAGGTAGGGCCGGGTCCCTCCTTTTTGATTCTTGGGACGGAAGAGCCACCACCCTCGATTCACAAGAACATCTTTTTATTTGTTCCACTGATGTGATCCATCAAATCCAGAAGGGTTATTAATAGAAGGTCTTTATTAGAAGCAGCTCAGCTCACTTTAGAATCATATTTTATATCTGTAGGGACCTGCCCTCGGTCCACCCTCTCCCTCATTGAACTAGATATATCTCAAAGCTGGGTGGATCAGGTTCCCAAGCAGTCTCTTACAATAGAAACTGGAGACAGTATTAGTTCTTTTTCTGTCCCCTTTGATAACAGACCTTGAAAGGGGTTTCAGTAGGCATGTTATCAGTCACTAAAACGTTTTCTAAGTTGTATGCACACCTGATAATTAGTCAAAAATTCTAAAGCAGTTTTAAAAAGCAAGATTTTTTTTTTTTTACCTGACTTGTATATCTGAATTTTGCTCTTGTAGTTCTGGAAACAGGTTCATTACAGAGAACTGGGCCTAGTGGAGACTTGGAGGATGGTAAAGCATGCTGGCATGTATAGTAAAAGGGCCCTCGGGCAGAGGCACGCAATGCACATAGAGAGCTCTCAGCTGGGAAACAGGGTTAGTTAAGAGCTCTGTGAAACCTCTCACTTCTATAAGAGCTCAATAAATATTTCTTGATTGAATTCATAAGGACCTGCTGTGATAACCAAATGCATCTCATATATAAACTCACTGGTGCCTTGTTTATTTAGAACATTGATCACAATTGTGAATATAAAGCTATTTGGGTAATTATTTGTTTTTGACATGGAGTGAGTGCTCAGTGAATATTTGATGAATGAAAGTTAAGCAAGTATTTAAGTCTCCTCCTCTAATCTGTAAATCCTATAGAGGCAGAGACTGTCTGCATTTTTGACTGCTCTATTCCTGTGCTTTAGCTTAGGGAATGCCATTCAGTAGGTGCTCAATAAACATGACAAATGAGTAAGTAAAAGTTTTTGTTGAGCACTTCTTATATGTCAGGCAATGTGTGAGGAGCTAAAACAAATGGTATATATATGATAGAGTTTTCTTTTTAATTGAAGGGAAAAGATATCCGTATATAAGAAAGTTAAAAAAAAGAAAGTATATGCTATGATATAATCTTGCTTTTGTGTTTCCCACAGTCTACAATGAATTAGAGAACGGAATACCGTTGTAAAACTACGGCTCTTTATTCGCTCCTCAGGAGAGAAAATGTATTTCTTGATCTATGGAAATTCAAGTACAATGATTTTACGTTTGGCCTTTAATAGGTAAATGCCCCCATGATAAGTTCTTGTTGAACACAGAAGACGATTTGAGCTCTTTTGCCCCTATGACTGGTAAATTTTTTTTCAAAGTGAATTAAGATTCATAAGTTTGTGATATATGTAGAGAAGGTATTTTATCAATTGTACAGACGAGAGGAGGAGTTAAAGACACTTGCTCAACATCACAGATAAAGCTGAAAATAGAGCCCAACCCAAGTCTTGATCACTAAATGGCTAAGGGAATAAAGAGGATGGGTTAAACCAAGTCTTTAATTTATCCACACAGTACAGTATTATCGTGTTGTCACTAAAAGTACCCTAGTGGACTGAAATGCAAAACCAAATTTATAAATAATTATGTAATTATGGATTTTATTATAGATACTTTTGTATGCCTCATCAAGAAAAAAATTGCTGATTGGCCAATACTTTCTGGAGCCATAGTGAATGAAGTTTTCTGAGTCACGTTATTTTAATGCACTAACTGTGCTTCTGGCAGGCTAAATGAAGAGGTGGTTAAAATAGTTACTGTTCCCGGATACCCTATTTTCATGATCTGAAATTTTTTTCTCTAAAATTTTTGGTACGAAGAGACTATATTTATCAGATTACTTATATTTTTGATTTTGAGAAAAAATTAGATGACTCAGTTTCTATACTTTCAATTGTTTTGGAAAAAAAAATCCAGAGTAAATTTTATAGTTGGTATTTTTAAAATGTAGGATTAAATATTTCTATAAATTAATAAAAATAAAGTCATGTTAATTTTAGGAATTAAATTATTTTCTTGTTATTGGACAGAGTATTTATTTCCATGATGACAATTCTGATTGGTATTACTTATCTTGAAACTGTTGATCTTACCCTAATATTTTAGAAGATATATGTGTGTAGAAACATACATTTTTCTATATCAGAATGGAAATTGTTTCAGAATCAAATGCTGCTGTTGTATGACTAGCTGCTGTTATCTGTTTTCTCTGATTGTTCTCCTTCATTCTAAGAAACAACAGTCAAATTTTTACTATCTTTCCATGTAGCATATCCTGATGTGAAATTTATAGAGGCACAGGGATTTCGTTTCTTAAATAGTTCTGTTTGGCTTTTAACACTGCATAATCACAACTTGAGTTAGCCTCACTTTGGAGCTGTATACACACACATATATATAAATCGTGACACAGATTTAGTCACTTTGGTATATGGTATGAGTCTTATGCAGCTCAGTCCTTTGAGTAAATTAAAGCCAAGTATTATGAGGGAGTGTGTGTGTGTGTGTGTGTGTGTGTGTGTGTGTGTGTGTGTGAAGAATGGAAAATTAATTGGCTCTTCCTTCAAATTCTGAACACTTTTCCACCAACCTTCCTCTTTGTCACCATATTCCTCTAACCCACTTTCATCTGGGAGAGAAAAATTTGGAGGTGGTTGGGATAAAAAAAACAAGGAAGAGAAGAATAAAAGTGAATAAATGAAAGAGGAAAGAAGAAAAAATGGAATTAAAATACATATTCACATATGTAATAAGTTAAAATTATTTAATACATTTAAAAAACCAATAAGAACCAACCTGGTGCAAAGGCTCCTGTTGGGATGGGATTATTATAGTTTAGAGATCAAGTAGCAAAATACTAAGCACTTTGCATAGATTATCGTACCTAATCTTCACAATAATTTATTATGACCGTATTATGTATGAAAGAACTGAGGCTCAAAGAAGTAAATTGTCCAGGCTCACACAATTAATAAAAGGCCTTGCCACGCTTGGAGCCCAGGTCTTTCTGATTCTGAAGCCTGTGCTTTTAACTGTTGCATTTAATAAATGCCCATTGAATTGAATTGAATGTATAGAGATGCAGATTTTGGTCTTTGTTACTTAGTAACTTAGTGTATGTGGCCACCTGTGATACAGAGAATGGCTGGAATATGTGTGTGATAATGACTTGGAGCCGTCATCAGTGGAGGGAAGATGTTTTGGTGTTACTGAAAACATAGGAGGATAGGTTATATTCTGAGAGTTTGGCAGAGAAGTTGGTGCAAATGATGACTGTCATAATTTTAACCATATGAAAGAACACCGTCATGGCGGAGGTGAACACCTTATCTAAGTAAGACCTTTAGTCTTAGATAATAAGGACCTTCTGTTTTCCTGTTCTTTGAGGAAATACACATTCTGTTTCGAAAGCCAATAAAATTAAAGGACGAGAATGCAATAGAGCTGTGCTTCTTAGAGTTTAGCGAAATGTCACCAACACTAGGCTGTTTAGGATTTTTGGATTATCTGTGCTCCTTGAGCTTCTTCTTCTTTTCACTTGGGCTGTGGGATTTAGGCTCTGTCGCTTTTATTTCTGATTAGTCACTACAGAAGGAGGAGAAACACTCCGCTCTGCTAGTAGTTAGCAGGTGCTAATAGAAGATAAAGGTCACATTGTTTGGTTCAAATGAAGTTAAGGGATACTTTGTGTATTAAAATATGCCATGTTTTTCTCTTTCCTCTTTGTAAGTTTGAACATAAGCACTAAACGTCAAGTCAACACTGTCAGACAGACACACACACACAATAACAACAGCCTTTTGTCCTTCAGACTCACTTTACGGAACAGGTCTCATTACATTTCTCAGAGCTTGTGTGATTTTCCTTAATCAGAAGGGCATTGTTGCTAGGAGGTGGTGATAATATGGTGGACAGGACCTAGGTCAGAACAACGACCTAAGGAAACCTACAGATAATTGGACTAAATTAGGGATGTTAGTATTGTAAGTTTTAGTAGTAAATATGTTTCCTAAAGTTATATTTTAAATGTTTTTCAAGTTAAACCCTATACTAAATCCATTGACAGGATTTTCTATTAAAAATACACCTCCCCCCCGCAAAACCAGTTTATAAATATTATAATTTTAAAGGATATTCTCTAGATACATTGATTTTAGAAGCACCGTTTCCATTTATTTCGAGTTTCTTTCACTGAAGCTTTCTGTACATGTGATTATGGTGGTGAAGAAGCTAAAGGTTAACAGCCTTAATACAGGTTTCATCAGCAGGATAGTATGAGTAATAATAAATTACTGCAGCAATTTTGTTATAAGTTTTTGAAATGAGGTTGTGGGGCTGTAGAATCTAAAAGACTATCAAAGGAAAAGATTTACATTTTTATATTTTTACATTCCTTTTATTTGGAGTCTTATTTACATTGTCCCTCCTATTCTGTAATAGCTGACATTTATTATGATTTGATATCTGTCTGTAGTGTTCGTGCATGAGAAACTAATGAACAAACAGTTGACAAAGTCATCATGATAAAGAGGTTGATGAAGAATTGATTGCCATTACACAGTATTGTGTGCATTCTACCAGTTGACATATTGAACTTCTCCCCTAATGCAGGTTGCTTTCTCTCATCTAGGAAACAGACCAAAGGCAGGCATTCCCAATTAAGCCTGGTGAGGTCCTATACCTCCTAATTACAGGCTAACTTACTGTGTCTAACTGTAACAGACATTTTGTTAGCAAATTGCTTTGAACACCCAAGTATGCCCAATAAAGCAAATAGGAAAATATTAGAATTACTAGTAAGAGGGTTCACTGTGTTGAATTTTACTACTGAATGGTTTATGGTAATATCTTAGGGTCACCTACTTTTTCTCTTTTACTTTTCTTTTTAAAGGATGTTGTAGTTTTGGCAGTAATCGCAAGACTAGGAATTAAAAGTGATAAGGAAAAAAACAATCACTATTCTCAATTAAAGAACTCAGAATAATTTGCAAGAATATTGTAGGAGGGAATTCAAGTTTGTAGTGATTAAAATATTGTGATAGGAGATTGATAACATAAATAAAAGAAATAAAAGGTAAATTTCACCAAATCGTATAGAGATTGTTGCAAAGAGTGCATTGGAAACTGAGTTTGTGTAAATTGAAAAAAGGTTCATATTACTTTTTGAAACTCTTTATTGTGTTGTAATGTTTTTTTTCCTGTTTGAATTTTATGTCGACAGTAAGCCAAACATTTCAGATTTACATCATTGTAATACTAATACAAAGGCAAAATGTGAGATTATGGAATGTAGCAGTAATAAATGAATTGTATTCCAATTGTTTTATTTGTACACACTTTACAGAGTCACAGGTGAAGCAATTGATGAACTGGAGAAAGGCTGTTGTTCAGTCATCTTTTGTACAATGTGTCTTTTTTCTTACTTTTTTCTATTTTCATTAACATTTCTATCTTACAGAGTTCTCTTTACAGTTCTTATTAAGATCAGGGGTACCAGATTATTATTCACTCTAGACATCTTTGGCAAGTTAATATTCATTGGATTCTGACTCTAGAGATGGGGTTAAATTTTTTCTTTTTGATTCCAACTTGTCCAACAAACTCTTGGCAATAAACCTGAGAGGGGTTCTTCAGTAGAGTCATTGTTACATATATGATGTCTTTGTTGTGCACAACTTTTTGAACATAAAGCCTTTGTTTCAAATAATTTAGATGTAACCAACATTCATTGAGCACTATTTCTTTTCTTTCTGTTCTTTAGGTTTACAAGACAGTTTGTATAGCCCTTTACAGTGTATAAGGAATATGGAGTTTTCACAGTTTTCAAGGAATTTTCATCCATATTTTCTAACATGACATCGATTCTATGTACACATAGATATGGATAACATGATTTCTATTCTGACAATGCTTATACTCAAGTTGAAAAGGTAAGCATAAATATAAATTACCTAGTACTCCATTGTGGAACTTCAAAATAACCCTAAACAGAGATTGGAAAAAAATATATAATAACGTATAAATAATATCAAATTTGATACTTACCTAAATAGAAATAGATGGCCTCACTTTTAGATATTTGGAAAATTTCAACCAACGTGCTTTTTATTTTAGAATTTTTACATCAGATGCTTTGTATTGATAATGGAGAAAAGAATGCCTGACACTTCTAAAACATGTAGTAGTTTATAAGGAGCTTTTAAATCTTGGATTTCATTTTATCCTCATTAATTTGATAATCTGCTGAGGTTCTTTTCTGTTCGATGATTTGATTACAATTGCTATACAGCAAAAAGAGAAATGGAATCATACTATATTAGATCTTGAAGGAAATATAAAGATAATCTAATCTAATGTCTTTATTTTAAAAATGGAACAGTGGCCAAGGTTAAGTGACTCATCTTAGGTCATATTGCTAGTTAGAGCCAAATCTTCTGGCATTAAATCAATCACATTTCCTACCAAATGACACTACTCTTGTCCAATATGGGCTTTTCAATCCTTGTGCTATGGAAGACCCATGGATTTAGCCATAAATTATCCACTTCGACTCCCTGTTCCACTCAAATGCACTGCTTACTGCTTGCTCTCTCTTTCCTTCTTGCCTTCTGTCCGTCTCTCTGTCTTTCTGCCTCTCTCTGTTCTTTTTCTCTTATGTCGATTCAGATATTATAATTCATTTGTATTATACAACCTTCTATTCAAGCTGTTTCATCTTTACTTGCTAGTGTACATGGCAGCTGAAATTATTTGATCCTGATATCATGGCATCAGAATAACCGTTCTGGGTATTTGGATGTTACAATTAGTCCATTTCTGGAACAGAGAAAGTAGGCTTATGAAATGGAGATAGAATTTGTAACACTTCAATGAAGTCCTCAAGAAGTTTTGTTGCTAGAAAGGCATAATAACAATGTCTACCCAAGAGCATAAATACTAAAGTATTTTTAATCCATGGTTAATCTAATGTGGTATTCTTTGTTAGGGTCACAACAAAGTTTGTTTTAGAGTCTCGTCGTAACCTTCAGAAGGTAAATCTAGGCCAAACTATATCACAGTGGTAGGGTGAGGGCACTCAGGGCTCAGATCTCACATGCACAAAAGGCCTCAGTTTCGACATTTTAAGACCAGTTGTATACAGTCTCAGAGATGTGCTGACAGAATTGAAGAGTGTTCATCCTTTTATTGCATTACCAGATCGCCATACCTGTACTGCCCTATGTGTTTGTAAATCCTGTAATTATCTTGAGACTAGCCCATTCATACTACATTGTAATGTTTTTCTGCTACATGTGTTAATTTGTCAAATGTGTACATTTTATATGTATACTACAATTATTCTGACTCTGTTTCGGATTTTTTTTTCATTTTTAAAAGTACTTAGAGTCCTCATAAGACATGGCACCGATGGATTTAAACTTTGAGAATCCATTTATTTTGTATTTAAGTCCTCTTATATATATCCTGTTACAGATGCATATGTAAGTTGATCTCAACTGTTTTTTATGTTTAGATTGAGTTCTCATATGTTCTCCCTAAACATATCCTCAGTAATACAGGTTATATAGCTGCTAGTTATGTTAAGAAGTACTTTATTTAATTTAAAAACTCCCTCCTTTTGCCTTTCGGACATTAGGTTCAGTCCTAGTTTTCAAAGGTATGGTGACTGAATCAGTGGTCATCTATCTATACCCTTTGTGATTTTATAGATTTGAGTGATATGTTCTCTGTGCTTCTTAGTTACAGAATAGAATATGCCAATGCTCCTGGCCCCTCATGTGACCATCCCTGAAACTTTAAAATAATTATTAAGTTTACTCTGATTGTTTTTGATCCATAGTCGCAAACATTGTCCCAGAAATTAGTACACTATGGCTGTGAAGGAGAGTATTTTTTGTTAACCGTTCTTTTTTATTGTGTGAATGTAAATCAGCCTGGTTTTTGAAATTATCAAAAACAATTTTAAAAGTTTAAAAACAGTGAAAATCTTCTCTAGTCTAGTGTTTTGAGTTTCAAAGTTGACATAATTACAAAAGTAAGACACAGGTGTAAAAATTTCAAACCATGCAAAATACGCAGGGTAAAACA
This sequence comes from Rhinolophus ferrumequinum, assembly GCF_004115265.2. Classification (NCBI taxonomy): domain Eukaryota; kingdom Metazoa; phylum Chordata; class Mammalia; order Chiroptera; family Rhinolophidae; genus Rhinolophus; species Rhinolophus ferrumequinum. Next base: position 34,673,520 of record NC_046288.1, read on the forward strand.
TCAAAGTTGTTTTCCATTCCCCAATATAATTTTTGTCATCAGTAACTTCATAGAGATCTTTCCACATTTTTCTGTGTTGTAGTATAAAGACTTGTCAGGTCTTAACATTAAATTATACTTATTTGAAAATGGTCAAAATGAAATGTTGCTTAAGGTGAGATTTCATTGCACAGTCTTACTCTAAATGATTTGTATTCTGTAACTGCTTCCTTCTAAACATCTCTTGAAATCACTGACTACAATACTAATGATGGAAGCAGTGGTTGTGTAGTGGAAATAGCCCCAAATTCTGCAACAAAAATCCTGGCTTCTGGAATTTACTAGCCTCACTAGTAAATCATTAGTGGCATGACTGAGTAAATCATTTAACTTCCTTTTGTTTATTTCTGAGATTTTTTTTTAAATTTTTGTAGTTCAGTTATTCTCTTACCAAATAAAACCCATTTATATATATAGATTTTGTTTTAGAAAGAAAATAAAGCACTTTATAAATAACAAAGTATGCAAAATTCAGAACATTTTTACCTGAAGGAATCACGTGGTAAAAATAAATCTTAGTAATTTCTAATGGGAAGAAGAGTTAATTCAATATTGACTGTATTTTGGGATAAAGTAGATAGCTTTATATTATGATACAATGTTACATGTAGAATCATTATACTATAATCATAGCTTTTCATGTAGTTTAGCTGTCAAAAAAAGGGGAAATGTTGCAAGAGATAAATTCAAACATAACTGGAGAAATTTTGTTATGAAATAATTTATTTTGCATATATTCTTGTTTGTATTGTGACTCTCTTTGTAAAGCCATTACATAAACTCTAGAGGACTGTAGATTATAAATTCAGCTTATATTTAGAATTTGTCTGTGATATGAATATAAAGTCTAAGTCTGCTATATATTGCTAGTGCTAGAAAATGAAATAAAGAAGCAGAAAATGTCTACAAATCTGAGGTTGAGTGGATGTGTCCAAAGAATTCCAGGTTATGAAAAAGATATTTTTTATCTAGTAAACAGACATCCCTATCAGTATTTTATGAAATGTGAAGATGGAAACTACATTATTTATTCCCAAATTTCTTCAGGGACAGTGTTACAGTCTTCTTCTTTAGAGGCAAGTATCAAACTTGATATCTTTCAGGGTCATAATAGAACATTGCCAGTGTAATTTTTTCTATTTTTTTTAATATTAAAACTGGGTCTGGGCTGATAAAAACATAAATGATTCCATAATGTGTGACAAGACATATTCTGTGTTTATGGGTAGAAGAATAGACTTGGAGAGTTGGGTTTTATTCTCCCTCTGTTGTGCTCCAGTTATGCAACTATGACAGTTGATACACTGTCCTTGGATTCTTGGATTTTCCTTAACCAATTTAAGGTTTTAAAAAAAATTAAGTAGGCATTTAGATACTTGCTGGGGACATTCTCTTTTTCAGTGGTGGTATACTGCAATAGAGTTTTGATGCTAACCATCCAAAGTTAGCATCAGACACCACAAGGTTAAAGACATGGTCCCCAATAAGATTGCCCTCGCTTCAAATGCCAGCTGAGTAAATCATTTAAACTTGGGAGTCCCTAGGCCACCTGCATGTCTTGCCAACTGTCTACGAAACCAAGGAGTTCCCACAACCCCCTGCCCCTCCCCAGATTCCATAATTTGCTAGAATAAAATAATAGAACTCAGGAAAAAGCTATACTTATGATTACAGTTTTATGAAGGATACAAATTAGGACCACTCAAGTGAACACACACATAGGGCTGACTTTGGGGGGGTGGGGGCGAGAGATCCTGAATGCACAACTTCCAGGCTCTCTCCCCATGGGGTCAGGGTGCATCAAACTCCTGGCACATCAATGTGTTCCCCAACCAGGAAGGTGTCTGAAGCTTTGGTGCTCAGAGTTTTTATTGAGTTTCATTAGGCTGATTGAATTGTTATCCACATAATTGAACTCAATCCCCACGCCCCAGAGATTGGGAGGTCAGACTGATACAGTATCACAGATCAAAGTGCAATGCTCTCATAACATGGTCACCCTCCATCCTGAACTATCTAGGGTCCTAGCCCGAGTCACTTAATTAGCATAAACTCAGGTATGAGACAAAGCTCATAAATAACAAAGACACTCCTTTTTCTTAAGAAATTCCAGGGATTTAGAGTCTCTCTTCTAGGAAAAAGGACAAAGGCCAAATTCTTGATTATATGACAAATGGTGTGCTCCAGAGCCCTTTCTTTAAAAAGTTAGTTATTCTCAGTTTGTATGCTCCATAGATTAACCATAAAGTCAGACATTCTGGTTGTTTTCTTCCAGGATACCTGGAAGTATGTATGGAACTCCCTTCTCTAGCAATCTGTTCTTTACCTCTCATAGTTTGGGTGGAATATGAAATAATGTTCTAATGTTGTTGTTGTTTTTTTCCCCTGAGAAAATTGTGTGAATCAATATGTGTTCTTATTACTAAGCAAGGTCCAAAAGGATTGAGGCTGAAAACAACTTCTAATTTTAATAAATATTAAAAATATATCTCTTCTTGCTGGTGCTAATCTTTAGTAGTCATTCAATTAATATATATATATATATAAATTAATTTATATATATAGTATATATATATGTATATATATGATTGTTGCTGTAAGTCATAGTAAAACGGTCTGTGGTCAAAGTTGATCTGATTTAGCTTTTCCTATTGCTTGTTCTTAGAATGAGAGAGGTATAGAAATAACAGGCCCATTACTTTCATTTTTAAAGTACATCAGAGCAACAGTCTGATAAAATCAAACAGTTACTTGTAGTTTGGTCCCACTGCACCAATATGGGCTGTGGTATAGAATAACATAAAACAAGATTACTGATAAATTTGATTGGCTGTTGAGTTAGGTCTTGCTGATTCCATGATCTGATTCATTTCACTAAATTTTGTTGCCTCAGCATTAGAGTTATTATTGTTCCTTTTTTGGGGAAACTCAAAAGAGGGAACACTATAGGAATACCTAAACGTCTTAATTTTTCATGGAATTTTTTTAACCTTAATGGAACCAAATTAAGATTCTTAAATATGCAAAAGGCATTTTCTGTTTTTGCAAACCATTTTTTAACTCTCATCGTGTGTTTCTTCTTGGTGGTGGTTGGATGGGAATAACATACCTTTATGGGTTGTGAAGTTCTTAGAACCCTGAAATATGCCATATGCTGAATGTTATACTAGATGAAAACACATCAGCCTTGATGTTAGTCACAGGCTGTATTAAACGCACTGGTCATGAAAAGCCTTTTTAGATCAGGCAGTAAGTAGTAGGTACCTATAATCCATGCAGAGCTTGTTAGAGTATGTGAGAGAAAGAAAATGTATGTTGAAATAATTTATTTGTTGCTAATAAGCACTGTTGTTTAAAAATCATGGTTTATTTTGGCCAAGAATTTCCAATGAATCTCAAGGAAAAAAGAGCATAGCGAAAATGTATAATTATTTCAAAGTTTGAGAACTGATTCTTAATATTTACTTTGTTGTGGGCCAGAAATTAATATTTAGGTTGAAAAATGAGACTAAATATAGCAATTTGGAAGGAAGTACAGAATTGCATTCATTTTGTATTTGGTGGCTATATTACTCAGTACTGTATGGGTTTTTGTTTTTGTTTGTTTTTTTGTATGAAATGAATGTTTCTTTTGTGGGAGGGTACCATTTTATGTGGTGTTGAAATTATTCCCCTGCACTGTATTTTATCTTGGGAAGTGATTGGTGTCAAAAGTATTGCTTGTATCAAGATATATGTACAGAGTGGAGGTTGCTTGGTGATATACAGTGCCCTGATGTTTTATGTTGATGGTGTACTGGCACAATTTACATCAGCCATTCTTTTTTACCTTGAACTCTAAGGTGCAAGAGCTTCTGGATTTATATTTGTAAGACTTTTAACCATTTAAGGAGTTATTTTTAACCAATTCACTCATATTTATGATGTTCTAGTTCCGAGTTGAAAATAAATATAAAACAGCGTTGCCTGTGAGAATATGAAATGGTAAGGGGCTCTTTGACAAGCAGCACTTGTGATGCAAGTCAGAAGAAAAACAACAACAATAACTATTACTGTTAATGTTTCTAACAGCTTCCACTTAAAGGGCGCCCTTTTGAAGTAGGTCGATGCAGTGATTTAGCACCTAGTCTCTGGAGTAAGACTGCGCAGGTCTGCACCCCAGATTTTCTGCTAAGCACGTGACTTTGGTCAAGTTGTTTAACCTCTGTGCCTCAGCTTCCTAATTTTTAAAACGGGCAAAAGGATAGAAGGATTGTTTTGAGGATTATATGAGATGATATGCAGAAACCACATAGAATATTCAACTATTACTTTAATGATGATATTTTGCAATATCTCTAGTCCTTACAGCAACTCTGACAAGTTATTTGTCTCTCCAAATTATAGATATGGAGCTGAGTCTAAGAGACATTAAATGACTTGCCATGAACCCATACTGGGGACTGAAAGTTAGGTTGGCTGGCTTCCATTCTCTAATTCATTTCACTTAGTTTTATTGCCTCAGGATTTGAGCTATTATTCTTCCTTAGTTAGGGAAACTTTAAAAAGGGAACACTATAGGACTATCTAAGTCCTAATTTTTCATGGAATATTTTTTTAACCTTCATGCAACCAAATGTCATACGGTATGCAAAGAGAAACCATTAGCCAGCCTACAAATACGTTTTTTGGGGGAAAAAGGATTAGTGTTGTCATTGAGTCATAGTGTAAAATGCGGTGTGTAGTTGGGCTAAATTGGAATATATTTATAATTTAGAGAAATTTGGAGGGATTTTTTTAGCATATATGTTGCACGGAAACTGTCACACACTTTCTACAGTCAATTTTAATTGCATGCACATTGATTATCCAATCTGAGTACTAACCCTGATAAATCTTACTTTAAGTTCTTATTAATATAAATAACTACTTTGCTTAATTAAATAATTTCTGGAGATTATGAAAAAGTATATTTCCTTTTCAAGCTAGTCCGCATACTTTCAAGATCTTTAGTGGCAAAAGCCATTGACATATGAGCACCGTTCTTCACATAGTTGCACCCTCTTGCCGTCTGGCGGAGCGCTATGTGTATTGTAGAGGGTTTATAGTTTGTTGAATGTTTTTGTCAAGATTATCTTTTGTACACTCTTCACTATTCTTAAATGTTTTAGAACTACCCCACTTAAACTTTCAACACAGCAATAATTTGGGTATCTCCCAGCCATCTAATCTCCACATAGCTGTTGCAGTTTGACACTTTTGAATATAATGTCACTGCTAGTAGACTGTGCAAGGTCTGTGATGTCAGAAAGAGGCAAGATATAGTGAGATTTTCCCAATACCTAAAATACTCCTGTTTTTATTGTAGGGGCTGAAACCCAATAGTATTAAAAGAATTGGGTATAAAGCAGAATGCTTATGTTTCTATTTGAGAGAGCCAGGTCAGTGACATGACCTTATCATGTGCATTACTTAGTTTGGCAATGAACTCTCCTGCTGACCCCAACACCTGAACCAGTGTTTTGGGAATAATCCCAGACTCGCCCCTATTTCCACACACCCTTTCCGTGATTGGGTAATATCCTGTTACTCTACTTAAATTGTTTTCCTGTTTATCCCTTTTTCCTCATTCCCCTTGCTATTTCTGTTTTTACACATTTGGAACCACATTGGTTTTTCTCTTTTTGTGAATGAGCGTTTCTCCATAGTATTAAATATTCTTCAAAACATGATTTTTGTCTCTCTGTGCTACTTTATTATATAGTTGTACACAATTAAAATTTTTCTTTATTTTTGTTTAGATTATTTCCCATTTTTTCATTCTTACAAATGATGTTTCTGTACAAATTCTTACTTAGAAATATATCTGGTCATTTCCTTGGGCTAGATTTTTAGAAATATAATTTCTGGGCACAATTTCTCAATATATTTTAAAGGTTCTTAAAACATAATGGTATTATTTTTTTTCAGAAAGTTTACTGATTTATTCTCCCATCAGTAGTATGATAGTATTTGTCCCACTATCAAGATTATTATTATCTAAAACACTTTTGTCAATTTGATAGATAAAAATGTTATCACAATGCTATGCTATTTTAACTGGTGTTTTTGAATGCTAGTGAGGTTGACTTTTTGTTTTGTTTTTTTAAATGTGCGTATGACTTGCATCTCTAATTTTTGTAGTTTGAGATGTTTGAATACTCACTTTACATTTTAATGTAGTAAAATCTGTTCCTCTATCATGATTTTTCACTGGTTTTATACTGATAAAATACTTTCAAAGTTAAATACTTTATTTCTTAATACTTTTTATATTTTTTCCTGTTTTATAACATTTAAAAATCATTTAACTCTTTAACCCATCTGAAATACATTTTGACGTATTTTGTAAAATGAATATCCAATTTAACTTTTCCAAATATAATAATGTCTCCACATTTATTTATTTATTTACTATATGTGCTACAGTCTGTTTCATGGTCATCTAATTAGTTCCATTTATCCATCTGTTGATTTTTGCACAGATTCTCAATTTGTTTAAAATACTAAAGTTTTCCACTGTATTTTGATGTTTGATGGAGTGAGTGCCCTTTTATTGTTTTTATTTTTCAAAATACCTTTTATGTTTGTGTTGTCTGTTCATCCAGAGAATTTTTAGAAGAACTTTATCATGCTTTTCTGCAGAATATCACTGGAAAGAATAGACACATTTAAAGTATTTTGTCTCTTCATTTAGTTATTTAGGGCTTATTTTCCATTTTCACTAAAGTTGTCTAGTTTTAGTCATATAAATTCCACACATTTGTTTGGTCATAGTTATTCATAGGTTCTTTATATTCTTGACTGCTACTCTGAATTGGTTATTTTTTCTATGATATTTTTCAGCTCGATTTATTTGTATACATACATCTTTTTAAATAGTTTTTTCAGTTGCTTTTAGTAGTTCCCACTGTCAGTTTTGGCACCAGAGGGCGCTGTGGCGCAGTGGAAAGAGACCTACTCAGGGAAAAGGCCTGAGTCTGAGTCCTGGCTCCCAAAGTTATTTCCTGTGTAGCCTTGACCACATCTTCTATAAAATGGGAGAATTCCTCCTCCCTCTTACAGGATGTTGGGAAAATTCATTCAGAAGCGTTAATGTACATAAGCCCCTTGGCCGGTGATCTGGAAGGACGGAGATCGGGCACCCTTGGGAGGCAAGTAGGCGCTCACATTATGTAACGTGGGCAGCTACTTCTATTACCGAGATATAAGGCAGCACTTGATGGTAAATGGGGTCATACTTTGAGATGCAGAAAAGGATTCATTAGCAGCATTTCTAGGGTTTGATATTAAAGTCAGTATCAGCTTCTGATTTTTATGCATTATAAATATCACTGCAGTTGATAAGATTATTAGTATGGCAGCACGGGGTTGTGGAATAGATAGTAATACAGAAAGTCAGGCCGCGTGGGCCCTAGCCCCCACTGTGCCACGTGGTTGGGTGGTACTGAGTGGTTCAGTCTTTTTGGATTTCAGTTTGCTGACATGTAAAATAGACGTTCAAGTGTGAGTCAAGACAATATAGACCAATTAAAGATTGTTTCTGCAAACAAAATTGGGGAGCTAAGTGGAATGCCTGATTTATTCTGCATGTGCTTGATGGTTCTCTAGATTGGTTTCCAGTGGCTTGGTGTGGATATATGATGCCTGATTCGGGTGGGTTTCCTGCACGCTCTAAGGTTATCTATCATCAGTGATGGATCAAAAACTGTGGATATTCCAGGAAAGCTTTTTAAAAATTTTTTTGTAATAAATAAAGCTATGGTGAAAATGCTACAGTTTTTAAAATTTAAATATATTTTTTTAAATCCTCAAACTGTTCATGTCGTTTAGACTATTCAAGTGTCGACAGACTCTTAACTAGAGCCTTGGGAGGAGCAACACTGTAATCCTTTGAATAATATCCATGAATCCAGGATCATGTTGGATATTATCACTCATTACCGTTGTGAGAAAAGGATGATTAAACTAATAGTTACTGGGAGACATTTCTGGTGACAGGAGGCAATGATGAAAATAAACTGACTTCAATATACATTTAGAATCGGGAGTAATGGGACATGGCAGGAAGCCAATAAGTGAACATGGCCCCTCGCTCTGATCAATGAATTACTTTCCCCTCTCTCTCCCTCCTCTTGAGAGCAGCACAGGAACCTTAATGAAAAATCAATAGCCCTCTGTAATTCAAAACTGGAATCAATCCTGACCTTTCTTTTTTTTCCCTTCCTAAGAGGATGTCTCAGCTCAAGACAGAGTTCAGTTGTAAAGTACAGTTCTTCAAAAAACCTGCAGAAGTCAATGGTACTGTAACAGCTACTGTGTTTCCCCGAAAATAAGAGCTAACCGAAAAATAAGCCCTAATATGATTTTTCAGGATGACATTCCCTGAACATAAGCCCTAATGCGTCATTTGGAGCTAAAATTAATACAAGACCTGGTCTTATTTTCGGGGAAAAACGGTATATATATAAGATGTCAGAGGGGTAGTAGCTTGGGGGAGAGGGGTTATCGCTTTGTGAGGGATGTAAATGTCTATGTTGCTTTGTACATCTGGAACTAAAAAAAAAAAAAAAAAGCCTGCAGAAAAAACCTGACATCAATTCACAGCAGTTTATACTTGCTACAGATAAGGCTTTGCTTCCTTGGAATCTCAAGGAGTGTCGGGACTTTACATTTCCTTTCTTGCATAGCTCTTCCTTCTAAGTCCTATCTTAAAAATCATTTGCAACCATCATTTGTTTTGTTTTCTTAATGGTCCTTATGGTAGTTACTGCTCTTAGGGCTGCAGGTGTTTTAAAACATAGGGTTATAGCTCTGGATGCTATCTTTAGAGCCCGTAGGATTGAGTGGGAACGAATTTTTGTTGCAGGCCTCTGTTAATACCTTCTCTAGCATCTGTTAGCTGTTAAGTCTGTGCTTCAAACAAGTCAGGGCCCATGTGCCCTTGACCTAAAAGCAATTAGGACAGGCTGAAAGCAAACTGCGATGTAGGTTTAAAAATGTGTTTACTGCTTTTTTATTTCAAATTAACGCAATATAGGACAGAGGTCCTCAGGGTCTCTACTAGCCCATATGCGATGATAATCCTGATAAGTCTTGAACAACTGGCTCCCTTTTTGGGGACTGGCCTTCTTTGTAGGGTTTGCTAATTTCCTTGGTGTAAATACTCCTACCATGGCTGATTTCAAGGTGCCATTGTGACTGTCACTCAACATGGAGTTGGGAGGAAACGCACACAATGGACTCAGCTTGCTAGATGGTATGACCTGGTCCTAGCACACCGCTGTGACCACAAGATTGCTTTGCACAAATTAGAAACAGCATCCTCTCTGGGTGGACTCAGCATGGCTTAGTGGATTGCTGTAGGGGATGTAGTTCAGTCCCCTTTCACCCTTTTACCGAGTGTGATAGTGCAGTGTAGTGACCTGTACAACAATATGTGAGCACTGGGAGTTCTTATGTTGGGGTCTGTAAACCCTGAAGGGCCAGTGGATGGGCTTCAGAGAATCTGTGTCCCCCTGTACAGTCGGGTGTGTTTGTGTCTGTGTGTGTGTGTGTGTGTGTGTGTGTGTGATTTTTATCTGGGGAGAGGATCCATGGCTTTTATCAGATTTTCAAGAGTACCAAATTCAAAAAGTTAAATCCCTGAAAATTCTAATTACATCTGGGGATTCTGGAACGACTTTGAAATGCTATTTCAAAGGCTATGCAGCCATAAGACTTAGTAGGAGTACTGACTTTGTAACTTTCTAGGAAGAAAGAAAGCATCATTTTGAAACTGGAGGCAAACATGGAATTTGGATAGGCCTAGGCATTTTTGAATACCTCGTAGATGTAGGCAGTATTCACATCCTGTATAACGATGCAGCCAGAAGCCGACAGGGTTTAGTTTTCCTGCATTCACCACGTGCCAGTCAGAGCAAGGCATAAGAACATAGGGACATAACCCTTTCTGTCCTTTGAGGTGGCATAGAGTACTTCAAGAATCACTCATTTCTTTTTTGTCTTTGCTCTGGGGATGAGGGGGCGCTGACTCCCAGTTTATGGTCATTTTGCTCAGGCTCATCCTGCACAATTTCTAACATTTGGAGAATGTTTCTCATGGCAGCATCTAGTATGTGGCTGCTCTCTGAGAGCAAGCGGTGATAAAAGGAAGACACTCAGCTCCATTTCAGTGGTTGCGGCTCTGTAATCCAAAATTACAGTCTAAGAGTATCACATATAGAGAGGTTTTCTGGAGTATTTCATAGTTTCATTTAATCATCTGATCATGAGGCTGATAGGACAGGTCTCTTTATGACTATTTTGTAGATTCAGGAGCTGAGATTCAGGTGCTTAGAACATGCCCAAGGGAACTGAGAATTGCAAGCAGCGTCAGGCCCCAAACCCAGCTCTTGTCAAATTTTGTCTACTATCCTTCGTACTACTCCTACTGTCTCACTGTCGCCGTGCTCCTGATTGTTCTAAGGGTTGAAGGTTGAAGCAGTCAGGTGTGCCAGTCCAGCCAGGAGTGTGCTGAGGGCAAACCTTGAGACTGCTGGCTGGAGTGTAGTTATTTCCGTATTCCTGATGGCATTTCTTAGGGAAGCATCTTTTATGAGCAAGGGCTTTGGAGCAATATGAACCTGGGGTGGAATCCTGGCTCTGCTTTTTCCTGGTTCTATAACCTCTCCAAGTCTCTGTTTTCTCTTCTGTAAGGTGGAGTCAACCGCACTTCTCTTAGAATTGTTGTGAAGATTAGTGTACACCAAACACTTAGATCATGCCTGATCATTTATTTATGAAAAAACAACATGACTCTAGAATTTCAAGGTTATAATTTATTGGAAAGCTTATTTTACAAGCTTTATTTGAAAACAGCTGCACTAAGGTATGTGTAAAAGATCCCAAATAGGGCTACAGCGCCTGCCAAGTCTGTTTCTACTCTCTAAACACCGGAGGAGGCTACCAAAGGAGACTACTGTAACAAAGGAAAACGATAAATAAAGGAAAGAAGAAAACAGAGAACAAACCCTCAGCTCCTTCAATGCACAAAACTGTCAGACATTTATATTCAAGTTCCTGAGGCCTTCATTTCCAGCTCTGCCTAAATCCAAACAAAAAGGGCTGCGTCTCTGCTTACGTTTGTGGGCTCCTCCTCTGAGCCTTCACTGAGTGACCTATCATTACGTGATATTTCTGTTCCCAGATAATAAAGTCCATGTCACCCCCGAGTGACAAGGACTTCCTTTCCTCAGAAACATCCACTATTGCTGTCAGTGATCCTCTATTGTTGTCTTCTGCATTTTCCCCAGGAACGTGTGCAAGGTTTCTCCTCTGTTGGACAGATCCCTTCTGCTTCTGTGCCCCTGCTTCTGCTGCGTCGTCTGTTTGCTGACTGTCGGGGCTGCTGGCAAGGAGGCAGGCTCTACTGCTTGGCGTGGAGCTGAGCACACTCACGCTGCCAAGTGACCCTGTATCACTACGCTTGTATTTTAGGTTTCCCGGGGTCTTATCCCTTGACATCTTCTTAAGTCCGAGTAGGGAGGAGCAGTGTTTGAAATGTTTGGGATGCTGGGGCAGAGGGATGCATTCCTGCAAGGGCGGCCCCGGCCTTCAGCTGGCGCGCCCGGGCTGAATCTGCAGTCATTGCTCCTCCACCAAGGTCGTAGTGGGGTTCAATTGGCATTAAAGCCCCCTCTTTCCTCCTTCCTTCAAAAACCAAAAACTGTTCCTGTGTGAAAAAGACTTAGTTCCTAAGAGCATTTGTTCAGATTTCCCCATTGCATTATATAGGCAAACTTAGCCCTCTTTCTTTTTTTTGACTCAATTTTTTAAAACTTTTATTCCCTTCCTTCCTTTCTCCTTTTCCCCCTCTTTCCTTCCCTCCTTCCTTCCTTCTCTCTCTCTCTCTCTCTCTCTCTCTCTCGCTCTCGCTCTTGCTCTCGCTCTCTCTCTTTTACTCTCTCTCTTTTTGTAGTTATCTTTATTTGTAAATTTTAGTATAAGAACATGGACTTTGGAGCCAGACAGCCTGGTTTTGAATTCCAGCTCTGCTACATAAGAGCTGTGTAATGTAGGGCAGCTTATTTAACCTCTCTGTGATTCAGTTTATTCACTTGTAAAATTTGAATAATAATAGAACTTAATATATCGAGTACTCTGATGATTAAATGAGTTAATACATGGGTGACTATTGCAGAATGGGTTATAAGTGTTGGTATTTATTTATGTATGTATGTATGTATTTAACAATCCAGATTTGCATATATCACATTGACTAGAAACATTTTAAGATGCACTATGATAGCTTTTAAATTTGGAAACGAGAACTATAAATACAACACATTCTAAAAATTTCTGTGAACACTCACACTATAAAGAAAACTATAGAAAAAATAAAGAAAAAACTTTTAAAGAAAAAGGCGTTTTCCAAAACATACTTTAGTATTGACATCTTTAGGAGAGAGAAAGCACAATTATCCAACCCTGAATACTGTTGGCTTTGGCTGCATGCACCAAATTAAAATACGTAGGTAACTAAATACAACCAGAGGTTTTCATTGCAATCTGCTATATGTATTTTTTTGGATCTTTGTCCCAGCTGTTCCATGTACATTTAGCTAAATAATGTAGCTGTATAAGAACAAGTGGTATGCCTATTTTTAAACACACATTGTTTTCAGTGACCGCACAGGTATGATTTATTTTATTCTGGGTAGAAAGTACTCAGAGTCAAGGCCCACTCTGCATGGCTACGTCAGAACATGAGTGCCGTTGGTGCTAGAAAGTGGGTTGTCTCGGGCTTTCTCTAAGACCAAGGCCTTGGACTCAGTTTTTCTAATAACACTGGATCAGTTTTTGCCCCCCCCCACCCTTTTTTTTTCTTTTGGGTACCATGAGGTAGGTCTTCTTGGAGTTTAAACCCATACCTTTTTTGCATTCCAGAGGCTGGCTTTACACATAGGAGCTTTATAAACGTTGTTTGATGATATTTCTCTGTTTTTAGCCTCTTAACTCATCAATGTCCTATCTGTGAAATGCAGATAGCATATCTATACTTCCTGCTTCGGTAAAATTTGTTTAGGCATAACAAACATCTGTCATGCTTTTAAAATTTTTAAGGATTATTATAATATTTTTTTAGAGGAAACTTCCAATGCTGTTTTGTCAACAGAAGTAGATTTCTAGGTAAGGTCCGTTTCTGTTGATCTGCTGGAAGAAATGCATATTTAGATTCAAAATCAATTTATTAAGTGGAATATAAACAGAGAAAACATCAAAGTATATTTTTAATACCTTGGCATTTTCACATGGCTTCTTGGCAATCAGTGTCTTTTTTATGGCTATAAGCTGATTTTCTTCCCCTGTTAAGAACAAATGCCCTTTATTTCAATCAGTTTCCACTTGCTCACAGCTTTCTTTTTATATGAATTTCAAGTGCACTATATTATGTGGCGTTCCTATTTGCCATACTGTGCCCACATAAAATCATATTGGTCCTGTCAACCGATAGACATAACTTGCAAAAAGAAACTCTGGTTTGGAAAGCTCAAAAGCTGAAAGTTGGCTATTAGTAAGATTTCATTTGCTTCCAAATCTGACTTCTCTTTTTGATGAAAGGATTAAGGATGTGATTTCTGTTAAAAAAAAGAAAATTATGGGTATGAAAACATACACTGTGTACTTCATTAACATGGTGCTCCAAAGAGTAAAATTCATAGGGCCATTTGGGAACTGGGAATGGAGAAGGGGAGAAGACTAGATGGCCCCGGGACATGGATATCAAGTGGAACAATTAAACCACCTGGAGAACTATAGACATGGAAATGGGACAGGGGGTCTTTCATTGCCAGTTTGCTGATTAAAAGCTGGGCTGAGTCAGAAGTGATCTAAGCCGTTAGCATCCTACCCTCGGCCAAGGACCTACTGAGAATAAAGTAAGTATGAAATGGGCTTGCTCAGCTTCCCAGGGTGATATCCCATTCAGATATTTTTGAATGCTGTCCCCTTAACAATGTCTTTGGTGGTAGAAACTTAAGCAAACCGAGTTCTGTTCATCCCCTTTAATTCTGAATGCACCAAGTTGGCAGGGGGAGCCTTATCTCTTGCTTCTATTGACAGTCACATAAATGGAGGGTCCCAATGTCTGGACTTGCCAATCCATCACCTATGGTGAGCACCATAACAGTGATGTACTAGCAAGGCTGTTGACCTTTGTGAACTAGAATGATAATGTGCTTACAATTGGAGGGTGAGGTCTGAGGACAAGGAGTAATAAAAGTCTCATTAATATACTAGATTTGGGTAACAATTACAGAAAGTGTTACGGAGACAAAGGAAAGGGAACCAGCCTATGCTGGAATCCCAGAGGGCTGGAGCTGTCTATAAAGTGGTTGTTTAGAGCAAGGCCCATTTTGCATACGTGCATGCATGGGTTACTTGTGTGAGATGTCCATGTATACACATATCGTTCTACATAAAGTAATATACTGTCTTTTATGACATGGATATAGTTACAAAAGCGTGACTATTCTGAGGCTAATTCCACAAGCTGTGAACAAAGTTCTCATCCTTTGATGATCCTATCTTCTCTAAAGCTGTGGAAGCTGCCCTATGAGTTAAAGTCATCCTCGAGTCGAGGTGTTGGTATTTGGAGAGCTAGGTGGTAGAAAGGAAGGGACTCTGAACTGGTTAGCAGAGGACTTTTTGTCTTTGTTTTAGACTCAGCTGTCTCACCCAAAAAGCTGTGTGATAGGAGGAAGCTTCTTAACCTCTCTGGGCTTCCTTTGTAGCCAAATCAGGAAATTAGACAATCTCTGATTTTCCTTTCTAAAATTCTGTGGTCCTAAATAATTGTTATGGTGGTGATGATGGTGGGAACTTTTACCTTTGTTTTTACTGGGTTGGTGTACTTTCTGATAACTTATTTTCGTCTTCCCCCTCCCAGGAAATCCTCTCACTTTTTTGGTCCTTTGAGTTTTATAAAGAAAGGAAAAGGTGAAGAAAATGATAAAAAGAAGAGTGTGAGTGAGAAGCAGAGCATTGATGTGTCAGCCAGGGTGCCACCCTGGCACAGCCAGCCCGTGTTCTGCCTTGCTGGGCCTGCCTGACAGGAGCCCCTCTCAACCTGGGTGAGTGCTGTGTGTCACAGTCAGGGAACAGTCCAGGGTTATAGCTTCGCTTTATTTGTTAAACAAAAGGAGATAATTAAAGGAGCTATAAAAAATTCCCTGCAGAGCCTGTACTTGATGTGCACAGTGGCTTGGGTTATTCATTGATACAGATTTCCGGTTCAGTTCACCCTCTGATCGTCGTTGAACATGACCTGTGTGGTCGGGTCTGTGACTGCAGTGGTCTGGGGGGCTCAGAGTGGAGTACCACGTGAGATGGGCTCCTCTTCCCTGAGAAAGTCAGTCACCGTGGCTGAAGACACGAAACCAGCTATTCAGGGCAATGTCAGGAAGCCAACATCGCGGATCCCGCCTCATGTCCCTCCTTTGCCCTCCTCCTTCTTCATGTTCGTGTTTTCCTGGTACATTTTATTCCCCCGTTTTCTTCTCCCCCATTCCCTTAAGTAGAGGTGACACAGATCAATACCTTTGATGGAAAGTAATAATCAGGCCTATTAAGTGACAAAGGTTTACTCTGTAACAGCTGTGCTGGCGGGAGAGGAGAGCTTGTCTGACTAATGAATCATGAAACAATCAGGCAGTAGCCATTTGTGTTTAGATCTGTAAATATGGTGTGGTTCAAGTGCCAGACCATTGCCGGCGCTCCAGCTGGGGGCACAGATGGTCTGCATTCAGAGCAGCACGAGTGTGAAGAAAGGGTTTTTTCCCTTTCTCTGTCCCACACTGCACCTCTCCGAGCCTCCCCTCAGCTATCAGCAAGAGGAACTTGAGAGAAAGAAAGGAGAGTGCTTTTGGGGAAGGAAGGGCCTCCAGTGTGCATTTCAATGTAGGTCACCAAATACTTGAGGCTCTGAAGTGCTCCACCTGGGAGGACAAAATGCTAATGGAAAACATCGCTGTCTTGTATTCCCAGAAGAAGATTCGATATGTGTGTGATTCTAAATGTCTGATTTGGCACTGCGAAATATATTCCTTTATACTTTTCTTACCCATCTATCCTCCATCTCCTGTTTTGTCCTCAGCTATAAACTGCATAAGCTGAGAGAAATATATAAATATTCCAAGATGAGAAACTAACATTTATATACAAAGCTAAAACGGTTCTTTATAAAAATATGCTAATAATGTCTATTTGGATTCTGTTTCTCTTAGTTCTTGAAGATCTTCATCTTTAAGAGAAAACAACATGAAAAGCTAGTCATCCTGAATTTAATCAAATATACTTTTGCAGGTTTTTTTGTTTGTTTGTTATTATTGTTCACCTTAGCTTTATTTTATTTTATTTATTTATTTTTATTTTATTTTATTTTATTTTTTCACTAGAGATAGGTACTGTGCCATTTAAAAAATCAACATTTAAATTCGTTGTTGAATCATTTATTTATTTATATATTAACTTATTCGATTGATCCATTTTAAATTATTTTCTTCTGTAATTTCTTTTGGTGCTCTAAAAGTTTTGTTATTTAGCAGTTTCTGGTGAGTTACCTGTAAAACTTGCGCTGTGGCCCCCTTTCAACTATGGGAAACACAATCCTTACCATTTTTTCTCACCTTTAAAACATGATAAAAAATGGTCTGTAGGGGGATAATTTATAAATGTTTAGGAATACAGAGGGTGCCAAAAATATATATGCACATTTTAAGAAAGGAAAACCGTATTAAAACTGTATTATAATGCTCACTATATACTGATAACAAAGGATGAATACAAGTCATGTTTAACTTCTGCAATTACAAGACGTGCTCAAAGTGGTTACCATCAGCATCCAGACACTTCTGATTACGGCGAACTACTGCTTGAGTAATGTTGACCAAAATGTCCACTTGTATACATTTTTTTGGTACCCCCGGTGTTTAGGAAAGACAGATATTTGAAAATATATTCTGGAATTCACCTTTTCCCCTTGAATTTAGCCTCTTTTTAGGAGGCCCATTTTCCTTTGCTTCTCTCTGGAGAAAATAACAAAGAAGATATTTTTCAGGATGCGCTACAACTATTTTGGAATAGTTGTTTATTTTGAAATAAACCCTATCAGTGTTTCAACTGAGGTGCTAAATTATAAGTTTGCTGTTGAAATTACAGATATTTATGAAATATTTACAAGAGTACTGAGTTGTGATAAAATATATTGAATGCAAACTCCAAATAGCTCTGCCTTGCTGCCTGGGACTGGCTGGCTCTTGTTTCCTAAGGATGATCTGGTATGAAGATTACTTAGATTAGGTCTAAGGTTGCTGGTAATTTCAGTTTGTTAGAAAGTAATGAAAAGGAGACGATGAGATAAGGGGTTTGAGTGTGTGCACATGGTGCTCCTTAGGTTCCTCGAGGTTTGGAGGTCATGGTCTCCTTGTAGAGGCCAGAACTCAGAAGGGAATACTTACTGCCATCTCTAATGTTTAGAATGTCATCACTCAACGATCAGTCTCATTGCCATCTAATAAAAATCCTGCCATGCCACAACTACATGTTCTTCCATACGGATTGTTTCTTCATCCATCAGGTCTCCAGCAGGTCTAGCCATGGCCTACCACAGATCCATTCTGGAAAAAAATGGTGATGGGACCAAACCTGCCCATTACAGGTTCAGGTCAGCATTTGCTTCCTCTACACCAGACACTTTAAGTACAACATCATTTCAACACTTTGCAAACTTGGGATAGTGCTTGTATGGAGATATACCTGTCAGATATTTTCAGTTGACTCATTGATCTGGCTCAGTCAGCAGTACTTAAAAATCTGCGGTCATAAATCTGTGAAAGTCTGATGGGAGACATGAACTCTCTTCTCAGAAAAATGTTTGCTATGATATTTGCATACATAACATTTTACCACAGTTTTAGAAGTTTCTAGGATCTCTCAGAGCCCACCCATAGTTCCCCAGGTCATGAACCTCTGCTTTTCTTCTATGCTTAGCAAGCTGATCTTGGGACCAGATCCTTCAGCACCATCTAAAAATCATGTCACCACCTTGTTCCCTATAGCACCTGACTCCCAATTTTATTCCATACCTCTGATTTCTTTTGATCAACTCTTTATTTTCTAATTCCATTTTTTGCTTTAATTCATTGTCTTTAACAACCACCTCACTCCCTTTTCTGCTAATTTTGTAATATAATTGTTCCCCTAGAATTGTTTTGCATATATGTATATTTACTTTTCTATTGCTTTTCTGTGTTTTCATTAATAATTTTTATTATACTTGGCACATTCTAGGTACTTAAAATATTAATAGTAATAATATTAGTTAATTATTATTGAGAACCTACTAAACATTGCATTGGATGTTCTCTGACCCTTATTGCAAGTCATCATAGCAACCCTGTAAGGCAGGTTATATCCTATCATATTATAAGGAACCTGAGGATTCTGGAGATTAAGAACTTGGTAGATATATATATATATATTTCCCTTTAAGTGATTTCTGTTTTTTTTCTTAAATAAATTTTTTTAAATGTGAAATTTTATCTCACTCCTGGAAATGCAAAACAAAAATATACTATTTAATTGCCAAAATATTAGGTTGGTACAAAAGTTTTGCAGTTTTTGCAATCATTTTTAACCTGTTAAACTGCAGTAACTGTTGCATCAACCTAATATAACTGTAAAATAAATGCATAATATGTAACTATTTTTAAGAATCTATATACCACCAAATATTATCTACTGTACATCCTGTGATATAACATTGCCCTTATACCATACTCTTTTCTTAAATTAGTGCTGGTTTTCTTTTTTGTCTTTCTCTCCTCCTCCCCTCTCTTGTTTCTTTACTTCCCCATCTATCATCTTGTCTCTCTAAGGCCTTGGAGTTCATCTTGCTCAAACACAACATCTGATCTAGCTCCTCACCCTGAATCACCAACTCCCTTAGGTCAAGAAACCCAACATGAATTCCCTGTCCATGGTGTCTCTTTAGTGCAAATACTTTCATTGGAAAAGCATTGCTCACTTCATTCTTGCTCCAGCTCCAGGCAGATGGGGAGGGTGGTTCTCTAATTCACAGGCAATATCCAGGTACAGCGGCTCCTACTACCTGAGGTATTAGGCTCATTGGCCTGAGAGCCAGGGTGTCAGACAAATCTCCACTGCTTCCTTCAAACATTTGTGGGTTCTGTACTTGGCCCTCTGTCTACTCAATGGGCCCTTTCTGTTGAGGTGGTCTCAGGCAGTCCCGTGATTTTAAATAAAAATTTAAGCATGCCATCTCTCAAATTATATTTTCAGCCTGGACCTCTCCCTCTCTCTGCTCTTGTACCATTTTTCTCATGCTGCAGAATGATTTTTTCAAAAATGGAAGTAAGATCACATCACTTGCTGATTAAAGGCATCCGGTGAGTTCTGTTATTAGAAAAAACTTCAAGCTCATTAACACATAGGGCACATTGGGCCCCATGTGTTCTAGTCCTGCCTAACTCCCTGATGTCATCTCCCTCTATGAAGCTGGAGCTACCCCGACTTTCTTCCTGTGCTCAGGATGTGCCCAGTTCACTTCCACCTCAGGGACTTTGCACTTGCTATACCTTTCCCTTGGGAAGCTCTCTTTCCAGATATCCTCATGGCTGCTTTTTTTTTTTTTTTTAATCATTCAGATCTCAACTCAAATGTCACCTCTTCTACCCTACAGAAATCCACCCAGCCTAACCATTATTTTTTTGTCTTCATTACACTTATCAACACTCAAAATTCTTTCTTTATTAATGTAAATATTTATTGTTGCTTCTACTTAGAATATAAACTCCTTGAGGACAGAATCTGCTCGCCTTGCTCCCTGAAGAAGTCGTGGGGCCCAGAACAATGCCTAGCAATAAGAGACCCTCAATAAGTATTATTTGACAGGCTGATTCTTCCCCAAATCCTTTAGTTTCTTTGTCTTAGAGCTTACTGTGAACTGTTTAATACAATACCGCATTTCAGTAATTTACCAATGGCCTTAAAATTCCAAGATGCTTCCAGTTGACACCTGGTAGGCACATAGCAGCGAACAAGTCTGGTCCACTCAGTAAGAAATCAGACATTGGCCTCGTAAAACCTGAATCTACTCCTGCTTGATGGTAAGAATTTTTAAAAGTGTCAGAAACTGCTCAGGTGGGTTAAAGGATAAAAATGTGAATAACTTGGGGTTGGGCGTTGGTGGGAGAGAAAGGTGTTAAGTGAGCTGAATTCTCTTTTACCCTTTCTGTTTTGGGCTACATTGAAGATTTTTCTAAGACTTATTGTGGAATATTGAGTCCAAGTCCATAATATTTTAAAATTTTACTTTGTATATTAATCTTGACTATCCGGTCCCCGTTTTTAGCTTGTATTTAGTAAAATCTTTCAGTTAGTGATATTCCCCTCTTTCATTTTTGTCTGTCACCTCTTCTCCCTTTTATTTTCTAGTTATTTACATATTTCATTAAGAAAACATCACTTAGAATAGTAAAAAGAACCAGTGTTAAATTCCGGACTTTAGGTTTACTATTCTTTTGCCTCAGGTCAAACTGAGTCTCAGTCTCTCATCTGGAAAATGTGGCAATCTTGGAAGATTATTTCTTCCTCTCCAAATTGAGTGATATTTGGGTGGCTGTGGATATTTGGGAGATGGCTTAGGAAAGCTAAGTTGGAGATACATTTCACTTGGGCTTGGGGGGGATACAGGTGTGTGGTTTGCAGTCACTTCTGAGGATAGTTACATGATCGCTTGATGTCTTGGTGTAGAAACTTCTGGAACTGAGTTGTTTTAGCCCTCATTATGACACAAAAATACATGGCCAGAGGCTGTTTTCTATGGTGCTCATCCCTGGCATATGCAGGTAGTGGAGGAGAAACAGATATGAAATGTACAGAGCCAGAGCTAGTCTGGATTATTCTTCTAGATGCTGTGATGTTTGTGGTATTTGTCAGCTTTGTGAATTATATAATTGGCTTTGATTTCTTTTCTGATTTAAATAAATATTCACTTTTATGCCTAATTTTTATTTATAATTTAATATTCTGTTTCTTAACAAGGGCCTTCCCTAATTGTATAAACTTCAGGCTCCATGAAACCCAGATCTGCTCCTGCTTGATGGTAAGAATTTTTAAGGCACTCACACCTTTGTTGAGTTAGAACTTGCTTCACTAAAACCAATCTTAAATATGGAGCAAACAGAATCATACAGAACCCCCAATGCACTATAATTCCATGAATTTGTGCTCTTGGTAGAAGAGGTTCTACATTTTTCTCAAAGTGCTATTATTTCGTAATTGAAAAAGAAGTGTTTGGCAGTACAGGACTTTTGCTGTGTGGCTTCAGGGCAAAAGCAAGAGGATACTGGCGTTCCTGCCATTGGAATCAGTTGGAAATCTTGTATATATGTATTTGGCATCTGTATATCTCTAGTCTCTAATCTCACCTCCTCCTACTCTTACTGGGTCTGCAATAGGCCTTCATAGCAGCCCTTTCTGAAGGTAAGATTATGAGACCTGGAATTCACAGAGCTGTTTATTGCAACCATCCTTACTACACACTGCAGTCCCAATTTCCCTTTCTCTATTATTTCCCAAGGTACTTATTACCCTATGATTTATTAAATATTTTATTATTTAGTGTCTATTTACCCCAACTGGAATGTAATGCAGTGATGATAGTGATATTGTACCTGTTTTATTCACTGCTGTATCCTCAGTGTCTAGGAAAATGCCTGGCATATAGTAGATGTTCAAAAAAATGTGTCGAATGAATGCTAATATTAGTAGATAGAGTTTGGCAAGATGACATTCCATTTCATTTTAGGAGATATCATTTCTTGTCTCCATTTGCATAGGTTAAGTCAAGGTCCAGATTAAAAGATATATTCCTTCTCATTTCTCACATTGAAGCAAGATCTATAATTCTTTTTTAACTCTTTTCTCCATCTCTGCACCTCATTTTTGCTATTGATTAATAAAGTGATAGTGTATTTTGAGTTGTATCATTCAAGGTGAGGACTAATGTGCCTCTTTAGATCTTCTTTCTTTTTTCTTTAAAAATTATTTTATTTTACTCTGATTTTATTATAAAAGAATACATACTCATCATTAGAAAACCAAGCAATTCAGAATTATGTAACGTATCTCCCTTCCTCTGACTACATTTCTACAAAAATAGCCACTGTTAAGAAGTTGTTCTATAGCCTTTTTAGATCTCTTTTCTTCTTTGTAAAGTGTCAACTAGTTTGCTAAATATTCATATTGAACAGAAAGAGGCTTGCTTTGGGGAAATGCAAAAAGTCAATAGAAGACCTGATCCTTGATTTAGGGAAATCTAGAATTTAAATATGGAGATAGGTCAAATGTGTGGAAAAGATAACACTTCTGAAGACATATATAGGCAGTTACTAATTAATTCTGTGAAAATGAGAAACATAAGTACGAGAGGACAAAGAGCAATAGATCAAATGTGGCCAAATGAGGTGAATTGAGGAAGAGTACGTTCTGCTCCCATATGGTGTCAAACTGGAAATATGCAATTCTTTATCTTTCTGAAGTGCTTTTCTTCCCAAATGGTTATAAAAAGTATACTTAAAGGATATTTTTCTCATATGTGTGTGTGTATGTGTGTGTGTGTGTGCACGCGAGCGCGTGTGCGCGTGCATAATTTAAAAAATAGGTGATTCCTCTTTAAGGAATGGCCATCATGGCTTTGAGTTGTAAAGTCCCAGAAATAGCTATGCATTTCTGTGTCACTGATGATACCCTGCTATGAGTCTGTGTGTAAAGGGTGAATAAAATTCTGCCCATTCTTATGTAACCAGGAAAGGAAAGAGAAATCCTTTTGGGTGGCATGGATAAAAGTTTACTTGCATGTAGATTATAATTTAAAATTGACTTCTGAATTTGTCAAGCCTTTTGACCTGTATTCACAACTCGTTGAGAGGGCTCATGCCAGCAAGTTACAATACTGTATTTATCAGCAGCCACCTGCAGAGCTTTCGTCTCCACCTGCTGCTTTTTTTTTTCAATCCATTGAACTTTTTATTGAAAATGGTTGTAGACCAAATAGTGTTGACTAAGAAAGGAAAGCAAAAGGGTAGCGTTTCCCTAAAACCATTATTTTACTGGGACAAAAGAGCAAGGTTTTCTGAATCAACCTTAAGAGGTACAGATATTGAACATGTGAACAATACTAGTGTTCTCCCAAAAAACCACATTACACCCCACCTCACTGGGTCTATTGAGTGGAATGTCATGTAACATGAAAGGAAATAAAGGAACCCAAACTGCTTATTCTAACAAGGTGCCATCAATAATTCCCACATGGGTGATCGTTTCCTGATTTAAGACCTTGTCTCCTTCATGCATCCACTTAAAGCTCTTTGGATGGGAGAACACCCCCTGCCCCCAACAGAATGTTAGATTCAGAAAGATTTGTCCCATTCTGCTGCCCTATTCCTTATCCAGCCAATTTCCTTGGGCTCTGTCTCTCTCATGTAGCATTTATTCTCTCCATCATTTATAGTATTGAATTGCTCATGTAAATCTATGCTCCTATTTTAGACCCTGTGCATGTGTAAATACATACATATACAGAGGGTGCCAAAAAAATGCATACACATTTTAAGAAAGGAAAAAACTGTATTTACGCTGATGGTAACTACTCAGAGCACCTCTTATAATTGCAGAAGTCATATGTGACTTGTATTCATCTTTTGTTACTGGTATGTATTGAGTATTACAATTTTAATACAGTTTTTTCCTTTCTTAAAATGTGAATACATTTTTGGCACCCAGTGTGTGTGTGTATGTGCATGCGCGTATATACTACACACACACACACACACACACACACACACACAGGGTGCCAAAAAAATACACATTTTAAGAAAGGAAAAAACTGTATTAAAATTGTAATACTCAATATATACCGATAACAAAAGATGAATACAAGTCACATTTGACTTCTGCAATTACAAGAGGTGCTCAACGTGGTTACCATCAGCGTCCAGACACTTCTGATTATGGTGAGCTACTGCTTGAGCAATGTTGACCAAAGTGTCCACTTGTATACATTTTTTTGGCAACCCCGATTTTATATATATATATATATATATACACACACACACACACACACACATGCATATATATATGCATATGTATATGTATATGTATATATATATGTATGTATATAGCTTTGTTCTAGTTTTTAAATAGGAAATATTTTGCTTTTTGAAGGCATCTTCTTAAGAAAAGCAAAATCAGGGGAGAACACAGCTGGCTTTTGAAAATTGAGTTTGTACTGAAAGTTTCCTGCTATTATCGTGACTGTCTTATTGTTATCAAAGCATTTGAACATTATGTCTGACAATGAACAGTCACTGCAGGGAATAGAGGAGCAAGGCCATAAGTGGGAGGGGGCCACTACAATTGCGCCCCCTGTTGCAGCCGTTATCATTTAATATTCTCATACTGGGAGGCTCCATTTTGCTTAGCTTGTATAGAGTTACTTGATGTGTTGTTTTCCTTTAGCCAAACTATCAGGGTCCTCCCTGGAACAGCATTTAAGACTTCAAATAAAGGATCATGCTGGTAATAGCCTAAGGGTAGGATTTTTGTCTGAAAGTCAGTGATTTAACTATTACACTGAGGGAGGCTTCTGGGTTTTGAACAGAATTTATTTCAAGGTTGTATTAAACTTGTTAGTAGATCAATAGTTTTTTGGGTTTTTTTTTTTCTTATTGACTACTTGTTTCTTCGTGAAAAATAGGGACGACACATTCTCTAAAAAATGATAGAGACTAGATATATTGGATTTGCCTCATACTGATACCCATTCTGTTTGTTTTGTATTTTGTTGCTAGATACATTCCCCCCACCGCCCCTTTTAACTCCTTTATCTAAATTTCTGCTCAATATCAGGTAGGATTTGACGCTCTCATGTTAAAGATTCTAAATGAAAAAGACAGATTATTCTTTCATCTAATTCCTACTCATGTATTTTTTCTGGTATCAATACAGAGAATAACGGCCCTGAAATCTTTAAGGCACTATCATTTGAAAATAGATTCACGAGCCCAGCTATCTTGGCATAGTATGGCACAGAATATACTATAAGGAGGACTTGTCTTAGTCTGTATCATATGAAAGGTTGTGTTATATTTTTACATCATAACGTTGTACTACAACAAACATTTGGAGGATAGTTGTTGCAATGAGATCCAGCGTATTTCTGAGAGAGAAATAGAAAAAAAAAAGATTAATACATTTTCCTCTTTGTAAAACTGATTTAGACTGAGAAATGGGGGCTTTTCCAAAGTTATGGATGTATCAGAGTGTAGGGTTAAATTAGGATAACCTGACCACCGTGTAGTTTTTGATTATCATGAGTTGTCTCCAAGACATACTTTTAAAAAGAACAAGAAATATTAGTGGAGCTGTTAAGCATTTGGTCCTTTGTTTTTATTCTTTTCGATCCAAACAGTGGGAAGCTCTCACAGAAAATGCCTAGCTTAAAATACTACATCACCATGGGAAAGTGGATATTTCAGTTATTTATTTTTTTCAATTGCTGAATTTATTTTAGGAATTTGAAGACTTTACCTGTTGATAAAAGGATGGTATTCTTATGACCATATATCAGATCAGAGTTGAAGCAATAATGAGCTCGTTAAGAAATGCCAGGTTATGGTTTGAAATATCCCTTTGAGATTCCCATGACCACAGGGGTCTTGTCTCTTGTTTTGGAGTCCAGTGACCTCAGGCATAAAGGTCAGAGGGCATTGTGGTGTTCTGTGCACTTCTGTTGTTTTCATTTGTACTCAGGATGGTGAAAAGAGTCATTAATACCAACCTTCATCTCCAAGTTGGATTGATAGAGCATTTGAACATGAATTATTATTAGTTATATAAGCTAAGTCCCCATGGAGGACAAAGGCTCTTTAGGAAATGGGTCCTGACCAATAATATGACCATTATCATGATAGTAAAGAATGTAGTTTAGGTTAAGGAGAAGACCGTCAAGGTTAATACCCTACTCTCCCTTTATCCACGTATATGTGTATGTGTAAAGTCCTGGACAAGCAAACAGCTGAAGGAGAGCAGGAGGGAAATTCACCCTTTTTGATAAGAAATATAAATGCCGAGGTGGACATGTGTCTAGATGTCTGTATCGCTCTATGCCCACCCAAACATATCTAATTATCATTTTTAAAAATGAGATGTGAAATAGAAACATTGACCATTCCATGTGGTGTTTGCATTTTGAATTTCTAAAGGCACAACATGCCAAACTCTAGTCTAAAGAAAGTAAGAGAGAAGAAAAAAACAAAACAAAACAAAAAACAGATGCAGAGACAATAGTTGAATTAATTCAGGCTCAAGATAATTTAAAATTTCTAGTAGAGAATTTTATTGAGGAAAGTGTAAGATAAAATTTTTTGTAGGTTACATTTGCTATGTCCTTGGTGGTGAGTATATTAAAATTGTCATCTAATGATTGATGCTGAACAGGTATAGCAGAGCCACTGGTTCCTCCTGAGCAGCTCCCATTTTCCTGAAAGTCTCCCATTTTCCATCGTCTTGTTTTACAGTGCTAACTTAGCACAGACGTTACAGCTAAAGGGGCCAGAGTGGCATGGATTTTGGAGCTGATTGGCCTGGACTCAATCCCAGCTCCTCCAATTAGCAGGTTCATGACAAAGAGCAAATTATACCTCGCTGGGCCTCAGTTTCCATATTTGTAAAATAAGGTTGTTATGAAGATTAAGTAAGTTTGTATATGTATAGGGCGTTGCACTGCGTGGCTCATAATAAGTTGTTTTAGCTCTCTATGCCTCATTTCCTGTTTTAGAAATTGTAATCCTGCTCCTCCCACATGGTTATTGTTAGGATTTAATGAATTAATATTGTATATGTAAAGTGCTTAGGAAAGTATCTGGCAGTGTACATTTTAGCAATTTCTATTATTCAGCAGAATGAAGATCAGATTTTCTGAACTCCAATTCAGTTCTTTTAGAAAACATACACAACTAACTTCATAAAGGTTGTTCCCTTCACATACGATTCTTTTAAAAAAATCAAAACTGCTAGTTAAAAATTCTGGCATATGATCACACTTGTAACTAAAGATTTTGCAATCGTTTGTTGGAAACCACATAAGGGTAGAAGAAAGTATTTCCATGAAAACAGCAATGAATCCCTTCAGGTACCTACTCTCAATTTATCTTATTTATTTTTTAATCAGAAAAAAAATATTTGGGTTCCAGAAAAATCTGTAACTTCTAAAAGTAAATTTTAAGAACTCTCCCTTTACCTCTAGGAAATGGCTTTCCTGAGAAAACTTTGTCCAATTTGAGAAGTGACTAACATTGATTTTCTGTTAAATTCTGAGAACATTATGGTACAACTAATGACAAATAGTGATCTGAAGATCATGCAGCTGTTAGCATTTGTTTTGTCATAAAAGTGCCCAATTTGAAGTCTTCAGACTTTGGCCCTTATAAATAACTTTTAATTATATTTATTCATTTATTCATTCTTCCTCCCTCCCCCTCATTCATTCATTCATTCATTCATTCAACAAACAATAGTAGGATGCCTATGTGCCTGGAACTGGGCTAGGTCTTGGGTACCTTAAAAAAGGATCTTTTTTTTTTTTTTAAATTAAAAAAACTAGTCTACATGCCCCTGCCTCAGTGTTTCCCATACTGTGGGGTGTGACCTGTTAATAAGTTATAATATAAATTTATTGGATTGTGACCAGAATTTTTTTTGAAATGGAGTAGAATTGAAAATGGAGTGTACTGCTCATAATATTGTTTCCTGGAAGTTTTTAAAATATCTTTATTTCAGTATTTATGTCTAAGACATATTTGTTTGTCACTGTGTAAAATGTATTATTTTAAATCATTATCTAAACATTGGAAAAACGCTGCACTCAGTAGTAATCTGCATCTCTCTGAATTCTACCCCACTGCCCCTACCTTCTCCCTGTTCACTCTGCGCTAAATTGGCCCCTTTGCTTTCCTTTCAGATTGCCAAACTCACTTCCGTCTCAGGATATTTACATTTGTGAGAAGCTCTGCCTTGAAAGCAGTTCTTTCAAATATGTTTCCTTCTGGTCTCTGCTCATGTATTACCTCCTCAGAGATTCCTTTTCCTGACCACTCTGTGTGAAATAGCTCACTGTGCTCCCCATTCCCTCACCTCACATTTTTTAGCCTCTTTGTTTAGCCTTAACTTATTTCTAGAGCTTAGTCTCTGATGTGTTATTGTTACCTGACATGATTTGTTGTTGTTCTGGTTGATTATTTCTTGTCTTTCTGTCCCCATTACAATGAACGCACCATGAGCTCATGACTTGGTTCTGTTCACCACTGTACCACTGGCACCTAGAACAGTGCCTGGCATGTAGTAAATACTTAAAATAATGTTGAATACCTAAAAGAAAGAACAAATAGATAATGGAACTAAAGTGTCATATTGATTCTTCCTTTGTTGCATATAAATGTTGGAAAGAATACTAATTTAAGTTCCTTACTCAGCCCTCAAAGATTTGGACTTTCCAGTCTCATCAGTTGCCTTTTCCTTCCCTTTCTTGTCCCTGTGTTTATGATTGCTGTGCTCTGACAACTTGGAGATCCCAGAGGTTTAGTGAATACACAAAACTGATACGCATCTGTGCTTTTGCTCATACTGTTCCCTCTGCTTGGAATGCCCTTCTCCCAACTCGTGCTTCTTCACCTGAGTAACTGGTGACCCTTCAAGATTTGGTTTGGACCTCGTCTTTCCTTACAAATCCTCCATGATCTCCCTGGCTGGGGAAGATGCTTCTTCTCTGTGTTTTCATATCACTTTGTGAATTTTAAATATCTATTTTTGTGATTTTTTGCTTCTGAGCTACTTGACAGCAGAAATGAGTCATTCATAGTTTTATATTTCTAGACTCCCCCACAGTGCCTGGCATGTAATAGGAACTCAATAAATATTTAACTGAAAAGAAAACACGTTTGAAATTTCAGAGTTTATTTCTTAATTTATCTGAACTGTAGTTCCTTCAAATTGATAACTCACCTCTGGCTAGTTGTATAAGATCTTTAATCCATGAACAAAGGCAAATCTTTTAATGGCTATTTTGTTGTTTTTCATTTCTCAATAGCAAACATTTCTTAACAATTGCTTTGAGTGAGAGGAGAGGTTAAGTGGCATGGATGAAGGAAAGATGAAAGGCACGGATGCAACCTGCACCCTGCCTCCTGTTTCTCTGTTGCACATCTCAGTTGTCTGGGATGTTCATTCAATGAGTGGGTTCTTCTTTTTTCTTTTTTTTTTTTCCCTGTCTCTACTTGCTAAGAACTGATCCTTGGAGATGAGAAAGAGATTTGAGTAAAATATAAAATTGTCTTTCTAGATCCTTAGAATATGCTGGTAAAAGATTCAGCCCAAATGAATATTTTGGGATTTTATGTAGTTTTCATTTATATTTGATGCTTTGGGTCTTTTTTAACTGTGGATAATTGAGAATTGACTGAACATGTCAACTACCCAACTAAATAGAATCCTCTGAGGAAAATTTATTCTTTGCACTCCTTTGCTTTTTTATTGTGATGAAAAGAGAGAGAAAAAACCCAGAGACTCAACGGGCTGTAACTTTAATAGGTCATTCCAGCCAGTGCTTACCTTCACAAAATTCTGATAATACAGGGACGACAATACAGTGATCAAAAGCAGTGATGAGATTTTTTAGCAGCATTAACCGTCATGACCTAGCAAAATGAAAGAAAATGGTTTAACAGAACTGTCAGCTTCAATATAGCTAATAAAGGCATGGATAAATGTTTATTACATACCGGAGACAGATCATTTCTGTACAGAAATTGAGGATGACCTTTGCTGATAACTCTTATCTGCCTGATATCCTGAGAGAGAGGGAGAGGGAGAGGAGAGAGAAGCATATTTGCTGATATTTATGAAAGAAGAAATTACCATGTGCAAATAAAACATTTTAGCAACGATTATCACAAATCACCCTCTTGCCCTCACTTCCACCCCCACAGACATACCTCATGGAGGTATAATACAGATTCTTCTCTAGCGACCCGGACATGCCTCAGAGTGGAGTTGGTAAACTCAAGGAAAATTCTACTGAATAAGAGCAAGTGGATAAGAATACTTATAGCAGTAACACTGACTTTTAATTTCTTCTAAAATATTAAAAGATACTGCAGTTATAAGATACTCTTTTAATAAAATGATCTCAATTGTAACTAGGAATTTCAGAGAAATTAGTAATAACCAATCCATGTTCATTCTGTCATGATAAGTTAATTAGTTGATATCCATAACATGTTTAGAACTTCTAAAAGACATTTCTATTTAAGTACCATTACTTATTGATACT
Organism: Rhinolophus ferrumequinum; assembly: GCF_004115265.2. Taxonomy (NCBI): domain Eukaryota; kingdom Metazoa; phylum Chordata; class Mammalia; order Chiroptera; family Rhinolophidae; genus Rhinolophus; species Rhinolophus ferrumequinum. The sequence continues at coordinate 34,704,028 of NC_046288.1, forward strand.
AGTACTTTTGTTTTTACTATGAAACTGTTGAAGGGGGTGATGGTGTAGGTAATGATAGAGGGGTTTTTTTTGTTTGTTTTTTCTTTTTCATTCCAAGAGTTCTTAGTGCCTTAGTTAAAAGTGTTTATAATTTTAATAGTCATTAGAAATATAAGTGAACATATGATGTGATAATTTGAGTAATTTAGGGGAAAAAAGTATAAGATTTACCTGGAATATTTAAATCCTAAGCTTGTTTTTTGTTTGGAGACACATGTCAAATCTTATATTGTTCCTGGAATATTTCTATACGTCTGGTGGCTGTTCAGTACATTTTAATTAATGACAGTGCTTATGACAAAAAGGAAATCTTAGACACTTGAGGATTTTCCTACATATTCTATATATATATATATGTATGTGTGTGTGTGTGTGTGTGTGTATATATATATATATATATATATATATATATATATATATGGCTAGTTTCACTCTAAACTTACATTTTTCTCCAGAAGGCATGAAACCCAACATGCCTAGCAGATTAGAAATGGGAAGAACAGACATGTAATGAATAGAACTCACTTGACATTGAAACTGACAATTCTTGTTTTTAAATTAAATTTGATTTGGTAATAGAGATAGCACTGGAAACCTCTTATCCGCTTAGCTTTATGCCTTAATTAAATGTTTTTCTTTTCCTTTCTCTTCAGAGGCTCACTGATTTATTTTCTTTCTGTTTTTTTTTAAAGAAGCCTATAGGCAACTGTTTTGCACACCTAATATGCAGAAGCTCTGCCAAAAGGACTGGTGATATTTAGGAGCCATCATTAACATTGTGTGCTTAGAAAAAGGAAGTACTCCTTTCTTTCTCTCTCTCTCTCTCTCTCTCTCCTCTGCAGCTGTCACTCCCTTGGCCCATTGGAGCTGCTCTGAGCCACTGACTCTGCCACTATTAAGATAGGATGAGTTTTCCAGAATGTCATAGGGGGCTTGTTTGGCATTTAACATTGAATATAGACTCCATTGAGGCTGAAAAATACAAAACAAACAAACCTTCCAGATGAGGTAAAACAAGTTTGTATCTTGTCATAAGCGTGGCATTTTGTGCCTCTGACCCAGTCCCCATACCAAGTTTTCTCTAAGTACTATTTCATGACATCCATACAAACACTTGGTGAGATACACACACACACACACACACACACACACACACACACACAGACACACACACACACACACACTAACTGAACTTGAACACAAACACAAACCCACAGAGAAAGAGGGAGAGTGAGTGCAAGCATCAGATGTGGAAATCTGTTGCCTCTCTTTGATCTTGATAGCTGAATTAATTTAGAAATTATAAGTTTGCAAATATCTGATAGAAGAAAGGAACTAGAAAGGTCTTTTAACTGCTTTTGTCTACAATCTTAAATTATCATTTGTTGGAACTAAAGAGAACAGTAAAAATAAAGTTGTAATTTGATGAAGTTATACTGATGAAGAATAATTAGATATTACTGTAAATGGTTCTTACTAGAATAACTTGTCTTTTAGATGTATAGCTTTCTGTGGTGCTCAGAAAGCTATACATCTAAAGAAATACAACAGGAATGAGGTTGACTATTTTTAATGCTTATGTGAAAATTGAAAGCCTTGGAAGTCTGTTCGGATTGGTTGCTTTTTAGACATTTTTTCCCCAATGAATAGTTATGAATACTTTGTGAGGACAGGTTAGTCAGTCATTGCATATGTCTGACTAAAGGATGTGTGACTCACGGATTCTGGCTCTGTGTTTGTGATAAATATTAATTAAGAAGCATGTCTGCCACTTACATGTCCTAGATAATACAGTCTTCATGTTTTTGCTTTACCAGCCTCTTATGTGACCCTTATTATGGGCTGTTTTAAGCTACATGTATTAATATTAACTAATTAATCTTAATAATATCCTTATTTTAAATATGGGAAAACTATGGCACAGAGACCTTAGTAATTCTTTTGCGGTTATACGGCCAGTAAGTGGTAGAACCAGGTTTGACCCAGGGAGTCTGACTTCAAAGAGCTGCTTCTTCATCATTGTAATTTGCTGCTTCTCACGTACCAAGGGATTGGAATTGGGGTAGTTAAATAATGGAGTCCATGTGGCTTTGAGAGGTGTCATCTGAGTACCAATTTTATAAGTAATAGTAGGAAGTGATTGGGAAACATTAACTAGCTCTTATTCCCATAAAGCTTGAGGGAGAAAAAGAAGGCAAGCCTAAATTATATTTCTATTTACCTGTACTCGTGAGATTGGAGTGGGGTAAAAATGTGTTTCTCTAACCCCATCCCTCCTCCAGTACCTCTCCATGTTTCCTGAGTGGACTTTTGTTGGTCTTTTCTGCCAGTCTATTTCTACCTCTCAGCACTTGTGGGGTGCTTCAGGGCACAGAACGGCATCTTTTCCCTCACAGTGTCCGTAGCCTAGATGGGGAGACAGGTCTTTGTCCTGCCTAGGGTGCTGCAAAAGCAAATGAAGGCGGCATCACACACTGATTGGTGAAGTCTTTTGACAAAATGAAGAGAAAAATTATTTCTGATTATAAAATAATTCTTTAGTATAGAAAATTTAAGAAGTGTTGGAAAACTGAGAAGAAAAGAACAGTTCCCTGTAAGCTTAGCACACAGAAAGAAACACATAAAATGTTGGTGTACGTTGAAGCTTTTTTTTTTGCCCAAGGTATATAACTTTATAAATTTGAAATTACAATATTGAGTATAATATTTGAATATTTTCATGAACATATGCTATTCTTCTACACATGACTTTTTTTGTCTGCAAGTATTTATTGTACTACTGTGCTATAATCTTTTGTTGTATTATATTTCTAGATTGCTTCCATTTATTCACTACTCTAAATACAGTGATAAGGAACATCCTTAAACAAAAATGTTGTGCAAGTCTGGTTGAGCTAGAAGAATACGAAATTATTTATACTTTCTCGTTCATCTTGCTCAACTGCCATCTTGAAAGAATTTGCTAATATATATTCTCACCAACTGAGTATAAAAATGTGCATTTTAGTATACTCTTACCAATACTGGTGTTATTAAAAATTATTTTTTGCTGTTTTGATGGGACACAAATATCCAATTGGCACAAATATTGTCAATTTGATGTTTTAATTGCTTTACTCATCAATAGTAATAAGTTTGAACATATTTATATTTTTGACTATTTGGATTTATTTTTGTACTAATGGAATCTTCTTTTTCATTCACTCATTGTGAATGTTTTTGTTAATTTGGAAGAGCTAAGTAATATATTAACCCTTTATTCATCATATGGGATAGCATATATCTTAAATTAACTTGTTACTTTCCTTTAAATTTCATTTAGATCACTTAGTCATGTACAAGTTTTAAATTTTCACTTGGTCAAAATTATCCCTTTTCCCAATAGAGATCAGATAAATGTCTACCTATATATTTTTTCCAGTTATATTATGTTTACATTTACTTCTTTTGTGCATCTAGAATTAACTGCTCTAACTTTATCCAAATAGCAAATAGAACTAGAAATATTTCTTGACTTATCCACTGGTACTCACCCTTCCATGCCAGCAACTTAAATTTCTACCTTTTTATTTACTAGGTACTTATATATTTCATCTGCTTCTGATATTCTGTTCCATGAATTTGTCTATTATAACCCCAAAACTATCGAATTTAAATTATCATTTCTGTCACTGCAAGTATCCATTATTATTTTTAAAAAGCATTTAACTATTTTTGAAAGTTTATTGCCTTTCTATGATCTTTAGAACAGTTTTATTTCAAGTTCTTAAAAAAATGAAACAAAGCACAATATAGAAAATATGACACTGCATGGAGATTTTCTTTAAATTATATTTATAATTGAATATGGAAAATCTTAAACATTGCAGAAATTCAGCCTTGTTACCCAATATTTAATTAATTATTTTTATATTTTCTTCAGTAAAGTTTTAAATTTTTATGAGATCAACACATACATTATTAGGGTTATTTCTAGATATTAAATATTTTTGGTTGCCATTGAAAAATAGGATATTTAAAGTGGTTATTGTTGATATGTTAGAAAGCCCTGGAGTGTTTTGTTAAGTGACCATCTTACTGAACTCCTTTATTACTTTCATATATTTTTCTAGTGAATCTCTTTGGGTTTTCTTCAACATATATTATCTTCCAAAAAAGATGGTTTGTTTCTGCCTTTTCAATCATACCTCTTATTTATTTTTCTTGTTTCATTGCATTCATTAGAATTTCCATAACAGTATTCATTAACAATTGCGATATCCTTGTTTGTTCTTGATTTGAATGGGGCTATTTCTATTATTTTTCCATTATGTGAAGTGTCCTCTTTAATTTGAGATTTATTTCTTCAACTTATTAAGAAATAAGCTGTTTATTCTTAGTTTAAAATGTTTAAGTCAGAACTGTATCTTTCTATTGAATGCTTTTTTGTCCATTGACTTAGGAGAATATATAGTTATTCTGTTTTACTTATTTGTGTATGAAACAATATTAAGTATTGAGTTATTTTTAAAATTCTTTTAAGACGTGTTACTTGGTCAGAGTAAAATTTTGCTTTTTAGTTTTATATGGAGTTGATATTTTATAGAATGGAATCATTCAGCATGCATTCTTTTTGGTTAGATTTCCTTAATGTAGCACAATTAAAAAAAAATCCTTCCATGCTATTGTGTATATCAGTGTCATTTTATTGCTGACTAATATTGTTACGCAGAACTCCAGTTCCTGTGTCTGATGCCTTATAAAGCCACAACTCAAATCGTTATTGTTTAGAGTAAGGCAAGGTTTATTGATCAAGAAGCCTCCAACCAAGAAGATGGGGGACTTAGCAGTGCCTCAAATCCATCTTGGATGCTAGACTAAGTTAGGGGCTTTTAAGCTAGAGAAGGGGAATGGGAGAGGTTAGAGTAAATTCCTGTGGTCTTCAGCTTCATGATAAGATCTCAAGGAGCATACTCTGATATGCCATGAGAGGGTCACATGTGTCACGGGTGGTCTTAAGTCACTACTACTTTCTGCAAAGCAAGCTTGTAAATTATTATCCTGTGTCTACTTTCTATGAGGAGAATGAAACATTACATTAAGATGTTATCTGTAGTTTTTTTCTAAACTGTTGTTTGACCATTAGGTTACAAATTATTGACTCAGGAACTCGTCACAATCTTGCTGAGTCCCACAGTTTAAACATTAAGCGACCCATGGTTACAAGGGAGTGGGTGGGTTAGTATAGCTAAAGTCCCACTAGCCTTTGTCAAGGGAAAAGTGCAGGGTCTATCTTGCAGGCATTAGCAGAGGGCCTGGCTTGTGGGGTATGGTTATAATATTACACTATACGATATACCACAATTTCTTCATCCATTCCTTTGTTAATGTGCACTTGGGTTGTTTCCAGTTTTTGGCTATTTCGAAAAAGTTGTTAAAATGAAATTTGACTATAAGTCTTTGTGTAAACACAATCTTCCTTGTACAAGTATACCTTCTAGGTCATATGGTAGATGTATATTTACCTTCTTAAAGAAATTGTCAAACTGATTTTTAAGGTGATTATAACATTTTAGGTTCTCAGAGCAATGTATGATGGTTCTAGTTGTTACGTATCATCACCAACACTTGGTATTGTCTTACTTATTCAGCCATTTAAGGTGAGAGTATATGTAGTATATTGCCTTCTGGTTTTAATTTATAGTTATCTCATGTTTAAAGAGGTTGAATATTTATTTTTAAATGAACTGTTGTGAGGCATAATTGGTATAATAAACTCTACACACTATACATATTGCAAGTGTATAATTTGATAGGTTTTAACATCTGTATACATTTGTGAAACTATCACATAATCAAGATAATACACACATTCATACCTTAAAAGTTTCCTTGTGCCTTTTTGAAATTCCTCTCTCTTCCCCTCCCAACTCTCATTCCCAGGCAAGAACTAACCTATTAGGTTGGTGCAAAAGTAATTGTGGTTTAAAAGGTTCTAATTGAAAAAAAACCCACAATTACTTTTGCACCAGCCTAATACTATCTGTTACTATAAATAGTTTGAATTTTCTAGAATTTTTGCATAAATAGAATCATACAAGGTCAGACAATTAAGTTCGTGAACTCACCCTAGAAAAAGTGCTACATAGCTCATTGCTGAATATAACTAAAGTCACCTTTGAAGTACTCCCCTTGGGAAGCTATGCACTGATGCCAGCGCCTAGTCCATCCTTGAAAGCAATTTTGGAACTCTTTCTGGAATGGCCATCAGAGCTGTTGTCATATTCCCCTTAATGTCCTGAATGTCATTAAAATGTCTTCCTTTCAATATTTCCTTTATTTTTGGGTAAAGAAGACGTCATCGGGGGCCAGATCAGGTGAGTAGGGAGGGTGTTCCAATACAGTTATTTGTTTACTGGCTAAAAGCTCCCTCACAGACAGTGCTGTGTGAGCTGGTGCATTGTCATGATGCAAGAGCCATGAATTGTTGGCGAAAAGTTCAGTTCGTCTAACTTTTTCACGCAGCCTTTTCAACACTTCAAAATAGTAAACTTGGTTAACTCTTTGTCCAGTTGGTACAAATTCATAATGAATAGTCATTCTGATATCAAAAAATGTTAGCAATGTCGTTGCAACAAGTTCACAAACTTAATTGTCAGACCTTGCATATTTTCCCCACCTTTTAACTTTTAAACTAATGTATCTTTGTATATATATTTATACATGTACATACATGTATGTTTATATAGTTGACATTCAATATTATTCAGCTTCAACTTCAGGTGTACAGTGTGGTGGTCAGACATCTACACAGTCCATGAAGTGGTCTCCCTAATACAAGTGCCCATCTGACCCCCTATAAAATATTTACAATGTTATTGATTATATACCCCAAAGTGTATTTCATATCCCTGTGACTATATTGTAACTACTAATTTGTACTTTCTAATCCCTTTACTTTCTCTCCTATCCTCACCCCCTTCCCATCTAGCAACCCTCATTTTTTTCTCCCCTATATCTCTGAGTCTATTTCTGTTTTGTTTGTTCTTTAGATTTTACATATAAGTGAGATCATGTGGCGTTTGTCTTTCTCCATCTGACTTATTTCACTTAGCATAATATTCTCTAACAGTAGGTCCATCCATGTCTTTGCAAATGGAACATTTCATTCTTCTTTATGGCTGAGTAATACTCCATTGTATAAATATACCGTGGTTTCTGGGCATTTCGGTTGTTTCCATATCTTGGCTATTGTAAATAGCTCTGCAATAAACACAGGGGTGCATATATTTTTTTGAATTAGTGTTTTGGATTTCTTTGGATAGATCCCCAGGAGTAGAATTGCTAGGTCATAAGGTAGTCCCATTTCAATTTTTTAGATACCTCCACACAGTTTTCCATAGTGGCTGCACCAATCTGCAATCCCACCAACAGTGCACAAGGGTTCCCTTTTCTCCACATCCTTGCATCCTTGCCAGCACTTATTGTTTGTTGACTTATTGATGATAGCCATTCTGACCAGGGTGAGGTGGTAAGTCATTGTGGCTTTTATTTGCTTTTCTCTAATGATTAGTGACAATGAACATTTATTCATATCTGTGGGCCATCTGTATGTCCTCTTTAGAGAAATGTATCTTCATGTCCTCTAGTTTGTTTGTTTTTTTGGTGTTGAGTTGTATGAATTTTTTATAAATTTTGGGTATTAACCCCTTATCAGATGTATTATTGACAGATATCTTCTCCTATTCAGTAGAATGTCTTTTTGTTTTATTTACAATTTCCTTTGCTGTGAAAAAACTTTTTAGTTTGATGTAATCCCACATGTTTATTTTTTCTTTTGCTTCCCTTGCCCCAGGGGATATATCAGTAAAATATTACTAAAGCTAATGTGTGCAAATTTACTTCCTATATTTTCTTCTAGGAGTTTTATGGTCTCAGGTCTTACATTTAAGTCTTTAATCCATTTTGAATTTATTCTTGCATATGTCATAAGAAGGTGATCCAGCTTCATTTTTTTCCATGTGTCTGTCCAATTTTTCTAGCACCATTTATTGAATAGACTGTCTTTGTCCCAACATAAATTCTTGCTTCCATAATCATAGATTAAATGACTCTATAGGCATGGAGCCTATAGCCTAGATTTTTTTCTATAAAATCTATAGCCTAGATTTTTTTCTAGGCTCTCTATTCTGTTCTATTGATCTGTGTTACTGTTTTTATGCCAATACCATGCTGTTTTGATTACTATAACCTTGTAGTATGATTTGATGTCAGGTAGCATGATACCTCCAACTTTGTTCTTATTTCTCAGAAAAACTTTAGAGCCAATAAATGAATTGAGTAAAGTAGCAGGCTATACAATTAATATTCAGAAATCAGTTGCATTTGTATACACCAATAATAAACTATCAGAAGGAGAAATTAAGAAAACAATCCCATTTACAATTGCTTCAAAAACAATAAAATACTTAGGAATAAATTTAACCAAGGAAGTAAAAGACCTGTACTCAGAAAATTATAAGACATTGAAGAGAGAAATTAAAGAAGATACAAATAAATGGAAACATATACCATGCTCATGGATGGGAAGAATTAATATAGTTAAAATGTGCATACTACCTAAGGCAACATACAGATTCAGTGCAATCCCTATCAAATCACCAATGACATTTTTCACAGAACTAGAACATATAATCCTAAAATTTATTGGAACCATAAAAGACGCCGAATAGTCATGCAATCGTGTGTTTTTTATAGCGTACACATTTAGTATTGCTCTGTCTTCTTAACTAATTGATACTTTCATCATTTTGAAATGCCCATTTTATAATCTGTCATATCCCTTTTGCTGAAGTGTTCTTTTTCTGATACTCAATATGGCTACTTCAGATTTAATTAGTGTATGCATGTTTTTTGTTTTGTATCCTTTTACTTTTAATCTGTCTTCATATTTTACTTCATGTTTTCATATTTTTAATTGAAATATAATTTACATGTAACATTATATTAGTTTCATGTGTACAATATAATGATTCCATATTTGTATACACTGCGAAATGGTTGCCACAGTAAGTCTAGTTAACATTCGTCACCATACACACTTAAAAATTTTTTTTCATATAACAAGTTTTAAGATCTATTCTCTTAGCAACTTTCAAATATGCAATATATTATTTTTAACTGTAGTCACCATGTTCTACATTACATCCCCATGACTTATTTGTTTTGTAACTGGATATTTATAACTACCCATTTAACCCACCACCTACTCCCCACCTCACCCGGCAACTACCAAACAACCACCAATCTGTTCTCTGTATCTGTGAGTTTGTGTTTTTTTGTTTGTTTGTTTGTTTTTAGATTCCACATATAAGTGAGATCATACAGTGTTGTGTTTTTTTTTTTCTGTCTGACTTATTTCATGTAACATAATGCCATCAAGTTCCATCAAATTATGGCAAATGACAACATTTCATTCTTTTTTGATTAAATAATATTGCATTGTGTGTGTGTGTGTATATATATGTGTGTGTATATATATATATATATATATATATATATATATATATATATATATATATATAGCATTTTCTTTATCTGTTCATCCATCAGTGGACATTCAGGTTGTTTCCATATCTTGACTATTGTAAAACAAATGTTTCAGTAAACATGGTGCTGCATATATCTTTTTGAGTTAGTATTTTTGTTTTCTTCAAATAAATATCCAGAAGTGGGATTGCTGGATCATATGGTAGGTGTATTTTTAATTTTTTTGAGGAAACTCCATATTGTTTTCCACAGTGGCTGCACCAGTGAACATTTCCAAAAACAGTGAACAATTGCCTCATTTTGTCTACTTCCTCCCCAATATTTATTTCTTGTCTTTTTGATAATAGTCATTCTAATAGGAGTGAGGTGATACCTCATTGGGGTTTTGATTTGCATTTCCCTAATAATTAGTGATTTTGAGCATCTTTTCATGTGCCTGTTACCATTTGTATGTCTTCTTTGGAAAGATGTGTATTCGATCTTCTGCCCATTTTTAAATTATATTGTTTGTTTTTTGCTATTGAGTTTTATGAGTTCTTTATATATTTTGGATAATAACCCCTTATCAAATATGTGATTTGCAAATATTTTCCACAATTCAGTAGATTGCCTTTTCATTTTGTTGATGGTTTCCCTTGCTGTGAAGAAACTTTTTAGTCTGATGTAGTTCCACTTCTTTATTTTGTGTCTATATTTTAAGTTCACTTCTTGAATATAGTACAGCATAGTTTAGTTGTGCTTTTTTATTCAGTTTGAATATCTTTGCTTTTTTACTGGAAAATTTAGACAATTTATATTTAATATAATTATTAATATGTTTCAGGTTAGTTTTGCCATAATTCTGTTTATTTTCTTTTTGATTGATATGTTCTCTTTTCCTCTTCTTTTTTCTACTTCCATTTGAATTAGTTTACTTGAGTATTCTTTAGCTATATTTTTGTGTAATTAACAATATATGTTTTATTTTACTTAGTTTTTGCATTATTTCCCTGATTGTAATGTAGTTTCAAATAATATTAGGCCATTTTATGCATATTATAATAATCTTAGGGCTGCACCCTTCCATTTTCTTCTTCAATCTGTTTTTCTACTATTGTATACATTTTTCACGTTACAAACCTCAAAATACTACCTATGTTACTATTTTGTAAACCTTCACTTACTTCTTAAAGAAACTAAAAATGACTCAAATATTTACCATATTGGCATTCTTAGATTTCTTTGTATATACTGAACTTTCTATAAGGTTTTATATTCCTTTACCCTGAATAATTACTTTTAACATTTTTTTATTGGAAGTCTGATGCAAGAAATTCTCTGTGGTTTGGTATTTTTCCTAATATATGCTTCTTTTCCATTCATTTTGGAAGATAATTTTCCAAGATACAGAATTCTAGTTTTACTATTCTTTATTTCAGCACTTTAAAAATGTCATTACATTGTCTTTTGGACTGCATTGCCTTTTATGTTTGAAGTTATTTTTATCTTTGTTCCCTGTTTTATGTAACATCTCCTTTTTCAGTGTCTGCATTTACAATTTTCTCTTTATTATTGGTTTTCAGCAACTTAATTATGATGTACCTTGATATGTGGTTTTATTTGTGTTTATTCTGCTTGTGTTTAATTAAATCTCTTAGTACTGAAGGTTTATAATTGTCATCAAATTTTGAAACATTTTGACCATTACTTCTTCAAATATTTTATCCACCCTGTCCTGATAGTTGCTGGATTAGTCACAAAAAAAATCTGTGATATGTTGTGATAGATTGCTTGCTGTGAAAAATAATAGTAAAACAACTACAATTTTAATAGCGGTTTATGATTTTGCAAATTGTTATTACCTACATTTAATATATCATTCAAAAAATTACTAAAACTAGTTCATGTACTCAGTTACCTCATAGTATAAATGAGGGTGATAGACACAAAGAAAATATCTATAATATATTTGGTAAGTGCTCGCAAGGGAGGTTTGCATTTTGCACTATGTAAAAGCAAAAAATAAAGAACTAGCTGTCCCTATTGGGATGGCTAGTCAGACAAAGGGGGTGACATTTCAGCTAGTTACAGTGTACCAGCTAGAGGACAAGGGAAGATGTCATATGCAGAGAAGAACATTTGAAAAAACTTGGAGGTTTAAATGGGACTCTGTCTTTGGGGAATGATGAGCCATTTGTTGTAGCAGAAGCTGGAGTGCTAGGGCTTGTGAAGAAAGAAGAGTGTTAAACAAGTAGGTTGTCTCCAGATTGTGAAGGTCTTTGAGTGCTGTGTTAACAAATTTGGAGTTTAAAATAGAACTATTGTGTTTTCTTTTTACGGTGATTTATTTGTAAAGATATCAAGGGAAGGGTGATTCAACCAAAACAGCAAGTGATAGTGGCATTTTTAGCAACTTGGATACTGAAGTAGTCACAGGGGTTCTCTTTTGTTCCCAATTTTCCCATCGATTTCAATTAGATACAAACCAATAACTATACAGTAGGCTTTTGCTTGCATATTACAGTTCCCTAAGTGAGAAACTGTGACAGATAAGCTAGAAAACTGCCCTTAATCTTACTCACATGGGACAGAACTCTGACCTCACCTTTTGAGTGTGGTATGTTGGTGACTTCTTTTTTATTTGTAATTCAATGATTTAGTTGACTAAGCTGCCATATTTCGCCGAAAATAAGACCTAGCCAGAACATCAGCTCTAATGCGTAATGCATCTTTTGGAGCAAAAATTAATATAAGACCCGATACTATATTATATTATATTATATTATATTATATTATATTATATTATATTATATTATATTATATCATATCACATTATATCATATTATATTATATTATACCAGATCTTATATTAAAATAAGACCGGGTCTTACATTAATTTTTGCTCCAATAGGTGCATTAGAGCTCGATGGTCCGACTAGGTCTTATTTTTGGGGAAACACGGTAGGAAGGAAATATCTGAGACTGACATGGACTTTTGCCCAAAGATTAGCTAGGGAAATATTATATGTTCCAAATCCAGTCTCTATCCCTTTAAAACAGATAATATAGAGGAGAATAAAATATCTTGAAAATTAATGACAATTTTGAAATAGAATATTTTGTCAAAATCAAATTCATTTCATTAAATGCTTGAGAAGAATGCAACGAGTAAATGAGGTATGAATAACTGTAAGATGGGACAATTACCACCTCAGAAACAATATATTTGTAAAGTTAATTCTTCTTGAACATGAACAATCCCCTTACACTTGACCCCTTTCTATTGCCTCTTCCATGCTTGAACTCTCCTTGAACTTTGAAGATCCATCTTGAGAGTATGATACGGCCATCTCTTTTGCATCTGGTTATTTTAGCTCCAATTTGCAGCCCTAAAATGGCAATTATGGTGATATATTGCTGAAGTCACCCGACATGGATTAGTATTGGGATCAGCACATTTATGCACAGGAGTAGTGAATGGAGACTGCAGCTATGATTTTAAATGACTTGATTAATTCTGAAACAACATTTCAGAGTCCATTAGGTCCAGCAGGTGTTGGGGTGCAGACTGTGCTTTTTCCCTAAGCAGCATATTCGATTAAAATGCCAAAGTATTTTGGATTCACATATTATCTTTTCCAGAATAGTTTCCTTTCACTCTGTTAAATCCCCTTAACACTCACCAGTCCTCCTAAAAGGGCTCCTCTCCACTCAAGTTCCCTTTTGTCAGTTACTGACGGCCAGCTCTATCTGAGCAACTTGAGCAATGTGTTCTGTCCATGTTCATGAGGGTATTTACATGACAAAACTCCTGCTAAAAGCTCTTGCTGACTCAGGTCAAAATAAGGCCAATTGTGCTGTTTATCCTAAGGGCCATTTCATCAGCAACTCATGTCAAGGTTAGAAATGTGTCTGGTTAATGCCTTGGTTCGGTGCTTTCTTTTACTACTAAATATACATGTACATGACATTATGTGTCTCCCCTCTGCCCTCCACTCCATCTGGATGTCCCTGCTCTAATAAAAAACATGTAGAGCTGAGTTTTTCCTTTCAGTTCTTTGGGGTTTCAAATTCCTAGGTTCTATGTTGATTTTCCTGGATTGTAAGGCATCTTTCTTTGAAAAATCCTGACAATGGACCTTTCATGCTTCAATACTTTCAATTCTTTTCTTTACAACATAAAGAAAATTTCAATGATTTAGTGGTACGACATTTGTAGAATAATCTCAAAATGTGGTATCGTGAATTGTTCTGTCATCTGTTCCCCTAACACAATGGGCCTATTATAACACATATCAACATGTATTCTAGCTATTTTTGTGTTACTGCATTTGTCCTCCTTAGGAGTCACATTTTATTCTTCTGTCTTTATGACTTTTACACATTTATTTATCTACTCATCTCTCCTTCCACACATCCATCCATTCATTCATCTATCTTAACACATTTCGAGCTTTACATTATTATTACTATTGTTTGCTGATGTGCTAAATACTCAATAAATATTTCTAATTATGTTGAATTAATATGCTCTTGGAAGCCAAACAAAGAACACATGTACAATTTTAGTCACCTGAAATTAATGTTTCCCTTATAAGTATGTAATATAATAAGAATATAATAAATATTTAAAATTTGTGTAGAAATAGGAGGCAGACACTGGGGAAGTAAGTGGTATCAACTTTTTTTACTATTGGCTGAATTACTTGAAGAAGTCACAGAATTTCCCTTTGTGAACTTTTTCATTGTTAAAATATAGATAAAGCTGTTTGCCTACCCAACTTACAATGCTATTGAAACAGTTAAATAAAAGAATGTAAGTGAAAATATTTTGAAAAGCATCCAAAAATATTATTTGATATGATGATGAAGATTACAGTTGAAAGAATATGATGATGTTTCAGATGTGATGTACCTGGGAACAATGTCTTCCGTAGCCAGCGAATTAATGGTCATGATGAGGCTAGCGTAAATAAAGCCTGATAAAACTATTCTGCTCTCCAAAGCCTCAGATTATAAACTGGCCAATACATATTTCCTTCACAAGAAAATTTAGCAACGACAGTTCAATTTTTTCTATTTTATTCAAAGGAACATAGTATATAAAAATAGAATACAGATTATTTTAATGTTGAAAACTTGGAAGCTGAGTTACCTAATAATTTTCTGTATCGCTTTTGAATTCATTATAATTTCAAAGGCTAGTTCATAGGTATAGTTCTTTAATACATGAGTTTAAAATTTGAGACTATTCTGTTCATCTCTTCTCACAGATTTTGAAAGAACTGAGAGATAGGACATAAGAGTCAGACAAATAGAAATCCTTATTACTCATAACAGCTGAATTAGTGAATGTTACTTGAGATTTATGACCAGAGAGGTCTTGCAGATATATCTCCTGATGAACCTTTCCTCTCTCCTTAGAACTACAGGCCCTTCTTACAGAGGTAGGACTTGATTTGCGAAGCTACCACGTGGGAGAAGAGGCCCAAAAGCTTGCATCCTGCATTCAGGCTGGCTCTGAAAGAGAGGGACCCAGACGATGATGAGCCAAACCTAGTCAGTTACTTCTCCCCAGTTCATCAGTTAGATCAGTTCCTCTTTGTATTAGAGGAGTGAGTTGGGAGCTGCTGCGTACCTCTTCCATACTTTGCTCCCTGGGAATAGAGTGGAGATTTCCTCCTCCAGCTGGAAACAGGAGGAGTAGTAAGTATCCTCGACACAGCTGCTACCCACTGAGCAAACCACACCGCAGAAGCCTGGGCTGCACACCGGAGGTTGTCTGTCTACTAAACAAATGAGGAAGGGCTTTGCCCTTCTTACCTGCTCCGCACCACTGCACCCTCACTCCATCTTCACTTTTTAAAAGTCTAGCCAAGAGTTTGGTCGTCTTGCTTAACAATAAAACCAAACAATTTCCTTCACAGAGAATTGTCTATCTTTGTGTTTTAGGAAGTTGAATTTGTTAGTCACTAAGATCTCTTTCTGTTGAAAATATTCAGTGACATAGTGTCCATGTAGGGAAATCATGAACTCGCTCAAAAATCAATTCTACTCTTTTAAGTCAGGCTTTTTTCATCTTTCTTCTTTCATTCCAGAAAATTAAGCTTGTTGGTTCTAAATGGTAGATGACCAAGTGCTTCAAATCTCTTAATAGACGGCAATAAATTGGTCAATCACTGGGGAAAGAATAACAGAATCCAAATGTTATTTCAGTGCATGATATTTTGTAAATGTCATCATTTCAGCATTGTTTTACTTTTTTAGGCAACACTTTCTTGGATGGGAAAAAAAAAGACTAATTGAATTTCACACACCTTGGTGGAACATCTGTCATGGGCAAGGTATTATGCTTGCTGTGGAAGATACACAAAGACGAAAACATGAATAGTTCCTACCCACCATATATGAAGAGTTTCATCCACAAGCATTTACAGTCCAGTAGAAATATGCTTACATAAATCGCACATAATACAGGGTCCTAAACAAAACAGAACAAAGCCTGAACTGCCTGGATGAAAAATGATGGAAAAGATACTCTAATGCTGAAGACGTGTATCCCAGCTGGTGGGAGGCGTATTAGAACCACTGACCCCCTGAATCCACCAGAGGATTATATAGCTGGACAATAGCACAAAGCCCTAACTGCCTGAGAGGGAGCTTTGAATAGCTCAGTTAGTCTTTTCAGTTTGAAAAGATAGTACTGGGCAGAAGCTTCTTAGGCCTTGGAAGAGTGGGGGAGGGAACAGGACGATATATTATGAATATCTTATCCCTGTGCTTTAAAATGAGAACAGTGGGCCTCTTATCCATACTGAATTGAGACAACCAACCTATTTCAAATAGCCAAGAAACTACATACCTGAAACCTGGATATCTTAATGCCACAAGGAGTTTCTATAGATGGAATCACTTTATAAAATAGTACACTGTCATTGCTTGATTTTTGAAAATGGTTTTTTAAACAAAATTAATTGAAGTTCATGAAGTTAAAGATCTCATCAACTTCCTGGTTTAAGGAGACAGGTGCCCTAGTGAGAATGCCAAATAGGACTCAAGTCTGCCTTCACTATGACATTAGAAGAGTAAATAAATGCTAGTTAAGCTTATTTGTTTGCTAACTTCACAAACATTCTTCGCTCTCAACTCATCACAGAGTTATAGAATTCTTAAAGTTTGAAGTGTTTTTTATTTTATTTTTTTCAATAAAGTTTATTGGGGTGACAATTGTTAGTAAACTTACATAGGTTTCAAGTGTACAATTCTGTAATACATCATCTATATATCATGTGTGTTTACCACCCAGAGTCAGCTCTCCTTCCATTACTATATATTTGATCCCGCTTACGCTCATCTACCACTCCCTTCCCCCCTTACCCTCTAGCATTTTTAAAAAATCATCTAAGAATAATCTCTCACCTGTTTCAGATGCTTCTCCTAAAGCATGTCTAATAGGTGGTCATCACCTTCTGATCAAATTTGGTAGTTTCAGTGATTCAAAAGTTGTTTTTGTTTGTTTGTTTGTAATTTTTTTTTTTTAGGTTGAGACAAGAGACAAATTCCAGTACCTTACAACTTCCACCCTTTAATCCCATTGCTGACTTTTAGACAAACAGAGCAAATCTTCATTCCCCATCTGTAGATCCAGCATTAAATGTTTGAATGTAACTGTCTTCCCTTAGTTTTCCTTTGAGCCAGTCATATTTAGGTCCTACAGCAATTCTTTGTGTGGCATCTTTTCTAGGCAGGACATCTTAGGAATAATCTTTCTCTGTATTTTTTTATTTCATTACCACCAAAATTACCACACTCCCCACTCCCTCCACTTCTTTTGGACTTCTTCCACATTTCCCTTCCCCTAAACTGTTGCAGGGTGAGTTAGGGAGGTGGGGCATAAAAAGGCATTGGGCTTTTGCATGAGTGGATAGACTCATAGAGTTTTAAAAGTTTGACAGGGACTCAGAAGGGAAAACTGTTTACTAGCATAGAGCGTTGCTCTACAGACCACTACTGTGTGCAAGTTGCTTACTAGTCAATTTTTGAATGGGCAAGAAAATGCAGTAGTTCATTTTCTTAGCATTTTGTAGTGAATTAGCACAAAACAAGTGGTGCGTCATGCTCTATGTGGCCATGTATGTGTATCGTGGACTTTAGGTCTAAACTTTGTGTATCAAAGCAAGCAAAAATATTTCCAAATGATTGAGCCGAAAATTTCTCTTAGAAAGATACTTTATTTTTGGCCTCATTTATCTAAAATTTTTTTTATTGTATTTGTTCATTTCACAGGGCAATTTATCATCTGCCCATTGTTTTCATTTTTCTTCAATTTTCGTTGCATAAGATTTGACGTGCTAATACCAATTATTATTCAGAAATGGCCATTTAGTTGATTTTGAAGGAACCTCAACTTTGACTTGGATTATTTTGTCATTCAAAACTACATTTCTCTGTGAGTTTCAAATCATAGCAGGGTTATTTAGGGGGAAAAAAAAAAGATGTCCTGAAAGTCTACTGTTAAGGGAGAGGACTTTACAAAGAAGTGAATGGGTATCCTAAGCAGCTAAGGAAACTGACCTACGTATGAGGTGATGTGGGAGCGATGCCACAGGTAGAGTGGAGTGTGAGTTCACGGCAGGAGCATGAGTCCAGAGGGGATGCACGAGAGACCGTGTCTTAGGTGACCATCCCTGACTAGAACTTCCGAAGTTGACAATATGTTTTGCCTGAGAAAATGGGTTAAAAAAAGTGTCACCCCCTTCCAGAGACTGGAGAGTATGCAGACTCCATGCCTCGATGTACCCCAGAGAGACCTGAACTCCTTGGGAGCCTCCGCCACCATTCTTCCCCAACCTCCAACCTCTGAGACACAAGCCTAACACTGGTTGTGTTTGTGATGAATGAGGAGGAGTGGCAATACGTATTCTATTTAATGTCCCAGACCTGAAAATTCTACTGAAATATTTCCTCTGAAGCAGGGTCTGATCTCAGGCACACAGCATCCTTTGTTCACATGTCTCACTCTGCTCCCCACTAACGCGGGGGGTTTTCGCACTAGAAGCTCAAGAAAGATGTGCAAAATAGGGCACAGGGATATACAAATCCTTATTTTATTAACACTGTAAATTCTGTTTCCTCGGAATGGCCAATTTTTCCCTGCTTAGCAGCAAAAAGGTAGTTAAAGGGACTTTTGGTGACATTCCCTTTGTTTAATGAAGCTTGGAGTTATGGGCAAGTACCTTGAACTGCCGTTATTATCTGCATGAGTGACTAAGGGCTGAGGGTCCAGATCTGTGCAAAGAGTTTTATTGCAAATAGGCACATTGATCATTCATAATCAGACCGAACAGGTCAGCAGTGCTGCGGCGCCAGCAAGCCCTGAAAAAGCTGACCAAGGAGCACTACTGCTCACAGGTTAATGTAATATTCAAGCAGAATGAGCTCGCTCTTTTTTTATACCCTTGTCTCTTGGCTTTCTTCTGACAGAGTGGGAATGAGAACCAAAACGCATTTGAACTATATCCCACATAACCAATCACAGAGTTGTCCTCTGTTCATCTGAGGCTGCTACACGTTTCCAGAGCCCTACTTCCTTTAGAGGGGCATTCCTTTCGTGTAGACGTTTGTGCTTTAGATTTCCCATTATCATTCTCTTTAGGGAATTATGGAGCTGCTTCACTGTAAATATGTTGCCTTCTGATTCTCAATATTTTCTCACATTAGACTCAACATTCAGAAGAGAGCATCCCTATTTGAAGCTTCAGAGTGAATGTCAAACCACATGTTTGTTTCTTCATCATTTCTTTGCCAAGTAAGTTTTTAAAATATACTTTTGATTACACCGATATCCTATTTAAAAATTCAGCTTTATGACATTATTGCACTTGTGAAAACGTGACGATCAGTCAGAGAGGTATTTATTTCACAGCAGCATCGTTGTATATTGGATTTTTGACACTATAACACAGGGACAATTGAAAAGGTGAGTACCTGCTCTTAGGTTACAAATTTGAAAGCATTAGAAATACATGCATTGAAAATAAATAAATAAATAAATGCATTTTAGATTTTAGACCCCCCCCCCCCCCCCGCAATTCTGCTCAACAGAGTCGCAAATCTAAGGAGGTATTAATCACTAAAGGGCACAGTGGTAATGGCAGAGATGTAAAATTTGAGCAGAGTCTGAAATCAAAGAGGAGGATTTTGAGATTGATAGCATAAGGTGAAAGCATGAGAAACTTAATTTGTTGTCCTGTATTCATACAGAAAAATGATATCGCTAGCCTGTTTTTGAATTGGATGTGCTTTGTGAATTATTATTTTTTTTGGTGATGAATTTGCAGTGCTACCTCCACACCTGATCACTCATTTGACCTTGTGACCAATGGCAAGCATATGTCTTACAGCTGGTGAGGGTGAAGGGTTTACTGATTCTTCTGAATGATGAAACCATGAGCTTGTTAGTGTGATTTCCTAATCAGCTGTGCTAAGTGAACACAGAGTGAACTAAAGGGTTAAGGAGGAAAAGGTGACTAATGTGACAATCACTTCTTCAAAGACTTGATACAGGCAGTTATTGGAATCCAACTCTGGCCATGACTCTTCCATCATATGCTGAGAAATGAGGAAGTATTTTAAAACTAAAACAACCAAATATATACATTTACCTATGAAAGTATTTTTGGATTTTTTTCCATATTGTCAGATAAACTCAAAATCATCCCCAAATAGTAATCCAACAAATTGTATCATTGATTTGTGCCTAGTGAACTACTTTCTTAATACTTAGGTACTGGTAATTGGATTTAAACCATTAATTGGAGGAAGTTGAACCACAGAATTTTGGAAATAAAAGGGACTTTATGGTTTAATCACTCACTTTATAACTAAGTAATCTTGAGGCTCAGGAAAGTAAATGACTATCCTGAGACCACTAGGCTGGAGAGTATCAGAGATTTAATGGGCTCCTAATTTCTAGCTTAATGTTTTTTACCTTACTCTCCATAATTTGTATTTTTTTAAATTTTTTTTTTTTAGTTTTTCACATAGGAGTATTCATTTCTGGTGCCCCCATCCCAAACAAAAACGAAAACAAAAACACGAAGAACACAACTGTTCCGGAAACTGGTAAAAGACTCCTATTCTCTTTTATATATCGTGTCATTTATTTGTCTAGTAAACTTTTCCAATATATTTTTCAACACACTCAATACGTACTGTGTCCTTTTAAAAATGATTTGTTTTGAAATTATTTCATACATATGGAAAAGTTGCAAGAACAGTACAACAAACTTCTACATATCCTTTACCCAGCTTCCACAAGTATTAATATTTTATCATATGTACCTCATTCTTTATTATATATCCTTATTATTGTTTACTTCTGAGCCATTTGAAATTGTTGCAGATACTGCCCCTTAGTACTTCAATGTATGTTTTGCTAAAAACAAGGGCACTTGGCTACATAACCATAGTATAGCCATCAAAAATCAGGAAATTAGCATTATATAGTTCCACCATTTAAAACACAGACCCCATTCAACTTTTACCTTTTGTTCCAATGACATGCTTTAGAGGTTCAGGCTCCAAATGAGGGTCATTTGTTGCCTTTAGTTTTTGTGTCTCTTAAATCTCCTCCAGGCTTTCCCCAGTCTTGCCTTGTCTCTTAGGACCTTGGCAGTTTTAAAGAGTATGGGGCATTATTTTGTAGACTGTCTCTCAATTGGGGTTTGTCTGAGATTTCCTCCTAATTAAGGTTAGGTTATGAATATTTGGTAGACGTGCAACTGAAATGGTACTGTATTATTTTCAGAGTATAATACCAAGAGGTACACTCTGTGAAGTTTTCCTGTTACTGGTGATGTACAGTGTGATCACTTCGCTAAGGGATTATATACCAAGCTTCTTCACTGTGGAAGTGTTTTGTACTTATTAAACAATAAACAATTAATATGTATTTGTGGGGAGGTGTTTTGAATCCTTGTAAGTATCCTATTCCTCATCAAACTTTCATCCATTAATATCAACATTTTTAATGATGTTTTTCTAAAACAATTTTTGTTGTTGCCAAATAACTCTTTTCTAATTCCAAGATTCTTTCTACATTGTTAGTTGACATTTGACTCTAAGCAAGACTTTTCCCATCGCCTGCATTTATTTATGTAATCATCACGTGTTGATCTCAGTATGAACTCAAGAATATGACTTTTATTCATTGGGTTATAATTTTTACAGTCATTTTTATTTTGATATTCTGTCACATATTTGACCAGTGGGAGTTCCTTTAAACAGAATCCCATGTTTTCTTGAGATGTACCCTTTTTTTTTCTTGTTTTCTTTTTTTTTTTTTTAGCAATTCATTAATGCTTTCTAGTAAGCCAAGATGTTCCAGGATTATCATACACTTTTTCTACTCTGGCCCTGAAATCAGCCAATTCTCTTTTTAGTGGAGAGTGGTTATTTAGAAACCAAGATCTGTGCACTAAGTGTAATTGCTATGGGGCATTATTGTGTATTGGTCCTCTCAGCAAAAAGACCTAGGAAATGTGTGTGTGTGTAATTATTCATATATATATATACATATACACACACAAAATATATTACCATCTCTATCATTTATTTCTCATACTTTCAGGGATTCTTTCCTCAGCGATGTCTAGTTTGCAGATAAAGTCTTTCTTCATTAATATTACAGTGTTTCTGATCTCTAGCATTTTTTTTTTTTTGGCTCCTACTTAGAATTCCCATCTCTCTGCTTACACTACCATTAGTTCCAATCTAAAGCAACAGAGTTTATTCTAGCAATTGTCCTTTTCATACTTGTAAGTCCCACTTTCAATAGCAAGAAAATCTGGCTTTCATCAACCACGACATATTTACTTAGTTCCTTAATCCCCTGATGTCTATCAGTCTCAGAGACACATAAGCCATCTCCTTGGCCCTGACACCATGGGCCCCAACCAAATGGGATTTCTCCTTAGGTCTGGCCCCAGATAATGTTCTAGTCAAGTCCCTGCACATGCCAAAAGAATCACCAGCTGGAATGTCTTTTCCCCCCACACTCCCTGTCGGCCTTTACAAAATTCTGGAGTCCATGGCCAAGCCCTCTCTCACTCTGACTCTGGCTCAATGCATTACATATACCAGGTGAATTCTTGTCCAAAAATCTTACTCTGGAAATACACATTCATAACAAACACAAGTACACTTTCAAATACTACTATATCACTTCATAGGTAGTGTAAGTACCTTATAATAACAAAATAATTCTAATTTCTCACTCACCCCTGTATTGTTCATTAATTTTACTTATACATAAGCATATATATGTAATATATATACACACAAACATATAAGCATAGATAATAGAATACATAGTTGCTTATTATTTTGAACAAACTATTATCTGTTAAATAAATTAAGAATAAGAAAAACAAATGCTTTTATTTTACCTTCACTTATTCATTCTTTGATGCTCTTTTGTTCTTTATGTAGATTCAAGTTTCTGATTATGTCATTTTCCTTCTCTCTAAAGAACTTTTTAAAATATTTCTTGCACGGTAGGTCTACTGGCAAGTTTTTCTCAATTTTTTTGTCTGAGGAAGTCTTTTTCTCTTTTTCACTTTCGAAGGATAATTTTAAAGGATACAGATCTCTAGGTTGGTGATCTTTTTTCTCTCAACACTGTCAATATTTTATTCAACTCTCTTCTTGCTTGCATGGTTTCTGAGACATTGGATATAATTCTTACATTTCCTTTTCTATGGGTGAGGTGTTTTCCCCTTTGCTTTCTTTCATGAATTTGTTCTTTATCTTTGATTTTGTGTTGTTTGAAAATGAGATGTCTAGGTGTAATTTTGGGAGCTTTTATCCTGCTTGGTGTTCTCTGAGCTTCCTAATTCTGTGGTTTGGTGTCTGATGTTAATTTGGGGAAATTTTCGGTCATTATTGTTTCAAATATTTCTTCTACTGCTTTCTTTCTTGTTTTCGTATTTCCATTATGTGTATGTTATACTTTTTTGTAGGTGTGCCACTGTTTTTGGATATTTTGATCTGTTTTGTTTGTTTGTTTGTTTGTTTTTCCTTTCTGCTTTTCAGCCTTGGAATTTCTGTTGAGATATCTTCAACCTCAAGGATTCTTTCCTCAGCCATGTCTACTTTGCTAATAAAGGATTTCTTTATTTTTGTTACAGTGTTTTTTATCTCTGCATTTTTTAAATTGGTTCCTATTTAGAATTCCTATCTCTCTGCTACACTACCCATCAGTTCTTCCATGCTGTCTTTTTTATCCATTAGAGCCCTTAGCATATTACTCATAGTTGTTTTGAATTCACAGTCTGATAATTCCAACACCCCTGTGATTCGTTCTGATGCTTGCTTTGTCTCTTCAAATTGTGGGTTTTTTTTGCCTTTTAGTATGTCTTATAATTTTTTCTAAGAAAAAAACCATTGTATTTCCATATAATAGCAACAAACTATTGTAAAATAAAATTGTAAAAAATACCCATTAATAAATGTGAACTTCCTTGGGATAAATTTAACAAAATGTGTTCAAGACCTGTACACTTAAAACAAGACATTGCTGAGAGAAATTTGAAAAGGCCTAAGGAATGTAGTGGTCAGGTGTGAGGGAGGGCCAGTGTTCTATATCGTCCTATGATTAGGTCCCAGTCTTTTAGTGATCCTGTACCTCTAGACTGTAAACTTCCCAAGTGCTTCCCAGTCCCTCCACCCATACCTTAGGTGAGAGAGGATGACTAGAGGGGTGTGGGCTGGGTATTTTCCTTCCTCCAGGTCAATTAGGCTCTGATAGGCGTTGGTTAACTAGTTCCTCCTGAGGGCCTGTTAAGAACAGAGTGCTCTGATGTATTTCAAAATGGCTCCTTTTCCCCTCCTGCTGCTGGAAGCTCAGGGGGGATCTTTCTCCAGTACTTCCTATGAGGACCTGGTAGGGCTCCTGGAGGTAAAACTCCCAAAAGTGTGGGGGTCCCCCCAGTGAATAGGTCCCCTTGGAGTTTTTCTCTCTCAGACTTGTCCACATTGAACCTTAAGCAATTCACCAACTACAGTTCAGGTTTTCCGACTCCGGCACTCATTCCCATGTTCCTGTGGAGGTTTCAGCTTGTGGGTTTCTGCTCTGGTAAGTTACAGATTCTTTGTATTTGCCTGGGGGTTCATCCAGTTTTGGGAGCAGTGATTTGCTTGTGATTTGACTTCTTGTACAGATCTAAGAAGAGTTGTTGACTTTGTTTGTTCAGGTTTTTACTAGTTGTTTGGATGGAGTGGCAACTCCTAAGCTTCTTACATACCAGACCAGAACCTGGAAGTTTTACTTAGGCCTTTTCAAATTTCTCTTAGCAATGTCTTGTAGTTTTAGGTGTACAGGTCTTATACACATTTTGTTAAATTTATCCCAAGATATTTCACATTTATCGATAGGTATTTTTTACTTTATTTTATAATAGTTTGTTACTACTATATGGAAATACAATGGTTTTCTATATATTGAACTTGTATCCTGCAACCTTGCAGTAAAGTAGCTTTTTGTACATTCCTTAAGATTTCCTACATTAATGATCATGTTTTCTGAACAGAGACGAATTTTATTTTTTTCTTTTACAATGGTTTTGTCTTTTCTTTCCTTATTCTAATAGCTAGCACCTCCAAAACAAATTGAATAGAATTGATGAGAGCAAATTCTTTGCCTTGTTCCTGATATTGGGGGAAATAGTCAGCTGTGGAGTTTTTGCAGATGTCCCTTGTATCAGTGAAGTTAACTTCTTTTCCTAGTTTGCTGAGAGTTCCTAATAATTTATTAGGTGTTTAATTTTATAAGATTATTTTTCTTTATTCCTTTTTAAGGATTATATGGTAATATATGGAATATATTGAATTACATTAATAGATTTTCAAATGCTAACCAACCTTGATTTCTTGGGATAAACCCCACTTGGTCATGATGTAGTATCCATTTTATATATTCCTGAATTTAATTTGTTAATTTTTAAAAGTAATTTTTACATCTATTTTCATGAAGGATATTTGTCTATAATTTCCTTTTTTTATAATGTCTTCATCTGGTTTTGTTATCTGGACAATGCTGGCTTCATATAATGAATTGGGAAATATCTCCTTTTATTCTAAATATTTTCTAAAAGAGTTTGTGTATATTTGTTTTATACGAGTATATACTTACCCTTAAGTGTTATGTAGACTTTACCCAGTAAGCTTTGTGGACCTGTTGTTTTCACTGTGGAAAGGTTATTCAATTTTTTAATAGATCCAGGTGTCTTAGGTTATCTATTTATTCTTGAGTAAACTTTGATTATTGGTGTCTGTCAAACTATGTATCCATTTTATCAAAGTTGTTGAATTTATTAAGATAAAGTTGACTTTAAAATTCTCTTATTATCCTTTTAATGTTTATAAGTTATTCAGTAATGACCCATTTTGTATTTTTGGTATGTGATTTGAGTGTATTTTTTTCCTGATAAATCTGGATAGAATTACTCGATTTTATTGATCTTTTCCAAGATCAGCTTTTAGCTTCACTGATTTTCTCTATTTTGTTTTATGTTTAATTGATTTCTGCTCTTAATTACTATCTTAACTTGCTAAGTTAAGTATTTAAGTTTAAGTTAAGTTTATATTTTGGAATATAAATATTAATGATTTATTATAAATCAATCACGAGGTTTAATTTTCTCTTCTTTTTCTAGTTTCTTAGTGTGGCAGTGGAGATTTTTTATTTGATCAAGGTTTGATCTAAACTGTTTTCTTTTTACTTAAGCATGTTAGCTATAAATTTCTGCCTAAACACTGCCTTAGCATTTCCGAAATTTTGATCTGTTGCAAATTCAGTATCATCCAGTTCAAGG
This sequence comes from Rhinolophus ferrumequinum, assembly GCF_004115265.2. Classification (NCBI taxonomy): domain Eukaryota; kingdom Metazoa; phylum Chordata; class Mammalia; order Chiroptera; family Rhinolophidae; genus Rhinolophus; species Rhinolophus ferrumequinum. The sequence continues at coordinate 34,730,448 of NC_046288.1, forward strand.
TGTTTTCTGTTGTCCTTTGCAGTTCCTTCCTTAATTTGAGGGTTGCTTAGAAGTAAGTTTTTACTGAGGTAGTTTAGGCTTTCTAGATGTTTTAGTTTTGTTGATTTCTAATTTAAGTTTTGGCCAGAGAAAATACTATTTTAAGATTTTTCATCTTTTAAATTATATTAAGACTAATTTTTTGGTCCAGCATATGATCAATCTTGGTTACTATTTCATGTGTACCTGAAAAGACATTGTAATCTGAAGTTGTGGTATTATAGTGTCCTTTAAACGTCAAGTAAATTAAGGTGGTTGACATGTTGTTTAGATCTGTATTACAGAGAGTTTTGTCTGGTTGTTCTTTTAATTGCCAAGAAAGGTGTGTGTTAAAGTCTCCATCTAAGACTGTAAATTTGTCTTTTTTCCAGTTTTTGTTTCATACATTTTGAAGCTCTTTTATTGGGTCAACTTTACAGTAGTGTCCCTTTATCCATGGGGTATTATGTTCTAAGACAAACAGTGGATGCATGAAACCATGGATTTTACTGAATCCTGTATATACTATATATTTTTTGTATACATACATACCTATGATGAAGTTTACTTTATGTATTAAGCACAGTAAGAGATTAATAATAATAACTGATAATAAAATAGAACAATTATAACAATATACTGTAAGAAAAGTTATGTGAGTGTGGCCTCTCTCTCTCTTCCTCAAAATATCTTATTGTACTGTACTCACCCTTCTTCTTGTGATGATGTGAGATAATAAAATGCTTACATGATGAGATGAAGTATGGCGAATGATGTTGGCAATGTGACATAGCATCAGGCTACTCCTGACCTTCTCACTACATTTGTTTCTGGTGATCTTGGATCATTGAGCCAAGACGGTGTCAATGGTTAGATGTCAGGAACAGATGATGTCAGTGATTGGGGAAATTTAATATTTTCAGACTGCAATTGACCATGGGTCGCCGAAACCTCAGAAAGTGAAACAGCAGAAAAGATAATTGTTTTATCTTCTTGATGCATGGACTTTTATAATAATGAAATATCCCTCTCTATCTCTAAAAATACCACTTGTCTTCAAGTTTACTTCTTATTATATTAATATTAAATTGTTCTTATTATTTACAAATAAAATTTTGACCACTTTTACTTTCAGTATTTGTGTTTGCTTTTTAAGGTCTCAAACGTATTGTCACCTATCAATGTGATCAAAGTCTCTACCTATTGATTCAAGTCTTTTGCATTTAATGTAATTATTGATATGATAGCGTTTCACCCCCTCCCCGGTATTTTAATTTTTTTCCCTTCCAGTTTAAAAAACAATTTTTTTCAATTATAACTGATATTCAATATTATTTTACATTAATTTTAGGTGTACAGCGTAGTAGTTAGATATTTATATAATTTAAGAAGTGATCCCCCTGACTAGTCTAATACCCACCTGGCACTATGCATAGTTATTGCCATTTCATTGACTATATTCCCTAAGCTTTACTTTACATCTCCAGGACTATTTTGTAACCACCAATTTGTACTTCTCAACCCCTTTACCTTTTTCACCCTGCCCCCAAGCCCACTCCCACCTATCACCCTGATAAATCTGAGCTCTTAAGACAAAGAAATTCATAATAATTGTATAATAAGAAAAATTCCTCCATGAAAAATAAAAGGCTTACGTGTACAATGATGCTAGGTGTCTAGTTACGTAAGTCCAAGAAAATGTAGACAATGATTGAACGCTGTCTGACATTTTCTTATGAACTTACAGTCTGATGGTAAGCATTAGGACTTAGGGTAGCGATTCCCCACTGGTTTGTACTGCCATGTTTCCCACATGCACAGAATACTTCTCATTGTTTTATTGCATTGATTTATTTGTCCACTCCTCTGTCAATATCACACTAACTTACTTGTTATTATGACTTATACCATGTTTTAACACTTGGTAAGCTTATTAATTCATCACACGTCCTTTGCAGTAGTTTTTTAATTTGGTCTTTAATGTAATTTTTTCATCTTCTGAAAAAAAATACATAAACTCCATTGGCATTTTGACCAGGAGTACATTAATTACATAGATTGCTTTGGGTAGAATTAATAACTTTGTAGTCTGAGTTTCCCCTTTTAGGAAAACATTAGTTATCTTCATTTTTCTGTGATATCTTCTATACTTCTCTTTCTTCATGTAAGTTCTACACATTTCCTGATGAAACATTCCAATGTATTTTATGATTTTTTCCCCCTACCATTCCATGGTGTATCTTTGCTAATGCAAATATCATCATATATTTTTAAAATTTTTACTAATGTTGATGCACATCAATGATCAATATTTGAATAACTATTAAAATATTTATAATATAATTTATTTTGAATAGTATTTTTAACTATTGTCAATCATTATTTTATATAAAATTTAATTCATCCTAAAACTCTTCTTCAACCAAAAAGCGATTGGCGTGTTGTTCTGGATTCTGCGTATTGAGCCCTCACACCTGTTTGGTGCCTCACCTTTCTCAGAAGCTTCTGTTAAGTGAAGCAGTGCCATTTACAACAACATGGATGTATCTTGAGATTATTATGCTAAACAAAATAGGTCAGAAAAAGTTGAGAACCATAAGATTTTACTGATACGTGGTATATAAAACTGAAAACAGCAAAGGAACAAGACAAACAAATGAAACAAAAACTCCTAGACACAGACAACAGTTGAGTGATTACCAGAGGGTAATGCGGGAGGGGTGTGGTAGATAAGGGTAAAAAATCAAATATATGGTGACGGAAGAACTGATTCTGGGTGGTGAACACACAATGTGATATATAGATGATGTGTTACAGAATTGTACACCTGAAACCTATGTAACTTTACTAATAATTGACACCCCAATAAACTTTAATTAAAAAGAGAGAGAGAGAGAGAGACAGAGAGACAGAGAGACAGAGAGACAGAGAGACAGAAAGAGAGAGAGATATGGAATCTGGAAAAAAAAAAGAAACTTCTGTTAGGCCCTTTGCCTTTCTCTAATAGAATAGATTTCTCAAAATTCTTCTGATGGAAAAGGCTTCAACTTTTTTAAAGGTCTTTATTTTTTTCTAGGTGAGGAAATAGCAAGACAAACAGCTTTACCCTAGTAATAGGGATATTCTGGGGAGGACACAGATCAGAACTCTTTCCGTTTTAGTTTACTGGTTAAAGAATGAGTCAAGACACAATTGTTTTCTTTAAAAATACCTTGTTAAACATGAAACTAACTCATTGAAACATGAATGCATTTTATCTTCTTGCATGATGTTGATGAATCTTGCATCTTAAATATTATTTTTAATATAAGTAATTCTTGTTGACACAGACACATACATGGTTAGGAGAATAGCCATGTGAGACATTGTAAGACCTATGTGCTTCTCCCTCAGTTAAAGCTATAGACCATTTTTATGTGTGTTTTTTTAAATGGACAAGAATGGGTATCCAGAATTCTAATTCAAGTATCTGTGTTATCCCTGAGGAGACCAGGCCTGAAGAAGCCATCTGTCCTAATGTAATGCCCAACAAGTCTGTAAGTATAAAGTAATTTCCATGTGTTGCTTGTGGAATCACTTAGTTTATTTTTGATCATATATTATTTAAGTTGGCTGCCATTTTATAAAAATACATACCTCCACTGGGGAGAGAGGACATAATAGGTTAGAGAAGGAACATGAAAAAAATCAAAATGTTTTAACAATGTAAGGGTATATATTAATCTAGGGAAAAGTTTAAAACAAGAACTGAGGGTGTAATTTTTAATATTTTCCTTTAAGGCTACTCCACACAATTTATCTGTGTATATATTTCATGCTGAAGGTTTAAATTATATAGGCATTTGGTGTATTCAAAGAATAAGGATTTTATAAATTAATATAAAGTAATGCCAGTAAAATGAGTTAACACTTCTTTTTTATTGATTAAGTGGTTCATGGGTTCTGGGTTAAAATGGAAGACTGAGCAATTGCAATTTTCCCATCCCTGCTCAAATCCCTAAAAATAACAGAAAAGATATAAACATAAATAAACCAAACAATATGGTACTTGATTTTGACTGAATGTTCCGCTGCTTTAATTCTTCTGCTCTCTTACTTATGTTACAACAATTTCATTAAAGAAACACATATTAAATGTTTCCTTTAGAGCTCATTTTATCTGACTTCTGCATTTTGGAATTTTTCCCCCTGTTTGCTTGGAACTGAAAAATATACTTTATTGAAACTTAAAGTTTCATTGAACAAGATTTTCTTATGACTATTAACAGCCATACACAGAGTTGTCGATAATATATTTTTGCAGGCACTTTGATTTATTTCTGTCTAATACCTCAGGAGTCATATATAAACATTAGTGATGACCAATTGCTAATGCAGTCACAGCCCTTAGACCTTTCTCCATCTCTCATCCATTCTCCCTGCTATCATCATACTGTTTCCCTTAGCATAATCACTACTTCCCAAGTGCAAATGGCAAATTTAACACCAGAAACTTTTCAAAGTTTGCTTCAATTCTAATTACAGATATTCACACAAAATGGATCTCCATTGACTATTCAATTAGGCTGGCTTTTACCTTTTTTTGGTCATTTAATTTTGGAGTGGTATTATTTTTTCCTAGATATTTTAAAATTAACGTAGTCTGGTAATTTAACGTGACTATATAATGGGAATTCACCCCCATGGACTTGTATATGTGATGCCGAAACGAGCACACAACCCCTTGGACTTGGAGTAGAGATAATTAAGAGTAAATGTGAAGAATGTTGATCAAAGAGTAGATCGTAAAAAAGAGGGGAATTCAAGCAGTGGTACATTGTATTTTCATGATAATTACGTGTGTATCTGCAAGTTAAACAATAACAAAATTCAAGTCATTGATGTTTCAGTGATGTTTTATGTTTTCTTCTTTAGACTGAAATGAATTTTGAACAACTCCCCATGTAGATAGAGTAATGTCATAATCTTCAGTAGAGGATTAAGAAGTGCTTGTTGCAGAGAAAGCTTCTGTCAGACATGAAGCATTTCTTTGGCCATTTTCCTCCTGAGTTCCTGTCCCTGTCTGTTAATACAACCTCTCCCCTATTTCCTCACTCGCTTACGTCTTCCCATTTTTACATCAGTGCTGAAAGGCCAAGCCTTCTGCCTGCCAGGGAGGCAGACTGGCCAAGCAGCCCTGCTGCCAGTGGGAGCAAGCATTCACTCAGGCCCAGAGAGCCTGGCCAGCTGTGCCACCTCTGACCCCCCTTGTCTGCTGGTCTGGAAACTTGCTTCCATGTGAACTTTGGACAGAGGTTCTTTCTGCTGCATTGCACTGGGTTCTGTGTCGTCACCTCAAAGCATCCACTGAGGAAAGAAAGCTGAGAAAGGCATTTATTATATAGCACAAATGTAATGTACCACCTCTCTGCTCTTGGCAATGTGCTTTAAATGACAGATGGTCTCTACCAAAGTATAATCATCAGATTACCGAGAAAACCTTTTATTAACACGAAGTCAATACATTTAAGATTTAAATATTTTTATCATTTATGTACCTCTATAGGGGCCAAGAAAATCAAATGATTGACGAACTTGATGAGAGTTTTATCCTAATCCCATGTATTTGATTAAGAGAAAGAAGTGTAACTATAACTTTCTTTTAAAACAGATGAAATTATGGTTTCTAAAGGATTGGATTAATTTGAATTATGTGATTTCTATACAATTAAAAGCAGGAGGTATACTAGTTTAAAATTACAATTTCTCAGCCCATTTTCTGTTCCTCAGTGCCTTCCCATATTGCCATAAAATCCTGAAATATGGGAAACATCTTTTTCCTCAGAAGATGTTAAACTCATAGTATTGCTGGGAGGACAAGAAGGAATGTGGACCTGAAGGCAAAGTAGCTGACAGCAGGAGAGGAGAAAAAAAAGAACAGAAAATAAGCAAATCTATAGCTTAACTAACGTATTTCGGGGCAATTGCTTGGTCAGGGTAGTATGATTGTATTTTGTATGTTGATTAAAATTGTGTCCTTGGTTACTATTGCAGAACATCTAGGACAGTGAATATGTTTCACAATTTCCCATCTGATTTTGGGTACTATTAGAATGATAAGTTTTGGGCTTTCTGATAGTCCCAGGGCTGCAGGCCTCCTGCCCACCAGAAGTATTTGTGATGAGGAAGGACTGGCTCTGTCCCTCCCATCATGTATGTGGTGCTGTGAAAGTGTCTATGTCAGAGTGTAATAGAGGTGGAAAAACAGCTTCATCTGGCAAATACCCTCAATTTTAGACAACTTGAAACTATCGCATTAGAGGACAAATTCATAATTTTTTACAGGTACAATTTAAAAAAGCACAGTCCTTATACTTATCCTGGGGAAATGAGATTGTTAATCATAAACCATTTAAAATCTTTTAATGTTTTAGTATAGCCAAACACTGTGAGCTAGTACTTTGTAATGTGAATACTACTGGAAAAAGCTGCATAGGATAAATTTGAAGATTAAATGAACGGTCACAGGGATTTATATATTTGTTATATTATGAGGTATACGACCTGAGTACACTGCATCCTAAGGACTCTTTGTTGCTCTTGACCTGTTTTTAGTTACATTCAGAGAACTAAACTGAGCTGCGCTCTGGTAGGCATTTTACTCTCTCTAAGGAAAGACCTAAAGCACACTGATCTGCTTTATACTCACGGGTGATTTTAGGCATAGAATTCTATTCTCTGCATATATTTTCTTATTTGTGTAATTAGATAGTTTTCAATGATCTGCTCCAGATCTATATTCCGCTATTTTGTGTAATCGCTGGGTGTTAACAATTACATAATGTGTACTAGTGCTAATAGTGACGTTAACTCTGACATGTTCCTGAGGATTCTTTTTCTATCTAGTGGGGAACCATATTTCCTGCTCATTATGACAGTATGAATGGCCAAATAGCAAAGATGACTCTCCTACATTTACCCATAGTGTAAAGTCATAATTTAGTTTGGTTAGAAATTTGTAGATGGCATTATACCTTTGAAAATCCATTTACTTTTAATCTAAATTTTGGACGTAGACTGGGGGCATTTCAAGACAAAATCCCTAGGACTTTCTATAATTTACTTTTAAGGTGTCCCATGTTTCTGGATGACCCCCCCCACACCTCCCCAAAACTCTTTAACTTTCTGATATAAATACTGAACAACAAAAGTATCTTCTAGAAATAGATCATGGGGTCTTGACATTTTGTGAATGTTAGTGAAGACATTGTAAAATTACTAAAACTTTACAAATAATTTGTTTACATGGGGAAGCAATTTCCTTTATAAAATGTTTATTTTAAATGATGAAATATCTAAAGATAAAGTTCCCCCAAATAATGTGAGAGACATCTATGAGCCTATAACCTTGATGAAACAGATAACATTTTGCTATAACTGCTACAGATTTCTATTTTTAAAACCATACAATGTTACAGGTAGAATTAGACCCCACCTCAATCCGTTTCTCTTGTTTTCCTCTCCAGATACAACATCACTAACATGATGTTGGTATAAATCATTGCCAAAAATTTTACATTTTTACTACGTATGCAAGTATCTCCAAACAGTACATACTATTTGCTTTGGATATTTTGAAAATTTACATGAATGACATTATTGATTTGGTTTTAGTAGCATTAAATGAAGTTCTAGTGTTTAAATTATGTAGGCTTTATAATACAGCTATTCTTGGGCATTTGATTTGAGAATTAAATCCTGTGAGAATTTTAATTCAGATCATGTTAAATTTATAGATTAATTTTGGGAGATCTGACCATTTATGATATGGTAATAATCATACATGGTAACTACAACCATAACCACAAAACAATGCATGTATTGTGGTTACTATATGTCAGACACTAGTCTAAGTGTTTATTTTTACAGTAGCCATAGAGGTTAATATTTTTATTATCCCCATTTTATTGAGGAAACTGAGAAGTAGAGAGCTTTAATAATTTGCTCACAACTCATATAGAATGTAAGTAACAGAGCCAGGATTTGAATCCAGAGATCATATTCTCCACCCCACACGATGCTTCCTCTCCTTGTTTAAATCTTCTGCTGTGTCTTCCAGGAGCACTTTATACACATCTGGTACATTTCTTGTAAATTTATTCCAAGCTGTTGCAGTTACTATGCTTTTGTAACACATTACCCCAAAAATTAGTATCTTAAAATAATCATTTTATTAAGCTCATGAATTCTGTGGGTCAGGAATTCAGCCAAATAGAACAGGAATGATTTATCTCTGTTCCACCATATCTGAGACTTTAGTTGGGAAGTCTTGACAGTGGTTACTTGATGGCCAGAAGCTGGGATCTTCTGGAGGCATCTTTATTCAAATGTCTGACAGTTGATGCTAGCTGTTGTCTGAGACCTCAGCTCGGGCTGTTGACCAGAGAGCATGACTGTCTTTATGTGACTTGGGCTTCCTCACAACCTGGCTGCTTCAGGCTTGTTGGCCTTCATGTATCATGACTAGGGCTCCAAAAGTGTGTGTCTAGACAGAATCTAGTGAAAGTTAAATTACCTTTTATGTCCTAGCTTCAGAGTCACACAGCTTCATTCTCTTGATTACAAGTGAGTCACAAGCCTTTCCAATGTGAAGAGACCACATCTTTCTATAAATGACCATTGTTCCTTCTGGCCAAAGATTAATTATACTCTTCTCACATGCAAAATACACTCACCTCCTCTCCCAAGACTCTGGAAAATTGTCCTCTCATTAAAGCATTAGGTTTAAATTTGAGGTCCAGGATGACGTCACCTAAATCAAGTTCAGGTACGGATAAGGTTCTTCAGGTGTCATTCCTTAGGTACAACCCTTTTACCAAATTTCCTCTTGATCTAGTCTTGTGAACTAAATAGACAATATTATCTGTCATTCATCCATCCAACATACAGTGGAGGCATAGGTATAAGATGATAGCAATAGAAACTCCTGTTCAGACAGAGTGAGTGGTAGGATGCACATGCAATCTCATCCGTAGCAATTGTGAAATTTTCATGAGCACATTTTTTGTTTTTTTTTTCATTTTCTTGATTAGGACTCAGTTCTATTCTCCATGAGCTTTTGTCTGTAGTTCCATGCTCTAACATATCCTTTTCCCATAATAAGTGCCCCATGATTGCAACTAGGATATCCTTCTTAGCCTGCTTTCTGCAGGAGAAAAAAATAAATAAAATGTGGGAGTCCAAAGCTTTCTTTGCATTTTGTACTGCTTCTGTTCCTTTTAGTTTAATTTGATGTTTATGCCAGTGCAATATTTGTGAAATTTTGTAACTCTTATTCTGTGTTCATTTTTTTTTTCCTCCTGGGGACTAGCACTGGGATTCATTATGGGATACATTATCCACTCTACTGTTTCTGCCTTCTGATTCATTTCTTTATGCTTTCGTCTTCATTAATCCTTTTATTTGGTCTCCTTATGTTTATTTTGTAGTCATGTTTTCTTTTTTAACATAATTTAGAGTATATATTTTCCTTAATCAGTGGTTTATCTGTATTCTGTATATTGTGTATTCATATATATTCTGCAATTTTGGTTGGAATTTTCTCATTGACTTATGATTTGACTTATGATTTGTATTGCATACACTTATTTTTACAATTTTCTTTTTGAAATTTCCAGAAATAGGAGTTTTTATGATTTTATAACTGTCAGTTGTCAACTCCCCAAAAGTCCACCTGAAAACACAATGATTACACAAGGCTAAGTTATATGACTTACTGTAGTAAGGCAAAACATCACGATGCTATAACCTTTGTATTGTATTAGAAGGAGGAGATCACAGAGTTTGTATAGGGTTTTCAGGGCTGGCCTCAAGTAGAATAAGGCAGTCTTTCAAGGTAGGGAAATGATTGGAATTGGGCAAAGTTCACAACATATTGGTGGATACAATGAGGTGAGATTCAAGAAGAGAGTCTTGATAAGTAAATTATTATTTGATAGGTAAGTTATTTGCCAAGATAAATATTCTATTATAATGCTACAATAGATATTTGCCCAGATGAACTAGCTGGACCAATTGATATGCTGGGATTTCTTGAAGGAAATAGTAAAGTTATACTTTGGTTTACAGCTTTTTCTTCCTGGTCAAGGATTTCCTGGAACAAATAGTGAAGTCATGTGGACACAGGTGGCCTCTGCTCTCAGACCTGATAATTAAGATATGTGGAAATAGGTTGTCTTAGTTTTTATCATTGACGTCTAATTTTATAACATTGTTTTCAGAAAATACCATGTATGATATTTCCATATTATTGGCATTTCGCTTACCTTTGTTTCCTTTTTTCCCCCGACATGCCATTTTTTAGAGACCTCATCTATTTTCTTATTTCTTATATAAAACTCTTACATAAAATTTTCTTTGTATTTAGAAAACTCTATAATCTTTATCTCCAAAATATATCTTCTGATTTCACTTATTTACTCATTCATTGACAATTACTTACTATGCTTTTCATGACTTGAATATTTTGTGCCAATCCCTTCTGGCCTGCAAAGTTTCTGTTGAGAAATCAGCTGACAGTCTTATGGGAGCTCCCTTGGAGGTAACTAACAGCTTTCTCTTGCTGCTTTTAAGATTCTTTATCTTTAACCTTTGGCATTTTAATTATAATGTGTCTTGCTGTGTGTTTCTTTGGGTTCATCTTGTTTGGATCGCTCTGCACTTCTTGGGCTTATATGTCTATTTCCTTCAACAGGTTAGGGACGTTTTCTGTCATTATTTCTTCAAATAGTTTTTCAATTCCTTGCTCTCTCTCTTCTCCTCCTGGTACCCCTATGATTCGAATGTTGGTACTCTTGATGTTGTCCCAGAGGCCCTTAAACTATCCTCATTTTTTTAGGATTCTTTTTTCTTTTTGCTTCTCTGGGCGTTTTCTGCTACCTTATCTTCTAAATTGCTGATTCAATCCTCTGCACCATTTAATCTACTGTTGATTCCCTCTAATGTATTCTTTATTTCAGTTATTGTATTCTTTATTTCTGACTGGTTTCTTTTTATGTTTTCTATCTCCATTTTTATGTTTCCTATCTCTTTGTTGAAGTTCTCCCTGAGACCACTGAGCATCCTTATAACCACTGTTTTTGAACTCTGCATCTGGTAGATTGCTTGTCTCCACTTTTTTTCGTTCTTTTTCTGGAGCTTTGCTCTGTATTTTCATTTGGGACATGTTTCTTTGTCTCCACATATTGGCTGCTTCCTTGTGTTTGTTTCTATGTATTATGTAGAGCTTCTATGTTTCCTGGTCTTAGTAGAGTGGCTTTATGTAGTAGGTGTCCTGTGGTACCCAGTGGGGCAGTCTCCCTTTTCACCTAAACCAGGTACTCCAGGTATGTCCCTTGTGTGTTTTTTGTGTGCCCTCCTTTTGTAGTTGAGCCTTGGTTGCTGTTTGCACATAAGTAGGAAGGATTGATCCTCGGGCTAATTGGTTGTGAGGACTGGATGTGACTATAGTGGAGGAACTGTTCTGCAGGGGCTTGACCCTACAGAGCAGGACTTGCTTTAGCAGGGCTCTAGTGCCTGCCCAGTCTGCCCTTTTGGTGTGCCTTTTGTGGAAGTGGTTGGGTGATATTCTGGTGTGATCTGAAGCTGGCCACTGGGTTTGTTGGTTCTTGGGAGGGGCTCTGTTGCAGGCCCAGGTCAGCCACTGCCTGTGCCATGTATGGGCTCACTTGGTATGAGCTACAAAGTGATTTGCAGATGGTTGCCACTTGCGCTGGGGCTTGGAGGTACCCAAGAGAGGCCAAGCTGTGAACTCAGGCCAGCTGCCATTAGTGCTGGGCTCGGGGCTGCTCAGCAAGTAGCACTGGGCACACCAAGACCAGATGCTGCTTGCTTGGGGCTTGCGAACCCTTGAGAGATTTTAGAAAAGTCCACAGCATGAGCCAAGACTGGCTATATGGAAAAGCCACTAGAAGTGGCTTGGCTGTGCCCACAAGTTGGGTGGGGCAGGGTTCTCAGGGAACAACCAGGGGCTGGGCATTAGTCAGGTTGATGGCTACTCAGATATGGCACCCACCTGGAAGTACACGATGGGAGGGGAGAGGGCTCAAGAAAGAAACAATGGATTCTGCCAACACCTCTGTCGGAGAGAAAGCTGGCCCTCCAGCTCTCGTCTTGAAGCCAGACAATTCAGTTCCTCCCCATATGTCCCTGGCATTTTTCAAGCTGCTGCCCCAGCACTGGAGCTCAGAGCTAGCAAGTCCATCAGCAAGTAAGTCTGTGCATGGGTCCTTTAATAGGAACGCCTGGGATTCCAGCTGCCCTGTGTCTCACTCAGCCACAATTTGTACTGGTTTTCACAGCCAGAAGTTTAGGCACTTCTCTCTCCTGCACTGAAACCCTGAGCTGGGGAGCATGATGTGGGTCTGGGACCCCTTGCTCCTCTGGGGAGTACTGAGATATCCCTCCTGATTTTTAATTGCCACACATGGATGTGGGACCAGCCTTCCATGTCTCCGCCCCTTCTACCAGTCTCGATGTGGCTTTTTCTGTATGTCCTTACCATGTTTCCCTGAAAATAAGACCTAACCGGAAAATAAGCCCTAGCATGATTTTCAGGATGACATCCCCTGAACATAAGCCCTAATGCATCTTTTGGAGCAAAAATTAATATAAGACCTGGTCTTATTTGTGGGGAAACATGGTAGTTGTAGAACTTCATTTCAGGAAGATTTCTGATGATTCTCAGTGATGGTTGTTCTGTAGTTTAGTTGTAGTTTTGATGTGGTCATGAGAGGGAGGAAGCACAGCGTTTACCTACTGTGCTATCTTGGCCAGATGTTCCTTTCACCTGTGGCTCTGCAGACTCTTATGCTTGAAGTCACTCCTGTAGTTGATGAGCTCCTCCTGACTGTACTTGCACAGCTGCTCATTGCCTGAGAACTTGTGCAGCACTTTCTCTAGCTCACACTTTACTGTAACACCCTGATCCATATTGGAAGCCACAGTGGCCAAGTGTCCATAGCTGTTGGGGCTCTGTGGAGGCCATGTCCTGCTCCTTGGCCCCCAGGCTGGCTGTATAGGCTACTGAGGTGGTGGGTATGCTAGCTCAGGTGCTGGGGCAGCCACTGCCTATGTCCCCCACCTATCCCATGGTACTCGGCCCCTCGCCTTCAGGGTTCTGTGTCCCTGTTTGCATACAACCGATTGCTTTTGTTTTCACAGGAATGGTGATAACCTAGTTCTCCAGGGTGGTACCAAGAGCCAAGGATAGGAGAGAATAGGAACTACCCCAGGGAGGGAAGTAGACAGTGTGGGTCATATCAAGCATACACGAGAGGGGAAGCTACACAGCGAGTGCTGGCAGAGTAACATCCTAACTGGATTTTAAAAATGAATTGTTTTCCTGAATTAGGCTTTTTAAAGTTAATGACACTACCACATCATTCAAATTCAAAAACTTAATTTATCCTTGATTCGTCTTTATTCCTCTTTACTATTCAACTTATTAATTATTTCTTCCAAATATCATTTTACCTTCCCCAGTCCTAATGCCATAGTCCTTCATCACATTTATTATCTTGCTCCTGGACTCTAGTAGCTTTCTAATTGATCTGCTTGACTATATAAACTCTTCATATACCTAATTTTATGCTTAATACTGAAGTCCATATTCGTTGGCCTTCACATTGCCTACTAGATGAAAGCACAAGATAGTTTGGCCTTGACTCCCTTTCTAATACCTCTTACATAAAGCCACAATTTCAGCTTAACAGTTCTGTTCACCAGCTCCTGAACAAGTTTAGGTTTTCCAATCTTCTTGGCTGGTCCTTAAGGGTAGACAGTAAAAGCCTGCTACTAATGGTAACTTGAAAATCATCTCATACTCTTTTTTGAGTTACATTTATATTTTGGGTTATAATCCCACACCATTTTATTTTGTTGCTCAAATTGTAATAGCTTTGGTTATTGGGAACTCATGTTCTTCTTTGACATATCCCTGTCAATTTGTGTGTGTGTGTGTGTGTGTGTGTGTGTGTGTGTGTGTGCACTCACACATGCATTCATTTTCTCACTTTCTGGCACTAAAAGATGCTCCATCTCTTATTGTATAGTCCCTGCCTAAGTCCTAGAATTAGCCATTTCTTCAAGGAGCTGTGGTATTAGAAGCCAAGATTTGGATGTAGGGTGTGCTTATTGCTACCGAGATGCCTTTTCTTTTAGGACCTCTCAGCTGACAGACCAAAGAAATATATATCTATAAATACTTATGTATGTAAACATCTGTATCTATGTTAAACTAAACATGCATTCTTACTTTTGTCACCAACAATAATCCATCACCACATGGATCATTCTAGGCTCCTCCACTTGCTTATCTGTAAATTTCTTTTCCAGCAGTTAGAAAACTAGCTCCCACCATTTGCCATCTATTTAATTACTTATGAAATTCTAGTATACATGTATAGCAGTTTCAGAATTGTTAACCCCATACTTATGTGAAACAACTTTACCACTAGAGTACAGTGATTATGTGGGGTTCCTTTTGCCTTTTGTCTTACAGACTCCATTAATTTCCAGAGCAACTTAGGTCAGTATATTTTCCACCATCCCCTTCAATGAGGCTATTTCATACAATTGTAATACAACTGGATTCTCTTGTTATTCCTTCCTGGAATCCCTTGACCTCCTAAATGATTTTTAAAGAATTTGTATATACTAAGATTCTGTGCTGTCAAGTCTATGAACTTTGCAAATGGTGATGTATCCACCATTTACAGTATCTTACAGAATAGTTCCACTGTCCTGAAATATCCCCTATGCTTCATCTCTTCTGTCCACCCTCCACTGAATCCTGATTTTTTTATTGTCCCTACAGTTTTTCCTTTCCCAGAAGGTCATATAATTCTGATTAGAATCACAACCACTGATATTTTTATTATCTCTATAGTTGTTCCTTTTCCAGAATATCATATAATTACAATTGGAATCTCATAGTACATAGCCTTTTCACATTAACTTTTTTAACTTGGCAATAAGCATTTAAAATGTATTCTTTTTTTGTTATTTGATTTCTTTTTATTGCTAAATAATATTCAGTTGTAAGGATGTGCCACAATTTGTTTATCCATTCACTTGTTGAAGGATATCGTGTTTTATTTTCTAGTTTTTGGCCATAATCATTAAAGCTATGTACATTCATGTGCAAGGATGAAATATCTAGCAGTGATTACTGGATTGTATAGTAAAACTACGCTTACTTTTTGTAAGGAAGTGCCAAATTGTCTTCTAAAGTGGTTGTATCTACTTAACATTTTTGGAGAACAAATGTTTTAAATGGTTTTCCCCAATTACCTTTGTGACAGAATAAGTCAGAATTGTTATGGTGTAGAGTTAATTGCACAGGCTATGGAACTATAATTCTTGGGTTCAAATCTTGATTCTACCATTTAAGTGTGTGACTTGAACATATGGGATAATCTCTCTGTGCCTCAGTTTTCTACCCTGTGAACTGAGAATTATATCTCTTAGGTGTTGTAAGGATTGAATTAGATAACATGAATTTGACACAGAGTAATATGTTAATTCTTGCTGCTGTTGTCCCTTTTTTGCTCAATGCTTTGTTTTAGATTTATTTGGTAGGACTTCCTTGCTCAACCTTATTTCCCTCCTCTTCCAGCCTTTGAGGATGGCAACCAAGTCTTTATTTCTAAAGTTTAGGTCTTCCTTATAGCGATGAGGGAAGGGTTGTGGCAGGAAAGGCTTAATAACTTTTTGCTTCAGAGCCACTAAGGTAATTAAATGGATTATTCAAGAGTAGAATTCACCCTAGAGAGGTTGAGGGGAGAGTACCCAAACCCAGAATGGTGTTAGAACTGGGGATGGGCCCATCACTGACTGACCTATACAAGGTTTCCTTGTAAATTAGAAAAAGGCTTACTCTCTGGGGATGCAGCCAAGGACCAAGACACAATGCTTAGCCAAGGGAGCAGGGCTAGATTCCAGCTCCCTCACCTACCACCTAAGCCTGTTTCTATTGTGCAGTGCACATACTATACAACTTAAGTGTTGGCGCTGGCTGGGGGATGGGGAGAGAGGACTGTAGGTTCCATATGGGATAAATACATGAACCAAGTCCATGGGAAGAGAACATCTCAGAAGTGGTTGGACATTCATCCCAGGGGATGGCTGTGGGATAACAGGAAAGAAGTAAGTCACGAAGCTCTGGGCTTTGGGAAAGAATGATGCTACCATCCAAAGCCATCAGCCAACATGAGGGCCATGTTGTCCTAGCAAAAAAGCTAAACAAATGAGAAAAATTGCAGACAGAACTACAAAGTGGACGGGAAAACCAGTGTCTGAGCAAGCATTGAGTCACCACGTGAAGGAAAGGTCAAGTTGGTTATAGCCTGGGAGACTTCTGTGATATGTCTAAGATTTAAGACTCTCCTCTGACCCTAGAAAAACAAAAGGTGCCCCAAAGTATGATTGATTGACATTCCTATGGACTTTAGAGGGTGAAAGTATATGATTTGGAAAACAAAGATAAACGGGAAGTTTATTTCACCTAAGCATTACACCTTGCTGTAAGTAAACTTGGACATACATATTTTAGACAGACTATAAGAATCAAATTGTGTAGCAAGTGCCTGCACAGATAAGTTCAGTTCTACTTGAACTCTCAGTTGGCTTTCTCCAAAGCATTGTTATTTCTAAGTCACTGGAATCTTTCCTTAAGCTTCTTGCTCAGTGGGAAGTGTAATGCAAATATTTTCAGATGAGTCACCTC
Organism: Rhinolophus ferrumequinum; assembly: GCF_004115265.2. Taxonomy (NCBI): domain Eukaryota; kingdom Metazoa; phylum Chordata; class Mammalia; order Chiroptera; family Rhinolophidae; genus Rhinolophus; species Rhinolophus ferrumequinum. The sequence goes on from NC_046288.1 coordinate 34,747,231, forward strand.
TCTTTGTAAATGAATTCTTAATATTTTGACTTTCTGGTTGGGAGCCTGCCAAAACATGGAGTGTCTCATGGATTATCAGAGGATGGAGCGGGTACACATAGGGCACATAGGCTATCTTTTCTGTAAGATAACAGACACCCAACTCTAGGTGAAAGGGTCAGGAATCCCGTTACTTCCATAATCTTTTTAAAATTTTTAATGGGAAAGTTTTATTTCATTTTAGTCAAAGATTCTTTAAAATTTTTTATTTAGGGACATTTTTTCCCCATTACACTGTTAGGCCTGGTATTCATTATTATAGATACAGTCTGTTGCTCTTTTTGACAGTGGAGGTGCAAGAGTCTAGCTTGTTATTGGTGCCATATAGCCTTTTGCACAAATCTTTAAATATACCCCTTGGGGAAGACATATGTCTACACCATCTATGAGCTCTGACATTGCATGGGCAACTGTTCAGCAGGGACAGACAAGCTTGTGAAAACTTGCAATTCTCTGCGATTGTTTGATTTACTCTTTGGTGCAAGAATGTAACAGTCTTATCTCCACAAGCTATACATACAATTTAATGACACATGAGCCAGTAAATTAATTAAAAAATTAGTTCAGTTGTGATGCATTCTCTCCTCACTATGAAAAATCGTGTCCTGTTAGATGGAGGTTTTGATAGCCAATGTGATTCCTCACCACACAAGCAGATTCAACCCTCTGAGTGAAAATGCTGCTTCACACATAACAGCCTTTACATCTGCATTGTGCTCTAAATGTATCTAGTTATTGATAAAACATCTAATGCGGCATATGAGATGTGTAGAAATTTTCAGATAATCCTGTCATCTAAAAGTAAGGAGGTAATATTCATTGAACAGGGACTGATTTCCAAATAGTATGTTTTGGGGACATTCCAGAGAAAACCCTTTTCTCACAATTTTAAAACTTATTTAGCTTTAACCAAATCATACTGGAGATTGATTATATTTGTTTGAAAACCCATCTGTTCTTACCAGATAACATTGTACCTTAAAGGATGTGGTTTGAAATAGACTGAGAAGAATGTTTGAAAATGTCACTATCTTTTAGTGACATCTTTTATCTGAAAATGTCACTGCTCGCAACTTCACTTTTATTTGCCCTTATGAAACTGAGTCACCCACACAGAACAGGTCTATTTTCCCGAATACAAATAATTAATGCAAATAGATGTCGGTGAACCTTTAGAAGAAGTTGGAATTAGATAGACTAGCAGGACTCAGAAGAGTGTTTATGCTGTGAAAATAACATTTATGAAGGCACAGATATGAGAGAGAAGAACACATGTATTTAAGAAGCACAAATTCTATCCTTCTTCAGACTCATTTCAAAAATCTGTTATAAAGGAAACTGGGAGTCAATTCAATACAGTGATAAAGAGTCCTGGATGAGAAGAAACAATGTTCAGTTCTAATGCCACCTACGATTCATTCAGTCAATAATTTTGTAATGAACATACAGTGTGTGTCAGGCAGTGTGCCAAACTCTAGGAACCCCATAGTGAACCAGGCCAAGTCCTTGCTCTCAAGAAAACTCAATCCAGTAGCGAATGTAGAAGGAATCCTTCAAAAATCTTTAGACTTCTTAGATACAAATGAAGTTCCATTAACCTTAATGCTTGAATTTGGCAAGATGCTTTTTGTCTCAAATCTGCATAACCTGTAATCCTCAGTTCTCCTTCTAAGCCTCCTGAGTTACCTGAGAATTCCAAGGGTGTCTCAGAGGTGCTCACGGAATCCTTTAGTGTTCTTTGGACTCCTGCAAAGACACTTCTGGCTGGTACCTGAAATCCTTATTCTTCCCTTCTTCAAAGTACCAGTTTGGCAATCTTTCATAAAGCCTTCTTCTCTCACTTCCCATTCATCATATTTATACCTCCCTCTTTGCATCCACTCTTCTATTCTAATTATTTATAAGCCTATCCATCTCCCATTATAAGAAGATAAGTTCATTGTGGGTTCTGCTAAATTATTTTTTACATCCTCCACATTAATAACCACAATTATTTGCATATAACAGGTGCTTAATTAAAAGCAATATGTCGAGTGGCTAAGGGTGCTTGGGATGAACATACATTTTTCATGAACTGATGGCGGCATCAAATGATTCAAACAAATAGATGCGATAGCAAGCACACTGGTTCTAGATAAAAAGGAAAGGCTAAGAAAAGATCTTTCTTGTCTGTTAGAATAATTTCTTAGCACTTAGTCTTACCAGAGCATTTATGAAACAGTGATCAAGAGAATAATCGTTAGTTCTGTACACTTTACTTCTTTTTTTTTTTTTTTTTATAACTTTATTGAGCAACAGTGTGTGCTTCCAGGACTTTTTTCCAAGTCAATTGTTGTCCTTTCAATCTTAGTTGTGGAGGGTGCCGTTCAGCTTCAAGTTGTTGTCCTTTGAGTCTTAGTTGTGGAGGGCGCAGCTCAGCTCCAGGTCCCGTTGCTAGTTGCAGGGGGCGCAGCCCACCATCCCTTGTGGGAGTCGAAGCAGCAACCTGTGGTTGAGAGGACGCGCTCAAAGCGAGCCATCCGGGAGCTCAGCGGCAGCTCAGCTCAAGGTGCCGTGTTCAATTTCAGTTGCATGGGGCGGAGCCCACCATCCCTTGCGGGACTCAAGGAATTAAACTGGCAACCTTGTGGTTGAGAGCCCACTAGCCCATGTGGGAATCGAACCGGCAGCCTTCGGAGTTAGGAGCATGGGGCTCTTAACTGCCTGAGCCACCAGGCCGGCCCCTACACTTTACTTCTTATCTACTAATACTGAATACCTACATGTGTCAGGCACTCTTTTTTATTTAAAAAACTAATGGAATAAATGACTCATGCAAAATAATATATGAAATATGCCTAAAGCTTAAAGGTTAATAATAAACACTTATGTGCCTGCCACATAGCTTAAGAAATAGAACATAACTAAATATTATAATATAGTTTCTTTTTCTAACAAAATGGCAAACAAACGTGGGCTGCTGGATTCCTCCCTCAGCTTTGGGGAAATTTTAGAACTTAGAACTAAAATTATAGATAAAATTAACATAATGGGCTAGAGGAGACCAAAGGAAGATGCCAGCATGCTGTAACACTTGTCTCATTAGGGAGAAAATTTAAATGGGTCCTAAATTAAATCCATCTATCAGAAGAGCACACATAGAAAATATAACATAAATAGAATAAGAATATCTATCTAATGAAAAGCAGGAATGAAGGGGGGAAAAGCAAAGAAAGTACAGAAAATGGAAATTAAAAAAATTATAGCAGTAATAGGTCCTAAAATGATAGAATTTACAGTAATATACATGGGTTAACTTGGTCAGTTAAAGTCAGAGACTTTGTTTTGATTTAAAATATCCAATAACATAGTCTCTACAAGAGTCCCAATTTTAAACAATGTCAAGGGAATATTGAAAATAAAAGCATGGGAAAGGATATACAATCATATGAAGGATATATATATATAAATATATTTACATATATGTATATAAATAAATATCTTTGTGCGCTAATACATCTTTTGGAGCAAAAATTAATATAAGACCTAATATAATATAATATAATATAATATATACTGGGTCTTATATTAATTTTTGCTCCAAAAGATGCATTAGAGTTGTTTGTCTAGCTAGGTCTTATTTTTGGGGAAACATATATATATGTTTCCCCAAAACATATATATATATATATATATAAAACATGTTTTATATATATATATATATATATATATATATATATATATATATATATATGTATCATGTCACTGTGAGCCATGGGAAAGCTGGGGTAATGATCTTAAGTTTTGACAAAATACAATTTAAGGCAAAAATAGAAACATAGTATATACTTAAGAAAGAAAGCCTAGACTCAGAAGAACAAGTCTGTACCTATCTGTAAAGCCTGGTGGGGGGAGGTTATTGGATATAAAAGGAAGAAAGAACATGTTGACTACAGCTTTGATGTCCACACTGTGTTCTTCATTGATTACATCCTTCTTCCTACCTTCCCCAGAGGTAACCACGACTCCAAATTTTGTGTTTATTATTTCTGTATTCATTTGCTATTACTCTGTAACAAATTACCAAACCTAGTGGCTTAAACAACGCACACCTCTTATCTTACAGTTTGTATGGGTCAGGGGTGCAGACACTTATGGCTTAGCTGGATCCTCTGGCTGGCTCAGTGTCACAAGGCTGCCATCAAGGTGTCAGTTGGACTGCATTCTCATCAGAGGCTCAAGTCGGGAAGGATCCACTTCTAGCTCTTTCAGGTTGTTGGCAGAATTCACCTTCTGGTGGTTATAGGACTGAGGTTCCTGTTTTCTTGCTGACTGTTGGCTTGAGGCCTCTTTCAGCTCTTGAGAGTTCTTTGCCACAGTTCCTTTGTCCTGGGCCTTAGCACAGCATGTCAGTTTACCTCAGGGCCAGGGGAGGAATGTCTCACTTTAGTCTGCTAATATGGAATCTTAGATAATGCAGTGTACTCATGTCAGTGACGTCCCTTCACCTTGGCCCTAGACACAGGTTCCACTCCTGCTGCAGGGGAAGAGATTATACAGTGGCGTCACTGACTCATCAGGGGTTACCTTAGGATGTATCCAGTTTGTGTTGACTTTATTTTTTTACCATGCATGTGTCTGTCCTAAAAGAGATATTGTTTAGTTTGTATATGCGTTAGAATTTTGTATAAATATAATCATTCTGTATATATTATTCTGCAATTTACTTTTCCACTTGTAATTATTTTTTGGTTCATCCATGTTGATATGTCTCACTGTAGTTCAGTCATTTTCATTACTATATAGTAGTCTGTGGTAAGACCGTCACAGAATTGATTAATCATTCTACTGCTAAAGAAAATTTGGCCATTTTCAGATTGGGTTATGATAAACGATATTGCTATGAACTTTCTTGTTCCATGCTCTTGGTGCAAATGTGTAAGAATTTCTCAAGGAATGTAATCCATTCTTCATACAGTGACCAGAGTAAGTAGTTTTTTAAAAACATAAACCAGTTGAAACCCCTCTAGTGACATCTCATTGTTCTTTGAAATCCAAGCTCCTTGCCATGGATTACAAAGCCCTACATGGGCTGACCTCTGGCCATGTCTGTGACCTCATCCTGGACTAGGTTTACCTTTGCCCACTATGTTCCACAGTGGCCTTTGTTTCCGCTCAAACATGCAAACATTTTCATTCATTCTTTCCTCAGGCTTTTGTACCCTCTTCCTAGAATGCTCTTCCTTGTGGCCTTTGCATGTTGACTCCAGTTCTTCATGCAGGACTCAACTCAGATAGCATCACACTGGCCTTTCCAAGCCAATCCAAAGGAGCTTCCCTTTCCCTCTCAATCCCATGATTCTATTTTCTTTTCCTAGAATCTGTCACTATGATAGTTTTCTTTCATTTATGGATTATCTGTTCATCTGTTTTAGCTCCCCGTTTTGAATGGAGTGGCTCTCTCTCAGTATAGAGCAGAAATCACTTTCTACTCCTCATCTGTATACCCCAATACCCAGCTAAGTATCTGGCACATATAAAGTTCTCAAAACTGTTATAATAAATGAATAAAATAATAACTTCAGTATCAGAATTTGCGAAATCCAGTGGCATAGAGGTAGAGGTAAAGGTAGTATGACTTTTCTACAGACTGCTAGTAGGCTCAGGGGATCTGTCTGTCCATTGTTGCCAGAAACCAAAATAAAGAGCTGTCTTTTAGACCGTTTCAATTCTGAACTAGGAAGAAATGACATAATGATGTTGGATGATTGAGTCTGGGGAAGGGTTCGGAAATACTGTCTTTGCAGGCCAATCACTGGGCATTTAGTTGTTGACAGACTTACTGCTTCACTAATTAGAACTGTAAAATTTCTTCAGGTGAGTGACAGTAGCTTATGCGCTAATTCTGCATTTAGCAGCTGCACTTGCTGGACAGCTAATGCTATAATTGATGGACACTGCCAGTTGCTGAGATGGATGGAAATTAATACATAAATTACCATTGTTAGAGGTCATAGTCACATTTTCAGTTGCATCCCCTAAGCAGTGTATTTATATTGCCTCTATCAATAAAACTATAATGTAATTTTGGGGAACAAACATGCCATGTATAGCTTGGGTGTTGAATATTATAAATATAGATATAAATATGTGCATTGACATTTACATTTCAATCTGTTATGTATTCAAGTTCCATACCACCCTGAAACTAACAGCTCTTTAAGAAAAACACAAGGAAAAATAAAATACCTAAACAGATAAATCCTCAAGAAGAAAATTATTTGTCCCATAAAGGACTTTGATTTTATCTTGGAGCTCTTATAATTATTGAACATATCTGATTAATTAAAATTATATATGCTTCACCATATTTTAAAGGAAATGAAACTTTAGGAAGCACATTTTTTTTTTTTTATAATGGGGCATAGCCAAATAATTGATTCTGTATTGGTAAACTTGAACTTGAACTCATGAAGTGGGATGCTATTAAGGATTTCTGAAATGATAGTTATCACAGTATTTACTTTTAAAACAATGATTATGTCATAGTCATTCTGTTCTAATAAATACAATTATGAGTATTAAAGTAGTGGCAGGTTATCTTCTGGTTTTCTTCATATGCTCCTATTTCTTTTTGTGTGTCTTTTTTAAAATATGCTCAACTGATTTTTTTTTTTAATTGATGAATATTGGGGAACAGTGTGTTTCTCCAGGGCCCATCAGCTCCAAGTCGTTGTCCTTCAATCTAGTTGTGGAGGGTGTAGCTCAGCTCCAAGTCCAGTTGCCTTTTTCAATCTAGTTGCAGTGGGTACAGCCCATCATCCCATGCGGTAATTGAATCGGCAACCTTGCTCGCACTCCAAACAACTAAGCCATCAGGCTGCCCCTCCAGAAGTTCAGCGGCAGCTCGTTGTCTTCAATCTAGTTGTGGAGAGTGCAGCTCACTGGCCCATGTGGGAATTAAACTGGCAACCTTGTTGAGAGCTGGTGCTCTAACCAACTGAGCCATCCATCCACCCCTAACTATTTATTTTTGGTTTTCTTCATGGGCTTACACTCTTGGGTTCATCTTTACTTACACTTACACAGTAATTCCAGACCCAGGCTACATGTCCATAAATTCCGATTTAAGTAGTCTGAGGTGAGGCTTGGGTAGAAGTATCTTTTCATTTGATTCTAATATGAATCCAGAACTAAAGTTTTATGCTGTTTCCTTGGATAGTTTGTTTGCTCTCATGAGTTGAATTGCTATCCTGATGATTCCCATATGTATTTATTCATCTCTAACCTGAATTTCACTTGAGTATGAAAATGCATGCTTGTCCTCTTTCCTTGGATGGTCTCAACGTGATAGTACTGAACTCACCAACTACCAAGTCTCCTCCATTTGCTCCTTGTTCTGTTTCCTGTCTGGCATCCTAGAAATGATTATAGTTTTTTCTTTCCTTTGCCTCTCCTACTATATTCAACTATTTCACAATCCTGACAATTTGTCTTCTCAATGTTTCTCAAGTCTCCCTTTCTCCTCACCCAAACTTTCTTTGTTTAACTAAGATCTTCCCATTTTTAGCTTTGTTAATAGTTTCGACAGATTTTCCTTGTTTAGATCATCTTCCCCACTATTCAAACCCACCCAAACTATGAATCTGGAATGATCGTTTTATTTACTTATTTATCTATCTATCTATTTATTTATTTATTTTTATTGCAGTAACATTAATTAATAAGATTATATGAGTTTCAAATACAAAAGTAATTGCCTTTTAACAGGTTAAAAACAGTTGCAAAAACCGCAATTCTTTTTGCACCAACCTAATTGTATAATGCCTCATCTGTATATTGTATTGTGTGCTCCTCCCAAAGTTCAGTTTCTTTCATCACTATATACTTGACCCTCTTTGTCTTCAACCTCCCTCAACATCTTTTCCCCTCTGGTAACCACCATGCTGTTGTCTGTGTCAATTAGTTTTTTGTGTGTGTGTTTTTGTTTCTTTGTTTGTTTTGTTCATTCATTTGTGGCTTTTTGTTAAAACGCCAATGTAACCACACCACTCACAGTTAAAATTTGTCAGTCTTATCATTTACTGAGCCAAGCTGAAGCTCAAACTTCTTAGCCAAGGTAATTAAGGTAATTCCATGACTGGCTTATGTGTCCTTTCTCATTGCTGGGTTCTACATGATTCACACTTTGCGATCCAGGGTATGGAACTGCTTGTGATTGTTCTTAAACATCAAGTTCTCCTAATTCTTAATGTGTTTGTTCATGTTCTTATTTCTGTCTAAAATCACCTTTCACTTTTCTTGGACTGTCTAACTTCTAATCATTCCTTACTACTTAACTCAGGTATCACCTCCTACAAAGTGACTTCTCTGTGTTGCCAGACCTGGATAAATGTTCCTCTCCTAGCACTTTTGGAATTCCTTCATCATTGAATTAGCCAAGTTAAATTGAAATAATTTACTTACTTAACTGCTTCTCCACTAAAATGTAAACAGGAGCTGTGCTTACGATCTTCATATCCTCAATGCCTACCTGGAATTATATCTGGAACTTAACGGGCTTTAGTTACACACTTTTTGAATGGAATGATTCTTGACAGCTCTACTAAATCACCACATATCCTTTAGGTATTGCAACTCAATGAATGTGTTTCTCTACTGCAATGGGTTGAACTACTGTTATATATTTTTTGAAATAATTTCTCTTATGACCTGAGGAAACATTTGATAACATTAACAAGAAAATGCCATCTTATTTCACAGTTTCTCCTCTTTTACTTGATACTCCCTTTACGGCATTCCTAGTAATTTTATGTGTGAAGCTTTCCTTACCTAATGCCTAATTGCACAGTCTTCGCACAGTCAGTTCTTGATTATCCATGGTCATGGTAGAAAGGGAGAGCGTGGAAAATCTAAAATTCTCATTTGCATCCACTGCCTCTCCCACCAAATATTTTGCCAGGGATAGTAATCAGTGTAGCTAAGCTGGTGGAAGGGCAAATGAGCTGTGAAATGGCTAACGCTCATCTTGCTAGATAAAGAGAAAACAAAACGCTGAATAATATACATCTAGACAGTCACAGAATAACATGGAATTGACTATATTTTATAAATGAGAACTTACTGTCTATGACTGATGATGAAGACTGTTGCCTTCAGCGTCCGTGTGGGTATCTGGCCTTGTTTCACTCATGGGCACAGCAAATGGTTGCTTATATATTATTGTGTCAGGTGTTCGGGATCGATCTTATTTCCCCAAATGTGATATTCACTCTCTTGCTTCAGTGCCTGAATTCCCACCCTTAAAATATGCAAAGCATGCTTATAATAGGGGGACCAGGTATACCAAAAATAAAAGTAAACTCCACCTATACCCGATTTTCTTAAGTCTGGCTATCTTTAAGCTATATGAACATCTGCTTTTGTATTCTAATAACAGACTTTTAGGGACCATTATGTTCTATACTCAACTTTAGAGAACAGTTATAAGGCAGGTGAGTCAATGCAAATATTATTTCTGTAGACACTTTCCAAATGACTGTCTTTTCCTGCTGGAATTGATAAACTCAATTGGAAATTCCAAAATGCTCTGGAAGCACCTGCAGTTTTCAATACCCATATAGGTTTGAATGCTGATATTGTTGGAGGTGGAAGAGACCTTAGAGCTTTCTAAGGCATATTCTTCATATTAATCAGGATTCTCCAGAGAAACAGAACCAATAGAGAGAGAGAGTGAGAGTGTGTGTGTGTAAAGAAATTTATTTCAAGGAATTGGCTCACATAATTATGGAGATTGGCAAGTTCAAAATCTGCAGAGTGGGCTGGCAGGCTAGAGACCTAGGAAGAGCCAATGCTGCAGTTCAAGTCCAAAGGGCATGTGCAGAATTCCCTTTTGCTTGGGGGAGGTAAGTCTTCTGTTCTGTTCGGGCATTCAAGTGATTGAATGAGGTCTACCCACATTATGGTGGGCAATCTGCTGTATTCAAAGTTCACCTATTTTAATTTTATCCAAAAACACCCTCACAGAAATATCCAGAATAATGTTAGAGCACATAACTGAGTACTGTGGCTCAGCCAAGTTGACAGATAAAATTCACCATCACACTCTTCATCTATTAGATGATAAAAGGGGCTCAGGGAAGTAAAATAATTTGAGCTGCTGGTAGTTGAGCTCGGACTAGCATCCAAATCTTTGTTTTCTTTTTTTTTAAATTAAATTTATTGGGGTGACAATGGTTAGTAAAATTACATAGGTTTCAAGTGTACAATTCTATAATACATCATCTATATATCACATTGTGTGCCCACCACCCAGTCAGTTCTCCTTCCACCACCATGTATTTGACCTTCTTTACCCTCTTCTACCATCCCCCCTCGTCTACAGCCATAACAAGATCATCTACTGCCCAATCTTGTCTTTTGATTTCTTTATTGGTACCTTTTCTACCATAGAACACTGATTTTTCACAACTGTGATAATGAGGGAAGAAACAGCAGAATTTAGCTCAGAAATAAATGACAATAGTGTTTCATTACAAAATGTCTGTTGAACAGGACTCCCATGATATTTCAGAATTTCTAGCATACCTGGTCCCTGCCTAAATTGCCAGTAGTAGGTTTATATCATTTAAAAAAAAAATAGCTCTATTGACATATAGTTCATATACCATAAACATCACCCCTTTAATTGTATTTTAGTATACTCACAAAATTGTGCAACCATCACCACTATGTCCAGAACATTTCCTCACTCCCCATTCTCCCACTCTCCATTCCCTGGAAACCACTGATCAACTTTTTGTCTCTATAGATTTATCTTTTCTGGACATTTCAAATAAATGGAAGCATATAATGTGCGGTCTTTTATAACTGTCTTTTTTCACTTTGCATGATGTTTTCAAGTTTCATCCATGTTACAGCAGGTATAAGTACTTCATTCCTTTTGATTGCCAAATATTAGTCCATTGTATGTATAGACCACATTTTGTTTATCCATTTTTCAATTGAGGGATATATGGCTAGTTTCTACTTTGTGGCTGTTAGGAATAATACTGATGTAAACATAAGTTTACAGATTTTTTGTATGGACATATGGATGTAATTCTCTAGTGTATATACTAGAGGTAGGATTTCTGGGTCAAATGTTAACTCTATGTGTAACTTTTTGAGATGATGATTTCCACAGCAGCTGCACCATTTTACACCATTAGCAATGCAGAGTTTCAATTTCTCTACATCCTCACCAACACTTGTTATTACCTGTCTTTTCGATGAAAGTCATCCAAGTGGATACAAAGTGGTATGTAATTATGGATTTGACTTGTAGTTTCTTAATGACTAATGATTTTAAAAATCTTTTCATGTACTTATTGTCATCTTTGGAGAAATATCTGTTCAAATCTTTTACTTTTCCCTCAATCAGGTTAATTTTTTTTTTTTTACTGTTGAGCTGTAAAAGCTCTTTATATATTGTGACTTCAAGACCATTTATCAGATACATAATTTGCAGATATTTCTTCTCATTCTATGGGGTTCATCAAAGATACTTTCTTCATGATGTCCATGAAGTATAAAAATTTTTAATTTTGATGAAGTCTGATTTATATATTTCTTTTTTCGCTTGTGTATTTGGTATCATATCTAAGAAATTGTTTAATCCAAGGTTACAAAGATTTTCTATTATGTTTTCTTTTAAGAGTTTTATACTTTTAGCTCTTATGTTTAGTTCTATGATCCAGTTGAGTTTTTTTGTTTGTTTGTTTTGTTTTATTTACATGTTGTGAGATAGGCACCTAACTTTATTCTTCTGCATGTAAATATCTAGTTGTCCCAGTTTCATTTGTTAAAAAGATATTTTTCCCCTTCAGTGGTTCTGACACTCTTGTCAAAAAACTATTAACCTTAAATTTAGGGTATTATTCCTGGATCTAAATCCTATTCCATTGATCTATATAACTATTTTTATGTCAGTAACACACTATCTTGATTACTGTGGCTTTGTATTATAGTAAATTTTGAAATCAGGAAGTGTGAGTCCTCCAAATTTCTTTCTTTTTTAAATGTTGTTTTGGCTATTCTGGATTACTTGCATTTACATATGAATTTTAGGATCAACATACCGTGTCTGCAAAGCAGGTGGTTGGGATGTTGATAGGGATTACACTGAATGTTTCAATCAGGTTGAGGAGTATTTCCATTTTAACAATATTGAACCTTTTAATCCATGAAAATAGAATATTTTCCTTTCTTCTTAGTTCTTTATTTCCCTACAATGGTGTTTTGTAGTTTTTAGTATGCATGTCTTATACTTCTTTTGCTAAATTTATTTCTAAACATTTTACTCTTTTTGATGTTATCATGAATGGTATTGTTTTCTTTATTTCATTTCAGAATATTTATTGCTAATATGTAGAAATACAACTGATTTTTGTATATTGATCTAGTATATCCTGTTATCTTGCTGAACTTAGTCCCTGTCATTTTGATAGCTAAAAATTACTCCCATGTATTTCCAAAAGCTAGTGGGTAAGGGAAGGTGGTATTCTGACCAAATGAGAATCCAAAATAAGGGAGCCTGAGCATGGTCTGAAAGGTGAGGATTGAATTTCAGAGAATAAAATGATTCTGCCTCATAAAAACTGGGTTTCGTAGAATTGACAGCTGTTAATATTGGAAATTGGGATTGATAAGCTTTTTAACATGGAAGAGGAGAAATAAATGACAAGAATACACTTGAGAGAATAGACCTACAAAACTCATGGTAACTAAAGAGAAGAAAAGTCAGAGAGAAATTTCTGATGGTAGGGATGGCAGAAGAATTGTAACATGTCTTATATTACATTTTTCTTTTATACTGTGCACAAATATCCCTTGATAATAACTAATCAGATGCCATAGTCAAATACTATAACACCTTTTTGTATCTTTTATTTTAGACAAATGCAGAAGATGTTGTTTCTTGATTAGGACAACTTGGAATTATAAGAATATTCATCTGGCATGGCATAGGAATTCCATGCCATAATATTCCAGTTAATCTTATTCTTATAAAATCTTATTCTTATTTATTCTTATAAATCTCCTTCTTATAATGGAGAGTCACCATTATATTATATAGGTTACTGATTTACAAAGAGCTAGAATATTGCCAAATATATTTACATTAAAATTTTTCTGGACTAAAGAGGCAGCATACTTAAGATTTTATAACATAGAAGAGGAAGGGAAAGATAGAGAAGAACATGCTCTAGAAAGTGTTTTTCTTAGATTGTCATATATTAATATAACATCTCTGCTGTAGGGATTTTTTTTTGTCATCACCCCATTTCCCAAATGAGAAAGCTAAAATTCATAGGAATTTAAAAACTATCTGGGGTAATACAGCTGGTAAGTAGCAAAATCAAGTCCCTTATTCCAAAGCCATTTCCACTGTTTCCACTATATCGTGCTGTTTTATAGGGCAGCTGTGTTATCCAACTGCAGGTATACTGGTCACATAGAATACAATATGAGTGGTGCCTGTAGGAGTTGGCAAAACAGCAGTCCTGAAAAAGAAAGAAGACCCCAGTGTCAGCTCTGTGACCTGAGAAAGTCACTTGCCCTCTCTGAGTTTTAGTTTCCATAGCTGCACAGTAGGGATCCTAATATCTTAAAGAGGGGCATCATCTTTTACTGACTGTACTGGATATCATTGTGAACCTGAAGAGAAAATGTGAAAGGCTTTGTAAAAATATACAGGCAGATAGAAATAAGGAATTGTGAAGTGGAGGCAGAATTCGAGTCTGTCTCTTAACCTGTCTTTGGGTCATCATGACAAGTATTATTTATCATTCTACTAGAGGTGTGTTGCTGGTGCTAGCGCCTGGAAAGTTTTAGTTAATAGAATGCTGACTGACAGAGGGTTTGCCCCCAGGTATTTCTGTGGAATGAAAGCCTCCATGAGTGCAAGGCCGTCTAGCTATATCCAGATTCTGTATTTAAAGGTGGATGCTTGGAAGACAGCTGGAGAGGCTGTGCTTGACTAGGAGTCTGGCAAGCTGCTTAGTATCCTCCTGAAGAGGAAATGAAAAGATCCTGCAGCATGTTCTGTCAGGGGTCTGCAGGAAATGGGAAGGATTACGCTATTTGTTATATTTATTGGAGATATTATTATTTGTTTTATGCTGTGTGGAAGGAGGGTCAGAGCTATAATCTATTGATCATTTAGTTTTATGAAGTTCTCAAATGGGTGATCTGGTATTTTTCTGACAGAGAGGCTATGGTTCTTGAACACCAGTAATAAGATTGTCATGCCATTTTTTTCTCGTTGGTCTTTTTATTGCTTTTTATCTCTTTGCTGATATTACCTCGCCCCAACCTCACCTCCCCCTTTGCAACTCTCCCCTCCCCCGCCCCCTCAGGACCATCTTTAGGACCAGCTTGATTCATTTCGTAGACTCTGCCCTATGCTTTTAAGAGATTACTCATCTTTGCTTTTCATGTTTCATCCTGTGAAACAGTCTGCCCACTGCAGGCACTGTTGTAAAATCTTCATAGTAAACACTGGAATGTAACTTGGGAAGAAATAGGTCAGGGAAGCAGAGACCAAATGTTCATTTTGCAGCCACAGTGTGAGCAGATGGATAACAGAATGAGGTGGCTTTCTTTGTGGACCTTCATTTTCTGTAAACTCTTTTAGGATCTCATGCTCTTCAGGGATTCATGCTCCTTCAAGATCCCTGAGTTTTGAGCAGATGAACATACAATGATATTTTTCTAAGATGAGACACCAAGGTTATTACTCTCCTTTTTGCTCTATTATCATACAGAGAATAAATTTGATGAGATACATCCTTTTTCCCTGTTCCCATCTTGGAATGCACTAAAGAACACAAAATCTCCTTGGGAAACACTGCTAAACAGCTTGGCTCTCAACTAGTGACAAATGAGGGGCATTGCCCCTGCCTGGTCACCAGTGGCCTCAACACAGATGAAATTCCATTCTGCCCTCACGCCAGGCAGTCAGCTAGGTGAGGCAGTTCCAAATCGTTGACGGGCTGGCTATGCCTTTGTTCCCAAGGAATGCAGTGTTAAGAAAGAAGGGCTGTTTAAAACAAAACCAGCCAAACAAAACCCAAGAGTATACCTTTAAGGAATGGACGGGAATGCAGGCAAAGGCAGCAGAGAGATTAGCAATGGCAGGCAGCTGGTGCCCAGGCTAGTGAAGAGTTAAGCTCTGAATGATTGTGGGAGGCTGGTGTTATGGCTGGGGAACAACTGCCTAATGTCTTTCAACAGGACTGTTTAGCAAAGCTTCATTATGAGCGTAATTGTGTGCGTGCGCAGGCACACCACACGGAGGGAACGCTCACAGTAAAGGTATGATTGTATTGCCCACTGCCATGCCAATTACTGGATATTAATGGCAGGATGGCATGCATATGCCGGAGCTGGGAAGCAGAAGGTTAATAGACGAACAGCACCAGAAGAGCCCATTTATCAGTTTCTATTTATCTCTCCTTGGGAGGTGGCAGGTTTACAGTAAATACCTTCTGTCCTCCTAATTTCCTAATGATGGGGATAATGATGGAGAATGGTGAAGTCATTAACTGGGACAGGCTCTGTGCATCACTCTGTCAACCACATCTCCCCAAGACCTGCAATGAGAAGTGATGGGCCCCAGCTGTTCACCAGAATCCAAGCCCCTCCTTCCGCCATAAACTACAGGCTCAGGAAATGGTTCCCCAAATGAAGAAGATGGAGGTCCTGGGTGGGTGGAAAAGCATGAGAGAAGGCAAGCAAGGCTCTTCAGATGGGAATACAGCTTTTACTGCAACACTTCCTTTGTGCAGAACCTGGAGGAAGCACTGTTGACACAAGCTCCTCCAGTGATGCCAAAACTACTATGAATTGTATGTAGAACTGGATAATGAAGCAGTAATTGAAGTGGGTATGTTGGGGGAGGGCAGAGAAGCAGATTTCACCAAATGTTTTTATTTCAAAAACCTAGGAGAAATTTAGTATATGTATAATTCATTTTCTCACCTCATCTGTAAATGGGTTAGAGATACTAGAGGAAAATCCCTTTTGCAGAGGTAAAGTTTTTTTGTTTGTTTGTTTGTTTTGTTTTTTTGTGTTTTTTGTTTTTTAATTCTGGAGGCAGACTGAAACAGCTTAGATTGAATGGCTTGGCTGTGCTTTTTTTTTTTTTTTTTTTTTTTTTTATTCCATAGTAGTGATGTCAAGGTATCTATTCCATTTAATTGTTATATATAGAATCTTTCAACTTTTAATTATTGCCTAAAAGTAACTTGTATTTGCCTCCATAGTTTATACAGCCCTTGAAAAACTATGAATTTGTTTTTTTATCTTTTTATTTGGAGGCCCACTGTCTACATCTAGAAATTGCTCTCTGTCAGTTGAGGCGAGCTGTTATTTTACCTGTATGTGTTAGGATTAGGAAAACTACTTAGGCCAACAATAGCAAAGCAGGAACATATATCCTAACAATGTAGTTATCTCAGGATCAGGGGTGTAGCTGGGCCTCAAGAGTGACTGAAAAAATTGATATGAATAAAGTTTTATTTGTACTCTGTTTCTATTGTATGTCTTGCCGCTCTCTGCCCAATTATTTCTTCTCTCTTTTTATAAATCTACTCTATTCTCCTCAGAACACAGGAAAATAGAGCTGCATATAGTGCCCAGATTTGTCTATGTCAGGTTTGGACCCTGAAGATAGACCAAATCAACTGATCTTTATCTCTCTCTCTCTCTTTCTTCCTGCCTTCCATTCCAGGGGTGAAACTGTGTCCCGTATTTTCTCATATAGCCAAGGAATTGAAACAAGTCATATGAATATATGTACTGTGAGGACAGAGGGATGCGGGAGAATACTAGAGAAAGGGAAATTATGAGCTATGGATTCAACCTATTAGATGCCTACTGTAGCTAAGCCTTATCAAATCACCTGGTGTTCGGAAACAGGAAAAGCGCGGTCCTTTTGGGATTTGTCTCTTGGGAACTTCACTTCAACAACATTGAACAGTGAAAAGCACCCTTAGCATCAGACCTGCATCAGTTTCCTGTTCTGCTACTTATTAGCTGTATGATCGCTTTCTACCTCTCTGCGATACCAGTTCTGTAACAGGGAAGATAGCACTGTACCTGCTAAATGCGGAGTCATGAGGATTAAATGAGATGATGTCTCTGAAGTGCTCACTCAGCATCCCACCTAGAGAAAGTTCCCTGTGTATGTGGTGGCTGTTATAGTTGTCAGGATGAGTTTTCCAAATTTGAGACGTTTCTGTTCCCAAAAGGTGAACCAGTCATTTATAGCAAATATGCAGTAGACTTTATTTTCAGAAATGGCCACAGTGATATTTCCAATCTGACATGCTCTTCCAGATTATGGTCACTCCCAACAAGATGTGGAGTTATTTCTTTTTCTTGAAACTGGGTGGGCCTTTATGACTACCTCAATGAACAGATGCTGAGTGACGCTGGATCATAAAATACAATATGGCTTCCACCCAAGGCCAGCATAAAAGGCATGTGACCTGTGTAGTTGCACAGGGTCCCCTGCACCACTGAAGGGCCCCATATTTGGTTTAATGCTCTGTTGCTGCCATCTTGAAATTCTTGGTAATTTTTGAAAAAGAAGTCCTACATTTTCAATTTGCAATATGCTTCACAAATTATGTTGCCAGTTCTGCATCCACATGGCTCTCTATCTCTTGGGACACACCCCTTGGTATCCCTAAACCGAAGGGTGAGAAGACCAGCTATGCTGAAGACGTCATGCTGGAGAGGCCACATGGAAATTACACTGGGTTAGAGAGAGATGTGTGAGGAGCTCTTGTTCCTCCAGCCTGACCTATTTGAGCCTTCTCTGCCCGGGTGGCAGACATGTGAATGAACAAGTTTTTAGATGATTCCAGACTCAACTGACAGTCGACACTGAGCAGACCAGAAAAGAGCTGTCCTGGTCTAACCCTGTTCAGATTGTACTTCCTGAGCAAAATAAATGTTGTTGTCTTAAGCTGCTAGGGTTTGAGGTGATTTGTTATCTAGCCACAGGTAACAGGAACAAAACCATTTCTGAGAATAGCATTGAGAATAGGGTCTTACTCACTAGAAAGGTACAGATGTGAATGATCAGTGTTTCTAATTTAGAGCACATTACCACGTACTAACGTCATTATTACGTAAAACGTCATTTTCATTTTCATCTTAAAAAGTATTCAGGATCTTTTGTATTACAATATAATCATTACTGGCATTAATTTATATTATTCCATGAATATGAAGATGTCATCTAGCAAGGGCAATATAGTATATTAAAAACTAAAATCACAAATGCTTAGAATCACACAGAAATAAATGTAATGCAAACAATACTAAATGTAGCTATCATTTTTTAATTTAATTCAATTTTTTGAGTGTTTTTATGTAATGGGTATTACTCGGTGCTATCCAAAGGTAAATAAGACAGATGTGGCCCCTGTCATCAAGGAAGTTGCAATCGGGTGTGGATGAGGAACAGCTAGTAAACAAATACACACATTAGTACATTTTAACTATAAATAATATATGCTGTGAAGAAAAGAAAATCCACAGGGAACCGACTGAGAGAGAACATTCAGAAAAGGCCTCATTGAAGAAACACATGTAAGTTGAGACATGAAGAATGAAGAGGAGCCAATTATGTGAACGCTGGGAGAGAAGTGTCCTGAGCAGAGAATAGAGTTCAAAGACCTGAGGTCAGAAAGGACTTGGCATTTTGGCTCAATGCCAGGGACTGTGTTAAGAGAGTCTTTGTAATTGGTGGGAAGTTTGGATATGACGGCCTAGAAAAACATCAAGAAAACTTGAGAAAATGTATCTTTTCAAGAAAATAAGGCATAGAACATTTGTTTTATGATGGAGCAGTCTCTCCTTTTCCTCTCAATATTTTTATAGCTGTGATCTATGAGACTTATAGAAGGTTTTTTTTCTTTATTCTAGATTTTTTAAAAAGATAATCCTGAATACTTGAATACGAGAGAGAGAAAAAAAACCAATATTGTTTTGGGTAAATATAAGAAAAGTATGTCATTGACTAATTGAGATTATTCTATAAAGTAACATTTAAATAGTATAGCATTCACTGAAACCCAAGCTATCAAACATTCTTTTAGAGTTGGTTGATTCATTCAGTCAATAAATAGCTGTTATATTTCTATTATGTGACTGGTGTAATGCTTGGCAATGGAAATAGTCTCTGCACTCTTGATATCTAAATATCTAGATATTTATAAACAGGAATCTATACTGTAGATAAAATATGAGCAAATAATTATACACTTACCATATAGTACAGACTATGAATGGGGCGATATATGTGCTGAAGCATCTAATATGGATTTGGGATGAAATCGGAGATTATTTTAATGTGAACGTAGCACTATTATTGGATAAGGTAGCATACATCTTATAATTTTAGTGAAAATGTTACTATCCATTCATGGATTATGTACTTTGTGGTTTATCCATGATCACTGTTTAATCTTAGACTGCCTCTCTCCTGGTTCTATGATGTGTATTTAGGAATACTTAGCAAATGATGATTAAAAGGACAAATCTACTACAAAACACGATTAGCCAAAATGAATTACGAAAAGCAATACAGACAACATTTGGTTGATCTGCTGTTTGGAGAATCTATGTGGGAAAGTGCCTAAAGTCTAGTAAGTATGCATTAAGTAGTAGTTTCCTTATTTATTTCTGTTGTTTTTACTCTATGGGAGTAGAAAGTTGATCAGGTTCAAAAATAGGACACTGAGAAGAACACCAACATTAAGAAAGGTAGAAAGTGAAAAATTGACAGAAAATGGTATGAAATCAGGAGTTTGGCAGTTTTTCCTTGAGTTTAAGTTCCTTCATTCTGAGTCATAATCTGTAGTTTTAACATTTATTCATTAGGAAACTAGTGTTTTCAATGATTTCATAACTGTTCTATAGAATATAAAGTGAAATAAAGTAGTGGGAAAATGCTATATCTTACTAACACAAATGTTCCTCACAAGATCCAGTTTTTGAATTGGGAACAATTTCCTTGAATCACTCTTGACACTTTTTTTTTTAAATTAATAAGACCCCTATTTGTTGTATAAAATACATATTAACCTATTTTAGGGGGAGAAAGGCAGTTTTATTTTAGAATACATTTGGCAGTTTAATTACATGCTTTAAAGCACTTCTCTACAGAAGCCAAGCAGCTATTTATATTGTGGGCTTTTTTTAAATCTCTGGTTGCCACACAGATGAGCTTTAAACACATGAAAAAAATCAACAACACTCAAAGCTCACTTCATAAGTGTTTCCTTGACAGCTTCTCCTTCATCTACTGCAGAAGGGATTCTTAACTCTGGTGGGGGACAAAAGTTATTAGAATTACCTGTGATAGCTCTTCCCAGCTGTATATGTAAATCTAGCTCTATACTAGATTTAGAAGTACTGATATACATAAATGAAGAGTTACCCCTTACTCTTCTAGCCTCTCCCAAAGACCCTTTATTTAACTTCAGGATTAAAGGCTAGAAACATGTGGCTACTTCTCAGATATTCCTAAATAGTGGTAAGGGACATGAGTACTGAATCAGACTGCCTGCCTGGGCTCCAAACTCAGGTTATCACTTATGTTGGGGAGGAAAAAAATTTTATTCTACCCTTCTAGGTTCTCTGGCTGTTTAGGAATTAAATTGACATGAGACAGATTAATAGGAGAAAATCAAGTTTAATTTTGTACATATGGAGATCTCATATGATATGGGACCTAAAGAAAGGACTAATGCAGGCTGCTTTTATACTTGTAGAAAAAAAATATGAAGAAAAAAACTTGTGAAGAAGAACTGACTTAGGCTTGGGTACTAATTAGTGAAGAAACTACACTTTCTCAGTCCTGAATTTCCTATCTTTGGTAATAAGGATGTCTTTTTACTTCCTGGTGCGAGGAGAGTACCTTTTACATGGGAGATTTACCTCCTGCTTTCAGGGAGACAGAGAGAAAGGTCAGTGTCCTTCTTGTACTGACTTCTTTTTGAGTAACTTTTATTCAAAATAATCAATATGCCAAAGTGGCAGATTTTGGAGGGGCAAATTTTGTTCCCATACATTTTTTAGCATTATAAACTCAGTTAAGTAATAATTGGTTGTTGTGATGGGCCATACAAATCCTCCCTTAGAAATGAAGGAGTGCTTCCCCCAGAAGGGCTCCTGGCAGGCAGCTCTAGAAGTGAAAAAACTCAGAGAAGTGTGCATGCTAGAGTAGATATATTATCGAAAACCACCCAGAAGACTATGTACCATGGGAGAGACTGATAATATACTGATGAGAAGGGTACAAGCATCATTCAGAAGTCCAGGGTGGCTGCTCTTTGTAGTACAGGGCTGAAAGTAGGCGATGCTGTACTGAACTGAGCCCGCTGACAGCAGTAGGGATAATAGAGTTCTAGAACATCCGGGGCCAAGTAGTAGCGCATAATCATCCAAAGTTGAACAAATATAATTGTAATAAATGGCAAAGTTAAAGGACACCTAAAGGCTGCCCACTGACTTAACCCAGAAGCTGGGGCAACAAGTTCTTCTTTGAAGGGGATCTAAGAGTTATCTCCATTTTCACCATAGTGCCCATAACAGCAGGATACGTGGGCAGTTAACAAGGGTTATACTTGATTTATATATTCAAAAGATATGAGGAATGCATGACCAAGCGGCTGAGGGCAGTTGCCCCAAGAAACAGGTGCAATCCCTTGCCCCGTCTCTAGACCTGAGCCTGTTTCTAGACTTAGAATGCATTGACTGAAGGAGATGCCATCTCTCCAGAGGGAAGCATGGTAATGATTCCCGCAGTCCTTCCCGAAAATGACCCATGGCAATTTACTTGAGTATACACTCAAGTAAACTATATATTGGGTAAATGGGAATACTGAGACATCTTAAGGACTGTTGCTCACAAGGTTTGAGTTGACATTGATACCTAGAAACCTGAAGCATCAGTGTAAGGTAGGTATTAGACTGAGAGCAACTTCTGTGGGCCCAAAACTAAATGAGCAGAGGAGTGACATGATGTGATTTACATTTTTAAAAGATCATTGCTGCACTGTTTTAGACCAGGCCCTAGGGATGTAAGACTAGAAGTAAGGCCGGAGGGTCTTATAATAATCCAGGGGAGAGATTACTGTGGCTTGGGTCATGAGGGCAACTGTGGAGGTGATGAGATTCTACATGTGGAGTGTAGAGGTACAAGCATTAGAATTTGCAGATGGATTGGGTGTGGGAGAGAGAAAGAGGAATCAGACGTGACTTCCAGGTTTTCCTCATTTGGCCTTCATGCATGACAGTTTGTTCCATACTGATTTAGTTGGTTTCAGTACAATTTGTTAAACATATGCAGGTACTCTGGTGAAGTGGTGATAGAAGACTTTCTGTGTATACTTTTTGTTTGTTTGTTTGTTTCAGGTGTACAAAACAATGTAATAGTTAGACATTTATACTGTTCACAAAAATCAATGTAATAGTTAGACATTTATACCCCTCACAAAGTGATAATCCTCCTCCCCCAGTCTACTACCCCTCTGACATCATATATAGCTGTTACAGTTTCACTGACTCTATTCCTTATGCTGTACTCCATATCCTGTTTTGAAGAGTTTTAGAAGTGGAGGGTTGAAAGTTTCACTCCTTGTAGAAAGAATATTATTAAGATAAGTGCCCCTTACCCCAAATGCCAAGGTTGGGAAATCGATTTATATCACTATTCAGATGAAATAAATCTCTAAGTATCAATGAATCCAAGTATATAAGCCAATAATTGTGATGGTTAATTTTAGGTGTCAACTTGAGTTGACTAAAGGATGCCCAGATAGCTGGTAAAACATTATTTTTAGGTGTGTCTGTGAGGGTGTTTCTAGAAGAGATTAGCATTTTAATTGGTAGACTGAGCAGAGATCAACCTCGCCCATGTGGATGGGCATGATCCAGTCCATTGAGGGCCTGAATAGAACAAAAAGGCAGAGGAAGGAACTAATTTGCTCTCTCTGCTTGAGCTGAGACATCCATCCTCTCCTGCCCTCAGACATCATGCCCGTGGTTCTTGGGCTTTTGGACTGAATCATATGACTGGCTTTCCTGTTTCTCCATCTTACAGGCAGCAGATTGTGAGACTTCTCAGCCTCTATAATCCTGTAATACATCTCTATCTTATTTTTATCTATCTATCTATCTACTATCTATTTATCTATCTATCTATCCATCCATTCTATTGCTTCTGGAGAACCCTAGCACAGCCATCACCTTCATTATCAGTTGGTATTTATATTGATTAAGATTTTATTGGGAAGTGGTATTGAATTAATTATTTAGGAAGGATATTGAAAGGTTTATGCAAAACCAAACTGAACCAAACCAAAAAAGACACCCTATCTCACTCTTAATTCCTGAGACTGAAAGCCATAAATCAGAATGAGTTGGCAGCTTCATAGTAATCCTGGAGAAATAGGGTCGCAATCACAGAGTAATTATAGCATTAATAGGTTTAGAAGGGGCATTACAGGTGGTCTTGTTCGACCCTTATTTTATAGTTGAGCTGAGGCACAGAGAGCTTCAATAACACAAGTTTGGCAGGATTTCAACCAGAACTGCTGTCTCCTGACTCCACATTCCATCGCTCTCCATCCACAAGACCACATTTCCTGCTCTCTCAGCTCACATTAGATAGTGAAAAGTATACCAATATGGAAACTTTGGCAAGCCAAAGTGGATATACTTTCGTGGGTAAAAAGAATAGGAGATTTTTGAAGATTTTTTTCCCCTAATAAGAGACAGAACAATGTATTTTATTTCTGGTTGCTGTAATTATATGAGCCTGAGGGTTAGATGAAAAGGCAAGGTGAGGGAATTGTTTAAAAGAATGGGACAGGTATACTTGTAAGGAGTATAAGGGATGTTGATCTGCTGTGCTGCCAGTCTCTAACCATTTAGTCGACTATGTATTGAACTAGTTTCTATAAAGGCTAATCAAAGGGTCATGTGATGCTCCTTGGCTGGTATCACATTTTATAATCTCACTGACAGATGGATAAACACATCAGGTACAGTCATCCCTACTTTTCAAAAGTTTGCTTTATGCAATTTTGCTTCTATGAAAGACCCATATTAGTACCTGCTTTTGCTAACTGAAAGAAACCCAAAGAGCATTTTTGTTTTTACTGAAAATGGTGAAAAGAGAAAATAGCTTTCAGCGTTTGTTTTGCAGTGAGACCTTATAGAGGCAGCGCACATCCCGAGCAGTGAGAGTGGCCCCGCCAAGCTCCGTTCCCCGAAACTCCTCCCAGCATCTCAGCATCAAGCCCCAGAGCTTTGAACTGTGTCTGTGAGCATCTGTGCTTTATCTTGATTTATTTTGTGCATCGGTTAGCAAGATGTGTCGCCATTTTGGTTTAGGAAAGGTTTCATAGGAAGGCTCTCCTTTCGGATGGTGTGGGAAACCTGTATAATGAAACTGCATAAGCTTGTCTGTCCTGGTCACTCGTTCATCTTTAAAACATAGAACGATGCCTGATACATAGTAGATGTTTAATATAAATATTTACCTACTAAGCTATTGCACATACGATTAAGGACCCAGATAAGTAGAACAGAAAATAAAGTCTCTAGGAATTTGGAAAGGGAGCAATCATTATAGGATGCAATCATTTGGGGGAAGAAATCATAGAAAATGACAGCTTGAAGTAGCCAAGAGGAATTAGGTGACTGAGAAAATATAGGAAAAAGGGCCACAGCACTTAGAGGAGATAGGAGGGCAGAGGAGGGCTAAGACGTGCAGGAGGAGGGAGACTCCCCGTCCACGGCCTCGTCTGGCCAGTCCTGAGTGCTTGTGTTGTCCACCTCTTGCCATTTCTGATCTATTCTTGGCTTTGAGTCAGGTGCCAAAAGCTTCTGTGAAGAACAAATTCTTTAGAAATTAAGGGAACCTCTAATGATCACTGTAGATTAGATGGACTATGATTTTGAGATAAAATGATCAGGTTTTAAAGAAAAGTTAGTTGAAATCCTTTCAAAGAAGGCGAAGAATTGGGACAATTTCTCTGAGAATTAGGCATCCTGAAGTTATATGTTAATGTCTGCTTAAATGTAACACACTCCCAATGCTATTGGTGAGAGAGGTGAAGTGAGAAAGGGTAGGAAAAGAATTTCCTAATGTTATTCATATGCTCCCGGGGTCTTCATATCTTGAGACCATGTAAGGATCCTGTCTTGTGGATCACTGGGAATAATTTAAAGTATCAGGTGGACAGTGTGAAGGCTGTTCCCTTCTGTGGTTCCTTTACCTTACAATTTACCAGCCAATGCTACTTAGGAACCAGAGGAAGGAATACAAATGTTTGTATTTAAAAATTTCAGGTTGCTTTCGGAGCAAAATTACCTTGCCTGAGTTATAACTGGATGCATCAATTCATATAGCATTTGCCTCCTTAGCTTTGAAACATCAAATACAACGTAAATCAAGATGTACATTAATAAAGATGGTATAAAACATCTGTGGAGTCTAAACAAGGTAAAAAAATCATATTAGTCATCATGCAAAAAAATGTGTGTGATCATTTTCATAAAAGTGGTAGGTATCCAGGAGCTCAAATAGACACAAGAACAGAAATAGATCTTTTATCCCAATGCAACTAATGTTCAAAGGGAACAATCTATTGTCTTTTTCTCTCTTCCCCCATGCCTGGCCCCAAACATGTAAGGACTATGTAAACAAATAGAATGATTCCATTTCTTTGAATTAGATAGATTCTTCTTGAAAGAAAGTAAAATTAGTTTCTTCCTGAAGGACATCATTGCCAGTAAATGATCCCCTGGGGGGTTCTAAGAAATCAGACACTGCCCATTAGGATTTGCTGGAAGAATCTGCTGCTTAATCCTAGATACCAATTCTGCCTCTAAAATTCTGGACTATGGTCAGTTTTGAAGAAAAGTGAGTCTTGAATATTCTATTCAAAAATACATGGATATTCTTATCTCAGGCATCAAGTAATGTATGCACCCAACATTGTATAATGTTCTCAGCTGATGTATTTTTACTAGCAGCAAAAAAAGAACCGAAGATGGTTGATTGTGTGCATCATGAAGCATTAAGAGAAATTCCCAAATTATCATGTCCTTTCCTTTTCCCTGGATAATGACACCTGATATTAATTAAGTAGCCTGAGAAATCACAGATGTAGAGAGTTGTGGGGATAAGAGGCAGATCGCCTTTTTCCTTTGTCCTCAAAATCACAAAACTTCTTATTTCATCAACCACTGAAACTGCTAACCTGAAGTTAGCAGTTTGTTTCATCTGTAACCTGTGCTGTGTAACAATGAGAATGATGTTTTCATTATTCGTGGTATATCAGTCTGTTCCCTTCCATGGCCCCATTAACAATAAAAACCCATGCAGTTTTCAGCCATTATCATTTTTCTCCTGATAAACCATCTGTGACGTGGAGACCTTGAAGCTGGGAGTTCCAGCCACAATGCTCAATAGACTGTGCACACAGCTTTTTCAGAGGTAACGGCTGTGAAAAATCAGCTCCACTGTTACATCTCTCTGTTAGGATTTTTCTCTCACCCCTTTTTATATATCTAAGGTAATGTGAGTTCACATGAATTCAGCAAACAGCGTTTTGCCTGACAATGGAAACTATACCTAAGGCTTTTATTGGGTGTTAGAGCTGTCCTTTCCCTGCATTCCAGCTGTTCTTGCTGCTATATTTAATCCAGGAGCTAGAAGGGAAATGGTCTCACTACAGAGCTACTTTGTATCTCTTTTATAGTGTCTTTCCTTACAGGGTTCATGAGCCCTAATCTACATGGATAGATTAGGTCCACACGAAATGACCTTGCTGCAAATAAAATGAAAAGGAATCTGATGACAAATAAAGTCTTGTTCCCACCAACTGGTTTCATAAATTAACAAGCACACACATTTCTCCAGAGCCTACTGGTTTTGACTTTAAGTGTTTCTGAAGCTGAGGTGATATTCTTACATGGTGATATGGAGACAATGTCTAAAAATCAGCTAGAAAATTAGATCTAAAGTAGATGTTAGTGTATCATTTTCTTTTTATGTTTGTGCATGTATTTGTAAGGGTGCTTTAGAGAAACAGAACCAAAAGGTTGTGTATATGTGTATGGAGAGATTTATTTTAAGGACAATTCCTTGTTATTGGGGAGGCTTGGTGAGTCCATAATTTGGTGGAAGAGGCCAGCAGGCTGGAGACTTACTTGCAGTTTGAGTCCAAAACCAGTCTGCTGGCAGAATTCCTTCTTTCCAAGGAGAGGTCAGTCTTTGTTCTATTAAGGCCTTCAACTGATTGGATGAGCTCACCAACATCATAGAGAGGAATCTGCTTGGCTCAAAATCCACTGATTTAAATGTTTATCTCACCCAGAAACGACTTCACAGAAACATCCAGAATAATGTTTGCCCAAATATCTGGGACCCTTCGCCCAGCCAAACTGACACATACAATTAACCATCACAATTCATATATTCCTCTTAATGTTATATAAGCAATACCCATAATTAGATATCACTTGGAAAATTTACAAAAACTGACAAAGCCATCTGGGCAGGACAGTTTTCCATAAACATCCCAGGACAAGAGCTTACTTTTAAATTTTAGTTATAAACTGTTACTGCACATACGATCAAGAAGTTCTCTGCTGAGTCTAACTTAGGCTGTGGTACCTGATATTATATTGTTCTTTGAAGGAGCCTTCCTGTATTAATGGATGTTTGTAAGGTTCAATATATGCTCAAATAGTAGTTTTAATCTCTATCTTCAAGTAAGAAATTAAGTTGTTGCATCAAAGATACAATTTATTTTAATTTTGGGGGGAATTACAAAGTAAGGACACTGTATGTATGTGTGCATATACCGTGTTTCCCCCAAAATAAGACCTAGCCGGACCATCAGCTCTAATGCATCTTTTGGAGCAAAAATTAATATAAGACCTGATATATATTATATTACATTAATTATATTATATTATATTATATTAAAGATTAAATATATTATATTATATTAAATTAAAAATATATTATAATTATATTATATTATCTTATATTATAGTAAAATAAGACTGTGTCTTATATTCATTTTTGCTCCAAAAGACGCATTAGAGCTGATGGTCGGCTAGGTCTTATTTTCGGGGAAACACAGTATTCATATTTATATATATATATATAAATTTTTATTTCTTACCAAGACATTGAGTGTTTATAATTGGAAGAAACTCTGTCTTCAATTCATAAGGCTTTGAGGGTGAACCACATTTTACCTTTGTGGTTGAATTTTATTTTTCCTTTGGGAGTATCTGAACTAGTGATAGAACTGTGTCCAAAAGAGGGTGTCTCACATGTTACCTCATGGACTCCTACTTTGTTTTTTTTTTTTTTCTTTCTTAACTGAGATGCAGGACCCCCTCTTTTTTCTACTTTAAAAGAAGAATGACACAAACATGAAAAGCAATATCAAGCTGAAAAAGGAAATGTGAATTTTGGAGGAAGAAAATGTCCTTTCACACATAAGTTGAAAACGGAAGCCCAGGCTCTACTGTTTGTAGAGAGTGGACAGTCATCAGCTCATTTGACGAGTACAATTAATATTAATAGTGTGAAAAGGAAGTTAACGTAATTTTTTCTTTTCAGTGTGTTTTTACCAAACCTAATTTTGTTTTATATCCCATGAAACTTTAATATTTTAGTAATAATAGTAGCAGGGCAGATTATACTGTAGAAAGCTGAGAGTTTAGGATATATCTTCTTGGCAGTAAATTGTTCCTTTGAAGTAAATTATCTGTTATAGGCAGTTTAGCTTCCTGGAAAAAATAATTTCTCTCACATGAGATAAGAGGAAAATTTTATTACTTACCTTATGCTACTTGGGACCAGGTTTCATAATAACTATGCTAATAGACAGATAAAAACCCTACAGATATGTAGATGTTAATATCATGCAGGGAGGATTAATAACTTTGGAGACATTTCTCATCTAGTCTGATCTGATTGTTCTTAAAGATGAGAGTGTTATCAGCATCTAAGTTGAACATAGAAGGTAAAATTGAGCAAAACTAGAGACAAATGAATCCATACATCTTTTGAACAATAAAATTTAGAAATATTTCTACTTTAAAGTTTACACTGAGTTTTAAACTTTTTTTGCTAGCTGCCATGGCCCAGAAATTTGTCTATTCTCAAAGTCTGTTTTGTTTTTAGTTTTGTTTCTATTTAAAGATAAGGCATATCTTTTAATTACTGAATGTTTTATTTGCAAAATGGATGATATGAATCTGACATATTTATTAGGGAGCTGACAAATAGTATGTATCAGTTGTGTGGTTTGGGAAAACATACCATGATGCAGATATTAAGTTTAGGATATTTAACTTCTTCACAATATGAGTATTATTACTGAGTCAGTTATTGAATATTTTCAAATGTTCATTTTGCTGATTTTATACAAATCCAGAGAATAATAGTCCAAGTGATGAACTATCTCAAATATTCTGGAGAAGTATGTTAGGAAGGATAATCAGGACTTGAAGAGCTTGTATTCATTCACTGAATATTTATTGAGTGCTTACCTTTTGCTTTGTGTATTGGGGTAGATACTGGGCATATTGTTTTATACAGCAGAACCATGGCCCAGGCTTTCATGGGACTTCAAATCTAATGGAAAAGATGCATAATCAACAATACACACAAACATATACATGTATATACTTTATCATGAGTGCTATGAAACAAAAGAATTGGATACTGAGAGAGAGAATAACTTTGACAGTGGTTGTGGTGAAAGAAGTCTACTTTAGATTGCATGGTCAGGAAAGATCGCTGAGATGACATTTGTACTAGAATGTGAATGATAAGGAGAATGTTATGCAAAGAATGAAATGAAGCATTCTAGGAAGAAAGAAGAACGTGTGAAAACCCTAAGGCAGGAAAGACCTTAGGGAATTCCTGAAATTGAAAGAAGGCCAACAAAACTGGAGTACAGAGAGCAACAGGGATGGTAGGGATTTGGAAGGAAAGAGGGGATGAGTTTTGGCTTGCAGTGTTCAAATCATCATGGTCATGATGACTGCAGGCGTTAGGGTCTTACTCGAAATTCAGGTGGAAACCACTGAAATGTTTTATACAACGGTAAATACGCTATTACCATTCACAGAAAGTTAAAAACTCATTATGCTTGTTTTATGTGTTTAAAAGTATAGGATTAATGTGATATACCACATTAACAAAATGAAGGATAAAAATCATATGCTCATCTCAACAGATGCAGAAAAAGCATTTGACAAAATTCAATATCCATTTATGATTAAAAACTCCCCCCAAAAAGTGGGTATAGAGGGAACATACCTCAGCAAAATAAAGGCCATATATGGCAAGCCCATAGCTAACATCATACTCAGTGGTTTGGAGAAAAGCTGAAAGTTTGTTTTCTTTAAGACCAGGAACAAGATGAGGATGCCCACTCTTGCCACTCTTATTCAACTTAGTATTAGGAGTCCTTCCTCAAAAAACTGTTAGAACTAATAAATTCAGTCGAGTTGCAGGATACAAAATCAATACATAAAAATCTGTTGCATTTCTATACAATAGTAATGACCTATCAGAAAGAGAAATAAAGAAAACAATCCCATTTACAACTGTATGAAAAAGAATAAAATACCTAGAAATAAATTTCACCAAGGAGATGAAAGACCTATATATTGAAAACTACAAGACATTAATAAAAGAAATTAAAGAAAACACACATAAATGGAAAGATATTTCCTGCTCATGTATTGGAAGAATTAATATTGTTAAAATGTCCATACTACCCAAAACAATCTACAGATTCAACATAATCCGTATCAAAATACTAATGGCATTTTTTCTTTCTTTTTTAAATTAAACTTATTGGGCTGACATTGGTTAGTAAAATTATATAAGTTTCAGGTGTGCAATTCTATAATATATCATCTACATACTGCACTGTGTGATTACCACCCAAAATCAATTCTCCTTCCATCACCATATATTTGACCCCTTTTACCCTCTTCTACCACTCCCACCTCCCTTACCCTCTGGTAACCACTAACCTGTTGTCGGTGACTATGAGTTTTTGTTTGTTTATCCTGTTTGTTATTTTCAGTTTTATATCCCACGTATGAGTGAAATCATAAGGTTCTCAACTTTTTCTATCTGACTTATTTCGCTTAGCATGATAATGTCAGGGACTATCCATGTTGTCACAAATGGCAGTATTTCATCATTTCTTATGGCCAAGTAATATTCCATTGTATATATGCACCACATCTTATTTATCAAATCATCTATTGAAGGACACTTTGAAATAGAACCAATAAATTTAAAATTGGTATGGAACCACAAAAAACTCCAAATAGCCAAAGAGACCTTGAAAAAGAAGAACAAAGCTGGAGACATCAAATTCCCTGATTTCTAACTATATTATAAAGCTATAATCCATGGAATAGAATAGACCAGAAATAAAACCACACATGTATTGTCAGTTAATGTATAAATAAGGAGCTAAGAATATATAATGTGGAAAGGACAGTCTCTTCAAAGAATTGTGTTGGGAAAACTGGACAGCTGCATGGCAAAGAATGAAACTTGAGCACTATAGACAAAAATTGCACCATACACAATAATTAACTCAAAATAGATGAAAGACTTTGAATGTAAGACCTGAAACCATAAAATTGCTAGAACAAAACAGACTATAAACTCCTTGTCATAGGTCTTGGTGGCAATTTTTTTTAATATGACACCAAAAGCAAAAGTAACAAAAGCAATAGCCACTTATCAGATGTGTGATTTGCAAGTATTTTTTCCCATTCAGCAGTATAGTAGTGGTTCTACATCATACTAAAGTGCTTCTACACAGCAAAGGAAACCATTAACAAAACGAAAAGGCAACCCCTGCTGAATGGGAAAAAATACTTGCAAATCACACATCTGATAAGTGGCTAATATCCAAAATATATGAAGTACTGATACAACTCAATAGCAAAAAATCAAATGATTTGATTAAAAAAATAGGTGGAAGATCTAAATAGTTATTTTTCCAAATAAGGCATACAGATGGCCAACAGGTATATGAAAACATGATCAACATCATTAATCATCATGGAAATGATGATTAATCATCAGGCAAATCAAAACCACAATGAGATATCACTTCATACCTGTTAGAATGGCTGTTATCAATAAAAAACAAGAAATAACAAGTGTTGGCAAGGATATGGAGGAAAGGGAACCCTTGTGCGCTGTTGTTATGAATGTAGATTGATGCAGCTGCTGTGGAAAACAGTATGGAGGTTCCTCAAAAAATGAAAAATAGAACTACCTTATGATCCAGCAATTCCACTCCTGGGTATTTATCCAAAGAAAATGAAAACACTAGCTTGAAAAGATATATGCAGCCCTATATTCATTGCTGCATTATTTACAATAGCCAAGATAGAGAAACAACTTAAGTGTCCATCAATGGATGAATAGATAAAGAAAAGGTGATACACATATATACATGCATACATATATATATGTATGTGTGTGTGTGTATATATATATATACATATATATGTATATCACACACGCACACATTGGATGAAGGGGGCTCAAAAGGTAAAAAGAAAAAAATGCAGTTGATGTAAAACAGAAAATAAAAGTATAGGTATTTGATTTTTTTTCATATTTCATGTTCTAAATTCTTAGTGTTTTGTTTTGTTTTTGTTTTTTGCTTAAAGCAGTTATGTATAATAATTACTAAGGAGAGAGGAAAAAATCTGCAGCTTGACTTTGGGAAGTTGTTTAGCTATTCTTCCATGCCAGAACTCTGAATGTAAAAAATAAAATATGGTAAAGTAAATTTTAAGGCAATGATCCAAGAATATTCTCTTTGAAGTTTATTTACATTTTGTCATATTACTGACTACCTTCTTTCCAAAATCTCTAGTAAGGAGTGTTATTCTTCAAAGGTAGTTCAGAAATACTATACACACAATGGTTTCAGATACCATTTTAGTAAAGCTATTGTTTACTATTCTCGCTTGACTTCAATGGCCTAAATCCTTTAGAGCTTCGTGGGTAAAGCAGGACAATGAGAGAGAATACTGAAGTTTTCATGATAAAATAATTACTCAGGAAATGGAAGGGAGCATTTTTTGTTTCTGTAAGAAACAGAAACCAAGGGTAAATGTAAATAACAATCATACTATTTCCCCATAAAGGATGATGAGAGTATTTCAAGGTGATGAGTGTGTACATGTTCTTTAAGTTAATTTATTGAAAATGAAAGAATGGAATTTGTTGCTTCAGGTGAAAGAATACAAATACAAAACTTGAACCTTAGTTATACTAATAAAAGGAATGATAAAATATGAGGGAATATATATGGAATACATATATTTTTCTCTAAAAGTACAAAACATTTATGGGTTCATAAACTTATAGTTTGTATAATCTGTTTTACCCATAGTATAGGCGAATGAACTAAGAATTATTTTTCTGCTTCCCTGGAATGCATTCCTTCTTGCTATGGATGATGTGCCTTTGAGTCCAGATTCTGTCGGTAACAACGCGTGCCCACTTCTCTGGTCTTCAATTTTCTCCTCTGCGCAGGCAAAGACGAGGTGGCCAGAGAGGCACCTGCTATGGCTCACATCCAGGGCTTTCTTGCTGTCTGTGCACTTGTCCTGAGTGGGCTGGTGGGGGCGCAGCCAAGGCACTACTGTCCAGCTGCTGGGACATCGTGCCCTCGCCGCGAAGGAGTAGAAGTCTGGTTCTGAGAGATTTCCCTTTACTCCTTAGAAAGTTCAAGGGAGAAATTACACACTCTGTGGTCACGATTGACTACAGTGAACAGGAAGGAGACTCAAAGACCATAAGGTGGTTTCCATTAAGGAGGAATATTGCCCCAGGGGCACATTATAGTTAAGTTTCTTGGTTAACAGTCCCGTGGTTTATTAGTCTCTGACCTTGTACTACTGATTTGAAGCTGTGTAATCTGCTCCTGATCCTGTGTTCTGTTTTCCCTGCTTTGGGAAAAAGGAAAAGGATCAAACACTTAATTCAAGTTGATACTAATTTTGCACTAAAATGTGAAGTTTGAGATGGTGTGTGAGTAGTTTGGCCACTTCAGTCTGTGGCTACTGTATGACTCATGTTTTAAAATTCAGTTATTTTGTTAAGGCTCATTGCTGATACTCAATTTTGCCTCACCAGATAAAGTATCTGAGTGGAAATACTTAGACATGTTCAGTGATGTCATTTCATATACTTTCTGAATTAATCCTTAAAGAAATTCCATGAGCTGGATAAGATTCCAATTTTATTGACAAATCCATGGCTGAGAGAAATTAAATGACGTATCCAGAGCCACAAGTGATACCTGCTGGGATAGATATTATCCTGAGGGAAAAGGAGATTGGCAATCACAGACCTATTGGTTTTTCCCTTGATTCACGAGCATGCTAAATTCATCATTTCTGCAATGTTAAGTGTAAGAATAATGAGCATACAACATAATCAAAATAGTAGCATAAATGTTTATTTTTGAGATATTAAAATATCCCCATTGAGTATTCATGGCAACAATTAAGCTTCTGTAAGGCCAAAGGGTGAGAATGTTTAAATGAGTTTTTTTTCCTGCCATCCATTATCAGCTTGGAAAATCAATACTAATAGGGAAAGCACAAGAGCGATGACTGAGTTCATTACACGTGATCAGAAAATGAAACACATCTACCATGTTAATGTCGCTTTCAATTTATGGTGACATTTGCTGAAAATAATCTGCAATATTTGGCAAAGTTAAAAGAGAGATTGGTCCCCAATTAACCAGAGGATCAAAGAAGAAAGATTAGGGAGGGAAGTATTGTCTTTTTTTTTTTTTTTTTTTAAGAAGCGAAATGTTTGGAAGGGTCAGGCTTTGAGTTAGCTAACCTCCACCACTTTTAGTATTCAGGTTGACTAATGAGCACTTCACACATCATTCTAATGGATGCATTTATTATGAGAAAGAATAATAAAGTGCTTTTCAATAACTGATGCCTATGGCAACTGTACATACAGAAGTTAAATAATTTCTCTATTGTCTACTTAATGGCCTAAAATATCTTAGAGCCAAATATAAACTTTCATTTTATAATAATATAAATATAATAATATTTTAATTAAATGTTTTTGATTCATCCATTTAATCAAACACTCAATAAATATTTATTGAGCTTCTACTGTATGCCAAGCCCTGTTCTAGGCTCTTTAGAAATTGTAGTGTACAAAGTCCCTGAATTTATGGAGCTTTTATTCTAGAATGTCTTTACAGGAATTATCTAGATGCAGTTAAGAACAGTCGTTTTTCCGGCATCCTATTCTTGTTTTTGTGGTGGTAACATTTCCCCTCTCTGAACATAGATTTGGAGTATATTAAAGGAGTTGCATACATCCTAACATCATCTCACGTAATGTGTGAGTCCTCTCTATGTGAAGAAAACTAATAGCTGTAAAACTTTAAATCTCAAGGTAGTTGCTAAGATGCATAATATAACGTCTACTCTCCTACTATTTCCTTAAACATGTCACCTGGGGCAAAAGTTCCTGTTTTGGCCTTACATGTACAGTGGTACCTCGGTTTTCAAACGTCTCCGTTGATGAACATTTCAGTGTACGAACGCCGTAAATTTTATGGATCTATGTTATCATTAGATAGTAAAATTCATGCTAAATTTGCAGTTTTAGGGGTTGATTTTAAAGGTCTGGAACGGATTAATCCATTTCAAATTACTTTCTATGGGGAAACCGTGCCTCGGTTTTTGAATGTTTCAGAACTCAAACGGTCTTCTGGAACGGATTATATTTGAAAACCAAGGTACCACTGTATTAATAATTACAAAGATCTGAAATGGAAGAAACCAATTCTTTGTGGAAGGAAGCTATCTGTAACTTTAATGTTTATAAGTGGTTGCTATTCAGGTAGTAAATAAAGTTTAGTTAGATATAATAGTGCCTAAAAAGACAGTAGTAATAACTGTCATTTTTCCAGTAACCTTCTGTGGAACATTGTCCCACACAGGTTAAAAGGGTTTCATGGTCAAATAAATTGGGAAATGCAAACTTAGAAACCTTCTGCTGGGAGATTTATTTTGCATATTAATATATATTAATGTTTAAAAGAATCCTTTAAATTGAGAAAACTCTTTAACCCAGTGATTCTCAAACATATTTGGCCAGGGAACTATTTTCATATATCAATAATTAACATTTGGGGAGAGTCTCAATGATGTCATAAAAGTGGCAGGGTAGTGAGCCTTTTGAAATCTCCCATGGAATTTACAACAAATTGAACAACTATAACTCCACAAAGGACTCCCTGTGCAGCAGACAGGCCAGACTAAGAGGCGCACAACTGAAATAATCTAAAGGGGTAAACAGCTGCTGAAAAACATGGGCTCTGAATCTGGTGCAGGAAGAGCTTTGGAACTTCGAAAGCTCTCCGCATCCCCACAAGGACTCAGCGCCCTATGCCCCAGGTGAACTGTACACAGACGAAAAGCCCACTTTCCAGAGAATCCCCACATTGTGTGAGAAGCCGGAATAGTGCAAAGAAAATATAACACTACAGTGTGAGAGAGAAAAAAAGGCTGCAGTCGGAGAGAAAATAAAACATTCTACCAACACGTATTGGAAAACAAAATAAAGACCTCTTCCTATCAACCTGTTGCAGAACCCACTCCTGTAGATGTTTAGGAAGAAAAATAATAAATCACTAATTGCCATGAATAACCAAGGTAACAAGACAGCTCAGGAAGAAAATGGAAAGTCTCCAGAAAATGAACTTGAAGATATGGAAACATGTGACTTAAATGACAGAGAATTCAAGATTGCAGTTCTTAAAACACTCAAAGAGGTGCAAGGAAATACAGAAAGGCAGTTTAATGAACTCAGAAACACATTCAAACAACAAAATGACCATTTTCCCAAAGAGATTGAAATTTTAAAAAAGAACCAAATAGAATTTGTGGAGATTAAGAACTCAATAAAAGAAATTAAGAATGAAATAGCCAGCTTAGGTAGTAGAGTTGACCAGATGGAGGAAAGAATCAGTGACATCGAAGACAGAAATCTGGAAATGACACGGATGGAAGAAGAAAGAGACTTGGAACTTAAAAGAAATGAAAGAATTCTACAAGAACTTTCTGATTCCATCAGAAAGAGCAATATAAGAATATATTCTGGGCATACTAGAAGGAGAAGAAAGAGAGAAGAGAACAGAGAGTATATTCAAACAAATAGTCAATGAGAACTTCCCAAACTTGTGGAAAGAACTGGATCCTCGATTCCAAGAAGCAAATAGAACACCTAATTACCTCTCCCCAACAGGCCTTCTCCAAGGCACATTGGATGGAAGCTGTCAAAAATTAATGGCAAAGAAAGAATCCTCAAGGCAGCCAGGGAAAAGAAGACAGTAACCTACAAAGGAAAGCCCATTAGATTATCATCAGATTTCTCAGCAGAAACTCTACAAGCCTGTAGGGAGTGTAATCAAATATTCAGACTATTGAAAGAGAGAAATTATGAGCCAAGAATAACATATCCAGCAAAGATATCCTTTAGGTATGAAGGAGGAATAAAGACCTTTCCAGACATATAGAAGCTGAGGGAATTTTCTAACACACGACCTGCACTATAATAAATACTGAAGGAGACTATTCCACCACCATCAAAGGGATAAATTGTGGCAAACAAAACATAAAAGGGGGGAGAGTAAAGGCCTGAACCGGAATATGGGAATGGAGAAAGTAAGCATGCTGAAGAAAATGGAATACTCTAAATATCAAACTTTCTTTTACATAAACTTAATGGTAACCACTCACAAAGAATCCAGAACTGAAATATATATTGTAATAAAAGAAGGAACAGAGGGAAAAATCATAGACTACCACCAGACAGAAATAATAGACAACAACAAAAAGGCAAAGAAGCAGTGGAGACACAGTCTTACCAGAAAACCAAAGTTAGAATGATAGGAAATCCTCACATATCAATAATCACCCTAAATGTAAATGGACTGAACTCACCAATAAACAGGCACAGAGTAGCAGATTGGAACAAAAAACTAAACCCAACCAAATGCTGTTTCCAAGAGACACCTTTCAGCTACAAGGACAAACATAGACTCAAAGTGAAAGGGTGGAAATTGACACTCCAAGCAAATGGTATCCAGAGAAAATCAGGTGTAGCTATACTGATATCAGATTAAACAGACTTCAGGATAAAAAAGGTTACAAGAGACAAAGATGGACATTTCATAATGATAAAAGGGACTATACAACAAGAAGACGTAACAGTCATCAATATTTATGCCCCCAATCAGGGAGCACCTAAATATACCAAGAGACTACTAACTGAGCTAAAGGGAGAAATTGACCAAAACACAATTATAGTAGGGGACCTAAATACGTCATTGACAGCTATGGATAGATCATTCAAACAAAAAAAATAAAGAAAGAAAAAGCAGCCCTAAATGACACATTAGATGAAATGGACATAATTGACATTTATAGAGCACTTCATCCTAAAACATCAGACTATACATTTTTTTCTAGTGTACATGGAACATTCTCAAGGCCAGACCATATATTGGAACATAAAACTAGCCTCAGCATATTTAAGAAGGTTGAAATAATACAAAGCATATTCTTTGATCACACGTCTTTGAAATTGGATATCAACTGCAAAAAGAAAGCAGGAAAAACCACAAATATTTAGAGATGAAACAACATACTCTTAAAGAACACCGACTCTAAAAAGAAATAAGAGGAGAGATCAAAAGATACATAGAAACAAATGAGAATGAAAATACATCCTACCAAAATTTTTGGGATGCAGCAAAAGCAGTTTTAAGAGGGAAATTTATATTATTAGAGGCCTATCTCAAGAAACAAGGAAATCCCAGATAAATAACTTCACGTTACACCTTAACAAGGAAAAGAAGAACAAATGAAACCCAAGGACAGCAGAAAAAAGGAAATAATAAAAATCAGAGCTGAACTAAATGAAATAGAGATCAAAAAGACAATAGAAAAAATTAATGTGACAAAGAGCTGGTTCTTTGAAAAGATTAACAAAATTGACAAAGTGTTGGCTAGACTTGCTAAGATAAAAAGAGAAAAGACATTAACAAACAAAATCAGAAATGAAAAAGGGGAAGTTATCACGGATGCCACAGAGATACAAAGGATCATCCAAGAATACTATGAAGGACGATATGCCACCAAATTCAATAACCTAGAAGAAATAGACAATTTCTTAGAAACATATAGCCTTCCTAGGCTGAATCACGAAGAATTGGAAAATCTAAATAGACCTATCACCAGTAAGGAAATTGAATCAGTCATCTGAAACCTTCCCAAAAGCAAAAGTCCAGGACAAGATGGCTTCACTAGTGAATTCTACCAAACCTTCAAAGAGGATCTAACACCTGTCCCATAAGAAAACTACAGACTAATATCTCTGATGAAAACAGATGCAAAAATCCTAAACAAAATTCTAGCAAATCGAAGGCAACAATGCATTAAAAAGATTATTTATCATAACCAAGTGGGGTTCATCCCAGGGGCACAAGGATGGCTCAACATAGGCAAATCCATCAATGTGATACATCACATAAACAAAATAAAGGACAAAAATCACATGATTATATCAATTGATGCAGAAAAAGCATTTGACAAGATACAACATCCATTTATGATTAAATCACATAATAAAAATAGGTGTAGAAGGAAAATACGTTCACATAATAAAGGCCATATATGACAAACCCTCAGCTAATGTCATAATTAACGGTGAAAAACTAATGCCCTTTGTTCAGGAACACAACAGGGCTATCCCCAATCACCTCTGCTTTTCAACATACTGTTGGAAGTCGTTGCCAGAGCAATCAGGCAAGAGAAAGAAAGAAAAGGCATCCAAACTGGGAATGAAGAAATTAAATTGTCATTCTTTGCAGATGACATGATGTTATATATAGAAAATCCTAAAGATTCCACCAAAATGCTATTAGAAACAATCAATGAATACACTAAAGTTGCCGGCTACAAAATCAATGTACAAAAGTCCATTGCATTCCTATATACTAACAATGAAATCTCAGAAAAAGAAATAGAAAAAAAAATTCCTTTTGCAATTGCAACAAAAAGCATAACTTACCTAGGAATAAACTTAACCAAGGATGTGAAAGACCTATATGCTGAAAACTATAAGACATTTTTAAAAGAAATTGA
Organism: Rhinolophus ferrumequinum; assembly: GCF_004115265.2. NCBI lineage: Eukaryota > Metazoa > Chordata > Mammalia > Chiroptera > Rhinolophidae > Rhinolophus > Rhinolophus ferrumequinum. The sequence goes on from NC_046288.1 coordinate 34,787,605, forward strand.
AGAAGACACAAAGAAATGGAAAGACATTCCATGCTCATGGGTTGTAAGAATCAACGTAGTTATAATGGCCGTATGACACAAAGCAATATACAGATTTAATGCAATCCCCATCAAAATCCCAATCACATTTTTTAAAGAAATAGAAGAAAAAATTATCAGATTTGTTTGGAACCACAAAAGACCCTGAATAGCCAAAGCAGTCCTAAAAACAAAGAACAATGCTGGAAGTATCACACTCCCTGACTTTAGCTTGTACTACAGGGCAAAAATAATCAAAATAGTATGGTATTGGCAGAAAAACAGACACACAGACCAATGGAATAGAATTGAGAACCCAAGAATAAATCCACATGAATATGGACAGATAATTTTTGACAAAGAAGCCAAAAACATACAATGGAGAGAAGACAGCCTCTTCAATAAATGGTGCTGGCAGAATTGGAAAGCCACATGCAAAAGAATGAAACTGGACTGCTGTCTGTCACATGAACCAAAATTAACTCAAAATGGATCAAAGACCTAAGCATAAGACCTGAAACAATAAACTGCATAGAAGAAAACACAGGTGCTAAACTTATAGACCTTGGGTTCAAGGAGCATTTTATGAATTTGACTCCAAAGGCAAGGGACGTAAAAGCTGAAATAAAGGAATGGGACTATATCAAACTTAAAAGCTTCTACATAGCAAAAAAATAAATCGACAAAATAAAGAGGCAACCAACTGAATGGGAGAAGATTTTTGTAAACAGCGCTTCTGAAAAGGGGCTAATATCCAAAATATACAAGGAACACATACAACTCGACAACAAAAAAACAGACAACCCAATTGAAAAATGGGCAGAGGACCTGAAGAGACATTTCGCCAAAGAGGACATACAAATGGCAAGTAGGCATATGAAAAAATGCTCAACATCACTAATCATCAGAGAAATGTAAATAAAAACCACAATGAGATACCACCTCACCCCAGTTAGAATGGCTATCATCAACAAGACAAATAATAACAAGTGTTGGAGAGGCTGTGGAGAAAAAGGAACCCTCATACACTGTTGGTGGGAATGCAGACTGGTGCAACTGCTATGGAAGGCAGTGTGGAGGTTCCTCAAAAAATTAAGAATAGAATTACCATATGACCCAGCAATCCCTCTCCTGGGTATCTACCCAAGTAATCTGAAAACATTTATCCATAAAGACACGTGTACTCCAATGTTCATTGCAGCTTTCTTTACGGTGGCCAACACATGGAAACAACCAAAGTGTCTTTCAGTAGATGAATGGATAAAGGAGATGTGGTATATATACACAATGGAATACTCTTCTGCTATAAGAAAAGATGAAATAGTAACATTTGTGACAACACGGATTGATCTTTAGATTATAAGGCTAGCGAACTAAGACAGAAAAAGTAGAGAACCATATGATTTCACAGATATGTTGTATATAAAACTGAGAACAATTAAAGAACAAGACAAACAAATGAAGGAAAAAAACATAGACAATAGTTTGACATAGACAATAGTTTGGTGGTTACTAGAGGATAAGGGGGAACGGGGTTGTAGATGAGGGTAAAGGGGATCAAATATATGGGGATGGAAAGAGAACTGACTCTGGCTGGTGAACACATAATGTGAGATATAGATAATGTATTACAGAATTGTACACCTGAAATCTATGTAACTTTACTAACAATCGTCACCCCAAGAAATTTTAATTTTAAAAAAAGAAATACATAAAATAATTGACATTTGGAAAAAAATTCTTCTGTAATAAAAGATGAACTCTTGACCACTGCAGGAAGAGGACTCAAGGCTTCACTAGGATCCTGTCTTATTATATGTTCTAATATCCTGAGGACGTCCATAATTATAATACTGCCCGCCTCCAATGTCTGTAATTGGCTTTTAGTCTAGAGTGACAGCCATCTTTTTCTGCCCTTGCAAATACAAATCTGTCAGGCTCCCCTTGCGACTGAACTATTTGTTTTCTTCCTAAGTAAATTACAGTGCACTGTATCTTATGAGTTCCATCTGGTTTGCCGTATACCTGTTCCTCTAGCATTTCAAGGTTATTTTAAATTTCTCATCATAGTAAGGTAGTATTTTTGATTTCTAGCTTTAATCAAAAAATAATTTTAAGTGAGGATTAAGGTGTGTCACATGCTGAGTTTTGTCTTTCAGAATTTAAAATCTGCACTATCTGGACACGACAATGTTTACTTATAATTATCCAGAAGAGTGGCGTTCACATTCTCTATGTCATCTACATTTCCTTTTTCTAAAAAAATTTTTTTTATTAGTTTCAGGTGCACAAAACAAAGTAATAGTTAGACATTTATCATGTATATCCCTCACACAGTGACAACCCCCCTCCCCATCCACTACCCCTCTGACATCACACACAGCCATTACATTTCCACTGTCTCTATTCCTAATGCTGTACTCCACTTCTTGTAACCATACACACACACAAAAAAAAAAAAAAAATTGTAGTTGATATTCATTATTGTTCAGCTTCAGCTTCAAGTGTACAGTGCAGTGATCAGGCATCTACATCTTCCCTGAGGTGGCCTCCCAAATGGGACAAGTGTCCATCGGATACCCTACAAAGTCTTTACAGCATTACTGATTACATTTCCCAAATTGACTTCCGTATCCCCGCGGCCATCTTGTGGTTACTGACTGTGCTTTCTAATCCCCTCACCTTCCCCTTTATCCCCACCCCCTCCCATTAGGCAACCCTCAGTTTTTCCTCTATGTCTCTGTTAAGAGCCACTTAAGACAGAGATGGCTTTTATTTAAAAACCTGATGCTGATGTTGCTTCGCTCCTCTTCCTGCTGTACCTCCTTTTCTCCTTTTTTTTTTTTTTTTTTTTTTTGGCTTAAAGCCACACAGTTTTATTATCTTAAAGTTCTGGAAGTCAGAAACCTTAAATAGGTCTTACAGGGCTGAAATAAAAATTGTTCCTTACAGAGGCTCTGGGGAGAAACTGCTCCTGGTTTTTCCATCTTCCCGAAGCTGTCTGTGTTCCTTGGGTCGTGGCCACAGCAATCAGACCGCTGCTTCTGTTGTCACATCACGTTGACCTGATGCTTCTTTAACAGTCAGAACTATTCCACAGTCGTCCTCTCCTGGCACACTAATATCTGCAGAACACTCACCAAATAGTGAAGCATTGCAACTTGTGTTGAAGTCCCTATTGTGTTAAAATAAATGCTAATTTTAAGGTAATCCTGTAGTGATTTACCTATCTTAAATAGTAGATACAGATTGAAAAAATAGCTCACTCCCCCTATTTTTCATGGCAAGGAAGTTTTTAAAATATGATGAACAGCCATAAAGATGCTGCCTGAGATTCTTATGGAAAGTAGCCTAGAGGAAACAAATGAAGTCAGTAAAAGGAATTCCTAAAATAGAAGATAATAAGATGTAAAACAGGAAATGTCAAATTACAAGGCCAGTTTTCTCCTCAAAGAAATTGAAGTCACGGGTGAACCATTCAGTGAGTAATATAGAACTGATTCGGTTTGTTCCATTCCCTCAGATCTCTGTGAGTGTGAAACGCTATAGATCTTCTGACATGCTGGATGCAATTAGAGGAGAAAAGAGAGCCATTACTTCCTTTAGATCTTAATTTATATATTGGTTAGAGCTTACTCAGGCTCCCTGAATCTTGGGGAGCAGAGCAGTATTCCGGAAGAAGACCACCTGTTTCCTAGCAAATGTATATCTTTTTTGCTAAGAACTCCCCTCCCCCCACCGTTGGCAGTGAAAAACGTCTTCTGTGGAAATAAGTACATATGTTTCTAGAAGAGAAATAGAAGCTGATATGAAAGTTTACTTCCTCTATATCACATAGACACACACTTAGATTTACGCGAAACTAGCAGGTTAATTATATTAAGTTAAATCAGTTAAATGACAAAAAATGAAAACAATTTTTTTTTCTGTTTTGTAGACCAAAACAATTACTACATCTTTTTTTTTTTAAATTTATTTACTTTTGGACTTCCAAGTGTGTGTTTACTACATTGAAAAAGCTGTAGATAAAATCTGTTTGTCAAGTTTAGTTTTTGTATTACATGGCTAAGTGTGTTTATGTTTCAATTGGAAGATTGTATAACACATTCTATTTGATATGGCTAATATAAGAGCATTTCCCTTCATTTTAGGTTCTCTCCTTTAATTTTTTTCTTTTCCCAATAAACAGTATTGTATACATTTCATGCTTTTATGGGCCACTATGTTTGACAAAGCATCAGGCCTATTTTATTTCCTCATTAAAAAAACAGCTAAATATTCTAATAAAGCCGCAAATCTTTCACAGAATGAACAATGCGAAGACAGCTGTTCTCCTTTTCATTCCCTCTCAGCACCTTTCTTCTCATAACTCACATTGCCTTTATTTTTGATTTTGAAACTTAATGGCTAGTGAAGTCATGATGGGAAAATTGTGTATCTTTAAAAGGCAGCTGAAGTGGCAAATTGTGATATTTTTCAAAGCACTGTTTGAAAGGATGCTAAAGTTGTTTAAGGGTTGGGTTTAGAATCAGGAATTTCCTAGATGATCCTCAAGCTCTTTGAGGGAAGTTGCTATTTTAATGGATAAATAATTCGACTCATTTAAAAAACAGACGTTATTTCTTTAAAAAGCTGTTTCTATGTCTCTCCTCCCCAATTAAAAATCTCTCATTTTGTAGATATGGTTTTAATTTGAAGCAATATGGTATTCTCTTTTTTCCCCCATTCTAACTAAACAAACTCTGTAAGAATTAGCTTTGAGTTATTCCATCTGTGGACTTTTAATTTTGTCATAAAAACACAGAAGCCTGGCAGGGAACTCTTTCCAACTGGCTACATGTATCATCTTGTCTGAAAGCTGGTTAAGTAAGTATGGCATTTAAAATGAAATAAAAAACTTCATTTATGGAACTAGTTCACACGAAGTGTTTGCCCACTTCTTTGACCATCTGTTTATGTTGACAACCACCGCCCCACACTGTGCCAGAGTACCCTTGGCTATTAAAAACAGTGTTTTGTGTGTGAGTGGTGTGTGTGTCCTCACACATGTATGTGTTTCTGGGGTGCCATTTTCTTGAGAAATGTCTTATTAAAGGTTTCATATGATCCATGTGGAGATATTTCAGGTCAGTTGCTATTCAGGAAACACTGCACTGAAAATGCTCCAAGCCCACTCATTTTTAAAGAAGCTCTCTTTCCTCCTCACCCAATCTCCCCACATACTGAAATTTCTTTTAAACGACTATGAATATATTTTCAAAATACCTGTTTAGTTTGGCTAGCATGGTAATGATATTATGTGTTGAAGGTAAATTCAAATAGGAATCTCAACATTTCTGAGTACAGAAATACTTTGGAATGACTCAGGAATTCTAAGCTGTTGGCAAGATGCTTTCTGCTAACAGGAGTATCTGAGTTGATATGTAATTCAGCAGATGACAGGGTAACCCTTCTTTTGCATTTAACAGTGTAAATAAAGTCTTTGGGGGCAAGATGGCCTCCTTGTAGATGAAGGACTATGGACACAGGGATTGCCAGTCTGGCATCATCATTAGTTTTTATGCTTTGAACAGCTATTTATTAAAGGTCTCATACAACTACTTACTAAAAGCCAATCAGTGCACAACACTATTTTTTTAAAGTGCAAAGCTGGAGAAATAAAGAGGTATGTTCTCAGTTGTATCAAAGTTGTAATTCTAGTGGGGATGAGGAGACACATATGATAAGAAAAATAGGATAGCTAAGAGATAGATTTTGTCAAGTGGAGATAAAAATTTTATAGGAGATCCAGGGATGGAGAGATCTGAGTGAGCTGCTGAGTACCAGTGACAAGTCAGTTTCTATTCTGTAAGTCTTCTCCTTCTTTCCTCAAAGCTCCTAAATTATCTGGAATGTACAATGGGAGCAGTTGAGAGGCTCCTGACTTCTCCTGAGAATTGCAATACATACATATAATAACACCAGAGGAGCATAATGAAAGCAGTGATATTTATATCCTTGTGTAACTCACCAAGGGTAGGTACAGTGCAGGCTAAGAAACAAATGTATGGTTTGGGGACTGGTATAATAAGCTGTCACAGAACTCTTTTAGGTGAGGTTGTGTGGGTATCCTTTGTCTGGCTCTAATCTGTAATTATTGTTTTTATTATTACATTTTACCCTCGAAGATGCGGCAATTTTCTTTTGCCATTTGGTGTGTTAGCTTTTCAAATAGGTTTGCTTTCTCTCAAATAATTTTCCATGTTTTACCATCAGTTGCCATAAAATTCTTTCTCAGAGCCTGGGTCGGGCTGAATAACAGATATTGTTTGTGACAGCTGTAAAGTGAGGCTAACGAACGCCCCAATGAGGGTGTGCCGTGCCAGGCTCATCCATCCAGCTGAATTTGCATTGTGAGTGCAAATAGCTGCATGTCATGGCCCACTGCTGCCCAGGGCTGGAGTCATTTATTTAATAACTCAGTTCACAGACATTACAGGGTAACTGCAGCATTTCCTATTATTCAAGACAAATAAGAAATAAAAAAAATGCTGCATGGAGAAAAGTAACATTTTCGTTCTTCTCATTGACTGCGGCTGTTTAAATGTTGCGCATGACAGATACTCCAGAGGTGTAAAACGTTAACAATTTCTATTAAGTATGGAAATTCTCTATTTCCAACCATGTCATTTTTCTTTGTGTTTATTGGAAGAGATTTTTAAGATTTTTTTTCCCTCTAACCTCCAGTATTTAAAGTGCTGACCGCTTATGCATTTTAGCAAATTGAACCTGCTTCTCATAGTTGATAGTTAGAAATACTTGTGAGGAAATGCATGAACAACAATAACAAACCCAGTGTTAAATATTGATTGTTTATATTTTACTTGTAATGAAGTTTCTCCCCTTTCTTTGGATCTGCCTCCCCCACTCACTTTATTCATCTACAATTGGTCTAGGTGTTCAGCCCTATTTTGAATACTACATAGTTGTCATTGCAACAGGAAGGTGTGAGTAAAACAAAAAAAATGAATTATTTTTATGGAGAGGCAAAACAGAGTGTAATATAGCAATATAAAGTCACAAGCTTCTATTTAAAATATATAGTCATAACTGTTAATAGTGAAAATTTTTACCCTTTGGAGATGTAAATGTGATTAAATCTTTATGTACTATCATTCTGTGATTCATCTGTTGGCACCTTTTATTTTGCATAGTAGATTTTTAAGTCATTGAATGAATGAATGAATGAATGAATGAATGGTATGTCTGTTTGGTAAAGTCACACTGATGGAAATAAACAAAGGAAAAATCTGGATTTGCAAAGTGAGCCTTAGAGAATAATCATAAACATCATAGTCAAGACAACCAAGTCCTTTAATTTTTTTTCCTAAGTAGAGGTATTTTCTTCCAAAGATGGGATTTCGAGTACTTAAGAAGAGGAAGTCAAAAATTAGAAAAGTCCAATGTAAGCTATAGTTGGGGAAAATAAAAACTTCTGGCCACCAGCTTTCTCTCCCTTCCAGGAACTTCTACAACTAGCCTTACCTGATATATAAAATTGTAGCTCTTTGAGGCAGGTCTGTGTCTTTTTCATCCCGTAGTTTTGTGCTTGTAGTAGCTCAGTAATTGTTAAATAAATGAAAGCATGTTTTCATGTGATCTTTCACAGTATTGAAGTTAGGAGCTGCAAAAAAAACCCAAAAAACAAACCAAAAACCACTCCGGTGGGCATTCCTTGATCTATCAGGTAAAGCAGGGAAGGTAGGCCTGCAAACAATGACGGTGCCATGGGCTTGGGTTTGGATGTGAAAGTGTTGGGATCTGGTCGTAAGTCTGCCTGAACAAGTTTAGGAGGCTACACAGGAGAAATAAAAGACTGATGTGAGCTTGAAAATTTATATAGTGGAGTCCAGCAGTAGCAGCTGGGAGGACACAAGAGCACATACAAACAAAGAGTGATACGAGAATGCGTGGCTTACCTAGGAAGCTTCCGTATAGGAAACACACCTGGAAAGACAGGCAGAGGCAGGTCGGGAAGGATCTTTCAGATCAGCTTGGCTTATACCTGGTACATGATAGGAAACAGGAGGATTTTAGGCAGGAGCTGATTAAACATTTTAGAAAGATAATTCTGGTACTGTGTTTCCCGGAAAATAAGACCTAGCTGGACAATCAGCTCTCATGCGTCTTTTGGAACAAAAATTAATGTAAAACCCAGTATTATATTATTATATTATATTATATTATATTATATTATATTATATTATATTATATTATATTATATTATATTATATTATATTATATTGTATGTTATATTTCACAAGACCTGGTCTTATATTATAGTAAAACAAGACTGGGTCTTATATAAGTTTTTGCTCCAGAAGATGCATCAGAGCTGATTTTCCGGCTAGGTCTTATTTTCAGGGCACATGGTAGTATGAGAACAATGGATGGGACGGGGTCAAGACTAGAAGCAGGAAGACCAGTTGTTGTCTGTGTTACTAAAAGGGTCGCATTGCCATTCCTCTCCCTGTTTCCTGGGATTAGCTCCCAAATAAAATACTTGCACTCAACTCCTTGTCTAATGGGTCTGCTTCTAAGGATCCCAAACTAAAACAGACTTTGTTTAGAGGCAGGAGTTGATGGAATGGGGAAGTTTGAGGATACAAAAAAGAGAGGGCATAATGGATGGAGCAAGGACTTCATGAGTTGCGAGAGGAGTGGTGGTGATATAGGAGTCTTGATGAGAGCAGTAGCGGTAGCTGTCGTTGGGAAGAGGAAAATGTGAAAGACTTGCAGAGAATTACGAAAGTTTTCTGGTGAGCTGTATGCTGTCATTGATATTGGATGGCAAAAGACACAGTTAAATTATGCATGAAGCACATCAGAAAAGTATTTAATAAACACTTAAACATAAAGTAAAACAAAGTGTGATTTGTCCTGTTGATATTTCATAATTTTGGGGAAAACCTAGTTTCAAACAGCGTAGAAACTTGAAAGTTATTCCTCTGTGAATTGCAAAACTAAAGAACAAAATTGAATGTGTTTGTAAGGAAAAAGTTCTTAGTTTTTATGGATTGATTTTGCAAAGATGAGTTTTTGTAAAAAAAAGTATTTTAACATATATTTCTTATCTCTATTTGGCCTAATATGTGAAATCATTAAAAAAATTAAAAAACCCGTATTTGAAGAAACTGAAATACCAGAGAAAAATTTCAGATAACAAATGAGGTATTGCAATTTAAAATATTCATCACACTGTGCTTTCTTCACCTTTTCTACTTTAAAAGCACAGATTAAACTGTTAGAATTTACCTTAATGGCCTGATGGCAAGAATCAGAATAGTGATTCCTTCATTCATTTACTGGTAACTTATTCATGCTGCTGTAGTTGCTGTGTCAGACACTGAAGATAAACCAAAAAAGACCCAGTTCTTCCCCTGGAGAAGCTGGCACTTTAGTAAAAAGAGCATACATGTAAAGAAATAATTGCAACATAGTGTGTTGAATAAGTCTTAAGAAGGCTTTTCTGTATGATGTGACTTTGAAGGTTCAGTGTGGGTCTTCAACTATGAATGGAAGATTTAACAGTGTGACTCTGGAAGCCTATGACACATGCCAAGAGGGGCAAAGTTGGGCAGAGGGGGTGGAGAGAAGGATGAGGAAGGATGTTAGAAAGGAAGTGAAGGGCCAAGGTTTGAAAACGCATAGTGACACATGTATCAATTAAGACTAGGGTTTCCAGGCGGGAATTCCCACCTGTTCTCAGGAATTTTTTTCGCTTTCCCGTTCCTGAGATACAAACTGTTTTCCATTCTCCACGATGAATCGTTGCCACAAAGTGACGGCCGATGCTACCAACCACCTGGGTTCAAGGAGTTGATTTTCCTGATTTCCTGACCAATTTTCTTGGGATTCGGGAATGGGAAAGCAAACAAAATTCCCCAAAATGGGCAGGAATTCCAGCCTGGAAATCCTAATTAAGACTATGTTCTGCAAAAACAGAAGATCCTACTCTAGTGGCCTAAGCAAGTATAGAGTTGACCATTCTTACATACCTGGCAATCAGGGTGTTTATTTGATAAACACTTCATGCAGCATGTTGGAAAACTGCAAGGACGCTTAGACAAAGTGAGCTTGAAGGGAGAAGAGTCCTAAGTTATCTAAACACTTCTTTGGTAGATAAAACTGAGAGATTCAATTGGCATAACACATTCTGACATTCAAGATCTTTGTGCATCTGATAAGAGATAAGATAATGTTAACTGGAATTAAACTACCGTAGAGCATTGGACTCTGCTAATAGCAGGGAATAAACAACAACCTATAGAATTGGACTCTCTCAAGAAGGATTTATCAAGAAGTGGATAAATATGGCAAGTGGTCACTTGCAGTGGGAATTGAATGTAATTCAGGGTTGAAAGTTTATTTAATTCTCTAACTTTTTTTTGATGTGGGTGACTTACTCAGTTTGTATCATTTTATTTTTAAAAGGTGAGATTGGAATACATTTTTATTCTGAATAAATAGATATTTATAAATATGAAAAAATAGTACGCTTAGACACAAAAATGCCTTATTCATGTTTTTGGCTTTTTAGATCTTTAAGAAAATCTAATCTGTGGTATCTGATAAGCTATTTTAAATGAAACAGTACTAACTAGAATGTTAAATAGAATAAAGCAGGTGAAAAAATCAAACCTCTTTCATTATTTCTGCATTATCTTTATAAAACATACAATATCTATCACGTCCTTCTTTTGCTTAATTAAAAACAAAAACAGACATCATCAAAATGGCGGCATGAGGTGAGCCTCTGGAAATCTTCCCTGGAATTTACAACAAATTGAAAAACTATAACTCCACAAAGAACTCCCTGAACAGCAGACAGGCAAGATGAAGAGTCTCACTACTGAATTTACCTAAATGTGGGCGAATTGCGCGAGTGGAGGAGTAGGGAAGGGAGAAGTGCTGAGACGGAGCCGCGGGCGGGCGCAGGACGCAGCCCCAGCTCAGTGCTCCGAGCTCGCTGCATCCCGGAGCTACCGCAGCTGCGGGAGAGGGAAGGACTGGGACTGCTAGGGCTCCGCTTATGGCCCACAGGGCTGAGGGGGCAGCATATAACACGGCTGAACCCAACACTCACGGCAGGGACCTCGGAGCAAAGACTGAGGGAAGAAGGCTGAAAACGGTGGTTAAAGCCCTCACTGCCGAGCAGAGAACGGAAGCCTTAGGCACTGAGACGAGCCGCCCCTCCCTACCCTCCCAGAGCCCGCCCTGCCCCCACCTGGCCAGTGCTAAAAGTGGAACAGTAGCAGTGTCAGAGCAAAAGAACAGAATATTTGCAGTTCTGAGAACTGTGGTCCGCAGACACAGATTCGCAGCCCAACTAGTTCCAGCCAAGGGGAGGGAGCTGTGGAAGCAGGAACAGCTATGGTGGTGGTCGCTGCCATTGCTCTGGGCCAATTCTCACAACTCACCCTGCCCCTGTCCCCACCTATCTGGGCGGATCCCTGCAGGAGTAAACAGAATTGCTGAAACACATGGGCTCTGAATCTGGTGTAGGAAGAGGATTGGAACTTCAAAAGTTCTCCGCATCGCCACAGGGACTCAGCGCCCTATGACCCAGGTGAACTGTTCACAGAGGAGAAGCCCACTTTCCAGGGAATCCCCCCATTGTGTGAGAAGCTGGGACAGTGCAGAGAAAACCTAACACTACAGTGTGAGAGAGAAAAAAAGGCTGCAGTCGGAGAGAAAATAAAACATTCTACCAACACGTATTGGAAAACAAAAGAAAGACCTCTTCCTATCAACCTGTTGCAGAACCCACTCCTGTAGATGTCTAGGAAGAGAAATAATAAATCACTAATTGCCATGAATAACCAAGGTAACAAGACAGCTCAGGAAGAAAATGGAAAGTCTCCAGAAAATGAACTTGAAGATATGGAAACATGTGACTTAAATGACAGAGAATTCAAGATTGCAGTTCTTAAAACACTCAAAGAGGTGCAAGGAAACACAGAAAGGCAGTTTAATGAACTCAGAAACACATTCAAACAACAAAATGAACATTTTCCCAAAGAGATTGAAATTTTAAAAAAGAACCAAATAGAATTTGTGGAGATTAAGAACTCAATAAAAGAAATTAAGAATGAAATAGCCAGTTTAGGTAGTAGAGTTGACCAGATGGAGGAAAGAATCAGTGACATCGAAGACAGAAACCTGGAAATGACACAGATGGAAGAAGAAAGAGACTTGGAACTTAAAAGAAATGAAAGAATTCTACAAGAACTTTCTGACTCCATCAGAAAGAGCAATATAAGAATATATTCTGGGCATACTAGAAGGAGAAGAAAGAGAGAAGAGAACAGAAAGTATGTTCAAACAAATAGTCAACAAGAACTTCCCAAACTTGTGGAAAGAACTGGATCCTCGAATCCAAGAAGCAAACAGAACACCTAATTACCTCTCCCCAACAGGCCTTCTCCAAGGCACATTGGATGGAAGCTGTCAAAAATTAATGGCAAAGAAAGAATCCTTAAGGCAGCCAGGGAAAAGAAGACGGTAACCTACAAAGGAAAGCCCATTAGATTATCATCAGATTTCTCAGCAGAAACTCTACAAGCCAGTAGGGAGTGGAATCAAATATTCAAACTATTGAAAGGGAGAAATTATGAGCCAAGAATAATATATCCAGCAAAGATATCCTTTAGATATGAAGGAGGAATAAAGACCTTTCCAGACATATAGAAGCTGAGGGAATTTTCTAATACACGACCTGCACTACAAGAAATATTAAATGAGGCTATTCGACCACCATCAACAGGGACAATTTGTGTCAACCAAAACATAAAAAGGGGGAGAGTAAAGGCCTGAAGTGGAATATGGGAATGGAGAAAGTAGGCATGCTGAAGAAAATGGAATACTCTAAATATCAAACTTTCTTTTACATAAACTTAAGGGTAACCACTCACAAAGAATCCAGAACTGAAATATATATTGTAATAAAAGAAGAAACAAAGGGAAACATCATATAATACCACCACACAGAAATAATAGACAACAACAAATAGGCGAAGAAACCATGGAGACACAGTCTTACCAGAAAACTAAAGATAGAATGATAGGAAATCCTCACATATCAATAATCACCCTAAATTTAATGGACTGAACTCACCAATAAAAAGGCACAGAATAGCAGATTGGATAAAAAATCTAAACCCAACCATATGCTGTCTTCAAGAGACGCATCTCAGCTACAAGGACAAGCACAGACTCAAAATGAAAGGGTGGAAATTGACACTCCAAGCAAATGGTATCCAGAGAAAATCAGCTATACTGATATCAGATGAAACAGACTTCAGGGTGAAAAAAGTAACAGGAGACAAAGATGGACATTTCATAATGGTAAAGGGGACTATACAACAAGAACACATAACAATCATCAATATTTATGCCTCCAATCAGGGAGCACCGAAATATACCGAGCAACTACTAACAGAACTAAAGGGAGAAATTGACCAAAAACACAATGATAGTATGGGACCTAAATACGTCATTGACAGCTATGGATAGATCATCCAAACAGAAAATAAATAAAGAAAAAGCAGCCCTAAATGACACATTAGATGAAATGGACATAATCGAAATTTTTAGAGCACTTCATCCTGAAACATCAGATTATACATTTTTTTCTAGTGTACATGGAACATTCTCAAGGATAGACCATATATTGGGACATAAAACTAACCTCAGCAAATTTAAGAAGACTGAAATCATACCAAGCATATTCTCCTATCACTAGGCTTTGACATTGGATATCAACTGCAAAAAGAAAGCAGGAAATACCACAAATGGAGATTAAACAACATACTTTTAAAGAAACACTGGGTCACATAAGAAATTAGAGGAGAGATAAAAAGATACATAGAAAAAAATGAGAAAGAAAATACATCCTACCAAAATTTTTAGGATGCAGGGTAAGCAGTTTTAAGAGGGAAATTTATATCATTACAGGCCTATCTCAAGAAACAAGAAAAATCCCAAATAAATAACCTCACGTTACACCTTAAAGAATTAGAGAAAGAATAACAAATGAAACCCAAGATCAGTAGAAGAAAGGAAATAATAAAAATCAGAGCAGAACTAAGTGAAATAGAGAACAAAAAGACAATAAAAAAAATTAATGTGACAAAGAGCTGGTTCTTTGAAAATATTAACAAAATTGACAAACCCTTCGCTAGGCTAAGATAAAAAGAGAGAAGACACTAATAAAATCAGAAATGAAAAAGGGGAAGTTACCACGGATGCCACAGAAATACAAAGGATCATCCAAGAATACTATGAAGGACTATATGCCACCAAATTCAATAACCTAGAAGAAATGGACAAGTTCTTAGAAACATATAGCCTTCCTAGGCTGACCCATGCAGAACTGGAAAATCTAAACAGACAGATCACCAGTAACGAAATTGAATCAGTCATCCAAAACCTTCCCAAAAGCAAAAGTCTGGGAACAGATGGCTTCACTAGTGAATTCTACCAAACCTTCAAAGAGGATCTAATACCAATCCTGCTAAAACTCTTCCAAAAAACTGAAGAAGCGACAATACTCCCTAATTCATTTTATAAGGCCAACATTACCCTGATACCAAAACCTGGTAAGGACAACACAGAAAAAGAGAACTACAGACCAATGTCTCTGATGAATGCAGATGCAAAAATCCTAAACAAAATTCTAGCAAATCGAATGCCACAATGCATTAAAAAGATTATTCATCACGACCAGGGGGGTTCATCCCAGGGGCACAAGGATGGCTCAACATATGCCAATCCATCAATGTGATACATCACATAAACAAAATAAAAGACAAAAATCATTTGATTGCATCAATTGATGCAGGAAAAGCATTTGACAGAATGCAATATCCATTTATGATTAAAATACTTAATAAAATAGGTATAGAAGGAAAATTCCTTAACATAATAAAGGCCATATATGACAAACCCTCAGCTAATCTCATAACTAACGGTGAAAAACTGAAGCCCTTTGCTGTACATTCAGAAACACAACAGGGCTGTCCCCTATTACCTCTGCTTTTAACATAGTGTTGGAAGTCCTTGCCAGAGCCATCAGGCAAGAGAAAGAAATAAAAGGCATCCTAATTGGGAATGAAGAAGTTAAATTGTCACTCTTTGCAGATCACATGATGCTATATATAGAAAACCCTAAAGACTCCACCAAAAAGCTATTAGAAACAATCAACGAATATAGTAAAGTTGCTGGCTACAAAATCAACGTATAAAAGTCCATTGCATTCCTATATACAAACAATGAAATCTCAGAAAAAGAAATACGAAAAACAATTCCTTTTGCAGTTGCAGCAAAAAGAATAAAATACCTAGGAATAAACTTAACCAAGGATGTGAAAGACCTATATGCTGAAAACTATAAGACATTTTTAAAAGAAATTGAAGACACAAAGAAATGGAAAGACATTCCATGCTCATGGATTAGAAGAATCAACATAGTTAAAATGGTCATATTACCCAAAGCAATACACAGATTTAAAGTAATCCCCAGCAAAATCCCAATGGCATTTTTTAAAGAAATAGAACAAAAAATCATCGGATTTGTTTGGAACCTCAAAAGACCCTGAATAGCCAAAGCAATCTTAAGAAAAAAGAACAATGCTGGAGGTATAACACTCTCTGACTTTAGCTTGTACTACAGGGTAACAATAATCAAAACAGCATGGTATTGGCAGAAAAACAGACACGTAGACCAATGGAATAGAATTGAGAACTCAGAAATAAAACCACATGAATATGGACAGATAATTTTTGACAAAGAAGCCAAAAACATACAATGGAGGAAAGACAGCCTCTTCAATAAATGCTGCTGAGAGAATTGGAAAGCCACATGCAAAAGAATGAAATTGGACTGCTATCTGTCACCATGTACCAAAATTAATTCAAAATGGATCAAAGACTTAAGCATAATACCTGAAACAATAAACTGCATAGAAGAAAGCATTGGTAGTAAACTTATGGACCTTGGTTTCAAAGAGCGTTTTATGAATTTGACTCCAAAGGCAAGGGAAGTAAAAGCTAAAATAAATGAATGGGACTATATAAAACTTAAAAGCTTCTGCACAGCAAAAGAAACCACCAACAAAATAAAGAGGCAACCAACTGAGCAGGAGAAGATTTTTGCAAACAGTGCCTCCAATAAGGGGCTAATATCCAAAATATACAAGGAACTCATGCAACTCAACAACAAAAAAACAAACAACCCAATTGAAAAATGGGCAGAGGACCTGAAGAGACATTTCTCCAAAGAGGACATACCATGGCAAATAGACATATGAAAAAATGCTCAACATCACTAATCATCAGAGAAATGCAAATAAAAACCACAATGAGATATCACCTCACCCCAGTCAGAATGGCTATCATCAAGAAGATAAATAGTAACAAGTGTTGCAGAGGCTGTGGAGAAAAAGGAACCCTCATACACTGTTGGTGGGAATGCAGCCTGGTGCAGCCGCTATGGAAGGCAGTGTGGAGGTTCCTCAAAAAATTACGAATAGAATTACCATATGACCCAGCAATCCCTCTCCTGGGTATCTACCCAAAAAATCTGAAAACATTTATACATAAATACACGTGTACTCCAATGTTCATTTCAGCTTTATTTACAGTCCCCAAGACATGGAAACAACCAAAATGTCCTTCGATAGATGAATGGATAAAGAAGTTGTGGTATATATACACAATGGAATACTATTTGGCGCTAAGCAAAGATGAAATAGGACCATTTGTGACAACATGGGTGGATCTTGAGAGTATAATGCTAAGCGAAATAAGTCAGACAGAAAAAGTAGAGAACCATATGATTTCACTGATATGTGGTATATCGACCAAAAACAACAAAAGAACAAGACAAACAAATGAGAAACAAAAACTCATAGACACAGACAATAGTTTGGTGGTTACCAGAGGGCAAGGGGGGAGGGTGGTGGTAGATGAGGGAAAAGGGGATCAAATATGTGGTGATGGAAGGAGACCTGACTCTGGGTGGTGAACACAAAATGTGGTTTATAGATGATGTAATACAGTGTTGTACACCTGAAATCTATGTAAATTTACTAACAATTGTCACCCCAATAATCTTTAATTAAAATAAAAAACAACAACCAACAAAAAACAAATACAAAGAGTGTCTCTCCTTTGCCTACAGAAGGCACCATAGTTTGGTCAAATTCTGTACTTCCAGGCTCTTCTCCTGCATCTTTATGCTTTGTCCACATGGAATTTGTTGCCGTTGTCTACATGGTCTGTGCCCTACATCGCCCATGCCCCTGAATCCCCATGTCCCCTACATTGGTTCCCATTGGTTCCCTTGCTCTCCAGCGGCATGTAAGCACAGGTCTCATCTCCTCCATAAAGTTCCCTATAGCCACCCAGAGAGGATCATTAATGACCCTTCTCTGTGTTCTCTTAACACTGCTAAGCTTTCACTGTGTGTGTTTGTGTGTGTGTGTGTGTGTGTGTGTGTGTGTGTGTTTGTGTATGTATTTTATGATCAGCAATTAGGCTTTGATCGCTTCTAACTCTAAGGTTTAATTATATGCACTTTATTCATATAATCATGGGAATTTGAGTTGGAAGGAACCTTAGAGATCAGCTAGGACAACCTTTTCATTTCACCAGAAAGAATTGAAATTTGAAGGGACTTGTCCAATTTACTATTTCTGGTCAATCCTAGGACTCAGACTAAAACTGCTTCTGGATCTGTGATTTTCCCATTATAATGTGTTGTGGCCATGTGGTAGACAGAATACTTGTTCTCAGCCCCCTGCTCCGCTCTACTTTAAGATGTCCACATGCTACTCAGTGGAACTTGTGAATATGTTAGGTTATATATGGCAAGGGGAATTAAGGTTGTAGATAGAATTAAAGTTGCTAAATAGCTGAATTTAAAATAGGAGATTATCCTGGATTATCTGGCTAGGCCAAATGTAATCACAAGGGTCCTTTAAATGTGGAAGAGGAAGGCAGAAGAGCATCAGAGTGATGTGATATACGAAAGACTTGACTGTCGCGTCCAGCGCAACACAGGCAGTGAGCGAACGAGAAGAGGTGGCGAAGGGTTAAGAAAGTAAGAAACAGAAATCAAGAAAGCTATGAAACAGGGGCTAAGGGTCTCACAGCCTCAAAGGACTGAGAGCCCTAAATGGGGCCGTCCTGTGGCTTTTATTGATGCATACACATGAAAACAGCATTGTTTCCTCCAAGGTCTATGCATTCCACATATTATATTAAGAAACTGGTTTGAACTAATTACCCTTGCCTGCAAGCAGCTGCACCGTCAATTTCAGGATGTACCTGCTGCAAGCAGCTGAGCCTTTATGCTTAAACCTACTGAAATGGATAGATGGAGAACTGATGTTATTACACCATTGAATCTCTTCCCAAGCAGGTTGTGGGAAGGAATGCGGCCACAAAGGCATAAGCTCTCCTTAACCGGGGGAAGGTGGGGGTCTATGCCCACCTCTGTCAACCCTGTGGGTTCTCCTGCTGGTCCCCACTTCCCTGTGCCTGATTTGAGTTGTCCCCCGCGTGGGGAACCTTACTTGTCATTGGCTAACCAGCCATCCTCCGGGGCCGGACAGGGAGACGTAAGGTGTAAGCATAAAGGTGCAGCAAAGTCCCTGAAAGAATTAGTCTCACAGACTCCCCTTTCTTTAGGGGCAGGTATGAGGGGACAGAGGGGTAGGCTGCTGCATGACAACAAGTGTCATTCACTGGCTTTGAAGATAGAAGGGAGTCATGAGCCAAGGAATGTGGGGAACTGTTAGAAGTTGAAAAAGGCAAAAAGAAAAAAAATGGATTATCCTTAGAGTCTCCAAAAGGTATACAATCTTGTCAGCACTTGGTTTGTAGCTCAGTGAGGTCCATTTCAGACTTTGACTTCCATAACTGAAGGTAATAAATTTGTGTTGTTTTAAGCCACTGAGTTTGTGGTAATTTGTTATAGCAGCAATAGAAAACTTATACAGGCACTTAAATCCAAGTAAAGTTAAATGGAGAACTCAAAGCTTAATAAAGAGTATTTAGACAGTAGGATATATTCTTTTTAAGTATATTTTATTTTTATAACTTTGTATTTTATTTTTTAACTTTTGATTTATTCTAAACATTTTCGGTTGTATTCATGCATTCATCTAAGAAGTCACTATTGAATATGTGACATTTAAAAAATAAAAAGAATATGTGACATTTGCTGGACTAGCATTGTGGTACATTGAATTATTGGCTGTAGTGGTTTTGCTCCTTACCCTGGCCTCATTATGAATGAAATGCACTTTTATATCTGTTGACTTTGTTCTTGGCCATGTGACTTGATTTGGCCAGTGATATATGGACAGAAGTGACAGTGTGCCAGTTTTGAGCCAACGCATAAGAGGTCTCACATAATTCTGCTTGCTCTCGTATGCTTTGCCTTCCATTGTCTGAAGAAGAGTTTCCCCTTGTCTTTTGCTACCTAGCCTGGACAACACATGAAATACTTGGGACAGAATAACCAGCTGACCCACAGATCTGTGAGTAAAATAAAAGCTTATTTTTCTATTACACTGGCAGTACTGAGCTTGCAATACAACCTTGTTAGTGACAGTAGTTGACTGGTACAATCGTGTAAACAAATGATCTAAAAACATTTTTATAAGGACCTTATTAGAAACACATGCAGTATAAGAGAGGTAATTCAGAGAACAAAGGAGAGTTGCATCAAATTACCTAACTCTGGGAAAGTTAAGGAAGTGACAGTTGAACTTGAGACAAAGGATACGTATACTTTCTGTAGGCTGATAAAGGATGTGGGTAAATAGGAAAGATTACGCAGAGTAAACATAATACCTTTCCGCAAATTTAAAGGAAATTTACAGTTTCAACTGAAGGAGCCGTTTTACTTTGAGTTTGCTTTTTAAATAATTTTTCCATAGAATCTGCAAAGTAGAATTTCTTGGGTAGTCAAACATATATCATATCTGCTTTCTGTGATGATAGTTACAAGATTATGACATACCCTTTTAAAAGAGTGAGAGAGAAGAAGGAGTAAGAGATGAATGTGGACTTCTTTTAAGAGGCTCCTCGCGGACCAGGTCGATTCTATGCCTCCTTCATGGGGTTGGTCAATTCCATCTCTTCCCGGATGTCCCAGAGAACACTACCAGAATCATGCCTCTTTTACTGAGATTATTTGTAATGCAGAATTATTCTTTCCCGCTGAATCGCTCCTGGCTCAATTGGACTGTCAAGTGGTCTTAATTAACCATGGATGTCAATAGCCAGTAAGAAAAATCAACAGATTGTAGGAAGACCAGGACTATTACTTGCAAACTCTATCATGAGTTGTGCTCATAAAATCAAAGCCATTGTTTTATTTCCTCAGTGATTTTGTCTTTACTAAGCTTTGGGACATCCTACTATACTCTAACCCTCGTTAGCCATTTCCCAAATGCACACAAGAGAAAAAAGTATAAAGTCCTCCCTTTCTAGGGACAACAGTGTGATTTTCCAAATGATCCTGGGTCAGTAGTAGTTTTGTAAGATACATGTACGTCATGATCACCATTTCAACATAGTTTTGAGTTCATTTGACAAGAGCAGGCTTGGGAATACTTAAAAGCAGATTGAAATGTCTGTTGAACCTCCCTATATCATATCTAAAATTTCCAATTTTAATTCACATGTATTTTTGTTACTTAAGAATTTTTATGCTCACATGCCCAAGTTCTATGCAACCTGCAGGAAAACATGCATACTCTTTCTCTGTGGGGAATGGCATGCAATTCTTGCATAAGCAGGTTTGAAGATGTTAATGAAGAGTGTTAATGCAAGTGTAACTAGTATGATCTTATATTTAAACAATTCACAAATAAATACCATGGTTGGATTTACATACCAGATGTCAAACCACATAGTAATGCAGATACAGTTGCTTGCCTTCCCATCACTAGTCGCCAGAATGAAACAGATGGTTAAAAAGATATGTAGCTGAGGCAAGGCATGGAAATAGGAAACCACAGAGCAGAAATTCTGCCATTTAAGCAACAGTAATTTTCTAGTCTGGAAAACCTGGCTGTTTTATACCTCCACTTATGCACTTAAGCAGTTTAAATGTGAAACATAGCAAAAATAGTCCAAGCAAGGCTGGCAACTTGCAAATTTTGCAATGCATAATTACATCTCAAAAATCTCGGAGGCAGATGCACAGCAGTAAAAAGTAAACACTTGTATGCAGTTGAACACAATTATGTAGTGGTTATTACCTAAGCTCATTACAGCTTCAGAAGGGGCTCTGTGAACTCGTGCTCTAACTAGCAGGTCAGGCAAAATGCAAATAAGAACCAAATTTAAAAGCAAGTGACAAAAAAAACCAGATACAATTTAAACAGGGAATCTATAATTTGGCTTTTAAAAATAATCCTCAGCAAGAATCATCCTCATTACAATAATGGCTTGTTTATTCTGCACAACTTGTTTGCAATTACAGACCCTCTTTCAAAGATGATTTCAACAAGAAATAAGAGCATGCAAAAAAGGGTGAGCTTTGTGGTTGGTCAGTTGTTATAATTAGAGTGGATGCATATATGTATTATAAAACCATTTATGCCTTTACTCCAAATCTTTTAATTTCAGATTTCTGTCACTGAAATTGAAAGCCTGAAATAGTCTATTATTCTAAAGAAATCATTATAATTGTATTTCTAATGAGGTATCTATGGAGCTTTATTCTTGGTATTTCCATTATAGGACCAGAATCCTGTGCATCTATTATGATCAGGTGACCATGAAATGATGAGCTACAGCTGTTACAGGACATGTCTCTACTGTTGCTCAATTCATAGCAAATACACATTTTATCGCTAATGTATTTTCTCATTCATTTCTCCAAACATTCAAATATTCATGGGGTACTTGAAGCAAGGAGGCATACATAGATCATGGTTAAGGATGGCAGGCTGCCCGAGTTTGAATACCGGCCCTGTCACTTACTGGTGCCTCAGTTTCCTCCTCTTTAAAATGCGGATGAGTTTAGTCTCTCCCTCATAGGATTGTTGTCAAGATTAACTGAATTAATACACCTAAAGCGCTTAGGAGAGTTCCTGGCATATAGCAATATGCTACCTATTATTATTTGCTAGACCTTGGGGGCAGAGTGGTGAACAAGATGAATTTTGTCCCTTCTCTCCTAGAACTTATATTCTGGGGAAGAAGGAAGAAGGCATTAAGCAACTAATCATCCCCTTAATTATTTAATTACATTTGTGATAAGTGCAATAAGGAAGTACAAAGGTGAGAAGACGTTGTATAAACTTGAGACTTGACCTGTTCTGGGAAGGTTTTTAGCTTCCAAAAGGACATGACATTAAAGACCTGAAGGATCACTAGGAATTATTTAGGAGAATAGATATTAGGAGAATATTTAGGGAAGTTGCTCTCCATATAGAAGCCATAGGAAAAATGAAAGGTTTTATGTGAGAGAGGGCATAGAACTCATAATTAGAGACTGTGTGGGTGGAAGCAACTCAGTCAGCTACGAAAATGACTTGCCCATGAACTGAGTTTTCTTATCACCGATTCCTCTTGTTCTTCCAGTTACACTTTTTGATCCTTTGTAAACCTTTTAATCATGCAACTTGCTGTGAGACCCTTGGTTTTTCATTGGTGCAAATGCTTGCACACTCTAGTAGCTCATTACCAAGTTGTTTTCCACTATACTTTGTTGGTTTCAATGTTCTAATTCAAAAATATATGAAATAAATGTGTACTATGCTATGCTATATCTAATAAATATACGTACATTTGTATGTGAATATAGTCATATTAAATTTATAACATGTTTTTCTTACAAATTGGCTTTAGACTATGTAAAATTTCATATTCTGACTTTTTAAAAAAGTATTCATGAGCTTTTTAAGTTTCATGGTATTCCTTTAAAATATGGTTTTTAACAGTTGTAAAATACACTACACAGCTGTTCTTTAATTCATTTACCCATTAGACAATTGGATTGTTCCCAAATTTTCACCATTATATGGAAGGATATAAAAGTATTTTTCTAGAATTTTTTGGGCAAATCTTAGAGTAGATTCTTAGGAATAGTATTATGACATCAAGGACTATAGATTTCTTTTTAAGGTTCTTTGTATGTGAAGGAAATTGCTTTACAGAAATAACATCAAATTCACCAGCCGTGAATGAAGTTGCTGATTTCAGTCAGTGCTTTTCAACAGTATTGAGTATTGATAAACTATGATACTTGTTTTAATTTACAATGACTTTAGTTGCCATTGTTTGATCTGTTCATATTTATTTACTTTCTCCATTATATTTTGTCTTTTGCCAATTTTTCTACTAGGATACCTATCTTTTCATACTGATTCGTTAGAGTTCTTTTTATATTAAGGTGATAACCCTTTGACTGGTATATATGTGGAAGATTTTTTTCAGTTTCTCACTATTATTTGGATGTTGTTTATATTTTTAGTGTTTATGACTTTTTAACTTTTTTGTGATTGAACTGATTCTGTTTATTTTATTTTTTTTTCTTTCGTTTGCTTTTGTGTTTAAAATCCTCCTCATCTGCCCTCTTCAAGTATTCCATATTAATTTTCCATGTGAGCCTTTTAGTTCTCTAAAATATCACTACTAAGTTCAAGATTAGATTTAGAACTATAGGATAAAGGATGAATATTTAAACCACATTTAGTAGTTGTTGAGTTCTTTAGAGATATTTCCCACTGAGCAACATTGTGAGGCTATCAAACAACTTCAGCCTGTGGTGTCCTTTCTACACCCATTGTTCTCATTACCTTGTGAGGGGAAGCAGAGTTTGTCACCCCAAACTATGCCTTTTGGGATATTGGTTATTTTAAGCTTGTGGTTTTTTTGTTTTGTTTTGTTTTGTTTTGTTTTTTTAAGACAAGAAAGACTCAGGAGAAAATCTTTGACTTTCCTTCAAGGAATTTAAGTTGAGGACCTGCTCCAGGAAGGGAGCTGTCATCACAGATAACTATAGTTTAATATAAGAGAGTGTGTGATAGAGAGGAACCTAGCAAGACCCATTTGATCAAAACCCCCTGTGTGTCCACTGTTAAAGATGGCCCAGCAAACACTTATTTATCAAACATTTCTTTCCATCTCCGTGTGAATTTCCTTCCTGCCCTTTGAAGCCCCTAACCACAAGCCCCCTTCTCCTTAGTCCAGAATGGTACATATAAGCCTGTTACCCAGTGTGTCCTCGGGTGTCCTATTCTTATGCCACTTCCCGGATGGACATCCATAATAAACTTTGGACATTTTCCCCTGTTCATCTGTCCCATGTTAATTTAATTATCAGCCCAGTCAGAAGAACTTAGAAAAGTAGGAAGAAAGTTTTTTTTTGTACCCCACAATTTTCAAACAAATGAATCCTGTGATGTGTAGGCAGTGTTTACTCTTCCCCGAGTTCTCTAATGTTTCCTTTAATTGGACTTCAGGTTTCTGGTTTTATATGAACATGAAATGGAATTCTTCCTCTGAAAGTTTTTATTGGCCATTATGTTAACATACATAGAACCAGAACCACCCAGGATTAAGATGTAAGGTGGTAAATAACTGGACCTACTTATTAATATGTAGGAATGTCTTTAATAGATTTAGAATTGTAGAAATGTGTAATTCTACATATTTTTATATATTGAATATGTATATTTATGTGTCTTCACTGCTGTGTTGTGCATAAAATAATTAAGAGCTAAAACTGGTTTCTGTGGCTGTTTGTTTCTTAGAGCCACACAATCATCTGTGTGCTCTTTAATGTAAATTTTTTATTAGTTAAATCAACTAAGAATTTCTCTATTTAACTTCAGTGGAATTTATGCACATAGAAAATAGATATGTTAAAAACATTGCATCTGAGTATTGCAAGACAGTTTATTTGTTGATCTATAATGGTTTTAAATAAATATTTTAGAAATTTTATCTCTAATTTTTGTGCTATTTTTTTTCTGGCATTTCTTACTATTTATTTCAAAGATGTTGGCATTGGAAACTTTAGAGCTGTGCTTTTGGAATTATCATCAAACCAGTTTATAAAATAACTAGGTCCCAAAAAAGAAAAAGGTTCACAATTGAAGCTGATTTTCCCTTTTATTTATTAGATTTGATCAAATGATGAAAATTTGACTCAATTAATGGTAGTCAAACAAATGTAACTATCAACTTAGAAATCATTTAAAGCATCTCGCAACACATATGTACACACACACTACAAAATATAAATAGTTGAAGAAACTTTGATGAATGGAAATAAATATAAGAAAATAGTAAGGGGCTATATTATTCTAGGAAGTGCCCACACTTCCATAGTTGTTAGAGGTAGGTTATGAATTTGTTTCTACCATGTTTCCCAGAAAACAAGACCTAGTCGGACCATCAGCTCTAATGCGTCTTTAGGAGCAAAAATTAATATAAGACTCAGTCTTATTTTAATATAAGACCAGGTATAATAATAATATAATATAATATAACATAACATAACATAATACTGGGTCTTATATAATATAAGACCCCGTCTTATATTAATGTTTGCTCCAAAAGACGCATTAGAGCTGATGGTCCGGCTAGGTCTTATTTTCAGGGAAACACGGTAAGCTTACTTGTAGTCAAAGGGAAGAAAGAAACAAAATTACATAATGCACAGTCTCCATAAGATGAAAACACACCATTGTCTGGAAGAAGCACACTTCTTCTGATACTGAGACCTAAATGTTTAAATATGATAAAACATTACACATAAAATAAAAAATAAACTGGGAAATATTTGAAATAGATGTAACACTCAAAGGGTTAACAACCCTCATGTATTTTGATGACAAAAAGATGAATCGTCTAATAGAAAAAGCTGTAAGGGATATGAGCAGGCAGTCCTCAAAAAGATATACAAATAACTAAAACACATTTTAAAAAACCCTGTTCTCATTAGAAATAATAGAAATGCAAATTGAAACATCATAGAAGTCAGTTTTTTTACATATAGAATTGACATAAAATAATATTAATTATTTTGTGAAGATTCAGAAAACTGGCAGTTCCAAGCACTGCTGTTGAATATGTAAATTGTTATAATTTTTCTGAAAGGCATTGTGTCATACATATAAAAAGTCTTAGTCCACTTACCATTTGACTCAGCAATTCTATTAGCAATGTATCATTAGAAAATAACCTCAGATATAGGCATATTTGGTAGCTGCAAAAATGCTCATAACAATATTGTTTATAATAAGGGAAATTCAAATATTCTCAAGACTCAACAATGAAGTTTTTATTTTAATAAACTATGGAACATCTCATGTATCAGAATAACAGTGGCACTATAGATTAAAATTTCTTGGCATGCCAAGATGTTCACAATATACTTGTTAGAGAAACATCAGGTCATAAAACAATATATAAAGGAGTATTCTATACCTAATGTTAATGCCTGAGTTATGTTACCCCAAATTTATATGTTGAAGCCTTGATTTCCAATGCGTATTTGAAGATAGGGTCTGTAAAAGGTAATGAAGGTTAAATGAGGTCATAGGGCCTGTTATGTCAGCCTGACCAGAATAATATACCAAATATGGTCCTTCATATATTAACATAGAAAACTGGCCAAGAAAGTCACTCCAAGGAATTATTATTTGAGTAAGTGACCAGTGGGTACTGGGTATTATGAATGTTTTCAACAGCTTTCTTCATTTTCCATACTGTCTTCTAAAATTTGAAAATGGCTTATATTGTTTTATAAAGAAATAAATTGCTTTCCATTTAAAAAACAAACAAAAGGATTCTCTTGGTGGGGCTGATGATGTCTTCAGCAACTTCTATATAATACCATTATGAATTTTATTTTCTAATGATCCTCGTTATACTTGACATCACACATTGAAGTGTACTTCCTTTCAAACAAATTGTACGAAGGTAAAATTATGGCTTTTAATCATGGCATATTGATCAAGGTTGAACTTCAAATATTTAAAGAAATACAAGAACTCATGACCTTCAGGCAATCTTCACTAAGTAAATCTCATAAAATTTGGCTTTTAGTGAGAATTAGACAGGAGTGGTAGAACATCAAGGTGATCAAGGGTTCCACTTTTGGATCCAGGCATCCTGGATTTATTTATTCCCTCTTGGCCCCTTATTGAGCGATTTCCAGAAAGGCATTTAAACTATCTAAATCTCAGTTTCCTCATCTGAAAAATAGTATGATAATATTAGCTCTCTTATAAGATTGTTGTAAGAATTCAATGTGATGACACTTAAAAAGAACCTACCATAGAACTTAGTCCCTAGAGTGGAGTGTAGTAAATACTCAATAAATATTAGTTATAAAATAGTATGATTAGTTGAGAGTTCAAGGTCATATTTTCTCTGAAGGAAATATTCTGTGAAGGACTTCAAATGTAGCTGTTCTGCATTTCTGACAGGAGCAGATCCATTTGCTTTTCATGTCTATTGTTATTAGTTCACACATAAAATTAAAGCCTCTAAACCAAACTTGTTCTTGAATAGATAGTTACCCTGACTTCATTAAAGAGAGAGAGCTAGAGAGAGAGAGAGAGAGAGAGAGAGAGAGAGAGAGAGAGAGAGAGAGATATTAAGCCCAGGGAGTAGTTCTAGGCTATTAAAAAACAAACAAACAAACAAATCCCACAGTTTTGTTCCTAAATTAATATCCAGTTTTATAACTTAATATTTTATAACTAAAGTAATGGACATCTGTATAGGGTATTCATGTTTTACATATTAGAATATTTTGGCTGTATAGGATTATACCTCTTTATAGAAATATATAGCAATTATTTGTAGGGTATGAGTTTAAAAAAAATGAAGAAATCGTATATAAAACTAATTATTTGGGTTTTATTTTACAATAGTAAAAGCCCCCCAAATCTAGAGGTCAGTAAATTGTCAGTGACCTTAACAAATTATCCATATAACCGCTGCAAATCTGT
Organism: Rhinolophus ferrumequinum; assembly: GCF_004115265.2. Lineage (NCBI taxonomy): Eukaryota > Metazoa > Chordata > Mammalia > Chiroptera > Rhinolophidae > Rhinolophus > Rhinolophus ferrumequinum. Next base: position 34,815,657 of record NC_046288.1, read on the forward strand.
CCTTTGCTTCTGGAACATAATTCAGCCCTGCATACCTTTTTCTTGATACTTTAAAATTGCAGGGACTATATACTAAACGGCTATATATGCCTTACTGCCTACAATTTTTAAATGGACAGGCTGGTTAGAAGTTTCTGGGCTGAACAATGTTTTGAAAATGTTGCCTGGATGGCACCTTTTTGTGAAATATATTTTAAAGACTTAACAGCACCAAGTGGCCTAAATGAATTAGAATCCCTCCCCAAACCCTTAAATTAATATCAGGAAGCAATTTAGACACCAAAGAGAATTGAGCTCAATGTGTTACTCAGATGAATAATTGAAGCTTTTGAAGTGGGTGATGGATCTTACTAAGTGATTGCTTCCTTATAAATTTCTAAACAAGAAGTCTTCATTGAGAAATGGTTGGGTAGCTGCCATTTGTCACTTGGCCTATGCATGCTTAATCACCTGCATTTTCAGGCCACTGAAGATGCATTCAGTATATTGTGGTGGCTTAAAATAGTTGATACATCTATTGAATACCCAACCCAACTTCCCCAGGGAGTGCCACAAGCACTGGGAAGGAATTTGGCTTATTGTTGTGTTTCTGAGCCAATAAACCATGATTGTCCTGAAAAATTTCAATGACAGGTAATATATCACTGAGGAAAAAAAATAGGAATCTTTATTATTTTAATAGCCATTTAAGTCTTCACATTTATTTTTTAAATTATGTTAAAAATTTACATCAGACTTTTTACATCAGGCTTTTTACATTAGTTATAAAATAGTATGATTAGTTGAGAGTTCAAGGTCATATTTTCTCTGAAGGAAATAACTGAACCCGCAATAACCCAGTTCAGATTACATTGATAGCACAAACTGTGCATCATGAAATTTTCAACTACTTACAGTAAAGAAATGACGTAAAAGAATCTAAAAGGAGAGTTTGATTTCCACCCCCCAGACTAGTATCATAAACTTTTCTATTCCTGTTTACATAACATAAGCTTTTATATATGTGAGATGTTTTAATTTACCCTGGGCCAAAGGCAGCCTAAAGTTAAGAAAACAAGCTCTAGAAGCAGAAGCACTGTGGTCAGTTATTTAACTGACCCTTCAGTTCAGTAAATTAATTTCTCTAATCCCCGCTTTGCTTACCTGTAAGATGGCGAGAGATGGTACCAAGCACACAGGGGCTTGCTGAGGGTGAAATGACACAGAAGGTGCCCGGGCTTCTGTGCAGTGATTTGCACATGATGCCAGTACGTTCATGTGTCTATCACTGAATCCTCTCATCTGTTTACCTTCTCACATTACACTGCGCTTTTTGCTCCTTCCAACAGCTACACAGTCATCTTATAAAGAATTAGGTATTGATTATTCTTCTTTAGACCTTTGGCTATGTCAGTTGTCAGTCCAGAGCCAGCTCAGTGACATTGGCTGAGCAATGTAAAACATGAGATTTAGGAAGAGGTCTTTTTATACTCACACAATATGAAATGCTAGATATTTTCTAAGCTTTATAAGCTTGTTTTAACAAAGGCAGGCAGCAGGTGAGAATTTATAACAGCTAAATTCCATATATTCTTGTTTCTGCTTGATAATTTGTCTTTGGTAAGTATATAATTTTTTTCACATACTCTCAGCTTCATATGTGTGCTGCAGAAAGGAAGAGCATATGGAATATATACTGTGTATATATACATATAGCGATGTTTGGCACTGGCTGTGTGTATTCACATGCATATACATGCTCACACTCAGACTCTCAGTCTATGAATGTCTATATGTAGAGAGAGACAAATATATGTATAGATATGTATTCCTTCTGCTCTTTTCATTGTGTTACGCATGTCAGAGGCAGGAAGAGTTCTGTTCTCCTCCCTATTCCCTACCCCCCACAAGCTGGAGGGCCAGAAGGTGGGGCGGTACTTCAGGATAATGGCAGCAGAAGGCAAAGGGAGCAGACAGCTGGCAAGCTCTGCCCCAATATGCTTCCCTGAAAGAGGCGAGGAAATTTCAGAAGATGCGATGCCTGAATGGCTCACTTTGCAGGAAAAAAAAGAAACAAGGTAAAATTCCTAGAATGCCATCCATTTTAGTAGGTCTAGAATTGACCATCTTATTACCATCGCTGGTAAACTTCCTCAAAGGTGTGAGTTTATATACACATTTCATCTTGGAAAATATTCGAGAAAGAAATGTCAACTTTTATGACTCATGAGAGCTGTTCTCATAAGCATAAAAAGACTCTGCCAATGCTAGGTGTCTCCCTGGAATTTTCTAGAACAAAAATGTACAGTGAAACCTCTACTGTCTTAAATATTGGAGCATGAGAAATTCTGGATAGCAGGTCTCTTGTCATAAGCACTGCAACTAAACTATTTTGAATAAAACATTTTCAAAGGTAATTTACAAGATGGCCTCTTTGCCATCTTAAGCAGATCATTCTAATTTCACACTTTCTTGATGATTCAGGCTCATCATTATAAGGAATAATTTTTATTACTAAAACATAGTGCTCTTTGGGACCATGGAAATGTATAGGACTATTCCCCTATTATTAAAGTTCTTATTTTTCTTTTTATGCTATGGGCTATTATTTCTCCCAAGGCCTATTTTGTTACTTTTAAATCAGTTGTCTGCTTGAATTATGTAGCCTACTTTTTTAGGATATTATAAAAATAGGAAATTATCTGCAAGTGAGGGCTCAAGATTCCCTTTTCTGGAAAGGCCTTGTACAATGTGATGAAAGCTTCCTTCTTGGGCTGTAAGGGGTTAGGTTGATTAAAAGCTGAATTCTGAGTAGCCTAGGAATTTTTGTCTTTCTTGAATATTAAAATTTGTATAGTATGTTATCATGTTTGATTTTGCCTATAAGTTTTAATGTTGTTTTCACAATTAAATTATGAACTCCTTGGGGCAGAGTCCACGTTGTATGCTGTTTTCTTCATTCTTTACATTACGTCATACAGTACGCTACACATAAACAAGACAATCACTTATACATTGATTCCAGGGTATGAAAAGTACACTGGTTAATTATTAATTATTTTTGTAGTTACAGAGGTATTGGATGGGGCTATCAAGCTAACAAGTTAACTTCAGCAACTCCCAAAAGTGCAGGGAGACAACTCTATTCATGGGACAAACAGGAGTGTTAATGAACAAGGAGCTTTAGGGTTTGGTTTATTCAGCTACATGCTGCAAATATTCACAGACGGGTAAGGATGTATGGGCCAGAAATGTAGATGGTAGAAGTGGTCAGTAGATGTGATGTGTGGCAGATTTAGTTTTCTTTAGGATACTAATGATCAGTGCCATGATTTGGGAGTGCAACGTGGTCTGACTGTCGTTTTGAAATTATTTGCAAGTTCAAATTTGCAAAAGCCCGTTTTCCTAAAATTAATATTTGAAGCTTCATCAGCAGAAGCTATCCTCTTCTATGCACACTATGGAGGGGAAAGCAAGCTCTAATCTTAGATTTTATGTGGCTTTATTTTATATGCCAGAACTCATAAGATTAAAGCATAGTTAAACTGATTTATTTGTACGTTTTTGATATACTTGAATATTTTATAGCTTATGTGGTAAGGTACTATGTGGGAGAGGAGGTCATTTATATGCCAGTCTTTCTCAACAAGATCCAGCTGTTTTCTATGTCGTGCTGGTTTTAAATTAGGTGAGTCAGTGCATAGAACTCCTTTTATTCCTCGCTTCTCCACTTGTTATTTTTGATATGCTTTCAGTTAACTAACTTCACCTAGTTTTGATTGCTCACCTTCTCAGGCAGCATTTCTTAATGCGAGAATTAACTCCACATTATCCCTCACCATTGTTTTCCTCTTTTAGGGGTATTTTCCCTTTCACTCTCCTCTATGTGACTCCTTGAGTGAGTGTAAGGATAATAACGCTGTGTTTCATGCACCTCTTCCTCACTTAATGCTCTCCTTACAACACCCTTTGGCACCAAAACCACAAAATGTAAATTTTGTAGCAAGCTTTTAGGATCTATATAGAGATAGTTAACTCAGGCTTGAGCTCATGAAATAGGTGCATTGTACAGTTCATTGTGTAGTTCTCTAAGTGTAAGCCTGTATTAATTGAGATGCTTTTCGCTCCAAGTACAAGAAAACTCCAACTGCTTAGATAATGACGGTATGAAAAATATATAAATGGAGCCATTTCAAAATGGAATCAGAGCTGCCATCCCAAAGGAAGTGCCTTACTTGTCTTATTTTTTGAATCTTTGGAATGTTTGAGCTGGGCAAAATAACCTTTGGCCTGGGCCAATCCGACATTGCCTTACAAACAACTGTTTGTAAAGCTAACAAGAAAGCAGACATCCTGACCACAAGGAATGATAGATAATTATGGACATTCTTTAGAATCAGTGAACAGCCCTGCCTAGCTAGAGAATAACTTTATTAGCACCAATCGAAATTCATTTCTATTCATGTAATTATTTTCCTTTATTTTCTCATTTAAAAACCCCTTGCATTCACCCCATATGTGGAACACTCTGGGTTTCTTGCCTGAAAGAATGCTTTTCAGGATTGCAATGCTTTGGTCTCAAATAAGTGCTTGTTGCCTCTCACTTTAGCTTTTCATTTCTAAGGTTAACAATGGCATTGATAATCTCCTGTGGGATTCACTAAGGATGAATGGCTCAAAGATGTTATCAAGGACTCATATTGTCTCGTTTCTCTTTGCTTCCCTCAACCTCAACTTCATTCTAAATCTGTTTCCACTGCTGGTTTCAAGATGACTTGCCTCTAACCATCAGACAAATCATTATATGCTTCTTTGTTCACAAACAATAGGAGCATTAAAAACATGCTTCTCAAAGTATAGAATACTAGGTGTGACAAGCTTATGAACTTGTTGCACCAATGTTGCTAACCTTTTTTGATATCAGAGGGATTATTCATTATGAATTTATAGCAACTGGACAAATAGTTAGCCAAGTAAGCAAGTTTACTATTTGGAAGTGCTGAAAAGGCTGCATGAAAAAGTTACACTAAAATGACTTGAACTTTTCGCCAACAATTTATGGCTCTTGCATCACAACAATGCACCAGCTCACACGTCCCTGTCTGTGAGGGAGTTTTTAGCCAGTAAACAAATAAGTGTGTTGGAACACCCTCCCTACTCACCTGACCTAGCCCCCAATGACTTCTTTCTTTACCTGAAGATAAAGGAAATACTGAAAGGAAGACATTTTGATGCCATTCAGGACATCAAGGATTATACGATGACAGCTCTCATGGCCATTCCAGAAAAAGAGTTCTAAAATTGCTTTGAAGGGTGGACTAGGTGCTGGCGTTGGTCATAGTTTCCCAAGGGGAGTACTTTGAAGGTGACTGTAGTGATATTCATCAATGAGGTATGTAGCACTTTTTCGAGGATGAGTTCGCGAACTTAATTGTCCAACCTCATGTATATTTTTCTCTTCAGTCTGTTTATGACAACTTAAGTCATATGCCCATTTTTTTTTACTCAAAACAGTGTTAGGTGAAGGCTGCACTCTCCTTGACTTAGATACATAAGATTGCCCCCTCTGGGGTGGGAAAAGGAGTGAACAATGTGCAAATCAAGTTCTTTTAGGAAAAAGAATTGAGAGAAGATAGAGGGTGTGTCTTGGGAGACAATCCGTGGTGTCCATTACAATATCCATATTGCTGACATCATTTTAGAAACAGAGCTGTTGATGTTTCTGCTTATTTCTGAACTGCCCAGCTCTGCCGCATATCACATCCAGGTAGACCTTTAATAAACAGTGATGTGCTGGAGCTGGATTATACTGGTTTTCCTCCGCTGATTGTTGTTACAAGTTCAAGAATTTTATAATCTGGTTGGCAAATTGTTCGTAGTTTTAAATTAACCATAGTGGGATTATTTATAATAAAAGACCCAACTTCGTAGGATTATTGAATGAGGATTAAATGAATAAATATGTACAAGTTAAAACAGTATCTTTCAAAGAACAAGTCATATATATGAGCTATTATTGTCATTTAAAAAATACATTTTTAAGACGTAAATACCACTGACTTTGATAAATAATAAGTATTATCTATTCATAGTCATCAAAGGGAAATCAATATGCTCATATGTTCTTAACCACACTGCTGTACTACTTCCTTATATTCATTTATACATACAAAAAACCTATTCTTAACTCAATTATTTTTACTTTTTAAGCTATCTCCAATCCTTTGGGGAGCAAGGTAAGAGATAAATTAACAAATAATTGTACATTACAGAAAAGTTGGGAAATAGGAGTAGGAATAATGAAGGAAAAAATAATTTTTTAAAAAGGGAGTAGCTTTATTATAGCATAGTTACACTTGAGCTAGAACTAATTAAACTTAGTGCAATAATGCAATTGGTTGATCTATATTGATAATAAGAAATGTAGGAAATTAATATGGGAAATATGCCTTGAAAATTTCATTATCTAGAATGCTCATTACTACTATTTTAATTGATTTATTTCAAATATTTTTCCTGAGTTTGTTTTTTTAAATATATTTTTGATGATAGTGGATCTCCTTTATTCATTTAATATTACATTGTAAGCATGTGACCTAAAACATTTCCTACATTATTTTAAGAAGTCAGTAAATTTTGGAAGTTTCCTTGTTTTTTGTGTGGGGGGGTAGATATAGTTTATTTTTTAATTAATACTGTCAATTTAGTAAAACTCTTCTATTTAGTAAATTCATCGAATGACTGAAATGTTATAAAGAAGGATTCAGTGACTCTCGATTCTTCAGGCTGAAATTCTTCAAATGTGTCTTACTTAGATAATATATTTTCGAGATTTATCCTTTTAAGTAACATTACCAGTCACTGAAAGCATACTATTATTACATTGGAAGCAAAACAGGTAAGATCTGTATCCATTATCCTTGTTTTTTGATAACTTCTTGCATTTCTTACTGACTTTAACTCCATGCGTTTTCTATTCACCTAAGGCCTGCCTGGTGGGTGGTTGGTGAAATTGAGTATATGCCTATGCCAGTATTGGTGGAACACAAACGGCTTGAAAACAAAGCTCATAGTAACATGTATTCTGTTTTCTATGCAAATCTGTGGGGTTTTTTTCCTCCAAGCATATGCATATCTGAAATTCAAATTGAGTGTTCCTTACCTCATGCTCTCCTCTGTACCTCTAATGAGGTGGAAAAATGTACATTAATGATGGAAAGTTATTTAGTGCTGAATAGAGTTAATTGCTTCTAATCACTGCTTACATCCATCTGGTTTTATGGTAGACAACAAACCTCTTCATTGGGCTTGCACATTAGACATATTGTAAATCACAGGGATGAACTGGCATCTTGCATATTGTGCTTCTATTAGTGAAGCTGCATTTTTACATAGCCTCAATGGCAGGTACTGGGATGCAGCTCAACTTGTCCATGTTCTGTTAGAACTGCAGGGAGCCCTAGTGAACTGGCTTCCCCAGGTCCACTTGGAAGGCAATAGAAAGCTACTGCCTATCAAACACTGGATGAAAAGCTGTGGAAAAGCACCAGAGACTGAGATAGCATGGTGCCTTTGCTGTAAAATTGTCGTTGAAGTGATAATATTGGCAACTGAGTAGTTCTTTTCTGAAAAGCTTGAGGTTAAAGCTTTCTTCTATTACTGTGTTTTCCCGAAAATAAGACCTAGCCAGACAATCAGCTCTAATGCATCTTTTGGAGCAAAAATTAATATAATACCCGGTCTTATATAATACCGGGTCTTATTTTACTATAAGACCAGGTCTATAATATAATATAATATAATATAATATAATATAATATAATATAATATAATATAATATAATTATATATTATATTTATATTATATATATAGTTGTTATATTAATTTTTGCTCCAAAAGATGCACTAGCGGTGATTGTCCTGCTAGGTCTATTTTCAGGGAAACATGGTATCATTTGGCAGAGTAAACAGGGAAAGTATTGTATGAACAAAGAATCAAGGTTTAAAACCAAGCTAGATACAATCTTTTATGTCTACCTCTAATACTTAATGTTGAAAGATTTTTTTTTTTTAAGGTTGAAAGATTTAAGTAATATTTTATCAGAAGTTTAGGATGATCAAAAGAAACTCATAAACACATGAATTATGAAAAGAAATAGCTTTATTATAGCATATTTACATTTGAGCTAGAACTAATTAGGATGTTAGTGCAATGGTGCCATTGATTGATATCTATTGGTAATAAGAGATTTAGGAAATTAATGTGGAAAATAAGACCTGCAAATTTTGTTACAATCTAGAATATTTGATAGGCTGTTATAATTACCATAATATCCTACATTGTAGGTGATTTTTATCAGTTAAACAAGGAACGGTATCTAAATCTTAAAAAAGAAAGGAAGGAAGGAGAGGAAGAAAGAAAGAAGGGATGTGTGTAGGAATCTGATATCACTTTTGCTTTCTTTGATGCCTGCCTTCCTGTTAAGGGTGAATGACTTTAGAAAGAGGTAACTAAGTCATAAAAGGTAAAAAAATTAAAGTTGAGTAGTAGTTTAGGTATTATCTGGTAACGCATACTGTCCTCAATTCTCAAATGACTAAATTGGTGCCCAGAAAAATTAAGTGATTTGTCCAACACAGGTCAAAGAGCTACCTTTGTGATAGCACCAGAGAACAGATGAATGCCATGTATGTTCAATGAGACATCTATGAAGTTGTAACCCAGATTACCAGTGAAACTAAATTATACATAATATGCTCCCTACCTCCACATTCCCCATTTTTATACTCTATCTTTTATGGAAGAAATGGCAAACAAGATTTTATCAGCTTTTTCTTTGAAAAAACAACTTAGGCAATATAGTGTATGATAACTATATATTCGGTTCTATCTCTATGTGTAAAACTCTGATAAATCCTAGAAAGTTTTCTGATTCATCGAAAGATTATGTAGTTTGGAGTAATAATTAAGTCTAATTTAAATATTAATAAAACTTAGATTTATTAAAAGTGGGTAATCTATGTATGTCATACATGATAACTATTGGTCTAAATACCTTATACCTATCAGTGGTGTATAAATGAAATGTCACCATAGTTCAGTTTCTTAGAATAATTATTCCAACCTTACTCCTGCTATTTTCTAATATTTTAATGGTTAGTGGATTTCTGTATTTTCCTTGCTTCCTCTGTTGCATTTATAATATAATTGAGCCAAAATTGAACAAAATCAATGTCATTTAAAATTATTTTGGAAAGATTTTCAACCACAATTTTGGTCTCAAGATTTTGCTTAGATTCTTCATGGCTCAAGAGAACTATGTGCTCAGTTCAATTCATGTCTGCTCACAATGCTCTTCCTTTAATTCTAGACTACCTTTGCAAAATTTTTCACTCTAATAAAATATTTACAAACTCATCTTCATTTCTCCCCCTTTTTTTTGGTTGGGAATTGTTCACTGTATGTATATTCATACACATCTACAGAAGGTGACAAAAATGTATACACATTTTAAGAAAGGAAAACTGTATTAAAATTGTAATACTCAATATATACTGATAACAAAAGGTGAATACAAGTCACGTTTGACTTCTACAATTACAAAAGGTGCTCAAAGTGATTACCATCAGCATCCAGACACTTCTGATTATGGCAGACTACTGCTTGAGCAACGTTGACCAAAGTGTCTCCTTGTATACATTTTCTTGGCACCCCTGGTGTATATGTATGTGTATATATTTACACACACACACACGCGCGTGATATATAACATACATTATATATATATATATATATATATATATATATATATATATACCACATGCATAACATATATACATGATGTATAACATATACACACATAAGTATAGAATTAAATCATGAAGGAATGTTTGTAAATGAATTATGTCTCCTTCTTTTTAGTGTCCACAACAATATTTCAGTATATTTTATTTGTAACTCATTACCTCACTAATGATTTGATTAGATTTGATGATTGAAATAAAATTTTTTAAAACTCTATTTTGGCAGTATCTTTTCCCTCCTTCCACATCTTTAACATTCAACATGAGTGGAAGGCCAATATGGGCTTGGTCGATTGGTTGAGGGTTAAATAAAGAGTAGCCATTATTCCCATTGCTTTAATTACGCCATGCTCACGCCAGGATGGACCTTGCTCCATTTCCCTCCGGTAGACCTGACAGACTATAACTGACCTAATTGATACCAGATGACAGCTCAAATAAGGCCTAATAAAAAAGTAATCACACTAATCTAATGAGCAAGCTGTTATGATATTGGCTTATAGGAAGCTGTTTTTTAATCCCTCCATTTTTCTTTTATTCTCTATAACGAGTATTCCCAACCTCTTTTTCTGTTATTCTAGAATCAGAGAACTAAAATGGACTTCAGGGAGCATATCAGCTCTATTTCATATTCTTTGCTCTATTAGATATGCAGTGACATAATCTTTTCTATCTTTTAAATGTAGAAATCCCAGACATACTGAAAAGTTGGAAGACTAGTATAAAAATCATATACAAACCCACCATTCACCTTTAATCATTGTAAATATTATTTTTGTCATGTTTTCTTTGTATTTATATGTGTATATATTATATATTATAGTATATATTATATATTATTTCTGAATAATTTGAAAATAAGTCCATTATAATAGTTCATCCCTGAATATTTTAGCATATAGGTCTTAAAAATAAGGGATTCTCCTACATTATACACAGTATCATTAACAATTTAACAATAATATCCAGCCTGTATTCAAATTTCTCTAGTTGTCCGCAAATACCTTTTTTAAAAAAATGTTTTGTTTTCAAACCACATTCAATTGAAGTCCCATTAGTTTTTGAACAAATAAAATATCTTAGGCTTACCTTGTATTTTTCTTCTCCTAGATCTGAAACCAACAATTGTCCCGAGGAGCCCATGATCAAGATCAGGGTTACTTTACACATTGCTACAGCAATGTTGTTACTTCTATTACTTTTCAATGGACTAGCCGTGTGTGTGTGTGTGTGTGTGTGTGTGTGTGTGTGTTGAATTCCAATTAATGTTTTTCTTTAAATTTTAACGCTATAGTGTTTCTTAACTTTTTGGATTATTATATATGTGTGTGTATATATATATATATATATATACACACACATATATATAATATTTATGTTAAAGTCTTATTATCTAATAGCATTAGCATATTTATTTAGTTGCTTTTTCCTATGATACTTATAAAATGGCTTCTAAATTATAAAACCATATTGCATCTAAATCAAGTTAAATATTTCTCTGCCAGTTGCTGTTTTTTTAAACTGTATAATAAAGCAGGTATAGCCACAGTATTGTGCTCAAAAGTGACTTGGAATTAATATTTATCTGCGTGATTAGGGTATTCATTTGAAACATGCATAGTTAAACTTACTTGCTTGCAATTTGGGGGTTCACTTTTTAATTTAAATTTGTTTTGATTGTGTAAAAAGATTTACATGGTTCAAAAGTCTATATACAAGATAGTATTCATAGCATTCTCATTTCTTTTGTTATATGCCTCACTGTTTCTCCTAACTCCACCCCATATAAATAATTTTAGTTTCTGTTCTATCCTTCCAGTGTTTTCTTTTCTTTTTTTTAAAGACACATTTATTCAGCATCATGATCAGACTATTACATTGAGCAATCAATAGCATGGGTACAAAACAAAGAAAAACTACATTAAAACCCTTTGTTGGAAAGCTTTACACTTTCCACAGAACAGAAACTAAAATAATCTGTTATACAATTAGTCATAAGTACAGTCCTTGAGTTTTTTGCCCATAATACACTTGAGTGTTGTCTAAATATTTTGTAGCAGCTAGACCCTGCCACCACTGTGCTTGGCTGAGTTCACAAATGTGTTGTAACCTGTAACTTCCTTGTCACTTCTCTGGCTCGCCTCTCCTGCTAAGATATGGTGGCTGTGGGGATGGCTGTCGTGGATTTGGTAATGATGGAAGCAGTTTTGGAGATGGCGGAAGCTACAACTATTTTGTCAAATACAATAATCAATCTTCAAATTTTGGACCCATGAAAGGAGGAAACTGTGGAGGCAGAAGCTCTGGTCTCTATGGTGGTGGAGGCCAATACTTTGCCAAACCACGAAACCAAGGTGGCTATGGTGGTTCCAGAAGTAGCAGTAGCTATGGCAGTGGCAGAAGGTTTTATTTACTGACAGGATCTAGTGTTTTCTTTTGTAAAATTAAGCAAAAAACTGATCCTGTGGTGTCAGTTCTTTTGCACTTGGAGGTTGCACATGCAAGTATGAGAGGCAGGGTTCTTGTATCTGGAAGTCTAGAAAACCACAGGGCAGTAATCAAGAAGTTCCAGGTTCAAGTGTGAAATGAGAGGCAAAGCCTGTCCAGGAGGCAAAACTCTGAAACAATGTGGTCGGAGGTAGCATAAGGCCTGGGTACCATAAGCCATTGTTGCAGAAGCCACCTATTGCTGCTGCTCTGGTCAAAAGTCACAAAAATCAATCCATTACCAATCTCAAAATCTTCAGTAGACAGCATAAGCTCTTTTTTTTCCTGTTCATTTGTTTCTTCAATCAGATTCCTTTATTTTTATTCATATGGTGGATATGCTGAACACGTGGGCCTCATGCACATTAACTCTTCCTAGATTTGAAGATCTCTTACATTTCCTAAGAAGTACAATTTTTCGAATTTAATTATTGTTATTATTTGAATCTTTTCCCTATTGCTTTTCTCTTGAGAAGCTAAATTGATATATCTTTAGTAAGCACCTAACCTCAACACTAATTTTTTATATTTCTCTAACTTTTAAAGAAAGAATACTTATTGCTGATTCATGTTCAATATATGTTGAATGTCTCCGAGATCCTTTTTAATTCTATTATTAGAAATCAGATATTTGTGCAACTTTTATTTATTCTATAAATTACTACCTTTATGCTTCTTCTTCTTCCCCTCCTCTCCTTCCTCCTCCTCCTTTTTTTAATTTTTATTGGGGAATATTAGGGAACAGTGTGTTTTTCCAGGACCCATCAGCTCCAAGTCCAGTAGTTTTGTTTTGTTTTCAGTCTAATTGTGGAGGGTGCAACTCAGTTCCAAGTCGTTGTCTTCAATCTAGTTGTGGAGGGCGCAGCTCACTGGCCCATGTGGGAATCGAACCGGTGACCTGCGCTCTAACCAACTGAGCCAACCAGCCACCCCTCTTTATGCTTCTTAATTTTCTTGGTTCTTTAATTTCATCTCCACTTTTAAAAAATTTCTTTAAACTCTTTATTACACAAATATTACATATCAATTGTGTAAATTTAAAAAAAAAATAGATGTGAAAATGAGGGAAATTCTCCCCCTTGCCACCCTGTCCTTCTGAGATATCTGATGTAAACTCTGACATTTATGCTCTCATGTTTTTATCTGCTTATAGAAATATCCTGGGGGTGCCAAAAAATGTATACAAGGGGACACTTTGGTCTATGTTGTTCAAGCAGTAGTTCGCCATAATCAGAAGTGTCTGGACGTTGATGGTAACCACTTTGAGCACCTCTTGTCATGGCAGAAGTCAAACGTGACTTGTATTCATCTTTTGTTATCGGTATATATTGAGTATTACAATTTCAATACAGTTTGCCTTTCTTAAAATGTGTATATTTTTTGGCACCCTCTGTATATATAAATATGTATATATTTATATAAGCAGTTAAATATATACATATAAGGCCTGACAATTATTGCAATGATGTTGCTAACATTTTTTGATATCAGAGGATTATTCATTATGAATTTGTAGCAACTGGACAGACAGTTAACCAAGTTGACTATTTGGAAGTGCTGAAAAGGCTTCATGAAAAAGTTATATGAAAACGATCTGAACTTTTTACCGACAATTCATGGCTCTTACATCACAACAATGCACCAGCTCACATGGCACTATCTGTGAGGGACTTTTCAGCCAGTAAACAAATAATTGTATTGGAACACCCTCCCTACTCACCTGATCTGGCCCCCAATGACTTCTATCTTTACCCAAAGATAAAGGAAATATTGAAAGGAAGACATTTTGATGACATTCAGGACATCAAGGGTAATATGACAACAGCTCTGATGGCCATTCCAGAAAAAGAGTTCCAAAATTCCGTTGAAGGGTGGACTAGGTGCTGGCATAGGTCCATAGCTTCCCAAGGGGAGTACTTTGAAGATGACCATAGTGATATTCAGCAATGAGATATGTAGCACTTTTTCTAGAATGAGATCGTAAACTCAGTTGTCCAACCTCGTATCCCATATTTTCTTTACGCATTCATCCATAAAAGGACACTTAGGCTGTTTCCATGTCTTGGCTATTGTGAATAATGCTGCAATGAACAAGGGAGTGCAGATATGTTTGAAAATTTTTATAATAAAATTTTTAAAAATCACTAAAATAATGATCATGCATTTCACAATTTTTATTTTGTTCCAAAGCAGCTGTTCAATTTTCCACAACTTTCCTTAGCTCTGTTTTCTATTTCTAAAATTGTACTCTGATGCATTGAAACATAATGCTTTCCATAAGTACCCAGATTCTTTTCTATGTTAATGTTTATAGCATTTTTCAGAAGCTTATAAAATTTCATCCACATGTCAAAAATAATAGTTACTTGGCTTTCACAATTGTGTAGCACATACCTCGCAAAGTCAGGGAGAGAATCCAATTCTCCAACCCCTCCGTTGAGTTTTCTATCCACTGATTTAGATTACTACTAAATAATGAGCCAGATAACTCACATAAACACCCAAATCCTTCAAACATTTCATATGAAATGAGAATTTGTTCTTAAGGGTAACATCTGTTAGGGAGACTTTTATATAATATCTGACAGCCCCAAGATTTTTGGGATGTTTGACACTGCCATGGGGATGTAACTCAGCATAGCAGTAGAATAATCAACACTGGATTGATTCATGCTCTGTTAGCCTCACCATGGATTATTTTTTCGTTTTTTTCACAGGGAAGACAGTGTCACATGTGTCACTGAGAGGGAGCATGGATTCAAGATCTAGTTCTGCCACTGTAACTTTTATGGCCGAGGCAAGTTCCTTGTCCTCTTTGAGCTTTATCTTTAAAATGGTGATAATAATACTTACCTCACAGAAGTGATGGTGAAGATTAAATAGATAAGAATATATAAAGTACCTAGAACAGTGTCTGCCATGTGTCTAAACCATCATTACCTGATCTTAGCCATTATCAGCTAAGAAGCTTTTTTCTTTGTTTTTTAACTTGTGTGTCTTAATACCACTTTGGATGAACTGAATTCAAGTATTTTCTTTCTCTACAGCCTCCATTGAAAATAGAAAATTAAGTATCCTTCCATGTCTGTATGAAATGATTGTACTGTCACTAATTAAAGTGACTATAGAAGACAATTTTTGAAAATCAAGTACTATTTTTTAAGATGTCTTTCAAAATCTAATTTATCAATTCAACCAATTTAGATATGTGGGACTATCATTATGCAACTAGTTTATGTTGGAGGAGTAGTATTGATTTTGCCTTTCTGGCATTTATTGCATCTTTATTATTATTTTTTTAAATCGCAATCCCTTGTTTTTCTTTTGAGAACCACTCTCTCCTGGTTTTGGTCTATGTGATGAGTCAGCAAACTTTTTCTTAAAGGGTCATATAGTAAATAGTTTAGGTTTTACAGTCTATATGGTCTCTGTTGTAACTGCTCACCTCTGCCATTGTAGCATGAAATCAGACATAGACAATACATGAACAAATAGGCATAACTGTGTTCCAATAAAACTTTATTCACAAAAGCAGGTAGCTGACTTGTGGGCCATGGTTTGCTAACCCCTAGTGTATGACATTCACATGAAAATACTTTCTCCCTCACCTTCTATTTTAGGTATAGGTACGTGAGCCAGAATTGGCTAATAAGTATTATATATTTTATCCATCTGGCCACCAATAAGCTCATGATGGACATTTGATTTAAATAGGGCCAATTAGAATTAGGCCCAGGACTTTTGCATTCTCTTTTAATTGGAGTTGCTGAATTGGTAGAATATATTCCTAAGATTATTGGTGGGCATCTTGTCACCAGAATAGAGCAGTCCACTTGATAGTACAGCCACCACAGAAAAACACAGGGCTGAGAAACAGAAAATGAGAACTGAGACTTTTTGTGTCAACAAGAGTTAGTTGGTTGTTTCAGGAAAATGTTTCCAGAAAAGGTAAGGCTACAGAACCAAAAAAATTACTGTTTATGTCAGGTGATGCTTTTTAAAGAAATCTTCCTAGGATAAAATGATTTGGGGTTTATCTTTCGCTATAGAAAGTTGAGACTTGGATTACAAATACATCTATATCTGGATTAGACCCAGAATAGTTAATTATTTTAGAAAAGTTTCCGTCCTGTAAGTTGTCATTTCCTTGCGCCATTGCCCATTACCAAGAAATTCAGTGGCTTTCTATTTAAGCACACTTCCTGTTAGACTGCACAATTCAAAAAATAATGTCAACCCTAATTACCCCCAGGATAGACAACTATCAAGGTATATGGGCCTACATTTAATTGGCCAAGGAAAAGAACTAGTCTAGATACTTTCCAGACAGTATAAATTCAAACTCACTGACACTTATTTTTGGGTTAATGCAGACAATAGAAAGCTGTGAATTTAGGTCACATTGTTTTGCTTTTGTTGAACTGTACCTCGAAGCTTTGCTGTTAGTTTACTAAAGGTCATTATTAGAAATAGGCCCATGGAACTTGTTGCAGTTAGTGGGTGGATATAATTAAGGATTTATTCTCTACATATTTTAAAAGTGTCCTTTTTATTGAGAATCCAGGAGAAAAATTCTTTCAAATCTCAGTCCTAGGAATAAGTCTGAGTTTTTTCAAATCAATTGAGTAGTTGTTTTTTTTTAAATCTTATGAATACCATTAATCATGAATTTCTCTTTGAGCAAACTACTAAGTTATTCAGTGCTCAGTTTATGACTCACCCCTAATGAAATGATAGGATCTTATGGCACATATTTTTGAGAAGTATTATTCAGTCATCATTTTTCTCAGTCATTATTTTTTTATCCCAATTTCCTAATTAATTTTAATTTATCTACATTACGCTTCCTTGTTGATAGTGAACAGTGAAATGTAAGCCATGACAAGAGAAAGGAACAATGAAAAGAAAGTGGGAGGGTACCACAGGCTGACTTTTTTTTACAGCTTAACTCAGTGTTTTGCCTGGACTGCCATTAGGCTTCTTTTCTGGTACAGAAGCGAGGCACATGTGTGGTTTGTATTGCTTCTAATATTTGGCAACTTTCTAAAAAGAGACCCCATCTCTTTGGGGACATAAGCCCTAGAGTTGAGAGCACCCACAGGATTCATGCTTCTCTGGCACTGGGGTTCTCTTTAGGGCTTTACCAGATGGAAAACTAGTACCTCAGAGCCACTGAGGTGGTGAGCTAACAGGCTATATCGACAGATGGAGGACCCCAAGTGTGAATGAAAACAGCTTCAGCTTGAAAAGAAAAAAATTCTGAATCCAATCTACGTAAGCAAATACCCTTATCAAACCAATTATCTAAAGGAATTGGTCGAATGGCTATCTTAGTGACTCCAAGAAAGAGATATGTACCTGTCCAATATTTTGTTAATACCTTTGAATAGATTACACTATGTTGAGCAAGAATAATGTTTTCCTCTTTTAAATGTGAACTTCATGTAGGGTGAAGAGTTCTCTCTCTCTTTTTTCTTCTTTTTTTTTGTTGGCGACAACAAAATAGTCAACAGTTTTGGGCAAAGAGAACTCTAGGGTAACAATTTCACTATATATGTTTGGAAAACCTTAGGTATATCCGTACACTCATGGTTTATCTGAATATAAAGAAATAAGTATGTGGTAATTGGGTCAGATAAATAGATCATACTTTCATTATTCGGGAATAGAAGTTATGACTGAAGTTACAACATGTTTGTCTCAAGTAAAAAGTCTCTAGTTTGATCCCTATACAATACTTCTAACCATTAAATTCTTTCCTATTTCCAGAAATACTAACATTTATGCAAGGAGGATACTTCTAGTGCTTAGTTTAGTTCTTGTTATTAAATAATTTTTATAGATTAATTTTACCACCTAGTTATCATAACTCTACAGATCTTATAAAAATCCATTTTTCTTTTGTTAATAATTTATATCCGTTCTACCCAATGCAAAGAGAAAATTTTGACAAAATTATCATAGCTATTTTAACCTTTTCTTACAAAGCATCTATTTGTCTCTCAGCTTTAAAAGAAGTCCAGATGATACACATATTGCTTCCACTGAACACCATTTCATATGTTCTTGGGTTTTTGTGTCCTAAAAGTTGAAAAGTATTTACTTTATGAACTGTAATCTATGAATGTAAATGTGCTTCAGATAAAAATCATGAATCTCCACCTAAATTTAAAAGGATCTCTAATATCAATTTATAAAATGCATTTTATGGGAGTCAATTAGATTTTTTTCTCTCCGGTTCTGACAATCTAAATTCCATTTTAAAACTGTTTTTTAAATTCTGAAGAAATTATACAGCGATCTAAGGGGTAATATTTATTTTAGGAATTTAAATTTGAAGAACATTTTATCATTTAATTAAAATCTTAACTGTATCATTGCTGGCAGTAACACTAGCAGGCCTTTGATAAGTCAGAGTTCTTCAGTTAAAACTGAATAAAAGGATTCAAAGTTGATTTCCCTATTGCAGTTCTCCTATGATGTTTCATTTCTGACATTGTGAACATAGAATCCATGCAGCAAAAGTTGTAAAGGGCCACACAAACAGAGCCATGTCTGAGGTGGAGGGGAGCTTAATAGTCATGGGACCCTTCTGCACGAGTGACAACACAGTATTGGTCATAATGGTGCATGGCCCGCCATCTGTCTGATAAAAGAGCTCAGCATGCTAAGTGTTATTGACAGGAAGATGGGAAAACTGCCTCCTTTGGGGTGGGGGGCTCTGGCTGACCCTTCCTCAAAGCCTGGCAAACTTTCAAAGGTCTGTTTCTTCAGGGTAAAATACCATCAATCTGCCTGCCTCAGTATTTCCCTTGTCTTAGGGTACGTGCACCATTCTTTGTGAAAGGAAAAAAATATTAACATATTCCACTGATCTAAAATTATGTGATTTAGGTGCCCAAATTTGTTAGGTGCCTTTTATTTATAGCTAAAATTTACCAGATACTGGAGGGACTTCTGATCAGCAATGGAGGTGAACGACATGATGGTTCTAGTGATTCCTGCCAAGTTACAAGGATGGTAAGCTAAGATGTAGGCCGAATGTAGTCACATCTAGCTGCTCACCCACACAGTAATATGCAAGTGTGATTAGATTTCTCAAGACAGTTATTTTTAAGTGGTTAGGGAGCATGTGTGGAACTTTAGGCCTTCAGAGGAGGGCTGGTTTCTTTTCTTGACAATAGCCTGTAATTTTTTTCTTCTTTCTTTTTTAAAAACAGCTTTATTACAGAACTGTGCACCTAAACCTATGCAACTTTACTAATCATTGACACCCCAATAAACTTTATTTAAAAAAACAGCTTTATTGAGGTATAATGTACATACTACAAAATTTACCCATTTTAATTAAGAGTAGAATTCAATGATTAAAACACTGTCACCGATCACCTTTTACTTAAGTAGGCAATCCTCTTCATCTTGACAGTGCTTTATAATATTTTGTGGTTAGGATTATGTTACTCTGATTTCTATTTGCTTGTTAAACTATGGGCAATTACTGAGGGCAGTTTTATAATCACTGATGATTAGTGAAAAGAGAAACTTAGGTCTAAGCATCGCAGAAAAGCTGGGTCAAGAATGTGATCCTCAAATCTTTACTTCTAAATTTCATATGTAGGCCTCATTTTTCTTATCATGACAAAATATGTGCATTTTTTTGGTGCTATAATTTGGATTATTTATTATATGCCCTATTACCACAGATCAACAAATGAATTTATCATATACGTGTAGGATAAAAACTAAATTGCTGACTTGATGTCTATATGAGTTTGCACTTAAAACAACATCTTTTTAAAGGCTTTGCAGGATCCCAATTTATGAAGTCTGTATCCTAGGCAACTTCAAAGTTTTCTAAGGAATATGCCAAATAGACAGCTGCCGTAGCTACTACCAAAGAACAAATCTTTTTCACCTTGGCATCTGGGTTTTCCTTTTGTTGGCCCAAAGAAGCAAATTTCAGCATTGTCTTTAGCGATCCAATAAATACCAGTGGGAAAGGCCATTGGGAATACTGGTGAAGAGCAGTTGTTTGTTAAATGCCAGAAGGGCCTACTTTTTGGCTGTTAAAATCAGTTTTCTGAGGGGAAAAAAAACCAAAAACTATGGTAATCCACGTGATTTAACTGAGATTTTTCTGTGAATTCCATCTTCTTATAGAACACTACACCTATGATGGGATGGCATGCTATAATTTAAAAATGATTGTAACTTAAAACTTGAAATAAATGGTGTAATGAGATTCTAAAGTACAACTTAGATGGCCAGACTTAAATAAGATTAATTTACAGATACCCAATATAACAAACAGAGAAAATGGGGAAGATATATTAAGAACTTTGCAAAAGACTCATCACAATTTTCTTTTTAAAAAATCCTCTAGAGTATGATTGTATTATTATATATATTGCCCAGGTTATCTAGAAAGCAGCTTGACACAAAGCTGATATGCTCATGCTTTATTGGGGAGAACAATCTCAGGTAATGAGAGTGAAGGAAAAGAGAAATGAGATCAGGAAGAAGGAAAGCAAATAAAATCATTTGTTAACTAGTTGACTATAGATTCATGGAAAACATGGCGAGCTGCTCAGTCACGAGGGATGTCTCCCGAGATGATGTCTGGAATCCCTGTGCCTTAGAATGATCATCAGCAGGAGGAAAGCAGTGAGTTTATTTGTCATCTCCTGTTTGCTCCTATGTCTCTTTTGGCCAAAGTTCATGCCATAGACACTAATGTCATTGTACTTCTGAGTTGTGTTATCTGGCTATTTGGGCATCTGCTAGGGAAATCCAGGTGTGATCTGGTTGAGCTGGATGGCAGCAGGTGAATTTTCTGTGCTTTCTTCCATGACAGGAGCCATATAGGTGTGCCTACATCCAGATCTCACTCTGGAAGATTGAGAAAGCAGTATTAAGTGAAAGGTGACAGTGGTAGCTGCCAGGATTCCATTGATTGAATACACAAGACCTGGGAATCAAGTCGTACTAAATGAATCTAAGGAGTCTTATAGCTAGATTTGGTATGGAATGTTATTTACTTTATAGAAATTCCATTTGCATGTTAAATTAACATTTCATGAACCTAATTATTTTGGGTGTCTACTGTATCTTGAGTAAGAGATAGCCAGAAGTACAGATACGAGTATATTAATTCATGTGCAGTTGTTAATGTTTTGGCTAGATGATCAGGGACTTATAAGGAATAGGAAAGGAAAATTGGTGACAAGGAAGTCTGATGGACTTCTTAGAATGGGCACAAATGGTGAAAATACTTATTTCCAACATTAATGTTCACCAAGGGCATCTATGTTAATAGTCAGGTGGACAAGATGACATGTTCTCTGGTGATCAGTCAGCCTCTTGCCTTAGTTACCCCACTGCTTGTTTCATGGGTTCATGAACAAATAAGCTGTGATATCAGAAAAGGAAGCAATGCATAGCTCAGCATCATGGTGTGTCCTTACAAGGCTGAGCTGATTAATACTACTGCTGCGTACCTACTCTGCTGACAGTACAGACCAATATTGAACCCTTGACATGATACCGTTTCTCATGGGTACCATTTAGACCTTTGGTGGCAGATTAATTATACTGGATGTCTTCCATCATGAAGGGGCAGAGATTTGTCTCTTAAAATAGACATGTTTTGAATATAGATTTTCCTTTCCTGTCTGTAATGCTTCTGCCAGCATTGGACGGACAGAATGACTTGTCCTCTTCATGGCATTACATACAGGATTGTTTCTGACCAAGGGACTCATCTGAAACAAAAGGAATTCAGCAATGGCTCATGCTGATGGAATGAACTGACTTACCATATTCCCTGTCACTCCAAAGTGGCTGGCCTAATTGAAAGGTGAAACTAGACCAGTTGGTTATGCTATGAGTTGGGAGACAGTACGCTGAAAGGATGGGGTTCTGTTTTACAGGATGCATTGTATGTGTTGAATCAGAGAACATTCTATAGTCAGAATACATGGGTGTGGGTATCAAGGGATAGATTTGCAGTGCTCTTCTCAAAATAACACATAATAACCTACTCACGGAAGTTTTGCTTCCTGTCCCTGAAACTTTGAGCTGTGCCTGTTTCTAGCTCTTAGTCAGCAAGGGGTGGGGGTGAGAGGTGGGAAATGTTTCCATTTGGGGACATCATTCCAATTCTACTGAACTGGAAGAGAAGACTGCCACCTAGTCCTTTTGGGCTTCTTATTCCACTGAAAAAAAATAGGTCAAAAGAAAAAGGGGTTTACTTTTCCGATTGGAGTAATTGATTCCAATTATCAAGGGAAAATCAGTGTACTGCCACACAATGGGAATAAGGAGAACACGGTCTGAAATTCAGGGCATTCTTTGGGTTACCATGTAGTCAATAGGTCTGCCACATCCCTGACATACGTTTCATATTCCAGAGGAAGAACTGAACCGCAAGGTGGATAACATCCACTAAAACATTTGGAATAAAATCTATGTAAACAAAATTTCTTCCAAATCTCATTCATAGGTAGTGTATCAGTTAGGACAGATTGAGACAGAAACACACACACATTAACTTGAACAGGGGAAAGTTTAATATTAAATCTTTAAAACAGACTTATTTAACACACTTTAAAAATGTAATTAAATTCATCAATTGAACCTGCTTACTTCTGTTCCCAAGGCAATTTGTGATAGTGCACTAATAATCACAGCATGTGCTGAATAGTAAGCTAAGCAGTCAACATGTATTATTTTATTTAATTCATCAGTATACTTGTGTGAAGAATGCAAAAACGTCTTGAATGTGACTAAATCCACTAATCGCTGGTTTATAAATTCATTGCAGAGATTCACTTAGAATTCTAATTTCTTTGATCTAGAAACTATATATATATATATATGTTATATATATATAGTTTCTAGATATATATTCTAGATATATATATATATATATATATATATATATATATATATATATATTTATTTTTTTTCCCTGATCTGTCAAAATCACCCTCTCTTGACAATCAGGGTTGGTACAGAGTGCTCTCTGAGTGACAGGGGCCCAGTTTTAGTTTCTTGAGGCAGAGAGTAAGACCAGAAGACTCCCACAGAAGGTCATGGGCTCCAGAGATGTGGAGTCATAAATCAAGTCACTGGTAGGAGGGGATTCAAACACCAGCTGTGGTGCTGCAGAGGTAAGATTTGAGGCTCCAGTTCTAAAGCCAGGAGTTTGTAGGTGGGCATAGTTTAGGAAGCAATGAAAAACAGACTGTGAAAAAGGTCAGGGCTGAAGGGGTTTAGACTGATTATTGCAACTATCCATGGGTATTTTGGCAGCTCATCTTCTTAGGTCCAGGAGAGAGTGGTATATTTGTCTAGTTTAGGAAGCCATATACAGAGAAGATGATTATTAGATCCCTCATAAATATTTGATTATTCAGTTGGAAGCCTATTATTTTTTTCCAGACATTTTTTGTCACCACTGAATTTCAGAGAATTTCATACCCCCTCCCCATGCATTCCAGATTTCCGTGGAGTGGCCTATCACAATCTATTCCAATCCCTTCTTCATTTACCCATATTCTCCCAACATCTACTTCATGGGAAATTGAGACCAAAGAGTACTTCTTATAGGAGACACACTTAATGACTTGGAACCAGAGGATTTGAGAATAAGAAAGGACCTTATTAGGTTATTTATACCTATGCTTTAATTTTAAATATCCACTTATTCAATATTACTTATTGAGCACCTAAAATACACCAGGCACTCTTCTAGAGCTTTGGAAATAAAGGTGAA
The DNA here is from genome assembly GCF_004115265.2 of Rhinolophus ferrumequinum. Lineage (NCBI taxonomy): Eukaryota > Metazoa > Chordata > Mammalia > Chiroptera > Rhinolophidae > Rhinolophus > Rhinolophus ferrumequinum. The sequence goes on from NC_046288.1 coordinate 34,839,702, forward strand.
CAAAAGAGATTGATTAATTGGCTGTGGTCTCCAGCAGACTCTGCCCAGCCAATCCTCCTCTTACTTTAATAAATCTTCCTTCTGTGAGAGAGAGAGAGAGAGAGAGAGAGAGAGAGAGAGAGAGAGAGAGAGAGAGAGAGAGAGAGAGAGAGAGAGAGATTACTTGTCTTTATGGAACATACATTTTCTTGAGGAGATATAAAATAAAGAATTAAATAAATACAGGAATGTATCTTAAATTTTTGATAAATTCCATAATGAAAAATATAGCATGATAACAGCAGAGAGAATGATGGAAGGAAAATGATTGGCAAAGGCCTCTCTAAAAAGTGAAATTTGATCAGATAATTGAAGTGAGGAGAAGAGATTCATATTACAGCTTGAGGGAAGTATGTCTAACGAAAAAGCAACAAGTACAACATTCTAGGGGCAGAAAAACATTCAGGATCAGGAAAGAGGCCATTAAGGCTGAAAAGGAGTGAGAAGTGGAAAGAGATTATGTTAAAAGAGATAAACAGGGACCTGATTGCACAAAGCTTCAAAGGCCATGGCGTAGAATTTGAAATTGATTTTAATGCAATAGGGAACCATTAAAATGTGTTAAGCAAGGGGATGATATCATATATACTTAAAAAAAATACTTATGAATGAAGAATATACTGAAGGGCAGGAGAACGCAAGGAGATGAGTTACGACGCTCTCGAAGTAGTCACATGAGCAATGATGCTAGATAGGGTGAAGGCTGTAGTCTTTGAAGTGATGAGAAGTAGTCAGTCGTGAGGTATATTTTGAAGTTAAAGTCAACAGGACTTTGGTTGATTGTATAGGGAGTGTAGTGAGAATAAGAGAGGGCCCAAACATAACTGCAAGGTTTTGGACAGGCGTGGCAGGGTATATAGTATTTACTGAGATGGGAAAGACTAGGCGATAAACATGATTTGGGGAAAAAACAATAGCTGGCATTCGGGTGTATGGCTTTGGATGGGGAAAAACCAATAGATGTAGTTTGGATGTAGTTTGGATTGATGGCTTTCCTTGGATGCCTCTTGGACATTCAGTAAAGCCATCAAATTGGCAGTGAGTATAAAATGTGGAGTTGGGGAGATCCAAGATGGAGTTATCAAATTGTGGAACATATTATATATTAATGGTATTTATAGCCATTAGACAGGCTCAGATTATCTAGGGAGTAAGTATAGAGAAGAGAAGGGGCTGAATATTGAGTTGTAGAGCACAACAGCTAGCGTTAAAAAGAGAAACCAGCAAAGGAGATTTAGGAGAGGTCAATGAAGTAGGAAAACGAGTTGCTCTTCTTGAAGTAAAGTGTATAAAGTGTTAGAGTGGGGAAGGAGAACTAAAGTTTGGTCATTGGGCTTGGCAAGTAGTATGCTGTTGGTGACGTTGACATAAATAATTTCAGTGAAGTAATGAAAACCTAACCAAAGAATATTAAGAAGAAATGGAAAGTGAAGAAATGATTTTTTAAAATAGGGATCAGAGAATGGGCAAAAGCTATAGGGGATGTCAGCTCTAAGAAGGGTTTTATTATTTATTTAAATGAGAGGTATTAGAAAATGTGCATATGCTAACAGAATGATTTGTCATGTCTGTACTTTTGAGTTTGAGAGGAGGAACACGTTGTCAGACTTTATTTGTCAAAATAGATGAGCTTTGTGTCAGTAGAGGAAGTAGTTTTCTGCGGACATCTTCATTAAAATCAATAGCATTGAATATGAATAGCTTCAAATTCCCTCTTTTAAGACAAACATAAATAACTTCCCAGGACTTGCTCTGCTGTACACAGATTCCCACGCATCTAGCATGTGGCAGGAGTGGCAGACATGCCAAGTCGTGTGTCTGGACCTGTGTGATGGATTGGTGTTCTTTGATGAATGGCTGATGCCAGCCAGCCAGCACCATTAGAGCTGACTGACTCCGCAAGATTAATTGTTTTAGATTGTACAGGCATCTTTCAAAAGGGAAGTATTCTGTTTATCTATCTTATGTCCATCACAAAGGGGTCCCTTGCAGTTTGTCATAATCCATAAGAGAAACAAAACATTTTCATACCTATCAGGGATGCTTTCAACCGTTTTCTCAGTTCCTTTTGCAATCCTCAGGGCCAACAGAAATATATTTGTTTTCTTTTGTACTTGTGAAACTCTCATTGTAAGTTATCATTGGCTCCGTCTAAGAGTGAAAATTAAAATTTAAAAAGTCTAAAGAGCAAGGAACTCCATGGATCAATGCAGTTTGTAGAGCATAGCAATTATCATTTTAAAATACTTGTCTATATGTCTTAGCTCCTTTGAGAGATACCATAGAGCCTGGAATATATTAAGTCTTCAATAAATGTTTGTTAAATGAATTAATTTATGAATGAGATACATAATACTATTTTAGGATTTATGGGACTTTAAAGAAATATTTAAAAGACCTGACCTTTTTCTTAGAAGAAAAGAATTGATAGAATATATTTCCAATGACATGCATACTGTTATTTTTTGTCAAACATTGAAATAGAGCTTACTATATGATAAGCACTGTACTTTACTACTGCTTTTCATAAGTTGGCATTATTATGAAGAAATAAGAAAAGTTACAGAGCTAACACAGAAGAAGAGCTGAAGATTAAACCCAGACAGTCTCACTTCAGAATTCTATCTTTAACCATATGGTTTTCTCAACCATAGTGGTTGGCAATTAATTTCATGTAAATATTTTTCAGAATCGATTACTGTTGACCAGGAGTAAATTATAATACAGAATGCTGCACTTGGAACTGCTTCAGAATTGAGAGGTTCATGGTTTGGCGGCAACAAGTCTGTCATTGCTTATTGTACACTTACAATGTATCATGTATCATATTTGGTTCTTTATATATATTACCTCATATTCTTAAATGATAAAAATGAGCAATAAGACTTATTACCCCATTTTGCAGATAAGGAAACTAGGAGGGTGGAGTAAGGAAATGAAAATCAAACTCAGATATGTCCTTATTTCAAAACCAGGGTTATAGTGACTCAACAGGGAAAATAAAAGAACCTACTTGAATAAGCCAACTTCATAGAGAAGGTAGAGCCAACGAGATTAAAATGTAGTGTTTTTTTGAAGTTAGGATTGAATTTAAGATTGTTTTGTGTAAAAAACACCATTCATTTCATACAATCTGAAAATAAAAATTTCCAGAAATTTTAGTTTTATGTTTTGGTTACTAATTTTATCTTAATACAAGTGGAAAACCATGGAACATACAAAGAAAAGTGATCAGTATCAATAATAAAAATGAAAATTTTTATTCTGTGCACAAAAAGAATACATTGTTTATCTCAAAGAAATTTACTATTCCTGGAAATCAAGAATTTTGAGCTCCATCTACTCTTATTCACCGACAGTTCTATCATAGGTATAAGAAGATAATAATTGACCTTTAACCTAGCTGAGCCACCTGCCATGTTAAGCACTTTATAAGCGTCACCTAATTTAATTTTTACGGTAAAGCCCTATCAGTTAGATACTATTATTATTTATTGATTAGGAAACTGAGGACTAAAGAAGTATTCATTTACCTAAATTCACTCAGGTAAGTTGCCAGAGGTGAGATGTTAATTATGGTCTATGTGATTCTGAAGTTCATTAAGCATATTCATTATAAATGATAGTAATTAATATTACTATAACTGCTTAAACTGTTTATAAAGCACTTCCATATCCTTTATCACATTTTATTTGACAATGCTGTGAGGTAGGCAAATCAGATAAAAGAAAGACAAGAAAGATCTTCAATTAAAAACACCTTTTAAAAAAAAGCACAAAAAAAAGGCCGGCCAGTGTCCTCAGGCGGTTAGAGCTCCATGCTCCTAACTCTGAAAGCTGCCAGTTTGATTCCCACATGGCCAGGGGCTCTCAACCACAAGGTTGACAGTTCAATTCCTCGAGTCCCACAAGGGATGGTGGGCTCTGCCCCTGCAACTAAGATTGAACACGGCACCTTGAGGCTGAGCTGCCGCTGAGCTCAGTTGGTTGGAGTGTGTCCTCTCAACCACAAGGTTGCCGGTCAACTCCCACAATGAATGGTGGGCTGCACCCCCTGCAACTACCAATGGCAACTGGACCCTGGAGCTGAGCTGCACCCTCCACAACTAAGACTGAAAGGACAACAACTTGAAGCTGAACGGCACCCTCCACAACTAAGATTGAAAGGACAACAACTTGACTTGGAAAAAAGTCCTGGAAGTACACACTGTTCCCCAATAAGGTCCTGTTCCCCTTCCCCAATAAAATCTTTTAAAAAAAATGCACAAAAGACTATATTAAAGGTAGGTATTACTGTTCATCAAAAGATGCTTTTATGAGAGTGAAAATATAAGCCACAGAATGGGTTAAAATAATCTCAAAACCTATAGCAAACAAAGGACTCTTCCAGATTAGAAAAAAAGGACAGATGACCTGTAAGAAAAATGAGAAAGGCTTTGACGTTCACTTCACTAAGGAGGATATCCACATGCCAGTAAACATATGCAAAGACTCAACTTGATTTTCATCAAGAATGCAAATTAAATCCACCATGCAATACCATTTTGGCTAAAATAAAAAGGTGTTGGTGAATATATGGCGTAAACAGAACCCTCATACACTGCTGGTGGGAGGATAAATTTCAGATATTTTGGAAAGCTAGCTGGTAATTGTTTACTAAAGCTGAATACCCCATGACCCCAGCAATACAACTCTTAAGGATATACTCAAAAGAAAAGCACATATATGGGCGCCTAAACACATACAATTATGTTTCATAGAAAGTATTGTTTTTAATACTATCGAAATACTCATCATCTGTAGAATGGATAAATATGTGCGGTGTAGTCACATAATGAAATGCTATACAAAATAATAATGAACTGCAATTACACACAATAACATGGAAGAATCTCCAACACAAATCTTCAGTGAAAAAAGATAGATACAAAATTATCCATGCTGTATGGTTCTGTTATATAATTTCAAAAACAGTAAAAAGGAATCTCCATTGTTAGAAATCAGGATAGTGATCACACTTAGGGGTGGTAGTGATTGTAATAGTTCATGGCAAGAGCAGGCATTAAATCAATGTATTCTGTTGTTGATAGTGTTTGTGTTGTTTTCAGTTTTGGCCTATTATGAATGGAGCTTTTCTGAACACTTTTAGGCATGTTTTTTGGTGGATATTATACATATATACACACACAGAGGGTGCCAAAAAATATACACACCTTTTAAGAAAGTTGAAAAAGCTATTAAAATTGTAATACTCAATATATAGTGATAACAAAAGATGAATACAAGTCATGTCTGACTTCTGCAATTACAGAGATGCTGAAAGTGGTTACTGTCAGCGTCCAGAGACTTCTGATTATGGCGAACTACTGCTTGAGCAACGATGACCAAAGTGTCCACTTGTATACATTTTTTGGCACCCCCGGTATATATACATAGGTATACACACACGCGCGTCCATGCACGTGTGTGTATGTGTGTGTGTATTTTAGAAAAGTCTTGAAATTTGCTTTAGTTCAGTGTTTGTTTAATGTTTAGTTCTCTTGCTTTGATTTTCTTCTTTAGGTCTCCTAATATCTTTAAGTTGGAATCTTCTTTGCCTATCTTCAATATGTACCACTTTCAAGACCTTTTTGTCTCTTTCTTCATTTTTGTATTCAAAATTCTGTCTTTTTATTTTACACTACTTTTAAGACTTTTTCTTGTGTTTATTCACTTTTGTTTTACTTCCAGTTTTATCATTCCTGAGATATCTTCTTTTATTCTTATTCTTTGAGGTCTGTTCCTTCCTTTCTGAGATTTTCTAATTCTGACTTATGCTGTTATTTCATGTCTATATAATTTTTTTAATGTGTTTTAGCTGATTTGGGAATGTTTGCTGCCTTTTTTGATTTATATTTGAGCATATTTGATGGAATGCTTTCATTGTATATAGGAATATAATCTGCTCAACATTCTTTTATAGTTATTTTCTGTGAGTTGAGACCTTAATGCTTTCCCATTGATCGTATTCTGTGAATGTTGGTTTCCCTGAAATCATAGAAATGCCTTGCTTCGGATAGCTTTATGAGATTCGTGGCTTAGTTTCTCTCCTTGCCTTCTATCCAAGCCATTACCTTTCTTCATTTTGGGTGTTCCTGTCCTGCTCATTTTTTATTCCATTCTCAGAAGTTTCTTTCAGTTTGGAAACTTATCTTGGAAGGAATCCTTAATGGTCGTTTTTGAGAGTTCATAGGGTCCAGAGTGCGATAGATACTTTAAGCCTTACTGCTGGCTTGTTAGATTCACCCTCTACTGGGTTGGGAAAAACTCTTTACAGTTTTAGATACTGTGTCAGTTTGGCTCATTGCACTTTCCAGTGAATACCTGTTTGAGATTGTCTAATCTGACATACATTGGATGTCATATTATTTCCTTCTACCTCCTTCTGCACAGATGCCAGTAACACTGAAATCTTGTGACTCTTGTGGTTTGCCATCTACTTTTATTTTGAGGTTAATTGGGATATTTTGTCATTTAGTTTTACTGTAAATGTCCTTTGGTTTTTGTATGTTGCCACCATAGTTGCCATCTTTTCAGAATTCAATGCTGTTTTAAATCAGCTTCCTGAATAGCCAAATTCCAACAATGTACACTTGATTGACATCTGACTAGGCCATGCTTGTACCCTCTGTAGGGTAGGGTAGGATAAATGTGGACGTTAGATATAGTGTACATGGAAATTCTGCTTTGGCTATGTGAACACCTTTGAGTAGGAAGGCATATGCAGGATTATAGCCAGTTGATTTCCATTTCTGCTGAACACTGATTGAGATTAAAGGAGAGAAGCCATTTGAACATAGAAGTCCTGGAAATAAACTCTGATAAGATGGAAAGGAAAACTCAACTCTATCCAGAAAACTTGAGCTAAAATTCTAATGTTGCACCTACTGTCTCTTTGACTTTGGAGAAGTCATTTACATGCACTGAAACTTAGTGAGGTTTTTTGTTGTTGTTGTTTGTTTGTTTGCTTTTTAATTTCTAAAACTCTTTACTTGGTTAGGAATATTGGGAGAAAAAACAAAGATGCAGTGTTTTAGAGAGGGTCCTTTAAGATTAGCAAATCACTCATTTAAATTACTTTTGTAAGTCTTTTCTAATATTACTTCTGTGGTCTTATAAAAACCATGGTGGATCTTTTTGGCCTTCAGGCTATATGCTACTTTTTTTATAACTGTATCAGCAGACCCTGAAGTGAAAATGAAAAGGAGAAGTTAAGAATTGCATTAGTAAGCACATTGACATATGATTTAAATAAATATCTTTTAAAAGAGCTAAAATAAAATGACACTGTTGACACATTTGAATGTTCTAACAAGACTTTATTTTGTATTCTTCTTCTGTCTATTTGTTACTCAAAAAAAAAAATAAGTAAAGTACCTTTGTTGATGACACTGGTGAATTTTGCTTCCACATTGAGTCTGGCTGGACACCCTTGGGCCAGGCAGCCATCTGCTCTTGGATGCTTGAGGTGTTTGTTTTGGCTGAGTGTGAGACCAAATGACCTCTGAAACACATTCTGTGGTTCTACTATTTCATTAGGAAACTGTGTATCTTTAGAAAGTTGGATTATACTATAGTCACTCTAGTCTCTAAATTACCTATGTACACAATGGAGTCTAAGAATCATTAAAATGGAAAAACTCAGATGGTCGTGACTTTCACGTTATTTGTATCACTGATATGGGAGAAGAGGTAGGAATAGGATAGGGACACAGTGTTTCTATATCCTGGACTCTGTGTATGGGTCAACTGGGGAATAATTACTCAGTTCAACGTTGAAGCATACTGGGATTCTGGGAAAAATATGGGGCCATGGGGTTGGACCCAGGTAGTATAATTGTGTTCTTCTGTGCTATTTTAAGTCACTTAAGGTCTGAGTCCTCAGGTCGATAACAGAAATAAGGCATCCAAGTATGTCTAGAGTAGCATCCTGAAAGGTTTTTCCTTCAAACTTGGTTCTACAAAATGCTCTCTGAAGAAATAAAGCATTCTAAATTTAATAATAACATAAATAAATCATGTTAAATATATTAAAAAAACACCTAATGTTATATACCCTTTTGGAGAGTTAACAGGCTATTAGCATATTAGAAGCACTGAAAAAAATACTAAAGCTTAGAAACCTACTTACCCATCTATGATTTGTCTAGTGTTTCCAGATGGTACCCCCTTTTTATTTCAATAAGTTGTTAATATGTTGGAGACAAATAGATATCTGAGGAGAACCTAAAATCTTTGAATCTAATGGCATGGACTGAAGTTGGTGGGGATAGAGTTGTCATAGATTTATTTTCAGCTTTAAGCAATCCTAATACTATTTAAGCACCCGAAACTGGATAATCGAATGGCCAGAAGTACAATTGACAATTATGTTCATGGATACAAAGAAGAACTAAAACCCCTGTTGAAAGTTATGGAAGGACAAACTTGTTAAACATGAGGAGAAAGGAGTTCCACATAGGAAGTAGCATGCTGTGGTGTTTTGTAGAGTTGGAAACCTGTGCAAAGAATGAATGCATTTGCTTGGAAGAAATAAGCTAGACAAATGGTATAAGCCAACAAATGTTTGGTTAAATATAATTATTATTTATTCCCTCTGCCTTTGCCACCTCTTACAATCGATGTTAAACAAATCTAAACAGTCACTTTTCTAATCTCACTTGTAGCTCTGGGTGGCAGTGTGACCGAGTAATGGCTAATACAGGGGGACTTTGGGAAATTTGTGAGAAACATCTTGCTTGTCGACAAAAGGGAGAAATCTCTGTCTCTTGCAAATGCTCTTCAGTTCTACATCCTTTCTTTAAATGAAACTTGCTGCCATGCAGTGAGAAGCCCTAAGACAGAATGATGATGGAGTCTGTCCAGCGTCCAGTTATAGGTTACTGCCTAATTATGGACTTTTTTTTATTAGTTTCAGGTGTACAAAACAATGTACTAGTTAGATATTTACATCCCTCACAAAGTGATAACCTCTTCCCTCAATCTACTGCTCCTCTGACATCGTATACAGCTGTTACAATTCTATTGACTCTATTCCCTATGCTGTACTCCACATCCTGTGACTATATATGTTTATATATAAAATTATAGTTGACATTTTGGGGAATATAATCAATAATGTTAAGATTTTGTAGGGTATCCAATGGACACTTGTCTTATTAGGGAGACCATTTCATGGACGGTGTAGATGCTTGACCACTGCAGTGTACACCTGATGCTGAAGCTGAATAGTTATGGATTTTTACAAGAAAAAAACTAACTCTCTGTGTTTAAGTCATTGTTAGTTCAGTTTCTATTAATTTAAGCCAAACACACTGTAACTGGTAAAGGAAATGTATTCTGAAGGGCATAAATATTAAACATTCTGTGAGCTCTACTATTTCAGACATGCAATTCCCAAGTCCTACTAAGGTTATGAAGTCACCACGTATTTATTAAATGAGTACTCTAAATCTATACCATGAGAAAGCTATAAAAGAAATATAAAACTGTCTCTACCCTTGTGAAACTTATACAGTGACGAGGATGACAAGACAAATAAATAAAATCGCTGAAAGAATACCTAAGGCATAAATAATCAAAGTACATATATGTGAGTTTATAAAATATAAATACTCTAAAAATTCAGACAAGGGACTAAACAATGGTTTCTGATCAAAAAGAGCAAGGAAAACCATGATATTTTAATCCCTTTTATGTAGAACAGTGACTGGTACATAGTTGCTGTTCAATACATGTTTATTGAATTGAAATATAATTTCAACAGTCTTGAAGGACGTGCAGAATGTGGATGACATGCAGAACACGAAGGCCATTCCTCTGGGGTCTATGTGTGTGTGTGTGTGTGTGTACAAATATACATGAGAAGAGGAAATTAACAATGAATAATGACTGGATAAATTGTGCCCGTGTGTGCTTAAGAAGATAAATGTATGAGCTCCGGGAGGTCTGAAGTGGTAGATAGAGTTTGTGTCCAGAGCAAAAAGGAAGCACCATGAGTTCTAGGACTAACTGAATAAGACCATGAATGTAGAGTTTTAGAAAGATTAATGTGGTTATAAATGCAGGGTACATTAGCAAAGGAAAATCATTCATGGGATTATTACAGCAAATAAGACATTTAACAATGAGTGCTTTTACAAGAGTGGTGGCAGCAGGATTGTAGGAAAATGAATTTATCTGAGAGATGTTACCAGAAAAGCACTTTGTCCTCCCTGGCCTTCTCTTCCTCTGTCAAACCCTCTCTTGGGACATATTTTTTTTTTCCTTTCAATCTGTATCATTCCCATAAAAATAAGCTGTACTAGTACCCACTTTAAATTTCCCTTAACCTGTCATTCCCCTTCAGCTCCTGCTCTATTTCTCTGTTCCTTTTACAGCAAAACTAATTGAAAAAGTTGTCTGTTGTCATTGTCTCCCACATGCTTTCTTCCTATTGTCTTTGCACCATTCCAATAAGACTTATACACAGCCCAAAATACCTGACTTTGTTCAAGCTCACCAGTAATCTTCACACAGCCAGTTCTAATGTTTCATTTCTATTCCCTGTATTTGCTTATCTCTCATCAGCATTTGCACAGTTATTCATCCCTACTCCTTGAAACATTTTTTGTTTAGCTAGAGCAGCATTCTTCATGTTTTTCTGTTTTCACTGGCCACTTCTTCCTAGTCTCCTTTAATGGACCATTCTCACCTTTCTCTAAATGGTAGGTTGCTTCAGAACTCAGTCTTGAACTTTTTCTAATTTATGTCTGACAATTAGGTTCACAAACTCATCCTAGAAAAAGTGCTACATACCTCATTGCTGAATGTCACTACAGTCCCCTTCAAAGTACTCCCCTTGGGAAGCTATGCACTGATGTCAGAATCTAGTCCACCCTTCAAAGCAATTTTGGAACTCTTTTTCTGGAATGGCCATCAGCTGTCATTGTATTACCCTTGATGTCCTGAATGTCATTAAAATGTCTTCCTTTCAATATTTCCTTTATCTTTGGGTAAAGAAGACGTCGTTGGGGGCCAGATAAGGTGAGTAGGGAGGGTGTTCCAATACAGTTATTTGTTTACTGGCTAAAAACTCCCTCACAGACAGTGCTGTGTGAGCTGGTGCACTGTTGTGATGTAAGAGCCATGAATTGTTGGCGAAAAGTTCAGGTCATCTAACTTTTTCATGCAGACTTTTCAGTACTTTCAAGTAATAAACTTGATTAACTGTTCAGTTGTTACAAATTTGTAATGAATAATCCCCTCTGATATCAAAAAAGGATAGCAGAATTGTTTTGACTCTTGATTTGGACTGACGGAACTTTTTTGGTCATGGAGAATTGTCTGACTTCCATTGTGCACTTTGATGCTTTGTTTCAGGGTCATATTGGTACACCCATGTTTCATCACCAGTGACAACATGGCCCAAAACATTCATCTTGCCTCTCCAAAAGGTCTTGGCAAACTTCGACTCTCATTTACTTTTGTTTGTTGGTGAGCTCCTTTGGAACTATTTTTGCATACACCTTTCTCATGACGAGATTTTCCATTAAGATACTCTTAACTGTTTCTCTATCGATGTTTACTTGGTCTGCTATGCTTCTCACTGTCAGCTTATGATTTCGACACACAATTCGATGGATTTTTGTAATGTTTTCATCAGTTCTGCTTGTTATTGGCCGCACTGACCTCTTTTCATCAGTGACACATTCTCTTCCCTCAGCAAAATGTTTAAATCATTTGAACACTACCGTTTTCTTCATGGCATTATCCCCATAAATTTGGACTAACATGTCCCTGATTTCACTTCAACTCTTGCCAAGTTTAACAAGAAATTTAATATTTGTTCATTGCTCTAATTCAATCTCAGACATGCTGGCGAAGGCACACAAAAACACCCAACAACAATAATAAATGCCGCTCAGCAAGACACTGCCACATATCAACACAAACACAGCTGTGAGACACTGGTATACCAAGGCTATGAAACCTTACCGAACTGTTTGTACAGTGCTGCCACTGTTAGTGCATGGTGGTGAGTTCTCAAACTTAATTGTCAGATCTTGTATGCTCACTTCCCAGATCTTTTCCAGTGCCATGGCTTTGAGACCCATCTCTAGTGTGATGAGACTCCAGCCCCAGCTTCCTTCTCATTGCTAGATCTCAGTGATAGTGCCTCTCTGTATTCTGTATTCCATATTCATTGATCCGATTGCCTTTTCAGCTTCTCTGTTTGAGTATCTCATTGGTGTTCAAATTTAAAATATCTAAAACAGACTTCTTAATTTTCTCCCAAACCTTTTCCTTTCCCAATCTTCCACATCCCAATAAATGGCAATCCCATTCTTCCACGTGCTCAGATTAAAATCTCTGGAGTCATCTTTACTCCTCTCCTTTTCCTAAACCCTGTATCCATTTTATCAGCAATCCCTGTTGGCTTTACCTTCAAATTATATTTCCTCTGACCAATTTTCTCCACTTTGGCCAGTACAACCCTAGTTCCAATCCACTATCATTTATCTTCTGGATTTCTTTAATAACTTGAAAACTAGTTTTTCTGCTCCTATTTTTGCTCCTCTGCAATCTGTTGACCACACAGCAGTAGAGTGAATTCTTTTAAAACCTAAGTCAGATCAAGTCAGTCCTCTGCTACCTCTCTCATGGAGAAAAAAAACTTCAGACTGTTACGCTGGACCAGCGGCTCCCCAGGTCTGGCACCCAAGCCCATCTCCCGCTCGCTTACATCTTTTCACCCACAGGGTGTCTTGCTGTTCTTTGCATGCAAGGAGCTCTTTGCTGCCTGACAGCCATTGTGTTCCTACCTCAGGGCCTTTGCATTACTGTTCCTTCTGCCTGAAATACGTCCTCCAGTATAAGCACGGCTTGCTTCCTCGCCTCATCAGATCTCAGCTCATTTCAACTTATCAGAGTGGCATTTCCTGACAATATTTTAAAATAGAACACTAATCCCCTCTGCACCACTCTCTGTCCCCTAACCCTGCTTTATTTTGCTTTAAGGCACTTTCCACCCACCTATGAAAACATTATATGTGTTTGTTAATTGTTTGTTTTCCCCCTCTAGAATTATTATGATTGAAATCCTTGTAAAACTGCACTTCATTCATTTGAATTAGTTGGGACCCTGCTTGGTCCATTTGCCTGTGGAGCAAACTTGGCTGCAGGTTCACCTTTCCCTGCTCGCCTCTCAGGTGCTGTCGTCTATGCCTTTTAGACAAGACTCTCTCCCACCCACCTGCCGTCACATCCGCACTTTTCCTGTGCATCCAATACTGGGCATATTCAGTTTTATAACAATGTGTGGGACTTGCAGGGTCTCTGCCAAAGCCTTGCTCATCCAAAGTCATTTAGTGAAGGAGTCCATTACGATCGGCACTTGCAGAGATAAATCCCCTGCGCTGGAGGCAGCTCGCTCGCAGCAGCCGCAGTTCTCCACATAATGGCATTCTGCTCTGCCTGGCACACATCCTGATGGGGACTCTGCCCCACCCTGGAAAAACACCAGATCACATAGAAACATCCAATAATGACAGCAGCCACCGCAATAAAAAACACAGATTCACAGGATTGCCTAAAGAGAGAGAAAAGAAAGCAAGCTTCTCAGTCGCAGTGGTTCAGGCTTTTGCCCCTCAGCATGGTGGCTTTGCTAAGTCCGGCACCTGAGGTCCTGTACTCTCTTGCAGTTTAACATGCTGGTTCCTCGCGAAGCCAAGTTCTTACAGAAGCTGACAGTTTTACACTCCCAACACTCAAGAATCCTTTCATGCATGGAATGGAGAATTAAAACAAGAAAAAATGTCTTCTTTCAGAAGGCACCTGGGGAGAAACTCTTCTCACAACGCATGCAAGGAGTTTTCTTTCTTTCTTTCTTTCTTTCTTTCTTTCTTTCTTTCTTTCTTTCTTTCTTTCTTTCTTTCTTTCTTTCTTTCTTTCTTTCTTTCTTTCTTCTTTCTTTCTTTCTTTCTTTCTTTCTTTTTAATTAAAGTTTATTGGGGTGACAATTGTTAGTAAAGTTACATAGATTTCAGGTGTACAATTCTGTACTACATCATCTGTAAATCCCATTGTGTGTTCACCACCCAGAGTCAATTCTCCTTCCATCACCATATATTTGATCCCCTAGGGTGCAATCAGCCCCCAGAGGCTCCTTCCCTTCCTGGTCTCTAGTAGCTTTATTAAGTCACCACTTTATTTGGGAGCAGAAAGCAGGGACCAAGAGGAAGGAAAGTGTACATTTATTTAGATTGAAATGAGGACTTCACTCATTCAATAATTCTATTAAATCAGTAAAGCCTTTAAGAATGACACATTCTACCAAATGGTGAATTTGAAACTGTTTGTTTAAATAAAAAAAACACATTGAGAGAAAAAAAGCATGTTTTGTTAAATTATCTTTATATGGTAGAATTTCTAGAATGGGAATAATTCAGTCACATATTATCCAGCTTATATATTTAAGCAAATAAGAATGCTTTGAATAAATATAAATTATCAAAAGCATAGACTAATGCCACAACCTGAAGCAACTTCATTTATATATTTTGGCTAAGGGTAAGCTGAGAGAAATATAAGAATGGTCTTCAAACCAGTGCAAGTTTATTACATACTAAATGTGCTTTATTGCCAAGAAGAACAGAATGAAGAAAATGAATTTCACTGGTGGAGATTTAGGTAAAAGTTGGATGAATTGTCATAGAGCACAAGTTATGATACTTGGAGAGAGACTAATAATGAAGGATGTCCTGCGTTAGCATGGAATCCTAGAAATGCTAAAAGCCATAAATATTCATCAGGACTCTGAACGAGTCATAGAATGTTTCTATTTTATCCACTGTGAAGTGACGTGGTAGATCCTTACAGACCTTTCTGTGTGTAAGCACACACTTGATTGGAGGCAGAGGGCTAAACTATTTGAATGGTTGTGGTCTTCCCATGTAGAAGTTTCTTTATAATGCAATCTCACACCTGCAAACAGGAAACCTGAGACTGTACTCTGACACCGCAGTTTCAGGGAGAACTTTCGGTTCTGTGTCCTCCTCTTCTGGGGAAAACAAACTTCCGGTTCCTATGGTTGCTGGCATGACACCACATAAAGAGTTCATCTCCCCATCCTGATGACTGAGAAATGGCATCTCCACTCAGCCCTCAGCAGCACTGAGGAGTTTTGGGGTGTGTGTCTTCAATACTGTGGGAGCTGACGTTTCCGTTGCTGTTTCTTAGGAGGAAACCGCAGCTTCTGCTTGCCATATGTTCACATAACACTGCATGCCAACTTGCATGCCATATCATGCCAGCCTGGAAACAAGTATGTTCACCAGTACTATATTAGCATCATTCTACTTGCAATCTAATTAATAATTAGCTGCCTGCTTGCAGCCCTTGAAGACAAATGTGAGAGCAACTTTGTCATGTTTATTAAGAACACATGTATCTTCTGGTGTTTTAAAATGGACAGTGGAGAAGGGAAATTTCAATGTGGAGCATAGGTGAATCTGATGAAAAAGTCAAGGGACTCTTTGTACTGTTTTTGAAACTTTCAATCAGTCTATAATCATTTCAAAATAAAAAAAATGTTTAAATAATCTGTGATACAAAATCAAGGCTGGCCTCATATATCAATAGAGTAAGAAATAACTTATATAGTATTATTTCAGTAATTTACAAAATCCACATTTACAAGTCCACATCAGAAATTGAAACTGATCCATTAGATCTTTTACAATCAGGTTAGTGTGAATGAAAGACTGAGGGGAAGTTATGCGAGGGTGAATGATGAAGATCAAGGAGGCTGACCTTTCCCTGCTTTATAACCCTGACCAAAATTATCCTTGAGAAGGCAATACTTCATTGTCTCTTAAGATTGGGCTGTTGGTGAGCGAAGCCTCTATATTTACTGGAGTGTAAGCAATTGGGACCATTCCGCAATTTCAAAAGAAAAACTAAAATGGCTGTATATTGTGGACCTCTTTATTTGAAGATCTCTCAATGTAGTGTCAAATAATTGCATAAAGAATCTTTTATTCCTCTAAATTGAGCTATAGTCATGTGTAATTACGGATACTATGTATTTTTCTCTTTGTAAAGAGGAATGTAAAATGGTTGTTTCCTTCTGCATGTTAAATGGTGTGATTTCTTGATAGTTTAGGAAAACTTATGCCATTGCTAAATAACTGAATTGAATTGAGAAAATATTTCTTTTCAACTTAGTGAGTTAGCATTGGTGCTCTGGCATTGTAAAGTTATTATTCAGAGGGAGGTAGCTAACTATTCCCTAATCTTGCTACAAAATTAGACTACAATAAGAAAACAGGTTTTATTTAAATAATGTTAAAATGTTAAAATGTCTTACTAAATATGTTCTGAAATAAGCATTCGGCTGTTTAAATCAATTTGGTTAATGTGTAAGCAATAAGTAAGGTAAGAAAATACAGTAAGACTATATTAGAATAATAAATTTAAAAATGAAAGGGAACTCATGGTGTCATGCCAGTCTGCTGAGAATTAGGAAAGGGTGTGGTCAGGAGGCTGGAATGCTGAGCTAGAATGCAGAGTACCTGTGTTCTTATGCAGCGCCTTTTCATGTCCATTAAGTAGCTATAAATAATGCCATATATCTGTTAATGTATATTACAACTATTCCTCATTAATATATATATGTCTATATATGTGTATATATGTATATATGTATAATATGTGTATGTATATATATATATTTGGTGTACACATGTGTATAATATACGCTATGTATACATAAAAGTGTATTATAAGAACGACATCTTTGTAAGTGGTACAAGTACTTCTTAAGTTTTCAGAATTAGTACTGTAGCATCTACAGATTTATAATTGAGTTGTAAAAAGAGAATTTTGTACAGTTTCCCAGATTTGTTGGAGGTTTACTAAAATAACCAAATTTCCTAGAAGGAAGTGATGCTTTTATTCTAATTCAAACCAAACTGTTGGATTTATATTTAGATCATAAAAACTAAGTACGGTGATTTGATTTGATATCCTGTGCAATAACCGAACTCTAAAATACATAATCAGTTATTTTGTGGGCAAAGTGGTAGAGTAACCCCCTCGCTGACAATGGAATGAGATGTGGGCCAGAGAAAAAGAGAAAGAATAAGATGCATTTTGGGCATTTACCTTCTTCTCTCTTTTTTTTTAAATTAGAAACTACAATGATATTTATTGTATGAACTATGATTTTAGAGAGAGAAATTTGTCTTATGGGTTGTGTCATCATTGTGGAATGATGCTAAGAAAAGTAACAAATAGAGATTCATGGAAAGTGGAATAGGGGCTGTGTTCCAGTTACCAATTGCTGAATAATGTTAAAATTTTTTTCATTATGTTCACAATTATATAGGCCAATAATTCAAGGAGGGTCTGTCTCCACTCCATTATATATAAAGCCTCAGCTAGGATGACCTGAACAGCTAGAGATGGTTGGGATGTCTGGGATCCTGGAATGTCCAAGATAGTTCATTCTCTCACATGAGCCACAGGCACCTGGGCTGGGATGGCTAGAACAGCTGGGGGAAGGCTCTTAGCCTTTTTCTCCGTACTGTCCCTCCACATGGCTACCTTGGAACTTCTTACAGCATGAAAGTCTCAAAGTAGTCAGGGTTCATGCATGGTACTTGGCTTCCCTCAGAGCAAGAATTTCTCAAGATAAGGGAACAGAAACTGCTGGTCCTCTTCAGAATTAGGCCCAGAAATGGCACAGTGTCACTTTTGGCATATTCTGTTGGTCAGAGCAGTCAGAAGCCCACCACATTCAGAGGACTCCACACGTTCCCCCTTTTGATTGGGGCATGACACACAAGTACAAGGAAGGGAGGAATCGGTAGTGGGCGCTTTGGCGACAAGCTATCACAAGCCATAAGAAAAATTATTCAATTGAAGTTTTGTAGATCCTCATATAGTTTTAAGTAAATGATACTCTATTGTTTTTATAGGTTAAAAAATCCATAGCTTTAAAAATATGTTTGACTATGTGGAAAGTCAATCTCAGGCAGAAATTCAGAGGAAGCTGGAACACAGAAAGTTGTGTTAGACTCTAGAATCATCTCCATAGGGAGAAAAAATAGTAGAGACCAGTTCCCTGAGTCACCTTAAACTAGTCTCAAACAATACATGCGCAGTAGGGATCAGTGTTGCATCGGCAAGGGGGTACTATTGGTCTTACCTCCAAATATCTATGATGTGTTGCAATATTTGTATTCTTTTGTGTCCCATAAAACTCTGCCATAAAGTTCACTGAACTGTTAACATTGTCTGTCCATTTTGGGGATATATCCAAGCATGTGACCAGGTCCCTCGGATGCTGTTGAGCTACGGAATCTATCACCCAGTGCAATTTGTTGGTACGTTAAAAGAAGTTAAGTACATTGCAGCTGCAAAACTCCTCTAAGCAGAACATTTCTTCCTCTTCAGTGAAAAAAAAAAAAAAAAAGTGCAGGATTTCTTTCATCAGGCTATTTGCAAGTCCCTTGCTCCTCCATGTCAGCTGCCCTTGGCTGCAAGATAACCATAAAACATTTACTGCAAAGCCATGAAGAATCCATATGTCCATTTGATGTGTCAGGCCACCAAGAAGCCAGAGCTTGTGGGGTAGCATAAGGATATCTGAAGGTGACACATGCTGTCAGTTGATGAACAGAGATGCAGAATGGGGATTCTGGCAGCCTCTATCTTGGCCTTGACAACTTGTGATGGTGACCAGGTGGGGTGTGTTATCTTAATAGTCTGGAGCTCTTGTGAATTATTTGCTGATAGATGTAAACAGCTGTTATTCTTGGTAATGGAAAGCAATTAGAAACATCTGTACTCTTGGCTATGAGTAATGCCTCCTATCCTCACTGCTCCCAAGTGCCAATTGGAAATAACTACATCATCGGGATGGTGTTGGCAATTCTACACTGCATTATGGGCTGATGATTAGTACTGAGCTGTGAAGAACAAGAGGTGAAGTGCAGGAGAAAGAGCCTTTTCCTGGGATTTACGAAGCAAGAGGGGAAACTTAACTGCTTTATCTGTGCAACAGAAGGCAAGCACAATGGCTGTGGAAAAGGTACATTTGCATCAATCTCAGGGCTATCTCAATACAAAAAGTCACCTGTTCGTAAAAGAAACTATGTAGATTTGTTCCAATTCTAACATAATGATTAAGCTGGGGGACAGAAGTTAGACTGCCCAGGTTTATATTCCTGCCCTGCTACATGTGACGTTGGGCCAGTTGCTCTTCTAGCTTCAGTTTCATCGTATAAAATGGATATGATCCGTACCCTATAGCATGGCTATGAGAATCAAATGGATGAGTGTATGAAAAGTGCTTGGGACAATACACAGGAATAAGTACCCAACCAATCGTAGCTATTGTTGTTGTTATTGAACATCTACTATGTGTGTGGCATGCTAGGCTCTGGATACAGCCTTGAGGAGCACATTCAAGATGGCTACTCTTGTAGGGATAGAGTTTAGTGTAATAGTCATAAAAGTATCTGTCTACACCCAAGCACACAATAGAAACTTAACATAGTTAATTTCCCTTTTGCTTCCCAGGGAAAGTGCTATGTGCTAGTTTTCCAAACCTAGGACCTATGGTGGGTCCTTGAGCCTATTGTAGATCCTAGTTGTTGATAGCTTGACAGAAATATGAATCCTTAAGTAGCTACCTTCAGGGTATTTAAAAGTTACTTAGAAGAACTTTGTTGCTAGATCTGTTAAGTAACTGTTTTCTAATACTCTCTCCTCACAGAGATTCTCATAGATTAATTCTTAACGATTGTCTTTAAGTTACGTAGTACAGATACATTGCTAAGTTGAAATATAATACTATCTATATGCCTTATCGTTGGGGAAAAATAATGACCAAGTTCTGTCCCTGAATACAATTGTCATAGTATGTAGCACTTTTTCTAGGATGAGTTTGCTAACTTAATTGTCAGACCTTATATGTAACTGGAGTTAGGTCACACAGTTAGTGAGTGGTGGAGCCAGGGTTATAATGCAAGTCTAAACAGCTCTCTTAAGTGTTCTTCTGAACTGAACTGTTTTGCCCAAATCCTGGGTTCTTGATTTAGCCCTGCAGTTTGCTTGCTATGTAATGTAGGGAGTATGACTCCTCCAATTCTATTTCGTCATCTAAAAAGGAGAACAAATAATGTCTTTTCTATGTACACAAAACAGTTCCTATTGTCACAACATGGTAGCTCAAGTCCCTAATCCTTTCCCACCCGTGAACAAAGTCGGAGGGGCTCTGTGCCTCAGTTTCAAGATCTCACAAAACCCATCCTGGCTCCACCTTTGCATTACCTACTCCATTAAGACTTGATGCTACAGACTGTCCTGGTAGTGGCTGAGCCTTCTGAACCTTAGGATGCTGGTTTGTATTTCTCATCCATTCATTCAGCAAATGTGTACCGAGCACCTGGTGCGTGCCAGATACTTATAGAGGCTTGGCATACATCAGGGAACAAAAGGTAAAAGTATTGGATTTTGAGGAGTGAGCATGCTAGCAGGAGTGACAGACAACAAAAACCAAACATAATAACTGAAGTTAATTATATAGTCGATTAGAAGGTAATGTTGTGGGTGTCTCAGTTTTAGGTCATCACTTTGCTGTGATGGCCCATCTTGGCTCTGAGAACCCACTGCTGGCCAGAGCTTCTGAGCCTCTCTGTGTGCCTAAGAGTGTTTTGGATAAGTGATATGATCCAATGAGCTAATAAATAGGAAATGTGTTGTTAAACCTGTTTTCTATCTGCTTATCTCAGAATCATATCTCCTCCTAAGGATGAGGAGAAAATGGGAGGTGACGTAATAGAGGCAGAGACTATAGACAACTTTTTCAAGAAATTTTCCCATGAAGCAGATAATATAATGGAATAGTACAGAGTAAAATGTTAAGGGCTTTTTTTTTTTTTTTTTTTTTTTCCAAAAAACCAAAGGCTCTTTGACAATGAGAATGATCCAATGGACAGGGGAAAATTGATAATGCAGCATAAAGACACTCCTGTTTTCAGGAGGAAATTTTTTTAGGATTCAGGAGCTGATGTGGAGACTTGACTTTTGGTAAGAGGATTTTATCTTCCACTAAAATAGGCAGGAAGGCAGAAATTACAGTTAAGAGTTTTAGGTAAACTGGTGGATTTAGTGTTGGGGAGATTTCTGTCTCATTGTTTCTATTTTAACCAGAAAAGTTGAGGCAAGAATTCAAGTCTGGGTAACGGGGAAGATAGTGGAATAAATCACAAAGAAATAAAAAGGGTATATGGAGATTTCACAGTATACATAGAGATGAGCAGAGGGCTTGGAACGGCCTTATAGATAGTCACTTCATCTGTCAGTGATAAAAAGTGAAATGACTAGCTATGCATATCTTTCAAATGGTGGAAGGGATACATAATTTTGCCAATTCCTAAAAGGTATTTTAAATATCATACTAGAAAACTGGTTATAATGGTATGTTTCATTTCTTTATGGAACTGGGCAGCACATAAATATATATTTAATCCTCAATGTATTAATTGGAGTTGTAGTTTTTACTTACCTGTGCATTCCCATTAGTTGCCACAGAGACTAGGGCCCTTAACAAATATTTGTTGAATGGATGAAATGACTTGAGAAACTTGGAAATGTAGGAATTACATTTTTCCAGGCTAGCATACATGTAACGCTTTGTCTCTGAATTTAAAAACAAAAGAGAGACTAGAGCTCAGATACATGCTCTTAGGAAATTTAACTTTATCCAGCTCTGGAAATTACTAATCAGTAATGTAAAAGGTTCTGGAGAAGATTGTGACCCTAAGTTACAAGTCCCTGTCTCTTTCCTGGCAGCAGTAGTCCACCAAAGTCCATACTAAACCATGGCTCTTGAGTAATGGGAGGCAATATAAATTCGTACAAAGGGACCTTGTTAACAGAGTTCTTTCTCTTTAGTTCTTAAATAAAATCCTGATTATCATAGAGTATCTTCTGTGGCAGGGCATAAATTTTGATATCCTTGTCTATCAATCAAGTCTGATTCAAGACTATCAGGTTTATTATGTGAAAAAAAAAAGGTCTTCAGTTAATCATCATATGTAGCAGCATCTAACCACAGATTCTAGTTACTGTATTTTCCTGAATAATGGTGAATGCCTTTAAGAACGTGCAAATTGAACATTAAAGTATAGCTTAGGAAGCAGGTGACCAGTTTAGTAAATTATTTGAAAGAGTGTGGATGTTCTTATAGGGAGCATTTAGAATCGGTTGGATATTACACTGATAGCTTTTGCAACATTGGGCAGAGCCAGTAGATGGTGGTCTTAAGTTGCAAGTTGCTTTTACAGTAACACCTGTCAGCATGTGAAATTCTCCACAAAATGTCAAAATTCACTTTCCCGTACATTGGATGCTGTAAACTGGAAGAAGATGGCACAAGAGAGTAATCTGAGATGACATGTTCACTGTTGTTTGTTTTTCGAAAGCGTACTTCTCTTTACAAAAACTAGAAAATGCATAAGCTGCGCTTTAAAATTATGCAGTGCTTTTAACAGAATGTGATATACATGTCTTTACCCATTGTTTATCTTTTCTTAAAAAAAATGAAAGAGATTTTTAATTTCTTAATTATAATGCTGTTTGTTGGAGTTCTGTAAAACAAATACCAATATCTAAACAAGATACTTAAGCTGCAATACCTAAATAAGATATCCACTTAACATTCTCTATTATTAAATGTACTTTAGAGATTCAATTGCAAGAATATTAGAATACCTTGTAATTATGCAGCTTGACTGGAAATGAAGACTTTGAAAATTAATTTTGAGTTGAAATATTAAATTAAGTAGAATGTTTTATCATAATGGCATAATTTAAAACTAACTAAAAATAGCATTAATAATAATCATGATCACTCTCCTTTCATTACAAGAAGAGATTTAGCACTAAATTATTAAATGATCAAATTTATGGTGCCCAAGTTAGTAAAGATTTTGTACTAGTGTAAATCATGCTGCATGATTTCTGTCTAGTGACTATAGCAAATTAGTCACTACAGTAAATTTTAGAGGGTGTTAATAATACAAATACTTCAGTGTTGGAAGCGTTCATAGAGTGATACTACACGCACCCTTGGGCATTCAAATATTCCATTCTTTTTTCTCCCAGCAGTGTACTATATGGGTAATAGCCGGGATGGACAATTACACCTTGAACAAAAGAAAAGGGTAAGTTTTTTATTTTTATAAGCCAACAGTTTATGAGTAGTGATTTCTGCTTTCCAACATTAACCTTCGGCCTCTGATTTTACTCTGAAATTGTACTGTGTTCCAAACAGAACATATGTTGCTCATTTTGTTTAATAATTCTCAGATCAACTCAATTTAACTCTACAAACCAAAAACGGCAAGAAATGATTTGCTTTTAAACTTATTTAAAATCATACTTATATGAATATATACCGGGGGTGCCAAAAAAATGTATACATATTTTAAGACATGTTAACACTGGTCAGCATTACTCAGGCAGTAGTTTGCCATAATCAGAAGTATCTGGACGCTGATGGTAACCACTTTGAGCACCTCATGTAATTGCAGAAGTCAAATGTGACTTGTATTCATCTTTTGTTTTCGGTATATATTGAGCATTACAATTTTAATACAGTTTTTCCTTTCTTAAAATGTGTACATTTTTTGGCACCCTCTGTATATATAATTTTTCCGTAATTGAATTAGCTGTACCAGTATATGAATTGTGAAATGGATAAGTAAAAATAGAAACCAAATACACACCAACCTCTTGAGTGATGAGGATGGGTTGGTGATCAGGTGAAGAGGCATTTGCTTTGTTTGTTTTATGTTTGTTAAGGAAAGTTTTTCTAGATGTTTTAAAGTATACATATGCTATGAATTGCTATAGATTTGTCTGTGTTTAATACCTTTGATTGTTCCCTTTCTCATTAGCTGTGGATATGGTTTTTAGTCTCTGATACATATTTTAGAAAGTTATCAGATCTGAAAATCTCAAAAGTCACTTGGTATTGCAACTCATTGGTACATAGGTAAAAATGTTGTGACTTACCCAAATCACTCTTTAGAACTTTATTTCTTTTCTAGTCTAAATATCAATATATTTTGTACTACAGAGACTATGTATTACGTACTTGTTAATACATAATGAAAGTTATAGAAAATTATGGGGAAATAAGTCACCTCACCAAATTTATCATAATGGATTAATCTCTGAAAATGTTAGAATTATTTTGGACCAAGAATGCTAATTTAAGGTAAACTGGACATTTATTACTTTTCTTTCACACAGTATCATTTTACCATGAGTTTATCCCATGTCTTTAGCATTCCCCAATTTATTTTAGGAAAAGGTAATACATATTGCAGCAGAAGATTCTCATTGAAAACATGGATTGAAGATGGTTAGTGCATTCTCTTTCACAGAGCTGTGAGTGGCATTAATAAGCTATTTATTAATAATCACACATTCTTGGTCTTTTATTCAGCATGTTCATTGCACTTTATAAAATGATATGTGAGTGAAATCAACACAATTTTGATGTCTATAGTATCAAAGTTGCTATAGCTTAAGATTATTTTATACACACACACACACACACACACACAGAGGGTACCAAAAATGTATACACATTTTAAGAAAGGAAAAAATTATATTAAAATTGTAATACTCAATATATACCAATAACAAAAGATGAATACAAGTCATGTGTATATATTCTTTTGACACCCCCAGTATTTTCTGAACTTATTAATTCAACAGCTGGGATATTCAGTAGAGAACTAGACACATCATATTGAGACATTTAACTAGACTCAGGAGTCGAACAGACATCTGAAAACATCTATCGACTCATTAGTATTGTTTCAGTACTGCTTTGGCTTTATATAACTCAGGAAATAGGAAATCATAACGTCGTAAATAGTGTTAAACTGAACCTATCGATGTAGCCAGAGCAATTTTAAGCCAATCATTTCTCATTAGGCTAATGCTAGTAAAGTTTCTTATTCAGATAAGATTTTTTTTCTTTTTTCTTCTTTTGGCTATTCAGTGGCCAATGAGGTGTAATAAGTTTTAGCAAATTGGGGTTGAGGTCTCTTAGGTTAGCTTTATTCTTTGCTGTAAATTACAGCAGCTTTATCACTGCTTAACATAGCTCTTGAATCAAGAATGTCACACCTGAATTTTTTTGTTCAGGCTGAATGACTGGCATTAAAGAGAAAGAGAGAGAGAGAGAGCACGCAAGCTTCTAGAATTCAGGATTAAAACTGCTGCTTTCAGATTCTCAAACTGATTTATATTTTAACTGTTGAGCTGCTGAAATGGCAACAACAGTAACTAGAATTTTAATATACCAGCATCTTCCCACATATATTCTGTTTGGAGATTATAATTTGGCAAGTTATTAAATATTTGAGTTACACTCTGTATACCTTCTTTTGTTCACATTGAGTTGGACTTTGTATTTTATTTTGGATTTCAGACTCAAAACAATGGGGTGTGACTTAGATTACTTACTTCTCAGACCACATCTGTTATTTTAAGCACAAGAAAACCAGTCACTGCTATGAGAAGGACCCTCACTTATTAAGCAGCAGGTTTACATGAAAACATTCTGAGACAATAAAAAGAGTACTGGTTTAGAAGTATCACTTCTCTTAGCAGCTTTCCATAGGTCAGCAAATGTGACTTGTTTGGTTTTCCTCATTGACAGTTCATTACAAAATGAGGTAGGTTATTTTTTTTTTCTGACTGGTTTAGCAAAAACAGAAAAGTAATTAATACATAAAGTACAAAATATGAAATATTACTCTGCACAGAGGCATTTCACACTTCATTGATTTCATGAGCAGCTCAGAGGTGCCAGAACAATAATTAATATGTTGTAAGGGAAAAATTATTATGCAAGGTCAGCAGCATTTGAAGACGTTACAAAGAAGAAGCATTAAAAGATATTCTGAAACTATTTCTAAATAGGGCTAAAATTGGGTTTTAAATGAGTATTTGAAGAAATATACAGTTTTCTATGAGAAATTAGTAGGAATTTTTTATCTATCACTAAAACCATGCCTCATTATAGAACCATAATGTATGTCAATATACTGACATTTGGGGGAAAATATGAATAAATATGTGTGGGTAAGTTTGTGTGGGCTTGTGTTTGAGTATATGGATATCATTACTTCTGATTTTGCAATGAAATGGTAAAATTTAAAGCTCAAACAAATTCATTTATATTAGTTTTAAATTACCAACCAGTGTTTTGCCAAAAACAATTTAAATCTCAGAAAATCACCAAAATCAAATCAAGCAAAATCTTTCTGTGCTGATATAAAGATGTTAATATTTTGGTGTGTACCCTTCATATATATATATATATATATATATATATATATATATATTCCACTAGGAAATATATTTTTAATGGAATACTGTCATGTTTTTCAGTGTGCTTTTTTATTTAGTTTGTAATTATTTCTTTAGGTCATTTAATATTTTTCTACAATATTTTTAATGGCTACATAATACTTCACTGGATATATCATAATGTATTTAAGCAATCTTCTGTGGTTGGGCATACAGATGGTTTCAACTTTTTAACAAGTTGCAGTCAATATCATTAGAGCTATATCTTGATCATGCCTTTTGGACACATCTCTAGAAATGGAATTCTGACTGCTTTGACAGGTATTGCCAAATTGTCCTTCAGAAAGTTCATCTCAGTTTACTTGCAACACAACATCTGTTTCAAATTCACATTCAATTGTGATTATAAAGCTCTTCTCTACTCTGATGTCAGGTAGTAAGTAACGGATTTTCCAGGATTAATTGAAGATGATTGAGAGAAAATCTCTTGAAAGAATTTCAAAAGCAAAATATTTCCAGCGATTATTTTAAGACCAAAATAAGCAAGATCATTTAATGGCATGTTTTTATCCCAAACTGAAAACTAATAGCTATTATTTGCTGAGTATTTACCATGTATCAGTGATAACTTCACAATAGTTCTATGTGCTTTGCGTCAATTATCTCATATTTTATCTTCACAGTTACCCAGTGGAATAAAATTTTTATGCTCCTTTTAAAAATGAGGAAACTGAAACCGACAATTTATAAAGTGCCTAAGATCACACATCTAGTTTGTGGTGAGCTGGGGATTTGAATCCAGAACAGTCTGTTTTAAAAGATCGTATTTCAGCTACCATAGAAAAGAGAAAAGATATTAAATGTGATTCTGAAAATATTGTATCTCAAAATAGTACACACTGTAGCTTATTTGTATATTTACAACCTCCTTTTATCTCAACTTATTGTGATTTTGGTATTATGATTGAAGGTGTCTGCTTGGGTAAACTATGGATTTTTACCACCTGGACCTGTGGTAAGAAACAGTGGGTCTGATTTCTCAAACATGAGGTGCTAAGAAGGCTGGTGCCAGGTTGGCAGAGCAGTACTCATCCTTTCTCAGTACATATGGCTCCTTGGTGCAGGAAGCTACCACTCGCCCTCCTGTTTCCTCTCCTTTCCTCACAAACTAGAGTCCATATGAGAGTTTGACTTTCTCATTAACCTCCATTTTGTGAATAAATTTGAGGTAATATAAAGAAGGAAAAAGCCAGAAAACTCAGAGTAGGGGCAATGTTGAGTCTTCCTGGGAAGGTTTCCTTGGCACCAACAGTTTGTTCTGAAATTGGACCAAGGGAGAGTGAACTATCTGTTAACTGTGTCTCTCTGGTGACACAGTTCTGGGAGGTCTAGAATAGGGTGGTGGGAAGAAGATATGTTCCAGACAATATTCAATCCAAAATGTAATGGGAGTTGGTAAGAGAAAGGAAGAGGGTTTTCTCCATTCTGGATATGGAGCTCAACCAAGTCACATAATTAGGGCCAGAAATTGTCCTGCTGTGGCATTCCAAATGCATACTGAGCCTCTGTCCTACTCATTATGAATCTTTATCCTTTCGTCTCCCTCTGCTACCTCTCTCATCAGCAGGCTAAAGAGAGGATACATCTCTAGCTTAAGCTTGGGGCTTTTTGGCACAAAGCTTGATTGTCTCGGTTTCCTCTTGGCAGATTTAAATTGTTAGAGAAATGAAACTCGTTTGAAAACAGTAGGCCCTGGCAGGCGCTCTCCCAGGCATTGCCCAGGACTCCAGGAACAGTTGTCGACTTGCGGCATGGCATTTGTCTAGGTTGGGTTTGATCTTATTCTCAGATCCCATATGGTAAGAAATAATTCAGTTTTAAAGTTTCGCATGTTTTATGGTTGTGGGGATTGAGGTCAGAAGAGGCAGAGAGGTTGCTACATACGGAGTTTGCAGATTTTTTTCTACTGAAACTAAGATTTAAGGAAGATAGGACATGAAGAAAAAAAAATGATCTTACTTGCCTGAACATAAGACAAAACTGAACAGGATATTTTAAAATTTTCTCTCTCTGAATCTAAATCATTATTTGTCTATGGTGCCCTTAATTTAAAGATATTTTTACCATTATCGATGTATAATATTACTGACAACTAATATGCGTATATGGTTAGAGATTCAAAGCACAGTCATATGCATTACTCAGTTTGAGAGAAAACAATTTTACTATATAAATGAAGAAAAAGTACCATTTCTAGTAGTGCTAGTCAGTTATACAAGTGTTTGGTTTATTTGATGAGAGCATACACAACACTATATAAAGAATCTAGTAGTAGGAAATAATATACTTAGTGGTACTAATGAGACATTTTCCAGCATATTTACAAATTTTTCTTTAGACTTTTCATAGGACATAAGTTTGGAGTTTGGAGTAAATAATTGGATTAAAAACAACCCCCAAAAAAATCTTGGGAGAAATTTACAGATATGTGTCATTTCTATAACCAATTTCTAGTGAAACCAACACTGCTTTTATTATGTAATTACAAATGTCATCTTCTTTCCTCTGTCTTTCTACAACCATGTGGGAAAAGAAATGACCACTTAACAGCTAGAGCTGTGAACACACAACGGATTTCAGAGAAACCAAGTGTGTATGCTGCTCCAAAGAACATTTTAGGCATCATACATAGGCAGTGTTTTAAACCACTAAATGTCATATCTACCAACTTTGCTTAGAATCTCAAAGAGGCAAACACTAGGTCCAGTTCATAGACTCACTTTAATAAAGACTAATATGCATGATATACACTCAAAACTGTTAATAAAAAACTTTATGTATTTGGTGGTTCATGGAGTTCAAATAAGTTATTCCCTGACACCTCAAACCATTTACTTCAGTTAACTCACGTTAAATAGAAGCTAAAACAGAGCAGACTAAACCAGGGGTAGAAGACCAATCTGATTAAATCTAACAATTTGTACATCTCTGTCTGACTTTCATCACTTCTTATGATTGCGTACAAAGTACCTGCTGTCGAATGAGGGATTAAACCCCCTCCAATAGTTGATGCTTTTTAACTTTACAGATGTCAAAGGCATTCCTTCAAACCTGTTCACTTCCAGAGCAAGGCTTTCCAGATGGGAATTAGAAAGCAAGATTTGACAAAATCTGCTTCTCCATTACTCAATACAAAGCAATATTACAGTAATGCTCCCATTTCTGCTAATCCATTCATTTCAGGTTTGATTTACCTTTTTTGCCTTGATCTAAAATCTCTGTGGCTTCATAGGATTATATATTGCTATATTCAGGTTTTGAATGAATCATAGTGTATGTATTTTAATATGATTTCTCTGATTCCAAAGCCAGGATTAACCTGTTGTTTTTGATTAAAAAGATTTTATATTTAGATTTTAGAGGAAGAATGCTATATTTCTCTAGTAATTTACTGATTCCCTTATTTATATGTTTAGCCAAAATAAATTATACCTGTTGGTATATAGATGGCAGAAAGGGAATAAAAGGGTATATAGATGGCAGAAAGGGATGGCAGAAAGGGAACAGGTATATAGATGGCAGAAAGGGAATAAAAAGCCTCACTTTATAAAGAAAATTTAAAATATTAATTCTGAGTATAAACTGTTTCATATAGGAGGGCAAGTTTCCTTGGCACAGAGTTTTTTGTATTCCCTATGTTGACATCTTGCAAGTTGTGCTAATGAAGTAAACCTCATGTGAACCATAGTAAAGATCACTACTGGTGACTGGTTAGGTCATAGAAATTGGATATGAAAACATTGCTAAACAGTCCAAGGAAGAGACTCTGTTCTTCCGTCTTGTGCTGCTGACTTTTTTCTCTCTTCTAAAGTGGTTATGGGAAGTAGGAAGATGCAGTAGGGATGCAGTAATAGCAAGATCTCAGAGATGCTTAAAATGTGACAGGCACCATTCTAAGTCCTTCACATACACCCACTCAGTCCATCCTCACACCTTACGAGGTTGATACCATTATTTCCAATGGATAGATAAGGAAACTAATACACTGAGATGAAGAACATTGTTTAAGCTTTGAAAACTGGCGAGTGACAGAACCACGGCCGGACCTGGGAAATCTGGCTCCAGTCATTGCTCTTAAACCACTATACTAGTTACGTTCACATGGTCAAACCACTAGCTCCTGGTCCATTCAAAAACTGTATAAAATACATTAAACTCAATCTAATGAGACTATGGTAAAGACCAAATGAGAAATTGAATTAATAGCTGGTACATTTTTCTCTCCTCCACAAACTCCCTTTTTTAATGTAGACAGTCCAGATTTGGATTCTGCATTTCTAGATTTTAAACAGAGCTCATGTTCCAAGCTCTAAGGTTTTAGCTTGTGACCCACAAGCCCTTTATACTGATTATCATGCGCTCTCCCTTTGGAGACACCCTACACTTAGGGAACAAAAATATAGAGTAAAGAAGAATTTAGCTGTGAAAACTAGATTCAAATAATTGATCAATGTTCGTGGAGGGCAGATAATGATTTTCCTGAAGAGGTGATTGGGGAAGGATTGAAGTTTCTATATATATTGCTCAATGAGGGTAGAGAATATACACACCCAAATTGAATTTTGGCAAGTTGAAAAAGGGAGTGTTTATAAACATGTCTAAATGCAAACTAGCAAGTCACCATTGTTTATTAAAATATATTTAACTTTAATCTTTGACATTTTTGATGTTTACTAGGCAAGATCCTTTTCTTTTGTTTATGTCTGGTGGTTTCATTCAAATCACTCTCTATGGTCCTTTTACCCAATTTCTTATAAAGAAATCATATATTACTCTCTGTCCTTAATGATGGAGGATTTTAAATTTAAATATAAGCATTTCAGTGCATCTGAATAATAAAAAATGAAGCTGAAGTGAAAAATTGTGATCCATGGTTTTCTAGGGATGCACACAGCTCATGTAATGTTGTTTGTATTTCAACAAGATTCCACATTCTTCAAAGAAAAAGTTTCACATTGGCTATTTTGTGTATTAATATAATCTACGCCTCTGTCGCCCTTGCCCACAATTTACCCCACAGAACAGCGATTTCAGTGCTGTGCACAGAGTCGGTACTTAATAAGAAAGTGCTGTATGAACAAATTGCTTTCCAGCTCTGAAGCTATTTCAGGGATTATTTTTTAAAAAACAATAAAGGGTCTTCTAAAGAATATAGCAGACAAGGTTTGAGACAGGATTTGAATGTAAACCAAGCATTTGTCTCCAGGTTTTTTATTTGACTTACTCCAAGCAATGCCGTCTGTAAAGCAGACAGGCACGTCAGTGCATCTTTTCCTGTAGAAAGGACTCAAAAGGTGTAACGAAAAAGGAGAGGTGAAGTTGGAACTTGCTCTCTGGCTGCATGGTTTGCCTTTCAAGCACTAACTGAGCCGCAGCAAAAGGTATGAAATTAGGACAAATGTTCCAAGTCCTAGAAAACAAGTATTTTATTTAATTCCATCCTGCTTAGAAAACCTGTTTCAGCATTACAAGCTTCCAGGAGAGATTGGTGACTGAGGAATATTCAGGTTGAACTGATAATCTTTAACAATGAAATCTAAACTAAATGCTGACACAAAGAAGCAGCTTTGATAACTACACTGACAACAGTATTTCAGAGTGTAGTATTATTAGAAACATAAGGAAGGATAATTAGAGTAAGTGTAAACTCTCAGGAGGTAGTTTATTGTCTAAAACCATAATGTCCCCAATGTTAATCACTGGAAATCTGTATTATTCCAATTTTCCAGGTTCCCTGGATAAATTCAAACTTTTCAAGGATTGAGAAAGAGACATCCCGGTTAGATAGTGGAGAGGGAGGAGCAAGAGAGAAAATGTTCGAAATGTTAGATACTCTATGAAAAGTATGTATAATTTTCAGTTGTAAAATATCTTGTTCAATCAAAAAAGAAAGCTTAGGAAAACTAGATAGTCAAGGGTAAAGTATGCTTTTCAATATTTTCTACCTCCATCATTGATAAAGTAATGCAGAACAGATTGAATTATTGCAGCTTTGAACTTTTCTTATTGATTTAATATAAAATACATAATTTGTTCTTCTGTCCTGAGTGTTCTCTTCCTCTGAGAGAGAACATGTCTTTCAATTATTGGATTAGATGAAGCCTCTATTGCTTATATTCAGTCTTGAGCTGAGCTAATGATTATTAATGGATTCTTAAAAACCACTTTGAAAAAAAGATCAATCTCTCCCCTTTTTTTTGCTATTTGAAAAATTTTTTCCTTCACTTTACCAAAATTCTTTCTTATGGAATTAATTCATTTTGTGGAAGCAGAAATAACTATATATTGGACCCTTTATTATATGGCAGGCATTGTTTTGAGTGCCTTATGGTAACACACTTAGTCTTCACAATGTGCCTGAGGAATGTTACTCTTTCCCCATTTTACAGATGAGGAAACTAAGGCACAGAGAAGTTAAGCAACTTGCTCAGAGCCGTACAGTTTATAAGCTGTGAAGACAGGCTTCAACTTCTGGAGGCCCTCCTTTTAACCCCTAAGCTACACTCTATCATTCCTCGCGAGACAGGACGATGGCTTGTTCATCTCTGTATTCCTACACTTCGGAGCCCCATGGCTATTACTTAGTAGGCACTTACAAAACATTTGTAAAGCTGAACACTTTTGACCTCTAGGATGTCCCTCCCTTCATTTCATTTCAGTTCTCCTGTCTGCAGCCAGATCCACTTCCCGTCCCTTCTTATCTGGGTAAAAGCTCCTCATTAATCTCCCCCATTCAGCCTTCAATTGGTACCAATTTAAAGTACAATTTTGAAATTTTCATTTTATTCCCTTGCTCAAAAATCTACTGTGGGTCCTCATTACTTTTGAACTCTTGTGTCTGGCATTAAAAGCGTTCTATTTTTTGTCCTAACCTAATTTAATTCGTATTTCCCACAGCTATACACTCACTCAGTATGCCAAATTATACTGCACAGTGTTGTCACAGAATGCCCTACAATTTGCCATTTCTCCCTATCCATAGACTGTTGAATGTTGCTCCTTTGCTATTGTGTGCTCCTGAGATTTTTCACTCCATCTAATCTCCATCTATAGTTAAGTCTGTTGATTCTTCAAGGCTCAAATCATATGTCAACACTTTGTCATCTTACTCACCTTTGTTAAGAACTGACAATGAAACAAACAAGAAAATCCATGGGTGTAACTGTCCGACTGTCACCAAATATTCATGATTTTTTTCTTTCTTGAGGCCTATTTTGAGAAATTTGCTGTCACAGAATCATTAAACTTTATAGTAGAAAGAGACTCTGGCAGTGATTCCATTACCTGCCTTATTTTACCAGAAAACTGAGGTGTGGAGAAGTTGAGACATCCTGAAGGCCAAAGTCTAATCCTCATGATGGCTTAAACTCAACCCTGAGACCTCTTCTCTATATAACTATAACGTTACCTCATTACATTTTGGGGGAAAATAAATAAATAAATAAATAAACAAAATAAATAAATATATATATATATAAAATAAATATACAAAACAACAGAATAAAAATCTTTGGAAGTTTCCAGATGGCACCAAGCTATCTTTCATAGATCCTTTAATAATTTGTCCAGTAGGAAAAGACTAAAAAGAATATTAAGGCCCTGATGTTGTAATTATGGTTTAAATTTTTAGTCAGTTTTCACTAATGGTTTTTGTAGACATTGGTTATCAAAAAAAATCACTTCCTTATGTTGAATCTTGGTTTATACGTTATCTTTTTTTTTGATATCCATTATATCAGTTGACAATCTTTCTCCCCATAAAAACAAAGCAAAACAAAAATTGTCAGATATCTTGGATAAGTATTGTTTCCCACTTTATGGGTAAAGAATCTCAAAAGAAGCATTTCTATCAATATTAGGATTGTGCCTTTAGCCAGGACATTAGCCGGTAGGGATCCTGCTCTCCGATCGTGGATACCAGGGTAACCTGCTTCCTCAAGAGAGGGTAACTCTAACCTCTTGATGTGACTCAGTGATATTATCTCAGATATAATTGTATTAGCAATGGAGACTGCAAGTAACAAGTGCTAATAAGTCTGAAGTCAGTGCAGCAGAACCAGCCACCATTGCCAATGAGCCATGGCTTGGTTCAGCTTGGTTTCCCCATGCATTTTCAGGTGGTGGAGATGTCTCGCTTTAATATGTCCAGTTATGTTACAAATGGCAACCTGTTGGAGCTGGTTAAATGAGGCATTAATGCCCACAGGAGCAAGCGCTCATGGGCACTGAAAGAGTAGAACTATTTTGGGAAGTTGTGATAATGGCATGGAATGACATTGAGTATTGCTTCTCCTAAAGATGCAGGCAGATGACTTTCCTAAGGCGTTGTGCAAAATACTTGCCTGTGTTTGCATGTGGAAAGAAAGAAGGGCTACAGAGGGAGAAATACAGTGAAATTTGGTTTTATACCTTCCTGTATATTTCAAAACATGTTTCAGCATAAAGAGCATTTCAAGTTAAAATCTAAACTTCCCACACTGATGTTCAAAGTGCTCCCACAATCTGACCTACCTACCTTGTCACTTTTGTCACTTGTTCTCTTCACATCTCACCTGCTCCTGTCAACATAAGCTGCTTACTGTGCTTCTAACATGCTGAGTCTGCAAAATTCAAGTAAACAAACATTTGTTCAATGTCCACCATGTGCTTGGAATTTTGCTAGAAACTATAGAAGAAAGGAGGAGAAGTCATTGCTTCTGTCCTTAACTAATTGGAAACCTAGTGGAAAAGACAAGCAAGTACATGAATGAATCTAATAGGAAGTAGGATTAGCAGTAGGGGCGGAGCAAAATGTGTAAAGGTAAATTGGTGTTAAGTGAGACACTAAAGAGAGTGCACATGTGTATAATGCAGTAGGCATCCCCAAAAGGTTTTGAGCGGGGAGTGAATGATCAGAACATGGAGTGGGAATTATGAAGGATAAAATGGAGAGAGAGATATTCAGTTTAGGGAAACCATACTTTAAGTAAGTTGTAGTAGTGGTTCATGTGGGACATAAGGGCCTAAAACGTAGTCACTGGCAGTAGAAGTGAGATGGAAGGGTGGAGTCCAGTAACATTGCTATTATATTGCAGAGGTTAAGCATGTCAATACAAGAGTCAGACAGGGTTTGCATCTTTTCTCTGCTATTTATTACCTTTGTCACTTTACATGAATTAATAAACTGATCTATGCATCAGAATCCTCATCAATAAAGGAAAATTATCTTGACCCCCAAATCAGAAGTGTTTTGAGTTCAAATGAAATAATCTTTGTAAAATGCTTGAAACAGAGTAAGCACTCAATAAATGTTAACAGATATTGTGAATGAGTTTTAAGGAAGATGGCTGAAGAATTTGATCAGAATATCCTCCCCTCAACCTTTTTTTTTTTTTTTTTTTTTAAGGAATTTTTTTTCACTTTCCTCTTTGCCTTGTTGGAATCTGCCCATCTCCGTTGCATTTCCACTATGTGGAGTTCCTCGAGTAGTCCTGTGCAGTGATCTTTTCTGACTTTTTAAAATTTTGATTATCTATACTAATCATTAGACACTATCATATGTGCTATTACGCTGTCTAATATTCTCTTCCCTTCCTTATTTCACTGTATAAGGGTTGGGTGCTATTTCTTATATCACTTTGTATCCTCCATTGCACCTGCATCAGGTTGCACATTTGATCATGACAAAAATTTGTTGATTGATTCATGTTGATAGATAGGTCAATTCCTGTTTATCAGAATGCAAGTAGATTGTAATGCAGAGTAACCAGAGAAAGCAAGCTAACTTCAGGCTGATTTCTTGGTTGAAGAGCCCACTTCTAGCTCCTCTGCTAGAGGATCTTTCAGAGGACAATAAAGTAAGTTAAAAATATTCCTGCACAGAGTGGTGATAAAGGCTGGGCACCAGTGGGAAAAGCAGAAGAGCTCTAACTGGGGCCTAGCAGACACCAGGGCATACAGCTAGCTGAGCTACAAAGCAGGAAGTGGTTGTTCTAGGGACCATCCTATAATAACCCACAGTGAATACTTGAATTTGATTCAACTTTGTAGGGCAAAGTTAATCCTTTCAACACTGGCTAATTTTCACTCCACAACCTACTGTATTCTAAAAGAGACTTAAAATTATTTTTTTCTGGAATGGGAGGCAGTCTCACTTCAAGGAATCTCTAATTTCTTTGAAAAATGTCAGCTGCTAAGATGCTTCTCTAGCAGAACTAGAGAAAAAATTAAAGATTGGCTGAACTAATTTCCTCTCAATCCATTGAGTTGGTTTGTTTGGCCTTATATTAGTAGAACTACATATGTAATTTTATAAAACAACATATGGAATATTTTGAGAGTATGAATGTATATGTGGCCTACAAGGGCATCAGAGGAATTTTGCTTTGAAATATGTACTTTAATATAGATTGATACTGTAGAATAGAATGTCTTGAAATTGTATTGCAGATGTCTGCTTCTAATAACTTTATTAATTTTTCACAAAAGATCTAAGCAGCATGCATAACAAATTAGGTAGTTTTATTTGTTCAGTGTAGTACCTTTCTTCAATTTCATTTAGCATATGTATTTTAAAACACATCTGTAATTGTAAAAAGAAAAATATCACATAAAAGGAATTCCATGTAAAAATTGAACTGGCTCCTGAAATCATATTGAAATATCTATCTTTCCATCTCTCTTTCCACTCTTGTATCAGCTTCCTCAAATGTATTGATTCCTATTCTGTGAGAAGTTCTGTTAGTACTGCTGTGCAACAAGATAATTATTCAAAGAAAACATGACTGACTTATTCCTGTTCAATTTAGGTCGCAAATGCTAAAAATCTACAAAACAATCAAAATGGTGGTAGACCAAAATGAGAAGGGATAAGCGGTTGCTGACTCATGTTAATACAAATTTTAAGTATATTTTCTATGAAAACATGCAAACGCTTCGTAAGTCTTATTTTAGTTGTATCGTTATGTTGTCTGTGATTAAATATATGTTTATAGAATGTATATATCTTTATCGTATATTTAATGTATTTATGTATATTGCATAAATGTATGTGTATATGTATGTGAGTATATATGTATACATATATATTTCATACAACATATATTTCATATGCCATATCTATGGCATCGAGTATAATAAAAGTGTTATGTGCAACTTCCAAGTAACCTAATTTAAAGAAGAAATTGCCTGCCTGCCACTTCATCTCTTTCTCCCTTCTTAAAAGATGAAACTTAGACTAGATCCAACCTTACCAATACAGAGAAGAATAACACCCTAGGAAGTGGAAGAGTAACAAGGGATCTGTAGGAAAAGAGCTTCCTCACCAGCCTAGAAATGCTCGCCCTTGGACCTTTCACTAAGAAAGAAATGCAGTTCTATTTTGTTTGAGCCATTGAAATTTAGGGTCTTTTAGTTATAGCTACTTAAAGTATACCCAAAGTATTTTGTTTACCATCTTTAGTTTTTTATTTGTGTACAATCTTCTCTTTTCACTTCTGTTTTTCTCGAAGTTTTTTTCAAATGTATCTCCCAACATAAATGTTTTTTAAAAGCATGCAAAATCATCCCTAATTGGAAAGGAAACGAGAGGAAAATTTACAGGTTGGTTTTTACTGCTGACATAGATCATCAAAAATCACATTGGAAAGTCCTTACTTTTGTCTGATAATTTCTTTTTGACCTTTATTAATTACAGTGTTGATGCCAAAGATAACTTAGTGGGAGGAGACTTGGTGAGATAGGACTTAAGGGGAGAGGGAAAAGGAGAAGATTGCCATTTAAAAGCACCTAGCTGTTCTATCTCTAATAGTGAATTCAGGAAGGCTTCCTGTAACAAAGAGAATTTAGACTGGGAAAAAAACCACTTGGGTGACCTTTAATTATGCTAAGAATGAGCCCCTCACCCTAACATAATGAGTGTGTTATACATGCTTGGGTACAAAATAAGAGCGCTCTGCTAACAAAAAGGTGTAATATTGAGAGCGCAGGCCTCCTGTGGCAAAAAACAGACGTTGTTGAGTAGGAACCTAGGAATAAAGAGCCTGCTTTTTGCCTCCCTCAGTCAATAATGCTTCCCCAGTTGTGTAGGGGGAGAATATAATTGATATTCTTTTGACTTGGATAATGCATGGTACCTCTTTTTCATACTCCATGGTAGGTTTAAAGGTTGCTGAGGATAAGTTGGAAGATTTGCGTGGAGATCAAGTTGTCTTCTAGGAGTAAGAGTATAACATAGACTTTTTATCACTTTAAGAATCAAAATGATGATAATGTCTCAAATGAACCTATATGGCCCAGACTGAAAAAGAAATCTCGAGATCTTCCCTGAGCTCTTTATCTCTACATTATACTTTTGTTTTTAAGATATGATCCTTCTATTAACTTTTTAAAACTCATGTTGACATAGTTGGTCATCATTTTTTTCTGATCCATGGCATCTTTTTCTTAGTGAGAGTTCTTCACATGTCATTTTTTTCTTCCTATTGTATCATTTTTCACTTTTAATTGTTACAATATTCAGGTTTAAATGCTTACATATCTTAATACAATTAGAATTGAGAATATCCTCTATTTAGCAGAAATTTCTCTGAGATTATCAAGAGCCTCAGTATAACTGTAGATAGTATTTTTTCAACTGAAAATATTATAGTCTACAGAGGAGAGTCAATTGAGTGCTGGCAATTTTAATTTTGTCATTTAAAAAAAAAATGCCAGCAACTTTATTTAAAAATGAAAACTAATACAATATTGAAAAAATACATTTTTCAGAAACATGTGTCCAGTGACATAGTATTAGAGACAGGTGCAGCTAAGAAACTAGATAAAGAATGTGAATATGAACAAAGAATAATTATCTTTTTTGTTTCTTTTCTTTTTTGATCAGCTTCACTCATTTTCCACCTCTGGCAACCACCAATATATTCTGTTTCTATTAGTTCAGTTTTTTAGATTCCACACATAAGTGAGATCATAACACAGTATTTGTCTTTCTCAGTCTGACTTATTTCACTTAGCATAATGCCGTCAAGGTCCATCCATGTTGTTGCAAATGTCAGGATAACCTGTTTATTTTTGAATGTTCAAATAATTAATAGAAAGACATTTTTCTTTGTCTTTAGTGTACACAGATATATTACTTTCATATTTTTAGTACGAATTTCATTTTTCAAAAAAGCTGTTGAATAGAAATATTTTATTTGGACAGTCAATATAAAAAAACAACAACTGTAAGTCAATATACATATTTTGAAAAAATTATATAATTTAAACTACTTTTAGTGCCCTATATCGTTCTCAAAAATATTGTGGTGATAGAATTCTTATATGGTCATACTCTCTAGAAAGTATGTGTCTGAGGGACTTGGAGTCAACACAACACCTGAAAGTAGGGAATGACAGAGAAGGGCTGGTTTCTGGAAAATTGCAAGACTGATTTGGGAACCCCTTCTGAGTCCCTCACCCTAACATAATGAGTGTGCTCTACATGCTTGGGTACAAATTAAGAGCACTCTGTCAACAACAAGGTGTAACATTGAAAATCCAGGTCTCCTGTGGCAAGAAGCAACCATTGTTGAGTAGGAACCTAGGAAT
Source organism: Rhinolophus ferrumequinum (assembly GCF_004115265.2). NCBI lineage: Eukaryota > Metazoa > Chordata > Mammalia > Chiroptera > Rhinolophidae > Rhinolophus > Rhinolophus ferrumequinum. Next base: position 34,879,794 of record NC_046288.1, read on the forward strand.
AAAGAGCTTACTTTTTCTTTCTCCACTACCCCATCCTCCACTTACTGCTCTAAGAAACTCACCAGGTTGTCAGTGGTACCTCATCTCTCTGTCAGTAGTCTCCCCTCATGGGTTGAATTGTTTCTTAGGATGTTCTTTGCTTCTTCATGTAGAGAATGCTGCTAAGACTGCCATGTGTCTTTTCTGGATCACATTTGACACATGACCAGATATATCAGCGCCAACTGGGTGGAGTTTATCTTCAAATAGAGACCCTACCCCCATCATGCCCCCAAATGAAGTGATGAAATAAAGTGCTCAATACTGAGATGAAGCACTTTTCATAGATCTTAAAGGTTTGTCCAAGAAGTGTTGGAAAACAAGGCCATTATTATCATACTGCTTTTTTAAAAAAAATTGTTTATATTCCATGTATTTCCCAAAGTAAAACATTACCACTGCTCCAGTCACGTGGTCACCAGTTCATCTGGAGTATTCTGGGGTCTAGATTTAGTAGAGTTCGATGGGCCTAAAGTTTCCGAAATCATTTGACAGACTGTTCACGTGCTCCAGAAAAGCCAGCATAGACCAAGTAACAGGTCCTCCTTCCTAGTATGCCAACACATTTGTTTCATGTGAGTGATGCCCTGGTTTCCAAAGGCTTCATTTCACTTCCTGTTCTCATTTGATAGGAAACAGTGAAATGGGAAGCTTTTCGTAAAAAAAGGAGATGTGAGCCTATCCTTTCCTTATTCGTTATAAGGACACTTAAAGGGATAGAATGTTTGGAGAAGAAAAAACAGTTATTTTTACTAAGAGGATCTCAAACCAGGCCTCTTTTTCTTATTTTGTAGATACTATAAAAGAATCTGAAATGGCAGAACCATTAAAATCTTTGAAAAGCTATTTTCCGTCATTTTTTTGCTAGTAATTTACACACATCTCTTTTTTACACCCACTTTGAAATCAATTAACCAATCGATATTACTTAACATGTCTACTTTTTCAGAGTTAACTTATTTGTAAAAACAGGTGTTTCTGTGCTTTCTTGCTTTCTTTATGCAGCTCTGGAAAGTCACTTTCCAACTAGTTTTGTGATATTTCACTCTTCTTAATAGAGAGGATTTGATGGGAGAATATGACGGGAGAATATTCAGAGCCAAAGTTTAAGCAGTTAAGGGAATATTGATTTCCATATGTAATCACTTAAAAACTGGATATTTAAGTCAAATGTCAGAATTTTGTCTGAGCAAAGTAGAGATGACTTAACTTTGAACCATTCTATCTGCATTTTAGGGCTGTCATAACAAAGTGCCACAGGCTGGGTAGCATAAACCACAGAAATTTGTTTTCTCATAATTCTGGAGACTACTAGAAGACTGAGATCAAGGTGTTGGCAGGGTTGCTTTCTCCTAAGGCCTCTCTTCTTGGCTTGTCGATGGCTGGCTTCTCCCTGTATCTTCACAGGGTCCCCGCTCTGTCTTCTAATTGCCTCCTCTTATAATGGCTCAGTCATATTGATTCGGGCCAACTCCCATGACCTCATTCTAACTTAATTACCTCTTTAAAGACCCTCACACACTGAGGTACCGTAAGTCAGAACTTCAACGTATGAATGGGGGGGGCGGGCATAATTCATCCCATATCAAGAAGCATGCCTAGTACCTTTTTTTCCAATAACATTACTTTAAAACATGACATTGTTTCTCCTTCTTATACTTTAAAAGCAATGGAACATGTTTAAGACCGCAGGACATCTACATAGGTTAGTATAAATCTTGTTGGCATTTTAATTTTCTCACTGGAAATGTTGTTCCCATGTGCAAGTACTGCAGGTTCTGGGAGATTTTTTTCATTATTGCTCTCCTTATGAAAGCAGCTGTTCAATGAACGTGGCATATTTTGTTACCTCATCAAGAAGCAGAGGGAGATTCTGTTATGATCAGGTTTTGTATGGCTATAGTCAATGCTTTCCTGATTGAGCCCAGTGATTGATTTAATAGGTCTATTCTAGGGCAGTTACTCATCCCTGATATTTGTCCAACTCAAAGCCCCATGTTATTTATGTAAACGATGCTTTATATGCCTTCCATGAGGATAAATCCAAGTTGACAGAACTGTTTAAGAGATGAGTATGCCTCCCAATTGGGATTACGGTCACAGAATTTATCTATATCAACTTTCATGTTATTTCACTGGCAAATTGGGAGCTTTGGAGGATAACAGGATAAGATATGATTGGGAGAATCTATTTTCTGCTCTGAAGGTAGTATTTTGACATTTCAGAGGACTGTGCATCTGGGAAGATTTCAGAACACAAACAAAGAAAAACAGGCTTCGGAACAGATGATTTGTCTTTCAAAAATGAAAATACCTCTAAACCATGGGGGAAATCTTAAACCAGAATCATTTAGACATACTCAGCACTTGGGAAATGTTCTTATATGTAATGAGTTATGCATTTTCAGTTTTGGCCAGGGATTTTTTTCTTTTATATGGTAGCACATGAGCCTTATGTGTTCTTTGCTCATGTGGTCGTTGGAAGATCAAGTGGCTATATGTGGTTTCTGATTTGAAAATGATGGAGTAAGGTCTTTGTAGTTTCCCCTTCTTTTCCAAGAAATCATCCAAAAGCCTTAAAAGAATGAGGAGAAAAAAAGGAATGCAAACTTGATCTCTTATAGAACTGGGAGATGCACAAAACCTTAAAACAATAATAGCAAAGTAGGCAAAAAGGAAGTGCCCAAAGCAGTAAAGGCCAACCGGAACAGATGGACATGTGAAGAGGGGACTTGCATAGTGACAGAGCTCAGCAACAGCTCAACACAAATCTCTCTAATAAGTATGCTGTGCTGAAATCTACAATAATACATATTTTATGTGTAATAATGGGAGTAGGGAATGTCTCTCGATGCTTGGAGGTCAGGGTTAATTGAGGAATCACATGGACAATCCATATTTGCAGAAAGTAACCTCTGGTTATGGAGGAAAGAGGAGAACAATACTTTCTATTGTTAACAGTGTTGCTGTCTGTTAGCATGGAAAATGTAAAAGCTAAAATAACTCACGCCCACGGGTGACTCTGTCAGAAGGAGAATTGCTCAGAGCCTGCAACACAGCCTTACCCACTCTATCACCAAAACCTTCCTCAAATGGCTGATGGGGAGGGTGCTTATTTGAAAGGTGAGTGATAATTATAACAGGAACCAGTGTAGGCTCTAAACAAAGCTATTACAAGGGAAATACAGAGAGATGAAGAAACAGGAAAAACAAATAACCCTTGTTATTTGTTTTGGAGGAACTAAAAATTATAACCTCATATATCATCAAGAATTAGTACAAAATCTTAATAAGGCAATTGTTACTGAATACAAAAAGGACATAGTACAGATATAAGAGTGCATGAAAGATGCCCCTCTGAGTACACTCACTACCCTTCTTTACCCTGATCTGCGCCCCAGGAAGCTGACCTCTGGACTATTTTAAAAGGTTCCCTTTTGTAGCTTCTAGTTGGGCTTGGCCAACTGAGAGTACTAGCAGGAGAACAGAGGAAAAGAGGGAGGTACATAAAGGTATTCATTCTCCTTGGACCCACTATGTGGTCATACTGGGCTGGGGAGTCCCTTGACGAAGTAAGGCGCTCCTTTAAGATGGCTCTCTTCTTTGGGTTCCAGTTACCACTCCTTCTCCTGACCCCTTCAAACCTACAGGTGGTAACAATTCCCAAGGGGTACTGCATGAACCCTTGTGTGTTCCCTTCAGTTGACCTTCACCTTTGTAAACAATCCCTTTATTAATTTTCTTCTGTTTGAGTGTGCCATCTCTTTTCTGCAAAAATTGTAACTGATAAGATGATAAAACTGGCAAAGCTCAGGAATGAAGTAGAAGGAAAAAGAAATTAAATACAATTGAAATGAGCCAGATTGGAAGCAGCTCAAAGGAAGATAGATTCCTCTGAAAACACAGGCACAATTAAAAGTAGGAGTTAGAAAAGATGTAAAATGAAATTAAAATAAATATAGTTTAAAAAGGCAAGAGAGAAAATAATAGATATGGAAGATAGGCAAATAACTGCCATTGACAAAGAGAACCAAAATAATATAACCAAATATTTAAAGACATAATTCAAGATAACCTGCCAAAAATAAAAATCTTAAATCTACAGATGGGATGCATATGCCACGTCCAACGGGGAAAAATAACACAGAATGATCAACACCAAAATACATCTTAGTAAAGTTTTGTAGTGTGTGTGTGTGTGTGTGTGTGTATATATATATATATATATATATATATATATATATATATATATTCCACATCCAGATAGAAAAATCAAGAGACTTAAAGAGGAAAGGCAGGATAACCACAGACTTTTTTATATCAATACTCAAAACTAACTGTGGAACAGTCAATGCCAATTAAGCCCTTGAAAAAAAGAGTGATTCAAGAATTTTTATACCTAGACAAACTGAAATTCAACATATAGGCAACAACTTTGAACATATAGGAACTCAGGGAATTATGGTTTTCAAGTTCTTTTTAACTTTGACCTTCCTTTGATAAATGGAGAAACTACAGCAAGAGGATTGACTGTGATAATTGAATGCATTTTCCCTGGAACTACGATTAACACAAGTGTGGGAATTATGATAAAATTAGAATGTAAATATTAAGAACTTTGACAATATAGAAATCATGTATTCAACACAATTGAAGAGATTGGGGAAAGTGGTAAGAGGTGGTATAAATATGCAGATTTTTTGGTAACATGAACAGAAGTATTGTTTAAATAATATATACTAAACATATTTCCTGTAATAAATAATAAATAGATAAAGTGATAGACATGAGGATATCTAGAGATATAAAGGTGTATTGATTTTGGTGCTGTCACAAAACAGATGGCAGACTCAAAAACGGTGATAGAAGAGAGTTTAATGAAGGTCTGTTTATAAAAGCGTAAGAACAAAAGACACCAACAGGGGGTGATGTAGCAACATCAGGAAGTCATTATTCTTTCTGGCCCCAAAAGGGAAAGGGGAGAAAACAATTGCCAGAATATGAAGAAAGAAGCGCTCTTGGGAGAATGTCTGCTGGACCAGATTTGTAGCCATTGGTAGAGGAAATCTATCAAACTTACAAATTGTGACTGGGGAAAGGGAATTGGTAAGAGATATCCTGTTCTCTTTTTCTCTTTCTACTTGGTCTCATTGACCCATCTCAACTAGAACCTAAAAGGCAAGGGAACCAGTTAAGTTATTGCACAGAGGTCAGACTTCCATGGTATAGAGCGGGGTATCTTAGCCACACTAAGACACACCCCTATTATATGCTCTCCATCCCTCTGCAGATCCTCAGCTGGATCAATGGTTTTACCCTGGAAAATGACCCAAACCTTTAACCCTGTAGGATCTGTTATTAAGTAACTGCAGTTTGGGGCCAGTACTGTTAAGCAAGAGAGTGCGAAGATGTGTGTTAGTGAAAGCTCTAGGTTCTACACTTAGTCTTCTTTGCACAGCTGTGTAGCAACAGCCCAGTTTTCCTTCATGGCATTAAATCATCCTGGTCAAAATGGTTTTCTGGTTTAGAGGCATGAAGAACCCAAAATGGCCAGGGGCAATCACAGATTCCAGTTTGATACACCTGATATAAGTATTCCTCTCCACTAGGATCACTTAAACCCACTGAGCCAGGACTGCAGGGTTGAGAGCAAAAATTACTTAAGTGGGTTATTAGCTACAGTAAGAGAAGGAACACTACCACCTCCACCCCCTGGCGCCCAAACCAGCACATTCTGACTACTGGAGACCCAGCACTATACATTGGCTCCTGGTTTAAGGCTTATACTCTCATAGAGAGTACCCCACACTCTCAAGGTCAAATACCACTGAGCTACCAGTTCAATTATTGTTGTTTCATACTGGCCATTTCTGGAGGATGGGGCATCGGGGAAGACCCATGATCCCATGGGCGTGAGCCCATTGCTACATTTCCTTTGCTGTAAAATGGGTTCCTTGTTCAGAAATGATTTTGTGTAGTATTACATGGCATTGAATAGGCATTCTTGAGGTCCACAGATAATGGTCTTGGCAGAAGTATAGTAGACTGGGAGGGAAATCCAGAATAAGTTTCTCTTTCTATAAAGGCAAATTGCTATACTCTCCGTGAGAGAAGGGATCCAACATGATCATGTTGCTACCACGTTGGGTACTGGGCATTGGTGGTAGTCAGATCAGCCTTGGTGAGAGTAAAATCACATTGAGCCTGTACATAACCTCTATACATAATCTCATTGAGCAAGCATTTAGGTTACTGGAAAAATAGGCCGAAGGACATATAGTTAGATATGTTTTCTAAGCAGCATATGGCCAAGTTTTATTTTTTGCGTGTGAATTCAGTTTGATCATCCAGTTACATTTATTGTGCTATTTTGTATATTTGTATATTTTTCTGGAGGGAATTCGCTGTGTTCTGTTTGTTACTTTTGTTGTCTGTTTGTATGAACTTTTTTTTCACTCTTGCCTTCCTGTCAAAATGATCTGATGGTAGTGAAGCTGCCTCCTAGTGAACCTGCGATTCCCAAGCCTGCAAGCAGGCCTGACTCCTTTCTGCTACTAGACGCAGTACTGCAGCATGTTGACAGGCACAGCTTAGTTTCTGGCCATTAGATTATACCCTTCCCCACCACCCGCCTCCCTATAAATCTGCTGTCTGAGCCGTCAAGTTAGCAACACTTTTTTTCAGCTTTCTATCAAGAGATACTGACTCCACCTGTGTGATTCCCCTGGAATCTTTTATTTGCTATCATCTCATAGGACGCTTGTCTGCTACTACCTGCTTCCAGACCTGTGGCTTGTGATGTATGTAGCTTCTGAGTTTCTGTTTTATTTTGGTCTGCAAAGATGTTTATTTTACTATTGAGACTGGCTAAGTTGTTTTGGTCCTTTTTGATATTTTATGCACATTATAGAGAGAGAGCAGATGGAGTATGCCAATGGATGAACCCATTTTTCATCCTCAATGGATATACCCGCTGTCTACTATTTGGTGATTAGAGAATAAAGAGAAATATCTGAATATTTAAATATTTGTACTTCATGGACTTAAGAGCTACTTTACTCAAATTATTGACATCCATTGGGTATTTTATGTCCTTGGTCCTTTGTGTTTAATTATCATTAAAATAAAAATTATTGTTCACAATAACATTGCATTCCCCTAATCTGGCAAATTTTACATTGTATCCTAAGTTAGGCATCTTGGTACTTGTTATATGGGGAAGTGATGAATTAAAGTGATGAGCTTAAATAGGGATAAAAGTAATGTTCTGGATTTGGGTTCAAAGATCCAGCTGCAGTGAGAGAGGACAGCAGAGATGTGACTAAATGGCAGCACACATGGCAAGGGCTTAGCATTTTAGGTGAATAGAAGTTCTGTATGAATTAGCAATATAGTCTGCAAAAAATCTAAGTCACATTAGGCGCAGCAATAGAAATACAGTGATGAGAAAAAGGTTGTTGGATATGCCCTCTCTGTTCTCTATGGGTCATGCTAAGCAGCTCCAAATGTCACACTTTAAAAGGAAAAATCTGGAGCTTACCTGAAGAGAAATCAAAATGTTAAAATTGTTGAGAAGTATTATGAATCAGGAACATTTTAAGCAACTGACCTTTGAAGGACTTCATAAGTGTCTTCAAATATTTCAAGGAGAGTCATAGGAAAGGGAGATTAATCATATCGTGTGTGGTTTAAAAAGACAGAACTAGAGCTATATGTTACATACTTTCTCATTCTATAAAATGAGAAAATTTTCGTAATTTCCTAAATATTAGTTTTGAAAATAAATTCAGCTGTCTTTTATTATAATATTTCCAATCATTGGAGTCATTCAAGTGAATGCTGATGGATGTTACATTAGAGATTCATACCTTTAGTTGAAGATTGTATCAATATCTTTTCCTTTAAGGTTCTACCATTTACCAAGTTTTACCTCACTAGTCTCATTCATTTTTGTAAACCCTTGTCAACTCCACTCCTGCAGTATGTGCCAAATTCCCCTTCATTCGCTCTGCCTTCACAAATGTTGTTCCAGCCCATTTTTATCCCCATCACTATCTTTGCTTAGCTAATCTCTTCTTGTCTTTAAATCTCAGCTCCAATGTCACTTTTTCCTGGAAGCCTTCTGAGATTTTTGGTTAAAAGTCTATCTCCCTATTAAGCATAAGCGCCTTAAAGTAAAATACTGTATATCCTGTGAGTATGCCTCGCACTGTATACAGTGCTTCTCACAGTAATAGATGGATGAATGGATTAATTAGTGATTACTATTTACAGTATCATTCTAACCTAAACAAAGTGTTAGAATTTCTGCAAAGGAGGCATATGGAAAGGACGTGGTCAATGTCAAGGTATATTATTTTTGGACCAGGAAGTAAAACAACTGGGAAAACAACAAAAGGAAAAAAATTAAATGGAAAAGAAAAGCTGTAGAAGCATTATTTGAAAGGGAGAGAGAAAATATGTGCTTGTGAACGAAACATTTCACCTTTGTATATTGTTTTCTGTGGTTGATTCAACTCAAATACTCTTTGATTAGCATAACTTTGCATGATGATTCAATTTTACTTATGATGTTAGAGGCTACAACAATCTACGGTAGAGAGAAAATTCTATTGATATATTTCTAAATTATTCCATTTAACAGCATGTTACTTCTTTTACAGTGTGAGGGACATCTGCATTCTATACTGGAAATAGATGAGTCAAGTTTCTTTATAACCAAATAAATCACTCCTGGGTTCTAGTTGACAACTTTGCCCCTATGCAGTCCTATGGATACGAAAATGTATATGGGAAACACTAACACAATTGTTTTATGAAGGGAAACCGGTGTTCTCTCTTGGCCTGTAGCCTTTTAAAAAGATAAAAGAAGAAAAGAATCTTCCAGTGCATGCTTGCAAAACCATTGCAGCCATCTGCCTGGCTGCAGACTAAATTATTGTACATTATAGTCTGCACATCTATGATAAGCAGATTACTATAGATCATTCCAAGAGGAGGTGGAGGGAAGATTGCACTAACATTAGCTTCCCTGGTATTTGCAGGCTGTAAATTTCTTTAAATGATAGATGTAAAGATGGAAGACAGATGGATAGAGGAAAAGACAGAATCAGATCCTAGATGAGTTAGTGCTGCAGCTCGTGATGCCGTGCTGTCTTATTACCACAAGGCCAGCAAGCATCAAAGCCCCCCACACCCCCCTCCCTCCCCCTGAAATGTACCGATTTATATGAAAATTAAGATTACAAATTAAAGCCTGGCTATCCTGGAGTTTTCCAGTTCATCAGCCATTCAATAAAAATGATGTCAAGCCTGTGTGCATAATTCCCAGAAGATTACTTTGTCCTTACAGCTAAGCCTTGTCCCTGATAGGAAAGATCTCTATCCACTTTCATTGAAATAAAGAACTAACCTCGTAATCCTAATTTTGAGGTATAATCTTCATTATCTCCTGACCCTCTTGAGGTTCCCCCAATCTATATTACTTTACATTTGTTTATTTATAATCCTTATGTACTTACCTTTATTGAGATAGGATTAAAAACTGAAAAAAAAAAAAGCTCCAAAAAATCCTTATGATCTCATGATTGAGTTTCAGTTCACCAACAATCAACTAATGTGTTAGACTGAGTTGTTTTTTTTTTTAAGTGGTTCTTATAGTTGTATAGTCTAAGTTTGAAAAGGCATTAATTGGTCCCGTGTGTGTCCCCATTTCATTAAATGAATTATTTCCAATCCAACCTGGTTTGTGAAATGATGGCAGCATCCTCTTTTCCTATTTATTAAAAACGATGGAGGAGGGGTGTATGAAAAGATAAACACAGAGAGAATCACCCAGAGTAACTTTTATCTCTTTTCTTAGGAAGTTTTGATTCATACCTATAGTTAATTACTGGTAAACCACAATCCCCCAACCCTTCTACCCCCAAGAGCCTTAATGGCCTCTGGCTATGCCTCTGGCTGTTAACTACCAAACTAGTCATTAATGCTGGTCAAGATGGTTTCTTGGAGATTGTCATTCTTTTATTTTTTTTAATACACAAAACACACTTTGTTCTGCAGAAAGAATGAAGTGGTACTTGAGCCTTTTTTTTTTCTCTTCCATTTCAAAGATATAAAGAAACATCTACAAAAAAACACATTTTACTGTGGTATTTTTAAAGCATTTCAAATATTTTAGTTTTATTTCCAAAGTGAAAACTGGGTTTGCAATGCCCTGGTTTTCACTGATAATCATGCTTTACTACTTTACATGAATTTTTGCTATTGTATTTGGAGAAACACATCTTCAGAAATTTGATAAGTGTTCTCAATTATTTGTACCTCTTCTTTTAAACTTTTGTGCCAGGAAATGTTAGGATAATATTATTTGGCTTTTAGATTTGAAAATAGTGGAAATAGAAGTATGTTACTATTGGCATAAAACTGCACTGTTTTCTTCTGAAAATAACATTTATTGTTTGATTGTAAAGGACACTTATTCTACCATTATTTGATATAAAGTGAGATTTGGTATAAATTTTATTGGCTCAATTATTTCTTATCTGCGAAACCTTTCTATTCATTTGTTCATTCATTCATGCTTTTACTTGAGCACCTGCTATTGCCTGAGCACACTCAGAGATAAATCAGAAGAGAAGGGAGAATAGACTGGACAGACAGAAACAGCTTATGATCTCTGCACAATCTTTTTGCATAAAATGATATTCAAATGTAAAATCCTGTACTGTAATTACTAGTTTTATTAAAATGTGTACTCTCAATTTAGAAGGAAAGGAACTGGGACCAATATTTATTGTGCACCAGTACTTTCTGGACATTGGTCTGGGTAATTTACATGAAATTTATTATTTAACTGTTCCAACAACTTTACGGTCCTTACAGCATCCCTGTAATTATTCCTATTTTATGAATGTAGAAAGTAGGACTTTAAGACTGTTGAAAAGGTAGGAGAAAGAACCAGAAAGAAGTAGAGGAAAGATGCAGAAGAGTTTCACGGTTTCAAAGACAACATAGGTTACTTAGTACCCTATCTCTTCATTTGCTCAGAGACGAAATGCATTCTTTCTTTCCTTTGAAAATCATGGCCCAAGGTGGCAGGACATCCCATGTAATTCCAGTTTAATATTCCAACAAAAGGGATGAGAATGATATTGATAAAACAGGTTTATCCGACTAATCAGAGATTCATTTGAATTAAATATATTTTTTAGAGAAGCAAGCCTGCCAGTTAATACTTTAGTGTGAACTTTTAAAAAATGCTTATTACCAGCTATGATATAGGACATCTATCTATCTATCTATCTATCTATCTATCTATCTATCTATCTATCTATCTATCTATCTATCTATCTATCTATCTATCTATCTATCTATCTAATCCTCTATCAGAAGTAGGAACAGGGGAAAAGAAATAGAAAAAGTGATATAACAGTATGGGTTATTTTGAAGTGATTCTAGTCTAGGTAAGGGGTGTATAACTTAAGCTGGAAAAGAATAATAGAATACTGGATATCAGGAATGAAAGAAGAATTCAGGGTGAAAAAGTGAAAATTCATTTATGCCCTTGGCTTAGCCTAACCATGTCCTGGAAAACGTTTATAATTTATAAAGCTTTGAATTCTCAGGGATAAGCCATGAATTACAGAGATTCTAAAAGCTTTACATTCTAAGATAAGCCACTATTATGTATTTTCCTCATTGAAGACAAGAACTTCTGTTTTTTAGCAAAACTGACCCAAATGTTTTCCAATTAGAATTGTACTGATATACAAAAATTTAAACTGTGAAGGCAGGCTCCTTTCTTTATTCAGAATGACAGATCATTCTGAAACTACTCTCTTTCATTGTGCAAATAAAATTCCATTCAGTAATAAAAAAATTATCTATACTTTTTTTTTGGACAAGGATAAGAAATGACATAAAATCAATTCCATAAACAGTATTTGACTTTCTAATAGCTGACCGTTTCCTCCATTTGTATACACTGTCATTCCTAAACTAATTTTCTAACTCTGAATTTGAATTTCTATCGTTAGCTAACAAATGACTATTTTAGGTTATCTCATGGTGCTGATAGCCTGTGAAGGGTTCAGTTTTGATGGGGTGGCCATCCTTACAAAGCAGGGTACATGTGATTATTTAAAAACTTCCAAAGGAGGTGCCTCAAAGTATGACTCTAGGTACAGTATAACCTAGAATGTGGGAGCTTAACCGCTAAGCAATACTATCCCCATTAACTTATGGCAGTTGAGACAAAAATGCTAATTAATTAGGCACATAAAAGCTGTGAAACTTTAGCCTTAAGTGCTTACTGGATATAAACTAATCTACCCCACCCTTCGATCCCCCAAATATAAGAGAACAGAATCTCCATGAAATGCTGGAATATATATCACAGATCATTGCTTTTCATACCGCGGAGTACAAGGGACACGCAGGCCTGAGTAATTTTAGGGAACACAAAATCTGTATCAACTTCTATATGTTCGTCTTCCTAGACTGATCTAAGAGCACTTCCGTGGTGTTGGTTCTTTTTCATTTTTCCTTCACACTAATTTTTCTGCCACTTCAAAAAAAAGAAAGGCATACCTCTAACTCACCTGGAATCTTACTAGAGCACATTATCCCTGGCACAAAAATGTCTTGGATGCCAAAAGAACACGGAAAATTTCTTTCTAAAAGTCTCATCTGAAGGACTCCATAATTTTTCAAAATTCTTTTTAACATCTATTATTTAACAGTCAAACCTTCAATTTTGTACCTATTTTCAGCAATCAAAGTAGGGACTTAACACTTTGCTTAAGGCTCTGGTGATGGAAAAATCAACCAGATGCTTGCCCTAGTGTATTGCCATAGCTTACTCAAGTTTGTAAGAATGTGAAAACTTTGGTCATTTGTGTGTGTGTGTGAATCTTTTACTCAAAACCATGCAAACGGAAGAACAAGTACAGTTGAATTTACATGAATAATCTTATTACATATGAATGCTTAGGTCATAGAGAGCAAGAGATAAACAACTTTTATTAAGCTCCTTTTCTTTTTAAGTGAATATATAGAAAGTTGATTTGCTACATTTATAGGAATTCACTCCCTTCTTTAATACTTCATACTTTCAAAATGTTCACACACATGCACACATTCATCATTGCCAAATTGCTTTTTTTTTTTTCCTGGACGGCTAGAGAGTAAAAACAAAATGATCATCATTATTTTACACCAGTTTGGGGATAAAAATCTCTGAAAATAAAATGTTAGCAATACTATTTATACATCTTCTTATAGGGCATTTTTTTTTTTACACTACCTCATTACACAATAACCGTAAGGGCATGGAAGCTGTATTTATCTCTATTTTAGAAATGAGAAAATTGACCTGCCAGAGGCTCTCCAGGTAGTAATAAGCCAAACTGGGAGTAAAATTTAAGCGTCTAGGCTCTGAGTTTCGTGATTTTGCACTTTATTAAACTACCTCTTGTGAAAATTGCTCAACTTGCTAAGGACTATGTTCTCTCCACAAGGTTTTCTAACAGGCAGGCAAGGTGATGATCCCACTCCCATAGGGCAGAATCTATCCAAATTTTAGTTAGGAAAGCACCTATGTATGATATGTATAATGAGAGGACTTTTTTCCTAGAACTTCACAAAGTTTAGTTCCTATGTCCATATAAGGAAACATAGTGTTTAAAAACCCTTCAAGTGTGCCTTAAGGAAATGATCTGTGTCTTTTAAGATTTCAAAGAAGCATTCATGTCTAGGAAAAAAGTATACAGACAAACCTCGAGAAGACACTGCGTCTGTTTCATTGGTTTTTTTGGTTGCTTATTGTTAACATTAAGTTCTAACTCAGAAGGCCCAGATGATGATGGGCAATCAGGAGCTGACACGAGAAGGACATGTGATTCCAGACTGGCCTGGTACCTGCTTGTCAACTGGACATTGCAGTATTTGAGCTTTTTGTTCTGGAAACAAATTAAGGACAATTTCAGCATGATTTGTGAGTGTTCTCAGTCTTCAAGTTTGTGCTGTCTACTACTATTCCACTTGTAGCCATGGTTTGCTTGACTGGAACTTGAAGAAAAAAACAGAAGGATAAAAGGTGGTTAACATGTACCTCCTAACATGAAGTGGGCAGACTGGGGAAAAGGTGGACAAGAAATAACAACCAAAAAAGAATGTCCTGAAAAGTAACATGATAAAATTACACTTTGATAAAATAGATGGACAATCATATATATGTATCAAATGATCACACGTATGTAAAATTCTGTGTATATATATATTTTATTTTTTAACAGACTATTTTTAGAGTTTTAGGTTTACAGAAAAAATGAGCAAAGTACAGAGTTCCCAATATGTCACCTCAATCCTTCCCACGTTTTATAATAAAAACATGTTATATCTTCTTTGAGCTTTTTGCTTCTTTTGACAAATTAATTTTAAATCTGGAGAGTATCACCATGAAACGAGTGCCCTTCAAATTACCTTTATGAGGAATTCAAAGCCTTATACTAGGTCAGTGATTTTCAGATGGCAGTATGCAAATCAATCACCTGGAGGTTTGTTTAAAATACAGGACTCAGATTTTGTAAATCTGAGCTAGAGTCAAAGAAACAGCATTTTTAGCATAGCATCTGGGTGATTTTAATACATTAGGTCCATGAACTATACTTTGAGAAACCCAGGGCTAGAAATTCTTATCTCCTGATGGGAAATCTCTCTTGAAAGTGTTTCCCACACCTTCACTGACATGAAGATATGATGCTCCAATTAAAAAAAAAAAGAAAACTGTGCTCATTTTCAAGTTTTGTGTCAAATGTCAGAATGCAAAAAATTCGTGGTGACTGGGGTAATCTATGAACCAATGAACACACCAAACTGAGTGACCGTTAAAAATGAAACTTTAAAATATCTCATATACCATTCACTTGTTTGTAAGTCAACGATGAAGAAATATCAAGGCATTCTAGTATCAAAGAAGATGTAATGTGATTATCAATACATTTTATACACTGTACATATAAGGTTTTATTTTCTATACATTTTGATGAAATGTATCTGGAATTTTTATTGAAATTATTAGGCCATAGACCTTAATGTGACGAAATTCCAAAGATAAACAGGATTTGTGTGTGTTTAAGAATGGTTCTGAATTACTTGGGGTCTAATCCAAAGCACCCTGAAGGCTCGTCACACGTGTGCCGGTCGGGACTCAGTTCTGGGTTGGAGATGAGCTTTAAGACCCTTACTAGTCAGTGTGGTTCCCAGACCGGCAACATCAGCTGTCTAGTAACTAGTTAGAAATGCAGCGCTCGGGCCCCACCCCAGACCCACGGAAACAAAATCTGCATTTTTACCATGATCCCTCAGATGACTCATTTGCACATGAAAATTTGAGAAAACTTCTTTTCAGCTATTTCGGAGTCCTGATCCTTTCCAAATTTTCCCAGCTTTGGACTAACTTCCAGCACTATCCCCTACTTCTCCCATACATCCACACACCCCATTTGTTTTATTTTAGATGATAACCTCTTGCCCTCATTCTTACCTGCAGAAAGGAAAATCATACAAATTCTAACTAGATAACTCAAGGGCTTCATTACAAGTTTCTCTCTTTTAGCCAAAGAAAACTTTGTATCTTGATGATGAATATTTCTGAACAATTGGCTGAGAGGTCTGAGCCCACCCAGTAGTTTCTTTAAAACTGCAAGTAAAGGAGGTGCGTGGGTCAGTCTCTACAGCTAAAACAAAGCTATTCACCACTCACTATGCTACATCCTTGCTTCGGAGCCTGGCTGTGGCCTCTCTAGGACTGTACTGAAGTAAAAAGCAGGCAGTCCATTAAAAACAACAACAATTTGTCCTATGTAGAAAGAACAATGCTATTACAGAAAGCTCTGTCACGCTTCCAGTTTCAGTGTTACAGGAAGCTACTGCTGCTGCCAACTCACTGTTATTGCCCTGAACCACTTGGGAACATGCTAATTTATGCCCAAAGCAATATTAGTATTATTGTTTATTTTACTTTCACCATCTAAATAGGCACAGTCTAAACTAGGTAGGTTGCTATAATTCTGCCTTGTCTTGGTACGAGACTGGATATTACAGTAACAAAGAAAAGAAGCCAATAGTTTAGTAAATAACACTATAAAAGTCAGATTATCATTTCTTATTTTCCAATTACTCCAATTCCTATCATCAAGTTACTAGACAGTAATGTGCCTGGTGCTGGAGAGAAATCATTCAGGTAAGCTGAGGCTACTCCTTCTGTTTCTCCATCTGCTAAGCTGTTAACGTGAAGACATATTGACAGGGGCTCAAGGAAAACATGGAATATTTCATCAGTAAGATTATGCTGCCCTAGAGACAGATGTTAGAAAGCTGTAATATTTTAAAATATAGAGATAAACACATGCTTGAGGGTAAGGAATAAAACAGTTTTAGATTTGCAGAGGAAATCTGAAAGAAATAAAGGAACGATGGAAAGATAGCTGAGAGGTTTGTACTGGCACAGGAAATGGCAAATCCTAGTTGTATAGGAAAAAAAGCTTTTATATCTGCCTCAGGCAATTATGTCCTATCAGGCAGACATTCTTAGGTACATTGTGGTAGATTTGTAAGAAGGGCTTCTTAGCAGGGCTCATTATGATTACAGAGAACAGTTATCTCTTGTCATCAGATGGTTAATATCAGGGCTTTGACTTAAAACCATATACACCAGTTTTCATAAAAATTTAAACATGAGAAATATTCATACTATACTCATTCACATTCAGCGAATATAAAAACAACATTAAGTATAAGATAACTCTGGATTTATCTGTTGACTTACACTGCAGAGGTCAAAGCACTGTCTTCACTTATTTTTACTGGAGAAAAATAGTAAACTGGGATTATAATGGTGGGTTACATAAATATTTACAAGTGACATAAGTTGCCATGTTTTAAGCTAACACTTAACATTTTAAAACAGCAGATTGTCCTTTTTTGCTATAGTTTTCACACTTTTCTAAATAAAATGCAAAGAGCAGCAATAGGAAAGTAAAAGGAACTTTTGGCTTTGAATTGAAATAGACTTCGGTTCAGATCCTAGATATTTACTTCGCTTCTTTCAGCTTCAGTTCCTCATCTATAAAACAGGGATAATAATACCTACCTCCTAAGATTGCTGAGATTATTAATAAACATCCTAGCATGGTGCCTGAACAATATAGCTACTCAATAAATGGCAAGTTATGTCATTACAAAAAACAAAAAATACAAATTGACACAAGGAGATTAGATATTCTAATTTAATTATTGGTTGTCTCTTTCTTAAAATCTCTAAGTTCTGACTGCAAAGTAGAGGCCCTTACCACTTTCTCCCATTGGGAAGGAGAAAGGGCAGGGTATTGCTCCCAGAGCAAGGAAAAGGAAATAGAATTCTATTTCAGAAAAGAAGGGAGAGGAAGAGGCCATGAGGTCTGATTTGATGATCCTGACTATTCCATCAAGGATGAAAACCCAGACGTAACAAAATAAACTGAAAGCAGAGGGGCTTCAGGAGTATACCCTGCTTCCTGTTTGGCATTCTAGGAAGAGACAACCTAGCAAAACAACCACACCCACCGCAGGACTACTACAAACAGAATAAAATGGCAGCGTGGGGTGAGAAGGCCAAGGAAGGTTCTGTGATGGCAGGCCTCAAACTTCCTTGGCTCTTGTGCAGCAGGCTCTTGTGTCCAGGTGTTCCGTCACGATCCCGGAAGGGTATGCGGAAGGTTGCTGTGGAGAGTGAGAAGCCACTGGGGTCACTGTGAGATGACCCCAGAGAAGACGCTGCAGAGCACACGTGGCTGAGACACAAGAACCTGCAATGCTGTTGAGAAGTGGAGAAAGAGCAAGTGAGCAAGAGAAGGCTTCAGGCTCTGACCACCCTGAAAGAATAACATAGTGGTTTAACCAATGACAGACTTTAGCAGCGCATCAACAAGCTACCAGTAGCCAGTTTTGACTGATGTATCTCCAGGGAAGCCAATGAGAGTTTATATGACAACACAAAGATCCACACTTGGATCCGGGTTCTCTCCCCTCCCTTCCTTCCATGAGGACACATGAATTTGTCCTGAAAGGGAAAAAAAAAAAAAAAAAAGCCATGTTTGACAGGAGGAAGGGGAGGAGGGAGAATACTGAAAGGCTGACATATACCCCCAAAATTCTATTTTAAACCTAAGGAAACCAAGACGCTTTAGCTTGCCATCTTAAAATCCTATCCCATCCTATTTCACTCAAAACGAAATTTACTTCAGTTCTAAAGAAATGAAAAGGGCTGTTTTGTTCTTGATGAGCTAGATGCAATGTGTCCAATTCTGTAAGTCATATTTTCTTTCTGTGAAGCCTGGAGATGAAACCAAAATACCCATGATGTCTCTTTTCATAATTTTAAAATGTCTTAATTACTTTAGGTAATAGGGAGTAGTACCTTATATACATTTTTCTCTCCTTTTCTTTTTTATTTTACTTCATAGGTAATTTGGGAGGTTACTTCCTTCATTCATTCAATGAATATTTACTGAGTACCTACCATGAATGAATAATGTGCCAGGAGTTTATGAAATGAAGGTGAATGAGACATGGACCCTCTATCCTTAATAGGATATAACAATTTGTGTGATACTGAATGGAATATATAAGTTAAAGAAAAGTTAGTGGAGTATCGCTGCCCATTACTGAAGAACTGCAAAGAAAACAAAACAACAGAATCTTAAAAGCGTAAAGATGCATTCTCTTTTCCCATCTATCATATGCATATAGAAATAATAAGATAAAGGTTGACTATTATGTACAGAGCATTTAAAAAGCATTTTGTACACAATCATAATTACAGAAAACTTGATTTCCAGAATAACAACAGTAAATCAAGTTGTAGGACAGTCAGAGGCCTATAATACAAAATCTTATTTTTTAAAAAAAATACATTTGCTGTAATGGAAGAAGAATCAGATGTGGGAGACTAGGTCAGAAAGACTACCATCTACTTTTTTCAATTTGTTGTAAATACTGTTAAGATGGGCATGCAAAAGAAGTTACATAAAAACCAAACATTGTATAGCTATTTTAGTTTTCTTAGTACATACTGCTTGATAATTTTAAGACACTAAATTTAAAAAGTCAAATAACATTGTAATAATTACCCGAGGATAGTTTTCTGTTTAAGGGTGTAGAAATTTTTCATAAACATTCTTTTTAATATATGAATATTATAGCCCTAATTTATTAGCTTATCAAGTTCAAAATTTTACATTATTAGATTTCTGAAATGTGGGCAATGGAAGCCTGAGAAATACTCATATGTTAATTGTTACTTATGAACACAAAACAGAATTTTATGGCTTTACTTTTTTAAAAATTCCTATGATTATCTCAGGATATTGGTCTATAGAAATAGCGTTATAGAATGTTCTCAGACAGGCTTTTACTTTGGCTCTTTCAACCACTGTCATTCATAGAATTTTTAATATCCTCTTTTCCTTACCTCTTCTACCATAAAGCTAATTAGATTTTATATTCTGGAGCAGAGAGAGAGTACCCAATTTAGGAAAAACCTCTGCTGTTATCAGGTACCTCTGACAAAGTTGGTATTTCAGTCATCCTAAATGTGTATCATACCCTGATTGAAAAGTGAAATTGCTAGAGATTATAAATAATTCAACAAATGGTATCTATCTGATTAGTATTTCAAAACAATATTTTATCTCTTCCCAACCCTCTCTTTATCTTTTTATAGTGCACTTGCATTTGAAATCTATGGTTTCTGGCATATCTGGGGTAAGGTTATACTAGGAATTTACCAGACCTGTCAGTCTCTAACTTTCTTCCATATTTCATTATATCATTCCAGTTATAATTAGTTGTCTGGTAAAATTAAGAACAGTCTATTTCAGTGAATGCTCATGTGAACATTTAACAACTTTTTGTTAGGATGACAGCTTAGCGACAGAAAGAATAAACCAGAAAGAGTCACTGAAGTAACCTTGGTTAACTCAATATTGCCAGCTCAATGGAAAATTCTAAGATTTTGCATTTTTTTCTTTTTTGTTATTAATCTCAAGCACATATTTCTTGTCAGGAGATAAGCATCGGTTTGATGGCATTCCTGCCTCAACTAGCATGTTTTGAACTGACCTGTCTTCATTGCTATGGCTCCCTAGAAACTTTGCTGTTGATGAGCGTCGTTTCAGCTGAATGCTTTGACATTCAGCTTGTCAGTGAAAGCTATTTTAATCATTAAGATGCATTTCCCTTCCAAGATTGCAAACTGTTGCTGCTCACACATAACATTCTACCGTTTGAATATTGTGGAGAAGAAAAGAACCTGAACAGTTACTATTACTACAAATTATATTAAGAGCTAAAATTTACAAGATATTTAACTCTGTGAGGTATTGTGCTCAGCACTTTACAGGGATTGTCTTGTTTAATCCTCACGATCATGGAGTCTCATAATCTGAGTTTGATCGCTGTTCTCCATGTATGATCTGTATGGCATGAGGCCCTCATCTGTAAAATGGAGTAATAGTGCCTACTTCAGAGGGATATTATGAGGGTTAAATGACACAATTCACAGACAGTCCTTACAATGGTACCTGTAACATAGTGGGTTCTCATGGTGTTAACAGTCAATTTTATCACCATGTTGTACATGAAGACACCCGATCTCCTTCACCAACTACCTGACTCACTATCGCTTCAACTCTGTTACCCAGGCCCAAAAGAAGAGGTAAGGGAAAGTGAAAAGTTATTTCTTTCAGGACCTTTTGTTTCCTGTGAGTATCTGAACTCTAGTTCCACAGGAAGGAGCACCACAATTGTGGCAGCATGAGACTTTTGTTGTGTTAATATTCTTTTATTTTTTCCTGTTCTTTCTTTCTTCACCATAGCCTTTTCCCACTCAGGGAATTAGTATATGTCTCGGTAAATCCTTACTGAATGGGCTTGAGGTGAGGGATGGTAACTGAAGCTTTTAGAAATTTGGGGGATTTTTAGAGGGATTTGCACATATTTGTACACTGGGATTTATTTCTTCCAGACTTTTTTTTTTTAAAGGAGGGTGCAGCTCACAGTGGCCCATGTGGGGATCAAACTGGCAACGTTGGTGTTATTAGCACCATGTTCTAACCAACTGAGCTAACTGGCCACCCCTATTTCTTCCAGACTTTAATGAGAGGCATAAAGTCAGTCAGGTGGCAGAATCTCAGTTTCCTATACCCACGTTTGTGCAAGAGCAGAAAAGATGTGTCATGTGACAGACAAAGCAGACAACCCTAGATAGCTAGCTCCCAGAGTTTTCTGTGCCACATTATGGAGAGCACAGCGGACGGATCAGTGCTCCTAGCTGGGCACGGAAGCAGAACTTGACATGGTCCAGAGCACCGCTACTGGGAGGGTGCTTGCCACTGTGGCAGAAACTATGCTATGTCGTTCCCAGAATGTGGCAGAAACTATGCCATGTGGTTCCCAGAATGCAGCCCTCTTCCTGGGCACATAGCTAAAACTACATTTCCTAGCCTCCCCTGCAGTTAGTTGGGGAAATGGGACTGACTTGTAAAATCTGTATGAACCTCTATAGGCATATCTTCCTAATTGTATATTAACGAGTGGAGGACACATGATTCTAGAAAATGGCGGAATCACTGGTCAGGGATTACTAACCTATGATCCATTAATAGAATTTAGGAGAATTATGACCTTGGATTTGAAACCAAAAAAACTGTATTTTCACCAACCTCTAACTGAAATTTAGCATTTCCTTCAATTATGAATGTAGGCACCAATACACAGTATCACTAGCAATTATGACTTCGCCATCAATAAAAATCACAGGTATTTTCATATTATATTACTGGTAGGGGTAGCTCAAAATATCATTTATACTCAATTTTTTTTTGAAATAACAGTAATTATTAGACCCACAGCTAGATTTTTTTATTTCATGTTAATCAAGAAGTACATATATAACAAATGTATTTTAAAATAGTTTGATAACTGTAGTGCAATAAAGTTGGTTTCCTTTGTAACCCCATATGGTTTTTATGTCTTTTAAAATCAGTTTTCTGTGGAGGGGACTTTAGGCTTCACAAGATTGCCGAAAAGGGCTATGGAACAAAGTAAGAACATCTGTTCTACATGGATTCCTAAATTATTTTGTGGACAAGGGTCCCTGTTTCCTTCTCCCCTCCACACTGCTGACCTACATTGGTATGCGGTATGAAAAATAGCTTTTTTTTGTGTTAAGTTATTGAGATTTGGGTTATGTTTTAGAGCAGTTAGCCTATGCTGACGAACACCCTTTATACCAAGATGGCCCAAACGTGGCGGGGAGCACCTGAGACCTCAAGAGGACTCTGGATGGAATGGACTCAGAAGTGAACGATGAGGACCAAAAGTTAGATGAGGCCAACGAAGATGTCTCAGCAGAATCAACCTGGAAGGAGAGTGATGCTCAGGACAGGAAACATTCTCCTTCAACTGAGACATAAAGGTCAATTACAGTAATAGAAAGAAATATGTCAATTATTCCTGGATGTGTACGTTTGTACACGGAGATTTATAACTGCCACACGATGATTTTTATTTATTATTTCTCTCTTCCCCCACCAGGGTGGCAGTTATTTTTGTCATAGCCAATATTAAGCGCTTTTGCATTCATTTTATATATATATAATACATATTACATTTATAAAACATAATATATATTACATTTTATGAAGAAAGTATGCAGTTCCAATTAGTTCTGTTCTATTTTAAATCCTTCTCAGCTAGAGTTTAACACTAAGAAGAAGCCAATAACCACAAAGACAGCATCAATATTACATAAGTTCTTCTATATAGGAATTTGAAAGTTAATTTTTAAAAAGTCTTGTTGATTTAAATAAAATGGTCTTGACAGAGCCCTCCAGGGTTCTCAAGACTGGTGTTAATTTGAAAAACTCGTAAACGCAGTAAGTTTTGTTTAATTTTACCTTCCCCTTTAGACTGTTCTGCTGTTGTTCTTTTTCTAATTAAAATTTATTGGGGGTGACAATGGTTAGTAAAATTACATAGGTTTCAGGTGTACAATTCTGCAATACATTATCTATATATCACATAGTGTGTGCACCACCCAGAGTCACTTCTCCTTCCATCACTATATATTTGACCCCATTTACCCTCATCTACCACCCCTCTATGCCTTACCTTCTGATAACCACTATCGTCTGTGTCTATGAATTTTTGTTTCTTTGTCTTATTCCTTTGTCTACTGCTTTTAAATTTAGACAAAATGAATCAGTCATTGTGAAATCTTCAGGTTGTTAAAAGCCAGATGCAAAGATTCCTCTGACAGTAGACTCTTTCTAACCCCCAAGAACTTACTACATATAAATTTTTATAACCTATGGACCTATAAGTGAATGAAAATAAAGCAGGGTTAGTGTGCTACAGAGTTTGCCTAGCAAATAAAAAATGTTATGAATGAGTAAATTAATTAAACAGTATTTATTTTAACTATATGAAGTGTATGTCACTCATGACTAGACTTTGTTAAGAGAAAGTTGTTGCCTTTTTCACATATAAGGGTAAGGTGACTAGGTTTAGAAGTTAAAGCTTCCAAATTGACAGTAGCTCATTGGCCCTTGAAATGCATAGGATTAAGCATCTACAAAGTTCCTTGATGGAAGTTAAACAGTCTTTTAAACTACTTTTTAGGGGCTGCTTAGTGTTAGTGTATATTAGGAAGTACAATAATTGTTTTGGACCTTTAACTTTTAATTCATGTTAACTGTCACATATTTAAAACAATAAAGAACAGTGTAATAACCTCCCAAGTACCCATTATCCAACTTCAACAATTACCATATCTTGCCATTCTTATTTTATCTATTTCCTCTTCCCCTTTCCTTTATATTTTCATTTTTTGCTGGAGCATTTTAGAGTAAATCCTAATCATCATATATCTCCCCTCCAACTATTTCAGTATGTATCTCTAATGGATAAAGACTTTTTTTTATTATGAATCCATTTTTATTGTTTAACCTTTCATTTATTAAATAGCAGATTCCTCTATTTCAATATCTCAATGACAGCTGTATTTTCTATAGACCCCATACAGAACTGCATGGATTAAAAAACCCAAAACACTGCAGAATGATAATGAGTCAGAGCCTAGTCATATGTAAGAATATTTGATGAGTATTTGATAATATAAATTTTCTTTTTATATTCTTTTTTTTTATTAGTTTCAGATGTACATAGCAATATAATAGTTAGACATTTACACCCCTCACAAAGTGATAACCCCCATACCCAAAGCTACTATCCCTCTGAGATCTTACTGTGTTTTCCCGAAAATAAGATCCAGCCGGACAATCAGCTCTAATACATCTTTTGGAGCAAAAATTAATATAAGACCCCGTCTTATTTATAAGACTGGGTAATATGATATAGTATAATATAATATAATGTAATATAATACCAGGTCTTAATTTTTGCTCCAAAAGATTTATTAGAGCTGATTGTCTGGCTAGGTCTTATTTTCAGGGAAACACGATATATACCTGTTACAATACCATTGACTATCTTCCTTATGCTATACTGCACCTCCTGTGACCATATATATATATATATATATATATATATATATATAGAGAGAGAGAGAGAGAGAGAGAGAGACATTTTTAATACAATACTATAATAACAATTAGCTCACTTAACAAAATTATTAATAATTCCTTAATAGCATACAGTCCGTGTTCAAACTTTGTGTTTCAAAATGTCTTATATTTGGTTTGTTTAAATCAAGATCGAAACCATGTCCACAATAGTTGCATTTGGTCAACATACAGATACTAAAGTTTTTCTTAATAATTTCCTCCACCCCTTTTCTAAAATAACATTTATTTGTTAAAGAAACTAGGTCATTCGTTCTGTAGAAATTCTCTCATTCTGGATTTGACTGATTGCATCATGGTAGAGTTTAATATGTCCATTTTTTTTGAATAAAAAATGGTAGATCTAGAGCCTTGTTTCGATTCAAGATGAATTTTATACATATAAATGTATATATATATATATATTTATATACATATAAATATATATACACACACATTTTTCTTTTGGCAAGAATATTTCATAGGTGTTGCTGTGCACTTCTTATTGCATTAGGAGGCACATAATATTTATCTCCCTTTTAGTGACGTTACACTTAACCAGTGACTTTGAAGTGTTGTTAGCCTGATTCCTTATTACAAAGTGCTCCAACTTTCACCTAATGTTAATAGTATTAGCTATTTATGGTTAGTTGGCTAGATCTATTAATTCATCAAGAATAGCAAAACAGTGATTTTATAATTCTATCATTGTTTCTGTATTTATTATATAGAATTCTATAAAGAAGAAACTTACTTCAACTACGTGGTACCCTGAAATACAATTCATACCAAAAAGGCAGGATAAACGCTAGTTTGTTTCTTTTACTCAATTTAATCTACTTTCAGGATATGAGTTGAAATTCTATTAACTTTCAATAGTGAGAAATGCGTTTCCCCTAACCCAATCTACACCCCTTCCCAAGATCACCAAGTGGTTTTCACTGTGAAACCGAGCAGAGCTAGAGAATAGGATGGAACAGAATCGGATTGGGCAGGCCGAGGTATGGTACAGGGATTTAGGGAAGGAAGGAATTGGGCCAGGGACGAGAGCATACCTTTAAGCGGGCTCTAGGAGGTGGAATCTGAGTCTTCTGAGCTGTCCGGCACATGGGTGCTCTCCGTAGATTCACTGAGTTCCTTGCTGTCACTGCCACTACTGTCAGCGACCGGGTTCCTCGCCTCCTGACCGGCCTCTTCAGAACCAGGAAGTGCACTGCCCTGGGTCTCCTGGTTCTTCCTGGACACCAGCACCAAATACCTGCCCTTCTTTGGCTCCAGCTGCCGTCTCAGCTCATCTGCCATCTGTGAGAGATCTCGCTTCATAGCGTAAGCATCTTCTCCATCTGCATAGTATTTGGGTTCCACCTCACTAACCTGAAAGTTGAGGGTGTTAGCGTAGAGGTGCAAGGCTGCCCGGTTACTCTTCCTGACATGCAGGGACACGTACTTAGCGCCAAAGTTTTCTATCATGGCCCGGGAGGCCTGGTCCATCAGCTTCTGGGCCAGGCCGAGGCGCCGGTGTGTACGCTTCACGGCCAGTGAGGTGATATGTCCATGGGGAACATCATCTGGGTCCTCCTCCATTTTGGCCAGGACGTAGCCCACAATCTTCCCATCGTCGTCCTCCGCAATGTAAGAGAGCTGGGGCCAAGAAAGACCATGGTAGAAATAGTATTTCATCTGGTAGTTCTCCGGGAGGCAAAGGAGGTTGCAGTATTGCATGTTCATCAGGTCGTCTGGCCGAGCATTGCGGACGTTCATAATGGCGGCGGTAGCGGGCGAAGTCGGATTGCGGTGACAGAGGAAGAGGTTATTGCCAAGCGCTAGCGACAGGGGCCAAAGCCACCGCTCCGGGTAGTGCAGAGGTGGGAAGGCGGAATGACCAGGAGGCGGAAGGATCAGTGTTAAGATGCGGCTTCCGGAAGTGCGCCACCTAGTCCCAGCCAATGGAGTTTTCACTTCATTGTGCATGTGCGTGCGCAAGGCTTAGGGGGTGGGGAAAGTGGAATTCCTTATGATCTCATTGGTTTTAAATATACTGTTTGATCTATTGCTGTCATTATTCTTTTGTTTCACTTTTAACTTTTTAATTTGTATATATTTGGATAAGTTTTCATGAACTGGATAAACTCATGTAACCAGAATTTAGATCAAGAACCAGAATATTACATGCGTTCCAGAAGTCCACCCTCGTGTACCGGTCCATGCCCCACGACCTCCATTTCCCAAGAGCTACACTAAGACCTGGACTTCTAACAGTCTATATAAATGGAATCACAGTGCATACACTCTTTTTGTGTCTTTTTTTTTTTTTTTCTACTTAGTATTTGTTTCAGCTACCTGTGTGTTGTTGGGAGTTCTTCAGACTCTCTTATTTGATTTTTCATTGCCTAAATCTATCACAATTTATTCATCCATGCAACTGTTGATGGACATTTGTATTATTTCCAGTTTGGGAATAGTATGGATAGTAAATTTTCTAGAACATGTCTTTTATTGACACATGCATAGTTAACAAGGATTAGAATTATTGGGTCAGATCTTATGTTATTCAACTTTTATGAATGCTGTCAAGCAATTTTCCTAAGTGGTTGCTCCACATTTTCATTAACATTTGGTATTTCCCCCATCTTTTTCATTTTAGCCATTCTTCTGTGTGGGTGGCGGTATTACATTGTGGTTTTATTTTTTATTTCCTAGATTAATAATGAAATTGAACACCTTTTTTTGTACACACTTATTAGCCATTCTATGTTCTTTTTTGAGAACTGGTCATTCACATCTTTTGTTCATTTTTCTATTGGTTTGTGTCTTTTCCTCATTAATGTGTAAGATTATATATATATATATATGTTCTGGATATGAATCCTTTCTCAGATATATTTGTAGTGAAGAGCATCCTACTCTATTGTTTGATTTTTCACACTCTAAATGATGATTTTTGACATCCAGTAGGAATTTTAATATACTACAATATGTCCAGTTTTTCAATTTCATGGTTAGTGCTTTTTGTGTCCTGTATAAGAAATCTTTGCCTACTCCAAATTCACAGGGACGTACTTCTATGTTTTCTCCTGTAAACATTGTTGTTTTATATTTTATGTTTAGATATGCAATCCATTTTATTTTTGTGTATATTGTAGATAGAAGCTCAGCTACTTTTTTGCCTGTATGGATATTCTATTCATCTAGTATCATTTATTGAAAAAAAAAACCTTTCGTTCTCCACTGTATTGCATTGTTGTCTGTGTCATAAATCTTAAGCTGCGTTTCTAGATACATTTAAAATTTTTTTATGCCATCTTGATAAAGCAAGATTTGGCTTTTTTAAAAAAATGTTATCATCTTTCCCTTTTTTCTCAAAATATGATAGCAATAAAGTCCAACAGGTACTGGGCTGATTCTTGTGTGGTCTCCAGTACTTTGGGGAACACAGAACTGAGCCCTCAGGAATGTGAAAGCATCATCTCAACAAGCTAGCAGTAACTACCACTGTGTTAAGTTCAACTGCCCCAGTCAAACCCTGGACATATTAACGGATGTGTGGTAGGGCTTGGTCTCCAGCTCTTGGAAAAGGGCAGGGGTAGAAACTATTTGGAGGAGATAATTGAACTAAAGAGAACTCAGTGCCAGGAGGGGCTGATGAGAGAAGTGGATTAGGCAAAGGATAAGGGTCTTCCTATCTTTTCTGCTACTACCTGAGGACAGAGGCACATTACTCCAGCAAAGAGCCAAAGTAGGTAGCAGCTACTTGGATCCCACAAAGGAGGGGGTTATTTCTTTATTAGTGCAGACAAGTCGCATTTTGTTAGCACCACTTACACTTAACCTGACCATAAGCCCGAGAATTATTTACATATCTTGTACAAACTTCCTTCCTAATTTCCTAGCATATCATGAACTAGGAACTCAAACTCCAAAGTTTATTCTAGTGTAAGTAGGTAGTCTCTTTTCTTATATTATTAGCCAGTCATGGTTGTACACTAACTCATCTAGAATATGTGTGCGGCATTTTTTCCAATGAGTATATGCATGCCTTTACTAGCTAAAGTAGCCTAGAGTCATGTGATTTGTGAAACATAGCTTGAATAGCCACTATTTTTTGTTGTAATTTAACAGTGAGATGTGTTTTTATTACTGTGTTTCCCCAAAAATAAGACCGGGTCTTATATTAATTTTTGCTCCAAAAGACACATTAGGGCTTATGTTCAGGGGATGTCTCCTGAAAAATCATGCTAGGGCTTTTTTTCCGGTTAGGTCTTATTTTTGGGAAAACACGGTAATAAGTTTTTAAAATTTAAGATAAGATTTTAGCTCTTTAATGTTTTGATAAGCTCTGTACATTGGAAAATTTATTTCCTAGTATTATTTCTACTCAGAAATTTCTCTTTTATGTTATACCTTACTCCATGGACAGGGATATGTGCTTTAAGGTGATACGTTCTAAAAACCTAATCCTGAAGAGTCATTTGATTCTCCTGTAATAGGTTCTTCTTTAAAAAAGCATGGACTACCAAAATTTGCATGCATTGTGTTCTATAGGAACATTCTTTTTTTACTAGCTTCCTAAAACATAGGCTTGACAAATGGGACAGATGTGACAAAACAGACCAATTTAGGAGAACTCAAAACTCACATATTAATTATTTATCCATCATTTGTGCTGTTATCTCTTTTGTTTATTTTTCTCATTCCATGGGCCATGAAAGCAAGATGAAGAAGATCCTTGGGCCCATACAAATTTAGGAAGAAGAGATACCCTATTAATCAGTAAATTTTGTTTGTATGTTTGATTCTGTTTAATCTTAAATCGGAGGCCTAATCTCAGAGCAGAAGAAGAAAAAGAGCTTTCATAACCAGCTAGTTGGGCCCAGGAAGGGAAAGTGGCAGTTACCTTGGCTACAGTGGAAGCCAAAGAATTTCCATGCCTAAGTCATTTGTAGAGCAACACTGTTTATAACAACTGTTTTATATGGGAGTTGTGTGGTATATAACAGATCATCAATGAATGGACAAATACTTACTGAGGTGGTAAACTCATTGTTTCCTTCATTGTCCATTATCATAACACCAAAACTCATAAATTCAGTCATAGGGGTACACAAGAACAGAGAGCAAAGAAGAATTTTCTACTTTCTCATGTTGCTGCATATTCCAGACCCACTTTTTTTCTGGCCCCTGACAGGGCAGATTTATATAAAACATGAGATCAATAATTTTGAAAAACAAATAATGTTTGAGGTTAACATTGAATTTGAAAAGTGGACAGTGGCCATAAGACAGTCATGAAATTCCCTTTGCTTTGAAACAGGAGCAAAAAGGCTGTTTCATATAAGCCCAGCCACCTCTGTTAGTAGAAAAGTACAAAATTGCATATTTCGTTAGATTAATATTAGAATGTGATCATGTCTGTAAGAGTGCCATCCATGACTGTGTGGGAAACAGCTATAATCAGAGAGGTGCTTAAGAACAAGTGAAGGAAGCTTCAATCAGAATAGCAGCTCTACGTAGGCAGGACCGAGCGAGGGCAGAACTGGCTCATGTTAAGCAAAGGGCCATTCTTTGTGAATCTGTGTTCGTATCTAAAACAGTTCTTTTTTCCTCGTAGCATAAAAATATATGGGCTTATGATTACCAAAAAGACTATATGCTGGGTTTCTCTAGAAGGTTTGTTTAAAGGAGAGAAAAGCCTATTTGGCTTCTTATGACAAAGGTCACGGTTCTGGGATGTTAGTTCTAATTGGATGCAATAGGAGCTTTGAATTAGAAGCATATTCAATATGCTATGTAAGCAATAGCTAACTATACCCAAGAGGATGGATGTTTGTGAAATTTGGATGGGCCCTGGGACCCTGAGACTGGTTTGTATCCTAGTAGATGACCTCACTCCTGTTGGTATAGATATGTAATTTTCGAAGTAATGAATCTGAGATATGCGTCACCATATATTTTTTACAGTCTTTGTAACAAGAAATCCTGGTCTACACAAGCAGTAAGATTTAAGTATTTAATCTTCCAATTAGGGAGTGGCTAACAGAAGGTCATCAAGTCTTAGAAGAGGGCGGAATTTTCAATGTACAAATTGTTATCTAAATTCCTTTCCAAATATGTGAGAACAAAGAAAGTCTTTCACTATAGCCTCAAGGAATTTGGGTCAAAGTGCATTTAAGGGGTCTGTTTGACTCTGGGGTTGTATTGGAAAAGAAAACAAATTAAAACAGTTTGACTGCCGTGAAATATTTATGTAGGAAGCAGGATAGCAAGGGGAGAGGGTTGGGAATGACAAAAGGAAGGTAAGTATTCTGTAACATGTACTGTTTGACGATTTTTAAAATTGTGACTATCTGCTATGTTTCTTGCATTGCCAAGCGGATGGAAATGTGAGGGATTATTTTCAAGCATTTTCTTGATGTCAGCAGATGATTCAGCATTATAATGGATTCCAAAGGTAGGATATAAGCAATAACTGTTAATCATTGTGCCTATAGGAGAAGAGCCTGGAAAAACTTCAGCGAGATATAGCTTGGAGCTTAAGAGAAGAGTCTTAAGCTTAAGAGAAGAGTCTTCCTTATCTTCTTAGATTTGGCTCAAATATCCTCTCCTTTGGGCGTCCTACTTTGATGCTCTTCTCCCTGGAAAAATGAACTACTTCTTTATTTGTGTGTTCCTCTCAATCATATCTATGTTATATGTGCATCATTTACTTTATTCTTAATTCCTATTCTCTTTGTTTCTTGAGGATATGACCCTATCTTATAAAAGTCATTGTTTTTCTAGGGACTAGTAAATTGCATGCTGCATAGTGGTTCTTGAGCGAATGCTTATTAATATAATAAATATGTATTGCGGTATAAATATATTAAGACAGGCTAAGTAAATCTTTTCTTTATACAGTCCAAATAAGTTGTGTGATTATAATACATATTTTTGTGTAATGATCTCCAGTATTGTTGCTTAAAATGTCTAATGGGAAAGTATGATGATACTTATGCTACATCACATTCTCTACTTAGCATTATTTTCTAACCAACTGCATTATGTACCAAATACTACAATGTCTAGGCTAGTCAGAGATTTTCATATCATTTTCATTATATAAAAGAAAAGTAAATTGAATATAATTTAGCAACCAGATTACACCTCTAAGTTTCTATTTTGTGCCTTGGGAAGTGGGTTGGCTATTATTGTAACTAATGTTCATTTCTGACCCTTCACTATAAACTATGTTTCTCAGACTTACTTGCCAACTAGCTTCCAGGTAGATTAGATCCGTGGGAGGTGGGGTGGGGGTGGGGAGATGGGGGGATGGGAGGCAATGCGAGAGGGGAAGGATGGGAGAAGCTGAGGCAGCATCCCCCTGCAGTGACTGGTTTCCTCTGTAGTTTTAGCTCCCCAGTTAGATATCCTTGCTGAGTTCTAGTTTTCTCACCAGGCAACCATGGCTTTTTTTCTCATAATAAGACTTTTTCCTTTTGTCCCTCTAGCCCTAGTAGTGGTAGTGGCTTCTTGCAATTGCTAATCTTTTGGTTGTTTCCCTGTTGGCTTCTCAGCTCTTCCATCACTCATTACCTGTGTATTACATGTCCTCATTTAAATTACCTAGAGTGGTTCCTTGGCTGGTCCTTGTCAGATAGGAATTACAATAATTGCTTGTTTTTAATGCAAATTTAAATTTTATATGATTTTCCCAATCTGACATACAGAACCTAACTGCTATATCTACTAACGGATGATAATAAGACAATATATTCAGAGACAGTCATGGAGTCACTGTTCTCAGGTATGAGAAGGGAAGACCTTTAAATTTATAGAAGTCCGCAGAGGCACCGGAAACCTGTTCCATCAGCTCCACATTATTTTCATGTAACTTTCCCAGTTGTCCCAAAGGAAGTCAAGCACTACAAGTGTAGCCTTTGGAGACGTTCAAAAGTCACTGGCAGATAGTATTGTGTCAGTAGCAATTTGTATGCAAGCTCATAAACATTACTTCAGGGAAATTGATGTGGGAGTGAAGAATAACAAGAGAGAGGGAGTCATGACCAGAGAGACTGGCTGATACATTTAAAGAGAAGAGGTGGCTTTAAGAAATCATTCGGGCATTGTGAGAAGCAAATTGACTTCCGTTCTGGATTCCGTCATTTATTTCGCTGTAATCTTGGTAGGCCACTTAATTTTTCTGGGCTTTCTCTTTTCTTCTCTGGAGGATTGAAATCTATGTCAACACTGTTACTTTGTTTTGAGAATAAAATAGGATAATGCGTAAGAGACCTTCATGCAGAGGATTAGCATTATCAAATGTATTTATTTACTTATTTTTATGGAAAAAGTTATCTTGAAGCCCCAAAGATACTGATAGATATGCTTGAAAACAAAATGCAAGGTAAAGGAAAGGCAGCAGGTGCAGAATAGCAGAAATTATGAATGCATTCAAAATAATTAGATTAATAAAAGTAGTACTGGAATGACAAAAAAGCAAAGAAACAAGAGTCTCTAGTTTTTGAAAGGACACAAGAGGAGAATATGAATTTATATCATATTTTCCCATTTAAATCTTAGTTTGTTCCATTGTTAGTTATGGAATCAGCCTTCTTTAAAACCTCACTGACGTATTTTATTCCATGATCTCTTTGGAGCATTGGATGAAACCAAATGCTCTTATCTATATTATGAAGTATTAGTAGAGTGATTAAGTCAGAAAAATAAAACTACCTGAGAAATTCTTCATAGAAATTTAGACAGAATCTAGGATGCCAAACTCCTACATAAATTGCTTTTGGTTTCCTGGTGTATGACTGGTTGCCAACATTTATAAATGTTGTTCCCTTATGATCTCCATTTTGAATGGTCCTGTCACTTTGAAAATAGTTGACTTAATTATTTTTTTATGTGTGTGCCAGAATTCAGTTGCTTAAAAAGTGAACTATCTCTCAAACTCAGTTTGCTAATAAACCTCAATGATGGTCTATGGGGAAAATGTAGTTTCATTTTTCTAGTGTTTCTTTCAAAAAGAAATTTTAACAACCATGTTAAATATAGTTTTTTGGGTTGAACCACATAATATCTTGAATCTTTTATAGCTCTAAAATTCTGTGACTATTAGTTTAGCACAGATGAAGTTTACTGTTGTTGGAGAGGGCTGGTGGGCATCAAAGAGGAGAGAGATGATGTGGTGATGTAATGTTTTATTATCAAGTTGGAATTCATTAAATGAAAATCATTTTCTCTAACCTAACAGCAAATGACAGAATTTTTACACTAAAAGGGGAAAATTAGTGGATTCTCTTTTCCTCAGTGTTAGGGATACTTCTTTGTAGTAAGCAATTTGCTATGTTTTTCAAGGCACAGCAGTAACATATAGAGTACCACCCTGTTGACACCTATTCCCGTAATTCTAGGCTAGAATTAATTTGCAAAGTAGAACATGTTAAAAGTGTCCAGTAATTTAGGGATACACAGCAATCCTTGCTAGCTGATTATTAAGAATTAAGCTTTGTGAAATCTTTAGCATCACAAATTTAGCATCACTTTGTTACAAGAGACACGGATATATCTATGTAGTCTTATGGCAAAGTGTTGTTCCTGTCATAGATCTAGCTCAGATAATTGGCTTTCGTAATAGTGGTCACCAAATTCAGAAGTAGCTTTGGATTTGAAAAGCTAGTGTAAAAACAGATCTGACTTGCCTTTCAGTATTTCATCAGGAAAATTCATGAGTTCAGGTTTGATAGAGTTTCTCAGAACCCTGGCTAAGATAATTCCCGATTCACCATTCGGGATGTGTAAGCAAAACAGCTCAATATTGTGAACATAAATTGTATGTTTCACTGGGACAAATAATTCACCCACAATAATGTTGCTAGTTGAACACTGGTTTGTGATTCACTTTGTGATTAATTCAAGAAATGTGAAGCATGTCTTCAAATATTTCTCTCCCCCAGTTTTCTGCCTCTGTGTCTTTGTCTCTCACTGTTATTAGCACTTGGGTGTTTTCTCTTGGCTTCACTTCCCCAACATAGCACAGATTGAACATGCAAAGCATACAATGCAGGAGAAGGAAGATGACATGGGGGTCAATAGTCTCCTGGTTCACTTTGCTAATCTGCCTCAACTGCCATCACTAATTAGGGTGAAGAGATGACAACTACCATGGCTGTTACTGCTGTTGCTGTATTTAAATGCAGCTGGAGAGCCATACATAAATTTTTTCCACTTGATGAACTTATTATTCAATCTCTAATCTAGGAAGACAAGAGATTAACTTTCTAGAATTTGGAGATTATGTACTCTTAATGGTGAAGTATGTCTTCCATTAGAAAAGAATGTTTGCAACATATATGCAGAGTTTAAAAAATAATAAAATAAACACTCATGTACCCACCAGTGAACCTAAGAAATACACTAACAGCAATGCCTTTGAAGCCACTTCTATAACCCTCTCAAATAGTATTTTCCTCCCCCACAGGTAATCTCAATCTTGACTTGTATATTAACCATTCCTCATTGATATATGTCCTTGAACAATGTATTATTTAATTTTTCTTTTTTCATACTTATATCAAGAGAGTCATACTTTGTATACTTTTGTGATTTGCATTTTTTTCTCAACAGGTTTTTGAGATCTCTCCATGTTGGTATAGTTTATTTAATCTTACCGTGATTTAGCATAGTATTGTATGACTATAATGAAATTATTTATTTATTTGCCACCCATGGACATTTGGGTTATTTCTAGCTTGTTTGTTTTTGGTGGGAGTTTCTTTCTTTTCTTTTTTTTTTTTTTTTTTGCTATTACAAACTGTGTTTTCTTTCTATTGCTGCATAACAAATTGCCACCAATTTAGAGGCTTGAATAGCATGAATTTGTTATTTTATAGTTCTGTTGTAGGTCGGGAGTCAGGGCAGAGCATGGCTCAGCTGCTTTTCTTTGCTTAGGACCTCATAAGGCCAGAATAAAGATGTTGCTTAGGACTGCAGTCTCCTCTGAGGCTCAGGGTCCTCTTCCAAGCTCATTCAAGTAAAATTCTTTGAGTTCTCTGAGATTGTTAGACTGAGGTCTCCATTTTCTTGTTACCTGCCAACTGCAGACTTTTCTCGGCCCAGGGGCCACCCACATTTCCCTGGCGTGTGAGCCATTCCACAACATGGCAATTTGCTAATTCAAGGCCAGCAAAAGAAATACCTTTAGCTTTGAATCTCTTCTACCTCTTTTCAGGGATCCCTGATTAGGACAGGCCCATGAAGTGTAGTGTTCCTTTTAATTAACTTAAAGTCAACTAATCAGATATCTTAATTGCTTGTGCAAAATTCTTTCTGCCGTATAATGTAACATAATTACTGAAGTGGTATCTCATCATATTCACAAGTCCTGCTCACACTTAAGGTGATGGTATTATACAGGGTACATATACCAGAGGGTGGAAATCTTGGGGGCCATTTTAGAATTCTGCCTACCACACAAATGATGCTATAAATGAACATTCTTGAATATGTCTTTAGTTTCTTTTCTTGTAATTGTAAGAGTTCTTTTTATGTTTTCAACTCTATTAAGTTTCATTGAACTGTTTCAAAATATTTTTTACCAGACACAGCCACCATTAAGATAATTTCTCTTGTATATATCCTCAGTAACAATTGGAATTTATATTTCAATTGATTTTTTAAATTTACATTATTGAAGTCTTATTCATCATTTGTTAGATTTATTCCTAGTTTCCTTAATTTTTTTATTGATATTGTTATTTTTGAATTACATTTACTAAATCATTGTTGCTGAAAGTTTTTGTACGTTAATCTTACGTTCAATGAATTCACTAAATCATCTTATTACTTTTCATAATTTATTTGTAGGTTTTTTTGGATTTTCTATGTGGACATATATGTTATTTAACTAATAATGACAACCTTTCCCCCTTTTCTATCCGTATATTTTGTATCGTTTTTTCATGTCTTACAGAGATGGTTAGGTCCCTTGTACAATGTTGAATAAAAGTAGTAATAAGCATAATCTTTATATACTTTTTGATTTTAGAGGTGAAACTTTTAATGCTTAGCCATTGAATATATGTTGTTTACTTATGTTTTGGGTGGATATGCTAGATAAGCTTCTGGTCCTTGTTCTCACAAATTGGTATAAAATTTCAAAGGAATTCTAACAAAACCTCAATAGGAATTTTGAGGAACTTGACAAAATGGTTTTAAAATAGATATAAAATAGAAAAGGGCTCAGAATAATAAGATACCACTGAAGGTAAAGAAAAATATATGGGGACATGACCTACTAGATATCAAAACTTATTATCAGAGATGAATGTCATTTCATCAATAAAAGATCTGTTCATCAACAGGATAACAGGATAGAACAATTCAAATGGTTTATACAACTAACAGAGCTTCAAAATATCTGAAGCAAAAACTGATAGAACTGAAACAGAGAAATCCTCAATTATAGCTGTAGATTTCAATATCTTGCTCTAAATAACTGACTAAACATGTAGAGTGCAAATCAGTAAGTATATAGAACACTTGAACATAATATCAACCAACTTGACCCAATTGAATTTATAGAACAGTTTATTCCCAGACAGCAAAATCTATAGTGCACATGGTAATTACCAAAATAGATCATATTCTGGTCCATAAAACAAATCGGTAAAATTTAAAAGGATTTAAATTATACAATACATATTCTGTGACCATAATTAAATTGATTATAAAATTAAATTAGAAATCAATAATAGAAGATACTGGAACATACCCAAATATTTGGAAACTATACAATGCATATTTAAATATCCTATGTGTCAAAGAAGAAATCACTACACTAGGGCAATTAGTATTTTGAATTAAATGAGGTAAAACTTGATTAAAAAAAAAGATGTAAATGATATTTGTAATGTCATTGTTAGATTGGGTGGTAGATTCACAGGTGTTTTCTTTGTTATCATGCTTTAAAGCTTTAGTACATATTACATATATACTTTGGTTTATATTTAAAAATATATAATTAAGAGATAAATGGAAATTTGTCTGAAATAAACACATGGAGAATACTCTGTTAAGAAAGACTAATGGCATAATCCAAAGTGGATTTGGGCTAGACATATCCACATGATAAACTTCAATTTTAATATAAGAGAGCATTAAATCTTGGGCCACATTACATGAAGTCACTTTGTTAATTGTTGCTGTTTTTACTTCTAAAAACATTTGACCTTGAATAAGACCTGAGAACATACCACATCTGATGCATGTTGCAAGTTCAGGTTCTCTGTAGTCTTTGTCAAAGAATAGAAAATGAACATATGTGCTCCATGCAGTTGCTTGTATCATTAGGCATTAAAAAAAAAATCCACAGCATCTGCAGTTCCTTGTTTAATTAGATCCTGAAGCAATAGCTGCAGCTGAGCCATTTATTGCTTCTGTAAACCAGAGCCAATAGAGGGAAGATGTTTTTCCTAACGTCACTTCTGAAAGGGAAATATGTTGGCAACAGCATACGTACGTAGGTGGAACAACTCCGAGTGAGGAACTAAGACTGACCTCTGATGTAATGGAAACGACTAAAGAGAGGCAGCATTTTTGTCATCTATTGGCAAGACACATGGGAGTGGGGACAGAAACTTACCCATGACATAAGGCAGAAAACACCCATATTTTACCAGTCACCAACCAAAGGATAATATCAATGAAATGTCAGCTCCTAATTCAGTTTTTATCTTAACAAAATGAGTAAATACTTTCACTCTTAAATCATATTTTAATTTAATGAGATTTTTTTTTTTTTGGAATTGTGTGTGTGTGGAAAATTTTCCTGAGCTATGCTCCTCCATACAAACACAAATTTAATCATTGTTAACTTACTTGATTTTTCTTTAAAGTTAATGGTTATGTTTTTTTTTATTGTTGGTAATTTTAAATTATTATTGGATAAAAAGTATATAGAGTCTTCAAATAGCTATAATTTACCCAGGCAACCATTTACCATGACAAAATGTTAGTTGCTCAAAATCATTATGTGTATTTTCCTAGTTGTTGGAGATTAAAGTGTAAATAATCCTTCCTTCTTTCCCCATATTGACAAACTTGTTTTTTTTTAGATTCGAAACTTGATTTTGAAAACAGATTACATCATAAAAATTGCATAGAATATTTTTACTCTTGGCTATAAAATACATGTTAAAATTTTTGTAATATTGACTGTAGCTCAGGAAAATGACATTTTTATAATATTAAATGGGACCAGAAAAGCATGTCAGATTTATAAACTGTTTGTTCCTACAAAACTATAGGAGTGGGAGTGGAAGGCTTTTGAAGAGGGTTGGCTTGAAGCACTTCATTATTTTGAATGCCCGATTAATGTGCCTAGTTTTCTGTTCCTCACTTTTATGTGGGGGTTGGTCTGAAATGCAGTATATTATGCAATGGTTTTGTCACGTATCAGTGATGATATTAACAGTCTAATGCTAAACAGGTTCTGAGGAAATGAAGAGGGAAAAAAATGACTTACTATATTTACCCTGAAACAAGATTCAATCTGCCACTGTATTTAATGCTATATTTTTCATTATCTCACAAGCATATGTTGAAACTGCTATAGATGATGAAGTTAGCTGCTGGGCAGAGTTATCATCAATGCTTTCCATCTTTATTTTAATAAGAGGAGCCATCAAATTGTTTGTGACCTTTGTCAAGGGCTTCCTGGAAGACAAGAAACCTAACCACAAAATCACTAGCCTGGAGCCCTACTGAATATTCAAAACCACCTTTCGTAGAATAAAATGTCTTATAACAAAGCCATTGTTTCTGATAGAGCCTTGCCTTGAACAAAAGGTCCAGAAGCTAAGGGTAACATTTTTTTTTTTTAATATATGCATAATGATGGATAGTGATCACGTTGGGTCTGTAGGGAGAACACATTTCCTTAAGGTCAATACATCCTTAGAAATAATAATCCTTGCTAGCACTTAGGACACTGGAATCTTGGTTAACCTTGACACCATTGTAAAAGCAAGCCTCCTGGGTTAGGTGAAATTGCCATATTTAAACAGCAATAGTAGCATCTATTGTTGCTTTGCTAAGCTCTTTACTTAGTTATCTCATATAATCCTTACTCTGGAGATAAATCCTGTGATTATCTCTGTTTTATAAACTGGTAAACCGGACAGAGAAAGACCAAGTAACTTGCCTAAGATGACCCAGTCAGAGTGGGAGCTCAGATGATGAAGCTCCAACCAAAGGAGTCTGATTCTGGGTGCCTAGTTACTGCTCTATACAGAAGGGATCTGGACTCCCCAAATTGCTGTCTTTGGGGATGATCTTATTTATTATATAAATGATATACCTGGCATTTCTGTCAATTAAAAAAGATACAAGAGTGTGAGAAGTCTTTGGCTTCTGTGGCACACATTCAATTATCCTGATAAATTATAAGAACAGTGGATAGCCTGTTTCCCTGTAAGAAGATTGCATTTTCATTGTAGAATATCATAACCCATATCTCTAGCTTGAAAATATTTTAGACATATATTTGTTCCTATCTGGAGACCATTATTTTGTAGATGGCATTTATTTTATTGATATGGATTAAGTGTGTTCCTACACAATTGATATGTTAAAACCCTACCCCCTAATGTGATAAAATTGAAGATGGGGGCCTTTGGGAGTCATGAGGGTGGAGTCCTCAAGATGGGTTTCCTGGCCTTATAAGAAGAGACCAGAGCACCTCTCGCTCTCGCTCTAGCTCTCGCTCTCTCGCTCCCTCTTGCTCTCTGTCTCTCACCCATGTGAAAAGGCTGCTGTTTGCAAACCAGAAAGATGACTCTCACCAGACACTGAATCTGCCATCATCTTGCTCTTGGATTCTTGACCTCCAGAAAAATACATGTTTGTTGTTTGAGCCACCCATTCTAAGGTACTCTGTTACTAAAGTCTGAACTGAATAAGAAGGATGTCATTCACTAATTTATTGCCATCACACAAGCAAGAAAGCCTTAGCTAATATAAGCAGGTGCTTGCAAGCTAAAGCTCGTTATTCTTAAGTGGAAAATGGCCAACACTCTGATTTGTAACCGTAGGTATAGAACGCTTCAATCCACAATGAAAGAGAAAATGAATATTCACCACTCTCCTGTGTCTGTCAGTTATGGAAAGATTACTGACAATAATATAACTAACACATGTGAACTTTTGGTCTTTTGTGCTCATATCCTAAGTTTTATTTTCCTACAGTTTTCTCTTAGCAGTAGTATATTTTTCTAAAACTCTCATATAGTTATGTATATGTGAAAATAGTATATGTTAGAGAAAAAGCAGTTCCCTATTTTAGAACCTAACTATTATTCAGAAGTGATTTTTAAATCTTGACTAGAAACAAATGTTTAACAGTGATAATGCAGTGAAATCATCTTTCTGTAGAAAAATACTACGTAAAGTGTGGTTACCCAACTGGTAACAGTATCTAAACAGTTTGTTACTAGTCCATCATGTACTAGGGAGCCTGCCCCAGAATGGGAATTAACACATTGCTTCTTCTATTGAGAGTGTCTTGTAATAATAATAATAATAATAATAATAATAATAATAATAATAATAATAAAACTATGTAGCTGAATCAAACAGTGTGCTTCTGGTGAAGTTGATTTATATTCCCAGACAGGAGTAGGACAGACATAGACCACTTTCAAACTGGACTTTCACAATTTAAAAACATTTTCCTTACTGGATTGTCTTTGTTAAAAGCATTTATCTATTGCCTTTATTAAGATC
Source organism: Rhinolophus ferrumequinum (assembly GCF_004115265.2). Classification (NCBI taxonomy): domain Eukaryota; kingdom Metazoa; phylum Chordata; class Mammalia; order Chiroptera; family Rhinolophidae; genus Rhinolophus; species Rhinolophus ferrumequinum. The sequence continues at coordinate 34,921,262 of NC_046288.1, forward strand.
ACTTAGTCTCTGTATTTCTCAAAACCTTGATAAGAACATGAAACAAACCTCATCAATAGTTTTCAATGTCCTCATTTTTTATATTAAGTAGTTACTAATAATCCTAATATTTCTTAATTAGTAAACACATTATTAATTGTTGAAGTTTTAGGATAAAGAATTCTTAACTAGAAGTTCTAACACATAATTTGGTTTCTTTGTTTGCAGAATAGCCATATGTTGCTCACTTAATCTTCTTAATAATCATTTTCTTAAAAAACAAAGAAAATCACTTTTTATTCAAAAAACAAATCATAGTAATTAAAAAATATTCACATAAACTATTCTTTTAAAATTTAATAAACATGTCCATATCATTATTTCATAGAAATCCCACCATCTCATTATTATAAACAGAGATATTTCAAGAGCTGTATTATGAAGCAATGCCTTGAGTTTGCCCAAACTAAATGACTAAAGCCCCTGACACTGAATTTCAATCATATAATTTTATGTATGTACATCTGTTAGTTGAAAAATTGAATATACACTGTCAAAATTTTTTAAACTGAAAGCTGTTTTATAACATATTTTAAATGGAAAAATGGAATACAGTGTTATTCTCTTAGCTCGTTTCATTCTTGTTTGTTTTTTTTTAGCTTCAGCAAAGAATTCCTGTCACAACATTAAAAAAATATGGAGAGTCTTCAGCAATGAAATTGATAATGAACAAAAATGAAAATAAGACCATGGTTACTCATAAAAGACATAGTGAAAAGAGCAAGTGAGGATTTAAAAGTGAGGAAAATATATCAGTGGTTACTTATATAAGAGTTACATAGTTGGAATAATGTTGTCCAGTCCAACTTGACCATCCTTTACACAATGACATACAAATGACACCCCTGGAACAGGTCCTCTGTACAGGATTAGTCCTGAATGGCTTGATCTAATTTGAACATGATACTTCTTTTCAGCTCTTTTCAATCTCTCAGATCACTTTTTACTGGTCATTATTTAGTTCTTATTTGGCTTAGCCTCTTACGGGCTACACTTGAATCTTTCTATCAGTGACCTCATTCTTAGAACACATTCATGGAAGAACAGGGAAAATAGCTGTCCTTATGTGAACTGGCTCCGGGGGTGGAATGCCCACATGTTTCGCCTTGGGCTATGGTCAGGACTCAAACAGATGTCATGGAAAGTCTTACTGCTGTTTTGTCAGTTAAAGCTGATTGACGTAATACTATAGTGGTTGCCACAAGAAGTTTGCAAAGAAAACATATGCCTTGAGGATAACAATATTGATATTCTTTGGACTTGCAGAAGGACATTTTTAGAAAAGGAATGTTACTTGAAAATGGTCTCTTATTTGTACGTCTTGTGTTATCATAAACTTGGCTAACTGTCTCTCGCTGTTGCAATTGCAGTCTGTACACTGAGGTGGTAGAAAGCATTATTAAAGGAATAAAAGTGATATGAAAGAAAAAGTGGAATTTGGAGTCAGGAAGGTTAATTCTAGAGTAGCCATTGGTAGAGCCCAGATAGGTCTCTTTCTCTCACTGAGACATTTGTGGTTAGATGTCTGCAAAACACGACTGTTTCATAAGATTTTTTTTTTAATATTAGAAGAAAAATACATTAAAGACAGCACATTTGTTAATAGGCATTAAGTGATCAATTAATGCTGAAATATAATTTCATCTAGATGCAAATATGTTCATTCTTGTTTTGTAAATGTAATTCTGGCTTTCTGTAATACTGAAACCATTGCTAGATCTTCATATAAGGGTAACACTTATTCGTCTGTTCATTCACCTTGCATATTTAGTATATATGTATGTGCACATAGAAGTGTTCATATGCACACCCACACCTATATTTGCCTCTAAATTGAAATGGTTTGAGGAATGTCTGAAGCCCATGTAGTTTTTTTCCTCTATGTCCATGAATCCCAGGATAAGAAATTTGATTCCGAGTATCTCATGACATTTGTTTGGATGATTAAATTGATATAGCAGCCACTAACAATGCTATCTGCCAAATGGTTCTGCATTCCTTTGTCTTCTTTGAGTATGCCCTTGTTGGCTAAAGAATCAGAGAAAAAAAACTTCTAAAATTTGATTTTTCTTTGTAAAAGCAGATTGGCTATATTCCAAGGGAACAAAGCCAGATTGTCTTTGGAAACTGAAACTAAAACCCTGCATTTGTGATCAAAGAATTTAGTGCTACCATTTATTAATACTATTTTGATAGCCAGCACTTGAAAATAATCTGTATGAACATTGGGGAGTCTATAGCAAAATAGTTTGGACATTTTGCTAACATTAGTGCTTCAAACACTGAACCATCTGCTAGAGAGTTCCAAGTCTGAATGAAAGGTGTAAACCTGGATTAGCATAGATATGGTTTTGTATTAAGTTTGGCTTATTCTCATCTCACTGGATGTTTTCCAGTTCCCTTTGGAAGCCAAGATTGCCATTGTAGAGTGTAATGCCATATGTTAAGATTCATAGGACATATTACCTAAAAGTCATGAGTTAATAATACCATGTCTCTTTACAAAACTATGAATTAGAAATGTTTGTATAAATGCACCTCCAAAGAAAAATGGTACCCATGGTTAGGCAACACTATGCAACACTAATCTTCAGTATCACACTGAAGATTCCCTGACTCAGTATATTTTGAAAACAGTCTAATCCTGGAATAATGAAAAATCAACACCTTTTCTAAGTGTATGGATCTTAGAGCCAGAGGACAGATCGGAGGAGTCATTAGGAATGAGCCAGGCACTTTCTCTCTAAAACAATAAATCACCAAGAAAAATGACTCCAAAAGCTAACCAAAATGCTGTATGTCTAAGGGCAAGTCAAAAATAGCAGAACTTATGATGTTACTAAGAAAATGTAAAGAAGAATATTTTGTCCTGGTGAATATTTTAAAATGTCATGTATACATACACATATTTATCCTCATATACAAACATACTCATGGTATTTTCTAGTTGTTAACCACAGATTCTGCAGCTTATAAATAGAGCTTGACACCTTCTCTCTAATGTTATGCAAGAAATGGATGAAGGGAGCTCATCTTGGGATCTGAAAATATTACCCAATATTTGGCTGTTTAGAAGGCTTGTGGAACTGCTAGCTCTGTGTTTCTTTATGTACAAATAGAAGGTAAACATGTTGAGCTACTATTCTAGTAGAAGCAATTGACTTGTGTCTTCCTAGCTACATTCTCTTATTCTGGTCCGTGCTATGAAACTTGTTAATGCATAAGAATTCAACTAACTTTGGGCAGGAAGAATGTTTTCTATATTCTAACCAATGTTCTATAGTTTATAATCTAACTAATATTCATAGACACCTACTGACAGATACACATTTTAAACTTCTAGAGTACCTGGAATAAGATCATTTTGATTAATGTCAAATGTTAGAAGAAAATACTAATCATTGTGAGAAACAAAGATAAATCTTTGAGAACCCAAACTTCGTGTACTGGCTGGTTCAATCTTCTGGATATGTGACATTTATTTGTTCTATACATGAATTCATAATGAAAGATTAATCAAGATTGGTAATTCTATAAATCAGCTGTAGGAGACTGATACATTTCTATACTTAATAATACAAATAATAATTGATTTTTGTTAGTAACATTTCTGTGTATATTTCAATGACCTAATAACTACGAACATGCAAATGTAGTGAATGCTCCCACATATACTCCCACATATAATCTTATCTAGTCCTTAGTATAAACATTTCCAAATCCTTCGAGGAAATCATATGGAAGTAAGATGTTTTCATACATACAGACATATAAATATGTACATTTAATGTAGTTATTAAATCAGAACCTACACCCCAAACTTGCTGGCCCATATTTTCTTAGCTCCAATCAGACTTAATGGTCATATACTCCCTGTGGGATCAGCCGCACGTGATTATGTGTGGGATCAGCATGATCGGCTGTCACTGGTTTCACTGACATCTGTCCCCACAGTGAGACAAGCTGCAACATGAATTATTGAAGACACATACATGCAGATCTGTGTCATGATTACGCCAAATAATACATGTTGCCACACTCTTGAGAGCTGAAAGAGATCATGGCTGACATTGTCTTTAACCCTTTTTGACAATCTGCTACTGTGTTACAGATCTGAAAAGAAGCACGACACTATTACATTTGTGATCTGCTTTTGTCTCAGTAAAAAAAAAAAAAAAAGAGTCATCTTCCCCCTCCACCAAGAATTTTTATCTGCTCTCATTAGCAGTATTTGCCAAATGATTTGAAAATGCTCATTTTCTTAAATCTTTCTGTTTCATCAGACGATTAATATCCTGTAGTTAAATGATAAAAACAGAATTAGTCTCCTCATTTGCAAAATGATTTCAGTTTGACAGATTAGTGGATATTACTTCACTAAAAGAGTGTCTCTAATTGGGGGAGATTGAGAGCTGCTTACAAAAAATAATAAATGCTTGCATCAGTGATCTTTTCTAAAGTTATGTCAAATTTAAAAACAACAACTTGGGTGATATTCTTACCAAACAGGAAATATCCTCCATAGTAACAACTCAAGCGTTCATCACTTGAATATTTTGAACTACTCTGAAGTAGTGCTCTTATAGCACAGCCCCAAAACTTCACAAAAGTATAGCTAACAGTCAGTTGTATCTATTATATTTTTATAGCTTTATGTTTTTTTATAAGGGCTGAATTATATATGTAATATATAAAATTCTGGGGGAAATTATATTAATATATTACTAATGATGTTACAGTTTTCAAATATAATCCATGAGGTTATATTTGAATAAATTGCTTAACCTGTCTTAGTTTTATTCTGCTATTAAATGGCATAACAGCTACGTAACTTACCTGTCCTTCAGGGTTGGTTGTATAGATAGAATATACCACGATGTAAAAATGCTTAACAAATTCAGAACACTACTATTTAATATACATAATAGCTGTTTCATAAGCTAATAGCTATTATAATGACATTCCTCCAAATATTTTCATTTTAACAAGAAGATCTAGGAAATTTTTCCAGTAATATTCTAGCTACCCTGTCTTATTTTCCACTCCATTCTTATTCCTATTTCTAAGGTGATTGGCAAACACTCAGGGACTTAAATGTTGTCTGTGGCTCTTAGAAACCCATTTTTGGCAAGGCACTTGGAAGAATAGAGTTGGACTCTCCAGTCTAAAAGATTTGGGTTTTCCAAATGCAGAGTCCTCTTCTGCAATGCAACCCACTGCCGATGCAGGTATCATCTGGCCCTTTTTGCATGGCCTATGGCAACTGGGGCTCAGAACAAATGCTGGTTCTCTGGCTATTACTATTGTTGTGAGTAATAGACTAACTTTTGTTTTTGACCCAGGACTCTAACGTCTTTTGCCAGCATTCATGAAACTGTAGTGGGCTAACTTGTTAGATTCCAAGTATGGTAATATCTCAGACCCTGCACAGTTCATCTTTCCAGAAAAATACCCCACTGTGTCTCTATCCTGGAGTAGTTACCCCTTTCATGATGAGAGATTTGGGGTTGGAGTAGGGATGGTGACTTTGAAATAAAGGAATTATAAAGTAAAAAAGAATGAATGGAGAAGAGTCTAAATTCACTACTCCTACCAATGCTAGGCTGTCAATACAGGAAGGTTTAAATGTAGCTCAACCCTGATGGTATTGGTAATAGTTTCTTGTGGACAGGTATGGATAATAAATTCCTGATTCTATACCTTTAATCTGTCTTCACCCATCACCCAGCAAATGCCTCTGACCATAAACCAAAGGAGCTCCAATATGGTTTGTAGTCATTGCCCAGAAAAATTGCTTACTTCCCTCCTGACCTGCTCCCATCTCTCATCCAACTCCTAGATCTTGATATTCTTATCTGGTTAATACCCTGTTTCTTCATTTTAAACCTGGTGTTTTTCTGGCTGTGAACATCAACATACTTGAAATAAGAGGTGTCCTTTCTTTCTTGGATAGTATGGTAGAAAATTGTTTGGTAGCCAATATATATTTCTTCTTTTTGTTGTTGGTGGTGGTGGTAAAAATAGCACAAACCCTTTGGAGACAATATTTTCCCCCTACTCTCAGCCACACACACACTTGGATCAGCTCAATTCCATTCCAAGCTCCAGGGGTAGGCCATGATTGCATGATAAGCATATTTTACCACCCTCTATACAGTGATTCCAAGATGCACATGTAACTTAACCAACCCATTAAGACTAAATCTCAGGTATTTTGCTGGTTCTGCTGAATCAGATCTTGATGGATCTGAATAAGGAAGTGTAGTTCTGATTGTTGCCACACCCATAAACAGACCTGAGACAATAAAGGAGACAAATGGAGATAAAGAGAGAAACAGGTTTATGGTCACATCATTTTTCATGCTGGATAAGATTTATTAACTGATGCTATTGATGGACTTTGCATTCAAGCAATACCATAAACTTCCTTCTGTTTTCTGTTACAAGCAAAGGGAAATGTCCTAATTAATAGATAATATATATTGCCCTGAATTCAGTCCTGTAGGACTCAATTCTTGGTTTGGGACCAGCTGTTCTTCTGGTTCAGCCCATACAGACCCTTCTAAAGTGATGTTTACAATATTCTGGAGAAAGATTTTTTTAAAAATGGAAATTGGGAAATAGATAGGTGAAAACCATTGTTTAAGGAATGCAAGTCGACCCAATAAATTTGTGTTGCCTCTGCGTGGCTTGAGTAAAATTTTGAAGCCAATAAAGTTGGTCCTATGGATTCAGCATCTTTTTTTTTATGTATCTTCTTTGTCTATCGGAATTCTGGAACTTTTGTCTCCTTATATCCTGCTTAGTTGCCAGGAACCTTGCACTCTTTCCAGACCCCTGTTTAATCTAGTTCTCAAAAATTTTATTCTCACGAAAGCATTGGTTCCTATGTGTGTGTATGTGTGTGTGGTGTGTGTGTGTGTGTGTGTGTGTGTTTCTGTGTGTGTGTACTCCCTTAACAATATGCCAAATCTGAGTCCTTTTTCTCCAATTAATCACACAAAGGCATTTAAACAAAATTTTGCATATAGTTTAAGAGGGTTTATTATTCCCCTAAATCCTGTCTATGCTTCATGTGTCTGAGGTTAGGAGCCCATTCACAAAGTTAAAAATGACAGATAATAGCTTTACGTGTTAACCCCACCACAAAATATTGTCATTTAAACAACAGAATCTTAAATAAAAGACAGAATTTTAACTGTGTAACTTTGAGCATTATCCTGTGGTAGTATAAGATAATTTGGATGGAGGCATCTTCTTGTCTTCCTTGAAACTTCACTGGGTGAGGCCTTACCTGTTCTATTCTCACTGACCTGGTATATGAAACTGGGAATTAATGGGAATCGGGGAGCTGGTTCCTAGTCATGATATTAGGATAATAATTTTCTGTAATGATGTAGTAATGTATTAATGTATTATGTTAATAATGTAATAGTGCTGACTCTGTAGCAAGCAGATTTGACAGCTGTCTATATGAAGTAATTTTCACATTATGCTCCATTATTCCCCAGGCTAGTGAGAGACCAGAATAAACATTGAAGAAGGTAAGTTTCCTTTCAAACTCAGAGTTGAAGGCACACAGTTACCTAAATGAAAAAATCATAAAGCACTTTGTGGTGCTTGACTGGGATGTGTAAATTACCAAGATTGTATGAGTGTAACGTTGTTTTTTGCCAGGATAAGAGAGAACATGTTAAGCTCTACTTTACTCCTTATGTTTCATAATCCAGGCAGGGTGTGCATGTTATTGTAAAATTCCATTTACAGCCTTTCATATGTACCACACTTTAAATATTATTTGCACACAGCTGCAGTATATTTTGCTTCTGAATATTGAAGCAATTTGAGCTACTTTTGGATTTCTAAGGACCGAGTAGGGAAAATTGGGATGAGAAATCTTTATAAAGAATTTATAGTCTCATTTAAAAGGTGATTGAGGGAGAGAAAATCATTTTTCAAAAAATCTGTAGTTCTCTGTTCTAAGTCAATTATAAAAAGGATATATGGCAAATACTTGCATTGTTTGCAGTTGATATACTTGCCCCCCATGTTAATTTATTTATGAGTATGCAAATTTTATGTAAAATTAGGAGACTCCCCGGGGGTATAACATTTCTACTGTCAGCAAGATATTCCAAAAACAGATGTTTTAATATAGTCTTTAGGATTTGATGAGGGAAATTATGAAGTGCTATGTGAAGTCAGTTTTTTGTAATTTGAAAAATTTCAAAAGCATATTGATGCAGTCTTCCTTAGAATAGATATAAAACCTCCTTTTACTAGTAGTAAGAGCACAAACAGATTTAGTGTGGCAAAAAATAAATAAATAAATAAATAAATAAATAAATAATAATAAAGATGTGCCGCCTCAAAGGGCTTTTCAGAATTCCGGCAATTCTTCCTTTTACAACTATGATTATAATCCAGTCTTTTGGGTGTTATGTATAAAAAGCCAACACTAATTTTAGCTTTGTGAGAATGGATTATTTATTAAAATATACTCCAAATGATAGTATAGAATCGCTTGTATAAGGAAGGTTAAAATTACAGATTCTTCAGTATTTTCAGAGACTGAAAGCCTCTATACAATTACTATAACTAGGGAATAAAATGATTTCTTCTAAGTGGAACAGAAGAGCCCACTGATTTGATATTTCTTTCTTTAGACCTTATTTAATTATGAAAATAAACAAAAGTCTTTTCTTATTTCATCTCTCAGAAATGTGTGAATTAGTGGCTTGACATATGGCAATCAGGTATGAGAGACAGTAGCCACTTCACCTCCTCTTCCCATTTCCCACTCATCCAGCCACTTGTGCTCCAGCTAATTTCTTAAAGCTATAGAAATATGTTTGTTCCGTAAAGAGAGTTAGGTCAAATATACTAAAGTTGCTAACTTTGTGAGCTTCTCCAATAGTAAATATTGTATAAAATTGAATTCATATCATTTGTAGCCATAAATTAAAGACTCTTCTAAACAGCTAATGCACAGTAGGCCTATGAAAAGAGCCTATTTTTCTAATGATATATTACTGCTTTTTTTTTTTAAGGTGGGTTTTTGGCTCTCCATACCAATTTGCGTGATGTGCATATATTTGCATATGACATTCCCAGGCCCCTAATTCCAAATATGCAAAATAAAATAAAATTAATTAAATAGGGTAAGTGACTACAGTTGAATTCCAAGTCGATGGGAAGGGCAGGGCACACACAAAATACATAACAGATTTAAAAACCAATCATTCTAATTGCATCCCAGATGAAGAGCCAGTAACCCTGAAGCTGAAGATGGCTATGTGTCAACTTTTCTGGGCAGAGGGCTTGCCAGGGACTCCTTTGGCATATTCTGCCCTGCTGGCTCTCCTAGTCCCATCTATTAGAGGTCATATCATCATCATTATAATCATCATTCTACATTTTTACATTTGTTCATCTACATACATGGTCTCTTTCAATTTTTACATCAACCCTCTGAGGAAAGCAAGAGGAAGTTATTTTCCTTAATTCAAAAATGCAGAACCTGAGGGCAATGGAGATTAAATGATTTCCCCAGAATTAAATTTATAGCATGCAGAAGCATTGGGGTGGGGGAAAAATGGGATAGTCCACTCCACATTTAATGTTCTTCCTCTACTCCAAGGTTCTTCCCATATCTCTTGCACTCTAGTTTTTTAAATAAGAATATAGCTGATCAGTTTTGTGAATTTACTACTGCTGCACCCAAGCTCTTCTAGGGCTCCCTTATTTAACCTGATTTTCTTTGTCACTTTCGATTCTTAATGTTTTTATTGTTTCTCCATTTCACTTCTTTGACTTGTTTCAAGGAAAATATCTTATAAACACGTTTGTGCTCCAATGTTTATGATTTAATGTATTACAAAATAATCTAACTTTAGCAAACCTAATGAAACCTATTTATGAATTTACTGAGAATCTATTCTGTGGTAGGCATGTCTCTACATAATGGGTACAACAGCACAGAACAGAAGAGTTAAAATACATTGCCCTCATGGAACTTAAATTTTAGGGTTGGGGAAGTGGAGAAAGGCAATAAATAAATTATAAAGTATATTAAATGATTATAAATGCTATGGAAAAATGTGGAAGAAGAAGAGGATAGGGAGCACCTCTCCTCTTTGGTTGGGGTTGGTTCAATTTTAAATAAGGTATTCAAGAAAGGTCTTCATAAGAAAGTGACATTTGAGCAATGACCTTAGGAGGTAGGAAGTGAGCTCTACAGAGATCTGGGGGAAGAGTATTCCAGTAAGATAAAAGAGTGAACATACAGTTTCTGAGATGGGAGTAGAACTAGCATATTCAAAGAACAGCAAGGAGGCCATTGTGGCCATTGAGAGTACTTGAGCTTTTTCTTTGAATGAGATAGAAAGCCATTGGATAAATGAAATAAGGAATGTCATGATTTGTCTCATCATTTGTTGTAGATTTAAAAACCTGGCCACAATATGTTATAGGTCCTTCTGGCAAGACATGTAATCTTATATCAGTCTTATTCCAGTCAGGAAACAAAAACCACATCAGTTACTTGAGAGAATTGTATATAAAGATATGTTTATACTCAGGTATAAAAGTATAAACTAGGTCACTGAAAGGGTGAAAAAGAGAATTCTAAGGTATTACTGAGAAAGGAAGCAGCTGTATCCCTTAGGACTGAGGTAAAGGGAAAAGGCTGGAATATTTTAATTTATGTCAAAGTTAGAGGAGGTGGGTGTAGCATGGAGCTGTAAGAATAAGACCTCTTGAGAAAATACTGGCCAGCTTTGGCTGGCGTCTCTGAGGGATCCTAACAAGACCTCGCAATGGTAGGGGAAACAGAACAGGCAACAGAGAAGGTAGGGAAGCATAAGGACAAATCAAACATAATCCCTTCCCTCAAGCTTAAACTTCCAATTTAATTTTAAAAGTCACACAAGATTTAAGGCAAAGAAACTAATCTATGGTTGTGAATATTAAAGCAATAAGAAATAAGTAAGAAAAGGTGTTTTTAAAGTTAGGATCATTATCAAAGCCTCTAAAATTATACAATGATAAACTATGCATAAAAGACTGACTAGTTTCTGGAATAATAGTATGATGATAATAATAATACATGTCACTTAAATATATCAACTCATCTAATCCTCAGATCTAACCCTATCTGGAAAAGTGTACTATTATCCTCATTTTACAGGTGAAGAAATAGGAGGTTAAGTAACTTACCTCAGATTGCATAACTCGTAAGAATTGAAGCTGGAATTCAGACCCAGGCAGACCTGCAGTTCTAGGGTCTGTGATCTGAACCACTCACTACACTGTACTTCAAAGCCAAAGAATGTGGAAGAAGGTCTCAGTTCAGTAAACAACATTTATTGAACTTTTATTTTTATTGGATTCCTATTATGTATATTATGTTTTATTGGATTCCTAATGTGTAGTTAATAGGTTCTTTATTTTTTTTTTCCTTAAAATGATCCCATTTTATACTTAAATCTGAGGCTCAGTCTACCTATGTAATAGTAGAAAAGTAGGGGGTAGAAAAGAGTGAGAGAAATTTTCTAGAGCACATGATACTTGAGTTAGGTATTAAAGAAAGAACAAGAGAAAAGTATATTCTAAGCCTCTCTGCAAAATATCTTCCAAATCTCTGTGCACATCCAAATCCTATCTAGCTTTCAAATCCCATTATAGAAACTGTTTTCGATAAAGGCATCTCTGATTTTTCCCAGTCCAAAATGATTGTTTTTCCTCCAAATTTCCTCAACAATAAATAGGAAGTGAGACAATTAAACTCGTGAACTCATCCTAGAAAAAGTGCAACATCCTTCATTGCTGAATATCACTATGGTCACCTTTGAAGCTGTGCACCAGTGGCAGCGCCTAATCCACCCTTCAAAGCAATTTTGAAACTCTTTTTCTGGAATGGTCATCAGAGCTGTCATTGTATTACCCTTGATGTCCTGAATGTCATAAAAATGTCTTTCTTTCAATATTTCCTTTATTTTCGGGTAAAGAAAGAAGTCAATGGGGGCAAGGTCAGATGAGTAGGGAGGGTGTTCCGATACAGTTATTTGTTTATTGGTTAAAAACTCCCTCACAAACAGTGCTGTGTAAGCTGGTGCATTGTCGTGATGCAAGAGCCATGAATTGTTGGAGAAAAGTTAAGTTCATTTTCATCTAACTTTTTCACGCAGCCTTTCCAGCACTTCCAAATAGTAAACTTGGTTAACTGTTTGTCCAGTTGGTACCAATTCATGATGAATAATCCCTCTGATGTCAAAAAAGGTTAGCAATATCGTTGCAACAAGTTCATGAACATAGTTCTCAGACCTCGTATATCTCTTAGGGCGTATTTTCTGTCGTGTCTGATATTTACTTATAGATAGTTGTTTCTTCTTTTAGAAAGCATCCATGTCTGATTTTTCTTTTGTTGCCAATGGGATGAGTGGATAGATGGGTGTAAGAATGAATGGATGATTAGAAGGATGGATAGATAAATGAATGAATGAATAATGTGCCTTTCAACTAATTGACACCCTTTAACCATTTTTTCAACATTCCTAAGGGAATGTTTTCTGTAAAACTGTTTTTCTGATGTGCTAAGATAAATTATTAGGAAGTTACTGAAACATATAGAATTGTGCAGGTAGGAGGGATATACAATATTGTTTGGCCTGATTGCCTATCTTTCCACAATAATTACCTAATAATCATCTTCTTCCATCTTGAAATTGTCATTACTTATCCCAATAATACGTTTCTTTTATTAATTTTTTGTGTGCATCTATTTGAATATACATATGTAAGGCACTATTTTACTGAACTGCCAGGACTTTCTATTTCTAAACAAAGCCTCTCCTATCAAAATATAAGCTTATTTCTTCTTAATTTCTAAATATGGAGACTACCTGATACTTAAAAAAGGTAAATGAGTTACCCAAGATTGTTGCATAATTTTCAGTGCCCCGTGCAAAATGAAAATGCATGCCTCTTGTCAAAAATTATTAAGAATTTCAAGATGGTGACAGCAGAGCACTAAAGCAAGCACAGAGCCCTCCTAAGCACAGAATCCGGAGTGAGGATGTGGGTTATACACCCATGAAGTGGGCCCTGAAGATACCCTTAGCCTTTTCATTTGTAGCCTCCACAAGTAGCTCTTTTACCATGTAGGCAGACTGAAAGACCCACCTACTCCCTTTTCTAGTGAAAAGAAAAAATTTGATAATAACCATGAAGTATCACAGAACATGCACATTGGAGATATATAGATATATATATATATATGAGGTATATATATAATATCCTGGTTATTGAGATATTAGGACTTTATTGAAGTGTGATTTAATACAGATAAGAGCATATGTTATAGATGTACAGCTTGATGATTTTTCATCAATTAAATACTCACCAGAAAATTATCCATGTTCAGGATCTCCCTCTTGTGTCCTCTTTGGTTATACTCTGTCACCCCAAGTTAAGTATTATCCTGACTTCTAGGAGCATAGATTCATTTTGTATGTTTTTATATAAATGTAGTCATATGGTATGTACTCTTTTATGTCCAGCTTTTTTCTCTCAAAGTAATGTTAGTGAGAATCATATGTGTTGTTGCAGTCAGTTGTAGCTCACTCAATCTCATTGCTTTATAGAATTTCATTGTGTGAATATACCATAATTTTTAAATCTGTTCTATTTTGGACAGTCTCCAATTTTGGACTATTACAAATAATGCTGCTGGGAACATTCTAATAATGTATTTTTGTGAGTATATGTATGAATCCATTTCTATTGGATATCTACCTGGGAGTGGCATTGCTAGGTCCTGGGCATGCATATGTTAAGCCTTAATGGATACTGTCAAATAGTTCTTCAAAGTTGTTGTACAAATTTACACTCACCAACAGTGTATGAGAGTTCTAATTGCTCCACATCTTTGCCAATACTTGATATTAAAGCCTTTTTCATTTTTGCCATTTTGGTGTGTGTGTAGTGGTATCACATTGAGGTTTTAATGTTCATTTTCCTGATGACTAATGAAATTGAACACTTTCCCACATGTTTATTGGACTTTTGCATATTCTTTTTGTGGAGTGTCTGTTCAAGTCTTTTGACTATTCTTCTATTGGATTGCCTGTTTTTAAAAATATATTTATAGGAATTCTTCATGTATTCTGGATATGGGTATTTTGCTGGGTATATGTGTTAAGAATATCTTCTTTCTCTCTCTGTGGGTTAACTTTTCATTCTTTTAATGGTAATTTTTGATGAACACTAGTTCATATTTTAAAAACAGATCCATCCTTTGTAGAACATTATAGGAAAAAAGAACCTAAAAAGACAAGAAGACTGAAAAATATGCATCAACATTTGTACAGTGATACTAAATTGATCATGATGAAACTTTAAAGCAATGGAAATTTACATGGAAATTTATAGTTACACAGCAAGAATAACAATAATGATGTATTATAAGCAAAACCAAATAATTCTCCATGGAAATTGTGGGGACCCCAATTATCTGTGTGTGTATGCACAGTAGGAGCTTTGTGATATTGTCAAATGTCATGTGGCAGCCAGACTTCCTAGCAGAATACTGAACATTCACTAAATTCTAATAACACACTAATTTTAATTTATGAATACTTAAGTTTTGATAACACTTCTTAACTAAATAGATTATTGGTATTTAGTATTTAGACCTTTTTCACACTTAAGAGTCTCTAACACAGGCCTGATCAATGCTGAATAAATGCAAATTACTTTCTGGCTTTTATTTGTATTTAAATTTGCTTATGATCAACTATAACTTTCAGACTTTTGTGTTAACTAGTCTTTCCCATATATATTTGTATTATTGCTTTTTGCTCCCTAACATAACTCAAAATCATTTGTGATATACTCCTTTCATAGACATTTATATTTTGTCATCAGAAGATACAATTTTGTTTGCTGCTTATTTACATCCATTCATTCATTCTTCATACATGCATTCATTTATGTACTCAATAAATATTAATTGTGCATCGGCTAGACACTAGGAAAGCAGCACCAGACAAAAATCGCTTCCTACATGAAGCTTACATTTCAGTAGAGGAGACGAATGATAATAATAAGCAAGATATATTTTTAAAAAATACATAAAATGTCAGATGATGAGAAATGCCATGGAGAAAAATAATTTATGGAATGTGGATGGGGAGTAGGGGTCATTTACAATTTTAATTATTGTGGTCAGGAAAGGCTTCACTGCGAAGGTAATATTTGAGCAGAGACCTGAAGAGGTGAGGCAACAGAAGGTGCACAGATCTGGAGGCAGGAGCATGTTGGATGGATTTGACCTCAAAGTTGTTGTTTTTAATGACTTCAGTTTGACACTTTCCGAGATTACAAGTAACCTTTTAATCAGATTCACACTTTAGCAATTAGCAGTCTTGACCAAGAAACTTTAACTGGAAATAAATCTGAAACAAAAGTATTTACCTGCGAAACATATTGTGCAGCTCTGATGATTAAAAATTAGAAACACGACATTCATCAGATATTAAAAGAGTTCTAGGGTGATTTTGAGGCGATTTGAGATGAAAGGCAAAGTTGTGACCTGTGATTTTTGTGATTAAGAATGAGAGACAAAGTCCGTTAGGTATTCAGTGTGTTTGTATTCCAAACCTGACAAAGAATGAGGCAAGAGCCATATGCTGATTTTGGTGACCTAACTACAGGTAGATGGATGATTACCTGGCACATTAGATCCCAGAGCTCTTCTCAACTTAGGGTAGTGTTCTTTTCCACATCTTTGTTATTTCAGTAAATGGGTAAGTTGTTAACAACAACAACAAAAAAATGGTATTTATTCAATTGATACAGTTAAGTGTGTTAATAAATGTGATATTTATGAAGAAAGAAGCAGTAAGATCAGGACTCTATAAACTACTTTTATTACTTAAAGGTGGGATTTTTGAAAATGATCATGTCAGTGAAATTGATTTTAATCTAGCTCACATCAACTTTTCAATATGCCTCTGAAGAGCAATAATTTCCTGAGCATTCCAATAAGATATTTTCATAAACATTTGCAGGAATGATTATGAAAAATGTTGGAACTGCAGTGTTTACTTAAATATACCATGATTAAAATTGGTTAGCAAGAATTACTAGAACAGTTTAAAATAATCCATATGCCTAAACAGAAAGACAATGCCTCAGATTCACTGAAATCATTATTTTTTGTTGTTGTTGTTGAATTCATTGAACATTGAAGTTTTAGTTCAATAATTCTCAATAATTTATGAATGACATTATTTACTTGTCAATGTGTTTTTCTTACTGCATTAATACGTTCGTAGAACCAACCTTCCTACTCTCCCTCCCTTCTCCCTTTCCTTCCTTTTCTCTTTATTTTATGTGTTTTTATTTTTATCTGGGCAACATACCTGATTTGTCTAACTTTCAGGAAGGTGATTTTTGCTCTATGTGAGCAAAAATCTTACAACTGACATACATTCCAGCATTGTGTATGTAGCACTATCATATAATGCTCCTAGGATAGTATCCCATAGGAACTGGCTAGGCAATCAGTACTCTTTAACCAACTAATTATGATGTAAGCAATACATTTTAATTTTCCCATCCTGAGCAATAAGTTTACATTTCTACTTTGTCAAATATGATAGCTTCTTTTCTCTTTAAGCTGCTATAAACTTTCTCAAAGTTAAATTAACTCTCTGAGTTTAAATGCTAAAGTATCTTGTTTGTAGAACATGATAAAATATTGTGCCAACTAGAATAATATCATATAGTATATGATGTTAACAGTTTTCAAAGTGATTTCCCTTTTGATGGTCTTCATTATTTACATGCAAGTTAATTATTTGAAGTTACTTTTGAAAATGAAGTTACTTTTCCATTATGTTCATTTGGTAAAGTTAGATTTGTTGGGATAACCCTAACACTTTAAATGGAAAGAAAAACAGGGATTTGGATTCTTGTATATTAGAGTAGATCAACTAGTTAACTCCGAAGAGTAGATTAACTAGTTAATTCATATAACAAATTTTTATTGTGCACCTACAGACATGATTCTTGTCCTCCTTGAACTTAAAATAGTGTATGGAGGGACCGACTATTGTGGTATGAGCAAAGACACAAATTATAACCACAAATTGTAATATATGGTATGAAGGAAGAGAAACAGAGAGAATGGGCTGGAGAGGACTTATTTTAAATCAGATGGCTAAAAAGGTCTCTGAAGACCTGACATTTAATCTGAGACCTGAGACAAGTCACTCTGAAAACTATTGCAGGCAAAGAACCAGGATGTGGAAAGACCCCAGGGCAAGAAAGTCTTACAGTGTTTTTTGCTTCATTTCCAAGGAAGGCTCACATTTCTATTTGTAGTTCACCCATGATGTGAGCCATATCTTGAGTAACTTAAGGACTTATTTGCCTTCACGGCCTATCCTGCTTCAAATGTCAGTGTGCCCTTTAGTATCAGTGATATATGGTTTAGATATTTTCCAGGGCTGATAAATTGAACTAATGAAATTGCTGATTTTTGTGAGTCAAAAACAGATGACTGCTTTGGTTCAGTCTGCATATCGCCATTTCTTCTGTGGATTCTGGAAGATCTCTAGTACTAGGTCACTGAGATGTTTTTGGAGAATAAGTTGGAGAACATAGACTTATTTTGAATGCTATTCACCATCTCACTTTCTGAAAGTATTTATGTTGCAGAGAAAATTTGGCTCCATGGAAATACTTTAACCTAATTATAGATCATTGAATTATTGAAGGAAATTATGCATACTTTTTACTTTTTATATTTTACACTAATATATCACAATTCCAATATTAAAACAGATTTTAAAAGCATAAAGTATTTTTATGCTTTTAATACCTCAGGATATTACATTTTCTTTTTGTATGCCGTGTAAACTATTTTTGAAGTTCTATGGTATCGGTTGGTTCAAAGTTATTATTTTTCCTTGACTACTACTACATTTCTACCACTACTATTATTAATGTTTATATTAATATTATTATTCATTTATTTTTACCCTAGAAATTATGTTTCTTTGATTTTGCCAAGATGGGAGAATCATAGGGAGCTATTAAAATGTAGGTTACTGGGTTTCAGTTTAAATACAGTTGATGCCAACTGAATCAGAATCTTTGGGAATCGACATTTGTAATAATCATCACAGGTAGTTATTATGTACCTTAAAGTTTGAGAAGAACTTCTCCAACCAAATAAATTCTAGATGATTGTATGTTGCCTTTCTTTGTTCATTTTCAGCACTTCTGCTGTATCACTGAAAAATATATGCAAGTAAGGGTTAAATACAGTAGCATAGAAGAGAGCAAAAGAAGCTTGCTTTATCACTTCAAAATGCAAAGATATATGTATGTATGTTTGCACTTATAAAAATAGAAATGATACATTATAGACTGTATCTTTCTAAAACTAAGTGCCTGGAAAGTCAAATTCTCAAAAAACAGGAATAATTCTTCCCAAACATGGAGAATGTCTCTGTGGTCAATTTTACTGTTATATACTAACAATTTTAAAAAAACAAACTGGAATACAATTGTAGCGTTAATTGTAGTATCTTATAGTGTATATACATTGCAAAGTGCTTTCATGTACATTATAGGATTTTTTTCATTATTCACATTCCATCTAATTCCTTACTTGTATTCAGTTTAATGTCTTCCCTGTAAGATCATTCATGCTTTTATTAAATTTATGTTTCTGTTAAATCTCTTTGGCTAACTTTGACATTGTCAACCTATGACCAAATCTTCAGTAAGAAAATGAGCTTTGAGTTCAGGTGGATAAAGGTCACCATGATTTCTGCTTCTGACTCTTGGTAACTTTACCTTTATTCATGGTGTCTGTGTTTCGCTGGAGAAAGCCGTATGTATGGCCAATGCAAATGTTCACAAGTCGCCTAAAACTAATCTTCAGAAAGCTGGTAAACTGTAACTTGGGGCTGTAATGGACATATTCTGCTTTTCATCAGCCAAGAAAACCACAATAGCCGAGATATATATATATATATATATATATACATATATATATATATATATATATATATATATATATGTATATATATATATCCATGATTATATCTTCTCTTAGGAAGTCCCGGTGGTAATACATAAATCTTGGGTATAAGTATAGGCCTCATTGATTCCCTAAAAACACACTAATCGGGAATTACATCTTACCAACTTTTTCTTAATACAGTATTTTTCCTTTCATTTAGGAGGTTGTTTCTAAGTGGTAGTTGAATCAGCTGTGCAATCACTCATGATTTAGTTGATATTGAAGCATTGAAATTTTATTTAAAAGATCCTCAAGACTTTCACTGTCTTCTAAATGTCTTCCCCTTGTTTTAGTTTTTTCCACTGTGGGCTATCTTGGTGAGAATATCTTTTCCTTGTAGTAGTTATTCACTTAAAAAGCCTTCAAAATATTAACCAGTCGCTGAAGGTTCTTTGAAGAAAAATATGACTGCTCGTGTAAACAACTAATGGTTGTTAAGCATGGCAGTGTATATTATGACAAACAACACATGCTACATTATGCCAGCTGGTGTAATGATGTGATAATGGCTGACTCATTAACTCTGGCACACAGTTTACGATGCCCTTCTATGACAGGATTAATTGATTCACACATACATTAAAACAAAAATAACTACACTGAAATTCAGCTGGAAGCCTGGCTCCTCATTTGTCATCAACCCTGCTGTTGGTGATAGCTGACAAAGATCCTAATGCTGAATGGGTTGAGGTTCCTTTACTGACCTCACCTTTGTTTCTGACTGAGAACAAGAGCCTTGGAAACATACCAGAATGCTCGAAGGTAAAGGCTTTCCCCGGAGAAGAATTCATGCAGGAACAAAATATATACATGCATAGAGTTCTAACAGTAAAGTGGTTCAATATCCTTTTTCAAAGCATGTCCAACAACGAAACAAACATTCTTAAAGAGTGTCACATCTACTAGAAATATAGTTCAGATTCTTTTCCAAAATAATGAGCTAGTTAAAGAATTTCTTTCAGATAACTGATCCAATACTTTTCGGAGAGGTTTTTTCGGACTGTAACCAGCTCTGACTTACGTTAGGCTCAGTGATAAACAGCACTCAGCAGTTTGCTGACGTCCCTCTTTTGCCTCAGCTGCAGTTTTATCTCCTCACTGAACTGTGAGAATTGGGAAAGCTTAAAATTTGAGCCTAGGCAACTCTTCTTCACCTAAAACCTGGAAATGCAATAATAAGTATATTAAATTGGAAGGCTCACTCATTTTAATATAAAATCTATAGTTATGGTTATTCTAAGGCACATTCAACTGAGAACTAAATTATTTCTTTACTAAATATCCTTTGTTTCAATTGAGATCATATCTATTGTATTTAAGAATGTCTAGTTTTTTCATTAAATAAAAATTGAAGTGTATAATATGATTTTCATTTCAAAAGTGCTTTAGATATACTGTGTTTATTATTATTATTATTATTGGTATTATTTCTAGCAATTACAGCATAAATATTTGAGGATATAGAAAACCCAAGAGTTTACCAGAGTGTGTTTTATTTAACAGACTGAAAGATAAAATGTTCTAAAGGAAAAAAGTACTAACTTTTAAAATATTATAATTCTTCGATTATTTTCATACATTTTATTCACTTGACCATTTTTGTGTTCAGAATCCAAGGAAGCGTGTCCCATCTCTCTTTATGTTGAGACTGAACGTTCTTCTAGGCTGGTCAAGTAACCAAGTGTTCAGTTAAGGTTAATGAGCGTTAAAGCCTAAAGAGAGGCTCAGGAGTCATCTTGGAAAAAAGAAATGGAATCATTAATTTACATTTCTTTTCACCGTGTTAATTTCCATTACAGCAATTAAGGCGGTAATTCCAAACTTTTTCATTATTTTTTTCTTCTATAGATCACTTTTTATAAAATTTTATTTGTCTTTATTATACAACTCATGTCTAGTGGAGACAACTTAGAAGATTCAATGAAAACATAAAGAAAAAATTAGAGAATATCCATAATTTCATGACCCAGAGATAATCACAATTAACAGACTAACATATTTCCTGTCAGACTTAGTTTATATATATATATCATATGTATTATATGTGTATTTATAATACATAAAAATATATATTATATTTTCCTAAAATTGAGATAATGTGAATGATTTTTATATCCGTTTTCTTTTTTCTTACGAGTATATCCTTAACTTTTTATGTTTTGTTAAATGTTTCAAAAACATTTTTAATGGCTATTTAACATTTTCTTCTATACCTCAATATTGCTATATGTTTACATTGATTTAAACTTTCATTTATTATAATAAGATATGGTGTAATGAATATAGGGCCTCTGTTTTGAAAAGTTTCGTCTCTAAAATAAATTGAATCTGTCAACAGATAATTCAGATGCCGCACTATTTAAAAGTCAATCAAAATCATAGTAACTGCCACCCAGCTTTACAGATCAACGCTAGAAATCAGTATTGTCACCCTGAATAAGTAACATTTCATCCAAAGTGGAAAGGAAAGGTTATGTTCATTTGTTTCTATGCAATTTGTCAGGAAAAACTCATGCTCTATCTTAGATCTGTTGACATATGAGAAAAGCTCAGAGGCCTACAAACTGACAAAAACTACACTAGCAGATAGCTCTTAGTCACCCTTCACAAGGATAAGCAGGATTCATGGGTGATATCAGTTTTTCTCCCTACCTTAAGTAAAAGGAAAAATGTTTTTCCAAAGAGGTTAATGTGACTATGTAAACCACAGCAATAGAAAGAGGAAACACTGAAAACATTTAAAAAATTAGATAGACGGATAGATAGATAGATAGATAGATAGATAGATAGATAGATAGATAGATAGACAGATGATAGATAGATAGATAGATAGATAGATAGATAGATAGATAGATGGCTTGATATGCCTTTAGGATGGGCACATTTATTTGGAGGAAAGAATCACCAGAAGTGTGATGTGTTGCTTCTGTTCATGCTGCCCTTGCTTCCTAAAGCCTTCTCAGTGTTTTGTTGCTGTGCTTCATAGTTTGTGGTGTAGCATTGTGGAGTACCTTATTTCATTTAGATTAGTGCATGTTTTCTATTCCTCATACTTTAACTTTTTGATTTGGTGTTTGTGTGTGTATTTGTATATATGATGCTTCTTTCTGTTTGTAACTCTTGTTTTTCGTGGAGTTTGACTAAGGAAATTGAGGAAAAATGTCTTAGCATATAATCTTTAAAAAACTTTTTAATGTAAAAAGTTAATGGCTTATCAAAGTTGGTATACTTGTAATATCTATATAGCATTTGGGTTTTCAATTCCTGTTTGAAGATTGAGCTTGGTTGAGGGAAAAAAGGGGGAGTGATGAATTTGCTACGCTGGAAGTGGAATAGCGTGAAAGAGGAAGAAAAAATAGTAAAGGCCAAGTTGCAATAGGTATAAAGTGCTTTTCTATGTATAAGCTTGGCTATAGGAAAACTGAAGGAAAATGTTCCAATGGTATAAGAAAATCATATACTTTGGAAGGAAGTGTTGGAAACATCAAGCCCAATAGAGACTGTTGACAACTTCAGCTTACTCCGCAATTCCCTTATGGCCACACTGCTTTATAATCTCCAGTAACTAACTCATCCCATTCCTTCAAATTTGACTAATAATCAGAAATAAATGTGTAAGAAAAGAAGTAAAATAGCATATACAAAACAAATGAAGCACTTATATTAAATGAGATAATTGGCATAAAGGGCTTAGAAGTTTGTAAATAGCAAACACTCAATAAGTGTTAAATCACAAAATAATCATCCGAAGAGACACAGATAATTGTCTAACAAATAATTGTCCATACTTTCAAAGAGATTACAGCTTTCTCTCTCTCTCCCTCTCATCTGAATGTTTGTATCCTTCCAAAATTCATATGCTGAAACCTTTATCCTAATGCTCAATATGAAGGTATTATGAGGCAGGTCCTTTGGGAGGTACGTAGGTCATAAGGGTAGAGCCCTCCTGAATGGGATTAGTGTTTCCTATCTAAGTCCAGAATTGTTTTCGTTTGACAGTATTTTATAGTAATATAGTATGATTCCATGTTTAAATAAAATTTGTTCTTTCTATCACCCTTTTATTAGTCCACATAGAATCAATGCTCAAAATGTTGATGATTTGGAAGAATTTTTTGTTTCAATGATGAGGTCATTTTTACAAAAACATAAAAGTTATTTGTTGGACTAAAACCATCATGAAAAACAAATACTTTTTTTCTTTTATAAAAGACAAAAAGAAAGACAGCTGGTGGTGAAATGTTTAACAAGTTACTGGCAATACAAAACTGCAGCCTACATCTTAATTGGTTAATTTGAACTGGGCTGCCTATAAAATTAGAGACTCATATGAAAATTAAAAATTCAGTCAATCATTTCTATGATTGACTTTGGTTTGATAATATTAAACTAAAATCTGTGAGTCTAATAATCTATTGTATAGAAGACTTTAGAATATTTTTGTTCAAATATTTATTACAAACTTTGATTTTGAAATTATTTCCTTTAGAATTTATAATATATTGTAGAAGTAATGTTAGAATACAACTTGCTGAGTAGCCCAGTAATGAGCCTTTAATATGCAGTCTTTGTAGGGAGGTCATAGTAAACGTATAATTAAAAGATAAGTCACTGAAAATGTACAGGAGTAGTTTTACAGAAAATGCCTTTGATAAAACCAAATCTTCAAATTTCAACATTTTCTATTCAGATAAATGACAATAAATTTCAAATGGGAAAAATTTTGCGTCAATGATTGATTTTCAATGAATCATCTCATTCAGGGAATGATAGAAATGAAGATAATGAAGACATCAAGGCAGCACTAAAGTAAATTCCATAACTAGAGTTAGGAGTAACTTGGGGTAACAAAGGTAACTGTTGGAGTAACAAAAGTTCAGTAACTTCAAAATTTGTATAGGAAAATAATCCCAAATGGTAAGAAAGATCTATGGTGGTTATTGAGAAGGAAAAATAATGAGAAGAGGAGCTCTACAATTAATATACAGGAAGTCAAAAGATGCCTTTAGAGTCAGACAATTACTATGGCTATCCCTTAACGATTTGTGTAAACTTTCAGGCACTGTTTCTTAGTAAACTGAGGATACAGTAATTCCCCCTTATCCATGGTTTCACGTTCTAGAGGTCAACTGCAGTATGAATATATTAAACGGAAAATTCCAGAAACAAACAATTTATGTTTTATATTGCACACTGTTCTGAGTAGTGTGATGCCATCTTGCGCCATCCTACTTCTGTCCCACCCAGGATGCTAATCCTTCCTTTGTCCAGTATATCCATGCTGTATACCCTCCCCGCCCCATTAGTCACTCAATAGCCCTCTCGGTTATCAGATCCATTGTTGCAGTATCGCAATGCTTGTATTTAAATAACCCTTATTTTACTGAATGATGGCGCCAAAGTGCAATAGTAATAATGCTGGCAATTTGGATATGCTAAAGGAGAAGTAAAGTGCTTCCTTTACGTGAAAAGGTATGTATACATAGGAAAAAATAGAGTGTATATAAGGGTCTGGTACTATCCATGGCTTCAGGTATCCACTAGGGGTCTGTAACATATCCCCTGTGGATAAGGGAGGACTACTGTAATGGCCGGTAACCCTCCAGGGTGTTGTAAGGGTTAAGAAAGATAGCATATATTAAAGTTTTAATACTTTGTGTAGTTCAAAATAGATACTAATCTTGCCCTAATTTCCCCTCCTCCACTAATTGAGGTTTTATCCACTGCATCATAGGATAAATTGGCCAGGTTAAATTATAACGCCCAGTTCAGAATTAATTCAGCAGTTCCATTCAGAAAATAGCCTAAACCACAAATTTATTTTAAAATTGTATTCTTTCAAAGAAATTGCTATTGAAGTTATTTTTACTCTCAAATTCATCTGTGCCTTTCTCAGTCAAAATATGAATATTTCTGTATGTATGCATTTATTATCTTCATGCAAAGACATTTTCTATGGATAAAAACTATGAATGAATGAATGAGTGAACAAATGATATTTTAATTAATTCATATGATAAATAAAGTAGCCTTTGTATTCTTAATCAGATGACTGTTTCTTGTCATAGAAATAAAAAAAACTATTGTTTTGAGTTGTAACTTGAGTTCATTACATATTACGCAATGGTGCTGATCAGTGGCTTATTTATAAAGAAAACAAGTTAAAATATGTGTTTTGCATGACAGAGCAAGAGTTCTAGTACTACATATCCACCTAGTATGATGTTATCCTGCAACATTTACTTCATTCATTCATGCATTCATTCATTCATCCTGAACATCCACCGAGATATTTATTGCTGACTACTCTGTGCTCCAGGCTGTGCTAGACATGGGTTCAGACACACGAACACTATAAACAAATGCCATGTTTCAGAAATTAAAGGAGGGTGGTATGTCTAGAACATAGAGTAATGAGGGGACTTTAGGTGGGAGATGAGACAGAACCAGACCATGTCTAGCTATGAGGGTCTTATTGATGGTTTTGGTATTTATCCTAGGAATAGTGCAAAAGAATTCAAGTGGCATGATTAAATTTGCATGTTAACATGCAAATCACTCTGGTTTTAAATGGGAGAATAGTCTGGAGAATGAGAGGACCACAGTTAGGATGCTATTAAAGGAAACATCTGGTGAGAAACAGTGGTAGTTCGAATTAGGGTATTGGTATCAGGATACAAACATATGAATGGATTTAAGAAATGTTCATGACCTGAGCTTGGCAGGATTTTGTGAAAATATGGACATGGTCTAGACAGCAATGACTTATGTGGTGAGAGGGAGAGCAATGTCAAACAGGATTGTCGGATCTCTGAACTCCAAGTTTGGATAGGGACACCATTGACTGAGACAGATAGGAAACACTACAAGAGCATCATTTCAGGAGTGAAACTATTGGGATGCATCTAACCTCTTTATTTGTCTTTCTCCCATACCCAAAGTTTGTAATTCTTTATTGCTTCCATCATTTTTTGTTAGATTTTTACCTTATTATAAAAGTAATCCAGTCCATTGATTAAAAAAAAAAAGAAGAAAGAAAAAACGAAAACTACAGAAAAGACTGAAAAATGATCTGTTATCCTATCAATTTTAATAAAACAATCCGAACAATAATATTGGCTAGCTGATATATGAATACTTTACTTGAATTTTAAGTGACTACATGAGTATATTTGTTTTCAGTCTAACTTATTAAAAAGAGTCTAAAGTGTAAATCCAGAATAAATTTAAGATGTAATTGCTAAAAGCTAGAAAAAGTTCTAGTTATCCTTAAAATTGTCTAATACTCATTATACTAGAATTTTCTAGTCTTTTGGAACAAGAATGGACTACCTCGTGTTATCCTCAGAGCTCCCCTGTTTATTTAGTCAGTGTTCACATCATACATTAATGCAGCTGGCATTCTAAGAGCTTGTCGTGATTGCCTCAGGAGAGTGATGACATATTCAGACACACAAAGATTTTTTAATGAGACAATTTACACTTTGGGGTTTTAAATTGCAGACAAGACCCCTGCTAATGTTCCACTGTTCAATAGCTCCAGCTTTATTAGGCAATATTGATTTTTCCAAATATGATATTTTTACCCACTGGTTCTTTCGTATAATCATAAAGTGTGTCGTTAAGGAAATGTGCTACATCTTGAATGCAAGAAATTCCGACATAAATGAATACAGATGAAACAAACAAATTATATTATCAACTTTCTTCTGTTACATACCTGACCATAATTTGAGTAATTTTATTTACTCTTTAGCTTTAACTCAAGAAAGACTAACAGAAAACTTATTCAGTGATAGGTACAATTCTTCAAAACATTCAGTGTTTACAGTGGATAAAATTTAATGTCTTCAGAATTGTAGGTTTAGATTTCTTTTTTTTTTTTTTACTATGTTTCGTACCTGACTTAAAATACTGCCAAGTTTCTGACAGATATTTAGTTCTAAAATGTGGTAAAGGGCATAGAGGTATGGGACACTTCAATGATGTTTAAGATCCACTGTTGATACGCTGAGCAATATTAATATTGTTTAAAATTTTTAATTAACATAATATTTCTTTGTAGCCATTTTAGAGTTCTGGATATCATTTCTATTGAAGAAAGAATATAAAATGAGGGAAATAATTCATTTTTTTTACTTATTCACCCATCATGGTTTTTTGTTTTGGTTTTGATTGAAAACCTCTTCTCTGTGAAACTCTACAAGGGAACAAAAAGAAGAAAGGAAGAAAGGAGCTCTTACCTTAAAGAAGCTTGTAGTCTAGTAGACAAAAGACACACACACATAATTAAGATGTAACTTATTAATTGCTCATAGAGGAGTGTACATTTTATGGAAACTCTGAGCAGCTAGCCCAAATTTCAGTTGGGGAAGGTTATATTGGCTAAGCCATCTTTTCAGTTGCATATGATAAAATTCCAACTCAGTCTTAGCCAAACCTGGATTTATTTGCCTGCATAACTGAGCAATCACCCTTACATCTACTTGGGATGTACTGCTCCCATTGAATCCTAGAAGTTATGATAAGATAGGGAAAATGCCCTCCATGTTAATAGACTCGAGGGATGGTCAAGCTTCTCACCTCAGTCTCTTTCCTGTCCTATTGAGAAGCAATTTCAGAACCCAGAATCAAGGGATGGACAGGCCCAGAAACATTTTGTTCTCTGAAGTCCTTTCAATGCACTTGAGGCTCAAAAGACTCCATGGTTTGTACTCTGCTTAGTTGGTCGAGTCAAGGAATTTATCATAGTGGGGAGCCCCTTAGAATAGCAGTTCTCAAACCTGGCTACAGGTTAGAATCACTTCCATAATTAAAAAAAAAAAAAAAGCCAAAGAAGTAAATCAATTTCTAATGATGGGCCCCAGCATGGATATTTTAAAATGTTCTTTGGATATGAAAATAGAAAGAAACCTAGTGGTTATTCTAGTCCCAGACGGTACAGACATTGCTTGCGGCAGAGGAAAGAGTACAGGCAAGAATGTGTCAAGAACAAAGCAAATGGCATTTTTGTGACTAGAACACTCCTTACTGTTTTTGCTCTAAGGCACTGACCTTAACGCGAAGATTAGAGCAACCCCGCTAAGAACAGTCTAAGGGCTTGGGGAGGTGGCATTTCACAAGACACCTTCAAGAAACCACATTATTATCTTACCTTTGGTTTTTACCCCCAGTTGATGTAGCCCAGGGGCCTGAAAGGGCATAACTATCATATTTTTTACATTTATTTGCTTATGCCACAGAACAGTGTATTCTTCAAAGGTAAAATATCTTATTCATCTTTGTGTTCCTGCTGCCAAGTTGACACAATACCTAGTACATACTGGACACTCAGTAAATGACAACTAGATGAATGAATCTAATAATGCCATAGCACTATTTCAAGTTTTCTATTCTCTAGTTATTTGGATTTATTGGAAAACACTGTAGACCATTCTATTTTTGATAATAGAAGTGCTTATCAAAAATGTACTTCCATAATATTTCTGCTTTAAGAGGTAGCAACTCAGAAGCAAGTTATAATTCAAGATAGATAGACCAGAAAATCTCTGGGAATGAAAATAAAATTCATGTCTATGCTTGTTCATTTAAAACAAATAAACAAACCAAAAAAACCTCTAGCTCAACAAAATTTTTCCATTGTATTGTTTTTAGTTGGCCCTGTGATTGCACCCTGGAGGAGAATAAACGGGAATTAGGCCTTTTCAATAGTTTACATATCCTATTTAAAACATTCATGAAAAATTACAACCTCTGAAATACCAGCCCATTAGGAAAAGTCAAGTTTAAAATGCCACATTTGTTAGACATTTGACATGTTTTGTTTTCTGTTGCCTAGTTTTCATCTTTAAAATTCATTTTGATAGCAGGTCTAATACCAAATACATTTTTTCCTGCTGAGTATTCCACATTCTTTCTAGTAATAAAGGTTCTGAATCCAGGCAAGGGCAATTCTCTTGAGTACACGTAAGGCATTAACTTGTAATGCAGTTTACTTGTCCAAAGAGTTCTTGGCTCTGTAGTGTTGACAGTAACAGAAATGTGTTTGGACATCCCAACCCTAGTCAGATATGACTAGGAAGACAATAAAAGGAACAGATGGATATCTTTACAAATCAACAATTTCAGAGGCATACTTGGGGTCATGCCCATTTTTTCAGTAGATGTGAGAAAGGGAACAGACAAGGGTTAGGGAGAAGGACTTAACGTTCTCTGTGGTGAAAAATCCCTCTTCAGTGTCCTAAAGATTCTGGAAACTAAAATGCATATTATTTCAAGTTTATTATGCAAAGAATACTGAAATTTGGAACTGTTGCTTAAAGGATATTGTACCACATTTAAAGGCAAACAAACTAACTAGCTAGAGAGAGTATATTTTAGCACATAAAATACAAGTTCTTCATTGTTAGGATGTGTTTTCCTAGAAAAGAAGATAAGAATCATTGAACTAGCAAGATGAACCCTATGTCCTAAGACTTCTTTTGGGGCATTCTAATAAGAATCCTATCATGGATCATACAGTCTCTCTCCTTTGTTATTCTCTGATTGTTCATAATCAGCCATACTTCCAAATCAATGTAAACTAGTCTGCCAATATAAGATAGGAGTGGTAAGAGAATTTCACTTGAACTAGTCTTTTTTTTTTTTTTTGGACTAACGTTTTTCATGTGGTAAATATACACAACATAAAATTTACCATTTTAACAATTTTTAGGTGTACAATTCTGTGGCAGGAAGTACATTCACATTGTTGTACAACTGTTGCTACTGACCATCTCCAGAACTTTTTCATCATGTCAAACTGAAACTCTCTACTCATTAAAAATGACACTTCATTACTCCCTTTCCCCAGCCCCTGGTAACCATGATTTGAGTTTCTGTCTCTAAGAATTTGACTATTCTAGGCACCTCCTAAGTATCAGTTTCTGCTTTCAATTTTGTTCGGTAAATACCTAGAAGAGGCATTACTGGATCATATGGTCATTCTAAGTTTAGTCTTTTCAGGACCTGTCATACTGTCTTCCAGTGCCCGCACCGTTTTACATGCTCACCAGCAGCGCATAAGGCTCAATTGTTTCACATTCCTGCTAACACTCACTTTCTTTTATTTTTGCTTGTTTTCTTTCTTTCTGTTTTTATACTAGACATCCTAATGGGTGTGAAATGGTATCTTTTCCGACTTGGACTTGTGTTTCCCTAATGAATATTGATGTGGAGCATCTTTTCATGTGCCCACTGACTGTGCATGTATCTTCTTTGGAGAAATGTCTGTTAAACCCAAACATTAACTCATTTACTCCTCAAACAATACAGTTATTCCTACAACTATCATTACCATCATCATCACCATCCTTATCCTCATCTTCACTTTAAAATTGAGGAAACTGAAGCACAGAGAGGTTAAGTAACTTGGCAAAGTTCACACAGTAAGTTGTAGGACCCAAACCTGAAGCCAGTAGTCCATGCTCCTATTACTCCGTGCTCTCAGTAATGAAAGCTAAGCAGTCAAGAGGCACAAACATGAGATTTTTATTATGTTACTAACCTCAACATAAACCTTTCATGGAGCTCTAGTTCTTACAGGGGGAAAAAAAAAAAAAGAACCTACGTTTTTAGCTTACCATTCAAGGTTCTTCAAAATCTGGCTCCAAATTTTATTATCCACTTCTTTCCAACATTATCTGCTCTGTTTAAACTGACAAGTTTAGACTCTAGAACTTGTCTCTGATGCTATTACTCATAGCATTCTCTACAGCTAAGTTTACTTTCATTTCTCCATCTTTAGCTGTTGCTATCCTATCCATCCTAGAAGTTTGGTTTACATCTTGGAAGTCTGTTTCTGCCATTACAATATTTTTCTTCTAATTCCTGTCCTTTCCCTCTATACTACTTACTGCATTTTATAATCCACTTATTTGCACATTCATTCATTCACTCAATACTACTTTTTAAATACTACCTACTCTATGGTCATTTGTACATGTGACTTATTGCCACTATTAGATTATAAAATCTTGGAATGCAGGCGCCATGTAGTTTCCAGTTTTATATTTCCCGTTGTGCCTGGCAAAGGGGCAACCTAATGAATATTGTGTATTGATTCATTGATAAGCTGAGTTATATGACCAAACCAAGGCTGGAAATTTCATTTTCATGAGAGATTGTTACCATGAGGATAAACTCACTTTCTTCAGAAACTTCTATGATGATCAGTGAGAAACTAAGATCTAGAAGAGGAAAACACATATGAATTGACTATACTGACATAGGCATCAAATTAATCAGAAGAGAAAAAGACAAAAGATAATGAAATCATGACTTTGTAATAAATGGTGGCCATTGTGGACTGGATACAAGACTTTTAAAAAAAATATAGAAATTTGATTAATCTGATTGATATAGAGTTATCTTTAGAATAGTGCAGTAAAGCTAAGTGAAAAGAATTAATGAAAAGCCACACACAGAGTTAAGTAGTGAAGTAACTTGGTATTAAGAAGGTTTTTGAAAAATTATAATGTAATAACTGGTTTCTATGATAGGTTCGTGATCAGACTTTTCAAACCTTTAAATCTCACCAAGAATCCTACTTATTCAACCACTAAAAATATTAGGTTGGTGCAAAAGTAATTGCAGTTTTTGCAATTGTTTTTAACCTGTTAATCCACAATTACTTTTGCACCAACTTAATAAGATATCATCTACTTTTTAAGATGAAAGAATGAAATTCATCCTGTGAAAGGAAAAACACCATGAACAAAGTCTTATTTTATGTTTCTAATTTTGGCTGCCTAGAAAATGTGCAGAGATTATCTTTGACAGCTTCCAGGAAGACCTAGCTACATGGTTAAGTGAAAAGATCACAAGACTCAGTCATGGGACTCGAGTTCCAGTGCGAAATGATTAGGCATTCAGGCATTTTGTCAGTGGACCAGGATACCTGGAATAGATGAAAGGCGGACTATACATATTCAGACCTTAAATACCACGCTAATTAGCTTACCTGGGAAATGGTGAAATTAGCACAAGCTTTAAAGCAGTAAGGTAAAAGGATTAGATTTCTGCATTCAAAAGATAATGTGTGGCCTTGTAGGGCCTAAGGGTGGTGTCCATGGAAACCTGTTGGTACCACATGAGCCATTGGGTGGCACCAAGCAAAGGGCTTCAAGTTCCATTTTGACTGAGACACTTGCCCAGAGTTTGATTTACCCACGCACCCAGCCAGGAGGATGACTCTCTGCCTTCTGCACTACTCCAAGACCACCAGAACATCTCTGGAATAAGAGGGTTGAAACGTTGGGAATAGACTCATCTTTGGAGATGCCAGAAGGAAAACATAGCTGAAAATCAGGCATAAACAGCTGATGAACAAGGTTGCAGAAAACCCTAAGGACACCAGCTCCCTAGAGGCACGAATTGTTGCTTTGACTGTCCATATCCACAATTATTAAGAACCCATGAGCCAACATCAAAAGGTCAGAGCCCATAAACCCTTCCTGATGATGAAGAACTAGAGGAAGAAGATGCTCAAGAAATGTTCACAAGAACAACCAGGAGGATTTTGAGAGAACAAGGAGCTTGAGATCTGCTCCTATTTTCCCTCTGTGCCTCTGAATAGTTTCTATAGCTAAGAGACCTAGAAGGCTTTGCCTGTAGATGAGAAGACCAGTGGAGCGGGGAGCTTTCCAAGGCAGATCTAGGGCACTGGAATAAATAAATAAATAAATAAATAAATAAATAAATAAATAAATAAATAAATAAAGTTAAAATCAGAGAGTGACCAAGATGGAAAGGGGAAGAAATGGGAGGAGGGAGAGAACCATGGTGGAAATGTAGAGGATAAGTTAGAGATATGGGACAGGAAAAGTTAGGTTACTGTAGCATATCAGGCACCATTATCAGGAGATCATGGTGATGCCTGAACTACAAGAGTGTTAATTAAGAGGAAGAAACAGAGAGAGGAGACATTTTAAATTCCGTTCTTCTAAGATAATTCCGTAGCACTTAAAACAATTTTGAGTGTTTAGGGGAAATCCTATGCAATTACCACTGCATTTCTAAATATCTCTTAACCTGATTTTGGAGAAAACCAGCATTTTTTAATCTTAAAATTGAAATTTTCAAAAAAAAATTGGCACATGGTATAGAAGAAAAGATCCCCTAGGTTCTAATCCCAGTATTTCCAGGCACAAACCAGCCCCAAGACCTTGGGCCATCACCTCCTGTGTACCCCAGTTTCTAAATATTTAAAATAAGAGGCCTGATATATAATATCTCCAATTTCTATCTAAAATTCATCAAGGATCTGTTTTAAAATTAAAGTTTCATCTTTCTAAATCTTAGCTTATCTTCTCATAGCAGTCTCCAACATCTGGAAAGCAACAAGTTAATGCCTCAGTTCTCCAGTGACAACTATCAGTTACGACAAAAATGAGACACCGTGAGATGCTTGTAGAAACTGTTTTGTAAAAGAGTTATACGCTTTGTGTCCATTTTCCTCTTATTTGTAGGCATTGCATGATTCTCATAACAGACATCGGGTGGGTAGGAGAAGGTGAAACTGTAGTGAACCTGCAGAAACAAATTGGAGAGGAAAGTACCTATAAGCATGCAAAGTATTGACAGCACCAGAGCTGAAGGGTAGAGGCTGTGAGGGGATGAATGAAAGATAGATAAATGATCGTCCAAGTACTTACCGAGGCAAACATTTGGTACATAATTTGTTTTTGATACAATTGTAATGAATGTCATTCTTCTCTATGGAGCATCACGCCAGATCTTTAGCACATTGCTGCTTGGTGCCCAGTAGGCAGCGAGTGCCCAGTTGCCAATGCCACTTTTTAGTGCATGTTCATCTGCAGGATATTAAACAGATTGCCATCCTTTTGATGTTTGTGAATACGAGTAGTAAATACCATATGATAGGACTCAATGGATTTGTTTCAGGAAAAAGAAAAAGACAAAGACGAGGCTGAAGAACGGAAGGAGGAGGAGGAGGAAGAAATTTGCATCTCTCCCTGAAGTGAAGGGATGAACTAGGTAAGTCTCAAAGGATATTAGTGTTGTGGAGGTGAGTAGCAAGCTTTGTATCTAGAAAAGAATGGTACACATGCCACTTCACCTCCAAATTTCTAGCATGTTTCATGACTACGAAAATGGTTCCCCAAAGACTCTGTAAAGATTATTTTTTTCAGGAAGAAAAAAAAATCACTGGAGACGAGAGAATGATTTTATCATAGTTCAGAATCTTACAGAATGTGTCTAGCTTAAGTGGCCATAATAATTGTATATATGTATGAGTATGAGTGTGTGCACCAAATATTTACTGGCCGAAACAACTCTAACTTTCCTAAAAAATTCATGAGTTATCACCTTTACTTTCTTTTCATCTTGTAAAATGTCATAACAGAGTTCTTTGAGGTAGACGAAGTTCAAGGAAATCCCTGTCAGTTGAGGAACAGTAGAATATAGAAACTTAGATTTTAATCTTCCTCCCAACATGTCTTTATGACATCTATTAAGTGAGTTAAATTTTTCACTTCTTTGTATCTGAAGGTGTTGGACTGAATGATCTCTTAAACCCTAGTCAATTCCAGGCTCTCCTGACTTTGTAGAACGGGTCTTGGAGTTTTCTTAGAGAACATCGTTTTCTTAAAATACTAAATTCTATGCAAGTAATCATATTCCCCAGATGAATTGTCTCTTAAGTTCTAAAACCATACCCTTTTTGGATTGGGAAGGTGATTTTCTTGTTCTTTTCCTCAATGTTCTCAGCTGTGAAACTGAGCTAATGGTAGATACCTATGGCCTATTTGAAATAGAGTTGGGAAGAAGTGATTCGTTTATTCAGTGAAATACAGTTGAGGTCAGACAAACTTTAGGTTACAGTGAGAGAGACAGAGAGAGAGAGAGAGAGAGAGAGGGTGGGGCGGGGGGAGACC
Source organism: Rhinolophus ferrumequinum (assembly GCF_004115265.2). NCBI lineage: Eukaryota > Metazoa > Chordata > Mammalia > Chiroptera > Rhinolophidae > Rhinolophus > Rhinolophus ferrumequinum. Next base: position 34,956,338 of record NC_046288.1, read on the forward strand.
AAGACCCTGATCAAAGCTTTCTGCTCCAGGCTGTGTACTCATTCCCTGCTCTGGTCCCTTTGCTGAGGCCATAAAAAGGTGGACACAGGGAGGTACAGTTAAATGGGTTGCCTGATTCAGTTCAAAGGAAAAGGTAGACAAATCAGAGTTATCCTTATTTGCAGTCACTAGAACATTTTTGTCATGGTTTCTGCCTAACTCTCTTTCGAAGCTACTAGTATAGACATATATACTCAGTGTCCCTTACTATTTTTGGTTTTGTAAAGGTTTTCCAAACGTGGATTCCCTGTGACACTTGAAAAACATACTTTAATAACTGAATATAAGGAAGATGTATGGATTGTTTACAATGAACGGAATTTCACAAGTAGTTTATATAAAATTTTGAACACAGTCTTACCACCCTCTACTTTTTTCCCACCCAAATTCAAGCCTTTTTTTTTTTGAAAAATAAATCAGTTTGTTGAGGGCTGATATAATAATGAACTGTAATGTACGCTAAACACATAGAGGGCAAGGGTCACATGCAATTTCTCTAAGGCTCAAATAAATAGGGCTGTAAAGTTTGTCGATGGAAACTATGAGGAAATATTTAAATTTAAGTTTGTGTATTTTGTTTTGGTTGAAACAATGAAAATAGACTGTAGAGCTGTGATTTCAGTGAGAGGTTAACTTAGGTGATAGACTGAGATGATACTGTATTTACTCTAGACTATGCTGGAAGATTACCTTAGGGGATCTTATTAGTTCACATGATTAAAAAAAAAAAAAAGAAACATGGCATGGAAACAAATTTCCCATATCTAACCATCGTAGAGTTGGTATATAGTGTTCCACATAAATGGGGTTTTTTAATGTAACATTTATATTTATGCATTGAGAACAGGTCTCACCAGTGGGTGAAACAATAGCTTCCCTGTGAGATTATGGGTATTAATATCAAAATGATAATATAAGCACCAGAAACCAGGCACAAACAGGTAATAATTTAGTATTCTTTATGGCGTGAGAAGGGGAAGATGCTTATTCCTCTAAGTCTGATGTATATAGTTGCTACTCCTAGAGCTAAGCTCCGAAGGAGTGAGCTGTTTGGTGCTGTTTCTACCACATAAGGTGTCTTTAGTTAGATTTAATAGTACAGCTTGTTTCTCTTTGGATACCTGTGACATTCCTTTCCTTTCATGCCTTCTTTCTTTCTTCTCTCTTCCTCTTACGCACCCTCTCCCCTCCCAGATATGACTGACTTGTTTTAGTTCACAAACTGCATCTTTGGAAAATAGTGTCAGAATTAGATGCCTTTCGTTCCTCTGGTTAATGTTCGAGCTCATGCTCTCTCACTCACACATTTGCCTGACATTAAATGATGACTTGCTGTGTCATAACATGCATGCAATGAGACCCCGTCATCATGATTTAACCAAGTAGTTCTGCTTAGTGGCAATATAGAGAAATTATTCATTAGCTAATTTTATAATGGAATATACAGAAGCTCCTTTATAGTCTTGGGGCAAAGTACTGTAATTTACCAATATCACATAAGTTAAATTATGAAAAAGAGACTTATAAAGGCAAATATATATATATATGTATATATATATATATATACATATATATATATATATTTTTTTTTTAAAGGGAAAGCTGGTAATCACAGGAGTATAATATTGACAGAGTGAGAATGAGGTTGGAAGGTTGAAGACTTTTAGCCTGATTTTCTTATATCTTTGTTTGTGACTTTTCATAAGGTCATTTGTAGCAGGTCCCAGACTGAGAATTATGACCAAATAAATGAAATGGAAAATTAATTTGTTTTAAATGATACTCGATATTATCATGTACTTCTCCAGCCTAATCATACAAATGACTGCAAGTAAAGCTCATAGACCTTCTAGAGATAGCAACCGACACACCGCATGCTAGGAGACTGTAGAATCAGTGAGGATACATCAGTCTGCCTAACAGAGAAGAGCAAAAATTCACCTACTTGAGCACATTTCTTCAGAGATTGAAGATATTTTTTTTTCCTTTTTTAAAAACAGTTTTATTGAGGTGTAATTGACCCTATAATAAGCTGCACACATTTAAAGTGTCCAATTTGATTAATTTTGACATATATATTCACCCTTGAAGCCATCACTGTAATTAACGTAATGAACATATTCATCACCCCCCGAATTTTCTTTGTGCTCCTCTGTAACCATGCCTCCTACCCCGTCCTGCCTACTCTTCATCCCCCGTCCCGTTCCCAGGCAGCCGCTGATCTGCTTTCTGGCACTGTGCAATAGTTTGCATTTTCTAGAATTGTATATGAGTGGAATCAAACACTATGTATATAGTCTGGCTTATTTCAGTAGGCTTAATTATTTTGAAATTCACCTATGTTTTAGTGTGTATCAATAGTTGCTGAGTAGTCTCCCATTGTAGGAATATTCCATGGTTTGTTTATCCATTAACCTATTGGTGGACATTTGAGTTGTGTCAAGTTTTTGGCTATAACAAGTAAAGTGCTATGGATCTTTGTACAGATATGTTTTCATTTCATTTCATTGGGTAACTACCTGGAATAATAGGATAAACATTTATTTATTTTTAAGAAACTGTTACAACTGTTTTCTAAAATGTTTGTACCATTTTACATTTCCAACAGAATCATATGAGATATTCGGTTCTCCATCTTTACCAACACATAATATGATTGATTATATTTTTAATTTTAGGCATTCTAGTCAGTGTGTAGTTATATCTAATGTGGGTTTTCTTTCTTAATCTGTTAATATGGTGAGATACATTGATTGAGTTTTCTAATTATACTGATTCATTATACTAGCTTTACTTTCCCACACTTGGTCATGATGTTTTATCCTTTTTATATATTGTTAGATTAATTTTGTTAAAATTTTGGTGAGAATTTTTGTATCCAGATTTATAAAAGGTATTGATCTGCAGTTGTTTTTGTCTTGTCATGTCTTTGTCTGGTGTTGGCATTAGAGTAGTGTTGTAATCCTGGCCTCATAAAATGAGTTTGAAAATGTTCCCTCCCTTGCAGTTTTCTGGGAGAGTTTGTATAGAATGAGTATTGTTTCTTCATTGTTGAAGCCATTTGAGCTTGGGGTTCTCTTCATGGAAGGTTTTAAACTAGAAATTCAATTTATCCAATAAATACAGGGCCTTTCAAATTACCTATTTTTTTTTCTTGAGTTTTGGTCATTTGTGTTTTCCATTTCTTCTAAGTTGTCAAAATTACTGGCATAAAGTTTTCTTATATTCCTGTATTGTCATTTTAATATCCTTAGGATCTATAGTGATATTATTCCTATTCTGATTTTGATAATTTTTGTCATTTCTCTCTCTCTCTCTCTCTCTCTCTCTCTCTCTCTCTCTCTCTCTTTTCCCTCTAGTCAGTCTGGCTGAAAGTTTATAAATTTATTGATATTCTAAAAGAAAAAAAAACTTATGGCTATATTGATTTTTGCTATTATTTTTCTATTTTCTATACCATTGATTATTGTTCTCATCTTTATTATTTCTTTTCTTCTAATTTGTATTTAATTTGTTATTACTTAAGGTTTTTTTATTTGAACTATTTTCTCTCTTTTAATATAGGCCTTTAGTCCTATAAATTTCTCCCTAAGTATTGCTTTAGTAATATCTCATAAATTTAGTAATATCTTACTTATTTTGTTTTCATTTTCATTGTGTTCCAAATTCTTTCTCTTTTCCTTCTTTATCTCTCTAACTCATGGGTACTTTAAAAGCTTGTTATTTCATTTTCAAATATTTGGGGATTTTCAAGAAATCTTTAGTGATTTATAATTCCAGCGCACTCAGACAGTATACTTTGTATGAAATACTTTTAAATTTACTGAGGCTTGGTTAATGGCTTGAATGAGGTCTATCTTGGTAAAATAAATGTTTCATATGCACTTGCAAAGACTATGCAGTCTCCTGTTATTAGGTGGTATGATCTATGAATGTCAGTTGTTTGCAGTATTGTTCAAATTTATATTTCATTAAATTTGTCTATTGATATTAAGGAAGAGATGTTGAATCTCCTACATATTATAATTGTAGATTTATCTACTTTTCTTTGAGTTCTATCAGATTTTGCTTCATGTATTTTGAAGCTCTGTTTTAGATGCGTAAATCTTTACGATTCTTATGTCCACTAGGTGAATTGACCCTTTTATTATTGCAAAATGACTTTATCACTGATACTATTCTTTGCTCTGAAATTTGGATTTTGATATAATTAATATAGCCATTCCAACTTTCTATTAATATTAGCATGGTATTTTTTTTCCTGTCCTGTTTCTTTTTAATTATTTTTTCTTTATATTTGAAATATGTTTCTTGGAGGCAGTATATATTTGGGTCTTGGTTTTTTATCTGATATGACAGTATTGCTTTTTATGTGAGGTAATTAGACCATTTATATTTAATGTGCTTATTTATATAGTTATATATATGTTCCTGCTGTTGTTTTCTATTTTTCTATTCTTTTTTTTTTCTTTCCTTTTTCATCTCTTTTCTGCCTTATTTTGGATCAACTGAATATTTTTATGGTTCTAGCTTATGTACTTAATTTGCTTATTAGTTATAATTTTGTTTTGTTATTTTGGGATTTAGAGTATGCATCTTTAATTATCAGTGTAATTTCAAATGGTGTTATACCACTTCCTCTATATTATTGGACTTTCATTTATCCACGTCCAATTTTCTTGTTATTTTTGTTTTCTTGTATATACACTTAAGCTCTATACTAGATTATTTTTGTTTGAGCAGTCAATTTTTTTTCTGCTTGAAAATAATACTTACTGTAGTATTTCACATTTTTTCAGCATACACCCACCTAAGTTAATTAAATCAAATGTAAAATGTAACAAATATAGTTAAAATCATATATACTTTTTAATGAAAATATAAGACATATCTTAAATTTTAAGTACTGTCTCTTTAAGAAAGTTTCTCCTAGTAAATTATATGCATAATTTATGTCCAAAAATGTATACAAATGTTTACACTAAAATATTTACGTATGTAGTGGTCCACTCAAGACTACCCTTTTTATAAACTTACTTTATAAAAGAGATACTGTATATGAAATATGTAAGCATATATGTTTTATATACACACACACACACACACACACACACACACACACACCAAGTACAGTACATAAAATGGAGAGATGAAAAAAAAAATCAAGGAAAAAGTGTCCTTTTACCTATAGGAAATACATAGCAAATTGGTGTAATTAGTGAGACCATGTAAAATGTCTGAAGAATTTTAATTTGGCAAATATTTTCCAGAAAAATATCTAAGCTATGAGAATACTAAATTTCTATTCCAAGAATTTATGTTTTCATTAAATATTCAATAAAAATATTGTGGTCTCCCTAATATGTACAAAAGGGGACTTGGGGGGTCTATTAAAAACTACAAATCCCTCAGTTCTGGCAGTTTAGTTACACCTCTTAGTCAAGTGTATGTAGTACAGAGAACCAAATCCTGGTCTGTAGTGTTAGAAAAATGTTTGATGAAAGATTCCACAGATGCAATATGAATATCCTATATTCTAGAGGGCATGGGGCAGAATTTTATAACAATGGAAGCAGTTAACCCCAAAGTGTCTGGCCCAACCTTAACTGTCAATGTTTGAAAAAAAACATACCAAATATTTCTATAGTGTTGCGGTTTTTTTTGCTGTAATTTATTTATTTCAAGTCACAGATCTACTTGTAGAGTTCTCATAAGTCATGAAGCAAGTGGTTTATAACTAAATCCAGAGTCTGTGTTGGTGTCATCTCATTCAGAGATAAAATTGCTGAATTCTTTCATTATGTAGAAAGCTCACATCTAGAGAATCTATGCTTGGTGTTATTATGGTAGGCCTGATATGTATCTTGCTCCAATTAATATAATCATGCTACTCACTATGTAAAAACCCAAGGGCAGACTAGAGAAGATAGCAGAATCAATACTTTTAGGAGACTGAGTTGTAACCCAACCCATTGACTTCATCACAGCTTTCTTCCATGTAGAATAACGAATGTCACTTTCTGTGGCCTTGATCTGTGGTTCAATCCGTTCCATCAGGACGGATGACAAGTCCTCAGGTTTAAGACTCCAAATGCCCACTCCTTCTGCAGCTCCTGCCGCCATAGCGGCTCCCAGTGCAGTTGTTTCAGGCATAGAGGGCTTTACTACTGGAATATGCAGAATGTCTGCTTGTAGTTGCATAAGAATTTTATTGTCGGTCATTTTTCCATCTACCTGCAAATGACTGAGTGGAATTCCACAGTCACGGTTCATGGCATCCAAAATCTCTCTGGTTTGAAAACAGACAGCTTCTAATGCAGCAAAAGCAATATGACTTTTATTGGTGAACTGAGTGAGACCACAGATTATCCCTCTTGCACTGGGATCCCAATAAGGTGCATATAACCCTGAAAAGGCTGGGATGAAGTAGCAACCGTAAGAAGTACCTACTTCTTTAGCAAGTTTTTCAATTTCTTCTGAGTTGTTTATAATTCCAAGATTATCTCTTAGCCAACGAATAACAGCACCAGCTATAGCAACAGAACCTTCCAGTGCATAAAATACTGGCTTATCTCTGCCTAATTTGTAAGCCACTGTGGTCAGAAGGCCACGTTCAGAAAATACACACTTACGACCGGTATTACATAATAAGAAACAACCTGTCCCATACGTGTTTTTGGCTTGTCCTTCCTGGAAGCACATTTGTCCCACTAATGCGGCAGACTGGTCCCCCAAACACCCAGATATTGGCACACCTTCTAAGGCCCCATCTTTCATTAAGCCATAGATCTCAGAAGAACTGCAGACATTTGGGAGAATGTTCATTGGAATTTCAAAAAAGTCACAGAGCTCTTTATCCCATTCCAAAGAATGAATGTTGAAAAGCATTGTCCTACTTGCATTTGTTACATCTGTACAGTGGACACCTTCATTAACTCCTCCTGTCAAATTCCAGATAAGCCACGAATCAATGGTCCCAAAAAGAGCTCTACCTTCTGCAACAGCCTTTTGAACTTTCCTCACATTGTCAAGAATCCAACGAAGTTTCACTGCACTAAAATAAGTGCTAAGTGGAAGGCCTGTCTTGGACTTTACAAAGTTATTATTTCCTGGAATTTTTCGACTGAGATTCTCAACGGTCGACTGGGTTCTTACATCAAGCCATACCACAGCATTGTAGAGCGGCTCTCCAGTTAACTTGTCCCAGATTAGGGTAGTTTCCCTCTGATTGCTGACACCAATAGCTTTTATGTTGGAAATATCAATATTCAGTTCGTTAAGTTTCTCACACGTTTTCTCTATACAGTCATAGACAGACTGAAGAATTTCCTTAGGGTTTTGTTCTACCCATCCTTCTTTTGGAAACTCTTGTGTTAATTCCACTTGATGGTGACTAAGTAGTTCCGCTGTTTTAGAATTGAAAACCAGAAAATGAGAGGAGTTAGTCCCCTGGACCACTGCCCCCACCAACGGCCCCACAACTGATTTCTTCGGGGCTGCCATGAAACCAACAGGTAGACCCAGCAACTCTGGTGCCGTTTCCCAGGTGACGGAGGTTTTGGGGGGAGGGGCATGCAGTACATCAGATGCAAAAGGCGCAGGCGCAGTGGCTGCCTGGGCTGAACCTGAAGCCGCTGGAGGCAACCTTTGCCCTTTAACCAGCACTACATCTTCTCACCCCGCCCTGCTGGCTCAGGCTCTGCCGTGCCCCCAACCGCCCAATTATCTTTTAAGGGGGTTTTAGTAAAAAAATCATATATTTACCCACATAATTAGTCACCGGTACTCTTCATTCTATGCGGATCCATATTTCTGTTACTATTTTCTTTCTGCTTTTAAGGTTTCCCTCAACATTTCTTGTCGTGAGAATGGCTGGAAATGAATTCTCCCCACTTTTGGATGTCTGAGAAGTATTTCCTCTTCATATTTAAAGACATTTTTCTCTAGATATAAAAATTCTAATTATTTTTATTAGTTTTTAATTTCAGGGCTTGAAACTATTGCTCCACCATCTTCTCTCTTATGTCGTTTCAAGTGTGAACATCGCTGTCATCCTTACTTTTAACATGCCTATTTTTCTTTCGTTGCCTTTAAGTATTTTTTCTCTTGATCAGTGGTTTTGGTTAGTTTTAAAATGACGTAACTTGGTGTAATTTCTTTTTTCCTGTGTTTGGGGCTCATAGGGTCTGTGGGTTTATAGATTTCATCAACTTTGGAAAACTTTGGACCACTATTTCTACAAATAAATTTTATTTTCTCTCTCTTCTCTGCTTTAGAGACTCCACACATATTGGAATTGTGTCACAGATCACTGATGCTCTACTTACTATTATAATTATCTTTTCTTTCTATGGTACACTGAAGATAGTTTATGTTGCTATGTCTTCAAGTTTACTTATCTTTCTTCTATGTTTAATCTGCTAATTCTTCCAGTGTATTTTTCACCTCACACATTGTAATTTCTTCCCAAGGAGTTCAATTGGAGTTTTAAAAGTATTTACTTAGTTTTTTTGAGCACATGGAATACAGTTAGAATAACTTTTAATTTCATTTTGTGCTAACTATGGCATTTGTATTAGTTCTGGTTAAATTTTGACTAATTTATCTCTTCATTATGGCTTGTATTTCCCTGCTTCCTTGCATGCCCGATAATTTTTGATTAGATGCCACATATTGTGAATTTACCTGGTTGGGTTGCTGGATATTTTTGTATTCCTATAAATTTTGAGCTTTGTTTTGAGATGCAGTTAAGTTACTTGGAAACAGTTTGATTCTTTTGAGTCTTGCATTTAAGATTTGTTTGGAACAGGACAGTCCTCAGTCTAGGGCTAATTATTGCCTTTTACTATGATGAGTGTTCTCTACCCAGAGCCTATGAAAAATGAGGTTTTCATGGTCGGTGGGAATAGTCCCTGTTCCTCGTACTGGATTAACACTGGAAACTGTTATCTTTCATCTTTTCATGTGCATCTTTCCTCAGCCTCAAACAGTTTCCTCTCTCACATGTACTGATCAATACTCAATATTAAGGGGCTACCTGCTGAAGATCTCCAGAGTCCTCTTCTTATGCAGCTGTTTTCTTTCTAACACCTGCACATTCCAGCTGTCTTCATCTCTCTGGATACTCAGCTCCATCTTCTTACCACAGGGTTCACGCTGTTCCCAGTGCTGTGGCCTCAAAACTCCCTCAATGCAATAAGCTGGGAAGTTATAGTACTCATGCCATCTGTTTCTTGCCTCTTAGGGAATCACTGCCCTTTGTTACCTGATATCCAGTATTTGTGAATTGTTGTTATATGTTTTTTAATTATGCAGGCTGTTGAATATATTTTGTTCATTTTTCATTGTTTCAGATGATAAATGAGGATAAATCTAATACCTGTTACTTCATCTTGGCCAGAATGGAAATCCACTTAAAATTTCTGATTGGAAAGTTCGTGAATAAATATTCATTTTCTCACTAATGAAAAATTATTAAATATCCACTCAATGAATAGAATTTTTCTGCATTAGGCCATAGACTATACTTTTGAGTTAGCTCAAGGAGAAAATACATTTATCCTTAGTGAAACCAACAGAACAGGTAGAAAATAACATAAAAATCAACAATAATGTTGTTACTTTTCTATTTTAACTAGATCATATTTTCTAATTAAAAACCTCCAAAGAATTTCATGAATTCAGAAAAGCAAAATTAGCAACCACACTTGATTTTAATAGTATAAGATTGAAATCAATAATAGATAGTACAGATTTTCCTGATCATATTTCTGTTCAGTTTTTAAAATTCTATCAGAGATTCTCTAAGCAAAAATTTAGAGGCAACACTTACTAGTATGTTAGTTTACAATACTATGTTTGAATTTCATGGTACAGATTGTTTCAAATATTTTTAAATGCTATTTTTTATTCTCAAGTATTTGACCGTAGTAAATATTATATGTATAGATTAACCTATACAATAAAAATATTTGGCCCAAAATTTCTTCCCCAAATCCCTCTCCTCTGCCACATTTATATATACACACACACACACATACACACACACACACACACATACACACACACACACACACACAAATGTTACCAATACCATTAGTTTTTGAACCTATGGATACTTTTAAGTATTTGTTTTTTAATGCAAGTAACTTATTTATAAAGTCATCGGTTCTGTTATAATATTAGTTTACATATTAATTTCACTGTTAATAAATTGTATCCACTAAATAATCAGATAAGTGTTTCAATTTAGTTTAGAAAGAAAAGTTGACCAGATTGATTTAACTTTGTTAGAGTAATTGGAAACTAAATCATAGATTTAATGAAAGTTGATTACCAACGCTTTTTATTTTTTAACTAGGAAACTTAAACTAACTCCATTAATTTTTTATTTCAGAAAAAAAATTAAAAACACAAATCTTTTGCTTGTCAGTCTGTAATAGCTTTCCTATATTCTAGTATAAGCACCTCTGTAATAATCATTGGCCCTGTCTTATTTGTGAAGACATTCAACTTTACAAGGAAATTGCTATTCATTTGTATTACGTTCCATACAATTGCAAATGCTTTAATGGTGGACATACTATTTAGAAGAGTCCCCCCCCAAATCAGACATTTCTTCAAAAAGTCTTTTAATATAAGATTGTTAAAATTAGAGTTATTAAACCAATTAACTTTCTATTATTACTTATTTACTTTTAAGTCTACTCCTTTAGAGTGCAGTTACATCTTGATATATGATTGTTTAAATGATATCCACACTGTAAAGTTTAAAATGTATTCATTCATTCAGTAATTTGACAAATATGTTTTGAGAGGTTGCTATATATGGGCTTTATTATAGGCAATAATATAGTAGTGCATAAATATTCTTCTTGTCCTTATTACAACATCTAAGTTAAGAACAGTCCCAGTGGATGTACCTTCCTTTGCATATCATGTTTTAGAGAACCATTCATTTAATTATTGCTTTTTCCATTAATCCCACTAAATTATAAGTTCAACGAGGACAGGTATCTTAGCTATTTTATTCAATTTTATATCTTTGGCACTTAGAACAGTGTCTGACCCAAAGTAGAAACTGAAGAAATATTTGTTGAATGAGTTAATGAACACCACTATATATGATCCTTACTTTATTAAATAATTATCGTAAAGTCAAGATAATTTTAATTTTGATTGGTGGATGAGCTATTGGTTATTTATTTTACAATCTAATGTAATAAGGTAGACTGATGAATAAAGGGATGGAAAAATGAAAAGATATATGATAAAATTAGCTTAGTAAAAGACTGATTGTAGAATCAATGTGATAGATACTATGGTGTTGGTGGTAAAGTTCTTTCAACTTTTCTATATGTTTGCAAATTTTTATAACAAAATATTGGGCAAATGTAATGCAAGTAGAAAGCTGGTCAAGCTGCAAAATAGTTAATAGAGATCTATTTCATACAGATTCTTGTGTTTGTTTGGAAGGATAGTTGAAAGAAATAAAAGAGTCAATGCCAACTTTAATTTGAGAGATTCTGTGGTGGAATAATCTAGTTATAGTTGTTCACATCAAGAAAATCATTAATTGCAAATCATTTTCATGCAGATATTTGCACTTTTATTGTAGGAATTTTATTCTGCCTTTGTAAACCTTGTAAATCCTAGGAAGCCAGCTGCATGATTAAGTCCTTGGCTTTTAATAAACAATAGCAGGCATTCAAGAATATTGCTACTCTTTACAATCTCTAAAGAGTGGGAATCAGCTTTGAAAGTTTCAATTTCACCAAATTTGAAGTAATCTTAACCTTTAGTTTGAGAGTGTGTGCCCTGATGGTAAGGGCATTGAATTATAGTTTGTGGCTAGGAAATTTAACTTTTTTTTAGATTGTGTCATAACCAATGCATCATCACAGTTGGTAATCTTCAAAACACTGATGCATTTTTCTACATGCTGTTCCCAAATGTGCTGGACCAGCTGTTGAGAGCCATGCCATCCAATTGCCTGGAAGACCTCTTCTTGGACCACAAATCACCTAACGTACTATCCTTCTTTGTTCTAATAAAGAATGGAAAAATTAAAGGAAGCTACTGTGGTTTATTACTCATGTTTTCTCTGTTAAGCATGGGCTGTGGGAGTCACTGCACCCACATTAGGAGGCTTTGGCTTTCTAGGTAAGCTCTCAGCACAGACAAATCAATGAGTTTAATAGTCATGGTTATGAAAGTGATTTTCTGAATGTTTGAATCTTGAAATTTTTGATTTGGTGTATGTGTGTGCGTGTATGTGTGTGTTCTTTGTCATTTTCCCAGTGAAAATTGCCCTGACACTGATCTCAATGTTAATGTATTCCTGCTTACATTTGACTTTGGAATATGTTATGGCTAATTATCATTACACAGGATGAAAGATCAGAGCCCTGAGTGAGGTGCTTGGGTTTAGGAACAAAGGGAGGCCAATTCAGCCTCTTGGCTCTAGGCCCAACAATTGTAATTGAACATCTTGAATCTGGTGGGGTCTTTGCATCTATTTCTTGTTCTTTTTCTCCCTCACTTTTTGAAAGGGGGTACGAGAAGGGGGTTAAGGGTCGGAAGGGGCTGAAATTTCCCCTTGAACATGATGTCAATATGTTGGCATGTCTCCTTTTATTAAGATGCCATCCAACTGATAACAAGTCCTGCTGTGTTTTACCAACATAAAAAATTAGACTGGAGACCGAAGAGCGGCAGGTGGCTTTTGGCACCAAGAAATAATCACACTTGATGTGGAAAGTAAAGTAAAAGGAGCCATCTGTTCACTGCAGGAGGACGTGAAAAATCACATTAACATATTGTCACTAACATCATGAAATACACAGTTAATAATAAATTTAGTTATCATGGCAAGTTGCGTTGGATACTTACTCTGAAAATGCAGAATGTGAAAGATGCTCTTTCTTGTCCACTCCATCTTTTTTTTTTTGGAAAAAAAATACAGACTTTAAATCTTTCCTTGGTGTGTGTGTGTGTGTGTGTGTGTGTGTGTGGTGTGTGGCTGGGGGGAGGAAAGTGTTTCATTTTAAAGCCTTGCTATGTATAGTGCATTTTTGTTGACTAAGGCAGCAAAATGGAATGAATGACTTCTTGGATTTTGTCCACTTATTATCCACCATGTTACTTTATAGCTTCTTACCTGGATGGAGAAAGAGAGATGTAGGAGAGAAAAAGATTGTTTTGATGATGTCCCTGCACAAGACACAGAGCATGCAAACCCTTCTAGAAAAGTCATGGGGACGCAGATCCCTGCCACAGAGGAGAATCAGTGGCGTGGCCTTTCTTGAATGTCTAATGGGCATTGGAACCTACCTTTAGTCAGTAGTGTTCCTGCTGCGTGTTTTCCTAGTGGCTTTTGTGTGAGATGCCTGCGTATACTTTATAAGAGAACAAGCATGTTAAAACAATGTGATGGGAAGATTTTATTGCACTTTTTTGGTGAATGTGTTGTTTATATATGTCAACAAAATAAAGAAGCTACAGAAGCTGCAGATCAATCTGAACTGGGAAAATTGGAAAATTGGAGTCATTATTAGAGCCATGTTTATACACTTTTTTTCTGTATGGTATGCTATTTGTTTCTTGTAGTCATTGCTCAGTGTCACTGCAAATTTGTGACTCAAACCCACATTATTGTTAGTATTATTAATATCAATATCTCAGTCTCACTATTTACAAAATTACAGTGGTCATGTAATAGAATCTTAACAACTTGACCAACAGTTATCCCTTGTTTATGAATGTTGGTCTATACCCAGTCATTATCACGTTTGCTAGAGAGCAGCAATATATAAATAACTTGAAAAATATCTGTATGCAATCACGTAAAGAACATTAGAATGAGAATCAGGATTTTAGTTCCAGCTCTGACTCTAACTAGCTTTGTGATCAGCAAGTCAAATTACCTCTCAGGCCCTTTTTGTCAGGGGTAAAATTTAGGTAACCTTTAAAGAAAATTTCCTCCTCTAAAATTTAAAGATAAAACAAATGTCCAAAGAAACATCATTTTTATTTTAAGTTAATGGGGAGAAAATGGTGTGCAAGGGACTGCCATTTTGGTAGTATTTACTCATAAAACCTGAATGACCCTGTAATGTGTGAATTAGGGTTACCAACTTTCATCCAGACAATGACTAGACAGGTTGTGGTGGCATTTGGAGAGGTCTGTTTTGTTGGGAGCAAGGTGGTGGGTTTTTCTTCTGTTGTGTGAATATGGCATTCTGACTCTAAGGGCGAATGTTACCATGTATTCCTGACATAGGGATAGACTCTGCCACCTTAGTCCAGTCATCACTGGTCTCATGAGCAGAGACTTACGTTTCTATTCTTTAGATTTTTTTTTTTTTTTGATTGCGGAATCATTGGGAAACAATGTGTTTTTCCAGGACCCATCAGCTACAAGTCAATCTAGTTGTGGAGGGCTCAACTCACTGGCCCATGTGAGAATCGAACCGGCGACCTTGGTATGATGAGCACTGCGCTCTAACCAACTGAGCCACCTGTCTGCCCTAGAATTATTTTTTTATTATTATTTTTTTTAATGATACAATTTCTGTTCTCTCAGTTAGATGCTCTGGACACAGAATCTACTGTCTGCTGAGGAATAGCTACAGACCTGTTAATTTTCTCCAGTAGTTTTGGATCATACACTTGTATGCTGGGTTCATTTTCCTGAACATACTACCTTCTCTCCTATATCGTTTCTTTCCCAAGGTAACTTCAGATCATTTTCTTTCTTCAAGGAAACCTTTCGCGACCCCTTAACCGTCGTTAAGTCACCTTACTGTACTTTCACATCGTACCTTGTACTTCCTTTTTTCTAATATTCATTGCAAACGAAGTAATGAGTCAGACTTTGACAAGAAATAACATGAGAGAAACTGATGGTTTTGCAGGATGGAAAACATTCAGAGGTTGATGCTCATGAAGAATTGTAGTGTTTGTATTTTCTCTCTGTTCTTTTTTTATTATTATTATTGTAGTAAGAATACTTAATATTAGAGCTACCTTCATAACAGATTTTTAAGTGTATAACACACTATTATGTGTGTGCCATGTCTGCTGAATTATAAGCCTTGTGAGAGCACACCCTGTTTGTCTATCATGGTCACCAGTAATGCCAGGTGAATAGAGCCATTTAATATCATTTTGTTGATTGACAGTTAGTTACCCCAACCAACCATCAGGTGTAATCAGGATTTAGGAAAAATAGAATGTGTCTTTGGATTTGGCATCATCCTAGTCAACCTGAAAGTCTCAGGTGAATTTTAGGTGACTGCCCCAGAGGTTATCATTCCTATTGGAGGCACAGTTAGAACTAAACAGTATTTTAGGGTTTCTCAGGAGCAGTTAAAATGTTTAAAGGCTATCCTAGCATGGACATCAAAACAGTTCATGGCTCTTTTAGGCATTTGGATTCCTTTTTATAACAGCCTGAAAATGTATTATCAAGTAGGTGAACATTGTACTTAATAAACACTTAGCTGCTCCTGGGGCTGATCCAATAGTTTGAGTCTACCAAAGCCTTTAGGTCATACCTGGATAAACTATTCTTCAGCAGATTGGAGTCCATCATTTACCAAATTGTATTCAGCTTGAGGGAAACAAATAAGTTTAATTTTGCAGAGGTAAAAACTGTCAGAGAAATATGTTTTATAATATCAAGTAGGAACTATATATTTCTTCATGTGTTACCTTGTTATGTTTAGGATGAAATGAATTGGCCAAGTGATTAAGTATGATTTGAAATGATGAAATGAGTTACTGGTGTCCTCCCAAAAGTTATTGTTATATAGACAGAGTCACATATATTACACAGCAATATGCATGCTTAACTCATTGTATATTTAATATTTTAATACATATTTACTGAAAAATGTTTATTAATAATAAATTATCCCAATACAAGGTGACATACTTATTGCTCATTTTTTTTATAAACTGAAAATCTAGTAAAAAACCGCCACCAGGACTGAAAATGTCTGTGATAATCATCTAAAAGGGTAGATAAAACTAGGTAGGGAATCATCATAATGAATGATATTCAATTATACTCTGTACGAAGTTGCCAAATGTTTAGACTTAGATTGGAAATATTTTGCCACAATGCATTAAAATTACCTGAAACCCTTAGAGGCAATTGTACAAACTGACGAGCATTTTCAGAATTCACAGACCCTTTTACCCAGTAGATATTTCATTCCCTGCATGCTGGGCTTCTTTGCAGTTGTTGAAAACCAAGGCAGATGGGTCACTCTAGTCAGCCTGAGGGGACAGGAGCAACACACTTCAGAGCACCGGGTGCCACGCGATTCCTTCTTCTCATCAGATGGGCTGATAGACGCAGAGAGGCCAGGAATCCAGTGATATCCTAGAGGGACTTGCCGGTGATCATCACTGAAGTGTCTGATAGACTTCCTGCAGACCCCCGGTTTTACAGAGAGTGTTGTCAGTGTCTGACTCTTTCACTGTGACAGCTAGACTTTGACAAGAAATAACATGAGAGAAACTGATGGTTTTGCAGGATGGAAAACATTCAGAGGTTGATGCTCATGAAGAATTGTAGTGTTTGTATTTTCTCTCTGTTCTTTTTTTATTATTATTATTGTAGTAAGAATACTTAATATTAGAGCTACCTTCATAACAGATTTTTAAGTGTATAACACACTATTATCTATGGGCACAATGTCATTCCTTAGACCTCTAGAACTTATTCATCTTGCATCACTGAAATTTTATACCCGTAGGTGAGAAATTCCCCATTTCCCCTTCCCCCCAGTCCTTGGCACCAAACATTCCATTTTATTTATTTATTTATTTATTTATTTATTTATTTATTTATTTATTTATTTATTTTTTGCTTTATGCATTTGACTGTATTTGATACCTCATATAAGTGAAATCATGCAGTATTTGTCTTCCCATGACTGCCTTCTGTTCTTTTTTTTGTTTGTTATTTCTACATATCCTCAATAATTCCATCTCTCAGTAAGTCGCCTTTGCTCTTCTTCCTTTGAACTTCTGAGGCATGCAGTGGCTTTTCATTCAGCACTATTGATTCCTTTTCAATGTCTTGTATTCTCTTTTCTCTGATTTCAGTGTAAACTACCTGAGAGGGAGAGGATCGCTTTAGGTGTTTTATAGTCTTAGGAGTGTCTTGCACATAGGAGTAATAGTCTGTACCTTTGCTCTTCTCCTTTTCCCTTTCTTCATTCATTCAACAAATGTTTGTCAAGTATCAACCATTTAATAGTTGCTGGGAAGCCTCGGGGAGACAATTGTGAACTAGGCAGACACAATTCTTGTCCTCCTGAAGGCCTAGTGGGTACATCAGAAAAAAACTGAGAAAATAAAGGTAAACTCATTGCGAATTGAGTTTAAAAGGGAATAAATGGCCAAGCCTGAGTATAACTGGGGGTGGAAGAAGTGGCTGGTTTTTCTCTGTTTTTCTTACTATTTTTCTTTCCCATTTTTATCTTAGCTATCAACTCTTCCAAGTCAAATATTCCAAATCTCTTTTCAGTTGAATGGATGTCCACAGAATAGGAACTATGGAAGGCTAACTATTATTATTTTTCTCTTTCCACTATACCTCTCTTGGGTGTGTAGAAACAGATTGCCCCCAAGTAAGGACAGGTCATGGCTTTTCAGTGGCCACATGCAGTATGCCTTACAGAGTACCACACATTCAACAGATTATGTATAAAATAATTCTGGTTAAATTACAATGCAGAGAATACATTTTGCTACACTGAAAAGTTAGACATGGTTTTAGATACTTAGTGGTACCTTATTGTTAATATCCTTATGACATACAGTTTTTACAAGCCAAGAGCCATGCTTGCAAATCCCATAGAAGGTTCATGATGTGTATGTATAGAAGGGCAGAATTATAGGCCCTGGGTGAAAATTATTATTATTCCTTAGTTGATTATCCTAGTTCAAAACTGGTGATATATGCCATTGGATGTCCTCCTGGGTTTGCAGTAATGGTCCCTATATATCTTTATATGTTGTTTTAGAGTAGGAATAAACAGATACAGTGTTACTATGTGAAAGCTATGTACATGTTACACTTGATAAGAAGTAAAATGTGGACTATGGGCTCATGGCTAAGTAAGGAAACATGATTCTTGATTGCACATAAATACCAATAGATCCATCAAATACTCTGCTTTCACACTCTGCAGAAGGTAGACTCTCAAGGGAGCTATGTTTTCAAATTGAGCTTCAAAAATTGAGAGGGATGAAGAATTTATAAAGAAATCATAACTGTAAGTTTAGAACATAAAATATCTATAGAGATATATTAGTTTGCTCAGGTTGCCATAACAAATTACCATAGACTGGGTGGCTTAAAAAACAGATTTATTTTCCCACAGTTCTGGAGATTAGAAGTGTGACATCAAGGTGTCTACGGGGTTGTTTCCTTCAAGGCCCTTCTTCTTTGCCTGTATATGGCCATGTTCTCCTCTTTGTCTTCATGAGGGCTTCCCTCTTTGTGTGCCATGTCTGTGTCCTAATCTTCTCTTCTCAGAACACCAGTCAGATTGGATTAGGCCCCACCCCTGTGACTTCATTTTACCTAGTTATCTCTTTAAAAACTCTTTCTAAATACAGTCACATTCTGATGTACTGCTGGTTAGTACTTCAACATATGAATTTGGGGGGGGACACAATTAAACGCATAACAGATACTAAAATAGCAATTGGTGAATAAGTCAGGGTCAGTGTCTAACCAGAAAAAAGGAAACCACTTCAATTATCTAAAGCAGAGGGAATTTAAAACAAAAAGCTGATTTCATAGGCAATAGAAGAGTTGCAAATCCAAATGCAATAGTGAGACAACCCAAGGATTGAAGCATAGGAAACTTTGTATAAGCCTAGAATAGAGAAACACTAGCAGAGACAGGGATAGGATTTTCTGGTGGAAGCTGGAAATGTCGCTGGAGGCTCACTGCGATGTCCAAGAGAGGACTCAACCAGGAGCAGTGGTGACCAGGTCTCCGGGCAAGAAAGAATTCAAGAGCGAGACAGATGCAGGAAAGTGAAAGAGGTTTATTAAAGCAAAAGTACACATAAAAGGGAAGTGCAGGCAAACTCAGAGATTGGGTCTCCTAAAGGAAGTCCTGATCAGGGATTTTATTCCTTAAGTGTTAGATTTGATGACATCCCATTGACCTGGCTTGTCTAGCTCTCCACAGTAGACGGGACCCTCAGTTTCCTGCTTTTTCTTCCTTATTTGGTTCCTCAGGAACTGTCATGGCATCAGGTGCATGATGGGACTCATAGTAAGCACAATGTAAATGGGATTATAATAACATTGAAATTAGCTAAAGGTCAGGGACGCTGGTCCTGTCACATAAAAGTGGTTCTTGTTTTTCTCTAGGAGCCAGTGCCAGATACAATGTCTTGTGAAACTATAACTAGTGAGTTGCCTTATGTTGCATCTTGGAGGGGGTGTCAATTCCGTAGGCTACTGCTCTTGCCTCAGAAGCACATAGGCCTATCTAAGAGGCCTGGAAACTCTGAAGCCACAAAAGAAACACAACAGAAATAGCATTCATGGCAGAGAGAGAGGGAAAGAATACCCTGGTTTCTCCCTTTCTCGACTCTCCACTTTTCAGCCGGTACCCCTTAATGGCCAAACCTGGACAGAAGTCAGCTGACAGAGGAGTCTGACAACTATGACCTGCTGGGTCTGCCCTCCAGCATTGCAGACAGAACAGGCAGAGGACAAGGAGTGACTGTGACCGCAAACAAGCCCAAGGCGGGCACAAGTACGAAAAAAGAGAACGGCATTGTTTCAAAATGTTTTTTCAAATAAATGAAGGCAGATTTACATATTTATATTTATGATTAGTGATTGCTGTATAAATCTACCCATAACTGGCTAAACAAGACTTTTTTTATTCTTGTAATTTCTTTTTCAAAGATTTTTATTAAAAAATACAGTTAATATACAATATTATATGAGTTTCAGGGATACACCATAGTTAACCAACATTTATATACCTAAAGAAGTGATCACCATGTTGAGTCTGGCGACCATCTGACACCATATCACGCTATCACAATATTAGTGACTATGTTTCATATGCTGTGTATTACATCGCCATGGCTTATTTGTTTTATACCTGGAAATTTGGACCTCTTATTCCCCCCTCCTTTTTAAATTTCTCAAATACATTTGGCATTCAATATTATTTTATATTCATTTCAGATATACATTATAGTGTTTAGACCTTTATATAATTTAAGACATGATCTCCCTAGTACTTACCTAGCACTGTACATAGTTATTACCATATCATTGACTGTATTCCCTATGCTTCACTTTACATCCCCCTGACTATTTTGTAACTACCAATTTGTACTTTTTAATTCCTTCGCCTTTTTCACCCTGCCCCCCAAAGCCCTCCCATCTATCACCCTAGCAAATCTAGTCCCCATCTGACACCATACATAGTTATTACAATATTATTGACTATGTCCCTTATGCTACACCCTACATCCCATGACTACTTTGTAACAACAAGTTTGTACTTCTTAATCCCTTCCCCTTTTTTACCCACACCCTAACGCCACTCCCATCTGGCAACCATCGACATGTTTTCTGTATCTATGAGTTTGTGTTTGTTTTGTTGTTAATTTTGTTCTTAGAGTCCACATGTAAGTGAAATCACATTGCATCTGTCTTTCTCTGTCTGATATATTCCACTCAGGATAACACCCTCCATGTCCATCCATGCCACCACAGATGGCAAGAACCCATTTCCTTTTATGCCCAGCAATAATCCATTGTATTAGGTTGGTGCAAAAGTAATTGCAGTTTAAAAGGTTAAAAATAATTGCAAAAACCGCAATAATTTTTGCACCAACTGAATATATATGTACCACGTTCTCTTTGTCCATTCTTCTATCAACAGACACTCAGGCTGTCTCCACATCTTGACCATTGTAAGCAATGCTGCAGTGACTATATGGATGCACATGTACCTTCGAAGTAGCATTGTGGGTTTGTTTCTTTGGGTAAATACCCAGAAGTGGGATTACTGAGTCCTTTATTGTCTCTTCTTATAGACTTTGTTTTAAAGTTTCTTTTGTCTGGTATAAGTATGTCTACCCCAGATTTTTTTTTTCCCCCTCCATTTTCATGAAAGATCTTTTTCCATCCCTTTACTTTCTCTCTCTGTATGTCTCTCAACCTGAAGTGAGTCTCTTATAGGCAGCGTATGTCAGGGTCTTGTTTCTTATACATTCATTCCTCCTAAGTCTTTTGATCAGAGCATTTAATCCATTTATATCGAAAGTAATTGTTAATAGATATGTAGCTATTGCCATTTTATTCATAATGTTGATTTTTTTTTTTTCCGTATTAAAGAAGTCACTCTAACATTCCTTGTAACACTGGTTTGGTGGTAATGAACTTCTTTAGCGTTTTCTTACTTGGGAAGCTCTTTATCTGTCCTTCGATGTTAAATGATGCCTTGCTAGAGTAGTCTTGGTTGTAGGTCCTTCCTTTTCATCACATTGAATATGTTGTGCCACTCCCTTATGGCCTGCAAAGTTTCTGTTGAGAAATCAGCTGACAGTTTTATGGGAGCTCCCTTATAAGCTACTAGTTGCCTTTCTCTTGCTGCTTTTAGTATTTTCTCTTTGTCTTTAACCTTTGCCATTTTAGTTACAGTGTGTCTAAATGTGGGCCTGTTTGGGTTCATCCTGTTTGGGACTCTGCTTCCTGGACTTGTATGTCTGTTTCTTTGCCAGGTTAGGAAAGTTTTCAGTCTTACTTCTTCAAATAGGTTCTCATTCTCTTGCTTTCTCTCCTCTCCTTCTGGTACCCCTGTGATGTGAATGTTGCCATGCTCGATATGGTACCAGTTTAAGAGGTCTCTTAAACTATCCTCACTTTTTTGGGTTCTTTTTTCTGATTGGGTGTTTTCTGCTACTTTGTCTTTCAAATTGCTGATTCAGTCCTCTGCTTCACCTAGTCTTCTGGTGATTCCTTCTAGTACATTCTTCATTTCAGTTGTTGTATCCTTTACTTCTGACTGGTTCTTTTCTATGGTTTCTATGCCCTTTTAAATGTTTGTTACCTCTTTGTTGAAGTTCTCACTAAGTCTTTGAGCATCCTTATAATTATTTTTTTGAACTCTATATCTGGTAGGTTGCTTGCCTCCATTTCGTTCAGTTCTTTTTTCTGGATTTTTCTCCTGTTCTTTCATTTGGGATGCATTTCCTTGTTTTCTCATTTTGGCTGCCTCTCTGTGTTTGCTTCTATGTGTTAAGTAGATCTGCTATGTGTCCCAGTGTTGTCACGGTGGACTTATGTAATAGGGGTCCTGTGGGCCCCAGTGGCACAGTCTTCCTTGTACCTGAGCCAGTTGCTCCAAGAGTGTCCCATGTGGGGGTTGTGTGTACCCTCCCTCCTGTTACAGTTGGGCCTTGATTGCTCTTGGTAGATCAGTTGGTGGGATTGACCCTTAGGTTGACTAGCTGTGGGGTTTTGCCACATCTTACAGGCTGCTGTGTGGAGAGCTTACCCCATTGAGTGGGATCCACCCTAGTGGTCTCTAGTGCCAGTTGAGACCTCCTTTTGTGTGTGCTGCTTATGGGGCTTATTGGGTGGTGCTTTCTTGTGGTATGAAGGCAACCTCCAAGTATGTTGATTCTGGTGCCTTTTGGGAAAGACTCTAGTGCAGGCCCAGGTCACCCACTGCCTGTGACTGGCCAGGGGCTACCGGGTAGGAGCTACAAAGGAATCCATAGTTTTTTGCTGCCTGTGCTAAACCTGGAGGTGCGTTTAAGAGGCCACACTATGAATCGAGGTCTGTGGAAGCTCCTCAAAAAGCCAGGACACTTTGAGGCCTGCTGTCTCGTACTGACTCCCTTAAAGATCAGCCACTGATAAAGCCTCATGCAGTACGCAAGTTGGGTGAGGCATGGTCTCAGGGAGTCATTAGAGTGGGAAGAATTATGGTCACCAGGTTAATGTAAATTCTGAATTGGTGCCAGTACAGAGCTTGGAGTGATTCAGCAAAAGTTTCAGAGCACACTGAGGCCAGTCACTGTCTGTCTATGGACTGCTGGACTCTGATAGTTTTCCAAGAAAGAGTGTAATGGAGGCGGGGCCATCTCCTCATGGAGAAAGTACCTCTAGCTGTGTGCAAGTTGGGTGGGGCAGGTTCAGCATGGCCAAGCATTGGCACTCACCAGCCCAATCAGATTCAGATCTGGCCATGGTTTGGGCGAGTTCAACACAGGAAAAATGATGCCCACCTGCGGGCTACACAAAACTGGACTCCTCACTGGAAAAATGCTGACTGAGTTCCAGTGCTCCCCCGAACCCACATACTTCAGTCAGCCCCCCCAGTATGTCTCTGAGACCCCCTGAGTTAGCATCCTGGAGCCCAAGGTGAGTGCCTATGAATGAGCGAATCTCTGTGCCGGCTGTTTAGGAGGACACCTGCGTTTCCCACAGCTTTCTGGCACACGTGAACAGTTGGGATCCCCCCTGTTTTTCACAGCCAGATTTTTGTGGGAGCTCCTCTACTTGGCCCCAGTACTCTGGGTTGGGGAGCCTAGTGTTAGGGGTTGAAGTCCCTTGCTCTCCTAGGGTGAACCAAGGCAGCTGAGATATCCCTCTGGTTCTCAATCACCACTTGTGTGTTGGGGGCCAATTTCTTGTCTCCCCACCTCCTGCCAGTCTCCACGTTGTTAGGTCAGCTACGGTCATGGTCAAAGCGGCCAGGAGCCAAGTCAGACCCCTCTGCCAAGTCAGACCCCTCCTCGCATGACGGAAACTGAGGCCCCTGGCGTTTCCCCGAAAAGGCAGCAGACCGTTGGTGCGATAAACAACTCCCGGATGCGGCTGCCCATGCCCGCTCTGCGCTGGGGGGCCTGCTCAACTGCCACCTCACTCAGCCAACTCCCACCCCAAAAATCGCATATATGCCTCCCTCGCTCTGCCCTGGGCGCGACATCACCGGCCCCGTCTGCGGACCGGTGAACCTCACCCAGGGGCGCAGAATAAAGCACTCACCTTTCTCAACCCGGCTGACTCAGCTTCATTATCTCGCTGCAAGCCTTACACGCGTGGTTTCTTTTTTAGATTTTTAGTTGTAGGACTTCTGTTCAGCTAGACTTCAGATAGTTCTCCAGGTTGATTGTTCTATAATTTAGTTGTAATTTTAATGTGTTCATGGAAGATTGCAGGCATAGTGTTTATCTACTCTGCCATCTTGGATCTCTCCTCTCTATTCTTGTAATTTTTTAAAAAAAGTATTTCTCCCCTTCTTTGCCTAGAAGATCCATTCCCCTCCCACCCTACAATCTGTTCATTTCTGAATTCTAAACAGTGTTTATAGCCTTGCTTAAATTCTTGAAGTTTCTCAAATTCTTCTTTCTTCCTCTTTCTTCTTAATACCCAGTACACTCTGTCCCCATTATACTCTGTCTATATTGGTCTCAAGGCACCAAGAACTTTTCCGTCTAAATTAACAACTATTCATACATACAATTATATACTTTTCAAGATCAGAGCCTAGGATTTTTATATTTCACACAGTTTTTAAATCTGCAGCTTGCATACATTGATGATCAATAAGTATATCGAATGAATAATTGTACTTAAAACTTTTACAATATTGGCATTATTCCCATTTAATATCTTTAATTTTATTACCCTTTGTACAATTTTCCATCATCTTTACCATTCTGGGTAACAAAACTAATATAACACAAGAATTTGTTTTTCTTTTTTAATTCTTTTCAAGGAAAATGTATTTTATTTAGCGATTATGTAGATGAGACTCCTTAGCCAGGCATTCAAAGAAATACCCTCTTGTCTCATCTAAATATCAAAAAGCACATGAAATTTTGAATGTGTATTTTAAACAAATAGATATTTTCTCTTCTTTCCCCTCTCCTCTTTGTATGGTCACTTTTGTAACTCTTGAAATAAATCTATGCCTTCCCCTAGCATTTATTGACTACAATGCACCAGGGATGCTCTCTAGGCATTTGGACTATATCAGGGAACAAAACAGACCCTTTTATTCCTTATATTCTAGGAAGAATAATAATAAACATATTTTATGTTTAATAAACATAAAAAATAAATTGTAAGTTTACTTGAGGTGAAGTATAATATGAGCGAAAAAATGGAATGAGGTTAGTAAGATCAGAAGTACCAGGATGGAGGTAGAGGGCTGGTTGTCATTTAAATAGGGTGATGAGAGTCAGCGTGTCCTCAAGGTGACTTTTGAGCAGAGTTTTAAAGGAGGTGATGAAGTTAATAATACAGATGTCTGGAAGAGAAACTTTCCAGGCAGAGAGAACAGAAGGTAAAGGCCTTAAGGTGGTAGAATGTCTAGGACAGATGGTCCCAAACTTTTTAGTTTCACAGAGCTCACAGTGTCTAAGTAATTTTTTTTTTACAGTGTCTCTAGACCAAAATAATTACCTAATAGTACTGTTAATTAAGTGGTTTGTCACAAACAACTTAGTAAGTATTTTTATCCAAATAATTTAGTAGTCATTCAGAAAGCTAATATATATTACAGAAAACTAATATTTTTTTATTCTTAAATAACCACAATTACTTATGAATGGGCTTGTGTGTGCTTTCTGGGGATTCACCTTGGTCAAGGTGCTAGGATGTAGTACAATTTTGGATATATTTTGAATGTAGAGCTAGGGGGATATGTTGATGGATTAGATGTGAAATATGAGGAAAACAGAGGAGTCAAGGGTGACTCTGAGGTTTGGGGGCTCAGAAACTGGAAGGAAGGGGTTGTTGTCATTAAGAGAGGTAGGGTAGCCTTCAGGTAAGCGGGTATGGGAGATCCATTCTAGACATGTTCAACTTCAGATGTCAGTTGGACGTGTAAGTGGAAATGCCAACTAGGCAGCTGGGTATATGAGTGTGTTGTTCAGAAGGGAGGCATAGGATGAAAATGTGGTTTGGGATGACGACAGGTACATAGATGGTATAGAAAGCCATGGAGCTAAATGAGATCCTTTAGAGAATGAATGCAGAAAGGGAAGAGAAGAGGTTCAAAGACTAAATCTTGGGACACTTTCATATGAATGACATGGGAAAAGAGAAGGAACTAGAAAGTAGATTTTAAAAGTTAGGGGAAGGTAAACGGGATCAAATATATGGTAATGGAAGGAGAACTGACTCTGGATGGTGAATATACAATGTGATATACAGATGATGTATTACAGAATTGTACACTTGAAACCTATGTAACTTTACTAACCATTGTCTCCCCAATAAACTTTAATTTTAAAAAAAGTTAGGGGAAAAACCAAGAGAGAGTGATATTCTGGAAGCTCAGTGAAAAGCAAGTCATCTACTTTATTTAATACTGTGGAGAGGTCAGTAAAGATAAATAAAATGCAGTTGGTCAGACATTTCAGTAAACTTAGAAATAGAAGTTTTTCTTTTAACAAAATAACTAGTGTTACTGTGTCACCTGTTAATCAGTGCAAAATTGTTATGTCTTTCCTTTTAAAGAATGAGCAAATCAGGAGATCTGTAGTTCTGATTTCATAGTTTATTAGCAGTATCTGGTGATACCCAACAGTGAGTTTAAAAACAACCTTAAGAAAGTTAATTAAGAATAATCATAGTAATCTTGATAGACAAAATTTGTTTTCAATTAAAACAAGTTGGCAAGAGAAATATGTTTGAGTTCCAGTGTTGCTTTTGCATAGTGACTTAATGCATGTCAAGTGATGCTGAATATTTGCAGAACATCTGGTAAGAGCAGGTAGCAGTTTCCTTTTCAATATGTTTTAAATGGCAACTTGATAAAGCTGGAAAATAACTATTTTAATCTTCATTAAGATTGACTTTGCAAAGAGGCAATTTTATTCCTCTTTGTTCTCCCTCCTTGAGTTGGTATCCTCACCTCAAAATAAAATGTTAAATTATATTTTATCATTCTAAAACAAAATCTCAACTATCTCACTTTCTTATTGAAACTTTCTATTGTCAACAGCTTATTTATCCTTTATTCCCAAGATATTCCCATATTTGACCCCATGAGGATTGTTACTGTGATTTCTGTATGTTCTTGTAGTCAGATAGACCTCTTTTCATGTGTCTCTTTCCTACCCAGCCTGAATGTCATGATTGAGTATCTGAACTCTACTTTTCAGTGGCTGTGTCAGTGTGGGTTAATATAACAGTTAATATAACAGAACCACACTAGATATTTAAAACACATGGACTTTTAATATAAAGAATTAAATGACATGTGGTGGCTGAGCTGAAAAACATCATAGAGGATGGTGAGAAAATTCAGAGATTAACAAAAGTAGAAAATTGCTACCATCCCCAGGACTGAAGAGAGAAAATCCTGAAAGGGTAGCATTCCCACGGACCAGAAACCGGGGTACTAACGGGAACTAGAACTATGGTGAAGATCACTTGGCAGGAGCTGGTATCATGAAGGGAGAGAATGTACAAAGAAGCTGCAAGGAAATATAGCTGCTTCCAGAAAGACCAGTCAAAGCAGAGCCAAAGGGGTTAGATAGTCCTGGTGTATCTCGCATTGAATCAAGTCAGAAAAAGAGAAACTACACCAATTGTTATTATTAATCATTATTATATTTATGAGTATTATTTACCAGGTACACAGTATTTATTGAATGCATGAGCAGGATATATAGCAAGACAAAGCTTTAGAATATAACTGATATAGTGAGAAAGGTACCCTGAGCCATAGGCAGAGCTGTGAATGAGGAATCTGTAATTCTTCAAATTTCAGTGTTTCATGAGAATAAAATCAATGAAAGCCCAAGAAGGAAGGGGATAATCCCCCACAAAGGGGTCAGACACAGACCCGGAAGACAATTGGCCCCACTGGTGAACGATTTAGGCCACCAGCTTTCTGGAGACAATAATGTGTCATTGCAAAGCCACCATCCATTTTTTAAGAAACCTTTTGCTTTGGTCAAGAGACAAAATTCCACACAGTCAGTAATCATGCTGGAGGGACTCATAGCCTGCTCAATGTACCTAGCAATGCCTGTGACAACTGCATTCGTGTCCTAAAGGTTTGTGTCATTGTTAGTCTGGTACATGATGGAAGAAGGTGGAGACTGGATGCATGGCTGCTGGTGGAGGTATGGCAGCCCTTCGATCAGGTCCACGTAGCACAGGGCACTATCCAGGGTGATGTGGGTGGTCTTGGCAGCAGTTTCTGTTTCTCACTGGGTCTCCTGCAAGTCCAGGAAGGGGCCCGAGGTGACCTGCCCCAGCTCAGGATGCTCTGCCTGGGCTCTGCATGCAGGGCTCAGCCCGGCCCTTATTCCCGCCCCTCCACCCACCAAGATTCCTCCCACACCAATTATTTTTAACAAGCAGTTTAATATCGGCAATTGTCCATATGGGTACTGGATTACTGAATTATTAGAAGAGGAACACTGAGGTAGCACAGAGATAGTAACTGAAGAAAGTAACTACCAATCCTAGGGCTGGGGGAACAAAGGGAATAGGCTGGGAATATTGGAACCTATGTGCTAGAAGAAAGGCCTTGCAGAATGAGAACCTAGTCCTCTGCAGAGGGGGTGCTACCTGGCTGCTGTTGGAACCTCGGGAGCTTGGAAGGGAGTCTCTGTGCTCAGGGACTCCGATCCCTAGGAGAGGATTCCAACCGGCTAGTGCTGGATATTCTGAGGAGGTGTGATGAAGCTGGTTCTGGAAGTCTGGAAAACATAACTGGAATCAATTGTTACCTGAAGTAACTACCGCTGCACAGATGAAAAATCATTGCTGAAGAAAACAAACAGGAAAGAGATCAGCTTTTCTCCTTCTGCCTCCCAGGCTCCTCTTATAACTCCTTATTTATAAAATCCAACAGGGGTCAGTTGGGAAAAGGGAAAAGAGTTTATAGAGTTCCAACTTGAGCTTCACAGAGCCGAGTATAAAAAGGTTGATTTGGAGCTAAGAGGCAATAGCTTAATTATGCAAGTATTTCACGCTTCCCTCCCCCGCCCCAATCATCCAACAGTGCTTCCTATTGATTCCATAGGTGAGCAAAGCCAAACCCTAGATCAAAGACACAGTCTAGCTTCTGTGCTCCATTACCAACCCCCCCAGGGTTTGACAAACTGTGGCCAAATCAAGCTCACCACTTTTTTATAGCCTGCCCGCTCAAAATGATTTTTATGATTTTTCAGTGATTGAAAAACCTCACAGAATATTTTATGACACATAAACATCATACGAAATTCAATGTTCAGTGTCCATAAATAAAGTTTTACTGGAACACAGCCATGGTTTTTAATTTACATGTTGTCTATGGCTGCTTCTACACTACAGAAGCAGAGTTGAGTAGTTGTAACAGAGACCATATGGACCACACAACCTCTAATGTTTATTAGTTGGCTCATTACAGAAAAAGGTTGCCCACTTCTGCTTTATACCCATGAAGTGTAGCACTGCTGGTAGAAATCATAGTCAGGCTGATTAGCACTTCCACGGCCACCTAGTATTCTTACAATGGAACTTTGCAATTCCCTCTTGCCTTTCCTTCAACATCTGTTACAGTTTCCATCACTTTCCTCAAGTCTCTACTCACCCATTTCCTCTAAGCCATGGACCATGTCCCATCACTTTATTGACAAAATCGGGACCAAAAACAATTTTTTTTTCTTTCTTCCTGTTCTAGAGCTACACATATATATACTGCCATTCTCTTCCTTTCCTTTTTCCTTCCAATCTCACACATGAGATATCTCTCCTTCCTTTTAAGAGCACCCATTCCACCTGTGCTTCTGACCTCATCCCACCCCACTGCTCCTTCATTATCATTCCAACTCTTATCTTCAATCTCTGTCTGCCTTCTAGAGATATTTCAGAGTAATGGTTAGGAACATAGACTTAAATTTGGCCCACGAGGTTCTGATTCTACTTCCATTACTTATTAATTCTTAACCATGAACAGGTTCTCTTAATCTCTATTACCCTCAGTATCCTCCTTTGTAAAAATAATGGTTCATAGAATTAATGTAAGCAGTAAATAAATTCAAACATGTAATCACTTAGTGCAGTGTTTGCATATAATATGTTTCATATATTTTAGCTATTTTCAAAGTATCACTAAAGTTTTACTACTACCACTTCAACCTCTAAAAATACTCAATACTCTCAACCTAAAAAGAGAAAAGAAAAAGTAGCACCTTTAATCTTAGGCCATCTTCTGTTACTACTTTTTTTTTTTTTTTAATTTATAGCTCCCCTTTTTCATTCAAATTCCCTTCAAGGATTCTTTTCTTAGTGTCTCACTATTTCACTCTTCCTTCATTCTTTAACACATTGCAAATTCATTTCTGCCTTTAATTCATCTTCTGAAAATGCTTTTGAAAAGGTCAACATTGATACCCCAATTCACAAATCCACCCATACTTCCCAGTCTTTATATTACTTCATGTTACTGAAGCATTTAATCTTATTAATCACTCACTCCTTTTGAAAATTTCCAATCCCTGGCTTTCAAAACGTTACAGTTTTCTTATCTCTCAGTTGCTTTTTTCTTTCTTTCTTGGGCATTTCTTCATCTGTCTAGGCTTTCAGTCTTATCAGTCCTCACTGCTCGTGTCATGTCGTGTCATGTTCTTACTGGGTGGTTTTCTTCAGTCCCAAGGTTTAAAATTGACATCTACATGCATACAAACTATATGCATAACTACATATGGGTCTATAACTACAACCCAGATCTTTCCCAAGCTCAGCCATAATGTAGCTAACTGCCTGTTATACATTCATATTAGTATGACCTACTTTTAAGTTCAGTACATCCAGGAACTCGTGTTCTTTATAAACCTGATTCCTTTTCATTATTTTTTAACAAAATCCTTGACTATAATCACTCAACCAGAGAGCTATGAGTCAATCTTGACTCTTCCCTTTCCCATACACTCCAAATTCTATGAATCTCCAAGTCCAGCCAATTTTCACTCTTAAAAGTCTCACACTATTTTCTAGTGTGACGTCTCACACTAGAGCTACCCTCTTTGACCTCACCACCTCCAAACTACACTATGAAAATAGCTTCCAACTGGAGGCCTCTTTACCTTCACATCTGTCTGCGTCAAATCCAAATTTTACACAATAGCCGGCTGTCTCTATGTATATCTGATTACGCTGCCCTTCTGCAAGGCGCCTCAAAGACTCATCAGTGAGTATATGATAAAAATCTCACTCAGCTTTTTCACATTCTGTATAGCATCCTCTCACTTGGGAAACTGTCTTCCTTTCCAGCCTCATTTCCTGCTGCTCTGAAATCATATTTTATATTTTTGCAACATGGAACTGAGGATTCAGAAATAAAGATCATCACACTCCTTTTCCTCTCTGGGCTTTGCTCATGCTATCTTCTATAACATCCATCCTCCAGCCCTCTGTAGCCAAGTGCATCTGCGTCAGTTAGAATCAGTTACGGAGCTTTCTTCCTGCACGTCTCCCCAGTCTAGAATAAGCTATTTTCTTCTATGTTTCCTTTGTTATAATTATGGCATTTTCTGTTGCATTATCATTAAGTAGCACAGTGTTTGGAAATGAGTTGGCATTTTATACCCCTTAAAAAATTTTTTTTTGGTGGAAAGAATTATCCAAGGGTGTATTCGATACCTAATTCGTGTTGTGCTATGTGTGTTACTTGCAAGCTAAAGTGCTAAGTGTTGGGATTTACAGGGATAAATAAAACATAAATCTGTCTTTCAAGGGCAGATGGTCATGTAGGAGTGATGTGGCAAACAGACAGTGAGGTAGTTTACAAGGTAAAGAATGGTGAAAAGTGTTAAAGTGCAGAGAAGCACTGAAAGAGTTAATGTGAGATAGAGATTACTTCTTTGTGGCATATTTTGCCAGATATTCAAAGCACTAACCTAAATATTTTGACATTATATCAATTTGATTCAAAAGTTATGATTTGTAATAATATGGCTACTAAAACTTCATTGGAAAAAATGGCTCATGTTGCAGAACTCCAGACCCCTTGTTGGAGTTTTATCTCTAACTGAATTTCTTTACCATCACTCGTCGCCTCCTATTCTAGAACCCCTTGCCCAGTATTCATTTACACATCATTATCTTTAAAAAGTATGTCTTCATCTTTATATTTTTCTCCAAGAATTTGAGAGAAAATATTAAGAAAACAAAAACATAAATGCCATTTTCAACAAGGAGGTAGGAAAGTGACAGAATGAGGAAAGTGAGGACAGCTGGCAGTAGAAAAGGTGCCCAAATGAATAAAAAGATAGCAATAATAATACAACTTCATGAAATATGTATTGTGGCCATGATTATATCCATTTTATGGAAGAGGGAATTGAGGTTCAGAGTTGTGAAATAACTTACCTAAGTTCACACATCTATTTTCTTCAGAGCTAAGCCTAGGGCCACAAAGCAGAAAAAGAAAAGGAGGAAAAGAAAAAAAATATATGACGAAAGATTCATCACTGTCTGTAGTCTTGAGAAATACTTATGCAAAATGTCCAGAAAGTTTATAGTGGTGTTTAAAATAATTAACTTTTTGTATGATATGTGTGTGTGTGCATACAAAATCAGAAACTGAAAATATAAAGGCTGTCCTACTTTAGTTAGAGGTTGGTAATATTCTGAGATTGATATTCAACCACTCTGCCTCCCATGCCCAGGCCCCGTCTCTCGCCTCCCCCAATCTTGGCCCAGTCCACTTTTCTCATTGTAAATCACACTTCCCTGAGCAAAAGCTCTCCAACTCAGGTATTCTGGATGGTGCCCTGTTTGTAAAACATTCAGTAATTTCCTGTCTTCGTGTCTTGGTTCCTACCATTCCTTTGGCCTGAAATTCTGTCCCATGCACAGTTGATATTTTGGACTCTCAATAATATCTTTTCCATTTTTGAAATCTAGATTACATGCCGACTTCTATAGAGGGACTTTCCTGATCTCTAAGTGGAAATATTTCCTCTTTCCTTTATGCCTGGACTGCAGTAACAACAACAACAACTAACATTTGGTTACTATAAATACTATAAGCTATCAGAAACACCCTATTTTAGGCTCACGAGCCAACTTGTGAAGAGGCATTATAAGACTCACTTTATTGTGAAGAACTGAGGGTCAAACTGACTGACCACAGCAGTACCTCCTTGGGCATGGAACAGAGGTGAGCCTGTCATGGGCCCTGTATTCTAAGACTCCAGTCTGGCCTTCATCAGGCTCTGCTCTTCCCAAGGGGTGAGGAAACTACCAGGCCAGGAAGAGTCTGCCCCCTCCTTTTCTGTTCCAGGAACTGAAATCCCTTCCTCTGTAGCCCTGAGCCCTCTCTCAAGGGCTGCTTGGGCCTTCCTCCCTGACTCTTCTTTTTTTCCTCCTCAGGGCAGATAGGATAGCCGGTATGTGCACTCCTAAACGAGGTATGACCACGGGATAGCTGTTTTGAAAGAAGGTGGACTGAACTTGGACATGGGCCAATAGTCTATACCTGCGACTTGAGGCCCCTCACATTGTACAGAAACTGGGGATGAGAAGAGGCTGTGGGCTGGGATCCAGAGGTCCGTTTTCCACATGCCTCTATGCTCCAGAGGGAAATCGGGCGAGTCTGAGAATCTAAATTTGAACCTGGCCTTCCAGGTTGTTAGAATGTGTTTTTGTCAAGGTGCTGTAGGGTAGGTCATGTTTTCTTTTATAATTTGTTGATTTGATTTATAATTTTGAATATTTAGACATATGGTACAGGCCTCCATTTGTTCTTTTTCCCTTAGTTCCGTAATCTTAAGGACACACCTGTGCTTCAGGTCCCCAAGTCAGCCGGGGACAGAACCAAGACTCTATCTAGGTGGTTTAGGTTTCAACATTATGCTCCCCCTACAACGGTGTTTCTCATACTTGACTGATCATAAGACTCATTAGGGTGTTTGGAAGGTGGCTAAAGTGCAGATTCTTGGTCCTTTTGTAGAGATTCCAACTGAGTGGTTTGGGTTAGTGCCCAAGAATTAAACACAGGCTCCAGGAGAATTTTATGTTTAGGCAAGTCTGGGAAACATCACCCTGCTCAATCAAAAATCAGCCATCATCACGGTACCATTTAGATGGTACAATAAGCAACATTATACAATAATAATCAGCCACCGTACCATTTAGATGGCACCAGTGATATACCTGGTATTGCAAACAGTTGGATGCATGTGTTATTTCTCCTAATAGATCTTCATCTCCTTGACTGAAGGAGCAATTTATTGTACAAGTTTCTATCTTGCATAGCATTCCCTATAGAACCTTTTTACATTAGAGGGGTAGTAAACATTTATTAGATAAAAGATTAATATTTGGAATTCTTTTGTATAGTATCTGTTAATATTGTATATAAAAGTGGTATAATATTTATGACTTATCATACAGAGGCTAAGAAATTAGAAAGGTTACCTTTATTTGTATTATGTATTCTGGTACATACCGTGTTTCCCTGAAAATAAGACCTAGCTGGACAATCGGCTCTATTGTGTCTTTTGGAGCAAAAATTAATATAAGACCTGGTATTATATTATATTATTATGTTATATTATATTATATTATATTATATTATATTATATTATATTATATTATATTTTATATTATATTATTATACCCGGTCTTATAGTAAAATAAGACCGGGTCTTATATTAATTTTGGCTCCAAAAGACGCATTAGAGCTGATTGTCTGGCTATTTCTTATTTTCAGGGAAAAACAGTATTTCTATAAAGCTTCATATTGAGTATTGAATGGCTGTTCCATTAGCTATGAATCATTTGAGGTCAAATGCTCCATGACCTAGTGTGGTGGACATGAAAATGCACCACCAAAATCTCTCTGTAGTTAAGGACTGTTTCCTCATTTATTGACTGGTCATAGTTGGGATATAAATGTTATGACCATTTCAGCTCATGATAAAACAATTTTCATGCATACACTTCAAAGCTCACTATTACACTGGCCAAGGCTTTGTTGGGCCTACACTGCAGTTCAACTTCTCCCTCTGCCCAATTCTGTTTCTCCTTCTTTCCAGCTCTTTTGAGTCCTACCAAATATCTGACATACTAAACACTGCCTCAGCATCTGTCTCCAGAGAATGCTGCCTGTGACATCTAGCCTATCGGAGATTCTATAAATATTTATTGAATATCTGGTAGACACAAAATAACAATGATAGCCAACATGTAAAATGTCTGCTATGTGCCAGGCACTAAGTGGCTTTTACATATTATGTGTAGAATAACAATATATGTTATTATAACATATATTATTATGTATTTATAAATTATTTATATAATTGCATTGTTATAACAATAACAATATAATAACATTATTGAGGGAAATACTATTATTATCCCCACTTTACAGATGAGGAAACCAAGGGACAAAGAGGTTATGTAACCTGTTCAGGGTCACACAGTTGGTAAGTGGAGCTTATGTTGGAGTCCAGACAATTGGGTTCCAGAGCCTTTGTTCTTAGTCATCAGACTGAAGTGACTCTCCAAAGATGTTAATATTCACTGAATGAACGAATAAAAATACATTTCTGTGGTATAAGTTAATATACTATTGATTAATTTATGCTTTGAGATATCTGAAAATGTAGGTGCCATTATTAGATTCTAGTAAACTTGGTTTTTATTCAGAACAAAGTTTAGAAAACTGAATGAGAGGAATTTTTAAGTTTACTTATTAGAAGATATTCTTGATTTTTCTTGATTTATTCTTGATTCCCATATTTGAGAGAAAACTCATGATTATTTTCCTGTTCTGGCCTCATTATTCTGTCATGATAGTAGCCAGCCTATTTTATAAGTTCTTTTTTGGAAATCATTTGGAAAAGACTATGTCATGGCCTGTGGCTCACTGCTCTTAGTACGTAGGCTCACTGACTCTCCTCTGTGGTCCTTGCTTTTCTTCAGCCTGAGGCCCTACCCTGGCCTGCATGAAAAGGGTATAATAAAGTGGTCTTGGCAGTGACACATTGGCCAAGCTTGAGTCATTTCAGTTCAGGTTGTTCCCACTTTTCTAGTGTGGGTGGTTACCAGGGGCCTCATTTAGCGGCTTACTTCCGGCATACTCCCATTTCCTCAGTCACTTGGCTCCTGTCTGTCCCCAGTTCTGACAGAAATTGTATTTCCTGGCCAGAACATTTGGTTACCGTGTTCCATTTTTATTCTACTGCTGCTGTCTGCTTGGGTGATCATAACTAGGGGAACCTATAACTAAATCACCCCAGCTCTGCCTACCCTACTTGGCAGACAGTCTACCCAGTTTTTACTGTATTTTGGAATTTTTGCTAAAGGTACTCAAAGAACTGCCTTTTGCCTCTCTGTCTGTGAATTTATCTCCTAGTTCTTCTTCCTCCTTCATATTTTTATCTGTCGGAAACTAGAATGGCTAATCCGAATCTTGCTTCTTTGTTCATACTCCTTTTTGTTTACTGATTCTATAGTTTATTGGGAGAGATTAATTCTGGCCTTATTTTATCTGACCCAATTTCTCATTTTCTGAGTCTCAGTTATATTCATCTTAAGTCACTGAAAAAGTTAAGTGGCTTATCAGGTTATTGCGAAATAAATCCATTTGCAAAATTGATCCAAAAATAGAAAACTCCTTTTTTGGATAATAGTTCACTTTTAGGCCTGCATTACTTAAATATTTGTCCCACTGTTCCATTGACATTGCCAAAATATCAGATAGCACAACATAGACATAACTTCATTTTTTCTCATTTCTTAGTAGTAAATTATTTTTTGGCAAATATTTATTGAGTGGCTACTATGTGCCAGGCAATACTGTAGGTGTGAGGCCTGCTTCCAGGTGCAAGAAATGAAATGTTTTCTGCACCTGCATTTCTTACTTTTCACATACTTGTACTTTTTAGCCAAGCTCATGGTTACTCTATGAAAATACTAAGGGAAACTTTATTATTCTTATTGCAAAAATGAAACAACAAATGTTTAGAGCTGTTATAGCGACTTGTTCAAGTTCACACTGCAGAATAGCACTGAGAGTAAGACTTCAGACATCCTATGCCAGTCTTCTTTCCACTAAGCACATTAAAGGTTAGACATTAAGAGATGAAAACACATAGGGAAATGAACATTAGACATATTTCATGTGGAATTGCCTACGTTTAAATAAATATGTTAACAGGAACTCTAACACATCTACAAAACAAGTAAATGTTTGGAGTTCTGTCTTTTTTTAAAGAGATATTCTATATTAATTCTTTTTTTCTGAAGATGTGATGAAGGAAATTCCTCAGTTCCATTATCCACCCATTATTAGATGTGCTGTCATTCACCTCGTTTGGATGGTCATTTTTCTACAATGCTCTCCTTGAAATACCTTGACACGAAAAAAATGCAAGCTATTTCACATATGGAGATGTACAGCTGGGAGAATCTAGCCCACTGGTATTTCTGGGATACTTACTTGCATGATACAGTAAATACAGTCAATGCATGGAGAGACACAATGTAAACTGTTACTTTGAAATGCTTGCTTTTGGCACAACTTCATCACAGGCGCTTTACAATTTACAAAGCAGTATGGAGTAATGTTTACAACTTCTGTGTTTACAAATTCACTGGTTTCTCTTTACTCAAGGCAGTATTTTTGGTTTTGGCACCTTTTCAGATGTTCATCATTTCTTCCCAGTGTTTTTTCATCTATTACTCTTTAGTCTATTAGAATAAATATTATTTTATTCCAAGCTAAATAGGCCACACTGAGGCTATGTGACCTCCAAGAGGAAATATTTTCAAGCTGGCTCTGATGTAAGGTCCTAACAAATGTCTGGCTTCATTGCAATAATACATCAAAAGAAGAATTTTAACATGATTGAAGAACATGAAAGCATGAGTTGTGATTTCAAATAATAGTCTTCATCTTTTTCAACGTGAGGTACTGAAAGAGACATTGGAAACAGTTACTTAGTCAACTTTAAGAAAGTAAGACATAATGAAAACAGATCTTAAGCTGTTATCACTTTAATATTAAGGAATACCTTCTTTGGCAAAGTTTAAGATTAATAAATATCTCTAGGATGGTTAAGATGCTGCCACACCTATAAACTGAGAGAAGGATCAATTAAATTAGCAAACAATAAGGATAAAAATATTAGCAAGAATAACAAGTAACGTTTACTGTGGGCTTAATCTATGTCAAACGGTACTCTAAGAGCTTCATGTGGATTATCTCATTTAATCCTCCAAACAACTTTATGAGGGTTTCATTATCCCGAGTTTACAGATATGAAAACTGGAACACCAAAAGATTAAGTAGTTTTCCCACGGAAATGCAGCTAATAAATGGCAGAGTTTGGAGTTTAACCCAGGAGTTTGTGTTAATTATGTGTCAACTGAGGACTGTTCATTGTGCTGTAGTTATGGTTATTGCCCTCAAACGTGTTATATCTTCCAATAAGAAAAGGCAGAAGGCAATGTATAGCAATGTACATTGTACAGCATTCATTATTTGGTTTCTAAAAGATGGAGAGATGTACTCCTTTCATGGATTGGATGGTTCCATATCATTATTTTCCCTAAATTTATATATAAACTCCTGTAAGTTATTTTGAAGAAACAGACAAGTTAATTCTAAATTTACATGGAGATGCAAATATGTAGAATGACCAGTTTTACAAATTAAAGAAGACTCCCACTACCTAATTTCAAAATTTAATATAAAGCTAGAAGAAAGAATACATTGTGGTTTTGGAATACAGACATAAATAAATCAGAGTAAAGATTTTCAAAATAGATGCACATATATAGGATCAATCAATCTCTGAAAAAAAATGAAAAGGGAATTTCAATTGGGAAACAAAGTTACTTTTAACAAATACTGCTAGAACAATTGGACATCTGTGTGGAAAACTCCTGTGTCACTCTTTACACACAAAAACATAATTTGAAATGGACCAAAACTTAAGTG
Organism: Rhinolophus ferrumequinum; assembly: GCF_004115265.2. Classification (NCBI taxonomy): domain Eukaryota; kingdom Metazoa; phylum Chordata; class Mammalia; order Chiroptera; family Rhinolophidae; genus Rhinolophus; species Rhinolophus ferrumequinum. The sequence goes on from NC_046288.1 coordinate 34,995,358, forward strand.
TAAACTTCAAAATGATAAATCTTCTAGAAGAAAACATAATGTAATATACTTATAACTCCATAATAGGCAAAAATTTCCTGGAGAAGACAGAAAAAGTACAGACCATGAAAGAAAGAAAAAATTAAATTGAGCTTCATCATAATTAAAATTTTCTGTTTATCAGAATTACCAGAAGAAAATATAAAAGGTGTTATATTCAGAATAGATAAAGAACTTCTCTAAGTTAACAATAAAAATTTTGAATAAGCTAATTTAAAAAATGGCAGAGGACTTGAATGCACACTTCAGAAAGAAGATGTACAAATAGCCAATAAGTGCACAAAAAAATGCTTAACGTCAGTATTCATCAAAGAAATGCAAATTCTCAGTGACACACCACTTCACATCTGTTAGAATACCAACACTAAATGTCATTATGGATGTGGGACAATTGGAACTTTCATACATTGATGGTGAGATTATGAAGTGGTATAACACATCTGCCCTATGACATCGTAACTCTACTCTTAGGTGTACATTGAAGAGATATAAAAACATATCTTTACAAAGAATTTCTAGAAGAACATTTTAATTTATAAAGTCTAAACTTGGGAAATAACAGAAATGTTCATCAATAGGTGACTGGGTAAACAAAGTGTGGTATATACATCACTGCTTACCAATAAAAATGAATGAATTATTGATACCTGCATCAAATGGCCTGATGCAGCCCTGGCATCATTTACCTGTTTGCAAAAGTCTTTTGTGAGCAGAACTAACACGTTAATAGGAACCACTCTTCACTTTCAGTATATATACATCAGTTTAGACACATAGTTGTTTGACCTAAATGAAAAGTTATCCTCAATAAAGTTATATAAAGTGCAACTCTTGCAGCTGCATATGCTAAAATAGTCTTCAGATAGATTATTTTAAAAGCAACTACTATTAATGTTTTTCATCGAATTTGTTTCTTATGTTTTCACAGTGATATTACCATGGCTCCCATGGTGGATGATAAAAAAGTCAACAACTTTTTGTAAAAGTTACATATTCCTCATTAACTTTCCTTAGAAAGAGAAATATAGTTCTTAACTTTTCAGTTTCAGTAAAAACTTTTCAGTGTTTAACTTTTCAGCACTTTGATTTTATTGAGTCCATTACTGTCAAAGAGTTTATTACAAAATATAAATGCTTACCAAAAAGTAAAAGGAACACTTGCAGATTTAAACATGCAATAAATTATAAAACTAGCAAAAGAGTACACACTATATCAACCTTGTTCAATAGAAATTTTGGCAAAATTTCTATAAAAAATTTCTATAGATGGAAATCTATACAGTCCAATACTGTAGCCATTAGCGAAATATGGCTTTTGTGTACTTGAAATGGGACTGGTGTGATTGAGAAACTAAATTTTTAACTTTATTTAATTTTAATTAATTTGAATTTAAACCATCATGGCTAGTGACTTCCTGTTGGACAGCACAACTCTTTATAGTCAATAACAGGCTTACTCAGCCTCTATTTCCTACCCACATTGTAGTTACCGGCGAGTTGTATGCACAAGGAACCCATACTTTCCTCTGGCCTAACTTGCTGACGACCTGATAGCTCAGGGGTGTGTGCCACAAAACAATTGGATAGAACCCTAAGTGGTCATCTGGTGCAGCCATGTCTGTCTCATACTTTCCCTACTACCATCCAACACCAGGAGGTATTTACTGTCTCTAGCTATTGGAATTTCAACTAAACTCTGTTTCTTTTTTTGTTGTTGTTGTTGATTTTTTTTGGGGGGGCGGGGGAGTGTTCAGTATGCTGTCCTTGAAAGGTTCCTCTTTGATATAGGGCATGTAGAAAATATTGGAGATTCTGGTTACTGTTGATCGCCTTTCAGATTTAACCGCAAACTACTAGATAAGATCATGGCAAAAGCTAGAACTAAGTAGATGTATAACCCACCTCGCTTTGTTTTATGCATATATTGATAACAATACTTGATTTTAAAAATATAAAATTCAGAAAAAAAATGTTAACCTGTCTAGATGCCTGGACAACTGATATAGTCTGGTAATGTCCCAGGAAAACCGAAACATATGGCCAGCTAAAGGATAAGATATTATCTAGCTTCAAACAAAATTTCAAGTATTGAGGTGAATAAATAAAAGGATATGTAATTTATAATTGGAATAAAAATCCTAGAAAAGTAAAAAAGCGTGAAATAGTTGAAATGCTCTTAAAAATTATTGTATTTTTTGGAGAAATCTGCAAAATTATCTGTTCACTCAAAACAAAGTGAAAAATTAAATTTATATGGAATTAACAGTTGAAAATCGTTCCTTTCTTATAAGACAAAAGTTTCTATTAAAAGTGCAGCCAAGTCTATTTTATCTGTGATTAAAGGCAAATTTTTGGAGTTTGTGGAAATGAGAGTGAAAAAGAGAAGATAAGACATATTTCTTCTTATGCATTCATAGTTTATTCCTAAAAAGTGTGTAATTTCTAAAGTCAGTATTTTGAATAAAAAGAAGGAAATCTTTTAAGATATAAGTTTTGCATGAGATCAGTGTGTATCCATAGTTTATTTGTTAGTAGGAAATGAAACAAGTGACTGATTCTGCAATAAAATAATAGCTGTCACATAAAACTGCCAAATTAAATTGATATTTTTGGGTTTTACTGATATTTTTCATACATCTAAGTCTAACTTACACAGTTATAAAATGCATCTTCAGCAAATATATCTGCATAAATTCATTTGCCTACAGTGAAAGATCTGGCTTATAATGGTACCACCAAATCAGTGGAAAATTTAATGGAATTAAAATAAAAATCAAAAGGAAAGTGACTGAGCATTACAGATGCTTGGTCATTAACATCTTGAATTTAGTAGTGATGCAAGGAATTGAAAGAAGTCCCAAGTGCTTTCACTATTACATACGTTACTACTATTCAGGTATTTCTGGAAAAATTAGCAAGTTTAGGAAATGTGTAGATATTTAGATATGTAGATATCAATGCAGGAACCTTCAGTTGTCCCAAACATGTTGTACCCATTATGCATTTTTGGTGGGGATGGAGGAGATCCCAGAGGTTATCAGTATATGAGCAATGGTTTTGAAAGTTCCTGAAACACTCAAGAGGCCAAGAAATCAGGGTGTGTGAATACTGATTTCCAAATTAGAATTTATCCTAGTTTGAGATTTATTTATATTAAATAAATTATTATAGGTAGTATTTGTAAAAATATTTAAAGTAAAGCAATATGCTTGTCCTTTATGTTCAAAGTTACTTGTTTGGAAATCTGAAGGAAAACTTTCTTATCTGGCATCTGGAAGAACAAATGATAAATTCAAAACTATTTTTCTTTCTGAAAAGAAAAAAAAACATCTGCAAAAATAGATAACAGGTTAAAGAGTAATTTTAAATCAATTTTATTAAAGAAACAAAACTGTTGTTATATTTAAATTTTATTCTACTATTTTGATTGATATAAAATTATTATGACAAAATGAGACGCATTTTGTGAGTACCATTTAATTGGGGGGAGAAACACCTGTAAATGACTTTTGGGTAGGTATGTACAAGAATTTTACAGACTTAATATGACCCCATAAACTTAATTCTATCATACTTATGTATATCTTAAATTCATCAAAGCCATTTAATCATCTTAGTACTGTATTCATTCTACAAAGCTTTCAAAGTCATACTCCTTTCACCATTACATTATTATATATTGCTAGATTTGGCCAATTACTTGCCTCACCTTCAGTTCAGTCCTGCTTCATTGCATTTATATTATAAAATATATGACTGAAGTTAAGGTAACTTCTTCTCTTAGACCCCTTAGAATACTAACTTTGTTATTTTTTGTTTGAAATTTGAAACTGATAGTAGTTTTGTTTAATTTCAGAACCTAGTATTTCAAGGAAGACTTTTATATTTCAATTTTTTTTCCAATTAATTGGAAGAAGAAATATGATTATTTTACATCATTAAAAAAGAAAACAACACCTATAGGGCCATCAGATCTTCCCTTAAATGAAAATTTTTGTAAATTATTTTGATGTGTACTTAGTACTTTTTAAATCTCTAAAGCTAACACCTCTCATCCCTTTTTGTTAAAGATAGATGATAGAGATAGATAGATAGATAGATAGATAGATAGATAGATAGATAGATAGATAGATATAGATAGATAATAGATTTATATCTTCTTTCTCTGATTTCTTTACAAATATCCAGTTCTTTTCCACCGAAATGATCATCCATTTTATGGTATGGAGAATGGTGACACTTTAAAATTTTCACGAAAGGAGAACTGGCTATTTTATAAAGAAGGTTGTCATGGGACCTCCTGGAATAACATATCTCTCCTACAATTTTCTCTGAAATGTTTTATATTCCAGTACCTATTAGAATGTTTGTTGATAGTTAGACATCTGTTTGTGGAACAAAAGATGTTTTGTGGCTTCACAGAATCAAATACAAGATTCTGATTGGTCATTGCCCTTGTAATACTGCTTTCATCTTTAACACATTCTTAATATAACTTTTATAAGTTTATTTGCCTACATTTAGCATTCAGTTTTTGAATGAGCTTATGTTGTCATCAAGTAACAATTTTGGTAACATTATCTGGTGTTTGGCCAGTAGAGGGAACTTTTATGTTTATCTAGTCCTATCCAAATGTTCAGTGTTTCTGAAACTTCAGATAATTCTGTGAAGGTAGAAGCTAGATATGTACTTATATTCTTAAAGGAAAGTTATTCTCTATATCCTTAGAGATAAGACTCTTTGATGAAAAAAAAGCCAAAAGATTTATTTGATTACCCTAGGACTTAAATGGGTTGCCAGGTGGGTGACTAGGAGAATTTGCTCATTGCAAATTAGCTCAAGAATCTCAAAACATCCTGTCAAAAGACCTCACTGAAATTAATGGCTCAGAACCGATGCTAAGCTTTCAAGGATGCTTCCGTGATTTATGGAGTGGTGCCAGTCTCCGTCTTCGTTGGGTGGAGAGCACTTGTCTTCATGTAACAGGGCTAATATTACTTCAAGCTGTTGTCAGTTGACTTGGTAAAATTGCTTAGATACACTCCCCATGCAGTTAGCTGGTGATGATTACTCTTAAGTATTCACAGAGCAGCAGCCCTGGGGAAACACTAATTAGCCACCCGCAAGGAAGATGTTCCAGCCATGCAAACAATCTCCTAAAGTCTCTGGGTTGTAATGAGGCCCAAGCCCCAGTCACGGGGCCTGCTCTGTGCTGTGCTACTGCATCAAGTTTCGGCAATTTTCGAAGAGAAAGTGATTGGAGTCAGGCCCGGCGCTGCACGGAATCTACTAATCACCACTCGAAGATTTCAGGTGCTCCGAAGGCATAGGAGGGATAGGCTCTTAGGAGCTAAAGGAGACTCTGGCATATGTTGTTGAGGAGTCAGGGAGGGGGGAATCTGCTTAAATATTTATAGATTTAGGTATATTGAGGTCCTCTTGGTCTTTGCATAGTTAACACTTTGTTCCCTTTTTTAAATTATAAACAACTATAACAACAAAAGCTAGTGACATTCTTAATGTCTTTTATACCTTTTCTCGTCTTTCTTTTCCATTAAAACTATTGTAATCAAGTTGACAGAAAGAAAAATTGGAGCAATGTGCGTGTGTGGGTTTGGTGTGTAGGTCCATTGGTTGTGGCTTCACAGTGTGAATGTGACTGGCTCTGTATCAGAGATAAGTACAATTTATCAGGTTTCCCTAATGGAGAAATTTGGGGGAACCAAAAGTTAATGGGAGTAGAAAAGATAACTCTCCCCTGCTCCCTAATAACCATAAAAGGTAGAAGAAAGAGGAAAAGTATGGATTCTGAAAATGATTGCCAGAGAGAGTTGGGACTTGATCAGTCTCTTAATTCTTGATAGTGGAGCAAAGCAGTTGGAGCTTTCTCTGGCTCAAAATTGCAGCAATGACATTGAGAAGCATGAGGCAGGACCATGAATACCCACTAATGTCTGAAATAAGTGTGGATCCTTGATTTACAGTAAGCAAAAGGAAACATTCACATCCACATGGGAAACAATAATTTCCAACTACTTGGAAGATAAGGGCATTTGCTATTGATAACAATTTCTAACCTGAGCTTTTGATAGCCTCACAACAAATATGACTCAATTGTTGATTTGATATTAAATCCCAGAGAAGGACAGAAAATTTGGCATAGGAAAACTAAATATGAGGATTTTTTTTATTTAATAAATTTTGGAGATTAAATATAATCTCCATTATAATCTATGTCAAACATTAAGAATGAACATATTTTGGGTAATGTTAAAAGTAGCTATATTATGCATGAAGTCTTAGCATATTTAAAGGATTTTGGTTATAGTTGCTACAATTTAAAAGGAAGATATACCAAAAAGCAGAATAGCAGAGGCGCAGAATGAGAGCACTAAAAGTAAAGGAGAGAAGATGATTTCTAGAGAGGTATTTACCTATCTCACATAGTAAATAGTATTTTGGTAAGTGAAATCCTTTCATCTTATTAATAAAATGAATTAAAATTTAGCAGGTGTCCTTTGTTGTAGCTTTGCAGGAAATCAAATTCTTGAATGTGTTTGAAAATGTATACAAAGCATTTGGGACAAATTTCCACAATGCCAAATCTACATTTTTTGGTATTGTTATCTTGATTTGTAAAATTTTATATAATGGAAATATCATTCATGGATGAAATATTTTGTTCTAATTTTATGAAATACATTTTATAGTAAAGTCAAACCGATTTTACTCAGAGGATTAAAATATGATCTTATCACACCTCAGCAAAATATAATTTGAAAGAATCTCCTCAAGGTACTTTGAAAGAAAAATTGCACTGCACAGAGTTAAACAGGCAAGGACGATTTTATTGCAATAGGAGTCAAGACTACAGCAACAGGGAAGAGAGATTGAACTCAACTCTGTTGAAGCAAAAGGCAGAAGAGTTGTTAAGCACAGGGGTAAGCTACTGGAAAAGTCCAGGAGGATGTTAGAAAGGAGGTTGGTCAATTTGATTAGGCCACTGGTGTTTCCTAATTAGTGCTTATCAAAGTTAGGTCCCTACCTTCCCACAGAGACTGGGAGGTAGGGGCTCCATCTTTATTATTACAATTCAAAGAGATGGCTCCCAAATCCTTGAGAAACACATTCTTTGGTTGTAAACCTGGCAAGAGTCTGGAAGAAGATCTTCATCTCAAAGGGAAAACTAAAGAATTTGCAATGGTGAGTTTTCTAAAGTAAGTGCTCTAAGAGAGGCCAGAGGCCTATAGTCAGGAAGAAACCTGAGGGGCAAGTTAAGGCCATCAAGTGTTGCTTGCTAATACAACACAGTATCAACAATCATAAATATAATTTATTTTCTACAAAACTTTGCCTCAAGATCATGAAAGTTTTCCTTTTCCAGTTCTTCTAGTCTTCAGGTAATATGAAACAAAAGTTGACTTGAGGAGGGTAAAGGGGATCAAATATATGGTGATGGAAGGAGAACTGACTCTGGGTGGTGAACACAATGTGATACATAAATGATATATTATAGAATTGTACACTTGAAACTTATATAATTTTACTAACCAACGTCACCCCAATATATATAATTTTTAAAAAGTTGACTTGAAATATTCAGAGAGGTAACTTCTGATAACTCTAACAAATACACAATTTAGAGGTTATCAGTAAATTAACACTGGGGGTGCCAACACAATGTATACAAGTAGACACTTTGGTCAGTGTTGCTCAAGCAGTAGTTCGCTGTAATCAGAAGTGTCTGGATGCTGATGGGAACCACTTTGAGCACCTCTTGTAATTGCAGAAGTCGAAAAGGACTTGTGTTCATCTTTTGTTATTGGTATATATTGAGTGTTAATAATTTTATTACAGTTTTCCTTTCTTAAAATATGTATACATTTTTGGCACCCTCTATATTTATTAATTATTACCAATGAATATTAATAATCAATAATGCCAAAATTAAAATTAATATTAATATTAAAAAATTACTACAAATTTATTGTTGAGATATGACAGGTCATGTGCTAAATCTTTTTCATATATGACCTCATTTTGTCCTCAACTAGTCCATTGGTTGGGTATATAACCATCACCATTTTGCATATGAGGAGAATTAAATTCCCAGAGGTTGTAAATTCCTTTGAGTCCCATAGGTACTGAGAGGAGAGAGAAAGCTGATTTTGGACTTTTTACCAGAAGGTATGATCAGATGTATTTTGTATGAAGCATGAATTTACAATTTTTATACAATTTTATTATGACTGTTCACTCAGCCTGTAAAAAGTCTACTTTTTGCATCTAATGTAGATCTATAGACATTACAACACAGCTCTGTAAACCCGGTGGTTTATGTACATAGTTTGAAAGATCCTTCAGCAGGAGTTGAGGAATACTGGGTAATGTTTCCTGAAGGCTTTAAATAGATGTACATCCCTGGTGTGACTTAGGTAGATTTTTACATGAACCTATTGTTACTGTGTGTGTGTGTGTGTGTGTGTGTGTGTGTGTGTGTGTGTGTGTGTATTTAAAAATGCAGTTCAGGTTGCGACTTTCACTTTCATTGATTGATTGACTGATTGATTGCTTTTCAGTATAGATAAGAGGGTTTGGAGAACAAAACTTTTGACTATGTCACATCAAAATATTCAAGGAACTCCACATTTATTTGTATTGTTAAGTCTGCCATATTATACTAGTCTACTGATATATACTGTGTGATTATCTATAGAAATGAGTAAAAGTACTTATGAAAATATTTAGAAAGCAGAGAAAATAAGTTTTTCAAGGAGGCACTACGTTGAACATAAACGACCTATAAATCACATAAACTGATTTCAAATGAAAACAAAAATCGTAAGGATTTAGTTGGTGTATGCTTTTTTAAAATATATAGTAGTACAACAGACAGTGGTGTCAGGTTCATCTATTACAGCAGAGAGCTATAACCAAAACTGAATTTTTTTCGAATCAAAAGACAACTGTCCACATGAAGTGCTTCTCTTCCATGAAGTACAGGATATTGTACGATTGCTCTTAATTTCTTAAATCCTGCCTGGGAGTGGGTGAGTTGAGTGAGTGAATCAGTGCTGATGTGCAAAGACTTTCCAGCCTAAGAAACATGTTCCGTGTAATCCATTTAATTGTACGCATAAGCTTGTCAGGAGAACTTCCAGCTAAAACGAATCAATAATGTATTCAACGCACAGTTGGAAGACACTGATAATGGAGTTTTCAGCTTTCCAAAGTATGCTGGCTGATTCGCTTGTGAGTCTTATTGGCGTGGGTAATAATGAGGCCAATCGCTTCCGGAGCTTGATGGTCAGGATTTGAGATGTGGGTTCTAATTGAGTGACAGTGTGAGTGAATTAGGAGTCTGGTTGCCATATATTAGAGCCTAAATAATAATGAGGGGCTCTTCTAGTCTTCTCAGTTCATTACAAAGACCATAGCCTTAGTTCCAGAAATGCTCATTCATGTCCAAATGCATGACCTAAAAAGCGTCAGGTGATTTTTTACATTCTGTGCAACATATGTGTAATTATTGAACAAATTTCCCAAAGAAAATTAGGTCAGATACCACTTTTTGTTTTCAACCCTTTCTGATACATCTAATTGTTTTGGTATAAAGAAAAACAATTTTTACTTCTATGTTGGGTTACATTGAAATAGCCCTACTTTTTCTAGAAATATTTAGAAAACTATCACACAAAATAGTTGGGATTATAGGCATTAGGAATATACAAGGCCGATTTTATATAAATTCTATTTGTATAGGGCCTGAATAATAATTATATACATCCAGATTCCCAAGGCAAGGCAGTGAATAGACAGTAACTAGATACTCTAGATGAATTTATGTAAAGAAACAAAACTCTCACAAAAATTGCTTTATCATAATTGAAGATTTTACTTCTACTTATATACATGTAAATTTCAATCATTTTGGGTTTAGATTTTAAAAAGAAACTCGCCTAATCTTGAAGTACTTATGGAGTATCACAGTGGACAAAACATGCAACATTGCTGTTCACAAGTGTCACACGGTGGCGTAAGGTACAGGAAAGATTCATACATACATGGATACATACATCTATACATGCATAAATAAGTAAATAAGAGAACTTCAGATTATAAAACATGTTAATTTCGTAAATAAATGAAAGGGGTATGGGATCGACTTTTGATAGAAAAGTCATAGAAACTCTCTCGAAATAGCTGACATTGTGACCTGAGATTTCAGAGATGAGAAGCAGCTAACCATGAAAAGATCCAGAGAAAAAGGAAATTCCAATACAAAGGCTCTGAGGACAAAGCAAGCTGACCATAAAGGTGATGGGAAAGAGGTAGAATTGCACTGTCAGAAATATAGACCATATCGCCCCAATAAACTTTAATTAATTATTTATTTATTTATTGGGGTGACGATAATAAAATTACATAGATTTCAGGTGTACAATTCTGTATTAACATCATCTATAAATCCCATTGTGTGTTCACCACCCAGAGTCAGTTCTCCTTCCATCACCATATATTTGATCCCCTTTACCCTCATCACTCACCCTCTTCCTCCCTTACCCTCTGGTAACCACTAAACTATTGTCTGTGTCTATGAGTTTTTGTTTCTCATTTGTTTGTCTTGTTCTTTTGTTGTTTTTGGTTTATATACCACATATTAGTGAAATCATATGGTTAAACTTTAGTTTAAAAAAAAAGAAAAGAAAAGAGAAATATAGACCAACTTCCATTTTAAATAAGCTCTTAGGTTTCTCCAATGAATTTCCTTTGTGGAACAACAACAATGTGGGTGTGTATTAAGCACTTATTAAATGAATAAATGAGCAAGGAAAAAGTCTCATAAATGGAAATGATATTATAGTTCTGATGTTTCCAATGGACTGACATTGTTGCTACCTAATCAAGACAAGAATCACAGTGAAAGTCTGCCTTTACGTTATCATAATGCATTCTCTGAGGTCCAATCTATTAAATAAGAATTAGATTACAAAAAATTTGTCATTTGTTTAAAAATGACATTTTAATAAAATGGTATAATACATGTAAAGAAAAAATCATGGAATCAACACACTTGAAACCTAACAGAAACATCAGAAGTCATCTAAACTCTCTTGCTACTTGAAATTTGGTCCAAGGACCAGCAGTATCAGCATCATCCTGGAGCTTGGTAGACATGCAGAATTTCAGCTCCTAAGCCCAGCTCACAAATGAGAATTTACATTTGAACCAGAACATGAATTTACGTTTGAATGAAAATTTACATTTGAACCAATCAGGTGATTCTTAGTTAGGCATATTAAAGCGTGAGTAATACTGCTCTAGAACAGCGATTTCCAAACACTAGGTTTTGTAGTTCTTATGATGAACCACTTGGTGTAGGATTTTTTCATTTTTAGATTACTGGGCCCCAAAGTCCTAGGAGTGAAATTCTGGACTAGGAGCATGTGTATTAAGCAAACAAACAAAAATTGTCTAGTTGATTCTGATGCATCCTAATTCCTTCATTTGTAGGATTACTGGATTTAGCAAATAATACAACATACTTACATTAAAAATATTCACTGTTTATCTGAAATTCAAATTTAACTGGGCATCCAGTATTTCATCTGGCAAGTCTATTTATTTGATATAGTAATAGAGTTTCAGTTTAAATACCTTTTTAAAATCCCATAGCTAAACATATCAGAGGTAAGATTCAAGCAGAGGTCTCATAAGTACAGGAATTCTTTGTAAAATATAAATGACTAAAAAGTAAGGTATTGGTACTGTTGCGGAAAAGCGATGAGGACCGAGAGACTCAAGCGGCACGCAGAGATCAGGGAGAACACAGCTTTATTACGTCAGCGGGTTTAGTGGGATTGTTCCCAAAGACTGAGAATTACTGGGGTCGGGCGTTTCGTTTTATAGGGTTAGGCCTCCAGGTTTGGGGGGATTCGCGCCATTGCTATTGCAGCGCTAGGGATTGGTTAAATCTGGCTGGGGTGCCGGGGAGGTCCGTCCCTAACAGCTGTGATCCCTCAATACTGTTTTAACGAGAAAGCCTCTAACTGCTGTGCTTGCAGGAAAACTGCTCCGATAAGATATCGGAGGAGGTCCATCCCTAACAGCTGTGATGGCTCAACAGAGTTTTGATGGGAAAGCCTCTTACTGCTGTGCTTGCAGGAAAACTGCTCCGATAAGGTATCGGAGGAGGAGGGGGACGGAAAGCTCCTAGCGGCTGTGCTCGCAGGAAAAAAACTGTCCCAACAGTACCTGTGTCAATTCAATGATATTTTTTTTTCATATTTTTAATGTGTTGATTTTCTTATGCAGCTGAATCTTATAAATCATTTATTGTAGATAGCACATAAAAAAGAAAAGTGTATGTCTCTAAATACAAGGAAACCAAATAAAATTTATTACAATACATTTTATTCCTCCTGAATAATTCAATATGTTCACTTAAAGGGAAAAGCCAAGGCTTTTTGTTTTTAACCCTTTTTTTAATAACACCTTGTAACTGGAGGTTTTCTGTTCACTCAACTGTGGATAAATTTGAACATAAAAAAACAATCTTTAAAAAGCTATATAATAACTATTTAAATGAAGAGCATCTCTCTCTAAAATAAAGCTTGAAGTCTTCTCATACAATAATATTATACCAGTTGTTTGAAAATAAAGGGATTTTTTTCTATTAGATAGCACATAAGCATTCTATTACATTTGGAAATTACAGAAATATAAAAAGAGAAAAAAATTACCCATAACCATATTACCAGAAGACAATCACTGTAATGAGTGAACATAATATTTGCCAAATACTTTTCCCTGAAAACATTTTTGGTTTTTTTTTTTATAGTTGTAACAATATTGTATCATAATATTGTATTGTGCTTTGGACTTCATATTATACCATGGGCACTTCCCTTATTATTATAAATAATACTTTATTCATTGTAGATGTTATATGCAGTCAAGTAGATACACCTGTTTTATTTTTTCCTTAATTCTTTTGAGTTTGGGGAGTATTGTACAAATTTTAGTCTTTCATTAATCACACTGTAGAGTCCTTCATTAAACTCACAGCAGAACAGAAGAAATGTGGCCCCTTTCTCTATCTTAGCCCTTATAACCCTTTTCAATCTCACTAGAACCAAATGAAGTGCACCCTTGGGAAGCATCAGGACCTCAGTTGCTAAGCAGTTACCCCCGCTTCCTATTACTTGAAAAATAACAGACATTTAAGTTGGTTCCTCCATACAAGTACTCTGAAAGCTCAGTGAAACTGAACCACAGCTGTCACTCCAATGTGAGTAAGGCTAAATTTAATTTGTTGGGTGGAAAGAGTTAAATGAACTTTAACTGAGAAGCTCTCTTTCTCTTCCTCTCAGGGTAGAAAATAGCCAAGGGCAACAGCGGATGACTAATGTGTAGAATATTGCAATTAGTATAGCAAGGTACTTACAGGGATCAAATTAAAAAATTCATTAACGTACGCACTTAATTAAGAAACACTTTTCGGTTTACATGATAAATTATGACACCTATTAAATCTTCCAGTACAAGCTGTAATGGCTTCTTTGCTCCCGGGTAGAGAACTATCGCCTTTGAGGTCCTTTGAAACTCCCCAAGGACCAGCAGCATTAGTTACAAGTGTATTAAAAACAATGCTTTCCCCCTGCAAGGTGCAAGAGCATCTTTATTGGAAACTAATTTAAACTTAAAAAAGCACCAGGGAACAGGAGGCTATCATGCTCCAAGCCAATGATAACAAACATGAAATGACCTTGAAAAGGAAATAGAAGTCTTTGCTCCCCAACATTCCCAAAACGGAGAGGACAGGGATGACATCTAGTATTTGTTTGCTTTTGTCTGTTTTGTCTCTGTCCTTTCCTTCTCCCCTTAAGAATAAATGTTACCAATGGAGAGAGAAAAAATGGAAATAAATTATATATTAGTAGTTTAGTGGTAAATATGCTTTTTGTTTTGTTTTCAGTCAATGGGAAGAATTAGGAGGGAGAGAAGGAAGGGAGTAAGGAGGGATGGAAGGGATGAAAATAAAAATAAAAGTCAAGAATAAATGCATAAGGAAATCAGATATATCCCCCAGAATCTGGTAGACCTGAGGGCTTTCTGCATTGTGGAAAGTGTGGATCTATAGTGATAATGAAATTTTACATTTTTATTATTTTCTTCAGAGTCTCTTCAATATTTTCTTTAATATTCTTTGTAACTCTGGAATTAGCAGACTGGGTAAGGAGAGTTAGAGAATCAAATTGGTTTCTCAAGGGCCAACATATCTGTGATCTCTGACACAATCTCTTTTTTACAGACTACAGAGTTTTTACAATAAGACAAATGCACCACTTGATAGTTCAGAAATATTTGTCCTTCTGTTCTGTATGATCTCATTGTGCGAGGGCTGTAATTATTATTCTAGCTTACAAATCACAAAAGTAGCTCATACTGCTGGTAGTGCTGAATAAAAAACTCCAACCATCTACTCATCTTTTTGGTTTCTGTGAGGTATCAGACCCATTATCATAAATAGGAAGATGGATTGCAGGGAGGAAGTCGTGGAGCAGGAGTCGTAAGAATCTGGGGACAGCAGTGGCAGAGTTGACAGAGCAATGCTTTTCCCACCTCATGTCTCCCTGAGCCTGCCCCATTTGAAACTATGCTATAGGATCACATCTTTAATTCCATAGAGCAACCCCAACTTATAACCTGCAGATCACACTGACTTTATGTCTTCTCTTTATGTCTTCTCTTTCAGTTCTCTTTTCAGTTGGTCATTCTTCCTTTAATTTTTTTGCCTCTATGCCTATTACAGAAGCAATGTGGAAACCACCTTGAAGAACATTTTGAAAAAAGAATTTAAAGATAAAGTCTAGCACAATTATTTTCATCTCTACTTCTTAACAAAAGTGACTTCAGCCTGCAATAATACAATCTGCAATTATCAAGTTCTATAGCAAGAATGTTTTTTTAGTTTTGATTTTGTTTTTAATTTTTATTAAATTTATTGGGGTGGCATTGGTTAGTAAAATTATATGGGCTTCAAGTGTACATTTCCATAATACATCATCTATATATTGCATTGTGTGTTCACCACTCAGAGTCAGTTCTCCTTCCATCACCAAATATTTGACCCCCTTTTTCCCTCTTTGACCACCCATTCTCCCAACTTACGCTCTGGTAACCACTAAACTGTTGTCTGTGTCTATGAGCTTTTGTTTCTTTGTCTTGTTCATTTCATGCTTTCAGTTTTATATCCCACATATGAGTGAAGTCATATGGTTCTCAACTTTTTCTGTCTGACCTATACAACTCAACAACAGAAAACAATCCAATTGAAATGGGCAGAGGACCTGAACAGACACTTCTGCCAAGAAGACATACAAGCAGCTGACAAATATATGAAAATATGCTCAACTTCACTAGCTATTAGGAAAATGCAAATCAAAAGCACAATGACATACCACCTCATATTTGTTAGAATGGCTATTATTGACAAGACAAGTAATAACAAGTGTTGAAGAGGCTGTGGAGAAAAAGGAACCCTCGTACACTGCTGGTGGGAATGTAAATTGGTACAGCCACTATGGAAAACAGTTTGGAGGTTCCTCAAAAAATTAAGAATAGAGTTACCATATGACCCAGCAATCCTTCCCCTGGGTATCTACCCAAAAAATCTGAAAACATTTATCTTTAAATATATATATGTACTCCTACGTTTATTGCAGCATTATTTACAGTGGCCAAGACATGGAAACAACCGAAGTGTCCTTCGATAGATGATTAGGTAAAGAAGATGTGGTATATATATACACAATGGAATACTACTCTGCCATAAGAAAGGATGAAACTGCCATTTGCAACAACATGGATGGATCTTGAGATTATCATGCTAAGTGAAATAAGTCAGACAGAAAAAGACAAGAATGTTAATGGATGAGTGAAGTAGGACACAAGAAGTGCATGGGAGGAAGTATAGCTTCCTTTCTCGGTTGAGAACCTGTGTGCAACAGATGAATCGCTTCATGAACCGCAACGCAGAGTAAAAATAAACAGATCAACAAAAGTTTACATTGACCCAGTCACATAAGTACATATTGCTGTGTTCTGAGTAAGAGACAAGTGTGGGCCTGCAAACCAACTAAGGGACAGTGGTCAGCCTCCGTAGCATGACCGTTGGTCTATAAGTATGGCAGGGGCAACAGCAACCTGGCTCCAACAGCTGTGGAAATAGTATGAGCTGTTCTGAGGACTTCCCTACACAGAATGCAAGGCCTGAGTTTGAAGGATTTAATTTGGTACAAACTTTTTCCTGAGTCACTCAGTTCTGCTTGTTCTCTAATGATATCTGAGTATTGCCTGGAATCAAGATGACTTCCCTTCTTCCCTGAGTGTAGTCCAATCCTTCAAGAAGGTGGTCATTTCCTGTCCCCACAAAATATTTAAAAAGGGTTAGCAAACAGTCATAATTTGTGCTGTTGCTTCGGACCCTGAATACATAATTGGTATTATTACCTCCTTCTTTAAATGCCCATTAAATGTTTCCTTACTCCATGCCAGCACTTCAGTGGGCTAAAGTTGCTTGCCTTTAGCCCACTGGTGGGATAAACCCAAATCTTCATTCTCAGAGGTCTGACCTCTCAGTTGTATTGTCCTTTCTGGCTGTGGTTGCTACTGTTACTCATTTACTATCATCAGTGGACAATGAAGCAGCGAAAGGTTTTAAAACTTAGCTTTTAGTCATGCTCCTCCTTGTCTCCATTGTGTAGCAGCAATTCTAGCTTCTTATGATAACCAGGGTTGATCATCCCCACCAGTGCAATAATTCCTTTCTTTGTCTGCTGGTCCACTACCAACAGATGGAGCCCAGAATGGCTAAATTATTTGAAACATCCATTTCAACGGAACCTTTCCTGTGACGCTTAGCAGAAGGAATCTACCCAGGAACCAAAATTGCCAAGCTTTGGGGTCAAGAAACACAAATTCTGCAAGTGAGACACTGGAAGTAATGAGATGAGACCAATCCTACTTTAATTCCTTGGTTCCTGGACTCAGTATATTTTAGTATTTCATATCTATTGGTCATTAGGAAAGCACATACACCAAATTCTAGGACAAACCCTTTACAGGGAGCATGTTGTCCCTAAACCAGTACATTGGCTGAGCTTTTAACAGGTTATTCCACTACTATATAAGATTGGCATATTCTAGATGATGGGCAGTGGTAGGGCAGTGGATACCATGATTTCATATCCCTTAGTGTATAATGAGTCCCTTGGTCCAAGAGATTATTGTATGAGATATGTTTTTTGATCAGCTATTCTATATGCCTTCAGATGGCAGTTATGGGTGAGGCAATATGGGCAGGAAAGGCAGAGTCATATCTGAGTATTTACTGATTCCAGTGAGAACAAATTACTACTCCTTACTGGACAGAAGAGGTCCTTATAATGGACTTGACAGTTGGTTGGCTTGTGTCCATATGGAATGGTCCATATAAGACTTAGCAGTAGTCTCTGTGATGAAAGTTGGTTTTTCAGTAGTAAACGAATATACTTCTACTCAATTCTACTTCCATATGAAGTGAATGATTAAGTGCACTGATCACAAATGAGACTCTGACCAATGAGAGAATGGCAGAATTTCCTTTGACTTTGGACTTTGGGTTACCTCTGTGTGGGGTTTTCGGCTAGTGAAAATATGTTGCCTAATTGTGAACCAGGCTATCCATCACAGAAACATTTAGTGATAACAAAGGGGTAAGTTTAGGAGGAGGTTTGGCACAACAGAGGCAGAATAGGCAGTTATGTAACTTATGCTACCTGGCCTTGCCTAGGTTGTCTTGAATGTGTCAGTTCCATTATACAATGAATTTCTGCTATGACAGTGAATCTGATAATACCCAGCTCATGATGGGCAGCTCTACTTTCATAGTCTTTGGTAGCCCATTTTCAGGTGCTCAGGTTCTATTTAGACCCATTAGCAAGCCAGAACTATTTGTAAAATGAATACTTTTCTGCATTGGAATGAATGGTCTTCCCATCGAACTCTTTCTGTCTGTACTGCAGTTTCTCTATGGGGGCTTGCAAGAGATGTTAGCTTACTTCCTAGTCATCACAGATTCTTCTAGCATAATTGATACGCTAGATCATATGGTCTGAACAACAAGGCAGCTTGCAATAAAATTTGCATAAACTAAAAAACCCTTTCTCACTCTAGACCCCATTTGAAACTGGCAGCCTTTCAAGTTATCCAGTAACTGAGTTGAATTGGTTTCCCCGTGTGATGTTTCTGCTACCATTAAAAGCCAAAGAAGCCCACTGAGCTCTGTGTCTTTAATAGTGTTATGATGATTAAGAGTTTAGATATTGGGGAGCCCAGTTTCATGTCATCGTCCCAGTCAAGTCCAGTCTGAAAAAGACAAGCAACCATAGATGTCCTCAGGCTTCTCCAATGTGCTTAATTGACAGTTAATTGGAGTGTATGTTTGTGTTTTCCACAAGGCATTTAATGCCATCAAAATCAGCCAGCCTACACCACATTCCTTATAATCATTATTTCCTCCAAACTGATTGTCTTAGTTTCAATTCTGCTGTGAGACCAAGAGTGAGTGCAAGGATCCTATTTAAGAAGCACATGTTATACTGGTACGAAAGGAAATGTATAAAATAAAGGGTGCATTATTAAATCAATCACATGGTAGGTATTTGGAGCTTAATCCCACAGGTAGCCTCTGGGAAATGGTAGACCCATACAAGGGAACTGAAGTAATTACATACCACCTTCCAAGAGTCTTTGGGTGAAAGTGGCTGGTGGGAGTGTTCATTCCTCAACACCTCCAAACTGCTGAGAACAAGAGCTTGAAGGCTTCCCATCATTATAGGAAAAAGAGCATTTAGACTCACAAATGCAGATATTGTCCCTTGGAAGACAGCAGAGCACACTGAAAATCTGAGGGCGGGACACTGACAATATTTGCCACACCTATTAAGTACAAGTATGACATCCACTGCAACTCCCACAAACTAATCATCTCAGCCCAATTAACCGCAAGTTATTGACCAGTGTTATCATCACCTTGTTGCCACGCAGCAGCCTACCCATCTGTCTCCTCGTACCTGCTCCTAAAGCAAGGAGAGTCTGTGAGACGGATCCTTTCAGGGACTTTGCTTCACCTTTGTGTTTGCACCTTATGTCTCCCTGTTTGGCCCCAAAAAGATGGCTGGTTAGCCAATGACAAGTAAGATTCCCCATGGGGGGGACAACTCAAGCCAGGCACAGCCAAGTGGGGACCAACAGGAGAACCCACAGGGTTCATAGAGGTGGGCACAGGCCCCCAACTTCCCCCGGCTAAGGAGAGCTTCTGCCTCTGTGGCTGCATTCCTTCCCACAACCTGCAGGGGAAGAGATTCAACGATGTGCTCTCTATCTCTTCATATGCATAAAGGTTTTGTCCCTTGGGGAAGTACATACATCCTGAGACTTATGGTTCTGCTGTCTGCAGGCAAGGGTGATTGGCTTGAATCAGTTTCCTATTATAGTGTATGGGATTCACAGATCTTGAGATTGACAAGCTTTATCTCCTTGACTTCCCCACCTATAAAAGCTATGTGTAGGCCATTCGGGGCTCAGTTCTTGAGGCTGGAGTCTCTTGACCCCGCTTGTACTCTATTCTTGGCTACTGTCTTTCTTAACCCTGTGCCGCCCTCCTCGCTCCCCACAAACTTCGTCGCGTGGGACGCGACACCACCTCACCTACTGTCAGCGATAAGGTCTGTTAATCCTTCAGACTGGTGGGCAATTCAAATCCAAAATATTTGAATATCTCTTTTCTAGGACCACTCATTCTCCACTGTTAGCCCGGGTCTTCTAGGAAATAGAACCTGAGATAAAATTTCTATGCTAACACTTCAGTGTTCAGTGCAATCCTAAGTAAACAGGTATGAGAGCAAATGGAAATGTATTTGAAAGGAGAAATAATAGATATAAGTAAGTTCATTACCAGGATGTTTATAACTTCATGATTAGCTGACTGCTCAGTCTTAGAGAAACTCTTCCGGGATGGTTATCAACATCTTGTATACACATATTCAATGGGAGGAAGGTGAGGAAAATTTGCCCACCTACTTCCATCTCCTTTCAGTCAGTTTGCGTCACTGGACATTACATTTCTGTCTTTGTATTTGCACTGAATGAAGTCCCAATGGGTCCTATAGCCTGTCAAACCTTAGTGTCAACAGACAAGCCCAAGAATAAGAGCCAAGTGTCATGGGTTTGAAGCAATACACTGTGAAAGAATGACCACGAGATTCAATAAGAATCTCCAAGAATAACCACATATATTGAAGGAAATTTTCTCTGTTCTGGTGTCTTCTTTGCATTTATCTACTTCATTTGCACTTATTTCTATGCTGTTTTTCATGTATTAATATCAATCTTCTTTAACAGGCAACCTCCTAAAAAACCAACACAGCCTACCCCTGTTTGTTCCCAACCCACAATACCTAATAATAATATCTATTAAATACTTAAAAAAAAGATATTATTTAGCCCTCAAAACAAATATAAGTTTGGAACTACTAAATGCTAAAATTCCTAAATTGCTAACTGGTGGAGAAGGGTTTTGAATCAAGTAGTCTGACCCCAGAGGAGAGTCCAAGGCTGCTTCTTTAGTATAGTCACTGAAGGATCATTTCAGAAATTGATGGTCTTTATTGAGAAGAAGGTAAAGATGAAAGGAAGATGGGAGAAATGGCCTCTTTTGGGAGGCACCTTTTCATTACCAATGGTGCAGTTCTAGAAATGAAAAAGTGATGTATTCGTTTCCATTTTTAAATAAAATATTTTGAAATTAAATGATTAAAATTTTTCTCACACTATAATCCCCTGTTTTTATTTTATGGGACTGATTAATGTTATTTTCAATAGCATTATTACTTGCACAGTCAGACTATACAAGAAGATGTATGGGTGAGATTTGCTCATTTGTTACTAAATTTTACTGACTTTATTTTGTTGCAAAGTGGAAATTCCAAATAGGATTATGTAACATGAAAGTCAGATTTTTTAAATGCCTTCTATTTCCTCAGATGTTATTTGTTGTTTTAAAACAAAATAAATAGGATTTAAAGGATCTTGAAACTTTAAAATAAATCATT
Source organism: Rhinolophus ferrumequinum (assembly GCF_004115265.2). Taxonomy (NCBI): domain Eukaryota; kingdom Metazoa; phylum Chordata; class Mammalia; order Chiroptera; family Rhinolophidae; genus Rhinolophus; species Rhinolophus ferrumequinum. The sequence goes on from NC_046288.1 coordinate 35,016,555, forward strand.
GAATGGAAATGTCACCATGAGGCTCTTTTTGGTCAGGTGATGATGTCTTCAGTAATAAATCATCCTCATTAGTGATTTTCTTTGCAGATTGTTTTGTGTGAAAATAAGATCCCCTATGAATGCTCCCAAACAGCCTGTAACGGCTGCTAATCACCCAAGTGGCAGAGCTTATAGCTTCAATATATCTTTCTCAGACTACTTCAGAAGACAGTAGCAGTTTCAAGAACTAGTGCTTAAGATCACCATCAAATAAATCCTCAGTCCCATTTCACCTAAATGCACATTTCTATTTATGAGAGAGGAGGGCAGTTGTCCTTAGTCATGAAGAAATTCTCATTGAAATCTGACTTTCAACTTTTTCTTAAAAAAAAAAAAAGGAGTCTTTATTGGGAAAGCACTATTCAAGTCAGCTTGTGATCTATGGGACAGGATGCTAAAGATCTCTTCTCAGCGTTAGTGGGCTTGTTGTGTCACCTTGAGCAGAGTTTTCTGAGCCTTTTCTTCCCTAGTTAACAGAATGAGTGTTTTCTGCTCCAGCCTGTCAATTCCCACTTCTGTCTGGAGCTCACAAGTCCCTGGCTTGTTCCCGCTCCAGCTACTGTCTTCCAGTTACATTGATGATTCAAGTTACCTCCTTTTTTCAGAGAAGTTAAAACTTTTGGATTGAGCTTTCATTGTGTATTCCTTGCCAGTACCTTAATTCTAGTCCTTGCTTTGTCCTGTTCTGATACACTTGAACTTGTGATTTTTCTCATTGTTCTGACAGATGATAGTTAGAGCATTTTGGTTGTGTGTGCCTTACTTTATGAACTTCTAATTTTTCTAATCCACACTCTTGCATATCTTTGGACTTTCACTTGCCCACATTGTTTTATAGGTGGTTTGAGTTTGGCTCTTGTTCTCTTGTGCAAAAGAATCCTGAGCATTCTGCCTTCTCTAGTTGCCTGATAATTCCGCCTTTATATGATGCTAATTCATATGTCATTGTGTATTATCTATGTTTTCATGAATTCTCATCTAAGATTTTACTATATACTTCCTATACAGTTTTGTGTATCCTGCACAATTTTGTGTATTCTACGCATTAATACAAATAGGAAAAAGTCAGATATCTGTGAAGCAAGATGTGGAATGGATATAGACTTTTGTTACAATCTCAAAGTGGAGCTCCTATTCGTAGGTCATATGTTTGGAAGAAGTTTCCTTCAAACAGAAGAAGGGCATATATAAGGAATCCTATGGAAATTTGAGCTGGCACCTCAATGAAATCTAGCCCTCCAAGTCTTTGAATACTTGATGTAAATTGTAAGATGTAACTTGATGTAAATTTAAACTAAGAAGTGTATTTTTCTGGCCAATAGACCTACAAAATGATCGTCAGCATCACTAATAATCAGAGAAATGCAAATTAACACCAAAATGAGATACCACCTCACTCCTGTCAGACTGGCTATCATCAACAAATGAACAAATAAGTGTTGGTGAGGATATGCACTGTCTGTGGGATTGTAAGTTGGTGCAGCCACTATAGAAAACAGTATGGAGATTCATCAAAAAATTAAACATAGAATTGCCATATGATTCAGCAATCCCACTTCTGGGTATTTATTTGAAGAAATCCAAAACACTAATTTGAAAAGATATATACATTCTTATACTATTCATTGAAGTATTATTGACAATAGCCAAGATATAAAAGCAACCTAAGTTTCCGTTGATCGATGATTGGATAAAGAAGGTGTGGTACATATATACAGTGGAAAACTACTCAGCCATAAAACTGAGTGAAATCTTACCACTTACAACAACATGGATGGACCTAGAGGGTATTATGCTGAGTGAAATAAGTCCGACAGAGAGAGACAAATACCATATGATCTCACTTATATGTGGAATCTAAAAAACAAAATAAACAAACAAACAAAACAGAAACAAATTCAGATAGAGAACAAAGTGATGGTTGCCAGATGGGAGGGGAGTTGGGGCACTGGGTGAAAAAGGCGAAGGGATTAAGAAGTACAAATTGGCAGTTACAAAATAGTCATGGGGAGGTAAAGTACAGCATAGGGAATATAGTCAATAATATTATAATAACTATGTGTGGTGTCAAGTGGGTACTAGACTTGTCGAGGGAATCAATTAATAAGTTGTATAAATGTCTAACCACTATGCTGTACACCTGAAACTAATATAAAATTGAATGTCAACTGTAATTGAAAAAAGAAAATAGTAAAAAAAGAAAAAAGAAGTTTATTTTTCTGAAATTGCAAACTAGTTTTTATGTTGTGAGAAATGGGTGCCTTAAATATTCTTTCGGAGGAGAGAGAGAGAAAGAGAGAGGGAAAGAGAGAGAGAGAGAGAGAGAGAGAGAGAGAGAGAGAGAGAGAGAGAGAGAGAGAGAGAAAGGTGTGTTGAGAAAATCACCTGTATAGGACATTTAGTTATGCAAATATAAAGTAAAGGATATCTTCTGATAATAAAATATAATTGTCGGAAAAATATATTGAACTTTGTTTAATTTGTCTTTAACTCATAACACATTATGAATTTCACTTTCTCATTTTACAATGAAACACAACTGTTTTTTGTTTTAATATGCACTTATAGCATTTCATTCTTTCGCTTTTATTTAGCATCTATTATATGACAACAACTGTGAAATTACTGGGTACACAATTTCTCTTCTTTTGAGAAATTTTCAGCCTAGTAGAGGAGTCTATAACATTTCTTAAAAGTTACTTTATTGGAATAAGTTGGTGATGATAGAAAATTACTTATTCTTGTTTCTTATTAAAAATAAGTTGCAGCATGCACAAATAAATCATGCTTGTATTAATTTTTCTGTAATTATAGTGGGTAGAATATAAGTTTTCCTTATAATTGTATCTATTCAAATAACTTCTCTAGGTTTCATCCTAGAGTAACTTGGATTTAAAGGCCAGAGTTGTTGAATTATTTCTGGTTTCCAGTGACTTTATTAAAATAAAATGTCTTTCAAAATACCAAAGAAGCATTTAGATGTGGAGGCTCTGGTAAAATTAGATCTTAAACCGTAAACAGTGCAAATAAATGGACACCCTGAGTACTGCTCTCTAAGAATGAGGGAACTTGAAGATACAGCAAAAGGAATAGACAAAATGAAGCCCTTCAGTCTTTTTCTCCCAGATACATACTAAATAAAGGAAGAGTGCTATACTACTTTTATTCAAAACTTCCATTATAACAAAAATGGATTGCCACTCAAAGGGTGATCAACTCCAGAGTATAATGGTTCCCCAAGTTCGTTTATCTTGAGTGGGAAAATGACACACATATCAATTTGAAAATTATGATTTATGTCACTAGTCCATTTCTTTCCTTTCACTACCATCACCCAAGACTACCTTCTGTTTGAGGGCAAACCCAGTACCAAACACCTGCATGGCAGCTACGGTCTTTGCTTTCCTTTCCGAGGATGTTAACCTGATCCATCTGCAAGATGAGTCTGTGTGCCAATTCTGATTACTCAGGTGGGACTAGATCTAGAAATTCGTAACATTCTAAGAAACACTAAAGAAATAGCTTTTCTTCTCCCACAGCTTTCCTTGATCTAAGTGTCTTATTTTTTATTTTATTTTTTCCTGTCTTCTTTCTGATAGGAATTGCCTTGAATATTAACGAGGCTTTATTTGATCCAAAGCCAACCAGTCTTTGTAGGGTAATTAATTGGCATACTTGATTGGCAAAAACCCAGCCCAAATTTTTGTAGGTGATTTTTGGCACAGGTGATTGTCTGCTTGTGAATAATTTCTAAAAGTGTGATTAGTAAAAGGTAAGTGATACTTTGATTCTGAAGCAACTTCCAAACAAATTACAACACAAAATGCCAAGGAATTCAATTTTCATTTTTAAAATATGTTTGACCAATCTAGGGCCTGAGATATGGAAAAATTATTTTTGAGTATTTAAGGTAAGTTTCCTTTATACTGTAACAACGCTTGCAATTCATACTTCAGATATAGAAGTAGTTTTATTACTTTTCTTCCTTTGTGAACAGTGAGGTGATAGCATGAAAAGATTTTCTTGTTGGCTTGTTCATTTATTAAAAAACAATTTATTGAGCCTCTACAAAGTATAAACAGCTATGTAAGTAATTGGGGCTTAATATTTGAAGCATAGAATATTATCTATGAAAAAACAGGTGACAAAATATTACTAATTGATTTAATCAAAAAGCAACTAGTAAATTCATTGAATTGTACAGTTAATTGTACAGTTATATTTTACTCCATGTGAATTTCATTTTACTGTACATAATTTGGGGACAGAGCCAAGAGTGCAGTTTCCAGGGTCTCGGCCTCACATGGAAAGGTGCTCGCTCAGGTAGTAAATGGCCATCAACTGTGATTGGATGGCCATCAGCTGTGGCTAGTTGGCCGTCATCTGTAACCAGTGAGCCATTGGCCACTAATATAACTGCTGTGTCTACGCTAGCAGAAAATGGGGGCTGAGCAAGCAAGTGCAGAGTATGGTGGAGTGTGGATTGCAGATTCTGTGGCTCCTGCTTCATGTGTCTCCAACCCAGCTGCCAGCGAGAGTGTAGTGATATGGCTCCCCTACCTATGACTCCGTGGGTGTTCTTTTTTGGTCTTACCATGTCCTGCGTTCTTATGTGGGGAGTGGGACCAGAGACCCCACATGACACCCCGCACGACAATAATTATGCCTTCACAAACCTGATTTTTAAGAAAAGATGCAATTATTGAGCATCTATAAAAATACCAAAATAATACTTATTGCTGGAGCAAGAGAGATATCTCAAATTTAATCCTGACTTTTTTTTTCTATAGGATGTGAGCATTGTGAGGACAAATGGTACAAATCCATGAAAACATGGAGATCTTGACATCTACATATCCAACTTTCTTTTTTTAATTAAAAAAAATTTTTTTAGTTACAGTTGATATTCAATGTTATGTTATGTTAGTTTCAGGTGTACAACATAGTGGTTAGACATTTATATAATTGATGAAGTGATTCCCCCGATTAGTCTAATAGCCACCTGGCACCATACATAGTTATTATAGTAATATTGACTATGTTCCCCTTACATCCCTGTGACTATTTTCTGATCAATTTGTACCTTTTAATCTCTTCACCTTTTTCACCTAGCCCCTAACTCTTCTCCGATGTGGTAACCATCAGTTTGTTCTCTGTATCTGTGAGTCTGTTTCTGTTTTGTTTTGTTTTGTTTTTGTTTTTTAGATTCCACATATAAGTGAGATCATATAATATTTGTCTCTCTAGGGATTTATTTCACTTAGCATAATACCCCCTAGATCTATCCATGTTGCTGCAAATTGTAAAATTTCACTCTTTCTGTGGCTGAGTAATATCCTATTGTCTATATGTACCACACCTTTATCTAATCGTCTATTGATGGGCACTTAGATTGCTCCCATATCTAGGCTATTGTAAATAGTGCTGCAGTTAACATAGAGGTGCCTAAAGTCTCTTTGAATTAGTGTTTTGGATTTTGTCAGATAAATACCAAGAGTGGGATTCCTAGGTCATAAGGTAGTTCTATTTTTATTTTATGAAAAACCTCCAAACTGCTTTCCATAGTGGCTGTACCTATTTGCAATCCCACCAACAGTGCACCAGGGTTCCCTTTTCTACACATCCGCACCAACACTTGTTTTCTGATTTATTGATGACAGTCATTCTGACAGGTGTGAGGTAATATCTCATTGTGGTTTTAATTTGCATTTCTCTAATGATTAGTGACATTGAACATCTTTTCATATGTCTACTGGACATCGGTATGACCTCTTTGCAGACATGTCTATTCAGGTCCTCTGCCCATTTTTTAATTGGATGGTTTGTTTTTTTGGTGTTGAGTTGTATGAATTCTTTATAAATTTTGGTTATTAACCCCTTATCAGATGTATCATAGGTGAATATCTTCTCTCATTAAGTAGGTTTTCTTTTATTTTTGTTGACGGTTTCTTTTGCTGTCCAAAAACTTTTTAGTTTGATGTAGTCCTGTTTGTTTATTTTTACTTTTTATTCCTTTCCCTGAAGAGATATACCAGAAAAATTATTACTAAGAGCAATATCAGAGAGTTTACTGCTTATGTTCCCTTCTAGAAATTTTATCATCTCAGGTCTTACATTTAAGTCTAACCCATTTTGAGTTTGTTCTTGTATATGGCATAAGAAGGTGGTCCAGTTTATTTATTTGTTTTTTTGCATTTATCTGTCCAACTTTCCCAATACCATTTATTGAATAGACAGTATTTACCCCATTGTATATTCTTGCCTCCTTTGTCATAGATTAAATGACCATATAGGCGTAGTTTTATTTCTGGGCTCTCTATTCTCATAGATCTATTCACATTGATCTATGTGTCTGTTTTTATAACACGACCATGCTGTTTTGATTACTATGGCCTTGTAATATAGTTTGATATCAGGTGGCATGATGCCTCCAGTTATGTTCTTTTTCAAGATTACTGTAACTATTTGGGGTCTTTTATGGATCCTTATAAATTCTAGGATTATTTGTTCTAGTTATTTGAAAAATGCCATTGGTGTTTTGATAGGGATCGCATTGAATTTATAGATTGCTTTGGGTAGTATGGACATTTTAACTATGTTAATTCTCCCTATCCAGGAGCATGGTATATGCTTCCATTTATTTGCATCTTCTTCAATTTCTTTCTTTAATGTCTCATAATTTTTTGAGTACTGGTCTTTTACTTCCTCGGTTAAATTTATTCTGAGGTATATATTTTATTCATTTTTAAATAGGATTGTTTTCTTAATTTATCTTTCTGATAGTTTGTTATTGGGATATAAAAATGATACCAATTGCTGAAATTAATATTGTGGACTCTTTTGGGTTTTCTCTATATAGTATCATGTCATCTGCAAATAATGACAGTTTTACTTCTTCCTTTCCAATTTGGATGCCTTTTATTTCTTTTTTTTGTCTGATTGCTATGGCTAGGACTTCCAAAGCTCTACTGAGTAAAAGCAGACATCCTTGTCTTGTTCCTTATTGGAAGGAGAATGCTTTCAGCTTTTCCCCATTGAGTATGATATTAGCTGTGGGTTAATCATATATGGCGTTTATTATGTTGAGATATGTTCCCTCTATTCCTACTTTGCTGAGAGTTTTTCTCATTAATGGATGCTGGATTTTGTCAAATGCTTTTTCTGCATCTATTGATATGATCTTGTGGTTTTTATCCTTCATTTTGTTTATGTGGTGTATCACTTTAATTGATTTGCAGATATTGAACCAACCTTTCATTCCAGGAATAAAACCCACTTGATCATGGTGTATAATCTTTTTAATGTATTGCAGAATTTGGTTTGTTAATATTTTGTTGAGGATTTTTGCATCTATCTTTATCAAGGATGTCGGCAAATAATGTTTTTGTTTTGTTTTGTTTTTGTAATGTCTTTGTCAGGTTTTGAAATAGGGGTAATGGTGGCCTTGTAGAATGAGCTTGAGAGCATTTCCTCCTCTTGAATTTTCTGGAATTGTTTGAGAAGAATAGGTGTTAATTCTTCTTTGAATATTTGGTAAAATACACCTGTAAAGCCATTCCATCTAGGACTTTTGTTGGGAGTTTTTTGCTTAACGATTTGATTTTGTTAGTAGTAACCAGTCTGTTCAGCTTTCCTGTTTATTCTTGATTCAGTCTTGGAAGATTGTATGTTTCTAGGAATTTATCCATTTCTTCCAGATTCTCCAATTTGTTGGCACATAACTGCTTGTAGTATTTTCTTCTTATCCTTTGTATTTCTGTGGTGTCAGTTGTCACTTCTCTCTCATTTCTGATCTTATTTATTTGGATCCTCCCTCTTTTTTTCTTGATGAGTCTGGTTAAATGTTTACCAATTTTGTTTATCTTTTCAAAGATCCATCTTGGTTTCATTGATCTTTTGTATTGTTTTTTTACTGTCTATTTTGTTTATTTCTACTCTGATCTTTATTATTTCTTTCCTTTTATTCACTTTGGGCTTTGTTTGATGTTCTTTTACTAATTCCTTTCAGTTTAAGGTTAGATTGTTTATTTGAGATTTTTCTTGTTTCTTGAAGTAGGTCTGTATTGCTATGAATTTCCCTCTTAGGACTGCTTTCACTGTGTCCCATTGATTTGGGTTGTTGTGTTTTCATTTTCATTTGTCTCATGGTATCTTTCGATTTCTCTCTTGATCTCATTGTTAATCCAGTTGTTGTTTAGTAGCATGCTACTTAGCCTACTTGTGTTTGTGTGTTTCTCAGCTTTTTTTTCTTTTAATTGACTTGTAATTTCATACCATTATGGTTGGAGGAAACCCTTGATATAATTTCAATCTTTTTAAGTTTACTGAGATTGTTTTGTGGCCTAACTAGTCGTCTATCTTAGGATATATAATGTGCACCTGAAAAGAATGTATATTATGCTGCTTTGGGGTAAAATGCTCTGAAAATATCAATTAGATCCCTCTCGTCTAGTGTGTCATTTAAGGCTACTGTTTCCTTATTGATTTTCTGTCTGGAAGATGTATCTGTTGGTGTCAGTGGGGTGTTAAAGTCCCCTACTATGATTGTGTTGCTGTTGATCTTTCCCTTCATGTAGCTCAGTATGTCCTTTATATATTTAGGTGCTCCTATGTTGAGTGTGTAGATATTTACTAGGGTTATATCCTCTTGTTGGATTGATCCCTTTACCAATATGTAATGCTCTCCCTTGTCTCTTATTGTAGTCTTTGTTTCAAAATCTATTTTTGTCTGCTATAAATATTGTTGCCTCAGATTTTTTTGGTTTTCATTTAATTGAAATATCTTTTTCCATCCTTTTACTTTCAGACTATGTGCGTCTTTCAATCTGAAGTGGGTCTCTTATAGACAGTATATGTAGGGTCTTGTTTTCTTATCTTTTCAACTACCCTATGCCTTTTGATTGGAGCATTTAATCCATTAACATTAAAGTGATTATTAATAGATACATATTTATTGCCATTTTATTTTTCATGTTTATGTTCTCCACCACCACCACCCCCACACATTTCCTCTTTTTAAAAAAGTCTTTTTAATATTTCTTGTCATACTGGCTTGGTGGTGATGAATTCCTTTAGCTTTTTCTTGTCTGGTAAGCTATCAATCTCTCCTTCAATTTTAAATGATAGCCTTGCCGAGTAGAGTAGTCTTGGTGTAGGTCCTTACTTTTCACCACTTTGAATTTTTCATGCCAGTTTCTTCTGGCTTGTAAACTTTGTGTTGAGAAATCATCTGACAGTCTTATGGGAGCTCGCTTGTAAATAAGTAGTTGCATTTCTCTTGCTGCTTATAAGATTTTCTCTTTGTCTTTAGCCTTTGCCATTGTAATTATGATGTGTCTTGGTGTGGGCCTCTTTCAATTCATCTTTTTTGGGACTCTCTGAGCTTCCCTGGGCTTGTATATCTATTTCCTCTGCCAGGTTAAGGAAGTTTTCTGTCATCATTTCTTCAAAAAGGTTTTCAATCGCCTGCTCTCTCCTCTTTCTGATACCCCTATGATGCCAATGTTGTTATGCATGATGTTCTCCCGGAGGGCTCTTAAACTATCCTCACTTTTTTAAATTCTTTTTTTTTTTTTACTTTTTCTACTCCAATTTAGTGTTTTCTATTACCTTGTCTTCCAAATCGCTGGTTCAATCCTCTAATTCATCTACTCTGTAGTTGATTCCTTCCAGTGTATTTTTTATTTCAGTTATTGTATTCTTCATTTCTGACTTTATTTTTTTATGGTTTCTATGTTACGTTTTATGCTTACTATATCTCTGTTGAAGTTCTCACTAAGTTCCTTGAGCATCTTTATAACCAGAGTTTTGAACTCTGTCTCTGGTCGGTTGCTTGCTTCCATTTCATTTATTTCTTTTTCTGGATTTTTCTCCTATTTTTTCATGTAGTACATGTTTCTTTGTTTTTTCATTTTGGCTCCCTCTTTGTGTTCATTTCTATGTATTAGGTAGATCTCCTATGTCTCTCTATCTTCACCGGGTAGCCTTATTTAGTAGGTGTCCTGTATGGCCCAGTGGCACAGTCTCCTTGGTCATATGCTCCAGGTACCCCAGGAGTGTCCCTTGTGTGGATTGTGTTTGCCTTCCTGTTGTAGTTGGGCCTTGATTAGTATTGTCATATCAATGTGTGGGATTGACTCTCAGGCTGACTAGCTGTGAGGATTGGCCATGCTCACAGCTTATGAGCTGCTATATGGGATTGACCTCATTGAGGGGGATTTGCCCCAGCAGGCTTGTGTACCTGTTGAGACCACCCTTTATGTGTGTCACTTGTGGGATCAAAGGAGTAGTGCTCTGTTGCGGTCAGAAGTCTGCCTCTGGGTGTGTTTGTTCTGGGGTCTTGTGGGAGGGACTCCCATACAGGCTAAGGTCAGCCACTGCCTGTGATCAGCCTGGGGCTACCTGGTAGGACCTACAAAGTTATCCACAGTTGGTTGCTACCTGTGCTGGACCTGGAGGTACATGAGAGAGGCCACAGGGTGGGCTTGGAGCAGCTCAGCAAATGACTCAGGGAACCCCAAGTCCTGCTGCCACTTGCCGGCTGCCCATAAGGCTCAACCACTGAAAGAGACACAGGAGTATGTGAGTTGGGTGAGATGGTGTCCCAGAGAGTCTCCAGGGTGGGGAGAGCATTCACCAGGTTAATGCAGATTCAGGTTTGGCACCAGTGCTGAGTCCAGTGCCCCTGGCTAAAGTCTCAGAGAACACTGAGGCCAGTCACTACCTGCCTCAGACCCACAGACCCCTGAGAGTTGTCCAAGAAAGACTGCAGCATAGGATGGGGCTGGTGGCTTACCACCAAAAGAGTCTCAAGTGGTGCACAGGGTGGAGCTGGTTGCCCGGCTATGGAAAGTGCCACAGGCCTTGGGTGGGGCGGAGTCGCAGGTAGTCTAACTTTCAAAAGCTCACAGTCAAATAAAGAATATAGTAATTCACAGAAAAGGTAAACACTTAATAGTACAAAACATAATGGAAGCATGTTAAAAGAGGATATAGTACATAAGAAGTATTCAATTTATTCTTGGAAAATAAGAGAAAGAGACATATAGTAAAAAATGATTTAAGTAGTAGACTTCTTGTAGTATATAAGTCATCCCACTCATTCATGTCTTACTTTTAACTGATAATAAACCTCTTCCAGAAGATCTTTCTTGAATCCCCTATCTGTGTTAATGGCTCTTTTCACAGAATTTTCTACATGGTGCTGTCATGCCAGTTTTAATTTTTTAATACTCCATCAGATTATTAGTTCCCCCAGGACCCAGTCCCATGCCTTGCCTACAGAAATTGACATACATTTACTTAACTGAACCAAACTGAATAGAAGTGATAGCAGAGCTGGTTGTCAAAGAATTTTTCATGTAATTGGGTTTGGAGGGAATGGAATTTATAGCACAGAGAATGATTGGTCCTGAAATAACAAATTGTATTCAGGCAACTATAAATAGTTTAATGGTGTCAAGGACATGTGGAAAGGAGGAGAGGGAGGAGACTGACTGGAAGAAACAAAACTGGAAAGTAGGTAAGAAGGGTCTTTCTTTTAAGAGAGCTTTCTTTTAATCCACTCTCCTGTAGAATGACATTAGGAGAGTAATTATAGAAGCAGGAATTTGGTCAGGAAAGATTGAAATAATTCAAGCAAGAAGTAATGTGGGCCATAACTAAGACGGAGGCAGTAGGAATTGTAGACCATATTTGTATCCAAGAGACAGAATTGCCAAGCATTTAATGACTGGTCAGTTATGGTTCTTAGAGAAGATAAATTGTCAGGGTATAATAATGTGCATTTTATTTTGCACATGTTGAGTTTGAAGTAGAGATTTCTAGTAGAGATGTGTAGTAAGCAATTAGATACATAAGTTTTGTATTGAGAATGAAAATGTTAGTTCAAATAGTAGGAGACTGAGATCCCCAGCAAAGAAGACATAGAGTAAAAGAAGAGAGAAGGAGACAAACTGTTAAGTCTTGTCTTAATTTAGTGTTTACTAAAAAGAGAATGTAGTGGTAGAAGTTCAGGATGTTTGGTGATGCAGAAAAAGAAGTATAAAGAATTGACAGTGAAAAATCAACTCAAAATGTAATTATTGTCTCATGGTTTATGTGGGTCAGGAATATGAGCATGGTTTATCTGGATCTTCTTCTTAGGGTCTTACATGGTTGCAGTCAAGATGTCAGCTAGGACATCTTTTATATGAAAGCTCAGTTGGGAAAGAATTCACTTCCAAGCTCACATGGTTGTTGTGAGGAGGTAGTTCCTCATGGTTTATGGGAATGAGGACCTCTGTTCGTCTTTGACTGTTAGCCAGAGACTGCTCTCAGTTCCTTGTCACATGGGCCTCTCCAGCATTGCTGCTTGCTTCATAAAACACGGCAGCCAAAATAACAATAGAGTTTGATAGCGAGGCAGAAGTCACAGTCTTTTGAAACCTAATTATGGAAATGACATCCTATTACTTTTGTAGTATTCTCTTCAGTAGGAGACTGTTACACTCACAGGGAGAGGATTACACAAGGCATGAACGCCAGGAGGTAGGGATCTTTGAGGGCCCGCATTTTACAAATCTGTCTATCACAATTGCTGACCTTTTCCGGGACACTCTTTAGGAGGGTTTCAGTGAAATAGTAGGAGCAGAAAGCAGATCTGAGAAACAAATGTCAAATAACCAAGTAGAGTTTTGTATAGACAACTGTTTTAAGAATCCTGTTTGGAAAAGAAGAAAATCAGGAGATTGGGACAAGGAAAGGCTTTCTAAGGACAGGAGTGAATCAGCTGTGTCTGTAACATGAGAAGGAACCATTAGAAAGAGAGGGAGAGAAACAGAAAAGAAGGGAATAACTGATGAAGCACATTACTTGAGAGTGTGTAGAGGATGTGACCTAAGGTCCAGACAAAGAGAAAGGTTAGCAATAACAAGTAGAGGGACATCTTTTCTTTAATGATAGAAGAGAAGAAAATAATTGTAGCCAATGTAGGTGAGTTTGTAAAGGCAACACTTCAACCTAACTCACCCGGGTGACTAAGTTTCCTGCTGTGGTAGGAGAAGAGGTGAAATAACCTGTTTTGATCTAAGGGTCAGAGACAGGCATAGAGTTGAGGAGGGTAACAGTTTAGAATACAGCTGAAGGGGATGGGAGAAGGAAGGAATGACTGAAGCCTGGTATCTATGGTATCTAATTACATCTGTATATATTTCCTATGTATAAGCTATTTATAAGGTGTATTAGTCAACAAAACCTTTAACCTTTCTATTATAGTAATGACGTGATGGGAACTGTTTAAAAAATAACTTGGCCATGGTGAAAATCGTTGAGTTAGATGTGGGGGAGCTTGGCCTTACGAAGAACATTGAAACATCTGTGGGTATAAGTCAAGCAGGAGGCAGTTAAGTTCCCAAACGCTGGTGAGAGAATAAAGAAGAGGATAGTCAAATTAAAAATGTGACAATAACATTGAAGTAGGATAGATGATTGTAAGGATAGTGTGTGGATGAGAAAGGAGCATATGTTAATAAACTAGATGACTGGAATAATAACTGGATAAGAACTGAGCTTTGTGTCTCTAAACAAGTAACTTTGTTGATTCTAGAGATCCTGATATCCATCCAACTTTTTCATTCTCTTACCTCAAACAACTATTATTAACAACACAAAAAGTACAGACACATTACCTACACAATTCAAGAGATAAAGTCCATTCACCAGCAAGTAAATGGATTTATTGACATCTGTAGCTATTATAAAAATCAGGTTACCTGAATATTTTTAAGTGTGAGGTTGTCTCCGGGTTCGGGGAAAAATCATTGTTTCCTGAGTGATGCTCATAGAGAGCCAACCAACCTGCCATGATTCATGTGGATTAAGTATTTAATTCTTAGAAGTCTCATTATGAAACTCCTTTGCCCATTATCACTTAGGCATAGCTGAGTGTTCCAGCCCAGGCATGGACACAACAAGAAGGGAACACGAGTAGGGTAGTTTTGAGTTTTGATAGATTAAGAAGAAAGATTATGATCATTGGAAGTTGCTAAATGAAAATGTAGAGACACAGTCAGTAGGTATCTGAAAGGCCAATTTAAATCCACATTATCCTACATTTAAGTATCAACCATTTAAGCTTTCATTTTCTGTAAGTGGGCTGGACTTCTTGGTGGCAGATCAAATTGTAAATAGCAATCCTGTACCTCCATGTTACTATAAGGCTCTCAGAGACTGCAATGCTTAATTTATGGTTATTGCATGATTAAGTGTTAAATGGCAGTCAGAGGGACTTTCTAAGATTATCTGATTAGCTGTTAGCACCCAGATATCTCTTCTCAATGGAATCTGTGCTCTATAATTAAGATTAGCTTTTAGCACCCAGATATCTCTTCTCAATGGAATCTGTGCTCTATAATTAAGAACTAGTAGTATAAATGTTTAATAGGGATTTTTGATTCATGTACCAACAACATTCTCATGAAGGGCAAATTATAGGAAAGCATTTAAGAAAGGGTTTGAGATTTTTAATATCTAGTGAGGTGTTCTTTAAGAAAAAACTTTTGCTATTATATAAAATTTAATATTTGACTTGGGACTATGTGAAAAATTTCTTCACTTTGTTGCTTTGAAAAGTAGAACACTAAAATGATTTTGATTGTTAAAAAAGATACTGGTTTTAAGTAGATGTGTGGTCAGATCATCTGTTGACCTATTCTATGAATGAATTATGCTGAAAACCTGCAAATTTTTAACTATCAAAACTGGGAATAGACTTTGAGTAATTAGCAGACAATGCAATATACAGATGATATACTATAGAATTGTACACTTGAAACTTATATAATGTTATTAACCAGTGTTCCCCCAATATATTTAAATAAAAACTACGAATATGTGATTAGAATTAATTTTGATATAAATTATTTGGATTTTATATATATAATTTTTATGGTCTTTTCATCAGTTTATTTTTAAGTTATGAGTTTAAATTTCCATATTCAGGGGTATGATTTTCCAGTTGTATAACTACTAAGTTATAAATTTTTAGAGCTAAAAAAATACTAGATCCCTTTGTCCATTTTTCTTTTTTTTAATCAAAACATTTTTTTAGGATGTTTGTAGCTTTTCCTTGGCAAGAATTTTATGGTTAAGCAATGTTCTACATGTCTCTTTCCCAAACAATTTTTTTCTGAATCATTAATATGCTACCATGTATTATCTATATCATCAAAGGGGGCTATTTAATCAAACATCTTGTCTACAGAGCCCTGCATGGAACTCATTTTGGGGAAACTATTATTTGCCTAGCTCCTGTAGTTTACGTATGAAATGAGTTCTGGAGGTAAAATAATTTTCCTAAGTCCATATACCTGCTTAGTGACAGATGCAAAAAAGAATAACAACAAAGCTTGAATTTTGTCCTTACTATATTGCTCCCTGTACTGGGTGGATCTCTCAAACATTCTAGTAAACAGTATTTTTTGATAAATATATACTAAACTTCAATATTAGTGTTTGGGTTGTCTCAATGAAATTCAATGTCAGTTTCAAATCATGGGTTTCCTTTTAGATGACACGTCTACCATGCTCATTTCAAATTATTTTTGTAATACAGATCAAATAAGTAGCTTTTTGTGAAAAAGGTGGTGATTTATTTATTAAGGAGGAGGTTTATTTTTATGAGATGACTCATGAAAAACTTGGTTTCAATAAAATAGAGCTATGCTTTTATAAAAGAAAAAAATAGGATGCTGATGAATAGGTAAATTATAAAATGCCTTTCAAATACTTCTCTTTTTTGTGCTTTACCCTTTTCAACTGAATTTCTGATGATACAATTCTTTTATGTTCCTAAATACAAACATCTGCTCAAATAGGAATGTCCTTTTAATCATCTCATTTTTCAGGAGCACGTATTTGACACATATTGACAGGTTTATAGACTGGAACAATGCTATATAACCTTTCTATAGTACACAGAATGAAGGTAGGCCAATGGATATTGCTTAGACAAGAAAAGGAAGAACATTTAGCCTTTTATTTCAAGTTAATGCAAAAGAAACTTTTATTTTTCAGGAAGAGCCAGTGCAGTCAACTGAAACACTGATGTGTGAACTTTCCAGCAGATTCTTTGTTCATTGATACAATACTCAGTTTACAAAATATTGAAACACTATCTGAAAAATACAATATTTTACTGGGCCAATCACCTGCCTATGTCATCTTCAATGTGATCATGATTTCTTAGTTCTTTCAGTGAGGCTTCTGAATCACTTAATACTTTCCTAAATCCTACCAACATTAATTTATCAAAAAAATTGTTACATTCTCTTGCATTTGTTCAGCAAAGGCTTATAATTTAACTCCTTGGATATTTTCTCTAAAAATAATTTTTTCAAAACTCTTAAACTTATTTTTGGCCAATTAATTTTTTTCTTTTTAATTTACAAATACAATTTTTTTCTCAAGACCACTAATTATCTTCTCTTTCACTGTTATAGCCTAATAACCAGTTAATTTTGTTCTTTTCAGAGATGCATTGTTCTTGGAATAGTCATGAATTTCTGCAAAGCACAGGTGGATAAAGTATGGACCTCATGCTGCTGCTGCTTCTGTCATGATATTTTAGAAAACAGAAACACTAAATACAGCAGTTAGAAAATAACAACCATCAAATAAAGGATAAATAATTAAAATTATCAGAAGTTTACAAAACTTGGTAAGCTTTGTAAGTTATATAATTATGACTAAATCCCTACTTTAATTCAAAGTATGCTCACACTAATTATAATAATGCATTGGACATTTCCTAGCACACCCTTTCTTCTTGGACAGAGTGCAATATAAGATGATTTGTCTTTTAGCATTATCTATATAGATTTGAATACAAAAACACAAAAGGAATCTGGTGAAAGCATTAAAATGAGGTACCTTAAGAGGTCTAAATTGTATCTGCTTATTCATTCCAATAAACAGATTTTATACAAAATAAGCAAAAAATGACAAATGTTTTAGAAAACTGTAAGTTTGTAGTTGTTAATAGTGGAAGGAAATATACATAACAAGTATTCAGTATATACTAAAACTCCCAATATTTTTACCTATAGCCTGAAAAGCAAAATTTAGAAAAGCTATACATGTAATAATTTTGTACATTTTTAACAACACTACTCTAAAGGGGCAAAAATTAGTTCAAACAGAGATATACTTTTTTCCTTCCCTTCTTCTGGTCTTCTCCATGTACCTCTCCTTAATCTTTCTCACCCTCTTCTTTTTATCCTGTCCGCTTACTTCTCTCTCATATTTTCCTTATCCTTCACTTTCTGATTTTCTTCTCCATACTCATCTTCCTCCTTTTCCCCATGGACTCACTCCTTCCTCCCAGAGCCATACTTCATAACTCCAAATGAATGAATAAGTAGATTCAAAATTACACAAATTTCTCTTTGGAACTTTTTAAAGGTCAGTCAGTTTTCAGATATGTAGCGTCAAGCTGGGACATGCACTAAACAGATATAACTTGGATTTCTAGTGAGTTTCCAGACTCTTCTAGATTCTCTTTTCTCTTAGAAAAAACTTAGGAAATGACTTGATTAGGTAGTTCACAGAAAAAGGAAGTACAAATGATTATCAACATATAAAAAGATGCTCCATTTTACTTGTGACTAAAGAAATGCAAAATAAATCATTAGTGAGATTCCATTTTAAACATGTCAGATGAGCAAAATCATAAATTTGAGGAAAAAGGAATTAGTCAGGGTGTGTGAAACCACACTCCCATAAACTCTTAATGAGAATATAAATTGATGCAACCTTATTGAAACAATGTAGCTATATCTTAAAACATAACCTCAAATTACACATCCTTTGATCCAACAGTTCTGTTTTTAGAAATTTAGCCTACAGTTATTTTGTACATATGCAGAAAGATGTATGTATAGGGGTATTCATTTCAGCATTGATTTAAATATAGAAAGAGCCTGGAAACAAGTTCAGTGTTTACGATAATACAAATTGTGGCATATTCATACAATGAATACTGTGTGGACCTTAAAATGGTGTGGATTATATATATTGATAAAAATTACCTCTGAGATGTTAAGTTAAAAAATAAAATAAACTTCAGAACACTGTATACAATGGACTTCCATTTGTATATATATATATATATATATATATATATATATATATATATGCGCACACATACACACACACTTAAATATAATATATGATCTTCTATTCATTAAAAAGTATAGAAGGAAAGCTAGGTATTAGTAGACATTATTACCTTGTTTACTGTTAATTTCACATAGATAGTGTCTAGATGATGTAGTAAGTAAATGCTGTGCTTTCCTCCTCTCACAACCACATCAAAATTACAACTAAACTATAGAACAACCAATATTGAGAATCATCTGAAGTTTAGCTGAACAGATATTCTATAATTAAGGATATACAAAAGAAGCCACATGGAGACTGATAGGAGAGGCAGTGACATGGAATGGGCTGGTCCCTTTCCACTCATGTGTGGTGGTAACAACCACCCATGTGTGGTGGTTAAAAATCAGGAAGGTTACCTTGGCTATGGAAGTGGCCCCTGAGGAGTGAAGGGTCCCAGGCCCACAGATTCCCCAGCCCAGAGTTCCAGTGCCAGGGAGAGAAGACCCCATAACTTCTGTGGCTGTCAAAAGCAGTGGCGATTGAAGCCGACTGAGATAGAAGGTGGCTGGAGTCTCAGGCCTTTCTCTTAAAGGTTCTATGCAAGGTCTTACTTGCTGATGGACTCACAGGCAGGAGCCATATCGGGCTCTCCATCATCCTGGCTATTACCTCTCACCCCACCGTGGTGATTCCCTGAGACTCTGCCCCACCCAATTTGCAGGCCCACCCAAGCTGCTTCCGGTGGCTTTTCCATACAAATGGACTGCCTTGCGTCATGCCACAGACTTTCCTAAAATCTCTTAAAGGTTCACAAACCCCAAAGAAGCAGCCTTTGGTCTCAGTGTGCCCTGTACTTCTTGCTAAGCAGCCACAAGCCTAGCACTATTGGCAGCTGGCCTTGGTTTGTAGCTTAGCCTCTCCCAGCCACCTCTAAAACCAGCAACCATCTGCAGATCACTTGGTAGCTCATACTTAGTGGCCCTGGGCAGGGCACAGGCAGCAGCTGACTTTGGTCTGCAACAGGGCCTCTCCCAAGAGGCTCCAGAACCAACATACCTCGTGGCCAGCTACAGATCACACCAGAGCACCACCCAGCCCCCTCCATAAACCACACACCCAAACACTAGACAACATAGGCACCAGAGGCCTGCTAAAGTGAATCCTGCTCAATAGGAATAGCCCCTGCCCAACAGCTCCTCCACTGTAGTCATGGCCAGTCCTCACAACCAATCAGTCCAAGAGTTAATTCCTCCCACTGACATGCAAACAGCAACCAAGGCTCAACTACAACAGGAGGGCCCACAGAACCCATACAAGGGACATACCTGGAGCACCCAACTCAGGTGACCAGGGAGACTGTGCCAGTGGGCCCCACAGGACACCTACTACATTCGGCCACTCTACTAAGACCGGGAGACACCAGCTCTATCTAATACCTAGAAACAAATACAGGGAATTAGCCAAAATGGAGAGACAAAGAAACATATCCCAAATGAAAGAACAGAACAAAGTTTCAGAAAAAGAACTAAGCGAAATGGAGACAAGCAATCTACCATATGCAGAGTTCAAAAAATTGATTATAAGGATGCTCAGTGATCTCAGGGAGAACTTCAAAAAAGAGATAGGAAACATAAAAATGGAGATAGAAAACATAAAAAAGATCCAGTTATAAATGAAGACTACAGTAACTGAAATGAAGAATACATTCAAGGAAATCAATAGTAGATTAAATGAAGCAGGGGATTGAATCAGCAATTTGGAAACAAGGTAGCAGAAAACACCCAATCAGTACAGCAAAAAGAAAATAGAATCCAAAAATATGAAGATAATTTAAGAGAACTCTGGAACAACATCAAGCATAACAACATTCGCATCATAGAGGTGCCAGAAGGAGAAGAGAGAAAGCAGGAAATTGAAAAGCTATTTGAAGAAATAATGACTGAAAATTTCCCTCACCTGATGAAGGAAATAGATATATAAGCCCAGGAAGCTCAGAGAATGTCAAATAAGATGAACCCAAAGAGGCCAACACAAAGACACATCATAATTAAAATGCCAAAGGTTAAAGGCAAAGAGAGAATCTTAAAAGCAGCAAGAGAAAAGCAGTTAATTACCTACAAGGGAGCTCCCATAAGACTGTCGGCTGATTTATCAACACAAACTTTACAGGCCAGAAGTGACTGGCACAAAATATTCAGTGATGGAAAGCAAGGACCTGTAACCAAGATTACTCTACCGAGCAAAGCTGTCATTTAACTGAAGGACAGGTAAAGAGCTTCCCAGACAAGAAAATAGTAAAGGAGTTCATCACCACCAAACCAGTATTAAAATAAATGTTAAAAGGACTTCTTTAAGAAGAAAAAGAAAGATAAAAAAATGTGAATAATAAAATGGTAATAACTACATATCTACCAACAATCACTTTAAATGTAAGTGGATTAAATGCTTCAATCAAAACACATAAGGTGGCTGAATGGATTAAAAAAAACAAGACCTTTACATATGCTGCCTACAAGAGACTCAATTCAGATAAAAAAACACACAGACTGAAAGTAAAGGGATGGAAAAAATGTATTTCAAGAAAATGGAAATGAAAAAAATAGCTGGAGTGGCAATACTTATACCAGTTAATATAGACTTTAAAACAAACGTTATAACAAGAGACAAAGAAGGACCCAGTAAACTCACTTCTGGGTATTTATCCAAAGAAACCCAAAACACAACTTTGAAGGGACATGTGCATCCATATGTTCATTGCAGCATTATTTACAATAGCCAAGATAATGGAGGCAACCTGGGTGTCTATCAATGGATGAATGGATAAAGAAGAGGTGGTACATATATACACCGTGGAGTATTACTCAGCTATATAAAAGAATGAAGTCTTGCCATCTTCCTCAATATGGGATGGATCTACAGAGTATTGTGCTGAGTGACAGAGAATGACAAATATATGGGTTCACTTATATGTGGAATTTAGAGAACAGGAAAAATGAACAAACATATCAGAAACAAGCTCATAGATACAGAGACCATTTAGATTATTGCCAGATTGTGGGGATTGGAGGGATGGGTGAAGGGGGCATTAAGAGGTACAAAATAGTCATGGGGATGTAGAATATAGCATAGGGAATATAGTTAGTAGTATTATAATAACAATGTATGGTGTTAAATGGGTACTGGATTTATTGGGGTGATCACTTCATGAGTTATATAAATGTCTAATCACTGTGTTATACACCAAAAACTAATATAATATAGTATGTCAACTGTAATTGAAAAAAATATGTTTAAAAAATTTTTTTACATGGGCGTATACAATTTTTCTGTTAAATGTTTTATTTAAATGCCATCTGGAACTCTAAAATAAAATGAAATAAAATATTTTTCTTTAAGAATTATCAATATCAAATTCTAATATACTTCTCATCTTAGGGAACAGATAAAAGCGAGTGGTAGAGAAGGAAAATTCTAAGAAAACAGGCCATGGAAATTTGAATGAAGCAGTTTTCTGTCTTCTGGTTAAAGAAGGAACAGGAAGGTAAAACATGTAATGTGTTCCATTCTTTTGCAGAAAAATTTGGTGCCTTTCATGTAGCTTCTGGAATCATTGCTACAACTTGGCAAGGGTGGCAGATAAAATTAAGATATGAATCAAAGGGAAAGGACCATGCCTCATTAGACATTACTTTATTTTCTCTATGATAGCAGAGGAATTTGTGTCAAAAAAGAATAACAAATCTGTTGTGTAGTTATTTGCTGAATCCTCCTTATACTCCTAATTGGAACTTCATTTGATCTAACATTAAAAACTGAATTGGTGGAGAAAGAGAATTGAGTTTCTCATTTCTGAGTTGAACTCTCCAGATGCCCCTCTACATGCCTTCTTTAATCAGAGCCAGATCTAGGAATATTCTAGACTAAATGAAATGAAGCACAGAAAGAGTGTTTAAATTGTCAAATGTTTTCAATAGATCCACTCACGTGTCCTACTGAACCTTGATCCTTGAGTTAAAATCTTAACTGCCTTTTTGGTTTGTGACCATTTGTCCCTCATCACTTTGTAATTGATTAACCCACATTTTTATTATTCAAGAAAATGGCTCTAAGCTGGTAAAGAATTCCACATATGGGTTGAAATATTCAAAGTAAACTAGGTAATCACATGAAATTTAACAAAATTGCCAAAGGCTGTTATTAGTCCTAGAGTTTTCTGATTAGTGGTAGTTTATTTAGTATATGTCTTTGAACTAAATACTTGACGTCTCTGGTCCTCAATATTTTCATTTAATTAAATGATTAGCTTGCATTAAATTATCCCTAAACTCACTCTTTATTCTGAAATTTTATAGATCTGCTTGCCTCAGTTTCTCCATCTATAAAATGTGTATACTCTTCGCAGCATTTTCAGACTTCTTTCCTGTGCCTCTGTTACTAATCCCCAGTTGGAAGTGATTTTTAGTGGAAGAAGCAGCTGTTTTATCAACATATAGATAAGGATAATATTGATCTGAGGAGACAGTAAATCTCCACAGGTGACCTTGCACAATAGAGAAATGCATCTATATTGATTATCTTTGAGAGCACTCAGTAGTTTTAGTGATGGTTAACTAGTTATGCCCCCATTTTGGTATCACAATTAACCTAAGGTTCTTGAGCCATTTTGAGCAAGTTCAATATTGACTCATATTGGCCTCATCTCAACACTTTTTATAGAATTCTTCAAAACAAAACAATATTTTAAATGTGTTTTCAAATACTTGAGGGAATGATTTTTTTTTTGAGTGCAGTATTTCCACAGTTTTCTAATCAGCAAGGGCACTTTCCTCTAGGTGATAAATATGTTAGTATGATTTTACACAGACAGTAAATCAGGAACAATAATAACAATAATAAAAGCCCTGTCCATGAGTAACTTCGGATTGCAATTTATGTAATGACATCACATCCCTTCTTGAACTCAAGCTCAGAAGTCTCATTTACCTGCTAGTCTGATAAACACTGAAATTTTTTTCAACTAGAAATTTAATATAGGCACATGATATATGGCATTTGTATTCAAAAGAGAATGAAGAGAAGATGAAGAACTGATAAGGCAAATGACGTGTAATCTATGCTGAAATGGGTAAGACAGAGGGTGGACAGATGACAAACCCACATTTCTTTTTCAGACATAGTTCCCTGAATTTTGCAGCATGTACTCTTCCACACAATGAAGACACATCAAAACTCAAGTGATGACAAGAGAGCTTACTGCGCTAGTTTTAGTATCTTCCACTCCATGAATATTTATCATGGCAGCATCACACACAACACTTCTCCCGCTTATTTCAGTCACTTGCTATACATGCCATCACAGTTAAAAGTCTACACCCTTTTATGTTATGAGGTTTACCGTTTGATGGCTTAAAGTGTCTATGTGCCTTAATTAATGCTGCCTTTAATTTAAGTTGAGTCAAGGAGCAACTTTTCACTTTTATAAAAACGTGCGACTTAAAAATGGTTGATCCTTTTCACTAACTCAGTTTAAATCTGAAATCAATTTAACTTTAATAGTGATATCTTCAAAATCTGTTATATTATCTAAGGTGTCTTTATTAACATGCATATTACTATTCACATGAAATTGTTTCTTTTACCTCTGATTGCCATTTAGCATCTAACTCTGATTCTAGAGACCAGAGGTGACTTACTCAAACAAAAGCCTGAAGGATATGTTTTGTATAGTTGTTATAAATAAAAAGCTATATAAAGTTGCTACACAAAAATCTATTTTGAAACTAAAACTCACAAGTGTTAGCCAGATTAAAGATGAATAAATGACAAGCTCTGCACTGATGTATGCATGTCAATATATGGCTTGTAAATATGCATTAATAGTTAATAATCTATCAACTGTGTCGATTTCCCCGTTTATCTTAAAAGCAATGATTACTATAATTCTAATTACCAGTTGTTTCCAACTATTCATAACCTCCTTGTGTTTCCAAATTGTTTATTATTGAATTAGTTGATTTCTATAGTGATAATAAGACATAATCAACAATTGAGGAGATTATCCAGTATAAAAATTTCTCGAGGCCTTATAGAAAATTATTATGTTGGTGCAAAAATAATTGAGGTTTAAAAGGTTAAAAATTGCAAAAATTGCAATTACTTTCGCACTGACCTAATAACCTGTTTTCAAGGAAATATATTTTCTCAAGTCTTGCTCCAAAATAGATGTAACATCAACATAAGTTATTTAGTATTATTTATAATTAATTATTAGGTTGGTGCAAAAGTAATTGTGGTTTAAAGGGTTAAAAATTGCAAAAACTGCAATTACTTTTGCACTAACCTAATAATTAATTATAAATAATACTAAATAACTTATGTTGATGTTACATCTATTTTGGAGCAAGACTTGAGAAAATATATTTCCTTGAAAACAATACTAAGTCACAATTCTTAATTTTCCTGATCCTTCTCTTTCCACAGGGCCAAGCCTTTCATTAGATCAATTTTTAAAAGATGCAATGACAAGTCTCTAATTAAATCATGCTTACAATCTTATATCATAATGATAATCTCTACTCAGTATGTTAACTTATCAAACAAATGTCAACTTATACCTGAAAGAGTGGACTTGTGAATATTAAAGTAATTGAGAAAACTGAAATTTCTTATAAAGTAAGATGTCCTAAATTAGGTAGCTTTGGGAGCATGTTTACCCTGTTCATTCTTAGATTGTCACTGCCTAGTAGAGTCTGGCACATAGTAGGCAAATAATAAGTACTAGTTCAATGAAATAAAACAGACAATTTAATCACATACTCTTATTCTACACACTCACCATTGCTATTTTATGCTTCCATACTTTTGGTCATCATTCTTTCTATTTACAACTCCTTTTCACTGTGTCTTTGTCTGGTTAACACTCATCCTTCAACAGTTTGAACTGACATCATTTTATCTGAGAAGTTTCCTGGCTCTGCATAGCTGAACAAAACAATCCCAAGGCTTAATACTTTATCTTACGCAGCTTACATGATTCTCCAAATAAAGGATAGGTTCCTAGTCTTAGGAATTCTGATTGCTTTTAATATTTTCTCTTTACCCTTGTTTATTATCACTTTGATTGTGCTATTCCTCGGTGTGGTTTTCATTTGTCCCGCTTGGAATTCATTGAGCTTCTTGGAGATGCGGGTTTACATTTTTTTTTACAATCAAATCTTAAAAATAGCTGGGCATTTTTCCTTCAGGTAATTTTTATGCCCCAATCTCTCTCATGTCTTTTTGTGGAACTCTAATTTTATGTATGTTAAATCATCTCTTATTGTCCCAAAGTTCTAGGCTCCCATCCTTTTCAGGATTTTCTTTGTTCTGTGCTTCAGTTTGGAAAATTGCTAATATCCTGTCTATACGTTTATTGCCTTTATTTTCTTCAGTGTCTAATATTGCTGCTAAGACCAAGCAGTGAATTTTTCATTTCAAATATTTATATTTGCAGTTCTACAATTTCTATTTTTTATTTTTATTTTTTTTCTATTTCCCTTTTGAGAGTCCTCCACTGTACCCTCATTATCTTTGAAATCCTTGAACATATTTACAGTGGCTACTTTGAAGTTATTGTTGCTGCTGGTTTTGTTTCTATTGACTGATTGACTTTTATACTGGTTACAGTTTCTTTGCCTGCCTAGAATTTTTGATTCTGTAGTTTGCTGTATTTCTTTAATGATTTTGTTGTTGTTGTTCTGGCACATTATTAATTTTCTCTTTACTTTTTGATCAGATTGGTACTTTCAAGTCTAGTTTTTAAGCTTTATTAGGGCAGGACTGTGGTTGGTGTGGTTTGTGGGATGATGTAGGGCTAGAGTAACCGTAATAACAGGCATAACCTCTCTGTGATGACAACTGAATGCCGGTGGTGATCCACATGGTCTTTCCTTTCTGGCTTGCTGGAATTTGATTGTCTCCATCCTATGCAAGCTCCAGAATCTATTTTCAGCTTACAAATCCCTGGTCATTTTTCCTTCCTGGTTTCAAGGAAATCTTATCAATTTTAGCAGTTGAAATTGTTCATAGCATTCTGGGTGTATTAGGATCTACATTTTTAACAAACAGTATTTACAATCATTGAAGTATAGAAATGTGCCGCTCTTCTGACATGAATACTCCTCTCCTTTTATTGTTGTGTTATATGATATATTTATGTAATATGTACGTATATTTTTGGATTTATATGACTTATTTTTGCCATTTAAGAATTTTTATTAGTACTTCGGTGCCATTTACCATTTGGTCTTTTTCTGTTAAATAAAGACTCAAAAAAAAAAAAAAGCCTTTCAATTTGAGTATCTCTACTTTTAATTGAGCCACTAAACCTTTTTACATTAATTATGGTGATCGATGTTATTATTCTTAATTTTTATCTTGTCAGAGGTTTTTTTTTAATTATCCTTATCTGTTTCTTTTCACCTGTTGTCTATTGTATAGACTGCATTTAATATTTCTTTTCCTTTAGAGATTTGGGAAACATACACAGAAAAAATGGTTTCCTAAATTCTAAGTGTTTTTAAAATTACTTGAATCATTTTTCTTTCATCATCAATGAATAGAGTGAAACAGTGAAGACACATCAATGCTTGTAAATAATACAAGCATTGGAAATATTGTCATTCATTCCACTCCAGCTCAAACATACATTTAGCATGTTTTTCTTCTTGTTTGTATTTATCTGTCACATGATGGTTTTACTGATATAGTTTCAGATTTCAGATCTACTTTATTATTCATTATTAGTTCAATGTTATGTATTGTAATCTTGTAAGCAGTATGTTTGAAATGTTTAAGCACAACTCTATTTCTGGAGTCATTTTATATTTATTTCTAAGTTGACTTAAGTATATAATCAAATAACTTTTTTTTATATACAAAGAATGTGGGTGACATTGCCTCTGAGTTTAGCATGTCTATAATCAACTTTTATGGGCATATGAGTCTTGAATCTTTATCTTTCCCCCCTCAAAACTCCATAAGCATTTTTTTGTCTTAGCACTTAATTTTGGAAAGGAAAAGGCTGATCTGAATTCAGTCTGCTTTTTGTGTCTTTATGGTTCAGGACTATGGGGCCATATGACTGAGAAATGTATACCTAACTGTCGGTGTTTACATTAATAGTGATTTTTATCTTCACACTTTTTCCTGATGTTAGATTGTTGTGTAGGAGAGAAAAAATAAATTTCCTTTGCTTATCTTAGAGTTATGTCTGAGGTCTGTATAAGAAAAGAATCAATAAGAGAAAAACATGTTCATTAATGTATATCATACATGTAACACATGTGAGAGTATCCAGAGATGAATAACTCAAAGATGTGGCTTAGAACTCTGGCTTATACAGAACAATAAATTTACCGAGAAATGACAGGACAAAGGAAAGTGGTTTCATGCTTCTAAGGGTGGCAAACTATGGAGGGAAACTAATGGACAAAGAGGTTTTTTTTTGCAGATTTCTCTGGTGTCATCTCTGGGCTAAGATGTCAAGTCCTTTCCAGTAAAGGAAAATTTATTTCCTGTTTTTAAACAGAGAAGGGAGAGTGTAGGAAGAGCTTTTTCTGCATTTGATGCTTCTTAATTGCCTTCAGCCCAAAATATTTTTTATGTCAAAGAGGTATGTTTTGGGGTGACATATTGTGGATTCCTTCAGTTCTTTTCAAATTTCGTACTCCTGATATCAATCTCTTTTATGAGGGTGGTAAGAGGAATTTATCGCAATAGGTCTTTGCTTATTTCATTCACCTGCTCATAGCAGAAGCCTGATGACCATGCAGGCTCTCTCGTTGTCTTGCCCATCTACTTGACGATAAGTTGGCATCAGTCTTGGAGTCGGAGGCCACTGTAACCTGCCCACCTGATTTCCTCAAATGCTGATCTGCTACAGGTAGGAATATAGTGAGTTGGTCCTCTAGGTCTCTAACAAGTCTTCCATGTGTGTTAGCTCTAGCAGAGATTCTTTTCGTTTTCTACATGTGAGTTTCCACAAATGACACAAGTTTTCTCTTGTTTTGGTATTTCGTTAGTCATTTCCCAGGAAATACATGGGAACTGTACTAGATCTTCAGTCTACCATAATTCTAGCACTTTAGGGTCTTATTCTTAATCTGAAAAAATTTGGAAAAGGAAGGAGAAAAGCTCATTTCCTGCTTTCTAGGACAGGCGAGCCCTACAGAAATGATATACAAGATGTGGAAAGGGTAGGGTTGTACACCAGTAGTATGTAAAGCCTTGCTCCAGATGAATGGCTGGCAGTGCCGTTGAGAGAGAGAGAGAGAGAGGGAGAGGGAGAGGGAGAGAGAGAGAGAGAGGGAGAGGGAGAGGGAGAGGGAGAGGGAGAGGGAGAGGGAGAAGGAGAGGGAGAGACAGCGACACAGAGAGAGAGAGACAGCGACAGAGAGAGCGACAGAGAACTGTCTCTGTACATGGCATCTTTGCTGTTTGGAAGAAACATTTCAACCAACCAGTTTGAAGCTGATCTCATTTCACTCCGCTGGCTGGCTGTGCCATGTCTTGCACAGTGCAGCGTCCCTTTTCTTCTGTGGCTCTTTGACACCCCCGCCTCCCTGCCAGCCTGGTGTGGCTGATCAAGCTGTTCAAACAACTGGAAGACATCAGAAGTTAAACACTCATTATTTTAATTTGATGCTAATCATGTGTTAATGAGACTAATCCTTGCAATGATTCAGGTAATTTGCTTAATGGCTGCCCAGAGTACAGATTACAGCAATCAGTCACGTCTGATAAGATGTCTGTTGTGGAGAAGGCTGTCAGGTGAATGAGGTGGGAAAAGACTCAGGAGTCAGGGTCTGTGTCAGGCATGTTCTGTGTTTGAAGGTGGGGGTGGAGGGAAGAAGACTGCTCAGAAACCCACATTTTCAACCAGAAATGAACATCCTACTGCTCCTGTTTGGGAAGAAAAAGTGTTGATAAGCTCCCTCATCTTATAGTGGCACACATTGAAGTAAGCATGGAAGTTTGAGGAGGATTGAATGTACAATTCATTTTGCTCTAGAGAAATGATTAACTCAGTATAATATCAGTGGTAGGAATACTCTCCTCTGTTGAGTTAAAATCTCTTTTTTCTAACAAAATGTCCCAAAGTACGAAGAAAACAAATCCACTCAGAACAAAAAAGATCTGTTTATTCTCACACATAGGAATTGTAGGATAAAAAGAAAGCCTAATGTTTTCATTACATCCAAGTGTTATGAGTCCAGAAGGCCACATAGATACAGTCACCAATGTGCTTAGAATAATCAAGTCGTGCTAAAAGAGGAGGAACCTCACTCTCTGCACCACTGCTCAGTTGAATCTTAATGTGTATTTTCCCCTTAAAATACTGGAATTTAATAAATTACTAAATATAGACATAGTGAAATAGCAAAGCATTTAGAAATGCTGCCAATTGTTTGCTTTAGCTTAATTTCTCCATAGTAATAGGAAATTTATAATTTTATAGATATATGATTTGTTTATAGATACCTGAATTGTCTCAGTCTAAATATTTTGGTGAGGAGGGTTGAATAAAAAGGGAAAATAGATATAGGCATGAGTTAAACACATTTGATGTTTAACTTAATCATTTTGAGATTCTCATGATACCGTCTTGTATCTATTATAGACCCCAATTTAGTTCAGTTTAACATACATTTCTCCAGTGTCTATTACTGTCGTAGTCTGTTTGGGCTGCTATAACAAAATGCCATAGACTGGGTGGCTTATGAACAACAAACATTTATTTTTCAGAATTCTGGAGGCTGGAAAGTCCAAGATCATGGTGCTGGAAGATTCAGTGTCTGGTAAGGATCCACGTCCTAGACATTATAATTTCACATGAAGGAAAGGTTGAGGAATATCTCTGAGGCTCCTTTTATAGGGGTACTAATTCTATTGATGAGGGGTTCACTCTCCAGAGGCCCCACCTCCAAATACTATCACGTTGAGGATTAGGTTTCAACGTATGAGTTTGGTGGAGGTAGCCACGGACATTCAATCCATAGCAGTTATCTTCCAGGAGCTGTTTGTTTGTAAGGGGAAGAGGGCCAGGCATCATTTTGAAAACAAAATGACCATGTTCACTTTATGAAAGTGAGGGTAGGAATGCACAGGAAGGAAAAAACAGAGAGCTCATTATTTGAAGACTGGACATTCAACTGCTATAACTAGGAATGTGAATTTGCAATGAGGATATAGATGAGATGATGTAACATGAGTAGAGGGTTTTGTATCAACAAGAGCTTTTCACACATAGTGGGAGACCAGGCCTTCCAAGACACATATAAATAGAATTGTATTTAAAGGTTAGCCCTGTGAACCAAGGTCAATAACTTTCTTTTTTGCTTAGTGAAGAAACCATTTTATCATCATAAAAGACTTTTGTGAACTGTCTATTACATGCTACGTAAGTGCAAATAAAATGTATCGGTGATGCTGCTATTGATGAGACTCTTTTTAAGGACCAAGATGCTATTTTAGAAACATCTAACATATAAGAGAACTACCTAATGCATGCTCTTAACAGTGGCCCACTGACTAGAATTAGAGCCAAAGATTATAAGGCAGGTGGGCCACTGTTGCTATAGCAGTTGCTGTTTTTGTTGTTATTATTCTCTCTCATTTTACCTAAGAAAAGGAGAAAGCTCATATGGTTTGATAAAGATAAGACAATTTGCACAAAAGTAGGAGGCAAACTCCTGATCACACTGGATTTTTGCTCCATGGGTTCTTTATGGCATCTTGCCTCTTCACTAAGCTGAGGAAAGAAATAAATCATAGAGGATATGAAATTTTAAAAAAATCTGTACAATTATATTAATGTAAAAAAAGTAGAGGTTTGGAGGGATAAAGGGATAGCAATAATTTTTCATTTATTTCAAAAATATATATTCATGATGTGTTACACAAATCATATTAAATTTCTAGAATATCTGGTTTGGGGTTTATTCTCTTTAGTAACACAGTATAAAATATCTTGGCATTTTTTAAATTCTTTCCTTTTATTGGGACTTTGGTTTCCTTCAGAAGTTAAATTAAAAAGTCTCTGAAAGGATGCTTATATGAGCCTAGTCGGGCATTTGGACTGGGCTACTGAAATTACCTTTCATATATTTGTTTGATTTTTAGGGGGAGTTTGAAATAATATTAGTGAAAGTACTGTGGAAGTATACATTCTGTTTAGAGGTTATGCAGTTTGTAGAAGGATATAGTAACAAGCCTGCAACATCTCATAATAAATTTATCTCTGTCACAAATGACACAAATTACTGACTTGTTTTCTTAATATTATTTTCCGTAGAGTTTAGTGGACAATACAGATTCACTGGCACACTGGATTTTCAGGTTATCAGGGTTTATAAACTATTAAACCAAATAAGTTATGTGCTTCCAAAATATAGCAGTGGGACAGACATAGGATAGACATTCCCATTCCAAAAGTGAGAATAAGAGAGAATAAAGGGGTAATAGTTCCCAAGTAAGTTTAAAACCTGAAAGAGCAACAGCATTAAATGTTAAGGCTTGAGAATAATCCTCTTTGCTTGATGCTCTGACTTCCAGGCCCACTGGGGTAGCAACATCGCAACATCGCACCATCAGCCTGGTGGGATGGCTCCACGGCGGCTCTGTGCCTGAGCTCTGGCCCTGAGGTGGCTCTCTGATGGGGCCCAGCCCCTGAGGTTCTCCTTGGCTGAGGTCACAGAATTGTGGCTCCAGGTGGCACAGGTGGAGACAACCATTTTTCCCAAGTCCATGCACTCTATGTGCCAGTGGGGAAGTGCCTTGTGGACACTGCCAAAGTTTGCTGTCTGTGCTTTCTGGAGGGGTGGCCGACATGACCCACACTGTGCTGAGGCCTGCTGGAGCCACACCTGGGGCAGGCAGTACCTAGCAGCACCTGCTGCGATCCCACAGGTCCCCTCCTTTAAAACTATCTGCCCCCTGGATTATTGTACTCTGGACCTCTGATGTCAGTGGCAGTTCTGATTATCACCTCTATTCTTCCATTTTCTTGGAGAATAGCTCCTGGCTTCTGTTGAGATGGCCGATTCATACTAATCTCATCAAACAGTGACTTGGCCAAACCCTTAGTGTTCTTATTTTTTGCAATATGATTAGGCTGAGAATTTTCCAAACCTTTAAGTCTGCTTCCTTCTTGCCTAACAATTCTGTCTTTAAAACATTTCCCTCTTCTTACATTTTACTATAAGCAATAGAGGAGCCACGTTGCAATTTCAACACTGCTTAGCAATAGCTTCAGTTAAATATCTAATTTCATTGCTCCCAAGTTCTACCTTCCATAGAACACTAGCCCACAAACATAATTCAGTCAAGTTCTTTGCCACTTCATAACAAGAATCACCTTTGCTCTAGTTTCTTATAACACATTCTTTATTTCCATCTGAGACCTCATCGGAAGGACTTTACCTTCTATATTTCTACCAACATTCTGTTCATGTTTACTTCGGTGTTTCTGAGAAGACTGAGGCTTTCTCTACAGCTATCCTTTTTACTTTCTGAGCTCTCACCAGAATAGATTTAAAGGTCCATTCACAAGAATATAGATTTCTTCTAGCACACACCTCAAAACTCTCCCAGTTTCTACCTATTACCCAGTTTCAAAGTTGCTTCCACATTTTTGGCTATTTGTTAGAGCAGTACCTCCAAGGCCAACTTCTGTCTTAGTACACTTGGGCTGCTATAGCAAAAATACCATAGACTGGGTGGCTAATCAATACACATTTATTTCTCACAGTTATGGTGGCTGGGAAGTCCAAGGTCAAGACACCAGTAGATTCGGAATCTGGTAAGGCTAACCTCCTGGTTCATAGACAGCCCTCTTCTCATTGTGCCCTCACTTGGCAGAAGGGGCAGGGCAGCTCTCTGGGGTTTTTTTTATAAGGACACTAATGACATTCAGGAGGGCTCTACCCTTATGGCATGATCACCTTCCAAAAGCTCCACCTCCTAATACCATTACCTTGGAGATTAGGTCCCAACATATGAATGTGGGGGGCAACACAAATATTAAGTCTATAGCACAATTTAATGGAAGAAAGATAGACTCTCAACAAATAGTACTGGAGACTTAAAAATCTCTAGGCAAATAAATGAGCTTTAACCTAAACCTTATATCTGAAGTGCTATTTAACTAAAAATAGATCATGGATTTAAATACAAAATGTAAAACTATAAAACTTTTAGAAGAAAAACAGAAGAAAATATTTTGGATCTGGGGCTAAGCAAGTTCTTAGACTTGGCACCAAAATCATGATTCTTAAAAGGAAAAAATTATAAACTCAACTTCCTCAAAATTATGAACTTCTGCTCTGTGAAAGACCCTGTTAAGAGAATGAAAGTACAAGCAACAGACTAGGAGAAACTACATATCTCACAAATAACCTGTATGTACAACATATAAAGAACTCTCAAAACTCAAAAGTAAGAAAATGAACAATCTATATAGAAACTGGGCAAAAGACAGGATCAGGCATTTCCCTGAAGAGGATATATTAATACAATTGCAAAATAAGCACATGAAAATATATTTGACATCATTAGCCATTATGGAAAGGCCAATTAAAACCACCAGGTGATAGCCCTACAAACCTATTTGAATGGCTGAAATAAAAAATTGTGACAACACCAAATACAGGCAAGATTGCAGAGAAACCAGATAACTCATATTTACTTGTGTAAATGTAAAATGGTAAAGCCACTCTGGAAAACAGTTTGGCAGTTTCTTAAAAAACTAGACGTCAGTTGCCATAAAACCCAATAATTGTACTCCTCGGTATTTATTCCAGAGAAATGTCAAGTTAGAGTCACATAAAAATCTATACATTAGTGTTCATAACAGCTTTATTCATGATAGCGAAAACTTGGAAACACCCCAGATGTTCTTTAATGTATGAATTGGATACACAAATTGTGGTCTGTCCATACTATGGCATACTACTCAGCAATGGGGGAAAAAAAATTAAAAAAAAAAAAATATATATAAATGTATCATCAAAAACCTGGATAAATCTCCAGAGAATTATGAAGAATGAAAAAAAAAGATCCCAAAAGGTTACATGCTTTATGATTCCATGTATATAATATTCTTGAAATGATAAAATTAGAGGTTACCAGGGGTTAAATAGAAGGAGTGGGGTGGGAGAGAAGTGAGTGTGGGTGTAAAAGGATCACTTGAAGAGTCCTTACGGTGATGAAAGTTTCTGTATCTTGACTGTATCCTGGCTGTGATGTTGTATTACAGCTTTGCAGGATATTAGCATAGGGAAAACCCAGGGAAAGGTACACAAGATTTCTCTCAATCATTCTTTACAATTTCATGTGAATCTATGATTATCTCAAAATAAAAAATTAGTTAAAAAAAAAAAAAGCTAGTTTCTGACAGATCTCAAGTTCACTCACAACTTCCAAAACACAAGTACTTATTCTCTGGGATGTTGATAAAGTGTTACATGCCCAACAAACACTTTCAGGAGAACTTTTGTGTTCTAGACTGACAAACATTGTATTGCTCTTTATTTACATTGTCCAATACTTCTGAATAATACTTGAAATATAAAAAGGACTCCCCCTTTTGAACATCTGTTTATTCAGACATCATTCTCTGTTTTGTGATTTATGCGTATTTTCCATATTGCAAGCAGGATGAGATTCTGTGTCTTTCACACATGTATTTTTTATCACATTTACATGAAATGCTTTTTTAAAACTCCAGTTCAAATTTCCTTTCGCTTGCTAGTTATAAGATGTAGGATACTCTCTCTTCTGGCAAAAATTAGGGCAGAAATCCAACTTTTACAAAATCTGGCAATTTGGCTTCATTAGGGAATTATTATATGATTTGGGGAGATTTCCTTCACATGTTTTACAGTAATGGAAAATTTTACAATCCAATTTTCTTTCCAACTTTTACTCTTGAGTGTCCCCAATTTCATCCTTTCCACTCAACTACTATTTTCTTCTCTTTCTTATGTTTTATCCTTCTCAATTTTGGGTTGCTTTTCTTCATTGCTATGCTCTTTCTCAAAAATGTATCAGAGGAAAAGCCTTGTTGGATTCCACATCAACAACTCAACACACCACTAAGGGCATTAAAGCCATAGATTGAAGTCAGAAGTGCTTCTGCTTCCCAAGTAATTACACGGAGAAGTTTCACAAGATGCATCTGGAAATGAGAGATTTGTTTTCTCCACACAGGTTTTGCCAGTAGGCTAAAGATAGAGAATGAATATCAGAGGATATCTGAGGCCAAATACATTTACATAACCCCCAAACACATTTTCATGTTCATTTTCAGACTGGTGATTTGAAAAATATCACTTCTGTTTTGAATATACTTCTTATGGCCAATTTTACTTATTCATATGTATTTAAATTGGGGGTAATGCAGTGTGTATTTGAAACTTGAGCTAGCATGTCTCCTGGAAAGGAAGGGATGACTGCTTTCCAAAGGAAAGAAGAGGGAGCCTGATATTTTTTGCTTAAGGTTTATGACACTAGACAGAAATTTATATTAGTATCAAACTGCTGTAGCTCTAAAAAGCTTCCAATCCCCACCTTCCTTTTAGGAGAGGCATTGTCAGCTTAAAATTAATTACTAAAATGTGAAACAAATCAAAAGACAAAACAAATCAGGCTGTTAAGACAAACATTAAAAATCAAATTATGCTCTCAAAATAGGCAATTTACAGCTTAGAAGGGTAATTGGCAAACCTGAAATGCATACAAATAGTTGAAATTACTGACTCAAGTGGTATATTACCTATTGGAGGGTATAATTTGACAATGACTCTTGAAAAAAAAGGTAGAGATTCTATCATTTTTTCATGATTTAACATCAAAATATGGTATAGCACTCTGTCTAAAAGAGTCTGAAGGAGGATTAAATTGAAGAAAGAGCTTTAGCTGAGAGAGAAGCAGGTATTGAAGCTGTATGTCAGGAAGAAGCATGGGTTGGTTTTAAAGTTTTACAGTCCTCTGTTAAATGAATACTCTTTTCAGAAGAAACCGCTGACCACAATGTTTCCGTAAATCATTTAAATAGGTTTACCTTACTGGTTTTAGAAAGGAGAACCTGACGCACGCAGTCTGACAGCTGAGATACCAAATGTGGTGCTTAGAATCACCTCAGGGATAAAGTTCCCCAATATTTACACATTATTCACCAAATCCTATTTCACATTCTAAAACAAAGAAGTCATTTTCTGCAAATCTAGACATTTTGATATTGCCAATATGTTCCTTTGTATATTGGGGGTAAAAACAATTTTTCACTTGAGATGGCAATATTTGCCATTTTAATAACATGGGACAGCATGCTATTATGGGACAGGGGACAGCAGTCAAAGATGGCACAGAGGATAATTTTAAATGCAGGACAGGGACCAATCCCCATGTGTCTCTGCTAGATGTTGTTTTTCCTTGGGGCCTCTTCATCTATCCTATCAGTTCTAGTCTACTATTATCTTCTACCTTGGGTGTTTCTTTTAACTGTGTTACTTGATATCCCCTTCACAGGACCTGCATTTTCTCTACGCTGAAGACAGACTCAGTGACAACCAGATTTCCTCAGCTTGGGCTAATAAATAATTTTATGAATAGTAAGGTCATTACTTTTCGTATATGTTTGGCATAACCTAGACCAGAGCAGTTTTGTTTTTTTTAACAGCTTTTTGGAGGTATAACTGACATACAATAAATTGCCCATTCTTAAAATGTACAGTTTGAAAAGTTTTGACAAATGTTTACATCTGTGAAACAATCACTACAACCAAGATAAGAAGCATAGCTCTCACTCTCAGAAGTTCCCTGGTGGCCCTTTAAATCTTTTCTCCTCTTCCCTTCTTACTCCCCCTCCCCAGGAAGCCACTGATAAAATTTTTATTACTATAGATCAGTCTGTCTTTCTACAGTCTTATATAAATACAACCACACAGTAGACACTCTTTTCTTGTTTGTATTCTTTCAGTCAGCATAATTATTTTGAGGTTTATCCATGTTGTGTGTATTAATTGTTCATTCCTTTTCATTATCGAGTAGTATTCCGC
Organism: Rhinolophus ferrumequinum; assembly: GCF_004115265.2. Taxonomy (NCBI): domain Eukaryota; kingdom Metazoa; phylum Chordata; class Mammalia; order Chiroptera; family Rhinolophidae; genus Rhinolophus; species Rhinolophus ferrumequinum. The sequence continues at coordinate 35,053,829 of NC_046288.1, forward strand.
TGTATGGAAATACCATAGTTTGTTCATCCATTCACCTGTCAATGGATATTTGAGTGGTTTCCAGTTTTTGACTCTTATAAATAAAAATACTATGAACATTCATGTACATATAGATGTATGCTTTCTATTGGGAAAATCTTCATGGTTGGGTCATATGGTGGTTATAGTTTTAACTTTTTAAGAAACTGACAAATTCTTTTCCAAAGTAGTTTTCCCATTTTACATTCCTACCCGCAGTACTTGTATATCAAATAATGGTTCCTCTGTATCCTCTTTAAAACATGGTATCGTTGGTCTTTAATTTTAGCCAATCTAATTGGTGTGTAGTGGTAGCTCTTGTTGCTTTAATTTCCATTTTCCTATTGATTAATCATGTTGAACATCTTTTCATATTCTCATTTGCCCTTCTTTTATTTTCTTTAGTAAAGTGGTTGTTAAATCTTTAGCCCATTTTTAAATTGGGTTGTTTTCTTATTGTTGAGGTTTTCTTTTTATTAGTTTCAGGTGTACAAAACACTGTAATAGTTAGACATTTACACCCCTCACAAAGTGATAGCCCTCCTCCCCCAATAAACTAGCCCTCTGACATTGTATACAGCTGTGACAATGCCATTGACTATTCCCTGTGCTGTTCTCCACATCTTGTGACCATATATATATATACACATATATATGTGTTGTGTGTGTATATATATATATATATATATATGCTTGCTTATATGCAATTTATATATATATATATATATATATATATATAAAATTGTAGTTGACATTCATTATTATTCAGCTTCAGCTTCAGGTGTACACTGCAGTGGTCAGCCACCTACACTGTCCATGAAGTTGTCTCCCTAATAAGACAAGTGTCCATCGGATACCCTACAAAATTTTTACAACATAACTGATTATATTCCTCAAACTGTCTTTCATATCCCTGTGGCAATCTTGTGGTTACCAATTGTGCTTTCAAATCCCCTCACCTTCTCCCTCATCCCCACCCCCCTCCCATCTAGCAACCCTCAGTTTTTCTCCTATATCTCTGAGACTGTTTCTGATTAGTTTGTTCATTTATTCTATTCTTTAGATTCCACATATAAGTGAGATCATATGGGATTTGTCTTTCTCTGTCTGACTTATTTCACTTAGCATAATGTTCTCCAGGTCCATCCATATCGTTGCAAATGGTAAGATTTCATTCTTCTTTATGGCTGAGTAATACTCCATTGTATAAATGTACTACAATGTCTTAATCTAGTCGTCTACTGATGGGCATTTCGGTTGTTTCCATGTCTTGGCTATTGTGAATAGTGCTGCAATAAATATAGGGGTGCATACGTTTTTGCGAATTACCATTTGGATTTCTCTGGATTGATACCTAAGAGTGGAATTAATGGGTAATAAGATAGTTCTATTTCCAGGTTTTTGAGATACCTCCATACTGATTTCCTTACTGACTACACCAATCTGCAATCCCACCAACAGTGCATGAGGATTCCCTTTTCGCTACATCCTTGCCAGCATGTATTTGTTTATTTACTGATGATAGCCATTCTGGCCAGAGTGAGGTGGAATTTCATTGTGGTTTTTATTTGCATTTCTCTAATTATTAGTGCGGTTGAGCATCTTTTCTTTCATATGTCTGTTGGCCATCTGTATGTCCTCTTTAGAAAAATGTCTCTTCATGTCCTCTGCCCATTTATTGGGTTGTTTGTGTTTTTGGTGTTGAGTTGAACTTATTGTTGAGTTTTGAGAGTTCCTTATATATGCTAGATACATGTCCTTTATCAGATTTATGCTTTGCAAATATTTTCCTTCAATCTCTATCTTGTTTTTTCGTTTTCCTACAGTTGTCTTCTGAAGACCAAAAGTTTTTAATTGTGATGAGGTCCAAAATATCAGTTTAATTTTTATGGACTATTCTTTTTGCATGATATTAAAAAAACTTTGCCTATCCAAAAGGCACAAAGTTTTGTCACTTAAATTTTCTTTTCATAGTATTATCATTAGCAGATTTACATTTAAGTCTATGTTTGTTTTTAGTTAATTTTTGTGTGGTATGAGGTGCAGTTTGAAGGTTTTTTTCTTTTATTTTTGCATATGGTATCCAATTGTATCAGCGCCATTTGTTGAAAATACTGTCCTTGCTCCCCAAAGTGCCTTTTTAGTAGAGTTCTTAATGGGATCTCAAAGCCAAAAAGGTATTCACTAAGTAATATCTGAATTATAGTGTAAATAAATTCAGGAATTATATTAGTACACATTTCAATAGAGTGTAAAAGAAGTGTTTGTAGGTCTACTATACAAGAATAAATTTAAGCTGACCATACACATAACACTTAGATAAATTCCTCTTGCATAATTGGCACCTAGAAAATGTGAAAAAAAATAAGTGAATAAATTCACAAATAAATAGCTTATTAGGATGTGTAGGTCATTTTTTTAGTTCTGTTGTCTAAACCAATCATTCCTTTCCTTTATTTTCTTTTTTTAAATTAAATTTATTGGCACGACATTAATAAAATTATATAGGTTTCAAGTGTACAATTCTATAATACATCATCTGTATATTGCATTATGTATCCACTCCCCAATGTCAAATCTCCTGTCACCACATATTTGACCCCTCTACCCTTTTCTACCTCCCCCACCCTCTTTTCCCTCTGGTAACCACTAAACTATTTTCTGTGTCTATGAGTTTTTATTTGTTTGATTGTCTTATTCATTTGTTGCTTTCAGTTTTATATCCCACATATGAGTGAAATCATATGGTTCTTGACTGTTTCCATCTGACTTATCTTACTTAGCATAATAATCTCAAGATCCATCCATGTTGTCACAAATGGCAGTATTTCATCTTTTCTTATGGCTGAGTAACATTCCATTGTATATATGTATCACATCTTCTTTATCCAATCATCTACTGAAGGTCACTTCGGTTGTTTCCATGTCTTGGCCACCATAAATGATGCTGCAATAAAATGCATGGAAGAAAACATAGATACTAAATTTATAGACCTTGGTCTTAGAAAGAATGTTATGAATTTGACCTTAAAAGCAAAGGAAGTAGAAGCAAAATTAAATGAATGGGACTCTATCAAATTAAAAAGTTTCTGCACAGCAAAAGAAACTATCCACAAAACAAAGAAGCAACCAACTGTCTCAGAGAAGATATTTGTAAACAATACCTGTGATAAGAGGCTACTATACAAAATATATAAAGAACCCATACAACTCAACAGCAACAACAACAACAAACAATCCAGTTAAAAATGGGCAGAGGACCTGAACAGACACTTCTCCTTTGTCTTCCTATAACTGTTGGTTTCAATGACATCGAACTTGGAGTTCATCAAGTTTTTTAACGGGCACTGAAACCCTAGGGATTCTATAGGAATTGACCACTTTCTTTGTAATTTTCTGACTCCATGTTTTACAAGGTTCCTAAGAATGTCCCTAGCAGGAATGAGTACTAGTTGCCAATAATAGTTGAAAGCTAATTTCTTTACAACTTTATGAGCATTTTTACTCTTCCTTGCTCATTTTCCCCATTCCTTCACTCTTTCTTCCCTTCAACAACAAGGGGGTAGGGGCACGGACCCTTATGCAGTCAGAAGTCCACATATAACTTTTGACTCCCCCAAAAGTTAACTGCAGGGGGCCCTTCGCATTGCAGATTCAACCAAGTGGATGGAAAATATTTCAATTCGGAGTTGGGAAACTGCGGTTTCTATGAAAATACTGTTTTTGATCGTTGGTTTCTTGAATCTGCTGAAGCAAAAGACCAACTGTATTTAGTTATTTTTTTAATCCACATATAAGTGGATCCATGCAGTTCAAACCTGTGTTGTTCAAAGGTAAGTTGCACCTGAATGTACGTTCCAGTCTTAAGATCTGCTTTTGGGATAAGACTAAATTCATGGATGAATTACTAGCACAATTCTTCTGAAAAGCTGCCAAACTGTGAATAAGGAAGGAAGTATTATTTTTTTGGCAATAAAAAAATTAAAGCTATAGAAGTTTTTAGTGCTGAACTGAATGAAAACCAAGTCTACTTCAATTTTACAATATTGAATTTAGACAAAATTGAAAATAGTTTGTTACATGACTATGACATTTAACATGTTTTATTTGTATTGAATTACTCTGTGTGGATCTTTGTACCACATTTTATATGTATCAATAAAATGGAAATTTGGCCAGCTAAAATTTTAACATGTAGACAGTTGTTTGAAACATGTTCTGACCATTATACTCATATATGTTTAAATGTCGTGCAATATGTGTTCTAAATATAAAAATTCTTATCTCCCCAGTTTTAAAATAAGTATTAAAAATGATAAGGCTCAGAACAAAATTGTATTTGGTGCAAAAATGCTATATTGTTATTTGCTTTATTTCTCTTATTATTTTTGGATCATAGACAGTATCTTGAACAAATTCTATAGATAAATATTTTGATAAAAGCCAGGCTAAAAGAATATTGAAAGGAATAGAATAGAAAGTAATAGATAACAGATATAACACACATTAAATTACTTATATATTTGTAATGATGCTTTAATGTGTAACATCTATTACCTATCTTGTATTTTTAAAATTTATGACTGATTTCAATGCCAACCTTATAGTTTCTAGTTTGACTTTGCCAAAGGGACAAGATTTAGTTTCTTTCTTGTGTCATCTGCCCATCCGTGTAACATGGTGATGCTCCCTAAATTGGGATTTCAACCTTTCTCCACCCAGGGTCTCATGGTTTAATTACAACTATTGATTTTTCTGGCTGTGGTTTTGCTCATTATACATTCTTTTTAATTTAGTTGGATAACATTGTCATTGGTTTGTTCGCTCCTCGTTTTTCCAATTATTTTTATGCACTTTGTGTTTAATCAATTAATTTTCCAAGCTGTAAATTATCCATTTTGAGATTGTAATTTGTTTTTAATGTATGTCTTAACAACATGATTTGTTTCATGTTCATAATTAATTTTGAGCTTTGAAAATAAAATTGCATGACAAATCATTATGGGCAATGCCACCACCACCACCACAGACAGCAAAGATGAAATTTGTCATGTAAGGAAACTTTGCTTTAATTTTGATGCTTTTTAGGAAAATTTTAACAGTTAGAAATGAGTAAGATTAAGTTATGGCAGTCCAGGAAAATAGCAGCACATTTTCACATAAAAGCAGCACTATTAATATCTAAGTAATTATAATATGTGCTCCGTCAGTTATCTATTATTGCATAACAAACCACTCCAAGGGATAGATGCTTAAAACAATAACAACTTATTATTTTTCACAAGTCTATGGGTCTGCTGTGCTGTTGTGTTGATCGCGGCCAGGTCTGGCGGAGCTTAACTGGGTTTGCCCATGCACCTCTGTTAAGCTGACAGGTCAGCTAGGTGGCTATGCTTCTAGGAGCTGGCTGGCTGTTGGGTGAGGCAATGGGGCCACTGTGCTGCATTTCTCTTAACATCCCATAGGCTTGTCAGGGCTTTTTCATGTGGCAGCTGCTGGGTTCAAAGAACAAGAGTGAAGTCATATAACCAAGGCTTAGAACTGGAACATCATTTCTGCCATATTCTATTGGCCAAATCAAGTTAAAACAATAGCTCAGATGTAAGAGATGGAGAGATAGAGTCCTCCTGATGAAAAGAGTATAGTTATTTTGCAAACGACTCGGATTCAGGGAAGGGAAGAATTTTAGCCATTTTTTCAACCAACATTTTAGTGTTCAACTTTTTCACCATGGTGAATAGCTTTTTTCCTAGTCTCTTCTCTCTATCTCATTCATTAAATTTGTCTCTGAAAATAGAATTTTGTGCATGCGGATGTACAATTTATTGTTTTTTAATATTCCAGAGATGCCTATGCTATTAAGTTGCTTATAATTTCCTTGTGAAAATTATAGCAATCAGAGTAGTACATAACAAGAACATTTAAATAAATAAGCTTGGTGACCTTTTTGAGGTTATAAACATGTGTTACTATTAGTACTAATTTGGAAATAAAATTTGTCATATGAACCTGAAACTAGTTTTAAACTTGTCCACTCTCAGTTTAGATTGCATTAAAATGCTGACTCTGTCAATTGCTAGCTGTGTGATGTCAGGCAAGTTGTTTATCCTTCTTGTGGCTGAATTTCCTCATGTGTAAAACACATAATAATAGTATACAACTTATACTTTTGTTTTAGGGATTAAATAAGGTAAATATGTAAAGCACTTAGAATATTGACTGTCATATAGAAATACTCAGTATATGACAGATATTGTTTTGATTATTCACCAAAGGAGCACTGTTGGCTATCAGTTAACCATCTCTTATCCTAGATCTTGTGGTCTCTGTAGTATAATGTAACTCACTGGGGAATATTTTGGATTCAGTAAACAGCACAATTGAGGAAAAGACTCATAAAATATTCGATTTATATTTGAAAATTTTAATTTAAAAAATTAAATTAAATTTGGTGTAACAGATACCTGACCATCTCCTACTGCATTAATCATTATGTTAGACGCTGCTAATGTCAGGAGGAGTCAAACAGGGTCCCAGCTTTAAAGGAGTAGAAAGTGTGTTCATAATCCTCTTTTCCAAGGGTACCAGGTTGATCACAGTATTTCTTTCTCAAGTGGTTCCTGGGCAACTTTTATGGCCATATATGAACAACGCTATTTCAAATTACTTTTTTCCAGTTGCCAATAGGTGAGAAAGATGACATTGTAAAATCTGGGATAGGTTGTGTCGCGAGAAGTGGAGTAGACTGTGTGTTAAACAGATTGCAAACACCTCGCAGGTCCTCTGAGAAATACGCGTACTCTCCCAAATCTGCAATAAATGACAATGAAGAGAAGGAATTTAAGAGTGAGAAAGAGAAACAGCCAGTTAGCCAGAAGGACAGTGGGAGAGAAAGTGAGAATAAACAGTTGAATTTGAGCTGTCTGGGAAGGAAGTACAAGGAAGGACAGTTGATGATGGTAAAGAGTTCCATCTTCTAGGATCTGAATGAGACAAATATGGTGTGCTGACTTTTATATGTGTGTATTGACTGTAGAGAAAACTAAACTACAGAACATTTCCAAGAAAACCTAGGTAAGCAAAGTTAAGGGCTAACTAAAATATGTTATTCTAGATCAAGGAATAATTACTAAGAGCATTTCTGCAATTTCTTGAACTTTCTAAAACATTGAACTTCCCAAGTTTTCATTTAGTAATTATCACTAATAATAACAACAATATGCTATTAATATAGTTGATGCAGTAATACATTAAATTTCTACAGCAGTCCCTAGGTAGCAAACCACAGGCACAGTATCTCAGTTTGATACCAATCAACCCCAGGTTGTTTCCAAGTAGAGATCACATGGAAAAGTCCCCAAAATAAAATTGCCTGTATGTTCTGTTGGGCGGAGTGGCCCCTGCTATCAGTTCCAAGGGTAAAAGAAGCCCAAGGTTTAGAAACATAACACAAACATTATGTTTAATAATAGATAACCATTTCCCAAATACATGATATCATTGTTTTTAACAAATCCAATCACAGGCAAAAGAAATCCCAGAATATCTCACTTATTTTAATATGCAAAAGGAATCTAAATAAAAAATTGCATCATGAGGAAATAAATAATAGTTAACACATTTAGTCATTTGCAAAGTAGTTATCTTATTAAATCAATTAGAGCTTTATGTAAAAATATTTTTAATGTGAAAATTTGATAGCATATTATGTATTTACTATTATATATATATATATATATATATATATATATATATATATATATATATATCTTTACAGGTGGCTGCATATTTGGGGACATATGAAGGTGATTTTTAAATTAGATCTACACTATTATGTTAATGCTTTCTAAGATTCCATTAGGAAAAGATTTAAAAACTAGATAGGAAATGGAAGGAGGCTCAGAGAAGGAGAGGAGAGATTGAGAAAGAAGCTATCTAATTTTAGCTCTTAGATACACAATTTATAGTTTTATTTTGATAAAATGCCAATGTCTGTACTCAATTTTTCTTTCAACAGCGAAAGACAGTGTTCACTTTGCTATAATTCTCTCCAATTGCCGTATCTACGTTATCTTTCTCTACCACACATTTCTGTTAGGCAGCTTAGACTAAATACAAAATAGAAATACATTTCTTAGCAGCTGTTACCATACACTAAAAATACACTTTTTTTTTTCCTTACAGGATTTTAAACCTTCTGGACTTTTTCCCAGTGCTAAATTCTGTTGACTGGATTTACTAGAATGAAGAGAGAAAGAAGTGTTATATTTTAAGATAATTTCTTTTCTAAACTCTCAGAAAGGTATTAGTTCTGGTATTTTACAAAACACGTCAGTTAGCTTTCTTAATTCTTTCTTCCAAATGTCTACTCTTCAGTTTCACCTAAGCCTTTGCTTTCTTGCGCATTCTTTGTTTAATCCTTGCGAATCATGAACTCATTAGAAAGAATGTATTAGAGCTAGAGAGTTGGGTATGTCTTTGTACAGGGCAAATTTGTATAGCGATGTCACTAATGCTTGGTGTTTGCCAAGCTGAACTTCCAATCATTCTTCCGCGAGCAAGTGCCTTCTGCCCAGAAAAGGCCCAGCCTCTCCTGGAATTTAATGTTATACCATCAAGTCTAGTGTATTGTTTTGCTTTTCCAGAATAGTAAATGTATTCCTAATTACCTAATGATGGCATAATGCAAAGTATTAGAGAAATGGCATCCTTCTGAAGACTTTGTGACAGGATTGTGAAGTGAGAGAAGACTGTCACTTCTACCTCATCCCAGCAGAAACCTTTCCCTCAGCAGACACCTCCCCAACACCCCCCCACACACACACACACACACTGACTACACCCTTTCGAGTTCTGTTCTTACTGAAAGCAAATAATTAGACTTTAGGGAGTTGGCAAGTAGACTCCTCTTCTCCAAAAAACTTTCCTTTTTTCCTCTCCACTCCCCATCAGTCAGTCTGAATTTGTTTGTTCTTATAAAGGATGATAAAAAAAAAAATGTTTCTCAGCTCTGTTTAATCACTGGCAAGCACTGGAGCTACTGCTTCATGAAGGCTGCCAAAAACCTGACCTAGTTACTGCTCCTTTTTGTGGCATCTTACCGTGTGGTTTGTGGCACTTTGGAATACAAATTCACAGTTATCAGAAGTTAGGTTTATCGCTGTTGCAAAGCCGTTGAGTTCTGATCCAGAATTTCACAAACTGGTGCGTGCCTACACAGATCTAGCCTATCCAGATAGACTGAACAGGAGGAAAAATTCAATGCCAAGAAGGAAGAAACTCCGTCCTAATTAATCAGAAACAAATAAGTCATTTTAATGGTGATGTTGAAGGAGATAGAAATGTATTCTTATGGGAACCCTATGTTCTACCAGGATGATACTGTGAAATTATTATACTGCCAGTTATTGTCACTAAGCTGTGGAATATTGAAAAGTAAATGAGTCATTTGGAGTGCGTTCTCACTTTTTGTTTTTATATTTTAATGCACTTTAAGATGTAACACAGCTTCATGGTCTCTTTTATTTTATTTTTTTTCCCCTACACTCAATTTCAAAATAATCCCTGATTAGCAGATGGGTGGATATGGGAACATCCATTTTATCTGTAGAAATCAATAATAAAAAGGTGAAAAAATACACTCAACACTCAAAAAGTTCAGGAGGCTTTAAAGTGGAGCAATCCAATCCATTGCCAAAACAATTAAAAAAATAAAAAGATTTGACTGTCACTAGGACCATTTTGTGCAGTTAATTTTTATAAGGCATTTTCACTTTTCTACTTCTGTTGCTCATTTCATTTCTGCTGCCCGAAATATTCTCCACCCACTGCTTTTCCCTAAAGACCAAACCCAAGTATCATCCATGTCCTAAAGTTTTCTCTAACTGCCTTTCTCTCATAATCCCATCAGTCCATCTGTCTCTCTTCACCAACGTCCTCTACCATTTTATTTGTACATCACTCTTAAAAACACATCCCATGCTACCATTTTGAAGTCTTTTTCACACTTGAGAGTTAGGGCTGTCTTATTCACCTTTCTGTTTTTTTTTTACAGTGCATTGAATCTAGTAGTGGCTCCAGAAAATATTATATTGAATTTAAAATCGATGTGCTATTTCTAATTTTCCAGCACTTTGTTGGATATTCTGACGTACTAAAAATGGACCACATATTTTCCTTGCAAACAGTTTAAAATTTGCATTTTTAATGAGCCACAGGCTGATGGAATTGTGACATGAAATAATTTTGTGAGTTCAGCATGAACCTATTACTAGCTTGTCAAATAATTCTTTGTTAAGTGGCTGTAGGAGATTCACTAAGTAATAAAGAAGTTGGGAATTTTCAAACAAGATAATATCATGTAAAATCATGTAGTATGACTTCTGGTAGATTAGAAATAACCTCCAGAGAGCTTTAGCACAGAGATTTTACCATAAATGGTAAAAGAGGGTCAACCTCTCTCTTCCCTCCCTTTGCACTATATTCTGGGGTTGGTCATCATTAATTTCTGTATCAGAGAACTACACTAGAACAATGTAGGCAGCAATGTTGGAGAATTTGATGGGGAAATCAGGAAATGTTGGCCTTTTTATGTAACAATAAAGCACTTGTATAGCTTTCAGAGTGTCCAAAAGAAAATATAGCCATTTTCAGGGAAAAAAAAGTAAAGCAAAAGAGCAATATTCGGAGAGAGAGATAATAGAAATTATCTGAAATTAGAGAATAAAACATAGGTTGGACAATTAAGTTTGCAAACTTGTTTGAACAATGTTGCTAACCTTTTTTGATATGAGAGGGATTATTCATTATGAATGTGTACTGACTGGACAAACAGTTAACCAAGTTTACTATTTGGAAGTGCTGAAAAGGCCGCATGGAAAAGTTAGACAACCTGAACTTTTCACCAATTCATAGTTCTTGCATCACGACAATGCACCAGCTCACACAGCACTGTCTGTGAGGGAGTTTTTAGCCAGTACACAAATAACTGTATTGGAGCACCCTCTCTACTCACCTGACCTAGCCCCCAATGACTTCTTTCTTTACCTGAAGAGAAAGGAAATATTGAAAGGAAGACATTTTGATGACATTCAGGACATCAAGGGTAATATGACGACAGCTCTGATGGCCATTCCTGAAAAAGAGTTCCAAAATTGCTTTGAAGCATGGACTAGGTGCTGGCATCAGTGTATCGCTTCCCAAGGGGAGTACTTCTAAGGTGACTGTAGTGATATTCAGCAATGAGGTACATAGTACTTTTTCTAGGATGAATTCGCGAACTTAATTGTCATACCTCGTACAGTACAAAGAAAAACTTAAAATTGGGCAAGTTTTGTTCAAGATAAATACTGAATGATTGGCTTTGCTTTAAGATTTGGTTGGTGGAAATTTTTCTGAGTTCTTTGAAATGCAGCTGTTACATAGGACATTATTGGCACTCAATTTAATAAATATTTTTAACTAATGAACAGAATCAAAACAAAATTCTGTTTTGAAGTTTCCATAATATTTATGAATAATGACAACTTTATTGCCAGGCTTGAAAATAAATAGTTATTAAACAATGAGATAAGTGTATTAACATAAGAAGCATTTTAAAATAAGCTCTCTATTCTCTTAATACCCATACTGTATTATCACCTTATATTTTTTTTTATGTATTCATTTCTGTATTGCTTTTTATAAATCTATCTCTCAATCTGTAGCTATGCTATCTATCTGTATATAACATTCTCAACATACATGGAGGATGTTATATTCTAGAGCATTTTATGTCATAAAAAGTGCTCAATTCTCCTTCCATCACCATATATTAGACCCTGTTTACCCTCATCTACCACCCCCCGCCCCCTTACCCTCTGACTCTGGGTGGTAAACACATAATGTGATGTATAGATGAAGTATTATAGAATTGTTCATTTGAAACCTATGTAATTTTACTAACCCTTGTCATCCCAATAAATTTTAATAATAAAGTGCTCAATAAATGTTACATTAAATAAGTAAATAGGTAAATATTGAAGACTATTGAGCTTAAACAGACCTAAATAGAGTTTTACATCAGAGGGTAAACTGTGTGAAAATGCACAATAAATGAGACCTGAGATGACAGTTTCAGTTTTCTTAATAAATAAATACTTGTGCAGTAACGATTTTCTAAGGAATGTTAAACAGCAGTGCTTTACCTGGTATTATTTGCTGACATGAATAAATTAAATTCTTGAGAGAAAACTACATGAATGAAATTGTCACTTCTCCATGTCTGTTTCCTTAATTTCTAAACTAATCGTTAAGTGGTTTAAACTACAAGACCTATCTCTAGTTTAATATTTATCTTGAGTAGACTTCTTCAACTATGTAGGTGGTATACAACTTTGCTCTACTAAAGTGGTATATTTTCCTTGCATTCATTCAGAAGGAATCTTGTGATTTCACTCCAACTAGGAGACATCTGTTTCTGGAGTCACAAGCTGAGAACTACAATTCAATAATCAACAAGTTGCAAAGGAAAAATAACCATAAAAAAAAAACAACAAAACAACCCTCCAAGTAAATGGCTTAACTGAGAAAAATGAAGCCAAAAATCACAAAATAATCCCCAGAATAACTTTCAGTTAAAAAAACCAATGTCTAAAGTAGTACATTTAAGCTTGCATTTGGGTTTTGAAAGTATCTGTAAAGACCTCAACTTCCTTATTACTCCTGAGCATATCATGGGCATTGCAATGACCGTGCTATTTTGTTTTCAAACACAGGTACATAGCAACATCCAGGTGACATGATATTGACATAACACTTTGCATAATATCTTTCTTATAATAGCATACACTTTATGTGGCCTGTCAGGTTTAGGATACCAACAGGGCCTGTGATGATGGGCAATAGAGCCCAAGGAAATACTGTACAAGAGTTTGATGCTGAGTGCGGAGTTTTACCTAACTTGTTCCCAGAAGCTATGAGACTAATGAGGAACTCTGACAGTGAATTAGTAAAAAATAATGAATAGTCTTAATGTATAAAATCTTTAACGTGGGCCCACAAGTGGACCCTAGAGAGGTGATGGAATTAATTCACAGTCTTTGCTTCTCTGTATCAATAGACTCCAAATCACTTGGATTAAAATGAAAGGAATTGCATTTACGAGTCAGGCAGATTACTATGAAACACCAGATCCACTAGTTACATGATGAAGAAAATCCAGATTTTGAATTAAAGTATAATGGAATTTTATAAGTATTGATTATTGGATGAATAGAAGTCCTATTTAAAGATGTTCCATAGACTCTGACTTTCATGGAAAGTAAAACACTTTTAAAATAACCTACAGAGAAAGGATTAAGCATACCTGAACAAAACTGTTTCAAAGATTTCTGATTAGAGAGGAATGTTAGTCTTTAACCACAAATTGCTGATATTCAAAGAAACTAAAATTGGGAGCACTTTGTTAGGCGAGGTTCCCTGGTCTGACATTCAGTTTTGTTTTGGGGAAGTTCCTTATATTTAGATAGTCTTTTTTTCTCTTTTTTCTGTAGTGTGTGTGTGTGTGTGTGTGTGTAATGCTGGTGAGTGCATAATGGGATTATATACATATATGCATAACATGAATGTCCAAATATGCAATTTCAGAATGTAGGGCCGTGGAGGAAGAAGGCAAAAACTTATCTAGTGTAAGGCAATGTTTATATGGAGGACAGTGTGAAAACAAGTACCAACAATTATGGTTGTTTCCAACGTAATCATGACAGTTCATCTTTGGTCTATCTTTATTGTCTTATGAGGGAAGGGTGATCAAGACTAAGTTTCATTTGTGGCATGCAGTTTGAAGCAATTGTTCTATCTGTCGGTAAAGTCTTGTTCTGCATAGGAATTATCTGACGTATGATGTCCATATTCATCTCATCATCAGATTTGAAGGGTGTGGTGTAAACTGCCATGAGAATTGGTTCAAAAGCATTGGTAGTGAATACATTTAGGCTCTTGCCGTTTTCCCCACCCCCATTCTCCCCACAGCGCAGATTCCTAAATTGCCATGTTGAGTTCTGAATGGCCAGGATGGTACAAAGTTCTTCCCTCTTCTCCACCTGCCAATGTGGATGTATTCTGCAAATGTCAGGGAACCTTAATGTTCATCCTGCCTAACCCTTTGTTTCTTGAATTATTTTATATATATTCTACAGAGTCTGCTGTTTCTCATCGTGTTTGATGGTACAAAACCAGGCAACAAGACCTTCTCTTTTCCTTGTTTTGAAGTCCATCCAGTAGACATCACCACTCTTTTCCTGGTATGTGAACTTCAGAGAAGCAATGGTATCCTATATGGGGATTGACCAAGAGGTAGTGACCAAGGTCATGGCCAGGGTTGTGATTAGTTCTGTAGATACAAAAAAATATGATCTACATAAAAAAAAAAAAAGGTGTTGAAATTCCAGAATGAAGACTGTGCCTTTAGATAGAGATTCTGCTGTTAGTCCCAAAGGACCACACATTCTTTCTTTTGTCCCTGTCTAGGCAATTATAACATCTCTGTCAACCTATTTACCCTTGGTATGAGTGCTGAAGTGACTTTCAGCTCACAGGCTGTCTTAAGATTTTTACTTAGGAGTTAACCTTGAATTAAATAGTCTGAAATGATAGTGATCCTATTTAATTTCCATCCTTGGGTCAGTTACTCTTTGCAGGGATTAGTTTTTAAGATTTCATTGCAGTCACCAGATTGAGTATCTATTAGGCAAAAAATATACTATATAAAAAATGAATAAATAAAATAAAGTGCCATTTAAACATAACTAATAGGACATTTAATAAAGTAGGTGCAATTTGATTAAATATTAAATATTTTAAGTATATTAAACAGTGATTCTAGATATCTTATTAAAAGGACAACTATCAGTTGCTAAAAGTATAAAGACATAATTCAACACTAGTCTCCATCAACCTATTTCCCTTACTCCATGTCATCAAAGTAGTAGGTTATCTCTTGGGGAATGGAAAAAGTACCTCATGTGCAAACTATAATAATTTGAAAATTGAGACTATAGAACCATTTAAGAATTCCATATATATAGAATTTTATATAGAATAAGTTGATTAGTCATCTAAGTAAAAAATAATGTATACAAATACTCTGACTTCCATGAAAATATCTCCACAATACCAAAGGCTATTCCTATGCTAATAGTGCAACTGTGAAAGAAGTTACATATGTATTTTTTTTAATTAAAGTTTTTTGGGGTGACAATTGTTAGTAAAGTTACATAGATTTCATGTGTACAATTCTGTATTACATCATCTTTAAATCAAGATGATGTAATACAGAATTGTACACCACCCAGAGTCAGTTCTCCTTCCATCACCATATATTTGATCCCCTTTCTACCTAGATTATTTGTATTTCATTGTCCTCTACACTACTTAATTGTATTCTGAAGTCTCTTATCAAAGCCAGCATTTCTTGAGGCCCCACTATAAGGAACGCGCTCTACCCTTAGGCATTTTATAATCTGATTGGGCAAGAATTTTCTTCATTGATCACTTGGAGAGGTTAACTGTGTACTTCTGCTGTGCAGGTACTGTGGGGAGGGAAAGTACATAGTCCCTAATCTTCAACCGCTCAGGTATTGTTCTGATTTTTTCACATATTTCATTTGTAAATTTATTTTCAGAATTCCTATGATACAAGCAGGATAAATATCTTGAGAAACTGAGGCCCAGAACACTTAAAAGAACAAGATTTACAAATGATTAGCAGAAAATAAAATATTAAAACTGAAAGGAGTTCTCCTCACTGGGTTAGAGGTCTTTCCACTGTTTTAAATTGTCTTTCATTAGTGATAAAAATTTATCTGGGTAGGGCACAAAGTCTGAAAAATTACTTTGATAATATATATATACCAAAATGTATAAAAATCCCATGTATGGAAAAACTAAAAAGCATGTTTTTAGAAGAGAGCTTATAGAAGAAGCTGTGTCTATACACTCAGTAACCAATTGGTTTGGGTGATTGTACCAATATTGTTTTAGTGTAGATACTGAAGTGTGTCTATTTTTAGGGTAAATTGATAACAGAGATCTGAAAATACTAACCATTGAATTATGTAATAAAATGTAATGATTGATTTAACTAAGATGATTCATAGTTTTTTCAGAATTGTTCAGTGAACCCAAAGATAGAGTTTTACTGAATTTCCCAGTGGACACAACAAGCATATGCTTAAAGTATCAACAAAGCAGAGGCGCTTGTGGGGAGCCATGATTTTTTGTTATTCTAAACAAGCCTTGCAGACTGGCTCAGTTTATGATTAACTTGTTTCGGCTTCTAAGGCATTATCTCTGCCTGCGCCTGGAGGGTGCTTGCGAGCGTGCTGTAAAGCTGGTCAGGGTGACCGGTTCTCGGACACTGAGGACTGAAGACTAGCAGGATAATTGGTGGGCTTTGTCATGAGATAATGACTTTGGGAAAGTTTCAAGGATTTTGTATCTTGTATGTGAAAGTTATGAATTTACTCTTAATGAGATAATAGCATTGAGGCTTGTTTAGTAGTTTCTGCTTTTCTGTGTTTTAGGTAAAAGATAACTTTCTGTGATGTAATGCATTCCTTTATCTGCTGACTGTTAAAACTGCACGTATTCTTAGGGTATATAAACGGTGGTAGAAAATAAACTCAGTGCTTCAGCATCACTGGAGACCGGCCGCATCATCATCATTTGTGAGTGTCTTTGTTCATTCCCACTCCCCCTTTCAGGTTCCTCGTTGACTCGTGGCTGCTGGTCGGCCACAATTGGCGCCCAACGTGGGGCCTGAACACGGGGGAATCAGTGAGGAACACCGTACAGATTGGGCCCAGCTCGGTTATAGAGTGTTGAAGGTACGGTGAGTAGGACACTGTCCCCTCGGTCGAATGAGTGTGTGAGTGAGTGATAGCTCCACGACCTCGTGTTATGGAGCTTGAATGGGCTTGTAACTGCGTTTCCGGCACTGTCTTACGGCTAAACGGCGATCAAAACTTCGGTTTTGCCTGGTCGGGGTTCTATACCGTCATGCCTATTGCCACGGCAGTCTTGGTCCCGCGAGGGGCACGGCCAGCCAAGCATCTGTGTGTTTTACTAGTGTGAAAGAAGGGCCGAGGAAAAAAGGAAATAGGTCACGCTATCAGCAAGGACCGTTTAAGGAGAAGTAGGTCTCGCTATCAGCTAGGACCGTTAGAGAAAATGGGTCACGCCAGCAGCAAGGACCTGTATGTTAGAGGACTTAAGAGATTACTTGCCACCCGTGGCAGCAGGGTGAGCAAAGAGCAATTAGATAAATTTTTAGAATTTGTAAAGGAAGTTTGCCCATGGTTTCCAGATGAAGGTACCGTCAGCTTGGAGACTTGGGAAAAGGTTGGAGAACAATTACAAGGCTATTATAGTGTCCAAGGACCTCTGCGGGTCCCTGTAGAAACATTTGGATTGTGGACTTTAATTAGAGATTGCTTAGACCTTAAAAGGGAAGGCTGTAAGTTAGAAAGAGTAAAACAGGCAGGAAATGAAGAAACCCTTCCGTTTGCCGCTTCACTGGAAGAGCTGGGAGAAAGGGAGGGGGCTGATTATGCTGAGAAAACTTTTCCATCTGCCGCCTCTCCGGAGGAGAAAAAGGAGGGGGAAGGAGTCAGATATACAGAGAAACTTGCTAAACATAATAAAGAGCCTGTTAGCCAGAAACCTCCAGATAAACACTGGAAAGACTTAGACCCCAGAGATAAAGAGGAAGCTGCAGCTAGATATGAAAGGGGGAGATGCTCTCCAGTAGTTGCTGTGGCTCGGGAGGAGAGGCCTCTCCTAGATACAGTTCACGAACTGGCGGAACAAATGAAAACTCTCCAAGGCCAGTTAGCTGAACTAAGAGTTAAAAAAGAAGAGGGAGTTAAAAAAGAAGAGGAAGTTAAAAAAGAAGAGGAGCGCCTTGGACCTCCTCGGATACCTTATTATGGAGAAAGACTTACTAGACCTTTTGAGGTTGCGAGCCCTACTCCTTGGGATCCTCGGGGTAAAGACCCCCCCGCCAAGTTATGTTAAACCAGGATCAGATTCTGTTGTGCGCTCCCCTCTTCAATTGGCTTGCAAAGAGACTCATAAACAGGGAGAGTCTTTAAAACAATTTGGAGTATATCCTGTCTTTAACAGGCTTGACCAGACAAAAAATGTGTTTAGAAAATGGAGGCCTTTTCAATAAAAACAAAAAAAAAAAAAAAATTAAAAGAAGCTTGCGCACAGTACGGTCCTATCGCCCCTTTTACAATGACAATTTTAGATGTTTTGTCTAGTAAAGCATTGGTTGCTCAGTGATAAAATTCTCGCCTGCCACGCAGGAGCCCTGGGTTTGATTCCCAGCCTCCCCGTTAACCTTTTAGTACAGAAGCAGCTTGATAAAGGCCATATAATTAAATCTACTTCACCTTAAAATTCACCCATTTTTGTAAAAAAAAAAAAAAAAAAAAAAAAAAAAAAAAAAAAAAAAAAAAAATAGAGATTGTTACAAGATTTTAAAAAAAAGTAAGTAAAACCAAGCCATACTGTTTTTGAGCCAATTAAACAAATTGCCATTTTTAAAGTGTAGTATTTCAGGATGGTTAAACACACATAAAATGACTCAATATTCTCTGGATTACTAAAAAAAAACCACCTTAAAGATTGTGTTGAAAGTTTTAGTGTTGCCTAAAAAGCAAGAGGGCAGAAAAAAGGCAGTTGACTGGTAATAAGTAAGAAAAAAAAAAAAAAAAAAAAAAAAAAAAAAGAAAAAAAAAATAAATAAAAAAAGGGGAAAAAGAGTAGTTTTGTCTTAAAGTAAAAACGTCTGGTTGTGCCAGAACATAAAAGGAGATAGTAAAAGCTAAACTTGAGAGTATGTAGTAAGTTGTAGAAGGTTTGGGGGAAGTGAACTTTATTTGTCTTGGTTTATAATACCTGCAAATAATGGGTTTGATAAGAAATAATGAGGTATGTTGAAAATTTAACAATATTATATCAATTTTGGTGGATTTATTCATAATAGGGAAAAATATATGAATTTTTTACTGTAAAGTGTTTCTGTTCACATGAAATTATAGTCTCTCAGGGGGCAGAATAAAAGCCCTCTGTCAAGACAGATTTAAAATGACAATCACTTCAAGTAAATGTTAACTGTTACATGAACTATATTTGGCCAATGAAATGATCCACTCGATAATCAGTGGCACGGGCCAGACCCAGTCCTAATATGGGGCCGAGGGCATGTTTGTGTTTTTCCACAGGATACAGATAGTCCTCGGTGGCTGCCAAAACGATTGGTGCGACATGTGGACCCTCTACCTGCTGATGACATTGATGACCCTCAGCAATGCAGAAGAAGACCAGACGTATTGGGCCTACGTACCTGATCCACCTATTCTCCACCCTGCTGTATGGGATGGTCCTGAGATTCCAGACTATGTCAATGACACTCACGCCCTAGGATTGCCTTCTGATGGACACATAAAACAACATTTGGAAAGTTTTGTAAATCAGGCACTCCCTGCAGTCAGGTGACTGATTTACCAGATGGGACTAGAGATTAGACCACTGTTGTTAAAACTGTTAATATATCTGCTTGTGTTCCTTCCCCTTATATACTTTTGATTAAAAATAATGTACACTTTGTAGGAAATCAATTTAACAAATTGTATTTCTTGGGTGCCGTTACAAACTAATGTTATGATACTTAAACAACCATCTTTTGTTATGCTTCCTGTTAATATCTCTGGACCTTGGTATACTAAAAGAAATTTGGCATGATGTTAATGTGTCTTTAGATATGTTTCAGCTTCATGAGAAAATTCAAAATATGAGAGAAGCTGAACCCTTGAAATTTGATGCAGCTCAGGCTGCTTCTGAGTTTATTGATGCTCTTAAAAATGCTATGCCATCTATGCCTCATATTACCCATTCTGTTATGACTTTTCTTATATTGGACATCTGTGTCTGTTTGGTTCTGTGCCTACTCCCCATCCTCATTAAATGTTTCATCAGCAGGATGTTAGACTTGCGAGCTGACATCCATCAGCTTGAGCTTAAGACAACAAGGCCTTAAGTCTCTCTCTCCCCCTTGTATGTATTGGGACGGGTTAGCCAATGACGGGTAAATCCTGGGAGGTCCTTCAACACCTAAGACAGGGCTTGTATTAAAAAATACAAGTTCCAAGGACGGGTTAATTGATGAGACGGTCCCGGGGTGCCTAAGACAGGCACCGTCACCTTATATCTCCTGTAATGTGGATTTTGCTTCTATAAAATAAAAAAGGGGGAGATGTGGGGAGCCATGATTTCTTGTTATTCTAAACAAGCCTTGCAGACTGGCTCAGTTTATGATTAACTTGTTTCGGCTTCTAAGGCATTATCTCTGCCTGCGCCTGGAGGGTGCTTGCGAGCGTGCTGTAAAGCTGGTCAGGGTGACCGGTTCTCGGACACTGAGGACTGAAGACTAGCAGGATAATTGGTGGGCTTTGTCATGAGATAATGACTTTGGGAAAGTTTCAAGGATTTTGTATCTTGTATGTGAAAGTTATGAATTTACTCTTAATGAGATAATAGCATTGAGGCTTGTTTAGTAGTTTCTGCTTTTCTGTGTTTTAGGTAAAAGATAACTTTCTGTGATGTAATGCATTCCTTTATCTGCTGACTGTTAAAACTGCACGTATTCTTAGGGTATATAAACGGTGGTAGAAAATAAACTCAGTGCTTCAGCATCACTGGAGACCGGCCGCATCATCATCATTTGTGAGTGTCTTTGTTCATTCCCACTCCCCCTTTCAGGTTCCTCGTTGACTCGTGGCTGCTGGTCGGCCACAGGCGCTAAAAATATTTTTTTTTAAGAATTTAACATTTCAAAAAGAAAATAAAAATTAGAACTTTATAGAGGAGAAACAGAATACCGTGGAGATTTTTCACACTCATTTTTATCATTTAGTATTAGTTTTTTAATGAACTATTTTGTTGTCAGTAGTGCTCTATGGTATCTTTCATCCTTATGCTTCTGTAAAGGTCCTAATAGAGCTGTGGCAAACAGTGTGTATCCAGAAGGCTATGGGAGGTATCAGGCCCAAGGAAGAGTCCAAGAATGCTCAAACATGCAAAACTAGAGAAGTGAGACCCAGAAACCGGGAGAGTTCATGGTAAAATAGGCATTGACGAAAATGGTTATGTTGAAAGAACTCTAACAAGACCAATCTCTTTTTTAGTCTCAACTTTATCAGTTACTGGTTCTGTGACCTTGGGAAGCTTATGTAATGCCCTTCAGTCAGATTCCTAATCAGTAAAATGGAAAATAACCCAAAGGGTTGTATTAAGAATTAAATAACACCTGAAACTAATATGAAACAAAAATTACATTAAAAAATTAAATAAAAGTATGTGTATACGTGTGTGTGTACACACACATAGCAATTCATTCTTGGCACTTAGTAAATGCTCAATGTTGCTTACCTAGTAAGTTTATCATCACAAAGACCTTCTAAATTCTAGCCCCACTCCTTTCCATGCCCAGAAGACAGTCTTTTATATTTTGAAAGGTTATTAATGTTTAAAATAAGACCCCATTGAGTTGGAGCAAAATAACACAAATAAATTACCTTATCTCAGCAATAGTTTCTTAATTGGAATTGTACTACCTTATCATTTGCTTTTTTATATGTAATTACTTACTAGTGTTCATATCCTGTCACCATTTTCACATATGCAGCTCTCATTTATCCATAGAAGTGGGGACATAAACCATTATTAAAGAATATGAAATCCAGATATAATGCTCAATCCTTACTTTAGATAATAGTTTTAATCTTATTCTCCCAATTACATCTTTTGGACGATATAGCTGTTTTGAAGGCAGATATAGTTTCTGCCCTTGCTAAGTTTATGTTGGAGCTAAATAATAACCCATACATCAAACTTTACCTCAGTCAGAAACAGATATAGTTTGCAGTTTTCTGAAAGATAGTATGAAAAAAGCACCTGCTGGAAAAAATATACTTTGGGGTTTAGTTTTCTTTTTGCAATTCGTATTTCAAAAATGTAGAAAAGTTAACAGTTTCAAAGATTCCCCTCTTTTTTTCTTTTTTTCTTTCCTCCAGAAATCTTTTCTGGCAGTTACAAGTTCAGAATGCTTTTGTGCATTCCAAACAGTCTTGCCCAGATTCTGCCACCTGTTCCATCATTCTGGGTATATTTAGGGTATAGTTCTTTTCCATATGGGTAGTGTAATTCCATTAAGTAGCAATCCAGCAAAGTTACTTTTTTTTTTTAACGTTAAACCTCGAGAGTTAATCGTCCATCTGTGTGTAATCATCAATTCCATTAAGCCTTATGGCCTTGTCAGATTATCAAACATTTTAAACAGTAGTCCTTTCTTCACAGGAAACACATTTGATAATTAAGGGCATTTTGGAATCTAAGTTTTTTACTCCAAAGCCCCACAGTAGTTTATCCTGGGTCAAACTTCATCTCCACTAGATCACTGAGCTTTGACTATGACAGTAAGAGACGCAGTGACACAGTTGATCTAGTTCAGTCAGGTTTCTGAGCAAGCAGGATAAAA
Source organism: Rhinolophus ferrumequinum (assembly GCF_004115265.2). NCBI lineage: Eukaryota > Metazoa > Chordata > Mammalia > Chiroptera > Rhinolophidae > Rhinolophus > Rhinolophus ferrumequinum. Next base: position 35,076,429 of record NC_046288.1, read on the forward strand.
ATGCTCAGATGGTAAGGATGAATGAAATGTTTCATGGTTTCATTTTTACCTGCAAGGCTTATCTTCAAGTTTCTGGTCATGATGACTGAATCCCAATGGGTACTGATGACAACTGTTCTTAGCCATATGCTGTGTGTGAAACAAACCTTGAGCTTTCTTTTGCTTGTTTGTAAGGTTTTGTCACCTTTTATTCTATCAGAAACTAGATTCCTCAAAGTCTAGACTCTCACTGGGAAACTTTATAAGAGGAGAAAGTGTAGGCAGATTTCTTGTCAAATTAAAGTGTGATTTTTTTTTAAGTGAAAAATGCTGTCCACAAAATATTGTCTACTTTCTGTATTTTGTCTCCATTCTGTTAATCAAATATAGATAAGAATGAATCAAAGGAATAGAGGTAGCAGAAAATTAAATAAAACATTGTGCACTTTAGTTCACGAAGTACAATGATGATGTGTGACTGGATCTCACGAGGGTTATATTCTCATTGCCTTGACATAGGACCCTCCTAATATACTTATTAAAGAAATTGAATACAATACATATAATCAGCATACCAAAAATCTTTCACTAAAATAATACAATTAAAGTCCAGGCCACCGTGCTTAGGCCCCTGGAGACATAATTTGTTATATAGTTGACAGACTCTACATTTTTTGAAATCAAGAAATAAAAAATTCTGTTGTTTTATACCGTCTAAATCCTAGAAATTATCTAGTTCTGTGTTCTATTTCACTTATTTCTCTGTGAAAATTGAAATAGTTCTGCTTTTGGTCTACCAAAATTCAAATAATCTAATTTATATGAGATCGTATACTGTATTTCCTAAAACAACACAAAGGCTTTCTCATAGTGTCTGGACCTGAGTGAAGCAGGCATTGTACGGTCTGCTAGCTGGAGAACTAGACACACAGAGGGGGAATCTTGGCCTTTGTGGAACAGCAGGTCTGGACAGCCTAGTCCACTGCACAGCCAACTTTGAAGCCCTTCCGGAGCAAATCTGGCCCAGAAGGCTGCACATATTTTTGCCTGGATAGACCCCCTCATGTTCAACAGGAGCTTCTGCAGTGATGATGAGGTCCTCCATATTGCTCACACAAAGCTACAGTATGGGACAGAAAATCTGGCTCTTTAACCCTCTGGCTGCTGCACATGACTATTTGGCGAGCAAAGCAGAAAAATGTCGACAGCCTAAGGTTTAAGTGATTAGTAACAGGTTTTTGAGTGATTTTCCCAGAATGTGCTAGTATAAATAGAGGACTGTGAAAGTGTGATTTGAGGGATTTTTTTTTCTCTTCCTTTTGGTATTGTGATTTGTTTGTTTCCATTTCTTTTCATGACACATTCCTTTTTATGACTGTACACACCCAAGCCAAATATTCAAATACAGAATGAAAGGCAAGGTCACCTCCAAGTGCTTTCTGATCAGGTGTCTATCTCTTGAGTGTAGACACCTTTTAATCTGCTAAAATCTATCCACTATTGTGAGTTATGTTAGCTTATCTTACCATAGATTTTGCTTACATGATAGAAGACTCAGAAAAGACTATTAGAACATTATTATTTAATTCCAGATTTGAGGATTTTTCCTTTTTAATGAGTAAAAGGTTACTTACAAAAAAAACTTAATGCCTTACATAATGTTTTGCTTTCCTTTAAAATTTTTCTTTACCATATTTGTTGTCATTGCCTTTTAAAAAAAGATAAAACTGACAAGTAAATTCATGGTCTAGGTGGCTCAATAGATGTTCTTTGAACATTATAATAAAAGAGTTAAAAAGATGACATATAATCAATAGAATTGTCACCAACTAATGCAAAGCTTTGAAATTAGTTTATTGAAATAAATCATCTCAACTCCAGCTAACACAGATATCTTAAAATGTATCATGACAAACTTCTGTTAGAAATACAGTTCTGAGCAATTGTCACCCCAATAAACTTTAATTAAAAAAAAAAAGAAATACAGTTCTGTTCAGTAATAAAGCACAGTTTTTCACATAAAATGTATTGTTTTAAAAAAATATATATGAATGAGCCAGCCATTACTTACTACTTGTGTTATGTTATGGATGAAAGATACAAAGTATTCCCTGCCATGGCTTAGTATGGATATTTTGGTGAAAAACAAGCCATGTACTTTTTAGTGTGAAAGAAAAATGAAGTATCAAATATGGGAAACCTCTAGGACTTACATAAGTGAATGAAAAAGACTAAGAGGCCTCTAGTTCATATTTATCAACACTTCTTATCTACTTGACATTTTATGTTGCTTCAATCTCCACAGGTCTCCTACCACAATAAAAAGTACCATATTTAAACAATAAAGGACAGGAGAAAATGGTGCTTTCTGTCAGTATACATACAGATGCCATCTCTCCCAACTTAAAAAGTAGACCTCCTTCAAGCCTGTGTTCCCATGTAGGAAGTCAAATTTTCTACTTCTCTTTATAGATAATCTTCTTGAAAGATAATCCAGTTCACTGACTTCACTTTCTCACACCCCTTCATTCTGCCTTGCACCCAACCATTCTACTCAAATGATTCATACTAAAGTCTAAGACCTTCAGATTTCTAAATCAGACAGACATGTTGATATAGCTTTTCTTATTTAATGTGATGTCACCTCTCTCCATTCTATTCCTGATACTCTCTATTTTCTTGGCTCTTGTCATGATTCTCTCTCTCTCTCTCTCTCTCTCTTTCTCTCTCTCTCTCTCTCTCTCTTTTTCTCTCTCCTTCCTTCGCAGGTTTATTTGTGGGATTCTTTCCCTCCACCTACCATTATACTACTATGGTCTTTTCCTCTTCTCACTTACTATGCTCTGATTTGACCTGTGGTGCTCTTTCCCACAATGTGAATTATGACTCACTTGGTGAAAAAAACCCTGAATTAATTAACACTCTTTTGGATAAAAGTCACAGAAATATAACACAAACCAGGATAAATCATAAATTCAAACTTTATTGGCTCACATGAGCCAGGATGAGGTTGACTAAAGGCTTGGCTGGATCAGATGTTTCAAAAATATCAGCAGATATCTATCTTTCTTAATTTGTTAGAGTTTCCCCTCTGCATTGGCTTCATGTGCAGACTTTACCTATTTGGAGACAAAGATTGTCATCAGGTACTTTGGACTTACTTGTTCTCATAGTTAATGATTCCACTAAAAAGTACATCTTTACCAGTACATAATTTTGTTTTCTGATTGGGTTGGCTTAGGTCATGAACCCTCAATCCTGAGAGGGGAGGCAAGGCCCTTGATTGATAGGCAAACCAGAATCAGTAATGTTGGAAAGGGATATTTTTATAAGAAGAAGTAAAGAACAGATTTAAAACAAATGAATATACAAATAAACAAACACCTCTATTACAACTCCCAAATCTGAAACTTCCTTCTATATACCCATTCTAAGATCCAGAGCAATAAGTTTCTCTTCATGAATATAGCTTTTTCAAAATCAATTCCCAAAACTTAAACTAGGATTTTTTCTATTCTCACCCCAAAATGTGTTTCTCTGTCTGTGTTTTCAGTAATGCCACCACTACCTAAAAAAAATCATCCAAAGCAGCAACAGAAAACCTTAAATTTTTGCTTATCAATACTATCTTACAAATACCAATGAAACATAATTGTATTTGCTTTCTCTTCGCCAAATTTATTGCTACTATATTATTTAAGACCTATATTATCCTTAAACTGCATAATTTCCTAACTAGATTTAACTTCCTCTAATCTATTTCCCATAATGACCATGAGGTCATTATCTTCCTTATACATAAATATAGTCATTTTACTTATCTGCTTTAAGCCAACTCATTCACAGGATGAATTGTTTTCCAAATTTGTTCTCTCTCACTATACAAAGCCAAAATTTAAGCCACACTAAACTATAGTTTTCCAAATATATCATTCTATTCTTGCTTCAGTACCTTTGAACACAGAATTCCTTTGTCCTAGAATAACCTTCCTCTCCCATCTTTTTAAACTTATCTCACAAAATCTATTTAAGTACCTTCAACCATGAACCTTGTATGTGATTCTATTATTGTACTTATCAAAATGTATTTGTGTACATATTGGTCTCTCTCTCAAGACTGAACACCTGAGGGAGGAATATATTTTATTAGAGTTACTGAAATTCTTAAGGGTTTGTCGAATTCTACCCAAAGATAATCACAATGTCTGGAATATTGTGTGAAAAAAAAATCATATCTAATGAATGCATGCATGGAGGAGTGAATAAATGAATGCTATAGTAAATTTTGATAATATGAAATTGTAAAAACAATGACTACTACCCAAAAGGTAATGACAAATTTCATTTTTAGGCAAAATTTAAAAGAAAAGCTTTAATTTCTAATATTAATAATTGCAATAATATTCATAGTTTAGGATATATATACATGTTCCAAGCATTTTTATATCAAAAGCATCATTTGTCTTTACATGGGAGGTCAAAACAGATATCATTGCCATTGGTACTATAGTGCTTATTTGATGGAGAAACTGAGGAGTAACATGATTATGTCTCCATCCCAAGTTCATGAAGAATGTTTTTGGTAGAACTAGATCAAAGAAATTTCTCCTCCCCCAGTCATTTAAAAGCATAAATGAGCACTATTCTCCAGGATCAACGGAGAAGGCCAGAGCATCCTATTTTAATCAATTATAAAAGTTCTCCTTCTCCAATCAAAGAAAGGTATTAGTGAAATGAATGAGAGTAATTAAATCTAATTTAGTCATGCAAATGAGTTTAATTAAAAGAAATTTACCCTTTAATAACTTCAGGGGAAAATGTAGCTCCTTATGGAGTTTGAAATTTAGTTAAGCTCACAAGACACAATAGCTGAACTGATGAGACCACACTGTTGTAATCTGCTTGTGTAAATATTGACACATGTAGCATTTAGTTTGTCTTATAGTGATAATACTTGCTCTAGGCTTCTGATGAAATCTGGCATTTATAATTATTAAAAGATGCTTGTTAAAAATACTCTTATCCATCATATTAATCCTATGAATGAGATTGCTAATACATTGACCTCCAGAAAAAAATATTTTCCCCTAAACCAGAGTTTAAGAAAATGAGACACTTAATGGAGACTCCACTCTGCAGAAAGCATTGAGCTAGGTATAAAACAGGGTAGCATGGGGCAAAGAGAAGTGGAAAGCCCCTGTCCTGAACATGCTTACAGTCTAATGACTGTAATGTCCTCTGTCTGTAACCATTACAGGCAGAATTGTTCAAAATGAAAGTAGAAACCTGGATGCCACAAGAGAGGATTAATCAAATCCCATGGGAGAACAGAAGATGGAACACTTATTTGGAATTACTGGGAGGAAGCAGGAAACTCATCACCAACAAAGAGGAACTGAGCAAGTCTTAGAGATAGATCAGCTTTCAACTGCAGAAAATAACGTGAGAGAGATAAAGTCAACAAACAGAACATTATAAGCTGAACATTATAGAAAAAGAGAAAAAAAAAAAAAGTCCATGCCTTGTTGAGAGCTTTATAGTCTGGTGGGTTTAAATCACAGGGCTACATGAGAAAAAAATTAGAAAGTGAAGCTCCACTGTTAGCCAGATGGGGATTTTGAATACCATCCTTAGTGTCAAGACGTTTATCTGTAGACAATACAGAGGGGGCAAAGATTTTTGCACAAAGGAGTGACATACCTGTAGTGTCTTTTGTAATGAAAATTCTAATCAAGGGTCAAGACAATTTAAAGTGGAGAAAAAAGTGGGAACAAAGAGACTGTGTAGAAGTTTTTTGAATAATTCGAATGAGAGGTGATGAAGCTCAGGGCAGTGGCAATAAGAATACAAAAGAAGGAACGGAGTGTCAAGGCTTTAACAGCCTAGGAATTTTAACTTGGTTGTCAGGGTGGATAGTGATGCTCTCAACAAAACAGGGAGCACAGAAGTATAGGGAAGAGATACTCAATGAAGTCCACTCACACCACCATATTTGAAATGCAGTTCCCTGCCTCCCAACCCCCTGATTCTATGCTGCTTTTTCTTTTTTCCTTGTTTCTATCACACTATATAATTTCTTTCTTTCTTGGATACATTGATTTCTTTTTAAATACAAGCTCCAGAGCGACAGGGATAAGTTTGCTCCATTGTTAACTAACATATCTTAAAAATCTACTGTAATAGTAGATACATCTTAAATGTCTAGCACATAGTAGACGTTGGAAAAATATTTGTTGAATGAACAATGAAAAACTATAAATTTGAAACCAAGTGGTAAAGTAAAGAGTTAAAATTTAAAACATAACTTGCAAGACCACAAACTATCTATCGCTATTTACTTCTGTTTCTCCATGGCATTCCAGGCTCCAATTATACTGACCTCCCTTTAGTTCTATGAAGATGGCCTATTCTCTCATGTTGTTGAATTATATCCAAAGCCAATCACAGCGATTATCTCCAGGTCTTTGCACATAGCCCTAGGAATCCCCAACGCACTCTTCCTCCATTTCCTCTGCCTAGGCAACTCCTCACCATCCTGCAGAGACCAACCCTTTCTCTAAGAAGCCTCTCCTGATTCACCAAATCTGGGGTGAACCCCTATGAATTGTCCTGCCACAACATCCCATACCCCCTGTCAAAGCAATATTCATATCGAATTATTATTAATTGCCTGGGACTTGGCTACTTCTCCATTGCACCAATGTTTCCGCATCACCTAGCACGGAACTGACATATACGGGCACTGAAATACATTTGTGTTCAAAGCACAAACACTGAGGTCCAGTCTTCAAAAGTAAACTTCAAAAATTCTAACACAACCCTCAGTTTTTCCTCTGGATGGGCGGGAGGGGTGGGGGGTGGGGGAGAGGGTGAGGGGATTGGAGGGCAGTTGGTGACCACAGGATGGCCACGGGTTTGAAAATTAATCTGGGGAACGTAATTTGGTGGTTACCAGAGGGTAAGGGGGTTGGGGGGTGGGGGATGAGGGTGAGGGGGATCAAATGTATGGTGATGGAAGGGGAGCTGACTCTGGGTGGTGAACACACAGTATGATTTATGGATGATGTGATACAGAATTGCACACCTGAAATCTATGTAATTTTACTAACAATTATAACCCCAATAAATTAAAAAATAAAATAAAGAAAAAAAAATTCTAACACAGACAGAAAAGACCTGCATGAAATACTAGTGTAGAGATATTCTCAATAGAGAAGAAAATTTAAATACATATATCATTGTATTATTGTCTCATTTAAGTAAAATGTGAGGCTGCTTACAGTGACAAGGATAGAAGAGTTTGGGTTTGAGAATAAGTTGAAAGTATAAGAATACTTTGAGAATAAGTATTTCCTTTGAATAATTAAGGAAACTAGGTAGTGGGGGCGGGGATAGCAAGAGGTGACATACATCGATACATACCGTGTTTCCCTGAAAATAAGACCTAGCAGGAACATCAACTCGAATGCATCTTTTGGAGCAAAAATTAATATAAGACCCAGTATGATATGATATGATATGATATGATTGATATAAGACCCGGTCTTATAGTAAAATAAGACCGGGTCTTATATTAATTTTTGCTCCAAAAGATGCATTAGAGCTGATGGTCCAGCTAGGTCTTATTTTCAGGGAAACACAGTACATACATACATACGTACATGCATACATACATACATACATATATTCCTGATCAATATCAAAGGTAAGGGTGAAAGCTATTTATTTGCAATAGACCTGTTCTCAAATTTATAAGATAATTTAAAAGTGAAAATATTTCTAATAAGTATTTTACAAGGCAGAATTAAAACAAACAGTTGATTTCATTCTGTTAAGGAAAATACAATGTTTGGTAATACAGAGTCTGAAGATTTGGTGTCTGTAGTGGAGGCTGTTTAGGGTGATACTGTGGTTACGACTTTGACAGTCGGAGGGATGCTTGCCCAGAGCCACTGCTTATGGCTGGGCTGGTTATGCCCTTGCACAAAGGCTCCCAGTGCATGGAGTGAATGGGGTCTGCAACACAGCTCATACTCCGCTTGCCAAGCCAGGTGCTTGAAGTGGGCTTGAGTCGCCTGGAAGAAGGGGCACATTTTTCTTACTACTCACCTTGGCTCTGACTGTTTTCCAAGCCTTGCATCCACAGGGCTGTTTATCCCTAGAGAGGAAGTCTTTTTCCTGTTCTCCTAAAGATGCGGTATAGACTAGCAGCAACCCTGTATGCAAGGGGATAGGAGACTTAAGCTCAAGTTTAACATCTAAATTCTAACATCTGAAGTTTTGCATTCACATTACATTTGTACATCAAATACATTTGACATCAAAATCGCTTTTAGGGTAAGGCAGTAATAGTATGATTTAATGAACATGGGGTTGTACTAACATCACCCTATCCGGGACTGCTTTAACAGAGTGATGTTAGCACAATGCCACCTCAAATATATTTTTGGAAAGTGCTGGAATGAATAATTATTATATGCAAAGAACAATAGATAAACTTGTGCATAAATATTACTATTTTTCTTTTTATGTTTATGTCAAAGATTTGCTCTCTCTTGTCCCTTTGTGCATGGCTATATTCTATTAGCTCAGAAATCCTGTGGCTTTACTGATGAGAATCTAGGAAGACGAATGGAACTGGGTATGCTTCCATTCTGGATTTTTAAGTGCGTCTGAGTAAATTTGTATTAGTGTCAATGCCATCATTAAAAAAAAGAAAATGAGGAGATTAATGAAGACCTCCATGAGAATTCAAGGAAAAATATTGTAAAGCATAAGGATATAAATTGGAATAACTGATTGTCTCTTCATCCCACCTGGAATGGAGGACTTTACCCGGTCTATAATTGTGGTTTCTCCTAAGCATCCTAGAAGCTTCTGTTCATAATATTTAAAGTACAATTTACTTAGAATTTAAAATTAAAACTTGGTTTTAGTTATGAGACTCAGAGAGAAGAGTTCTTCAATCATGTGTTTATTTCTTCTAGAAGAGTTGGTAAGCAGACCAAGTTAAATTTATTATTCTAGATTATATACCTAAACACATGATCACAGACATATAATGAATCATGTTCTCTTGCATATAATTCAGGTTTGCACATATGCTTTAGTTTTCATTCTGCAAGTAAGTAGAAAATTAGAGATAAATTCTCTTAAGAAATTGTAATTTAAAGTGGCCCCCCCAAATATGAATACCTCTTCTAAGTGGAGAACCCTGGTCTTTCATGCTGATCATTTTGCATCATAAGATTTCTCTTTTTATCTTTTGTTGTTTGAACCATTTCTTCCACTGGTAAAAATGTTCCAAGTTCCTTTTCAATGCTATCATATTCAATATCTGATCACGTTTCAGTTTTCTGTGATAAAGAATTATTGAAAAAAAAAATGACGCGTGTGTGTGTGTGTGTGTGTGTGTGTGTGTGTATACAGAGTCGTAACTACCAACTGAGTAGAAACTACAATGCTTGAGCATTCAGTAGTTCAAAGTAATAGAGAGCAAGTCCATGAATCTAGAAAGTTCAATAGCTACCAATGAATTTGGTGGGTTATAGACATGGTAAAGAAATTAATGCAAACCATTAGTGTTGATACTGTAGGAGAGAAGTGTTTTTCAGAAGAAAGGAGGAGCATAGTGGCTGATTAGGATGGTGCATGTTGGATGTTGTTCAGCTATTGTTTTATTATAAAATGCTTTCTCTCTGTCGTTGATACTTACTTTATTGAAAGTATACATAGCATTATAATGAAAAGCATGATCTTTGGTGTCAGCATACTGAGTTTGAATTCTGGCTGTGCAACCCTTGACAAGATATTTATATTCTTTAAACTTTGATTTCATGTGAAAAAAATATAGGTGAGGTGCTGGTATGTCTCTCTTAGAAGGCAGTTTTAATTATTTGCATCAGCTTGGATGTGGTCAGTAAAACATAAATCATTATTTGTATCCTGATATAAAGGGTTTACTATCAAAGTAAAGTCTTCCTGACTGTTGACACGTAAGCCCCCACTTTTAGTCCAGGCAGCTGCTTCAAACGTCAGGGAGGTTATCACTGGAGATCTCAGACAAAGCAACAAAATGTGTAGTTCTCATAAAAGTTCTCAGAGAAGTTGCTGCAATTCTCAAGACTATTTGAGAGTTTTTCATCAATTTTCTCTGTCTGCAGCAGCAAAGCAGTTCTCTCAGGGCTCACCAGGAAACCCATAAGTCTGGCTGTAACTGCCTCTGGAAAATAAGAATGTCTCTTCTACTTCTGTCTTCCCAATTGCCAACAGTTTCCTATCATTTGCAAACTTGAACCCAGAAAGGAGAATTCTGGAAAGCAAATTTCCCAGCTTCACTTCTGCAATGCAGGGGAGGTCTTGGAAGAGGGTGGAAATGATGTCAAATAAAGATTAGACACATTACGCATGCAAAGCACTTAGAAGAATGCCTGGTAAATAATAAGCACTTAGCAAATATGACACAATATTGTATTAATATTTTACTAGCTGTGGATGGACTTTGCATAAGAAGTCTAAGTCTGCTATAACATTGGCATATATATTTCTCAAGTGTTATTTCCCTTCCATATCTCTTTTTTCCTCTTCCCTCTTTTTTCTAGTAAAATTTCATTCTAAAAAATCCTCAATTTATTATTAATGAACTAAGAAAAAGCAGGATTGTCTATAACCCCATCAAGATGACCAGGAAAATTACATATTGCTATACGGTTAGAGGTGGTGATGTGTGGTGATGTAGTACAACTTAGCTCCTTAATCAAGGAAAACTATGGTGGATAAAGTCAGGGCCAGTATCAACTTTGCTGCCTTTCTTACAAAGGCTCCAGCAGTCGTGATGGATGCCTCCTCTGACCTTCCAGAAGTAGTAAGCTGCTTTCCCAACTTTCCACCATACTTGGCCATTAAAAAAAAAAAAAAAAAAAAAAAAAAAAATCACTTATGCTTCTCAATTTCAGAAGATTAGGGTGTGGTGCAGTAAAAAGAACAGAGACTAAGTAAATAGATTTTTTTCTTTATTGTGGATTTATTTGAAACTTATTTATAATTTATATGTAATTTAACTATTATGGAATACTACTGGGTTTTTTTTCTTGAATGAAATGAGAATTTTATAATACACCTTTTCTTTCTTGATAAATCTGTTAATTTAGATTAAATCTGGATTTATCTTGCGTTCTAGTTTAAGAATACTTAAAATTGGCAAATTATTTATTCTGTATGATAGTTGAGCTGGTAATATTGAAAATTTGGAGATTTTAATATACTTTTATGGTTTGAGAAATAATTTTACCCATTTTAAGAAGGGAACTTATCCACTGGTAATAAAGAAATACATCAAAGCATGAATTGTCCTTGCAGATGAAAAATCACTGGTGTCATTCTAGGAGATTTTAGTTTTCGATTGACTTGATGTTATCTCATTTGCATTCCTGCAGTGTCTGTGTGGCAAAGATTGCTAATAATCACCATATGCATCTCCCTTTTCTTCCTCTGTGCATACAGCTAAACTACATTTTCTGCCCCCTTGAAGTTAGATTAGGGACATGTAAACTACTTTAACAGGATGAGTATGATATAAATGGTAAATATTACTTCCAGATTTGTCCCATAAAAATCACCTACATATAATTTGTAATTTTCTTCCTCTTCCACACTGATTCTGGGGACTTGTTGAATTTGGAGACATTGAGATAGAATATTGTGCCTCTGAATGACAACTTGGAGCAGATTCTACCACTGTTACTCCCTCCCCATCTCACCAATATCATTAGACTGTTAAATAAGTAAGCACTGAAATTTTATTGTACTTAACTACTGAGATTTCAGACTATTTGTTACTGCAGCCTAGCCTGACCTAACTAATAAAACCTGGCACAGTGCTGAGAATGAAGGAAGTAAGAGTTGCCAAATTGAATCACAGAAGAAAATAAAATTATTACAAATGTCCTTCAAGTCTGCAAATTTTGGATTGTACTTAGTTAGTTGGTTTTCCTTTCCTGGTAGTGAGTCAGTGAAGCTGAGATGCTCTGATTTGTTCAGGTGACCTCAGTTTCGATGTGAATGTCTTTTTAGGCATCTTCCACATGGAAGGAGATACTCATCAAATTTAATGGAACAGTCTTGTGATTCACAGCTTGTCTTTTGAGAAGAGTGAAGGAAATTGTGTCATTTATCATAGGCAATTCCAATATGGCTCACACTATCAATCTCCCTGACAATCTCCTCAACAATTCTAATCCAGTCTGTGGCTGGAAACTGTCCAGGTGATAAGCATCAGGATGCTGTGGACCAGACCTGCTACAACACCTGCTCTAAAGTCAGATGCACCATCTGCAGTTAATGTAACCCAACTTAGGAAAATGAATCCAGCAGTGTACAATGTTACAATATGCAAGTAAAAAGGGACTTGGTGGTGTCTCAATGGATTCATCTCTTTATTGGAACCAAGCAATTATACTTTTATAGGAACAATTGTTCTCTTCCTTCATTACATGTGTAGGAAAGCCTGACCAACTTTTGGCAAATTAAAATGTTCACATTCTTAGTAGATAGGAAGTTTAGAGATGGACAATAAATGCATTATGAATTGGTTGTCCCAATTGGACACAAGCCTAGAGAATTTAAAATATTTTTCTTTCATGCCCATTATTAAATAAACAAATAGGAATGAATTTTTAGTTTTAAACGATTCAGTAACCTTATTTGTGCTGTTTTTATCTTTGAAAACATTGCCTCTCTCTTGCTTCTGGCTTTACTGTGTATTCTAAAAGTATCTATTTTCTCCTTATGCAGCTGTGCCTTTCTCATCATAATGTTTGGTTAAGGAATCACCATATATCTCAATCTGTGCTAGTCATAGTACTCTAAACCTTTAGCCACAGTGATTGGTCCAGAGTTGGCCACATGGTCAAAGCTGTGCCAGTCAAAGTCCTTTCCCAGATTTTTCAAATTTGAACCAATAGGAATAATTTTTTTTCCTGGTCATGAAGCTGTAAGAATTTAAGTCCAGGAGTTGTCAGCTGTCCATGTTTCTGCCAGCTTGAGAAACAGAGGCCAGCAAATAGAGATACTCCTGAAAAGAGAAATGGAGAGCCCTGACAACATTTGAATATCTGGTTCTAGTTTTACCTGAGTCAGGCTTCCCTCCTGCCTTTCTTATAGCTTGATTTGTTGTGCTATATATTTGCACATATGAGCCAATAAATTCCTGTGTTGCTCAAGTTTAAGAAGCATTTAGTCTCTGAAAGCAAGAGTCTTATTAATATGACATTGAGGCTTTTTTTTTTAAGTCAACTTTCTTATGGTATAATTTACAAACAACAAAATGCATATACTTTAAGTATATATTTCAATGAGTTTAACCATTTTATATACCCATGTAACAATCACCACAACTAAAATATAGAAAATATATGTTATTGTGACATAGTCAATGGTGAAATAATTTCCTATTATCTTCCCCCAAAGAACACTGATTTTGACAACCATGTAGGCTTTTGTGGAAGTCTAGGAGTCCAGCAGAGATGTTACAACACACCATTGGAGCAATCGTAATCTGGTATTGGATGCATTGAAGAGGGTAAGAAGAACGTATCACTTTACCCGTATCAGCCGTCCCAAAAGTGGTACAGCTCGGTGCCACAAGAGACATTCTCAGCTCATGATTTCTCCCATGGGGGAAAGTGAGAACATGTGAGTTAGTGGTTAGCATCCCCAGCTATGCAGAACTCTGTTAAAGAGGCTCATTTCTCTCTCACCCACTCCAGAGTTGTGAGTTGTATGAATGGTGGGCAGTGAGTTGCTGAGAGGACAGCAGTCAGGGCTCTGAATGGAACATATCAAAGAGAGGCGGATACTACAGCTTTGCAGATGCCATCAGAAGCCCACCCACAAACTTGTAGACATACCTCACCTGCAGATCCCCCCAACTGGCACACAGGCATTCCTAATTCTCCATATGCCTCACCTGCAAATAACCCACGTCATGGCTTGCCCCCTGTGCATGCCCCTGAAGGTGGCAAGAGCAAGTCTTTGCTGATAGCTAGCGAGTATGCACAGTAAGCTAACCCAAATTCGTGGAAAAGCACACAAACCTGAGCGTTCAGCACCACTTTAGGGAAAGTAAAACGAAAGCTGGCAGCATTTGGCTTGGCTTTGCAGGTATACACTCCTAGGAATTTAACCTCAAAAGGCAACAAACATGTGTAGCAGATGTATCCATAGAAAAGTTCTGAGAAAGCCTCAGAACCCCTAACAGGGCTAAAAAAGTTATTTCTCTCCTAAAGTCGGTCAACAAAGACTGGAGGGATGACTGCTTCTTCAGATGTGAAGAGAAGGATGCAAAGAACATATAAAATCAAGGATACATAATACCATCTAAGGAACACAATGATTTTTCAGTAACCAACATCAAAGAAACAGAGATCTGTGGTTTTCCCAATTAATTCAAAATAGTTGTTTTATGGAAGCTCAATGAGCTATAAGAAAATACAGAAAAACAATTCAACAAAATCAGAAAAACAGTACATGAAACAAAACGAGAAGTTTAACAGAGAGGTAGAAATCATAAAAAAAGAACCAAGCAGAAATTCTACCTGAACAACATTATGAATAAAATGAAAAAAATAAAAAAAGTAATGGAGCACATCAATAACAGACTGGATCAAGCAAAAGAAAGAATTTGTGAAGGAAGTACAAGACAGATTATTTGGTATTATCCACTCCGGATGAAAAAGAAAAAGAAATAAAGAAAGAAAGAGAGAGAGAGAGAGAGAGAGAGAGAGAGAGAGAGAGAGAGAGAGAGAGAGAGAGAGATTAAAAACCTATGTGAACCATTAAAAGAAATAATGCATTATTGGCATCACAGAAGAAGAAAGAGAGAAAGAGGCAGAAACCTGAAGTAATGGCTGAGAATTTCCCAAATCTACAGAGAAATTTGGACATACATGTTTATGAAATTTATAGGTCCCCCAATAATTTCAACCCAAAATTACTTTCTTCAAGACACATTATAATAAAACTGTCTAAAATTAAGGACAAAAAGAGAATTTTAAAAGCAGCAAGAGAAAAAAAAAATCACATACAAGGGAACCTTCATGTTATGACTGGATTTCTCAGCAGAAAAAAAGAATCACATACAAGGGAACCTTCATGCTATGACTGGATTTCTCAGCAGAAACCTTGCAGGCCAGGAGAGTGGGGTAATATAATCAAAGTGATGGGGAAAAAAACTGCCAACCAAGAACATTTTACCCAGTAAAGTTGTCCTTTGGATTTAAGACTTTCTCAAACAAAAGCTGAAGGAGTCCATCACCATGAGACCTGCTTTACAAGAAATGCTGAAAGGAGTTCTTCAAGCAAAAATGAAAGAATGTTAATTGGTAACATAAAAACTTGTGAAAACATAAAACACACTGGTAAAGGTATGTAAATGATCAAATTCAGAATATTCTAATACTGTAGCATGGTGGTGTGTTAATTACTTAAGGCTAGTATAAAGATTAAAGGAAAAAGTATTAAAAATAATTATGGCGATAAACATTTGTTAATGTATACATGATATAAAAAAGGTAAATTGTGACACCAAAAACATGAAATTTGGGGTAGGGGAAGTAAAAAGGTAGAGTTTTTGTATGTGATTGAAGTTAAATTGTTATCAGCCTAAAAATACCGTGTTTCCCTGAAAATCAGATCTATCCGGACATCAGCTCTATTGCGTCTTTTGAAGCAAAAATTAATATAAGACCCGGTCTTATTTTACTGTAAGACCCAGTCTATAACATAATATAACATAATACAATATAATATAATATATAATATAATGCCAGGTCTTATATTAATTTTTGTTCCAAAAGACACAATAGAGCTGATTGTTCAGCTACGTCTTGATTTTGGGGAAACACGCTAGACTATTACGTCTATGAGATGTTTTATGTAAGCCTCAGGGTAAAAACAATGCATAAACCTACAGTAGATATACAAAAAGATGAAGAAAAGAGAATCAAAGAATATATATAATATTCCAAAATGTTCCCCTACCCAGACAATCTGCCCCTGCCAAATCCCAGCCATGGCAACCACTGATTTGATTTCTGTCACTATAGATTAGATTTATATTTTCTAGGGCTTTATATAAATGAAGCCACACAATATATACTCTTTTGTCTGGAATCTTGCACTCAGCATAATGTTTTTGAGATTCACCAATGTTACTGCTTATATTATTAGTTTGTTTCTTTTTATTGCTGAGTAATATTCCATTGTGTTAATACCACATTTTTAAAAAGAGTTTTATTAAAAATATAGCTAACATAAAATATTATATTAGTTTCAGGTATACACAGTAGTTACTAAACATTTATATATCTAAAGAAGTGATCACCATGATAAGTCCAACAAACATCTGACACCATATTATGCTATCACCATATTAATGAATTTATTCCCCATGCTGTACATTACATCCCATGACTTATTTATTTTATGAGTATACCTGGAAATTTGGACCTTTTATTCCCCTTCTCCCTTTCCCCCTTTTTAAAATTTATCAAGTACAATTGACATTCAATATTATTTTATATTAATTTCAGGTGTACAGCATAGTGGTTAGACACTTATATAATTTAAGAAGTGATCCCCCTGACTAATCTAGTACCCACCTTGCACTATACATAGTTATTACCATATCACTGACTATATTCCCTATGCTTTACTTTATATCCCCATGACTACTTTTAACTACCAATTTGTACTTTTTAATCCCTTCACCTTTTTTACCCAGCCCCCCAATCCCCTCCTATCTATCACCCCCAAAAATCGAGTACCCATCTGACACCATACATAGTTATTACAATATTACTGATTATGTCCCTTATGCTATACCCTACATCCCCATAAATACTTTGTAACAACCAATTTGTACTTCTTAATCCCTTCCCTTTTTTCACCCACACTTCCAACCCCCCTCCCACCTGGCAACCACCAAAATGTTTTCTGTATCTATGAGTTTGTTTTTGTTTTGTTTGTTAATTTTATTCTCAGATTCCATATATAAGCAAAATCACATTGCATTTGTCTTTCTCTGTCTGATATACTCTACTCAGCACAACACCCTCCAGGTCCATCCATGCTGCCACACATGGCAAGAACCCATTCCCTTACATGGCCGAGCAATAATCCATTGTATATAAGTACCACCTTTATCCATTCTTCTATTGATGGACACTCAGATTGCCTTCACATCTTGGCTGTTGTAAAAAATGCTGAAATGAACATATGGATGTACACACACCCTCAAAGTAGAATTGTGGGTTTCTTTGGATAAACACCCAGAAGTGGGATTATTGGGTCCTTCATTGTCTCTTTTTATAGCCTTTGTTTTAAAGGCTACTTTGTCTGGTATAAGTGTTGCTATCCCAGCTTGTTTTGTTTTCATTTCCATTTTCATGAAATATCTTTTTCCATCCCTTTACTTTCTGTGTGTGTATTTCAATCTGAAGTGAGTCTCTTGTAGGCAGCATATGTAAGGGTATGTTTTCTTTTCCATTTAGTCCTCCTAAGTCTTTGAATCAGAGCATTTAATCCATTTACATTGAAAGTAACCGTTGATAGATATGTAGCTATTGCCATTTTGTTCATAATTTTTATTTATTTATAATTTTCCTGTTTTAAAGAAGTCACTCTAACATTCCTTGTAGTACTGCTTTGGTGGTAATGAACTTCTTTAGCTTTTTCTTATCTGGGAAGCTCTGTATCTGTCCTCCAATTTTAAATGATGCCTTGCTAGATGTCTTGGTTGTAGATCCTTGCTTTCCATCACATTGAATATTTCATGCCACTCCCTTCTGGCCCACAAAATTTCTGGTGAGAAGTCAGCTGACAGTTTTATGGGAGCTCCCTTATAAGTTACTAATTGCCTTTCTCTTGCTGCTTTTAGGATTCTCTCTTTGTCTTTAACCTTTGCTATTTTAATTACGATGTATATAGATGTGGGCTTATTTGGGTTCATCCTGTTTTGGGACTCTGTGCTTCCTGTACTTGTATGTCTATTTCCTTTGCAGGTTAGGAAAATTTTCAGTCATTATTTTTTCAAATAGGTTCTCAATCTCTTGTTTTCTTTCCTCTCCTGGTACCCCTGTTATGTGAATGTTGTCATGCTTGATATTGTACCAGAGGACTCTTTAACCATCCTCATTTTGGGGGGTTCTTTTTTCTTTTCTGAGTGGGTATTTTCTGCTACCTTGTCTTCCAAATTGCTGATTTAATCCTCTTCTTCATCTAGTCTGCTGGTGATTCCTTCTAGTGCATTCTTCATTTCAGTATTGTATTCTTTCCTTCTGACTGATTCTTTTTATGGTTTTTATGTGCTTTTTTATACTTGCAATCTTTTTGTTAAAGTTCTCACTACGTTCCATTAGCCTCCTTTTAACCATTGTTTTGAACTCTGTATCTGGTAGGTTGCTTGCCTCCATTTTGTTTAGTTATTTTTCTGGATTTTTCTTCTGTTCTTTCATTTGGGATGAATTGTTTATTTTCTCATTTTGGCTTTCTCTTTGTGTTTGTTTCTATGTATTAGGTAGATCTGCTATGTTTCCCAGTCTTGGCCGGGTGGCCTTATGTAGTAGGTGCCCTGTGGGGCCTAGTGGTACAGTCTCCCTAGTCACCTGAGCTGGATGATCCAGGAATGTCCCTTGTGGGGGTTGTTGTGTGTGCCCTCCCTCCTGGTATAGTTGAGCCTTGATTGCTCTTGGTACATCAGTGGGTAGGACTGACCTTTAGGCTGATTGGTTGTGGGGTTTGGCCATGTCCACAGCTTATGGGCTGATGTGTGGGAGGCTTTCCTGACAGAGTGGGATTTGCCCCAGTGCTCTGGTGCCTGTTGAGACCACCTTTTGTGTGTGCAACTTGTGGGCCTAATTGGGCAGTGCTCTGCTGTGGTTTGAAGCAAACCTCCAAGTATGTTGGTTCTGGGGCCTCTTGGCAGGGGCTCCGGTGCAGGCTCAAGTCAGCCACTTCCTGTGACTGGCCAGGGGCTACCTGGTGGGAGTTACAAAGTGATCCACTGTTGTTCACTGCTTGTGCTAAACCTGAAGTTACATGGGAGAGGCCATGCTGCGAACTGAGGACAACTGCCACCATACAAGGCCTGGGGTCACTGCAAAAAACCAGGACACCCTGAGGCCTGCTGCCACCTGCCAGCTCCCTTAAGGTTCAGCCACTGATAAAGCCTCATGTGGTATGTGAGTTGGGTGAGGCAGGGTATCATGAAGGGTCTCTGGTCCACTCCCTGCACAAGAACACAGGATATGGTGAGGCCAAAAAGGAACACCAACAGAGCCATAGATAGGGGGCTCATACCACTATATTCTTGCTGGTGGCTGGGTTGGAGACACAAGAAGCAGAAACCACATGATCTGCAACCTGCCATCTTCTTCTCTGCTAACAAACCAACCCCTTGCTAACTGCAATCTGCACTTGCTAGCTCATCCACAGCAGTTATATCAGTGGCCAATGGCTAACTGGTTACAGCTGATGGCCAACTAGTTACAGCTGATGGCCATCTACTACCCAAGCCAGCATCTTTCCATGTGAGGCTGAGAGCCTGGAAACTGCTCTCTGGGACTCTGTCCCCATACAGGGTCTTAAGGAATCACTAGAGTGGAAAGACTTGTCGTCACCAGGTTAATGTAGATTCTGGTGCCATTGCTGAGCCTGGAGTGACTCAGCAAAAGTCTCAGAGCACACTGAGGCCAGTTGCTGCACCCCGCCCCCCGCCTCCCCCCCCCCCCCAGGGTTCATGGACGCTGGGAGTTTTCCAGGAAAGAATGCAATGATGCAATGTGGGAGGGGCTGGCTGCTTGCTGTGAAAATGCCCCAGGTGGTGTGGGAGTTGGGTGGGTTGGGGTCCCAGCTGAGTCAGCAGGGTGGAGCAGTGGAGTTCACCAGGCCAATCAGATTCAGATTTGGCCTGTGTAGGCAGGCTCAACACAGGAAAGATGGCCTGCTGGCTTCACTGAAGTGGACCCCTCACTGAGGAAATGTCCACTGTCCTCCCAGCTTCCCACTGAAGCCACTCACCTCAGTCTTCCCCCGTATACCTCGAAGGCCTCCCGAGTCACTGGCCCTTCTCTGGAGCCCAAGCTGAGTGCATGCAAGCCAGTGAGTCTGTGCATGGGCCATTTAAGAGGATGTCTGGGTTTACCACAGCTTTCCGTATCACCCGAATGGTCAGAAGTCCCACTGGTTTTCACAAACAGGTATTGTGGGGGTTCCTTTTCTCAGCATGAGTACTCTGGGCTGGGACACTTGGTGTGGGGGACTGGCGTCCCTCATTCCTCTGAGGGAAACCTCCATGGCCGAGATATCCCTTCTTTTCAACTACCACAGGGAGGTTTGGGGCCCATTCCGCATCTCTGCCCCTCCTACCAGTCTCGGCGGGGCTTCTTCTTTACGTTTTTAGTTATAGGACTTCTGTTCGGCTAGAATTGAGATGATCTTCTAGGTTGATTATTCTATAATTTATTTATAATTTAATGTGTTCACAAAAGGATGCAGGCACAGTGTTTATCTACTTCACCATCTTTGATCTCCCATGTTTTGTTTATTCACTTACCTATTGATGAACGTTTGGATTGTTTTCATTTGGGGCTACTTTGTATAAAGCTGCCATAAGCATTAGTTTACAACTCTTTGTGGAGACCTATATTTCATTTCTCCTGGGTAAATACCTAGAAATGGGATCGCTGGGTTATCTGATACATGTATGGTTAACTTTATAAGTGCTAAATGTTTCTAAAGCAACTGCACCATTTTACGTTGCCAGGAGCAGTGTATGAAAGTTTGAGTTTTTGCAAACACTTCATATAGTCAGTCTTAAATTTTAGGCATTCTAAGTTATGTAGTAGAATTTCATTGTGGTTTTAATTGTTATATCCTGATGACTAATGATGTTGAGCCTTATTTATGCATGTGTCTTTTTATAATGTGTCTGTCAAATATTTTGCCCATTTTTGTTGGGTTATTTTTCTTATTATTGAGTTTTCCTTATATATTTTGGATATAAGAATATATATATAGATATATAGATAGATAGATAGATATATTCCCTAGCAACCGCTGATCTTTTTACTGATATTTTGTCTCCATAGTTTTGTCTTTTTCAGAATGTCATATAATTATAATTATGCAATGTGTAGCCTTTCCAGATTGGCGTCTCTTACTCAGTAATATGCATTTCAGTTTCCTCCATGTCTTTTCATTTCTTTTTAGTGCTGAAAAATATTCCATTGTCTGGATGTACCATAATATATTTATTCATTCATCTACTGAGGGACATCTTGGTTGCTTTCAAGTTTGGGCAATTATAGATAAAACTGCTATAAACACTCATGTGCAGGTTTTTGTGTGTATATAAATTTTCAACTTTTTTGGTAAATACCAAGGAATGTAATTGCTGGATCATATGGTAAGAGTATGTTTAGTTTTAAAAGTTGTTTTCTTATTGTTGAGTTTTAAGAGGTGTTTTGTTTTGTTTTGTTGTGTATTTCAGATAGAAATACCATAGAATTTTGTGAGTTAACCTAATGTCCTTTGACCTCACTAACTCATTTATTAGTCCTAGCAGTTTTATTTGATTGCTTTTTAAAATTCTTTGGGATTTTCTTCCTTTCCAATATGTATACCTGTATATATTGATCTAATTCACGATGTCCCATAAGTCCTTTAAACTTTCTTCACTTATTTTTTGTTCTTGCTCCTTGGATTGAATTATTTCCAGTGACATATTTTTGAGTTCATTGATTCTTTCTTCTGGTTTATCTTGCCAGTCGTCTGGGGAGTCCCCTTAGAAAAGTTGTTATGTTGGATATATTAAGTAACTTTTTATCTCCCCTAGGAGAAGCTGGGAGCTTGGGTGTCTCTTCCTGGTTGTATGATGCTATGCTGGGAGCTGGGATTCTGGTAATAGGGCATGCTAAATCTTTCTACCAGCTTTGCTATGTCTGGTTTTATTTTCACCTAGGATGCAGGAGCCTTTATTTGTTTCCGGATTTGTCAAAAAAGAATTTATCCATGAATTGTTGCTGAATTGGTGTGTTTATGGAGGGAAAATCCAATATTATAAGATTATGGGGAACCAGAAGAGTAAAATAAGCAGATATAGTAAATGAGATGGAAGGAGAACAAAGAAATTAGTGTCCTGAAAGCCAAGTGAAAAAGGTTTCTTGAAGAAGGAGGGAGAGATCAACCATGTGTTGCACAGATAGGTAGAATAAGATAAGAACTAGGAACACAGAAGTTGATTTGTCAAGATGGAGGTTAGTAGAGACTCTGACCGGAGCTTTTTGTTAGAGTGATGGAAACAAAAGCCTAATCTCAATGAGTTCCAAAGTAAAAAAAAGGAGAAGCAATTGAGACAGTGAGTAGAGGCAGCTCTTTTTAAGTGTTTCTGTAAAGGGAAACAGAGAAACAGTATAGCAGTTGAGGAATATGAGATTAAAAGGTTGTTTAATTTTGTTTAAAAAGTGGGAGGTATTACAGCATGTTTATATTCTGATGGGGGGTTTAGTAAGGTGGAAAATTAGGGGATGATCATTACGGGGATGTCTATTAAAGGAAGGGTTTGTCCTAAAGAAAGTCATGGTTAGTTTTCTACTTGATAGGAGACAAGACAAAGTATATAAACTTGATATAGGTTGTTTGGTAAATGTGGTGTTGGGAACATGCAGAATTTCAATTTCTCAATAACATAGGAAGTATGATTCTCAATCGAGATTGAGGCAGTCAGAGGAACTATTAGAGGTTTGAGGGCATCAAAGAATGTATGAAGTGATCACCACATTTTTAACACTGGGATTCTGTCAAGTGGGTACAATGAAGAGGGTGAGTAAGGTACTTGAAGATTTATATTCTTTATACAAAGGAGTGATTTTAATGATAGATTACGAATATCAACTAATTAAGAGGAGAAGTCAATACATAGAACTGAGAAATAAAAAGTTGGTCAGACAACTAACTGTAGATCCTAGTGAAGATGTAAGACTGTGTGAGCTGAGATACTTAAAGTTTGGAGCTGGAAACATAGGTACTGTGATCAGAGTTGGCATGCTTGTAATTGAGAGAGCAGAGGGATAGATTTCCTGGTATTGAAAAGATCTAAGGTATGACCCTGGGAATACATTGTTGAGGTTGGGTAGAAGACAAGACTATTGGAGGAGGAAAGGTCAAAAAACTGAAAGGATTTACTACTTGAAGTTCCCTTATGTCCTTATTCAGAAGTCACCTTTTTGGTGAGACTTCCCCGGCCACTTTTTTAAAAAATTTCAAATTTCTACTACCCAACCTCCCCAAACATGTACACCTTACGTATCTTTGTTCTCTGGTTTATTATTATCTTCTTCTTAGTCCTTATGACATCTGAAATACTGTTTATTTTACTTATTTATTTTAATTTATCTCTTCCACTTGAATGTTATCTTAAAAGTAGTAATTTTGGTTTTTTGCTTTACTACTATATATCCCATTTCAGAACAGTGCCTGATATATTCTAAGCCTTTAATAAATATTTGATTGATAAACAAATGGCCAGGTTATTGGAAATATTGTCTTCATGAATATTAAAATAATTCAGAATTGTACCGCCACAGCATAGGAGAGAATGGCAGTGAACCAGGGACTAAAATCTTTAAAGAATGGGGGCAAGTGAGCCAAGGATGTGCAAATGCATCAGGAAGCATAAGAGTGAGGTATTCTCATGGCATAAGCTTCAAAGCCAGAGAAAAGGGAAAGACAACCGTCTAGAACTAGTCATGAAGAGCCAGGAGGACACCTACCACAGCTCCACGGTCGTGGTGATGAGGGATGTGGGAGAAAACGCTCTGATGAAAGAAGGGTCTTTGGGAGAGAGCCAAGTTTCAGTTAAAGTTAGCAGAGGAAGGAAACAGTAAGAGAAAAAGAATATATGCAAATACTCAGATATAAAGAAGAGAATATTTGAGAAGTCATGGCCCAACTTATGTTGTTGTTCTCTCTGAGAAAAGAGCAAGCCATAAACTACTAATTATAAATATAAACCCAGACAGCCAATGTGCTTTGTACTCTAGAGATTTCATCTCCTTTCTTGAGTCCCCTTTACCTTCTGCTTTTCTTGAACAAACTTGGCATGCCTTCACCTTAGGACTTTTACACATGGTCATGCCTAGATCCTGTCAATACCAAGGTAAGCACCTATCTGCTATCTCAGTTTTAAGCACGTCATTTTCTGATCTTTGCTCCTGTATTTCCAGTCCTCATCTTCAAGAATTTCAACTCCTACCATCTTTCATTCCCACTGGGATCTATAGTTTATTGTTGTTTCACCAGCTTTTAATTTTTCTCACTCTTCATGTATCTACTTCCGTTTTTATCTAGTTAATACTGGAAGTGCCAAAAAAAGTATACAAGTAGACACTTTGGTCAACTAATCAGAAGTGTCTGGATGCTGATAGTGCACTTTGAGCACCTCTTGTAATTGCAGAAGTCAAACGTGACTTGTATTCATCTTTTGTTATCGGTATGTATTGAATATTGCAATTTTAGTAGTTTCTTCCTTTCTTAAAATGTATATGTATATTTTTTGGTGCCCTCTGTATTTATTGGAAAATCACTGAAATCACTCCCTTGTATGTACTCCCAGCTATCTTGCCCCACCCTCCCTTTATTGTATTCACCCCTGTACCTACCAGGAGAAATCCTCTCATGCCAAACTTTTATGACATCCACTTCAAAGCTTTGCCCATATCACAGCATCTCAATGAAGCCCATCCTGACCTCTCTGCTTTCTCCTACCACCATCCAAATTGGAGCTCACAATTCTTTTATTCTACTGTTGTTGTTTTTTCCCCCATAGCTTTTATCATCTAATGTACTACATAATTTACTTATTTTTTAAGTTATTGTTATTATCTCTGTACCCACTTCCTCTAGACACCGTAAGGTCTATAAGGGCAAGGATTTTTGTTTTTGGCCACTGCTATATCCCTAGTCCTTAAAGTATTACCTGGTTAGTTCTCAATAAATATTTGTTAAATGAATGAACTGAAGCAACATATGGGAGTGAAAGTCCTGTGGGTGAGGTTGAATCAGGAGAGGTGTGGTGTTAAGGGTTCTTTGCATATATGCAAAGACATGAGGACAAAGCAAAGTGAAAAGTAGATGATGCCAAAAAATACTGGGCTACTGAGCTAAATGGATGAGATGAAAGCACAAATGGTAGATAGGCAGTGAGATTGGTCAGTGGACGATTTAGGAACCGTGTCTGTCAACCATGGGCATATTGGAGGAGGCTCTCTTTTTTGGCCAAGTGTAACCCATAGCGAAGTCTACTCTGAAAAGGTACTGCACTTGTATGTTTATAAGGTAGAAATGTATCTTACCGTATGTTTTTTCTACATTAAGTGATATGATATCATTAAAAATATTTTAGTTCCAGGAGTGAGATGACTTACAAGGACATCAGTTGGCAAGCAAGTCAGGTTGTTGTTTTTTTTTTAACTCCTATTAAATTTGTAAATAAAACTCAACATGTAGCTTAAATTTATTGATATATTTACCAAATAACAATAACAATAGCACCACTAATCTTTTGGAATGGGTATATTTTGATAAGGGTATTAGTTAATGAATTAAAAATACAAATATTGAATCCAATGTCATATTTAACTTTCATTAGTAACTAAGATGTGTTTCCACAGGGATAATGCAATAGTAAAAGCCTAAAGAAGGGGATGAAATGGTGGGTAATGCATTACTAGGATTGTTGGCAGAGTTTCAGACCTTTATTATATTTTATAAGGGCATGATTTTTTCATTTGTAGAGAAATTTAAAAAGTGTGAAATGACTTGACCTTTGCAGAAGACCTAGAAGAAAAAAAAAAAAAGAAAACTTAGTGAGGTTTAATTAATTGCCCAAAATTCCCTGACTAGAAAATGGCAGGCTTGAGATTTTTATCCAGGTCAATTGAGTTAAGTCTGATGCTCTTTCCACTACATCTAAACAGGAAGCAGATATAGTAGGTGCCGTGCTAAATTTAGGTCTAAATGTAGTTCCTTGGAGGGTTTCAGATCGGGAACTAATAAAATTAAATAAAGCATGGGGTAGTGCAAATGGCTAATATTAAGATGAGTCAAAGGACCAGATTTATGGGATGAAAGTAATCTATGTTTGAAAGTAAATATTCCCAATCCTAGATTTTTTGAATGGATTGCTCCCTCTCTGAATTTTTTTTTTCTTTTTATGCCAGTCTTATTCTCTCTAATGTTGAAGAGATTGCTGTCATTTTCCAGTCTTTTCTCTCTCTTTATCAGTAGGGATTTCTATGTTTTCTAGCCTCTGATGGATCCCTATAGAGGTGCTTATATCCACAGAATATTTAACAGGGGACACAGAAGTGGAAGAGCTACTCAGCTTCCTTTTTACAAGATGCTTTATCTCCCCTTTCCTAGGTCAGAAATAATAAGATCACTTCTTCACTCCTTTCATTCTTCCTCAGAATTTGGATATGTGCCTCTTGCCTAGTAATCCCAAGGATTTATACTCACAGGCCCTGAAACTGAGATTTTCATCTCTGCCTATTTACTTACAATGTGCTTAGACATTTACTATAGCATCCTGTTAACTAGCATACAAGAGGAATGTATATAGAATAGCCTGAAATTGTCTACTTTGGTGCTTCCAATTTTGTTAAAGAGAATAGCTTTAATCTTTCTGTTAAACATATATATATATATATATATATATATATATATATATATATGTATATGTATATATAATATAAAATATATATGTATATATAAACATAATATATGAACGTATATATGTGTGTGTGTTGTGTGTGTGTGTGTATATATATATATACACACACACATATATATACACAATAGATTTAGTTAAATAAGATTATCTAAGCATTAATGATAAGGTTCTCTCTATTTTTCCTTTGGTTGGCTTGCGACATTATACAGTGTTACCTCCCATGCTTTCAATTTTGCACATAACACTGTTCATCTCAAAGAATTAGTGAAAGTCTTTCCAGATGTGGATTTGATTAATAGAAGCTTACTAACTGTGGCTAATTACAGACAATGATAGTATCACAAGGCGACTACCTCACCAAAGTCACCTTGGTCTTTTCTGGTTGCTAGAATGGAAAAAAAAAAAAAAGAAAGAAACACATACCCCTCTCCAATCAAAATGAAAACGGAGTAATGCTTAAACATTGATATGATTGATAATTAATATAGATGCTGTAATACTAGCCTATGAGCATAAGACAAATGTTACTTAGAGATTTGTGAGAACTTCAGATCCTGGTTTTACAACCAGGATAGATGAGTCTTGTAGAACTAGTGTCTAAATATTTTGAGTTTTGGGTAGTGACCTATCTCTTTTGATCCCCTTGAAGTTTATATTTCCATTTTAATTGTTTCTGTCACCCGAAAGAAAGGAGCAGGGCCAGTGTGCTATGAATAGAAGTCAAATGTGTCTTTCCCTTTTCTACTCACTTCCTACAGAGGTGAGGCCCTCTAGTGTTGCTGATTTTTCTTGATGGCTTCTCTCTTCCGAAGTTCACGTAGTGGGCCATATGCTGTTTCTCAATAAAGTGACATTAAAAGTGAAATTTCCTAAAAATGTGAAAGTGGACAATCAGCAATCAATTGAATAATTACTTGGAGATCCCCTTATTAATATTCTAGAATGGATAGCAAAAAAATGTAAACTGAGACAAGGTTTAAAAAGAGTGAAGTGATATCCCACATTGCCTCCTGTGCTGATTTTTTGAATAATAGACTGCTTCTCTAATGCAGCAGAAATTAATGGGTATATGTAAGAGTCCATTCATTGATCAAATTGTATTTTGACCAGTGGACACATGAGAAAGCATTACAAATTATGGTCAGCCAATTCTTATTTGTCTGTTTTGGTCATTCTAGTCACTCTAAAAATTGTTCTGTAATATAAGAATGTAAGAATTATGGCTCAGGGTTCTTCTGATACACTGGTGTGGAAAAGAAAGTGGCTGATTGCAGGAAGGCTAGAGGGGTAAGATAGTGGGGGAAGAGTGGGCATTTTGCAACAAATAGAGATGATCTTAAAAATAAATAAAAACAAAAACCCCCAAAACCTCATAGACCCCATATTCTTGGTCATCTTGTGATGATGTCTTTTCTTTTTAAAGATACTTTATTGCGTTATTAAGAAGCAAAAGATGATCATTCCAATATTTTGAAATAAAAATATTTATTTGGACATATTCTATGCTATCTGTTACTATTTGTACAATTCATAAGATCTGTTTCAGTTTCTTAAAATGATCTTGTGTTTTGTAGGCTTGGGTGTGAGGTGGTTTATAGGAAGTTCTGGGAAGGCAGAGAGAAGAAAGAATGTTTTTGGTTTATCAAGGTGATAAACAGTAAGTGTAGCTCCAATGAACTGGGCCAGGAGGGTATAAGAGTGAAGCTCCCCATACTTCGTGCTTTGTTCTTGTAAAATCAATGGCAGTCAGGCTGATATTAGTAAATGCTGATGTTAGTTTCCAACTATATAATGTTGTTAATTGAGGTTTCACAAAATTCAAAGCATTATGTTATGAAGTCAAATATTTATACTGTAGTGTAATCCATATAATTTATGCCTTTACCAGCCCAGAACTACTACAGTACAAGGCACAATTCCTTTTATACTTACATGATTATGGCATTACTCCCCTTCAAGTGTAATCGCCAGGATTAGACTGTTGGTATGCTGCCAGTTCTTTGGTTCAGAGGTAGGGAGAATTCCCAGAGGGCTTATTCATGGGAGCATTTTCTCTTGGGTTCTCTCCCTTTGTTGACATGTTAGTATGCTGCTGCCTGTGCTACAGCCGAATCTTCATAGATTTCCAACACTGATTACATTTCTTCACTTGTCATCATTGCTGAAATTCCCAGTATAGTTTTAAGGAAGGGATGCTACTCTCTCGATTGTTCTTCCCCAAACATGACAGAGGCACCTTTTAACTCTCCATAGCACATAAGAGACCAGACTGTAACTTTACAAAAGACCTGGGGATGATGGATGTGAAGTATTACACAGAGAAACTTCCATCACCAGTTAAAAGTGGCCACATTTAGAGCAGCTTTTCCCGAAAGGGGAAACACCCATATAGATGTTGATGTCCTCAGGAAAACAATCAGTGCAGTCCCACAAAACACTTTTCAAAGGTTGGATTACTTAGTTTTAACTAATTACCATGAATGGCACACTGACAGCATGAATAACACACCAACAACAATCCATTACAGGTTGCACTGCATGGACCATGCCTAGTTCCTTTCCAGAATCCGGGTGACCTTTCTTCAGTTTTTTTCTAAGTAAGCAGTGCGCATTTGAAAGACCTGTTTATAGGACACTTTCCACCCTGCAAGTACATAATTATTTATGGAGACAGAAAAGTCTAAATTCAGATTTCAAAGAGTAAGTTTTCTTTAAAACAGAGGATATAAACTGTTGGTTCATATCAACTCTGTAGACATGTTTTATTTTAGCTTATACAGGGTTTCATAAAAATTTTAATTATTTGCCAACATTTAAACAATTGGAGATTTTATATAAATATCTAGAACATTAGCTTCTTTTGAAAAATTAAAATACACGACAACCCTGAAGTCATATTCCTTGCATGGCCATAATCTTTTGAGGAGGAGTAAAATTCACCCTTTCCACATGGTCATGACTCTTGGGTTACTCCAGGCCCCATCTAGCCCACTTTACTCATTTACTTTATCATCTACCTTCTGGAGGCATTTGAGATTCAACCTTTGTTCCCAAATCCTCAAAGGTGTGGGCGTGCTAAAATATATCTAATTTATACTGCTAAGGAGAACACTGTACTTCTTGTTTGGAATAGTGCATTTTAGTTACTTCAAAATACCTACTTACAGATCTTCTCCAAAAAATATAAGCAAATACTTGACTTGAATTCACATTGAACAATTGGTATTCAAGTTGCCTTCTCCAAAAATGTAATTTGCTCCAAAATTAAATTCTAGTCTCCAGTCCCAAAGTTCATAACTGTAATTTTAAATGTCAGTTTTCCCCCAGGGTTAACAAATCTCAAGTTCCAGTATTCAGTCAGGTAACAGAGTAACCCATTGGAAGATCAAATGCGTATCTACTTACAGTGTGAGGGAAAGACAGGCCAATGTGTGTCATATTGTTATTGATCAGGGCTAGTGGAAATCAGAGTAAACCATAGAACAAACTGTATTGTGGTACCAAAAAAGGGCTGGATCTTTAAACAAAGGAAACTTTGAAGAAATAATGCCAGGAGAATCAGTTTACTTCAGTTTTAGCTTCAAAAATAAATAAATAAATAAATAAGATGTGCCGCGTATACTGAAATGATGGGTCTGCATCAGATTTGTAGACACAGGTATTTATATTCCCTCTTCCTTCTGGTTCTTCTAGGACAGACAGAATTTGTTTTAAAAATATATAAGAATTCTCAAAATGTTCATTCTCAGTAAGGTTTCATCCTTTAAAACTTATTAATTCATTCACTCAGTTCCTCTTTTATTCATGCATTCAACACATATCTATTAAGCGCCTATTCTGACTTAGGTATTAAGCCTACAAAGATAATCTTCCCTCCAGAACTCAATTGTCCCTTTGGAGGACCTCTCATACTCAAGCCATTATAATTCAATGTAATAGTTGTTTAAAGCTAGTGGAGGAGAAAGCTATACAGAGACAGCATATACAGAAGCAGAACCTAAACCTGGATGGTTGGTCACGTGGGACATAGTATTTAAAGTGACATTTGTGGTTACCAGAAGGTAAGGGGGGAAGACGGATGGCAGAAGAGGGTAAAGGAGGTCAAACATATGGTGATGGAAGGACAACTGACTCTGGATGGTGAACACACAATGTGATTTATAGATGATGTAATACAGAATTTAACACCTGAAATCTATGTAATTTTACTAACCATTGTCACCCCAATAAATTTAATTTAAAAAATAACATGACTTTTGAAGAAAGAGTATGAGTTTTCCAGTTCAGACAACAGTTTTAGGGATTGAGGGTGGTGGGGAGAGGGTTTCCAAGTGGCAAAGCGAGCAGACCTAAAAGAGCATGGCTTCTTCTAAGAATTACGCTCCATTTTGCATTTTAATGTACAAGGACAGTATGGAAAATGAAGTTAACTAATTACACAAGAGTTTTCTAAAATGTTTCAATAAAACTTAACACAATCAAACTGAGGGAAGGCTGTATAAATATTGTTTAAGCCCGTGCAGCTTTCCTCCTTTCACTAATTTGAATTGCCTGTGAACAAAACATTTCTAAATAAAGGTCCTGTTGGACAGGCCTATTTTAATTTATAGATAGCAACCATTATTTATGAAAATGAATTTGTAACATATTAAAAATAGTTTTTCTAAATTGGTTAACCAAGCCCTCTTGCTTAGAGAACTCTTCTTCAAATATAGGGCAAAGTTTGTAGGGCAGGTTTTCAGTGCAACCCAAGTCAGATGATTCTAAATCCCAGCTAATTGCAGTTGAGCTAATGAGGCTATGCTAACTTTGTAGTAGACTACACAGGAAATCATAAGAAAGATAACAATAGAAACAAAATTGGAGTTCATTTAGAAAATTCTTGCAAAAGAGATTAGAGTAGTTCTTTTAAAATTTTACTGTGCATATGAATCAACTGAGAATTTAACAATGCATATTCTGATTTGGTGTGTCTGGATTTGGGTTTGGGATTATGAACTTCTAACAAGCTCCTAGGTAATGCAAATGCATGAACCACACCCCCAGTAGGAAGAGTAGAACATTTACTGATCAGAAATTCTTAGACATAAGAGACATAAGAATTATTCCAATCTATCATTGCCATACTTCCCTATGGGAATCAGCCTTCATCCACTTATAATCATCTTTCATCTACATATAATGAGAGAGAAGCATACTTATGTCTTCAGAGGTCAATCGCATTGTTCTAATCAGCCTCTGGATATCTAAGTTTACATCTAAAGACAAAGAATTTGCACGTATAGGATAATCAACCATCCAAGTTTGCCAGGGAGACTGTTCTGTTCTAGCAATGAATGTCCTATGCCCCAAGAAACCTCTGTCTTGGCCAAATTGGGATGGTTGGCACCATTCAGCAAGCACATATTGCATTATGAGAATTGACGTGATCTGTTCAAACTCGCACCTCATTATCCATGAAAACATCATTTCAAAGAATTAAAATGCCTTATTTGGAAAAAAAATTGTTTTGTAATTCGGAAGATGGAAGAAGAAAAATTAATCTCTTTTATGACAATGTGACCTGAAACTCACTTGCTGAGATAAGCTCTTAATTCTGTGACTTTTCTTGCTCTGTCAGTTGTTAAAAACTTGGACTAAAGAGAAAATATTAAATTTAACATAGGAAATTTACTTTATTTTTGACTCTTTAATCTATTGATCTTTGTTTTACTTTGTCTATGTCTCAAGTTTCCCACATTGTTTTCTGACATATTATTATAATGATTCAAAACATTAATGGAACAGAATATCTTCTTTTAAGTTATGAATGCAATCAATTTTGAGCCTTTAATTGTAATTTTTTTCCATAAAATTCTTTTAATTTAGCCTAATATAATGGCACATCAACCAGTAATAGGTACATTAAATTGAATCATGATGCTCATATACACATTTTATGACACAATCAAATATCCTAATGCATTAATTCATATCAATCAGTTAATAAAAATCAAATAGGAAACATTTCTCTATTGCTGCTAACTGTACTTATCCCACTTACTAGACAAGAAGTCTAAAAGGTCTCAACAACTTGACTCTCAGGACTTTTCTGCTTAGATGTCTGAGATTTGACTATTATTATTATCATTATCTACTGCTATTTAATGAAAAAACTAAGAACTTGCCTAAAATTCCCCTTTATGCTTCAGGTTTTCTTTAAGTGAAACCATTCTTGCCAAATTAGTAACACACGAAATAATACCAATATTGTGCCCAATCTGATGGAAAAAGTGGTAATGGGTCTCTGCAGAGGTACCTTAAATCTTGTCTATCATTGGCACACTATTAGGAAGTCATTATTTTTAGAGCACTAAGTGGTAACCCAGAGTACTGAAGAAGTTCAAAATGAATGGTCAAAAAGCAAATTATTTGATCAATTGGCCAGTAAATACTTTTTGGGTTACTGTTTTTAACCTGGAACCATAGTAGATATTGTTAATGATGCTGGTATATGAGTACAATGCATATTACCTTGCCCCAAAAAGTTAAAAATTATTAGGCACAACTAATATACCTGAAACAGTTAAAAGGCAATTAAGTGTACATGTGCAAAGTACTATAAGCTCTAAGGATTTTATTATATTCAATATGTAGGATTTTATATTCAATATGTTGACTTTTCCTTCCTTCCTTCTTTCCTTCCTTCCTTCCTTCCTTTCTCTCTCTCTTTTTTTTTTTAATTGGGGAAGGGGAACAGGACTTTATTGGGGAACAGTGTGTACTTCCAGGACTTTTTTCCAAGTCAAGTTGTTGTCCTTTCAGTCTTAGTTGTGGAGGGCGCAGCTCAGCTCCAGGTCCAGTTGCCGTTGCTAGTTGCAGGGGGCACAGCCCACCATCCCTTGCGGGAGTCGAAACCGGCAACCTTGTGGTTGAGAGGACACGCTCCAACCAACTGAGCCATCTGGAAGCTCAGCAGCAGCTCAGCTCAAGGTGCCGTGTTCAATTTTAGTTGCAGGGGGCGGAGCCCACCATCCCTTGCAGGAGTCGAGGAATCGAACTGGCAGCCTTGTGGTTGAGAGCCCGTGCTCCAACCAACTGAGCCATCTGGAAGGCAGCTGAGCTCAAGGTGCTGTGTTCAATCTTAGTTGCAGGGGGCGGAGCCCACCATCCCTTGCTGGACTCGAGGAATTGAACCGACAGCCTTGTGGCTGAGAGCCCACTGGCCCATGTGGGAATTGAACCAGCAGCCTTCAGAGTTTGGAGCATGGAGCTCCAACCTCCCGAGCCACCAGGCTGGCCCTTTCTTTCTCTTTTTAAATTACAGTTTATTGGGGTGACAATTGTTAGTAAAGTTACATAGATTTCAGGTATACAATTCTGCATTACATCATCTATAAATCCCATTGTGTGTTCACCACCCAGAGTCAGTTCTCCTTCCATCACCATATATTTGATCCCTTTTACCCTAATCTATAACCCCCTTTCCCCCCCACCCTCTGGTAACCATTAAACTATTGTTTGTGTCTATGAGTTTTTGTTTCTTCGTTTGATTGTCTTGTTCTTTTGTGTTTTCAGTTTTATATACCACATATCAGTGAAATCATATGGTTCTCTACTTTTTCTGTCCGACTTTTATCACTTAGCATTATAATCTCAAGATCCAATCCATATTGTCTCTAAGGGCTATTTCATCTTATCTTATGGTAGAATAGTGTTCCATTGTGTATGTATACGACAACTTCTTTATCCATTCATCTATCAAAGGACACTTCGGTTGTTTCCATGTCTTGGTCACCATAAATAAAGCTGCAATGAACATTGGAGCACATATATCTTTGTGGATAAATGTTTTCAGATTTTTGGGGTAGATACCAAGAGAAGGGTTGCTGGGTCATGTGGTAATTCTATTTTTATTTTTGAAAACCTACTGTGTGTTTGGCACTAAACCAAGTGAAATATGTTATATTCTTTCTTAGAGACCTAGTTCAAACTACTACATTAAGGCAAGAAGGGAATTCATTGGAAAACTGGAGTGTATCATGACACTGAAGGGACAACTGACTAAATATACTGCAGGAAGGGCAAAGATTCAGCTGGGTCTCAGGGACAATAAAATCATGAACCTGAATACCATCAGGACCTCTCTCTCCTCTCTGTGAGCCAGGTCTATTCTGTCCTACTACAGACCACTTCCTCCATATGGTGGGGGATGTGGCTGCTGACAGCTCTGAGTTTTACATTTCGGCACCACACCAGATGCTACTGTCTTTCCCTATTTTAATGCAATGCGTCACAAAATAGAACTCAAACTGGCCAAACAGGGGAGGTAGCTCCCACACTCAGACTGATAAAATATGGTCAGGTAGCCTGAGTCATATATGAGTGTAACAGTACCAGTAGAATTACAATCTGAAGTGGAAGGAAAATAGCTCTCCTAAGAAGGGAATACTGTTCCCCAAAAAAGGAAGGTGCTGGGCAGTTATAACATAGAGGTCCACCACCCATGCAATTCTCACATAAAACTTTCAACACCCTTGAAACTGAAATACTTTTATATTATTTAAAAATTGTCATTTCCATTTCGTACATTTGAAAAGTGGTTGAGTTCTTCTATACTTTATGCTATGCTGACTGTCTGGATCTAAGGTATATAACTGGTATTTTTTATTAATTTAGCTTTATCTTTGGCCCTATTAGAGCTATGAGGCCTCCCTAGATAGCCAACTCCTGAGGTCAACGGAACAGTATTTGTAGACCCTTGCCTCACCTGAATTCCAAAACCTGCCCATGTCTTCTATTTGGTCCTCATACTCTGGATTTTGACTATGCTGTCTCCCTCAGATGTCACAGTAAATGTATGTACCTTTTTTATGTGAAGTGTTCCTCACCCCCAAATTGTCATCTCAGGTTGGATCCCATGTGTAGCTATGCAGGCTGTGAACTGCACAACTTTTGGGAGTGCCATACTCCACATCAATGGAGCCTCCTCACATTATGTACTATGGAGGCCCTGTCTCAAGCCTGTGCATCGTTCTAACCATTTTTGCTTAGTCTAACTTCTGGTATTGTCTTTTTCAACCTACTCTATTCTGTAGTTCCTTGCCCTTCAATGTCCAAACTACTTCCGAAGGTGAGTTTTCTCTGGTCCTTCTCAGAATGGTGAGCATTTTATACAATGAGGTTAATCAATTGGATATGAAAACATAAAGGAGTTCTTACCCAATATACAGTGAACTCAGAAAGCCAAGAAGGTAGCCTCTAATACAACCTTCCCAATTATTCAAATGCACCATCTAATTGCAGCCACCTGGTGAACCTGGCATCTCTTCCTTGCCTTTGGACAACCATGGCTCAGCTGTGTAGACCATGTGTTATCACTCAGGGCTTCCCATAAATTTTATCCCCAAGCACCAGCTAAGGGACTAGTGAATTATTGTGTATGTGGAAGGGCCTAGCACATACACATTAATGACTAGACTGACATTTAGAAATGGGTCATTTTTCCCTTTCTCAATAAAAGTAAGCTTTGTGGATTTAAATCTCTAATGCTGGGTATTTTTTTCCTCTAAGCATTATGTTACCATAAAAGTAAAGGTGTAACAAATGGTTTGCTTATCTATCATTACTAATGAAATAGTTGAAAACAGCTTAGAAAACAGTTTTCTGCTTTTATTTAGCTGAAAAACTATCAGTTTCTATAGCTTCCTTTTTATGCAGATGAGGATACTACTCATTTTGCAGACATTATTATGGAGGGATATCATTGATCATGTCCTCGGGGTAATAAATAATTACTCTACTAACGTATTGCTCTGAAAGAAACTGACATGAAGTAGTTTCAAATTAACCACTGCTAATTGCATGCATTGTTTCATACTTATTACTGCAATCTGATTAACATACCACTGACTAGAACTGGCAGGAAAGGTTCTTTCTCCTCTATTTTAACTTGTTTTAGTTAAAAACTTGACTAAATATGGAATTCACATTGACTTAGAAGTTTAGAAATCTAATGCTGACGTAAACACGACCTCTGTGGTATAATGAGCTTGACTACAGCCAGAAATTTTTATTTTCATGAGTGTATGTTTGGAAAATGGAAGAATTTTTAGATATGAATAGGGAAAAAAATGCCTTTATTATATTCATAATATATTCTAGATTTAAAAGCCATAAATGTCTGATACCATAAATTTCAATAATGTATTTAACATAAAAAAGAATTCCCAATTCACAGTTTAAAATGGAGTTTGTTTGTAGGAATACAAAAATAAATAATTTTTGGCTTTGCTGCTAAATTTGCCATAAAATTCTAAAAAACTATAAAATAAGAACTTTCAAATATTGCTGTGTAGTTGTAATTATTATTCCCAGTTATTTTCTCAAACTATTGGGATAATATAAAAGGGTAAATCAAGTTGTTATGCTTATAAGTATGAAATTAATCGGTTACCCCAACAAGCATTTTTAGCATGGTTCTTCTGCTGTTCTGTCCTAAGTTCAAAGGTAAAATATACACTGTCAATGATATTTCCATTAAAGTTTCAAATCTACGTTTTATGTACCTGTGTTTACAAACACTTAAACAGTATTCTTAGTGCAGCAGATACAGACATTATTCTATGCACTTTACAGTTACTCATTTAATTTTAAATATGACCCCATGAAATAGATACTATTAATAGCCTATTTTAACAGAGGAGGAAACTGAGGCACAAAGAGGTTAAGTTACTTTCTCCAGATGAGAGCATTAATATATAGCAGGGCTAGGATTCAAGTCCGTAGACTGGCTCCAGAAGCCATGCGCTCTCAGGGTATACTATGCTACCTCAGCATATGGCCCTGGAACATTTGAATATCATGTCAGTTGATGAAGTAAGATGTATTTTTGTGATGGAAGGCATTGAAACTGATTCTTAAAATGTTGGCCTGGACTTTGATTTATAGCTGATACTGTTTCCCGTTTATAGTCAGCTGACCTACTTACGGACTCCTGGCCTTTCTTTGAATCTTTGTGCCTATCCTGCATTACTCAGCACCCTCAACCCTAGAAGTCCAACCCTGGATCCCCCTCATATTATCTTGGACTGTGCGTATCCTTTCCCAACTGAGTTTAATGGCCTTATATTGAAAGCTTGAAATCAGCCATGGTAGAATGATTTACACCATGGAAACCAGCTAATGTCTTCTCCCTCTGTCCCTTGCCCCGCCCGTTTGGAGATTTGGTTTACTTCCACAACACTGCCTACAATCTACTACCATTATGTCCCAGTATGAACATAGCCCAAAACACTGAGGTTTTCATATATCTTTACTTCATGCTCTCATAAGGTATTAGGAAGTCAATATCCGTAAGACTGAACTCATCCTGGACCCCAAAGAACCCAAAATGGCAAGATCTCATTAATGGGACTATACGGGCATATTATACAGCACATGTGCTCTCCCTTACATTTTTGTACTCATGGAAGACATTACTAATCAATCATGATGTGACAGACCCTGGCCCCAGCTCCAGAATCCTGCTCAATATAGTGCTCTAGAGTCTAGACAGCTGCTGCCAATAATTCAGATTAGGTACATGAGATGAAATTATGTACCATCCCTCTTAGAATCAGAACTCTTATTGTTCCCTATGATATTTCCACATAGTATAATTTATAATTCTTCTCTAAGTTACAGAAAGGTTTTTAAAATGGTGATGACAAAGAGAAACTTTTTAAGTTGTTCCGAAAATTTTAATATTTATAGCCTAAGGTCTAACTACTATTCTAACTGACATAACCAATTTTACAATACTCTACAAAGTATTTTAACATTTATAATTTTACTAAAGACTTCATACTCATGAACTGTTATATACTCATGACTAAAGATATACAGAGGGTGTCAAAAAATGTATACACATTTTAAGAAACGAAAAAACTATTAAAATTGTAATACTCAATATATACCAATAACAAAAAATGAATACAAGTCACCTTTGACTTCTGCAATTACAAGAGGGGCTCAAAGTGGTTATCATCGGTGTCCAGACACTTATGATTACGGTGAACTACTGCTTGAGCAACGCTGACCAAAGTGTCCACTTGTAGACATTTTTTTGGCACCGCCGGTATGTCTGATGTTAATATCACCTGGTTAGTCAATGTTCTTTGTTGGTGGAAACTAACCCAATCTTAATATTCTCTGTCTTGGTGATCAAATGGTGAGAACTTTGTCTTGCCACAGATATCAAAATTTATCATTAAAACATCGTTTAAAGATAGAATAGTTCAAAAATGTTTAAATATTACACATTTTCTCCTCATCCTTCTCCTTTTCAACTTTTTATAAACAGCCCTCTTAACTTTTTATGGTTTAGAAAAGTACACAGCAGGGGTGTAATACATTATTTCTAAATACATTATTACTACAGCTTGTATAGTTTTATGGTGGGGAGGGCTCAATTACCTGACAAACAGTGAAAACCGTCTGTTAAGTGATGAGATTGTGTCATCCATATCTGATAGGAGTAAAGTCACCTAACATCTGCATATATAGTGAAGACAGTTCATGATCTCAAGAAATCACTATCCAACCATGTGAAATGGCATATGCATTTGCGAATATGAGAGTAAGTAAGAGCAAAGTGGGAGGCTTATAATAACTTTTGGAGAAGCGCTAGGTCCAGAAGTGTTAGGGAGCATCAGATGGGTGTGGAGGAGTGAGAAGAAAGGGAATGTGAGAGGGCTGGAATGAACAAAGGCGCAGGGGGTGGGCTGGGCGTGCCTTACTCAGTGGACAAGCGTACATCGGAATGCAACAACCATCTGCATTGGGGGGGAGTATTAACAAAAGGATTAACATGAATGCTAACCAAAAGGGTTGGGCTTTATTTAGAATTACGTATTGAGATTGGCCTCATCTCAGTCTATGAAGCCATTATAATTTCACGTCATGTTTTATGAGCAGAAGTATACTAATCTAGATATGAACACTTGCTCTGCAAAGGTAAGTTTGTTACCTAATGTTATAGGAGCTGTTAAACAAGCACAGGATTTAGAGTTAGAAAGACCTGGATTTGAATTCTGGAGCTGCCACTGACTAACCGAAAATTTCTGTATATTGCTTACCCTATTTGAACCTTAGTTTCTCCATGAGGACAATATTACATAGCTGCTGAGGCTGGGGAGGAGAGTTAACTATAATTAATCATTCCATTTTATAACCAGTAGAGAGAGCAATACAGGATTTGGAGAGAAAGAGATAAAAATATCAGCTTCCCTGGCAGTAGCTATGGCTTGCCAAACAACGTTCAGATCTGTGGCAGAATCAGGATTCCTAATTCCGAACCCAAGTGGAGATGGTAGCCAGTGGTTATCATCTGAGAGCTGACTTACTGCTTTCATGTATATGGGAGACGGACGTCTTCTGGAAATGACCAGAAATATTTAAGTGATGGGATGAGACATCTCAGGGGTTTGACGTTGGCAGGAATAAATGGAGTAGAGGGCGAGAGAAAGCATATTACTATCAAAATGGCCCCGTTTAAACTCCATGCTAGAGTGACTAATGGAAGTATGTGATACCAAAAGAAGCAAGTGAAATTATCACAGAGGTGGTAAATAGAGAGCCTAATGGCAGCGTAAAAGAGGGAGAAGCAATCAATTCTATCCAGCGTGATGAGAAAGCAGGAAAGGTTTCACAGGCGTGGTGGTTCAAGAAGTAAGGGAAAACGCAGGCTCTTTCCCTTCTATCTTTTTTAACAGCATCCAAATGAATTTTTGGATCTGGCTGTTGAGCAAATATCTGAGTCATAACCTAGGATCAGCTGGATATAAGGGGTTTCCACCAGCGGTCCATGAAAACCAATGTTTTAAAGCATCTATTGGGCCACTACAACAATCAGCAAGCTGTTTAAACAGTTGATTT
The DNA here is from genome assembly GCF_004115265.2 of Rhinolophus ferrumequinum. Lineage (NCBI taxonomy): Eukaryota > Metazoa > Chordata > Mammalia > Chiroptera > Rhinolophidae > Rhinolophus > Rhinolophus ferrumequinum. The sequence continues at coordinate 35,117,092 of NC_046288.1, forward strand.
TGTTGGCAGCCCAACCAGTTTTTAACTAAATCATGAAAACTGGCCTGGGGGAGCAGCCTGAGATTATTCCAGCCCTGCCTTTGCACAGCCTGAAATTCCCTTTCTGTTACAAATTTCTGCCCCAGTGGGGTTCTCATACTTTTGGCATTTTTTGTTATGGATCAGTGAATCAGCTAGCCCTACAGGCCAAGGAGAGGAAAAAAATATGTAATCCCCCAAATAAAAGTCAGCCCAGCTAGGATGTCTTCATCTATTTTTCAGTGGGAGAAAAAATACAGCTGGGCTCAGAGACTTCTATCAAATATCACTAGTTGGATGGGTTTGTTTGTTTTTAGTTTTTATACTTTCAAGTTTTGAAGGGCATAATGAAGACACTGCCTCAGCAGCATCACTTAGAAGAGTTAGTTATTTTGCAAAGCTTGGGTAGTGACACTTCTGCAAAATGCACATGCACATGAGCAAACATAGAGAAGTGTGAATTCAGGAAAGCAGCCAAATGCACATCAGAGCTGCAGAATGTCACAGTGAAGTGAAGGAAACTTGTAAACACCTATCAGTATTTTTAGGTAGAGAATATTCTAACATATTGCCAGTGGGTGCTGCCTATGCCTTCATTTCCCTAAGCTTTAAAATCAACTGATGTTAAAGGTGATTTGAAAACAATAAAAATTGACAGCTTTAGTTATCTAGATGGTGTGTGCAAGAGAGAGTGTGTGTGTATGCATATGCACGTGTGCATGCATAGTGTGTGACGCTGCATGTACAGACCATGCGTGTGTAATGTGAGTCTTGCACAGACGAGGGAGCCCTCTACTGATCAGAATCTGTACTGGATGTAAACTGTAGAGGGTTGCTTTTAGTGCATTGTTTATGTATCTTCCAAAAATGCAGACATGTTGTTTCTTTTTCAAATCATGAGAGGAGATTTTTTTGAGAACTGTAGACGAAGGTTATCATATGCATGCAAGAACATATAATTCTTTCTATTTAAGGTAAAATCCTTCAACTTATTTAGAAAGCATATCTACGTTCACTCTTCAATCTTTTCGTATAAAGGTGCTTTCATATAACACAATGAAACCACAATGTCTACATGACTGTAATGAAAATGTGTGACAGATCACAAAATCATTTGTCTGTTACTTTGGTTTACCAACACTATTTTCCCCCTGTAGATGTATTGTTTATTTTATACATTTTTTCAAATAGAGAAAGAAGATGATTTTTAAGGCTGACAACTTGAATTAATTCATATGAGTATATTTAAATGGACTATATTTTAATATTCATATTTAAATCATATTACTCCGTTCAGCCTAATATACATTAAGACTCATAGTCAAGTATAATATATAGTTTTTTTGTGTGTTTAGATGCCTGATTTTTAACTTTATGACTGCAAAATAATTATAAAATAATTATAATTCAACCCTTCAAGCATTTAAATCACTGGAAGAAAATGAAATATAATCAGATATACTGTTCAGTAATTTTCAATGTGGCTGGCCTAACAATATTATGGGATAGTCTTCCTTATCCCCAAAATATTGATTACTAGGTTGTTCATTATTAGACTGCTAACCACTATGGCCTTTGACAGAATTAATATTTTTCTTGGAAATTGACTTGAAATTTCATTTGCTTTTTTATGAATTAAAAAAGAAGCCTTTATGAAATCAATCTCAGCTTGGTACTAGGTGTCATTAAAAGAGCTACATCTGAGGTTAACATGGCAAGATAAGTGAATAAGCCATGAGAGTGATGTAGCTTTAACATCCATCACCTTTTGACCACGAGCATTGATTTTGCTTCTGTGCCTATGCCCCCTTCCTCTCCCACTAATCCATCATTCTTTCTGTGGCTCCAACATTAAAGAAAAGCCTTGCCTTTCTTTCATTTGAGGATAAAATGTGAAAAGATAAACCAGGCAAATTAAGGTAATCTATTTACCCTGCTAATAACAGGCACCATTTATGGAATGCCTACCATGTGCCAATCCTTTTTTCAAAAAACTATCTAAACCTTATTAGACTTAAAAGCATCTGCACAGCAAAAGAAACCATCGACAAAATAAAGAGGCAACCAACTGAATGGGAGAAGATTTTTGCAAACAACACCTCCGATAAGGGGTTAATATACGAAATATACAAGGAACTCATACATCTCAACAAGAAGAAAAAAACAAACAACCAAATTGAAAAATGGGCAGAGGATCTGAAGAGACATTTCTCCAAAGAGGCATACAAATGGCAAATAGACATATGAAAAAATGCTCAACATCACTAATCATCAGAGAAATGCAAATAAAAACCACAATGAGCTATCACCCCACCGCAGTTAGAATGGCTTTCATCAACAAGACAAATAGTAACAAGTGTTGGAGAGGCTGTGGAGGAAAAGGAACCCTCATACACTGTTGGAAATGCAGATTGGTGCAGCCGCTATGGAAGACAGTGTGGAGATTCCTCAAAAAATTAAGAATAGAATTACCATATGACCCAGCAATGCCTCTCCTGGGTATCTACCCAAAAAATGTGAAAACATTTATCCATAAAGACAAGTGTGCTCCAATATTCATTGCAGCTTTTCTTATGGTGGCCAAGACATGGAAACACCCAAAATGTCCTTCAATAGATGAATGGATAAAGAAGTTGTGGTATATATACACAATGGAATACTATTTGTCAGTAAGAAAAGATGAAATAGTACCATTTGTGACAACATGGATGGATCTTGGGATTATAATGCTAAGCGAAATAAGTCAGACAGAAAAAGTAGAGAACCATATGATTTCACTGATATGTGGTATATAAAACTGAAAACAACGAAAGAACAAGACAAACAAATGAAGAAACAAAAACTCATAGACAATAGTTTAGGGGTTACCACAGGGTAAGGGGGAGGGGAATTCTAAAAGAGGGTAAACGGTGTCTAACATATGGTGATGGAAAGAGAACTGGCTCTGGGTGGTGAACACACAATGTGAGATATAGGTAATGTATTCAGAATTGTACACCTGAAATCTATGTAACTTTACTAACAATTGTCACCCCAATAAACTTTAATTAAAAAAAAAAAAAAAGAAACCTGCAAGGCAATTTTCATTACCCCAATTTATTAGTTGGTATTTTGTTTGCAAATGACAGATCCCATTCAAAGAAAGTTAAGCAGGGGACTTCATTAGAAAGATAATGGGTATCTCACAGAATCCAAAGGTCAGGTGGTACTACATTCCTAGGTTCATTGTAAATTATGGTTTTTAAAAAAAGTCACAACTTTTACTGTTAACTTCTGACCCTGATTTTGATTTCTTTTTAAGACAGGAGACCTTTTTTGCTGTTTTTTCCTTACATTTTCCATGTATATCTGAGAAAAAGCTAAATGTCAAATCTATTCATAAACCAGCTAAATAATTTCCACAAACCTGCTCCATAGCGTGTAATGCTTTCAAGCTAACGGAGTGCACAATAATCAACTCTAACAAGTGCTGTAGACTTTCACGTTTGGTTTGTGGTTCTGTCCCTTGTCTGATTCCTCTGCAGAGCATGGACAATGCTCCCTGGCCTCCAAACCCTTTCCCCATGTGGCTGAAGATGCTCACCTCTTACATGACTAGGGAAAAGGCCACATAAGTAGGACAGACAAGACTGCAGCAGAGGCTACTGAGCCTGTTCTTATAATTTAAGCACGTCTCCACCTTGCTGATGGAGCAAACGGCGACTCTGAGTCTAAATGCCCCTAATCTTGTTTAGTTTGCCACCATTCATGGAATCTGCTTTTCATTCTATTGGACTCTGTTTTGAGATTCTGATCCAGGCTCCAACTCCACATAGGAATCTCCTGTACACTGTCTTACTGATCATCCAGATGGAGAACATATATCTCAGTGTTCTGTACCTGGATTAGACTCTTAGGGGATGGGGGTGAGGAAAAGGTAAGATAAGATCATTCAGAAAATCTGATTCCTCTTCTCTTCTGAGGAGGTCATTTGGGACGGGGAGGCCAAGGTGATGGGGTGGGATTGAGCTGTGTTGGGAAAGGCAGTGTCACACATGCAGTTGACTCACACGAGGCCACATAAAAATGGACCTTGGACCTGGACCATTTCCTTAGCAAGAGATAAAGAGCCCACACAGCCTGTGCTGGGTTGGTTGCCTTGTGTGGGAATATCTTCCCCTGTTTCATGCTCAGTGTATGTTCCTTTGTTCTGCTTAAGCATGTGCGTCATATGGCACCTGGCCAACTCCACTACTATATCTGTCCTCCATGGGGAAGGGACAGCGTCCTTCTACTGCAGCATGAGGAGGGTTCAGGCAGGTCAATTGCTACCTAGAGAGACCCACTGGCCATGGGAGACTGACACCCACTTTTGAAGCTGATCTTGCTGTGTCTCTTCTCTGGGCGAGTCAAGCATTGTTGCATCCAATGCTTGACTGTGTTGTGCTTTCTTTGGTGACTTCAATACCAACTTGCAATGGGGAGAAGCGTTTGAACTTTTATTCCTAGTGGTAGTCAGAGTGATGATCTTTGCTGTCTGCCATGAAGTTGGAGTTCTCCTCTGAGACTGTTAGCCAGTGCAAGTTGTTCTGTTCAATAGAATAGTTCTGTTTCACTTACAACAAAGACCTGATTCAGTTAGACTGTTCTCCTATCCCCAGGTGAGAACAAGATCCCATTGCACAGTTTGTTGGGGAGTGGGCACCATCACACAACCTATGTATATAGCATCCTTCAGAGCCCTCCCCAGACACAGTGCGTGCGCATGGGCCCCTGGAAGCTGGGCAGTGCCGTAGCACAAGAAACAACTGCTGTTACTTGAGTTTACACGATATTAGAGATGGATCATGCAGAGTCTGTGCTCTGTTCCATTATCAGAAATGGATACGTACAATTTGGGCACAGACATAAAATTTGTACAGGAAGAGGGCATTTCATCAAGCCTGAAAAAGAAATGATTGCATGTTGCTTCTTGGAAGGAATCATGTACTATACTGCATTTCCAATGCATTAATTTTACTGTCTGGGAAAAAAATTCCATAGAATATTATGCTCATGTACACTCACTAAAGGAACAGTATTATTTTAATTTAGAAGCCGTTACTTCTCCTCCATAACCACAAGGTGAGCAAACTGATTTTTTCAATTCGGTAGTTGCTTACTGAATAAATACAGGCCATTACTCTGTAGCTTCCCAGTACTTTGTGCCTTGTGATAGGACCGAGTTCTAGTGTTTTCTCTTTGTTCTTCATAATGGTACTGTTTTGTTTTGCTTTTCAAAATGCAAGACTCTCCAAACCTCATAGCTGACTGCCCTGAAAGCACTCTGCCTCAGGGGTTCACTGGACTAAAAATGTAGTTCTGGTTCAAAAGCACGGCCAGCACAAAGATAAAATGCATCCTGTCAGGAAAGGCCTGGGCTGAGCCATTCGGTGAGCATGTCACAGTCAGGAAAGGCCTGGGCTGAGCCATTCAGTGAGCATGTCACTAGTCACCTTCCCAGTCTAGGAAATGTAAGAACACATTTTTATCATGCAGCAATTTGGTCTCAACGAGGGGTTTTTGGAAAACCCCATGTATTACTCCTGGGAAACTCTTAGACATATTATTAACACCTGAAGCCCTATTTCATGTCTTGGACATTGATGCCCTTGAAAACCTGATGCCTCTTGAAATTTAAATATATTTTTTAAAAACTTATAATACCTAGGGATGTTTAAGATTAACCGAGGTAATCAGTGTAAATCGTATAGCTCAGTGCATGGAACATAGGAAGCACTCAATGGATATTATCATTGTTGTCATAATTTTCCTAGGTTTAGTATTCAAGTAAAATTTTGTCAGTTTTTCTTAAATGACACATAGAGACCCATCAGTGTTAAATAAATTCAACTACTCTAGGTGTCAGCGTAGATAATCATATAATGGTATGAACATTTTAAACCCAAAGTTGTCAGTTATCTTCTATCTGACTGATGAAGTTAATGAGTGCCTGTGAATTTGGTGATCTGCATAATTCATCTGTGTCAAGTACTTAGGGTACTCTGCAAAGATTTGAATTCACAGTCCCACAATTTGGAGTCATGAACCTGGATTCAATCCCAGTTCTCCCATGTAGTAGCTGTAAACCTTGAAGTGATTCACAGTTGCTGCACGGTATAGATTCTCTAGCTTTTTCTAAACTCTTCTTCCTCTACAGGGACTCTCCAAAGCCATTTCACATCCAGAAAGTAGAACAAAGGTTGAGAACATGGAATTTAGCATCTGACAGGTCAAGTTGGGTCCCATTTCTACCACTCACTAGTTATGTGACCTTGGATAAGTTCCCAAAGCTCTCTAAAACTCAGTTTCTTCATTGGAAACTGAAAATAAAATTAGTGTTAACTCCATAGCTGGCTGTGAAAATTTAGTAAAGAAATGTTTATAGCACGGTGCTTGCAACATGCTACGTTTTGGAAAGTTATTAGTTCTAACTAACATTATTATTATTTGGTCTCAGTTTCCTCTTATCTAGAATTGAAATAATTAACACTATACTGTAGTTCTTGAATAGTTTGGGGAGGTTTTTTGAAGATATTTTCAGAAAGTTACTACGTAGAAGATTCTATTTTTTCTCTCAAAATTGTTGGAACTCTTGATACAAATGCAAAACAATATGCATAATATTTTAATGTATGTTCATATTGGGACTCATCTAAAAATATTTAGTACAACTTTTTGAAATGGTATTCAAATCCAGGGTTTTACCTGTTATACTGGTCAATTGAATTGAATCTATTTTGGAAAATTCAAACAAGTAACAAATGCACACAAAAAGACATAGATAAGCCAGATGTAATGATTGGAATTAAAATTAGCATCCTCTCATCTTCTCTTGTCTGATTCTTTTTTTTTCTTTTCTTTTATTGGGAGATAATTGGGGAACAGTGTGTTTCTCCAGGGCCCATCAGCTCCAAGTCGTTGTCCTTCAGTGGAGGGCGCAGCTCAGCTCCAAGTCCAGTTGCCGTTTCCAATCCTTAGTTGCAGGGGGCACAGCCCACCATCCCATGCAACCATGTTGCTGAGAGCTCGCACCCTAACAAATTGAGCCATCTGGCCAACCCTCCAGAAGCTCAGCAGCAGCTCTTTGTCTTCAACGTCGTTGTGGAGGGTGCAGCTCACTGGCCCATGTGGGAGTCGAACCGGCAACCCTGTTGTTCAGAGCTTGCACTCTAACCAACTGAGCCATCCAGCTGCCCTTGTCTGACTCTTAAATGGAATATTTTCTAAGAATCTATCCTTAATTCTCTTCTGTTTTCAATAATGGTTTCTATGAGCGATTCTATCCAAATCTTTTACATTAAATTCTACTCCTACTCTCAGTGACTTTCCATTTTTTACCTTTCTTTTGAAGTTCATATCTGTATTTCCAAATGTCAACCAGAAAATTCTACCAGTGTGTCCTATATGACCATAGTTGAACATCCTCTTCACTCTTTTCTATATATCTGTTCTCTTCTTTATAGGTCTTCTATTATTGAATGCCATACCATCCACCTGAACCTCCAAAGTAAAAATCTAGAAAATGTTAGCAACTTTTCTTTTTCACCCATTTCCACATCTAAGTATTTCTCAATACTATCACCTAAATCAGTGTTTTAGTCTAGTTTCTTCCCATTTCTTTTATATTGCATATTATCTCTGTCTCTACTCTCCCTCTCCTCCAATATAACCACATTTGTCAAAGTTATGTTCCTAAAATATATATCTGCTCATGTTACATGCTTAAAATCTTTCAGTGGGCCCCTAGCACCTTTTAAAATCTAAATGCTTAAGTGCCAAGCAACATCTTTAATTATCAGGCTTCATTCTACCTTTATAGATTTGGGCTTGCAATTGTCCCCATGTCCATTTATGTATTCTACCATATATGATGCATTTTTATTTGATATTCCCTTCTTACCTTTAATAAGTAATATTCTGCCCAAATATTTCCGTAAACTTTTCTTGAAATTCCTTTTCCCCATTTCCCTCTGGAGTTGTACAGTGTCACAGCCCTGCTATGTGTGCTCATTTTATGAATATGTTTATAATTATAATTGTTCCCTTCTGGATGTGTCCCTGGCTAGAAATTGGCTTTAAGTTCTTTGAGGAATTTTGCCACTTATGTATTTGAATTCCTATATACTTTGCTGGTCACACAGTAAATATCACTATCTGTTTTGAATGAATGAATGAATGAATGAATGGGAGATGAAGTTGGCCATCCACCCAAGACTACAAGATGAATCCTCTTCTGTGTTTCACTATACCTAAACTTTGGATATAAATTTTTAGACTGAGAGTATAAAAACTAAATCAAACATTTCTTGTTAAAATGAGTGTTTTTCTTCACAAATTGCTTCTCCATGTGGTTATTATTGTATTAAACATGCTGGTCAAATGTGTTTTGATTCACACACCAGTCAGACTTATTGTTTTTGTAGTGGCAAGAATAGAGTAAAATTTCCCCTCAGCATAGTATTTTACATCCAGAAATTATCGTGTCCAGGACTAAGATTTTTTTTTTTTTTACATCATTTAGGGTTGATTCTCTTGCATATATATGTTGGCTGAGTTTAGTTTCCAACCATAAGGCTCATGTTCAAAGCTAGAGGGAACACTGGGTTCAAACTATAAAATAAGTAAAAGATGATAGAGGGATGGTTTCCAGGGTGGTTTGTGTTTATGTGTGTGTGTATTCTGTATTCTGATAGTCTACTTCCCATACTAACAGGGCTCACAAAAGCATCTTGTACCAGCATCTTTTTTGGACTAAACAGCATTTCATTGTCTCTGCCTGATAAATTATGGAAAGTTGTCTCTTTTGCACATTAATATAGGATGTGATAAATTGGTTTGGGTTACTGTTACCTAGTTACTCCTCATAATTCTCCCTCCCCCAAATTATTCAATTCAAGCCCAGAGCCATTGCTCCTGGTACTTGACTGTAAAATTATGTATACATCACAAAGACAAAGAAATGTTACCCACAAGGCTTTGAAAAGTAGATCCTCAATTTTAACACTTGTCAGAAGTATTAACACTTACCACATTGTACATTGCTATTTAAGGTGCTTATGTCTGTGTCCATATAATATAAATGTGACTTCACCCAGAAAACTATTCCTCCTGGAAAATATCTGCAATATCTGCCAAAAAGGCACACAGATACTTTGTTGTGACAAGACTTATTTCTCCTCTTGGGCAAGATATGAAGCCAGAGCCATGAGCATTTACACTGGTCAGTAATTCCCAGACACATTTTTGGATAAGACATAGAGAATTACCTTCAGCCTCAGCCCTTTCCATTGGACCAATTTTCCTGCACCTATTAAAATTGTTCTGTATGCTGAGTGACCTTCATCCTCTCCAGATATTTTGTCTCAGGCTGCAGAATCATGACTCTGTGCATGATTAAAGCATTGATATGCCCTGCAAGAGTGTTTGGCTTTATCTTTTGGTGCATTTAGTGCAGGAGTTATACTGAATTAAATACTTAGAGGTTTAAAGGTATTAAGTTATATGAGATCCGGCAAACTTGTTGCAATGATGTTGCTAAACTTTTATTCTATCAGGGGGATTATTCATTATGAATTTGTACCAACTGGACAAACAGTTAACCAAGTTTACTATTTGGAAGTGCTGAAAAAGCTGTGTGAAAAAGTTAGAAGACCTGAACTTTTCGCCAACAATTCGTGGCTCTTGCATCATGACAATGCACCAGCTCACACGGCACTGTCTGTGAGGGAGTTTTTAGCCAGTAAACAAATAACTATTGGAACACCTATCTACTCACCTAATTTGGCTCCCAAAGACTGCTTTCTTTACCCAAAGATAAAGTAAATATTGAAAGGAAGACATTTTGATGACATTCAGGACATCAAGTGTAATACAACAACAGCTCTGATGGCCATTCCAGAAAAAGAGTTCCAAAATTGCTTTGAAGGGTGGACTAGGTGCTGGTATCAGTGCATAGCTTCCCAAAGGGAATACTTCGAAGATGACCACAGTGATATTCAGCAATGAGGTATGTAGCACTTTTTCTAGAATGAGTTTGCGAACTAAGTTGTCGACCTTGTATTGATTGTAGCAATATAATTGGTGATTTTCCTGAAATGAAGGCAAAAAAGTAGAATTTACCAAAACACTATAATTAGTGAATTATACATCTATTTTATTGTTTATTTTAACATAACAGGTCTAAAGAGAACATTGAGATGAGCACAACAATAATTCAGTTAAGCTGTCTTTGATAATTTGCTAATTTGCAGTCATATTAAAAACTCTATGCGTATATGTATTGTGTATATATTAATCTCATTGCTACTAAAATATACTTACTAAAGTAGGAGAGCAAAACATGGTTTATTTATGAATTAGTAGCTTGATTTATAACTTTTAAATATAAGACAAGTGCTATGTTATCTTCCATTTGTTTATTTGTTCCAGGCCCACAAATATTGGAGACAGGCATCCAATTCTCTCTCTAAGACAAGTTTAAACACTTGATTTTACCAGCACTTTGGGAGGTTTCAGCCATTCCAATAACTTTATGTTTGGTCAACAGTAATTTAAGAATCTTTAGTTTAAGAATTAGTTTAAAAAGTTAAGTTTTCTTTAGTTCTACAGTTTGAACATACACTTGTCGTATTACACTTGAATACAAAGGATTTAGAACAAAGGATTTAAAGTCCAATCTGGGTTTAAAATCTGACCCCACCGTGAAAAGATGTTCAACATCACTAATCCTCAGGGAAATGCACAGTGAGATACCACCTCAAACTAGTCAGAATGGCTTTTATGAAAAAGTCAACAAATAACAGTGTTGGTGAGGATGTGGAGAAAAGGGAACCCTTGTGTACTGTTGGTGGACTGCAAACTGGTGCAGCTTCTATGGAAAACAGTATGGAGGTTCCTGAAAAAACTGAAAATAAATAAATCATATGACCCAGCAATTCCACTTCTGGCTATTTATTTAAAAAAAACAACAACACTAATTTGAAAAGATATATGCACCCTTATGGTCATGGCAGCATTATTTACAATAGCCTGGACATGGAAGCAACCTAGGTATCCATTGATAGACAAATGGATAAAGAAGTTGTGTGTGTGTGTGTGTATATATATATATAGTGGAATATTATGCAGCAATAAAAAAGAATGAAGTCTTGCCATTTGTGACAACATGGATATATCTAGAGGGTATTATACTAAGTGGAATAAGTCAGGCAGATAAAGACAATTACCATATGGTTTCACTTATCTGTGGAATCTAAAAAAACAAAACAAATAAAACAAAAACAGACGTATAGAAACCGAGACCAAAGGAATGGTTACCAGAAGGGATGTGGTTGGGGGGAACGGGTGAAAAAGGTGAAGGGGAATATAGTCAATAATCTTGTGATAGATTTACATGATGACAGATGATTACTAGTTAGTGGGGAGATCACATTGTAAGGTATATAAATGTCAAATCACTGTATTGTACACCTGAAACTAATATAACCAATACAATATTGTATACCTAAATAAAACAACTAAACTTAAATTAAAAAATTTGAAAAATAAAATAAAATCTGACCCCCATTAATTATTAACTAAGTGGATATGAGGAAGTTAATTAACCTCTTTTATCTTCAATTTTCACCTCTAAAATGAAGACAATTTTATAACTTCTTTGGATTGTTGTGAAGGCTAATAGTTTTTAACCTAATAAATTAGGTACTATATAGTAGCTTTTATTGTCATTGTCATTGTTGCTACAACAAAGAACATAGCTAGATAATACACACACACACCAGACCTGCCAGAGCAGCATTCTGGGGCTAAATGACAGGCACAGCAGCAGGTATATGAGACCCTGGTTGTCCTGCATTCCTGGGGAGACCCAGAGGTTGAGGTGAGTTGGGTAGTGTGGGGTCCCAGGAACTCACTGGGGTAGGGGAGCAAAGTTCACCAGATCAATGCAGTTTTACATTTGGCTGTGTGGGGAAGGACTCAACACAGGAAATATGGTGTCCCTTGTAGGCTACATGGGAGGATGGTTCAATAGAGATAATGGCAGCTGTCCCTCTAGCCCTTGTCCATAAGCCACGCAACTCAGTCTTTCCCTGTATGCCTCTGGTGCCTCTTGATTTGCCATCCCTCTGCCAAAGCCCAGAGTGAGTGCCTGTGAGCAAGTGAGTCTGTGCACAGGCCCTTTAGGGGGATGTGTGGGTTTCTAGCAGCCTTCCATCTCACCTAGACAGGTGGGATCCTCACTGATTTTCACAACAAGAGGTTCTGGGGACTCCTCTTCCTGGCACTGTAACCGTGGGCTGAGGAGCCTGGTGTAGGGCTGGGATTCTTCACTCTTCAGAGGGGACCTCCACCACCAAGCTATCCCTCCTGATGCTCAGCCACCATATGTGGGTGTGGGACCAGCCTGTTTTGCATCTCTGCCCCTCCTACCAGTCTCACTGTGACCTCTTCTTTATATCTGTAGTTATAAGAGCTCTGTTCAGTTATAAGAGCTCTGTTCAGATGGTTCTTGAGGTTGACTGTTTTATAATTTAGTTGTAATCTTAATGTGGTCATGGGAGGAGGCAAGCTCAACATTTACGTACTCCGCCATCTTGCCTGGAACTCTGCATGGGGGATAGGGGGGTCTAGTCTCGAACAAGTGACTTTTTAATCCCTCAAATATTATGTAATACACGCACTAATTTATTTGCAATAAAATCAGTTTATATTTTAATTGGCCACCACTTCCATTTCAGATTGTCTCTAAACTTGAGTTATAATTCTGACTAATAGAGTTATAATCTATGTAGGTGTGTGTGTGGGGGGGCTTACTTAATATAAGGATATATTTTATTTTAGTCTTTAAGTGATGTTCAAAATGAAAGTCCAATTTGTAAGTGTATTTATTTTTAATAGGAGAAAACAGTTTACACATAATTATGACAAAAATATCATTGCAAAGAATGAAAAGTGGTATTGATGGTCAAATATAATTAAAAAATAGTCATGAGGATACATAATACAGCATAGGGAATACAGTCAATAATATTCTAATAACAATGTATATCATCAGATAAGTAATAGACTTATTAAGGTTATTACTTTGTGAGGTATATAATGCTTTGCACACCTGAAACTTATAAAAAAAAACAATGAAAGGTGGTAGCATGTTTAATTATGAATTTATGGCAGAATACAGAATTATCTTAAAATGCCATATTTTGAGATAGATAAATTATTTGTGACTATGGCTTTTGCTTTTTCTTTCTCTCTTTATGTGAGAATTTTTACAACTAATTCATGATAGACATAAACACATATGAAATCATTTAAGGAGCTGATCTTTTAGGTGCCAAAATTCCACCCCAAATTACAAGTACAAACCCTTGCCAACAAGCATTTATTTTTAAGACTTGTTGGTCTTAAGAATTGCCTGTTCACTATGGCAATTCTAGCAGGCACCATCAAACCACTAATGACATAGAAGAGAAAAGTGAAAAAAATAGACTTGGAATAACTTAGTGAAACTATATTGAGAACTAATGACAAGTATTGGGTTGTTCCTTTAGAAATATTAAAAGTTGGTTGAAAAGTATATGCACTCTTGTTCTATGACACTCCCAAACAGAAGCCGCATACTTATTTTTAACTTAAGCATGTGAAATTGTTAGCATGCTTTCTCGAAGAGGCTATATTCTTGTTGTAGTATACTCATTTTAGAGCGTCAGGGGAGATAAAGTTACCATTGGGTGATTTGCTCCTTTGTGGAACTTGGGTACATGATTCTGGGCCTGTTTCAGGTCAAGGGAATTCTCTTATCCCTGCACCCATTGAATGTTGTTCCTAGAGCAACACAGTCTTCCCTTGACGAAAGCAGAACGGATATGACCGTGTCTGGGAGGCATAGATATTACACATACAAGCCTAAAATTTGCTCCCCTAGTGTGTTTCATTCTATTGCAGAAATGGTTTGGAGGGATGCTGCCAGTTTTGCATAGGCGAATACAAATGGGTGGTTCTGCTGTTCAACAGCAGAGCCAGGGGCTAGAACTTCACACTAGCTCTTGATCATTTGTCGTGATTCAACATGTCCCCCACCCAGCCTTTATGCATTGTCTCCTCACCAACTCCCGCTTGCTTCGTTCTACACTGGCTAATGAACATGGACTTTTTGTACTGTTCTAGCCCCCTTTCAGCTCATGAGTTATGTTTTGCCCTCCAAGCCCTCGCTTCGAGTCCTAGCTCTGATTTGGACCCTGGTGGTCCAATCTTGAAGCTTCTTGCTTGCACGGATGGTGCTCCGCTGGGTCACAGAGACTGAACTTCAGGTCTAGGGTCTCATTATTTAGCATATTCGTATTTGAGTCTCTCATTCACAGCAGAGTTATTATAAATTACAAGAGTTAGGTAAATATACAGGTAGGGATCAAATGAAGCCCAAGAATCTTTTCTCCCCACAATCCTCCTTACACTATTAAAAATGGAATAGACTTAAGATGCAGAAAGCAACCCTACATAACCCCTAAACACAATGTTTTGCAGAAAATAAATATTAGGAATTTTAATTTTTATAGTAATTGTTAATGAAAGTAGAGTATATTTGTTTTAAAGCACGGGCAGTTATAATGGTTACTTTTTCTTTTTTTTACAACAATTAGCCATTAGTTGAAGTATAGTTTGACACTGAACAAAAAATCATTTTAAAAAGTATGTGAGAAAGAAAGGGCAAGTCAAAATTGCGGAGGGCACAGTCAGCTACTTACTTATATCTATAAGGTAGGGAGTTTCAGGCCTAGAGAGAGGTTTTCTGAAAGAACCGATACACTGCAAACTCTTAGCTGGAGTCTAAGTTATTCTGGGAGGGGACACCCATATTGAATTCCTGAGGAAGTCAAGAACATAGCAGTAGGGGAAAAAAACAAACAAACAAAAACAACAGATTTTATATTTGAAATAGTTAAGTGAAGGAGAAAAAAATGGTTGAAGAAAATAAGAGAGGCTTGGGATTATAATAATAAAGACAGATTAATTCCCTTCAGAATGAATGAACTTCTTAATAAAGAACATTTCTGGATGCATTCCTATACCCACTATGCATATGAGATGCCACATAATACAGTGACCAGTATATTACGTTTATAAAGTATGTTTACTTTTAATTTTTCAATTAATTTTGATTATGACTGAAGTGGATTTTTGTGCCTCATTTTCATTTTAGTTGAATAAACTGAGGCTCAGAGAGGTAAATCAACCCTCAGACAAGATTTTATAGTAAAAGTCAAGACTCAAACCCATGACTACTGACCCCGTGACTTGTGATTCATAACTTTACTCTTTTTACTTCACCACAGCTACCTAATAAAGGGTTGCCACAAATAGTCAAAATTGGAAAGGCCCTTTCAGATCTAAGTTGCCCAAACTGTCATTGAAACTAGGGTACCTCACAAACTCTGCCAGTGGTCCTGCCCTTTCTTGAGAATTATTTTCATTCCATTGTGAAGAGCTCTAATCATTAGAATATTCTTTTGTATATGAAACCAAAGTTTGACTTCTATAGAGCATATATGAGTATGCCAAATAATACGTAGTGCGATCTAAACATGATGCTTCAGTAACCTTAAAACTAACTCTAAGGGTAATTCTACTCTAGAACAGATACAGTTGCAGCAAAATTTCACATTTGTAGTGGGGCAGAGTGGGGAGACTGTGCTCTTTAAAGGCAAGGAGACCCAGATTCAAATCTTGGCTTTACTGTATGTTAGTTCTCTCTGAATTTCTGTTTTCTTATCTAAAATGAAGATGGTAACACCAATTTTTCAGGGCTATTATGAAAAAATGATTAACTATTATATGTGCATAGTTGGTGATTTAATATAGCTATTGTAATTCATGGCTACAGACTTTTAGTTACCTTATTCAAGAGAATATGAAAAAATATGAATTTTCTAGATAGCAAATTTCATTCTTGAACCCAATCTTTGATGAACTGCCTCATAACCTTTTAGAATTCCACAGTTCCTTTTTGTTTCTTGGGGAACTCAAAAAAGACTTAGGAACAAAGTTAATGAAAGAACGAATGAATATATGGGCAGAAAGCTACAGATTTACTTGTTATATAGGAAGATTTTCACTTAGTATATGTACGGAATAAGTTTTTTCATCCTAAATATTTTCATGCTGACATCCAGGAAGCAGAACATTTGAGATTTGCTAGGATTGCTCCAGACTTATCATCTCTTTATTGTTTTTCTTTCTCTGCTCTAAGGCCTCTGTACACATCTATGAACAAATGAAATTACCTGTAAGTTAGTAAATGTTGTGTCCTTGAACTACTACTTATTTGGGTTTATTTTATTCACTTAGGTCTCCTTTTTTCCTAAAATAATAATTCTAGTGGACTTTCTTTATGACCTCTAATTATAATTCTATATAAGTAAGGCAAGTCTACGATAAGCTCACCAATGTTCATTTTAAGCAAAGAAATAAACTCTAATTATTCCAACATGTCCCTAGTTTATTAGTATCATTGACAACAGGACAGACCAAAATTATACAATTTACACATTTGTGTGCCCTCATTAAAATCATGAGACACATTAATTTGTATAAATGGTGGAGATTACCAAATCTACAACTATGCTAAATACCCAAATGTGTCAAATACGTACAGGTTGAGGCTATGACATATACTTTTATGACTCTGGAGATCTAATTTATTAACATTGTTAGAAGGTTTTTAATGAAGTGAAAATGAAGTCAGATTAAACTTCTTCCTGGTGATATTAAAACTCCAATCACAACACACAGACTAATAAATGTTACTTTTTAAGTAATGAATGTCCCATCAAAGCCCTTTTAATTTGAATGGAACTGTAATTTGGAATGTGTTGGACACTGAGGAAAATCATAGTATCCCAGCACTACACAGGACACACATTTTGTTGAACATCAAAATTTTGAGCATCTAGTTTCTCCAAGACACTGCATTTATTGCTGAAGAATAGAGAGAGAAGAATGAGGCGAAGTCTTTAAACCCCAAGGGCTCACAAACTGCTAAGATGCTATCAATTGTGAGATGTACTGTTATTTTATGTAACACGAAGGAGAAACAAAACAAAACCTGTGAAGCAATTATAAGATGTCATTGCATTGACTGTAAGATGTGTGCTGATTTCAGAGATGTTTAAGTGTGAAAGAGTGTTTATCCTAGAATCCATGAAATAGTGTAATTTGGAACTCTAATGCCGGCTGTACTGTAATAAGAGTTGTAAAAGGTGCCATACCCTGAGAAGATAAAGGGAGATATTAATTTTAACCAGATAACCAGAGAAGTTTTTATAAAAAGGAAACAGTTGTGTGAATCCTTGAAGGAAGACTAGAATATTGACTTGTACAGAAAAGTTGGATAGCCCAGCATTCTCAAAAGATGGAACACATGCTTAAAAGTTTGGGGAACCACAAGAAGCACATAAGTGAACAATAGGGCCACATGAGAAACAATTGAAACGTGACAAATTGGAAATTTTGACTGGGACATTAAGAGACAATAGAGGTGTTGAGCCACATGAAAAATTTCAAAGGATTTGGCTGAAAACCATTCATCGGACTCTCTTGAACTTCTCAGCACATCAAATTGTAAAAGGATTGAAAAAAAAAAAAAAAAAACAGTAATAGGAGGATTAGAGAGGAGAATTTCTTTGGTGAGACGTTTCCCTCCCCCGTGTTATTTTCTCACAACAAATTTAGCAAGGGGACTCTAATGGTGCTACTCGGAGGGCTTAAAATGTGTACCTGTTAATCAAGGATATGGTGACTAGTATCAGACTCTGTGCAATGATCTGGGCAGCAAAGTAGAGAGTCACATCGGGGACATTAACTCTCTTCTTGTAGCTAGCTAGTCAGATGCTTGTAAATTGAAAGGACTAGACATGGAAACTAAGGTAGGGTTGTTACCTTAAAAGGGATTCTGCTCAAGATGGTGGCCTTCTAAAATGAGTGGACCCCAGCTATGAGAGGTTGTAGGGGACCACTGGGCTCAGAAAGAATTCTGGGGTAGCCAGCTGAAGGAGAGGCCCTGCTTACATGGAAGAATTTGCATTCAAAGCAAGAGGCAGCTTTAAACATTGGCCAGGACCAGAGAGCATGAGCCATGTATTTTAGTATTGGTCAGATGAACACTTTTCTTACCCTCTTATCTCTCTTTTGTACTCCAGGTTCTACCCTAGCAAGATAAAGAACAGCAATTGACTAGTGAAGGAGGAAATGAATGAGACAAAAAGGAAACTCTCTTTCCCCCGCTTTTTTTTAAATTAAATTTATTGAGGTGACAATGTTTAGTAAAATTACATAGGTTTCAAGTGTACAATTCTATAATACATCATCTATATTTCGCTTTGTGTGCTCACCACCCAGAGTCAGTTCTCTTTCCATCACCATATATTTGATCCCCTTTACCCTCTTCTACCACCGCCCTCTCCTCTTCCCCTCTGGTAACCACTAAAGTATTGTCTGAGTCTATGAGTTTTGTTTCTTTCTTTGTCCCGTTCCTTTGTTGCTTTCAGTTTTATATCCCACATATGAGTGAAGTCATATGGTTCTCAACTTTTTCTGTGTGACTTATTTCTCTTAGCATAATAATCTCTACTGTAAGCCGTACTGTATCCCAGGACCCAGCTTAGGGCAAGGAAAAAAAATCAGAAACAGTTTTGGAGACAAAGAGGAAAAACTGAGGGTTGCTAAATGGGCGGGAGGGGTGGGGGGTGGGGGGGAAGGTGAGGGGATTGGAGGGCAGTCGGTGACCACAGGATGGCCACGGGTTTGAAAATTAATCTGGGGAACGTAATTTGGTGGTTACCAGAGGGTAAGGGGGTTGGGGGGTGGGGGATGAGGGTGAGGGGGATCAAATGTATGGTGATGGAAGGGGAGCTGACTCTGGGTGGTGAACACACAGTGTGATTTATGGATGATGTGATACAGAATTGTACACCTGAAATCTATGTAATTTTACTAACAATTGTCACCCCAATAAATTAAAAAATAAAATTAAAAAAAAAAGATTTACATTAATTTTAGACCTTTGATTGGCACATTCAACTGGCATATTTAGTCGCTGAATTCAGATCATGTCTATAACTTAAAGGGAGTAAAAGAAAGAAAAACATCTAAGCGGGGGGGAAAATATCATGAGATTGTCTAAATCTGCATCTAGGACAGGAGAAAGACTACTCACACTGAACAGTTTTAAAGGAATGGTGGAAAGATGAGTTATGATTACAATTCATTAATTCTGCTGTTCAACATGCAGATTACACAAGTCAACAGGAGGAGTTTGGACAAAATGCAACAGGGTCTAGCTACCAGACTAAGAATTCTGAATTTTATTCTGTAAATTGGTGGAGAGACATCAAAGAGTTTTTAGCAGGGCACTGACAGGCTCACATCTGTCACAGTGTTTCAGTTCTTTGCATTAAAATACACGCCTTCTTAAACCGTCCACTTACAGAGTGCTGGCTGTGTTAGTTTAACTTGTCCTATGTAACTTTTAATACTGAAAGTGAGTATGATACTCTTCAGGCGGTTAATAGTAGACCTACGTAAAAGTGTCTTTGCTCCCATAATAATTTGGGGTATCATTACAGAAGCCAGACGTAAGGACCAAATACTATAAGAAAGTTTGCAACACTGAAAGTATAGAACCGAGAAAAGAGCCGTATAAATAAAATGGGTGGTATGATGGTTAGCTATGTACGTAATACACTGTATAACAAAATCTACGAATTCCCAGAGTCATCCGACACTAAGCTTGTATTTCGTTAATGTGGCTGTTGATTGGTTGGAGTTGGCTGATTTGGGCTGGGTCCTACTGGGGCAACTCAGCTCTGCTTCATCAGTCGCTCATTTTCCTCCGGGGCCGAGAGGGCTATATTTACTCACAGTTATGGCAGAGATACAAGGGAACAGGTAGAAATATGAAAGAACTTTTTAAGTCTTAGGTCATGATGTGCCTGCTAGCACTCCAAGGGTCAAAACAAGTTACATAACCAAATCTAAGTTAAAGGGTGAGGAAGTAGCCCATATTTTTAGTGAGAGTAACTAAAAAGTCACGTGGAGTGATGATTAATTTTGGATTTCAACTTGGCTGCGGGGTGCCCAGACATTTAGTCAAACAGTATTTCAATTGTGTCTGTGAGGGTGTTTCTGGATAAGGTTAATATTTGAATCAGACCCTGACACAGGGCAAAGGGCTTGAATAGAAGGAGAGGTTAAGAATCAAGGCCTACCTTGATTCTTCCTACACAGGTGGTGATCGAAATCATTGCCATTAAAAATATAAAAACAGGGAAAGTGTGTTCAAAATACAACACACACACACACACACACACACACACACACACACATTCCCACGCATGCATGCACACATACACAGTTAACTACCATGCAAACAAAATGCCACAGTCATTAATACCAACAATAGTATTTCTACATTTGATCCCTGTGTAACATGACAGGTGGCCCAAAACCTTGTTAATAAATACTTAGAGGGAGACTCTATGTTCTTCTTCAACCGTAGGAGAATTATAAGGTAAATTCAGTTAGATGGGGGTGGAGGCAGTGGGTTTTGCTGTTTTTTCCCCTCTGTATTTTCTGTACTCCTGGATACCAGTGGCTCCTCAGGAGCTCAGTGTGTTGATAAAGTCTGGAAGTGGTATGACCCCACAACACCAGCTTCCCCCACATTGAGCAGTATTTACACTGAGGATTTTCTCCTTTGGAGTCTGCCCCAACCCTGATCCCTGGAGCACTTCCTGACTCTCACAGAACCCCTCCTAGGAGCTGGGTCTTATTCACTGCACCTCCAGTCTGTAGTTTCCTGTTAAGCATTGATCAATGGTCTCTAAAATAAGACCAGAACCCACTGACTTAGTTCTCCCGGCCAGAAAGAAGTATCCCCTCTCCACAGTTCCCTACCTATCTAAATAAACCATACCATCACCCACCGCAGTGCCCAAGCGCCAGACCTAAAAATCACTGTTGGCACTTCCATCTGTTTATCTCACCATAGCCCATTAATCCCCCAAACAAGTCAATGTCCCTTTGGAAGCATCTCTTAAATTCGTCTACTCCTCTCCTTCACATCACCACTGCCACCATCTCTCCAGGGTTTCTACAGGGGCCTCCGGACAAACCCCCTGCATTTCCTCTTGCTTCCTTCCAATCCATTCTACTGACTGAAGTCAGAATTATACTTTGTAATAGCAAAACTAATTGTGTTACTTCCTTGATTTGAAACTTTCAGTGGTTTTCTCAATAGTTTTCAGATTAAAAACTAACGTAACCAGGCCTCCAAAACTACACATTCTGGCCCCTGCCACACTGGCCCCTCTCCTCACACTCATTTTCTCGCCATGACTCCAACACGCCATGACATTTCGCACCTTAGACACATGCTTTTCCCTTGGCGTGATGAACTCCCTCCTGCCTTACCTTATTTGGCAAGAACATCCTTATTCATCCTTTAGAATATCATTTTTATGAGACTGCTCAAGCTACCACAATAGACTGGATGGCTTAAACTATAGAAATTTATTCTCTCAAGGATCTGGAGGTGGGAAATCCAAGATCGAGGTGGTTTTCGGGGAGACCTCTATCCTTGGCTTGTAGACAGCCGCCTTCTAGCTGTGACATCACATGGCCTTCTCTCTGTGCAGGCAGACTTCTGATTTATCTTCCTCTTCTTACAAGGACACCAGTCCTATTGGATAAGGGCCCCAACTTATGACCTCATTTAACTTTAATTACCTCCTTAAAGACTCTCTCTTCAAATATAGTCACATTGAAGTTTAGAACTTTCAAAACATGAATTGTGAGGTCACAATTCAGTCTATAACATCATCCAAATACTACTTTCTCAAATACACACATTAGTCAGAGCTCCCTGTTACATACTCTCAAAATTATAATAATTTTAAAGTTGTCTGTTTAATGATTCTCTCCCCTACTAGGCTATAAGATCTATAAGGGCAGGGACTTTGTGTATCTTCTTTGCCAATAGATCCCCAATGCCTAACATAGTGCCTTGCACATGTAGGTACTCAATAAATATTAATTTAATGAATAAATAGATTAATACCATCATGCTTTTGTTAAAACAAAAGGGTTTTAGATGTCAACACTTACTCCCATTAAGCTAGAGATCACCTCATTCCTTGGATATTTTCTTTGGACCAGCTAGGTGCTCCCAAATAGAGTGGGTTTTGTAGCTACTTAGGCCTCCTCAGTTCCTATCTTATGTACTTCTGTTTCTTCCACTTTATCACAATATACCAGTGAAGGAAAGGGAGAAAAAAAATGCTCCCCCACCAAAAAAAAAAGAAAGAAAAGAATCACACATCAGTTTTGCTTGATAGAGTGGTCTATTTCAGACTGTCAGCTATCCTCTAAGATTCTTCCCTGGATACTCTACATACAATGTATCTGCTAAATACCCCTTGTAATCATGCAACCACCTCCTCTCCTTTCCTGTTTCTTCTCACCACTTCTTTCCTACATTTTTAGAGTCATCCTGTACTGAGCTCCTTGTAATTTTAATGCCACTAGTATTTTGGGCAGTTAGAATTAAATAATTTAATTCATAATTAGGCCTTTGTTCGCATGTTAACCGCTCTCCTCGCTCAACTCCTTTTGTTCTCACAAATATAGTCATAAGTTGCTGATGTGCTGTTTCCTTTTTAAGCAGGAGGAAGCAATGTAAGGCTCTCAAGGAGACTCTGTAAATTTGTTTTGCAGAAGGAAGGCATGTCTCCAAGGTACCTGCAACCAGCTACTGGTGCCCAGGAGTCTGATGTGAAAAAGTGTTGTCTATGACTAAAGAGACACAGCCTTCTCTCTGTATCCTGGAACTCCCCCTGCCTCTCTGCTCCTTTTAAAACTCTCTGCTTGGTCCAGCACTTTGGAGATGGTCTTTGGACATTAGTCCATGGTCTTCCCAGGCTGCTGGCTTCCTGAAGAAAGCAAACTTTTCTCTCCACCCTACAGTTGTCTGTCAAGTACTGGCTCTCAAGAGGCGAGCAGCTGAATTTGGGATTTTTCGGTGACAATCCTAACTAGAGTTAGCTATTTCTCCCCTAAAATGCCAATCTGTTCTCCATTGTTTTAAGCATGCTATTTCGATAAAAACCAGAGTAACTAACACAACAAGACCTACAAATCCCTGAATGGCTGCCCTCTGTGCTCTCCACTGCTCTCAAGAGCCAGTCAAATGTCTTTAAGACAGTTTCTGAAGCCTTTTAAAAATCTGAACTTTAATTGTCCAGCTTCATCTTCCACCAGCCTGAATTACTCCCCTTTCCTTCAACTCCCTTTGCTCTTTCTGATCTATGGCCTTCATAACGCTGTTCCCTCTTTCTGGAATCCTTTCTCAGTCATTTGTCTGGCTAACTCCACCTTTCTTTCATGTCCTTCCATAGATGATACTTCCTGTAGAAAAACTCCTCAAATTTGGATCTG
The DNA here is from genome assembly GCF_004115265.2 of Rhinolophus ferrumequinum. NCBI lineage: Eukaryota > Metazoa > Chordata > Mammalia > Chiroptera > Rhinolophidae > Rhinolophus > Rhinolophus ferrumequinum. The sequence goes on from NC_046288.1 coordinate 35,140,618, forward strand.
CGGTCCAATGCCCTATCATTTTCCATCATAGCATTCATCATAAAATGTCTTAATTTCCTATTGTCAAGGCTACTCCTCTCCCCTCAATCGGATATAATTTTTCAATTGAAGGGGAGGTTGTTTCATTAAAATGATGTGTGCATATCTCCTAAAATCTATGACAAAAGACAGACAGACTCTGGAAGTGACTGGAATCAGTATATGGAAAGCTATTGATAACTAAGCCAATCATTTCTTAGCTACTATGTCCCTCCCCTTCTTGTCCCTGCTCCTCTCTTCATGTCTTTATTACCTCCCTGAAGATTAGCTTCTTTGACTTCATCACAAGGCAAAAGTTGGCCTCCCTGTAACTCTTTGACTTTTCATGTCCTCAGTTCCAACTACACGGGAAAACAGACCAGGAGAAAATTCTGATTGTCCCAGCATGGGCCAATGTCCACCACTGTTCCAAACATCTCTAGCCAGGGAGGCAAAGTCGTGTAGGGACCTCAAATTTTGTAAGTTCTGTTAGAGACCTCAAATTTTGAGGTTGAAAAGCAAATCTAAGAAAAAATCATCTTGATTTCTGGCCTAAATAGTACCACTCTGTGAATTAGAAAAAACTGCCCATCCCTCACAAAGGTTTACTGCTACATTCTGGGAAAATTGTGATAATAAGTCTATATAATAAACATACTTATAGATCTGTAATGACAGCAAGTGGAAATAGAACTCCTTAGATTTATAAGCTACAAAAATGTATCTAGAAGACCTGGTTGGGGCTTTCATGAAGTAAGCAGACACCTTAAATAACTTTCTTTAGTGAGTATTAAAAATGAAATTATTATTGGCAATAGAACTTCCATTTTGCAAATCGATGCAGTCAAATATTGCACAAAGGAAAGCACAATGTATTGTATGAGAATGTAGAGGAAAAAAAATAGTCTTATTTACCCAAAACATGTTATCTGTTAGAAGGACCTCACAGAGGTCATTTGTAAAAATGCCTATGTTATATGTAATTATCAAATTCGAAGATAATTTTTTTGTTAATTGCCCATTCAAATTGTCAGTCACTGGAAGGCATGCTGATTGGAATTAGAAACCTATTATATGTGAATTTTATGGGCTGAGAGACTATTTCCAAATCACTTAGTGGCTTAATGTCACATCTAACCTCTACCATATTGTCACCCTCTTTCTCCAAATCTCTAAATTATGAAACTTCCTTTCAATAATCACATTTGTTTAGGCCCCATACACCTTGTTATGATTTAATCTGAAGATAACTTGCTCTTCTGTCTCAGTAACAGATGATGAGGTAAGTAAGTCATAGAACATGAATTGGTATATGGAAAATATAGAGTTGAGAAACCAAGGTACTTCATTGGTTGGCAGGAAGAGCGATGGTAACAGATTTGGAATATTTTGGAAAGAATGTTGAATAATGGGTAAGTGAGATGATTACCAAGGACTATTTTGTCTTCTGTAAATACAACTCATATGATTACACTTTCTTTAAAGAAAATAGGAGCTAGCACAATGTCATAACAACGCTAAAGTACAAAATAAAGAGACCTTAATACTGATGTGAAGGAGCAGTGCATGAGAACAGGGAAAGAGTAACTGATCAACTCAACTTAAAGTTAGAAATGCAAGTAATCAGAATAGGCGGGTGTGGGAGCTGGTGAATTCAGAGGCCCCAGTCTTCTCTGGGTTTGCTCATTTTCTGTGCAGCAGTCATATTATAGACCAAGTTGATTTTTCTAATGCACAGACCTATTTAACAGTCTTAATCACATGCCCCTTAAATGGACGTTACTGATAAAACATGGAGGGCCGAAAATGTCCTCATGCAGTTTGCTGGCTGAGCTTCTTACCATCTGAGAATGAGAGGGTTAAGTGTTGCGATCATAAGCCATACAGTAATTGCTCTCAGACCTATTAGCAGAATGTCTTGCATAGAGTGTCATACTGCCATCCCCCACGGGTCCTGTTCACTAACCCCTTGCATTTTGACAGTTATTATCATCCAAGCACAAAACATCGTTGCTGCAACACAGAGCTCTTCGCATAGTAATGGACCAACATCAACTTGGTTTCTGAGAATAATTATTAAAATCCTGATTTTAATTGGAACATGGGAAAGTAAAGTCGAGCTTTTACATTTATTTTTTAAAAGATGCTAAGAACAAATTAATTTCTATTGAAATCTCAAGAAACACAACTACATGCCCTGCCGAGGCAATGTTTTCTCATTTACAGGAAATCTGGAGTCTTGGGTGCACTTCTTGTGCACTCATTTTGAAAATATTGCCTGTACGGCTAGCTCTCTTTAGGATTATGTGACACGTGAATTATACACTGAGAAGTTCTGAGGATGCTGAGTTTTCGGCAAAATTGAGTATTTTCCTTCCTAACTCTTTTACTGTGATGCTTACATTACAAAACTGTCCCATTCATCAACATTGCTCATCTCTCCTTTATTCCTGCATATTTCTTCATTTGTAGACTTCTATCAATTTGCCTGTTTTTTCACTCCTTAATTTTATTAAGGGAGTAGCTATTTTAAAGAGAGAGATTCCTGTTTAGTGAAGTTAAATCCCCATTCCTTCACTCATTAAACAAATATTTATTATACTCAACTTTTAAAATAACTGACTGGGATTCCCTTGTCTTTTTATTCATTGACTGAGTGCTTACAATAGTGCAAATAATGCAGTAGGGTCTGTCCTAGGTGCTAGGTATTTTTTAAAAAAACAACACGTTGTCAGTGCTCTTGGAAAGCTCACTACATGGCTGAGGATTGTCATCTGTGGTCACGTAGTAAGTCAAACAGAGATGCAATCCTATTACAAAGATCTCATGCATATATATCCACCTTACCCTGAAACTTCTTAACTATAGATTATTCACCCATCTTTGAGTATAAAAATGGTTATGGACTACTAAATGCTACAGAAAATTTATAATTGATACAAAAAATATTTATAATTTCAAAGTATAGCTTCTAGTTTTATTCAACAACTCAGAATAATTTTACGTAACACTTGACTCTAAAATTCAGTGGCTTAAAATAATAACCCAATTGTTATTCACAGGACTACAAGTTAACTGGGAGGTTCATCTAGGCTCAGCTGAGTTTCCCTTGTGTTCACAATCAGCTATGAATTGGGTAGATTGGGTAGGCAGCTCTGCTCATTTTGGCTGGACTCTCTTACATATTTGAGAACTGGTTGACTGATGGCTGGTCTGGAATAACCTCAGCTCTAAGCTCTTCAAAGGGTATCTTAAACATCACAGAGTTCTGCTTCTCCTCTCTTCCTTTTCCCTTCATTTTCTTTCTCTTTCCCTACTTTCCCCCTTCCTTTTCCTGGTCTTCCCTTCCTTCCTTTCCATTCTCTTCCTTCCTTTCTCTTCCCTTCCTTTTATTTTCCTTCTTCATCTTCTTTTCCTCTTTCCTTCTCTTTTATTCTTTCCCTTTCTTTTTCAGTGGTGTTGGATTAGATTTGAAAGTATTGGCGTGATCTCATGTTTTTCAGTGTCTTTTGATAGATATAGAATATGCATACATATATTCTCTACCTTTGTTCACAACAAAGATCTGGGAGAAGAGACACCCCAATGACAGTTAGCACCCAGATGTTGGTTTCTTGATACTATTTTACACTAAAAGAAAATAGGGTTCCCTGGATAAATGTTTGATTCCCAGAGCTGGGGCAAAGAAAGTGGAAGATGAGGCTGGAGCATCTTGTGGTGCTACATGAATGATGGACACACACCAAAAGGACACAGAAGCCCACTTGAAGGAGCTCCCACTGGCCAAAACTTGGATAGTTTTAGCATCAAAGAATGATAGTAATGGATTAGAATGCAAAGAATGAAATTGGAATCCATGAGTACATACTCTATGAAAATAAATAAATGAATATAAAAAAATTTTGATGATGAAACAGGAAATATACAATTTCAAAGTACCACCCCACAAAATATGTATTAACTTAACAAGGAAGAGTATCTTTACAATGGAGACACCTAGAGGATACAATATTAATCACTTGACCAAAGTGAACATTCTCAGTAAAGGGACAAATTAAAACTGTGCAATATTTGATAGGCTGCAATAAAAACACAGCATCACTTCTGTGATATATTTTTTATTTTTATTTTTTTGCCAAAGACACATAACATAACTCTAAGCATGATGAAATATCAAACAAACTAAAATTGCGGAATATTCAACAAGATAATTGGCCTGTTTTCTTCAAGAGTGTAAAGGTCAGAAAGACTAAGGAGCTGTTGTGGTTTGAAGAAGATTAAAGAGACATGGCTAGTAAATACAATGTGCTATTATGAACTAGATCATTTTACTATTAAGAACATCATTGAAACAATGGTGAAACTGGAATGATTTCTGAGAATTTGACGGTTATAATGCATCAATATTGCCTTCTCGATTTAGATGTCTTATTGTGGTTAGGTTTTAAAATGTCTTTGTAGGAATAAATGTTAAAGTAGTCATGGCTAAGAACACATCTGTTCAGCAACTTTACATTCAAATGGTTTAGCAAATGAATAGTTCTTTGTACTGAATATCCAACTTTACTGCAATTATTTCAAAATTAAAAAAAAATTTTTTTTCATCTCCCCCCCAAAACTTCATAGATCTTAAAATCAGTGGCACATAATAATGCCAGAAGCCCAAAGGCAAATCTACATAGTCATAGAATATAGATAGATAGATAGATAGATAGATAGATAGATAGATAGATATAGATATGATGTGATGTGATATGCTATGCTATGCTATTATATTATATTATATTATATTATATTATATTATATTATATTATATTATATTATATTTACTAGGAAATTGTGTCTCAGGCAAGTTAAATCATACAGTTAGCAAGGAGTGCAGCTGGGATTTAAACCTCCATCTGTCAGCTTCAGAACTCACCCTCGCCTGCTGTGTTATGCTGCCACCACTTTGTCCAGGAGCTATAGCTTTCAGGTGTCATGATTTGATATGAGTGTTCCAAATTATTTCCATTTTCTCAAATATTTCCCACATTAGCTTGACACATCACTGAATTCCCCAGTGTTATAGTGATGTCGTTGAGATAGGTGTGTTTTCCGGAAGCCTTTGGAAAGGTAATTACTAGTGAATGCAGTATATTTTGAAAGAGAATAGTAGTATTTTGTATTTTGGGGAAAATTAGAGCGAGGGGCCAAACTGAGGTCTGGGAATTAGAAAAATTGGAAGAAAGATATCTCCATGAGGACAGGAACTTTTGTTTAGAATACTGTTTACTACATAATATTAGATTGGTGCAAAAGTAATTGTGGTTTAAAAGATTAAAAATAATTGCAAAAACACAATTACTTTTGTACGAACCTAGTAGGTACTCAAACTCAAGTGAATAAACGAATAAATTGGAAACAAGGGGATTCAAAAGGAGTAAATTGGCCTACTTCACCATTTTGCCGAAAGCTAATTTAAATTCCAGCCAACATGTGTTAGAAATATTTGGGAGAGTACTATGGGTGCATTTAATCCAGTCATTCTAGATAACTGCTCCTTAAGCAGTACTGGTTTCGGCAGGAAACATTTAAATATACATATATATGTATATATATTTTATGATGTCTATTAATCTTAATGTAAATCTTTCTGATGCTGCATAATGAATGCTAATCATGGATAAAAGATAGATGATGACTGTTCAAGTGCATTAGAATTTGATTTGGCATATCCAAAATATTTTTGTCCCCTGATAAAGCACTTACAATAAATGTCTAAATGTTCCTGCCAGAAGATATTAACATGACAAATATAGCAAAACTATTCAATGCAAGTCAAGAACAACTTGCAAGTGTGGAACAATTCCCAAGTGTCTCTGGATAATAGAGCAGCAAAACAACAAGGTGTTCTTCAGTGATGGGTATTCTTATGTCCAATTGGTGATGGTGATAGAAAATATCACCACACAAACCAAACCTCAGACTTCCCGTCAGTCTTTATGGATGGAGCCCAGCTTGTAAGTCTGCCCAGAATCGAGTGGGAATTAATTCTTTCTAGACACCATGTGTCAACCTAATTTGTAGATTCCTTCCCTCCTGAGTTATTGGCAGAGGAAGATATGGTGTCAGTTGCATTTTTCTCACCTGAACCATGGTTAGTTCATACTAGTGTTAACCTGAACAATGACCAACATAGAAATAAAGAAGTGGTGATGAAAGGAAGTTCCAAATTTCAGAATTTTTGAAATCCTTCACTTAAAACTTTCTACTAATGTGATACCACACTTTCATTTATGAGAGAAAATAGAAATGTCCTGTTTCTGAAATTCTTTTGATATATCACTAAATGCATTATCTTTCCCTAGAACACTGTATATCAGCAGCTGTCTGTCCTTCCTTATTGTAGTCTTCTACATAATGTAGGTACTTCATGTAATCCTACACGTAATGCTATAGATATTTCTCCCATGCCTTTTATATAGTGGTCATGAATAAAGATAGACTACTTCTAATGTATTATTTATCTTGATTGGTGGGGCCACCATCTACCCAATAATCTCAACTAAAAACTTAGGATTCATTCTTAACTTTTTCCTCCCCTCACCTCTTCCATCTCCACTCTACCTTACTTCTAATCATGTCCTGTTGATTTTGCTTTCTAAACATTTCCAGAATCTATCTCGTCTATTCTTACCACCACTATCTATCTTTTGACTCCCTCAGATTAGTCCAAGAGCCCCCTAACTTGTCTCCTTGCATCTGGTCTTGGTCCCATCAAATCCAACCTCCATATAACAAAAGGTTTTAAAATTGCACTTAATATTCAAAAATTGGCCACCACTAACCACTTGCACAAAGAAGATCTTAACTGTCTTGTTCAATATTGCATCCCCGTGCCCAGAACAATGCTTGACACAAAGTGAGTACTCAACAATTATTTGTTAAAAGAATGAATGAATACTCATATGTGGTTCTGGACCTGAAGAGCATGACAGACTCCCCCGGGGGTCTTCTTCACTTTGCACACTCCAGCCTTCTACTGGAGTCTCTGATAAATTCCTGACCGAGAGAAGAGTCTATGTCTTAGCACTCTGTACCAGGGCCTTCCTGATCTGGCTGCTGCCTACAGTTCCAGCATCAGCTCCTGCCATAGGAGCTGTACATTCAAGTTCCTGTAATTCTGTACATTCAAGTGATGACAAATTACTTATAGCACAGACACCCGGCTCCAATTTCATGCCCTGTCCATTTGAAATATATATTTACCTCCTCTCTGCCCTTACCAGGAACTCTTCCCTGATCAGTCCTCCTTCCTCCCCTATAGCCACACCAACACACACTCCTTAGACTAAGGAAGATGCTCAGAATATTCTGTGCATTTAACTGTTGTTGCCTTTATTTTGCAACCATCTGTTCAAGCATCATTTGTTCTTCCTAGAGTGTCATATTTTGGGATTAGAGACCATGACTTAGTCATCTTCGTATCTGTAACACAAAGCACAGGGCTTGGCACACTCAATATCAGCTTGTTAAATAAATAAAGGACGTCCAAATTAGAGAAAAGGCAGAGAACTGTATGATTTCATTGATATGTAGTATATGAACCGAAAACAACAAAAGAACAAGACAAACAAATGAGAAACAAAAACTCATAGACACAGAATAGTTTAGTGGTTACCAGAGGGTAAGGGGGGAGAGGGGTGGGAGATGAGGGTAAGGGGGATCAAACATATGGTGATGGAAGGAGAACTGACTCTGGGTGGTGAACACAAAATTTGTTTTATAGATGATATAATACAGAATTGTACACCTGAAATCTATGTAACTTTACTAACAATTGTCACTTCAATAAACTTTAAAAAAAATAGTGAAAGTAAGGCTTATGCTATATCTATGCTTGTACTCTGCTGTGATTTTAAAATTAAATTGTTCTCTTGATTAAACTTTTTGTTCCACTGAGCAATGATAAAAAGTATATTAAAATTTCAGCATTCAGATCACATTTTAACATATTTGTTTGCTTGTCTTTGAACAAACCCAGGCTTAACTAACACTTTCTTTGCTGTAATCAAGACAATAGCTTTCACCCATACCGATCAAATATTAACGATTGTAATAGAAATGTAAGGGAATCACTACTTACATTTGTGACTTTACCTTTCTTGCTAAGACTATTTGCTGGCGTTTCCTTTAGTGGATGGAGTTCACACAAGTTCTGTCTGACCAAGTCGCTAGCTAGCACCATGTTTGAAATGGAATGTGAAGACTTTTGTGGGGAGCTGCTTTTTATGTGGCTGTGAAGTCTGTCCTTTAATTAGCATTCCTATCTGTTGTTTGAAAAGCATGCTGTTTAACCCAATTTCTATATTAAAAAAAAAGAAACAAAAAGAAAACACAGGAGCATTTCTTGCACAAAGAGACGTAACAGAAAGACGTGTTTGAATTTTTTAATCAAAGCCAGTGAACCTCTTAGGTTCATTCATTGTCTCTGCAGAAGTTCTGGTGGGCATAAGATCCAAGGGCAGTGATGCTTGGGAGACATGCACTGGGGGCTGAGGCTGAAACCCTAGCTGGATGCAGAATATCTCACTGAGAGACATGGCTACTATTTTTGTTAGAGGTAATTGATGGTCAAGAAGGACTGGCTTTGTCACTTCTGTTCTTTTGAACTAAGCCTAATGGGTCTCTTGTTATCATGGAGATGCTACCTCTATCCCTACAGCACTTTTTAATTCATCACCTCCTTTAAACATTTGATTGAGTCCTCCAGTAATACCTTTAATGGACACTGTGTTGCCAAACCCAGAAAGAGTGGCATGGAAGAGATAGGTATTTATTTTTAATGGGTCACCTGTATCAGGTGAAACTCTTTGCTAATGGGTCAAATGCAAGTGTCACACTGAGTGGGTGTTTCAATAAGATGAGCAGGGTTTAGAGCTTGTTTATGCTACCGTTCCTTAGCCACCTGTCTTTGAAAGTAAGCTCTGCTCACAGGCTTCTAAGTCACCCTTACTGACAACTGGTAGCATGGAATAGCAAGACTCAAGGACAGAAGTTGGCCATTTTTTCCCAATTTACATAAAACTATTTTGTCTTTTTGATGTTTCAGACACTGATAATCCTAGCAATTTGAGCTCCTCTTTGTCTACCATCAGGCAGATCTTGGTAAAATATGAGATTTTTCCTTGTTCTTCTAAATAAGATTGAGCTAGTTTCTGTGATAAAGCATCCTTGTATTGTGGTATTTACACCTTGGGAATCAATTACCCTTCTTCAGACTTTTCACCTTCAGTACTTTTGAAAATATTATTGGTGAATTAAATAAAGAAAGCCAACATTGTTATTCTATCCTTGATGTTGGACACAGAATAAAAAATCAAAGACATTAAGGTTTTATTCTTTGTTTTAGAAAAATATGCAAGCTGTTCATATTGTACATTGGTGCATTCTTTTTTTCTCATTGTTCTGTTTCAAAATTCAGAAGAATTACTAAACTATGTACGTTTCAGTGACGTATAGGTTTTGATTATGGTTCTGTTACTAGCTAGCTGGAAAATGTGTGTGTAAGATTTAATTTACAAAGAAAATAACAGGGTGAGATCGATTTGTCATATCCATTTTGATTTCATGAGTTTATGATCTTGTGTTCTTTGGGGGGCCAGAAGATTTATTACGATATTTATAAAGTAATGTCATATGGTTTCTACAAAGTCTCTATATAGTATTTAATTTTTAATTTCTATGAAATTTGAACCTACTTTATCTGGTTTCTTAATACTTTCTTCACAAGACATAGTGAAATAAGGTAACTGACAAGGTCTTAGAAAGCAGCCATGTTGGTAGCATTGTTGAAAGGCTTGTTCCAACATACCTTGAGCTTTCAGTTTGTTGACCATTCTAGGTACTCAATGAATGAACCCAGCAAGGTGTATGGCTCTAAGAACCTATATAACTCAAATAAGACACATACCAATCACCCCAATATATAATAATGAGGGTTTTTTTTTCTTTTAAAAAAGATGTTCTTAATAAATAAAAAAATTGGCTATAAGACTAAAAATATGGCTAAGATATCCCCAAAACAAAAGATTTATTTAGCTCAGGCTGGGACAATAAAAATGTAGCTACCATGTTCCAGGATTTTATCTAATTATTTTTATCTAATTATATAATAAAAATAGACAAGCTGCTGTAAAATATCTTATAATATAGTTGGTGTGTAAAGTCACCTGCAAACTGTTTTAATATAATGTGGTAAATTTAATATCAACTCTGCTGTGTAGACAGAGAGAAGGGGCCTTTTGGGCAAATCCTTGGAGGGAAGGTTGGGCAGAGGAATCAAAGAGGGATTCTAGGAAAGGTAACTTCAAAGCCATGTTTTGAACAATGAGCAGGAATTTTTCACGTTGAAAGTGTGTCTCTGTGTGTGGCAATGTTTACATATATGTATGTGTATGGATGTGGGGAGAGAAAACAAGAGGAGCAAAAGCTTGAGTCAAAGATGGAAAGAACAAGAAAAGTTACATTTTTTATTAAATATAACAATTAAACAGATGAATGTTGTATATAAAAAATATCTGATTCGTTGACTTTTTTTCAATCAGTTGGTGTTTTTCAGTCAGTAGATTTTTCAGTTCAGATGTAAGTTGTATACAGAAAATATCTGATTGGTTGACTTTTTTTTCAGTTGGTTTGCAGAGATATAGACCTTGTTACAAATAACTTTGCAAAAGGAAATGCAACGTTAATTTGTGAGGAAGATCAAATGACACATGACTCTGCTAATCAAGCATGGTGTTTTTATACAGTCTTTTATTATTAATATATATGAAAACAATTTGATTATTACTTAAATAAATATTTCAACCACATCACAGGAAAATTTACAAAGTGAACTAAAAAAAAGAAATTCACCACCATATCACATGGCTACTTTCATTTGGGGGTTCCTTTCATTTCTTCAAATTTTTTTGTGTGTACATACAATAATGTTCCCTATTTCTCATGTATAGCCTTGAGTTTTGACAAATGCATAGGGTCACATAATCATCACCACAATCAAGATACAGAATGGTTTCATTACCCTAAAAAAAATACCCTTGTGCTGACCTTTTGGAGTCAAATCCCACCTCATGCTTACCCCTAGAAACTACCAATCTCTTCTCTGTCCCTATAGTTTTGCCTTTTCCAGGATGTCATATAAATAGAATCATACAGTTTGTAGCAATTTGTATGTAGCTTCATTTGCTAAGCATAATGCATTTAAGATTCATCTGTGTGGATGCATGGATCAATATTTTTTCTTTTTCTTTCATTTTTAGGTATCGCTGAGTACTCCATTGTATAGCTATATCACAGTTTACCATTCATCAATTTAAGTATATTTGCATTGTTTCCAGTTTTTAGAGATTATAAATAAAGTTGCCATAAACATGTATGTACAGATTTTTATGTAAATATAAGTTTTCATTTCTAGAAGTGTGACTGTTGGGCCATGTGGTAAGAGTATGCTAAACTTTATAAGAAACTGTGAAACTGTTTTTAAAGACACTTTAACATTTTGTATCCTCACTAGAAATGAATGAGAGTTCCAATTACTTTGAATTCTCATCAATACTTGGTATTATCCACTTTTTTTTTTTTTTTTAGCTATTCTAATACGTCTGTAATAATATATCATAGTGGTTTTAATTTGCACTTCCTTAATGACTAATGATGCTGAGCATTTTTCTTATGCTTATTTGTCATCCAGATATCATTTTGGGTCAAATATCTATTCAAATCATTTTCCTATTTTAAAATTGTTTTTGTTTTCTTGCAATTGAGTTCCAAAAGTTCTTTTCATTGTCTTTATAGTTCTTTGTTAGATATTTGATCTACAAATATTTTTCTCTCCTAACTTTAGTTTTGGTAAAATTCTATTTATCATCTTTTTCTTACATAGATGATGCTTCTAAGTATTATTTTTTCCACTTAAAATGCCTTTTAAAATATTTGTAACCTTAGAATGCATGCAATTATTTCTATATTTTCATTAAATATTATATCAAGAGCATCTTTTGGTGTTACTATATAATTTTTACAATTATTATTAAAAATAAAACACTTTTTCATAGAGGATAATAATTAATTCATTTGTTCATCATAAATTTATTGAATTATCATGCTGTACAGATCATTGTAGCAGCAAGCAAAACACTGAAAATTCTCCAAAGTTACTTGATCTATTTTTTAACGCAGATAATCTAGTTCTTTTTCTGAAAACTCTGATATAATAGCTAGGAGGTGCAGCCCAAGAATTTCTTTTTTTTAAATAAATACCTGTAAGTCAAGTTTTAAAAAACATTAATCACATGGATATTAACAATATTTTAAAATGTTTCACCGTTTTAACCTTATTGAATATTTAGATTGCTTTTTGTTTTTTTATAATAAAAACTTATGTTAACAATGTGCTTTCGTTATTTTTGACAAAGTCCACCAACAGGGTAACAAAAAGATGAACGCTAATAGGCTGATAGAGATATCCACATACGTAAGCACCTCATGAAAACAAATTATATTCTGTTCATGTGAACCCTTCAGACGCTCATAACAGCAATGTCCAGATTCTTTGAAAAGTGTTATTATCTTGTCTTTGTGTGTACCCAACTTGAGTCCACATTTACGGAAATAAAATAACTATTTATTTTCATAACTAATTCAGATGAATAGTATGAATGAAATTTATATTGCTTTCCTGAGAATGTCTTAATGTAATTTCAGCAAGCTGGAGCTAGTAGGAAGAGGACTGAAACACTGTGAAGGATCGATATAATAGAACAGACAGAAGAAAAACTTCTCAGCCAAGCAATTGATATTCTGTTCAACAAAAGTTGTAGCCCAGCTGCACTGTATTTAGTTCTTTGACCTTGTCACTCTACAGTTGACACTTCAACAACACGGGATTTAGGGGTGCTGACATTCCCCACCCCCACACCACCCCATCCCACCACACTCAGTTGAAAATCCACATGTAATTTTTGACTCCTCAAAAACTTAACTTCTAATAGCCTACTGTTAACTGGAAGACTTACTGATAACATAAAGTTGATCAACACATATTTTGTAACACATAATGTTATAGTTATTATATACTGCACTCATAATAAAGTAAGCTAGAGAAAAGAAAATGCTATTACGAAAATCATAAGGAAGAGAAAATACATTTACAGTATAAGTGGACCCATGCAGTTTGAACCTGTATTGTTCTAGTGTCAACTATATATTCATTCTCGAGGTGGAAGAGTGAAAAATTCCCAGGACAGTTGACCAAATGCACATAATTACTATGATTGGGTCCAAATATGAGAAGTTGAAATGACACATTAATACAAACCTATTTTCTTCATTGGCCTTAGCACTGCCTCAAACTTTGTCAAGATAGTACATTTATGACCTAGTTATCTGCTTCCTGACTCTCCAAACTCCTTAACTGGCTTTAGGAGTATACCTATAAAGAAAAAAAAAATTATTTGAGTAAGAGTTTGTTGGTCTCTCACTTCATGTACCGTGAATCTTTCTAGAAAGAAATGAACAATTTTCAGAACTTTAGGATTAGTGGAATAACGTATTCAAATAAATGATGACTGAGTATAGAACTAGTTAATATCTTCTATTTGCTGTAAATTTCAAAATGGTGTAAAATTGAGTAGTAGTAGGTTGACATTAAGGACATGTTTTATTATGAAAAATGTATACTTCAATACCTGGTTTTCATATCATAATTACTGCATCCTACATGATGTAACTTTTTAAATAGTTATTTTCACCAAGTTCTGGAAAAATCCTTCAAGTTCAATACTTTGGAAAGAACAAAAATTTCCAGGCCTCCACCTGAGAATTTCAGCCCTTGTACCAATTTTTCAGAATTAAATATTCAGTCCATTTAACCAACAAATTCCTATTATTTCTTAAAAATATAAAAACTTCTCAACACACCAAAAGGAAAAGGAGAAAGAAACTAACCTTTAACATATTCTGGGTACAAGCAATTTTACGTTTCTCTCATTTGACCCTTACAATAATCCTTCAAGGTCTGCATAAACATTTTAGGGATAATGAAAACTAATGCAGAGAAACTCCAAAGTGAACCTTTTAACCTTGACATCTTATACCTCCCAAGCTAGTAGAAAAGTGATTCTTCTTTGATGGAGTGCAATTGGATGATCTCACGAATATGTTATAATCTGATGTCAGAAATAAAGCTATAAGAACATGTCACATCATTACAATACTCCTTGTCAACCTTTGAAAGAGACAAAAATAATGCACATAATACTTAATATGTTTGCGAGATGAATGTGCCTAAATGATTGCTCATAATACTTTAGAAAAGGAACATGATCTTTTCATTAAAGCTTCTGTCCACAAATTAGTCAATGCATTTCTTTCAACATATATTAAGCAAATATTAGGAAACTGATGTTTTAATCCATACTTTAAGTTTTTTGACAACATCCAAAATGGACTTGTGATTCCTGATTTTTAAATGAGGAGACTACAGGTCAGAGATGTGAGAGTGGTACAGGTAGTCAGTGGCAGAGCCAGGATTTCATCAACATCAGCTTAAATCAAAGTCCACTGTGTTGCCTTTGTACAATTTCTTATCCACATAGTTAACGAGTTGCTTAGTCTGCCATGTATGTTACCCTTTCCACCTTAAATTTTTTTCATCTTAAATGAACATCCCAGCAATTCTACCTGAGGCTTACTTTTCCTTTCTTACACTTGGCTCATCATTTCTCATCTCCAGGTTGGTATCTGATAAAATCTCCCAGTTTTACTCTAATTGGCATTGGCAGCATGTGGTCTCTGATAAAAAGCATATTTTCTTTTGAGATCACAATCATCAGTTGGGCTCATTTTTCTTGGCCCCTCCATCAAGATGAACTTATTTGGAAAAAGAAACAGCAGCTTGTGGGTTACTAAATGCCAGAGAGCTGAACTTAAAAAAAGAGAGAAAAAGTCACACAGGAAAACAACTTGAAAATACATTTAGAAAGCGTGTGTATTTGTGTGTGTGTGTGTGTGCATAGACTTGCATCGTTCACTCTGTTCGCATATAATATCTATGCAGAACTAGTCTGTGTATGCAAAACTCTTAAAGGGCATGATTTGTACCCATAGCCTATTTATTCCAAACATAGCTAAATGAGGAGGCCAAATATAGCAAGTGGTGCTCCAGGGGCCCTACGGCCTATATAGAATTTAAACTCAAATGATTTGCAAAATCACTGCTAAGACAGCTTGCTCATACTGTCAGTGTGCCAGCACCAGAAGCTTGTCGTGTATTTTTGTCTTGGCAGATGCACATTCTGTTATAAAGGTCTGTTCATCTGATGCTTTCCTTGTTTTCAGGTAATGCTCAGTGCCTTCTTGCAGGGGGGAAGGGTGTTGTGAGTCCTGTCACTCCTCTGTCCTGGAGGAGAGATGGTCTACACCCCGACTCTGCCAGTGGGGCTCGTGTCCTGGTTTACCCCCTCCACAAGTTCATTTCTGCTCCACAGAACTACAGGTCATGGGTGTTCTCATTTCTTCCTTTTTATATGATTCAATTTTATTTCCAGTATTTGCCAGAGCAGAGGGAAATAAACTAGCATTGGATAATATCAACAAAGATTACATTTCATATCAACTCACCTTAGGTTTGAGGAGTTTGGGTGTTTTTTTTTTTTTTTCCCCAAAGATTAAAAATGGTTTCTCAAACTGATTAGCATAGTTTTTAAGCCACTCTGAAGTGTTTGTTAGGCTTCCATGCTGGTCTCCATATGCCTCTTTTCAATTACATGTGCTGCCACAAGTATGGCTAAACGAAACGCTTCTTTAAAAACAGAAAGCAAACTGTTAGGCTTTGTGCAGTGTAACTAGTTAGAATGCGACATCTTAGACTGCCCTGATTTCATCCCCAAACTGCTAACTAAATGTTCTGACTGCAGAAATAACCATGCAAATAATATCTTAAAATGAGATGCTCTGGAAATTAAAGGAGAGGTAGGCGAATTAGAAGGGATTAAAATAATATGAAATGAAGTTTATATCGTAGTTATCCTGGAGGCTCTCTGGGGAGAACATTTTCATTACTGATTGTAGTAAAAGTAATCATAAAGCAATAATAACAATAATTATATCTAATGTTTACCTGATTCTAAAATTTTCACATCATGCTTATTTATTAACCCAAGTAGTTAATCATTGCGGCAACTCTATAAGGATAGTACTATAATTTTACAGATTAAGAAACTAAAGCAGAAATTTAGTAATTTTCCTCAAGACCAGCAGCTAGAAAGTGGTGAAGCTGAGATCAAGACCGGGTAGTGTGGTTCCAGAATTTGCATCTTATTTTAAAATTACTTGGAGAAACAAATGCAAGGGTTATATTAGGAAGTCTTTTGTTCATCTATGTTTGTGTTGCTGTACCCTGGGTTATATTACTAGATTGTAAGTTGTCTTGCATTTCCCACTAGAGTGCCTGTCATATATCCACTTCTCAGGAACTGTTTGTGGAATGAATGAATGATACCTTACTTTCTAGGAAGTGCCGTAAGTAAACTGATTAAAGTAAACTGATAAAACAAGGCATCAATTGGGCAAAACAAACAAACAGTTTGTGAGACATCTATGTAGTTCCTCATTTATTTCCCTGCGTAGCTTTATTGACAGATAACACTGTGTAAGTTTAAGGTGTGCAATGTAATGATTTGATACCCTTATATATTGTGAAATGATTACCACAGTAAGGTTAGTTAACACATCCTTTACCTCACATATTTATCATATTGTTGTTGTTATTGTTGTTATGGTGAGAACATTAAAGTTCTACTCTCATAGAAACATTCAAATGTACAATAGAGTATTGTTAACAATAGTCACCATGCTGTACGTTAGATCCCTGGAAATTACAGCTGAAAGTTTGTACCCTTTGACCAACATCTCCCCATTTCCCCATCCCTCAGCCCTTGGCAATCACAATTCTATTCTCTATTTCTATTTCAATGTTTTTAGATTCCACGTATAAGTGAGATTATACAGTATTTGTCTTTCTCTGTCTGACTTATTTCACTTAGCATATGTTGTTGCAAATGGCAGAATTTTCTTCTTTCTTGTAGCTGAATGATATTCTACTGTATATACATACACCACATTTTCTTTAACCATTCATCCATCAACAGACACGTTGTTTCCATGTCTTGGCTATTGTAAATAATGCTGCAATGAACATGGGGGTATAGATATCTCTTTTAGGCAGTGATTTCATCTCTTTTAAATATTGCTGGATTATATGGTGGTTCTATTTATAATTTCTTGAGGAACCTGCATTCTGCTTTCCATAGTGGCTATAACAAATTACATTCCCACCAACATTACACAGGGGTTCCCTTTTTTCCACATCCTCACCAGCACTTATTATCTCTTGTCTTTTGGATACTAGCCATTCTGACAGTTGTGAGGAGATGATTCATTGTGGTTTTGATTTGCATTTCTTTGGTTATTAAAGATGTTGAGCACCTTTTCATGTACCTGTTGGCCATTTATATGCCTTTTCTGAAAAAAATGTCTATTCATTTCCTCTGCCCATTTTTTTAATTAAATTGTTTGTTTTTTTGCTATTGAGTTGTATGAGTTCCATATATATTTTGGATATTAACCCCTTATCAGATGTATGGTTTGCAAATATTTTCTCCCATTCTGTAGGTTGCCTTTTTAGTTTATCCATGATTTCCTTTGCAATGAAGAAGATTTTCAGTTTCATCTAGTCTCACTTTTTAATTTTTTCTGTTGGTGCTTGTCCTTTGGTGTCATATCCAAAAAAAATTATTCCCGAATCTTATATTAAGAAGCTTTTCCCCTATGTTTTCATCTAGGAGTTTACTGTTGAGCTTTTAGTCTATTTTGAGTTAATTTTTGTGAGGGGTGTAGGATAGGGGTCCAATTTCATTCCTTTGCATATGGATGTCCAGTTTTCCCAACACCATTTATTGGAGAGACTATCCTTTCTCCATTGAGTGTTCTTGGATCTTTTGTCAAGTATTAGTTGACCATGTATGTGTGGGTTTATTTGTGTCCTCTTAATTCTGTTCTATTTATTGTTCTATATGTCTGGATTTATGCCAGTACCATACTGTTTTGATTACTATAGGTTTATAATATAGTTTGAAATTACGACATGCAATGCTCCAGCTTTGTTCTTTCTCAAGAATACTTTATCTGGGGTCTTTTGTGGTTCCACATGAATTTTAGGATTGTTTTTCCTATTTCTGTGAAAAATTTTGATAGGCATTGCACTGACTCTGTAGAAGGCTTTAGGTAGTACAGATATTTTTAACAGTATTAACTCTTCTGATCCATGAACTTGATATATCTTTCCATTTATTTCTATCTTGTTCAACGTATTTTATAATGCCTTATAGTTTTTGGTGTATAGATTTTACACATCCTTGGTTAAATTTATCCCTAAGTATTTTGTTGCTTGTGATGCTATTGTAAATGTGATGGCTTTCCTTTTTTTCATCTAGTTCATTGTTAGTGTATAGAAATGCAACTGATTTTTGTTATCAAATATTACTCTTTTAGCCAATTGAGAGGAATTATGACATAATAGAGAACAGGTACACTATTATGAGAGCCAACTCAAGCTCTAGTCCTAGCTCTGAGGCAGCCACAATTCATCATCCGATTTTATTTGGTCACTTCAAGTTGGATTTCAGCTTCTCTGTTAAATAAGTGTATTTATGTAGAAAGCAACACCTTCTAATTCTGATTTCCCATAATATTTTCAAGCAATTGAAATTAGAACTCACTTGTTTTGTTTTTGTTTTGTTTTGTTTTAGAAAAGCAGTTGTTGTATATCCATAGAGTAGATCTTACTATCTATTTATGAGCAAGGAAAGTGTTACTTTTATCAATGTTATAAGAGGTACATAATCTCTAAGAGAGAAAGAATGATTTTTTTGTTGTAAATAAAGTGAGGTTAGCTGCTTAGAGAACAGTGGAAGCTGTTGAGTTCAACAATGTTTAGTACATACTAGAAGATCCACAAAAGTAGGCAGGTGAAAATTATTAATTTTCTACAACACAGTGGAATGCTTGGAATCATTCTCAAATTAATTTTTCCTTCTTTTATACAATGGTGGTTTTTCTGACAATACTGTGTATATTTAAGTAACTATAAAATCGGTAATATTTTAAACATAGAGACAATGATTATTTAATAAAAATAAAAAAATGTAGAGAAGAATCTTTTGATAAATATGTTCTAAAACTTTAAGGGTTCATATAACTAACTTTCTCCTTAGCAAGTAAAGTTGGGATCTAGAATAATACAAAATCCACAGGTCTCATAGCTACAGAAAACATGGGAGCAGCCTGAAGACGGTTTTACTTGTTTCTGGAACAGGACATTGAGTTACAGGTATACCTGGTCACAGGAAATCCAGATACATGAAAAACCAGATTTACACACATGATAAATTATTTTAAGGGTTCTCTGGACACCAGTGCCATCATCCATCAATGTGAAGCTGCTGCTTCTACAAATGTGCGTACATTTCCTGAAACGATTTATAATCCAGCCAATACGGTACATTTTGAATGTGTTACAGAAAGGACAGATTTACAGGAGACAATCTGCCTTCATGATGATTGCATATTGTGGCATTTCTAGTCCATATGGATCAGTAAGACTTGGATAGCAGGCATTTGACCTTCAAAATCATGCAAATGTGAAGCCAGACTTCTACTCTTACAGCTGGGAATGTCAGAGGGACTTCTTCAGCTTATTCTGGAGGTATTGATTAAAACATAATTAGACTTGTAACAGTCATTGAGATTTGATTTTAATGCTTATTTCCCCCCTTGGAGAATGATTTAGTCTTTTGCTCCCCTCATCCACATTCCCTGTGGCTAATCTTCGTTCATTAGTACCCAGAACTCAAATACCAATCATTGAAGAGAGAACTTGCTAGCTCAGAGCCACAGGCTAATTATAAACAAGACTTCAAACCTTTTTGTTCATGCCATAGTTAATCTCAAGTAATAACTTCTGAAATCCTTTGAAAAGGTCTGAGAGTGGCTTTCTGTCAGAGGCCTTAGGAAACTGTACATTTTCTCACTGTAAAACCTTGATCATGCCAGATACAATCAGACTGTTTATCTGGCAAAGTTAATTTTCTGGGTTTATAGTACAATGATTCTCCAAGACTATTGGAACAAAATCACAAGAAGTTATATTTGTTAATCGGCCAAATTTTTTTTGCATCTAAAAATTCAGTGCAAAATGGTATCACATTTTCTAGAGTGCCGACGAGACTGTGCTTGAATAAATGCATTTTGTCAAAGTAAAAGTAACATAAAAGAAATCTCAAGATCAAGAGAAACAATTTCAACAGTTTTCTTCTTTGTGATTTAAGGCTTTGATAACCCTGCAGGGAGAGGCAGACTAGAAGAAGCTATAGGCATCTTTGTGACCACATTCTGCCAAGCTGAAGATAACAAGCAAAACTCTATCATACAAGGAAAACAAAAATTAAATCTGGGCAAGATCTCTGCTTCTAAAAGGGAAAAATAGGATTTCTTTCTTATCCTAGCATCTCCAACCACCTCAATTACTCCAAAATCTTCTAGAAAGGAATGGCTTATAAGCTTCTGGTCCAGGCAGTTTTCTGGCTTTTGGCTATCAGCCTTAAAGAATTTATTTATTTGCTTTTTTTTTCTTCTATTTTTTGTATTCCTGCTTCAAGATTGTGCTTCTAACAACTCATTTTAAACTTATCATGAACTCTTCATTGATAAATAATACATCTTATTCCTGGTTCTTGTCTCATAACTCATTTTAACCATTTATCAAATGGAAATTTCTTTCTGTTCAGCATTTATTAGCTGTTAATTTTAGCAGATGCAAAGTTTTGTGTCTCCTTTTGTGTCTCCATTTACATGAGTAGGGCAATGTTTTCCAGTTTTTCTTTTCTTTTTTTTTTT
The DNA here is from genome assembly GCF_004115265.2 of Rhinolophus ferrumequinum. Classification (NCBI taxonomy): domain Eukaryota; kingdom Metazoa; phylum Chordata; class Mammalia; order Chiroptera; family Rhinolophidae; genus Rhinolophus; species Rhinolophus ferrumequinum. The sequence goes on from NC_046288.1 coordinate 35,161,636, forward strand.
TTTAGATTTTATTGGGGAAGAGGAACAGGACTTTATTGGGGAACAGTGTGTACTTCCAGGCCTTTTTTCCAAGTCAAGTTATTGTCCTTTCAATCTTAGTTGTGGAGGGTGCCGGTCAACTTCAGTCTTAGTTGTGGAGGGCACAGCTCAGCTCCAGATCTAGTTGCCGTTTTTTTTTCCTAGTTGCAGGGGGCACAGCCCACCATCCCTTGCGGGAGTCGAACCAGCAACCTTGTGGTTGAGAGGACACATTCCAACCGAGCCATCCAGGAGCTCAGCGGCAGCTCAGCGGCAGCTCAGCTCAAAGTGCCATGTTCAATTTTAGTTGCAGGGGTTGCTGCCCACCATCCCTTGCGGGACTCGAAGAGTTGAACCGGCAACCTTGTGGTTGAGAGCCCACTGGCCCATGTGGGAACCGAACCGGCAGCCTTCGGAGTTAGGGGCATGGAGCTCTAACCGCCTGAGCCACTGGGCCGGCCCCAATGTTTTTCAGTTTTGTTTCAGAAAGTATGTGCATCCAGTATACTCAGATCCAAAGCACCTAATACCAACAACAACAAACATGTATTAATAGAACTTAATACATGTTGGGCCATTTCTAGGTCTAAATCCTTTCTGTGCATTTTGCTCATTTATTTCTCACAACAACCCTGTGAAGTTGGTGTTCTGATTGTCCTAATTTCACCAATAAGGCAAATGAGGTTTAAAGAAGGTACACAGCTGCCAGCTATCCATCTTTGGTCACATTCGGGCCTCATGAACCAGAGTTTGAAACCAAGAGGTCTTTCTCAGGAGCCAACAATCTTTACTATTTGCTCCTACAGAGAGAAAACTGCCAATGCACTGATGAGTATTTATTTTTATGTTTATGGACTTGTTCAATTGCTATCTTCAATCAAAAAGTTCAGAAGAAAATTGAAAATCCTCTATAAATTCACCCTAATTGACAGGTCAAATGATAGCCTAGAACCATTAAAGTATAGGTACCAGGCACTTGGAATGTGATAGATGGAAGTGACAGTACTAGACAAGTCATATTCTCTTATGAGGTCTCAGTTTCCCCCTGTATAAAATAAACAGTTGGATAAATAAGTTCTAAGATCCCTTCTAGACCTGACATTCTATGACCATATGAAGAATCTGTACCGGTAGAGATAACAATTCTGGTTTAGAATGTTGTTTTTATTGATAATATTTCGTATATCCAATCATAACTCAGAAAAAAAAAGATATAGGACTGCTCATTATGTTTCTTTGTAGAAAAAGAAGCTATATCTGGAAGCTTCACTTCTAGTATCGGAAGACCTATACATCATTCAGTATGGAAGCCAAGAGGGGTGTAATTTCAGCTTCTGAAGGCACTTTCAAAAAACCATATGAAAGGTAAATTGCAGATTGATTCTTGTAAGACATTTTCCCTACCTTTAGTGTATTCCTACTACTTGTATTGATATACTCTATTAATCTAAAAAGGTCTTGCGTATGACACATATACATTTTACATCCCTCGGGGAATATGTAGAATCTTGTCTCTAAATATTTTGGGGGTTTTGAACATTTCCTTAAGAGAAATACACATGAACACAACACTTAGCATCCATTTTCTCTGTGTTCCCAGATGCTGTATTTGAAGCCCAACTATATTAAGCCTTGGTTGGAGACCTTTTATGATCCTCAGAAGACTTATAAAGGAGTTTAGCAAAGAGCAAATGAGAGTGTGAATAGAGCAAAGGTTTTCCCCCTACAGATATATTATCAGTCTTTGGATGAAGCGGGGAATCCCTTGAAATAATAGTCAAGATTTTTTTTTTCTCCCATGTGCATACAGAAAGAAGCCATCATATTCTCAAAAGGATCTCTACACAAAACAAAAGAAAAGATGGTCTGTTAATAATGAAAATAGTCAGATGGTTTCCGAGAGGCAGAATCCAGGAAGGGGAATTGCTCGTTCACAGTAAAAATATTTGTTTTACTAAACTGGTGTTACCTCTTACCCTTGCTTCCAATGCCACTGGATCCCTCCTCTACCCCCCACCCCAAATGGTCTGTACTGACTTCTACTCACAAATAAATAGAGTCCTACCAGTGCACTTTAGATGGAAAGAGATAAAAAAAGAAAAATTAAGGTAAATTTCTCTCTATGTCTATGGGAAGGAGATTAACAGCTTTTTTCAAATACAGAATTTTAAGATTAGGCAGAATCCTTTAATAAGTGAGGTAATTAGATGATCAACTGCTCATTTGCTCTCAGATTCATCTTCTCTCTTCACCTGCTCTGCATTTCAGGAAACTATCTTCCAGACTCTCTTGTTTTCTGCAAAGTGAGGCCCCAATGGAAGAGCGGACGTTAAGAAAGGGAAGTCAAACATCCCAGAAAGGGCTGGCCTCCTCCACTGAGCCAGCGTCTACTGGGCGGTTCTCTCTATGGTCCCAGCTCCCACTGTGCAACTGTTCATATGGTTTAGCTACTGCTGGATAACCTTGGCTTCTGAATTCTGGAAACACCTCCTCCTTCCTTTGTTCCTTCAGCTCTAGGGTGTGGTACTTTCTATTGTTAATGATCTTCGGTTTGTCTCATCATCTCTTATTTGACTTGCATCTCTTACATTTCCTCACTTGAGAGATCTACAGTGGCTTCTATTTTCCTGGTTATACTCTGATTGTTGTAGGTAAACTAGTTGTAGACATGCTGTTTCTGATGCAGGAGACAAAGGAATCAGCACAAGTATTCTGGAAAGCAAACAGATGTGAAATATTAGATGGAATAGTGGTATGGTATAAAATTTCAGATAGAAGATGTAAGTGTAAATTTTGGGGGGGACAATACGGGCAGGTTCCATGACGCACTTTCATCCAAATCTGTAGAATACCTTTTATCTTTTATTATTGTTTTTACTTTCAAACTATTTTCTTGCTGCAGTTTGCACTATAAAAACTACAGCTCTTCCTATGTCAAGTTATATAATCCCAGGATACTTCAAGAACATAAATTGCCTGGGATTGAATAAAATTCTTTTTAATGGCTTTGAAGTGAAGGGACCATGACATGAGTGCAGGTATCACTTTATAAATGCACAATTTCAGCCAAAGAAAATATGTAGATAAATAGACCTGCAGGTTTTGTACATTTTCCTCTATGAGGTTCAGTGGGTAAGCAGCAGTCTGGAACTCCAAAGCCTTTGAAATATCCTCTACTCTACCCCTCATGTTCAGTGACCTTGAGGAAGTCACCTAAATTGGAGGCAACTCTAGCTCAGGAGAGAATGATCAAGTGTCTGGGAAAGCAATCCATTTTCAGGTAAAATAAGCTACAGAGATGTTCAGTTCTAGGAAAACTTAGCAAACAAAACAACATTTGGATCTGTCCATGTGCATGAAACCCTCTAGAGAGTATTCTCTATTATTATAATCAGTCATGTTTAGTTATCTCTATTTATGTTGATGCATGGGGATTTATATTTCTAACACCCACTCCCATTAGCTCTATAGGCCCTCTAGAGAGAAATTCATTTTACAAATTCAAAATGATTGCTTAGTTTTCATTTGAATTAGATTTCCCATCGTTTCCCTTTGCAATAAATGTCAGCTGGTTAATGCAGAAAACACCAAGACTTAGGTTAAAATTATTTGCAAACGTTCAATTAGGAATTGACTAAAACAGTTGTCTACTTCTGTGTCTGATGAAAGCATCAACTGCCATCTTCAGCACTGTGTGCCAGATTTCCTAGCAAAAGGTTACATTTCTCACTGAACGGGGGACTTGTCACGTAAGCCTGACCTTGTTTTGAAGAGAGCTGAATATCAGAAGACTCACTCTGGAAATCTCATAATCTGATCCCATCAGAGTTTGAGTCAAGTTGCCATTAGAACAAGGTGGTAAAATACTCTGCACATGTGTCATCCCTTCATCCTGTGTTCTTGACCGATATTGACAATCACTTGTGGCACTTTTTCTCACCCAACTCTTTTTAATCCAGTGTTTTCAGGAAGTCCTCACCAATTGGTTGGAGCTTTCATAATTGACATAATTATTCTTTAGACTTGCTTTGGAAATATCACACAAGTCCTATAACACAGAGTTGACATCAGGTATTTATCTTAATATATGGCTCTCAGACAATTCTAGCGAATCATGTCTCTCAGAAAATTTCATTGTAGGATTTTCAACTTGACAAATCCGGAAGAGAATACTTGTGAAATTTGTTGGGAGTACAACAGAGAAGATTGTTTCTATTTCATAGTGATTGGTTTTTGAGACCTAGACGTTATTTGGGTATAACATCCCAAATAATGGACGTTATTTGGATATTATACCTATATTAGAAGTGGGACATGTATGATAGTGGGTATTTAGTTTAGTGACAGTGAGAAGAGACAATGTTTTGGTTTGACATAAGGCAGATACCTTCTCACTTGATTTTCACTCTCTAAGTTTTAGGTCTTTGTGTGTGTGCGGGGGGTGGAGGGACATACTTAAATTTAAGATTACAACCTGGATCTCTGAGAAAGTTTTAGCAATCACCTGTTTGTAGAGTTCATTCAAATAAATATTTATTAATTGATTACTATATACAAGATACTGTGTTTGGTCATTTCACTCCAGGTCTATAAAATGGGAATAACAATGCTTATCTTGTCCACCACACAAGATTGATGGGAGGATTAAACAAACAAATGATAGAAAAGCATTGTTGAAATATCAAATATTATTTTATTATAGTCATATTTTACTGACAATTATTACGTGATGAGGTAAAAGCTATAATAAGTATTAATCATTAATATGGAAATGTGAGGAAAAGGAAAAATAATAAGAGATTGCGTGAGATTACCAAGAACAGTCTGGAAAAAAGGAAAACTATCGTTAAATGACAACGGTGACTATGCTTAATACCAAACAAGATTTTTACAGGACTAATTATTTTGGATGAACTCCTTGTAGATCATTTTCTGTTTCTTTTAGGTAATAGAACTATTCATAGTAAGATCTGAACAATTCTTTCACATTTAAGGTGAAGAGAAAAAAAATGATTTTCTCAAAATTTAGTTGTTATTAAAGAAATTCAATATAAAGAGCAAGTGAATTATACTAATTGTATCAAACTGAACTCAGAATTGCATTGTATTTTACTTGTGTATTTGCCAAATTACTAAGAATCAATTATTGAGACTACTTCTCAGATTCAGCTTAATATAAAAATAGAAAGCACTCATGTAGTAAGCATATATATTTATATATATAACTATATGTATGCAGTATCAGGCATAAAAATGAAACTAGTCCAATTGTTTAAAGATGAGCAAAGTAACAAAAGGAAACAACCACTCAAATGAATAATGAAATATGTTTGCTCTATACATTTATCACAGCTTACTCAATCAGAATTAAGAATTCCAAAATAGGAAAACTTTAAAACTGTTTATAAAATCTTACTACTGACAGTAATATTTAAATGTTCTATAATCCAATAGAATCTAGAGATACTTTTTATTGACTTTTAAAAAATATTTTTGATACAACACGAGTATCAGAAATCAGCTTTCCAGGAGAGCTATTAAAATAAAATGGAGTGGCTGTAATTAAAATAAAAGCCACAAAAATAACTTTGCTATTTAGACCTTAAGGTAGAGTAAGGTTATTCAAGAACTACATTGTTTTTAGTAAAAATCTATTCTATGAGGGTGACTCTTACTGGGACATGTTCCCTGTCCCTTTGGCTCTAGCTTCCTAAATATTCTAATAACTCAAGTAAACTGCAGGGACAAACAACACAGCTATGAATGTGTCTGGAGATTCTGCATCTGCCTTCCTTAATCAACTTCCTTTCCTGAATATGAATTGCAATAATGAGTCAATTAACGTCCTCAAATGCCAATGAGATGCAAAAGAGATTGGTAGTGGTGGTGGTGGCAATGCGTTTCGGGAACCGTTCCAATGTCTGGATTTTAACGAGAATCACACACTGAGCTCACAACTGATTATTTATCTCATGCAAACGTGACTGCCTGGCGCTTCCCCCTGCAGCCTTCCCCATGGCACCCCCAAGAAAGTAGGCAAACCAAATTTAACCTTATTATCAAGAAAATGTCTTTGGTTTGGAGCCATTATTCCTAAGGCTTCACTTCTAACCTCCTTACTCAGATGGGAAGACAGGCATTTGATAATTTTACCTATCCATGTTCTGCATTGATACTTTACACATATTCTGAAATTGTGACCCTTTTTGGCATATGCTAAAAAGTAATTAGCAATCTATTTTCAAATCACAGCCTCCAGCTGCTATTCCTTTAAGGTACATTTAAATAGTTTATTGTAATTTATTGTCTTCTATCTGCCAAGTGCTTTAAATATATCACTATATATCAAAATACATTTTTGTTTAGTCTTTTTTATTGAGATATAATTGACGTATAACATTGTGTTACTTTTAGATGTACAACATAATGATTTGATATATGTATATATTGTGATATGATTACAAAAATAAGTGTAATTAACATCCATTACCACAGATAGTTACATATTTTCTTTCAAGATAAGTGCTATTATTATTCGCATTTTACAGACAACAGAACTGAGGCTCAGAGAGAAGTTTATACAACTATTGAATAGCAGCAGAAAATTTTGAAATCCTGCTTCTCAACCTGCATGTTAATGTTCTTTGAACCATGAAAAAATTTCCACAGCTGTGCGAGATTTAATTTCCCACCTGTGTACACGGAATTTAAGGAAATATTTATTAAAACTCCAAATTTATCAAAACAGCAATTCTCTATCTTTTATTAAAAATCCTTCAGGTTTAATGAATATTAAATGCTCCAGTGCAATTTACCTCTCAGATTCTTTGGTTTCCTCATTTAAAAAGCCTGGACAGCTGGCTGACCACTTGGCAAACACAAGACCCCCAAAGTAAAATGATAACTCTGGCCGCATGGCCACTTTTCCCTGACAGATTGGAACCCCTCACTGGCCATATTTTAATGTAAAAACTGAACTACTGAAATTCAGTCATATGCTTTCTTCCCAGGGAGTCGAGAAGTGTCTTTCTGAGGAGCACGTAGGCATCCATAATAAAATCTGCCATGCCAGAGTGACCAATTTAAAGCTCGGTCTTCTGAAAATGTATCTTTCCTTCCTGTAGCACTAAGCAGAGTGGACAGAAAGACACCGTTTAGTGAATCTCCATGATAGTCAAGTTATTCCCAAGTTAAGAGGAATAAAAAAAAAGTATCGATACCAAGGTAATAGCTTTCTTTGCACAAATTATTATGCCATTTTAGCAATGTCTTGTGTGGACTTGTGACTTCAGACATGTTTAGTTTCTGATTATTGTTTATATCTCAGTTATGGAAAAAATTCTTACATTTTGGAATGAGGAACTTTTTATCCGAATAACCCTTTTTTGCAAATGCTGATGCTTATCTATTTAGCGGAAAGTCTAGAATGATTCTCTCATTAAGATGCATCCTAGAAAGTAAAATAAACTGCATTTGAAATGCAATTAAAAGCTGGTCGTGTGTGTGTGTGTGTGTGTGTGTGTGTGTGTGTGTGTGTGTGTCATTATCTATGCTGCCTTTACATGTTTGATTATGGAAAAGGGAAAAGTACTATGACCTTTCATTCATTGACTGTGTTCTCTATCAAGTATGGACCCATGTAACAGCATGCTGTGGTCTCGCCACCTTTCCTAACCAAACATAGAGCTTGTATTAATAAGTGTTCAGTGACCGTGCATCCTTCTGCAACATACCAGCTTAGGGGCTGAAGACATTACATTGAAATGATGTAGGATGTTGGCTCCTTCAAAAACAGAATACCTAACGAGACTTTAGTTTAAATGCTTTAGGGATTAAATTTTGCAGACAGAGATTGGCTCGCTGTACTTGAATTTTGGAAACCCCTACAGAATTCCCAAACAAGATTGCATATGATTAATTCTTAAGAAAAAAAAAAGTTATACCTTTGGAATACAATATAATACAAAACAATGTAGCTGTTATCAGGTGTGGCCAAACGATACCCAGAAAAGTAAACCCGCAAAGGAATTCCAGAAAAAGTCGCTACTGCAAATAAATCACATCTTCACTTGCTTCAGTTATTTTCAAGATTACATTTTAAATTACAGAGCACAAGCAAGGAAAACTAAAAAAAAACAATCCTCTTATATTTCAGTGATGTGGCCGGGAAGTGGTAACTAAATAGCTCTTTACACACGTTACTGAATAATCTATACACTCGAATAATTAAAAGCAACAGTCCCGGTTTACTCATAAAAAGTTCTTCCAGAGTCCCCTTCAGAGTAGTTACAGATGTTCCTCTGCTTCCAATCTAAATGAGCTTCAATAAAATGTATTTTACAACCCTCCTTGGTACATTTAGATTCCTAATGAATGTCAAAAAATTTCCCCTTTCCTTCAACCCTGTTTAAACAAATTGGAAACGAAGATCTTTACCTTTTCCAGAAATAACATAATAGTTTAATCTAAAAAAAACTTTTTATGAAAACTCATGTCCAGCTTTAGTTCCCCACAGCGCTTCAAATGTGGCTCTGTAGAATGACTTTAAGCCAGGTTTTTATTTTATAAGACCACATAAAAATGGGCACTGAGGGAACTGAGGGGTGTGGTGGGGTTGAGTGGAATAATGGATTTCAGGTACTTTGCGATTTTAACCTAACACCTGTAGAAAACTCTTCCTTATCAGATCTAAATTTCTGATGTCTGAATTTCTTTAGAATTTCTGAATAAACTCAAGTGAAGATGCTCACTAAACTAAGAAAGAGGTTTACACAATAATGACCAGTGCTTAAGGAAATAATGACCAGTGGTTGCACTCGAAACAAGCTGCAGCAGTTAATTACCATAGCCATAGTATGTGTTCCAAAAAGTTCAATATGGGACCTTTTGATAATATATTCAGCAAAATCTCACTTTCTGCAAACTGGCTTTTTCCCAAATTCTGCCATCTGATCTGTTTTCTGCTGGTGCCTTTCATTCTCTCATAAGGCAGGTGGTCAGAATTGAGCAGACAAGTAGTCACCTCATGGTCAAAAAGACGTTTTACATTACAATAAATTGACCCATAACTATTAAATGTTTTTTACTGTTCTTGGAGCACAATCAGCATTTTAAAAAATGTACGTTCATTAGGCAATTAAAACAATGATTTATTTATTAATAAAATGTATGCACATAGATTCTGATGAAAAGACCACTGAAGAAATACAAATATTAACGGAGAATACTGCAGTTCTATTCTTTCCAGAATCTTCATTTTCCTCAGTAAGAAAAGACCCAATACATAATGTATTTCAAATGATTCTGATACTTGAATTATCAAACATTGAAGTGATTAAATCAAGAAATATTTACATCGGTGAGTTTGTAATTCACGAACTTTTTAAATTTATAAAAGCAATCGCTCTGTCATGAATTAGAAAGACACATCCACTGAACTAATGTTTTCCTCAATGTTTTATGAATCATAGGAAAAGTTGGCCATTGACTGAAATAAGCAGTGGAGAGTTAGAATATATCTCTAAGACTTTATGAATAGAATATAAACTACATCAATTATCAATTTAAGTGTACTGTTTAAAATTTCTCAAGGTAATTTTTTTTTTCTTGATAACATTGTAATTTTTCTGCCACATACAATTGAAGCATAAGGTCTCGTTCACAAAATGTATAATCACTCAGGATTATTGTCTAAAATTGTAAAAATATTTAAATTGCAGCAACATAACTAAAATACAGCTATAATTGCTTGCCAGTTAAGTGCCAGATAACAACTTTGGCCAGGGTTTCATTACTACTTCAGATTTCTTCATGATGCAAAAGTGATGGAGATAAGGCTTGATAGGAGAAAAGATCTCTGGAAATGTCTTCACCTTTTGGACTCATCCTTTAATTTCATAAGGAGACCAATAGATAATTGCCCATTTTCAATATGGGTGCCTTAAAAAATCATGTTTTCTAGTTTTCCCATCATGTACTCTGTTCCAATCATTTTGGCTGTTCCAGTCATTCTTGCTGTGATTTGGACACACCAAGAACATGACTGTCTCAGGGTCTGTGCACTTGCTTTTCCCTCCAGCTTCCATGCTTTTCCCCCTGATTTTAGTATGCCTCACTCCCTCACTTCTTTCAAGTTTCTATTCAAATATCTCCTCATTGGAGAGGCCTTTGCTGCCCACACATTGTAAAATATTAACTACCTCTCTTTCCAAAACCATCACTCTCCAACCCCTTTCCCCAGCTTATTCTTCCTCTTGGCCCTTCGTACCATTTTATATGTTATAACTTTATTGACTTAATATTTTACTGTTTCTCCCACTAAAATTTAAGTTCCACAAGAACAGGAACTTTGCCTATTTTGTTCATTAGGGTAACTCAGCACCTGTAATTATGCCTGGCATATGGTTGGGGCTCAATAAACATTGCTTAAATGAATGAATAAAATAAACCTCAGATCCTTGGAGAAGCGATTATGACTCTCCTATAAGAATCTCGTGACAGAGGGATTGTTATATATTCTTTATTTTTTAAATGACATCTGTATTTGACTATTTTTAATTTTTATACCAATGGTTCACTTTGAGGACTTATTTTTTATTTGTAAGGTAAGCTGTTCTTTGTACAACTGAGAGATTTATTCTTCTGAAATAAAACCTCATAATTCCTGGAAGACTATTCACATGACCCTGGATTGCTGGAATGATAATCAATGCTCCATTATCAATGTTCCATCTGTTATCTTTGGGTAATTGGACCTCATTATCAAAAAATCAAAAGAACCTCTATTTTTATCATTTTTCCCTTTCTAGATACATGTCCTAAACCTAAGGAGAGCTAGAAAGAAAAGCCATGACAAAGGCTTGCCAAGAATTTCAGAGTCGTCTTATACATGTTAGATGTCTCTTCATTCAATTTGAGGGAATTAGGAAGTTTCCAAAGACTTTTAATTTGTGGGAGTTTGGAAAGAGAGGCTATGTGTATAATTAAAATGTTGGAAGAACCTGTACAAGCATCCTGCTGATGGTGTGATCACGGTATATCTTCCTAGGGTTGCTTCCCCTTACTTCCTCTTTTTTGCTTCACATTCACATAACTTCATGGAACAATACTTGGGATTATTGCCTCTACTTTTTAAATAATTCAAGGTGTACATTCATCAGCAATATTAAATCCTTTGTCACATAATAAATCCCGGATTATGTCTTTAGTGTAGAACTTGACATATGATAGTTGGGTATGGACTTGTGTTTGAGTATTTCAACTGTGAGTTACCAGCTATATGATTTTGAGTAAGTTCCATAATTTCTCTGTAAAATGGATATAACAACTACCTCAAAAGTTGATTGTGAGAATTTAATGAGATATTATTTTAGAAATTCAGCATTATATACAAATTATACACAAGTAGTCTTTGAAAATATATTAATTTCTTTCACTTTCCTTCCAAGAGGAATTATTTGGAGAACCTTCAAAAACTTGCTCTTTTTTGATACTAATGACAATATTGAAATTAACATTTTTAAATTATCAATTATAGTATTAACTAATATTTACTGGATATTTATTTTGTAAAAGTACTGTGCTAAGTAAAATATGTACAGTATCTCCTTTAAGCCTCACAGCAACAGCACAATGGAGGCATTGTTCTATTTTTCTCATTTTAAAGTTGAGAAAACTGTAATTTGTAAAGGTCAAATAAGTTATTCAAGGTCACATAGGTCCAAAATGACAAAGTAGGAATCTGAGTCCAGGTCTTTCTAATATTAAATTACATTTTTTAACCACTATGCTATACTGCCTATTTTATGGGTGTCTTGAACAATAGAGTGTTCGAAGGCACAAAGATATATAAGGATAGTAAGTACACATACTGTATATATTGCATGTATATATGAGGTGTGATCAAAAGATACAGCGAATGTTTAAATTAAAAAAAAATTATTACAGTAAAAGACATTGCCATTAATCCCTCTCAAAATACTCCCCCTCACTTTGAACACACTTATCCCATCGTTCTTGCCACTTTCTGAAGCATTTCTGGAAGTCCTCTTTCATGAGTGTCTTTACTTCATCCTCTATCATGACAATGCTCCCTGTCATGCATCGCTTCTGGTATGGCAATTTCTGTCAAATAAAAACATTATAGTGTGTCCTCATCTACCTTATTTGGATCTGGCATCCTGAAACTTCTGACTCTTCCCTAAAGTCAAAATGATTCAGGACCTCAAGGCAGCCATGATAGCACAACTAAAGACACACACGAAAGAGGACTTCCAGAACTGCTTCAGAAAGTGCCAAGAAAAGTGCTAGGGGTAGTATTTTGAGGGGGATTAATGGCAATGTGTCTTTTACTGTAATATTTTTTTAATGTAAACATTTACCATATTTTTATCATACCTCATATACTATACATATTTAATTCCATTCAATTGCAAAGAAAATTTATCAATTAGTATTAATATATGAGGTTGTATTTTTTTTTACTTAATATTTATTGGGGTGATGAAGGTTAATAAAATTACATAGGTTTCAAGAGTACATACAATTCTGTAATACATCATCTCTGTAACACATTGTGTGTTCACCACACAGAGTCAGTTCTCCTTCTATCACTATATATTTCAGCCGGTTTACCCAGTATATGACAGTTTTTATTGGATGCTGTCAAATATGCAACTATGAATATACCGTTGACTTCAAAGAGCTCTCTAAGTGTTGTAACATATTCTTTTTGTGCCTGTAAATATCAGATTGAATTATTGAACTGAAGTTTAAAAACATTTTAACAAATATACTAATCGTACAAAATTAGTTCATGGAAAATTATTCCTAGATGTCAAACTGGATGCTATCAAAAACTTATCCCTCATGAAGCAGTAGAAACTTTTAGGGGATATTAGAGGCAAAACAATATTAGTGACCACAGTGATCTCTGTATATAGATACTGATTCCTGGAACATTAGCGTTAAAAGGGAGGTCCACGATTTGTGTTGATTTGTTGCACTTGGACATGGCAGGTCTTTGATAAATCAATGAAATATCTATTCCAATCTTTCAACTAATAGATAAAGAAAAGAAGCACTAGAATCATGAAGGAACTTGGCCACATTTGCGTGAAGTTATAACCAGAATGTAGTATTTTGATTTTTCTACGCTGTGGTTTTCCTATTATCTGTAAATTATTTCCATGGATACAGAGAAGGACATGAATATCTGGCTAAATTCATAGACTTTCCAAAGAGTAATATTACTCATTGTCCAGGTAGTGCTAATCGAAAATGTCTTAGATCTGTAGTTTTCATACTGTGATTTGGTGTTTATAATCTGCATAGGTTGACATATTCATTCACTCTACCTTCCATGAATTTAAAGTTAGTCAGCTGAGAAAGGGGGACACATAAGCTGTTTTTTCTGTAAGTCCATCCTCAAAAATTACCACCTATAGAATCACCATTTTATCAGAATAGGCCATGAGTGAAAGGAACATTTAAAATCAATCTGATCAATTAAAATTTTATTTTTGTAAGAGAAACAAATTGCAGTGGAGGAAAAGCAAACGGCGGTTTAGAATAAATTACTTCATCCTTTTGTTCTTTTGAGCAATTAAATGACAGGGCATTATCGCTTTGGGGCTTTCAATAAAGAATCCATAGAAGTGCCTGGGATTGGTCACTTTGGAGTTTGGTAATTTATTGTTTATGTTGGGCATCTCACACTTTCCTCAACTAGCCTGTTCAATGCACTCCCCTCAGGTGATCATTACTGCCCTCACCTCTCATGCCCATAGCAAATATTAGTAATTTGTCATGGCTTTCTTTGCTGTTGAACCTAAAAGTGGTCTCAGAATTCTTATCAACGTGGTATTCCAGGTAACCAATACCAATTGATCAGCATTTTTATGCGTGATGAAAGTTATTTGCCCTTGCTGGTACAGCAGGAAAAACTGAGGGTATTAAATTAGAGGACTGAATTCTAGTAATAACGCTAATTGCTGCATAATTCTGGACAAAATAGTTAACCTCCCAATGTTTCAGTTTCATTGCCTATTGTGGGGACAGGGTCCCAGAGAGCAGTTTCCAGGCTCTCGGCCTCACATGGAAAGGCGCTGACTCGGGTAGTAGATGGCCATCAGCTGTGACTAGTTGGCCATCAGCTGTAACCAGTTAGCCATTAGCCACTAATATAACTGCTGTGGCTATGCTAGGGGGTTGGTTGTTGGTTGGTTGGCAGAGAAATGGATGGCGGATTGCAGCTAGCAAGCGCAGATCGCAGTTAGAATGGCAGATTGCAGTTAGCAAGTGAGGTTGGTTGGCAGAGAAGAGGACGGCAGGTTGTGGATCATGTGGCTCCTGCTTCCTGTGTCTCCAACCCAGCCGCCAGCAAGAATATAGAGGTATGACTTCCCTATCTATGGCTCTGTGGGTGTTCCTTTTTGGCCTCACTATATCTTGTGTTCTTATGCGGGGAGCGGGAACGAAGACCCTGCATGACACCTATATAATGGAGAAAATAATTACTTTCATAATAATTACTTTTCTTAAGTTATAGGACAGTTGTAAGGATGAATGAGATTGTGTATGTGAACATCCTTAGAGAAAAATGGAAACTTCATGAATATTTATCTAATCTAAATTATAATTACCTAAGTATGGAGAATTCCCTACTGATATGCAAATCCAAACATCTTCTGGTTTTTTGCTTCTTTTACCTATAAGGTCTCCTTTTCCGTATCTGTAAAATGTCAACAGTAATCTTACAAAGGTATTAGGAGGATTAAATGAAAAACATATGCAAAAGGCTCTACTATAGCTTTTAGCAGAATTCAGACTTGAGAAATTGTCGTTATTATCCTTCTCACCCGCTGGCTCTCTGGCCAGTGCTAGCAAAGTTATGGTTGAGTCAGCTCTGATCCCTCAGCATAAACGAGCATCTTCAGGCCACATCAACATAAAAACCAGGAGGATCTAATGTACTATATGGTGACTATCGTTAACAATACTGTATTATATTCTTGAAAATTATTAAGAGAGTATCTTAAATGTTCTCGCCACAAAAAAGAAATGGTAATCATGTAAAGTAATGGAGGTGTTAACTTCTGTGGTAATCATTTTGCAATATGTAAGTATATCAAATCATCATGTCGTATACCTTAAACTTACACCATGTCATATGTTAATTATATCTCAATAAAGCTGGAAAAAAAAAACAATAGGAAATAAAATCTGGTGAAGGTTTGGTGTTCTCCTGATGGTCATGTATAGGACTTGTTATATTAGTTTGATGATTCATTCCGGAAAAAATGTAGATGAAGTGAGAAAGGAGGGGTATGTATGCTGAGAAATGGAGGGTGAGATGAGGTCAGTGGTAATCCAAAGAGCTACAGCTTTATGGCAGTTAAAACATGATGATGATATCACCATTGGCAGAGCTAGTATATATTGCAGGCTTAGTAACTGGCAGGCCCTACAGTAATTGTGTAATTGTTACATATATGATCTTAGCAATCCTAAGCAGGCCTATTTTACAGACATGAAAAGCAAGACCTGGACAAGGTAAATAATTTTCCCATTGTCAAAACTTGGAAGACATGGAACTGGGATTGCATTTAGACAAAACTGGCTCGTATTCACATGATTAATATGAAAGTCAGGCTGTGGCTCAATAAGCTATTAGAATTCTTAGTGAAAAAGAACAGAACATGGAAAAATGAGGAAAGAAGGCCTTTAGGAGTGTAGTTGCCAGATAAAATAGAGAAATGCCTAGTTAAATTTGCACTTTAGTTAAAAAATAAATATTTTAGAATAAATATGTGCCAAATATTATTTTTATTTGATACATGCACATACTGGGAAATGCTTTACGATAATAACGTTAGTTAATACATCCTTTACCTCACGTAGTTACCATTTTGTTGTTGTTAAGGTAAGAACATTAAAGCTCTACTCTCATAGCAACTTGTAAGTATATAATACATTATTGTTAACTATACTCACCATGCTGTACATTAGATCCCTGGAACTTATTCATCTGATAACAGAAAGTTTGTATCTTTTGACCAGCACCTCCCCATTCCCCTCACCTTTCAGCCCCTGACAATCACCATCCTACTGTCTCTACGAGTTTCATGTTTTTGGATTTCACGTATAAGTAAGATTGTATAATATTTGTCTTTCCCTGTCTGGCTTAACTTCACTTCACTTAGCATAATGCCCTCAAGTTTCATCCTTGTTGTCAGAATGGTAAGATTTCCTTCTTTTTTTATGGCTGAATAAAATTCCATTGTATGTGTGTGTGTGTATGTGTGTGTGTGTGTGTGTGTGTATCACATTTTCTTTATTCATCTATCAGCAGACATTTAGATTGTTTCCATGTCTTTGCTGTTGTAAATAATGCTGTAATGAATATGGAGGTGCAGGTATCTCTTTGATAAATAGTGATTTCATTTCCTTGTGATATATCCAGAAATGGGATTGCTGGATCATATGGTAGTATTATTTTTAATTTCTTGAGGAACCTCCATACTGTTTTCTATAGTGGATGTACGAATTTACATCCCCACCAACAGTGCACCAGGGTTCTATTTTCTCTACTCACCAGTATTTGTTATCTCTTGGTTTTTTTTTTCATGTTTGTTGTTGTTGTTGTTGTTGATAATAGCTATTCTAACAGGAGTGAGGTAATATCTTATTATGTTTTTTTATTTTTTCTAGTTTTTTAATTAAATTTATTGCGGTGACATTGGTTAATATGATTATATGTTTCAAGTGTACAATTCTATAATGTATCATCTGTGTATTGCATTGTATGCCCACCATCCAAGGTCTAGTCTACTTCTGTCACCGTATATTTGACCTCCCTTACCCTCTTCAACTTCCCCCCCTACTATTCCCCTCTGGTAACCACACTTTTATTGTCTGTTCATTGTGGGTTTGATTTGCATTTTCCTGATGATTTGTAATGTTTGTTGAGCATCTTGTCATGTACCTGTTTGCCATTTGGATATCTTCTTTGGAAAAATGTCTATTCAGTCAGTTCCTCTGCCCATTTTTAATAGATTGTTTGTTATTTTGACGTTGAATTGTATGAGTTCCTTATATGTTTGGATATTAACTCCTTATCAAATATATGATGTGCAAATATTTTCTCCCATTCTGTGGTTTGCCTTTCTATTGTGTTGATGGTTTCCTTTGCTGTGCAGAAGATTTTTAGTTTGATATAATTCCAGTTGTTTATTTTTGCTTTAGTTGCTTGTGCTTTTAGTTTTATATACAAAAAATCATCACCAAGAACAATGTTAAAGAGCTTTCTCCTGGTGTTTTCTTGTAGGAGTTTTATGGTGTCAGGTCTTATGTTTAAGTTCTTAATCCATTTGGAGTTAACATAGGGGATTAATTTAATTATTTTGCATGTTTATATCTGGTTTCCCCAAAACAATTTATTAAAGTGACTACCCCTTTTCCCATTGAGTATTCTTGGCTCCCTTGTCAAATATTAGTTGGCCACGTATGTATGAATTTAGTTCCAGACGCTTGAATCTGTTCCATTGCTCTGTGTGTCTGTTTTTATGCCAATACCATACGGTTTTGATTACTATAGCTTTGTCATATAGTTATGAAATCATGAAGTGTGAAGCCTCCATCTTTACTCTTCTCAAGATTGCTTTGGCTGCTGGGGTCTTTTGTGGTTCCATATGAATTTTAGGATTATTTTATTCTATTGTTGTGGAAAATGCCATTGGAGTTTTGATAAGGATTGCACTGAATATATAGATGGCTTTGGTAGTATTTTAACAGTATGAATTCTGATCCATGAACATGAGACATTTTTCCATTTATTTGTGTCTTGTTCAATTTCTTTCATCAATGTCTTATAGTTTGTGGTGTATATGCTTTTCATTTCCTTGGTTAAATTTATTTCTATGTATTTTACTGTTTTTAATTCTCTCGGGAGTCTATTTTGCTAAATTTGGGAACCTTTTTAAAGAGGAAACAGCAAGAGAAGCAGAAGGTTTTACTGGGTAGAATATGCACATAAAGGATATTTTCTGGAAAACATTAGGAAAGGCAAAATTCTTAATTATGTCTAATGTAGGCTACTTGATCTCTTTGCTTCAAGAAACAAGAATACTTGCAGAAAATATCCACTTTTTCCTGGAAAAAAAAAAGTTAATTTTTAAACACTAATTTGTGTAGTCTTTGAGAATCTAACAGACACTATGGATTGTCTCTCCAGAAAAAGCTTATACCTATGCCTATACCCTTCCCCCAAAGTCAGTAGAGATCATATTAAAAACCCATGCTGCAAAGCGTTCAGAAGGAGACAGCATGGCTTATTTGACAATGTGCCTTGAAGTCAGAAAATGTCTCATATAGTAGTAGGCTAGTAATTGTTTAACACCTGCCTCTCGGGGAGGAAGGATCTTGATTTACAGCATTTGCCAATTTCTACAGTATAAATTCCCACTGTGGCTGATTTCAAGCTGCCTGCATAGCATACCATCACTCAACAGAGTTGGGAAGAAATGCACAGTAGCGTACCACTGCTCAGTATTCCATACATATACAGACATAAACAACAGATGTGAAAAAACCTCAAGAATATAGGTAATAGTAAAATGTAATAAAGTAATTAGGATGTGATGGTTTTAGTATTTATTACCTTTGTTTTTAATGTAATTTTAAGTTCATATAATTTAACATTATATAATAGCTATGTTGAACAATAACTTGCAAATTTCCTGAAAATTTAACTAGCCGCTCTCACTGGTTCAGCACATCACTGGCTTGGCTCCTGATGAAATAGATAAATAAGTCTCATGGTTGTCATAAAAATTGAAGAGAGGTAATATATGTGAAGTACTTAGAAGTTTCTGAATAGAGCAAGTAATTATAAATGACAACAATTGTTGTTATTACTATTAAGGAGCAATTTTCTTCACAAGAGCTGTGTTTCTTATTTTAGTGACATGAGAGAATTAATATTTCTGTGTAATTTTTCTTTTACTATTCAATAAATAAGGAGAAAGGGTACACTTTGTTCCTTCCAGTGCCTAAGGCATGTTCTGAAAGTAAATTCAATTTTAAAAGATACACACATTCACTTTATGATAAATGAGTCCAACAATATCACACTATCAATGGAACTTGGCAATTTCAATACAGTATACTTCATAAGTGGTATTATATTGTTTACCTTCCCATGGAATGGTATACAATTTTCTTCAAAGCATACCAAGGGTTTACTTGGGCACTGAAGATTACTTACTTACTTTCTTTCATCTGTACCATCTGCCAATTTTAGGTGCTTAGAGAATAAACTGGATCTCAATTTATGTTCATATGCTCTCATTAGAACAATAATCTTTGTTGGTTTTTTAAAAAAATATTCATTAAATAATATATTTTGTCTTGTTCTGTTTTTTTTTTCTTCTCTTCCTAAATGTGACATGAATATTAAAAGTGCTATTGTGATGTTTCTACAGGCTCCCTAACCATTCAGACACAAAGAGGGAACAGAAACATTAGGGAATGTAATTTTTTAAAGTTTCGTAAATTGCCTCTGTGTTTCTATAATATTTCGATAGACTGCAGACAGTGTGTTTCTCTTTATCACTCCCCTTCAGCGGAATGAAACTGCCAGGACCCCATCTATAAGGTCATCATTTATGGAATAACCACAAATGTGATCAATCAAGTCCTTCCAATGGAGCAATAGCCAGTGTGACCTCAACAGACTTTGGCTTTTGGAGCCAGATCTCTTTAGTGACAGACATAACCCTGGTGGGTCGGAAGCATCCTTCACTGCTCACTCTACCATCTGCCACTGTGGAAACTTCATCATTAAAGGCAGAGTTGTTGCTGGACAAATTTGCAAGTGGTTTTGAGAGCATTATTATTGCACAGAATGTTACCATCTGTAAGTAGGCAAATCTGAATTACAGTGTATGTCTACCTAACTTTCTTTCTCTATGTATATCTTAATAGAAAATATGCATGCATTAATCTCAAAACTGGGAACATTTCCTTTTGTATTTTGGAATTAGAGCCTTGCAAAGGGCCTCCAGAGCTTAACTTCCTACTTTTAAATACATCTACATTTAAACCATCACAGATCAAAGAATAATTATCTTATTTTGCATTTAGTTTTCTGTCCTTTTTCACAAAGTATTTTTAATTGATTGATTTTACTCACTTAAAAATACACTATTCTGTTATCAAATATTCATATTTACATATATGTGTATATACTTTATAGCTTTTTAAAAATAATACATAGTATATTATTTTAAAAATAATATATATTTTAATTTTTTTGAAAAAGATTTCAATTATGTCTTTGAGATAATACCACCTGCCCTCTTGCAACTTTCAATACCATGGAATAAATTATAATGATTATAAAAACAATATAATGAAAACACTAAACCAGAATTTCCAATTCATAAGCCAGGCACCATTTTATACATATGATATGTATGAGATACATAGGTGTGTATGTTTTTATATACAAAGATCAGACAATTAAGTTCGCAAACTTTCCACCATGTAAGATGCATAATATTCTTTGAATCCTACTACATAGGAGTGGGATTATAATTGTAGTTATGTAACTATAATAATATAGTATTTATTATATATTGTTATATTATTAATATTATATTATGTACAGACAAGGTAACCAAGGCACAGAAAGATAAACGGATGATCAGGATTACAGTTTGGTAAACTGTAGATCAGGGATTCTGCAGTCAACCAACCTAAACCCAGAATCTGTGCTATTAACTTACCTGAGTCTGTGGATTTCTAGAGTCTAAACCAATGTTAATGGATGATCTATGGTGTTGATGGGAGCGGAGGAAGGTGTTCCATGGGCACAAAAAGAGTAGAGAATGGCATTCTAGAGTTTTCAGTGTTAAGTCTTGGTGCTGAGATGTGCTGCCCAAATATATTTACTTCTTTCTGCTGAGTTTTGAAGACAAAAGGAAAATGTTAAATGAGATACAAAGTACTGATTCTTTACTAGTATAAGATTGAGTTGCTGTCACCTGCCCAAGATGTCTGTTTCGAGAAAGGCCTCTGTAATTCTTCTATGTTTCCTTTGGACTGCTATCTGGTATAATCTCTAACCAATCTCATGCAGAGGCACCTAAACAGACCTGGCCCGCATGGAGGCCTGGGGGTGGTAAATCAGTGGAACGTAGGATCCTGTCTTTAAGTTAAAGTAAGCCTTCCTATTTGAAAAACTGGCCCAACGATTTTCTCCTTGTCTGATAAATCCCATCATGCCCACTCTCTTCTGTGGAAAAGAGCTAGAAAAGGAACATGGAGAGGGGGCAGAAGCTTAGATTGATGCTGTCAATGGAAGAAACCTCTAAACATGTAAAGAATTTTATAAAGAATTTATTTGAGCCAAACTGATGACAATTACCGGGAAGCAAGATCTCAAATGTTCCAGAGAATGACAGTTTTGCAGTTTATTTTATGCATTTGGAATTAAGGAGGGAACATAAAGATTACATAAAGGTGGTAGAAGTTGGGGATTGGATTATAGGATAATTAACAAAATTATATGCTCTCTTGAGGATGGTTACAGGGGAGTCTGAAAAAGAGGCATTTCAAAGGTGTGTTAAACTAGATGCGCAGAAACAATGGACAGGGCTTGTTTAAGGCAAAGATATGCCTTTTACTAAAGAAGTTTCATGCATTGGGTGTGACAAGCCATTCACCAGGACCTGCTTAGTTAGGAATTTATGATCTGATCATCCTGTGAGATTACTTTCAGTCACTGGACTTAATCAGATTTTTTTATAGCATCACCTTTTCATCCACAATGTCTCCTTATGTAAGGGATAATGGAAAATCATGAGTTGTCATTCAAAAAACTACCTCTTCAATTCTCACTATAGTCCTTCTTTGATACTAAGTAAACATCTTAACAAATTAAATGTTTATGGATGTCCTGTAATAAAGTTAGACTAATAGGACTAGTGTATGAATAATGGTAATTACGTGAAAAATGGTAAAATATCATCAACTCCAAATTATTTGTCATTAAAACCTTCTGTTCATCAATGTCATACAAAATAGGGTATTGGCAGCACTTTGACAATTAAAAAAAAAAAAAAAAGCCCAAAGTGAAATCCCTTGCCCTCAGGGTAACAAACCAAGACTTAATTGAGGTGTAAGCCCCTCCCAGGGGCTTACAACTGGAATTGTGTCTTTAAACTGGAATTTCCAGATCAATACTAGTGAAGTAATCTGCTTGAGAAGACCCCTGCCCCTACCCCAAAGATAGGTGACCTTGTCCCAAACCATTGTTTCTTTTCTTTTGCTAAGAACTTTCTAGTCTCACTCAGATTCTGCCTATAAAAACTTTACATTTTGCACAACATCTCAAAGAAGACTTTCTGCTTTCTAGTAGATGGGATCCTGTCTGATTCATGAATCATTCAATAAAACCAATAAGATCTTTAAAATTGACTGGGTTGAATTTTTGTTCTTTATCACCTTATAATGATATCATATAGCCTTGCTTAACATTTATGTTTATAAATGATATGATAACATTTACAAAAACTAGCATTAAGAGACTATGGGGAAGACATCGTTTTTCCTGATTTAAGAAAAAAAAAATTTATAGTACTTTGTGCTGTGAAATATGGTAGTACACTCTATTCCCTAATTTTGTTTTTTTCTGTATTCTGCTCTGATTAAAAAGCCTGAAGTTTAGGAGAGCCAAAAGTGTGTGGGAAGCCTAAACAAATCCCTAGCAAAGACTCTCAGGACAGATATGATGTGAGTTACAGGAAAGACACGCCTGCCTTTGGATTGTTCCAAAGAAGATAGCTCCTTCTCATCTGCTGAGGTAAAAGAAAGCTGTTGGGGCTTTGGCTGAAAAAGAAAATACTCATGTAGAGTAAATATACATAATTCCTAAGGCCATACATGTTCTTAAGTGTTAGGTACGGCCAGAGGAATGAGTTGCAGGAATGAGTTGCGGGAGACCAAAATTGGTCTATTAGAATTTATTTGGCGTGATTGAGCTGCGGGAGGTCAGGCTAGAAAAGACCATAACCTTCCTGAGCAAAGGGGTATGGAGTTTTATAGGAGGGGGTAAACGAAGCTGTTCCCCCTTCAATGCTTCAGGGGGTTTTCATTGACAAAGGGTTTCAGGGCATGACCAAGCCTTCCTGCTCCACACCCCGGCCCCAGGTCTCTATCTGGACTGCCCAGGCCAGCCCAGGCTCACTGATCACAAGTCCCTAGAAGAAAAAGCAAGACAGGATCAAGACAAGATGGCTTTTAAGATAAAGGTTCTGCCCCTGGTCTAAATATGGCTTACCAATAAGTTATTTTATTTAGATCTGGCTGTGAGTGAATAATACTGCAGGTTTATGTTAGTTATCTTGGGATGCTGAAACAAAACATCATGGATTGAGTGGCTTAAACAACAGATATTTGTCTTGGTGTAGAATTAACTCCTGGTCATTCGCAGAATGTAAAAGGATTTACGAGACTCTATAACAGAGTATCCAAAGAAAAGATTTATTAAAAGGAGGGAGAGAAAGAGAGGGAGGGAGGAAGGAAGAGAAAAAGAGAGAGAGAGACAGAGAGAGAGACACAGAGAGAGAGAGACAGAGAGAGAGAGAGAGAGACTGGCAAAAGTTTAGCCCATGTTAGGCACAGCTGGAGGAATGAGTTGCGGGAAACCAAAATTGGTCTATTAGAATTTACTTGGCGTGTTTGAGCTGCGGGAGGTCAAGCAAGAAAAGACTATAACCTCTCTAAGCCAAAAGGGGCATGGAGTTTTATAGGAGGGGGTAAATGAGGTTGTTCCCCCTTCAGTGCTTCAGGGGTTTTCGTTGTATTGTCTATAGCAACAAAGGGTGTTGGGCATGACCAAGCCCTCGGCTCTACACCCTGGCCCCCCGGAACCCTTTGGGACCACCCAGACCTGCCCGGCCAGCTGATCACAAGCCCCTAGGAGACAAACAAAGAACAAAGCAAGACAGGATAAGATGGCTTCTCCAGGCCTAAGGCAAAAACAAGCCAGCAGGTACAAAGTACAAAGCAAGAAAGATGGCCTTTAAGATGAGAAGGTTCCTGTTCCTGGCCTAAATATGGCCTAACAGCCGGGGCAGAATCCCATAGGGGACAGCTGTCCCGATGAGAAGTTTGCTGGGGTTTTATATTTTTCCATGCAGCATGTAGGGTGCTTGTCAGCTTGCAGGGGGGCTGCCGTTACAATTGTTTTCTCCTGGGAACTGTCCCGTTCCCATCTCTGGTGGATGTCAGTCTGCAAGGGGTTGCCATTGTGATTGGGAACTATTCTGTTCTCACCTATGATGGATGTAAGGTGCTTGTCAGCTTGTAGGTACAGTGCTGGCCAGGGGAGTCAGAGCCAAGCAGTTAATGTGTAAGCTCGTTCCTGTTAGCACACAAGCTCGCTCCTGTTAAATCTTTGCCTGTCCCATCCTGCCAGCTCACAAGCCCGCTCCCATTAACTCTTTACTTGTCTTATCAATAGTTATTTCTCACAGTTCTGGAGGCTGGGGAATCTAAGATCAAGGTGCCGCCAATTTGGTTCCTGGTGAGGTTCCTCTCCCGGTTTACAGATAGCTGGCTTCTTCTGTATCCTCATATGGTGAGGAGAGATAGAGAGAGCTCTGGTCTCTTTTCCTCTTCTTATGAGAACACTAATCTCATCATAAGGACCCACCCTCTGGCCTCATTTGAACCTAATTACCTCCCCAGTGGCCCCACCTTCTGATAACATTCCATCCACGGGGGCTTCAATATGTGAATTTTACAGGGACACAAATTTTCAGTCCATAACAAAAGTTACTGGAGGGATTCCTTGTTCTAACAAGATGACCTAAAAAGAGGAGGAAGTATTTGTAAACATTCTGATTGTAACATTTATATAAGTTACAGTGAAATACTACTATAAGCCACTTCCCTATAACATTTCTTTAATTATACTGTAAGTCAAATCAGGGTGCCCCAAATTGTATTGACACTTAAGAATGAAAAATTAAGCACTACAGTATCTTTGATTTAGTCTTATTCAAAATGATAGAAATAGACAAATCACAATTTTGTAACCTTTAGTAAAATAATTAATATTTATTTTGGATCTTATCATCAGAAAGTGAATTTCTAACTTCTCTAAGAAGAGAAAAGAGCTCTCTATAATAGTGGAAGGATTGTAGGAATAGATTAAACAAATGTTGATTTATAACCCGGAGAATAGGAATTTTTATAGCAGACTATCTTTGTGAGAATATTTACAATATAAAATATTGTTCACTTAAACTTTTAAAATGTTCTTCATAGGAGGTTGATTGCATTGAGCATATTTGTGATAATTTAGTCATCGATTATGACCTTACTGATCAAGCTCTCAATAATTAGAGTAAAATAAAAGGAAAATGCAGATCTTTTAGCATGTGGAACATTACTACAATACTTTCTTCTCACAAAATATTATTATTATTATTATTATTATTTTATTTTTTTATTAATATTTTTTATTAATATTATTTTGGTGCTTCACGAATTTGGGTGTCACTCTTGCACAGGGATTATGCTAATCTTCTCTGTGTCATTCCAATTTTAGTATATGCACTGCCAAAGCAGGCACACAAAATATTATTTTAAAAGTAAGCTAAACAGTGCTTCCATCAGATTAAATTAAAAACTTAAAAGTTTAATGGATCAGGTCAATATTCAATGTTTCAGAAGTAATTGGCAGCAGTGTGAGTGATATATTGTGAATAGGAGATCAGTTAGGTAATATTTAAAAAACATGAACTCAGTCAGCAGCAGAGAGAATGGACACGAGTACCTGAATTTGAGAGTTGTTTCAGAAGTGAGAATAGAGGGTGAAAAAGAGGAAATGTTAAAGGGAAAGACAAAATGTAATTGCAATTTAATAGCTTGGGTGATGCTCACCTAGCTTTTCCATAACAGACAAGATACAGATCACATAATGTTGAGCGGTGACTAAGAAATGAGGAAAAACTTTATAAAAGCTCCATAAGCCATATAAGAACAACATGACATTTAAGACATTTGAAAGTCTAAATCTATCATCCCATTCTCATCTCTAGTCTCTAATTAACCAACCTCTTCCTTACCCCAGTGCACCCTCCTGATGATCTAATAAGTCAGTGGTACAAACACGTTATGCAATTTCCCTCCTAGCATTTTTATTTATTTCATCTTTTTTTGTTATGTGAAATGACCCTTCTCTAACATCTCTTCTAGGTTAAATCGCCCTGGTGCTCCAAGTCTCAGCTGAAGTGTTGTGTGTCCTTCCTCCCCCAGGCAAAATCTATTACTTCTTTTTCGGTGTCTCCATAAACCTTAGTTTATGACTTTATTACAGCCCTCATCACATCGTTATTTAAAATTGCGTGTTTTAGTCTATTCTGCTAGAATACAAGTGATGAAAGGCTTAACTTGCTTTGTCACTTAAAGGAGTCTCCTTATATAAATTGCTATGTTTTATTTAACATTAACTCATAAAGACATATTTACCTACTCTTGTCATTCGCAGGCTAAGCTGCCGGTGTTGCAACAGTAAGTCTTACAGTTATGGTCCCGGCCCTCCCAAAGCTAACACCTAGTAAATGACACAGAGAATCAGAGACTAATAAAACAGTATCATAACTTTAAAAATCATGATGATGGTGATGATGATGTTAATGAATAGTTATTGAGTACTTTCATGTGCCAAGCATGGTTCCAAGCACTGCACATGTATTATATAATCTAACCCTCACAACTTCTCAGTGACAAAGGGAGTACAGAGTACTTTTACAGAGGTCAGTAGGAAGACACTTACCAAGACTGGGAGTCAGTGAAAGCTTCCCTAACAAAGTGATTTCTAAATGGAGACCTGAAAAAATGACTAATGACTAGGGATTAGGCAGCTAGGAGAGAGAGAAGGGGAGAGAGGTGGAGGGGTGTGTGTGTGTGTGTGTCTGTGTTTCGGTAAGGGTTAGAAAAAGGAAAAGTGTTTCGTTTTTTTTTTTTAATTAAAGTTTATTGGGGTGACAGTTGTTAGTAAAGTTACATAGATTTCAGGTGTACAATTAATTATGTATTACATCATGTATAAATCACATTGTATGTTCACCACCCAGAGTCAGTTCTCCTTCCATCACCATATATTTGATCCCCTTTACCCTCATCTACCACCCCCCTCCCCCATTACCCTCTGGTAACCCCTAAACTATTGTCCGTGCCTATGAGTTTTTGTTTCTCATTTGTTTGTCTTGTTCTTTTGTTGTTTTTGGTTCATATACCACATATCAAGGAAATCATATGGTTCTCTGCTTTTTCTGTCTGACTTATTTTGCTTAGCATTATAATCTCAAGATCCATCCATGTTGTCACAAACGGTACTATTTCATCTTACCGCCGAATAGTATTCCATTGTGTATATATACCACAACTTCTTTATCCATTTGTCTATTGAAGGACATTTTCGTTGTTTCCATGACTTGGCCACTATAAATAGAGCTTCAGTGAATATTGGAGGACACTTGTCTTTATGGATAAATGTTTTCAGATTTTGTGGGTAGATACCCAGGAGAGGGATTGCTGGGTCATATAATAATTCTATTCGTAATTTTTTGAGGAACCTCCACACTGCCTTCCATAGCGGCTGCACCAGCCTGCATTCCCACCAACAGTGTATGAGGGTTCCTTTTCCTCCACAGCCTCTCCAACACTTATTACTATTTGTCTTGTTGATGATAGCCATTCTAACTGGGGTGAGGTGATATCTCATGGTGGTTTTTATTTGCATTTCTCTGATGATTAGTGATGTTGAGCATTTTTTCATATGTCTACTTGCCATTTGTATGTCCTCTTTGGAGAAATGTCTCTTCAGGTCCTCTGACCATTTTTCAATTGGGTTGTTTGTTTTTTTGTTGTTGAGTTGCATGAGTTCCTTGTATATTTTGGATATTAGCCCCTTATGGGAGGCACTATTTACAAAAATCTCCGATTCGGTCCGTTGCTTCTTTATTTTGTTGATGGTTTCTTTTGCTGTGCAGAAGCTTTTAAGTTTGATATAATCCCATTCACTTATTTTAGCTTTTACTTTCCTTGCCTTGGAAGTCAAATTCATAAAACGCTCTTTGAACCCAAGGTCTATAAGATTAGTACCTCTGTTTTCTTCTATGCAGTTTACTGTTTCAGGTCTTATGCTTAGGTCTTTGATCCATTTTGAATTAATTTTGGTACATGGTGACAGATAGCAGTCCAGTTTCATTCTTTTGCACGTGGCTTTCCAATTCTGCCAGCACCACTTATTGAAGAGGCTGTCTTTTCTCCATTGTATGTTTTTTGCTTCTTTGTCAAAAATTATCTGTCCATATTTATGTGGTTTTATTTCTGTGTTCTCAATTGTATTTCATTGGTCTACGTGTCTGTTTTTCTGCCAATATCATGCTGTTTTGATTATTGTTGCCCAGTAGTACAAGCTAAAGTCATGGAGTGTGATACCTCCAGCATTGTTCTTTTTTCTTAAGATTGCTTTGGCTGTTCGGGGTCTTTTGTGGTTCCATGCATCTGATGATTTTTTTGTTCTATTTCTTTAAAAAATGCCAATGGGACCTTCATGGGGATCGCATTAAATCTGTATATTGCTTTGGGTAATATGACCATTTTAACTATGTTGATTCTACCAATCCATGAGCATGGAATGTCTTTCCATTTCTTTGTGTCTTCTTCAATTTCTTTTAAAAATGTCTTATAGTTTTCAGTATATAGGTCTTTCACATCCTTGGTTAAGTTTATTCCTAGGTATTTTATTCTTTTTGCTGCAATTGCAAAAGGAATTTTTTTTTTATTTCTTTTTCTGAGATTTCATTGTTCGTATATAGGAATGCAATGGACTTTTGTACATTGATTTTGTAGCTGGAAACTACTATATTCGTTGATTGTTTCTAATACCTTTTTGGTGGAGTCTTTAGGGTTTTCTATAAATAGCATCATGTCATCTGCAAAGAGTGACAATTTAACTTCTTCATTTCCAATTTGGATGCCTTTTATTTCTTTCTCTTGCCTGATTGCTCTGGTGAGGACTTCCAACACTATGTTGAAAAGCAGAGGTAATAGGGGACAGCCCTGTCATATTCCTGAATATAGAGCAAAGGAGTTCAGTTTTTCACCGTTAATTATGAGATTAGCTGAGGGTTTGTCATATATGGCCTTTATTATGTTAAGGTATTTTCCTTGTATATCGATTTTATTAAGTGTTTTAATCATAAATGGATGTTGTATCTTGTCAAATGCTTTTTCTGCATCAACTGATATATGATTTTTGTCCTTTATTTTGTTCATGTGATGTATCACATTGATGTACTTGCATATGTTGAACTGTCCTTGTGCCCCTGGGTCATGATGAATAATCTTTTTAATGCATTATTGCATTCAATTTGCTAGAATTTTGTTTAGGAGTCTTGCATCTGTATTCATCAGAGATATTGGTCTCTAGTTTTCTTTTTTGTGTGTTATCCTTACCAGGTTTTGGTATCAGGGTAATGTTGGCCTCATAAAAATGAGTGAAGGAGTACTGTCTCTTCTTCAATTTTTTGGGAGAGTTTGAGCAGGACTGGTGTTAGATCCTCTTGAAGGTTTGGTAGAATTCACTAGTGAAGCCATCTGGTCCCGGACTTTTGCTTTTGGGAAGGTTTTGGATGACTGATTCTATTTCGTTACTTGTGATTGGTGTATTTAGATTTTCCAATTTTTCATGGTTCACCCTAGGAAGGTTATATGTTTCTAAGAACTTATCCATGTCTTCTAGGTTATTGAATTTGGTGGCAGATAGTCCTTCATAGTATTCTCAGATGACCCTTTGTATTTCTGTGGCATCCATGATAACGTCCCCTCTTTCATTTCTGATTTTATTTATTAGTGTCTTTTCTCTTTTTATCATAGAGAGTCTAGTCAAGGTTTTGTCAATTTTTGTTAATCTTTTCAAAGAACCAGCTCTTTGTCACATTAATTTTTTCTATTGTCATTTTGTTCTCTATTTCATTTAGTTCTGCTCTGAGTTTTTATTTCCTTTCTTCTGCTGACCTTGGGTTTCATTTGTTCTTCTTTTTCTAGTTCTTTAAGGTGTGACGTGAAGTTATTTATTGGGGATTTTTCTTGATTCTTGAGATAGGCCTGTAATGATATAAATTTCCTTCTTAAAACTGCTTTTGCTGCATCGCAAAAATTTTGGTAGAATGTATTTTTATTCTCATTTGTTTTTATGTATCTTTTGATCTCTCCTATTATTTCTTCTTTGACCCAGTCATTCTTTAAAAGTATGTTGTTTAATCTCCACATATTTGTGGTTTTTCCTGTTTTCTTTTTGCACTAGTATCCAATTTCAAAGACTTGTGATCAGAGAATATGCTTGGAATGATTTCAATCTTCTTAAATTTACTGAGGCTAGTTTTATGTCCCAATATATGGTCTATCCTTGAGAATGTTCCATGTACACTAGAAAAAAATGTATAGTCTGATGTTTTAGGATGAAGTGCTCTATAAATGTCAATTATGTCCATTTCATTTAATGTGTCATTTAGGGCTGCTATTTCGTTATTTAGTTTCTGTTTGGATGATCTATCCATAGCTGTCAATGATGTATTTAGGTCTTCTTGGTATAATGGTGTTTTGGTCAATTTCTCCATTTAGTTCTGTTAGTAGTTGCTTGGTATATTTCGGGGTTCCCTGATTGAGGGGCATAAATATTGATGACTGTTATGTCTTCTTGTTGTATAGTCCCCTTTACCATTATGAAATGATGATCTTTGTCTCTTGTTACCTTTTTCACTCTGAAGTGTGTTTCATTTGATATCAGTATGGCTACACCTTATTTTCTCTGGATACCATTTGCTTGGAATGTCAATTTCCACCCTTTAACTTTGAGTCTATGCTTGTCCTTATAGCTGAGATGTGTCTCTTGGAGACAGTATATGGTTGGGTTTAGTTTTTTTGATTCAATCTGCTACTCTGTGCCTTTTTATTGGTGAGTTCAGTCTGTTTACATTTAGGGTGATTATTGATATGTGAGTATTTCCTATCATTCTATCTTTAGATTTCTGGTAAGACTGTGTCTCCATTGTTTCTGTACCTTTTTTTGTTTGGTGTGGTGGTATTCTATGTGGTGCTATTCTATGATTTTTCCCTCTGTTTCGTCTTTTATTACAGTATATTTTTCAGTTCTGGATTTTTTTTGAATTTTTACCATTAAGTTTATGTAAAAGAAAGTTTGATACTTAGAGTATTCCATTTTCTTCATCATGTTTACTTTCTCCATTCCCATATTCTTGTTCAGGCCTTTACTCTCCCCCTTTTTATGTTTTTTTTTGGCCACAAATTATCCCTGTTGATAGTGGTCGAATAGTCTACTTTAGTTTTCTTGTAGTGCAGGTCGTGTGTTAGAAAATTCCCACAGCTTCTGTATGTCTGGAAAGGTCTTTATTCTTCCTTCACATCTAAAGGATATCTTTGCTGGGTATATTATTCTTGGCTCATAATTTCTCTCTTTCTATAGTTTGAATATTTGGTTCCATTCCCTCCTGGCTTGTAAAGTTTCTGCTGAAAAATCCGATGATATTCTAATGGGCTTTCCTTTGTAGGTTACCGTCTTCTTTTCCCTGGCTGCCTTGAAGATTCTTTCTTTGTCATTGATGTTTGACAGCTTCAATACAATGTGCCTTGGAGAAGGCCTGTTGGGGTTGAGGTAATTAGGTGTTCTATTTGCTTCTTGGATTCGAGGATCCAGTTCTTTCCACAAGTTTGGGAGGTTCTCATCGACTATTTGTTTGAATATACTCTCTGTTCCCTTTTCTCTTTTTTCTCCTTCTGGTATGCCCATTATTCTTATATTGCTCTTTCTGATGAAGTCAGAAAGTTCTTGCAGATTTCTTTCATTTCTTTGAAGTCTCAAGTCTCTTTCTTCTTCTATCCGTGTCATTTCCAGGTTTCTAGTTTCGATGTCACTGATTCTTTCCTCCATCTGGTCAACTCTACCATGTAAGCTAGCTATTTCATTCTTCATTTCTTCTATTGAGTTCTTAATCTCCAGAGATTCTGTATGGTTCTTTTTTAAAATTTCAATCGCTTTGGTAAGATGTTCATTTTGTTCTTTGATTGTGTTTCTGAGTTCATCAAAGTGCCTGTTTGTGTTTTCTTGCATCTCATTGAGATTTTTTCAGAACTGCAATCTTGAATTCTGTCATTTAACTCACATATTTCCATATCTTTAAGTTCATTTTTTTGGAGACTTTTCATTTTCTTACTGAGTTGTCTTGTTTCCTTGGTTATTCATGGCAATTAATGATTTGTTATTTCTCTTCCTAGATATCTACAGGAGTGGGCTCTGCAACAGGTTGATAGGAAGAGGTCTTTCTATTGTTTTCCAGTGCGTGTTGGTAGAATGTTTTATTTTCTCTCCAACTGCAGCCTTTTATTCTCTCTCACACTGTAGTGTTATGTTTTCTTTGCACTATTCCAGCTTCTCACATAATGGGGAGGATTCCCTGGAAGGTGGGCTTCTCCTCTGTGAACAGTTCACCTGGATCATAGGGTGCCGCGTCTGTGTGGGGATGCAGAGAATTTTTGAAGTTCCAAAGCTCTCCCTGCACCAGATTCAGAGCCCGTGTGTTTCAGCAGCCCTATTTACTCCTGCAGGGATCTGCCCAGATAGGTGGGGACAGGAGCGGGTAGGTTGTGAGAGGTGGCTCAGAGCAATGGCAGCGGCCACCACCATATCCAGTCCTCCTTCCACAGCTCCCTCCCCTTTGCCAGAACTAGTTGGGCTGAGAATCTGTGTCTGTGGACCACAGTTCTCAGAACTGCAAGTATTGTGTTCTTTCAACAGTAGTGCTAGAAGCAGCTACTGTTCTGCTTCTAGCACTGGGCAGGTGGGGGCATGGCGAGCTCTGGAAGAGTAGGGAGGGGACGGTTGGGCTCAGTGCCTATGGCTTCCGTTTTCTGCTTGGCAGTGAGGGCTTAAACCATCATTTTCAGCCTCTTCCCTCAGTCTTTGTTCTGAGGTCTCTGCCCTGAGCGTTGGGTTCAGCTGTGTTATATGCTGTCCCCTCAGCCCTGTGGGCCATAAACGGAGCCCTAGCAGTCCGAGTTCTTCCCTCTCCCACAGCTGCGGTAGTTCCGGGATGCAGCGAGCTCGGAGCACTGAGCTGGGGCTGCGTCCTGCGCCCGTGTAGCCCTGTCTCCTCACTGCTCCTTTCCTTCCTCCCCCGCTTGTGCAATTTGCCCACATTTAGGTTATTTCAGTAGTTTGCCTCTTATTCTTGCCTGTCTGCTGCACAGGGAGACCTCTGTGGAGTTATAGTTGTTCAATTTGTTGTAAATTCCAGGCGAGATTTCAAGAGACTCACCTCACGCCGCCATTTTTATGACGTCACTCTGAAAAGTGTTTCTAACAGGAAACAAAGGCCAAAGTTTTATATATATATATATATACATATATATATATATATATATGTATATATATATATACATATATGTATATATATATATATACACACACATATATATATATATAAATGTATATATGCATATTTAGTGGATATTGGGCTTTCTACTTCTAAAGTCAGACTATATCATGGAGCTTAATTCCTTTAGGAACAGTCATAAAAGGTAAAAGCTAAACTGGATCTATCATCCTCATTTTAGAGACAGGAGCACTGAATCCCAGTACAAGGAAATGTGTTCCCAATGCCATGCAGTCATTGGCAAGAGCCTGTTCCCAGGCCAGGCTCTTTCCAGGACACCATGCTGCTGCCTCTGTCGATTGTTAAACAGTTTCTATTTCAGCCAGCCAGCAGTAAATGTACACAGACAGATAACATGTTTTATGATTCCCAACCACCACATTCCAGTTCAAAATATTTTGATTTTGATTATTCTCTTGATTATTTAATAAGAAAAATATAAATTATGGAATGTAATAGTACATATCTGTACTTAATCTCTAAACAGATGTGATCTAGAAATGATTCTTCTCAATCTTCCTGTCAACACATCAGTTTCACCCTGAAAATGTGTCATGACTTTTTCTTGTAGGCTATAATTCCATCTTAATCATATCACTGAGGGACAGTCTAAATTTAGGCTTAGTTTGAGTTGTGGGAGCATGGCCTTTGGAGGCAGACAGACTGGGGTCCTAGTTCAGGGTCTGACATTTACCAGCTAGGTGACCTTGGACCAGTTACATAATATTTCTATGTTAGAACCTGACCTCATAATGTTTTTTGTGGGAATTAAGGGACAACTTGCACATAAAGTACAATGCATAGAGCTCATACATGGTATCTTTTGAAAACATTTAACTTGTGAGAATCGCTTGTTAATACCAAATCATAAAATCACAGCTGAAAAAAACAAACAGCTGCTCTAATGATTCTGCTTTACTGGTATAGTCTCTAGACTGGTAAAGTTCTTATTTGCCAAAATGAAATATCTGTTTAATTCCTATCACTATACGGTGGACTTTGTGAAAGCAAAGTAAACGAATTTCCTCTATACTCTGGCATCTACCACTGTGACAAGCACATAGTGAACACTTACACATATTGGTTGAATTGTCAAACTATTTCATGTGTGAGCCAAGGCTAAATAAAATTCAGGCTTCCTGATATCTAGTTCTGTATTTTTGTTGTTGTTGTTGTTGTTGTTGTTGTTTGTTTGTTTTTTTAACAGCACTAAAATTTAAGAGGAAAAAAAATGCCCGAGTCTTCATTTTGTGAAGGACATTCTGGAGAAAATTTAGTCTTAGAAATTTCAAGTTATTCTATGATGATCCAAAGTGTTGCTTTTCAATCTACCTGGACCCAATTGGTATCAATTCACATGAATGTTATAGATGAGAAGGGAGTCAGGACTTCAGTTGAACAGTTAGGAAGTGAAGCAGTGCTTAGTGCGACTGCCCTGCTGGGTGCTGGATATATGGCATGGCTCAAACACTGTGTTTATGCATTTTAAATTGCTTCTTTACAACTCCAGTCCAGAGGAAATAGCATCTGTGGGCCAAACTGAGGGAAAGCATTCCAACACAGTGAAGTGGAACTGAGAAATCTAAAACAGGCATCATATCCCTTGAACTTGGCTACAGCTAATTATGTAGAAATACATCCCACAATCAGCTCCTTTAACACACTATACTTAACCAAAATCATAGCCTTGTAAAGAGACGGTGAACAAATGTTATTTCCAAACTCAGTTAAGTTGCTTAAGCTGTGGAGTTCCTGGACTTAATTTTAGTAGAAGCATTAACAGCTGATGGAAATAATGCTTTGGTTTGCTGATGTGAAATACCATGGAAAATTGACCACTTTTGCTGGATGTGATGACATCAGATTCTCCCAATAACTGAATGCAAGCTTTTTGGATTTGTCTGGATAAAAAATAAAACAAAACAACAACAACAACAAAAACCCAACCATTATTGTATACCTAATAAGTGAGCAGTGGTTCCCATGCCTCTTTTTGCACTTCCCTCTTGGGTCGATGATAAAATATACATGGAACACATGATCCCTGTCTGCCAATTATGGTTGGAAATATAACATTATCCTTTAACTTAACATTTATGAAGCAATTTGCTATAAGAATGAGGATGATGTGATGGTTTTCATACAGTAAACTGTGCTAACTGCTTGAAAATGCACACAATTTAGGAGCTGACAGGTTCAATTCTCAAGTAAAGGAGGTGCACTGTGATGTTTTGGCACTAGTTAAATATTCAATCATTCCACCGCCTTGTCTGTGGGAATATGTTAATAGCTTATCGCTACAGCCTTTGACTCCCAGGGTAAGTGAAGCCCAGAATTCCATAGCCCTGATGTCAGCGGGTCTCATTGCATTTGATGGATGCAAATAACTTTGGCTTTAATATTTTGATTGATCTGGAAGGTATTAACAAGAGATTTTTTTTTGTAGGATCACAAACAGAATCCTACAGAATCAAACCTACTCCAAGAATCCATTCAGTTTACTCTTAACACCTAGTCTCTTTAATATATAAACGTCTTCTGACTTTACATATTTCATATAAATAGGCATCACCCAACAAATTAAAGTCTTTAAAAACAATATGTTTTCATAAATCTCACTTTACAGCAAACAAAACCTAAATAAAAATAACAAACCTCTTCTTTTGTAGAAAATGTTTAAAAGTCCTTAATACTAGGAAAGCTTATATTTTAAAGGAAAGGACAGCCAAAGGTCTGGCTTGGCACAGGGAATACAATTGCAAGTTAAGAAATGGAAAGAGACTATTTTTTTTCCAGTTACAAAAGAAAGAAAGAAATCTATGACATGTGGTAAGATGTCCCTGTTAAAAGGTTCATGACCCAGAGTAGAAAGCACACTGAGGGACAACAAATCATTTTTACTGGATGAGCCTTCTGGAAATGTATATACTGAACAAATATTTAAAA
This sequence comes from Rhinolophus ferrumequinum, assembly GCF_004115265.2. Lineage (NCBI taxonomy): Eukaryota > Metazoa > Chordata > Mammalia > Chiroptera > Rhinolophidae > Rhinolophus > Rhinolophus ferrumequinum. Next base: position 35,198,133 of record NC_046288.1, read on the forward strand.
ATATTTATATTAAATTTGGAATGTTTGACACACTGAAATTTGAACTTTATTACATGGATTCCTAATAACAGTGAGGGTCTTTCTCCCCTCTTCTTGTAAGTGTCCATGTAGCTCTTTTCTCTCAATATTGTAGGACCTTACTAAATGAAGCTAATAACAATCAGCAAGCACATTTTCAACTTTCTGACTCGAAATTTCCTCCTCCCATCCTGGGAGGATCAATAGGTACTTCTTTTCTTTCTTTGCAGTTCTCACATGTGACAATTTTACCAAATGTTTGCCACTACATAATATTTTTCCAGACTTTTTTCAAAGTTTTTTTTTTCCCCTCCTCTCTGCCACCTTATCCTAAAGTTGATGTCACATAATTCAAGTATTTGTTATGGCAGCACTCCACTTCTAGGTACAAATTTCTGCATTAGTCAATATTGACATAATAATACCACTCATCAAATCACTCCACAATCTAGTGGCTGAAAACAACAACAATCATTTATTCCCTTTTATGTGTTCGTAGGTCAGCTAGGGCTTGGCTAACTAGGTTGGGCTCAGCTTGTCTTGGCTCCAAGCTGTGGGTTGGGTCTGAGTCTGCTCCAGTCTGTACTGCAGGTTAGCCTCAGGTCTGTTCCAAGTGCTGTAATTCTGGTGTTCGGGCTGCAAATGCAGTAGCTATCCAATGGAAGCTCTCCTCATGGTAACTGTAGAAGTGTACAAGATATGGATGAAAAGGGGGCCACATGCTAAACCTGACAATCTCAGGGGAAGCCAGCATGGTGGACCCGACAAACTCAGAGGCTGAAAGTAACCACATAGGATGGTCTGAACATGTAAATTCCTAAGTAAAAGTGGCGGGTAGTCATGTCCTAGGCCTGTAACTTCCTTGACAAAGGTCAGTCTTTACCTTAAGTGAGTCTGTCTATTGTCTTTTTGCATTTAAGGTAACATATCTCTGAAATGTTGCAGTAATCTTTTTTCCAGACCCCTCAAGGCACCAGAACACGAGACCACAGAACCCCTCATTGTTATCTTGTTCCCTGCGTACCATCTCTGCATGCTATAAATGTTAATTATTAACTATCCTCTGCCATCAATGTAAAAGAAGTGTGTGTCTCCATTTTACTTTTCATCTAACCCAAGAGATCCCCTGCTTTGTTTTCTCCCATCCTCTTAATAGCCATCAATGGATTTCATGTCACCCTCCTGACATCTCCTCCTTTGATTCTAATATATAAAATAAGCTGCAAAACTGCCATTCTCTGGAGCATTTGCTCCATCCATTGAGAAACTGTCATCAGTTTGGCTCAAAAAACTCATAAAAGTTCTCTACATGTTTGGATGTTTCTTAGCACATCTCAGTTCTCTTCTTGTGTCACATTTGCCAACATATTTTTGATGAAAGCAAGTTACATGGATAAAGGTTAGGGTAGTATACTCTGTGTACCCCAAGACCATGTCAAAGTGTAGATATATGTTGTTACTAGAGGGAACTAAACAATTTTACAATTTTGATCAATTATTCAATCTACCATAGAACGCTTAGTTGATATTTCGCTAAAATAATCCAAGTTATTTTACCAAAGATTATGGAAAGTAATACTTAATTTATTTTTCAATTCTACATCCAGCATTCTTATTATATTTTCTAAAAGATCATGCCAATAGTAGGTAACATTATGCCAGTTTAATAATTCTATAATCAATCTGGTTATGTAGTTGAAAAGATTTCTAAAACAAATGAAGCAATCATTTGTACATTTTATAATGTTTAATAAGTTTCTTAGGAATCAATGAAATAACAGCCAAAGAAAAGCATCAGATCTGACTCTGCTTTCTAACTTATTTTGAAAGATCCTTTCCAATACAATACCATTAGGGAATTCTTTTTGTTAATTCCTTGTCTCAAAGACACCTGGCAAACCCATGTTAGTGATATGCTTCTTGTCTGAAATCTAATTCTTTATCCTGTCATAACCTGGATACATTCTGTTGGGTACTTACTGGTGAACTGGCCACCAGAGTAGAAAGTAGCCAACAGCCCCAAATCACATTGTCCAAAGAGGATTAAGATACTCAGTGCAAATCCATGCTGCAGTCATAATTCAAAGGATTTAAATGGATGGGCAAAGGCAAGACAAAGGGAATATTTGGATAGTTTAACTATAGGGATTAAAAAGCAATGTTATTCCTAGGTGCAGATGGAATGTGTCCATGGGGGAGCTGCCAGTCACAGAGACACAGAGACGTTTTCCAATAACCCTGAGAGAAGAGACCAATTTGACTCTGCCAGGTTTAGAGCAGCAAGAGCATGCTCATTTATTGACATGGAAAAAGATTGTAAGAGTCTACCTACCATCTTATTAAGGATTGGCCTACAAATTAGCCCTGTATAATAAAGAATTTGATTGGACTTTCTACCTAGTTCCTGAGAGGTAGCCTATAAATCTCTGGAATTTCCAGAATGATAGGAGTATCTTTGTTATTCATGGTGGGCCTTTAAATAGTTTGTGGCAATGAGGCTAATCACATCAGAAAGACCAACCATGTGGTTAGAGAGTTAGGGCTTTGAACCATGTGATATCAACTGGACCTCCAGGGAGGGGTAGGGGCAGGAGATTGAGTTCAGTCACATAGCAAATGATTCAAACAACCATGCTCACTAATGAAATCCCAATAGAACTCTGGACACAAAAGGTTAAGGGAGCTTCCCTGCTGACTATAGCCTGTGTACGTTGTTATACATTGATGTGCTGGGAGAATGATACATCCTGACTCCACAGGAAGATGACACAGGAAGCTTCACATTGGGAACCCTCTCTGACCTCACCTCATCTCTTTCGTTTGGCTCTGATTTGCATCTTTTTGTTTGCTGTAACGAAACTATTATAAGTATAGTGCTTTCCTGAATTCTGTGAATTGTTCTAGACGATTATCAAAACTGAGGGATAGTGGGAACCTAAAGTTTGTAGTCAGATGATCAGAAGTGAGGGTAGCCCTGGGAACCCCAAAGCTGGTAGACCAAATCCGGAAGTCAGTCGTCAGTATTGCAAGTGGTCACAGCAGAGCCTGCAACTGCAATAGCTGTCCCCAAATTAGGATGAGCTGAGAGAGTCAACACAGATTGGAATCGGTGTTCTCAGATAACTGGGAAATCATCCTATCTTCCTGACATAGCAAGAATTTTACCCTGCTTTCTAATCACATATTATTTGTGTGTACGTATGTACTCAAGATTTCCTGTTAAATTATGTTCAAAGCATAAGAATAAATTAATTATTTGTTAATAATACATAATAGTACAAGTATAATTATTATTTTAACTTTTACATCTTCCAAGTATAAACTGAAGAAAAAATATTTACCAGTTGTACGCTATATGGGGTTGTGATATCAATATCTATTTTCTCTTTGCCCATTCTATGGTTCTGTGCTCCGTTCTGTGCCATGAGGGCTAGAAGTCTAGAACCTACATTTCAAAGTAACCCCCCTTGCCAGTGACCTCCCTTGCCAACTGGCTTCCTACTCTGTCTGGCAAGGAAGGTGGTAGAAAGTTATAAAGGGAAAGGAAAGAAGGTATTTTCCTTTTGCTTTTCTCTTTTAAGCTGTGCCTCTCTGGCAGGGGCAGAAATAACAGTGGAGGTGCAGGCTCCTCTGCAGGAGTATGGACTCAGGTTCATGTGGTAGAGGTGGTGAAGGCATAGGCACTTCCGATGTCCCTTTAGCACAGTGATTTGGAGCTCTGGATCCAGCAGCGACAGCTATAGGGATTCTGCAATGTTAATTGTGGTATGAGCTCCTGGTTTCCTTCAACTGATTCCACTGGAAGAAGTTGCAGCAGCCTCAGCTACACAGTGATCATGGGATCTGGGTGATTTTCTTTCCTCCATCCTAAGAGTGATAGCAGCTTTCTACAGTTACTAATATCTGGGTTACTTCAACTCCTCCCTTTGGCTCCTCCAGCCATTCTGACATTTTTTTTTAATCCAATTCCTGTTCTATTTCTTTGTTTGAAATATCAAGATTTTCCTGACCAGACACAGACTGATACAGAAGGCAAGTAATACATTCCTGAAATATTATGTCAAATGGAATTTTTACAAATCACAGAATATTTTATGTAAATAGGAAAACTTCTCTTTAGAAGAAAAAAATGAACCCTTCTGAAAGTGTACACCCATTTCTAATTCAAGTACTCAGTAAATAATTTATCTGCTATATAAAATTTTACTTTTTATACTGATTTTTTTTAAAAAGTTGGTTGCACCTATAATCTATTCCTAATTTATTCTGCTCTCATATAATTTTCAAATTACTTTTATAATTGTGGAGCAAAGTATATTATGATAATATACATATACTATTGTCAAATTTAAGAACTATCACAATCAACCTGGGTGACAGTGGAGATCATTACAAGACTGAACAACTGTCGCATGTATCTAACTGGACCAAAGGAAAAGTTGAAAGATGTTTTGATGAGTGTCAATATGCATTATTTGCTTCAAATAACTGTCAATAACTTGTACGTGATCAAGGTTTTCTGTTCTTTGTTTCAAATTTATCCTTGAAGAATTCTAATATGAAAATCCATGGAAACCCTTAGATTTCATCAGGCGCCATTTTGGACTCATCTACTAAAAACAATCAGTGTGATAGCTATTGCTAACTGAAAACTTAAAAGCTACATAATTACCTGTATAATTAAATTCTTGTATCATTTTCTTACATTAGTATAGTCTTGTTTATGGAAATTAATTTTTAGTCTTTCTATCCCAAGTCCTACTCAGCTGTTATGGTATAGATTGGAACTCGAAGACAAGTAGATAAAATATCCAATCCCCATTGTCACTCCAGCTGATGGTGACAGACTGGGTGGCTCATGGTTGACTTCTTAGTGAGGACCTTCTTCCTGGCTTGAAGACAGCTGCTTTCTTGCTGTGTCATCATATGGTGGAGAGAGAGTGAGCTCGGGTCTTTTCCTATGCTTCTAACACTAATCCCATCCCGGGGGCTCCACTCTCATAATCTCATCCAAACCTAATCACCTCCCAAAGGCCCCATCTCCTAACACCATCACATTGAGGGTGAAGGCTTCACACATGAATTTTGGGGGACACAAACATTCAGTCCATTAAAATAGTTAAACTCAATTTATAGATTTTTAAACCAGCAAATCATGTCTTAGTAAAATGTAATAAATCAGAAAAAGAATTCAAGAATAATTTCAGCAGCTGTTAGAAAATAGTATCCCTTACTATTTATGATCTACTTTACAGCATGAGTCTTCCTAAAATAATAAAATAGAAACTGTCGTTCTTATGCCAATCTCAATGTTAGTAAATTTTGTTCTAAATTTAGTTGCTTTAAATTAAGGGAGCATCTTTTACTGTTTATCTCTATTTGTAATTGATATTCTAATTGGGAACAAGATATATATTCAATTAAGCTTGCAAATTCATCCTAGAAAAAGTGCTACCTACCTCATTGCTGAATATCACTATGGTCACCTTCGAAGTACTCCCATTGGGAAGCTATGCACCGATGCCAGAGCCTAGTCCATCCTTCAAAGGAATTTTGAAACTCTTTTTCTGGAATGGCCATCAAGCTGTTGTAGTATTTACCCTTGATGTCCTGAGTGTCATCAAAATGTCTTCCTTTCAATATTTCCTTTATCTTCAAGTAAAGAAAGAAGTCACTGGGGGTCAGATCAGGTGAGTAGGAAGGGTGTTCCAATACAGTTATTTGTTTACCGGCTAAAAACTCCCTCACAGACAGCTGGTGTATTGTTGTGATGCAATAGCCATGAATTACTGGCGAAAAGTATAGGTCGTCTAACTTTTTCACGCAGTCTTTTCAGCACTTCCAAATAGTAAACTTGGTTAACTGTTTGTCCAGTTGGCACAAATTCATAATGAATTATCCCTCTGATACCAAAAAAGGTTAGCAACACTGATACAACAAGTTCGCAAACGTAATTGTCAGACCTCATATCTTTCTCTCTGTTGTATCCTTGGGTCCAGTTTAGCACAGAGTGCTATAGAATGAACAAAGACCTTGGACTGCCAGCCTTGATCAGAAGACCAGCATTTAATACCCAGTCTGTCTTTTGGTAAGTTAGATTTTGGTCAGGATACTTAACCCCTCTGGCCCTCAGTTTTCTCACTGATAAAACACAGTGAGGTGTTAAAACAATTTATCAAGGTTTAGGAAGTAAATTCAACTTTAAACGGTTAAAGTTGTCTATAAGTTGTCATTTCACCTACTACAGGGATTGGCAAATTTTTCCTGTAAAGGACCACATAGTAAATATTTTAGGCTTTGCAAATCATACGGCCTCTGTCACAACTACTGAGTTCTGTTGCTGCAGCGCAAAAGCTGCCGTAGACAATATACAAATGAATGGGTGTGGCTGTGCTCCAATAAAACTTTACAGCAGCAGGTGACAGGCCGGATTTGGCCCTTAGGCCATAGTTATGCCAGTTCTGGACCTACTACGGCATAGTATGGATTTAGGCACTTAGAATATCTTTCCATGTTAAAGCTCACTGGACGCAAAACTCCCTGAGAACAGCAACGGCTTCGAAGTTCCTGTTTCTAAGATCTGGAACTGCTAGGAACCGGAACTGCTTCTAAGATCTCCAGGAGCTTAATCAGAGTTTTCCGCCTTTTCAGGAAATATTAGCTTCTAAACTCAGAGCACTGCTGGAAATATTAAGTGCCTGGAATTTAATAACTGAATGAAAAGTGATTAATAGATATCTCGCAATCTAAAACTCCTATCTGTGTTTTTTATCATGACTTTCTTATCATGACTTATACCTGTTCTTTCCACACCTGTTTTTACAAAAGAGACTACTTTTTGTAGAGTCTTACCTTTTCCTCTCAGTGACAAAGAAGGAATGCTGAAATTATTTAAAAAGAAAATGCACATAACGTAGATATTATGTTATCCACGCCCATAAATATGTTAAGACCCATGGGAGCAAACATCATTGTGATTTATTAAAAACAAAGGGATACGGACCACTACTGAGGTAGTGCCCTAACGTGGCAGTATTATAGGCATGACACCATTTGGACCTAGTAAAGCTTGCACATAAACACAGTGCTTACTATACAATTTTAATGGAAACATGATATAAATCATTAAGCATTTCTTCTTTTCCTAGACATCCCCTGTCTTTTTATTCTTTACATTCTTTCTTATGAATACTTTCTTTCTAGGGGTGATTTTTCTAAAGTTATCAAATGTATCCAGGAGGGATTGTATCTGAAAATTGGAATGGATCCGAAGGATAACGTCACTGAATAGAGAGAGCGTTCACTGACAATCCTGGCCTTAGTGAGCCTGCTAATCTGTCAGGAAAGACATGAGGCTGTTATATATGAAAGGCATTAAAAAAATTTAAAAATTTGAAGACAACAATATGAAAGTGGAGTTTCGTGTAGTTTTTTAACTTTTCTAAGAATTAAAAAAAAAATACATATAATCCTACACAACAATAGTTTAATTCCAAAATTTTGGATTACAGAAAATACATACTGCAGTTTGTGATCTTAAGAAAATGATGAAAATTTAATGTGAAAAACAAATGTTACCTGAGAAAATGTTACTATAGTTTCTCTATTAGCCTAGCCCAAGAATGTTAAGATATAGATGAGTTTTCAGATATATTAATGTACCTATCAAAAATTAATATGTTATTAATGTGTATGTTGAAGTTCTGTATTTCGATCTGGGAAGACCACAAAGATGCATTTGAAGATATCCCAACACCGGAAGAGCTGACCACATCATCCAGGGAATAGACCGCATGCAAATAACCCAGGTGAGCAAGCAAGCAAGAATGGGGGAGGAAAAAGAGCAGCAGCTATGCTGAAATGGACTGGATGTGGGCCAAGTGTGAAGAGGCCCAGCCTCCAGGTTGCAGGTTGGAATGTTGTAATAGAGAGGAAGATTGCATTTCAAATTCCATCCTAACACATGGTTATTGGAAAAGCCCTAGAGAGGCATTGGCCGGAAGAGCAAGATGATTGGAGAGACTACTGTTAGGTATTACTGCCAAAGAAACAGATCAACAAGAATACTAATACTCAGATTTGAAATAGAGTTCGAGAGGAGACACCTTTCCTTTTCTTGGAGTTTTGTTTGTTTGTTCGTTTTATCAACATTGTAATAAAGCCAAATGCTATAGGTTATTCTGCACAGGTGGCACCATCTGGACTGTTCATTTTCTGATGTATATCTGGACTACACCTGGAAACAAATCCACCACCATTCTGAAGGTAACTGCAGAATATGGAAATAGAAGGACAGGACCTGGATTTCTGACTAAGTAATTAACACGTAGAGTTAACCTCTGTCTTAAAATTTCCAGTAGAATTTAGTGACCAGAGTTAGGAAGCTCTATTTAAATTTGTAAAAGGCTTGGGCATTCCTTAAGCTGCTAGTTTAAAGCTTGGGAATTCCCAATCTTAAGGAGGCTGTGGAAATAGTTCATATGTCCTAATATTTTCTATCCAGAAAAAAAGAACATAATTTGTAATTTTTGCTCTATGTGCAAATGTTACGTAATTAAAACACTCATAAACTGCTAGAGTCTTAAGGTTCAGTGTTGTCCCTTTAGTTCAAGGTCATTTCAACACTGTATTATGTGTGGATCATTGACCAAGTAGATGCAGAGGAAGGAGATTGTTACAATGGACTGAAAAATGGTTCTGTTCACCTGAGACCAGAAAAGGGATTTTATTAGCAGAATAAAATAAAAGCCAAATATGCATAGGTTCTGCACGTTAGGAGAACTTAGAACAACAGGCTGTGTGGTGGTGTGCAGTGCCCTGAATGATAACTGTGCATTTTTATATGGTTTTTGGTAATCATACAATATGATACGGACTGCAGAGTCACACTGAAGAAACTGATTTTTTTTTTCTTTTGGCTGTAGTTAATTGACCTATCCTTTTCCTGAATGCCAGTTTTGGACATTTCATGCAAGCATAAGACTAGAAAGATAATAAAATCCAAATGAGTGTTTGGCACATTTCTCAAACTGTAATGAAACCAGAGTAATTGAGAGAGTCAGTAAATCACACTTATCAATCAAATGGTGAAGTTGGTGGGTACAGATGCCAGGTCTGATTTGGTGTTGTGGTCCTGAGAACCTGTTTTGTTTTGTTATTGATTATTTTTGTTTGGTGTTTGCATTATTCTTGAAAACAGAACAACAGGCATTGTCCTACTAGGCCATAAGACTTAATATTTCAACTTGAGAGTGTGGGTCCAGGTCACAGAGTAGGGTCAATTTTTAAAAGAAGTCTGCCTAACAAATACCTGGCCCTACAAGTGTAAGGAAGCAGATGAACTAATTGGAAATATAAATAAAAAGAAAATAGGCACTTGAATTAATGCATCAGTTAATCTGGATAGACTGAAAACTCACTTCCTACTCAACTCTAACATTAATTCTCTTTGATAATGGAAGAAATGTCATTGCAGTCATTTCAGAAATAATAAACTTACGAAAAACTTAAGAAAATGATGAATCCCAGGACTTTGGATTGAAAGAAAATATTGTTCCTCTTGAATTTTAATTATCCTCTTTGTACCTCCTTCACTGACCTTGCTTTTATCTAGAAAACACAAGTAAATTCTAAAATACTGTTTCTCCTAATCAGACTAGATTAAGAACAAAAGTAATTTTTACCCCAGTGCTGAATATTTAAAATGTGAAGCTCAAAAGTTTTGAGATTTTTTTGTTCCAAGCATTTTACTAAATGTAAATGTTGACAAGTGAGTCATCCAACTCTCAATTTTTATCACTTAGTTTCTGAGGAAAAAAGAAACTGGCTTTAACCACAATTTAAGGGAAAGAACAGTTCCTTCTCTCCTACTGATAAAAATTTCAACACTATAGTCATGTTCCCTTGGTACTACTATAGATATGGTGGGCCCAACAGACAGGTGGAGTTGGCAAATAAGTGTTCATTTCTTCCTTTTATGACTCAATGTTATCACGAGGGAAATTGAGAACATTTCCACAACACAGCTGTGTGGGATTCGCCAGCTCGTCTATCAAGATAACACAGAGGCTTTTACTCCCCTGCAGTTTGGCAACCAGCGCAGATCTGAGTAGGAGATATAAGATTACTCTCAAGTTCTTGGCTCTACTAGAAGTGCAAGTTGTGTTTCGGAGTTGCCACTTCTATCTATCAATTTAAGAGTCTCTGGAGTTACTTGTAGGATACTCTGGCTTATAGAATCATATAATGGGAGGACTGAATGAGATTTTAGAGGCCACTTGGTCAGTGTTTGCATCCTCTGGAGAAGCTTCCTGACAAGCCATTTTCCAGCATGTGTCTGTATACCTCTGGTGAAAGGAAAGTCACCACTTTCCAGACACCTCTCATTTTTAGAAAACCCCACATTTATTCTTAAACTTGCCAAACTAGAAGTTTTACTTATTATTCCTAACTTTGAGGTCACTCATGGGAAATTGATTCCTTTTTAATACAAATAACACCCTTAAATTCTTGAAAGTAGTTGTCATGTTTTTAAGGCTGATATTCTGATTATTGTAATAATTTTTCCTGGGACAAGCTCTCAAGTCCTTTCTGCTTTGGATGGAGTGATTCGACTCAATACTCAAAGTGTAATCAGATCATTGACAAGTAAAGTGAGCTTCTTACCTTGGCTGATCTGACGGCTGGACTTTGTAGACTGTAGTTCAGTTCTTCCTCTGATTTCAGCCCAACATCAGAAAGAGAAATCACTGATGCTATTGGCCATTCTTAGGAATTATGTTTGTCTCGGGAAGCAACACAGTTAATTCAAACAACTAGTAATAATTGATACCTTTAAGTTTCTCCATAAAAAGAATTTCAGAGGACAAAAAATATCTATAGATAAAAAGCCAAATTTGTCATCTTTCCCCATCAGTCAGTGACCTTGGCTGTCTTCTACTTAACCAGTCTCAAAATAGTTATCACTATCATGTAATCTCCTTCATCTTTGCTATAGGCAATGAGTTGTTTAATTTCATTGCTACACCATTCTGTCCTTGGGTCCTCATTGTTTAACTAAAGACTTAGATTCTTATAGTTTGGTGTGGCTTTAGTGGCACAACAACACACCTAGCTTGAATCCCCTCTAAGTCTCTTTGAATCTCAAATGTAATTAAATTAAGTCATTGGGAGCAACACGGTATGGGGAATTACAACAAATGGAAAAGCTCATACTAAGTCCATAAAGGAGACCCTACTATGTTCCCAAAGATTCTTACACAAGAAAATGCAGGTACAGTGTTGCTAGGTCCAAGTGTTCGAGAGAAGAAGAAATCCATATTTGTTAAAGTTGTTGTTGTTATTTTTAAGTTGGTCCTTCCTCCTAAATATGCCTTCGGGATGGTTGTAGCCCATGAGCCATCAGTTTGGGATCTTTGTTCCCTGGTCACATTTTCTCAGTTGTCTCAATAGTTCTTATAATAATCTGAAAAGTATTAAAGAGATTACTTAGACACTAAAAATGATACAATAGACTATGCAACCATTTTGTAAATACTTATGATAAAATGTTATTAAAAAGATGAAAATTATACTTATCATGTGAGTAACAATTATATTTTTAAAACACTGATGTAGAAAAAAAGAATGACAATGAACAAACATGAAAATGAAATGGAGAGTTTGAATGAAAAGACTATAGATGGTTTTAATGTTTTTCTTCTTCCTCCTATGAAACATTTAAAAAATTTTTCTTCTATGAGTCTACATAGCTTCTAAAAAGAAAAGGGTCATAAATATATCTCAACTATTATGTGTAAGTAAGAAGAAAATCAGAACACAAGACTTCATTAAGACTAGAGAATTTTCTTGATATGTTAAACTTCCTTTGTAGCGTGTCTGTACTTCTTAGTCTTTTAGGTTTTTTTAGTGGGTAACACATGATCAAATCACACTTTCTTCAGAATAAATTTTGGTAGAAAGACTAGAAATGTTGTAACCAAGGTGAAGGGAATAAAAATGGAAAATGAAAATATTATATTTGTTAATAAGTGTATGAAATAAGAAGAATCATATACTAGATACAATATTATCAAATTTTCTTATGCTGGTTCTTTCTAGTAGGATTTGACTCACTCAAAGCTTACATTTTTTTGAGCACTTACTCAAGATATTATTATCTCCATATCAATGATGAAGAAACTTAGACCTAGTGAGTTCAACCCAATATTGCAGAGCTCCTAAGTACTAGAACCAGGCTCCAAATCCAGGTCATCCTCCCTCCAAAGTTGTCATGACTGCCTATTGTCTGCAAGGCAAATAATCTCAATCAAAATGAAAACTTCCCTGCCACCCAACAAAGCAAAAAAAAACAAAAGAAAATAACAAAATAAGGATTGGGTGCTTTTCTAATATGTCTTTCCTCTCATCAGATTTGTGGCATATCCAATGGACCACCCACCACAATCCATAGCATTTCCACTGGACACAGTTGTTTCTGATGAACTTTGTTTCTTTCCTTCTCTTCTTTTTTTGCCCCCTCTCTACACATTGCTATGTAATGACTGTGGCTGGCAATTTTGAATGTCACAGGGTCACTGTACCCTTCCTTGTAATACCACAAGCAATTCTTAGAAAATTTGAAGGATTATTTGATTTGAGATTTCTACATTGAAGACAATATAAAGAGCAAATAAGCTATACAACCCTGTTGTAGTAAATTCAGGATAGCATGATACTGGGCAGACTGGTTAATTCTATGTGTTAAGCGTGTCTTTTGATTCTGTATTATTGATGCTTTCACACCTGGGGCCTTACTGCCCTTCCCAGGCATAGCTAATTCCTAGAGATAGCAAACCACTTACCTGGGAGCATGTCTTTCATATCAAAGTAACCAAACTACAGCCCATGCCCAACCACTCCCTCTATCAGACTGTCACACTCAGGGTCACTGTTTTCCTGCCTTAATCACCCTAGAGCCAGGTATCAGACAACTAGGGTCAGCCACTATGGCCCAGAGCCATTGGATTTGTTCAAACTAGTCGATCCTAAGCCCCCACACCCTGCCTCATCCATTCCTTTCTATGAAAACCACAATAAAAACGGTTGCCCACGTTTTCCCCCTGCTCCCTCTGCTTTCTGACCAACCCTGGGGCTTCCCAGTGTGCCCCCCCCCCCATGGCTTGCTCCCTTTCCTTCCTATCTGTCAATAGACCAACCTATCTTTTTAATGGCAATTGTCTCCTAATTTGTTAGCCTCACCCTATCTGCATAAAAATAAAATCTACATTTGCAAACACTCCAGAAAAACTCAGTCTCATGGCCTGATTTATACTCCCTGGACCGCTAGCTTTGTTATTATGAGTCTGTTTGTGCTGGGCTTTAACAGTGTAGAGTCAGCTCTGACTCCAACTGGGGCTTTTACAGCCTGGTTAGGACAAAAGCTCATAAACGGTTCCACCCGTATTAAGAGAGGATTATTCAGTGTATTAACAATGCACACAAAACCCTTTTATTTGTCATGCAGATAGTTAAGTATATAAATAAGTTGTGTCAGTGCTTAAAGCACCAGACACGGTGAGCACCCTGATATTTCATTACAGGTCTGTCACCAGAAACCATCTTGGCGAGCTTTGACCCTTCACGTGAGAAATGGAAATGCCTCAATTCTAGGCGAGAACTTAAAAGTAAAACCAATGGAATGAAGACTTGTAAGCCTCAAATATAAAATATAAACTATCTGAGAAAAGTTTTGAATGCCTAAAATGAATTCTGGCTGGATAGAAAATGCTGGCAGCTACCGCATGCAGCATTGTTTATTTTCTCTTATGAAGGCTTGCTCCCTCGGTAGCCTCTCCTTGCCAGTATATGACGTTGTCTGGGGCGATTTCCAGTCACCGCTGCTGTTGGCCAGCTGATCACCATAGCAGTCAACAGACTGACCCTGGAGAGCACCAAGACGCCCCACTGTCAGCCGGTTTGCATGATGCAGCCTCGGCAACGTGAAAGCTCCAAACACTCCGGTGCTCTCTGGCTCAAACTTGGCAGTTTGGAGAGGCTGCCAGGACAACACCAGGAGGGGAGCCAGGGGAGTGGTGTGCCAGAGCCAGCAGGTGGTAATGGCCAGCAGCCACTCAGAAGGCAGATCAGTCTTTCCAGCAGTTAAGACAGCCAACTGAGGGGGGAGCCAACGCTGCCCTTGTTATCCAATGTATAGGCATTGTTATAAATGACATCGGAGCCCCCTGTACATTTCTCATTGGGCTTGTTAGCCAGGTGGCAGCTTTACCAGAGTCATCAATGCTCCAAGCAAAGCGTATGCTATATCATTTAACTTACATTTGAGGCCAGGGAATTACGTTTCTTGGAATAATGTCTTGGAGACACAATAACAATGATCTCTGGTATTTATACAGCACTGTTCTCTAAGGCAATTACAGCACCTCACAGACTGCATCTAAATCAGATTTAGAATATGGCTCACAAGTAGATGAGGAAGAGCTAGCCACTTTAAAAATGAGAAACCTGAAATGCAGATGTTTTGGAATTAAGATCATGAGAAATTTGAGATAGATATAAGATAAAAATAGAGGAGTCCTGATTGCCATTTTCATACACAAGCTAACATATCAGTTGTGGAGTATATAAAATTCTGAGTGATATCAGTATATTTGCATCCCTGTTATAGTCATCGCTGATGACAAGACTGAAAGACAGTAGAATACAGTCCTCTTTTAATTTTGATCTAGAATAGGATTATATATGTATTAGAGAAATGAAAAATGTTCATTATAAAATTTGTTCTAAATCCTTTCAAGAGCAAAGGTAATATGGAAATTATAACTAAGCGACGTTTTCCAAGTTGGTATAAGTTTCAATAAATTGTAATGTTTCTGAAATGAGCAAGGCTTATCAAGCAACAAATATTTATTGCTTGCCTATAATGACTTCAGCACTGTTCTATGCTTGCATGCTTGAGAAATGTATATTTAGAAAAATCTAAGGCCAAGTCTGGGCTTTTAAGAACATTACAATCTCATGGAAAGAGCAAATGTAACAGAAGACTTACCAGCCAAAATGAAAGGAGACTGGCCACTTGAGTACAGACTCTTCCTGCAATCAGACTATAGGAGGAGAGGAGAGATTACTGAGGCCTGCCGTGGTGCAGGAGATCTGCGTGGAAGAAGAGGGATAAGCTGGCTAGGTCTTAACATGAGCAAGATTGGGATCCAAAGGCCTCAGCATATAGAGTCCCAGACAAGAAGTCAGAGTTTCATCTGCCACAACAGAATGACAATTTCTATAACAAGCTTCAATCTCTTAGAACCAGTCACATGCCATGAACTGTATCAGGATACTGGCAAACAAGACAGGTCATGATGTTTTTTAGAAGTAGAGAAAGGAGTCCGGTAAATAGCCTATAAATGCTGCTAGGTCCACTCAGATTCCATTTACTTTGCTATCTGTGCTTTGGAACCATCACATATGTCCAAGAAGTCGAACCCACCCAAAGGAAGAAGCAGAACATACTGCCTCAGTTAAAACTTCCTTCCACAACCTGTCTTTACAAAGATAAAGTTTACCTTTATGTACTTTTTTTTTTAAAGGAGAACCAACTAGAATATGGGGTGGGGAGCTGAAAGCTCTTTCTTACCTTCTAAATCCCCTCAATCCCCAGGGGATCAACACCTGATGTACCTTAGCTAACACCCTAGGATTCAGTAAAATACAATTTAAAAACCATTTAGATGGGCTAATTCGTTAAGAACTTTTTGATTCTATAATCCTGAGAATAAAACTAAGAATACCAGGCAGTAATTTCATATTCAAGCAGAAGCTTAAGATGCATTGTTTCTAAAACATTGTACTAAATAACTCATATGCAAAATTCTGGATCTGGGTATAGGCCCCTCCTTCACCACACATTGGTTCATCTTCTCCATGTCTGTATGGGTGTGTTATAATTACTCCCCTTTGTTTCTTTTCTTTTTGCTTTTATCAATGTCAACTTGCCAACACAGGGATTGCTCATATTTTTATTCCAGAGTTTCAAGAGAGGTAGACTCCAGTTATTTCTCTCATAAGAGCAGTGAACATTTCAACATGACACAGTCATTTCACACATCTTTTTGCTGTTTCTAAGCAGCGTGTAGCACGACTTGTTTAGAACTGCCACTTCCTGGCTTTGGATTTCTTTCATGTTAGGTTAAAAAAAAAAAGAGAACATTTTGAATCGACTTCCTCTCTAGTACCATTCTCAGCTCATTTTGTTCCAGTCATTTCTGAGGCAACTGGGCAAACTCTAAGGCGTACAGCTTTCTTCTGACACTTTCTGGAACCACAGTAAAGTTCCACAGTTTTTCATAGTCGAAAATATGGTCACTACTCTCAGAACGGTAAGCAGGCTGAACAGAGACAGGCACACTTACCTGCCTCTCTCTCTTTTGGGACATGACACCTGTTCTGAGAGAGCAGCCTAGGGTTTGGATGGTGATCTTGACTACAGAACAGAGCCATGGGGGCAACTGCTATTCAAGAGATCCTCAGGGAGCTCACTGGCTGAACAGGGCCAAAGTTACAGGGCTAAGTTCCTTCTGCATCCCCTCCCTTCCCCCAAGTCTCCACTTGAGATAATCAAAAAAGGTGAATCTACATCATAATACAGAGGCTTCAAGCAGAGGCAGCTAACGTGCCTCATTTCTGTTCCTCAACAGACCAAGGAGAACGAACAGATAAAATGCTTGTTGCTTTCTTGTATCCTTTCCCAGTTATGGCTCCACTTACTCTTGCCTTTCTCTTTCTTCCTCCTCCCTCCTGACATCGGAACAGAAAACTTAGACAGTATAAAATGCCGAATTACAATTCTGGTTAGGAAAACTTATTCTTTGAGAATCGTAGAAATATAATTCCAAACAGCATCTCTCCCACTTCTGCTCAACTTGAAGGGGTTACCCATTTGCTGGAGATCCTTGTGTCTGCTTATTAAGGATTGATTACCAAGTGACTCTAGGCTGCATGGGGAAGTGGGAAGGCAGCAGAGGACCAATCAGGCTGAGCGAGAACAAGCTAGAATTATTGCCTGCTCTTTTTCTCTTTAAACTTGCAAAAACACCACCCATCTCGTCTCTGCATTACAGGGAATCAGGACACCTGTTGATTTTTATAACGAACAAATTATAGTTATGATTCATAGTATTTGACATTTTTGCTTTGAGGTCCTAAATTTTAAATTGTTCTGATGAAAGAAGAGGAAAGAAGCCCATATGGGTTTCAAACTGGTAATTGTGGACTTGGAAGTGCTGTGTCTGAGCTCACCAAGTCAGACAAGCAGAAATGCAAGTTTGAAATACCAGGATCTCGATTTATCCTACGTGGAGAATCACAGAGTCCGATATTCATCATGTATGAACACAGACAAACACAAGGTAAGAAAAGAGGAAGAAAGAATACTGCAACACTGGCACACTAGCAACACCGAAATGGAACAAAACGAAATGAACACATGTTGAAATACATACCTACAAAATATCTTGACCTTCGAGGCATCCTTTCTGTGAGGAGATGGTTTTGTGTTACAATCTTTACAAAAGATGAAAGGATTGCTTCAATGGGGCAACGCTTCCCTGAGGAGCCATCATGTAGCCCACCTGCTGAAGAACTGTGGGGAATAATGTCTGCCCTACTGGCCTCAGCAATCCACTGCATTAACAGAACATAAGTGCTTATGCAATGGCACTGGATCTGTGGCAGCTGTTTGTTCAATGTTTCATGCTTTTAGCCACATCTGCTCCAAATGAATGTTAATATTGCAGTGGCATCCACGAAGGATGGGCTCTGTCAGCTTTGCTGAGGATCAGTCTGACCCAGCAACAATGGAAAAGCACTTGCAGGTTACATCATCATACCCTCTCCACCTTCAGCTGTCTCCTCTTTCATTCCCCTCCCCAAATAAAAACCCAAGTGAGTGAATCTCAAGGAGAAAAATTGCATTTATTTCTAGCACCCTGTCCAGCAATGTCAGATAACAGTTTATTCATCCCCTGGCCCCTGGATGACATTGAAGCATATCAACAGTGACAAAAGTATATTGAATAATTATCTTGAAATTAATACATTATCCCAAACTTAAATAAATGTCATCTGATCAATATATCTTGGAATGGAAAGGGAAGAGAATGTGAAGGGCATCGCTTCATTATTCATTAATTTTAGAGTAATGTAGGCAGATGAAATGGTTATTTCAGAGCACTGCTATTATACTCACTGGCATTTTAAATAACTCCCAATATTTAACAGTATATATTCCCTTGTTGGAACAGCTTATAGACGTTAACACTTTAGCTTCCAGATTCTGCTGTTCTGGAAAGTCAAATGCCAATGTTCTAAGGCCATTATTTTTATTTCTGTCTTTAAAAAATGCTTTTCCATTTTCATTGGTAACTGGTAACTATAGCACATACTTGTCTTTAGTCCTTATGAAATAGCCTATTCATCTTGCAGTCTTAAGGATTCTAATTGTTCAATTCATCATATTCCCCAAGATAAAACAAATAACTCAATTATATTTCTGTTCTCTACTATGCAGATGAAATGTATAGGATAATACCTCCCAGAATTTATGTAAACCTGTGTGAGAAATATTTTAAAGGAAAGAGAGTATACACCATGAGGAAGTCAGTATCTAGATTCAGTAAATAAATGATAACCAAAGACAAATGATTAATGCAAACATACTTCTTAAATATATTCTATTTTTTGTTATTCCATTTTCAAATTAGAAATCATATATGGTTGTTGTAATATATTATAAATATAGTATTTTGTTGATATTTGAACAGGCTGTCTCCCTCCTCCTCCCCCAAAGAAATTGCCAAAAATATCAAAAATATGTCAATGTAAAGATAGTTTTTGTGAAAAAAATTGAAAGGTTGAACTCAATGTTAATTAACCCTAATGATAGATTTCTTCATTTGTGATTAATAATAAACAATATCAATAGCCACAAAATCTACTGAAATAAAACAATCACCTGGGGGAGCTGAAGAAGGAGCGGCTTCGTATCAAACTGAGTTATTGGTAGTAGGTGATAAAATCTGTAGAAAACAAACAAATAAGTCATTCAAGACCATACTTTAAAGAGAAGATTAAACCTTTCTACTTAGGATACCCCATCTCCCAAGTATATGTGCAAATTAAATGGGAGAAGACTTTGTTAATTAGGCTGCTTTGTATATTCTGCTTCCTACGAATTCTTTGCCTTACTCAGGCAGAGGTAGTGAGGGAAGTACGCCGTTTGTTGGTGATCACCACAGATCCATGACACACCTTCTTGTTGTACAGGCTTGGGCATTTCATGCAGGGTGGACACCTGTGCTGGGACTCAGGGCAGTTTCATGACCTCAATACAGAGAAAGTAACACAGTTTTTAAATCCTTATTTGTTCTCTGTCCTGATGGAAGTAAATTCAGGACGCTGGGTCTGAATGCATTCTCTTACAGTAGCTCATAACATGATTACAATATATTCTGGTATGCAGAGGAACATTTGGCACAATAGTTTGAGGATAATTGATAATATGTGAATATTCCTGAAACCTTAAAACTTAAATTTTAAAAAATTATTTAAATAGCCTGATACTTTTTTATTGATCTAGAAACCATTATATTATGAAAGTCTTTACTCTTATGCTTTCTATTTTGAATAATATTCCTTTTTCTTCATGTCTAACAAAGAAGCCTATAAAGCCCAGATTATAAAATTTATCTATCATGATGCATTTTCTTCTCACTTTATTCCAGGTGGTCTTTCCCCTTTGAACTCCTAAAGTGATATTTCTCAAAGCATTTCCTATGAATGGTCTGCATCAGAATCACCAATATTAAAATTAATTAAATGAAATTAAAATTAACTAACTAAATTTTTAAAAGCCCAGACCACCCTCCAGAACTACTGAGTCAAAATTTAATAACCATTGCCAATGTACTTTATTTTTAGCCTATGCTTTAGTTACGTATTCTCTGGAGAATTTTCAAACTTTGTTATTTCTTGCATTTTTATCTAGCTGCTCTATTCCTGGGGCTTATTGTTTGTGTTATTTTTTTCTGCTAAGTTATTATTTATTTGCATTACTATTTATTTATAAATTTATGTATTATATATTTGTATTATTTCTTTTGCTGGTGAAGGCCTCTCTGAAGTGGTGATGGGTCAAGATGGGTGTATTCAACCAACTAAAAGAAGGCTACAAATTCTGGGATGCGGTAAAAAGAGGCCAAATAACAGTACTTTTTAAACCAGGGTAAGGATTTTGAATTGTATTCCAAGCATATGGGAAGCAATTGGCTAAGGAGGGGCATGATTTCATTTATACTCTGATAGATCAATAAACTTCTCTAAGGAGTTCAGACTGAGTAGAGCAGGGACAACAGTTAGGAAGTTATGATACCAGTCCAGATGAAACGTAATGGTGGCTTAGACTAAAGAGGTAAAAGTGACGATAAAAATCAGATGGATTCAAAGTATGCTTCATAGATAAGTTGACAGAGCTTCTCAACTGAGAAATTGATTGTGGGGCTGAGAAAACGGAAAAGGATAATTGATATAATTTTGGCTAGTAGGTACATAAACACACTATTTCAATGCAGTGCCATAATTGCTGCAAAGCTGATGTAAACAAAGTTCATTGGACATACAGGGAAAAATGATTCTAAGAGTTCCTGAAAGAATCAAAGAACAAGGGACTTGCTGAATGACAATCTAAAACCCAGTTTTCTCATCTATAAGTGGGAATAATAATCACCCCTCAATGAGATTGGTTTGAAAATTAAATAAGATGGTTCCAAACACTTTCTAAACTAAGAGGGATTAAATGTTAGCATAATTAGAAAAAAACTTTCCCCAGCATTACTCTAATAATAAATACACCTGTGCCCAATCACATATTTTCTAAATAGCAATTATATTTGCATTATTATTCTATTAAATACTATTACTTATGTAATTAATACAAACATACAGTAAGAAAATAAAGTAAATATTTTTATTATAATCTAAATGTTGCTTCTTGCAGGAAGCCTTCCCAATCCCTGTAATCCCAACAGGTACACTTTCTGGCACTCCCATAACATCCTTTATTTCCTTCATCCTAGCACATACATCTCTCCCTGGCTCAGTGTAATTTTTATCTATTTGTCTGTGTCCCCAAATTTACTGTAAGGGCTTTAGGTACAGAGACTATATTACTCTTGTTCATCATTATAACCCTGGAATCTAATGATTAGACCTGGCAGAGAGCAGGCACTCAAGGTGTAAATGATTCAATCTCTAAAAAGCACTGTAGTCCTCATAAAGTTTGTTATTCACCTATCTATTATAAAATCTGAATTTTAAACTTTGTACATATTTGGTCATTTCTATCAGTCAAGTCTTCTAAAGCACTTAATGAAAACTGAGTTCACAAACACACGTCTAAATGAGAGAATAGACTCCTTTCACAATCCTTGAATTGTTTAGTGACTTGAAGAGTTCTTTTGGCTGGCCATGATATTTTGTATACATCCCAACAATGTTGATATTAACTTTTAATATTATTATTTTCCTTATATTTATTTGTGCTTTGATTTAAGCATATTTCTTAATTACTATGTAAATAAGACTGTTTTCACTATTTAATTTTTAATTTCTAATTTTACTGAATTATGATCAGAGTGTGGCCTGTATAATTTCTACTTTTTGAAATATACTGGTATTTTCTTTGTAAGTAACAACCAATATCTACAGAAATCATTTTCTACTTCATTTCATCTACTGAATTTTTAGTTGATTTAAAAAAAAAAAAAACTTCAGAAAATTTGGGGTGTGTGTGTGTGTGTGTGTGTTTGCGCATGCACACACCCATGCACTGCACTCAAATCCCCTTGACTTCTCTTGCTATTGTTTCCATTTAAAAATTATTTATGTGTTTGTCTATGTCCCAAGCTATTCTGTTTCATTGGACCTAACACTAATTATTTGGACTATTCATCCTCTTTCTGACTGCTGAATCACTTAGGGGGTTTGTTATTTTTCTTTGTTGGATTCCTGGGGCTTAATTCCATCTTTTTGAATTATCCTAAAGAAGGATAATATCACAGAAGGTCTCTAAATCCATGAACTTGTGTTGTAGAAGCTGGAAGGCTGTCAGCCCCTTCTAGGGCCCCTGGAAGGGGCCTATGGTTGGGGCATAGCAGGACAGAGGAGAGGCAGCTCATCACCAACTGGTCTGCTCTTTCTGACAGGACCTCGACAGAGCCGCAGGACTCACTCCCAGCTGTCCCTAGGTCCCAGGACTAGAGTGTCAAAAAAGCTGGAAGTCAAAAGTACAGGGAAAGGGAATTTCATTCAGGTTACCTTTTCCAACAATCTCCTGCCCATAGGTTTGTCTCAGCTTATGGTACTTACTAGATTCTACTTCAAAACTGAAATATACAACTAACCGTTTTTATGAGTCACTAAAGAAAAGCTATGTCAGAGGATAGATACTTTAATATTAATGACTTTTTAAATAAAAATAATATATTTCCAAATACATATTTGATATAAGCCCAACATTGGAAGTCTAAACTCTGAGCAGTTGCTTCACATGGAATTAAAGAGGAATTCTGGACTTACACTAATCAATAGTACCATTTATGAAATGTATTCATTGTATCATTTTTAGAAAACAATTGCAGAAAAGAAGTTGAAATGAGAAATATAAAAACCACTAGGGCATTTCATAATATAGTTATTGTATAATAAAACAGGAAGAAATCATGAACCTTTTTAGCTCACAGAGATTCACTGATTATCTCGTGGTAAAGTATGAACAGTTGTTGGAATTAAAATGAGTTACTCATTTTTCTTTTGTGAAAAGTAAAGCATTCTATATTTACTAACTTTTTCTGTTATGACAAGTGACTGAGAGGAGTATGCTAACTAACAGATATTTTTGGAAAAATATTAATACAGTAGTCCCTTCTTATCTGTGGCTTCACTTTCTGCAGTTTCAGTTACCTGAAGTCAACCACGGTGTAAAAATATTAAATGGAAAATTCCAGAAATAAACATTTTATAAGTTTTAAATTCCATTTCATTCTGTGTAGCATGATGAAATCTCATGCTATCCCACTCTATTCCATCCAGGAGGTGAATCATCCCTTTGTCCAAGAATACCCACGTTTTATAGGAGTATGCTTCCTGCCCAATAGTAACTTAGCAGCCGCCTCAGTGATCAGATCCACTGTCACGGTATCACAATGGTTGTGTTCAAGTAACCTTTATTTAATTTAACCATGGCTCCAAAGCGCAAGAGTAGTGATGTTGACATTCAGATATGCCAAAGAGAAACCATGGAGTGCTTCCTTTAAATGAAATGTATGTATGTGTAGGAAAAAACAGTCTATATAGGGTTTGGTACTATCTTTGGTTTCAGGCATACACTGCAGGTCTTGGAATATATCCCCTGGGCATAGGGGGGAAGTACTGTATGTCCCCTCAGGGTAAAGGTAACACTTTAATACAAGTAAGAAAGTAACTTGGACTATGGAGAGGGCATCTTGAAAATGGATATTTGGAAATGTTACCATCATTAAGTCCTATGTTTAGCCCCAAACAAATAAACCTATATAATATTTTCAAATCTGTACATGCTGAAAACTCAACAATAATATCTACAGTGGATTGAAGTAATTTGTTAAAATTAATGACTAATAACTTATTAGTTTGCAAGGAAAACTGATTGACATCAAGGAAGATAGTAGTTAGTGTATTAGTCAAATTTTAAGAAAAAGTTTTACTTAATTGGGGGTTGGGCTTTTAAGAATGAGTATCATGATTTATTAATCACAGTCAAAAATATCCTCCCATTTGGCTCTCTGTATTTCCATGAAGTTATCTTTTCAACTATGGCAGTTACCGTAACCAAGCATGGATGTAAACTGCACCTAGACCCATATCCTTAAATTGCTGTATTATAAAGGTTAAGTCAGATTTGTAAGATGTATTTAGTCACATTGATCACACAGCTCTCGCTCCTATAGTCACAGTAGTCTAAAATAAAATTGTAATACAAGGGGGCTGTTAAACTAATAATAAGAAATAAAATTAAAATTGTTACATTTTATCCTTGCCTCATCTGTTTTTAAGTTTTATTTTAGAGTATGCTTTTCAATGTACATAATATATTATTCTAATGAGTCATAAAGCAATAAATAAATACATATTTGGAGTCTGTTTTCAGAATATTAATAAGGGTGCATCATTAGAAAAGTTAAAAGACATTGAAATAAAGAGAGCAGGAGAGCACACAAATGCTTGCAGCAGAAAAGACAAATGGGACATGGTCTGAAATTTTCACCTATCAAACGAGGGCAGCATATTCATAATACACAAGGATGAAAGATTGTGGACAAGACTCCTGGTATTCTCAAGATTATATTATTTACTAAAATGCTTTTTACATATTTTTCCTAATAATTAGAATATGATTACTAGGATCAATTTCCCATTATAACCAAGACAATATTGCTGGCAGAACATAGGCAGATTTTGTTAGTCTTCTAGCACTACTCTTCAAGAGATTTAGTTATATTTTAGATTAAAACTATTTAAAGACAGAGTTTCTTCACAAAAACTCTATAGTTTGAAAATCTCTATAACCCCAAATCTTATCCATCTCTTTCCATTCCTACCCTATCCTATTCTTCCCAATCACATGACAGTATAGGGGAAGAGGGGAAACTATTTTGAGTAAGTATTTTAAATAGGCCATAACTGAATGTCAATGCAATTCTAGGGCACATATCAGAAACCCCAAACATGTGTTGTTCATCTTTTGCAACTCTAGTTTTGTTTCTGGAGAAATACATTCAGGTCCCAGGAATGTTTATTTAGCAGAGCTATTCTATTGCAATTAGCTGAGAATGAATGCGAGGACCTAAAGGAAGTCAATTATAGCTGTCTCATAATTTGGAACCACCCAGCATTAACTGTCAGTTAATGGAAGAGGCTAGAAACTTTTCCTTCCTCAGACCATTTTATAATTAATATGGTTATTAGTATTATACCTTACAGACAGAAATCAATAAATCACTGACAAGAAAGGTACTGCTTAAAATGCGTGTGAAATTTAGTTCTCTTTAGTTCAAAAACATCCAAACCGACATCCTCAAACCATGTGTATATACTTCTACATACATGCAGAGAGAACTAGTTCAATGTATTTATAGCTATTGTCAGAAAGAAACAATTTTTTTAAACAGAAGAATCAGTCCCTTTAAACAACGTTTGCAGCTTCCATAAAAGAAACTGCTGTACGATATGTAAGGAGGCATTATGTTTTACAGAGCTGTGCATCCCCCTATGCACCACCTCCTCTTGTGAGTGTGGAACATCTGTGTTTATTTTGTATGACAAAGTTGTTCCTTGTCTTTGCCAAAATGAGTTTTGATGTGGGACTCTGGGTTTCTGGATTTTCTGTAGGGTAGTGATAAAGCTCAAGTGGCAGGACATTGTTTTTGTATATAATGCATATTACATGAAGTCATCCATATTTAATGAAAAGTGTGCTATATTTTTAATCTTTATAGCTTTAATGTGTATAAGAGGTTTTAATAATTGGTGCTGGGATGATGGTAACTTCCCAGAAATGCTCAGCACAACTGCTGTGGTTTTCAGCCCCCAGTTTGCACAGGTTGTAAATTATAAAACTTGATTAGTGATAGACTTGGCAATATCGCTTATCTTTTGAAGATGCCAATCTGTAGCATCATGGGTACAAAATATTTCCATTCACACTTTTAATATTCACCTACATAGCCTATGAAAAACCCCAGAAAGAAAATGATGAGCTATTCCAGGAAATTAAATTGTTCTAAAGAATGTCTTGAATGTCTAATCTTATTGGCAGAGATATTTAGAATTCTATACATGCGAAATCTAAGCAGGATAACTTCAGTGATTATCCATTTGAAATTCTAATATTTCTGCTTACAAAAGCAGAGTTTTAAATATTATAGATACAAATTCCATAATGTTTCTTTAAACAAAAAAGAGTTTGTGAGAAAATTGTATATTCATAATCATGAATGGATTGCAGAACATTAGAATTAGAAAATTCAGGAATCTAACAATGTTAATAACTTTCATTTTCAGCAATATCAATTTTTTCTTGCTTGAACTTTTCTTATGCTCATTTTGTCTAGATTGTCTGTTCCTCAGTCCAGCAATCAGTCCACGAATGCTGAAAGGAAAGATCAATCAACCAATGAGCAATTACTGAGTCTTTACTTCAAGGTGATAAAGGATATCATTGGAAATCCCAGACTCTATCCATACACCACACAGCAAAGCAACTATCACCCATCCCCACCCTTATTATATTTATCACAGCAGAAGACTAAGGATTTAATCTCTGCTGAATGAAAGGGACCCTGGACAAAGAATACTCAGCTCAACTACAGTGAAGCTAGAGAGGCTCACAATGAAAACATAGACTAATGTGAAAGTACATATATGAAAAGTAGGATTTCCTCTACTTCTACAGCCCAATGTCTCAATGAACCCCAAACTGCCAAAATAACCTGAGGGGAAAACAAACAAACAAAAAACTGGAGGCCTCACACATCCTGTTTTCAGAACATATTATAAAGCTACAGTAATCAAAACAGTATGGTACTGACATAAAGACTGACATATAGACCAATGGAACAGAATAGAGAGCCCATAAATAAACCCTTGTGTATACGGCCAAATGACCTTTACAAGGGTGCCAAGGCTGCACAACAGGTAAAGGATAGTCTGTGAACAAATGGTACTGGGAAAAATGGATACTCACATGCAAAAGAATGAAGTTGGACCCGTACTTCACACTTTATACAAAAATTAACTCAAAATGGATTAAAGCCCTAAATGTAATATCTCAAACCATGAAATTCCTAGGAGAAAACATAGAACAAAATCTTTATGACACTGAATTTGACAGTGATTTCTTGGATATGATACCAAAAGCATTCAACAAATGTAAAAACAGATACATTGGACTACAACAAACTTAAATACTTTTGCATAGCAAAGGAAACAATCAACACAGTGAAAGGCAAACTATGGAATGAGTGAAAATATTTTCAAGTCATATATCTGATAAGGAATTAATATATAGAATATGCAAAGAACTTCTACAAATCAACAACAAAAATAATTTAAGAATGGGTAAAGGACTTGAACAGACATTTCTTCCAAAAATATGTACAAATGACCAACAAGCATATGAAAAGATGCTTAACATCACTAATCATCAGGGAAATGCAATTCAAAACCACACTGAGATATCACCTCAAATGTGTTAAGATATGCATTATCAAATATACAAAACAAAACAAAACAAAACAAAAAACAAGTGTGGGTGAGGGTGTGGAGAAATTGCAACCCTTATTACACTGTTGATGGGATTGCGAAAAGGTGCAGCTGCGATGGGGAACAATAAATACGAATAATATAATTAAAATTGACAAACTGAACTTCAACATTTATAACTTCTCTTCAAAAGACATAATTTAGAAAATAGCAATGCAAACTACACCTTGGGAGAAAATATTTGCAATAACTATGTCTGACAATATATATAAAAACTATATACATGACTCATAATTTAAATATAAGGAGGAAAAAACAAAAAAACATATAGGCAAAGGACTCAACAGATATTTCTCAACAGTAAATATATCAGTGACCAATAAGTACATGAATAGATGCTCAAAATCATTACTCTTTAGGAAAATGTAAATTAAAACCATAATGAGATATGACTACACATTCAAGATAATGGCTAAAATTAAAAATACTGACAAAAATGTCAGTGAGGATGTAGAACTAGAATGCTCATACACTAATATTAGAATGTGAATGGGTCTGCATTGAAAAATGTTTTGGCAGTTTCTTGTCAAGTGAAACATATACCTACCTCATTTCACTACACAGATAAATGATAACATGTTCACACAAAGACTTGTGCATAAATATTCATAGATTTAGTCCTCATAACCAAACACTGGAAAATAAATCAAATATTCATCAACAGAAAATAGATTTTTAAAAGTATGGCATCTCTATACAATGGAATACTACTAAATGTTGATGCATGCAATGACATGGATGAATCTCAAGATTATTTTGGAAATTAAAGAAGCCTACTGAATGGGAGAAGACATTTGCCAACGATATATCCGATAAGAAGTTGATATCCCAAATTTATAAAAAACTCATTCAACTCAACTCCAAATAAACAAACAACCCAATTAAAAAATGGGCAGAGGACATGAAGAGACATTTTTATAAAGAGGACATACAGATGGCAAACAGACATGAAAAAATGCTCAACCTCACTAATCATTAGAGAAATGCAAATAAAAACCACAATGAGCTACCACCTCACCCCAGTCAACATGGCTATCATCAATAAATCAACAAACAACAAGCACTAGTGAGGATGTGGAGAAAAGGGAACCCTTGTGCACTGTTGGTGGGATTGCAGATTGGTGCAGCCACTATGGAAAACAGTATGGAGATATCTCAAAAAGCTGAAAATGGAACTACCTTATGACTTAGCAATTCCACTCCTAGATATGTATCTGGAGAAATCCAAAACCCTAATTCAAAAAAATGTATGCACCCCTATGTTTATTGCAGCACTATACACAATAGCTAAGACATGGGAAGAACTGAAATGCCCATCGGTAGACGACAAGATTAAGAAACTGTGGTACATTTACACAATGGAGTATTACACAGCCATAAAGAAGAATGAAATCTTACCATTTGCAACAACATGGATGGTCCTAGAAAACATTATGCTAAGTGAAATAAGTCAGACTGAGAAAGACAAGTACCTTATGATCTCACTTATATGTGGAATCTAAAGAAAAGAATAAGTGAATGAACTAATCAGAAACAATTTCAGAGACATGGAGGAAAAACTGAGGGTTGCTAGATGGGGGGTCGAGGATAAGGGGGAAAGTGGGAGGATTAGAGAGCACAGTCAGTACCCACAGGATTGCCATGGGGATATGAAAGTCAATTTGGGGAATGTAATCAATAATGTAAAGATTTTGTAGGGCATCCGTTGGACATTTGTCTCATTAGGGAGACCACCTCAGGGAAGATGTAGATGCCTGATCACTGCACTGTACACCTGAAGCTGAAGCTGAACAATAATAAATGTCAACTACAATTTTATATATATATATATATATATATATATACACACACACACACACATATATATATAGTTACAAGAAGCAGAGGACAGCGTTAGGAATAGAGACAGTGGAAATATAATAGCTGTATGTGATGTCAGAGGGGTGGTAGATGGGAGGAGAAGGTTTATCACTGTGTGAGGGAAATAAATGATAAATGTTTAACTATTACATTGTTTTGTATACCTGAAACTAATAAAAAAAGTAATATTATTTTTTTTAAAAAAGAAGCCAGACACAAAAAAGAATGTACTATATATGAAGTTCTAAATAGGTAACACTAATTTATGTAAATCTACGCTGATAAAAAGTACCTCAAGTGCCTAGGATCAGGGTGGGTGGAAGGATTAACTGGAAAAGCACAAGGGGACTTTCTGGGGTGACGATAATATCTATCTCTTGATTAGGGTGGTGATTATATGGATGTATACATTTACATAAGCTCACTGAAGAGCACACCTTGTGATATAATAAATTAACGCTCAGTAAGTTTGATTTATAAAAAATGTGGTGCAACCTTTGTTATTTAGAAAGACCAAAGAACAAAGGTAAAATAATTGAAAGTGTTACATCTGGTGTATGGGATTTCAGATTTAAGGTAACTAATTGCTGTTTTTAGTTTTATGCCTTGTTAAACTATTTGAATTTTTAAATTAGGTACATATATTACTTTAAATAAGTAAGTAAATTAACTAATTAATTTGCTATTAGGACTAATTAATTTTCAGTTTTCTACATCATATAAATTTGTGTACCAAGTCTATCCTTGCTGCTAAGCTCTTTTGATCTTGGAAAGAATATTTCACCTCTCTAAGCCTCAGTTCTTATTCATTTATCAGGGGATAATAATATCAGCTGTCTCATAAACTTGTTCTGAAGACTGAAACCTATACTCTATGTGAAGCACTCAAGTACAATGCCTGGTAAATAATAAATGGTAAATGTTGACCATTAATATCATTAGATATTTCTAGCCTTCTCATTTGCATATCTCACAAATTCCTTCACTAGTTGTAACAGTCCTTTCAATTTCTCCCTCCTTATTCCTTGTGTCTTTCCATATAGCTAGTATAGAATATTTTGGCTATTCAGACAAGTTCAAAAAGTGGCCACAAATCTAGATCATCAGTGTAATAAACAGGTATATCAAATGTATCAAACTACCCATCTTATGAGAGTTTTGTTTATTTGTTTTAATTTGGTCACATTATTAAAAATTTAGTTTACTCTAAAAAATTGTTATATGAAAATTATTTTTGATGGTGAGACTTTACTTGAATAAGACTGAATATATATTCCCTGAATACCAAGACATTGGAGTTAGTTTTCTATGTGAAATAATTTGGGTTTCATCTAGATTTCAGTTTTAGGAGGATAAATTTTACCTTTTCTGTGGGGAACATAGACTTTTATTGCATAATACAGGAGGTACACACAATCCAAGATATTCAAAGAATTCGGGATAATCCATTGATTCTCATAATTTAAACACAGATATCTTTATATTTTAAAATGAGCTTGTTTATCTCCTGTTTCTAATAACTTTACGTATCTCCTCTTCTTGGTATAAAACAATAACTAGCTCTTTTAAACAGTGTCAACTAATAAAGGTGATAGCAAGTATTTTAGCTTTCTTTCTGACATTCATGATATTTAACCAAACTAATGATAACATGGTAAATAGAATGTATAAACAATCTTTCAGTGTATTCTCATCACAGTTTTGAGCAACTTCATCATCAAGTCACCCTCTAGGATTATTGAGATAAGACAACAAATTGATTTGTTTTGTTTGTACCTTGTACTCACTGAATATGTTCATAAAGCAGAACAATTGAGAGAACGGAAGTGAAATAAAGGGACAGAATTGTTACACATTAAATTATTAGCCCCTCCATAGCCGATATATGTTGCAGGAGAAGATAGAAATATAGTTTGCAGAAAAAATTAAAATATTTATCTTCACTAATAAAGAACTAATGAAAAAAAGTAATGAGAGCATTTTTTACATGAAACTGGCAAAGATAAAAAAAAATTATAATACTTAACCTGGCAAGAGTGCAAAGAGATATGTCTATCACACAATGCCATTTAATAATAATTGGCCATTCCTTTTGGAAATCACTTTAGAAATGTGCATTGGGAATAATTTTGTATAGCACAGCTAGAGTAGGTAGTAGACCAAATTGTCAATTCAGGAAATGTTATCTTTGTAGCAGTCCCTCAATATCTGTCTTGAGAACATTTCCTCTTTCAAGCCCCAATACTGTTGTTCACTTTCCTCATGATTTTAGTAATTCTGTGTTCCATTCTGCCTCTCAATTTAAGGAACGCCTTTGGAATTAAGGAATTCCTTAATACGTAATTAATACTTCAGAGTGAACTTACATCCAATAATATTAGTTTAAATGAGATTTATTTTTGTGTGCATAAAAATGATATAGAAAGTGTTAATATTTAGGAATGATAGAAGTGGGGTTATATTTTGGAAACAAGGAGCCACATAATCATCCTAGTCCTAGAGTTGGGCTTAAGTACAGACACAGCATTTTTCAACAAAGGATTCTTTCTAAATGGATGTAGTGTGTTTCTGTGTTTCAGTTGGTCAAGAATCAAGTGTAAAATAAAATGAGTCTCTGCCATTCCATTCCTTTGTAAACTATTAACTTAAATCTCAAAATCATAGGCTTCACGAGAAGCATTTCCCTAAGGCAAGTTTCCCCCAAATTATGTTTCCTAGAACAATAAGAATGGCAAACAAACTGCTATTAGATGTTTTGTGGAGAAAATAAATGAATTAAGTTTGGGAAAAAATAAGCTCAATAAAAAAAACAAAGAAATAAATAAACTGTTACATTGCACAGGACGTAATTTAAATTTTTATATATGAAGATACATTGTGAAACTTTCAAAAATATAAAATGAAGTTTTTTCTGAATAAGATTATATCCTGGAACTGTTTTGTTTTTGTTGTTGTTGTTTTGTTTTAAAGAAAAATATATTCTGTTGAAGGCAGCTTAGGTGACACTTCTTCCCAGATGTCTTTGCAAGTGGACTTACCCAGACCACGATACCCTTTTGAATTTTCAGGATGGTGATTTAAGGGCAACTGTTATAATCTTTTTCCTCTCCCCACTACATTTCACAAAGGAATAAATTAGCAAAATTTTATATATCACCACAAAAAGATAGGGGACTCCTGATCTGATCTAGGATTGAAACAAAGTTTCCAATTTTTTAGAACCTCCATTTGACAATTTAGATACTTTTTAAAAAACTGTATCTCTCAGAGATTCCTTTCTCACAAGAAACTTGGAAAGGCAGTGATAATGATTTGTGAATGGAAAGAGATCTCTAAGGAAATGAATTGAGACAATGCCTTAAAAATTAATTCCCAGGATAATTTTTATGAAACAGGAACTTCTGATAACTTTCTGGGATTCAACACAGTGGGCTTCTGACAACTGATAGAACATTAGGAACATAATTAAATGTTTAAACTTTGAGTAGGTTGCGTTGTCCAATTATTTCCCCTGGCATTTCAAACTCACACACCACTGAACAAGCACGAATCCAAATGTTCAAAACAAATATGTGAGGGTGAATGAAACAGACGAGATGGGACATTCTTTACTCAGAGGTAAACCGAAGAGCTGCTTGTGAAGACAGGAGAATTACATAGAATAGAAAATTAAAAGTATGCATGCCTAGAAACACACATGAAACAATGAGACTGGGGTGGCCACAGAGGTTCCTACTATTAAATGAGATCTCAAAGAAAAGTAAAAGAATAAAGTGAAATACATATTTTTTTAAATTTTTATAAGGGTTTATTTGAGCCGAACTGACGATATATGCAGGGGAACAAGGTCTCAAATGCCCCCAAAGTATTTCTTTTTTAAAATGAACATTATTGAAACTACAAAAACAATGAAGCAACATTTTTCCTTACTTGAAAATTCTACTTACTATGCTGAAAGCTGTGTCAGGGAGGATAGTTACTAACTTACCCATTGCTGAATCCCTAGTTCCTAGCACATTACCCAAAATTCACCAAGTTCTCAATCTACCTTGGGGTATAAATTAACCAACCCTGAGGTGTGGTATGAAAGGAGTGGCAGGAGCCATTGACTCTCTTTAAACGTGGACCCAGATGTGGATGCCAGAGCAGCCGGGCGTCGTGGGTGGGTGCCATGGGCAGAGCTGCAGCGGCGCCAGTACAGGAGACAGTGGACTCCATGGTGAAGAGTCTAGAGAGACAGAACATCGGAAGCTGCAGGACCTCGTGTTCTGCAGCACCAGCTGTTATAAAGACAGCCAGGCATCCATGCAGCAGGTGCACCAGTGCACTGAGCGCCGTCACACCGCTCCGGCTCAAGCACGGGCCTTGGTGACCAGCAAACTGGAGAAGTTCCGGGATAACCTGGCCCAGAACACTCTGCGTTGCAACGACAAAGCTAAAGATTCCAAGTTTAAGGCATATGTCACTTGCCTCTGGACGCTGGTTCCTTGATGGTTTAATCCCAGAAAACGAAATGGAAAAAATCTAATGCTAAAATTTGGGTCAGAGGGTTTTTGAGAGGCTAAATTTCTTGTGGAAAGTGCTTATCCTGGCAGTAGGCACCTCCCTCATGCCAAGCCAGAGCCTCCAGGGTACCAGATTCTTCTTAGTCCACAGGTAGTACCAACAGGCTGGCAGTTTCCTCTAACCTGCCAGTGACCTGATGGAGTGTACGGAGAGGCGCTTCCGTTGTTGCCAACATCATGTTTACCAAAAGCATCACCACTCCATTTTCCATAAACTGGAAAACAAAATCCATGAGGTCACTAATTTAGAAGGGGAAAAAGTTTTTCTGGGTCTTTTGTTTTGCTTGGTTTTGTTTTATATACAAGGGCATGCAGTTGATTTAAGAAGTGGAGTTGGGAGAGGTAGTTTGGATAAGAACTTTAAAACCTTCCTTTGGATATCCATTTCTGGCCATCAGATGTGGATGTGCATTTCTTAAGATTCTCACACATTACATCTCTCAGCCTGGAGCTCTCCAAAACTTTGAGAAGTGATGTCACAATGGGTAGGAAGAAGACCTTCCCTCTCACTGGCTGCCATGATGGGGCCTGAGGCTGTCTGCAACAGAGTGACAGGACAATCTTGCAGTGACATTCTCCCTTGAAGGAAAAGAGGATTTTGATTGTGCTATATACCAGTATCCAGGAATGAACAGTGAAAGAGGAACTGTTGGCTGCTTAATTAAGAGAGTTATGAAGTACTGGATTTGGGAAAAAACTGATTTTCAGGAATGAAAGCCTAAATCCAGTGTTCCTTATTTAGCCACCTGAAATAACAGAGTCCTACTGAGACAATCCCTTGACAAGAAGGTCGGGAGAAAAAGTAAGTTACTTGGGGTGAGCTGTGAGTCCTTTAGAGCAAAAGAGGAGTAGCTCCACATTACCAAATACCACTTCTGTCTGGGGCCTTTGCAACATGCAGTGTTCCTGCACATTACCATTTTGATAAGAACCTTGTTCTCTTTTTACCACCTTATTACTTGAAATAATGATAATATACCTTCTCTGTTTGCTGTTTCAGGGCTGTGATATGACTTCCTAGTGGTTTGGTTTAAAAAAAATAAATAAGGTTTAATTTTTCCTAAAAAAAAAAAAAAAAAAAAAAAAAAGATGGACCTAAGAATATCATTGAGGCAACCATGTAACAAATTATAATAATATATTTGCTAAAATTGAGTGGACGAAAAAAATCTCAGAGCAAATTAACAAAACTTGGGAAACAAAGAAGAGGGAGGGAATAAAAGTGTGTGTAACTGTGCCAATTTGTTCATATTTCATAGTGGATATTCATTAGATACTGCCTCATTTCTGAGGATGAGAGACTAAGAAATATATTTTATCATTACTTTTTAAGTTTGTAAAAGTAGCCACTATTAGAATTAAAAAACAGAACTATATCTTTTCCTAATTACCCAAAATTACTAAGCAAAGATAATAAATTGGAGAAACAAACTCTTATACACACATAAATAAAATAAGAACAGAAGTAAAATGAAAATACCATTAAAATGATTAATCTACATGTAATAAAAATTCATAAATTAATTGGAAGGGATTCTTGGATTTGGTTAAAACAAAATACAATAAAATCCCGTTGTAACTAAATACTACAGGCTTACCCAAAAGAAGTTGACTCAGAATAATTCATGATAATGAAATAATCAATAGTATAAAAGAACATGTCAGAAAAATAAAACAAAGGTTGCAATATAAATAGCTGACAAAGATGACCTCATGTAAATGTGATGGAGTCTTTTTTCAGTGATTGGGAACATGATACATAATGCCAATATCAGGAAACTATGCAACAAATTGCATATTATTTAAATTGTGTAAGATATAAGTAGAAATTACCAGAAGCACTTTTTTCAATCCTCTCCTCCTTCCCCATGAGGTCAAAATATAGGCTATCGATGATGCAAATAACTATTAATGCTGAAACAGTCTGTAGCTTTCAGCATATTATCAAATCACCCTAAAACAAGGTTAAAATTTACTATTTTCGGAAGTCTTTTACTTTGTTGTATGACGGAGTACTGGTCTTGCCTTTCCATCATAATCAACTACAAAGCTATGCTATATATGAAATAACTGTTTTCAGATACTCCACAATAGACTGTACACAAAGACTATGATCCCTGAGAGAAGGGAAAATCATGAGTGTAAGCCCATATTCACTCTGCTCTCTCCATGGGGATAATTTTCCCACCATGGCATGGGACTCTGGAGTCCATGGCCTGACTAGCTAAAAATCACTCTTTGGGACTGATGAAATGATTAGATATAGCAGGGTACCTGGTGGAAATGTGACTTCACAGGATGGGGGTGGGGAACCTCAAAGTCTGGGTAGGATTTTTCACAGCCCTTTGTTCAAGATTTACACCTGCCCAGGGCAAGACTACACAAGGTTTACCAGGGAGCAGCACTATGGGGTTGGGAATAGAACAGGAATACTGAAATCAAGCAATGCTGCAAGATTTTAGAGTCGCATCCTAGCCAGAGTATCCAGCTAAGACGCCAGAAAAGCCAGGATTTAGGATTAAGTAGCGTACTCTCCCAGAACAAGAACTGCTCCAGGCTCACCATAACAAATCTTAGTCTCGACAAGATCTGCAAGGAAGACAGGGTTTGAAGTTTGAGCTCTGCCAAGTTATAAATTTGGTTAATCTGTTGGGTTTTCCACAACTCAGCCCTAACAAAACAAACAATTCTAACAACGTAAATAATTATATTAACTAGACCCATAACAAATGCTGTTTTCTGAAGCATGTAAATTTTAGCTCTCTAAAGTAATCCTTTCCACCCACAGGAGCCAAGCACTTCTGGAGTTCCCAGTCTGGAATCAGCCCTTTGGTCTAGTTAACAAGGTGATGGGATTATCTCCCAAAAAGCCCTCACTAGATAGTAGTCTCTGGAATAGACAAAAGGGCCTTTTATAGTACTTCTAGAACAGTTCATTCATCTGATAAACTGTAGTCATAATCACCCTGCAAAGCCGACTCACAAGAAAAATTCAAAACTATTTGTGATATTAGCTAAAGACACAATCATCCAACTCTGTAAATAGAAATAATTGGTATGCATTGATGATCACCTATTTATACTGACCAAGGTGATCTGAAGAATCCTTATGGTTTGACTAAACTTTAGAGAGGGTTTCTTTCTCACTATAAGACCCTGACCTCCCTTTTCTTAGAGGATTTACATTAGAAAACTGATAATTTACATTTTTTTCTGCCCGTTTGGGATATAAATCTCCCACTCTCCTGACAGTTTTACAACCCAGGAATGTCTTCCTCAAGGACCTGGAACCATCCCTTTGAAATTTTATCATCAAGAAAGATAACGCCCCTATTCCAGTCTCTTTGGGAAGGTAGGTGCCTAACTTCCATGAACAAACAGACATGACCTAATCATGATGACCAACCTCCCCTCTAACATCCTTCTGGACTTTTCCACTAGCTCACTCCAGTGTATAAAAATTCTTCTGCTTTTTGTTTCAGAGGAGTTGAGTTCAATCTCTCTCCTCTATTTCAGTAGTCTTGAATAAAGTCTTTCTTGCCTATTTAACTTGTCTGGTCCAAGTTGTCTTTGTTAGTTCTCTCCTTGCTTTCATATCCTGGGATCCAATTCTATATTGAAATATTTGTTGTTTAATTTTGTGAGTAATGGATTCACACCTTCCGCTGTCCATCAAATCATGTTATACCTAGCATATTAATAACACAGATTCTAATGAAATTAGGTTGGATGCATGTGATCCCAAATGAGGGGATATGGAACAGATAAGAATTACTCAGGTGCTAAACTGTGGTAGTAAAATATTCTGCCCACATAAATATGGACAGATAATTTTCAACAAAGGAGCCCAAAACATACAATTGAGAAAAGACAGCCTCTTCAATAAATGGTACTGGGAGAATTGGAAAGTCAGGTGCAAAAGAATGAAACTGGACTGCTATCTGTCACTGTGTACCAAAATTAACTCAAAATGGATCAAAGACCTAAACTTAAGACCTGAAGCAATAAACTGCATAGAAGAAAACATAGGTACTAAACTTACGGACCTTGGGTTCAAAGAGGATTTTATGAATTTGACCTCAAAGGCAAAGGAAGTAAAAGCTAAAATAAATGAATGGGACTCTATCAAACTGAAAAGCTTTTGCACAGCAAAAGAAACCATAGACAAAATAAAGAGGCAACCAACCGAATGGGAGATTTTTTGCAAACACCTCCAATAAGGAGCTAATATCCAAAATATATAAAGAACTCATACAACTCACCAACAAAAAAA
Source organism: Rhinolophus ferrumequinum (assembly GCF_004115265.2). Lineage (NCBI taxonomy): Eukaryota > Metazoa > Chordata > Mammalia > Chiroptera > Rhinolophidae > Rhinolophus > Rhinolophus ferrumequinum. The sequence continues at coordinate 35,236,257 of NC_046288.1, forward strand.
CAATCCAAATAAAAAATGGGCAGAGGACCTGAATAGACATTTCTTCAAAGAGGACAGATGGCCAATAGTTGAAAAGATGCTCAACATCACTAAGCATCAGAGAAATGCAAATAAAAACCACAATGAGATATCACCTCACATCAGTGAGAATGGCTATCATCAACAAGACAAATAGTAACAAGTGTTGGAGAGGCTGTGGAGAAAAAGGAACACTCATACACTGTTGGTGGGAAAGTAGATTGGTGCAGCCGCTGTGGAAGGCAGTATGGAGGTTCCCCCAAAAAATAAGAATAGAATTACCATATGACCCAGCAATCCCTCTTCTGGATAGCTACCCAAAAAAATCTGAAAACATTTTTCTGTAAAGATATATGTGCTTTGATGCTCATTGCAGCTTTATTTACTGTGGCGAAGACATGGAAACAACCAAAGTGTCCTTCGATAGATGATTGGATAAAGAAGATGTGATATATATACACAACGGAATAATATTTTGCCATAAGAAAAGATGAAATAGTGCCGTTTGCAACAACATGGATGGATCTTGAGATTATTATGCTAATTGAAATAAGTCAGACAGAAAAAGTCAAGAACCATATGATTTCATTGGTATGTGGGATATAAAACTGAAAACAACAAAGGAACAAGACAAACAAAGAAACAAAAACTCACAGACATAGACAATAGTTTAGTGGTTACCAGAGGGGAAGGGGGGAGGAGGGTGGTAGATGAGGGTAAAGAGGATCAAACATATGGTGATGGAAGGAGAACTGACTCTGGGTGGTGAACACACAATGGGATGTATGGGTGATGCATTACAGAATTGTACATCTGAAACCTATGGAACTTTACTAATCATTGTCACCCCAATAAACCCCAATTAAAAAAAAGAAAAAGAAAAAAAATACTCCGGATGAAAGAACATAACAGAAGAAAATTGAGGTACAGGCCCTTAGGTCCCCAAAGGCTATGTTTGGAGCCCCAGAGTTTTGGGGGCTGAAAACATGTTCCTAGTATGACAACATTCACATCAGCCTGACTTGTTGAGCGCACCTTTGAATTGCAGGTTTAATTTTAGGTAGACTTTGGAAAATTTTGCTATTATATTGTAAAATAGAAACAACATGCATGATGTTTCCATTCAGGAGGGTTTTAAAGGCTTCCATATATATTGTGCATAACTTAGTTGATCAGAGCAGAGGGTTTTGAGCCAAACTAAATGAGGTTTGAATGACAGCTCTGAACCTTACTAACTGAATGATTCTGAAGAAATTACTTAACTTTTCTGTGTCTGTCTCCTTATCATTAAAATGGGATAATGATAACCACCTCAGTATGTTGTTTTGAGGACTAAATGAGAAAATGTGAGCACCTGACTTATAACATGTCCCAAACAAATGATAAATTTAAATATTTACTCAGTGATTTTGACCCTACTATGGCCTGTTGAGATATAGGATTGAATTTCTACTCTCAAAGATCTTCCAGGATTCCTGGGAGATAAATCAAACAGAAATATCAGGAATTCATTTATCAATTCAACAATTTTTTATTGAGCACCTAATACTTCCCAAGCATTCTTCTAAGCTGTGGAGATAGAACAGTGGTCTCCGCAGACGAGATCCCTGCCTGCACGAACCTGATAGTCTAGTGGCAGCTGCAGAGAGACAGACAATATACGAGTGTACAAGTAAATGTTTAATTTATGGAAATGATAAGTACTATGAATAAAAATATATTAAGCAAAGGAGACAGAGACTAGTAATTAGAGAAAGGCTGTTTAAATGAGGTGGTCAAGGAATGCTCCTCTGGAAGATATTTGAACAGTGACCTGAACAAAGTGAGGGAACAAACTATACACAGGTCTATGAGGGAGGGGGGAGCATTCCATTTAAAGGGAATATTTTAGGGTAAAGATTCCGAAGTAAAAAAAGCTTGGTATGACCAAGGAACAGTAAGCAGCGAGTGGACAACAAGTGCATGCTTTCAAATTTAGACAGAAACTCTTAATTGCATGAAATAATGTTTTTGAAATTATAATCTAAAACTTGCTATATATGACATTCATTAGTTCAACATAAGCTTTGATGTGTAATTTCTATGCTAGATCTTGAAAATATGATATTAAAAATATCTGACTTTGCCTGTTTTCTTAAAGCCTATTGTCTAGTATCACATCTGCATCATCATTAACCTCTACAGTGTATTTGTACTAGGTTTAGACTGCAATCTAACCAAATCTATAAGCATGGCATGGGAGGGAGTTTATTCTGATGGAAAAGAAAGCTGTAGACTGGAGTGTTATGCCCGTCTGAGGTCATATAATTATATGTAGAAGTCCACAGAGGTTCTAAGAAATAATCACAGTTTTCAAGCTTCAAGTTTTTAAGAGAAGCCACAAGTCAATTTTGAATATTTTACAGTAAGGAAAAATGTAAAAAAGTAAATACAATTTAGTAGGCACTATAAAAATCAAGGCTGAATGAGAACTGAACTAAACGATAGCCTTCTCTGGTTGCTATACCTTTGTGTTTGCTTTTATAGAGTAATTTAAATATTTTTATGTTCTTTGTGTATAGTTGAGAACTGAATGAGGAAGATTTACAGTAAAAGAGAAATCAAGATTATTGAAAAGGCATAATCAAAAAGAAAAAAAATTAATGTTATTTTTAGCATAATTTAATAATGATTATATGGTATACATTTTACAGACTAGTTTAATACATTCGTTATTTAAGATAAAGCCAATGCAATAAAAAACACAGGGGGTATTATAAACATACTGAAGACCAGAAATCTTGGCAGCTATAAATTCTTAAAGAAACAATTTCATAGAGACTGACAGATCTATAGGGGTAGATCCAAGAATCCTTAATAGAAGTGATCGTTCATTCAACAAACATTTACTGAGTAAGCCAGACAGCAGATGAAAAACTTAACATCTGTACTGCCCTCTACAGAACACATCTACATTTATCGTTTCAGTTAACACTTGTTACAATCCTGCAAAGTGTGTATTCTTATGAGGAATACAGATATTAAAAGGGATTAATGTCAGTGACCTACCTCATACTGGTAGTAAGTAGAAATGCTGGCCTGGAAACCCAGGCTTTTTGGTGACATAGTTCCTGATCTTTCCCATACGCCATGCTAACTTTCCTATTCATCTGTACAAGGCATTCTTCTTCTCAGGGCCTTAATTTTCTTTGGTAAAGAGTCATTTTACCATAAAAGAAATGGAAAGGCTGAGAATCGTATAAAATACTATTAGAACCAAGTGAGAAGGGATATGCATATGGAAGATATGCATATGAGAATGAGATTGAAGAGAAAAGAGGAGGCAGAGCATTATATGAATGAAGAGGTTGCATGGTGAAGTAAGAGAGTGGAAGAGAGGAGGGAGGAAATGGTAACAGGGCAGCAAAAGATACAGGCACACTCCAGTGAAATTGTCTTTGTTTTGAAATTGTATTTTTCAAGTAGCCTTGGTGCTTACTATATTAGTTTCTAAAGATGTTGTTCATGCAAAAGCATGATAATCACAGTTATTTCTTACTGTTTACCCAATATTCATGCCCCCCTAAAATCTGTAATATCATCTTCAATCCTTTTTCATAGTTTCACTTAGCACATCTAAGTTGCTAACTCCCTAATTTTTTACCTCCAGAGAGAATACTGATGCCTAGTGAAATAAATCAACTTGGATGATGCCAACAAACACTTTAAATCCAGCTGTCCAAAACCAAATTTATAACCCCCGGAAAACCATCTTTCATCTCTCTAAAACTAGGAAAGCTCTCGCTTTGCCCAGGACTAGCAGATCTGGCCACTGTGCAGCTCATCTTCTATATCCATTCACCAGCACCAGCCCTTACATTTCACTAATAGTTCATGAGTCTATCCTCATTGCCTTGGTAATTTCATCATCATTTCCTGAATTACCGTAAAAGCCTCCTAGTTTTTCTTTCTACCTTTATTGTCTTCCCATTCCATTCCAATGTTAGCAGAGGCAACTGTCTACACACAAATTTAATCAGGTAATTTTCTTGAAAAAACTTCTTAGGGGATCCCCCACTACCTATAAGATCAAACCCAAATTTATTAGCATGGCTTTCTATGCTCTCTACAAACTATTATATATTAACATTTCTCACCATAATTGGCCATTTTTTACTCTTAGCCAAGCCAAACTTACTGTTTTGTTTTCGCTTGGATTTTCTTTCAAAGCATGTATCAAGGCCTAGAATTGTCTTATTTATGTGTATTGTCGGTCTCCTCCCCCACTAGAAGATAAGTTTTCTAAGGGCAAGAACTCTACTCACTTTTTTTTACTACAGTTTCTACAGTTCCTAGAACAATGTCTGACACATACCGTGCTTCCCCCAAAATAAGACCTAACTGGAAAATGAGCCCAAGCAGGATTTTTCAGAATGATGCCCCCTGAACATAAGCCCTAATGCATCTTTTGGAGCAAAAATTATTATTAGACCTGGTCTTATATTTGGGGAAACATGGTAATAGGTGCCAATAGATATTTGTTGATTGACTGACTGACCCAGAGTATCTAGACAATTGCCTTTGAAGCCCAAATCCACGTTATCTCTTATATATTATTAGATAATACAAACTGCCAATCACTTCCTTACCTTTCACCTTGCCTTTCACTCTCAGTAGTAAAATTTAAAAATTGATATAATGGGGAAAAGTACGTTTTGTGTATCAAGGAGACTCAGGTTTGAATTCTAGCTCTATATTGATGCAGTTGCCTCATTTACAAAATGAGGAAATATTTCCTTCTTTACATAGTTATTTTATATCATGTGTGATACATGATTTATCCTGTAAATATTTCTTCCCTCCTGTTTTCCCTTCCATCTCCTCCTCGTCTTTGGTATAGAACCTCTTTTGGTAAGATAAAACCTCTGGTATGAAGGACGAGGAAGAAAGGGGGACATTTCTATATATTATGTTTAAACTATCCCCCGATAACTTAAAATTGACAGTGTCTAGTTTGGAACTGGATCTTGGGGTTCATCTGGTTTCCTCTAAGATGTGTCGGTTTCCTCTATACAGTCATCCCTCCTTATCCGCAGTTTTGCTTTCTGAGGTTTCAGTTACTCATGGTCAACCGCAATCTAAAAATATTAAATGGAAAATTCCAGAAATAAACAATTCATAAGTTTTAAGTTGCGTGCCATTCTGAGTAGTGTGATGAAATCTTGGGCTGTCCCTCTCCATTCTTCCCAGCACAAGAATCATCCCTTTGCCTAATGTATCCACGCTTTATAGGTATCTTGTCGCTTAGCCACTTTGGTAGCCATCGCAGTACCAAATCAACTGCTGTGGTACCACAGTGCTTATGTTCAAGTAACCCTTATCTTACTTAATAATGGTCCCAAAACACAAGCGAGTGATGCTGGCAATTCAAGTATGCCAAAAAGAAATGATAAAGTGTTTCCTTTAAATAAAAAAATATGTATGCATAGGAAAAACAGTATATGTAGGGTTCAGTACTATCCATGGTTTCAGGCATCCACTGGGTGTCTTGGAGGAATACTGTAATTTCCTAGCCATATGATTGTCCAGTCTAAGTGTAAATAGCTCTAGCAAGGAAAATTCTACCTGTTATTACTGTTTAGCCATCAAGAAACACATAAATTACATATCACAACCATCTAAAATTGTAGCGTCAGCTAATATTAGAGATAGTTTTCATAGTACAATAAATTAATTAAATTATTTGTAGTGAGTCTATTTGAGTGGAAACTTCAACTTCAAGTTTCCTGCAATTTCTTTATCAAGGCCTCTGAAGTTGTATTTTTATTGACATTTTAAAAATAAATTCCTATAACATCAGACCTATAAAAGGTTCATCACAAACCAAATCTTTCTCTAACCTTTTAAGCTTTCACAGTAAAAACTGTCTTTTTTATTTATATAAGTTTGGGAAAGATACAAATGTAATCATAACCCCCAAGGCAAAATTTTATGGCAGTTTTCAAAACTCTTCACTATAAAAACTACTCAAACCTACAAACATAAAAGTTTCCAATAAAATTTGTTTTAGATACTAGCAATAAAACATTCTTTGCTTGCCTCTTAACTCCAAATTTTGGAGCCACAGCTGTCTAAATGCCAAAGATATATTCCACATCTCCCAGCCACACATTCTCCAAACTTTTAATCTCCTCCAATTGAAAAACACTATTATTATTTATTAAATATCACTAATATTTTATATTCAAGGAATTAATGAGAATGAAAGAAAAATAGGTCATAGTGAGGAAATCACAGAGAACATGACATAAATCACTAAGGCACCTTTAAGGAACTGTATTTCACTTTAAAAATAACATCTTCATGTTTTCACCTAAAACTATTTGTGATTTTTAAACACAGGGCATGTTTCATAATGAGAATTTAAATAATATGAGAGAAAAGTGTGCTTATAGCACGTAAGTGATTCATACCGAAAAGTCTTCTGAGATGATGTGCAAGTTCTCCTATTAAGGGCATTTGGAAAGCTGATGTCCGTTCCAGTTCTGATCTTCCCAAGGCCACAGGGAGTTGCTACCAATGGCTTCAACACAAAACACAAACCAGGCTCTGTCCTTTAACCTCGATATATTGTTCATGGGGTGCATGGTACTCAGTGGTATATCGTCAAGGACCAGCACTCAGGGAGTGTCTTACACATGTGCTTGTTACTCTGCCTTAGCGAAGAAGCAGTGTGTGGAGACATGTATGTAAAGGCCTTGGCACCAGACAGATGTATATGTGCACTTCAGCACTGCCATTTCTAACTGTATTAGCCTGGCAAGTCAAGAAACTTTTCCAGGTGACAACTCCCTCATCTGAAATACTGAGGTGGTTTTCCTTCCTACTGCTTCCTTTCTGACTCACGTTCCCACGGATGAGCTCCCTGCAAACACTTTCAATGTCATAGTCAGTTTCTCTTTAAATAAGTTCCTCAAGCATGGAGACAAGGAATCACGCATTAGTAATTCACTATGGTACCCGGAGAGACTGGAAAGAGAATGGGGTAAGCAGGGCAGGAGGAAGGAAGAAGTCAGGCAAGGATCCACTTTCAGGCAAAGTTTTGGCTTCAAACCTGATCCCACAGAGGAGCCCTGGAGCCTAAATTAACTTACAAGTTTATCCCTTCATAGGGTTGCCGGATAAATTATAGAACATCTAATTAAATTTGAATTTCAGATACACTTTTTTTTTTTTTTTTTAGTATAGTGTGTCTCAAATATAGCATGGGACAAATTTATACTAAAATTAAAAAAAATTGATTGTTGTTAACCTAAAGTTCAAATTTCATTGGCCATCCTGTATTTTTATTAGTAAACCTAGAAACCCTACAAAGGCCAGGCTACTGGAATTTCATACTAAGAGCTGCGGGGCTGAGGCACAGTGATGGGGCAGGGGTGGGGGGCTCACAGAACCAGCGTAAGGGATTGAATGCGGTCCGAGTGGAACACCAACAGTGTCCGCTAGCATCCTGTATTCTCGTTTTCTCCACACAAAGCTCTTTCCCCTTCTTTCCATTATGGAAACTTAGCCCATTCCTAAAGAACCCATAATTCCCTGTGGTTCTCACTATGGAGTCTGCTTTTTCTTTCTCTGTGACAAAACTAGCTTTCTATAGTTCTTCACTGTGGCTTCCAGATTATAAATCCATTGCTCTGACTTCCCAGAGCTAAAGTCTCTCTTCTTTGAGCTCTGGTTGCCTGGCTATTGCCTTCTACCACCTGCAATTTTGCCTACATTTAAGGGACTCTTGGCCAATTCACTGATAACTGTGGCATCTATGAGGTCTGACAATTAAGTTCACAAACTCGTTGCAAAAATGTTGCTAACCTTTTTTTGCTATCAGAGGGATTATTCATTATGAATTTACACCAACTGGACAAACAGTTAACCAAGTTTATTATTTAGAAGTGCTGAAAAGGCTGCATGAGAAAGTTAGATGAAGACAACCTGAACTTTTTGCCAACAATTCATGGCTCTTGCATCACGACAATGCACCAGCTCACATGGCTCTGTCTGTGAAGGAGTTTTTAGCCAGTAAACAAATAACTTTACTGGAACACCCTCCCTACTCACCTGATCTGGCCCCCAATGACTTCTTTCGTTATCCGAAGATAAAGGAAACATTAAAAGGAAGACATTTTGATGACATTCAGGACATCAAGGGTAATACAACGACAGCTCTGATGGCCATTCCAGAAAAAGAATTCCAAATTTTCTTTGAAGGGTGGACTAGGTGCTGGCATCAGTGCATAGCTTCTCAATGGGAGTACTTCAAAGGTGACCATAGTGATACTCAGCAATGAGGTATGTAGCATTTTTTCTAGGATGAGTTCATAAACTTAATTGTCCGACCTCATGTGCTTTCTCCTATGCAATTTATTGTTTCAGGCCTTACGTTTATGTCTTTGATGCATTTTGAGTTAATTTTGGTACATGGTGACAGATAGAAGTCTAGTTTTACTTGCATGTGGCTTTCCAGTTTTCTCAGCACCATTTATTGAAGAGGCATTCTTTTCTCCATTGCATGATTTTGGATCCTCTGTCAAATATTATCTGTCCGTATATATGTGGGTTAATTTCTGGGTTCTCAATTCTGTTCTGTTGGTCTGTGTGTCTGTTTTTCTGCCAGTATCATGCTGTTTTGGTTATTTTTGACTTGTAGTATAATTTGAGGTCAGGGAATGTGATACCTCCAGCATTGTTCTTTTTTCTCAGGATTGCTTTGACTATTCAGGGTATTCTGTGATTCCATATAGCTGTTTCTTAATTCATTGTGCTATCACAGTTCAAAACCAGAACAGTTAAAAGCTGGAAACTGCATCAAGAATCCCCCCACTCCAAACAGTAAAATTAAAGTATAAAGGCTAATGGTATTTAAAATCTATTCTTGTCCTTCCTTGCCTTATTTCACTCTCTAAGCCATTTAGTATTTAGTATTCATGAAGTGTGTGAACAATAATTTTGGTTTTTATATACTTGTTTCAGACCTACTTAAACAGAAATAGTTTAATTACTACACAAAGTATAAGGTAATAGATCACATCCTTCTTTTAGTGGAATTGAATTTTACCAATCTTTTGCCTGAAATTTTATTTGCTGGACTATAACATCCTCAAATATTTTCACATACTATATACTTAGGTTCTTTTAGTGTGGGCCCTGATTTCCAGCACGAGTTGTTGTGTGAAAGGAGATAGTCTGATGATTAGGAAAATGATTACTTCAAAAGCAGCTGGAATGAGAGGGCCCAAAGGATGAATGCCAGATTAATAATAATTAGTTGGATTCTCTTCTGGTTTAAAACTGAGTCTAAAATTTCATGACATCTAAGTAGTATTTCAGCACTGGAGGTTACAATGACTCAGAGAAATATAACTTTTCACAAATGGCCCTTTAGAAACTTAAATATCTTAATGCAAAAAGCTGTTGGAGAATCTAAGTGTCCTCTTCACCTGCAACACACACACACACACACACACACACACACACACACTCACACTCACACACACTCAGATTAAATGAGTTGGGTGCTACTGAGATAGACATGTCTGAAACCAGGCTTAACAAGTATAAATTTCTGCTGATAAAGTGTTTCTAAATGTATCTTTCCAGTACATACCTATAAAATATTATCTGAAAATCTCTACTTAGTTTAGGATTCTATTGATACAATTGTATCTTTACCATTTGAGCTTTTAATTCATTCATTTAACAAGTGCTGATTAAATGTGACCAAGTGCCAGGCACTCCACTGAGTAATGAAAAGAATAGAACTGTGCCAAATAGAACTGTATCTTAGCACCTGGCAACTTATATATGTTGAGTAATATGATCCAGACAGCATGCGCTTCACACGTTCAGGGAGCTTTTCATGCCTGAGTCAGGGAAGGCTTCTTTGCCCAAATGACCTTCAAGATGACCCCTCATTTGTGTGGCCAGGCATGTGTGAGGAAGGGCAGAAGGAATCTGAAAGATAGGATAGCACCTTCCTCTGCAAAGGATTAGCTGTGTATTTAGCTTTCATTTTCACCTGTTCAAATAACTACATTCACGATGGTTAAAAATAAACTAAGATATAAAAAATAAAACATGCAAGCAAGGTGAAATTTGGCAAATTCGTTGTGGTCTTCTTGCTATTTGAGGGGCTCTTTCATATGAGTTTGACTTAGAAACAGATGGCATATAGCAGGGACTCAGCAAGATAAATGTTCCTCCCCATTAAGATTTCAGATTGGGTCCTTCTCTTATTATTTAGAAGAATAAAATCAGTTGCTGGTATATTAGTGCTTCTCAAGCTGATAATATTTATATTCCTGTTAACCAACACTAGAATATGTGATCTGGGATATGGTTATGCTATCAATCCAGTCAGTAGTTTTACTTCTTATGGTTTATCTTAAATAGGACTACTGTATAATTGCTTTTGTGCTTTCCCATTTGTTTTCTCTTGTAAACAAAAAATAAATAAATAAAAAGACTGAGAATATTAACAAGCCAGCTGTTAGCACTTCTTTGATATCTCCCTGTGGTCTGCTTCATTAGAAGGGGCTAAGTTCTTAAATCAGTTGGATTTGTTAATTATTGGTAAACAGAGCTCTATGAGTGTTGGATAATGGGTTCATTTTGTGCATTTATTTTGACCACGGCAATTTGGGTACTCTCTTATCTTTAACAGGTTTGTTTAAAAAATACCTAAAACCATAATTCAGATTTTCAAGGCTTTCACCAAATTAAAGAAAATAATGCTTTCCTTTATTTATATGACCAAAACAAATATAAGAGCAGTTTTTAATTAAAGAATTTACTTCAGGTGATCTTGGATCATATTCTCTTTACACATCACCATGGGAGAAAGAATAGGAAAAGCCATTGCATTCAGGGCATGAACTAACACTTCATTCAATTATTCGGGGTCTATATGATACAGTGAGGTTCTACTTTCTACCAGGTTTTGTGTTTGGCTTTGCGGAGACAAACGCAATGGCAACGATCAGGAAATTTTCATTCTAGAGGTTCCTGAATAGTTGACCCTTTAGAATACTGTTCAAGGTCATTAGGTATGGCATTTGCTGTTCTATAGGAGACAAAGACGAGCTCTAGTAAATTATGACAGCTAACAAATGCCTAATTGCAGTCTCCTTGGTGGTAGCCCAACTCTGAGATAGATCAATTTATGTCTTTACAGCCCCATCACAAGGAACACTCATGGGGAAACCAAGAGAATTAGATTGGATGTTTAGCCCTCAGGCAGAAAGATGATAAGGATAATTTATTTGACCAGGAGTATTAAAAAAAAAAAATGTCCTCTGCGCAGTGAGCTCATTTAGAGACCATCTCTGGAATGAGCCTTCTACTACCGCGTGGGGTGACAACTGCTATTTGACTCTAAGAGCAGACATGCAGGAGGCTGTCTTCATGAAGTCTCTGACAACTGGAAACAGACAGAACAAAAGATACTGAGGAAACTTAAGCGTAGTGTGCTTTCAGAATCTCTGAGCCCAGATTCTTAATTTATCTGGAACGGGGTCAAATTTTATTCATACTTCTCACCGAGGCAGAAGCATGAGGGACATGCAAACTGCTTCCCAACTTGCTTAGCGGAGGACTGTTTCCCAGAACTGGCTCCGAAAAGCCCAGTCAGCCAGTCCCAAGAACATTCGAGAGAATCTGACCACTTCCCTGATTGGAAGATTTACAAGGCACTGGCTATCCCTCCAGCTGCCTGTACCTATAGGTCCATGGAGGACAACAAACTGAAGTGATCCTCCTTCCCGGGAACCAATATGGAGGCAATCTGAAGTGCAGGCAAATCCCCTGAGTCCTAAATGGCCTTCAACAGACATGTCCTAATGAAGCAAAGTTAAAAATCAGTAATAAATTAATGAGAATGTGCCTCTTAGTGGCAATCATCCAACCATTCCCTCTTAGAGAACCTTTTAATTATTGTTACTAATGACAGAGTTTGGGGGTCACTGATTTCAGAAGAGAAGAAAACTTTTCTGCTTTCAAGGCAGTATGTGCAGCCTCTGCCTTCTGCTTATTTGGAATTACCAATACTTATTACTTATGGTTGTTTCTTTTCTAAATGCTAGACAATAACATTCTTCCACTGGGCAGAAAAGACACTTTCTAAAATTTGCCTTTTTTCCTTCAGAAGGAGATTGTCATTTGGGACTATTCACATGTACAGACAGTAATGACATGAGTTATATGCCCCACACGCCTTCTCTGTCTTCACAGGGTGCTTCCACAATCCCTAAAGAGTCATAGAAGTAGGGGGGGGAAGGGTCATTTTTTTCCACTTCTCATCTTTCTGTTAACTGGGCTTTTGCCCAATTTAAGCAGAGAATCAGTCAGCTGCTTGCTGGTGATCTTCCCAGCTGCTGGCTAACACAGTCTCTTAAACATCTCTAAGATGTTGTAAAATCTGCTAAGGAATTTGTCACTGACACATATTGGCAGCAATTTTATTTCTCAAAAAGCCATGGAGTGAATGCACTCTCCCCTTTTCCTCCGTCTCTTCCCTTCCTTCCCACTATACCTCTGACACTTTCCAAATGGGGCGACTTTCTCTAGTAACCTCTCATAGAAGATAACTTGCAAGTCGAAAAGTATGCTGAATAAAATGTGTCTCACAGCAAATGAAGACCAATCAACATGAGTCAATAACTTGTCATTATTTTTATAGGTAACCAAGATGTAATCCGGAAACAGAGGGTGAGATCACCACTGGACAGTAACAGAGCATGGAACAGAGCCACTGTTCCAGAACATTCTGCTTGGTCATCCATGGCAAGTGCATGCCTGCTGCTGTCCTGTCCTTTTCCTTCGGCCACCAAGTCCATCTGATCTCTCCTCAGACTTCCAGATTCAGAAATGGTGACAAGCACAGAAAAGATCATAGAAGAATAGGCGGGTATACTTTGATAGCAACTTATGAGAAACTATGGCCTCCATGACTTTGCTAATAACGGTTTTAAACTGGCTTGCTCCTTTCAGCGTCCCAAAAGAGGAAGAAATTCCTGACAGGGCTAGCAAGCAAGCTCACAATTAAGAAAATAAGAAGGGTAACAATAGATTTATATTTTAAAGGATTTTGTTGACTTTTACATTTTCAAAACTTCTCCCACAAGAGTACCTTTTTCTCCCCCTTTAAGATTGCTCAGATGGGATCTGTCACACAAGAGAAACTAATATTGTGGGAGTTTTCAAAATCAATCTTCAGTGGAGGGAGACTGTAGGATTAATATTTTTAAATGAATTACAGGGTCTGGATGCCACACTTTCTTTAGTGATTATTCTTGGCAGAGCAAACTATTGATCCCAGTCCAATGTGAAAATTCCCCAACAGGAAGGAAGTTAGAATTTAACATAGGCAGCAAACTTGTGATTGCGGTTCATTGGCAGGTTTACAAAACTGCATCAGTTGTCGGCAGATTGAGTGCACACTTCCCAGTCTCCTCAGCCCAAGGCCCGCAAAGCTCAGACCCATCGCCTCATTTTCACTAATCCTCATCTTCAGCGTAACATTGGAAACTGAACAATCTAAGTTCCCTGGAGGCTTTTGCAAGAAATGAACCCGTACTTGAATTAGTATCACTTTTGCAATGTTTTCTAACAGGTTATGCAACTCCCTTCGAAGAGAAACATTCAAGGGGGAAAAAAATCACACACACCCAGTGTCAAAAGTATCGTTGACAGTGAAGCAAATTCAGCAAAATTTCTTTCGACTGGTTAAACTCTGAAAGGTCATCCACACAGACAGCAAGCCCAGTTACTTCTCCCCCCACAGGACGGAACATGTGCCGCCACCAATTACAGGGCTCTGAGGCCATAAGGCTGGGAAAAGATGCCTTCATTCATTTACATAAATGTTTTAAACAAGACTTTTTCCTCTTTTTAAAATTTTGTACTATTGAATTTTCCAGAAGTTCTAGAGGTCTTGAGAAGAAAGACACAATATTTAAGGCACCATGGTTTGGATGTGAAATTGGTAGCAACGATTAGTAGAGCGGCCTGAGTTAATTCCGTGGGGTTTAACTGCCCTGTAGATTTGTAAGTTAGGTTTTGTTGCAGTTTCACCATTCCTTGCACTGCTCAGAGAAACAAGTAACTCTCCCACTTTTACCGTGTGTTTTGGCTTAGTGCAACATTTATCTCTTGGCCAATAGGTAGAAAATAATACTTTTATTGGTGCGACCCAGAATGAAGGAGCAAAACCATGAGAAGGTAGAGCTCATACACGGCTTTGCTTATTCAAAGTCTCTGTGATTACAATGGGATTGACAGCATTCTTTTATCCCACGCCTTGTATGATCTCTGTATGTCCTCAGAAGAGAACTGGAATTACTTCCCCTCATTTAAATCCCAGTGATCTATTGCTCTTGAATATTAGCAGTCATGGCTAGTCTGCCTCTTGAAGCACAAGCAGCTTCAGCTCCAAATCTCAAGGTCTAAAGACCATAGTTATTTATGTAATGAGCCCCAGGAGGACCAAGGGTAGCTCAGCCCATTAAGCAAGCTGAATCTCAAGCAAGAGCTGCTGAAAGTTGACCTGAAACTGCCCAAATCCTCCTTTGTGGGGTTTTGTTATGAGTCATAAAACTCACTTCCTCCATGGCAAATCCATGTTTGTTAATTGTATCTCTGCTCCGTGCCAGAAGCTTCGCCTCACCAGAGCATCTGCTTCTGCTTCATCCCGTTGCTAATGATCATTTTCTACTTTCCAGTCACTAATTTTTGAGAAGCACCAGTGTGAGATAGTGCAACTATGCCCTTAAAAAGGTGTCATCAGACTTGATTTCTATTCCCATTTCTGCCAATAACTACCCATATAACACTGAAGGAGACACTTGCTCTCTGAACTTCAGTTTCCTCATCTGCAAAGTGGAGGTGGGAGGAAGGTACGAGATGGCACGCAAGGTTCCCTTGGCTTTAAAATTCCAGTTCCATTCACATGTATAGCAGAGACTTTATTTCTACTATTTTGATATAACTTTGGAGAACTGGACAGTTTTGCATGATGCATAAACAATTTAATAGGTATTCAGTTGCCAAGACCTGGGGACAACTCTTTAAAATTGGAGAAAGCCTAAAACAATGTTAAAAAATTACCCTATGAATATCACAATGTCCTGATATGATTCTCCAAAGGTGCAAAGAAATAAATCTTTCACCTCTTGAAAGTCTGTTCACCTCTTGAAAGTCTGAATTTACTAGAAGTAATACTTGGTGTTTAGTATTGTGTGGTTTCATTTTGTTTGTTTTGCAACATCTTCAACTACCTGAAGTACAGCCATTATTTTCTAAAGGTGGAAATTAAAACACAACTTTGGGACCTGTGGTATCTTTTCATTCCTCATTCCCCTCAATCTCTTTGCAGAATTTGACAATTGTCCACTCCCGTCTTATCACACTCTTCTCATTGGGCTTCTGTGACACTGTATTTATGGGTTTTCTCTCTCTCTGTGACTGCTCCTTCATCACTTTTCACTGGTCACCCTGATGTGTGCATTTTTCCCACAGGCTTTATTCTAAATCCTCTAATTTTAATCTCTCTATATGTGTCTCATTAGTAATCTCTACCTACGTGCACATAATTTTCAAAGTCATTTCTTTGACTAAAAAGCTTCTAGTGACCCACGATTACTTCTATGATCAAGTTTAGATTATTTAACAAGACTAATGTGGTCCTAACCTACACTTACGAATCATTTACATTTTTCTCTGCCACAAACATGTTATTCTCTAGCCTTGCTTAACTAAGCACAATTCTCTGAGCCCTCAAGGACTTTCAAGTTTTCTTCCTTTACCTATGTTATTTCTCCTCTTGGAAAGTCTTTCTCTTTCTCCCTGCATCTTATTGTACCTTAGAATGTTCTATTCATTATTAAAGGCCCAGCTCAAAGCCCCTTTTCTCCTTGTAGCCTTACCAACCCAACAGGCAAAATGAATTGCTCCACAGACCCCCTTCCTACCACCTTCATGTATTCCTACAGGGCATTTTCATGACTTTCTCTGGTAGTATTGCATTATTTTAATTGTGTATCTGGTTAATTAATTAATCTGTATTTTGTAGAGAAGAAACAGAAAGCAAATTTATTCTATTTTATCACTATCCCTTCAACTGACTTTATCACATATTTCTTCCTTGGTTGTGGATTAAATTTTAGGTGGATCCCATTTTTTTTTTTTAACTTTTTCATGTGTGGAAAACTCAATATTGTTTAATTAAAAAAAAAAAAGAAAAATTTTTAATCTGTTATCCAACTTCAAGCTTCTCTTCTCCTCTAACTTAGGTCTGACTCATCCTCAGAACCCTGACAGTAGAGGGCAATTTTGGTCAGATTCTTCCTCTTCCATGCCTCTTCTCCTCCCCAACTGGTTTCAAGCACAGCCAGATCTAGCAAGGGAGGTTGGATTGATAAAAAGAGTAAAATCTTTGGTTTCCTCTCTGGTTTTAATCTGGTGTTATCCCTTTGAGTGTGACAAATGACAAGAAAAAATTCTTTATCTTGTAGAAACATTTTATCAGTAAATTGAAAGCCATTTGTCTTGATTAACTCTGGCTGCCATTATACCAAAATATCAAAGGTTGTCTGGAAAGCAACAGAAATTTATTTTCTTACAATTCTGGAGGAGGCTGTAAGTCAAAAATCAATGTGCCAGCATGATTGGTTTCTCTCCTTGGTTTGTAGATGGTCGCGTTCTTGTCATGTCCTTATATTGGGGATCTATCTATCTATCTATCTATCTATCTATCTAATATATATATATATATATATATATATATACACACACACACACACATATACATATATACACACATATATATACATATTTATATATATGTACATATATATACATATATGTGTGTATATATGTATATGTGTGTGTGTGTGTATATATATATTTAGAGAGAGAGAGAGCAAGAGCTCGCACTTTCTGCTCTCTTCTTATAAGGCAGGGATTACATCATGAGAGCCCCATTTTCATGACCTCATCTAAAGTTAATTATCTTCTAAATGTCCCATCTCCAAATACCATCACATTTGGCATTAGAGCTTCAATAGATAATTGGGGGTCGGGGGAAGGGCACAATTCAGTCCATAGTTTCATTCTTGCTTGTTAACTATTCACTAAATGTTTCCTGATATGGAGATGTCCTTTCTAGCTAAATTCATGATAGCCCTTCAGCCTCTGGTTTCCAGCAGTCCATTCCACTATCTATTGAGAAGAACTTGTCCCTCGAGACAGGGATCAATTTCAATTCCTTCCCTTCTCCAAGGGTTCACTTAGTCCCCTGGAAAAATTCACACTATCCTCCCATTAATGGAAACTCAGCTTCCTTCCTCTGTAATATTTTCTACTCCTCCACTATCAGGTCATGAACCATCATATATCTTCAGATGAAAGCAGCAGCTACTATGTTCTTTATCTTCTCCCACCCCTTGTTGAGTAGGTCTCTGAAACTACTTGGCTTGGAGGCTGGGGAAGACATCTCCTCAAGAGTTTGTGGGAGAAATACACAGTACATCAATGACTATTTTTTCTCAAACTCCCACTCTTCAGTAATATATTCCTGGGGCAACGCACCAAAATATACTTGGCTTGTTCAAGGAACTGAAACCAAAATTTTGTGACTGAAATGTAATTAGTAGAGAGGAGAGTGACAGACAATGAAATTAGACAGGTTAGCAAGACTGAGATCACATAGGGTCTTGGAGGTTATGAAGAACTGGGTCTTTAAGCAGCAAAATGATATAAGAAATGTACCATGATTTACATTTTAAAGATGTACCTCTAGCTGATTCCTAGAGATTTATTATAAAGGAGAAAGAGTGGGAGCAAGGACATCAAATATCAGGCTCCCCAGCAATACAGGTAAGAGATGTAAGTGATTTGGCTTAGAATGATGGCAGAGAAGAATAAAGGAGATGGACATGAAATACGGTTTGGAAGAAGAATAAAGAGAATGCACTAAAGGACTGAATGATTTCTAATTGGGAGATGAACAACTAGATGGATGGGGATGGTATTAACTGATGTGGAAAATATTGAACTAAGTAAGAGTAAGTTTTTCATTTTTGTTTTCTGATCTGTGATTGAGGGCAGACAGGATGACAGAATTCTATTTAGGTTACATAAAATTTGAGATATTTATTAATTCAAGTGACGATGTAAAAAGGCAAATCAACAAATATTTAGATTTGAAATTCAGTGGTCATGGTTAGAGATAGAATTTTAGTTGCCATGGGTATATACATGAATTTAAAGCTCAATGGCTGCATGGAAACACTTAGTGAGATAATGTGAAGGAGAAGTGTAGCCTAGGAACTACTTCTGGGGCAATTGCCATCGGGAGAAAGAGGAGCCAGCAAGGAGACCAAAAAGAACCAGAATACATCTCATTCAATAATTTCTCAAAATTTTAAATATACAAGTAATGAAACGGAACCCTATTCTTCAACCATTTCTTACTGAAGCATAGTAAGAATCCGAAGAGCAAGACCTAAGAGGAAATTGTCTAACTTGTAATCCAATAGGTAATTATTTGAAAATATTTTAAAAGTTTGGAGAAATTTCCAAGTAATGCTGATATTATAGAATTGGATTCATGTATATCACGTAACCACAATGGGACATTGTTCTATGCAAACATTCAGAAGTTAGGGGCACAGGCTTTTAAGCACAGACCCTCACTTCCTAGCTAAGGGACTTTGATCAAGGAGACTTAACCTCTCTGAACCCCAGTGTTGTCATCTGTGAAATGGAGATGATACTAATAGGTCCTATCTCACAGCACTAACAAAAGGGTTAAGTAATTTAATAGATAGAAATACTTAGAATAATGCCTAGAACATAATAGCACTAAAGTAAATATCAGCTATGTGCATCGCATGTAGTTGTTTCTTCTGGGAGCTTGAGTCATCTACAGTGTATCTGGATCCAGATTAATATAAAAATGAATGATAATTTTCTAGATTCAATCATACATTGAGAGTTAAGTTCATATGTCTTAGAGAAAACTGGTTATGAACCAGGTAGAAAATAGGTTTGTCTTACAATTCTGGCACTTTCCAGAATTAAGGCTTTGGAAAAGTCATTTAAATCATGGGGCCCCAGTTGTCTAAAGAGTGGAGAGACTAAAAATTCTTAATAGCTTTCTCTAAATTTTATAAATTTTGTTTTCTTTATTTCTTATTTCACATGATTTTCTTTCTTTTGGGTCCATCCATGGATAGAATCCACTGCAAAATGGGTTAAAATCATCACTTTAATGAAGTCTGTGCATAATAACCCTCAGACCCAGCTTTTTAGGAAATTGAGATCATACAGAATAATTTCAATACATTTAGTTTAAAATTGATATTTTCAAACTATTTATTTAAAAGTGCACATTCAAGAGTATTTTGGGGGGGTCTTAAGTTTGAATATATGTTTTGATTTGGTTGATGACATATACAAAGTATAATAATTTAATGTGTAAATATCATAAGATCAGAACATTGTAAACTATTAGCGCTTTTTTTTCCCTTTTCAAATATGTCAAAAATAAACTTCACATAGAAAAATCGTTTTTGGAGATTTGACAATGCCTTTTGGTTATGATCAGACATTTTGGGCACTCAGTCACCCAGCCTTCTGAAGACCTTGCTTCTAACTAACTACAGAATGCAAGACTGTTTCCCTCCTTATAAGCAATGGGAACTTTTACCTAGAGATTTCAGAACAAAAGGTAAGAAAGACAGTTAATTATAGCCCAGGCCTCACGTGCAGAGTTAATGAATTTTAATGCACATCAATTAATAACTAATTAGGTTTTTGCCTAACTATAAATAGAAGTATTGGGTGATGAGAAGAAAAGAGGCCCTATTTTAATTGAAATACAACTGTCATTCTTCTATGGCTTTACGTCCCTGATTCTTTTTGTTTTTAAGTCAAAATCAGAAATAAAGAAATCTGAAGCTTTTAAATACAAAAAAAAAAAATCTTTATAACTCTATACAGAGCAATGCTGTTTCAAAGCAGCTTTACATGATATATAGGAAAGGTGGATATTATATTTTTAAATTCTAAACTAAATAAAGGGGGTTAGAAAATAAATGAAGAGGAGAGAGAGAGAGAGAGAGAGAGAAGGTAGAATAACTCAGAAGGTTTAAAAGTCTTGGTTTAATTTCTTGTCTAGTGAAGTTGAAGCAGATACAAGATTGAGTCTTATGAGTCCAACTGCAGTTCCCTCTCATCACAACATAAAATATCATCCAACTTGAATTCATCGTAAAAGAAGAACTAAAATTTACAAAGAAGCTATAGTAATAGCATTTGTGTGGCATTGGCTTAAGGATGGACTAATATATTAATGGGAAGAATATGGTGTCCAGCAATAGGCACAAATATGAGTAGACGTGGCAAACTGATTTTCAGCAAAGGTACCAACATAATTCAATGGGAGAAAGAATAGACTTTTCAACCAATGGTGCTAGAAATAACTACATAAATATTTAGGGGAAATATTGAACCTCAACTCCAACATTGTACCACACACAAAAATTAATTTGAGGTGTATCATAAACTTAAACATGAAACCTAAAATCATGAAGCTCTTAGAAGAAAAAAAAATAAGAGAATGATTTTGTTATTAGAGTAGGTTTTTATAAAAGGACACCAAAAAACAAGAACAATATAAAATTGATAGATTGAACTTCATAGAAATAAAAAGACATATTTTAAAAATAAAATGCCAAGCCACAGCCAGAGGAAAAATATTGGCAATGCATCGATATAACAAAGGACTTGTATCTAAAATATGTAATGAGCTCTTACAAAAATCAGTAATAAATAGACAAACAACCCAATTAAGCAATGTGTAAAAAACTTGAGAATAAAGTTTTTTCAACTGCATGACAAATATACAAATGCTTGATAACCACTTAACAATATGCTCAATATCATTAGTCATCAGAAAATGTATGACATTTAAAAACACAATGAGATGCCACTTCACCCCTAGAATGGATATACTAACAACATTAATAAACTTCTTGTTTCGTGTCATAGATATATAAGCAGTAAAGAATATTGATCTCATGCTCACAATATTTTTTTTTCAAAATGCAAATTAATGACTTTTTCTTCAATCTATCAGAAAACTTCAACTTCAGGGAAGAAATTTCATGGATAAAAAGAAACTACGCTTTTGCATACCTGGGTCAAATGCCATTAGATGCCATAAAAGCCAGTAAAAAGAGTCAGCTAAAATTTTACTGAATTACTAAAAACCAAATGTGTATTGATGGAGGATATAAAGTCATTTGTAGCTGCATATAGGAGAGGTCTGCACCCACTAACATATTTTTCCTTCATGAACCACATCAGACACTCACAGAGAAGACTGTTTAGAATCTGGACAAAACTTCCTTCATGACATTTGTCAGGGGGAGGCGAAAAGCAGCCACTGTCGAAACCCCACCCAAACTCACCTCCCTTAATTCTCCTGTAGGGAGATAGTCTACAGAGAAAAGAGCCACAAAACTCTTGCTTAGGAGCACTGTTGGAAACCCATTACATCTAGAAGGAAAAAAAAGGCGGGGAATCTAAAGTCCTACCTCTGGAGAAGGAGCAGGAATATGTATTCAGCAAAGCACCAAAGGTGGAGCAAGGACAGCACTTGAGAAGGCCAAACGACTCAGACCCAGGTTCACTCTGCCTAAGAATGAGGCTTAATTAGAACATTAGAGAACATTTTCCCCTCCCCCACTCCCACCACCATGCTAAAAAGCATCTGGTAATTATAGTAACAGGATGCTGCCGGAGATTTGTATTCTCTATGGGGAGAAAATATTTAGGAGGAAAAAAAAAAGCTCTGCAAAACTAGTCCACACCTTATAACTGAAGAAATTTGAAGGCCAGGTCTAATATAATATAATATAATGTAATATAATATAATATAACATAATATGATATAATACCAGAACTTATATTAATTTTTGCTCCACAAGACGCATTATTGCTGATTGTCTGGCTAGATCTTATTTTAGGGGAAACACGGTGCCGTGCAGGGGATCCTGCTTGCTGTGCCATCCGTCACGCAGGGCGGCCTGCAGGGTCTCAGCTCCCACTCCCCACATAAGAACGCAGGACATGGTGAGGCCAAAAAGGAACACCCACGGAGCCATAAGTAAGGGAGTCATATCTCTATACTCTCGCTGGCGGCTGGGTTGGAGACACAGGAACCAGGAGCAACACAATTCTCAACCCTCACTGCGCCGCTTGCAGGCTCAGCCACCATCTTCTTGCTAGCTCCCCCCCTTTTTCTGCTAGCCTAGCCATGACAGTTATATTCATGGCTAATGGCTCACTGGTTACAGCTGACGGCCAACTAGCCACAGCTGATGGCCATTTGATCACAGTCGATGGCCATTTACTATCTGAGCCAGCACCTTTCTATGTGAGGCCGAGAGCCTGGAAACTGCTTTTTGGGGCTCTGTCCCCACACTCCACCCCTACAGGGTCTCGCCTCACAATCTACGTGACAAGCGTCTTCTGCGAGGGGCCCTGTGCGAGGAGCCTGGAGGTGAATGCTATTTCCTGGACACAGTCAAGCTCTCTGGTCACAGCCAGGGTTTCTCAGGGCACCACCAGTACTTCTGGGCACAGCCAGACTTCCTGGACTTCTTAGGGTACCACTAGTCTCCCCGGGCACACGAGGGCCTCTCAGGGCACTGCCACTCTCTCTGGGCACAGCCAGACTTCCTGGACTTCTTAGGGTACCACTAGTCTCCCCAGGCACAGCCAGGGTTTCTCAGGGCACCACCAGTACTTCTGGGCACAGCCAGACTTCCTGGACTTCTTAGGGTACCACTAGTCTCCCCGGGCACACGAGGGCCTCTCAGGGCACTGCCACTCTCTCTGGGCACAGCCAGACTTCCTGGACTCAGCCAGGGCTTCTCAGGGCACTGCCACTCTCTCTGGGCACAGCCAGACTTCCTGGACTCAGCCAGGGCTCTCAGGGCACTGCCACTCTCTCTGGGCCTCTCAGGGTACCGTGCTGGAACAACAGCGGCTCACAGTCAAGGTGCTTACATATTCTCAATGGTGGCCGGTCAAGACACAAAAGCAAACATCCGCCAGTTCCACTACATGGTGGTATGTTCCCAAACAAATAGTCAAGCTGTCCATTAAATTAGGGATGGAAGGCAATTCCCCATAGTCCATAGTCATTCACCAGGGCTGTCCTGGGGGTGAGGGATGACCTTGACCTCACCCTCAGCTCCCACGGAGGATTCAGCAAGTGTTTCCTCCTGGGACTACAAGTCCTGCATCCCGGCTGCCTCAGCAAGCACTTCCCAGCCCACAGGGCCGCAATGACCTTCGCTTTCTCCAGCCTCTGCTGGTTGGGGAACCGTCCGCGTCTTCCCACCCCTCCACGGGGTCCAGCTCTCTGGCAGCTGCTCCTCCTGGTCTTCCTGAGACTGAGTGTTCATATGCACAAACTGCTCCACTGCCCTTTGGGGAGCTTTGGCCGACACCGTACCCTGCTCACTGCGCCATGTGTCGTGAAGGGGATCCTGCTTGCTGCGCCATCCGTCACGCAGGGCGGCCTGCAGGGTCTCAGCTCCCACTCCCCACATAAGAATGCAGGACATGGTGAGGCCAAAAAGGAACACCCACAGAGCCATAGGTAGGGGAGTCATACTACTATGGTCTCACTGGAGGCTGGGTTTACACGACGTGCGACCTGCTGTCCACTTTGCTGCCAACCGACCGACTCTCCTCCACTCTCCTTCAGTCTCCTCCTCTCTATTAATTTTTGCTCCACAAGACGCATTATTGCTGATTGTCTGGCTAGATCTTATTTTAGGGGAAACACAGTATAGGGATAAGCATAACATATCCAATTATAAAAAATGATTTATCGCAGTATCTACTGCTCAGTTTCTACTGTTCTACTGTCCAGCTTTTTACAAAAAATTACAAAGCACATAAAAATGAAAAAAAATGTTTGAAAACAAGCAATCCTCAGAACCAAACTCAGACATAACATGGATATTGGAAATATCAGGCAAACAATTTAAAATAACAATAATTAGTATGTTAAAGTCTCTTAATGAAAAGGTAGAGCACATATAAGATCAGATAGACATTTTCATGAAAGAAATAGAAACTAAAAATTAAATGAAAATGCTAGAAATATAAAACCCAAGAACATAGATGAAGACTGCCTTCAGTACACTTTACACACTCAAGGAAGGGATCAATAATCTTACAGGTAAATCAATAAAAATTACCCAATCTAAAATACAAAGAGAAAAAAGTGAAAAAAGAGGAAGCATACATGAGTTGTGGAATAATATCAAACAGTCTAACATATGAATAATTAGAATCCTAGAAGGAAAAGAGAGTGAATGGGGCTAAAGTAGTACTTGAAACAAAAATGGCTGAGAATTTTACAAAACTAATGAAAAGACACCAAACCACACAATTAAGAAGCTCAGAAAAGCATGGGGTTGGGTGGAGTGGAGGGAGAATTAGGCATATGCTATCCAAATTGCTAAGACCTAAAAGACAAAGAGAAAATCTTGCAATCACAGAAAAAAGACATTACCTACAGAGAAACAATTACAGTAGACTTTTCATCAGAAACCATGCAAGAAACTATAAAATAAAGTGATATTTTTCAAATATTGGAAGACACAGAAAGACCATCAATCTAGAATTCTATATCCAATAAAATATCATCCAAAAATTAAGGAGAAATTTTTTTTTCAACAAACAAACAAAGAAAAGAATTTATTGCTAACAGACTTTTTTTTTTAAATAAATTTTTATTGGGGAATATTGGGAAACAGTGTGTTTCTCCAGGGCCCATCAGCTCCAAGTCATTGTCCTTCAATCTAGTTGTGGAGGGCACAGCTCAGCTCCAAGTCCAGTTGCCATTTCAAACTAGTTGCAGGGGGCACAGCCCACCACCCTACGTAGGAATTGGCAACCTTAATGTTGAGAGCTCAGGCTCTAAACCCTCCAGAAGCTCAGCGGCAGCTCATTGTCTTCAATCTAGTTGTAGAGGGCACAGCTCACTGGCCCATGTGGGAATCAAACTGGCACCTCTGTTGTTCAGAGCTCCCACTCTAACCAACTGAGCCATCCGGTCGCCTGCTAGCAGACTATCTTGAAAACAAATGTTTAATGAAGTTCTTCAGGCAGAAAGAATATAAGAAATTTAGATTTACACAAGACACGAAAAGCATTAGAAAAGGAATACATTAAGGTAATTTACATTTATGTTTTTCTTCATTTTACCTGCTCTAAAGATAACTGACTGGAGCTAAATGTAGTAACAGTGTATTGTGTGTTTATGGCATATGTAAAAGTTAAAAATTGTATGACACAGAATGACAAAGTATAAGGAGTAGGAATTGA
This sequence comes from Rhinolophus ferrumequinum, assembly GCF_004115265.2. Taxonomy (NCBI): domain Eukaryota; kingdom Metazoa; phylum Chordata; class Mammalia; order Chiroptera; family Rhinolophidae; genus Rhinolophus; species Rhinolophus ferrumequinum. The sequence goes on from NC_046288.1 coordinate 35,261,718, forward strand.
GAATACACTATTAGTAAGGTCCTCACTGAATGTGAGGTGGTATTATATTATTTGAACATAAACTCAGATACACACACACACGTACACACACACACATATATACCAGAATTCCTAGGACAACCACTAGTTTTTTTCTTTTATTAATTTCAGGTGTACAAAACAATGTAAGTTAGACATTTATACCCCTCACAAAGAGATACTCCCATCCCCCAATCTACTACCCCTCTGATATTGTATATACTGTAGCTGTTACAATTCCATTGACTCTATTCTCTACTCTGTACTCCACATCCTGTGACCATATATATATTAAGTTATAGTTGACATTCATTGTTATTCAGCTTCAGATTCAGGTGTACAGCGCAGTGACAACCACTATTTTTTTTAATAAATGTATGAATAACTGTAGAGGAGATAACTTGGAATCATAAGAAAGCTCAATTAAGCCCAAGAAAAACAAAAAAGAGAGATTTCAAGAACAAAAGGAACTAATTAAAAACAGCTAGCTAGATTGTAGATTTTAATCAAACCATATCAATGATCACTTTAAATATATATTTAGGAAGGAAGAGATATATAACTTCAGAATCTATTAAAAATTGAATGCTTCTTGACGACTGCCAACATTTATTCTTATAGCAGATTTTGTTTCTTCATAGGATTGGTTTTTAATGGGGCACCGTGTGATGGACATTGTCATTTTAGAATTTCTTTTCACTTTTCGTTGTTCAATTGATCACAAGAAATCTGATAACTTTCTTTTTGTAGTATTTGGTAGGGCACTGCCTCATTTATTAAAAATGGATGACTTCCCAAAGTGCAGTGTATCTTTCCTTCTTGGCTAGTTTCCCGTGTGAAAAAATGAATGTTCATAATTATCTGAAGAAGTGTGTTTGCATATTACTCCTTAAGTATATAATTATCTCTTATATCTTGGGAAGCATTTTATGTGGCCTACAGCATACTGTATATTTTCTTTAAAAGGCAAAGTAGCTAAAAACGAACGTGTGGAAAATGTGACAGTCATACCATGCTAACTGTATTTGTTACTATGCCACTATATGATTTAAAAGCCACCAATGCAAAAGGAAAGTGCATGGTACTTGCTGTGTGTTTCTAATTGGCACAATTTGCTAATACAGTCCTTGACGCCAGAATTCTGTTGTTCACATATCTGATTTAATATAATTAAATGGCAGGCATTTTTTTTTCCTTGCAATTTTGGAACATCAGAACAAACAGAAAGAAAGGCTATGCCCATGAATACTAATTAATAGCAGTTCTTGCTAAATATAAATTGCCTTCTTCAAAGACAACTATGATAAAGACAGTATTAAAAATGAATGCCTGAAAAATCCATTTCATAGAATAGAATTATATCAAGATTTTCTCTGATTCTCTCCTTTAGCCCTCCATTACACAGCAGCTTGAGCTTTGGAAATGTGATTAAATAAAACCTTTTCTCATCCCTCACCAAATTCCACTCATCAGAATCAATATCCATGCTGACTTTGAATGATTGGGAAGCTGCTCCAGGAAGCAGATGGAATCTGAGCTCTGAGGCTGAGACACACCCATCCCTTCCCATATATAGTGCTGTCACCTCCTCCCTTTCACTTCACTGGACTTTCTCACCCCAAACCCATTCACTGATAACAAGATAGCCCAATACAACCCTAAATTCACTCGTTCATCCATTCATCCATCCATCCACCAAAGATTTATCAAGCATCTACTATGTGTCAAAGACCACATTAGGAACTGGGAATAAAATATTAACTAAAATATTCAATGTCTTTAGGAAGTTTACAGTCTAGTAAGGAGAAGTAAATCAACTATAACAACACAGAGTAAAAATTACCATACGAGGGTGCTATGAGAAAACTTAGATACTTAGAGAAACCTTCCATTCAGAGATGAAGTTTGTGATGAGGATGAAAGAATGAATAGGAATTACTTCAATGTAGCAGGGAAAGTGAGCCTTTCAGGCAGAGAGCTACAAGTGCAAAATGTACTGCTCCCCTTACTGTATATGATAATTATATAATAAGCTTGTATGTAGATATGAAAAACTAATAATCATCAGACACGATAATATTCCCTTCTCCCAAAGACATCAGGAAATTTCTATCTATATACTCGTACTTGCATAAGCCAATCTATAACCTGTGTCTTGAGAATTAGCTTCTTTCTAGCAGAAATATTTACTATATCATTTGCATAGTGGTACCTATCTTTTCTTGTGAGAAGACTTGGTATGTTTTCTTTTGTCATGTAATAAGAAATGTACCATGTTTCCCCGAAAGTAAGACCTAACCGGGAAATATGCCCTAGCATGATTTTTCAGGATGACATCTCCTGAACATAAACCCTAATGCGTCTTTCGGAGCAAAAATGAATATAAGACCCAGTCTTATTTTCAGGGAAACACGGTACTCTAATTTGACTGGGCAATCTGGAAGCCCAGGGCTATATTTAAATCTAAATCGTAGTGCCTTGTCATATGTTCATGTTACAATTTTTTTTGTCAACCACATTTTGTTGAAGAATATGTTTTTTGACCTCTCTAACTTTATTTATTACCATCTGTTACTCTGTGTGTCACATCAGATCATTTTTTTACAGGATACGTATACGTTGTAAACACTGATTTCTATAGCAAATTCTTATACGATATTTTCACATGGGCCTTGGTACAACGTTAATGATAATTTAAATTACTTAAATACTTAAAAATAAAATGCATATTCTCCCAATCACCCATTGCTCACTTTCAAAAATCACAAAGATGGCTTGCAAGCAACAATGTAAGATTTATAAAACACTTAAAGTCATTATTCTGATCAAAAAAAATAAAACAGCAACACTTGAGCTGATAGTCTTTATTTAAAAATCAACTTTACCACTGATGCTGCTGATACCTGAATAAGGAAAAGTAAAAATTATGATGTGGTGAAAGCAGAATTATCCTATGGTGCTACTGATGAATTTATTTACATCTACATATTTATGTTATCAATGTATATCACGAAGGAGTTGTCTGTGTCAGGCAGGCTACATTCCGTAATACATTTTCATTTCCAAAATAAAAGTAGAAATAGTCAATATAAATTTTAAAATGTGTCCCAGTTTTGAACATTCTCTCCCCACACACACTTTTTATTATTCAAAATCTTAAATATTTTAAAATCTGAGAAAGTTCAAGGAGCGTCCTTAAAATGAAGAATCAGTTTGTACCACCTCTTTTTGAGAATAAAATGTTCTAGGAGATCATAATGGAACCACATGGTCACTGGAAGACAGCAATTCTAGGACAAACAGTACAGTCATCAGTGCTTGCTGCCACAAATAAATTGAAGGCCCAAATGGCATACATAATCGAAAATTACAGAACAGCCTTTTCAAAATCATAGTCTATGAGAAGAAAGGATGATACTTGAAAGAATAGATGTAATATTTTGTTGTAAATGCTGAGAAAAAATATTTAGCTAGAATTGTGTTAAAGAAGCAGCATAGGCAAGAAAGCCCTTTTATATTTGATTCAGTTCTTAGCACACACTCACCAGTAATCATTTGCCTCCCTCTTTTTTTCCCTTCCTCATTTTTCCAGCTTTCTTCTTTTCCTTTCTACTTGCCATCCCTCATTCTTACCTACTTTCCTTCTTCCTGCCTTCCTGCCTTCCTTCTTATGTATGTTGGACTTACAAATGCATAAATACACAAGAGCAATAATTCAATAGTCAATGTCATTATGACTTCACATTTTGAATTCACATTTTGTACTGATTCTCAGTGTGTCTGCTTTCTATTTTTCCCTCATTAGATAAGGGTCAGACCTTTTAGGTTTTATAACTTTCTAATCAAGTATATATATATATATATCTAAGACAGTCAGATACAAAACAATTCTACTTAATACCAGAAATAAATACAGGGGCTTAATACTTTCAAAAAAGATGTTAGAAGAGTATGCTTTTCCTCTTACTGAATTTATTTTCATTTAATTCTACAAAAAAAAATTATTTTCAATGACTTATTATTTTATCAAATCCTCATTAGGAGTAAAGTAAGAAATGTTTACCTATATTCCATAGCATTTGCCTTATTAACACCTTTTCTTATTAATTTTCAAAGTTGCAGTTTGGAATAGATTTTGTTTTATTTTGTTGACATGTAATTTTCTTTATCCTAATATCATTAAAAAAAAAAAACACTGGAAAATATGTTCCGTTGAAATGGATGCCTATGGCTTTTCTGACAGTTGAAGAGAAAATTTATATGCAGACTTCCTTTCCCATGCAATCGCTAAAACATATTTATCAGAAATTTTGCTGATCAACAGCCAAAGGTTTATAAACCACATGCTATTAATTATTAAGCACCAGAAGCGAGAACAGTGATACTATGAAAAAGAAAGCACCCATTAGTTTTTAACAGAGCATTGTACAGCACTGATTTTGCCATCTAACTGTTTAACCAGGACTTCTCACTATGTTCTTCAGAACTGCTGCACAATAAATAATAAAAGATTAAAACCTTAAACCTGGAAAACTTAGAAAAAAATATTAGAAAATTTTATTTGAGATTATAAAAATCCTCAAGTGATTTACTTTAAGAGACACCTTCATTGCTTCCATGTGCAAGGACTAATGATAGCCCAGGGTTTAGGAATGGTGAGAATGCTGCTTGGAAAACATAGTCGGAGGTAGGTGATAAAGCAGGCCCTCCACATGACTCTCTCACTGTCACCTACATATCTTTTTACCATTTGTTACAAGAAAATGATAGTCCATATACATATTTATATATTTGGACTGTTAGAATCTTGATTTTCTTTTCCAGGACAAATCTTTTTGTTCTAAGCCACTCAGTTTCCAGGCAGCGTGACTGCAATGAGTTCTTGTGTCTTTAGCTTAGTCAAAATGAAAGAAGATTCTAATTAAGGGACCAGCTTTTAGGACACAGATATCTGCAGAGACAAGATTTCACAATCACTTTGGCTCTGTCTGTACCCTCTCTGGCTTTCTCCACAGGGCTCCTTTAATTAGGATTTCATGACTTTAGCACTTTGACACTCATTTCTTACTTCTTCTAATGGTAACGTATCTTTAATAGTTGCTCAGATGACTATTGAAAGAAGATTGGATGTGCCTTTTCTGGTGAATAAAACCTGAAGGTGTTCTTGCCAGGCTCAGCCAGGAGACAAAGATGAAGGCTGAGTTTCAATTTGACCACTTTTCTCCATGAAATAGAAAAATATAAATAAGCTAAAATGATGATATGGAAAATCTATGAACCAGCAGGCTCACATATTCCATACACAGCCAAGTCGTTCACTAAATGTTTCATATACGAGGCTGAACAATTAAGTTTGCGAACTCATCTTAGAAAAAGTACTACATACCTCATTGCTAAATATCACTACGGTCACCTTCAAAGTACTCCCCAAAACTATGCACCGACGCCAGTGTGTAGTCCACCCTTCAAAGCAATTCTGGAACTCTTTTTCTGGAATGGCCATCAGGGCTGTTGTCATATTACCCTTGATGTTCTGAATGTCATCAAAATGTCTTCCTTTCAATATTTCCTTTATCTTCAGGTAAAGAAAGAAGTCATTGGGGGCCAGATCAGGTGAGCAGGGAGGGTGTTCCAGTACAGTTATTTGTTTACTGGCTCAAAACTCCCTCACAGACAGTGCCATGTGAGCTGGTACCTTGTCGTGATGCAAGAGCCATGAATTGTTGGTGAAAAGTTCAGGTCGTCTAACTTTTTCATGCAGCCTTTTCAGCACTTCCAAGTAGTAAACTTGGTTAACTGTGTGTCCAGTTGGTACAAATTCATAATGAATAATCCCTCTGATAGCAAAAATGTTTAGCAACATTGTTGCAACAAGTTCATGAACTTAATTGTCAGACCTCGTTTTGTTGTTCGATTTTACAAACCAGCATAAGGAAATGAGAAGAATGAGGCAGAGAAATGGGGCACTGTCTGTCTCATGGGACTTGACACAGTCCCTCCCGTGTCATGAGACTATAGAGTGTAATGTTATTTCTAAATGCATTGAATTGTTTGGAGACTGCTAATGAATAGGGTGTCCCTACAAGAGCTAAAAGTATTGTTTCCAGGGCCTATCGAGTGATACAGTAGGGTGTAAATAGCGCTCCAAATCTAGTCACCTCAGCCTTCAGGAAACTCACCTCTCCCTCTTACTAGCCCTGTGATATTAATCTCTCTGAGCCTCATTTGTAAATGAAGTAATTCTAGGATTTAGACCGTAAAATTTGATAAAAATAAAAAGTAATGCACTTAACATAATGCCTGGCACAGGATAATTTTTAATACTATCACAGGTTATTGAGATTGTAAAGTTTGTTTTGCAATCAACAGATTGTTAACTGTACGTTCATTATGGAAAAGATACCAAAGAATTTAATACTGTAGGGAAGAAAAACTAACGCCACTTATGTTTTTAGAATATATATTTTTATTTTATATATTTACATATTTAGGATATAGTTTTTTAGCAAAAGATAGCAGCAGTAGAAAGTTAGAGAGAAATTTTTTCCCCTGTGAACTGCTATTGGGAAGAAAAGAGAAAAAGAGGGAAGGGGAGAGAAAGAGTTAGGAAGGGAAGACATCAGCATTGGTAAACAGATTATTTTCAAAATAATGATTTTCTAAAGGAGAAAAACTTTGTACATCATTCAATTCAATATTTTGAGAGGGACGTATTGGGTTAGATTAGTTTCATGCAAAAGTGATGATTCTTTTTAACAACAAAGTTATTGACAAATATGCAAACGCTTTATTTGGTTTACTGTCTATGGGGAATTCATAAAAATATTTTGACAAAAATGGTGGAAGAAAATTAAATTCTAATTTTTGGTGCCATTAGAATTGTCTATGATACCTTGTCCGCCACTCATGCTTTTCTATCCATAGATCTTCTAACAATATCGGCAATGTACTCCAGAGATTCAGTCACTTCCTTAGAGATGTTTGAAAACCTTTGCTCCTCCCTGTGATTTCTGTTGTATTTCTGGGGGAAGAGTGTCACTGTGTTTTTGGCTTTCATCATTGGAGAACTTTACAATGTATTGCTCACTTGATAATTTTTCCATAACTCCAAAACCTGCTCCTCTGGAAATATGCTACAGTGGGGGTTTTGGTTTGTTTGTTTGTTTGTTTTTGTTTTGTTTTATTGTTTTACTTTTGTGAACATCACCTCTTTTTCTTCTCTAGATTCAATATTCTACGTTTATCTGTATTGATTTCTGGCTTTTGTCAGCTTTTAGCCCAGGTAGTTAAGTGATCCTGCATCTGATCTGCATCTGATCGCATAGTTTATTATTTACTGTTCTTCTGACTTTGTTATCATTTGCAATATCAACTTCACTACGACGGAGTTTTGCCTCTGTGTTACAGGTTAAAATCAATCCAATGTGCAACACACATCTCTCTGGGTTAGGGTCTTCACTGATAATATCTGCATATTTTTAAAAAGACTACCTTGAGTAGTTATGCTATATCTTGCTGAATATTTATGTTATATCTCTGAAGATGAAGATTAATTTCTTTGGAAGATGCTTATCCCTGAATTTCAGTTCTAATTTTAAACGTAGCTCTCTCCAGAATCTTGTATAATCCATCAGTAGAATCCTTCTGCCTGCTCAACTTATAGAAAAGAATCAATAATATTTGTGTTTTTTATTTGTGCAAACGCAGATACCCTAGAAGGTATAGGCCTTCTCTCACCTTAGCATGTATTTTTTTAAATCAATTTCTAGCTGATATTAGTAGTTCTAATCAACTGGGGATTTTAATGGGAAAGTCTTTTGGAAAAGGAAGAATTTTAGAGTAGGACAAATTATATAGAGTACTGAATTCTCTGGTCCTGGGTTAAGAGGAGAAACTAAAAGAAAATCGTGGGGAATAAAGGTGGTAGAATTTTCACTGCTTAATTTTTGACAAAAGTGCCAATGGTGTCTTAAAGAATAATAGATATTATTGCACATGTAATGATCCATATAGATTTTGGCTTTGCTTATTTATTTTCTTTATACATTTTACAATTGAGCTGCTTGATTTATTTCTTATTCATTAGTAAAAGCTCTTGTATATTAGGAATAACCCATTATCATATGTGTTGGAAATATTTTTAATTATATTATTTGTCTTTTGATTCTGTGGTTCATATATTTTCTCTGCAAACATTGAAAATATTCTCTGTAATCAAACCTCTTAATCTTTTCCAATATACCTTCTATGTTATCCTAAATAAGATGTTCTTCCTGACTCCATATATATTATAGATATAGACAGATTAGTTAAATGATTATAGATAGATGATAGATAGATAGATAGATAGATAGATAGATAGACAGACAGACAGACAGACAGACAGATAGATAGATAGATAGATAGATAGATAGATAGATAGATAGAGACAGATAGATATAGGATAGATAGGTGGAGAGACAGATTGACAGAGAAATAGAGAAATGAGTGGGGTAGGAATAGTGACAGGGACAGCAATGGGGTTAGGAATAGATATAGAGGTAGGGATAGGTAGAGGTGTGTAGTCCTTAAGGAATTTATTTTTGCATGGGGTTTTAGTTAGGAGTTTAACTATGGCCAGAACCATTCATTTATTTACCTGTTCTATGTCACTGCCATTATTTCTTGTGCAGCTTTGTACATTTTTTTTTAACAGATAGGGGAAGTTTTTCCCTAATATTCTTCAAAATTTCTTGGCAATTCTTAAAGTCTTGTATTTCCATATATAATTTTAATTATTATTATCAGCTAAAACAAAATACCTTGAAAATCTGATTGCAATTTTATTAAAAGTTTATATATTAGGATTGTTTTATACCCTTGCAATGTTAATTTTTTTCCATCAGAAACATGGTATGTCTTCCTAAATTTTAAACATTATTAGTTTAAAATTCCACCTCCTACTTATTATTTAATATTAGGACTGTTACTTTTTTTTTCTCTAAAATCGATCTTCTCAACTAAATTTCATCTAAAAATAGCTTCTCACAGAATTATTAAGACCTCTAAGAGGAAAACATTTAGAGTAGTTTTAGAAAGCAAATTTAATGCCTAACACAGCAGATCTGTACTTTCCATTCAAGCTTAGCCCCATTTCTAGGGAAAGAGGAGAAGCGAGGGAATGAGCATAGAAAGAGCCTAATTTTAGACATTGATGAGTCACTTTCTACCTCATTCTTAGTACTCATTAGTACTCTAGTAAGACGGCATACACAAGTTGTACTATTTGGATCAATCTTTAAAATATGGCACTGTGTTTTTATAGTCCTTTTTACAAAGAATCTCTAACCTCTGTTCAAAATGAAATAGTACTTGGAATGATTGTGACCACTGAAAATTGTTTTAGTCTCAGGCATGACTCAAATCTATATGCACCATAACTTGAAGGAGTGGGGTTTTCAAGTTCTTAAAACAATTAACAACAACAACAAAATCCTCCTCTTTGACCTTTAATATAATAGCTGGATCAAGTCCTCCTTTCAAGGTTTTTCTTTCCTCTTCACTCTTCCTTAAGGCGATTTCCTCCCATTTTTCTCCCCTTAAGGTGAATTGATGGCAGTTTTGTGGTCTTCACTTTCTCCTTTGGGTCTGGCCAGAGTCACTGACACATTTCAAAACTTCAGGCTGTGCCAAGCCAGAGAGCAGGACCCTTCTTTCAGCCTGACTTGTCCTGGCCTCCAGAGGCCCCTCTACTCTTTCATCCTATTAGTTCAGCTGCTGCAAGCAGAACTCCCCAACAGTCCATTATCAAAAGAGATTGTGCTCAATGGAACTTTGTTACTGGGAAAATTAACTTAATAAGTAATATCAGCAAAAGAAACCTTTTATGCTGATGAAATGCCGAGCACCGTACCAAGTATTATACATATCTTAAAAACATTTTGTTTAAAGAAATTGTGTGATGGATTATTCCCAATATTGAGATAAAAAAAATGTTAAACTCAGAAAGTTTCAATCTTGTAAGGTTCATAAAACTAGTGAATATTGGACTCAAGATTGTTGGTCCAAGTGTTGCAAAATTTCAATTAAATTGTTAGGGATATGCTCATTGATTTAGGTAAAGATATTTAATGAGATTTTAATTAATGAAAACTGAGAAGAGAGGGTGTAGTCAAATGTCCACTTATTGATCTTCAGTTTTGTCTCAGCTGTCCCTTTATATACATCCTTCTCAAGAACTACTATGTTTCCCCGAAAATAAGACCTAACTGGAAAATAAGCCCTAGCATGATTTTTCAGAATGACATCCCCTTAACATAAGCCTTAATGCATCTTTGGGAGCAAAGCTTAATATAAGACCTGGTCTTACTTTCGGGGAAACACGGTATCACACAAGATTGCGGTACCTGTTATTAACAAATTAATTGATAGGGTTAAAGTTTGACGTTACAAAACTGAATTTGTTTATAATCTTAGAAGAGCATCCATTTTGTAGACTAAACTTACTTTATAAAACTTTTTGGGACATTTCAATAATTGCTGGACTTTATCTTCATCTGCTATTCAAGGAACTCACAAAGATATTTTCACTATTGCATTTTTGCTATGTTTCTTATACATTTGATCTCCAGTTTATACACGTAGAACCGATATTGCCTCTCTAAATATATGGCTACAGTTCACTTAAAAGCATTTATCTGTTTATGGAGGTGTTTATCTGTCAGTCAGTCATCTAATATTTATTGAGGGCCCACAGAATATGTGTGTGTTTGTGAACATGTAGCTTATAGATTATTTAGTTTTGAAAAATGGCACTTGTAAACTCTGGCACACTACCTCTATAACGAGGATAATATTGCTTCCCAAACCTATTCTGTGCAAATGCTGTTTTAACTGAGTCTTTAGGCCTCCGGTACATTAATCACGTGCGCTGGTAGGACTCCCATGAGAGTGACCCGGTGTATGGCTGAATTTCTGTTTTTAATAGTCCTAAGTTTCTAACAAGATCACCCCCTGGCTAGATTTATGTTGTGAGTTCACAAATTACTCGCTGCAGACACACTCACACTCTGGGTTTCAGAATGAGAATGAGATCTCGCTTAGAAACAGTTATCTGTGGTTCTTTATATCTGTGGCATTGGAATAATTATCTAGCCCCCCCCAGACTTCAGAGTCTCCTTCTGACACAAATGTTAAGAGTAATCATTATATTCATATTAACAATGAACTCAGATATGTGTTAAATACTTACTATAGTCCATTCTCTTTGCTAAGAGTTTTGATAGATTATTTAAAAATAATTTTTCTAACAAAACTCAACTACACCACCACCATCATCTCCATACTTCATCCCACCCACACCCCCAACTTAAAACATCTCAATGACTTCTCCTTGCTTTAGAATAAAAGCTAAAATCATTTACAGAGCCTGCATGTTTCCATACTCCTGATATTTTTTTGGCTCCTGCTCCTCTTCAGTCTCCATGCAGCAGCCACCTCAGGCTGGTTTGTTTCCTTTTTTTCAATTCCTTCAACAAACCTTGTTTTTTCTCCTCCAAGTGAAGATACACTAAGGAGGAATATTTACTACACATCCAATAAGTGCTCCATATTAATAGAAGCAGCTCCTTAAATCAGTCAGGAAAAGAATATTACCTAAGTAGGGGGAAAAAAGGCAAAACACTACAAAGAGGCAATTCAAAAATAGGAAATACAAAGGGAAGTAAATGATAAAATGTTCAATTTCACTAATTTCAAGACAATGCACATGGAAACCATGAGATGGTTATTTGCGTATGGATGGTCCCTAGCATTGTCAGAGTTAGGCAGTGCCAAAGAGTTGTAACATCTTTCTCAATCACTTTTATACATATTTATGAAGATGCCAGCAATGTCATTACAGCGCAACTTACGCATTATGAGAAAGAGCTATACCATCACCTAAGTGTCCTGTATAGGAACACAAGAAAGAAACTGAATAGCAGAATATTGATATATTGTTTCCAAGCACAGTTGACATCACAGAGAAACTATAAAATCAGGACAACTCCAGTATTTCACATCTTTTAGTGGACTGGTGAAATATATAAAACTATATGTGTAATAAAGGTAGAAACAAGGAAGTGTCACAACAATGTTTCGACCAAAACACTTGAGAAATTCTGCCCTCCAAAGAAAAATATCAGATTGGATGCCATGTGTTCATCACTTAAAAACAAGAGTACACTATGCATTTGATGAGTTGCTATGCCACCTGCAACTGCTTGTCAAAAGTCCAAATATGTACAGCTTGTAAATAGCATCATTCAAACTAGAATTGTAGAAAACATTTCAATGTAAGTGGAGAGAAAAAAACACAACTATTATACAAGTCACTATTAACTCTGCTCGATCATTTTTATACTTTTACTTTGAAATAGTTATAAATTCACAAGATTTGCAAAAATAGTCTAAGAGGACCTATGTATTATTCACCCAGTTTCTCCCAATGATCACATATCATGTAATGATAGAACAAGACCAGAAAATTGATATTAATAAATGTTTCTGTGTCATCTTCTTATATTTTATGACATGTTCCGTTAGTATCATGCATATTACATGTGTACATTCTTACAACTACCACCACATTCAAGATTCAAAACAATTCCATCACCACAGAAATATCCTTCATGCTACCCTTTTTAGCCACACCCCTCTCCACCTTCTCTCTCATCTCTAACACCTAGCAACCACGAATCACTTCTCCATATCTATAATTTTGTCATTTTTGTTTATTTGATCACTTTTGTGTGCATTTGTAAATGTGAATTTTTAAAGTAGCAACACTTTCAAAAATATTTCAGAAATAAATATCACAGCTCTCAAACCTTGTCAAGGTGACAATGTTAAGTGAATTTTCACGTGGCTTAACTAATTTTGGCAATTCTAAACCAATGAACTCATTCAAAATACCAGATGAAAATGTTGACAGTAGCAACTACAATGCTAACTAGTATCCATCCTCTTATTCAGTAAGCAAACCTTTTTTTTTACAACTAATATAACTTTTATAATAAATATAATCTATTATACCTCATCTACTAATCTACTTCCTCCAAAGACTGGCCATTCATACATACAAATAAAATATATATTTAGCAATTAATATGTATTTAATAATGCATTATTATTGGATGAAGAAACATATAGCTTTTGAAGAATTTAAAATATTTTATTGTTACATTTAATTTTTCTAGTATTGTTTATTGAGCAAAAAGTGGCTACTACATAATTATTGTCACTTAATTATTTTAAATACTACAATGCCATACTTTTTTTTATATTAATCAAAGGATGCCATGGTTATAAACAAAGTCTCCATTTGCCTCTGTTCATTAACTAAAGCTTAGAATATTTGTGTCCTGTTTTGGACTGGAGTTCTATTCCAATTATCATTGGATTTGTAGTTCAATTAAACCTTGATAGGCTGATCCAAGGATGCATTCAATCATCCAGCATAGAAAGCTAAACTCATTTTTGCACATTCAGTACCAGATAATCCAGATTTTCTCCATGTTAATAGATATTTGAGCACAGAAAGAAAACTGCATCAGTCTGTATTGGCTATATTAGTATAGCAACCAGTGCCAGGGTTTCATTTCCTGTGTAGATTTGTTGTATATAGAAGTAAATAAATATGAAACAAATAGGCTACTCACAGTAGAGGCAATATGTTGGTTTTGTAAGTGAAAAATTATGTAGTGACTATGACATATACGTGTTTATTTTATGAGTACGTTTATGAGTTAACATTTATTGGAGTGATGTTATTGGAAATAGAATAATCAGTAAAGAAAATAGTATTGCAAATATTGAGGTGTGTTTGATTGTTACTGTTGTTTCTTTTTATTTCTTTGTTTTTGTTACTTTTCTTCAAAGGTAATCTCTACAACATAGTGGTTGAGAATATTTAATTTAGGTAGGTAGACTTAATATTCAGCTCTAACATTCACCACTTGTGAGGTCTTGAACAAGTATCATCATTTTTAAAATTTAATATTGTTATCTCTGTTTTAGAGTGGTTATAAGAGTAAATTAGGCTTTCTTTATGGATATTTAGCACAACACCTAGTATGTAGTAAGAGTTCCATAAATGTTGGTTACTCTTGTTTTAATTATTACTATATTTAACACAAACAACTATTTAGAGGAAAGTTTTAAAATCTATCAATATATTATCTCCATTAATACCCACAGTTCTCTCTTTAGAACTTCCATAATATTAATAATGAATAACTTAGTTTATGTGTAATTAAAGATAATGGCCAAATAAAGGCATTTCACCCCAATGTTCTTGAAGCTAACTGAAAACAATAAAGAAAATGGACAACAGAGGGGGAAACTTCATCTGCAACAAAACTAGGAAAGCACAGCAAAACCACAAACTATGACTGAAAGCTGCCAAATTCAATGGAATTTGTACCAAATTAAGAAAGATTTCTGAGAGGACATCAATACCTACCAATCTTTCACATCATGCAGTCTCCCTATAAACAGCTGGGCTGGAAGGGTTCAAACAATGACTCTGCTTGCAATTAAAATGTCTGAAGAGAGTGGAAAGTGTGAAAGCATCATCATAGCCCTTTCATACTACAGAGAAGCAGGGGGAGACGGCAGAATGAGGAATCAGGGAAACAAGACAGCCTCAGCAGAAGCAGATTGCCAGTGTAGAAGGAGAGGCTATGAGTGGCAGCCAACTTTGACTGCTAACAAAGACATTTGAAGACAACTAAATGCTTATTTATTTATTTATTTATTGGGGTGACAATTGTTAGTAAAATTACGTAGATTTCAGGTGTACAATTCTGTATTACATCATCTATAAGTCCCATTGTGTGTTCACCACCCAGAGTCAGTTCTCCTTCCATCACCACAAATAAATGCTTTTATGCGTTGAACACATATGCTGAAGTTCTAACCCTCAATTTGACTGAATTTGGAGATAAAACCTGTAAGGAGGAAATTGAGGATAAATGAGGTCATATGGGTGGGGCCCTAGGACTGGTGTCCTTGTGAGAAGAGAGAGAAACACAAGGGATGTACATGCACAGAGGAAAGGACATGTGAGGACACAGTGAGAAGACAGCCGTCTGCAAGACAAGGAGACAGGTCTTAGGAGAAACTTAGCCAACCTCACAAAACATCAGTTCGTGACTGAGGTTTATACCACTAGTTTTAATGCCTATGAAAATAATTCCCCCTTGTCATAATTTAGTGAGAAGGATATATCACGTATGTGGTTTTCTTGCCAAAATCCATAAACTCTAAAAATGAGAAAACATCAGACAAAACCAAATTGAAAGACATTCTACAAAATAACTGACCAGAACTCATGAAAATTGTCAAATTGTGAAAGATAAGGAAAGACTGAGGAACTGTGACAACTTGGAGAAGATAAAGGAGACGCAACAACTACACGGAATGTAGGATCCTAACTGGATTGTGGAACGGAAAAGAGACATAAGGGAGAAATGGAAATTTGAACGGGTCTGTAATCCAGCTAATAGCAGCATACGAATGTTAACTTCCTGGTTTTGACAATTATACCATGGTTTTAGAAATTTGAACATTATGGGAATCTGAGTGAAGACTGTGTGAACTCTCTACTGTATTTGCAACTTTTCTTTACGTTTAAAGTTATTTAAAAATAAAAAAGGTTTTATTATGGAAAAATTGTACTAGTGGATGCATTTCTAGAAGTTTATCTTGAAACAAATAAAAGAAAGTATCAGCAGTCAGTTCTCAAACAACTTTCATAATCTTACTATAAAAACAGGCTATTATTCCCAATGTAAACAAAACAAAAATTATATATTTATATATATACTCATTTGCTAGATTTAAAGGTATTGAGCAAATCAATATTAAAAGCTTCATCTTGTTTTTCTAAAAATGAAAAAAGTTGAATCTCAGGCACAGCATACTTATTTCATATTTTTTTCTATGAAAGTGGGAAGACTTACTGTGAAACTTTAAAAAAAAAGTAATTGTGTTATGTCATTTTAGAACAAAATATTAATTATTTTTTAAAACAGCAAAATTCTTGCTTTGGAAGTAAATGCAAAATTGACCCAATAAATTATTTTTGAAACATTGATCCTCCACATATTTTTACACATTCATGGAAACTTATATCAATTCATGTTTTTCCAGTGGAATACTCTGCAACTAATAAAAAGAATGAAATAGATCTGTACATTTTCATAGGGGACTAGGAATCAATTGTAAAATAGAAAAGTAAATCAGAATAGTGTACATTTTACATTGTACTTTAAAATCTATATAATTTATAGAAAATATATCAGTGTTTTTAGGTGAGAATTTTCTCACAGGATCCCCAAGATAACTTTGATTAGTGGCGACTTCTGAAGAGTAGGACTGAAGGGATGGAGTAAGGAAAAGATACTTTTTATTTATATCCTTTTATATTATTTCATTTTTATTATGTCTCTATTGTTTTCACAGTAGAAATATCAACAGGAAAATCATTTTGGTAATTGGCAATTAAATTGTTCAGTATGTGCCATGGAATATAAATGGAACCAATTGAAAGACACCTCAGAAAAATATTTAACCATAAGAGGAATTTTTTTTTACAATCAAAATTGTCCAAAGATAGAATTTACTGTCTTGAATCATCATGTCAATCCTGTTAATAGAGATGTTCAGGCAGACTCACAAGACAATCACTTGGGATAAAGCTTACACAGAGAATCCAAGCACTGGAAGAGTAGTGATTTTGAGATCCCTTATATCCCTCAACTTTGAACAATTAGTGTCCTTTCTAGTGTCACAGCACATGAATGGTGTCATGCTTCAATAATAAGGAATGTTTTACAAAATGATGAGAACTTCCTATTTTCTCAGGATTTTTGTAGATTCCTGAATGATAGAAAAACTATTATTATTATTATTACTACTTGAATATTTAAATGTTTAAATATTCTAAATTGGCATGTTCATAGCATCTCTCCCTATATGAGGGAGAGAATTAGAACAATTTGAAATTGAAGAGAGTCACATTTGTTTGACCAAGTGATGTCAATGTTCTTTTCCTAGGACATGAGTAAAATTTAGAGGCATCTCTCAAATTCGGATTCAGGACTTAGTGGAAAGACAAGTAGGAGATTCAGACTTTTGAAATAAAAGAAGCTGCCTTCTGCTTACCTGAAAAACAGAACACAGATGAACTAAGTATATTCACCATGATTTAATGTGATTGGCTTTAGACCTTAGCTTAAAACTAAAGTTGTTGGAATCAAACTTCAATAAAGAAAGCTTAAAAGAAAGCTGAAATCTGGTTGGCAAATATTATTTGTTCATTCATCTATTCAACAACTATTTATTGAGCACCTACTATATTATAACCATTTTTTTACACACAGGGAAATAGTGAAAAACACAAGTCCCTCTGATCGTGTAATTATAATCTAGTGGGGGGAGAATGTTTTTATTTAAAAAACACAAATGAAAATACAAACAATTCCAAACTTACAATAGTTCAAACTTAGGATTTTTTGATTTTACAATGGTGTGAAAGCAATACACGTTCAGTGGAAACCTTACTTCAAATTTAAAATTTTGATTTTTTTCCAGGGCTGGAGGTATTCTGTGAGATATCCTTCATGATGCTGGACATTGGCAGTGGGCGGCAGCTCCCACTCGGCCTCTCAGTCATGAGGGTAATCAGATACTCTCCATTGTACTGTGCTGCCAGCATTTTTTGGATATTGAGTTTTTATATCTCATCATGTGTACAAAATGCCCATCTGTTTCCCCTACTTCTGGTGAGAAGAGGTAGGCAATTACTCTTGACAGGAAACTCAAGATAAGAGCCAAACTCTTGGCTAACATAAGGGTTCTGAGCACATTTAAGGTAGGCCAGGCTAAGCTATGTGTTCTGCAGGTTAGGTGTATTAAATGCATTTTCGACCTATGATATTTTCAACTTATCATGAGTTTATTGGGATGTAACTCCATCGTAAGTTGAGGAGCATCTGTGATTTTATACTATGTGTTCTAAAGAAAACAAAACAGGGCAAACAAAACTAGAAAACAAAACTAGTTTAAAGAGTAAAGATCGGGAAAGGCCTCTTGAAGTGATGACTTTTGAATTGAGAAGGAATCAGTCATATAAAAATATTGAGAACAGTATTCCAAGAAGAAAGATCAGCTGCTGGTAAAGGTCTTAAAAATTAGTCAAAAGGATCTAAATCGGCATACTCAAGGGACAAGAAGAAGGTCACTGCAACTAGTATTTAGATAAAGGGAAGCAAGGTAAGGAAGAGGAAAACTTAAAATCCCCGTGTCTGGTTCATATCTGACTTGATTTCCATTATATTTGAATAAAAATAATGTATTTTCATTAAATCTTTCTTCTGAATCACTATGTCCTTTGCATACCACAAAGATGAGGTTACTATGAGTATTTCATTATGCTTTGGGGATTTTTTTCCCATTTGTCACTGAGAAAAATGGTTTTGAATAATTGCAACTCATCTCTATTCAGATATGAAGAAAGTTATCTATATGCCTGGCAGTGAGGAAAGTAGTTAGAACAACCTGTTGTAAGACCTGGGAAACTTGCATGGAACTGGCAGGTCTGTTAGCAAGATGAACTGCTGGAGAGGGATGAGCTCTGCTTTGATTATAGTCCTCTTTCTGAACTGTTTCCTTATAAATTGGAATTTGTTAGAAATTTATGTCAACAAGGCTCTGGATACATCCATCTAAAAGCTGAATATTTGAAAGATAGCCTAGGAGTAGTATCAATGTGAGTGTAGCATTTGCCAACCAAAATCTCACCATTGAATAAACAGATGGAGAGAAAAATTATTGAATGGTATAAATGTCACCTTTACTTTTTCGAGACAAGCAAAGAAATGTGTGTCCACTTGCTTAGAAGATTTTGGCTAGACAGATGTATGCTCAGATCCAGCCTTTATTTATTACAGAAGAGTCTCGGCTCTCATTTTCAATTTTAATCACTGTGTCAATTTTTAAAAGGGCAGTTCTCATTACATAAACATTTGGAAGTTATAAAGCTGAAAGGTCAGGGTGTAGGCAAGAAAAATGATAACATGCCACCAGCTGGCATAGACTTCCATGAGCAAGACTTTCCTCCCTGTCAGCTCAACTCTCAGATACCAAGGTCCTAGGACACAGGAATCATTGTCAACCATTTTTATGTTTCTTCAGCAAAATAATTTTACTCATATGGGAAGAGTTACATATATGTTTCTACCCAAGGGTTATGAAAGGTGAATTTCTGCAATAAAATATTATGACAATTAATATCCCAATTTGATTAAATCAAACATCTCTATCTAGAATAATAATCATAATTGCTACTGTTCACTCAGCAATAACTACATACCAATTGTTCTCTCTGTGTTATCTCATTTACACTTACCATTTCACTATGAGGTAGGTATTTTCATCACCAACATACAGAAAGAGAAATTAGGATTTAGGGAAATTAAGAAACTTTTCAATTGTCATACAGCAGGCATGTGGTAGATCGGACATTTTAACCCAGGCCTGTGTAACTTCAAAACCATATTAACCTCAATACAACACTGTGTGCTTTAAATATTGCTTGAGCTAAAAGTTTTACATGAGATGCAGTAAAATTGGTACTGGAGGATTCAAGAAATCCTAAAATACCTAGAGTGCAAAGGAAGTATCACAAATCTTTGACCTTACTTTATCATCTTTATCTAAAAGGTGCAATATAAACTGAAAGCTTCAAAAAGTACTGGCTGGACTCCCAGTTAAATATAGCAGAATAAAGGTGTTTTTCTCTTTTCTTCTCATTCCTTTTCTTTAAAACTCATGAAAAGTAATAAATAATAAAAACATAGGAAACCTGAAACCCAAAGTATACTTGCAAAATACTGAAAAATGTGGACCTAAATGCAAGAGAAAGATGAGATTTGACCTCTTCTTTTCTGACTTTTCTTAAAAGTAAGGAGTATCATCACAAATGAACTTGATCAGAGGGACAAGAATTAGGGGTGTATGTGTATCACCTGAGAGAATGGATAAGACCCTGTTAGAGAGCCTGTGTGAGACCACAGAATGCAAAGGGAGATGAAGCACAGGGAGAAACTGGATTGCTCAGGTCCTATTGGTTCATTGTGCTGGCCTAGGGAGCCATTAGAGGGTAGACAAGAATCAAGGAGAAAAAGTAGAAAGTGATTGTCTGGTAGCAAGGCAGAGTGCTATGACCTAATGACTTCAACAAACCTCTTGAACACTAACAAGAATAACAACTACAAGAAAGTTGTCCCCAGTGCAAAGGAAACAGGGCACTTGCCACAGAAATTCCGAGAAGAAGCTGACTAGCTCATTTCACTATCTCCATTTCAAACCACATGATTCTTGAATGAGTAATTAGCTTCACTCAAAGTAATAATAGTAATGGAATCAGCATGAAACTCTTAGGTGGGGAAGAGGATAAACAAAGAAGGATTGTAATGTAAGTAAAATACAGATGAAAGACACATATCACTAGAGTAAATACTTAAGGAAGCAAAAAAGGAAATCATTAAAATAGTTCTTCATAGACATCATTGTATATTGCAAAGATCCAAAACCCCACAAATACTACAAAGTTTTCAAAGATGAAATTATACAAAATCAAGAGATGAGGTTGGACCAGCAAACTTTTAAAACAATTTTTAAGAGAAAAACAAATATATTTGGAGAAGAAAGCCACATTAAAAGCAACAACAAAATACAACATATGTGATTAAAACAGAAAATGGTAAATAGGATAGAGAAAATCTCGTAAAATGACATTTAAAGAGATCATATAGCAAAAATATTAGCTATAAATCCAACTAAATGAACTAACTGAACGACATATAAAATGATTGAACATTCCATTTAAACATAAGAGATTGTCAGACTGCATAAAAAAGTAAGATTCAACTATGTACATTCTATAAATGATTCACTTTAAGAGGTAAACTGAAACAAACAAATATGAAAACATATATCATGGAAGCTATAAGCATAAAAATTATCATTATTATATTAATACCAAAAAATAGACTTTAAAAATATTACCAGAGATAAAGGGAACATTTTATGGTAGAGGAGTCAAATCATTGAGAGGACATAAAAATCACAAATGCATATGCAGCCAATAATAGAACTTCAAACTACATGGAAGAAAAATAGATAAAACTAAAGGAAAAAATAGACAATCACAGTTTCATAGCTGGAAGTTCTGATGCCATTCTGTCAGCAATTGATAAAACAAAGTAGTCAAAAAATTAAACAAGATAGAGAATATTTGAATAATACTAGTAACCATATTATTTTGCTTGACATTAATAAACATTTAACTTAACAAATGGAACATACGCATATATAGTGTTTTCCAGTGTACAGTGGACGTTCATCACAATAGAACATAAACTTGTGACAACATGGATGGACCTAGAGGGTATTACGCTGAGTGAAATAAGTCAGACAAAGACAAATATCATGATTTCACTTACATATGGAATCTAAAGAACAAAATAAACAACAATGACAAAAAATAAAACAGAAACAGACACATAGATACAGAGAACAAATTCATGGTTACCAGATGGGAGTTAAGGGACTGGGTGGAAAAGGTGTACAACTTGGTTGGAAAAGGTGTACAACTTACATTAAGAAGTACAACTTGGTTGTTACAAAATAGTCATGGGGATGTAAAGTTCAGCATAGGGAATATAGTCAATAATATGGTAATAACTAAGTGTAGTGTCAGGTGGGTACCAGATTAATTGGGGGGATCACTTCATAAATTATATAAATGTCTAACCAACATGCTGTACACCTGAAACTAATGTAAAACAATATTAAATGTCAACTTTAATTGAAAAAAAGATAGAACATATACTGGGCCACGAAAAAATTCTCAATAAATACGAAGAAAATTGACATATATCAGACTAAGTTTTCTTATCACAACAGAATTAAATTAGAAATGACTAACAATAATATTCCTAGGAAAGATGCAAACACTCGTAAACAACACACTCTTAAATAACTTATGGGTCAAAGAAATAAGAAAGAAATTAGATAATTGAAAATATTTGAATTAGAAGATATCAGAATTTGTGGGATGCAGTTAAGGTGATAAAACTTCATAACTTTAAATGCTTACATCAGTGAAGAAAAAAGATCTAAGTCAATGACTTAATATTTCACCTTAAAAGCTAGAAAAAGAACAGCAAATCAAACTCAAATGAAGTAGAGGCAAGGAAAAAATAAAATTAGAAATGCAGGTATCAATGAAATAGGGGAAATAACTACAGTAGAGAAAAATGTAAAAAGTCATGAGTCAGTTCTTAGACAAAGATTAATTAAATTGATAACCTCCTAGCAAGCATACTCCCAAAAGAATAGGAAAAACACAAATTACTAGTAACAGTGGGAAAAAAATAGACAAGAGTCAAATCCTAGATATAATAAAAAATAAGGATGGACTATAATGAAACAGCTTTACACCTACAAATTTGACAGTATATTTGAAATGAACAAATTCCTTGGGAAAGCAAATTACCAATATTGACACCAAAAGAAACAGATAATTTAATAATTATAAATCTATTAAAGAAAGTAAATCCATTGTTATAAATGTCCCTGCAAAGAAAGCACCAGATCTAGAAAGTTTCTCCAGTAAATTTTTGTACAATTTTAAGGAAAATAGTTTATCCAAATTATTTCAGAAATTGGAAAAAAGAAACCCTCATTTATGGGTCCAAGGTTTTCTTTATACCAAAACTGACAAGGATGTTTAAAAAAAGTCACAGACTATTCTTTTTCATAAAATTTTTGATAGATGCAAAAATTATAAACAGAATAATAGTATTGAATACAGCAATAAAGAAAAAGAAACTAATAAAAAAATATAGAAAGAAAAAGGAGCTTACTCTAGAATATAAAGTTAGTTTAACATTTGAAACTAAATTAATAAACGAAAGAAAAAAATTATGGTATAATCTCAATAGATGCAAAAATATTTATAAAATTCCACATTTATATATAAGGAAAAATAACTCCCTTAATCTTTAAAAGATTATGTACAAAAATCTACCAAGCATTTATAATGATAAATTACTGAAAATTTTTCTCCAAGTGTTCAGAATTTGATATGGTTGCCTACTAAATGTACTAGGAGTCCTAAGTATAAAACAAAACAAAAACAGACAAATAAAATATAAGTTACAAGTATTGGAATGGGAGAATTGAAACTAATTATTCAAAGACAACTTGATTGATTATAAAGTCCAAAAGGATCTACAGAAATATTATTTGAATTAATAAATATCTAGAAATAAATATAGTAAAATATGTATAAGACCTCTACACCCCCCAAAAAAAAAATTCAAAAAGGAATTAAAGAAGATTTAATACATGGAAGCCTATAACATATTCCTAGCTTGGAAGAGTCAGTATTATAGAAATGTCAACCATCCTCTAATTGATCCACAGATTTAATTTAAGTGAATGAAATTAATGAGATTATTATAAAATCTATATGAAAATGAAAAGACCCAAGAATATCCAAGGTATTGGATTGAATTATGATAGTTCTATCTATCCTTTTAACCTGCATACCGTGTTTTTTGTCCTATCTATCCTTTTTACCTGCATACAGTGTTTCCCCAAAAATAAGACCTTGCCGGACCATCAGCTCTAATGCATCTTTTGGAGCAAAACTTAATATAAGACCTGGTCTTATTTTAATATAATATAATATTAAAATATAATATGTAATTTAATATAATACCGGGTCTTATATTAATTTTTGGTCCAAAAGACGCATTAGAGGTGATGGTCTGGTTAGGTCTTATTTTCAGGAAAACAAGGTATATACATAAAACTATGTCTAGAATAAAGTTAATAAAAACAGAATAATTATTACTAGGTATTGGGACTGTGAATAACTTAAAAAAAATCTTAGGAGTTCTCTTAGTATGTGATTTATATAAAATATGACACTCACATGCCAAAAACAAAACAATGAAACCAATTTATTTAAAAAAATAAATAAAATAAAATTCTATGTAAATAGGATAGTTTTAGAAGTCAGAATGACATCTCTCACACACATATTGTTTAATGCAGTAAGATAGGAAGCCTATTTGGCAATTTTACTATATGCTGCTTTTCTTAGTGCTAGAGATCCATAGGAAACATAGCAGCATGTGATGAAATAGCATAATGTAATTTATTTAAAAAACGATTCATAAAATGTTGGGCTTGTTGTGCTGTTTTCTCCACAAAAGAGAAACAAATAAGGAGAAATCTCATGAACCCTGGAAGTTACCACAAAAGCATCTGTCACTTCAGGAAAGACAGTTAACCAACATCATGTGATTCTTTTTGCTAAATGTCTCTTGATCTTACTCAACTGAGTTCAAGAGGATCTTTACGTCCCTCATCAAAAGACCCAGAAATGTAAAAAGTTTAATAGAACCACAAGTAAGAGACCTTCCCTTTGTGTGACCTCTAACCTACCAGAGAATTCACTAGTGACTTGACAGAACTCTAATTCTCAAATTCTCATTTCTTCTTCCAAACCTCTTTACTAAGACTAGGGCTGTTATTAGAATAAACAATATTAACCACAGAGTCAAAAGTCTTATGTTAAAATCCTCTCTGCCCATCCTTGAGAAAATTAATTATTAACACTGAGTCTCCATTCCTTTTGTAAAATGAAGTGAAAGAGTGTAGAGGATTTGTATTAGTTTTCTGTTGCTGTGTAACCAATTACGTACTGCAAACAGAGGGACTGAAACAACACAAATTTAATCTCTCTCAGTTTCTATAGCTCACACATGACTGACTTCTCTGTTCACGATCTCAAGGGCTAAAATTCAGGTGTCAGATGGTTCTACGTTGCTCATCTGTGGTTCAGGGGCCTTTTCAGAGTACTTGGGCTGTTGGCAGCATTCATGTCCTTGCTGTTGTTGTTGAACTGAGGCCCCCATTTACCTACTAGCTGTAGGTGTGGGACCACTCTTCACACCTAGAAGCTCTCCCCATTCCTTCCTATATATTCCCGGCCTCTGCAAAGCCAGCAACTGAGAATTTCCCTCACATCAAATCCCTCTATTGCTGCTAATCTCTGTCTTCTGTATGGACCTCAAAGGCCCAGATTTAAAAGGTTCATGTAGTTAGGTTCCACCCACACAAATAATCTTCCTGTCTTAAAGTCAGCGGTGCCATTTAACATAATCTAATTAACAAAGTAAAATCTAGGAGATTCACAGTCCCAGGGGTAATGTACAAAAATGTAAACCAGGGGTGTGCATCTTGGAGGCCATTTTAGAAATCTACCTACTATGAGGTTGTTTTATAGATTAAAAAAAATAACATGGAAAAACACACCTGAACAACTGGCCCTTAATAGGAGCCTAATAAATTGTGATTTAATCTGAATATAATAAGTGGGGGAGGAAAGACAAGTAAACTACTAACCAGTCATCTACTCAGCTGAACTGTAAGAAATCGCCATTTGTGTAGATCAAAAATAATAATGGATCAACAATTTCATGTGGTTCTATTTACCACATCTGCTCAATATCATATTTCACAAAACATTGAAGAAACACCTCTATATTGATTTTTAGTCAGTAATTTTTTTAATCTCTTCTTTTACCCATTCATTCATTGGTTCATAAGCTTGGGTGGTATATAACATGTAGTATGTACTAGCCACTGAGCTGGGCAATTTAGAGCACGCAGAGAGGAACAAGGCAGCATCCCTAACCTTCAATGTTAGGATCTAATGAATCTGATTTTAACATCGCAGTTGATGTTAAACAAAACTTCTTCTGACAGAGCTAAAAGAAGCAACATATATAGCAATTTCTTATGTGTAACCCCCACATTGTTTATAATTCCATGACAAAAGCAAATGGAGAAGATAAATTTAGAAGAAACGCTGTGCTACACAAGCTCTGTGACAAATGGAGTTTACAGTCTTGGCAAGCAGCCCCCAAGGTTTTTCAGCGATCACTGGCATCCTACTTTGGAAATACCTTTCTTAGTTTCTCAGCAACAGTTCAGATATGACAAACAATTATACTGTCTCCTTTTTTAGCTTCAGATAAAAGAGCACAGGCATATTTAAACATATATCTTCTGGCTTCTCAAATACTCTTCCACGTGAAAACTTAATTTATGGCTCTGGGCACCTTACTAGAGGTCCCAAAAAGAGTTTTCAAAACTTTCCTGGAAACTTAAAAGCTCCTTTAGTAACATGAGTCAGAGTGCTGTCCTTTCCCAGTCTGTTTTTCATTATGTCATCGGTGAGAATGTGTGCAATATTTGCTACAAAGCAGTCTCATTTTCTGCCCTGCGGTTGAGGATGAGGTTGAGTTACATTGTGGTAAAAAGTCAGTTCCCAAATCCTTATTAACTTACCTGTTGATATAGTTAAAATAATAAGACACATGATAGAAGATACCTTAGACACAATCCAGTCTAATCCCCATCATACTTGGAATTATTATTACAATGTCCTTAAGCAGTTGACAATCTCTTCTTGAACCCTAAAATTGAAAGGGAATTCACTAGCAAAGCAGCATTGCTCAGACTTTCATTCTTCATTTCTAAGTTGAAAAATAGTTCACTATAACTTCATCATTGTTGAATTTCTGCTATTTTGTGTTGGTTGTAGAATGGCAAAAAGAGACTCTGCTACCCTTACCAGATACTCACAGATTAAATTCCAGATTTAATTAGCTAATGACACAAATAATTAACAGAAGCAAGATGGATGACACAAGTTAGAAATAATTTATCTTGCTGTGCCTTTTTCTAGGTCTCCAGTTCCCTAAAAAGGCAGAAACTGATCACACTTTGAACAGTATAGGATAATGCCCAGTCTGAGAAAAAGTCTCATTTTCATCACCATGACTCTTATCCCCTCAGTGTTTACCATCTGCTGTATGTGGAATAATGACATTCCCCGACTCCTGGAACCTGAGACTAAGTTAAGTTTCCTGGAAAAATGGGAATTAGGTTGCAAACGCAACTAAGGTTGCTAATCAGCCGACTTTAACATGAGATTATTCTGGATTATCCAGGGTCCTTTAGAGTAGAAGAGGGAGGTGGAAGAGAAGGTCAGAATGATGTGAAAAGAAATAGACTAGTCTTTGCTGACTTTGAAGATGGAGAAAGGGGGTTGGCAGGCAAGGAATTTAGGTAGCCTTTAGTACCTGGAAAAGGCATGGAAATGGATTCTCCCCCAGAACCTTGAAACTGGAATGCAGCCTGGCAACACCTTGGTTTTAGTCAAGTGATGGTTTCAACAGTGACTTGGTTTTAACTCCTATTGGACCTCTGACCTACAGAACTGTAAAATACTACATTAATGTTACTTTAAACCATTGACTTTGTTGTAAGTTATTACAGCAGCAATAGAAAACTAATACACCTTTGTTAGGTTGTTTGGGGGCTCTGAAATGAGGATTCATATGAAAGTGTTTTAATAGGAAGTGTTTCCAGGAAAAATTGTTTAGGGTAGCAGGAAAGTGGGATCAGGAAGGAAAGGAGGCCACACAAGGGAACCACAGTAAGTTAAGTCCCTTGGAGGACTGGCTCAATTCCGTAGGGGAGCTCTTGAGACAGTGTGGGTCTTTCCTAAGAATAGGGTAGCTCAGCAAGGTATCTATCAAAAGAATAGATCAGAAAATAAAATGAATTTCAAAAGCATCTGTCAAGTGTTTTACTTAAATTGATTGAATATTATAATGAGGCTCCACAACCATACTTCTTTAATTTTCCTTTCCCCAC
The DNA here is from genome assembly GCF_004115265.2 of Rhinolophus ferrumequinum. Classification (NCBI taxonomy): domain Eukaryota; kingdom Metazoa; phylum Chordata; class Mammalia; order Chiroptera; family Rhinolophidae; genus Rhinolophus; species Rhinolophus ferrumequinum. Next base: position 35,289,567 of record NC_046288.1, read on the forward strand.
ATACAACTTCTCCTAACTCTTCCTGACTTCAACAACCCTGGGAAATGAGGTAGAGGGACGCCTGGCTGATCGTTGGCTCATGCCTCTCCTCCTTTTCCTCTCCTCCTGCATCATAAAAACATACTAGAGCAGGAACTACCTGGGATCCCAGCAGAGGGTAAGAAACAGCATGTAAACCCATTGTCACATTTAGCAAGGAGGGATTACGGGAAAGAGCAAGAATATTCATCACTTATCATTTCTGCCTATGTTAATTTGTTTCTGTGGATTTGAGTTACCACCTTGAGTCATTTCCTTAGCACAAGTCAGCTATGTTTCCACTCAGCTCCTTTGTGCTGTTAACGGCAAATGTATGACATTTCTGAGTGCTACAGGCTTAACAATTTTCAGATACATATTCTTTTGTTTTATACAATTAATCTTTAAATTAGTTAAAAGAAGAAATATGCATTTATAGTCTCTTTCATAATTACCTCTGTAGGTGTTTGCTTTTTAGTGTATGGATTTGAAAAAAAAAATGATATAATTTGCTATTAGCCTGAAAAACTTTAGTATTTCTTAAAGGTGGATCTATGAATACCAACTTTTCCACTTTTAGTTTATCTTCTAATGTCTTTTTTTCTACTTTCATTTTTGAAAGGTAACTTTGCAACCTACAGGATTCTTGTTTAGCAGATTTTGTTTTCAGTTTTGTTTTGAAAACTTTGGATATCTTATTCCAATGCTTTCTGGCCTCCATTGTTTTTGATGAAAATTTATTTTTTAATTTTATTGGGGTAACTGTAAGTGATGAGTAATTTTTCTCTTGCTGTCTTAAAGATTTTTCTGCTTGCTTTTGGCTTTTAGCATTTTTACTGTGATTTGTCTGTTTGTGGATCTCTTTGCATTTATCCTATGGAGTTTGTTGAGCTTTGTAGATGTACAATGTTTTCCAATAAATTTAGCAAGTTTTCAAGTATTATTTCTTCAAATACGTTTTTTTCCCTCTTTTCTCTTTCTCCTCTCCTTTCGGTATTCATATTATGTGTAGGGGGGTGTAGTTAGTAGTATCTCACATTCTCTGAATATCTGTTTTTCTTTATACTTTTTTTCCCCTCTGCTCTTCAGATTGCATAATCTCTATAAAGCTACATTCAAATTTGCTAATTATTGCTACTGTTTGTTCAAATCTGTTGCTGAGCCCATCCAGTGAATTTTTCATTTCAGTTACTGATATTTTCAACTCCAGAATTTCCTTTTTGTTCTGTTTTATAATTTTTAATCTCCTTATTGATAGTTTCTGTTGGTTGCAACATTGTCATTATGTATTCCTTTACTTTTTTAATCATGGTTTCCTTTAGTTCCTTGAATATATGTACAGAGGATGCCAAAAATTGTGTACACTTTTTAAGAAAGAGAAAAACTGTATTAAAATTACGCTGATGGTAACCACTTTGAGCAACTCTTGTAATTGCAGAAGTCAAATGTGACTTGTATTCAGCTTTTGTTATCAGTATATATTGAATATTACAATTTTAATAAAGTTTTCCTTTCTTAAAATGTGTATATACATTTTTTTGGCACCCTCTGTATAATGGCTACTTTGAAGTTTTTGTTAAATCTGACATCTAGTCATTCACACAGTCTGCTTTTTTCCCCCCCAATGTATGGGTCACTCGTTCTGGTTTCTTTGCATGTCTCACACATTTTTGTTGGAAATGAACTTATAGATAATACATTACAGCAATTCCATTATGGGTCACAATCCTCCAGGACTTGTTACTGTTATTGGTTTTTTAATTTGTTTAATGATTTTATTTGTTTAATAATGTTTATTGCTCTTCAAGGCACACAGCCTGGGATAGCCCACAGTCACCCAGGGATGACAGTAGTTTAGCAGGACTCTCTTTGTCTCTTTTTCTGCCTACACCTAGCTGTCAAACTACAATAATTGCCAGCTAATTGTGTTATAGTTTTCAATAATGTCCTGGAGGAAGATCCCATCCAATCAAACGGGTTCCTTTAAAGAGATAGCTCTCGAGATCAGTGTTGGAGATTTGTTCTGGCCCAGAGGTGCAACTCCCAGCTATCTCTGTCCCTGACTCTCTCTGCGAAACTAGCTAGACAACACTTTTGCCTTTATCCCCAATGAAACTATCGATTTCCTACCACTTTTGTGTCACCACAATCTCCCCCACTGTTTTTGTGAGCACACTTAGGCTTAAATTCCTCCACACTCCATTGCAAATGAAGTCAGGTCCTTTGGGGAGAGATTCAGAACTCTCTAATATATAGCTTGATTCTCACTCTAGGCAAAATATATTAGCCATTGTTCTGAAGCTAGGTGTGGGGACAATGGTAAATCTCTCTCTGAGACATACTGCTTTAGGGGCTGAGTGGAAGGGAGCAAACATGGCCTCACGTCTTCTCAGCTTGCCTCTGTCATCATGGAACCCCCATCTCACAAGCAAGGAATATGTCCGGCCTCTGGCTTCTCAGTGATGCTGTAGAGTCTCTGTCCCATGGATAGTAGCTGAGTGGAAGAAAAGAGCCCCCCACCTGGCAGTCACACTTGCCCAGAACTTAGGCCCAGCAACGGAAAGCTGGAAGCAGGATCAGAAATGCTATTGTCCTGTCTGTCCCAGCAAAATAGCCCTCTGATTTAGAGCTAGAATGAGAGAGAACCCTGTGTTCTTGGCCACTCAATTCTGGAATGGAGTTTCCATCTTGCTGAGATGGAAGAGTGAAGGAAGTAATGGGTCTTGATTCAAGTACCACCAAATCTCACTGTTTTTGCCAAATTTTAGTAGATTTTCTTGAATAAGTATTTCTTCATTTGTTGTATGCCCTCAGATCCATTTCCAGAGACTTTGGTTGTTTTTAAATAGTGTTTATTAGTTTTGCTGGGAAGCAGGTCCATGGAATTCTTCACACTGTGATACTATACTGTAGGTACAACCTCCATATTATCTTATTCTATTTTTGAAAATTTTGAAATACTTTAGAAAAAAACCTCTGTGAATTAAATATTATCATCCTAATTTTATAGATAGGAAAATTGTTCTTATTCCACATCACAATTCAAGATAAGAGAAGATTTGAATAGAATCCTTGAAAATGCAGATTTCAAAGCTCCTTCTCTTAACATATTATACTAACTATTTTAATAGCAAAAAGGAGAGATATAGAAGAGAAATAATTACTTCGAAAGAACCCTGCAATAACTTATTTCAGGTTTTGGAACACAGGCTCCTATTATAGAAGGTATCTTAGAGAGCAGTTCCCCTGTGTTATTTTATATTCTGAGTACTTAGTGAGTATCTTGTAATAGGCATTACTTACCGTGTTTCCTCAAAAAATAAGACCTAGCTGGACAATCAGCTCTAATGCATCTTTTGGAGCAAAAATTAATATAAGAACCGGTGTTATATTATATTATTTATATTATATTATATTATATTATATTATATTATATTATATTATATTATATTATATTATACCTGGTCTTATTTTACTATATTATATATTATAATATAATATAATATTAATTATATTAATTTTTGCTCCAAAAGACGCATGAGCTGATTGTCCAGCTAGGTCTTATTTTCGGGGAAACAGGGTATCAACCTCTAATACTTCAGACAATAGTGAGTACACAGATAAATAAGCCACCAGCTTGCGAGTACTATGTAACTGCTTAAAATTTGGCCACTTTTTATTTTTTGCAAATTTTCATGAAAATTTTAATTAAGCTAGAAAACAAACTTAAATTAATGATTATTTACGTAATGTATAATTATAACTACTGTTTTCTAGGTAATTATGACAGTATATATTTCATATATGATATATTTCACATATTAAACTATATAATCGTGCACAATTATGATTAGTTGTATAAAGTAAACATTCTGAGCTAAGGTTGATGTATTTCTTTAAATTTTGATAAAACTGTTTTAAGTAATAATTTCAAATAGTTATGACAAGTATTTTTGGTTTTACTTTAACGGTTTAATTTTTTGAGTAGTATATATAAGGACGGAAGCTTTGTTGTTTTTTTTAAGAAACCAAATACATTTATATGGATATGGTCTATACATTTGGCGACTTGGGTAAATGGGATCCTACAATCTGATGGCAGTTATTAAAGTTAGTAGCATAACACCTAAGAAAGTGTTTGTCCAAATATAATACCCAGAAGATATGTAACAGAAATTCTTCGAGCTCTCCTTACAAACGTAGATCTCTATGCCCCACCCGACTGCCTTCCAATTAGAATCTCTGGCAATGTGGCCCAGGAATCTATAGTTTTTTTATCATGCTTTCCCAGATGATTCTTATGCACACTAATATTTGAGAAACATGGGTCAAACAAATCAAATCCTTGTAAATATACCCTAAACACCCAACACATTCCCCAAACATCAAATATTATAGAGGAATAAAGCAAACAACCTCTGAAGAAGATATAAGAGCAGTCAGAGATGTGAAGGGGTAATCAGTGAGGAAAAGATTCTTTGCCAGTATTTAGAGTTAATATGTAAAAAACTGTAAGGTAACAGAATAAAAATGGAAAATGTTGTAAGTAAATTATATATCATTTAAAAATGGCATAAGTAAATTACAAACCACATATACATACAATCAGAAAAAATTTAAAAATATGTATACTTTTCCTTTTGTGCACGAATAGGCATAACTATAGTCCCTCAATCAGTCTGGGCATATCATACAGTAAGTAGTTTAAGTCTGATATTTCAGTTTTAACGGTGGACCTATAAAGGAGATGAAGAGCAAAACAAACAAACAAATTGATTTCTCCTTTTTTTTATGTTAGGTTAAATGGGTTATGGCATAATGAAGAACTAGAATTTCATCAAAGGTCATTTAAAGCAAAGCACTGTAATTATTCACTTTTTACAGATGCTAATTATATGTTCCCTCATGCTTTTCAGTATTGCAGAATGCAACTGCTCTTCATTTTCATGCCAAAACATCTTCACAAAAGTTGTTACAGATTATTTTCAATACCTTTTGCTCAGCCATTTGGCATCATCACTATTCAGGCAACAATGTTCATATGGTAATAGTTAAATTTGTTTTTCACTAGGGCCCTCTCATCCAAATTTTTCATTTTCAGCCTGCACATGCTGAACTCTAAAAAGTGTTCTAACTATTTCATTTGAATATGGGTATTTCTAATTCAATTAATATCAGGTATGTTGCCAATTTTCTTTTGCTTCTCGAAGCGTGAGCCTTACTCTATTTAAGATTCTTTTGATCTTATTTTTCAGGTTACGGTTAGTCAGGCAGACTTGGTTCTGAACTCCTACTCTGCCTCTTGCTAGCTGCATGACATTAGGAGAGTGCTAATGTTTTTGAAACTCCCTTTCCTCCTCTCTAAAATGAAATGACACTTTGCAGTGTTGTCAAGATTAAAGGAATTGATTGAGATAAAGCATGGAGCAGACTACTTGGCACATACTAATTGGTTATTACTATTGCCTAACAAATAACACAAAAACTATGGAAGCAAATATTTTACTTTGCTCCTCATTGTATAAGTTAATAATTTAAGAAAGGGTTGTCTATATCACTCATTCCTAAGGTCTGTGATATGGTTGCCCTCAGTTGTCGGTGGGACTGCAGTCATCTGAAAGTCTGAATGGGCTGAGGTCAAAGATGGTTCACTCAAATGCTGACACATGGAGTTGTTTGTATGCTGGTAGCTTAGATGGGCTATTAACTAGAGTGTTTACTTGTGTGTTCTCTAACTTACCATGTTTCCCCCAAAATAAGACTGGGTCTTATATTAAGTTTTGCTCCAAAAGATGCATTAGAATTTATGTTCAGCGGATGTCTTCCTGAAAAATCATGCTAGGGCTTATTTTCCGGTTAGGTTTTATTTTCGGGGAAACACGGTAGTAGTCTCAGGATAATCAGAGTACATGGTTTCTTACTCTTCCCAGAATGAGCTTCCCAAGAGAGACAGATGGAAGTCTCATTGTCTTTTCTGGTCTGACCTGGAAGTTTCATAGTTCACATCTACCACATTTTTGTGAATTATAAGAGAGTCACTAAAGCCAGTCCAGATTTAAAGGGAGGGAACTTCAGATCCCAAATCTTGATAGGAAGAAGTTTAAATAATTTCTTTTAAAACCAGTGTATAATCCTACAGAGATATGCACTCTATGTAATTTAATTTTCTCTAAAGTTTTTATATGTTATACGAGGAGTATATAGTATATTAAAGATATATATGTTTTATATATGTTACATATAATTTATATATAAATTCTTCTAATATTTATATCCATTGATTGATCAATGGATGTAAATACTAGAAGAATTCACTTACCGCTGTCAAGTTTTAAAATAGACTATTAAAAGATTAGTATCTCTTCCAGATGATTAATTTTTTAAACATAGGTATTTAATTATAGACAAAGGCACTAACTAGAAGATTTAAGATCTGTAGCAACTTAAGTGTTCTATGAACCTACATTCTGAAAAGAAAACATAATAAAGAAACTTAAATTATAACTCTATTCAGATATTGGCTGCCAAAAGAGAAAACTGAAAATACTTTGTAAGCAGTCCTATCATGCATCACGTATGTTCTTTCTGTTCAGTCATGTCATTGCATTACCTCTATGAAATCTTTCTGTTTAAAAGAGTGAGTTCATATGTTAATTTCCAACTTTTATTTGTGCACTAGTGTTCTGACACCCTAATTCTCCATGGCATTGCCACAGTCATCAGTAAACCACACAGGCTGAAAATAGACCTACTGTATTTCCCCGAAAACAAGATCTAACCGGAAAATAAGCCTTAGCATGATTTTTCAGGATGCTCGTAATATAAGCCCTACTCCAAAAATAAGCCTCAGTTAAGATTGTCAGCAAGATGGACGCATTTAGTACGTCTGCTGCAACACACAACAGATGTATTCAATTATAAAATAATAATATTAATATATAATTAAATATAAATAAATACTATTATTGACATTAATAATTAAATAATATAAATTATAATTAAGTATTTGTAAATACCCAAGCAGGTGCCTTTGGATGAGAGGTAAATGCCTATGTAAACAGACAGAGATTTATTGCCAAATGACCAATCGGAGTATAGACATAATGTACGAATAATGTGTGCACTTGATAATGAATGGATGTGGTTGTGTGTTGTCACGCAGCAGCCTACCCGTCTGTCCCCTCTGTGAGACTAATCCTTTCAGGGACTTTGCTTCACCTTTCTGCTTTTACCTTATGTCTCCCTGTTTGGCCCCAGAGGATGGCTGGTTAGCCAATGACGAGTAAGATTCCCCACGCGGGGGACAACTCAAGTCAGGCACAGTCAAGTGGGGACCAGCAGGAGAACCTACCGGGTTGACAGAGGTGGGCATAGACCCCCATCTTCCCCCCGTTAAGGAGAGCTTATGCCTTTGTGGCCGCATTCCTTCCTACAACCTGCTTGGGAAGAGATTCAATGGTGTAATAACATCAGTTCTCCATCTATCCATTTCAGTAGGTTTAAGCATAAAGGTTCAGCTGCTTGCAGGCAGGGGTAATTAGTTCAAATCAGTTTCTTAGTATAATGTGTGAGATTCATAGACCTTGGAGAAAGCAATGTTGCTTTCTTGTGTGAGCATCAATAAAAGCCACAGGACAGCCCCATTCAGGGCTCTCAGTCCTTTGAGGCTGTGAGACCCTTGGCCCCTGTTTTATAACTTTCTTGATTTCTGTTTCTTACTCTCTTAACCCTTCACTGCCCCTTCTCGTTCGCTCACTGTGTTGCGCTGGACACAACGGTTGTGTCTAATATGAATCTTCATAATTCAATATGTTGTGTATTGTAATGAATGTACTTAATGCACTCGTGTGAAATAAAGAAATACTTTCTGAATTTTGGTACCTGCAGTTTTTCATTCCTTTTGTGTGGACCATCACTTTTAACGGTCATCATGTTTGTTGCCACTCCTGTCTCATAAGTCTTCAATTAACACTTGATTTAATGGTAGATTTAAAGAGAATAATATTTTGAACCCCAGACAAGATTAGAGCAAAAGGCAAGAGCTATTCCATCGAGTACAAGAAATGAATCATGGAGGAGTCCCAGGGCAATAATCTTATGGCTTTCTGCAAAGAGAAGAAGTTGGATCTCCGAATGGTTCGAAAATGGCAAGCAGAGTACGATAACCTCAGTCAACAGGTGGACAAGGGAAATGTTAAGAAGACCAAGTGTGCATCAGGTCAGAAATCATTATTTCCTGAGCTGGAAGATATCATCTGTGAATGGCTTGCTGACAGGAGAGCAAAGGCTTTGGTTGTGCACAGGGCTGATATTCAAGCATTTGCCCTCACAATGGCACCACAGTTAGAAATATCCCCAGAAGAATTCAAAGCTTCACAACACTGATTGTATGGCTTCCTTCAGCGATATGAACTGTCTCTAAGATCAACAACACTGTTCAAGCTGGAAGGTACTGAAGTTATTAAATGTGCCCTTGCATTCAAGTCCTTTGTTGATGGCATCGACTTTTCTAAACACCAACTCTCCAACATGATTGCTATGGATAAAACTGCAGTGTTTATGGGCCAAGCATCTCAAACAACAATTAATCAGAGGGGTGCCTCATCAATCTACATTCCCTCCAGTGGTTATGAAAGGGCACGTGTTACCTGTATTTGGCAATTTGTCTGGATGGAAAGAAATCTCCACCTCTAATCATCATTAAGGGCAAGAAAGATAAGGTTGAACGTGTTTCAAGCATTTATGTTCTTGAAACCAAAAAACCCTGGGCACACAGGCAGTTATAAAGAAGTGGGTCGACTTAATGCAGCCACTTGTTTTGCGAGGTGGCCAAAGAGGTCTGCTAGTTGGGGATTCAGCCAGCACTCACTGCACTAAAGACATGAAGAGCTTCCTTGCAGAGAGAAGAATAGATCAAATAATGATTCCCACAGGAATGACTGCCTATCTCCAGACTCTTGATATTGCAATAAACAAGCCATTCAAGGACCATTTGCGCATGGAAATCATTGACTACATTGAAAATAGAATGGAGAGAAATCAGCGTGGAAACTTTGTGAAGCCTAGCCTGCAAGAGGCCGTGACTTGGGTGAAGAATTCATGGGATAAAATCACTGACAGCTGTGTTGCCACTACGAGCAGGCTACATGGACAAGAAGTGCTCATTTAAGGAGAGTTCTATTGCTGGACATGAGAGATTGGGGTCAATGGTTCTATAGGAGATGGAGTCACAGGAAATTCAAACCGGAATTCGGGGATTGGAGAGTTATGACGATGTTCCAGAAGAAGATGATATGATTGTATTTGAATAAATGTAGATTTTTTTTACATGAATAAATGAATAAATGTTGATTGTTGTACATGAATAAATGTACATGAATAAATGAATAAATGTAGATTGTTGTACATGAATAAATGTACATTAATAAATGAATAAATGTAGATTGTTGCACATGAAAAAATAAGACATCCCCTGAAAATAAGCCCTACTGTGTCTTTTGGAGCAAAAATTAATATGACCCAGTCTTATTTGCAGGGAAATACGGTAGATAAGATTCTTGAGGATAAGGTCTTCACCAATGTGAAAAATTTCTAGCTAAGAATTTAGCTCTCTCTTGCATCTGATGATTAAAACCATGGTATTTAGAGTTGGAGCCTTACGTGGAATAGCAGATGAGTATGGGGCCGGTGCTTCCCATCATGATGAACCAAACCACAAGGTCCAGTGGGCACAGGAGCAGCCCTGTGTATGACTGGGGACAGTGTTTCATTCAGGTTCAGACTTGAGCAGATTTAGAAAGAACAAGCAAATTACATGACAGACTCCCATGCAAATCACCTCTGCCTTTCCTTCAAATCATACCTTCTCGAGGTTGACTATGCTGGCATTGCTGAGATTCACTACCCAGACTTCCCTTTAGGATTTTCCCCCATCTGGTATAACAGCCAGCCCTCAGCTGTCAGCCCTCCTGTGGATTGCTCAGCTGCAAAGAGCCTTCTTGCCTAAGATCACTCCTCTCCTTGAGCAGCCTACATTCAAGGACCAATAGAAAAGTCATATAAAGTTCTGGGCCTCTTGTCCCAACTCAGATTTCTCTGCGTGGCTGGCTGAGGCGTTCCATTTAAACTGCATCACTACGCTCTCTGCCCAGTCCTTCCTTCTCCCTTTTCGTTCCACAGATATTGTTCTCAAGAGCACACTTTAATAAACCTCTTGCGTGTTAAATCTCTTCAACAGAATCTGCTTCCTAGGAAACCCAACCTGAAACAATTATGATCAACTGAGGAGGAAAAAGTCAGGTCTGGTCCACAGATGGGAAGATGTAATATGTTGGGACTAGCCAGAAATGTACTGCTGCCATACTACAGCTGCACTCAGAGGTGGCCCCAAGACCGTGGTGAAGGAAATTCTTTCAGTGTTCAAAACTGTGAGCAGTACAGTTTATTATTTACCATGTGTGGAGAGAACAGGGGTTGGATTCAAGAATCTACATTGACCGCTGTGCCTGATGGAACAACAATCAAAGATCAGAGGGAAGGAAGTCTGGAAAAGTGGCAAGTAGATGACACAATGAAAGTGGGCTTAGAATACGCAAATATTCATATCTCACGTTAATGCCCACTGAGGAGCATCCACCACAAAAGAGTCACTCAGCCACCAACTGCACGAGACGATCCATCGTGTGAGTGTCAATCATCTGATTTACTCAACTCAGTGGTGCTGACACAATGAATTATGAACGATGCGGCCACTGTATTGGGGATAGAGACTATATACACTTGGACTATGTAGCCTGGGCTTTCTCTCATTAAGAATGATCTAGCTGCTGCCAGTACTGAATGCCCTACCACCAGCAGCACTGTGGCACCATCCCTGAGGAGAATAGCCAACCGTCTGACTTCAGTTTCATTAACTGGACCTCTTCCATCCTGTATCATCCTTACCAGACTGACACCTGGGTATTCCTCGTATAATCTATAGAGTCATCTCTAGCACTACTATTTGAGTATTTACCTAATGCCTGGCCCACTGACATGGTATCACATATAACACCATCTTACATTAACAGATTGTTCCTTGTTTTTGTATTTTACACTTTAAGACGCATCATACACGTTTCTTACAATTCACCGAGAGGATGAAACACTGAGCACGTGCTCCTTAGCTCTGAGGCCTGTCTCTGCAGAATGAGTGGTCATAGTTTTGTGGGCAGCTCTTCCTTCTCACTGGGGCCAGTGTTAAGGCAGCCTCCTCTACTGAGGAGTCTATAAAAGAAGCCTCTCTTAAGTCTGAGAACTGGGTGACCTTTTTTCTCATCTAGATCTAATGCCACATTTGCCTCATTTTCATGTTCACTGATGTCGCTGAAACAGTCAGAGTCAATCGTCTCATTCTGCCAGGGAATGGAGACACATCCCATAAAAAATTGAGAGGAGTAGAAGGTGTCTTCTGTGGTGTCCAGGTGGACTCCTCTCGCTGTGAAGAACTGCTTAAAATCCAAGACAGTCTTACAATAAACTGCATGCGGATCAGGACAGCCTCCTGAAGTTAATATCCTTGAGCACAGGGTACTGCTTTACTCCAGCTGCTGCACAGACCTCCCAGTTCTGGATTCTTGGTGGGTAACTGTAGCCCTCACTGTCCACGTTCCAGCAGCAGCACAGACCTACATTTTTTCCCCTCTTTAGACTTGCTGTGTTGTGCCTGCCCCAGGGCCTACACACATATTTTGCCCTCTCTCTTTCTCTCTCTCTCTCTTTTTTTTTTTTGGAAGTTCAATTGTTCTTCTTGAAAGTTGAAAAAATATACCATATTTTTGCAAAAAAAATATACCGTATTATTGCAAAAATTCACTGGTACATAACACTTTGCAACTGGTGAGAAGGCAATAAAAAGTTGAGTTTTAAAACTCATTACTATGAATTACTTTTATAGTACTTTACAAATTCAGAATTTCTTTTTTTGTTTGTTTTTAAATTAAAGTTCATTGGGGTGACAATTGTTGGTAAAGTTACATAGATTTCAGGTGTACAATTCTGTAATACATTACCTATAAATCCCATTGTGTGTTCACCACCCAGAGTCAGTTCTCTTTCCATCACCATGTATTAGATCCCATTTACCCTCTTCTAGAGTCCCCGATCCCCCCTTACCCTCTGGTAACCCTTAAACTATTATCTATGTCTATGAGTTTTTGTTCCTTCATTTGTTTGCCTTGTTCTTTTGTTCTTTTCAGTTTTATATACTACATATCAGTGAAATCATATGGTTCTCTACTTTTTCTGTCTGACTTATTTTGTTTAGCATTATTCGGCAGTAAGAAAAGATGAAATAGTACCATTTGTGACAACACGGATGGATCTTGAGATTATAATGCTAAACAAATTCAGAATTTCAAATTGCATTTTCTTTTTCTAAATTGCCCATAGTACTCAAGATTCCTGAAACTAAAGTCGACCGTTCCAGAAGGAAGATGGGGAGGAATAGGTAGCAGACATCAGGGATTTCCATTTCTTTTCCAATGCCCATGTATTTTGGGGCATCAGCTTGACTGTACCTATAATCAAAGTCAGCCCTTCACCAATCTGGATGGCTCTGTTAGCAAAAATCCCTATCCTGTGATTGCCGTTAACCATCATAACTTCTGCATAGCAATTTGGATTTACTGAATGATTTGCAAAACAAATTTTGTTACCTTTGTGGGTTGCATCCACCACAAACTCATTTGAGTAGGAGGCTGTACATATCTTTATCATATATACCTTCCCTCTTGTGTATGCTTTATCTTAGGAAGAACAGACCAATTTTATAACAAAAGAGATATAAGAATGGGTACATAACCACAGAATCCGTCAGCCTCATTACATGCCTCATCAGTCAGAAGCAGCAAGCCTGAGCCCAATAGCTAACTAAAGAATAGCCTAGTAGGAAGGCTTGGCAAAGGCACCAGCTCAGGTACATCACCCTGTGAGGATGGCATGCAGTCCTCCAAGATGTGGTTTATATTTGGAACCAATGGCCTGGTTCTGATTCTGTGTCCCAAATAGATACCGTGTTTCCCCGAAAATAAGACCTAATCAGAAAATAAGCCCTAGCATGATTCTTCAGGATGATGTCCCCTGAACATAAGCCCTAATGCGTCTTTTGGAGCAAAAATTAATATAAAACCTGGTCTTCTTTTCGGGAAACATGGCAGAATATACAAGTCCAGGAAACAAGGGTAGAAGTGGGGTTGGTGTTTCTCACCATCACTCCCAGGCTCCCACTTTCAGAATTTATGCTTCCTGTCACCATCACTTTAGGTCATATTAGAAGTCCTGTTTCCCAGGATGGAATATTCCATCAGGGCACACTGTCAGCATTTTAGAGTACTTGAAGCTACAACTACATCTGCTCAACTTGGGCTCTTCATGCCATGGACAGCAAACAAAGAGTTAACTATATTGCAGATGATAATCGCCCTTAATTCCCATGGAGAGTTAGGATTGCTGCTACACTTTGGGGTCAGGGAGAAATATATTTGAAGAAGAGAAAACTCATAGGATTGTCTCTGGTGCTTCTGTACTGAGTAGTACCTGAGAATCAGCCGTTACAGCAAGCACAGCCCCACAGAGGTAAGGCAACGAAGAGTTCAGATCCCCAGTGATAAAGTTCTGGGGTCATCACTCCGGTCAATAACTAGACCATCTTATTAGCCAAATACAATGGAAATTCAAAGTGGATGGTAGAGGAGAGAAAAATTGATTATGACCTCGGACTAGCTCTAGCAGTGAGGACTGTAGCTCATCCACTAACTCTCTTTTATTAAGTCCTTGCAAGTTTGGCTACTATCTTCAAAAGGACACTGTGATGGGAATGAGAGAAACTGAGAAGTGTTAGCCTGTGCCCCACATCCTCTCCACTTTCTACTCCATGCCTGCTGGGGTGACCAGTTCTTGGAAGGCTGCACCCAGCTTCCCACAGGTGCAACCTGACAGCAGTAGACTCAGGCCTGTGTTAAGGATCCCTCAATTCCTGCCTGGGTTTTTGTCCCTCAATTCAGGCCTGTTTGGTTTTCATGTTGAAGCACCTCTAGGCCGTCTGTGAGAATCGTTAGCACTGCAAAGGAGTAAATATCAGGGAGTCCTCCCGTGACCAATGGGAAACAGAAGCTAAAGGATTGATGTCCACCCTTTTGATACCCAGTTGGTCAATGCTGAAACACATACCATAAGGCTCTTCAGAAGGAACCACAGAATCGAGCACTACTGCTGTGGCCAACTCAGCAATGCATCCTTCCATTCGCTTTTCCTCCTTTCTGTTCAATCCTCCACCATTTCTTACCTTCCCGTGTCACTTGCTTCTTGCTTTCCAACTATTCTTGAATAAACTACCTATACAGAAGGCTTTGCCTTAGAATCTGCCTTCAGGGAGTATCTAAGACAAATGACTATCAGGGAATCTAAGGTTGTGGTAAGCCAGAAGGGAACAACTTCTGAAACATGAAAATGTTAATGATTTCAGGGAATTATATTTCTACACAGAGACCTGGGAAACTTTACCTGTTTATTAGATCAGGACTTATTTCAATTAAATTATATTTGTAGCTTTTAGGAAACTAATTGTAGGGGCATTTAATTCTCTTTACATCTGATTCTAAGCCTGGAAACTATTCTTATGTCCAGGTCTAAAAAAATCCAGCCCATGATGTATCCAAGGCTGGAAGGACTTCAACCTGACACTCCCATTTATGTCACTGGGATACGAACATGAAGCTCCAAAGACAATGCTTGGCTGGCCTTTAAACAAAGGGACGTCTCCATGCTGCGGCAGACAGGCACTGACGCATATCTTCTTTCCCAATTTCAAAACACTTTCCACTTATCTCTGAATATTTCTCAATAAAGCTGGAGAATCTAGTGACCTAAAACATAGTAAACAAGATGAGTTTGATGTTTACAAACATTGTTTCCAACTTCCTCTGCATGGCACATTTTTTAAGCATTCCACATTAGTATACAAATGTTTCCATGTTTTCTTTTGAATAAACAAATTTACAAACATCAAAAACTGTAGATTAGATTATTAGACTTAAAGGTTAGAAAAAATACATAATGCAAATATGATTATTAACAAATTTTAATTATCTTTTAATTATGAAAGTTTCAGATTTGTCACAAATCAAATGTCATCATGCTTGAAAATTAAACCTGGATATTTTTAACTTGGAAATTGAAAAAAAAAAAAAAAAAACCACCTCTCCCTAAAATTATATATGACTCCCTTACCAAGCAAATTTGGAAGGTACTGAATTTTTTGTACATTTTCAAATCAGACGGTAATGATAATTATGTGAAGTTAATAGTCAGAAGTTATATGTTATCTTCAAACATACAATTTATAATTTAAAAATTACTGTATTCTTGACTAACCTGAATTTAAATGAATAATGATGGTGATGATAAAGATTATTATAGCTAACACTTGCTGGGCACTTTCTATGTCCCAGCATTTTGCTAACCACTTTACATATATTATTCCATTTCATTCTGAAACAACTGTAGCAGGTAGATGCTAATACTATCTCCATTTTGTAGCTGTAATTATAGAGAGGTATAGAGAGAGTAAATCTCTCTATACAAGTATAGAGAGATTTAAAAGTTCCACAATAATGCCCAGCTTGTAAATCATGAAGCCGCAATGAAATCCATTCAGAAACAAAATAGAAAGAAAATAATCACTTCATATCTTTCTGAAATATGCATTAGTAATAGTCTTTCAATTTAGAGGAATGAGATGAAATTAAATAACAAGTGATACTCTCTTAAAATAATTTCAGTTCATATTATGGATCTATAGGCAGTTCTGAAGAGTCATTTTAGAAATTGAGACTTTTTTTTTTTTTTGCAAAAATGAGTCATAATGTGACCAGTGAAAGGATCTTTAAACTATGTATTTCAATTCTGAGAATACAGTGGGACTCTATATTTGCTGTGGGACTTCCTGCCCTATTGTTGTATCAAGAGCATCTGTTCTTAGGCTTTAGTAAACGTGTCTGTCATCCCATTACCAAATGCTAAGAAAGATACAAAACTTTTAGCCTCATTACAGACATCTTTTGCCCTGCACTGTGGTCAGGCCACTCAGCTCGCATTTTGTTTCTCTCTTCTCATACTGCCCTTGTGTTTGATAAAAAGTGCCCTCAAGACCCGTAAGTTTACTTAGGGAAGGGGATTTCTGGACCCTCTATAGAAACCTTGAGGTTTTTCCCAATCATCCCTTCCCAGCTATTCCCTCTGCCCTTGGCCGGGTTCCGAGGATGATGCAAGGCTGTGAAATGAGACAGTGCTCGGGATCCAGCTGAGGGGAAAGCATGCCGGAAAGGTCACAGAAACATCCCCGTAAACAGAGGGGTGACTTGACTGGCTCTGGGGTAACGGGGTTAGAGGTTGTCCTTCAGAGAGGAACACACAAATAGCACTCAACATGTTCTGTTCCAGAAATGCTTCCCTTTCATTTATACAACATTGGGAAGTGCCTTTGACATGTTTTTTCTCTCTTGCGAACATGATTCAATGTCTCTTAGTAAATTATTTCACTAAGTGATGAATCTTATTGTACTGTATTCAGAGCAAGCCCTAAGCACAAATATGAAGCGAGCCAGATTCATCTAGGGAAGCCTCCTTCCTTTGACATCTTCAATCACCTGCATTTCTTTTTCTGTTAGAGTTTCAATGTCCTTAAACTGCACTCATCTGAGATTAATGTGCCACGCCTTAGTCTGAGCTCCCTCATGGCTTAATGTTCTAAATCTTCTCACAACCAAAATTTGTATGTGCACCGTCCCTTCCTTCTCTCTCTATAACCTCAAGAACTGTAGTCTTTAATTAGCATTTAGTTCTCAATAGGAATTCATGTGAAAGCTTGTCTAGAAATAATCTCCTATGTCAAAAGCAAAGGTAACAGGATTTGAAGCCACATCTGACCCTGGAGAGAACTGTCTTTGTGAATATGCAGAGTTTCTCCTACATATCCTCAGACATCAGTGCCGTCTCCGCTTGGTGATTATGTAATACTTTTCCACCACCCCTAGAGAAGACTGAAAACATTTTTAAAACAATTCTTTATGTTTAATTCTCTTTGTTAGGCACAGTCATTTTGTGTATTGCTTGGAATTTATGTTGTGGAGGAGCTTCCAGTGCCTTGTAATCCAGGTCTTAGCCCTTCCAATCCCTTTCTGGTCTGTCCGGTTTGCTCAGTGGAACCCCAGCTATAAGCTTTCCTCCAATGTTCTCTTTACTAAAGTAAAAACCAAAGTAAGAGTAAAGGATCACTCAAAAATAGAAGTAAGTCCTATTCCCTCTATAATTCTTGGCCTAAATAAAACTACCAAATAATAATATTAAATAATAAGTATGGTTGTAATGGACAACCTCACTTACCCTAAAGGAGTATTCTATATTAGCCAGAAATAATCCATTATTCTCCAAATAAAATTTTATTTGGCTCAGTATAAATAAGCCCAGAGAAAAGAATATAAAACCTAGAGTAAAAAAAAAAAAAAAAAAAAAAAAAAAGATATTTAATTCCCGGCTATGCTACTTTCAACTGTGTAGGTTTGCTCCAGTTAGTAACTTCCTGGATCTGTTTCTTGTAGGTAGATATGTCAAATAAAATATACCCAGCAGGAATGCTACAAAACTCAATTAAGTTATGAAATGTAGTACATAAAAGATTGTTGTTTAGTAGCATATACTTTAATTCAGAAACAAACAAACAAAAAAAGCAAGCATAATCAAGGAAAGAGAAAATGAACTAGCCAAAAGCAAATAAATGTGTGTCTTTAAGTGTTCTATGACAAATGGCACGTCCCATAGTGTGTGTCCCCCTTAAGGACATACAATCTCTGAAGGAAAAAAGATAGGACTACTCATACAATATACAAAACCTTTGTCTCTAGCCTCTTTTCAGCCTCTTCTCTCAAGGCTTTCCTGCTTCACTAAGGACGTGTCACACCAAACTGCTTTGATTTCCTGAATTCGCCTGCCATACCATGCCTCATAATTTTTGCATAAACCATTTCTCCCACCTACAAAATATTTTTTCCATCTTAATCTCCTGAAGGAACTAAGACACTTGCATGTGTGTGCGTGCACACGTAGGCACATACTGGCACACTCTGTCAATTGTGCCCATGCTGTACCATACCACAAAGATGCTAAAAAACGGGATTGACCTCCAGGTAGACTTTCATAAATGACCTTTAGAAAATAAAAAATCTCTTGAGATTATATGTAACATTTTCTTTACATGTGTCTTTGCACATTTTTTTTTTCTTAAAAATAGGATTTGCAGCTTTGATCACAATCACTTAAGGGTCTGCGATCAAAACAATGTAAGAACTATTGTTGCAGTTCTGGATGCAAATCACCACTAAACTGCACTATTGTTTGCAGGGATCAAGTTTTATAAATCCACTGTTTTCCCAGCTTGGAATGCGTACTAAGTGCTCAAAAGGCATTTAATGGATGATGAACTGCATTCACAAGAGAGCATTCTTAGGGTACTGGAAATTATTGCAACAATACTGCAGGAGGAAAAGTAACATTTGTGAAACAGAAAGGTCCATCCTTGCCCAGCTGCCATTATATAAAGCTTGGTTCATGTAGTTTACACTTTACTAATAATTAGTGCTTTTCTACACACAAAATTAATTATAGCATAATAAAATCCAATAGCATTTGTTCTTAAGTCTCCTCTGATCTGCATTCTGTTGTTTATTCTCATTTGTTCTGATAAGGCCCATTGTCTCTAATGTTGCTTCATAAAGGGTAAGAAATAAATCAATGGTATTTAGCTTTTCTAACCATCTGGTCTGGCAAACATCCCAAAATTAATGTTTAAATCTGGGTGCAGTTCATGTGTTTTGTCTTGTCGTAGGGAACATCTCTGGAAAGAGGAAATGAAGGGTAGGAATTGCTCTCTCATCTCACCGAGAAATTTGATCTTTTCTGTAGATACGGCTCTATAAATAGCATGCATTTTCATTACACATTTTGAGGTTCAGTTCTACAACAAAGGCCATGACTGGTCAGGTTGAGAGCTCCCACTGAGGATACTTTCTTTCATGTTTTAGAGCAAGGCTTAGCAAACTTTTTCCAATAAATCGTAACTTTTAGGCCCTACAGGCTCTGTAGACCATACAGTTTCTGTTGCAATCATTCGACTCTGCGGTGGAAGTGTGAAAATAGCCGTAGACAATATGTAAGGAAAGGAATGTGGCTGCCTTCCAATAAGATTTATTTGCAAAAACAGGTTACTCTTTAACTCAGATTTCTGAGGTTTGGTCAAAAAGGGCCATGCATGCAGCTTCCTTCTGGTTCTCCGGGCAGAATACTCTGGAGAAGCTTGTCACCAGGGAAGACGTCCATGGCTCCCTGTTTAATTAAGATTGTATTCTTTATGTCTGATTTCTAGAACCTCCATCTTCTGACACTAGACTGCTTTCCCGGCTTTACCCTGCTTTACCCCACTCCTTGCATCATCAGTTCCTGCATTTACCTTCTGTGACAGCGACACTGGTGAGAATGGGAATGATGGACCAGCTGCTGTTGGTGATGGAGTCTATTGAGCCAGTGACGGGAAGGAAGACACAAAAAACGATTCCGGGATTCCAAAGTTGGATGAATAATAGGTGGTACATTTAGTAGAAAGACTGAAGTCAGTTGAGGAAATGAATTTAAAAGAAAACATGAAACTAGTATAAAACCCTGCTATCGTGAAAATTCTCCCTGTGTGTGTCCTCAGTTCTCTTGCACCTCTCTCGTTTTAGCCTATTAGACTGGCAAAACTCCCATTCTGGTTAGATTCAACTCTCTGGTTTTCCTGCTCCTCCACTCAGCTGACCGTAGTTGGAAAAAGCACACAACATGAAGTGTTTGTGCCCCACTATCAAATGGGTCCCTGCTGTTGCTCAGGGAGTATATGTGTTTACCTAATCCATTCACTCTCCCACTCTTCTAGAGGACCATTACAAACCTCCTTCTCTATCCTCATACACCCAACACCTCCTCGCCCATCTTCACTTCAGCTGTTGACCTCGCTTCCTATTTACCAGAAAAATAGAAATGATAAAAAACAACAACTCCCACAAGCTTGCATCGCCACACCTAACCACCCTCCTGCATCTGTGCTCAGGTATTCTTTCTAGCTTCCTGTCATCCTGTTATTTTGTACAAACTGTGTTGCTATCTAAGGTCCCCTGTACACTGGATCACATGACCTCTTGTCTACTCAAGGTCAGGGTTCCAGCAATTCTTTCTCTGGTCTGGCATCACCAATTTCCCCTCTCTACTGAATAGTTTCCAACAGCTTATATGCTATTATCTCTCCCATATTAACAAAAGAATCCTTCTCTTGGCCTCATGGATCCCCTCCAGCTACAACTCCACTCTGGTTTTCCCTTGAGAAGTTGTTTGTATTCACTGTCTTTGATTTTCTTCTCTCTTATTCTTGAACTCCCTCTGACTTTTGCTCCTACCACTCTACTGAAACTGCTCTGCATGGTCATAGGTGACGTCCACATTGTTGAATCCAGTGGTTACTTCTCACTCCTCCTCTCACACACCTCCCTTCAGTGTTTGATACTTGAAACTCTTTCTTCCTCTGGCTGACAAGATTTCACTCTCCCTGTTAACCTCTACCTCAGTGTCCACTCCTTCCTGGCTCCTTTACATTTTGCTATCTGACAGGTATCTCAAACTTATTGTATCCAAAATCTGACCCCTCCTCATCCTACCTTCTGCCAAAGTCTTCCCTGTCTCATTAATAGCAAGCGCTATCTTTCTGTTTCTCAATTAAAACATTAGAATCATATAAAACATTCCTCATATCTCCATCTTACTTGTTAGCAAATTCTATTGGCTCTGCCTTCTAAACGTACCTAAAATCTCGCCTCATCTTCCTGCATCTATTTCTTCCACCTGATACAAAGCCACTATTATCTCTTGATTGGATTATTGCAATCGTTTCTTAACAGGTGACTCTGCTTCTACACTTGCCCACACACTCTCTAGTCTAGTCTCAATACACCAGCCACGTCATGTCGGTCCTTCTCCCAAAACTCTCCACTGAGTTCCTATGTCATTAGAGCTCAAGCCATCATACTTAGGGAGGCCTGTGAGGCTCTCTGCATTCTGGCACCCATACCTCTCACCTCATTTCCTGCTTCTCTGTCTCTCTGACTAGATCTCATCCAGCAACCCTGGCGTCCTTGACACTTGTGCACATTCCAGCCATGCTGCTAACTCAGAGCTTCCGCATTCTCTTTCCTGGGCCTGGAAGGCTCTCCCTCCAGAGAGACTCACTCCCTCACTCCCTTCAGGTCTTTTTTGCAACACTATATTCCCAGTGAGGTCTTAACTGACCACCGTTTAAAACATTGCAACCTGCTCCCCTCCCCACTCTGGCACCCTTTTCTGCTTCTTTGTTACATTTAGTACCAGCTGACATCATCTCAGCCTCACCCTACTTTGTGGAGGCACCGATATGCTGTGCAGCTGAGGCAAAGTCCTGTCATATTACTACTACACAACACTTGTTACTGCAGCAATGGCTGGAGTGAAAAGTGTCCCAAGAAGATGTAAGGCAAGGTATGTGTTGCACCCAACTTAGATGCCAAACAGCATAATCATACCAAAACATCAGCCTGGTTTTCCCAACTTGTCTATTTAAGACACTGCCTCTCGTGCCCTCTTCTTAAAAGTGATTGTTTAGAAACAGGTTTGAAACAGATTTCCATTTCTCTATTTACTTCACTCTTATCCAGCCCATTAATCTGCCATTCACCATCTACTTAAAATTTTTAAAAAATTTATGTTTACTTTACTGTACCTTCAGTACACAAGTAAAAAAATGTATCTGATATTATTGATGTTTCTCTATAACCCAATGCACCATTTTGTTGTGCCTCTGGGAAAGTGTCCTTTTCAGTGAAGGAGCAAGGACATAAATAATTTTGGTAGTAAGTTTTGTTGAGATATCTTAACGAATGGATTTTTAACTCCTATTTTAACAACTTGGTATAACTAAGTAAATATAAAAAAGAATCTCTCCCAACATGTGCATTTGCATATTTACATGTTTTCAAAAATGAAGAGAAAATACATAATATTTGGGAATAAGAAATGAAAATCACTTTCACAAGTTACAGATGTCCTGATAACATGTAAGTGGTGAAACTATATAAGGTTATCTCTAATGAGTGAAAACATTTTTAATTTCACACATCCCACATCTTGTACTCTGTTTATAAGAATTGCTTAAGATGTTTTAAGGTTTTAGAAAAATTTTAAATGCTAGTTTATTTAACTTTCAAAACTAAATAAATACTTCTTTATACAATTTGGTATTGTTAAGCTTTCATTTGACAAAATGGGACTTGAACTCTTTTAAAATTGATAGCTGAAAGACATTTTTCATAACTCAGAATACTCATCGTAAATTCTGTTTTGTTTTCTTATCACTATAAATAAATCCACCTTTTATCTTTTCCATATGATAGATGTGTGTGTGTGTGTGTGTGTGTGTGTGTATTTAATGGTGTAATTAATCTTAGAACAAAAAAAAAATATTTTCAGAAATGTGTTCACTTTTTTAAGTCATTGCAGAGATGGAGCCAGCAGCAGAAGCATAATAATTTCAGAAACATGTTTCTCCAGCTTGCAAAATTCCAAAAATCACTGAGGAAGTTCAAATCCTAACCTCACACGTTCATAATAATTATGTGCACATGTAACCATACCACCATGCCTTCGATAGGAATATGGAAAAGAGGTAGAGAGATCAGATAATAACCCAGTTACTGGAACCTGGGTATAAAGTGGGGCATGTGTCTGGCCTGATCAATGGTGACGCCACATCCAGTGGTTATGAGCACCAGCTCAAGAATGTACAAGTGGCCCCAACATCCCTAGAATTTTTCATGCAGAGTCTTACAGGAACATGTTCATTCCTATAAGGTCACTGAATGGAAATGATATGAATCCAAGGCTGTTTAAACCGTAATACCTACCACGTGGAGAAAGACTACTGGGTCACAAAAGGATGAACTAACAAAGGCAAGTGTGAAATAATAAGAACTATATCATTCTCCCGCAAACGGAGTTGCTTCCGCCTCTGTATTATAGCACCAGCCATAACTGCAGAAAATGGGAACACGATCAAGAAGTATTCTGGATGAATGAGAAACCTGAATTTCCTCCAGGCCATGTAAAGTGAATTACAGTTCCAGTTGGATATGCTGGGGATCCAGCCTGCTCATAGATACCGTATTTCCCCGAAAATGAGACTGGGTCTTATATTAATTTTTTTTCGAAAAAATGCATTAGGGCTTATTTTCAAGGGATGTCTTATTTTTTCATGTACAACAATCTACATTTATTCATGTACAACAATTGTGGGGACAGAGCCAGGAGTGCAGTTTCCAGCCTCTCGGCCTCACGTGGAAAGCTGCTGGCTCAGGTAGTAAATGGCCATCAACTGTGATCAAATGGCCATCAGCTGTGGCTAGTTGGCTGTCAGCTGTAACCAGTGAGCCATTGGCCACTAGTATAACTGCTGTGGCTACGCTAGCAGCAAATGGGGGCTAGCAAGAAGATGGGGGCTGAGCCTGCAAGCGGTGGAGTGAGGGTTGCGGATCGTGTGGCTCCTGTTTCCTGTTTCTCCAATCCAGCCGCCAGCGAGACTATAGTGGTATAACTGCCCTATCTATGGCTCCGTGGGTGTTCCTTTTTGGCCTCACCATGTCCTGCGTTCTTATGTGGGGAGCAGGACCAGAGACTCCGCATGCCACCCTGCATAACAACAATCTACATTTCTTCAAATGCAGTCATGTCATCTTCTTCTGGAACATCATCATAACTTTCCAAACCCCGAATTCCAGCTTGAATTTCTTGCGACTCCATTTCCTGTAGAATCATGGGCCCCAATCTCTCATGTCCAGAAATAGCGCTCTCCTTAAATGAGCAAGCACTTCTTGTCCATGTAGCCTGCTCGTAGTGGCAACACAGCTGTCAGTGATTTTATCCCATGAATTCTTCACCTAAGTCACGACATCTTGCAGGCTAGGCTTCACTAAGTTTCCACGCTGATTTCTCTCAACTCTATTTTCAATGTAGTCATTGATTTCCATGTGCAAATGGTCCTTGAATGGCTTGTTTATAGCAATATCAAGAATCTAGAGATAGGCAGTCATTCCTGCGGGAATCATTATTTGATCTATTCTTCTATCTGCAAGGAAGTTCTTCATGTCTTTAGCATGGTGAGTACTGGCTGAATTCCTGACTCGCAGACCTCTTTGGCCACCTCTCAAAACAAGTGGCAGCATTAAGTCGACCCACTTCCTTATAACTGCCTGTGTGCCCAGGGTTTTTTGGTTTCAAGAACATAAATGCTTGAAACACGTTCAACCTTATCTTTCTTGCCCTTAATGATGATTAGAGGTGGGGCTTTCTTTCCATCCAGACAAATTGCCAAATACAGGTAACACGTGCCCTTTCATAACCACTGGAGGGAATGTAGATTGATGAGGCACCCCTCTGATTAATTGTCGTTTGAGATTCTTGGCCCATAAACACTGCAGTTTCATCCATAGCAATCATGTTGGAGAGTTGGTATTTAGAAAAGTCGACGCCATCAATAAAGGAATGCAAGTGCACGTGTAATAACTTCAGTATCTTCCACCTTGAACAGTGTTGTTGATCTCAGAGACAGTTCGTATCGCTGAAGGAAGCTATACAGCCAGTGTTGTGATGCTTTGAATTCTTCTGGGGATATTTCTAACTGCAGTGCCATTGCGAGGGCAAATGCTTGAATATCAGCACTGCACATAACCGAAGCCTTTACTTTCCTATCAACAATCCATTCACAGATGACTTCTTCCAGCTCAGGAAATAATGGTTGCTGACCTGATCCACACTTGGACTTCTTAGCATTTCCCTCGTCCACCTGTTGACTGAGGTTATTGTACTCTGCTTGCCATTTTCAGACCATTCGGAGATCCAACTTCTTCTCTTTGCAGAAAGCCATAAGATTCTTGCGCCGGGAGTCCTCCAAGATTCCTTTCTTGTACTCAACAGAATAACTCTTTCTTTTTGCACTAATCTTGTCTGGGGGTCAAAATATTATTCTCTTTAAATCTACCATTAAGTCAAGTGTTAATTGAAGACTTATGAGACAGGAGTAGCAACAAACATGATGACAAGTAAGAATGATGGTCCACACAAAAGCGACGAAAAATTGCACCAAAATTCAGAAAATGTTTCTGTATTTCACACGAGTGCGTTAAGTACATCCGTTACAACACACAACGTATTGAATTATGCAGATTCACATTAGACACAACCACGTCCATTCATTATCAAGTGCTCATGCCATTCATGCATTGTATCTGTACTCTGATTGGTCATTTGGCAATAAGTCTCAAGTTCTATCTGTTTACATAGGCGTTTACCTCTTGTCCAAGGCCCCGCTTGGGTGTTCACAAATACTTAATTATAATTATAATAATTTATATTATCATTTATTTTAAGTATTAATGTCAATAATAGTATTTATTTATATTTAATTATATATGGATCTTATTATTTTATAATTCAATGCATCTGTCGTGTGTTGCAACGGATATACTAAATGCGTTCGTCTGGCAGACAATCTTAACTGGCTTATTTTTGGCTTATTTTTGGGGTAGGGCTTATATTACAAGCATCCTGAAAAATCATGCTAGGGCTCATTTTCCGGTTAGGTCTTATTCTCGGGAAAATACAGTATGTGGCAACCAAAGAGGTTCCAGGTGACAATATTCAATATTGGAGAATCCTGAACTCACCTCCTGCCCAGGACACACTGAACTACAGCTATATACACGAGTAGAACAATTTCCTCTGAAAGTAACCCCAAATCTAGCTGAGCTATTCCTACATATTGGGCCAACAAAAAAAATACCCACATCTAAACAGGTAAGAGAGGCTGAGACACAGTCTCACCATAACTCCCATCCCCAGCATGGTGACCCACAATCAGGAAGGAACTCACAACTCCAAGCTTCTTCCAGAGGATTGAAGGGTTTGAACCCCTTATCTAGCATTCCAACTTTTACAATCTATACCTGAGAGACAAACCCCCCAAACATCTAGCTTTTTTTTTTTTTTTAAAGACTTTTTATTGGGGAAGGGGAACAGGACTTTATTGGGGAACAGTGTGTACTTCCAGGACTTTTTTCCAAGTCAAGTTGTTGTCCTTTCAGTCTTAGTTGTGGAGGGCGCAGCTCAGCTCCAGGTCCAGGTCCAGTTGCCGTTGCTAGTTGCAGGGGGCACAGCCCACCATCCCTTGCGGGAGTCAACCCAGCAACCTTGTGTTTGAGAGGATGCACTCCAACCAAGCCATTTGGGAGCTCAGCGGCAGCTCAGCTCAAGGTGCCATGTTCAATCTTAGTTGCAGGGGACGCTGCCCACCATCCCTTGCGGGAGTCGAGGAATCAAAACAGTAACCTTGTGGTTGAGAGCCCACTGGCCCATGCGGGAATCGAACCGGCAGCCTTCGGAGTTAGGAGCATGGAGCTCTAACCACCTGAGCCACCGGGCCGGCCCCCCAAACATCTAGCTTTGAAAGCCAATGGGGCTTTCACAAGGCTATAATGATCTGAGAAACAGTTCTTCAGTGGGTTATGTGAACTCACCGTGGCTACACTCAAGGGTCCAGTGCAGAGGCAGCAGACTTAAATGCCAAGTCTTTCTAGTAGCTTATCTTCACAGCTGTGGCCTGAGGGGCAGGTTTCTAATTAAACACAGATCTATGGGATGGCGATTATATTCTCCAGAGACTTCAAAGGGCAGTGCTATCTTCATGCTCTAACTCTGATGAAGATATATATATATATAGATGATATAGAGATAGAGATAGAGTCTGAGAGAAAGATATGTATGTCTCTGCCTCTTGTTCCTGCCAATCTTTACTCTTTGCTCTTTTTTAAGTGATTGTGTGGAAACAGATTTGCAACAGGTTTTTATTTCTCTATTACTTAACCCTTTTTCCAGCTCATTAATCTGTAATTCACCATTCACCTGATTCCTCTCACAGAGCTCCTAAAACCCTTTGTTCTAGCAAATTATCGAACCCAAAGAGTGGGTTATGGGCACCCTGATTTATAGCTGGTCTTTAAGAAGTACAAGTGACACCCTGGGACTTGGAATTGGCACCTGAAGAGGGGACAGTCTTGTGGATCTGAGCCCTTAACTTGTGGCATCTGATGCTAACTCCAGGTAGATCATGTCAGAACTGAACTGAAATGTAGGACACCCAGCTGATGTTGGAGAATTGGTCAGTTGGGAATAAATGCACACATCTGGTATGAAAAGTGTTATAAGGGTGGTGGTAATGTGAGAGTAAAGAAGAACACAGTGTGTTTTTCCCCAGACAGAAAGAGATTAGGAGAAAGGAAGTCTTGATTACATCCCTTGAATATTATACTACAGTCTTACACCTTAGCTTTGCTTATGCAAGAATAATTATAATAATCCTTTTGTTTCTTATGTGGTCGGACTTACATTTGTGTCACTTTCAAACTGAAAACAAAACTTGATAAGAGATGTAAGCAGTTAGGGAATTAATTATTTGATTAATACCAGGGGTGCCAAAAAAATGCACATAAGTGGACACTTTGGTCAACCTCGCTCAAGCAGTAGTTCGCTGTAATCAGAAGTGTCTGAACGCTGAGGGTAACACTTTGAGCACCTCTTGTAATTGCACAGGTCAAACGTGACTTGTATTCATCTTTTGTTATCGGTATATATTGAGTATTACAATTTTAATAGTTTTTTGCCTTCTTAAAATGTGTATACATTTTTTTGACACCGTCTGTATATGATTCAGAAACAACTCCCCACCACTGGGAATGTGAAAGGGATATGAATTCCTTTTTATAGTGTGATGCCAGGTCTTCTAAATAAGCCATACTTTATGTTCAACAGCAAAGACAATGAGAATTCCCAGGAGAGCACGATCCCTTTCTGACTGCTCAGAAAGAGACCCTCAGTCATTAGTAAGTGACTGAACAGCTGTCCTCTATGTGCACAATTCATTCTGAACAGCTTTAAGTGACAGTATCACCCCACATATATAGGGAGTGGGGTCTCTAGTGAAAAGCAAATAGATTTATCAACTTGGCTATCATGACTGTGAAATTCCTGAGGATAGAGGTGTGTCTTTCAGACAAATATTGAAGGGGTGGTCATGGGGAAAAACAAAACTAAAATAATTCTGCTGAGCTCTCAAAGACAGAACTATGAATGAAAGTTACAGGGAGTAGGATTCAAATAAAAAGAATGACTCTTTAGCATCCCTCATCATTATAAGTACTCAAATAAGATTTTTCAGGAATATTTAGAGAGGATTCTTGACTTGGACAGAGGAAAACACTAAGATGATTCCTGCGTTGGCTTGAATAACTTCTATGCTGCTTTCAACCTTAAACTTCAAGTATTCTATCCTCCAAGATCCACATATAACTGTTTAGCATGCAAGTTCCTAAAGAGCAACATAGAAATCTGAAGAACCAGTATTTCCCACTGGTCTATATTTGTCTAAATCACTCTTAACAGTATGAAAAACTAGTAGACTTTAAATCAACATGCTTTATTGCCTCCTCTTTAGAGACACCATGGCAGATGTTTAAAACAAGTGTGTTATCAAGAACATGTCAAGGATCTCAAGACACAAGAAATAAATTACAGTGATTATTTGGGGGAAATTTCGCTTGAAATAGAAAGGAAAAGTGGAGTGCGAGAAAGTGTCTTGTAGAAAATTATATTTTCCCAAATGTTATTTTAAAATTTTAATACTTTAATCAACCATCTGATTCTGATTTTAAGTCAAGAGTCATAGAGATTTATTTTATTATAAACAGGAAAACTTATAGCATTCAACTATTGATGACAGAGAATAGCACCATTAACTGTGCTGAGCAGAAAACAGGGGCCAAATAAAGGAGAATGATGCTTTATGTCATTCATCAGTGTAAGAGTGCTTTTTCTCCCCCAGGACCATCCTAAAGCCAAAATTGAGAAAGGATTTCCTACTTTTGCACATAATGATCACTATTCCATCCCTTGCATGATCTGTGTGTCTCTGAAATGTGGTTTCTGTTTAAGCGTCTAAAGAAAGGTCTTATTAGAATAAAATACATTTTTGCAGGCATTGATGTGGTCTCCAGGTTTGGGTTACTAAGGATCTAAATGAAAACAATAGAGGTGATGTATGGACGGGAGAGAGAGCCAAGTGAGAGCTCCCCTCCTGCCGTTGCTCTGTTCACAGTGAGGATCAAGCCATTCTAATCCCTTTGGATTTTTATCT
Source organism: Rhinolophus ferrumequinum (assembly GCF_004115265.2). Lineage (NCBI taxonomy): Eukaryota > Metazoa > Chordata > Mammalia > Chiroptera > Rhinolophidae > Rhinolophus > Rhinolophus ferrumequinum. Next base: position 35,318,971 of record NC_046288.1, read on the forward strand.
ATCAAAACAGCTTGGGCCCATCAACAAATTGCAGTGGCATATGGTCCAGGTTTACGAGTAATCTGGCACATGATTAAGGCAAGGGGGATGTCATCCTTCAGCAAATACTGAAAATATGTAGGAGAATTTGGTGGGCTTTTAAAAAGTCAAAACTGATAAAATTATAATTATTAAATACTTCCAAAAATCAACCATTTGGATTTTGTCAAAATAAAATTTTCTTTAAATATAGGCAGTTACTATGAGGGGGAAAAACTGATACTCAAATAGTTAAGAAGTAGCAGTTCTGTTTCTCTACTGTAGTCTCAACAAAAAGCTTGTATGTGGATCTTCAGGACGGGGCGGGGGGCGGGGGGGATCCCATGGGATCACACACTGGGTCTGGGTTTTAATGCAAACTGAGTTTCCACTCCCCTGAAATCAGTTTGCCATCGTATTAACAGCGATTCTAAGGTCCCAGGGACGAAAGACAATTTCAAAGAGAGGTACGATGATGTGCAGACAGGTATAACGAAGGATACTGCCTAATATAACCTCATCTGTGTTTCTCAAAGTGGAATAAGTCTCCATCTACAGCAGTGGGTCTCATCCTTGGGAACACATTAGATTCATATGGTGCTATTATAAAAAAAAAGAAAAGAAAAAAAATCAATGCTAGAAATATATCCAAGAGATTCAGATTTAGCTGGACTTCAGCTAGGTCCAGACACTGGCATTTTTAAAAAGTTACCTAGTGTATCTAATGTTCAGCCAAATTAGGGCAATTCTCCGGTGTGCCCAGTGGTACACAGAACTATAGAATAAAAATTAAACACATCATTCTGGAAAAATCTGTCTTACTCAAAGATTTAAGTAAGAAAACATTTCATTATTGTTTTGTTCCTCAAGAAATTATTACACATGTAAGACATTACACTTATAAGTGTAAGACAGATATAAACACATAGTACAATACAAAATTTACATAATATTTTAAGTAAAACTGCCCCCCAGTAAACTAAGAGTAATATGTTTCTTCATTCATCTATTCCTTCATTCATCAGACATTTTTGAAGAATTAATGTACATAAAATACTACACTTTCATTGAGGCTACTTCAGTGCTTTAAATTTCTCTCATTTGTTTACTCATACACAGCAATGGAATAACTACATACTTAAATATTTATCTAATCATCAATTTAGGAATATATGTGTGCATGTGGGTGTGTGCATGAGTTTATTTTTTAATCAGTAAAATAAACAAACCAAAAAAGGTTTTTTGAGAATCCTTAATGCTACATTACATCTATGTGCAAACAGGTACAGTTACATAAGCCTGATTTAGACTCTAATTCCCTCACAGGTTATTTAGCATGTGTGATTGTGAGGACACTGAATAATAGATCGAGTAGCAGAAAGAAAATAGGTAAACAATTTTCATTTCATTCTGCTTAATATCACAGTGTTCTTTAGAGCCACAACATATCATGAACAATTTTTCAGGATTTCTCGTTGTTCTGGGCACTATATTCTTACTCTATCAAATTATTTCTCATTGGATTAAAGCTAATTAGTACTACAGAAATTCATGTTCACATAATTCAATCTGTTTAAAAGGGACTAAATTTCCCTGAACCTCTCCTCTGAGCCATACCATATGAGAGGCAAGCCAAGTTTAACTTCATTGTCTTCTAGTCTTTCACCTTGAAAACAACACTTGCTTCAATAGGGTTCCAAAAACTTCCCTGACCAATGACCTTCCTTACTTTTCTATCATTTTCTCATCACGGTTCATTAAAATGTATTCATTGATCTATCTTTCCTACAGCTTCCAGGGGAGAAAAAAAAAATAAGAGTTTTATTTTACTCACATCCAAGTAATTTTTGCAAAAACTCCTGCTGTGTAAATCAACCAGTGACCACTTGGCCAGCTGTAGAATCACCATAGCAACAGTCACCTCATTGTGTCAAGACCCCTGCACTGTCTGGACTTTTAGGAGAGCTCTATGTCCAGTAGTACAAACTAACATTTAAAGAACAGACATGAGAGATCCGTGACTATGGCTCTGTTGGGAAAAAAATTTTCCAGTTTTAATTTAAAATATTCATGTTGAATATTTATATTATTTGGAAAGCCCCACGACCATAAATAAAAGAAGTATTACTTGGGTGGACTAGATTCTTTGCATTGGAGTAAGATCTTGAGAATGCTCCAAAATGTACTGATGGATGAAAGGGAAATGAGAGAACTGGTGACATTAAGGTGGTTTCTGACATTGAAAGGAACCAAGTTACCTCCCCCATTCGGTAAGATCAGAGTGAATTCTGATGATTTGTGTGGAAACTTGTTTAGATGGGTAAGAGCTATTTTTCAGTCTGTGGATTTTTAAAGCAAAAAGATCACAGCATGAGGAAACTGTACTCTGGGCCAGAATCAGTGGTAAAAGGATTACAAGTGATTTTCCTGGCTTCCCCATGCACCATGTATATTCTAACATTATTAGAGTGAGTCTTGGAGCAGAAGTGAGTTACTTATCCCCCACGAAGTTGTTTCCAGGGCTGGGAGAGAAGGAATTGGAGTCAAAACATAGAGTCAAGAAAGCCAAGAGGCAACTAAGACACAAAATCCCAAGGCAAACCCAGGTAAGGAATAAAACAGTAGATTTAAATAAGACAAATGGGTTTGCTGATAGAGATCATCCAAATTCTCCATGTGCACATATGATACAATATAATATACCTATTAATTAAATGACAAAATAATATTGTTAAGATTTCTTATTCATGACTTGGATATCTCCAGGATTTTTGAGAAAAGTAAATACTATAGACAGCAATTGTCAGCAGAACTCAAGGGTTTACACAATCAAAGAAAATCCAAGAAAAGCACAAATTAACTAGAAGACACAGCCACGCCCTCCGTCAATATTTTGCCTTTTTCCAAGGTAAGAGTAGATTTGAAATGGGAAAAAGTAACTGCACTATTCACAGAATAAGCAAGCATCATTATCATCTGTCCAGGGAATCTAAGGTTTACCCAGGAAGTTTGTATCTGAAAGAACACTTGTTAAGAGTAACTGGATAGAAATTTTGTAGTTGTTATTAAAATGCTAGGAAGGTATTCTCTTTTTCTAATGAGTTAACTAATTCTGAACCTTTAGTACTCTTTCTAGCATTTCTTACCAATATTCTGCTTGGAACCCTAATTAGAAACCTCAGAGATCTAGCTTTGAGTTATTGTTATACCAGATTTCGTCTCAACAAGAAAACTGTTAAGAGTAGCAGACAACAGTAGCCATTTGTTGAGTGCTAACTAAGTTCCCGGTTCTTCCAGAAACTCTGAAGCATAGTTACTAATATAAACTATAATTTATCGATGAGGCACTTGAAACTTAAAGAAGTTAAACCACTTGCCCAAGTTTCCCCCATTAGGTTCCTAACTCAGAACTCTCTGATTTGAGAGCTCATGCTCTTAACCATGATCTTATACTGTCCCATCTCCCAGGATTCCTTCCTTCTCTTGACAAATATTTGTGGCATACTTACTATGTAGCAGGTATGTTTTAGAGACAGCAGTAAACAAAATATTACAAGTACCTGCTCTCTTAGCGCTTACCTCCCACATTCTACACATACATGTCAGGTGCTACTGAGTGCTATGAAGACTAGAACGGGGCAGAAACTTACATAGATGGGCCTCTCATCATCCTTGCCCACCTCCAAAAATGCAGACAGACCTCTCAGAAATACTTTTTTCTTCCATACTATTCCAGCTGGTCTTTTCTTCTTTGCTCTTGACCAGTTCTCTTACTGTCTTACTCTGGCCAACATTTCTGCTCTCCTCTTCAAATGTTTCCTAGATTCCAATGTCCTTGTGAAAAATCTGACTGATCTGACTGGTGATACCATACCTCTTAGAGCCCTCTTAAGAATTAAGGTGAAAGACAGCATTCGCAATTTCAATTTACTTGGCCACACCAAACCTTTGCTTCTTGAAATTCTTATAAAAATATGTCTGACACTATACACAATAGCCAAGACATGGAAACAACCGAAATGCCCATAGGTAGACGACTGGATTAAGAAACTGTGATACATTTATACAATGGAGTATTACGCAGCCATAAAGAAGAAAGAAATCTTACCATTTGCAACAACATGGATGGACCTAGAGAACATTATGTTAAGTGAAATAAGTCAGACAGAGAAAGACAGATACCATATGATCTCACTTATATATGTGGAATCTAAAGAAAAGAATAAGTGAATGAACTAATCAGAAACAGTATTGGAGACATAGAGGAAAAACTGAGGGTTGCTAGATGGGCGGGGGGGTGGGGATAAGGGGGAAGGTGAGGGGATTAGAAAACAATCAGTAACCACAAGATTGTCATGGGGTTATTAAAGTTAATTTGGGGAATGTAATCAATAATGTAAAGATTTTGTAGGGTATCCGATGGACACTTGTCTCACTAGGGAGACCACCTCAGGGATGATGTAGATGTCTGATCACTGCACTGTACACCTGAAGCTGAAGCTGAACAATAATGAACGTCAACTACAAGTTTATATATATATATACATATATATATACTTACAAGAAGTGGAGTACAGCATTAGGAATAGAGACAGTGGAAATGTAATGGCTGTGTGTGATGTCAGAGGGGTAGTAGAGGGGGGAGGGGGGTTGACACAGTGTGAGGGATATAAATGATAAACGTCTAAGTATTACTTTGTTTTGTGCACCTGAAACTAATAAAAAAAAAATATGTCTGACTATATTACCTACACCATCTCCATATTGTCCAGGTCAGCCATCTAATTTGGTATTTGTTTTAAAATTTTCATCCCTGCTCTAAGTTTTGTCATAATTCTGCGATTTTCACATCCATGGGGCTGAATCAGCCAACAACAATTCCAGACCGCATCTCCTCTCCACTGTAGAAACTCCATGGCCACAGCTGGGACTTCACCATCACCCAGACTTAACACTTCTGAAATCTTGAAGTTCTATATCCACTGTCTGAAGAGATTTTCCTATCCTTCTTGCTCTCTTGTTTGAACTATTAATATCTTTGTTTCCGAACCTCTATGAGACTTGAAATTTATTGACTATTCTTTTCTGACCCATCAATTAGCCTCCTCCTGTCCCCCATTTCCTATGTGGATCATTATTCAGAAGTTGAATCATTCCTTTGTACCTCGATTCATTGTGCCAAAGCCACAATCCCCACCGCCTAAAATGGATGAGAGGGGGATGCAACACAAAATGTGTAGATCTGTGTCATTCTAAGTGAATGGGGTCCAGTTGGCCCTTACTATTGCCTGCAGACCCTGTAGTATATTCCTAATCAGATTGTCTGTCCTATCCAGAATAACCATTCCAACCTTACCTGCTTTCCACAAGCTCCCAACCCCGTAATCTCATCATTCACTCTTAGCACAAGACCTCCTCTCATATTTTACAGGGAAAACAGATACAATCAGGTGAAAACTCATCCAACTGCACACCTACTCAGGTTTCCCCTTTAAATATAAGCTAGTTCAAAAATATAATCTATACACAGGCACTTTAATTTCTTATCATTCACTTCATTTCTTAACTCTTGCCATTTACAGCCACCACTCCTCCCACTTCACTGAAATAATTCTTCCAAATGTGGGATTACCGTACATCCTGGTTTTCCTGGAGAATTTCTGTTTTCTACTTTTTAGCCTATTGTTTTTTTAGGAGCAATCCCTGTAAGAGTCAGGGTTCTCAAGAAAAACAGAACCAACAGAATGCGTAGGTAGTGGGCACATACAAGAGAGGTGCGGGGGACAAAGGAGAATATAGATAGGGAGATGATATAGATATAGACAGTGATTTATCATAAGGATTTAGCTCATGTGATTATAGAGGCTAAGGAAAACTACCACCTGCAAGCTGGAGACCTGGGAAAGCTGGTGGTATAGTCCCAGCCCAAGTCCAAAGCCTTAAGATCCAGGAGTGCCAATGATGTAAGTCCAAGTTTAAGAGTTGGAGAAACAAATGTTCCAGTTCAGTAGCCTCTTTCTCTGCCTTTTTGTTCTATCCAGGCCCTCAACTGATTGGACGATGCTTTCCCCCATAAGAGAGGGCAATCTGCTTTACTCAGACTACTGAGTCAAATGCTAATTTAATCTAGAAACACCCTCACAGACACACCCAGAAATAGTGTTTTGGGAATACCTGGGAACCCCTCGGCCCACTCAAGTTGACATGTAAAATCAAACATTACAGTCTCTTTCATTCTAAACTTTGTCTATATTGAATGATAATTTATATAATCACGCTTCCCTTCTCAATCCTTAACTTGCTTCACTGCACTGCAGCAATTAGCTCTGTACCCCAGCCTCTTTCTTTGCACTCCTTGACTCTGGGAGACCGCTTTCACCTGGTTATACTCTGACTTCACCAGCTATTCCTTCTCAATCTCTCTTATAATCTCTTTCTCTATCGGCTCCTTAAGAATTGGTATTTCTCTAAGTTTATCCCTTAAACTTCCTCCTGGATAATATATTCATACTAATGGTATCAACTATTATTATTGTGCAATAACTCCCAATTGTACATCTCTAAACCCAGATCTCCTTCCTGACCTCTAGGCTTTTATATACTACAACCACCTACGGGAATCTCCACTTGGATACCTAAAAAGACACTGTAAAGAGAATCCATCTCAAACCGAACCCATCAGTTTCCCTCCAGATCTGCTTCTCATCCTAGAAGACCCTCTCTAGGTGCATGGCAGCACCTGAACCCATGTTCAAATCAGAGACCTGAACATCATCTTTGACCACCACTTTCCCTTCCTCCCATATCCCATATCAAATTTGCCATCAATTTTTGTTGACTCTACTTTTAAAAATATTTCCTAAATTTTTGACATCTGCCTATATCTGTGATTACCTTGGTTTAGAACTTCATGATTTCTCACTTTGTTCACTGTACCAGCCTTTGTCTCGTCTCTGTACCTTCACTTGAAATCCCCTTTAACTTATCTGCCACATTGTCGTCGGCCTGATCTTTCTAAATCTTACAATGGCTTCACCAGGACTTCAGGTAAGGCCCTTCATAATGTTATCTAAGTTTTCCTACCCAGTCCTTGCACTCTACCTAACAGTACACTCAGAATTACTGATTTGAGCCAAGTTTCTCACGCTTTTTCCGTGCTTCTTCCTTTCCCTGGGAGGAACCTCCTAACCACTCTTCCTCTAAATTAATCTCACGTTGCCTCAGTACCAGCTCCCAGGCTGAGTTATGTGGCTCTGCTTGCACAGAACCCTTGTCTTCCTTTCATCACAGAACTCATTATCCTCTTGTGTGATTTGTAAAGTTGTTGTTTGCCTTTACTACTAGAATATGAATTTTGGGACATCTTTGCATCCACTGTGTCTAGCATGATGCTTGGCACAGAATAAGTACTCAATTAAGGTTTAAGTAAATAACTGAATGAATTAGAGCCAATCAGAAATGATTTCTACCATAATAGATACAGTATATATGAATAAAACATCTCCTGAAAAAAAACATTGCTTTTCTTAAAAATATTTTAGTTCAATCCAGAGATTTAAATATCCTGCAGAAGTGCTAAAGTTACTTAGCTAAGTTACTTCAGCTCCATGGTTCAGGGCCTCCATTTCATGCTTCACCGTGTAACACCTGTAGCTGACTTGTTTTCTTTATTTTTGATCATTAAGTGACACACTGTTGTCTGTTGTATCTATATTAAGGCTGTGCTTGTGCAGTATTTCAAACTTCCACAAACGCAGACCAGCCATCATAGAGCTCCTTTTCTTGTACAGCCACCTGCTTCCTGAGACATATGCTTCTCTCTCTTCTGACATTTGTTTTTCTGAAATACTTTTATAGTAGACACTATTGTAACATCTCTCAGTAGTAGATTATTACTGTTCTTTTACACTCAAAGGATGAGGAATAATTTCTGTTTCTCTTGGCTCATTTGTTAAATACTTTAAATTTTGTTTGAAAGAAAAACATGAAAAGATAAATTAAATAGGGACCTATGGTTTAAATGGAGAAAAGAAAAGCTTCTTGCTTTAGACATGTCTTCTCAACTGGAAAGTATGAAATGGTCAGTTACTAAGAAAGGCCTGAGCAAGCATCAGAGAGGAGCTTTGGTTTAACATTAAACAAAGAATTTTCTCATGAATATTACCTTACAACAAGAAATCCATACTGAACCATAACATATTTAAGTTGTAAAATGAGAGACTCTATCACTTATGGAAAACCTAACTCAGTTTACCCTTAAGAAAACGTTTGGGTGAAAGGAAAGTAAAATAAATATGTCTTAGCTTACTCAATTTCTGTTGATAAGTGGTAGAAAGTTTTCCCTTGCTCTCAATAGACTAAAGATCTCCAAAACTTTATCCACCAAGAATTCTGTTGATATTTGGCCCTCTTCCATAACCTTCACTCCATCCATTTGTTTCTCATAGACTTACACATTGGTATAAGTTTGGTGGTGGTGGGGCGGGCAAACTTTATGTTATGAAGTTAAATGTAGGGCAATGAGAAACAACATAAAATATTTTTAAAGCTGTATCCAAAGCGTAGTAAGGCTGGAATTACTACTCCATCCTCCCATGAAATCCAGCAGTCTCATTCACTCTATTTCTCTCTTTTCAATCCCTCAGGAAAAAGGCAGGCTTGGGTGTATCTTACTTTCAAGGGTTCCTTCTTCACTTTGTTTGGCCTCTGTACACTCTTTTATGCAAGCCCCAAATGTTTTCAATTAAAATTTAATATAAATCTTATCTAGAATTTTGTTTATTTTAATTGAGAAACATTTAGAATATCTAACCTTTCATACTTCCAGAAACAGGTGTACATCTTATCTCTTCAACATAAAGAGATGTCAGCTTTGACATTTAATGAAAAAAAATAAAAACATAACATAAACTTTTAACATAAAAAGATAGAGGTCACAAAACAAAATAAAATAAAAAGAACACTCTATAATTAATATTCTCACAGAAGTAAGTAGAAAATTTGCAGCCATGCAATAAGAACAGGATAACATAAATGGAAAATGTTCAAATAATGAGAAAATGCTTTTGGAACTTAAAAATAAGAGAGAAGAAATATAAATAATTAGTAAGAATATTATAAAATAAAATTGAGAAATTCACTCACAAAGTAAAACTAAAAGACAAAAAAAAAAAAGGCGAAATAATCAGAAAAAAAATCAAACCAGGAGATGAACATCCAAGTTATAGGTATTCTACAAAAAATAAAAACTTTAACAAGTCAAAGAGGAAGACAGAATACAAATAAGTTTCCTATTTTCTAGAACTTAAAAATATGTGTTTGTGATTTCACATTTAAAGAACACCAGGAATGGGTGATATGGAACAAAAAACGCTTCCAGAGAGATAAAAACTAGTCATATGCCAAGAATCAGTAATCAGAACAACATCAGACTTCTCAACATCAGCACTAGGACCTAAAATAAAAGACAGTGAAAAAAGAATACAACCTAAAATACTACCACTAGCCAAAGTACCAATGATTGAGAAAATGGAGTAGAAATATTTTCAGACATGCAATACTTCAAAACATCAATCTCTCACACAACCTTTCTCAGAAGGCTCCTGGAGGATGCACTTTGACACAATTAAAGAGTGAATCATTAATGCAGAAAATATGAAAGTCGGCAATGTGGGATCCAAGACAGAAAAGGGCAAGATAAAGAAATCTCAGAAGATTTAGTGATTGACAGTCAAGATTGGGACAAGAAATTGAAAACTCCTGGAGAAATATAGAAGACTTAAAGAAAAAAATTTAACAGATAGCTTATTTGATGTGTTTGGTCAGTTCTTGCACAAATTTTATGAATTAACTAATATTTTATAAATAAATAAATGAAAAAAGACACTTATTAACTCTAGAAAAAAAACAAAAATTGTACAAGAATGGAAAGCCACTTTATCATATCAAGCAGCTCAGCAGTAATTAATATCTATGTAATAACAGTAATGTACATACTGAATATTGACTTACTGAAAAGTGGTAAAGCAACTATATTAGAATGATAGAAGAAGGAAACATGTACGCCTGTAGTTAGGGGTGCCTGAGTAGAGGAGTGGATGTAAATACTTATTGTCTGTGTAAGAAATCAAACAGTAAAATGTAAAATTTTTAAATTAAGAAATAACAATATGTTTCATTTGTGCATAAAATCACAAAGAATAAATAGATCTTTTTCCTTTAAAAAACAAAATAACAATATTACTGTGCTATTTAGACAAATGGAGAGGACTATCAGAAGAAATAGCTGAAAGGATTCATGTTGGGAAATGGAACTCTGGGGTGGGGATTGAGTGTGAGTGGTGATCACTTTTGTTTAAATTATAATCTCTGTGCATAGTTTAATTCTAATAAAATTAAGATGCATAGTTTAATGTATCTAAGAAGAAATATAAAAATGAAAAAATCTATTAACCCTCAAAGACTCCTGGTCTCTTCATGCAATAGGGACTTTTCCACCAATGGCATAGTTTCTGCCAACTCTGCAACAGAAGAAGTCTCTCTTGGTCCATTCGCTGGAACCCCACCTGTCATTCTCCTTGTGGTACTTAGTCACAGGTTTGACTCTTAGAAAAACAGGTAACTAATTTACACAGTGACACACTCCACTGCTTTGGTTACTAATTTGACCATCACAGGCAATCTTATTGATGCGCATTTTCTGTTTGCAGTTCCAAATATTCACTGTGCCTCTTACCCCTGTTCATAAGAATTACCAATGCAAAGCTAGATCATTAACATTGGATGCTTTAGTCTGCAAGAGCTGTCTTACACAAACCAGAGGAAGCACATGTCCTCAGGATTTTACTTTCACCAAGGGAATCTTTGGAGTTTACCACTCACTAATAAGGAGGGCTTCCAGCTAGCAAGTTGTAAAACTGATCAATATGCTTTCACTCCCTTCCAATATCCATACATTATACTGAGAGTATTCCACTGTGGCCAAGAAGAACAAAACCCACAAGCCAAAAAATCTCTATGACACAAAAATCCTGTGAACAGCAGATCAATTTGATAATCCCTTGAAATAATCATGCCATGGTGCTCACAAGAATGTGACAAAAATAAATTTCACAATACTGCAATTAACTATTTTTAATTTTATCTAAACTCAGTGAGCTCTTGAGAGGTTTTAGCACCTGTTGTATTTTGCCTCTTTGTAAACATGCCTAGATGGCAGCATATCTTGGCTTCCACTTTAGATAATTTTAGAGTATGGGACCCCACCAGAACTAAAAGTGCCTTTAAAAATCTCATGATGGGAAGGTCCAACATGGCAGATTAGCAGAACAATATGTCTACTGTCTCCCAGGATCACACCAAAATTACAAATAAACTATAGAACAATCAACCTCAAGAATCATCAGAAGACTAGCTGAGCAGAACCTGATAACTAAGGATATAAAGAAGAAGACACATTGAGACTGGTAGGAGGGGCAAGTGGTAAGAGGGGTAGAGACGCGGAACGGGCTGATCCCAAACCCACAGATAGTGGTTGAACTCTGGGAGGGATATCTCAGTGGCAGAGGTACCCCCAGAAGAGGGAGGGATCCCAGCCCTACACCAGGCTTCTCAGTCCAGGGATCCTGTGCTGAGAAGAGGAGTTCCCACAACATTTGGCAGTGAAAATCAGCACTCATGTCCCAGTGAGACAAAATGCAGCTGGAAACCCAGACACATTTTAAAGGGCCCTCACACCAACTCATTCATTTGCAAACACTCACTTGGTCTCCAGTGGGGGGCAGCAACTAGGGAGGCGCCAGAGACATACAAGGAAAGAATGAGTTGTGTGGCTTAATGAGAGGGCTGGAAGAACAGGAGTCATTGTCCCTATGTGGAGCCTGCCTCATATGTAGCCTATAGGAGGGTGCCATCTTTTCTGTTTTGAAACGTCCTCCAAAGGGCCAAATCTGAGACTGCATTGGTCTGGTAAAATACGTGCGTGCACACCACCTTGGTGATGCCCTGGGTCCCTGCCCCACACTGCTATTACTGCATTGCCCAGGGTACTCCTGGCTCCTGGGCGCTGGACCCACCCCACAAGCTGCAGAACCATTTTACAACAGAAGATGGCCCATGGTGGCCTGGGGAACTTTTGAGGTGGGCAGTGAGCCACAACCTGTGCCACAGCCTCTCTTGGGCAGCTCTTGGAGACCTGTGGGGCTGAGGTGAGCAGTGGCTGGCCACATTGTTCTCAGTACATTTTTGAGAAGTGCCTATAGGCTGGCACTCGTACAAGAACCAATACTGTATTAATTTTGTAAAAACCATCACTTATACTCTGCAACTGCCCACAACCCAGCTCCACCCTCCTAGAGCTGCATCATCAGAGGAACTCTCAACACTAGCTTAATCAGCTGGGCCCACATACCTAAGAAGGCTTTTTCAGTGGCTGAGCCTTATGGGTAGTTGGCAAGTAGTAACAGGCCTAGGGGGCCCTGGGCCTTTTGCTAAGCTACCCCAGGCCCAATACTGGTGGCAGCCAGGCTCAGTTCACAGTGAGGCCACTCTCACATGTCTCCAGGTCCAGCACAGGCAGCAATCAATTACATATAACTTTGTAGCTCCTACCAGGTAGGCCCAGGCTGGTCACAGGCAAGGCTGAAATTGACCTGCATGGGAGTCCCTTCCAAGAGACACCAGAAACAACACAGCCAGAAGCCAGCCTCAGACCACACTAGAGCACTACCTGGCTAGCCCCACAAGCAGCACACCCAAAGAGTGGTCTCAACAGGCACAAGATCCCATGGGAGCATATCCCCCTCTGAGGAGTCAGCCCCCACACAGCAGCTCATACACTGTGGGTAGAGCCAATCCTCAGTCAGTCAGCCTAGGAGGGAATCTCACACACTGACATGCCAAAAGCAACTAAGGCTCCACTACAACAGGAGAGCACACACAACACACAAAAGGGACACTCCTGGAACACACACACAGGTGATGTGATCAGAGAGACTGTGCCACTGGACCACACAGAACACCTACTACGTAAGGCCACCCAGCAAAGACTGAGAAACATAGGAGATCTATGTAATATATAGAAGCAAACACAGAGAGGCAACCAAAAGAAGAAAGTAAAGAAACATTTCCCAAATAAAAGAACAGGAGAAACCTCCAGAAATAGAACTAAATGAAATGGAGGCAACCACCTACCAGAGACAGAGTTTACAACACCGGTTATAAGAATCCTTAAGGAACTTAATGAGAATTTCAACAAAGAAATAGTAAGCATAAACGAGCACAAGAAACCATTAAAAAGAACCACTCAGAAATAAAGAGTACTATAATTGAAGAATACGTTATAAGGAATCAACACAAGATTAAATGAAGCAGAGGACTGATCAGCAATTTGGAAGAAAAGGTAGCAGAAAATACCCAATTGTAACAACAACAACAAAAAATAATAAAAGAAAAAGATAGTTTAAGAGGGACCTTTGGGATAATATCAAGCATAACAGCATTCGCATCACAGGAGTACCGGAAGGAGAAGAAAGGGAGCAAGGGATCAAGAACCTATTTGAAGAAATAATGACTGAAAACTTCCCTAACTTGGTGAAGGAAATATACATGTCCAGGAAATGCAGACATGTGCAAGATGAACCCAAACAGGCCCACAGCAAGACACATAATTAGAGTGGTAAGGGTTAAAGGCAAAGAGAGAATCCTAAAAGCAGCAAGAGAAAGACAACTACTTATTTACAAGAGAGCTCCCATAAAACTGTCAGCTGACTTCTCAACAGAAACTTTGCAGGCCAAAAGGGAGTGGCAGGAAATATTCAACGTGATGAAAAACAAGGGCCTACAACAAAGACTCCTCTGCCAAGTAAGGCTATCATTTAAATTGAAAGAGAGATAAAAAGATTCCCAGACAAGTAAAAGCTAAAGGAATTCATTACCACCAGCAAATACTACAAGAAATGTTAAAAGGACTTCTTTAAGCAGAAGAAAGGAGAAAAAAAAAAAAAAAAAAGGAGGTAGAAAATATGAATAATAAAATGTCAATAACTAGGTACCTATTAATACCCACTTTAAATGTAAATGGATTAAATGCTCCAATCAAAAGACATAGGGTAGCTGAATGGATAAGAAAACAAGAACCATGTATATGCTGTCTACAAGAGACACACTTCAGATTGAAATGCCTAACCACTGAGCTGTACACCTGAAACAAACATAAAATAATATTTGTTGTCAACTATAATCATATATATACATATATACATATGTGTGTGTGTGTGTGTGTGTGTGTGTGTGTGTATGTATATATATATCCATACCAGAAACAATGTGTGACACGGAGCAATGTCATGATGGAGGATGATTTATGGCACATTTTAAAACACACCTTCTCTCAACTGTAGCTCACACCTGACTGACTGCACCAAACAACTTGAAACTTGTCATACACTGTTACTAAGTTTTAATGCACCACTTCCCGTATCGAAGATCCCTGCCTTTCCATTGTCTGGCACTCAGCAGCAGCATTCACCATAGTTTTTGATCACAACTGGAAAGGCTCCATGTCACACATCACTTCTGGTATGGCAATTCCTGTCAAATAAAAAAATTACGGTGCATCTTCATCTACCTTATTAACCGGATCTGGCACCATGCGACTTCTGGCTCTTCCCCAAAGTCCAAATGACCATGAAAGGTAAACGTTTTGAATTGATTCAGGACATCGAGGCAGACACAATAGCACAACTGAAGACACTCACAAAAGAGGATTTCCAGAACTGCTTCAGAAAGTGGCAAGGACGATGGGATAAGTGTGTTCAAAGTGAGGGGGAATATTTTGAGGGGGATTCATGTCAGTGTATCTGTTACTGTATTAATTTTTTTTTTATTTAAACATTCACTATATATTCTGATCACACCTCATATAGTCACGGGATGTAAAGTACACCATAGGGAATACAGTCAGTGGTATTGTAATAGCTGTGTACATGTCCGATGGGTTGTAGACTTGTTGGGATTATCATATTGTGAGGTGTGTAAACATCTAATCGTTATGTTGTTTTGTACACCTGAAATGAATAATAAAAGCTATATTTAAAAAAACTGATGAACTAAAGACTTTGAACTTTTTGAAAAACGAATTCATCACTGAGGATTACTCATCTGTAAAATTAGAATAAAATGCAGTTTCTATTAAGCAAAATAAAATAAAATAATAAAATTAAAATGGCATGATGAAGTTGTTTTCCAGGAAGTTTCACAGTGAATCACAATTGTATAAGCAGCTTTTTAGAACCTCACCATGGACAAGATGAAAACCTTTCCCAAGTGTGGCCCCAGATGTAACTCCAACGATGGGTTGGTTTTTGTGCCCCTAAACCTATTGTATTACCCCATTCGTCCTTGCAGAGTCAGGATCCAAGTTATATAGCAGATTCCTCTCTAATTACAAACATCAGCTGTCCCTTCATAGGGGTGCATTTTATAACAGTCAACACAGAAGCCACAAGGGCAACGTCACCACTGGTTTTCTGAAGTCTACTACCGTCTGATACATTTCCAGGAATTCAGAAACATTCTGTGTCTACTCAAGGAGGCTAGATCACAGTAAGCATCCATAGGGGCTCAAAAAGAAAAGCAAATCTATGTTCAAGCAGGAAAAATGCCAGAATTCAAATAGCCTATTTCTCCCAAGGCAAATAGTTCTTATGCCTGAGGAGAAGTTCCAAGTTCATTATCTATTTAAAAGATTCCAACAATTTAGCTTTATATAAAAGTGAATTGTTACCCAATTAATTGTCACAGGGGGGTTGCTTTCCTTGCCAAACAATCTCTCAGTACTACTGATATGAATGACGTTATAACTAGATCATAGCTAAGAAACACAGTCATGTGGAGAGATGGCCATCTCCACCCCCTCTAATCAGAAAGTGGTAAAAAAGAGCAAGAAGAAAGACAGAGAGCTAGAATCCAATCAAATTGCTGATAATTTGCAAAGGGATTTTCATATGAATCAATGACTGGAAGAAAATTCTCAAACTTATTATTAACTTCCCATGACTCATGGCAAAAGAAACTGGAAGCACAACTAGCCAAGAAGTTGAAAATTTTCCCACAAGAAATCAAGAAAAACATGACTGACACTTGAAACCTATGTAATTTTACTAACCATTGTCATCCCAATACATTTAATTTGAAAAAAAGATTTTAAAACTCTCACTGGAAAAAGAAGAACATGACTGGTCCCTTGACTTTTAACCACACTTTTGTATTGATTTATACTTTTTGAGTTTAAGAGATGGCAAGGTAATTTGCTGAAAAGAAATGAATTAGTCTCAGAAAGTATTCCAACGATGTTGTCGTGGCAAATCACATTTTGATGGTTGAAGCTCCCACGTCACAATGACAACAAGAGAGGAACAGTGGGTCTCTAATGAATCATGTTTTAGTAAAACTGAGCTCACAAATTTCTCTAGTTATTTCTCAGTCTTCGGCCTAGTATCTAGCACATACTTATTGAATGAATAAGTGAATAGATAAGTCTATTATGCTGTCTATACTTTGGCAATAAGTAACAAAATTAAGACTCTCCTGTCTTCAGCACCCAGAGTCAGTTGTCCTTGCATCACCATATATGAGTATTTGATCCCCTTTGCCCTCTTTACCCTCTTCTACCACACCTCCATCCTTCTGGGTGGTGAGCACACGGTGTGATATATAGATAATGTATTCTAGGAATGTACACTTGAAACCCATGTATTTTACTAACCATTGTCACTCCAATAAATTTAATTTTTTTAAAAAGAACTACTTTGAAAAAAAAAGATTCTCCTGTCTTAATTGCAACATTTCAGCGCTAGGGGGTTAGATTTAGGATAAAGATGGCAGATAATCTTAGTAATGCTATGGGGTTGGGGGAGGGGTGCAATTTTAAGCACATTCGCACCTTGGTCACCTCTGAAGAGTGAACCAAACGTAAGGTTGAAGGAAACTCAAGGAGATGACAGATTTTCTGAAATCTATAAAGTATTTCTCATCCTGATTTATAAATTCACTGGCACTTGTGACTAACAGTTTGCTATAAAGCAAAATTCAGCATAAGGTAGGTCCATCTTGAACTCTATCCAAAGGGGTTTAATTACTGAATCACACACACAAAAAAATCTTGTTATAAAATGGAGTTACCCAAAAGGCAGCCAGATGGCTTAGTTCCAATGCATTAGTGAAGATGAAAAGAACGACAAACATGTTGTTTCTTCCCCAAGATGTTTGTTGTGTTGCTTAGAGGAGTCAAAACCCAGGTAATAAGAAGTTGATGCCTGAGAAAGGAGATGAAATCGGCTTTATGACACCCCCACAGCAACTGAGAAGAATCCCCTGACTTAGGTCTCAGCAAGAATTGGGGGAAGACAGTTCCTATAGACCGACATCATCATTTCCAAAAAATGTGGGTGCTACTTGCCTCCATAAGCAACTGTATCTTAGGAACAGAAAATTTAATTGACTGAAACCCACTGTGTGAAACTTAGAATGGAAATCGGGTTCTCCACCTCCGCAGCACCTTTATTTTGGGCTATGAAGCTTTGGAAGGACAGCAGGGAGTATCAACTGACTATTGGTTGTCGCCTGTGTTATTCATTTATGTACAGAAAAAAAAGAAATTTAAAAACATGGTTCTGAGGAAGTTATACAAAAGGTAAGCGAACTGATAGAATGACGTGTGTCTGTTGGTTTATGAAATAAAAGGAACTTTTGTATGTTTTGTGATGAAAGAAAGAGCTATTGTGAGCTGTTATCTGTGGGATGTTTGTCACCTGTGAGAATTTTATTAGCCTTCTGTATTGCTTTATTCGATTCTACGCATCAGTCTCTTTGAGGGCAGGGACTGTCTGGTTTGTCTTTGCTGCACCCAAGTCAACACGGGGCATGGCACTTAGCAGGTTCTCAATAAATATTTGTGGAATAAAAAACCAGATGAATACATGAAATTATGAATCCATCCTATTTATATTTCTATATATTTTTAAAACTCAAAAATAGACAAAGCATATTACAATATAGAAAAGAAGATGTTTTATAGGAGAAGATCTTAAAAATTGGGTTTAATGTCTTGATTTTAAAGATAAGGAAAATAGGGCTTAGGGAAATCTAACATATTGACTACAAGAAGAGTAACAAAGTCTCAAGATTTTGAAAAATACATGTACAATGTGTGTTTCCCACACTCTTTCAATAATATCCACACTGCCTGTTTCTCTCTAGACCTCCAACTCACATCTGGGTTCTCTTCCTGTATATTTGCCCATAGAATGCAAACTATGTTAAAATCAGCTTGAGTAAAACCTAACTAGGTAAATCATATACTGAAAAGGATTCCAAAGACACATTAAAACCCCCTTCTCCTCAGCACGTTCTGAAGACTGATCACGTTATAGTCAGTGAGCTACCTTGTCTGAACTGTCCAGGTCAGATGTCAGGAAGAACCAAATTTAGAGGATTTCCAAATGGATTGAGTGGTAATGTTATAAAGAGGTCAGGCAATCAAATGTAAAATGCCAAGTTTAGATAACAATCACCAGGCCAGACAGAGACTGACTGCCGGGCAATGTGCATAGGAGAAGGCCGGGTAGCCCCCAATTCTCGATTGCATAGGTTCACAGTGCCAGCCTTACAGGAGGGGACAAGAGGCTACTATGTAGTGTTACTTCAGGGTCCTGTATCCCAAACTGTCTTCCCACATACCTTCCTTAGATGCCTGGAACTTCACAGTGTGTGGATTAGTAATTTATCGGAACACAAATAAGCCTGGAAGAAATCCTGTGTCAAAAGTTTGTCCTTTTTTTATTATTAATTTTTTTTGGGTGAAATTGATTAGTAAAATTATATAGGTTTCAAGTGTACATTTCTATAATACATCCTCTATGTATCACATAGCATGTTCACCATCCAGAGTCAGTTCTCCTTCCATCATCATATATTGGATCCCGTTTACCCTTATCTACCACCCCCCACCCCCTTACCCTCTGGAAACCACTAAACTATTGTCTGCGTCTATGAGTTTTCGTTTCTTTGTTCGTCTTGTTCCTTTGATGCTTTCAGTTTTACATCCCATATAAAAGTTTGTCTTTTAGGTAGGAAGACTCAAAGCTCTGGAAACAGATAGATAAGCGTTCAAATTCAAGTGCCATCAAAACTTTCTAGCTGTGCAAGCTTGGGCAAGTTAATCAAGGTTTTGAACTTTAGTGTCCTAGTTTTTTAAAGAAAAAATCTGTTACAAGTTTAAATCCTACCTTTCAAAGTTATTGCAAGGATTAAATTAGATAGTGTATGTAAAAGATCAAAGTTGGTCATGGAGAAAGAGGGAGAAAGGAGAACAGACCAAGGAGGAGACGACAATTAGCTTAGCTTGATGATTAAGCATCCCATCTCTATTAGAGTGTGTGAGGGCAAAAGGGAGCAACATATGGTGATGGAAGGAGAACTGACTCTGGGTGGTGAACACACAACGTGAGATATAGATGACGTATTACAGAATTGTACACCTGAAATCTATGTAACTTTGCTAACAATTGTCACCCCAGTACAATTTAATTAAAACAATTTTTTTGACTCTCTTAGAGACTGTGTAATTTTGGGTAAGTTGCTTACCTTCCCTGTGCCTTTGTTTTTTATCTGTTAATAAGGAATAATAATAGTACATACATCATAGGTTATTCTACAGATTCAATGATATCATAAAAGCAATCTGCTGGTATTTGGGTTCAATAAATTGAGTTCTTAGCAGCAAAAATACAGCAGATGTGAGGATTCGAGGAGATTGTAGGTGAATAGGAGGCATGCCAGGGAAATAGGCAGATATAAAAGGTCCTTTAAAAAGGAGTGCAAATGAGTATCAAGGAATTCAAATATTTATCCAGGTCTGTGCAGAGTTAATCTTTCTTTATTTTCCAGCATCATTCTTTAAAAAGCTGTAGATATTTTAATATGCTATCTTGAACTTATTAATTTTAATTTGTCTCATTCAATGGCTGGCCTTCTGCATGTACTTAAAATGAACAAGTAAAAGCATTGAAAACTGACATCCCCACCCTGCCAAAGAGACTACAGCTGAACCGCCCTTCCCTTGATACTGAGCCTGAACAGATGAGGCTCGCCCTGTGCCTTGGAAGTTAGCACGCTCAGGCTGAGACAGAATAATAACAGAAACAAACTCCAAAATTAAAGATTCTCCACCGTTCTAGCAGAGCTCAAACTCGACCTGACAAAGCCAATGGCTTCTCTTAATGGAAGGGTTCATATCGCATCACAAATTTCAATATCGTCTTCTTAAGATCAGAATCTCCTGGTAACTGACTCTGGGTGGTGAACACACAATGTGATATATAAATGATGTATTACAGAATTGTACACTTGAAACCTGTGTAACTTTACTAACCATCGTCTCCCCAATAAACTTTAATTACAAAACAGAAAAGAAAAGAAAAAAGAATTTCCTGGTAGTTGTTGGAGTATTTGTTTGGACTTCACAGGTGGGAAGAAATGGAAGAAATATCTAGCCATTGAGCTTGATCCAAGCACCTGGTGGAGTGAATACTGCTGTCAAGTGAGTTCAGTCCTCTGTGTCCGGGCCCAACATGGGTTCCCAAATAAGTCAGATTAAATGACACATCTATGTAAACATCACCCAATCAAGATATAGATGATTTCCTTCACCCCTGAAAGTTCCCTGTCTAGTCAATATTTACCAGTCACCCTTACACTTCCCTGGAAATTTAAAAAATATATACTTATCATTAAAGATTAGTTTTGCTTGCACCTCAACTTCCTATAAATACAACCACACTGTATTTATTCTTTTGTACTGTTTTTTTTCTGCACAGTATAATATTTTTGTCATTTATTCATGATGTTGAATGTATCCATTTTATTAATGAATTTGTTTCATCAAACTAATATAACACAAGTTGATATCTATTCTTCTGTTGATGGATATTTGATTGTTTCCAGTTATTGCCTGTTATGAACAAAGCTATTATGGGCATGTATGTACAAGTTTTAATTGGATCCGTGTTTTCATATATCTTGGGGAAACACAAGGTAGTGGAATTGCTGGGTGATAGGGTGGTATAGGTTTAGTTTTATTAGGATCTACTAAACTGTTTTCCTAAATGGTCATACCATTTTACAATTCCACTAGGAATGTGAGAGACAACTTGCTTCACACCATCACTAGCATTTGGTATTGTTTGTCTTTATTTTAGCAATTCTCATGAGAAAGTAGTACCTTTCTCCGGTTTTAAATTGCATTTCCTGATAACTAATGATATTGAACATCTTTTCCTGTGCTTATTGACTATTCTTATATATTTTTTATAATGTATCTGTTTGCCTATTTTTTATGGATTATCTTTTTGTTATTCAGTTGTATGACTTTTTTTTATACATGCTGGATACAAGTCCTTTATGTATTAATGTATTGTGAATATTTTCTCCTAGTTTGTCACTTGCTTTTTCATTTTTATAACAGTGTCTTTTCATAAACAAAAAATTTTTAGTAGTTTTGATGAAGTCTATTTTTTAACTATCGTGTTATATTGTATTATAATTATACTTATTATAATTATAATGCACAATGTATTATATTGTATATTATATCATAATTGACTAACAACTAATTCAGTATATTATATATATTTATCCTGTCTAAAAACTCTTTGCCTACTCCAAGGACATAAAGATATTCTCTTACATTTACTTTTATAAGCTTTGTAGCTTTCACTTTTACATTGAGGGCTATGATTTATCTGCAATTAATTTTTGTGTACACTACAAGATAGAAGTCAGAGTTGTTCCCAAATCCCTTTGTTGAAAAGACTCTTCTTTCCTGTGAGTTGTCTTTTTTTTTCTTTTTTTTTACCCATGTGCTTCTTCAATTGTGAGTTCTTCAGTGATAGGATATGATGATTTATCCTTGCAATCTTAGAATTTGACATAGTGTCTTTCTTATACAAGAACTTAACACATGTCCATTGGATGAATATATTTTTTAAAAAACGGAGTGAAAACTGAGTTTAATATTTAAGACTTTCCCATTTTTATATTTTCCCCTTTTCTCTCTAAATGAAATCCACATTACTTACCAAGCACTGCATGATACAATCCACTTTTCTTTCTAACCTTATTTTATAATATGTCTCTCCTATGGACTATATTTCTGTTCCCTTCAAATTGATATATCGAAGCCCTACCTCTCAATGTGACCATATTTGTAGATAGGACTTTTAGGAGGTAATTAAGGTTAAATGATGTTGTAAGAGTGGGGTCCTAATCCAATAGCACTGGTGCCCTTATAAGAAAAGGAAGAGAGGGAGATCATCTTTCTCTCTCTTCATGTGCATGTAGCAAGGAGAGGCCATGTGAAGACATAGCAAGAAGGGGACCATCTGCAAGCCAGGAAGAAAACTCTCAGCGGAGCTTGACCATGCTTGTTCCCTGACCTTCAGCCTCAAAACTGTGAGAAAAGCAGCTTCTGCTGTGTAAGCCACCCAGTCTATGTATTTTGTTATGGCAGCCCGAGCAGACTAAGATGCCCCCTATCCTAGTCACCATGCCTCAGCCACATGAGCCTCCTTTATGCTCCTTAAGCTCATCAAATCTCTATCAGCCCAGAATTCTCTTCCAGCTCTTTTCATTCTTTAAATCTCAAGTCACATGTTACCTCCTCTGAGAACTCTCCTCTGGTAACTTTAGCTGAAAGAGACTTCCCCAGTTATTCTCCACCTCACTACCCAGTTTCTAGTCTTCACATCACTTTTCTATCTGTAGCCATTTGCTTATTTACTTACACATTTACCCATATACTTAGTTGCTTATTTACGTCATACGTTGATGCCCCCAACACACACACACACACACACACACACACACACACACACACACACACAGAGTCAGCCTTATTCAGAGCAAGGATCCATATATTCACCACTTTATTCCTAGTTCCTAGCATTCCTGGTTCATAAATATTTTCTGAATGAATAAATAAATGATCTGTCGTGAAGATTCCATGGTCTAAATAAGATTCTTAGTCTACAAAGTAAGTATTGGGAGACCTAATATTAAATGTCAACATAACATTAAAAAGGAAAGGAGACTAGCATAAGCATTCAAATAACTTTAAAAGGGGAAGGTACTAATCTACTGATGGCTTCTGTATGACCTTGAATGAGTCAGTTAGCCTCCTGGTTACCATATTTCAAAACTGGGTATAATAATATTTATTCTGCTGGCATCAAAGTAATAGTAAGTAATACAAAGTAATATTAAAACTTAAGTAGGATTCTACATTTGATTACATTTTATATATTTATTGTAAAGTACCTAATAAAGTGCGACATTGTTTACTTTTAGGTACCTGACACCTTAGGGAAGACTAATAACTTAAAATACACTGTCTCTAGCACTGAAAGCTGCACTGTTCAGTATAGTAGCCTCTAATCAAATATAGCTATTTAGATCTAAATTAAGTAAAAATTTAGTTCCACAGTTACACTAGACACTTTTTAAGTGCTCAAGAGCTACACACATCTAGTGAGTATTCTGTTGGATAGCACAGATATAGAATATTTCCATTATAGCAGAAAGTCCTGTTAGAAAGCATTTCTCTAGAGCTTAAAAGTTGTTTTAGGAGACAAATAAATATCCGTGAGATAACATGTAAACAACCAGCATGATATGTTAGCATCTGCAAAGTAATATTCTAAAAAATAAAATAAAATGCTAAGGAAGCACAGAAAAAAAGGAGAGTGGAAGAGAAGTCAGAATATGGCAGATGAGTTCAAGGCCTCCTGGAGGATATGGAGTTTTAAATGACTCTTTAAGAAGGTGAATCAGGAAAAGGGCAGAGGGATTTCAGAGATGAAAAAGAGAGGCCTGCCAGGAACAGAGATACCGAGACAGAGGTTAGTACATTTAGCATGTGAGTTCCTAAACCTGGAGATTAATGGGCATTTATTTATACATTAAACACTATTTCCTGATATTAGTATTAACTGATACGAGGGGACAATGATATATAATATGTAGCCTTTGTCAAGGCAAAAGATAGGCAAAATTTCACCTAACATACAAGGCCAGTTAAGTGTCACATAATTGTTACAAAGGCTCTAAGAAGTTCTGTACTTTGTAAGCAGGGAAGGGACACGGAAGAATAAGTAAGATATTGGCAAATGTGGGTGATTTTAAGGGAAAGTAACGGGGAAAAGAAGGACAGTAGGTGCAGTTTCAGGAAGTTATGGATAGTCCAGCTGGATCGAGACAAAGTGCATAGATGGGAGAAATCTAGAAAATATAGGCCCGGGGGTACAATGGCTAAGAAGACACAATTCCTACCCTTATGCCTGACTAGTACCCTGGAATCTCAGTGCGGTGTGGTAGGCCCTCTGGTGAGGAAAGCACCAACGTTTGGGAAGCATATTGGAGTGTGTAAGGCGAAGGGTAGGGACATAATATTCAAGCAAAGGCAAAACTACATGCTGAAATTCAAGAAGAGAGGGGCATGTTGCAATGAAGGATGGTATTTCCGTTAGTTTGGGACTTTGAAGTTAAGGCAGGAGGTTTTGAGAGATAGTGCTGAATAGGAAAGCAAGACCCTAGTCATGAGAACCACTGCAATGACTAATAATTGTTTAGGCACAGAAAATATTAAAAGATTTTTCTCAAAGAGGGGTCTCAATCAGAGTTTCACTTAACTTCCATCCCACCTTTCTCTCTCTCTCTCTCTCTGTCTCTCTCTGTCTCTCTCTCTCCCTCCCCGACCCCCCTTGTGGATTGGAGAAGAACAGGAGACCACATCGGAGCTATTGTAGCACATGTGGATGAGAGACAATGATCATCTGAATGCGAGGATCAACATGGGATAGAGAGAAGTGAAACAGAGTCACAAGACGTTTAAATGCAATGACAGGACTTGATTATTGATTCGATTTGGAGTTTACAGGGAAGAGTCTTTCCCCCTTTGTTTTCTGGCTTCTGCAAAATGTCCTAGGTTCAGTTTTGGACACACTGAGTATAAGGTGACTTTGAATCATCCAAATAGTTAGTTTGGGGCAGTTGGATGCACGAGTCTGGAATGAAAAGAAAGACCATTGTGAAGGTCAAGATTTAAAATTCTTTAGCACGTGGAGGATATTGTATGAGCTTCCAGGAAAAATGAGTTCAAGTATTTTAATAGGTTTTTTTTCCTGTACTTAGTAATTGGATTAGCTTTTTGAAGATGGATCGACTTAATTTTCTTGATATTGTGCTAATTGTCATCCATTGCTTGAGGCAGATGCTTTCATTTTTTGTCATTTAACTCCTCTATACCAAAAAATATCTAAAATAATCTCCTACTCAAAAACTCAAAATGCCAATCACAATCTCAATCTTTCCATTTAACTGTTTAAGTTCTCTCTTGGGATATTCCTAGAAACCTGCTGATATTTCAATATTGAGGGACTTTGATCTTACTTTTGTGAAATAACCAAGTTTACAGTTGAGGAGGAGAGATATTGTCAAAAAACTGCTCTTTAAAGTAACCTTTTAACATATTCTTTTGTGTGAGTTAAATTACTTTTATATGTGCAAGAAGAGTTTCTTGATCTGGGAAAGTGTTCTTGCTTCAATGTAGATTAAGATTTCACAGACATCCTAATCTGTAAATTTGCAATCAATACAAAGTAGTGTATGAATAGAAAAAAAGTGGGAGTAAACATTCTAAAATACATGTATCCCTCAAGATTATGAGGGACTTTTTCTTTCTTTACATTTTTTGTGCTTTTATAATTTGTGAGCATTCTTTTACATTATAAAAATAAATATTATTGATACAATGGTTTTATTATCATATTGCATTGTATTTGTCCAAAGTAATGTTGGCATTGGTATTGGTTTTTAGTGCTTTGAATTATATAGTCCAACATTCCTTTAAATGTCTTTATTACACACAGACTCATTTTGATTTTATTGTAAGCAAAATGTAGTCCAGGTACAGATGGTTTAAAGATGACTTAATAAGCAGGGAACAAATCTTTCAACAATCTGGTTCTGTATTCATCATGAGATTGCTGTATTAAAAAAAAAAAGGTCTTCATCATACAGAAAAACTGAGAGAATCCATGGCTTAACAAGCTGCCAGTTAGTGGAAGACATGAGATTAAAATTTTAGTCCTTTACACAAAGGGTAGAAGAAAATTATTACCATTTTATATATTTTAAAAAGTCAACTCAATTGACCTTCCTATTCTAGACTCAGTATAATTGGCAAATCAATATTATCAACAGTAATTAAAACTGCCAGCCACAGGAAATAAATCAGTCTCATAAAATGTATACAATTAAACCCTTATATAAATGGCTTTGTAAAATTATCACAACTGATGGAACCAAGGATGGGAACATTTTTCTGAAAGTGTAACAGGTGTTCTACACTGGTAAGAAATAAATAAATAAAATCTGAGAACTCAATTCTTCTCTCTCCCCAATAAAATTCCATCATACAGGGGTATTTGTCTTAAGAACTAAAATTAAGTGTCCCCTACACACTTTATACTTCATGAAAGTTTAAAACAAAATAGGAGAATAAAAAGAAGGAAGGAAGGAAGGAAGGAAGGAAGGAAGGAAGGAAGGAAGGAAGGAAGGA
The DNA here is from genome assembly GCF_004115265.2 of Rhinolophus ferrumequinum. Taxonomy (NCBI): domain Eukaryota; kingdom Metazoa; phylum Chordata; class Mammalia; order Chiroptera; family Rhinolophidae; genus Rhinolophus; species Rhinolophus ferrumequinum. The sequence continues at coordinate 35,345,663 of NC_046288.1, forward strand.
AAGAAAGAAAGAAAGAAAGAAAGAAGAAAGAAGAAGAAAGAAAGAAAGAAAGAAAGAAAGAAAGAAAGAAAGAAAGAAAGAAAGAAAAGGAGAGAGAGAGAGAGAGAGAGAGAGAGAGAGAGAGAGAGAGAGAGAGGAAGGGAGAGAGAAAGAAAGGGAGAGAGAAAGAAAGAAAAGTCCTATGGACTAGCCAGTAGTGCCAGGGAGAAGAGTGTTTAACAAAATGTATCCTATTTTTAAAATAATTGACTTTTGATTTTAAATTACTTTAAATTACTTTGCACATAAAATAAATTAAATCCCCCGTAAGAGTTATCTAATAACAGTTGCAGGAGGGCAAGTGACAAATCAGATTGTAGAAGAACATCTAATTACTTTTAGTAATTCTTTAATAAAAAATACGTAGTTATGCTCCTGTTTTTGCACTCAAAGAATGGTGTAATTACAGTGTATGATACCTAAAATGATCTCATTTATTTCATTTCATTCATACTAGCCCAATTTTTTGTTTTGTTTTGTTCTCTAATGTAATACAGTGTCAAATGACATAATTTCCTGTATATTAGTCATAGCCCTCCTTTTTTCCACATAAAATGTTGGTGACCAGATGTATAAACTACCAGACTCACTGTTAATATATTTGCCCTGGAACATTTCAGAGACAGATGTGTTGGCTGGTTTCCGGTTTAGCACTTCCTTAAGGAGAAAATTATTCATTTTAAAAATGAGTTAGAAACAATCCATCATAAGGGCAAACATAAAAATCATTTTATCTCAAATACATCTCCAACTTTGAGTGAATCTAGGCACAGAAGATTAATTTTTCTCATGTGTAAATACATCTAATGTCCTTTTAATTTTATCTCCATTTTTCAAAATTTTGGCTTATAAATATGTTGTTTTTTTTTTTTTACAAATGTTTTTCTCATGGGCATATAATTTGTATATTTATTGTTCATTTTGACATTGCCTGATAAGGAGTCTAAGATTGTTTAGACCTTGAAAACCTATGTAGAGGAGTGAGTTTAGAGTCTTCTGAAGGGTAAGGCAACATTAAAGCCTTCTGTTAAGATGCCCCTTCTGATGAACACACTTGAACTGCTACTTCCTCTTGAGTAAGTGATTAATGTTGTTAGTAGAAAAGACATGATCACAACATATAGCTCAGCAACCCAGTCTGCTGCACCAGATTTATGAAGCTTGGGTCGATATAAATTGTTGTAGGAGAGCTCACAACCTTGTAATTCACTAGGGAACAATGATCAAAGTAAAAACATGGCCTTGTGTTGTCTTTGCTCACCATTTTCATTGGCAGACGTATAACTGAGTAAAAAACTATCTTGGCATTTAATGAGCAGGTAAAGTATGAAAAATAGCCCTCCTTGAATCCTGTCTTTAATCTTCAATGATGGCTCAGGCATTAGAGACAAAGGTGGGATTTAAAGGGGAAGAGTTGACTCGTTATTCTATTAGAGGACTCATCAACCGATTCTCTTGGTTAAATAAAGGTAGTTACTTTTGTGTTTTTACATTTCAAGTAAGAGAATTCTTTTAAAACATGCACATGTTGGAAAGATGTTTTGCATATGAAATCATGCCTTTCAAAATTCAACAATCCAACATAATACAGAAAGTTCTCTAACTTTGAAGTTTATTTTAAAGTCAAATGGAGACATCATCTGCACTATTACCTCCATGTAACATATATCCACTTACATGATTCTTAAAGAACTTTTCAGGCCATTAGAATAAAATAACAAAATAACTCACACCATCAAATGCTTATTATCACCCCATTGTCATCTAAAAGGCTCATTCCTTTTATTACATCTATTTCTTACATTATCCTCTTTTTAAAAAGCCTTCACACTTTAGTAAAATTGTTCTCATCAGTAAAAGCCTTGTCTGAATTACATGAGTCTTTGAATGTGGTGCTCACTCTTTTTAGTTGCTCTTAGGGAACCAACTCAGAAAGGGCTGACATTTATTCATTTTTCTGAGAGGTACATACTAGAACCTGAATGAGATGAACAGTGCTTAATTTCCATTGCAGTTATAGAAGGCAAATGAGTAAATAAATGAGTCTCAGATAAGATGCCCAAGAGAAAAACGGGAAATTCAGTAAATGATTCTGATCATACTGACTTAGACGGTTTATAACATTTCACATGATTTTTAGTGTGCTGCGCTTTTTACCAAATGAACTTCTGAAAGTGGGTTTAAATTTTAATAAACTTATGTCTGTACAATCTAAATGTAAAGTAAAGCAAAATTAATATTTTGCATTGTTTTATCTGCTTGATGGAAAAGCTAGATATCTGGAAACAAATGACCAGGTGAATTTATTTTTGCCATCTTAAGTTGAGTAGCAAAATTACGTAAATATACCACAAATTGAGTAGAAGCAAAAGGATATCCCTGTTTCCAACACAGGTATATCTGGAATTCACACTGTTAATTACATTTTCAGAGGAAAGCATCAACAATTCTTATTAAAGCAGGAAAGCAATTCATTGAACTACTAATCCCTCAATACTACATTACAAATTAATTTGAGATTAGCTAAATAGCAACGTGAGAGTAATAATATTAGTTAACACCTATGATAGTTGAGGACAAAGGGCAAAGAAGATCTGGGGTACAAATAGGCCTCCACAGTGTCAGTGGTGTTACCAAGTGGAGACAATTCTACACACACACACACACACACACACACACACACACACACACAAATGTAATGCCTCACAGACTTGCCAAGTGTCACTGATATATAGATCGAGATAGGGAAAATGTGTATTTATGCATGTACAAATATATATAGGAATATGTATATATACATATACAGGCGGTGCCAAAAAAATGTATACACATTTTAAGAGATATTATCTTGTAAAGATAATATCTTAAGATATTATCTTTACGAGATAATATCTCTTAAAATGTGTATACATTTTTTTGGCACCCACGGTATATACACACATGCATAATACAGGTTTATATAAATGTATGTGAATACAGCTGAGGCATTGGGGACAATATGAACTAAAAGAACAAGAGTGCTCTCAAATCTAAGGTGTAAAATATCTATATCAAATTCATAGAGATCAAGTTCTAAGTACGTCTTCCACAAAAATTATACTTAATTAGGTTCAAACAGGTATATCGCATTTACAACTCTTTTCAAGTTTTGCCGTTTTTTTTTCAGTCATTTCATTACCATTACTTATTTATTGAGTAATGCATGATTATTTATTAACAGACTGAATTAATTATTATTTATTAAATACTCACAATACTTCCAGGGATGGCTGGCAGAGCATGAAGGGACACAGTCCTCACCCTTAAAGAATTCATCAGATAAAGAGAAAAGGCTTGTGTACTTGGCCTTAACCTTTAAATGAGGTTAATTGTGTTACACCAACAGGATTGTGTTACACCATATGTGTGCATGTGTGCGTGCATGTGTGTTCAGCTAAACATGTGTAACTGGCTCTGCTATTCCCTTGGTCACCAATTCATAGAGGTTTGGACCTCAGAAAGTAGAGGTTAAAGTCACATACCATCCTGGAAGTTAGTATTATTGGCTTTGTAGAATTAGGAAAGGGTCCGTGATTTTTTAAATCATTAAGTATGAATATTTTCAACTATCCAACAATAAAACAAAATAACATAGCAGACATCTGTATATACACCAATTAGAAAAAAACACGTTAACATATTTTATAATATTAGCTAACATCTATAGTGTTTTCTAGGTCAAGCATGAGACCTGACAAATTAGCCGCCCAGAGTTTCCCATTTCTTCCTATTTCATGCCTGTGGGAGGGAAGCAAATTGACTTGTATCATTTCCACAAATGCTTTTGTACTTTTACTCTCTATATGTATCCATCCATAAGTACATACGATTGTTTTATTTGTTTTTAAATTTACGTATGGCAAATATCGTTTCGCAGGTTGTTTTTTTCACTCAGTGTTATATTCTCGTGATTTATCCACATTGGTACACTTATTTTAATTATATGAATGATCTACAGCTTAGTCACCAAGTGGTCCACAAAAGAATCATTAGACGATTTCCACTTTTTCATAGGTAACAACCCTAAGTAACCATTTGTATCCCAAAATCCACCTCACCACCTGCTGCTGAGAAACCAGCCTATGCAACTCAGGCAGTTGCTCCCAGACACTAGGAGTAGGTTTTCTTGTGACAGGTTAGTTTCTGATTCCTGACACACATCCAGACCTTCCAAGCCCCTATGCATTGGCATCCCTTTCTATCCCTGTGACTCCCTCACTCTCCTTCTGTGACAGGAACCTGTATGTTTTCCCTCTCACTTGTTTTCCCCACCCCACAAAAAGTGGGAAAGAGAAAACCCCACGGCCTTTGCATGACAAGGCCCCCCACCTGCTCTCTGGATCTTGCCCTGCTCTTTCAAGGATTTTATTTTTTCCTTTCTGGTATTGCCTGTCTTCCCTCTCTACTAGCTTCTTTTTTCTTAGTCTATAAATGAATTTAAGTCACCTGGTTTTAGAAGGAAGCAGTAACAAAAGTACAATAGCTTTTATAACAACTTCTTTTGATCCTACAAAGTTCTGTTTCTGACCTTTGCAGCGAACCTCCCTATTAACTTCTTATCCTACTGGAATCTGGCTTCTACCACCACGAGTTCACTGCACTTTTTATCAAGGTCCCTAGTGACCATTTTTATTACTAAATCTAAAGCACATTTTTCAGTCCTTGCCTTACTTGACCTTCTGCAGGATTTAGCAAAGTTAATCAGTTCCTTTACGTTTCATTAATATTATAAGTACTGAAAATATACAAGTTGCAAGGTATAAACACACATATAACAAATATAATAGATACTCATTACTTTCCATTCAGATGAAGCAAATATACACATTTTGTCATATTTCCTTGAACTCTACCTTATTAAAAAATAAATAAAGCATAAGAGATACCTAAAAATTTCCCATCCCTTCCCAGTTTCTTCCTCTCCAGGATAGCTTACAACCTAAAGTCAATGTGTATTATATCCACTCCTTCCTTTTAAAAATACTATGATTTTGACTTATGTGCATCACTCTTTCTTAGTCCTCCTTACACAGCTTGACTATTATTTTTTGGAATAATTTTTGGGCTCTGCTTCTATCAACATCTTCCTTCTGTCGGTATTCCCCTCAAAAGATTTCCCACAAGAGGTTCCCTATGAGAGGTTCTGTCTTTGGCTCTCTTCTGTTTCCACTCTCCAAAATTTCTTTGAGTTATTTTCATCTATTCCCATGCTTCAGCCAATATCTCTCTCTGATATATAAAACTATACATTTGACAGTCTATTAAAAACTGCCTTTTATATATTTCACAGAGTTAAACTACCAGGATTAGAACTAAGCTTAGAGTTTCCCTATATTAGTTAAAGTTAACTGTTTTAATAGATAAGCTCAAATTTCTCCGATATTAACGTAGTAGTTTTAAACTATGCTGACAAATCTTTGACACATCTCCCTTCACAAGGTTGAGCCTAATTACCTCTTATTGAGTATGAGCTGGACTTATTTACTCCCTTCTAGCAAATATATGGCAGAAGTGATGGTGCACAACTTCCAAGACTAGGTCATAAAAAAAAACATTTTCTCTCTCTCTCTCTCTCTCTCTCTCTCTCTCTCTCTCTCTCTCTCTCTCTCCCTCCCTCCCTCCCTCACTTTCACTCTTTTTATCATCACTTGTTCTGGGGGATGAAAATTTCTATGTCATGGGGACACTCAAGAAGCTTCACCAACAAGTTTGTCAAGTAACTCAGGTCTTCTGCCAACAGCCATGTGAGTGAGTTAACTTAGAAATAATTGTTAGCCCAGGTCAAACTTTCCCATACTAAGGAATGACATCACCAGTCTCGCAGAGGCAGAAACCTGTGGGGTGTCTTGATTCCCTGCCTCCCTTCATCTCATACAGGTAATTAGTCACCAAATCTTTTTTATTCTAATTTGATAATATATTTTCCAGTATATATTACTTTCTCTATATATATAGCCATTACAGGCAAAGATCATGGAACAATCTCCCAGCTGACACTACATTCTCCATCCTACATCTTATAACTTTTCTAACATGAATATCTAATTATCTCTCTCTTTTGCTTAAAAATAAACAAACAAAAAAACCCCTAAAATAACCTTGATTAGTCCATTACCTTATAAATATGTTCTAAGTACCTTAAAATAGGAAAACAAAAACAAAAACAAACTTTAGACATGACTCCGGGGTCTTTGATTAACTTTCAAAACTTATCGCATGATATTTTCCTTACTTCAAATTTCCGATTTCAGCCACTCTGAACTTCCATAGCTTCCTCCCAAATGGACTATATTCTCTTTTACCTCATTAACATTATGCATGCCTCACTATCTGTTCTTCTCTCATCTTTACTCTTTTCCCATTGAGTCTCATTTCAAGTGCCAGCTTCCTCAACAAGTCTTTTCTCAGCATCTACTTGGTATTTGTCCATTCTCCCATAACACCTTGTCCACACACCTCTATCACTTTCTTTTCTTTGCCACTAGACCATTTGGGAATGTGAATCTCCACTACACCTTGTACATAGTAGGTCTCCCTCAAAAGATATTTTTAAATTACTAAATGCACATATGGATGAAGTGAGTTTATGAAGCTCTCGACCTGTGCTATCCAATACAGTAGACACTAGTAATAGCATGTAGATAATTAGACATGCATTAATTAAAGTTAAATGAAATGGAACATTTATTTTCTCTAGCTATATTTCAAGTGCTCAATAGCCATCTGTGGATACTGGCCACCACATGGGATAGTGAAAATTTATGGAAGTCTCCCATTGTCTCAGAGAATTTTATTGACTAGTGTTGCCTAAGATTAAATTGATTGGAACAGGAACAGCAAAAAAAGAGAATGAAAAAAACTAGTACTAGAAAGAAATAGGAAAATAAAGAGAGGAAAAAATTCATTATGATTTCTAGATGTTGCGATTGGTTGATGGATTGATAGACATAGAAAATGCCAAGTTATGTAGAGGTCAAGATGAGAGATTATTCATTGTTGTTATTACTGTTGTTGAGTGTGAGATGACAGTGGTACATCCTACTGGACATTTCCTAAGTCACTGCCCCCAATTAATATCAAACACTCTATTCCATACCTTGCCTTTATATCAGGCAAGGTATTTGTTCATAAATTGTTTCTCCAACTGTTTAGTTTAAAGACAACCCAAAGAATGCTGGACTCTCATTGTATTTATGCTATCCTATATTTAGAATAAATGACTTTTATAAAGATCAGTTTGGTTGGTTTGTTCTATTCAACAGTACTTTTTCCTTGTGGATTAAACTTACCATTAAGAAGAAATCATAATGTTATCATACAGGGAAATGTATAGAAAGTTATCAAGCATTTGAATTTAAAAAAAATGCCCATAAGGACATCAAAAGATTTTAAAATTTCCTCCTAGAATGATACGACATTAATTCCCACTTTTACAACACTGATATACTGTTCCCTAAATGCTTCAATACATTCCTTTGAGACCTCTACTCTTTATCCTGTAAATAGGCATTCAGGGATCTGTACAGATGTATATTAAGTATGATGAGTTACCTTCGACTTTATATTTTGTCTATAGTGGAGTACAGCTGTTAACACTTGACCAGTAATTAATTGGTTAAGTTATCTGAATATAAAGACTTTCCTTGTTCCATACAACTGAGCCTTGCTTTAAAGCCAAATCCCTGAGCAGGATATTGAAAAAACCTGTTTTAAGAGATCTTTGATATCTCATGTTCTCTAATGAATCTTAAATATTATACAGAATGCTGTCCAATTAATTAAATAAAACTGACGTGCATTTATTCCTCTTTATATATTAACCCCATAACACATACTAATCAATAGATATTCCTGAAATAAGCCATTAAACTTTTCTTCGGGTTTGAGTATTTAAACGAGTCATGGGACATCACATTCGCTTAATTTCAGATGCCTCCTGGCAATCTACTCCTTTATTTTCACTTGTGTTTTTAACTTTATTTATTCTTTGGGTTTTTTTTTCTTCATGTTTTTGTGGCATTTGTATTGTTTGGTGGGTTTTATTTTCATCCTAAACTGGCTTCTTTTTTTTTTTTTTGAACAGTGAATCTTTATATTTGACTTTTAAAAAATAAAATGAGTATAATTTACATAAAAGTTTCTAAACATTTGGTTCTATTGATAATTTATTACATATGTGTAACTACCACCCAAAACAAGGTACTGGTTGTCAAATCTTTGCATATATCCAAAATCTTAGGGAGGGCTTGTTAAAATACAGATTACTGGGTCTCACCTTCACAATTTCTATTTTTGTATCAGTAGGTTGAATGTGGTAAAGAATATGCATGTTCAACATGTTCCCAGGTAATATGTTGCCCTTATTGAACCACCTTCAAGAACAACTCATTATAGAGCATTTCCATCACTCCAATGGATTTCTTTCTTCTCTTTTCTAGTAAAGCCAACACCCTACCCACCCCCAAATCTCCAACTACTTACTGATTACTATCACCACAGTTTAGTTTTCTCTGTCCTTGGACATGATATAAGAGGAATTATTATTTTGTGTTTTTTTTCACTCAACATGAGCCAGTGAATTTTAAAGATGATTAAACTATTCCATTAACAGTTGTAACTTACATGTTTGGTCTTTGAACATTTTTTTTTCCTAGAAAAAATAAAAGCTCTAATTCTCTTTTTTTGGAGATATTCAATATTATTTTATATTAATTTCAGGTGTACAACATAGTGGTTAGACATTTATATAATTTTAGAAGTGATCCCCCTGACAGGATAAACATTATTGAGAATCACCTGAAGTCTAACTGAACCAAAGCCCTACAACTACAGACATACAGAAGAAGCCACCTCAAGACTGGTAGGAGGGGCAGAGACATGGAATGAGCTGGTCCCACACCCATGTGTGATCATTAAAAATTGGGAGGGATGTCTTGATTGCAGAGGTCCCTTCCTGAGGAGCAAGGGGTTCCAGCTCCATCCCAACCCAAGGTTTCAGTGCTGGGGAGAGAAATCCCCATAATTTCTGGCTGTGAAAACCAGCAAAGATTGGGCTGAGTGAGACGGAGCGCAACTACACTCCCAGGTTCTCCTCTTAAAGGGACCCCACACAGATTTACTCACTTATGAAATCACTGGCTCTGAGTTCCAACGCTGGGGCAGCATCTCGAAAGGCACGAGGGTCATATGGGGAGGAACCAAATCTGGCTTCAGGGTGTGAGCTGGAGGGGCAGCTTTCTCACAAATGGAGGAGCTGGTAGAAGCCATTATTTCTTTGTTGAACTATACCCCTCTTTGCATGTAGATGCAGGCAGACGCCAAGTCTGAGTCTTCATCAAACTGGCTATTACCTTTTGTTTGCCCTGCCCTAATGATTCGTTGAGGCCACACCCCACCCAACTTTTAGTTACACCATAGCCGCTTCCAACAGGTTTTCCATATAAACAGCCTGCCTTGGCTCATGCTGCAGACTTTCATAAAATCCCTCCAAGGTTAAGAAAACCCAAACAAGCAACATCTGGCTTCAGCATGTCCTGTACCTCTGGTATAGCAGCCCTAAACCCAGCACATAGTGACAGCCAACCTTGGTTCACAGCTTGGCCTTTCAAGGCACCTCCAAGCAAAGTGCTGCAGCAGCCATCTCTGGATTGTTTTGTGGCTCATGACAGATGGCCCCGGGCAGTGCACAGACTGTAGCTGAACTTGTCCTGCAGTGGGTCCTGTCCCAGGAGGCCCTGGGGCAGGCATACCCAGTGGCCAACTTCAGACTAGACCAAAGCATCGGTCAGCCACCACCAACAACGACACACCCAAGGGCTGACTGGGCAGGAAACAGAACCCCGCTAAAGCAAACCCTGCTCTATAGAGTCAGCCCCTACACAACAGCTTCTCCACTGTAGTCACATCTAGTTCTCACAACCAATCAACCTGAGGGACAATCCCTCCTATTGACATGCAAACAGCAATCAAGTCTCAATTACAACAGGAGGGTACATACAATCCACACAAGGGACACACCTGGAGCACCTGGCTCTGGTGATCAGAGAGACTGAAACACTGGGTCCCACAGGACACCTACTAAATAAAGCCACTCTACTAAGACCAGGAGGCATAGCATCACTTCTTAAATTATATAAATGTCTAACCACTATGCTGTACACCTTAAACTAATGTAAATAATATTGAATGTCAACAACAGTTGAAAAATTAATAAAAAGGGGGAAGGCGAATAGGAAAAAGAGGTTCAAATTTACAGGTAAGAAACAAATAAGTCATGGGTATGTAATATACAGCATGGGAAATATCATCAAAAATATTGTGATAGCATAGTATAGTGTCAGATCCTCGTTGGACTTATGGTGATCATTTCTTCAGTATATAAACATCGAAAAACTACTGTGTATATCTGAAACTAATATAATATTGTATGTTAGCTATATTTTAATAAAAATCTTGTTTTAAAAAAGAAGTGATCCCCTGACTAATCTAGTACCCACTTGCCAACATAGTTATTACCATATCATTGAATATATTTCCTACACTTTACATCCCCCATGACTATTTTTTAATTACCAATTTGTACTTCTTAATCCCTTCACTTTTTTCACCCTGCCTCCAACCCCCTCCCATCTATCACCCCAATGCATCTAGTACCCATCTTACACCATACATAGTTATTACAAAATTATTGACACTATATTTCTTATGCTATACTCTACATCCTCATAACTGCTTTGTAACAACCAATTTGTACTTCTTAACCCCTTCCCCTTTTTTCACCCACACCCCCAAACCCTCACCCATCTGGCAGCCATCAAAATATTTTCTATATCTATGACTTTGTTTCTGTTTGGTTTGTTTATTTTATTCTTTAGATTCCATATATAAGTGAAATCACATTTCATCTGTCTTTTTCTGTCTTACACTCCACTCAGCACAATACCCTCCAGGTCCATCCATGCAGCTGCAGATGGCAAGAACCCACTCACTTTCATGCCTGAGCAATATTTCCTGTATATATGTACCACCTCCTGTTTATCCATTCTTCCATTGGCAGACACCCAGGCTGCTTTCACATCTTGAATGTTGTTAACAATGCTGCAATAACATATGGATGCACACGTCCCCTCGAAGTAACATTTTGGGTTTCTTCAGATAAATACCCAGAACTGGGATTACTGGGTCTTTTTATATTGCTTGATATAGCCTTTGTTTTAAAGTCTATTTTGTCTGGTATAAGTACTGCTACCCCAGTTTTTTGTTTGTTTGCTTCCATTTTCATAAAATATCTTTTTCCATTTTTTTTTTTACTTTCCATCTGTGTATGTCTTTCAATCTGGAATCTCTTGTAGGCAGCATATGTAAACAAATCTTTTTTCCTTATCCTTTCAGCCCTCCTATGCCTTTTGACTGGAGCATTTAATCCGTTTACATTGAAAGTAATTGTTGCTGGATATGTAGCTATTGCCATTTTATTATTCATAATTTTGATCTTTTCCCCCCATCTTTAAGAAGTCCCTCTAACATTCCTTGTAATACTGGTTTAGTGGTGATGAACTCCTTTAGCTTTCTTTTGTCTGGGAAGTTCTTAATCTCTCCTTCAATTTTATATGATAGTCTTGCTGGATAGAGTACCCTTGATTGTAGATCTTTGCTTTGCTGAAATAATGTTGAATATTTCATGCTAACCCCTTCTGACCTGCAAAGTTTCTGTTCAGAAATCAGCTAACAATCTTATGGGAGCTCCCTCATAAGTTATTAGTTGTCTTTCTCTTGCTTCTTTTAGGATTCTCTCTTTGTCTTTAAGCTTTGCCATTGTAATTATAAAGTGTCTTGGTGTTGGGTTCATCTTGTTTGGGACCCTGCACTTCCTGGACTTGTATGACTATTTCCTTTGCCAGGTTGGGGAAGTTTTCAGTCATTATTTCTTCAAATAGGTTCTCAATCCCTTGCTTTCTCTCTTCTCCTTCTTGCACCCCTTTGATGGGAATGTTATGCTTGATGTTGTCCCGGAGGTCTCTTAAACTATCTTGACTTTTTTATTTGCGGGGTTGGTGGGGGATTCATTTTCCTTTTTGCTGTTCCAATTGGGTGTTTTCTGCTACTTTGTCTTCCCAATCACTGATTCAATCCTCTGCTTCATCTAGTCTGCTGGTGGTTCCTCCTAGTGCATTCTTCATTTCAGTTATTGTATTTTTCACTTCTGATTGGTTCTTTTTTATGGTTTCTGTGTCCTTTTTTATGCTTGCTACCTCTTTGTTGACATTCTCATTATGTTCCTTGAGCATCCTTATAACCATTGTTTTGAACTCTGTATCTGGTAGGTTGCTTGCCTTTCTTTCACTTAGTTCTTCTTCTGGAGTTTTCTCCTTTCATTGGGGATGTATTTCTTTGTTTACTGATTTTGGCTGCCTCTTTTTGTTTGTTTCTATGTATTAGGTAGATCTACTATATCTCTCACATGGCCTTATGCAGTAGGTTCCCTGTGGGATCCTGACACAGTCTCCTTGGTAACTTGTTTCAGGTGCTACAGGAGTGTCCCTTGTGTAGGTTGAGTGTGCCCTCCTATATACTCATTGTTGAGACTTGATTGCTATTGCCATGTCAGTGGGTGGGATTGAACCTCAGGATAATTGATTGTGGGGTTTGGCCATCTCCACAGCTTATGGGCTGCTGTGTAGGAGGCTTACCCCATTCAGCCCCAGCAGGCTCTGAAGCCAGTTGAGACCGCCCTTTGTGTGTGCTGCTTGTGGACTTAATTGGGTGGTGTGCTGCTATGGTCTGAAGTCAAACTCTCAGTATGTTGGTTCTGGGATCTTGTGGGAGAGGCTCTGGTGCAGGCCCAAGTCACCCACTATTCATGACCAGTCAGGGACCATCTGATAGGAGCTACAAAGCGATCCATGGTTATTCACTGCCTGTGCTAAACCTGGAGGCACATAGGAGAGGCCATGCTGCAAAAAAAGGATGGCTGCCACCAGTATCAGGCCTGGAGTAGCTCTGCAAAAAGACTATCCAACTGAAGGCTTGCCGCCACCTGCCAGCTCCTTTGAGGTTCAGTCACTGGTAAGATTCAGCTACCTCGTGAGGTATGCAAGTTGGGTGAGGCAATGTCTCAGGGAGTCAGTAGAGTTGGAAGAGTTGTACTCACCAGGTTAATGTAGATTCTGGTTTGGTGACAGTACTGAGCCAAGAGCTACTCAGCCAAAGTCTCAGAGTATACCGAGGCCAGTGCTGCCCATCTGGGGCCTGTGGACTCTGATAGTTTTCCAAGTGAGTGCAATGCAGTCAGGCCTGGCTGCTGGTGCCTCTGGTGTTGGGCGAGTTCGGTGGGTGGTGTCCCAGCAGAGCTCCCCAGACTAATTCAGATTCAGATTTGGCCATGGGCATGGGTGAGAGGGCTTAACACAGGAAAGATAGTACCCATGTACTGGCTACATGGGAGAAGGACCCTACACAGCAAAAGTGGTGACTCTTCCAGGACTCAGCTGAAGCCACACAACTCAGTTCCTCCCTCCCCTCCCGATATGCCTCCGACAGCCCTCAAGTCACCATCCCTCCACTGGAGCTCAGGGTGAGTGCCTGCGAGTGAGTTGAGTCTGTGCTGGCTCTTCAAGAGGGTGTCTGGGTTTCCCAGAGTCTTCCATCCCACCCAGATGGTCAGAATCTCCACTATTTTTCACAGCCAGATGTTGTGGGGGCTCCTCTTCCCAGCACCAGTACTCCAGGATGGGGAGCCTGGTGTTGCACTGGGGTCCCTCCCTCCTCGGGGGAACCTCTGCAGCTGATATATCCCTCCTGATTCTCAACTGCCACTCAGAGGTTTGGGGCCGATTCTGCATCTTTGCCCCTCCTACCAGTCTCAACGTGGCTTCTTCCTTATTACCTTAGTTATAAAACAGATTCAGTTAGACTTCAGATGGTTCTCCAGGTTGATTGTTCTAAAATTTAGTTGTAACTTTAATGTGTTCATGGAAGGAAGCAGGCACAGGGTTTATATCCTCCACCATCTTGGATCTCTTGGCCTTTGAATAATTTGAATTTTGATTTTTGTATTTTACCTTTTATTAACCAACCAACTTTTGTATTATTCATATTAGATTTGCTGAATTTTATTTTGATTTATGCTTCTTGTACTTATCTCCTCTGTTATATTTGTGTGTCACTTAATTAAAATTATTAAATTTTACTTTTATTTTTATTCTAATTTTTTAAGACAAAATGCAAGCCACTGAATTTTACAAAAGAGTTTAAGTCATTTTTATTTGCAATTATGAATAATACATTTGGTCTTACTTTTGTCATTTTGGTATTTTTAGTTTCTGTTTTTTGTCTTTCTTTTATGTTTATTTCATCACTACTTTTAAATCATCTGCTATATAAGCAATTTTGTTTTGTTTAGCTTTGTTTTTGTCTTTCCCAGTTATTTGGAAACAAACACTTTCTTTTAATTCTAAAAGTGCCTACTTTTGAAATGATTTTTGAAAAGTTTTAACAGAAATAGCTCTAAATATCAGACTCAAGAAATCATTTACATATTCTCCCATATATAAAATCAAGGCTATATCATGTTTTTATTTCTTCCACATCATAATTCTCAACAATATGTTTGAAAGCTTTATGAGTATAAATCATGGGTCTATATGCCATTTATACATAACATAATTTTTTATGGTAGATAATTATTTATTATTATCTTTTAAAAAATAAGGTCTTGAATTAATTTTGTAATTCTACTTTATAACCATATTTTTAAATTATGATATTGTCTTCCTTTGATTTTCCGGCTTTCTCTAAATTTTTACATTATGTATTACATTAAATAGTTGTCTGTACATTTTCATGCAGTTTTATAATTATATTTACAATAATTTACTTTTACAATTTAGCAGAGTTCATCATCAACAATTCTTTAACTCCTTGACTTTCCATTTCTTGAGCACTAATTTTTCTTTATATTTCAACAAGTTTTCAAGAAGGAAATATGGATGTAATGGTTTATAGGATTTTTCACAACTTACTGTTTTCTTCACATTTTAAACATGTTTATGTGTAACAAATGGAAGTTACCAAAGTTTTGCCTCTCTAATTCTTCAGATATTCTGAGGCCAAGATGATCTTTCTTATGTTCTAACTAGACACATGCATAATTTTTTAACCTCATAATTTAAAAAATGTATTGCTGTATGTCTATATTTTCTTTCTTCTTTACTACTTATTTATTTTACTGAGAATATGATAAGGTCATTTCATCTGTATACTGAGGTCTTCTTTTAGAGCAAAAACATTTTCTTCAAATATGTCTTAGATTACAGCTTTTTTTTCATTTCTTCTCCTGATTATTATTTTTTCTTTTTTCAAGTGTTCCATGCATTGTCTCACTCATTTTAATAACTTTAATTCATTCAATAAATATTTATTGGGATATTGTGCTATATGTAGAGAATTAAGAATAAAACAAATCTTGAGATCATATTTTTACAGTTCAGCAGGGAATAATAAACAAGAAACTAAAAAAAAATATATAGAGATTTATTACAGGAGAAGTAAAGGGGCACCTGAAGGATCAGAGGCAGTTTGCAAGAGAAAATGATAATTAATTTGAAACCTGTCTGATGATGAAAATAAAGTGTTGAAATATCTACAGTAGGCCCAAGATGGAGTCACTCATGCTAAACCTCACATCAGCAAACCAAATCTTAACTAAGTTTCTATGCTCAGCTCTCCCAGAAAAAGAATGACTAGATCAATCAATCAATGCTTGCCAGCTCAGCACAAGTTACCTGATTGGCTCCAAGATTTCACTTTGCTCTTTTCACTTTCCTTTGTTACAGGGAAGTAACTCTGCTTTAACTGATCAGCAAATGCCCAGTATAACTTTCAAGTTCCTGATCACTCTGAGCTGTAAAACTCTCTTGCCTTGTACAGCTCTTCAAAGCTCCCTTCTATTTGCTAGATTAGATGTTACCCAAGTCATGAATCACTGAATAGAAGGCCATTTGATCAGTAAATTGTGGAAAATTTTCTTTTAACAATAGTTACTAGATTAAGGGAGGTGAGTGAGTAGGAGGGGGGATCTTTCAAGTTCATCTTCATTGTAGTTTTTTATTTTTTTCTGAATGTTAAAAGAGCTTCTCCATGTTTTTACTTCATGTGACTAAATATTTTGTAGCATCTTTCCTGAAATGTTGATTTTTGTTGATCTAGCTTTTAAGATTTTCAGTTTCTTTCCAATTTTTATCTTAACTGACTCAATTCTGTCAACTCACTTCTGTATTCTTTGTATCTCACCCAATTAACTTTTAATTTTATTTTTTTCTTTTATTATGGATATTTACAAATGACTGCATCGGAGATGGCAATTCAAATGGCATTTGTACTTGGAAATATATTTGTTTTTGAATAAAATTATATATTTTAAAGAATAATATTACCTGAAATGCCACCATTCAGTATTACTACTCAACTTTTTTGTTTACATCTATTGTTATATCTAAAATTTATACTTCTAAATCTTTATCTGTATTTGTTTCTATTATATGATTTTAATTGTTTTTATAATGAAAATTACAGTGTACCTACATTTTATAACCTAGCATTTTAAAATATATATATATATATGGCATGCACATTTCTCATGTATGAAGTATTCTCCAGTTTATCATATGTACTGGAATTTATTTTACCAATACCCTATTATTGTTATTAAGATAGGTTCCAATATTTTGTTATTACTGATGGTACTGCAATATTCAATCATATGGCTACATTTTTGGTCATATATCTGATTTGTTTTCTTTTTTAGAAAACATAAAGCAAATCTATTTGATTCTAGAGAATGCATGTGTTAAAGATTTTATGTCAGTTTTCAAAACTTCTAGGAAAGAGAGGTATTTATTCTGCAATAAAGCTATACATGATCCTGGAAAACTACACACACACACACACACACACACACACACACACCACAGGCATACCTTGTTTTATTGTGCTTTGCTTTACTGTACTTCGCAGGTATTGCATTTTCTTTTCAAATTGAAGGTCTATGGCAACCCTGCATCGAGCAAGTCTATCAGTGCCATTTTTCCAACAGACTCAGATGATAGTTAGCATTTTTAACAATAAAGTATTTTTTAAGTCAGGTATGTACATTTTTTAGACATAATGCTTTTGCACACTTAATAGACTACAGTATAGTGTAAACATAACTTTTATAAAAATTTGTGACACATTTTACTGTAATATTAGCTCCATTGTGGTTGTTTGGAACCAAACCTAGAATATAATAATCACCAAGGTATGCTGTATGTGTATGTGTGTGTAATATATATATATATATATATACATATATATAATATGTATATATATATATATATATATATATATATATATCACCTGTTAGCACCATTCACCTATTTTATATATATATATATATATATATATATATATATATATATATATATATATATAAAACCACACATATATTTTAATGGTGCTAATAGGTGATTGATTCAATATCTTCTAGTAGTATTTTTTAGCTGTGTAACAGGAAAATTCAAAGCAATAGTTCAGAACTAGGAATTTGTATGGTGGGTGTTGCCAACTGGCTATAGACAACGAACCTGAGAATGTTGAGCCTTTCAAAATTATTAGAAAAGAGATCTTAGTTGGCATAAAGATTAGCAGAATTTTTCCACCTGGATTTTGTCAATGTAAAAAACATTGAAACCTGTAGAGAATGTTTATTAATTTATTTGAGCAAAACTGATGACAATTGCCAGGAAGCAAAATCTTAATGGATGGAGAAAAATGCTCTGGCGAATTACAGTTTTGCAACTTATTTTATACGCTAGAATAAAAGAAGGAGATGTAAGGAGGGTTACATGAAATCCATTGGTAATACATTAAGGGGGCAGAAGAAAGTAAAGTGAGGAAATCTCTGGGATTGAATAAAAAGTAAAATGAAGAGACATTCTTCTTTTACATTGGTGGGCACAGGATAGTTAATAATTAACATTTACAGCACATAGATAGTGTCAGTTTTGAAAACTGACATAAAATCTTTAACAATTTGGGGAACAAGATAATGATGAGGGGTTCTTTGGCCTCCTGCTCTGGTGTGGTGGTTGTGTCCTGAGAGGTCTGCAAAAGCAGATTACTCTGACGTTTCAAAAGTGTGTTATCTTAGATGCAAAAAGACAATAGACAGACTCAATTAAGGTAAAGATTTACCTTTGTCAAGTAACCTACAGGCCTAGGACAAGACTAGCCAGCATGATTCACTTTTAGTTAGAAATTTTTATGTTCAGATCATCCTATGTGGTTACTTTCTGTCTCTGAGATTATAAGGCCTGTCATGTAGTCCTCCCCTGAGCTTGTTGGGTTTAGTATATGGCCCCATTTTCATATACAGTTTTAATAAGTTAGAGTCATCTGAAATTAAAACTAACATATAACGTAAATTTTCGAATGCCACTATGAGAATTTGAGTAATTTTTAATTTAGTTCCATGCTTAAAGCATACAATATGAATTTAAACTGTTACTTGAAATAAATTTCTTTCAAGAAAACATTTTCACAGGCCTAATTCTTAAATTCATTTTCTGCAGTAGTGTGGTAGGCAGAGTGATGCTCCTTTCACCTACAGATGTCTGGAACGTGTGAACATGTTACCTTAACGTGTCAAAAAGAACTTTGCAGATATGAGTAAGTTTAAGGTCCTTGAAATGAGGTCATTAGCCTGGATTATCCAGGTGGCCCAATCTAATCATTCCTTAAAAGTGGAAGAGAAAGGTGAAAGCGTAGGTCAAAGAGATGCAAAGTGAGGAAAATCTAACTTGCCATTGCTGGCTTTGAATGGAGGAAGAAAACCGTGAGTCAAGGAACGTGAGTAGCCTTTAATACCTGGGATGGCGGACTGCTGATAGCCAGCAAAACAGCAGAGACCTCAGTCCTACAACCTCAAAGAAACGGATCCTCTCCTATAACCTCCATAAGGAATACAGTCAGACTCCTGACCTGTAGAGCAGTTAGATAATAAATTTGTGTTATTTTAAGACATGAGAGTTATGATCATTTGTTACAGAAGCAATAGGAAACTATTGAAATTAGAGATAAGAAGCTTCATGAAAGGTGATAATCATGTTTCTGTCTTTTTACTGCTGTAAAAATACGTGGCCAACAAAGTGCCTATAAGGTACCCAGAATCAATATATCTATTGATTTAACTAAGTAAGTAATTAAGCCCTAAACATCGTTCTCATTATTTTGACTTTACTTAGTAGTGAAGATGTTCTCACTAGATTTTAACGGAGGATGAGAACATACTGATTACATTCTGATTTCTAACTAGATGAAAAATGCAAACAAAACCCTGGGAAAAGAGTAATTTCTTACGTGATTAGCTAAGTAAAACTTTGTATGAATGGAGAGGTTGGACCCTTCCAATGCAATGCTTGATCTCATTTTATTTGATTAGGCATATTATGGAACAACAGCACGAAATGCATTACTATACTAATGTAGCCTCCAAAATGTGAATCTCATTATAACTGTGGCCTTGAGGCCTTTTAATGTTGAATCTGAACAAGTTAAAATAATTCCAAAGAGTGTACACACACACACACACACACACACACACACAAACAAATGTGTTAATTATACCGTTTGCAGAGGAAAGCTTAACCCTTCTGCCATTCAGGGAAAATAAAAAAGGAAATAGCACATCAGTCAATTTGTAAAAATGATAAAAGTAGTCAAACCACTTAAACGTTGCAGCAATTCCAAAAATGCTTAATTGTGTGATTTGGGAGATGGATGATAGTCATGGCAGTATAGTAGAAACTTATTTCATACCACTGAATTATACACCTAAAAACGGTTAACATGGTAAACTTTATGTTTTGTGTATTTTACCACAATAAAAAAAATTGAAAACATAGCTGTCAAGCGGAGTACCAGTTACCTGTTTGAGAGAGAACTCTAAACACTTCTGGCCATTGCATTTTGGTATTGGAGGCAAATACAATGCAGTGAAGCACTGGATGGAACCATGCTTTACTTACACAGAGAAGACCAGAGCAAGGTCAGCTTCAACAGTGGGTGTCAGTCCCCCATGACCAGTGGGTCTTTCCCCCAGGCACCCTGTGTAGGATAAGGTAAAAAGGAAACTCAGGGCACTCACCTGCAGTTGTTCCTCAACTCCTTAAACAGTCTGCCGTCTTTCCATCTTTCAGAGACTTCCCAGGTTTTTTGCTGTTTTTCCAGAGATTTTCAATTGTAACAGGAAGGACACGGGAGGAAGGGGGCTGCTTAGTCTCGAACCTAGAAGTCTGACTAATCACTTTTTAACTCATTAACAAGTATTCATTAGGAGTGCCAGACACTGCAATTTTATGCTGTACTTATGTTGCTAGGGGGATAGTACCGAAGGAAGAAGGAAGGAGGAAGGGAGGGAGGGAGGGCGGGCGGGAGGGAGGGAATACTCCTCCTCCCAATCTCAGCAAAAATAGCCGTGCTTTCCCTAATGACTCAGGCTAGGTGAGCCCCTTCCCATCACACGCTCTTATAGCACTTCGTATTTCCCTTTCTGTAACTCATGAGCTTTCGTCTTCTTGTTCAGTGTGTGTCTCCACTGGCCAATAGGACTGGCGAGACCAGTTTGTCTTTCTCAAGGCCGTACCCCATCACCCAGTGCAGAGACTTGCACAAGCTAGACACCCACCGATATTCATTACTTAAGCTAATGAACGTGTGAATTCAAGGCAATGTCTCCCTCTTTCTGGCTTTGTTCTTGTTGCTTGTCATCCCTGTACAATTGCTGCATGGCTTCTGACCTTCTTGGTCAGGTTTTGGCTCCTTTCTCTCGGCGCAGAGCCAGCTCCCTTAGCGTAGGCATGGTTTGCACTCATCTGGGGGTCTTCACACTCCTGACACTAAGTCCTCTATCACAGGATTCCACCCCAGACACACCGCCCCCACCCTTTCCCGGGCTATCCGAAGACCAGGGTGCTGGGGATGGCTGAAAGGTTGCCATGCCTGGCTTCACCCTAAGCAGCATTGCTCTTTACCTGCTTTGTGTAGGTCAGTTGGTAAAATGAAGGGAAAGCACTGATGTCAAAACAGACTAAATATCTGGTACAGTTAATTATCACAGGTAAAAAAGCAACATGTAAATCTAGTTCAGGTTTCCACTGTGAAGAGTCACTTTACCACGATTCTTGGAAATTAAAAACAAGACTCAGAATTAACTATCCTTTCACTGTCTTGCGTTTTCTTTCCAGTCTTGTTCAACATGAACTGCCTCTGACATTGTGTGAAGCAATGACCTCTGTCAGAAGGTCCTTCAGCTGGCCCTGAGAATAAATGCCTGCTGACACCTCCCTTTCTCCGAGGAGTCATGTCAACCTTCTTACCCTCATCATTTTTATGGTATTTTGTTTGGTTTACCCTTGGGGAATATTACATTTCTATGTGCCTAAGTGACCTATGAGTTAGACCAAAGCAATGTTTTGCAACCAATAGAATGATTTAAAAGTATTTTGCTTCCTCAGGAAGGCTGTTTTCCACAGAAAATTGTGGGGCAACAACGTGAGCTACTCTCAGCAGCACAGATGTTCTCTGGGGTTGTCCATAGAAAACAGCCCTCATTGGGCATTAAATCTCATTTGATGAGAGCAAGGTTTATTTTTAAATGGGCCTCTCAGGATTCATGCTGTACGATTTTTTTTTTTTTTTAGAGTCAAGTAAATGCCACCTCTTCCACCTTCCACCTATACCCTTCCACTACAATTTTATATTAAATTTGCCTAGATTTTGGCAAATTAGCAGGGTATACTTAATATGCAGCCAGCATATGTTTATTAAATAAAATAATGAATAATACATGTGTAAGTACTATGGAAAATTATAAAATGATATATAAATGCAAGTTATTAATGTTAGCCAGTGGTTTGCCTGGGTTTTGTTAAACATGGTAAGAAATCATTATTTTAGATGTCAAGTTGCTTCACAAGAATGATTAGGGATAGCCTTGGGATCATGGAGCACATAAAAGGTCACGTTATGAGTCATTCATAGCATTTTCGAATATAAATATACTTCCTAGAAAGGAGAGTGTGTGTGTGTGTGTGTAGTTATATTAAGTAACAAAAATATGAGAGATGTAAATACAATTCCTAGTGCATAAATAGAATTTAATAATTTGTTCCAAAGAACTCAAGGGCCATTGGTAAATGGTGTTATATTTTAAGGGCAATCTAGCTGGAGAATCTGATCCTTTTTATTTCTATCATTTTAAAGTTTATCAATTTTATTGATATCTTGTTCAAGATTATTACTTGAACAATGTTTGAAGTTAATGTTAAGTTTTATTAACTTAAAAATTACTCTCCTGGGGCCGGCCCTGTGGCTCAGGCGGTTAGAGCTCCGTGCTCCTAACTCCGAAGGCTGCCGGTTCCCACATGGGCCAGTGGGCTCTCAACCACAAGGTTGCCAGTTCAATTTCTGAGTCCTGCAAGGAATGGTGGGCAGTGCCCCCTGCAACTAAGATTGAACTTGGCACCTTGAGCTGAGCTGCTTCCGGGATGGCTCAGTTGGTTGGAGCGCGTCTTCTCAACCACAAGGTTGCCAGTTCGATTCCTCAACTCCTGCAAGGGATGGTGGGCAGTGCCCCCTGCAACTAGCAATGGCAACTGGACCTGGAGTTGCGCTGTGACCTCCACAACTAAGACTGAAAGGACAACTTGACTTGGGGAAAAAAAAAAGTCCTGGAAGTACACACTGTTCCCCAATAAAGTCCTGTTCCCCTTCCCCAATAAAATCTTTAAAAAAAAAAATCACTCTCCTTTCTTTCAAATATATATATATTAAATTATGGAGGAAAAAACAGTTAACAGGTATGGGCAACTTGCTCTGTAAGATCCTTATATTACCTTAAACCCACTCATCAGTTTTGGATTGGCCTCAATATTTCTGCAAATTTTCAGAGAGGTTTATTTTTTATATTCTTTTTAAGAATCATTTTACCATCCCTTGGGTGTTTTCCCTGAACTCAGCCAACTTCCTTAAGTGACACAAAAACTGAGTTAGCAGACCTCTGGAATTATGAGATGGAGGAATTTACGATATAGGAGTACATAGAATTTAAAAGGGAATATCAGACGTTTCCATTCTTAAAAACACTAAAACTTCCCATGTCATTTTCTCACGTTACGCTCACCCTCTTCTGAGGCTGCTCAGCCACCCTCTGGCTCTTTCTCTCCCTTCATTTTATTTCCCTTCCATTTTAGGAGAGGGGGAAACCCTCCAAGACTTGTTCTATGCAGGGAAATTCAGTTTTATTCAGCCACTATTTCAGAACTCAGACCTGAGATTCACTTCGTACGTAAGAACTCAAATGAAATTTTGAATGTATGACTTTCAAGAGCCCCTCCTCGCTGAGTTCAGTTCTTTGACAAAAGCCGCCATGCTCCTTGTTCACTACAAAGAGGAGAGGAAAGGCGGTTTCGTTTTCCAGTTACCCAAGTAAACAACTAGAGTATTAGCTTTTAATTACCTGGTATTTCCTTTAATAACATTATGAACAACTGGAAATGGGACCCTCTATATTATTAATCACTGTGTTTTGAAATATATATAAATGATCTTACACTTACACAGAATTTTAAAAACAGAGGATCTTTCAGTACTTCTTACATGTCTTCCTGCTTCCATTTTTGCCTCCTAAAGCTTACTCTCCACCCAGAAGCTAGAGTCATTTTTTTTTTCTCCTAGTATAAAGCAGAACATATCACTATCCTGCTCAAATCCTCCAAAAGCTGGCTTCCTGTCACCGTTAATCTTATCTCCTCCCATGGCCTTCAAAGCTCACCCTCACCTTCCTCTCCTCTCACACACCCTCTCTCTCCAAACTCTCTGCCTTTTCTCCATTCAACTTCTTGTTCTTACCAAGCTCATTTTTGTCTCGGGATCTGGGAATGTGCTCTTCCCTCTACCTGGAATTTTCACTCCCTCAGAGAGACCTTCCCTAACCACCTTAACGACGAATCCTTTTCTATAATAGTTTTTAATCTCATCCTGCTTTATTTTCTTCACACCACATATGACATATACACTTGACACCTTGTGAAAGTATGTCTCTGGAAGTCTCATTGTTTATTTTTTGTTCTCTTATTTGAATGTAAAATCCATGAAAGCCAAGATCTTGTGTCTCTTCACTACTGTTTCCCCGGCACCCAGAATGGTGCTTTCTTAATAAATTATAGCACAATGTTATGTGGGGTTTTGTCTCAGTTGCAGCAGAAGTCCCAAAAGTGAAGAGTAATGTAATAGGGTGATATCCTGATGTGCATTATGCTAGGTCTTTTGGGCAGGACATGCTGATATTGTGAAACTGGTGGTAGTAGTGTTAGCAGGTCACCTCCAGCCAATGTGAGCAGCAACAGGACACCTGGGTGGAGGCCAGACCCCAGAGATCTAGGCACAGGGGTGAGAAGTCCCATAGAGATGGGGGTGTGGGGAGAGGTGGTACTGTGGGCCAAATCATTCAAAATAGTGTTCCTCTTGAATAAGTAACAGAAAAAAATGCAAATGTGAAGCAAGAAGGACTAGTTCTAACTTTAAACACACGGCATCTGTTTAAAACTGAGGGGAATATGTTTTGAGGTAGTGGAAAATAAATGCTCCCCTAATTCAAAGGGAATTTGAATTATGACAAGCTCAGAAATATAATATCCAGACAATGTATAAAATGACGTAAGATTTGAGGAGAAATGTTGAATTATCTGTGATATACCCTTTCCTTTAGGGTCTCCTAATCTATTATTGCTTCCAAATGTCAGTAATACTGCTTCCCTGCTTTACACCTTCAAACACTTGTTGAATGACTATTCATCCTGAAGATACGGTAAAAAATTGTGAACATGGCCCTACACTTGATGATTCCTTCCTATATCGCCACGCCCCATCTATTTTCATTCTTCCTTACTCTCTAGTTTGTAATTCACATCTCTCGGTCCTCAAAAATAGCTTGTTTCTATTATTAAGTTGGTGCACAAGTAATTACAATTTAAAAGGTTAAAAATAAATGCAAAAACCGTAATTAGTTTTGCATCAACCTAATAATTCTAGGGCACAATTTTTCACTGTTTACAACATTCTTCTTTCCTCCTCCCTTTATGTCTGTATCCTTCAAACTTCTTGCTTATTCCATTTTACCCTGAAACCCTATATTTGGTTAAATCTTCTTGTTATATGCAACCACAGCACTTTAAACATCCAAAATGCTCATTCCACTTGTTACTTATCTGTTTTCTCCACTAGACTGCAAACTTGACTTATACATTATCACTTCCTTAGTGATTCACATATTGCCTAGCCCTCAGTAGGCATTTAATAATTATTTATTGCATTTCTGTTGTGGAATGTATGTTCTGGAATAACATCAAACATTGAACCAAACAATATAATTTAAAAAAATTATATATATATATATACATATATATATATCTCACGTATATATCACACATATAATATGTACATATATACATATATATACATACATACATGTATGAGTGGTCAGATTCAAATCAATAACCTATGTAAACACATCGTGTGCCATGAATGAATGCCACATGATTTAAGACAAAATAGTTAATATAATAATTTAAGAAATGTTTATCAAGTTCTTTTTTATGTCTCTTGCTGATGTTAGCGTTAGAACATCAACTATTTTTATGCTTCGTCTTTAGTGGCATTTCAATAACTTCTAACTTCTAAATAGATTTTCAAGTATGACAGCAGCAAGTATTACAGGGACTAAACATAGGTGCACTTCTGGACTTATGCAATAGGCTAGGCAAATGCTCCAGAGGCAACAAAAATTGCCCATATGCTTCTCAGCCTTGTATAAGGTTTATTTTTCTGGCAAAAATCTTCCAAGAATTTATTCTCTGGCAGTTTTCCTTTTCTGACAATAATATCAAGTAACATATAAAGCAGTAGAATGGGAACAAGTAGAAGTCCTCCAAAATTAAAATCACTTTGTGTGAAGACAAGATCTAAAGAATTTAGGCAGGTGAGGATCTAATGGAGGAAGCTGAACTCAATTTGTATATTTTCTTATGGTGTCAGGTACAAGGAACATATTTAATGAAAGGAAAAGTATCATAATCTTTCTGGCAGGCTGAATTATATCCACCCCCCACCCCAGATGTCCATGTTCTAATCCCCAGAACCTATGATGGTGATGGTTACCTTAACGGAAAAAAAGACTCTGCAGATGTGATTAAGTTAAGCATTTTGAGATGAGGAAGTTACTGGATATTATCCTAGTGGGCCCAATGTAACCACAATGGTCCTCATAAGAGGGAGGAAGGAGATCAGAGAGAAAAGAGATGATGTGATGACTGACGCAGAGGCTGGAATGATGCACTTTGAAGACAGACAAAGGAGCCACAAACCAAGGAACAAGTGGCCACTAGAAGCTAAAAAAGGAAAGAAAACAAGTTCTCTTCCAGAGCCCCTAAAAAGGAACCAGCTCTGCTCAATGAAACTTCTGACCTCCAGACCTGTAAGAGTTTTAAGCCACCAAATTTGTGGTAATCTGTTGCAGCAGGAATAGAATACTAATACAAGCCCTCTCTTCTCAATTTAATTGATATTGTGGTTTTTCAACGTTGGAAGTTATAAATATATGTATTGAGATTTATCAGACACATATTTAAAGAGTCAAAAGAAATATTTTTTGAAGCAAAGGGATGTCTTCTATGTAATCTATGATTTTAAAGGAATAATTTGAGAAATATACTATTTTCACTTTACCAGTTCAATAGTTAATAATTTTGAAATCACTTGTGAATTGGCCTTTATTATTTTGAATTAGAATTTTTAAAATCATTGGTACATCATTTCAGAGATGATGAACAATCTTTAATGCCATGGTAATTTTGTTTTCTTTTAGTGTTGTGCCATATTATTGTAATCATACCAATCAACATCCGTTAAAATGAGAAAAAGTACACTGAACATTCCAGGGCATAATTTAGTCTTTAATATCCTTTTTAAAAATTATTTGAAATCCGTTCAAACTTTCTGAAATATCCAGTTCCCTATGAAGAATCCCAAGATGTCAATTACAAAAGTCCTGGAACTTTCTCCTTTTTAAACATTAAGAATTTGTTGAAGATTTTTTTATACTTGAACATATTGTTTAAAATTTCATCTTTCTTCCCATGTGACAGCCTCGCACAAACAAAGTAAAGAAAATAGTCTGTCATTGCTCTGTTTAATTAACAGAGACTATTAGAATTAGAGGACATTAAAAAAATCGAAAAAGAAAACTTCAGTTTGATGATAATCATCTCATTTCACATTAGAATTTCAACGAGTAAAAATTCTACTTACAGGTGGTGTCATCTGCTAGAACTTATCAATCTTATTTTGTACTGTCAGTGTTTCTTTCACCAATTACATATACAAATCAAATGGTGGAGTACAAAAACATGCAGAGACTCAGATTTGTTTTGAATTTAGTACATCATGTAAAAATTCAGTACATGATGTTTCCTTTTGCTATCATTTATGACTTTGAAAGCTCTCAATTGCTTTGTACTACATCTTAATTTTAAAGTCACTTTGACTTTCAGTGCACAAAGGCAACACATATCTTTTTGATAGTCTACATTCTAGAAGTTTCACTCTTGATGATTCTATCAAATTGAAATCTACTTAAATGTACATTTTAATAACTTTTGCAGTCTAATTTGGATTATCCATTGACATTTACAGTCTTGCAAATATAATTCATTTAAGATACGGATAACTTTACAGGAATTTGGAGCAATGTTAAGGGACCTTTTTTTAAAAAAAAATTCTTACTTTGTTTTCTTCTACAATATGGTAACTTTTGTAATTAGATTAGCAATTCTGACATATTACATGGCCTAAGCTGTGTTCAAATTACTCAATAAAATGTTCCCCATTGAATATTTCTTATGGGAAACTTAACAAAATACTTGTCATAGGCATAGCTATTTTCATTTGAGATTTTTTTTTCCTCCCAATTTTGACTAAGGAAAGAAGAAATTAATAGCTTAAACTTCTGCAGGGTATGAACTACCTCAATCACTAAAATCGGTGGCATATATATCTCGTGACAATTTCTGTACATTCTCATATATGCCTTTGAGACATGTGTTAAGACTAAAGTCAGACTGAAATACATGAATATGTTTCCCAATATTTCACTCATCTTTTGAGAGATTTCATCAGACGTAAATTTTATTATCGGTTCAACAAATTCTAGTTAGAAGAAATTGAGAACTTACTCTATTATGGCTAATTATCAAATTATGTGTATGCTTCAATGTTTTTGTAACTAAATAGCAGTTTGCAGAGCTAATATTACCATGTTCTACATGTAAAGCAAGTCATTAAAAATATCAGGTACATAAATATGAAAACCTCCAATTTGACTATCTTCACAGAAATGCTGTCAAAGCTGGAAGGAGCTTTAGATTTCTTCAGTTCATCTCCAACCTATGGTTGAGAGGCTGACCTGTTCAATTTTAGCAAGCTAGTTGTGCCCAGGTCTATGGTCTAGGTTTCCATCACCAGATTCCTAAACCAAGGCGATTTGTAGCACGCATCACAGTCTGTCTGTCTGTATCTTTCACACACACACACACACACACACACACATACACACACTTACACACTTTACCTTATTATAGTTCTTGCAAAGCAATCTGAACAAGCAAATTTAAATATTAATTTGCATGTTATATTGTGTACTTTCTTATCAGCATTTTCTTTTGGCAGAAGAGCACAAAAATAAAGTACCTAAAAAACCAGCACAGAGTTTGCAACATTATGAAAAAGAATTTTTTATTTTATTTTACCAAATTGACTGAATTAGATCCCAGTAAATGTATAGATACACTAAAATTAAAGTGTTCTCAGAAATATGCCATAGAAATTTACTAAGTGAAATATTAGTCTAACTCCGAGACTAGAATACACGGCTGCACTCACTTTATTCCTTGCAAATAAGACAACACTCTCCAGCCTCACCTCACCTTGTTTCTTTCCTTAAACATACAACAGATGTACCAGATATGGTCCATGGATCTAGATTACAGATTTACTTTCACATTAAAATAAAGAATGTATGCATTTCTCTCCTATGCACACACAACCACCATAATTTCCCAGTAGCAATAAAACACTAATAAATTTCCCAACGTAATGTGATGCTGTACAAAATCTAGTAAAAGTTAATGACAAGGCTTTGTGATGAAGGAGGAAGTTACAGTGCTTTACAATACTTGTTGATATGACCTAATTGAATTTTGACCTCTTAAAATTAAAGAATAGGAAACTGATCAATCAAAAAATACTTTAGACACTTTGTTGGCTATAATATAGATTGTGTTTTAACTTTTAAAAATAAACCAATAAATTGCCTCTGAGCAGTAAACAATGGTCATTGATATTTACATAAAGTTATTAAGTTCACAGACACCAGATCTTACATCCAGTAAAGATTTATTTAAAAAACAAATACTGAATAATTTATGACTTAAAGTGGTTAGAATAAAGTTAAAGAGAAATATAAGCAAATCATTTGTTCCCCAACAATTTGAAATATAGGAGGTTTAAACCTTACATATTTTTGTCAAAATAGTAATTATCCATAGTGACAGACGCTGCTCTCTACTTAATGGAGGGTCTCAAATTTTACTCTGCATTTCATTGAGAAGCAAATACGAAATTTTAAAATAAAATTAACTTGGGAAAAGGCATCAGTGAGGCAACTCTTAGCACCAAATGTTTTTTCTTGGAGCACCAAATGCTTTAAGGAAAACATTCCAAGTATCAAAGTTTTCAGATAGATAAATATTTATGGATCAAATCCATAAAGAACAGACATTGTTATGAAATATATATAGATGCCTTCAAAACTTTCTTTCCAGGCAGAGTAGACACATAAGTTAGGAGTCATTTACCACTTAATTGTTTTTGCAACTTTATGCAACACAAATGGGTTATGGATAAGGATTTTACTCATTTATTCACAGAAAGATCTTGACTGACATTATGTCCAAAAAATTAAAGAGGAGCTATTTCTCTATATTAAATATAAAATGTTATTAAACTTATAGAAATGACTTTATCCTAACCTTTTATTTTCCTGTTTGAAAGATGTCGAAGTTTTCAATGTAGTCCTTTGGTGAAAACAACAGTACTCTTTAAAGCAAATTCTTCTCATCTGCTACTCAGCCTAATCAGAGAAAATCATAACAAAGGTCTGATTCACATCTTTCAGTGCAATGAAATTCCATCTGTCTTTGAACTTTATGAATGGTACTTTTTTAGGCTACATATAGACCATTGCCTCTCCCTCATCATTGACAGCTCTTCATAGTGGTATTGGAACTGGAAATCCATTTGCATGACAATCTACAGAAAGCTATTTTGCCATTTAAGGGCAAAGGTCTATGTACAGTGCTCATGTAGCAAAATACAAGTGTCATACAAATGCCATATAACACTAGACAAATTTAAAGTAACTATCAAACTAACAGCCTTAGCTTCTAAGCATCCTGATGCTCTTAAACATGATTTAGGGGTGTGCACTGATCAGAAATGAAGCACCAATTGAAGGAAAGAGCAATAGTTCCTGTCCCAGATGCCAGTGCGGAACAAAGATCTACCAGAACTCATTGGATGTGCATCTGGCTTCCAAGTCACACTTGCACATATGGATACTTACTGCCAATAGTATCATTTGTGAACATAAAGACATGTTGGAAGTCAATGTAATTCTGTCCCTGACCACCAGGATGATTATATAGTCAACCAAACAAGGCTTGAGTTTATGTAGGCTTAAAGAACATGATAGCAGAGGCACAGGTAAAATTTTATTTATGAATATGTAGACACATGACTTTGGATCCAGCCAGCCAGTGACATAAATAAACTTGAGCAAAAGATTCAAACTAGAGGATATGTGTGTGTTTGTGTGTGTGTGTGTTGGAGTGTGCGAATATATATATATATATATATATATATATATATATATGTATATATATATATATGCATATTTGTGTGTGCGAGTCACGCTTCTTGGAGCAGTGCCACAAATCTGGACACCAACCAACAAATCACTCCCATCCTTTGAAAACGGGGGTAATTATACTGGGTTGTTCCAAATCGCTCTTTCCATCTCGTGCACTCACATGCCCGCCAAACATGAAATGCTCCCCTTCTCCCCTCCACTGTGATGGTTGTTGAACTTATTTTTAGTGTCATTTGAAAAGCCTTTGTGCTCATAGAGAGACATCCCACTGACCTGGCCACTGGTCATTGTCTATACCAGTTCACATCAAAGCAGGCGCACTTTGTCAGGTTTCCAGTCAAATATCCATTTCGCATCTGAAGTACAGTATCGAAAGTGACTAGATCATTTGAGCTTTTTCCTTCAGCTGCTGCCTTTTTCCTCCCCCACGGTGTTTCCGCTCACGCTAACATAATTTGGCATCGTCGACATGACACAATGGTGGTTTTTCTAAAAAATTATAATACATAAATTTTCGATGTTTCTGTGGTGGCTGATCCTCCTGAAAATTTAATTTATAAATTGATGTGTGGAGGTCTTTTTTTCTCTACTGAATCATAGCCAAGGTAAAGTGCTCCTCGAAATCCAAGGACTGCGCATACAGTAATAGGTCATTCAATGTCAAAAGGCATAAAAAAGATGAGCAAAATCTTCACAGGCTGCTGCTTGCTGTTGCCTTTAATTATATTAATTAAACTTTGAAATTTTCATGCAAAGAGAGTTGCTGGATTGTGACGCTGAGGAGCCCTCGGAGACTTGGCGAAAGAAAAAAACCCTGAGCGGAAGCTTTGTGGTTCCTGCTTCCTTTAAATTAAAAGCAAACAAAACTCCTAGGTATGTTTACAGATATTAATGCTTTATGCACTACTAAACCCTAAACATAGAAAGATGGGTAAATCTACCAATCACAGGGACAAGTTCTCAAATCATGAGTCTCTTACACTCCACTCAAGATCTCTGGTTAGAAGCTGTCTTCCTCTGGAAAAACGCTCTATTAATTTTCTTCTTTTCCCGAGTGCATAATGAAAGAAAGGTGTCTTCAAAAACTAAAGGGCAAAATCTTGCTCGCTACCAGTACCTTGAGGCGTTCTGTTTACATTTTGTCATGCGTGTGCACTTTTCAGTGTTAGAATGCCAAGATTTTCCAGTCAGAACCTTCCCGTAAGGCACATAGTGGTCGGCAACTTGGAAGGCACTTGTGATCTGACAGAGCTAAAAGGCAATGGACTCCTTTATTTGCTTAGCCTGGTGGGAGATTTCATAGTCTGCCTGTGGCTAAACAATCTTGCCATGTAAAAACACAAGTGCCATGTTTCCATGTGAAATTCCCTTCTCCATTAAAGATCCATCACAGCCAGTTATTTTGTGGTCCCTGTTTTGATATCATCATGCTGTTGTTTCTGCTTTGCTCCTCTTCTACACATTCAAACTTTCTTGTATAAACCATAGCATGTAAATTAAAGTTCCTCTTTATTTTCAATGTCATGAATCTGAGTTACGCTGGGTTTCATTAACTCAATATGTAGATGGCAGAACAAGTGTTTGAAAATGTTTGGTGCAAGCAAAGCAGAAGGCAGAGAAAACATTTCCTGACCGAGAGGAATAAAGCTGCTCTTCCAAAAACTTCTAAAATGCACTTATTTGTTTCTTATTTGGTTGAAAATCAGCAGTGTGAAAATGCACCATCTTCATACTTCTTAGTCTCCTGCTTTCCTTTTACTGAGACGAAACTCGGGAGAAGTTTATGCACCGGCCCTAGGAAAGAAACAAATCCTTATTGAAATATCAAAGCAATTATAAAAAAGCATAAGAACACCTACTTTTCCTGCCTTAATATGTCATTAGCCACGGTAAGGTCAATGTTAAGATGAGACACGAAGTCATAAGTTGTTGTTTTTTTCCCTTTGGGTCAAAGCATGACAGTTCAGTCAGATCTTTTCCACAGCAATTTCACCTATACAATGGTATGGTAAAATTAGAGTTGAAAAAAATTCTATGAAAAGAGAAATATGCTATTGCTTTTAAAAGCATAGTGTTACTATTATAGCAATAAAATATCAAAGCCACAACCTTATATGTTTCTTTCTACAATTAATTAAAATTAAAGTATTGCTTTATGCAATCTGGTGCTTCTAAAACTGATATAAAATAGGTGCTTCTAAAATTCATGAGGAGTACATGTAAGTAGTAAGAGACTGAAGATAAGGAGTCAGGGAGAAAGGGAAGCAATGCCATCTCTTTGTGATTCAATTATATAAAACGCTTTTGCAAGAGACTTTTTTATAATCTTGCCCATTGTTGTTGACCATTTCTCACAACCGCACACCATCATTTTGTGCTCTCTACTAATGGTGATTATTTGCATTAAACATTTCCAAAGAGACTTTGCCATTCCGATTCCTTGGCAAGTCAATAAAAGGTTGTGGAGACACGTTGTTTCATATGTAATTGTAAATAAGATTCATTTGAAAACCAAGTTTCCAATTAGTGATAAAGGATCTCCTCCTTCCCTCTCCTTGGTAGGACACTGCTAATACACGGGGCTACATAAATTATGTCCAGATTCCTCAACAAGCCAAAAGCTAACATACTACTTTCTAGTTTAGGGTCAAGATTATCACCCTATTGAGATTTTTCTATTTCTCATAATACCTGCTCTCTAATTTCAGATAATAGAACTTCTCTGTATTTCCAACTAAGAACAGTGCATTCATTTACAATCCATGGTAATATTCAAAAAGAACAACACATATTGTTGGGGGGAAAAAACTTGGAACATAAAAAAACAGAATTTTAGTCCATTTTCCTTTCAAAAATGACTACTAAATAAATTTGTCAATTTCAGAAGTGAATGAAGAAAACAGAAAAAAGCATAGAAGCAAACTAGTTCCCATTAGTTTTTGACTCAAAGGCCAACATTAATCAAATTATCTGTCTTCTAAATAATTTTGGAAGCAACATTATTACTACAATTGTCAGTTTTATTACTTATTTTGTGCCTAATGTCTACAAATAATATCTGTGCAAAAGGAAGTGAGAGAAAAGCAGAGAGAAGAGCATCTTCAAATGAGGTCAAAATTTGTTGGTAAATGCAATGGTTATAGGTTGGATAGTCAGACTGTATTTCTGTATTATCTAAAACCTTCAAACAAGATCTTTAGAATGAATATTAAGTGAAAATATGCTCTTCTCCAGATTTGCTAAGTATGACACCAAATGCCAAGAAAACATTAAAAATGTTATTTTTGTGACATATCTCTTTTCCAAATATTTTTTTCAACGGGGGCAGGGAGGAAAATGACACAATATATATTTGATCAAAGCATTGCTTCTAAGCCACAACAGATATGCAATAAAAATGTAGATATGCAATAAAATATGTATATTAACTATGCAATTAAAAGAGTGACAGAAATTAAAAATATTATCTTCTGGCTCTTTTCCAGGATCCAAATATATGAGGAATGATATTGACAGCAAAGATATGAATTAATGACATCTTTTTATTGTATATTTATGGACCAAAACAGTAGTTTCTCTGTTATGCTTAATTTTGAAAAGGAGTTATCATGAATCTCTACTATTACTTGAGTTTCATCACTAATCAACTAGATTTAGATATAAGGCTCCTTCTCTGACTACTTCTGTTCTACGTACCAGATTAATCTTGGTGAGTCTGATTCATTTACTTTAAGCAACTGGATCATTTAAAAAGTGAGATTCACAGTTCACCTGAATTCTCAAAATCACTACAACACCTAAATTATCCCAGACCTAAATTATTTTCTGTCACATTTGGTGTGATTCAATTAAAGACACAGAAACTCAAATAAAGAAAACCCTATTTATTTTCACCCTGAGATCCTAACTTTAATTCCTCCACAGTTTGTGACTAAGTATTGATCATCAGCTGCCAAATGTCTATTGATTCAAGTACCCCAAAACCCCCTGCTAAACACAGTTACTTCCTCTGTGGAGTGTTGCCTAGTTCTCCAAGTCATGGGATCCCAAAGATCCTATTGCATCTCCACTGTAGCCAAACCACATTATACCACTCCGACCCTTGTTAACTGTGTGTCCAGGGGCAACATTTAACTGCTGTGTACTTCAGTTTCTTCATCAGTAAAAGGCTGGTTAAAGATTGGGCCTATTCTTAACACTGTTAAAAAGATTAAATCTGTTGATATACATAAAGCACTTCGAACAGTGCCTATCATATGGTAAATTTACAGTAAAAAATAAATACTTATTATCCCTCGTCCCTCTACAATGTCACTGCACAGTGTCTTAACATGGAGCAGACTTGCAATAAATAATCACCTAAAAACAAATGAATGGATGGATGACAAGGGTATAAATGAAATGACCAAACTTCCACTGTGGGAGGAGTCAGACATCAAAAGTGGGACTATAAAATAAGCATGAATTTTAGGAGAAAAAGAGGATTACAATGGTGAAAAATGCAATGGTGGAAAGAAGAAAAGAAAATACAGAGAAACCATAAGAAGAAAAGATAGAAAAGGCATAATCAAGAAAAAGAAGAAACTATTGGCCAAAAGGAAATTTGTATTCAGCATTCCATCAGGCATCTTACTCTCAGGGGATAATTTCATGCTAGCTGCTACCATCTATTTACTATCATATTCTAAAACCAAGGTAACACACCCTGGTTGTAAGTGACTGTGATTAGGTATCTACGGCCCTTCAAATACTACTTAATACTATCTTATAAAACCCATCGTGATAATGTTAATTATGTTCCAGGTCATGATGTTTGAGCTGCCACTGATGTCACAGCAAGCAGTCTAAGCCAGACCAATGTTGAGCAATTTTTACTTGCAGAAAATGGGATATGGCAAGGTTTACAAGATTTCATATCTTCATGCTTACAGTGTCTACACAGTAAAGGTATGTTATCAAGGTAACAAGCAAAGCAATATGCTCATAAAACAGCTGGAACATACAATTCATCAAAAATTAGTACAGAACGGAAAAGAGTATTACTTATTAGTGTTCATTTTTCTGAGAATATTTCACTTTACTGATAAATAACACAAGTGCTAAAATTTTTTTAAAAGTTAATTAAATGGTTTAATAAAAACTGTTCAATGTAATCTAAACATCTAGAAATATACATAGAGACATATATTTATAATTTTAGTACTTTATTCTCTATAGAGAGATCAATACAAGTATCAGGTAACAGGCCTATATAGTCTTTAGAATAAACCACTAAAATTATAATATGCTAAAATAGATGAATGCAAGATTTTTGTTAGGAAGAGCTAAAATAAATGTGTAATATTATACTTAGGCTCTATTTTACAAAACAATTTTAAAAATTTGAACACAGGCAAAATAAGTATTTATAGAATGATATAACATGTACTATACTATGAACTATAATTATTAATATGAAGAAATAACATTAATTTTCCTTATTTTTTGAATTTTTAATTCAATATTTTTAATAAATTTTCTTGATGTAAAATCATGCATCTAAATAATGGATAAAATCAAAGTATACTGTTGTTGTGATGCTTTAGGCAACACCCATACTACTTTTTCAATTAGACAATCTATACAATGAATTTGAATTTGGTATTGTGCTTTATAAATCACTAGGCGATAAACTTCAACAATATAGTTGACATAAAATTGAATTAAATTAGTATCTGAGGACTACATTCATTTAAAAATGAACTATGAGTGCATTCCTTCTTTTGTCTTGGGAATACAGAATTCCTTGGATGCAATGAAATAATTGTTAAATTTACTCATTTTTCATAACAGGAAATTAGGAGTAAAATTTCCTAATATTTAAAGAAATTAAGGTTAGGCAGAATGAACAGAATTTGACTACTGACTTTAGATTATAGCCAAACATGTTTAAGGAATGTTAATTTCAAAATTGTGATAATTTAGATATTGGATGAATAGGTTATAGTTTACTTTCTCAGTATACCAAATAATGAGTTAGGCAAATTAACTGTAAACAAGATTACTATGGGTATGTTTACCAACTGAAAATAAAATGTTTTATAGTATATTAGAAATGCATTTATATATTAATAATTGGCATCACTGTAATATGACCTTGATATGACAACACTTTATCTGCCTAATAAAAATATAGCTTAAAAGGAATAAAACTCCCTCCCTTTAAAGGTATACAGTCTTATGCAACCTTATATGGATCACATTACCTAATTAATGAGCTTCCATGGCAAGAAAAGAAACTTCATGCATTCTAGTGGAAGTATAAACTAGCAAAAATTATGTAGTAAGCAGTGTAATAGTAACAGTTTTTAAAAGCTTATATGCCTTGACACAGTAATTTCATGTTGAGATTCAGCCCCATAAAATATCTAGACAAAGATTTAAAAATATTTACCACAGCATGTTTATAATAATGAAAAACATAATCAGTATGTTTATATTTATTTCTGTCCAACAATCAGAGAATAGTTAAATAAATTATGATTCATCTATCTAAATATTATATAACCATTAAAATAGAAAATTCAAAGAAAACTTTTTAAAGATACAGGTAAATGCTAAGTGAAAAAAAATGCCAAATTGTATATATACATAATTGTAATCATGCAACATACGTCTAATTAGTAAAAGACTAACAGACAATACACCAACATGCTATGAGTAGTGGAATTGCATATGGTTTCTTATATTCTATTGTATACGTTTTCTGTGTGTTCATATATTTGATAGTTTAAAAAATTAGTTTTTAGTGTCTGGACGTTAATGGGAACCACTTTGAGCACCTCTTGTAATTGCAGAAGTCAAACGTGACTTGTATTCATCTTTTGTTATTGGGATATATTGAGTATTACAATTTTAATAGTTTTCCTTTCTTAAAATGTGGTACATTTTTTTATACCCTCTGTGTTTGTGTGTGTGTGTATGTATATATGTGATATATATATATATATAAAAATTCCCAACTTTCTTAATCATAAAGACTCCAAATTCATCTAAACCTAAGACCCTCAACCTCTATCTTATAGAAAAAGATCTTTTCATGTCTATTTCCCTTCTCTGTTGCCTCTTCTTATTCTGGTAGGAGTCAATAAAGTACTTTGCATGTAGCTGATTTCAAGTGATGATTAAATTAAACTTAACCTGAAATAAGTTAACATAGATAATAAATATGAACTTGAGATTTATACATGCAAACATGTTGAAACTATACTATTCTTCTTAAAATCCCAAAAGTTCTTTTACAAGAAAAAAAAATCCCTTAGGTCTAAAAACTGAATGCTTAACTTCATTTTCTTTGGCTGCTAGGAAAAATAAGTGCAGTATGATTCTTTATATACTAGAAATGTATTAACATCCCAGTTCATCTCTTAAAGCAGAGCTCTGTACTGAAGCTTTACTCCATTACCCACTTTCCCTCCATATAAGAAGGAACAGAATCTGCCAAGGATGAATCACAAAGCAAACTTTGGTCATAACAAAGGTTAAATTCACAATTAGAATCTGTCAGCTTTAACTTCACTTTGCCTGAAGTGATTTTCAGGCAATAACAATTATCTACTAGAATAAGAAGTTCATTGACATTTTTCTGGAAATTGTTCTTGGTAGTTCCTTCTCTTGGGTCTCATAATAAGTAGGGATTGCAAGTTGATGGCCAAAATGAAACTGTCTTGTTGTATGTGACTGCTCTGCAGTTAACTAAACCAAAAGATGAAAACAAGACAATAGTAGAAATGGATATATTTCCTGTTGGTTAACTATATAGACTCCAACTCTGTTGCAATATTTGAAAACTGATTTCACCCATTTTTTTCTATTTTCACTGTAGCCAGTAAGAGTAGCATTAACCAGAGCAAGTGTCATGTTTCCAATCTCTTGAACATTAAAATTCTGCTAGCATTAACGCTTGCAAGCTCCTTTACTAGTTATCTGAACAGGATATATTTCCTGGCTAGAACTGTTATGGTATTATGTTCACCTCATAAATATCCATTGACAAGCTGAAGCGTACAACTGCACTTCGGTTTAGACTTTTCAAATACAGATAGATGATTTATTTATATCCTCATTTCTAAAAAAGAGTTTACTAAACCTCTATGCTTTGTGCAACAGTAAACAGTGATTCAAATTTAAAGTATACAATGCACAGATACACATAGAAACAGACACAAGACAATTTAAGAGGTCCAGGAAATCATGAATATTAGGAAAGGGTGTCCACTTGAGGACACAGTAAGCTCTTTGAGTGGAGATTTTCTACAGCAACTGGAGGTAAAAGACTGAAGAGAGGGCATATACTG
This sequence comes from Rhinolophus ferrumequinum, assembly GCF_004115265.2. NCBI lineage: Eukaryota > Metazoa > Chordata > Mammalia > Chiroptera > Rhinolophidae > Rhinolophus > Rhinolophus ferrumequinum. Next base: position 35,385,155 of record NC_046288.1, read on the forward strand.
TCACTTTTCTCTCTCTCTTTCACACACACACACACATACACACACACACACAGATGAGGATGCCAAAAAAATGTATACACATTTTAAGAAGGAAAAAAACTATTAAAATTGTAATACTTGTGACAAAGAGTTGGTTCTTTGAAAAAAACTAATAAAATTGACCATCCTTTGGCTAGACTCACTAAGATAAAAGACACTAATAAAATCAGAAATGAAAGAAGGGAGGTTATCATGGATGCCACGGAAATACAAAAGATCATCCAAGAATACTATGAAGCACTATATGCCACCAAATTCAATAACCTAGGAAAAAATGGACAAGTTCATGGAAACATATAGCCTTCCTAGGCTGAATCATGAAGAACTGGAAAATCTAACTAGACCAATCACCAGTAAGGAAATTGAATCAGTCATTCGAAACCTTCCGAAAAGCAAAAGTCTGGGACCTGTTGGCTTCACTAGTGAATTCTACCAAACCTTCAAAGAGGATCTAATACCTGTTCTGCTCAAGCTCTTCCAAAAAACTGAAGAGACAATGCTCCCTAACTCATTTTATGAGGCCAACATTACCCTGATACCAAAACCTGGTAAAGATAACAGAAAAAAATAAAAACTACAGACCAATATCTCTGATGAATACAGATGCAAAACTCCTAAACAAAATTCTAGAAAATCAAATGCAATAATGCATTAAAAAGATTATTCATCACGACCAAGTGGGGTTCATCCCAGGTGCACAAGGATGGTTCAACATCTGCAAATCCTTCAATGTGACACATCACATAAACAAAATAAAGGACAAAAATCATACGATTATATCAATTGATGCAGAAAAAGAATTTGACAAGATACAACATCCATTTATGATTAAATCACATAATAAAAATAGGTGTAGAAGGAATATACGTTCACATAATAAAGGCCATATATGACAAACCCTCAGCTAATCTCATAATTAACAGTGAAAAACTGAAGCCCTTTGCTCTATGTTCAGGAACATGACAGGGCCGTCCCCTCTCACCTCTGCTTTTCAACATACTGCTAAAAGTCATCGCCAGAGCAATCAGGCAAGACAAATAAATAAAAGGCATCCAAATTGGGAATGAAGAAGTCAAATTGTCACTCTTCGCAGATGACATGATGCTATATATAGAAAACCCTAAAGACTCCACCAAAAAGCTATTAGAAACAATCAACAAATACAGGAAAGTTGCCGGATACAAAATCAACATACAAATGTCCATTGCATTCCTATAGACTAACAATGAAATCTCAGAAAAAGAAATAATAATAATAATAAATTCCTTTTGTGATTGCAACAAAAAGAATAAAATACCTAAGAATAAACTTAACCAACGATATGAAAGACATATATGCTGAAAACTATAAGACATTTTTAAAAGAAATTGAAGAAGACACAAAGAAATGGAAAGACATTCCATGTTCATGGATTGGAAGAATCAACATAGTTAAAATGGCCATATTACCCAAAGCAATGCACAGATTTAATGCAATCCCCATCAAAACCCCAATGGCATTTTTTAAAGAAATAGAACAAAAAAATCATCAGATTTGTTTGGATCCACAAAAGACCCCGAATAGCCGAAGCAATCTTAAGAAAAAAGAACAGTGCTGGTGGTTTCACACTCCCTGACTTTAGTTTGTACTACAGGGCAACAATAATCAAAACAGATGTTACCGGCAGAAAAACAGACACATAGACCAATGGAATAGAATTGAGAAACCAGAAATAAACCCACATAAATATGGACAGATAATTTTTGATAAAGAAGTCAAAAACATACATTGGAGAAAAGACAGCTTCTTCAATAAATGGTGCTGGCAGAATTGGAAAGCCACGTGCAAAAGAATGAAACTGGACTGCTATCTGTCACCATGTACCAAAATTAATTCACAATGGATCAAAGACTTAAGCATAACACCTGAAACAATAAACTTCATGGAAGAAAACATAGGTATTAAACTTATGGACCTTGGGTTCAAAGAGCATTTTATGAATTTGACTCCAAAGGCAAGGGAAGTAAAAGCTAAAATAAATGAATGGGACTATATCAAACTTAAAAGCTCCTGCACAGCGAAAGAAACCACCAACAAAATAAAAAGGCAACCAACTGAATGGGAGAAGATTTTTGCAAACAACACCTCTGATAAGGGGCTAATATCCAAAATATACAAGGAACTCATATAACTCAACAACAAAAAAATAAACAAACAAATTGAAAAATAGGCAGAAGACCTGAAGAGACATTTCTCCAAAGAGGACAGACCAAATGGCAAATAGACATATGAAAAAATGCTCAGCATCACTAATCATCAGAGAAATGCAAATAAAAACCACAATGAGATATCACCTCACCCAGTTAGAATGGCTATCATCAACAAGACAAATAGTAACAAGTGTTGGAGAGGCTGCTGTGGAGAAAAAGGAACCCTTATAACACTGTTGGTGGGAATGCAGGCTGGTGCAGCCGCTATGAAAGGCAGTGTGGAGGTTCCTCAAAAAATTAGGAATAGAATTACCATATGACCCAGTAATACATCTCCTGAATATCTACCCACAAAATCTGAAAACATTTATCTATAAGGACAAGTGTGCTCCAATGTTCATTGCAGCTTTATGTATGGTGGCCAAGACATGGAAACAACCAAAATGTCCCTCGATAGATGAATGGATAAAGAAGTTGTGGTATATATACACAATAGAATACTATTCGGCGTTAAGAAAACTTGAAATAGGACCATTTGTGACAACATGGATAGATCTTGAGATTATAATGCTAAGTGAAATAAGTCAGACAGAAAAGGTAGAGAACCATATGATTTCACTGACATGTGGTATATAAATCGAAAACAACGAAAGAACAAAACAAACATCTGAAAGAATAAAAACTCATAGACATAGACAATAGTTTAGGGTTTACCAGTGGGTAAGCAGGGAGTGGGGAGCGGGGCTCTAGAAGAGGGCAAACGGGGTCTAATATATGGTGATGGAAAGAGAACTGACTCTGGGTGGTAAACACACAATGTGAGATACAGATAATGTATTACAGAATTGTACACCTGAAATCTGTGTATCTTTACCAACAATTCTCACCCCAGTAAAGTTTAATTAAAAAAAAATTGCAATACTCAATATAGACCAATAACAAAAGATGAATACAAGTCACATTTGACTTCTGCAATTACAAGAGGTGCTCAAAGTAGTTACCATCAGTGTCCAGACACTTCTGATTACGGCGAACTACTGCTTGAACAACGTTCACCAAAGTGTCAACTTGTATACATTATTTGGCACCCCGTATATAATATACATACATACATATATAATATATACCAGGTTTCCCCAAAAATAAGACCTAGTTGGACCATCGACTCTAATGCGTCTTTTGGAGCAAAAATTAATATAAAAGACCAGGGATTATATAGTCTTGTATTATATTATATTATATTATATTATATTATATTACCTGGTATTATTATATTATATTACATTATATCTGGTATTATATTACATTATATATTGTATTATATTATATTATACCTGGTCTTATATTAAAATATATATATATATGCGCGCACACACACACACCCACCCAGAAATCATTGTTGGTAATACCTTCTCTTGGGCCTCATGATAAGTCATAATGAAATGTAGATGCCAAAAAGATGTATATATAAAATCAGAAAAGAATTCCATATCTTTTTAGATGGTTAATATTTTTTGTTGTTGTTGGACACATCATAGGCAGTATAGGAATAATTTTCTAATTATTTTCTCTTTCTAATTATTTTCTCTTTCTAATCTCAATTAGAGTACTAATTATGTCTTAGGTCTTAAACCAATAGTAAAAAATAACTACTTAAAAAAAATACAGCTTCAAGATATAGAAAAACAGAAAATAAGTTTTGCACATGTACATAATACCATGACTGGTATTAGGAAAGAATTGAAAAAAACCCAAATATCCATAAGTAGGGACAAGATGAATAATCTATAAGATATAGCAAGATAATGGAATATTATAAATAAAATACAGCTGTTAAAAAGAATCAGGAAAATCTGTATACACTATTGTGGAGTGATGACCAGGATTTATTAAGGAAAAAAAAATCAAGGGGCATATAGTACACACATGATGTTCTATTTTATATTACAAAGGAAGAAAATATACTAGAATTAATACATACTTATATTTTCAAAAAGAAAGAAAAAAAACAAAATTTGCTTTGAAAACAAAATTAATTACTGATAGGTGGAGAAAGGGCACAGAGTGGAGTAATGAGGATGTAAATAACATATCTTTGAATAGATCTTGTTATATGCTAGCAAATGCAATCATGTAAATATTTTACATTTGCAAACAAAATGTTACGTAAGGAAAAGAAATCCCTACAAACTAAAATAGTCTTCACTAAGTGCAAGGCAGAACCCTGCCAAAAGCTGAGGATATGGCAGGAAAGCCAAGAGAGATCCCTCCATAGTAAATGAGGTGTTCAGTTGACTACTTCTTTGTCAACTGAAGTCTGGGAGAAAGGCAAGAAGAACGAGAACTATTTCCTTCTTCAAAGACACATGTGGCCTTCCCCAAGGGATAGGAAACAGCTCACTGAATATTTGGGGCATGGCATGAGGAATGAGAAAAAACAGCCCTGAGGTACACAGGGCCTTCTTGAACCATAAGGCAGCAGTCTGTTGAAACCTTGGAACAGAACTGAGAAAGATCCCTCCAAGGCTCGTGGGGCCTTCTGACAGTACAAGGAATTGGCCAGTCAAAGGCTGCAGGCAGGGAATCAATATGAAAACAGGTCTCTCAAGGTACAGAAAATGGTGGTGGGGGCGAGAGGGTAGGGTGGGGGTGGGAGGGAGAGGTTCCTGACAGTAAAGAAAACTCCACTGCAACACAAGAAGCTCACAGGTATATTGTAAAGCAGAGCGGGGGGGGGGGGGGGGGGGGAGGAGTGGGGGGAGGAATCCAGAATCCTGCTCTCAAATTTTCTGAAGCGAGTAGTAAACTGAAAATAACTAAGATGGCAAGATATCAAGTCCCAGCCCAACTACAGAGGGGCAACATGAAGAGGAATGATAGAGGAAATGGTTTACATGTTTCTAGATGTAAGTATTACCTAGGTTATTCCCAATTTTTTATGTACAATATCTACCATGAAAATCACAAATTATGGTATACGAAAGAAGCAAGCAAATATGACCTACAATCAATGGAAAACACAATAAGGCAAATCTACAGTTAATAGACAAAGACTTTAAAATACTTATAATAGACATATTTAAAGGTCTAGTGAGAAAAGTGGATAGCATGCATAAAATATGGTGAATTTCAACAGAGATATGAAATTTATAACTAAGAACAAAATGGTTAAGTTAGAGAGGAAGATGCAGTATCACAAATAATGTTTTTGATTCATGTAAATTAGACTGGACATAGCAGAAGAAAAACTCATTGGATTTGAAAGAAGGAGAATATAAACTATTCAAGTGGAAAAACTAAAAGAACAGAATAACTAAAGGGAATCTGAGACTTGTGGGAAAAGATCTAATGGTCTATCATAGGAGTAATTGATGTCCAGGGGAGAAGAGAAAGAATGAGGCAGAAGAAAAACTGAAAAAATAATGACTGTGAACTTCCTATATTTGATGAAAGGCATAAACCTACATATCAAAGAATCATAGTGATCCTCAAGCAGTATAAACACATAGAAAACCATATCAGAGAATATAAAGTAAAACTTATGAACACCAAAAAAATATCCTAAAAGCATAATTCTCTGTCCTTCATCACCACCTCCCAAGACATTATACAGATACTCCTCAATTTATGGTGGGATTATGCTCCAATAAACCCGTTATAAGTTGAAAGTATCGTAAGTCGAAAATGCATTTAATACACCTAATTTCTGAACATCATAGCCTAGCCTACCTTAAATATTCTCAGAACATTCGCATTAACCTACAGTTGGGAAAAATCATCTAACACAATAAATACACTTTAGCATGTCAGTGGTTTACCCTTGTGACCATGCGGCTGGCTGAGAGCTGCAGCTCACTGCCACTGCCCTGCATCATGAGAGAGTTTCGTACTGCATACTGCTAGCCCAGCAAAAGAGCACACTCTAAATTTGAAGTATGGTTTCTACTGAATGCATATCACTTTTGCACCATCACAAAGTTGAAAAATTGCTAGTTGAATCACCATAAATTGAGAACTGTCTGTATACAAAGAAAACATCCATAAGTATAACAGCCAACATTTTATCAGAAACAATGGAGGACATAAGATAATGGAACTCTCTAAAGACATTTTAAGACAAGGGAAATCTGACATAATTTATCAGCAATAGCCTTGAACAACAATACGTCCTAAAAGAAGTTCTTGAAACTGAAGGAAAAGACATTAAATTGGAAGCCTATATTTTCAGAAAAAAATAAAGAAAACAAAACAGTAAATAAGTGAATAAATAAGAAATAGAAGTACATAAAAGAAGTAAAATTTCTTTATGACATCATTGATTAAAGCAAAAAATAATATCACATTACTGAATTAATAACACATGTAGAAGTAAAATACATGACAATAAGAGTGCACAGAATTTGAGAGGGAAATGGAAATGAGGCCCCTGTAATGTTTATATATTGTTCTTAAACTAGTATAATATTATTTGATGGTTGCTTGTGAAATATTAAAGAAGCATATTGTTATTTCTAAGAATAAACAGAACAGCAAAGAAATGTCTTATTTCATTCATTAGTTTTAATTTTACTAATACTATTATATTATTAATTTATAGCTATATATGTTAATTACAGGACAGAGCAAATAAGTAAGTACTTTAAGGCCAAGATTTGTCATGAAAGAGAAAAGAGGTACAAACATAAATTCAAAAATATTCAGTAAGATTACTTAATGCTAAATTAGAATTAAAAATACTACAAACTCACAACTTTTTTCAAAACTATTGAATTTCCTAGCTTTACCTACTGAAAATGCTTAGAGGCAATGACAACCCATTAACAACTAGCACCCCTATTATCTAAAATGTGTTCTCTAAATATCATTATCCACTAAAAACATCTAGGGCTATTTGGAGTTGAATGTTTTATTCCACTTTTAAAATAGAAAATGTAGCTGATTAGCCTGGGACATATTAAGTCACAACAAAAGAAATTTATGAAAGACAAATGTGGACCAAGTCAAAAATATATAATAATCAATATGATTGATCAGGCTTTTACCACCTACTTTCTCTGATTTATCTCAGCATCATTAATAGTAGAACAATTGATGTGATGCATTATGAAATGCACAGCACCAGTTATGAATAATCTATGCCCAAAGAAAAAGCTGAATCTGAATCAGAGTAAAATGGTACAGACAATAAGTATATATGAGTGAGTGCTGGCGACCAGTGCTAGAGGAGTTGTAATTTTATAAAGTGTTCAGGCAGCACTTGAGAAGAGATTCAAAGGAAGTCAATGAAACTGTGACTATCTGGAGAAGTGCAAAGGCCCCAGGGTGAAAGCATCTTTGCCATGCCTGTAGAAAAATAATTGATATTGTGGCAAGAACAGATTAAGCAATGGAGAAAGTGGAAGAGGGGATGAGAAAGAAGGAGAGACACTATCATGCAAAGCCTTGGAGCAATAACTGTTATAAATCCTCTTTTTAAAAAGCAAAGTTACTAATTATACAGAGTTAACTTCTGGATCCCTTCTCGTCTCTTTTACAGCAGATTGAGCTAAGATGTTAAATGATTTACTTTTCAAAGTTGTTAAAATTCTCATGTACCCAAACATACACATACATTCTCATTTTCTCTCTCTCTCTCTCTCTCTCTCTCTCTCTCTCTCTCTCTCTCTCTCTCTCTCTCTCTTTCTCACACACACACACACACACACACACACACACACACACACACACACCAGACAATATCAGAATAAAGAACTAAAACTACAACAAACATTATGTCAAATAATGGTTAACTGAAAACAAAATCCATATTTAAATTATGCATTTAGGAAAATGTTAGAAAAATCCAAATGAAAGGCATATTACATCACTACGGTTTAATCAGGTGGAAAATAGAATAAATTAATTTACTCAGTGTGTGGAAGAATGCTGCATGAAAACACTTCATTTTCACTAAAGTATTTCTGGGCTTGAAAGTTTAACCTCAGATGTTAATACCATACAGCAAATTTTTTATTGGTAATTCATGTATTTTTTCCTAGAAAATTAGGCATTATGATGATTTGTCTTAAACTGTGTTCGGCACATTTAAGGAGAAATCCTGAAAGCTTCTGTACCATTAACACTGAAAAACATTTATTGAGAGATTTTCCTAATGGAAGACTCTCGGTATGCAAATGCCTTACCCGTACTTAAATTTCTAAGAATTAAACCCAGAGTTAAGTTTCTAAGAACTTTTGGGACCCTAAATTAACAGTATATGTTGTCCCAGTCAAAAAATTAGTAATTGACTCGGTGGTAAGCACACAATGTGACATATAGATGATGTGTTATAGAATTGTACACTTGAAACCTATGTAATTTTACTAATCATTGTCACCCCAATAAATTTAATTTAAAAAATTAATAACTAAAAATATATTGATGAATTCAGCCTACACTTAATTCATACAGATTATCATTAGGTGTCTCCACTTAAAAGTATTCACAGTTCTTTGGGTCATTTGTCAGACGGCTAAATTCCCAGCTATCCCTGCTTTTATGAGCAGATGCAAGTCTGAACACACATTTCATACATAGCCACAGGGTTTATATTGCAAAGATAGATGCCACTGTGACCCAGATGTCATTTCACTGATCAGTGAGTATACAATGGCATTTAATGTGAATCCTTGCTCACAGTTTGAAATTAAACTAAAAGTGCATCAATTTTGTCTCTTAATCAATACAGTCATTCCTTGTCTAACATATCAACTAACAAGACTCTTAAAACAACTGTGAAAATATTAAACCATCTTTAGCGATATAATTCACCCCCCCTAAAATGGAAAGAATAAACTTTCAAAGTTAAACATTTATACAGGTACATGCATTTAGATACATTCAAATAAGTAAACAAACATGATTGTGATAGTGTTTCAGAATGCTAATGACTTATTCATGTGTAATCAGTTACTTCTATGTACATAGTATAGTTTGCTTCTTGGTCCACAGAACTCAAAAATACTAAGACATTTACATTTAAGAATCAAATAACAAAATGAGATTGCCTTTGATTATTTAATCTCCATTTGATGGTTTATACATAATTAGTCAACGTAAGTCCCAGAAACAGAAACAAGTTTAGGTCTATCTACAAGTAAAGTATTGGTGTCTAGTGTTAGTGCAAAATAGATGATTTAGATAGATAGATAGATAGATAGATAGATAGATAGATAGATAGATAGATAGATAGATAGATCATAGATATATAGATGTGGATATAAAAAGTCCATTTTCAGATAGCTTTGAGAAACAAATTCTGATATTCTAAGACAAAATGATTTTCTAAACAAGAAATAATATAATTAGTCTAATATCCTACTTCAAAAATAGACTAGATAATAGCAGAGTTGGTTCAGCATTATAACAACTCTTCTAATTTTTTTAAACAAATATAAGTATTCGTTTAATCTCTATCTTTTGTCCTAGATTGTAATCTCCACGACGGTCTTTTTTTTCACTAACATTTTGCAAATTCAGTGTTCACCCTACAGTTTAAGTTCTTACAAATATTTGCCAAATTAATGATAAATACTGGATTTGAAATATTAAATTTGATCTATGTGTCTAATACCTCTGAAACATATAATTGATATTGATATTTGTATGGATATTGAGAAAGTTCAATCTAACAACACAGTGATTAGCAAGCTACAAAATAAAATACAATGGTTCACTTGTCTAAACATATAAACACAAAATTACAAAATTACACTTCAGTTTTTACTAACTGACTTATAATTAAGCAATAGTTCCATGGGCAAAAGTCTTCCTGGTTTATTTTGTGGCACGAATATTCAAGCACTCCTAGATGTCCCATTTCTTATATGTTGGCTCAATGGCTAGGCATAATAGGGTAATGACTGAACTGCAGGATAGAAGTGTTCGAAGCCGGGAAACAAGTAGGCATCAGAGAGGAAATGAACTTGATGTCAATTTTAAATAGAGAGCAGATGGTTGGAAATGGAGACAGTTTCATGTCTGAAACCACCAACAGACAGGGAAGATAGAGATAAAAGTATATATTCTAAGTCCATTATGATTCTTAGATCTAAATACAACACGTTTTGACAAGCAGGAAGTGGTCATTATGAGCAACATAACCACATGCAAACCATATTATGAGGTAGTGAAACATTAAGTCAGTGCCCAGTCAATTGATTTCATGAGTGTTTATTTTCCTCTATGCCTCTGTTATTCTCTGTCAAAGAAGTCAATGTTCTTTCTTCACACAAGTGGCATACATACCGTTTGCTATCTCTATGTGTGTCAATAAAATTCCAGAGACCACTTTATGCATCAAGGGGGAATTATTCCACGTTTACTAATTATTATCATCATGACATTTGAAAACAATATAGTATAATTCATTCAGAGTTCCCAAAACACTTATTTTTAAAACACCCTCAAAATTGATGGCATTTGCTGACAAATGTGAAAGTTTAACATTTAGTTGATAATGGACTCTTTATCAAAAAGTAAAGATTGGGACTTAAAAAGAATGAAAACATTCTTTGAAAGAATAAAACATAACTTGATAAATCAATGTCAATTCCTACATATTACTTAAAATTAATGAAAAAGTCCTTACTCCACAATGCATTGTTGGAGTTGTTCTTCCATTGGTGAGAGATTATTAGAGAAATTATTAAATCTAGGGCAGGACTGGAGCACAGAACACAATTCTGAGTCAGAAAAATAAAGGAAAAGACAAGAAACTTCCCTTTTCAATTGCAAAAAAAACCCCACAAAACAAACAAACAAACAAAAAAAACCCTAGGGTTCGTAAAGCTTGCTTTCTTTAAATGCAGTCTCTGCTATACTTTTTAAATATGACAATGAAAATTCCATTTCAAAATCATTCCATCTGAAAACATCTCTTTGAAACAAAAGAGAGGTGCCCATGGCCATGCACCAGCACAATGCCATAGTACAAGCTGTGTCGAGCTGTCAGGCCCTAACCTAGCATCCAGAAAGGCTATGTGAGATGACAGTGTAATGGGCTGTTTGAATGTCATCCCTGAGAAAAATCCAACTGCAGCTGCACATTTTTAGATTTCAATCTGAAAAATCAGTCATTGTAAATATATATCATTGTATTTCTTCATCAGCGTCAACACTTATCTTTGGAACTTAGGGAAGACTGAATGAATAAAATATTCTTGTATTGGCAAACCCCAAACCTGGACAATCATTAGCAGCATTTTTGTCTCTTTTGACAACATCAGTGCACCTTGCGAAAAGAAAGCCAGATGTTCATTCTATTTGGTGCTATTAAAAATCTGTTTTACAGTCTTATATTCAGTTTCTTTTCCCCCCAAATGATAATAGCATTGAAGCCTTTGATGATGATGAAAACATATTTTAATGTGGGCTTTTTGGTACTTCTAGCTTTAAAGATACAACTCAACATATGTTTAAAACAGAGCATATGAAAATAAGAAAAAGCAAATCTGAGTTCCAGGCACAAATATTGTTTCAAAAGCTACTTTATAGTAATTTAAAATCATGCAGTCTCAAATCTACTGAGACGTAGAACTAACAGAAACATAATCTCTTTGCTGTAATCATACTAACCTTCAGGATTTAAATTTTCCACCGTTGATATCTTATTGTTCAGTTTCTAAAAAATTCATTCCCAGATTTTAAAAGGATTACATCAAAAGAGTCCTTCTGTTTGTATGATTTGGGGTCATTTCTTATTGAACAATATTAAAAATAACACATTTACAAATCAGCCAGTGAATTAATTAGCAGCAACCGGTTAGTACTGTTAGTGTAACAACATCGATCTATCCACTCAACTGCATTATCACAGAGGTGGTGTCCATGAACAAGTATTGAGCAAACAAAGCCTGACAAAGAATAATTTCACATCATTGAGTTCTCTAGACAAGAAAAAACTGTAAGGCATTTTTCTTTTGTTGCTTTTCACTGCAATGGGAAAAACCACAAACTATACTGAACAAAATAACCTTAGAAATTATCTACCACCAATCAGTGTGTTCTTAAAACCACTTCAATGTCCTATGTTCTTTACCTTGGGAGAGCTGTATATAAAAATTGATTCAACATAATGGCTTTGGGAAACTTTCAACATTGCCCACGATTCGCTGAATTAATAGTGATTAGTATGTGTTGAATAAGTCAACAAATATTTTTGAGTAAGAATTTGAATCCAATTTAAGAATTAATACTCTATTTAAGATTCATATGTTGTATATGTTTTTGAAAGCATTTAGTTAACCAGAATATTAAACTTACCAAAACACAGAAATCCCAATCATGTCTACAAAATGTTATTACACCATGTTATCAATGAGATAGGAATTGTGTCTAATTTGATGTCAGAAGGTACTAGTTCTAACCTTACCATTTTACAAACTACATGTCAACATCCGATCTAGAAAGCTGTGTTAGCTTATGTGAGTGGAAAGAGGAATGAGATGGTTGCCATACCGAAGCATACAAAGAGATGCGATTTTATGCTTAGAAAGAAAACTGGGAATTTACAAAGATCTCTAAAGACGTGCATGTGGAAGTAACTATTTTATTTTAAAAATAAACAAATTTCACCAAATGTGGAGATGACTGAACATAAGACGTCTGTAGATATTTTTAAATGAACTAAGTACTCCAACTACATTTCTTATATAAGAAAACTGCTATGAGGTTACCATAATTTACCATATAAGTATTTTATCTTTGTATTCCTAAGTCAAGCAAAATACCTGAGTTGGAAGTATATACTACCTATTTACATATTGAAAAAGTAGAAAAGTCAACACTAAGAAACCTGCCATTATCCTACTTCACACCCATTAGTATAGCTATTATGAAAAAAAATTGATAAATAAACAGCTAATAACAAGTGCTGGAGAAGATGTAGAGAAACTGGAATCCTCATGCATTACTGGAGAAATTATAAAGTGGTACTGCCACTGTGGAAGACAGTATGGTGTTTCCTCAAAAAATTAAACACAGTATTCCATATGATCCAGAAATTCCACTTTGGGTGTATACCCAAAAGAATTGAAAGCAGGGACTCAAAACAGATATTTGTATGCCCATTATTTGCAAAATAGTCAAAAAGTGGAAACCCAAATGTCCATCGACAGATGAATGAATACATAAAATGTGGTATGTACACACAATGGAATATTATTCAGACTTTAAAAAAAATGAAATTCTGACGCATGCTACAATATGGATGAGCCTTGAAAACATTATGCTAAGTGAAGTAAGCCAGACATAAAAGGATAAACATTGTATGATTCCACTTTTATGTGGTATCTAAAGTAGCACAATTCATAGAGACAGAATATTAAATGTTAATTGTCAGGGGCTACGGGGAGGGGAGATTGGGGATTTATTGTTTAATGCGTATAGAGTTTCAGTTTGGGATGATGAAAAAGTTCTGGAGATGACTAGCAGTGATGGTTGTACAACCATCAATGTACTTGTCAATGTACTTAATGCTACTGAATCGTATACTTATAATTGGTAAAATATACATTTTACCACAATAAAAAATTATTATATGTAGGATTTTAAAATCAGTTGACATATTAACACAATTTACAGAAATGAGTGATAAGGTGAATTGAAAATATACAAAAATCAAAGTGTCCATATTACAATAATTTTAAGTTAGGAATACTAGAGAAGAATTATGTTTAAATAAAAACATACTAATTTATTTTAAATATATAACAGATTTTATTATAAATTACTAATATGTGGTTATTTCTCTATATATTTACCATGATTATTTGATATACCAAGCTAGTCAATTAGTGTTAATTAAGTAAAACTAATGATGACACATAACAAAGAAATAACTAGTGCTTAATATGTATTTGCATAACATATATTCAAGAAAATATGACACTTCAAAAGTTAAGTCAAAATCCTATTTTAGAGATAGTATTATCCTAGTCTGAATAGAATGCTAACAGAGTCAAAATCATAACTACATGTAACAGTTGGGAATAAGTAATTCCTAGCAGAATAATTATCCTGATAAATGAGAGTGGGAGGCAAAGGAGTTACTGGTTTCCCCCAGCCTCGTTCTGTTCCCTCAGTCATCAGAGTTGGCCCTAGCAGAAGTCTTCTCTGCTATTGTAGGTGACCACTCCTGAGCTCACAGACTTCGTCATCAAAGACAAAAATGTAAAGATTCTAACTGTTGTTAGTAAAAGAATAGTTTCGTTAGCTGTTCTCAATGTGGCTGCCCCCACTAGTGTCTTCAACTGACACAGGCCCCAGTGCCTAGGATGGGAGCAAATGAGATGGCATTTTTCTCCTCTTGCTAACATTGCAGTACCACTGGTATTCTGAAGACCTTTCCAAATGGATAAATAGCTAAATACACATAATAGAAAAGCAGAGAAACCAGTTAGTCCATTCCTAAGGGCTTTACAAGCACTGGAATTATTTAAGCATCACAGTGATCCTCTGTGGCAGGTATTAATATCCTGAATATACACATGAGGAAATATATTCAGGCAATATATTTGATGCTCGGAGCAGGCAAGCGATTTACTCGAAATTCCATGTAAATGGCTGCTCCAGGATCTGCACTCAGGAGAGACAACCTCCAACACTCATAACCATAAAATTCTATACCTTAGATATTTGTATAGATCTTTTAAGACTACGTCAAAGATAATGAAATACTACTGGATGGGAATACATGGGGAAAATGCCTATCTTTATGAAACTTAAATCCAGTTGGAATACAGAAATTAAGTACGTTATAAATTATTGCCTGAAGAACATTATGAAAAGGAATATAATTATATATTAGGGAAACTTATACGAGAGAGAGACACCATACTTGAAGACCACAGAAAGTGAACTTTCTCTGGATCTCTAGAACTGAAAGCACAATATAAGCTAGCACATAGAGATAACTGTGGATTAACTACATTAAGTCCTACAACTTTGTATATTTTTCCATTTTGGATGGACTTCTTTACAAGAATGTATTCACATTTCCACCTTCCTACGCTGAGTTGTTTGCACATGTTTTCATATTTTACACAAAGCTTTGTAATGATGACTATTGATCACTATACCAGGGTGTGGCCCAGCAATATCCTCAGGGCATTCTGGGGGATGTGAAGCTGTTTCTTCTTCCATCAAATGGCCCCAGACTGCAGTGTTTGTGTGAGTCTTGCGTCTATCAGTCCTCTCACTGTCTCCCTTGCAACTCTTAACTCTCATTACCGTGCTGTGTCCATCTTTCCCAGACCCTCTCTCCCAATTCGTTTTATTGTACTGCTTCTAATTTGCTACACACATGGAAATCAGATAAGAGACCCACTACAAGTAGGTGTAAAATAAAAACAGAGAGTAGTGTAATGAGCTAGAACTATTTACATCTATTTTTGCTGATCAGAGAGTTATTTATCTATTTATTTCCATTTACAGCTCTAGATTGTACTTTAGATATAGGAGTTGCTGATCTATTTTGCAATACCCTACATTTTAAAAAAAAAACATAATCTCATAAAGCTTCTACAGAATAAATTCAGTGCTGATTATATGTTGAATATAGAACCATACTTTTCCTATAAATTATTGTAATATTCTCAAGTCTACATTTCAACACATATACCAAAATAGAGTCCAATAGAAGCCGTCTACCAAATCTAAACAACAAAACCAAACTCACATTATGTATATTCACTGTCACATAAGAAGTGCACACATATTTAAATTGTACATAATTTTTCTCAACTTGAAAATTTTGCAAATGTGTTTTGTTGTATTTCCTTATTTAAATGCTTGGTTTGAACTTCTTTTGCATATCACAGGCTAAAAGTAAATAGCTATTATACATACATTTTTTTCAGAGAAAGCAAATGAATAGAGTTAACTTTATAAGGGTTGAAGTCAGGGACACCAGCTGCAAATATTTTATGCTCACCAATGTGTCTCCTTTCCTAAATTCTACTTGTGCCAACAGCGAGTAAAATAAATGCTCTAGGATATCTCTCATTCATATTCTCTCTCTCTTTCTCTCTCTCTCTCTCTTTCTCTCTGTGTCTCTCTCCCGCCCCCCACTTCTTCCAGATAAATGCCAGTCATTTGGCCAGGGCTAACTCACAGAAGGTACAGCAGGCACAGATGGTACTAATGCATAAATGTAATCTAGCAAAAGAATGCCAACGCCAACCCAGAAAAGGTTCCAAATAACTGCAGTGCACTTACAGGAAGTCTGTGATTGGCAGGGTTAAAGCTGCAACTGTGAGAGCTCACTATTTGTTCCCAGATCAACAATAGAAATGCTTGATCAAATGATTATATTTAATTTATTTGCCACAAATGTATTAATTTAGATGGCATTTAAATAAATGATATATCCTTAGAAATAATACTAAATGAGGATAATTTAATTTACGCAATGTCTGAATGAATTCACAAATCTGTGTGTATCTGAGTATCTGTAACTCTTTCCTTCCCCTTCTCTATTTTCTTACCTCATAAAGGTATTCTGATGTACACTCAAATTTATTGTAAACTGCTGATATGATGTTACTTTGAGAATAGTTAATATTTTCTCTCTCTTTTTTTTTTTTCACCAAGTCATATCACCATACTCTAAATTTAGAATGCCCACAAAATATCCATTATGTGGGTAAATTAACTAAGGTCTTCAATATTCACTTTTAATTAAATTTTAAATACAAGCAAAACATTAATAAAATTAACTTTGTTTAGTAATCCTATCTGTGCCTACCCCATAGTTAAGTTTGTTTCATGAAGAATGTCACCAAAAAGAGAAAAGTGTTAAATATTTAGTGTATGATTCAGTCTAGAGGTAGCAGGAAGATGAGCGAAGGAGGCATTCCAGGAAGGGAGCGATAGCAGGGAAGAAAGGATTTCCCTATGTAATTATTTAAATGACTCACAACAACTTTTTTTTTTTTTTTTTTTTAAGATTCTTAGATCTTTATTTTACAAAATTGGACATAATACTCTCTCTCTCCTCTTGCTTTCCTCATCTGGCCTGGAGGCGTTTGCTCCTACACATCGCTTTCTGTGGAATACCACCAATCTGATGGTCATTTACATTGTTTCCTATTTTGTCCTTACCAAAAAATACAATATACATTGATAAACATAATCTTAAGTACTGGCACTTTATTTTTCTCTTAGGGATAGGTTCCCAGGAGTGATACCGCTGGGTTGAAGAGTATGTATATTTTTTATGTTAAAAGACAGAGTCACAATGATTTCCAAAGTGGCTATCACAATTTACATTTCTAATAGCACAGTATGAAATTAACTTTTCCCCCTGCTTCCTGCTGTTAGTCGATAAGATGACAACTTTAGACAAAGACTTATTGGACAACAACTTTTAATGGCATAAAGGAGGGATGCATTTTCCTTGGAGAAAGATATTCCTTTCTAATTCTTCATTATAAACCTACTTGTTTTCTCCTCAAATATACCCAAGTTGTAATAAAAGTAATCATTGCTGCATTAGTTATAATGGTGCCCGTCCCATCATTGAAATTATTAAATATCCAAACACAGAGGATTCCTAAATTATAGGAATATAGTAAATATAGTAAAATGCTTGGTAAAATGTTATGTGGCTGTTATCTTGAAACTTATTTAACAATATAAAAAATAATGATATTATTTTAAAGGATAAAAGTTAGTATCTATATATGTCATGTATATTTAAAAACCAGGTTCAGGAAAAAAACTATGAAGTATTACTTTCTTTCATACTTTTGGCTTATATAACATAAGATAATTTTTTTCTTCTTTGTCTTGAAACTTTTGCAATTTTTCTTTAATAAGTACAGATTTGTTTTGTAATAAGAAAAAAATTAAAAGAAAATTTACCACCTTAGTGGTTTTACCCTACCTCTTCATACACACGCATACATACACACACACACACACACACACACACACACCTCAGTACTGAATCAAATTACTGGAGGAAACTAAATAGCTGTTAAAAATTTTGAGTTTTTTCTCAGCTACAAAGTGTGACACAGAAAAAACATGTATGGGAAAAAGCAATAGAACAGAATTTCTGTGACAAGAGCATCAGTAAATTACTGTCAATACTTTTAAATAGGATGAAAGGAATGATCAGGAATGTGCGTTTTTTTGTCTTTGGAAACCAAATATACAATTAGAGAGTCATTTAACTCAAAGCAATGTATCTTTTCCATCATTTTTCCTCATTTATAAAATGTGGAAAACAGTAGTACTGCCTCATAGAGTTAGTGAGAGAACTGTAACACGCACCTGAAGCCCAATGCCTGATACATGATAAACTCTAATAAATGCCGTGGATTCTTACTACCATGTCTGTCTAACAGAGATGAACCAGCCAAGTGTTTGATACATAGCATTGTTTTAAATAAAATTTCAAAGGATGAAAAACAAGAACAAAAACAAAACACCTTCATTGGTCAAATTCCAAACCAAAGAAATATTTATGTATTCAGCAATTCTTTTCATGAAGCATACGCTCTACTAGTTGGAGTGAGATCTAGTATGCTTTCAGAGGACTCTGGGCATTCTATTAAGAAAACAACTAAACAGGGCTGGCCATTGCTAAGAATTGACAGGTTGGTAACGTGCTTCTAAAATTAAAGTGCATGCCATCTACCAATGTGAAGAGTTTTAAAATTGTATGTTTCTTTTGGGAAAAAAAGGTATGACCTTGGCCAACTAGAACAAGCACCCTTCCCTCCAGGCTGACTCAGCCTGAACCACAAAGTGGGCTGGATTTCAGTGACTACCACCATCACTCCCTCAGTTTCTACCTTTACACAGGACATCATTTGCTCAACTCAAAACAGCATTCCTGAAATTACATATAATGTGTGGTGGTGCATCATGGACGACAAATGTGAAAATGAAGTAGTGACAAAGAGCTGGGGGTAGATCATGTAGGGAGAAATACTGAACAGAAAAATAAAAGCTCAAAGGCTAGCTGGCCTGGAAAACAGGGAACCTGAAACTGTGGGGAAATACCAGAAGGAACAGTGATTAGGGAGGTTTGTGAAACACTAATATGAGGAAGCAAAGTAGAAACCAAAGAGCTAAACAGCACATTGATATTTATGCTTGCGTGCCTAAGTTATGTGGAACAAAATGGGAAGAGCCATTATTTATTTGTTTTTTTTGGCTGCAGATATCGTAATGTGAAGAAATTTTAAGATGTGTTTACGATTCAAAGAACTTGGAATCCTAAGGTGAATTAGAGATGAGTGCCCATTTGTGTATAAGTTGGCTACTTGTTTTTGGAAGGAACATTTGTTACTTCACACTCACTACAATAATATGTAGTAGATTTCTACCAGAGTCTAGATGTTGTACAGCCATATTAAAGGGTGTCACTGAGTTTTAATATACTCTGAAGAGATGATTTAGCTTCCAGTAGTATCTATCCTCTCAAACTATAAATGCTTCTTCTACAAAAAAAAAAGAGATGGATTTATTAGGATTTGGCATGTGTACAATCTGATTACAGACCATATATTCTAATAGTAAGATATTATTCAAAGTTGTAAATGTAGGGAGTACTAAACATCATTGCTTGTATTATTATTAAGTTACTTTCAAAAGGGGTTCAGTTGTTTCAAACACCACTCTTACCCAAGAACTGCTAAATGACATGTTTATTTAGTCATAGGTGCATTTTTTTTTGCTGGATTTTTAATCAATCTCTAGTCACATTAACTTTAAAATTGATACAATGCTATTCAACTGTGCTATTTTCGGATCTTCTCTCATCAGTACTTGACGATTTTCTTTCAAAACTATTATATTACCATTCTCTTTCCTAAATCAACCCTATTATTGGTAACTGGTTTTCCCCTTATATTTAAGGGGAAAAACAAGAAGTTTTCCCCTTAATTCACATCCAATACCTAAATGAACAGCCAAAATGTTCTCATATTTTTCTAATTCTATCGAAGTTTCTTTTCCTTTTAAGATAATATATTCCCTCATAAAAGTTCAGGTATAATTGCTGATGGAAGAAAATAGTGAAATATTTCAACAGTATTCAAGTTGGTCTCAGAGATTAGAGGATGATGCAAAAGAAATAAAAATCTTTTATTAAACCTAAAAGATAGTGAGGGAGAAAAAAACTAACACGTGACATAATTAGAAAGCAATTAATTTTCAAATTATTGCACATTTACAATAACTCACTTTAAGCTCTGGTTATGCAGGATACTACGGATTATAGTGACCTTTGCACTTATTATAATCATTCCTATCTAGTACTACACAAGTGTAAGAACTATACTTATATTTTCTATTTTTTCTATCTCTTATACAATTCTAGACCCAAAGTCAGCAAGCAATGAAAAATGTATGTATTCACTCAATCATTTGAAGGCATTTCTTATTTTAATCTTTGTTACAACGAAGAAAAAGTGTATTGATGATAACTTTTTTGCTTTACTCTTAAGAAATTAATAAATGAATTAGCCTTAATTTTACAGAGTTTTAAAAACATCCAAAAACTTAATGAAGCTTTAAATTCAGTTTTAAGAATAGGGACCAATCACTATAGTCTCAACAGCAGCATTAAAAAAAAAAAAAGGTGCCCATTTCAGTTTCTTAATGAGGCAATTACCAGTAATAGGAAAACCTCAAAAGATTCAGATTCGGTTCAATTAAGTTCCTTGAAAACCAATCTCATATAACTAGCTAAAAAACAGCACAAAATAGGGCAGAATAAAAAAATTCTCTGGAAGATTATTTGCAATATCCATAAAAGTATAGGTGAGTAAGGCTGGTTTCCGGTTACCTGCACTTGGATGTATCTTCCTTGAAATTCTCACTGTAGTAGGCACAGCCACAGAAAATCATCCACCTCCAAGTGCCTTTCTCTGCCACTCACTTGGGCTACTCATTCCCAACTCTAACTTATTTCTACCCTGATAGAGATACTGCCTGGATTGTGCCATTCTCAAACAACAGAATTCTGTTTCATTACCTAGAAACAAAGAAATCATAAAATACTGTGGGTCATTAACAAAGTATGACTTGAGCAACTAAGTGTCTATTGAGCCAAACACTTATCCCGAGCATCCGCCATGTACCTAGTACCGTGCTCGTGTTCTCAAAACCCCCAAATAGGACTGAATGATCTGTTGCTTTTCAGTAAAAACAAGAAATGATACTGTGACATCTGGTTACTATTTTATTCTTGTTTTTACTCATAAATAACTGCCTTACCCGCTCCTCATTTTCAGGAATTTGTTGTTTCAACTCTTTGCAAAAGCTTTCATGAGGTTGATTATGAACATTAGATAGAGATGGGCCATGTAGCTAGAGATGGTCAGAAGGCAGGAACACTAAACGCAATGGCAAGATTGCTTGCTAGCGTCTGAAGGCAGAGTGTCATTCACTTCTGAGTTTGAATCAAGCTAATTAAAACCTGCCAGAGGCTTTGCAAAGCCTAACATCACTGGTAGTGCTACGCATACAAATTACAAAATATTTTCCTCTAGAGGATATCTCTGTGAACCACAGAACAGTGATGGAAAAGCAGGAAAGAGACGAGAGCTCTAGAATTCAAGCCCACTACATGGATCCAAAACGCGTCTGCATATTCATGCCAAGCTCTCTATACCCGGTTCAGTCCCTACAGAAAAATTTAAATACTGCTGAAAAAGTAGCACATTACATTAAGTATTGCTACTTTGTAATCCATGGTGGTTAATATATTGTATTATATCTAGGAATCATTACTACTATTATACTCATTAAACCC
This sequence comes from Rhinolophus ferrumequinum, assembly GCF_004115265.2. NCBI lineage: Eukaryota > Metazoa > Chordata > Mammalia > Chiroptera > Rhinolophidae > Rhinolophus > Rhinolophus ferrumequinum. The sequence goes on from NC_046288.1 coordinate 35,407,193, forward strand.
CCTTAAATCACAAGACCATTTTAAACTGCTGCAGTCGGAGAAAAACAGTCAGATTTTTACAGTATCATATTCTGGCCCCACACCAAAAAAATATGTACTGCACTACTTGGCGAAAAAAATGTGAACATGAGTTCTTGTGTTTAAGTGTGTATTTTTCATTTGTGTGACACATAAAAGGTTTTCTTTTTTTTCATCCTTCACAATAAAAAAAGGCCTACTCTATGCCTGTCACAATATAAACACAAGCCATTGACGTACGCTGTAGCCCATATGGGTGCGACACATACATTTGTGAGTTTGGTGTAACATGCTTTGTGTTGGCAATTTTAATTTCAATAGCCTATTAATCTTTTAAATACATTTAAGCATGTCCACTACTGCTGCCAGACTCCCCTGCTCCTTTGATTCTCCTTCCGTACAGCCCAGTATTTTCTCCCTAGAGCTGGAGGTTTCAGCAAACCCAGTGACTCCTGCCAACAGGAAGATAAAGAAATTCATTTGAAATTACAGAGCTGTATTGTCATTGCCTAGTGACACTATAATTTTCTATTTTAAAACTTTGTAAAATCAAGCTTACTCACACAGATAATTCTTGGTTTTTAAAACATTACCTGAATTATTTAACTCGTGAATATAGGCTTAGTTTCAAGCAGCTCTAATGAAGACAGATTCTTCCTCATAGAGCTACTGAAATCATGAGCGTGAAGTTCTCAGCCTCCTGCCCACTAAAGGTAATGATGAGAATGCAAATATGTGGAGATTTCTTGCCCAATTAGAAGACAACTTATTATGTTAAGCAATATGTACAAAAGTTTAATATGGAAATATCTTCTTTAAGAATATGCCCAGAGTTTCTTTATATAGCAGTAGTTAACCTAAATATGGAATAATCTTACTCCTCAAAATTCCCATTACAATATCAGCTTCCAGATTTCCATATCAACCATCATCGATCTTGCATCATTTTGTTGGAAGAAATAGACTGATCTCCTACGTACTTTTGTTAATGGCTAAAATATTTAACATTTATTGAGTACAGGCAATGTTTTAAGTGTTTCACATATTAATTCATATAATCTTCACAAAAATGAAGCAGGGTATTAATATCGCATAAAATAAAGCCAGGGAAGCAATTTTATGTTTTCTGCCTTAAGAAGCCTACTGTCTACTGATTTGAGAGATCCCTGATGCAAGTTGAAACCAAAATGCTCGGTTTTCATTAGATACCGTGTTTCCCCCAACACGTGTAGCCGGCCCATGAGCTCTAATGCGTCTTTTGGAGCAAAAATTGATATAAGACCCAGTATTATATTACATTATATTATATTATATTATATTATATTATATTATATTATATTATTATATTATATTATATTATTATTATACTGGGTCTTATAGTAAAATAAGACTGGGTCTTATATCAATTTTTGCTCCAAAAGACGCATTAGAGCTGATGGTCCGGCTAGGTCTTATTTTTGGGGAAACACAGTACTTTTGTATCACAGCCATTCTGATTCATTTTGTGGTGTTCATTTAGCACCCCTCCAGAAGGTTTAGCCATGCCACCTCTAGAATGGATGAAGAAGCCCCATGCAGTCAAAAAGATCTGAATCACACCAATTAGAACCTAAATTAAATTTATTCTGGTCATCACAAATAGGCCCTACTTTATTTGTTCTTACAGGTGAAAATATATCCCAGATTTGCCCACTTCATAATGACCTAACATTTAAAAAAATTAAAACGCCAAAAGCTGAAAGCAGAACAAGAAAGCTCTTCCAAAGTATAATATATAAACTGGTAAAATGTAGAGTAGGTGTGAAATTGAGAAATACCGTAGAGACTACTAATTTTGGAAACATAATAATAAGCATGGTAAATGACAGCAAATTTTTTTTTAAACTTTCTGAGTTTCAGTCACTGGGCTGTGTGCTTCACTAACTCACTTAATCTTCAAACAACCTTGTGTGGTAAATGCCATTATATAAAAATTTCCATTCAGAATATTTAAAAAAGAATAATGAGTTTTAGAGAGCCTAAGAATGTGCTTAAGGGCACAGAGCTGATAAGTAGAAGCACAATCAGAAGCACAATTAGAAATGGAACCCAGGTATGAAAGAGTGAAGGGTCTTCACTTAGTCTGTAAACAGACTAAGATAAATATTTGTGTGCAAAACGTTTATTAGGGAGTGCTTTCAGAAACAACCCCTGTTTCTGTGAAGGCAGTGGGATTGGGCAAAGCGAGACTTTGTATTGTGTTGCAGTTTCAACAGAGGCCCCAACCAATTCCATGGGGGTCTCTGAAGCTGGAATGACTATTCAAGTTGTTCTGAATTGAGGCAGAGAGTCAAGCTTTTGCACCCCCACCTCAATCAGTCATTGAATGTGGGCTGGGCCGCCCTGTGCTGTTCTGTTGAACCATGAGAGGAAATACATTTTTCCTATAATCCTATAATTCTCATGAACTGCCCAACTGAAAGAGAGAAAGAGAAAGAGAGAGAGAGAGAGGGAGAGGGAGAGGGAGAGGGAGAGGGAGAGGGAGAGGGACGGAGGGAGAGAGGGAGGGAGGGAGAGAGAGAGAGAGAGAGAGAGAGAGAGAGAGAGAGAGAGAGAGAAAGAGAGAGAATAGGTGGTAAGGCACTAAACCCTCCCTGTCTTTGTTTTCAAATTGAAGGCATGTATTTCCTCATGATGGTTAATGCTACTTGAAGATATATACCAGCAAGTTTATATTCCATAAAGCCCTAATCCTAAAACCTTAGGATCTAGATACCGTACAAAATAAAAAGGGCACAATGCTTTATCTCTTTCCTTACTAAAGTAAAGATTTATATACCCACATAGACAATATTCCAAATTGCTACGAATCTCATCTGTGTATAAGATGCTTCCTTCTTCTGGCCAGAAGCAAATACGTAGGAACCAATAACAGAATCATAATCCTTACTTCTCAGCTAGATGGGGCTGTTTGAAATTCTGCAGTTCTTCCCATTAGAAATGTTCTCCTTCCGAACTGATACTGGGTGGTGAACACACAATGCGATATATAGATGATATATTACAGAATTGTACACCTAAAATCTTGTAAGTTTACTAACCACTGTCATCCCAATAAACTTTAATTAAAAAAAAAGAAGAAATATTCTCCTTCCTTCAAATTTCAGGCTAAGTGGCTCACTCACAGTTATGTGGTTTTTTTTTTGTTGTTTTTTGGGGTTTTTTTATGTGTTTTTTTTTTTTTTTTAAACTAGCATAGGTACACAGGGAAGACAGCTCTCATAGCAAAATATGAGAGTAGAAGAAAAAAAATCATAATTATGCCGTCCGCATTGCTACCTCCTTTTATAACCAAATCAGTTCTTGCATATTGTTTCAATTAGGTGGATCTGATTATTGGGATAGCAAGGTCCTGTTTACGACAAGGATTGGTTTGGCATGACCATCATTCATGTTTTAAGTGCTACAAAGATTAAACAGTGAGATAAGCTCATGATACAAACAATATAAAAATGTTTATTATTTTGCTCCAGCAGAACATTTTCTAACTACAGCTTCCAATCACCCTTTACTGTGGGCGCTGTCACAAACACTTATTGCACAAGCAGAGATCTGTGTTTCCTTTGCCACAGACAATAAATCCTTAGTGTCTTCTCCTGATACGCATCACTCCACTTGCTCTCAAGAGGCACTGTATGTCTCTCTTGCCTTCCCCCTCACCTAACAAGGTCACTTTTGAGTGATGTTACAACTTATTGCAAAAACATATAGGCATGCATAATAATTATCTACTATTAAGTATCTTGTCAGTAAATAGTGTAAAACTCTAAGAAAGGTTGCATTCTAAATGTAACAATGTATACATAAACTTAGTATCACAAATATAGATTTGAATAAGTCCATCTAAAAACAGATTTCTGTTCTTGCCATTCATTATTGTTACAAAGTTATACCTTATCCAGAAGTGCATATTTGAGATATTAAATTTAGTTTTAGAGAAATCTCCTTTTCATTGAGTAATAATCTGGGAACTAAAGAAAATAAGTTACGAGTTGACCACATTCACCTCTAGATTGCAAAAGCAAAGCATTTTTCTCAATTAATGAGAAAAACAGTGGTAAAAAATATATAAAGTGGAAAAAAAATTTTAACCCTCACCTTTCTCAACCAGGCTTACATGAATACATTAAGAGCTTTGAAGACATCTATTGTATATGGTAAACTAACTTCTCCCTTAAGCCTTATGCTACTTGTGTAGCATCCTTGGGAGAATGAGAAAAATAGTCCCTTTTATTATTTTCTCTGTTCTGTGATTCAAAAGACTTAGTTGAAAATTTTTGCTTAAGAAAAAAAGGTTCAGAGAGGTTATACAACTTGCTCAAGGCCAATCAACTGATAAACTGAAAAGCTAATATTTGAACCTAAACTTTTCACAACAAAGTTGGGGAAAATTACATAATGAATACAAGGCATCTGTTATTCCAAATTTTAGGCATGATTTATTTTGTTTTCTGAAAGTGTCAAATTAAGATACACAGAAATTCACTAGCACATTTTAGATTAACTCTCCTAAGTAAAATAAACCATAACAGATGCCTATGAGTAGGGACTTAAGCAAAACAAAGATAATACAAGTCTAAAAAAAGTCACAATCTTCACTCTGTGGACAAAATTATTTCTAAACCCATTCAATAAATATTCAACAACATTATGATGACTTAAAACCATGGTGGAGGTCTCTTCCGTTTCAGTAATTTAGTGAATGCCGTGTTTCTCTCTCTCAAACTAAATGAAAGGTAGAAAAAAAATGAGAACGAAAATTGTCCTTGGAAGTCACTCAGATCTTTAAATTAAAACAAAGTTTTTAATATAGGCATTCTAATTCCCTCTGTACATGATTTATACCCTTTGAATTTGGTCATCATCCTTTCCTTGAGTCAGCACTGCTGTTCCTTTCTCTGATTTCTACTTTAGCTCTCCAGTATTTTTAGCAGGACACATACAGACTCTAAATCCATCGGCTCTACTTTATGTTCAGAAAATAAAATCCCTTAATAAAATGTCTGGCTATTACTTAAAAACTAGGGAGATGAATCTTTTCAGTATGAGTGATAGACTAAAAATGCTTCAATTTAGGTATAAAATGTATTTGACCATTGTGAGGGGAAAAAAGGAAAAACACAGGACAGAGGTGTCCACAAATAGGTTGAGAACAAGAAGCCAACACGGGCTTGGTACATTATTGTATGGCACTTACATGTCTGGGATGACTAAGAGCTGTCTGTTAAATAGAGAGTGACAGGTAGTAATTATTCTAATGCAATACAATGTACACTGAACAAGGATGGCTGGGATAAAGTGTCAAATGCGGGTCATTAATGATGACAAGGGCTGGATTCAGCTGCGGCAGCTGTCACCATCCCAGGTGGGTGACCACACTGCCATATCCTTCTCTCGATGGAAGTCTCCCTGAGAAAGTGCAGGCCAATAGAGCCAATTAAAATATAAAAATAATAATTACTGTATATAGAAACACACATGAAATCTCAGTGTCCTCAATGCCACAAGAATTTACTCGTTGATCGATTATATCTTTTACAAATCATTATTTCCAGGGTAATGTAAGTGAAAGCTTTGGTATCATTAAACTCTGAGTTTAAATTTCACTACTTGCTAACTGATTGACCTTTGTTAATCTTCTACGTGCATAAAGGGAACCTACTTATTATTAAGCTTACACAGAAAAATCAGTGTAACATAGCTGGTCCATAGAAGGCATGGAATACATTTTAGTTATCTCCTAAGCCAGTGAACATGTTAGTGAAATTAGACTAAAATCACTTTCTGTTAGTGAACGTGTGTCATTTTCATAAAGTTTTGCTGATACAATGTACAGCAAATACAATGTACAAATTCTATAATTTATGAATTATGATCTAATACTTCTAAAATAATGAATATATTCAATATTTTATGATTACGAAAGGACTGGAATAGCTATCATATCAAGGAATATCCATGGTTCCAACTAAGTCTAGAAAACTATTAGAAAACTTCCATTCTTAAAAAATTCCCACTCAATTTTCATTATTTTGTTCAGTATCTGTTCGTTCTGTTCACAGTCATCCTGGCTCTTCACTGGATCATCAGTCTTAGAAACAGTTGTAGGAAACAGCCAAAAGTGCCTTTATATCTTCATTCATACTCTTTCCCTAGTCCATTCGAGACTTCAACAGTTACTATTTGTACCATTCCTTTAAAAACATCAAATATCATCATTCATATCATTCTTTAACACTTCTTCAGATACAATGGTTCACAAGACCTTGGAGATCCTCATCTCTCAGTTATTGCCCTTGTCAATTGAAACTCCCACTGCTTTAGAAGAAAAAAAGGTCACATCTCCAGTAGCTACAAATCTGTCCCTTGAAAGAATTAAGCTGCTGAAACAGCCGAGGCAAGCTAATAGCTTCACAACTTTACAAACCAAAGCTACTACCGTGTTTCCCTGAAAATAAGACCTAGCCGGACCATCAGCTCTAATGCATCTTTTGGAGCAAAAATTAATATAAGATCCAGTGTTATATTATATTATGTTATATTATATTATATTATATTATATGACCAGTCTTATATTATATTAAAATAAGACCGGGTCTTATATTAATTTTTGCTCCAAAGGATGTATTAGAACTGATGGTCCAGCTAGGTCTTATTTTCGGGGAAACACAGTAGCTTCAGAATTTTACAAAAGTTAAATTTTTTAACAGAATTTTACCAAAGTTACTATTTCTTCTTTCTTCTCCCTCCTTTCCCCACACTCTCTACTCACTCACTTCTTCCTTTGAGGATTATTCAAATACTTCAGATTTTGTATATTTCACGCTATCGAAAATGGCAGATTTGAAAAATAAAAACATCATGACAAGGAGAGGTCAGGATGCTACTTTTAATTAAAAAAAATTTAAAAACAGCTGCTGCTTTTGACCCATAAGAGAGAAAACATCTGATACTAATGTAGGACAAGACAGATCCTCACTCTTCTAAACACTCCCACGGTTTCAATTATCCAGTCTCCATGTCCAGATCTGATTTTTCTGCCAATTCCAACATTTCTAATTTCTTACTGAGCATTTCCAACTTTTTTTTTTTTTTTAAGCTTAATTCCATGGCACCAGCCTCAGGTACTCTTTCTCCCCTCCCTAGCTACCCTGCCATACATCTAGCCTCACAGAGTAATCAAGTCCTGTTAGGGGCCCCTTTTCAACTCTGATTTCCATTCCAAAGGCATCCCATCGTCCTTTGCCCTCCTGCGGGCTGTCCCTGGGTGGTTCCTGCATTAGTCCAGCGCTTTTCTGTACTTTCCAAAAGCATACTGCCTGTCACCAAGCTAATACTTAATTTTTTTTTCATTAAGATCCTAATACAAAACTGGAAAACAAAAAATTTTTGTCTAGTGGGGCAAAGTTTAAAAAGCTGGAGAAACAATGCAATAAATATTTGCCAGATATCGACTACTAAGTGTTAGTCTCATATACTAGACCCTCCAGAATTAGATATGACTAAGATTTATTTCCTATTATTTCCTACATATAGTTTGGAAGTTGCTAGAGAAAATAGTTGAACCACTGTCCCAGAACAAATGTGCACTTTCTTATATTCTCTCACTGCACAAATCCTTCAAGGTAACTCCAATCTCTCTTCCTCTGTGAATTGTTCTATTGCCTTCTACTTCTAGTCTGAAGTGTTCGCCCTTTTCTAAAAACTCAAATACCAATTAATGTCTGCAACACTCATTTGGAAATTAATTAGGCAAACATTTTGCAACTTCTCTTATTACTGCCTTGGACTGGTATTTAAATATTTCATTATTTTATTTTCTATAATTCTTGGTTCTTTGAGTAGATTATAAATTTAATGAGGACTAAATATTAAATACTAAATGTGTAGTAAATATTTTGCAGTCTCAAAGACTGCTTAAAAATAGTGGGTGCTCAAGAAGAAATGATTAAGCTTTGTAGGCAGGCCTTTCACATCCTAATTCTAGTTCATTTCTTTAAAACTACCAATTGTTTGATGTATAATTATACTTGTGGAGATACATCTGTTTACATATACTTTAAACCATTCTTTGCTGTATAATACGCATCGTACATTATCTGTAATACATTTGTGTATGTTTTAGTAAGAACTATTATAAAGCAAAAATATTTTAACTCTTCAAATACAGTATTTATTAACAGCAGCATTACCATAGATTTCAAGGCCATGCAATGGTAGAAAATTATATTAGGAATTAATGTCCATCTAGATTGTATTTTATTTTTTGTTTCTGTTTTTAATTGTATTTTGCTTGCTCTGCTTTGGATTAATTTTTGAGGCTTTACTTTATCTCTCGCCCCAACTAGATCATAATTTCCCAGCAGGGAGGTCTTTCTAGTCATCGTTAAATTTTTTAAAAAGTTTATTTCTCTTAATTGTAATCATAGTTCATTTTCTTCTCAGTGTAATTTTACTGAAAAACATCCTAACCAAAAATTTAGAAAAGACAAGTCAGAAACGTGTTTAAATGCTCATATTTTCCAACATACCAAAAAGAAAAATTCTAGCATTAATAATTTTAAATTCTAGTAGATAGTCACCTGCAATCCTATATATAATTTCATTAATACCATTAGTTATTCCAGTGTTTTGTTTCTTATTCCTAAAGACTTCAGAAACAAAGCAGTAAATATTTATAAATGATTAGAAAAACTGCTTACTATAAATGTATGTATGTTATAGCTTAAATTTTAAAATACAATTTATATGGACATTGTTCTTATGCCTTCAGTTACATAAATGGTCTTATCATTACTATTAATTTTGGAGTTTTTTTCTTTGTTATTGTTTTTTAAAAATTTATTATAGTTGACCACAATATTATATTAGTTTCAGGTGTACAGCATAGTGATTTGACACTTATCTTACGAAGTTATCACCACAATAAGTCTATTAACCATCGGCCATCAAACAAAGTTATTTCAATATTATTGACTATATTTCCTATGCTGTACATTACATCCCGTGATTTATTTTATAACTGGAAGTGTATACCTCTTAATCGCTTTCACCATTTTGCCCATCCCCCAACCATCAGTTTGTTCTCTGTACCTGTATTGTTTTGTTTTGTTTACTCTTATTTTGATATTAACATTTTTATATGAAACAGGATATACAGAATGATACCTGAACAATAAGGGAGACATTGTTTCTTACAGTTTGATAAAAAGTTATTTTCTCAGCAAAATAACAACAATAATGAAGATGATGACAATGTCAGCATGCCATGGCATGAAGTCTTTCAAGATGCCCTGCCAAAGTAACAGGATCAAATACAGCTTTATCGTGAGGCAACCCTGGCTTCCCCACATGACATGTAAGGAACAGAAGAACCACATACGCTGATGGCAAACAAATTGAAGAGACCTTTAGACGTTCAATATTCAGTGTTCACTACTTACACTCTAGGGATTTGTCTTCAAAGTAATGGCTGGCAGCCTGTTTGCCTCAATTTTCACTAATGTACCTGAGGAGACACTTTGCAAACCATTTCAGTGAGGGTTTTGGGGGATAATTTTGGGCACACTATTTGCAGCTAGATCAAAGGATAACTTTGACAAGTGGAACCAGTAGCTCCATAGATCAAAATGAGAACTCAAGCAAGAGAGAATGATTGGAGAAATAAACAGGAAATGCCATATAAATTTAAACTGAAGTCTAAAATGATGATGAAATATTCTGAAAACTAGATTTTAAGAGGAAGTATAAACAATAAATACTATGATTATGCTAGCAGTATCCTAAACTAAAAATTATAGCTTTTCTATAGTGAATGAGTTTTGCTATGAAGCACGTTTGGGATTGTGTCATAATCTTAGCCTCAAGATGGAACTCTTTTTGCTAGTTTGATTTTATACATTAGAAAGAACAATCAATTTTCAAAGTTTAATATTAAGAGTAACTTGATTTATTTTCTACCACTAATTTGTATTTCATTTTATTTTTTAAGGATCATATGTCTTATAATTGTTCCTAAGCCTTGGCTACTGTGTAATTATCTGTAGGTGCCAAAAAAATAAATCCACAAAAAATTTTCTAACCCCAGTATTTACAACAATATGATTAAAATACTTAACATTTATGTTTTGGATATTTTATATTTAAATAGTCACTAGTGATTCCTATGTTATTTAAAAGGTTTACTAGTAATTCCCATTTCTATATTGGCCTTTTCAATTAATTTTACTATTTTAATTTTCTCAATTTAACTGATGAGCCCATAAATTACAATTAAAACCCTGAATTCTAAACTGTGGCAAATTTTCTGCATAATTGGCCAAGTAATTTAAACATAAATTAAAGCAGAATTTAAGTGGTTAACTAAAATTCCCAATAACTTGTTTAAAGTTCAAACAAAGTTAATACATTCACTTACCACCTACCTGCAGGACCCTGGCAACTTACCTGACCTTTCTGAGCCTCAGTTTCCTTATCTATAAAATGGGGATAAAAGTACTTTGCCACGAGTTATTCTGAGAATTAGAGTAACATATGTCAGATTACTAGTACAGCGCCTGGCACATGGCTGCTGCTCTATAGAATATATTGTTTTTTTCATTATTGATGATATTAATAATGATGGTAACGTATGCTGACTTCCATAGAACTATATTCTCAATTTTTTAGTTAAGTCTTCAAGTTTTGACTTTCTGTGCTGGCAGTCACAGTTTTAGATCCTGACACTGTCCCAACATCACTATAATTATCTAAGGTGTACGTTACATTGGGGTCTTTCCTGATTTTTCATTTTTCCCTCTTCTAAAACTGAAGTTAAAGGTTGCTGTGTTTCCATGTCTTGCTAGATCTTTGTATTTCCCAATAACAGGTTGCTATTTCTATCCACATTGTATTCATAATGAAATATTTCTGATATACATTTGAAATGTTAACGGTCTAAGCATTTGTGATTAAAATAATATTAACTCCAAATTTTTATATTTATAAATAATATCTAAAATGTACTTTAACTGACCAAGAGCAAGATAATTCTAATATAAGAATATAATGATGTTCAAGCCATTGTCCTTAGAGGTTTATGTTAAAAGCATTCAAAAGCTAGAGGCCATCACAAGTGTTACCTGTCATCTAGTTACCTATAGGGGAAAAAGCCACTTAATAAAAGAAGTGCATTTAGCTGATTTACACAGTGATTGATTTTCATTTAGCATTTGTCTACTGTTGTTAACCCAAGTTGGAAAATCAATTTCAGTGTGACCAAATGGGAGAACAGTTCCATGTAGCTACGTACATTTAATGACCGGTACACAGTAGTATTTTGTTGCTTATAATAAATAGTATTAAATAAAAGAAACTTTGTGTTTAAGCAATTTTGCAGTTGTGACACTAAGCAGCAAATTGCAACATATCAAAATGACAATGGAAATAATCTAATATTACACATTAATATCTTCTCTTTTTTTGAAAGAAGAAAAGCAGCAAGAAAGAGACAAGTCTTATAAAGACAGAAAACTGGCAAAAAATTTAAATGTACTGCTCTCTTAAATCTGTATCCTCTTTATTTTCTTCCATATTCAGTTATAATATTTTTCAATTTATTTTAAGCATAATGGTAGCAAAATATCTATTATGGATATTTTGTATTGTTATTCAAACATGTTCCAGAATATTGTGAGGAATACACGCCACTTTTTAATTCTTACAGTAACTAGGAAAATGTTTATGTGCATTTATTAATTATTGATGGCCTCATGAAATGTCTAATAACTTAAAAAGTATGAATTTAAGCAGACTTGTAAACAATGGACCAAACTTTCTATCTACATAAATTCATTCATAAATTATTAAAGCTTACTCTCTGAGAGGCAATGCACAAGGTCCTGGGATAACAAAGGGTTATCCTAGTGAATAGAACAGAAGAAGTTTCATCTTCATAGAGCTGGCTGGATTGGAATTAGATAAAACAACATGATTGCTGGAATTCAAGGGTATCTTTGTAATTATTTATTTCTTTACATACAAATGAGAGACTGAGGACCAGAGAGATGAGGAAATGTGTGCTAGGTTTGGAAGTCATCAATGACAGTACAGAGATCCCAAGTTTCCTGATTCTCACTGTAGTGATAGTACCAAAATGCCACGAGGGCTTTAGGAATTGCTGTAATTCTGCCTTCTTCCCATCACTTACCTCCCCAACTACCAGTCTTCTGCTCCAGCCTAGAAAACTACTTGCAATTTATGGAATATATAAGTAATTTCATTCTTCTTGTTCCTTTGGAGGCACAGAATTGAATAGGACATGCACATTGCAGTCCAGGAAGGGGATGAATTACACAATCCTTCATTCATGCAAAATTCCCTTATTCCAGGAAGCGTATGGACTTTCTGTGGAACTTATTGCCATTTCTAAATGTTGCCTTTTTTTGATCTATGCCTGCAGAATTAAATATAATATATAATATTAATGTTAAATATAAAATTAAATTTTATATATAATAAATATGCCTGCATTCTGAATACCTGTTGAAAATAATTTATCAATACAGACATAGATACAAAATTTATCATTTCCTCACCAAAGAATCAGATTCAAAACTGAAATTTCAAAAGTGCTTCTCTACATAATAGCCCTCACCGACTTGGGAGACGAATCAAGTGCTGCATTGTAACATGACAGACAGTATGGCATAAAGGACCACTCACTGAATTGAAAATTAATTAAAAAAAAAAAACAACTGGGTGTGAATCTAGGCTCTGTTAGTTTTTAGCAATGTAACCTTGGGAAATTCACAAAACATTTCTGGGTCTCATATTCTTCATTTGTAAAATGGGAATAATATGACTCCGAACTCTTAATATTGTTAAGATTTGAACATACCTAACTAACATAGTTAATAATAGTAGGTGCTCAATGACCGTTATCTGGAGTTCTAAACTTTTCCTATAAAGAAATCGTTCCCTCTCCTGAAATCATGAGTGCCCTTAGGAAGTACAATGGTTTGTGAGCCCCACAGACACATAACCAACCCCACACAGACAGGCATGCATGTATACATAAACACACACACAATCACATACATTTGTGTTGTAAGCCTGAGCTTCTGCTATCCAGCTAAGTATTTCTAAAAAGCAAGAAAGAACCTCTGACATATCAAGAAAAATATCTGAAGCCATAAATCTCTGACTTTTATTTTAGCTGGTGAACCTAACTTGGTGTTCTTTAAAAAGGCGGGTGGAGGGTGATTTCTACTGGGAAAAACAAGTGTTATTTTATCCAAGAAATCATTTTACAACACCAGACTTGCTGCATCAAACTTTATGTGATATTTTTTTGTGACTCACGATGAAAAACTATATACAAAGATAAAAACATTGATATGGGGCTAAGCTATACAGAAAAAATATATATTATCTTCACTACTGTCATACATTTATTTACAGCAACCTGTCCAACACCCTACTTCTAATTTCATTTGATCATGTTACTGCTCAGCTCCAAAACTTTACTGGCTCTTCACTGCCAACATATTAAGACCTAAATTCTTGACACCTGCAGATTTTTGCAGTCTCTCCAATAATTAGTGACTATGTACAAAAAGTAGGCGAATAAATAAAATAAATACTTTTTCATTTTCATGTTTTTTTTTCTATTTACATTTAAAGCTAGTCATAAAAGGAAGAAAAACTGCTGTAAAGAAGAAATATAAATCTCAAAGCCAAATTTGCAATTTTTTTAAATTTGTAGACAATAATTTCAAGCCACTGACTATAACTAGCTACTGACATTCAGGTCACAGTCATCAAAAGTAAGATATACATGTAAAAACTAAATCAATTTAGTGTATTGTATGTTTTCATTATGGACCTTTTCTTTTTACTTTGTCCAAATGCATGCAGAACATGAGATATTAATTCTGAAATTACATTTCTGAATTCTTGAACTTTATCATCTTTCTAAAAGATTTCCCCTTGAAGAATTACAAGCATTTTTCTATGGCCAAAATACTTATAATTAATACAGTTAGTTACAATTTCACATTGAAAAGTATCTTAGAATAATAACTCAGATTTAACAGTAAAGGGAATTTAACCCAACACATGCATGTAACAGCCACCTGGGGAGGAAAAAAGAGAGAGATTTTAAGAAAAGACTTCTTAGTCATTTCACGGTTCAATCTGAATTTCAAATGATTAAGGTTGTAATAGTGGAATATGCAATTTTACAAAGATATAATTTGTAACTCAACATTTAAATAAACACTTCATTTTCCTGTGGCCTCTGCATGTTTTTCAGAGGAATAATCTCTCTTCCCCATTTCTTTTGCCTTGTTCTTCCCTTCATTTCCCCCTTCTGGCTCCTGATTCTACCTCCTTCTATTTCACTCCATAATCTGACATTTCCTCTTCAGTGAAGTATTTTGTATGCTGGTAAACATGAAAGTAATATTACACAGATTTACTGCTGTTGCTATGCCCAGAGATTTTATTTGGATTTATTGTTACTTGTCTATAATTCCTAACTACCCTACAGTAACTGTCAAAATGTGAAGGACTGAATATTAACCCAGGGAAATCTTTGAAAGATGTAAATGAAAATATTTATGTAAGACACACACACACAACACACTCTCTCTCTCTCTCTCTCTCTCTCTCTTTCTCTCTCTCTCTCTCTCTCTCTCTCTCTCTCTCTCTCTCCCTCTCTCTCTCTCCCTCCTAGACCTCTTCTTTCATAAAAGAGCATCTGATGCCAAAATATAAACAGTGCATTAAGAGCTTAACTTCAGTATTAATAATTCAGCTCTAAAACTCTTGGCAATTAATTAAGATTAATGACAGAAGTCATCCCCCTGTCCCCAATGTAATACTTCCTCCCATCTCTTCAATTCCCTACTCTGGACCCTTCCACGCTCATTTCAGGCTGTAAAAACCTGAGGTCCTGAAACTTTGATCCTGTTATCTGCTGCCTTTTGTATATGAGCTTAACGAAGTAGACATTAGCAAATTTACAACCAACAGTTCAGACAGCTGCCCTACTTTAAGCAGTTAATGAAAAAGGAACTAATCTAGTTAGGAGCATAGGACTAGTTCATAAATCTGGATTCAGAGGACAGATAAAGCCATCACACCTCTTCTGGAGAGTAGGAACTGAATTCAATTGTCAGCCCTCTTCTCACTATTTGTTGAGAAGAGCCAGTGTTTCTATAAACTGGACTAATGAGATTCTGAAAGCTAGCATCAGCCACAGATAGGCCTGCATAGAAGATGATTATGCAAGAGACTGACATTATAATGTATGATTTCACTGGGACAAACAGAGATCTCACAAGAATTCCAATCACTAAAAATTCTTCTTGGATCAAATTGAAACAAAGATTAAATGTGCTTTAGAAAAAAATGAGAAGAATGCAACTGCAAGCAACAAAATAATACCCTGATGAAGAGAATTAACAAAAATTACAAGCCTTCATCTACTCAGAATTCAACCTAAAGGAAAATGATTGTGCCATGCTTTTATAACTCAGAAAATGTTTAACAGATTTAATTATAAATTAAAAATTAATCATCATCCAAAAATTATCAATCTTCACTCCATATAAATAACATTTTTAGGTATCAGCATCCTCAGCCACATCTTTATAAGAAATAATTCAAATTTGTCAAATTTAAGAATTGCTTTGATATCTTAGTATTCTCAGTAGCTTAGTTTCAAGGTGGAATCATGAAGTTAAATTATAAGTCCTGACAACAAAAACGTTTAAATTCTACAAAGTCAAAATGATGTATCTCTTAAGAATCACTAGATTCTAACACATACATTCATCAGATCATTTTTATTTTTAACCAATTATAATAAAACTAAGAGGGACATTAAGAGACACAATTCCCTTCACTAAATCAGTATCTTGTATATATCATAGGGAAATATTGTGATTCGTTGGCATAGGACGTCATACCCAGAATTAGGAAGTTAAAATCTTGACCCTGCTCACTGAGCTGTGGGAACCATGAGGTCAGATAAGCCTCAGCTTAGATACATCAGCTGAAGGGTAGAGAGAGGATAATTGAGAGAAAAGTTAAAATTGGAAAGCGATACATAGGGAATATGGTAAGTTCAATTAAACACAGATAATGTGATGACAACAGGACATCCTAAAAGGAAATTCATGTAAGCTTTCAGAGACATGCAAGTAGAATTCAGGACGGAGGACAGTTAGCCTAAAAGGGATGTGCGTACTGATACCAGCAGAGCAGGGAAAGTCTATGTGCTCTCTAGAAAAGTAAGATGTGAGAAAAAACGTAAGACCAAGGGTTAAATCTTAGGAATCAACCAAGGTTAGGAGGGAGAAGGGAGAGAAATGAAAGAGTTAGAGAAAGGTAATTGGAGAGTAATTGCTCTTTACTCTAGAACTTTTATCTTTATGCCATGTATATAAATGTGCTATTTGAATTTTTTATTGAAACATGTTTTACGGATTTACTCATTAACTCTGTTAGGCAATTAAGACATGATATGATATGTGAGTATAATTGCAAATCCATATAAGCCTGTGTGTGTGTGTGTGTGTGTGTGTGTGTGCGTGCGCACAGTTCTCTAGGGTAGATCTTAATGCTATTTAAATGAAATATACTGAATTCATAATAAACTCTTTAAGAAATCATAATTGTCAGGAAATGGCTCTAGTAGAAAATTTTATTGTAAGCAAGAAACGGTGCTTGATTTAAAAAAAAAACACAAATTGTTAGAAAACTCTAACTTTGATTTAAACAAAAATTTGCTTAGTACTGGACAAGATTATGAAAAAATGCATACATGATATGTATTCTTTTCAGTACACTAATCTGCTTGCCAAGAAACACTATGGGAATCTAAAGTTTAGGAAATTAGAACCATCTTACTTTCCCACACTTTTGAAGTGAAAAGAGCTAAGGAAAGAGATATGAGGTATATCAGAGAATAAAATTATTTTGAAACGGGAAAAACTTTGTAAAAATCATACCAACTTCATTAATTGGAAAAAAAAATAACATAAGGAGGAAAAAAAAGAAATTTCACGTGGCCTTTTGAAATAAAAGCATTCATTTTAAATCCAAAATCAGATAAATAAAATGATAAACAATTCCGTTGGTATTCTTAAACATAATTTCTTGCAAAGTTTGAAAAGCAAATCATTTTTATTTTATCCTTCAAAGTTACATAAATTTTCAGTCTCAAATGTTAGAAGTTGTGATTTTATTCAGAGTGGAGTTAATGGAAAATATAAGTAAAGATTATGTGAAGCAATTTTAAAGATGATTTACATAGATTATAAATGTATATTATAAAAATCCTAGCATTTTATTTAGAAATAGAACAGGAAATGAAATGTATGTAGCCAAAAAGGACATTTATTTGTCCTTAAAAGTACATATCTGTATAATGTGTTAATATAAATCCATTTTTAAGAATTGGGGAGGAGCAATAAAAGCTTCCTATTCAAGCCAATTTCCTTAACTAAGTTATGAAGGTTTCCTAAAATTGAACTTATAAGTAGGGTCTGGCAGACAGAAAGTCACCATCGTAATGCACTCTGTTAAAATAATAAACTGTCTACAAAATAATGTACCTTTTTCTTCCCTTGGACTCGGCCTTCGAGCGCTAAACTGAAAACTGTATATTTAACATATACAGAATAATACAGATTTTTGCAAATTGTTAGCTATTGTAAAGTGATTTATTTAAATAAATGAATTTAATCCTCGGCAACTAAAATATATATAAAGGCTATAAATCAAGGACACAAAAACAGAAAAAGGGAGGTTAAAAATAGTGTCAGTGCTGACATTTCTGCTCCCAAATGTAATTGATACTCAAGGTGTTCTACATCAAAGCGGTGTATCGAACCTAAGAAAATCATGTGTTGGCCCTGTACAACCAATGGTAACGCTTGATATTTTTATAGTATTCTTTTAGTGTGCCAAAACTCACTAATGATGGAAAAAAGTTTATTTCTAAAATCAGTGCATTAATTTCAGAAGAGGATATTTACACTAATCTAGTAATCTTTGTCTCTTGGTTATCAGAAGCTTGCTATCCATTTTAACCAAGAAATATCTCTACCTAAACTTATTAGTACATAAAATGTATATGATACCACTAAATACAAATTATGTCTGTATCAGAGGGGTAAACAAACCAATTACATAGCCAAGTTCTATTTATACTTCCTTAGAAAAACATAAATCTCTTTGGTAATTTAAATTATTAATTTCACATATTCTGTATTTCACGTTAGGGAACCAAACTGAGTCACACTTGGCATCCTCTACATATAATTAATAGATGATTTTATTTCAGCTAAGAAATGGTATCAAAAAAGTACTCTATTTCATAAATTTGCTATTTTGCACTGAAGCAGACATTAGTTAATGACACACACACTGAGAAAATACATTCTACAGAAATATATATATATGTATATATTTATATTAATCATGATAACACACACACACACACACACATAGATCAGTCATTGGGATTGTAGTGGTAATGGCATGCTCATGATGTGGGTTATTCTAGTAAAAACTTATCTTTCAAGTTTGTATAAACCAAAGTTAATTACTTATAGTAATTTAAATAGGATATTTAAGGTAGTTTAAGGATGCCCTGAAATATAAAAACAAGAGCTAGGAAAGATCACATAAAAGACAGAAAAGCCTGTGGTACCCTTTCCTAGTGATGTAACATCCTAATTGGCCTACAGGGCCATATAAAATTTCAGATCTTACAGAATTAAAAGGTAAGCAATCACTTTACAGTTTTCAAAAATTCTGGTATTGTTTTCTACTCTTTCATTTAAGTGCAAAAAAGGGAAGGTATGAAAGTACAGTGGGGATTTTGTGTACAATTGTACTGACTCATGCTAAGATAAAGAGTTTTCTTACAGACCCTAAAATTTGTTACAAACTTTGGCTATATGACACACAATAGTTAGAACCTAAAAAGCACATTTAAGAATGTAGTCATTAACAGCATAACTCCAGGCACTGAAAATATTTGAAATATCGAATCATTTGAGTTACGGTTTCACTCTGCTTGCAACCACCCACAAGTGATTTACAGTTTGCCAGTGTGGTTGGAACTTAATAGGCTGTGTGGCACAATCTCCCTGCGATCAGGATGCTCATTCAGTCCGAAGATGAAGAGGCTGACAGCACAGAGCTAGGTGATCTGTAAGCATGACGGAACTCAGAGTGATCCTTGGGAGGTCAGAATCCCTAAAGAAGCCACCATGGAAGAGGGTGAGGCCAGCTTGTTTGGAGCATAAGAATTCAGGAGGAGCACTGACAGAGGCGTGAACATAAATCTAGAACTCGAGATGCAACCAGGAGGACCAGCCGTGAATCATTTGCCGCTGAGGTTATCAGGCTACTCTGGTCTTTTTTAAGTGAACCTGTGCTATGTTCTCAAATTTTTTTCTGTAGATTTTTTTTTCTTTCTGTTCTTTAAATCAAAGACTGACGTTGAATTCTGTCAGATTGCACTTTCTTTTTAAGTAGCTACCATTAATCATTTCCAAAAAATTAAAATTATATTTGTATAATTAACTAAAGTCCTCTCAACATAATCAATGTAACTTAATTGGAAATTCACTATGCACCCTTATTGCTTATTTCACCCCTGATGGAAACTGTCACACCTCTCTCTGACCTTTGCTCCATAGCTACTCCCATTCCAAAGAATACCTACAAGTTGACACCCTTCCTTTATCTCACAGTGATCATGCAGCTGTTTGCTCAAGTGAGGGAGCCTAAATTATATTAAAGAGAATAGTTTACATTACCGTAGGGTCTTTATTATCTCACCATACCCTGGAGCTTCCCTTGTCAGGCTAATATTTGAACTAAATTATGTCCTATATGTGTGTGTGCACAATTATGAGTTCTTTGCAGAGAAAATTACATTATTGTTTTTTCCCTCTGGCTGCATCTAGGTGGTAGAGGGAGAAACCCTCTCAAAAAAGAAAAATCCTTTAACGTGTAATTCTTACTTTTGACTTCAAATTGTATTTTTAATATTCAACTATAGGTATGTAGCCTTTATAAATGGGAACAACATTAAAGTCAATGCAATTTTCTAAATTTTGTTTTACTAACAATGTACATCCATCTGGAAAAGAAAAAAAAAACTAATTCCATTTCGCCTCCATGTAATAAGAAGAAGCCCTGTGATACAAGTTTAAAAAACAAACAGTGGATGTACTTCGCGGGTGTTACTATTACCCGAGGATTCTTCTCGTGCAGTATATAAATGTATGTCTGCTTACGGGTGAAGGAGGGATTGCGGCGTGAAGGTTAACATAACCTCAATTACAGGCAAGAAGCTCCTTGGAGATTTAATGGGCTTGTGGAACAACTCCAAAACTAGTGCTGTGCTTTCTTCTTTCTTTGCTTTTCTGCTTCTCTACCTCTCTCTTTTCAAATAATAATAATACTAAAAAGAACGCATGGTAATGCATCATTTATAAACTACCTTGTTACTGCAAAAACAAAACTGCTTTGAAAACCAAACAAACTCCTGCTGCGGACTCCAGCCTGTTTGATGGAGGCCCTTCAAAAGCGTCCGTGGCTTAATGGAGGTTGTTTATGTGGAGACTTCGATCCGTACCTGCTGTCCCCCGTCACTCCCTGGAAACTTGGCGGCAGATGTTGCAGCGTTAAGTTGTCTCTGAAGTGGCTTTCGGTCCTCATCTCCCAACCGCCACGGAGTCAAACTGCATTAGATCTCTTCATTTGTGCCTCAGGCAAGTTTGGGAGCGCAGCTGTGTCCACCCCTACTCCTACCTTTGGTGTTCCGGGCCTCCAGGCAGCGAGTGTGAGACCAAAACGGTTTTGCTGCTCTCAACCACCTCTGCTGACAACCCGGCCGCGCGCAGCCGGCTGGGGAGGCCGCTGCCGCTGCTGCAAACAGATGTCGGCGACAACCTGCTAGCTTACACCTGGACGTGCGGCCCTAATCTCGCGCGCCGTGCGCTGAAACATTCATGACTCGGAGGAGTCGCAGCCACAATCAAAGCCTCCGCCTGGTGTGTGTGCGGCCCGCGGACCCGGCCACCTCTCCAGGAGCTGGCGGCGCGGAAAGGTAGC
This sequence comes from Rhinolophus ferrumequinum, assembly GCF_004115265.2. Lineage (NCBI taxonomy): Eukaryota > Metazoa > Chordata > Mammalia > Chiroptera > Rhinolophidae > Rhinolophus > Rhinolophus ferrumequinum. Next base: position 35,428,373 of record NC_046288.1, read on the forward strand.
GGGAGCGAGGGACGGAGAGACTGCTCGCGTCGCTTTGATACTTTATGCCTTAACTTCAATTACTTGATCAAGGACTTCATTTCAGCAGTGAATTCTTCTGCAAACGAGCCCGGTGCGGCCTCTGAGCCATAAAAGGAGAGCATTTGGCTTGAAATTCAGAGTGAGGAGACTTGCAGAGTAAATGTGCGTGAATCTGGGTTTAGTTCTACGTTCTGATTTGTTTATTAAACTAAACTCTCAAGAGGCAGAATCTGCAGTATACAATTTATAAATAAATGACAAGATTGTTTTCCAAGGCAGAAAACGTGGCGGTAAATAGACATAGGTTCTGTTATTTTGGAACTATCAGCCACAGCCTGAAAACAATTGTTTTATTGTATCTTAAGCAGCATTAAGAGCAACTATTATTTCCTTCAAAAATTCAAGGAATGAGAAAGCATTCTCGTGTTGTTGTTTTTTTGACAATATAAATAACTACATCCAATTCCGACTAAAATATTTTCCACAGAAGTCTACATAATATCTACAATGTACAAATTGCTTTATACTTATACACATATACACACACACACATACACTTCCTATACCATTATACAAATAGTTGGTAATAAGCATAATCAATAGTAAATACACACAAGCCTTTATATGCACAGGAAAATAACAAAATTATTTGCAAAAGTTATTCACCAATTTATATGTTGATAAAGTTTCCTTTAAAAGTAACTGGCCTTGAATAACTAATAATGCCTGTTCCAATTAATTATTTGATGGACAGAGACAAACGTTTTTAGAGGGAATCAATGTATCTAATTCTAAGCTGACACAATACTATTTATAAATTTCCTAACATTTAATGGGAAAAATGGATTTGTGATATAAAAGTGATAAACAGTTTCAAAGGACAACGAACATCTCGTGTGTGTCCACATACACATGAAATCTTTCATGAGCAGTCTGAATTCAATGTTTAATTTAGTTTAAGCAGGTACTGATTGGTTTCCGGGAGCAAGGCTGAAGACTGGATTTTACCCTTCCTTATGCTGGGGAACCGTTCCTATCATAGATGAATGTGGTTATTTGAAAAGCAATTAAAACAACTCCAAGACTAATTTTCTCATTCAATGGTTATGCCCCGGCTTACCTAGGAAATCCAACACAAAGAACAGGAAGGGAGGAAGAAAAGAGGAAGGAAGGATGGAAGGGAGGATGGAAGGAAGGACGGACCTTTCAGACCATGCAACCAAACTAAGATGATGGCTTTCTGAAACATAAACATAAAAAAAAAAAAAATGGAACTCTTCAGTTATCCTAATAATGTACAGAATACTAATTCTGCTAAAGAATTAGAATGCTTTTTGCTATGTAATATTATAATGTAATATCTGAAAAAAGTACAGGTTATAGTTATGTATGTGTGTGGGATGGGACGTTTACATTGGAAATCTATCAAATAAAGAGGACATGGCTGATGATGTGGAGTTGACAGAAACAGATATGCTTAATAATCTTTGTGAAAGATGAAAAATGGGAGATGGGAAATAAGGAGGGAGGGCAAAGATTTTCCTTGTCTAAAGGGAAAAAGTTATATGCTGATAATTACAGATTTCATATCAAACCCCAGCTTAGAAAATAATAAATATTATGAAGGATCACTAGCAAGAAACAAAAGCAAAAGAGCAACTCATGCCAAGCTTACCTGATTTCCATGATCAAGTAACTTTGCATCACTGGTTTGGTTGGATGGGGAATACATAAATATACATTATACCTTAAATTCAGCAAATAATTTGACAAAATGTATTAAATAGTCTTGTGAATAAAATGCTAATCTGAGATTGCACAATTGGGGTTCCTAGCTTTATCATACTAATGTCAGTTAACTATGGAGCGTCAACCTGTGGGGAAAAGCTCTCATGGAATGCTTTTAACACTGAGGTTTTAACAGTGCCATGAAATAAGTGACAACAATTTGCAGGTGACAAAACTGTTGGAAGCAGTATATCAAAAATAGGTATTAAGAAGAAAGATTAAGTCAGACTGTGTCAAACACACATAGAACCATAATATATATTTGATAGAAAAATAAATTCAATTAAATGAACCAACAACTGATTTTAGTTTACTAAGCTTAAAGTGCTGCATTTAAGTAAAAACAAACAAAAATCATAAATAGCATACATAGATATAGACTGGAAAAACTTGGAGTTTTAGTCACACATAACAAAGGTCTACTATCTTTTATCTCAACTTTGAAATACAAAATACTTGAAAACAAAGTTTTATGCTAAGTTTGCCACCAAAATTCGTTTAGAAGCAAAACCTACATGAACTAACTTGAGCCTACTTATATTAATAGTCTATTTTTATCCAGTTTTAGTAATTAATACTTTCCTAGCAAGACGTCTGGAGAATGTGATCAGGAGGTGCTACTTTACATAAATATGGTATATGGACTATATCAGATTCCTTAAAATCTGAAAATTCTGAATTTTTAAACAATTTGATCTCAAGAGTTAGAATAAAAGCTTTCAACACTGTATTAAACAAAAGTGTGACAAAATTACTAAAAATCAAAGGAAATCTTGGCCAAATATTGGAAGCATTAGCTTTCAATCATGGAAGAATAAATAATTTAACCTGTTAACACGTGGAATATTCTAGCACTATAATTAAGATGAATGTTAAATTTATTTGGTATCTAACAATGTTCTTGGTACATGTTCAGCACTAGATAAACACTTGTTCAATGAATGAAAGAATGAGTTCAATGCATCATTTATAAACCAAATACATCAATTTATCCAAACTCAAAAGAACTTTTCTACTCCCAACCTATCTTTCTGGCTTTACGCCACAACCTCCAGACTACCCAGTAATCCACAAATCACTGTATTCTTGGCTGCCTCAGAGACTTTGCTCATGATGCTTATCAGTGGCAATGCTCATTCTGCTAACTCCATCTGATGAAATCCTACTCGTTTTCAAAGACAAAAGGCCTGCCTTTGAAGAAGCATTCCCAAATTCCTCCAGGAAGAGTTAATCTCTCTTCTTCTATGCACTCAAGAGTAATTGATACCTAACTATACTATTGTGTATTTTACATTCTGGAATAAATATTTTTGTATGTATCTTATTTCCAAAATTTCAGGTTTCTTAATGGCAAAGACTATAGTTTGTACCTATCCCTCAGTATTTTCTGATGCCGTTACTTGTGCATATTTCTAATCCAAAACTTATTTTGAATTAAATCAAAATTAGTAGGAATGATTAAAGACTAAAAATTAAATTTTCATTCTGAGAGTTAAAAGAACATATAAAGTATCGGCAAGAGTGCTGGAACCACTGTTTCTGTTGGCGAATGCATCTTCAGTGATAGCACAATACTCAACACTTAAAAAAGTGAAAATTATTGAACAAATGAACTAATGTCTGACAGGGGGGAGAGAAAACTAAAATGGAATGAAATTAAGATGTCATGAAAACTATTTTAAAACATAAAGTATGTTGAAGGAAAAGTAGAGTTTCTATATGTTGTTCCAGGGGCAGAATTCCAAATCATGCATGTGTTTAAACAGAGGCACAAATTTCATTAAATATAAGAATGTTCTGTTAATCATAGTGGTCTGGTAATGAAAGAGTCTGCTTCATAACCTACCTGGTCCTCTCCACCTGTGGTCCTGGCAAAGAGTAAAAGGATTGCTGGGAATAGTCTACGAATATTTTCTCAAATTGAATCATAGTATCATATAACACTAAATATAACTTAGCTTGGCACTATGAAATAAATATGAATCTCATCAATTATTTCATCCTTAAAAAAAATAGCCTCTCAGACTTGAATGAACCTAAAGTCCTCTGAAGCTAAAGTGAAAAAGTTCATGGACTTGTTCAAACATAAAAATGATCATGTTGACACACAATGAAAACATCCTGTGATTATCACTAACAATGGTGTCTCTGAACCAAACCTGCCCATTGTTAAATATTAAAAGGTTTTAAACAATTTTTCTTACATTGATACAATAGGAAATAGTGCTAATGTATTAAAAAATTTATAAAACTGGAGTAATTCTAGACAAATTTCCAAAACCAAAAAAGTTTCAAGTAGACTTCCTAAGTAGAGAAAATGCACGTGTGAGTGTGTGTGTGTATTTATGTTTTTTATATGTATGTATGTGTGTGTGTGTATATACATATATAAGCATATATATCACCATCGCAGATTTGTATAATGCTTTATAACTTTAAAGACACTTTCATATATTCAAGAAATTAGATTACATCCACTGTTGGAGGCAGGGAAATACCATATTTATACCTAAAGAAATGGAGGCTCTGAGGCGTGTTCTCCAGGCCTCGTTGCTAGTAAATGCTAGAGAAAGACTTCAGCTCCTACTCCCCAGTCTGCCCTCTCACTGGGTAAAACCTCAGAATATGATGTCGTCCAAGTCAAAGGTTGAAACAATGAGTGTGCTTATTAAACCATGTGTACGATGCACTATACTTTTTATATGTGTTACTTGAAAAGGGACTTGTGTGAAATCGCGGCTTGAAGATCTTTTCTAACAATAGATAATCATTTATTAAGCACCATCTGTAATAGGAATTTGCATGAGACAATAATTCCTTCCTCAAGTGGAATGAGGGCTTTAAATTCTTTTCGAGTATTTCACTACCTTGGCAATACGCACCCATGGATCAGCTCTTCCCCAACACGTCCCCACAACAAACCTCGTCTCCTTCCTGAGGTCGCATCAGGGAAACCCGGTCATACTGCCGCCGCAACAAAGCCCAGAGTGCATCAAGACGACCCTAAAGACAAAGATTTGTAAATTCCTAGAGAACAGACTCAACCTCTATTTACTGAATAAATGGGTTGCAGTGAGGAAGGAAAAGCCTTACTTTCTACTCACAATATATTTCATAAATTAAACAAACAAACAAGGAGGTTGTTGGTGCTGAGAAAGTATTCAGTTACTGTAATGCAAAATGAATGTCTGATATTTCATGTAGCTCGGTCCTCTTTCGGATAGTTGGAGGGTGGGGAGGACTAAACCAGTTACGGTTTCTCTGGGAAGTTCAGTTAAATTACACACAGTTTGAACAATTACCTTAATTGGTGTGTACCACTTTGTCTGAGGAGGCTGGTATGTGGGTTTGGGTCGAGGTGGCCTAGGCCTGATGGGTTCCTCTTCTTCTTCAGGAATTGTTACCACAGCATTTTTGGCTTTCTCTAGCCTTGCACCTTCCTCAGTAGATCCTTTATCACCCCAACGAACCTTTAAAACAAAGGGGAAATACTCATATCAGGCACACAGTGTCCTAGAAAAACAAGCTTTTATTTAGCCAATGGTCCTTCAGGTCGCCACTGCAAAGTAAAAAGATGAGTCAGTAAACTAACTAAAATTTTCCTCTTCTGAGATTTATTAGGTTTCTCACCACTTCTTATGTATTTAGTATTAAGATCCTAGGGGGGGAAAGACCCTTAAATTCAAGGGTCAATTAACATTTGAAGCAACTGTTTCTCCATTATTTCCAATAAGGAGTTAATTTGTGGTTTACATGAGAAATGCACGGCAATGTGTAATTCTGTTCTCTAATGAGGTAGGTTCCCGTTCCAACGAAACTCATACCCATATATACTGATGGCAGTGGGGGAAACAGAGGACAATAATGATCATAAGCATCTATTGAATGACTACTATGTGCTGATCTGCATTTAGTCCATACAAAAATACAATAAGATACTGTAATTTTTTTCCTTCCAGATGAGGAAATGGAGACAGAGAGAGGTTAAGTGACATGCCCAAAGCCACAAAACTAGTAAGTAGCAGGGCAGGGATTGAATACAAGTAGTGTAAATGGGTTAAAAGTTTCAAATAGGTTTGAATGTGATACATGTAGTTTACACAAAGGAGTTAATTGTTCCTTCCAAACTTTTCATCAAGTCTGGTTAAGGTATAACATGATTTAAACATTTAGCCTTCAGAAGTAAAATAATTATGTATGATTGTTCCTTACTTTTGTAAAGCTTGACTTTGTAAAGTAACTTTCAGTCTTTAGTTCCTGAGCTCATCTGAATATGGTAACTTGACATATCAATTTTTCATTGAGGAAGACAAATCTGAAAAAAGAAAAATATCTCTGCCTTGAAAAGAAAAATTCAGGGATACTAGGGAATTCCACAGATTTTAGGGAATTCCGTTCTCTGAAAATGCTGGACATTGAAAAACCACATGGTCAAATGATTGTTTTCTTTATTTTTCAATGAGCAAGAATTAAGGGCTAATGTAATTTTACTAACAATTGTCACCCCAATAAATTAAAAATAAATTAATTAAAAAAAAAAAGAATTAAGGGCTAAATCTGAGCCAAACTTTTTCATGTGTGGGCACGTGAATAGGATGTGGCCCCTGGAGGAAGGCTTTGTCCAACGAGGAGCAGTGGAGAAGTTCAAAAACCAACGACATTATCAAAGATGGCAAAGATAACATAAGTGAAGCTCTAAAAAGAAACAGGATGGCCTGTCCAGGGCACACTATGACTCTCCAGAGTTAAGTGATTTCTACAACGAAAAATGATTAAATACTTTCCAAAGCATTTTAAAGACCTCAGGTTAGTGAGTAGGAATGAATACAGATGATTACTGTTCATAGAAAAAACTATTCACAGCTTTTTGATAAGGCTTACTTAGATGTTTTTACCTTTTTTTTTTTTTACTACAATTTTAGAACAGGCTTTCAATTTCAAGTGGACCCTATTGAGTCATTAAAATGTATCTGTATCTTTCAGTGTGATCAGTGGTACTAGAATGTTCTTTATGAGGTTGTTAAATTTGTTTTAAACACCATTAAGCCTTTAGAGCTAGATAGTTGGCTCTCTTTCCAGAGAAATGACCTTCTCTCTCAAATCACAGTGTCTTCACTTAGATAAACGAAAACTTCTACAATCTTTAGAAAGAGCTGTATTCTATATATTGAACTACAAAACCCTAAAACCAGGATACAAATCCTTGCAGTTATAAAGTCTCAATTTTAAGGGGAAAAAAATGAAGAAAAATACAGTTAAGTAAACATGAATATCATAACTCAGAGAAGTCAGAACAGAACCATAAGAAGATACATTCCAGATCTATTCAGAAATTATAGATCTTAACATATATACCTACCTAACCTAGCTTTCACAGTTGATATCACAGAGGTAATGGTATCATATTTTCCCTCCAACTTTCAATGGCACCATTCTCAGATAAAGAACATGAAGCTACTTAAACTGGAGTTCTAACTCAGTGTGGCATTTCTAGGGCCTCAACTGTCAAAGGACTATACTTATGAAATACAGTTGCTGAGTTCTAAAGGAAACTCATTAAGCCATTAGTGTTAGTTTATGAAGTAGCTGTTTCGTTACCATCACCATCACTACAAACAACATAACCAAAAATTCTTTTACTCGATCTCAAAGACTAACTCTAGGAAATACTTTATAGAGTTTTCCTAAAACTCTTAAAAGCAATTAAATATATATATATATATATATACACACACACATATGTATACATTTTAATATTTTAATTTGATCCCATTGATAGAGTCAAAAAGAATAGAAGAATAACAAGAATAGATTGTTAAAGGAGGCTTAGCAGAGTTCATGTATCTGGCTTTTTTTCAACTACGAAAACAAATAAATAAATAAGTGCAAGCTTGATAGCTAAATTCTTTCAACTCTACTTGGCTTTCATGATAAACAATGAAATTTCATAATTTCCAGAACATATTTGGACGGCTAGAAGCTTATATCATAAAGGAGCAATTTCAGAATCGAGGAAAGAAACAAAAACAGTTTCACGCTGAATTGGCAGAAGCACACATTTGAAGTCATTAGGTGTTGTGGATCAGTTGTGCTAACAGCTGTTATTAACATCAGCTCATTTCCAGTTTTCTGCAAATTTCCATTACCATAGTGTTTAAATATTTAATTTAAAAGAGGAGTAAAAAGAAATTCCTAGGTAAAATCCCTATACTGGCTTAAAATAACATTAGTTATGAAGATTTGTTCTGTAATTCAAATGTGCTCATAATTTCTATAATTCCTTTTACTTCCCTCAGTTGAAGGTATATTTTTAAAGGGAAATACTTTATAAGTTTGAATAGGTATAATTTTAAAACAGATTATATATTCTATTTTCCCTCTCCAAGTTCAAGTATGTTCATGTTTGAGAAAGTTTAATGACGTTTAATTCTCACTTCAATTTTTATTGCACATTTTTATGTATTGTGTCTCCTTTGTATTTCCCACATTTACTTTCTCATTTTTTTTTTCATTCTCATTCCCATTTCCAACTCATTAATGGAATAATCCATAAAATGTAGCCAGAATTACATAAAGCTAAAATAGACCTCAATTTATTAAAAGTGGGTGAGACTTTTTCATAAATTTTCCTCAATGAACAGGATGGGCAATATAATTTCACATATTAAGAGTCAATGCTTAAAACTTGAAATGTGAATTGTTCAAGAATTGCATGAGCCCTTGGCTTTCTTGAGCGTAAACCAATAATATACATCCTTTACCTCAGGAATGATTCAGTTCATGCCTAAGCTTTTCTTTTTTTTAGAAAGATGGTTCAATCTTTGGAACACTGTAATATTGAACTAACAAAAATCTGGCATAATTCCTCGTGTTTTTAAGAAGAATATTGTTTATTCATTTAAAATATACTAATACATCACATCTTGTTGTCATGTGATATTTTACACGTGTGAATTTCAAAATGGAATTAAATGTATTATTCTGCATATAAATAGTGCATGTTCAATGTCAAATAAGTTTAGAAAAAAAACAGAGAAATATATAGCACAAATTGAAAATCACTCTATCCGGAAGAAACTAACATTTTGTGGTATATCCTGTCAAATCTTTTTTTTCTTCTTACATCTTTTTGGAATGAGTCTAAATAAACTAAAAATAGGTTGTGACAGATCATATTTAGATATCCATATGTAACACTTTTATTTACAAGTATATTTTTTATATACATAGGAACATCTAATCCACTTTTTTCCACCCCTCCAAGCCTAGAATGACACAACAAAGGCAAGCTGAAAGAAAATGACCTATCTTCTGTATCAAACAACAAAAGCTAGTTCAGTCATGTTCTATGTACTACTTGATAGTCCCAATTACCCACATGCAAACACATATGCAATATCTTCTCTAAAAGATAAACTTAACAGCTGCTAGCACTTGCCTTTTCTATGGCTTATTATCAATGGGGTACTTGTCTCAGAGGCTATTTCAGCAATACAGTGGCAAGCTGTCAGGGAAATGGGAATTATTTTAAGATTGATGTGCTCAAGAAAGTGAGAATCACTATCAGATGACTTGAATAACCATTTTGGAAATGACAACCATGTTAAGTAGGCCTGGATTTCTTTTGAAAATATTGAAATTTATTCTGAAAAGGGGAAACTCTCCTTGGGAATCTGAATTTTATTGAAATGTATAAAAGAGAAAATTGCAACAGTTGTGAGGCTGTTAATTAGTTAATTAGCTAATTGATTTTTTTCTGGCAGTAATGGGACAAGGCCTATTTGAGAGTAGGAGACCTGTATAATAACTGCACTACAGAAAAAAAACTCCTTATCAAGAAGTTAAATTAAAGGATAACTAATAAAGAGAAAAATACCAAGATCTGTGTTTAATAATAAAGTCAATCTATCAATCAGAAAATCCCTTCAATTGCTTGTTGGGGTGAGACACTGGCCTATCTAAATTTTTGCTAAGGGTTCAGTGCTGTCAATGATTGCTTATTATTAATTAATTAATTAATCACTTTGACAATTTTTCTGTAATGGTCAGAAGACCTCATTTGATTTTTTAAGATATAATATTAAAATTCAATTTACTCCACAATTTGAGCCAGTCAAAAAATTCAATATATCCTATAAATGATATTTAATAGTACTTATGATCATTCATAAGTGGTAACTAAAAGCTGTATTTAAAAAGCCTTAAATGTGCTTCCTCTACATTTGTGATGAGGTCATATCCATATTATTGAATATTTTAACATTTTCTCCCCAAATAGTACATAACTGTTGTATCTTTTCAAAGATGAACATTGTTACAATTTTTAAGTGGTTGGCTTCTTCAAAGTTGATCTCTGTAGTAATTTTTTCCAAAATAGTAAGAAAAACCCTAACTTTGTTTTGCCCTTTAGAATTCAAACATTATCAACGAAATTCTTTGACTAATGAAGTCAGTTCTTGAACAGTTTTGAAATGGCTAAGATGATTCCACAGGGAAAAAAAATATCCCCAAAAGACCCAGTGTTAAGGAACAATGGATGTATTCTGATATTGAATTATAAAAAGCACAGTTTCCATGGCTTAATAGTTCTAGGAATACATATTCCAAATTAGCAGCTTCTATTTTATTTTTAAAGATACCAACCTCCATTCTTTTAATTCCTCCAACCCCTCGACCGCCATAGTAGGAAGCATCCACAGTTGGCCATTTCTTGTTAGGCAAAGGTTCTTCTTCCTCCTATGTAGATACAATTTTTAAAAATGGATTAAATTAAATTCTTAAAATATTGCTTAGTCAGCACTGGCTCAGTTAGCCATTTTTCTGAACAATGCCATTGATATAGAAGAAATGTACTGAAAATTATATATAGTGCGTGTAGCCATATTTGTGCTTACATGCATAAATTTCAAGTGGAGTTCTATGGACTATGAGGACTCCTTCCTTTCCACAAGTTTAGGAGTCTCCCTTATTATACTAGGTTAGCAAAAGTTGCTATGAGCCTCATTTGTTTTTTTCCCCCTATTCATCACTTCATATTTAAAAAGATAAAATATTAAAATTAGACAGTATTTCAATAATCATTAGAAGCATCAACATATATGTAAGTTTGAACTCTGTGAAGTTTGTACTAAAAAGATTGGCAGTTGAGAAGTTTTGAAAATCCACAACAACCGTACATTTCATATTTCAGGTTGCTAACACAATTTTGGCTAACAAACAGAGCAATATAAAAGTACAGTCGTCCTTCCTTATCCATGGGAGATATGTTCCAAGACCCCCATCAGATACCTGAAGCTGTGGATAGTACCAAACCCTATAATATATACTAGGTTTTTTCCTATACATACATACCTGTGCTAAAGCTTAATCTATAAATTAAGAGATTTCATGGATAGAAGATTTGTTCTCATTATAGATCTTAGCAACCTCATCATATGATTTTTTTTTCTCCTTTTCCTTATTAAGATGAGAACTTTCACCTAAAGGAAACACTTTACCGCTTCCCTTTGGCATATCCAAACTGCCGGCATCAGTACTCTCGCACTTTGGGGCCATTATTAAGTAAAATAAGGGAGACCTTAACACAAGCACTGCGACAGTGTGACAGTCGGTCTGGTAACTAAGACGGCTGGTTACTGAGTGACTAATAGGTGGTACAGAGCATGGATACACTGGGCAAAAGAGTCACGTCCCAGTCAGGACAGAGCTAAATGACATTAGATTTCATCACTCTACACAAAATGGCATGTAATTTAAAACTTATGAATTGTTTATTTCTGGAATTTTCCATTTAATATTTTCAGGCCTCAGTTGACTGCAGTTGACCACGAGTAACTTAAACTTCAGAAAGGGAAACAGTGGATAAGGGGGACTACTATAAAAATCATTTTGAAGAAAGTAATATCATTAAACTGCCAGTGTGGATTTTCCAACTTTTTGTAAACAAAATAAGTGACATCAGAATTATTGATTTACGAAGTAAATTAAATCTCTATAAAGGATTGAACTCGATGGTCAGTCTACGTTTATCAACGTATGAAGGACTCATTCCTCTAGCACATGAGAGAAATCAGAAGAGGACAAACAACAACAATTGTTTTTTATAAATTCAAAAGCCAATACATAGGTATCACAGTTATCTAACAACAATGTAACTGGTCAAATTTGGGGATAATAACTAAATAGAGAAAAAAACCCCACTGTCGTCACTTATCTGATACTCATTTACCTGTTTTGGTGCAGGGCGTGGTGGTGGTGGAGGTGGATCCTTGATAACCTATCCAAAAAAAAAAAAAAATCAAATGTTAAAAATTTTGGTGGCGTCGGGAACAATCAGTAGGGATTTGTAAAAATAATTAGATTAGTAAAATACTATCAAAGATGTCCCTGGTGATCCTTGTCTCCCAATATGTATGCCTCTCCCTTTAAAACTGGGCTTCCCTGTGACTGGCTTTTGACTAACTAGTGTGAGATAGAAGTGGTAGCACATGGGGGCAGCCGGTTAGCTTAGTTGGTTAGAGCGTTAGAGCGTGGTGCTAATAACACCAAGGTTGCGGGTTCGATCCCCACATGGGCCTCTGTGAGCTGTACCCTCCTTAAAAAAAAAAAAAAAAAAAAAACAAGAAGTAGTACTACATGACTTCTGACGCTAGGTCAAAAGAAGTTTTTCCACTTCTCCTGACACCCTTGGAGCACTCAGTCCGAGGGAAGCCTACTGTTATATCAGAAGTCCGGCCTCAGACCACCAAGTTGTGAGGGAGCCCAGGATAACTATGGAGAAGCTGGGTGATGAGAAACAGGCACCTGGCCAGTCATCAGCTGAGGTGCCAGACCTGTGAGAGAAGAATCTCTCTTGGATATACAGGCCTCTTAAGCTTTCAGATGACTCCAGCCCAGCTGCCACCTGACTGCAATCACATGAGAAAAAACCAGAGTGAGAAGCTCCCTGTTGAGCCAGTCTTCACAGAACTGTGAAGGCACTAAATTGTTTGAAGACAGGAGGTTGTGGAGTCATTTGTTAGGCAGGACTAGGTAAAAGCACCTAAAGTTCACAAAACTCCTTCACACATATTCGTTCATTTTATCTTTATGATAGAGATATATTAGTAGCTTCATTTTTCGAGTGAATAACAAGAACAAAAACTGTGAAATACCTTGTACAAAGTCTCACCAAGTGGTTCTTTTAATGTCAAAACGCAATCATTTTTCACTTGTTTACAGTATGTCCCCTCAAACAGAGTAGGAACTGGATAGGAAAATCATCCTGCTATGACTCATTGACTTTTTCATAAACTGACAATACAAAACTTAGCTTGCTTTGGATGAGACAGATAAGGAAATTAACATACTCTGTTGCTCCAGCTGTTAACCTAGAAACAAACTAATTTTTTAGCCCAGATTCCTTTCCTGTAAATCATTATTTAATATATTCTTTCATGAAATTTTATACAGTTAATTCTTTATGTGAGAGGAATGCAGCCAGAGATCTAACTTAAATGACCTTTGTTGGTACTGGTATATCTGGACTTTCTCACCATCATGTTAGAAACTTATTGACCAAGTGCCAATGACTTTTTTTTTTTTTTTTGCCAGTGACTTCTGACCATTGAGGTACACATCCAAATCTCTATACTAAAAAAAAAAAAAAAAAAAAACTGTTTGAAAACGTAACCACTTCACTTCATCTAATGTCAAATCTTTTTTTTTTTTAATTTATTGGGGTGACAATTGTTAGTAAAATTGCATAGATTTCAGGTGTACAATTCTGTACTACATCATCTATAAATCCCATTGTGTGTTCACCACCCAGAGTCAGTTCTCCTTCCATCACCATATATTTGATCCCCCTTATCCTCATCTCCCACCGCCAACCCAAATCTTTTCAATTATATTATTAAATTTTCAAAAGTTTAAAACAATAACTCTGAAAAATGAATATCATCAGGGAATTACTATTTAGGTATATTACTATTATCCTGGATACTTTTTTAAAAGACTGCTTGTCTTTTAAAGATATATACTGAAATATTTCCAAGTTAAATGATATGAATCTGATATTTTCACCAAAATAATTTGGGGTGGGGAAGTGAATAGGATTATAGATGAAATAAGATTAACCATAAATTGAGAATTATTGAAACTGTGTGAAGGAGACATGCAAGATTCATTACTTTAGTCTTTCTCTGTGTGTATGTTTGAAATTTTCCTTAATGAAAGGTTTTTAAAATTTTAATGTTAATGTTTAGAGAACTTACTCTTTTTTATGTATAATATTTTCATTGTTCTAATTTTAGCTTAGATCTAAATCTCAGGAAAAAACACACAAACAGTAATTACCACCACACATAACTGGACAGTAATTTAGTTTGAATCTCAAACTAACTCATTCTTGTAGCATTCGAGTTTTTGAAATTTGTTGTTTCTATTTAACCCTTTACTTAATTCAATTTTATTTTATCAATAAACATAAAAATTCCAGTTCTTTTTAATGATTTTGAAAGATAAAAATCTTTGAATTTTTATAGTTAGCCAAGAAATAAATGCCAGTAGGATTAAAATTTAAAATAACATTGTGGAAAAATAAAATAAAGTTAAGGTTATCAACAATGTTGATATCAAGATACAGGTGCATTTCCTTTATAAAAACGAAGCACCTCATATCATTATCAACTATATGCCCAAAATCAATCATTGAAAACCAGATCTATCAACATTTCATACTTAAATAGGATCAAAACCAACCTAAACATCTTCATTTAAAAGTGATCTCTTCTTTCTATCTTTCTTGTGTCTTTCAAGTAAATCACTCTTTCTAGTTACAAGCTCAAATTTTTCACATATCTATAATATATCCTTTCTTCTAGATAACTTCACTAAATCATCTACCATATCCAATTCTTTGAAATATTCTCCCTCTTCCATGAATTCCCTCCATTTTCCCAAAGCAGGTCAGATTCCCTTCATATGAGTAGAAGCCTATTTGTTCTTCCCTAGCATTTTTCAAAGTTGATAACTTTGTCTGGGTGCAAAAAACTACAACTTCCATGAAGATGGGTTTTATGTATTTGTTCTTCACTGTACTCCCAGTAGTTAGTAAAGTTTCTATTTTGTAAGGAAGAAGAAAGGAAGGAGAAAAGGGGAAATTAAGAGGAGAGGAAAGGAGGGAGGTGGGAAAGGTAAAAAAAAAGGAGGGAGGGAAATTATTAAAAAGAACTGGAGGGGGGAGGGGAGTAGAGGGGGGAGGGGAGGAAGAACTAGGGAAGATGGACTGATTCTTTGCATTCCATTCTCACTGTCACTACCTAAAATCATAAACTCAAGATTCTCTGGACTTTAAAAATATGTAGTGCAACATTTTCAACTTCTCCAATGCGTGCAACCAAAACTTCAATATTCTGAAACATTCCCACCAAGTTGTTGTCCAACTATGTTTGAACTCCTGCAATAGATAGAAATTCACTACCTCACAATGTACTTCATTCCATTGGCAAGGAGCTCACATCATTTGAAAAAATTTCCCCCCAAAGAAGCCAAAGCCTCCCTCTCTGTAGTTTCCACTCTTTAGTCCTGAGCCTAGGACATGGAAGTACACATACACAACTGACTTTTCTTCCAGAAGAGAGCAGTTCCTATATTTGAATACTAGGATAATACACACATATCTATTGAGCCCATTCATCTGGAAGGTAAGCATTGAAACCATTTATCATACAATTGTTCTGAATTATTTGGTTATCTTGGTCAGTTTCTTTAGTATACATTCATTTGATCAATGTCTCAAAGTGCGGTTTGCAGAACTGATAATACGTGTGAAAGGTGCTTGGACAAAACAGATGTACCCCCACCAATCCTCACTCTCATTCTATGCATTTAATTAATAACGTATTGATAACATTGATAGTCTATAATTACCATAGCTTTTTTGGGGGGCATCAATGTCTACATGCTCTATTTACTTAAATTAGACATTTAGTTTGGTTGTGTGAATAATTCATCCTTCATTCTAACCTACGAGTATGTAGCCAAGTCAATATTTTTCTAACAAAAGCTTAATCGATCATTTCTCTATTCAAAATGGGTCAATGGTTCCAATGACCACAATGGAAATCAATGAATTACTGAATTTTATTTGAACAACTTTACAAATCATGCTTCTCCTCTTAGTTCTGCAAATTACATAAAACATTCTTGAGAGTTCTCTCACTAGAAAAAGACCGACATACATCCTTCAGTCCACTAAATTTGAGTATAATTATTTTCATTTACTTTGAGGATTTCAAATTTACTCTGCTTATTACCTGTACATCTTATCTTACGCTGGCATGTAAATTTCTGAGGGCATAAATAGTATCCCCAACTTTATACCTCCTGAGAATTATTGAACGTCCCCCTCCATGACTCCATTTTTTTTAAGGTCATATTCATTATCCTGCATAGCATCTAGTTTTAGCATTGATATGGGCAAAATTAATTTAAATTTAAAATCCTTCTATGATTACGGCTGACAAACTCAAAACAAGTTAAGGAGAAGTATTTTTGGATTCTTTCACTTTATGGGACACCCTTTATCTGGTGTCCTAAGCCACAACCTGGAAATCCAAAGCTCCATTTTAGTGCTGAGCCAGCTCTTTTATTCTCATTGTTTAAATATCAAAGCATGCTATAGTTCTGCCCTAACAGCCTGTTTGCAAACATCCCTCTACATTTATCTCTACTTCAGGAAGACTAAAGATCCCCCTTTGCTTCTCCCAAATAAAATGACCATTTCCCTGCTAAGTCCCATCCAGCCTTCACAAACTAGTCTACCAAGTTATGAGTGCTTTACCTAGAAGTTTTAAAACTTCTACATCTATATGTTGCCGCACCAGGTGAACCATTCATGGTTCATTAACTTGCGTTTCTATGCTTATTTTGGAATTTTTCTATTACCCTTTAAGAATGTAGATTTTTTAAGGGGAATAATAACTTCTTCTTCTTTATAAATATCACCAGTGCCTAAGAAAGTGCTATGCAAATAGCATATTTCAAAAAATATGATTGAAAGTGAGTTGAAGGAAATAGCTGAGAACATTCACAAAGGCTCATAGCCAACCTCTAAATTTATAAGAAAAATACTGAGGGGGAAAAAAAATTATATATATATATATATATATATATATATATTAAATATATATATACACACACACACACGCACACGCACACACATATATAAATGATAAACAGAGATGATTTCCATGAAACTAAAAAATTGCTAATTTCTGAGAAAATGAAGCATCAAATTTCTCTTTCAACCAATAAAATCAGAGAACTAAGAAACTCAATGGCAGATGGAAAGATATAAGACTACCCTAAGTTTCCTCATCTGGGAAATAAATGCAATTAACTGTAGGTCCTTTCCAACATGAAAATTCTAGTAGAATGTTTAAAAAACTACATGTTATAGTATTTCCACCAGGACTTTTGCTTCCATGCCTTTCCATAATTAAGTAGGCCATATGTCTAAATGCATGTGTAATCACCTTATTCCAGAAACAAACAAACAAACAAAAACATTAGGGTTTATTTTTCCAATAACATGTAATTAATCTTACATATGACTAAATGCATGACTTATTATAAATTTAAATTGATTTTGAAATCCTGGGAGGTATATTTTCTACACTATTAACAATGGAAATGAAGGCCTTAAAGCTCTGCCCAAGTTAAATTTTGTTCTGGTAAATTAAGAGACACAACAACCATCACAACAAATAACAACAGCACCTTCAAGAAACTGAAGCTCGTGTGTGTGCTATTATTACTATTAACAAGAAGCACCTTTTATTGGTTCTACCATATACCACACACTGTATTTCCCTTATTTTAATAACCCTGTACAGTGACTATGCTTGTCTTCCTTTTAAATATAAGGAGAAAGAGGCTCTAACTTCAGTAACTTGCTCAAGGATATACACATAGAAAAGATTAGAATTAGGATTCAAACCCAAGACCCAGCTCCATCTATCTCCAAACTCTAACTTTTTCTGCCACCTGACATCATTTTAAAATAAGGTTTAGACTGCAAAAGTAAAGGGTGCAGAAGGAAAGACTTAAGATTTCTTGAGGAATTGTTACTTGCTAGGATGCCTGGATGAATGGATAAATAATTCCATTCAGGTAGACAGACAGATACAATTTTTATGATGACCATGTGAAATCGGTTATCTTTCCCATTTTATCGAGATATAACTTGCTAATTCGCATGCCCAACCTCACTAACCTGGAAATGATGGGACAAGAAATAAAATGTTTTTTTGTGATGTTTCAAAATGTTCCCTCTTTTCACTCTACCACGCAGCCTCATAAGTAACAAAGGAGGGTGAAAATAATCTGAAGCCATTCGGCCCAAAAGCTAAAAATGGCAAAAAATCTGTGTCCAACTGATATCCGTACATTTCAGTAAAACCAGTGCAGGAGAAAAGGAAACTTTACTGTTAGTCCAAACACATTAAAAATAACAGTCATGTGAATCCCATTCTTGCATTAAATAGTGCAAGAACACATTCATTTTTGAAAAAGATGTATTCATATGCACCATATTTTATGAGAATTTGCAGATTTTAAAAGGCATAATATTGCCTAGTTGCCAGGAATTTTTCCACTTAGCATCCTTTAGCTCTGTATTGAAGATTCTGGAAAACATTTTCACCACTTTATGAACCATATGCAGAATTTGATTCTTCTCCAATTTTTTTTCATTTGTTATTATCATCATCAGGGAGGATTACATCTCATCTACTTAGCTGCTAGAATGAAGATTTCAGTTTGGAGGAGAGCCGATTTCTTCAGGGAAAAAAAAGTTAGCTGCTTCAGGCAACAGTCCTTTTGATCTGCTCATTAACACTTTTCAAATGTTCGAGTGATGTGGGCATTCTTTGCACTAGAAAATGTCAGCACTGGAGCCTGCAGCCAGCTTGATGTAATCATATGTTCTGATATTCAGAAAAGAGTGAAAAGAACTGTCAACAGTGAACTGCCTTGGATTAAAAAAGTAAAAAAAAAAAAAACAACAGATACTGTACAACAACTGCAGATCAAGTAGTGTTTCAGAGCTCATTCTTACCAGTGACAAAAACAAATGCTCAATTTGTCAGCGATGTCATCTAAATGCCTCAGAGCCCACAGACAATAGAGGAATCATGTGTAGTGGTTGCAAAAATTTGTTTAAAATATAGGCAGGTCTTCCTTTCATTCTCTTTTCTTTTTTGATAAGATCAGAGAGCAAGTGTAGTTCCTTTCCTCTGAAATGCATAAACAAATTCTCTTATATTGGTGTTTGGGAAGTCCTTTTGTGAATCTCACAAAATTTGATACTTTCACAATATGGTTTGGGTTACCTCATCCTCCCTTTCCTTTCCTATTTGGCAGAATCATCAATGTTCAAAGATTCTTACTTCGAACAAATAAATAACTGGTGGGAAGTCTGGACAATAAATAGCATTTAAAATGCCATAAATGAGAACTGGAAAGAAGAGTGTGAGAGTTTATTCTACCGGGAGTTAAGTAAAGGTGCTCCTGTTGAGCAAATAAACTAAGACCAGGAAGAGTGTGATACCCTGTTTTGTAAATGATGCTTTGTTGGAAAACATCACCATGGAAGCAATAAGTACTAACATCACACTCTGTTTCAAGGAGGCAACCAAACATAAATCATTTTAATTAATGGTGCAAGGAAGGCATATTAAAATTTAAATTACTTCTGTTTTATTGTGCATTCCAAAAAAGAAAAAAAAATTGGGCTGCTCTGAAAGTAATTCAATAAAAGCACCAAGAGCCCTCCTTAACAATAGAAAACAAGTGAATGTACAAGCATTATTACTACTTAGAAAAAACAGCACAGCTGTTGCTGGCTGAGAAAATGATTCTATAGATCTCCAGTCAGATATATCCTCATCATGAAAGCTCAACTTACTTATAAGCAAACTGGGCTTTAAAAAGATAACTTTTTAAATGGTTTTTAAATGAAGATTTATGAGATCTTTATGTGATGTCTTAAACGCACCAAGGAAAATGAGCTGCGGTATTCCCTGGAGGACAGAGAACTTTGACCAAGGACACTGGAGCAGAGTGAACATTTCTCATTTCCAGCATATTCAGATATTTATTTGCAGCTGCAGAACATACTCTAATTGACCATACTCCTGAAAGCCTTTGTTTGCCACCTCATTAGCCTTACATCTGTAATTCTGTGGAGTGTCTGCTTATTCCAAATGATGCTACTATACGGCTGTCATTTCTGCCATCCTGATGCTAAAACAAATCTGCTATAAACTCAACCTACCTTCTAAGCTACGCAATGATGAAGACATCATTATCTTCCGCTATCTCACTCACGATTCAATACACAACATGTTTATTTTCAATCTTCCAGGACCCATTTTTTAATTTAAGGAGAAAGGACGGGTGCTGTGATGTCTTTGTTAGAGAAAAGCAGTTGTAAGAGATGGATGTTAGGGTACTCAAAGAGCAGGGTACAGACTCGTTAACAGATGGTGAGAAATAACTTCACACGAAAATGAGAACTTTTCCTCTTATGGGATAGTTTGCAAACTCAACACACTCCATAATTCACTAATGGTAGTGCCTAAAAATTTCTGCTTTGCATGAGGGCTCTTTTGTTATGATTATTACTAGATATAGTACTCCAAATATCACTGATTTAGATTTCTATTTGTCATTGAAAAACCCAGGCACAGAGAGGATACTATTTCGCAACACTTTACATGATACCATCTCTCTTCCATGCTTGAAAATACTCATTAAAATGAACTGAAAGATTTAAAATTTTAAAATAGTCTCATATTACAAGCATCTTGGGTGTCCAGATATTCTATGGCGGGGTTTTTTCCTTAACCATTTTTAATCTATGCCCATCTTTGGCAATCTGGTGAACCTATGAAACCCCTTCTCAGAATAATTAAGCTAAATTAAAATACACGGGACTTAAAGAAACCCAAATAGGTTGAAATGTAATTATCAAATGTGTTAAAAAAAAATCTGTGATACAGAAATATGTGCTTCTTTATTAATTCAATAAATAATGAAATATAATAGTAGGCCTAGGAACTACCATAAGTTTGAAGTAGTGATACGTGTAAAAGATATTTCAAAAATATCTGAAAGATTATGAATGTGACGTAGGATATCTGTGGTTAATACTGGTGACAAAGTCTTTAGAACTGCTAATACTTCTGTGGACTGTGGCCGACATTCATAAACGATGGAAATGATAAATTTCAGTTAGAAGTAAATATAATTATATTTTTCCATCCAAGTTCATAATCCTCAGCTTAGAAATCCTTGTGGGGGTATATTAGAAGCAACTAGAAAAAAGTTAAATTGCTTTGACTTCAGAGTTTTTTATAGTTAAAATTTCATACATAATTTTATCTTAGCTCCTATTATATCGAATTACAAAGGCCACATTTCCTATAGTGATACATTAGAAGGGACACATTTTAAATAAAGTCAATGAAAATCATCCAAGGAACTTAGACTGCACGATGAATCTTCTCATGCACAATACTTCCCCATAGCTGACAGAATTTTGATTAAAACTGGCAACGGTTTACCCTATTTTAAAGTTGTCTTCCAGGTAAAGAGATATGAAGTGTCTTAATTTTAAGGATTGAGATAATTCAAGAAAACAAAGATAAGTGCTTACTGTACAACATGCCTAGTTTACGATGGTGAGTAAAACACACACTACTTGTCTTCATGAAATTCCCAGATTCTAAAGTGAGAAAAATGTTCAACAAATACATAAATCATTTAATCATGATTTCATTTAAGTATCACCAAAACAGTACCATTTTCTACCCTGGCAGAGTAACTTTTTAAGGGTTGTGGCTAAAATTTTAATATAAAATATTCTAGAGGAGATATTTGTAACTTTGATGTGTTTCTTGTTCCTGATACCAACTTGGTACAGCTAAGGAGGTATATGTCATAGTTTCACAGAGCATTTAGTTAAATGTGCAAGTTCTTTCCTTGAACTAATAATAATTTCTACCTTTCAGGTGATTCAATAGTTCAGTGTCTAAATATTAATGGAATTATACTTGTACTGACTTCTTTTAGCAAATTACAAGCATCCTGAGAAAGTTGTCCATGGACCCCTGTTGTCTATTAGTTCTAATAACATATATGCCTTGGATACTGCTGAAATTTAGAAACCTGTTTCTTCCAAAAATTCCTTGTCACTCTGAATCAGTAAGCAAATTCAACTCAGTATATAAATCACTATGCATATTTACTTTACCTAAAATAAAACATAATAGTAATTCTAATTTTAAAGAATATATATTGATTTTAATAGCCTTAGAACCACTGCAAACATTTTGAAGAATATTTCATTGTCTTCCATCTTATAACCTCTTGTACTCCATGAACAGTTTTTGTAAAGAGTTTATCTGAAAACATATTAGTAAGAATTCCCCAAATCCATAACCCTAAGCAATGATTCCCAACCCCGGGGAATATAAAAATCATTGCAGGAATGTATTAGTTTCTTAAAGCTGCTATAACAAGTTACCACGGATTTAGTGGCTTCAAACAACAGAAATTAACTTTCCTATAGTTCTGGAGGCCAGAAGTCCGAACTGAATCTTTCAAGGCTAAAATCAAGTATTTGCAGAGCCTTCTGTAGGTTCCTTCTGCTGGCTGCAGGGCTGTATCAGTTCCTTGATTCTTCCAGCATCTGGTAACCGCGAGCATTCTCTGGCTGGTAAGCTGCATCATCCAGTCTCTGCCTCCATGGTCACACTACTTTCCCCGCTTCTGTAGGCTAATCTCCTTCTGTCTCCCTCTTATAAGGACACTTGTGATTGCACTTATGGTAGAACCCACCTCCTAGGTCATCCTGGATCATCTCCCTACCTCAAGATCCTTAATTTAATCACATCTGCAAAGTCTCCTTTGCCATATAAGATAACATTCAGTTTCCAGGAATTAAGACCTAGATAACTTTAGGGATCATTATTCAGTCTACCACAAGGGTCTTTTCCAAACTGCCACCATTGGAAATCTGACAGCCATTATTCTAAAAGCCTTTGGTAATGGGGGTGTGGGTGGGGGGAAGGACTGAGAATCACTGTCTAAGATATAAGTAACACTGTCATCTTTGAGTCATTATTAGATATCCATGAAATTTTAATCTCTGAACAATGAATGATTAAATCATTTCATAACCTATTTTCATAAAATATGAGATGATTGAATAAAGAATGTATGACAAATATTGAGGCCTCTGTTCAGGGCTTTTTTTTTTTTTCCTAGGTTTTTTCTATCTTGATAAGAGCTCCTGAGCATGTTACTCCGAAAGAGGTGGATCACAGATGCAATCTAAATGAGCCTGAGAACAGACATGTTAGGCTGTTTAGTCATATCTCAGTTGAAAGACTCAATTTAAACCTTAGCCACTAGTACTCAAACAAAAAGAAAGTTGTACAACATGAAGCTGAAATAAATGAATTTCTTTACCCATTAAAAAGTAACATTATTAGTAACACTAGATAGGCAAAGTCAAACTGATCCCTAGTAAGTCAATGCTTCTAAGAAATATTTAAGTCCCATATTCTAATTCCAGCATTGCACATATGTATTCTCTAAATGAAACAAAATAAGATAAATATCCTGCAATTGTACTACAACACCGTCTGTGATACACTCAATCTTCTTTTCACAAGGTTATGGGCTCCTTTGTCCCTTCGTTTTACTTCTCTTCATTTTCTCTAGACCACTCAGCTCCCATGTTATACCCCAACTCTGGACACTTTGTTAAGATACTTTGCAACAGTCATATAGAAGGTGCATCACCTGTCACTGGCTTTCCATTTCAATTGTTGATGGAACTCAGTTGGATACAGATTTAATCCCCACCAGGACCAGACTGCAGCATCACTAACCAAGGAGGAAGCAAAGCTTGTTTCAGGGGATTACGCTAATCAAATCTCTCTGGTGGGTGGCTTCTCATCATCCCTGGGGTGAGTTCAAACTTCCTAAAAGACATAGGTATCCCTCCCTAATCAGGTTCATGCCTAAATTTCAAGCCATCTTTCACCGCTCCCTCTCACTGGCACCCTAGGCCTCCCCAAAGCACGCCAGAATGACTAGTAGTTTTGCACACATTTCACCTGAAATGTCCCTTGTCAACTGTCAACAATTTATTCATTATTCAAAACTCAGTTTGAGTTTTGAGTCAGCAGCAACTCAGTAAGATTTCTCTGAAATAGTCCCTTAACTCTGGAAAATGCCTTTTCCTTTGTGTTCTTATTCTACATGGGTTGCTACTGGAGTACTCATGACCCTCTAGTTACACTTTGCCCAAAGTTCTGTGTTTCTGTATTAAAATGTTGAGTTTCCATATCATATTATAACCATTTTCGTACCCCCACCCAGTTCCTAGCACAGTACAGACACATATTATTAGATTGCCAAGGGCTGAACACAGAATGTTGCCTCTACCCTCTCCCTGCTTTTAAACCTACTTTAGGAATCATTTGCTATGATTTGTTTATCCCTAGATTAAAATATAAGCTCATACTCAGGGCTAGCTGCTCTTTAATCTATATTTCTAAATGTAATATAGATGGTTCTCTCTATTATATAATTCCAGAAATTAGCAAGCATTCATGATGTTTCTGAGGATGGGAAGCCCTCCTGACTTCCTGAAAACACACCTTAAAGGAGTCCCTTGATGCCTGGCATAAAGAAATATACTCTGCCATTGGCAGTCTACAGAGTCCCAGGGTCAGAATGAATCTATTCTCATAACCTGATGATTAAATCCTCCCTATAGCATCCAAAAGGACGGTGGAGGCCTTATTTGAACACATCCAGAAACCTCCCAAAGAAGCTCATTTCAGGTTTTGCAAGTATCTTTTTTAAAAAACATACATGTTGACATTTTTGAGCTCTCTGGTTCATAATAAATGAAATTGCAAAGTAACAAAGGAAGGAAATCCACCACTGCAAAGTTTAAATTTTTTAAAAAAAGGAGCACAAATCACCTCAGGGAGCCTTTTTGCTTTTGAGTTTGCTACTCAAGAATGTTAGCCACCCTAAGATAGTCATATCTATGATAACCAAGGTTATAGCAGGAAACTGCTTGTGCATACATGGCTATGGCAGGAAACTGATTAGTTCGGCAAAGAGACAGGATGCTTCTTGTCTCTCCTGTTGTTTAACTTAATGCTGTGCCTCCTCCTTAATGCTGTGCTGGGCCAACTGCTCTGAGACAAAAGACTGTAAAGTTGCCTCATGAAAGCAGACTGAAGTACAATTAATAATAAATGCAGGGATAATACAAAGCACTTCCTGATTTTGCAAGGAAGCTGAAATCAGTCAGCAACAGTGGGCGGGGGGGAAGCAGTCTCGTAATATTATGTAAAACACTACTGTGTTGTACAGAATACGAGGTTCTATATAATGTGCTGATAAAAGGAATACTATCAGAATAAACAGCAGGTACCCTTTGAAAAAGTGCTTCTTCAGGATAATCTTTTCTACGAAGCCTGAAGAATCCAAATTGGATTGCTTGAAATCTGTTGATATTTATTATTCAAATTCCACCCTGTGGTTGGCAGAATTATGGCCCCACAGAGATGTCTACACCCTAATTCCCTGGAACTGTGATAAATTGCCTTACAGAGTAAAAGGTACTTTGCAGAGATGATTATGGTTAAAGACTTTGAGATAGGAGATTATCCTGGATTATTCAAGTGTCTAACCTAATCACATTGTTCCTTAGCACGGGAGGTCCTGTCCCAGAGTCAGAGGGAGAATGGTCAAAGACCCAGCACGTTGCTGACTTTGAAGATGGAGGAAGGGCCCAGGAGGCAAGGAGTGTGGGTGGCCTGGAAGCTGGAAAAGGCAAGGGAACAGATAGATTCTCCTCTAGAACATTAAGAGAAGAATGTATCCCTGCTGCTACTTTTTAGCCCAGTTTCGCCTAGTGAGGGCCATGCTGGATCTGGGATTACATCATGGTTAGAAAATAAATTTGCATTGCTTTATGCCACCAAATGTGTAGCACTTTGTTACAGAAGCGATAGAAAATTAATATGTACTCATATTCTTTCAGAGGTTTTACTCAAACACAAAAAGTGTCATACTAAAACTGTCTTAATTTCAAAAGTGACCATTTAACAGATACCCTAACATTTGCACAGGACTTATTTCTAAAATGTCTTTCTGAGAGGCAAACCAAGAAGATCCTGAAATAGCAGATTTTTCAAAGAGGTAATGAAAAATTCAATAAGCACTGGAAAAAGAGCTTGACAGATTATCAGCTTCTCTCAGTAGCTTCTCTCAGTAGAAAATATCATTCAATTTACTTGAAATTCTTTTGTACTTGAGTGGGAAACCTTTCATCCCTGTGACCTCTCTTACCATCCTCTCCCCTTCTTCTTCCAAACCTGATTTTGAAGTATTTTTTTATATTAAGTTTTATAATAAACATTTACGGGCATGCATGTTTTCTAGAATTGATTACAGTGATAAAAACTATTAAAATTCAATGTCCTAATTGAAACTTTGTTGTTGTAGAGCAATGTAGCATTGATTAATATTTCAGGCCTTACTCACTCACGTATCACTGGTTTAAAAAAAAAAAGTAGGGGTTTAAGTCCTTCTTACTCACCACTTTGCAGCAAAGCGGCCAAAACCACCACATCAAACCGACGCCCAAGAGTAGCAGTAACACCAAAATAGCAATGATGGCTGCAATCCCATTAGACTAGAGTAGGAAGAAAACAAAAACGAGGCCGTTAGCAAAGCTTAGGGTCAAATCCCAATACACCTTTTTGTAAGGAAACACCAGAAAATAATAAAGGAAGATATTATATACCTTTCAATTCTTTAAATTGTGTAAATTCCTTTATGGTCTATTTCATAATGTTATTATAAGACAGGTAATAATAAATATAAAATATTCCAAAGTGCTAGAGACTGTTTTAAATCGTCTTAAAACAATGTAGGAAAAAATCACTCCTTGGGAAATAGGAATGGTCCCTATGGCCCCTATCTTTTGTCTCTGGGAAAGGGTTAGTTTGGTTACAAGCATGGTTAACTCAAGGCAGAATTTAGGCAGAATTTTTCCAGCCTTGTGGGTGATGGAACACTATTTACTTTATATATTTAATGACAGGACAGATGAATATCAAAAATCACCAAGCAGGTGACAAACAACAGTGGTTCTTGTCCGCCAATGGTATATACACACAGATACATGGATGCAATCTCATTCATTCATGTATCAGAAGACCTCTCGTGGCAGTTCAAGCACTAACCCCACAAGAACCACGCTGGTGTCCTTTCACTTCTGAATGAGGAATTCCTCAAATCCTAAGGCCCTGCTCTGGGCTCTTAGTCCAACTCCCTTCATCTAGCAACCATCTACTCATCCTACAAATCTTAGCTGAGGTCACTGTCCCAGGAAGCCTTCCCTGCATTCTTTGACTAGAAGTGCCCCTCCTTACTAAACAATGTATAGTTCTCTGTAGTCTAATCTTTAACACTTATCACAATTTGTATGTTTGTTCGTTTATGGTGAACTGTAATTATTTATTTCATTTCTTTTTTCTGCCACTATTCACTGTGAGCTCTCGGAAGGCAGGGGCTAGATCCAACCCACTTCCCAATGTATCCTCCATGCCTGGCTATTTGTTAAGAGAATGAACTCCGAAGAAATAAGACTTCAAAAAAGCCACCAACACAAAGAAGAGTATTCACTGAATTTTCAGTGTAAAGTTTCCCAGGGAACAAGGTATCTCTTCCTAACCCATTCTGTGGGATCCACATTAATAATGTTTTGTTTGTTTTAAGGGAAAGAATTCAGGAAAGAAAAATAATAAATCAATATAATGTGTGGATGAAAATGTGGGACTTTATAAGGCAGCTTTTCAGATCCATTTCCTGTCATTCAAAACAAATAGGAAGTATTAACTCAGGAGTCAGGGCTAGAGACACATTATTCCCAAGACCTGACAGAGAGAGGTGGGGGGAGGGCAGAGAACTCACCAGTATCCACCTTGAACATCATTGTATGAAAAGTATAAACAATGGAGACCCTGAGAAACTAAACAACTTGCTTAAAATTAGACCTCTAGACTAACCCATAAAATAAGAAAGACAGTTGTTCCCAAAGCATGAAACTGTGGAAAAGCCATGACTATTTATCTCTCCTAGAAAACCACTTTGCACATTAACATATTGATAAAGCTCTGAATGTTTCTGGAGTAAAGAAGTACAACTCATAGCATCACAGAACCATTGTTTTCTGTTTTTTGTTTTCTCATAACATTTTCAATATCCTGCAGAACTAGGATTCCCTAGAATCCACTTTGGAAAACATTAGGACTGATCAAAGCTAAGAGACTTTCCAATGTTTAAGCTGCAATGGTAGTAGCATTTAATTAGAACATTTTATAATGAAATTTGAAATCTAATACAAAATTATATACAAAAGAGATAATCTTATGTAGACAGTTATTTGTAAATAACTGAAAAGAGAAGAGAGGTAGTTTTCAAAAGTATTAGCAAGGAAGTATTAGCAACATATACTTGGTTTAGCTAATTGGAAAAATCTTGTATCATCTGTTAGTATAATATCACAATGAAAAACAAAGAAAAAGATTACTAGATAGTGGCTTGGAAATTGTACCGAAAAAATCAATTTTCAAAGATATTTATTATTAGCAGACTTTCAGGTTTAAGAAATCCATTACAAAATAACTTCTAAAATAATTTTCAGAGCAGCATAGACCATAAAACATTCTAATTTCAGAAATTTTCAGGAAAAGATTAAGAATCAAATATACATGAACAATTAAAGCTATCCTTTCATTTCCAATTTTGTATGTGGATGGAAAAGGAAATAACCATATAAGCTATTAATGTAGCTGATATTAGGTTGCAACTTAACCAAAACAGACACCACCAAAGTATCACTTAGAATCCTTGAGCATTTCACTTAATTTATCTTTCAGAAGACAACAAAACTAACTATAAAAACACACATACACATACCCTATCTTCATAGAATGCTACCATTACTATTAAAACAGTCTTAAAGACTTCAAAGATATTATATGCTATTTACTATAAAGAATTAATTTGAAATATAAGAAGTAAAAAAGACATGTACTTATCTAGCAATTGCTTGATGTAGAGTACGGTAGAATAAAAATATAAGCTCTACATTTGGTTATTGATGTATCCTAAACATCTAAAGGGGTGTGTGTGTGTGTGTGTGTGTGTGTGTGTGTGTGTGTGTGTCTGAGAGAGAGAGAGAGAGAGAGAGAGAGAGAGAGAGAGAACACTGGGGAAAGGGATGGGAGGGGAGGGGAAGAAGGGGGGGGAGGAGAGGGGAAGTAGAGGAGCGGGGAAGGGAAGAGAGAAGAAGAAGAGGAGAGACAGATACTTCATAGAAATTTTCTAGGCAAATATCTAAGTTCTCTGAAAACCAAAGGAAACAATTCAAAGCATGCATCAGGCTGTTTAGGAAAGTACTCAAAGTATATCTTTCTACAAAGAATTCTAAACATTCATGAAAAAATCATGCAACTCTCCAGAGGTTTGATTAAGCTCTAAAATCTAGGCAAACAGGACTATAACAGGAAAAGAATGTCAAAGAAATACATAGAAAACTTCAATATCCTATGGCCGAAATGTCAAATGTATAAATTAATGATCCCTTTCAAATACAAGGTCTTATATAAGATACCCCCAACCCAAATTGTACCTATTCATGAATGGAGTGAATACGATATTCCCCACCAGACCTCTCCTCCATGAGGAGCTAGCCATAGATGCACTTAGGGAAATCGCTCACTATTTGGCTGTGCTATATAACTTTCAGAAACATTCTTTGTTCTTTAGATTCCACATATAAGTAAGATCATATGGTATTTATCTTTCTCCATCTGACTTATTTCACTTAGCATAATATCCTCTAGGTCCATCCATGTCGTTGCAAATGGTTAAGATTTCATTCTTCTTTACAATAAACAAGAAAACTAAACAGAAATAGACTCAGAGATATAGAGAAAAAACTTATGGCTGCTAGATGGGAGGGGGGTGGGGATGGGGGAGAAGGTAAAGGGATTAGGAAGTACAAATTAGCAGTCACAATATTGCCACGGGGATATGAGAGACAGTTTGGGGAATATAATCAATAATGTTGTAAAGATTTGTAGGGTGTCAGATGGGCACTTGTCTTATTAGGGAGACCACTTCATGGACAGTGTAGATGCCTGACCACTGCACTGCACACCTGAAACTGAAGCTGAATAATTTTGAATGTCATATATATATACATATATATATATATTTTTTCTAATTTATTTATTTTTCCACGAATGTGGAGTACAGCATAGGAAATAGAGTCAATGGAATTGTAACAGCTGTATACGATGTCAGAGGGGTAGTAGCTTGGGGGATGGGGGTTATCACTGTGTGAGGGGAGTGAATGTCTCACTATTACATTGTTTTGTACATCTAAAACAAAAAAAAAAAAAAAAGGTTCTATGAGCCTTTGATTTCCTTTATAGAATCTAACCCTGTGTTCAGAAATAAAGACATGCAACTAGGGGGTGTGAATCTGATAAAAGTTTAGTGGTCAGTTTTTTCTTTCTAGGAATGTGTCATGAGCAGGAAATTTGGAAAATCATACAGACCATAAAGTAGATGGGCTGTCCATGACAGGAAGTTAAAACTCTTGATTTTCCCTGAAAGAATGTCCCTAGTAGGAGCATTGACAAAACACTATGCATGTCCAGCTGCAAACATACATTTAGTATGACAATATTATCATCTCAACCTATTGCAAAGATTTGTCTACAATAAAATTAAAACAAAAATATATACTTTCTAAAGACCCACAGACCTAATTTTTATCATATTTAAGTTAAACATGATGGAAAACAGGTCAGAGGAAGCAAATCATTAATGCAACCTGACCTTGCCGTAAACGTATGAGAAACCAAACTCTGGATGCCTGGTCCCAGGCATCGGCTCAGTTAACTGGATACAAATTCAGACTTTCCCAGTTCCTTTGTTTGGATTTGCCAGAGCCATTATCAGAGCATGAAAGACCTCAGTCATGAAAGGGAAATAATTTCATTGTTCACATAACTTTATAAACAAATTAAGGAAAGGTCAAATACATAGACTTCAGTCCTATGAGCAGATACCACGCTGTAAACCAGATTTAAGAGTGAGATGAAACTAGGTATGATGACACAGAGAAAACATCATAGGCAGGAACTAAATGCCTCTCCCTTCAGTTTAGGCACGCCTCTCTTTACATGCTAGAGAGTTATACATATAGGTACCAGAGTGATAATGTTGAACAAGTCTGCAGGAAGCCCACATTAGCTGGAGAGACAAGCTCTGAACAAATAACTAGAAATGTGAGGAGTATGGAAGGAAACTACAAGAGAAAAATGTCCAAGTGGGAACTAACCTGGTCTAGGGTTCTAAGAGGACCTCCTTGAGGAAGTATAAGAAAGCCTGAGGGAGGGTGTGGAGCAGAATTAGTGGCTTTTGGCAAGAAAAAGACAAATTTGGCTGGAACATAGAGTTTGAGGGGACTTGGTTAGCACCTGAAGAAGCTAAAGAAAAGATAGGAAACAAATTTCTGCAAAGCGGTAATTCTCTTTATTACAAAATGTTTGGTCATTTGTTGGATTAATATCCATTTGTTGAATGACTTTTCAATTGGCCATTTGTTGGATTAATTCTTTCTAACTATAGTTCTGAACAAGGACCATTTTCAGATGTCTAAGACAAATAAGGAGTCTTTTGTGAAAGTTAGCTGAGGAGTCCAATGAGAGACTTACCGGTAGCACCCAGATGTTGGTCAAGGCATGAAGCCGAAACTCTTACAAGGGTTAACTGGGGACATATCAAAACCTTGATCTTGATGTTAGAGTAGAAGAAATACATTTTCTAGTCATCTCAGACACATTAAGTTTTTAAACTTCATCTGCATCTAATTTCCTTTCCTTTTCTTTCCTTTCTTAAGCAAGTTACAAAGTACAATCAAAAACTTGACTCTGCCAAATATAACTGAAGTCTAGTTAAGAGAACCACAGAAGTATAAAAACAAACCAGAGTCACTCCAGTACTTGCAAAATAATTATGGGAAGGAAGGAATCACTCAAAAATTTCAAAATTGCATGAGTACCATGGAATTATCTAGAAAACAATTACAGAAACCACATTCACACAAAACAGACCCAGAAAAGGAGAACTAGGTCCCCACAATTTTATTTCCATGAATTTAGAGTTAGGAAAAGAAAAAAATAATCATGAAATAGGTGACGTTTTATTTACTGGATTTTTTTAGAATATTCCATATCAGGAATTAGCACACTATGGCCCAAAGGCCAAATCAACTCATCTATTTCACAAAGACACCCCCCCCACACACACACACACACACAAGCTAAGAAATGTTTTTTACATTGTTACATAGCTGAACAAATCAAAAGAACAATATGTTACATGAAATTCAAATTGCAGTGTTCACAGTTGTGTTGAACCCAGCCACGCCCACCTGTGCACTGAATGTCTATGGCTGCTCCAGCACTACATGGCAGAGTTGAGTAGCTGTGACAAACGCCATACAGCCTCCAAAGCCTGAAATGTTTACTATCTGACCTTTTACTACACCTGTTTTATAAAAATCAGTTTAGGACCTGGTTATAAATGGCAGATTGTGCAAGTGTTTAGGCTGGAGGGAGAGGCAGACTTGGGTTCAATTCTCAATTCTAGAATTTACTCAACTGTTTACTTGCTCAGTATGCAAGTTACTTAACCTCCAGAGACTCCAGGTTCTGAGCGCTCCACTCTCTCAGTGACAATGTGGGCTTTAATCTGCCCATGTTCGGCTCACCGAGCCCCGCACCCCTGCCGAGGGCTGGGTCCACCTAACAGAAGAAGCACCTTCTCACATGTTTGCATACAGGTGCACTAACAATATAAGGTGGCTCTCAGTTCTTCAGTTTTTTTCATCTGTAAAATTAAAGTGAAGCAAGAGCCTACTCTTGACTTTTGAGTATGACATAAAGTCATAAAATGCTTAGCCCAGTTCCTTGCACTTAAGACATGTTTGAAAAACATGATCTTGGTATTATTATTCCAAATGAGTCAGAAGAAGAGCAGTGGTTGGGGGCAGGGGGAGACATCTTTAACTGTATTTTTTAAAGCAGAGACACGTTTAGGAGATCTTCTGCAACAGATGAAGAGAAATGACTACCTAAGTACAAACCTTCCTCAGGCTCTAATTTGAGATCTCTTAAATTTACACTTTAGTTTCCCCCACTTTTAAACTAGATCTTTAGCTACTTTCATTCATTCATTGAACAAATAATTTTGGCACACAAGCCCTGTGTAAGGACCAGACACAGGGAGTGGGACAACAGGCAAGACAGAAGCCACACCATTACCGACTCAAGACTGCTGAGAAAGGCCCAGAAGTAAACAGGAAGTGACAACTCAGTGACATAAGTGCCTTAACAGGACTGAGCTCAGATGCTCTCGGAGAACACAGAAGGGCTTCTTTATCTGTGGAAATTCCACAAGGATTAATCAATTGCTAAAATAATGGTGTTTTATCTTGTTTGGCTTCCAAATGCCTGTGAAAACCCAAAGCATCATTTCACCTAATTATCACATCTGACTATGCCTGAAAGACTGGCTATCACTTAAATACAATGCCTGGGTATTTTTCATATTACCCACTGTCCTTAACGTCTTTCTCTCACATCCACATCTAATCTGTCTAAACATCCCATGAGCTCCATCTTTAAAATAGATTTGAATCCAACGGCTTCTCACCATCTCTACAGCCATCTCCCTGGTGGAGCCACCCTCCCTCTCCTAGATTACTGAAATAGCCACAGAATTGATATCTGTGTTTCCACTTTGGACCCTACCAACAAAGTCTATTTTTACACAAAAGCCAGAATGATCCTTTTAAAAACATTAAGTCATACCATATCACCTGCCAATGGCTCCCTGTTTCATTCAGAAGAAAAACTCCAGTCCCTACAATGACTTAGAAAACGCTACATGATTGGTCCCCCGCCCTCCGCTCTCTCCTACTCATCTCTAGACTCCTGCTCCTCTCAGCTACCTCCACCCCTTGCTCTTCTTTAAACTTGTCAGACACAGTCCCAACTTAGGCTTTGTTCCAGTTGCTCCCTCTGTACAAAACACTCTTTCCTCGGCGGGTCATAAGAGCTCACTCCCTCACCTTCCTTAAGTCTTTGCTTAAATCTCTTTTCAATGAAAATTATTTTAATCCCTTAATACTACAACTTGCCCCTTCACTCTCTCTCCATCTCTAGCACAACCGATGTCCCTTTTTCTGAAATCACCTTATTCTTAAACCAACTCAAGTCACATTACGCTTTCCTGAGAACAAGATTTCCTTAAAGTGCACAACTTGAAAGTTCCAGACAAGTCATTTAATCTTAGCATCCCTGCACACTGCAATTGTGTGTGGTTATAAGATACGGACAAGCTTTATTTCCCTTCTTGCACGGAAGAGAGGTACAAAAGACAGTTGGAGGTGCAGAACAGGAAGAAGGATGGAGAAAGGATGCCATTTCGGTAAGCTAAACACTGACAAACTATATACCACAAAT
Organism: Rhinolophus ferrumequinum; assembly: GCF_004115265.2. Lineage (NCBI taxonomy): Eukaryota > Metazoa > Chordata > Mammalia > Chiroptera > Rhinolophidae > Rhinolophus > Rhinolophus ferrumequinum. The sequence goes on from NC_046288.1 coordinate 35,462,875, forward strand.
GTTTGTAATATCAACCACATCCTGAGAGACCAGAAAACCTGAAAATTGCAACATCCACAAAACCTACAAAAGGCAACATGAGTTCCAGATGATGGGGGAGGAGGGCTAACTAGCCATTTTCAAAATAGAAACAGGTGTTGATAAAGAGCTATCCAGGGGATTCCTTCCACAGTGACCCCAGGGTTCATATGGATGTTGTTCTCCTCTCAATGCTTTCTTACAATGAGAAACACAACTATCTCTTTACAGATAACACTGAGTTATTTTGTTTCCTGGAAGAAGGATAGCTCTTAAATTAAAGGATCAAAATATAAAATTATGAAACCATGAGATGTGAGAAAGTGTTTAGGTTTGGGATTTTGGTGTTTTAAAGGCAAGGTTTTGTGTTGGTTTGGTTTGGTTTTTTGCTTTGATTTATATGTGTGTGTGTGTGTGTGTATTTTTTTCTTTTTACGAAGAAAATTTACTCATAAATATAATAGCCATGTGATCGATACCCTTTAGTGCTTTCGTTTTTCATGTTCAACAATCTAATATAAAAATTTTCCATAAACCCAAAAACTAATCTACAAGGAAAACAGTATCTTATCAATGGAGTTTACATTTCAAAATATTGTATCTTGGGTAATGTAAATCATTCCTCTCAACTAAAATATAGTTTCAGTGCAGTTTCAAACTAAGATATTATCAAGCTATCAAAATCAAATTCCTTAATCATATGAGAAATCACCCACATTAAAATGGTCAAAATAATAAACTCAATCATTAGGATGCACTAATAATTTCAAAAACAGGATAAATGTCTTAGATACTATAATGCAAACTTCATAAGACAAAAACAGTATTCCATTTATATGCTTAATGTTTTTTAAAAAATGCTTAATTTGGAAATCATTCTCCTACCTTATGTCAATTTTAAATACGACTTTTGAATTTTTTAAATATAGAAATAAAATGTATACTACCTTAAAATCCCTTTTAAAGAACTACAGGAAAAAAAGAACTTAAAATAAATTCTACACAAACTTTTCCTTATAATGGTCGCCAGTGTTTTTGTTTGTACCCCCTTCGTATGCAACAACACTGGGAGAATCCACAAATCATTTCTGGATATAATTACTTTTAAAAAGTAACTTTATGCAAACTTTTTACTTACACATTCTGTGGCTGTAACTATTAATGAGCTCGAGATGACAGATTTTCCTCCATTAAAGCTCACTGAAACATCAAGAGTTCTGAAAGAAAATGAAGAAACAATTAAAAATAAATTAAAAATTAGAGTATGGTGGATAATTCAAAATCAGCCAGAAAGTCTACTTAAAAAGTCAAAGGTATTGATCAGTTATCCCAGCTTTTTTTCTTTCTTAGTTCCAGTCCTTACTGGAATAGCCAGAACCCAATTCCTTAAGTGATCCTAGTGTTCCTAAAAGAAGCATTAACATTGAGAGATTCCTGTTGTTGTTTTTTTATAGCAGTCCCCCCTTATTCGTAGTTTCCCTTATCATAGTTTTCATTACCAGTGGTCAACCGTGGTCCAAAAATATTAAATGCAAAATTCCAGAAATAAAAATTCGTAAGTTTTAAATTGCGTGCTCTTTTGACTAGCATGATAAATCTTTCACCATCCTGTTCTATCCTGCCCCGGACTTGAATCAGTCCTTTGTCCAGTTTATCCATGAGGTATATGCTCCTCACCCATTAGTCACTTAGCAGCCCTCTCAGTTATCAGATTGACTGTCAAGGTATCTCAGTGACTGTGTTCAAGTACCCTTTAGTTTACTTAAGAATGGCCCAAAATGCAGGAGCAGTGAGGCTGGCAATTCAGATATGTTAAAGAGAAGCCGTTAAGCACTCCCATATATACAGAGGGTGCCAAAATAATGTATAGACATTTTAAGAAAGGAAAAAACTGTATTAAAATTGTAACACTCAGTATACACTGATAACAAAAGATGAATACAAGTCACATTTGACTTCTGCAATTACAAGAGGTACTCAAAGTGGTTACCATCAGTGTAATTTGAATACACTTTTTTTCTTTCTTAAAATGTGTGTACATTTTTTGGCATTGTGTGTGTGTGTGTGTGTGTGTGTGTGTGTGTAAACATAATATAAATAGGGTTTGGTATTATCCGTGGTATCAGGCATTAACTTGGCGTCTTGGAACACATCACCCATGGATAAGGGGGGACTTCTATAGTTTAAATAAACTAGAAAAAAAGAAAATCCTTAATCCAGAGAAATGCTGACATTATTTCTGATTCACAAAAACCTAAAAAAGAAAAAAAAGTCCTCAATTCCTATTTAGCTTATTTTCCCTATCTCTAGAAATTACTATCATCACAAGATCATTGTTTAAGAATATGAAACTGGAAATAATAAACCAGTTATTGTAGATGGTCACAGAATATTAAAATATCTTGACAAAGGTAGAAAAAAGAAGGATAATTTTTTCCACGGCTAAGAAATATCATAGTTAAAATACAGCTTTCATTTTGAAAATATGATTTCAAATTATAAAACAATTCATAATAATTAAAATTTCATTAATTCAGAGTCTAGTAATTAATTATTTGGGGTCAGTCAGCCAGAAATTAGCAATTGTTTTTAAATATCCAAGAAAAAAAATCACAAGGAGATTGTAAAATATTAAGGAAACAGCTCTTTTCAAAAAGAATTGACAAAGAATATTATCATATAATAACTGGTTTGTCAACAAATCCAAGCTATCCATTCATTAAAGCAAAAGTAGTAGGGAACATTTTGTTAAGCTGGCTTCTATACAATGCTATGTTCCAATTCTCATAAAACATTCTAAATTCTAAAAGTTAACAGCCAGAAACTTTGCCCTTATTACTCTGAATTAGTAGAATTTTGTTATATTTAGATTTCTTCTCCATGCCTTGAATCGAGTACCAAATACTATTAGTTACGGAGAGTTAAGATCAAACAGAAACAATCTCAAGCCACCGGTAAAATTTTCAATGATGACGCCAAAGAGGGGAGATGAAAAATATTATTTAGTTCCTGCTACGTGCCAGATGCTATCCTAGGCATTTTATGGACATTGCCTCATTTAATCCTTACAATACCCCTTAAAGTAAGTAGCAGTTTCAGAGCTTTACAGATGGGGTACATAAGGCCCAGAAATGTTAATTACCTTGCCCAAAGTCGTAAAACTAGGGTTTTAATAGATTTTGAACTCTATTCATCATACTACAGACACATGATGAAATGTAAGTCCTTAATGTGTTTCTTTTCTCAATGTGATATTTACTTTGGATTCATACAGGAAAAAAGAGCCAACAGGAAAGATACTACTAGTAAAGTTCTAGCTAAACTCTTCTTCAAAATTCAAGAATTCTGAGATTATTTCTTGTAAAATATTCCCTTCAAAAGCCCTTATTTAAAATAAATAAATAAATAAATAAAAAGCTTAGCTAAATCCAGAACAGAATGAGAACTTGGGATGTTTATATCAACTTAACTGAACTTCTGAACTATTCCAACACAGAATGCCAAGTGGCTTACTTAAAAAAGAAAACTTAAACCTAACTGCTTATTCTGCAGAAATGAGTGCCTTGTTTTGTTTTGTTGAAGACTAAGCATAGTTGAATCCAAAAATAATCTTTCCTAGTTTCTAATTCCCCTCTTTTAAAGCATGTACCAGAAAGCATATTGACATAGTAGGCATGGTTTCAGTTTGGGGGAAGATTATTTGATTTGTAATAATGTATGAACATTGCAGGTAATTGTATTGATTCAACTTTCAAGGGATCAGCAGCACAAACTACTAATTTTATAACAAAGTTCATTCTTTTCCTAAAGCAGAAATGCATGCGGATGCATGAGATCTTATAGGCAACCAAAATAACTGCACAGTATCCCCCAAATCTCAGTCTAGTATAATGCAGCTGGTGTCCAATAAACCTAAGTGAAGTCTCCACAGACCTGGAAAGCCACCTGATGATTCTTTTGACATGTGGACTCAACTGAAACAATATAATCATCACCTTCCTGAGAGTAGTAGTAGTAGTAGCATGATCAAAACATTGCCATCAACAACAATGATAATGACGGCACTTATCGAGTCCCTATCATACACCAGATACGCTACACTCATCTTCTCATTTAGCTCTCACAACAACCCACTGAGGCAGGCAGCCGCAGATCTCTGTTTTCCAGATAAGAAACCTGACGCTTGAAAAGGTAACCTGCCCAAATATTGGACTTCTCTGGCTCTGTGGTCAAAGTGCTTTCCCTTCTACCATACACTGCCTTAATCCTCAATAAACATTTCAAAGTCTTAAATTCCTCTCACTGGCAAGGGCTTAGTATCATTCCTCCAGTTTTTCACTATATTCACATATTTTTCATGCTTAATTATAATGACATTTACTAAAGGCTAAGATATTTATTTGTGAATTTATATATTTGCTGGGGAAAATTTTCGGAAGATTGCAAACATTAAAAACACTCTAAAAGTTATATCTGGTTTTAAATTCTGTTCTTTAAAAAAACATTTTTTAACAAATTGGTATGATATTGGCACTTTTATGAGCTGATACCTTTGTCCAAAACTATGCTACTTCCTTGTTGGCACAAAGATTCATAAAGCTATCTCACCCTCTGACCCAAACTCAATACCTTGATCTTTCTTTGCCCCAAGACTGATATATGTATTTAATGTTTCTGTCATATTTTATGTCACTTCTGCTAGTATCTATGGATTTCTCATTCCTATTGCTATATAACTTCTGCTTCTACATAATTATGACAGTAGAACCATACTCTCAGTTATACTTTATTATGGACAAAAATGTTTTAAAGCCATGTTATTTTTACTTAATTCATATGTAAGTGAGAAGTGAGGGGGAGATTTCATCTTTAATTGTCCCAAGAATCAAATAAAATTGAAAAGGGGATAAATTTAGCCCACATGTTGGGGAATAAGGAGTTCTGGGTTTGAACCCTAGTCATTACACTCTCAATCTTTCATTCCTCAATCTGTAAAATGGGACTGAGTGTACCTATTTCAGAGTTATTTGGGGGAGGAAAGCTTGATAAAATAATATACATAAAATGTCCAACACAGTACCTAGAACACAGCAGTTACTCTGTAAATTGTAACACCTATTTGTCTAACAGAGTATTCAGAATATCAAGGCACTTTTATAGAAAGCTTTTCGATACAAGTTAAAAAAAAACAACCACACACACACAAATAATACAGAAGAATGTATAGCAGCAATAAAAAAAAGTTACCTAATACTTTGTTTAACCTAAAAGCTTTTATTCTACTTACTGCCACATAAAAATATAGAGACCTAAACTGTTCAAAAAATGCCTAGTATATAATATCATGCAGATCCGTGTAAAGAAATGTTTCAATGCTATTTCCTTCCTGTTACAAAACATTATCTTGATTAAACCCAACATTACAGCTGTGTTGAGCTGTGTGCTTAAACCTAAAACTGCACTCCAAATTGGTTTATGAATGTTTGCCAATAAGTTCATTTAATCACTCAATCATTCTATTACTAGTTAATTAAACAAATATTTATAAATTGCCTTCAGTAGGCAAAGCTAGGCTGCGCTTGATGATAGGGCTGCAGTAACAAATAAAACACAGCTTTACAAGGTAGTTGAAAGGCAGCCACATAAACAAACAATTACAATAGTGTGTGATATTAATAAAATAGGTATATGCACAGGGGTACTAGAGGACCATGTGGGAGACACAACTAACTCAGCCTTACCAAGAGAACAGTAACAAAGGTTTCCTACAGGAAGTCACCTCTAAGATGAATCCTAAAGAATTATCTAAATTTAGTTAGGAAAAGAGATTAGAAAGGGATCCAGGAAGAGAACACACCACTTGACAGGCTGGATGGCAAGAAAGGCGCAGAACATCAAGGAACCAAAAGCCATTCAATGTGGCAGCAGCACAGAGAGTGTGAGAGTGAGAAAATATGACTTCAGGCTGAAAAGGGGCATTTGACAAGGATCATGAAGAACCCAGGATGCCATCTTTCGAAATTTGGAATTAGTCTTAAGAGTTTTTCAGATAGAAATATAGTCAGAATTGTGTTTTACAAATATCACTCTTGTTGCCATGTAGAGCATGGGTTGGAAGACTAAATTTCTACACTAGAAAGACCAATTAAGAATGTCTTAGTATATTTCAAATAAGAACCAAAGTAGAATTGGTGGCAATTCTAAAATGGTGGCAATAAGGGTAGTGTGAAAAGGAAAACTGAGAGATATTATGGAGTAAGACTATAAAGGGCTTGGACATTTATTGGATATAGGAGGTGAAGAAGAAGGCATAGTTAAAGATGACTTCAAAGGTTCTGTCTTGCACAGGTGGGTGGGTAATCTCACATAGGGAACACAGGAAAAGGAGCAGGTTTGAACAGAAATACATGAGTTTAATTTGAGAACTTCAAGATTAAAGTGTCCTTGGGAATTCCAAGTGAATTAGTAGACATTTGGATAGTCGGGATAGTGGACGTTTGAATAGTGGATTTAGAGCTAAGGAAAAGATTTTGTCTGGAGATTTGGAGCTCATCAGCAAGGAAAGGAAGTCTTAGAGAAGATGACTTTATGGGTCAGGAATCCAACAATGGTGAAAGTTAAGAGTTACAGGACTGTAAGAATAAGAGCCTGAGGTGACATCTGAGAAGAAACAGCCAGAGAGGTGAGGATATGAAGTCATGAACACAAGGAAGGACCTCCTGAGACAGAACTGGCCCACGGTGGAGATAATGCAGGGTGGCCAGGGAAGATATGGCTAAGAACTGACAACTCAAATTCCTTTTCTAAAAATTGGTTTTACATTGCTTAGAATTGCTTACAAATATCTTAATCCACTCTTTATTCCATCCTTTGAATATGTTTTACAAAACAGACAGACAGAACTAAACAACTTATGTAACAAAAAGATTGTTTGAAGTGCATTTTAATATTAATTGGTACTCAATTATTAGTGACAAAACCAGCTTCATTCCACATGAGAAATCATTAAATTGTATTGTGATATACAATTAAGTAAATAAAATTCAGTAAGTCCTAATGCTCACAGTTTAATGCTTTTATTTAATGTTTAAAAATATACGACAATTCCAAAACAGGAGAATAGCTCAGTGCCATATGTCAGAGCTACTCTGATCTGAGAAATTTCATACTCCATGAAATATGATTGACATTTCAATCCACAGTAACCTATGTGCAAAGTATTCACTTGCTACTAACTTTTATGCATATCCATTAAAAGACTGTCATTTTATGATCCATTAAAAAAGTTGAAAAAAATTAAATAAAATTGTAAAAGAACATTTGCTGGAAACATTAAATAATTTACTTCCAATGTGCACATACTGAAAATTAAACTGGCAACTACTCAAAAAGTTATTAAAATTACGGTGACTTCAGGTATTTTGAAATCAAGTGCTACTATTTAATACTCTGCAGAGGTTTTTAAAAGTTAGTTCTATGCATAATAAAGATTACGAGTTGAAAAATGAGGCTTCATTTTTGTGAATAGTTTAAAGATTCCACTTCTATTTATGAGTATATATATATAAATTAATGTTTTGTCTAAGGATATTTTCTTCAAAGTGGTTATAAAGATCCTTGAATAAAATAATTTATTTTTGAGGTATCTCAATATATGTGTATAATTAAAATAAACATTGCAATCGGAAGATTGCTATATTTCAGAAGGAATAAAAGCTATCTTCAGAGATGTACTGGACATCACACCTAAAGTTGTATTGTTAATGTTTTCAGTGTTACACTGAAAATAACTTATTTTTAATTGATTTGTGATTTTAATAAAAAGACATGGTAATAATCACTCAATTTTTAGTGCTTTTCATCCAAAAATATAAAATGTGTTAGTAACAGTAAAAACTTTGATAATATAAAATTTAGAAGCAGATATATAAGAGAATTTAAATATACATTTAAGGCTATCCTCTACCTCATGTAGCTATGCCTCTTTCAACACTTTTAGTTACCAAAACACTCTCTAAGTAATTCTAATTGTTACAAAAATCTTCCTAATATTGAGCTGAAATGTGCCTCCCTTTGACTTCCACTTTCTTTCTTCTCTCCTGAAGCAGTAAAGAAGAATAAGTCAAATCTGTCTTTCACGACAGACCCGATGTTTGAAGAGAGCTGATGTGTCACACCTGAATTATATCTTATTCAGAATTTTAAATTGCATCCTATTTAGCATTTCCATATTTGGCAACATCTTGTAGGCCACCACTAGATGTGCTTGAATTAAATGTTGTTTCTCTTAAAACACAATTTTCATAACTGAATATAATATTTAGAATGGAAATACAATGCAAATTAGGTGAATTTATCACATTTATAGGTATAATCAGAAAGCAATACACCATGTAAAAGTAAAGATAAATGTTCCACCATCGGGGGCCAGATTGAGAAGTAGAGGAACAGAGAGGTTTCTCAGACTTAACCCATCTCAACAAGATTCTCATGTTTATATTCAAAATAATGATATAACTAATGTCCTGGTATCCATGATAAAAATAAATAAATCGATTCTCATTCCTCATGGGAAACAGAAGAAAGAATAAAATTGTGGTTACCACCTGCTACTACGATAATGGAATTAGGGATTTTATAGACATACATACACACATGTACATAGGTATACTAAAAAGAAGTGTTCATGTGAGAAGCCGGGCTAAAGGCAGAATTTGTCCAGTCAAGAAAGAGAAATGAAATTAACCAATTTTATTCCAGGACAATGGATTATATTGAAAAATAACAATGTTGAGGAAAATAAGATGATTCTATTACCAAGTCAGTCTCTAAATCCAAGTCTAATGCACCATTCATCTCACTGATCCTTCAGAATCAGATGCTTAAAATTTTTCACATACACTGATGTGACCACCACTTCTTACTCAAAACACTCTGGCAAGTGTCTTCCCACACCGCCTTTTAGGAGAACTAATACTATCAGTTTCAACTAATTTAGATATTTATTTCATATTTGCCAGAAGATTCTGGCCAACATTTTTGAAAGCACATTTAACTATACCATATGCCTCCTTAAATCATCTCTATCAAACAAGCTGTAGGATAAGGCTCTGGTTCATTCTGTTCTGTTTTTCTTTCTTCACAATGTGTTTATGTGTATTTACCCAATTTGCTCTGTTCTCCTTGCCAAATTGCAGGTTTGAGATCTCAACTATTGCAGAGCAGCTGTGCTATTGTTGATGTCTCACTAAATAAGGGTCAGAGAATAATCCCATATTGCAAATACTGGTGACACCTGCACATTACACCACAGGCGATTGCTCTGGAATGGGGAGGATGAGTCTAAAAATCCCTGTCAAATAAAAAAGTTTAACAAATAGAGGTTCTCTCAAAGAAAGTACTTCAAAGACCCATTCCAACAATGCTAAACAATCATATACCTGCATAAGATTTGCCCAGGTGGCTTTAACTTTTGTTTATGACATCAATTTCTGATGTCATACAGGACATACAAACCTACTTGTATGTCCTGAGTACACTGCCACATTCTTTGTCTGTATCTCCGAGCAAACATTTTCATGATAACCCTCTTTCAAACCAAAATCCATGAGCCATGGATTTCTAAAGAAATAATGCTCAAACAAAATGTAATTCTGGAAATATAACATAAAAATAAGAAGGGAACTGCTAGAGGAGGCTAATGAGATGAGGCACATGACTGTGGATCCAGTTCTAAGACTGCATATCTGGCTTTGAGGCTGTCTGTCTAAGGTTACTTCACCAGTGGCTGTTAATTATTTAAGTGACAGAACAGGGGGAACCATCACCACATCTGTCACCCTCACACAGGAAAAACCTTCATTCAATGGGCCAGATGTGTTTATTGGAAATATAGACTAACTAGCTACTTAATGGGTTTGAATCCTTAGCCAAAAGCTAATTAGGCAACCGTTAAGCATCAGTCACCTTACAAAGCTAAACTGTTTCAGTTGTGTTGATTTCAATCCAGTCTCATAAGAGAAGTCATCACCTACAAAAGTATCTAAAGAAAACTCAAGGCAAAGGAAAGCTCCAAATTACTTGCAACATACTCAGCAGAACAAATAATGATGTCCCCAAATACCTAATATATTAACAAATAAACCCTTCTCAAGTTTTGCCTCAGTGCTATCATGTTCTTGATTTAAAAAAAAAAAAAAAAAATCAAAAGTAATTATTTTAGGCAGATCTCTTCCCCAAAAATATTTTCAGTTGGCTTGTAGGTGAAATATATGCTCTATATGATTTTTAACAATCACATCTCCTGAGTATTTAGCCAATCTACAAATCGCTAAAGAATGTCAGCAGTCTCTGTGGTTGTCGTGTGAGGTGGCCTGCGGGTTCTCTGGTCCCGCTCCCCACATAAGAATGCAGCATATGGCTAGGCCAAAAAGGAACACCCACGGAGCCATAAGTAGGGGAGTCATACCACTGTAGTCTCACTGGTGGCACTATAGTCGCACTAGAGGCTGGAGCCACATGACCTGCAACCTGCTGTCTGCTTTTCTGCCTGCCAACCGACCAACTCTCACTGGCTAGCTGCAATCTGCCCTTGCAGGCTCAGCCACCATCTTCTTGCTAGCCTCCATTTTCTGCTAGCGTAGCCACGGCAGTTATATTAGTGGCCAATGGCTCACTGGTTTCAGCTGACGGCCAACTAGCCACAGCTGATGGCCATCCAATCACAGTTGATGGCCATTTACTACCCGAGTGAGCACCTTTCCACGTGAGGCCGAGAGCCTAGAAACTGCATTCCTGGCTCTGTCCCCACAGTGGTAGTCTCTTCAAAAATAGATGGCACCTACAAGCAAATTCTAGAGAAAACAAATTCAGGGTCTGGGCTAGAACAGGCATGTTGCATTTGATAATTATTCCAGGGAAGAAAGTAAGCTGTCTTCCTTAACTAGTCACTACTATTTAAGAAAAACAAGATAGTTTTCTTCTCTCTTAAATAGAATTACCCCCAAAATAGGATTCTGATCATTTTTCTCCTACCCAATATAGGTCCCTCCCCACCAGCAACCAAATGCACTCTTTTGGCATTTTATATAAATAGTCAATCAAAATATTTGAGGAAAATGTATTCATCCTTTCAGGTAAGAAACATTTAGTGAATCTACTACCGTGTTTCCCCAAAAATAAGACCTAGCTGGACCATCAGCTCTAGTGCGTCTTTTGGAGCAAAAATTTATATAAGACCCAATCTAATTTTAATATAAGACTGGGTTAATATAATATAATATAATATAATATGTGTCAGGCATTGTGTCAGGTGCTAGAGATACAGCAAGAAACCAGTCAAACAAAATTCATCCTAGCGGGAAGGAGACACAATAACAAACAAATAAATGCTTTGGAGAAAAAAAATAAACCATGAAAAGGGAACAGGGAGTTCCCAAAAGGGAGCGGGAAGATTATATGATTAAAGAGGGTAATCAAGAAGAGCTTACTGAGAAGGTGACGTTTGAATTAGACTTGAAGAAGGTGAGACAGTGAGCCATGAGGGGAATAGCACTTTAAGCAGGGGAACAGCAGGTGTAAAAATACTGATGTGAGAGTAAGCAGACATGGTGGCCCTAACAGAAGAGGCAGAGAGAAGATGAAGTCTGAGACACCGTGAGGGGGCAGATTCTGAAGAACCTTGTGGAACGCTGTAGTAATTAGATTTTCACTGTGAGTGGAATGGGGAACTCATTAGATAGAATTTTAAGCAAAGGAGGGACACAAACCGATTTAACAGGATCACTCCTGCCAAGGACAGCAGCGGATAAACTAGTGGATAGGATAATAAACCAACCAAGAGATGAAAGGAGCTTGGTCTAGGATGGTACCAGTGGAAGTGGTAGGGCCAGGATTGGATTCTGAACACATTTTGAAATTACAACTGATGAGGTTTGTTGATGGCCTGTGTGTAAGAGAAATTAATGAGCCAAAGTTTTTGACCTGAGCAATAAAAAGGAGGGAGCTGCCAGTGACTAAGATAGAGAAAACAGCTCTGGGAGCAGATTGGGGAAACAATGAGAAGAATCAATGTAGAATTGTAGATTCGTTAAAATAGGTCCCAACTTTAAGTCAGTAGAATTATTATTACTAACACAAGACATGATTACTCAGAAAGCCATGCAGTCCACCCGTGCACGGGGCAGTTATGATGGACCTAGGCAAAATGGGCCTGCCTCAACTTCCAAGACACAGTCTAATATAGCCATCAGCATGTTGTCAATAACACTAGATTCTCACAAGACAGACAATGAATGCTTTTTTATCGGGGAAAAACAAAGGATTCTGATAGTCTTGCTTTGATAAGTTATATTATGCAGCACCTTTTAATCAATTTAAAATAGAAAGCTGATACTGTTCCATTACTTACATGACCAGAGGTGATGCCCAATAGATATCTTGAATGTTTAAGCATCCACAGAAGTTAAGTACTCAAGTTAGCTTCAAATTACTAAAATGATTCTCTTAGGTTCCGTGGAGAAAATACAATCTTCATTCTGAACACTAATCCAGACTTTGGAATGGGGCCTTGTATATTTTACTTTTCTCTGCTCTAGGTTCAAGATCAGTATAAAGTGACCCAAAAAACTAATCCATTTATTATCATAAACATATTGCATTGACTACTACTGGACTAGGGAACGTTTGAATTCTTTGCAATCATTTCCTTCATAATAGAGAGATTAGGGGAAAAAAATCACAAATGGAAATACTAAAATACTAGTGAAATCACTTGGTATTGTGATTCAAATAAAAGTCTTCTTCCAAATTGAACATCCCTATTTTAACCAGCTATCATTATGGTTTATTGCCACATCAAAGAACATGAGAATATAGACCTTAACAGAACTGAGAAACTAATTAAAGCACAAATATTTCCAAGTTTTCGGTGTGTCTTATAGCATGTTCCTTTTCCTCTTTAATCTTAATATTTAAAAACTAGTAATTAGCTAAAATCTCACTTTGGAACTCGTGTGTGTGTGTGTGTGTGTGTGTGTGTGTGTGTGTGTGTAAATTCAATACTCTGAAAATCAAAATAATGACTATGGCTCTGATTATTTAAAAGCTCTAACAGGTGTGAGGTGATATCTTATTGTGGTTCTTATTTGCATTTCTCTGATGATTAGTGATGTTGAGCATCTTTTCATGTATCTGTTGGCCATCTGTATGTCTTCCGTGGAGAAATGTCTATTCAGGTTCTCTGCCCATTTCTTAATTGGATTGTTTTTTTTTTGGTATTGAGTTGTATGAGTTGTTTTATAAATTTTGGATATTAACCCTTTATCAGATGTATCATTGACATGTATCTTCTCCCATTCAGTAGAATGCCTTTTCGTTTTGTTGATAGTTTCCTTTGCTGTGAAAAAACTTAGTTTGATGTAGTCCCATTTGCTTATTTTATCTTTTGTTTCCCTTGTCTGAGGAGATATATCAGTAAAAATATTACTAAGGGTAATGTTAGAGAGTTTACTTCCTACATTTTCTTAACGAGTTTTATGGTTTCAGATCTTACATTTAAGTCTTTAATCCATTTTGAGTTTATTCTTGTATACAGCGTAAGAAGATGGTCCAGTTTAATTTTTTTGCATGTATCTCCAGTTTTCCCAGCACCATATATTGAATAGACTGTCGTTACCCCAATGTATATTCTTGCTTCCTTTGTCATAGATTAAGTGACCATATAGGCATGGATTTATTTCTGGGCTCTCTATTCTGTTTCATTGATCTATGTGTCTGTTTTTAGGCCAGTACCATTTTGATTACTATGGCCTTGTAGTATAATTTGATATCAGGTAGTGTGATACCTCCAGCTTTGTTCTTCTTTCTCAAGATTGCCATGGCTATTCGGGGTCTTTTATGGTTCCAATTTTAGAATTATTTGTTCTAGTTCTGTGAAAAATGCCATTTTGCTAGGGATTGCATCAAATCTATATATTGCTTTGGGTAGTTTATTTTAACTATATTAATTCTACGAATCCATGAGCATAGTATATGTTTCCATTTATCTGTATACTATTTAATTTCTCTCTTCAATGTCTTACAATTTTCTGAGCACAGGTCTTTGCTTCCTTGGTTAAATGTATTCCTAGGTATTTTTTTTTTATGTAATTGTATAGTAAATGGGATTGTTTTATTCATTTCTCTTTCTGATACTTCACTATTGGTGTATAAAAATGCAATGGATTTCTGAATATTACTTGTGTGTCCTGCTACTTTACTAAATTAATCAGTCCTAATGAAAACTACAATGAGATATCACCTCACTCCTCTCAGCATGGCCATCATCAATAATAAATCAACAAACAGCAAGTGTTGGCGAGGATGTGGAGAAAAGGGAACTCTTGTGCACTGTTGGTGGGGTTACAAATTGGTGCAGCCGCTATGGAAAATAGTGGCAGTTCCTCAAAAACGTGAAAATAGAACTACCTTATGACCCAGCAATTCCACTCCTGGGTATCTATCCAAAGAAATCCAGAACACTAATTTAAAAAGATATTTAAACCTCTATGTTTACTGCAGTGCTATAAATAGCCAAGATATGGAAACAACTGAAATACCCATCAATAGATGACTAGATAAAGAAATTGTAGTACATATATACAATGGAGTATTACTCTGCAATAAAAAAGAATGAAATCTTATCATTTGCAACAACATGGAAGGACCTAGAGGTTATTATGCTAAGTGAAATAAGTCAGAATAAGGAAGACAAATACCATATGATCTCACTTATATGTGGAATCTAAAGAATGGAAAAAATGAACAAACAAAACATAAATAGACTTGTAGATACAGAGAATAACTGATGTTGCTAGATAAGAGGGGGGTTGGGGGACGGGTAAAGTGAAGGGATTAGGAAGTACAAATTGGTAGTTACAAAATAGCCATGGGGATGTGAAATACAGTATAGGAAATATAGTCAATAATATTGTAAAAACTATGTATGGTGTCAGATGGGTTCTAGACTTATTGGGGGGATCACTTCATAAATTATATAAATGCCTAACCACTAACTATACACCTGAAGCTAATAGAAAATAATATTGAATGTCAACTATAATTTAAAAAAACATATAGCCATGGGATGTAAAGTACAGCATAGGGAATATAGTCAATGGTATTGTAATAACTACTATGTATGGTGTCGGAGGGGTAGAAGAATTGGTGGCATTATAACTTTGTAAGGGGTGTAAATGTCTAATTACCATGTTGTTTTGTACACCTGAAACTAATAATAAAATAAATAAATAAATAAATAAATAAAAGCTCTAACAATAGTTCTCAAACCCCCCAATAATATTTATAGAGCCTTTTAATCAATATTCACAATAAAACAGACTTTATCATTTTCGACCTACTAAGACTATAGTTAAAGTACTAACCAGAGTTTGCCTAGGGCCTACTATTTCATGTTTAATCTGTACAACAAGATACAATAAAACAATCACTGTATATTTGTCACTGTTTCCTAATAATTTGTAGCTAAATGTTTTAAAAATGTTTTTAATGAAGTACTTACTCTCCAACTTTATGCAGGGTAGGTGCAGGACAAAGCATAGAATTAAGCTGTACACTTACTGGCTTTACACCTGGAAAAGAAAATGCCATTCAATTAATAAAGGGTTTTATGTATCTCAGTTTCATTAATAATATGGAGAGCATGCAGCAATCAGAGTCCAAGTGTAGAACATTGGATAGATTAGCATGAGAAACCAAAAAGATACTCATCTAAAGAAAGAGGAGAAGGAAAAGAGAATGAAAAATAGAGATTATATGCCTCATTGATATATAGTATCAATAAATCATAAATTATAATTTTTTTTAACCTTAGACTAAGCCCATATACATTTGTAGATACTATAAAATTATGATCTACTTCCTCAAGTTTGCAAATATCTCAGATATTTTAAGGATAAATGATGTACATTTATATTTATATATCATTTTATAATTTGTATATAATTTGTATATCATTTTATATTTCAAATGTAAAAATATATTTATATTTTATATTAAAAGTTGTATTTTTAAAGCAGAATTTTTAAATGATGGGGAAAAGATGAATGTCCAAAGGAGAAGGAATTTATTTCAAGAGTTTTATAAAATAGTTGTGTCTACAAGAAAAAGGAAAATTTTTTATAAATCTGAATGTTTAAATTGTCCTTGTAATTTTAATAATATATGAGAAAAATGATCCAGACTATAAATATTCACAAAAGTTACACAATCACATGGGATGGGAATGATGAAAATACAATCTGACTCCACTTATTTGTTTGAGAATTTACTTTATTAAACTTAATCTTATGTTGCTAGGTATAAAATATGTTTATATTATAATCAACTCAAATATGTCATCAAAAGGAGTTAGGTAAAGCTAATGCTCAGATACAGATGCCTACTGAATAAAAAGAAAATTATTTTGTCCTCTCCAATTGTGGTACCTACTACGAACAGAATTTGTTACAAATTTTATTGTCTTGCCTTACCAAAATAATGATCGTAATAGAAAAGAGAGGTATTCATTATAACATTTATCACTACTTTATTTCTACAAACACATACTGAACAGTTACTGTGTGTATAGCCAAAGCTGTGCTAATTGGAGTGTTTAGTACCATCAGATAAACAGCAAAAACTGTTGATGAACCTCTCAAAAAATAACTCTACCAGACTTCACAGAGTTTCAGCATCTGCCTTATGGTATGAAATTTTAGAAGACACTATAATCATCAATGAGGAAAAAAACGTCTTAATAGAAAACCAAAATGCTCAGAATACTAAGATCATGTAAGAGGAGTTTTTCTCAGAATGAAGATAAAAACATTATACTCATCTGCTTTTTTGAAATCCTAGCTAGGCAAAATAAAACCTAATTCCATAAATATAATAACTATCAACAAACTGTGCTGGGTGGGCAGTGGAGATATAAAATAGCTGTAAGACAAAAAGCCTGTCTCAAAAGGCTGACTGACAAATTACTGGGAAAACAGATAAAGAAAACAAGTGACAATAAAATAAGGCAATAAGTAGTAGAGTTGTCCAAGTTAGTTAGATTTTTAGGCAAGAGTGACAAGTAATAAATCTGGAGACAGAGGCAATTAAATAAGGCGGTTGATACAGTCCATACAAAGTGCAGTCAGGAAAACTGGGTTCAACTCTCAGCTCTGCCCATTTTTAACTGTGTCACCACAGGCAAGTTATTTCACTCGTTTACCCACAAGATCAACCTCTTTATAAAGAGGCTACTCAGGATGGGGTCCAGCACTTATTAAGTTATAAACAAATATTGTCATCATTAAATAGCTATAAATAATTATTATTACTACTTGTATTATCATTGGACTTTGCTTCTTTCTTCTTTGGTTAAAAAAATATAGGACAGCTGGTTTCAGTTGGGGAAGACAGGAAAACACTTGAGGAAGAGAGGAAAACATTTGCAGGTATTAAAGCAACATTGAGATGATGTGGACCTACTCTTTGTGTATGTTTCATTTACTGTGTAAGTACACAGAACACTGCCATTCCGACTGCCCAGATTGAATCCTCTTCCATTCAAAACAATTTGAAATTCCTCTAGAAGTAAAAGGAAAAACAAACATTTTAATCACTGCTTTACAAAAAAACAAAACAAACAAAAAAAAACTACATAACTTGAAAGTATCAAGGTGCATAGAATGAATTTCTTCATACTGTTCAGCCAACTAATAACAAAGAAGACGTAGCTCTATTTCCAACTCTACTTGCTTTCTTAGATCCTTAAAGGAAATACAGTGAAGATACCATTCACTGCCACATAGGGAGGCATTTTATTTTTTAAACAAAATGTTTCCCAGTAGTGACCAACATATTGGAATTGACGCATACCAGTCATTCCCAGACATATACCATACAAACTTCCCCAAATTCTATCCTTAGGAAAGTATCATCAGAAAAGAAACCTTTTTGTTTTTCTCTCCTTTCAGGAATTGAGGTATGGGATTGAGAAGAAAATTATTTTTGTGCTTTGGTTCTTGGAACAGTCATGTGTTGTATTTTCTTTAATCTATGACATTCCATACAGAGTTCTTCTCATATAACTTCCACACCTTACCAATCCCAGTTTCATTTTCTGTTGCATACAAATTTATAACTCGTCAGAGGTGATGAATTTTGGATTATTCGTAATCTATAGCCAGTCACTAAAGAAAGTTGATTTAACTTATTGTATTCCATCTATATAGTAGGAGCAGCCACTAAATATTAGAGAGCGAAATACGCTAGAAGTTAACTGATCATATATTTTGATCGGCAAATAAATATTTGCTGCTTAGCTGCAAGATGGTATATTAACTGTTTTAACAGTGATTGACTCTCAATCCTCTCAAACACCCTTTATCTAACACAATTTAACACATATATAGTAGTTAACTATAGAAGAAAATACTGCCATGCCACTGTCCATTGAGTGTGTTACCGTGTTCCCCCGAAACTAAGACCTAGCCGGACAATCAGCTCTAATGCATCTTTTGGAGCAAAAATTAATATAAGACCAGTCTTATATTACTATAATATAAGACCTGGTATAATATAATATAGTATAATATAATACCGGTATAATATAATATAATATAATATAATATAATATAATATAATACCAGGTCTTTAATTTTTGCTCCAAAACACGCATTACAGCTGATTGTCTGGCTAAGTCTTATTTTCGGGGAAACATGGTATAAAAGGAACTTTACTTGTAAGTTAAAATAAAATGCAGGTAAAACTTTAAATATAACATAGTAAAAAAGAATAAGAACATGAGCTTTAGAGTCAGACAGACAATTCCTAATAGAACAATTCCCAATAGAACAATTCCTAATAGCAAACACTGAACTTATCTCTGCCTCAGTTTCCCCATCTGTGAACCACAGATTATAAAACTGCTGGGATGTTCAAATGCACTATTTCTCTTAAACATCTCAGTCATCATTAATTAAAGAGACTAAAAGAAGCAGAACTAATACCATGTTCTGCAGCTGGAAGGCTCTGTGGTAAATAACACAGCATATTTCCTCCCTCACCAGACCCAATATTTTTCTTTTTCTAAGTAAATTCAGGTTAAAATGAACTCCAGGTGAGACTTGAAGAAGAAATAGAATATGCCAAAGAGAATCACATTCTCTTTAGGTAAGGATGGCTTTGAAGTGTTAAAACCCAAGTGTGTTCTTAGCACCAGCTGATGAAGCCACCTGCTTCCTTCCTGCCATTCAGCCATAAGTCACTTCCTTATATGCCCTGAACCAGGTGATTCTGCACTTGGGCCAGGTCATCAAAGTCTACATGGAGCTCAAAGTCTACAGTGAAAGTCTATAGTAAAATACGACCAGGTATTATATTACATTATATTATATTATATTATATTATATTATATTAGGTCATGGAGCTCCAATTCTACAGATACATGACTGTATAATCAGATAAAAGAAAAAATTTCATCTTTTATTTTATTTGTCATGGGAAAGGTCTCAGACATGAACTAAATATACAGAAGATTCTAAAAGCCTGTCACACAATATGTTCATTATTTAAAATAACACTCCAATCTTAAAAATTTGAATTTAAAATAGAAATATTTCAAGGAATTATTTAAAAATTCTTACAGAAAAAGATGCCAAAAAAGTTAATTTTGCTATTCTCTTTCCAACATGAGTTTCAAATCATATATTTTAACGAGGAAAAAATACATTTTCTTACATGGTATTTTTAAATTCTAACCACTTACCCCCCACACAGACACTTGAGGGCTGCAATTCCAGGATTTCAGTGCATGACTGAGCTAGTATCTAAAAAGGAAATAAAAATAGATCAAGATAGGGACGTAAATTGTAACATGTGAAGTAAATTATAAGATTACTAATAACCTTGAGGTCCTCCCCTTAACTTCAATAGATGGCAGAGAAAATCTATTAACTATCACATATATAGCGACCGAGCTGTTAGAAAATTTCTGTGTTGTCTTTTAGTATATATTCTAAGACTACATTCTGTGGGAATGCTTATTTGGTTAAAGTAAATACAGATAAGCACAGATAAAGTAGGTGTTCCCTCCAAGTCCAGTAGCCTTGGATACAAAACGATAACTAAAATTTCCTGAGAGCCATAAAATCAACTTTCCCCATCAGGCAAAAACAAGATAGCATATCAGACTTCCTGTTTACTTATTCTAATTTAATATTTTCTAGTAAGAGGTTCGATACAATACCAATAAATAAACACTTCTTTACTTGACGGGGGTATTTCCATTCACTTTCTCAGCCTCAATCCCCATGGATGCGAACACTCCTCATTCCCATCAGACATTACACTTGCAGAACACAGGCTCCTTTTCTGAGCCAAATATTATTCTCAAAAACACAGATTCTTTACTCCTGCCTTCCCACAGCACAGAAATAGAATGGCTCTTCTTAGCTTGTTCTGAGAAACAGAAACCACCAAACAAGGCACAAGGCTACAAGTGAAAAACAACAATGATGAAATAAGCTGTTTTTTAAGGACATGACAATCCTGCCTTTATTTTTGGAACTGCTCTGCACAACATTATCAAATTCAGACAAATTCCAGATGATCTTTGAAAGACATTCCTTTCTTGACAGAAGCTGAAGACGGATGATGTACAGTGTTTTCTAGCATCTCCTGCTCATAACTAGAAGAGGAAGGAAGGACTGTAGCAGGAAATAACGCTTTCAGTGCTTTCTTTCATATCAGTGGAAATATAAATAGTCAGACTCTAAAAACCAGCTGGGTCAAATCAGTGAATTTTTATTGCTGAATATGATCATGGAATGGGTTTTCAGATTGTTTCACCGTGAGTCTACTTTTCACATAGTGATTGAAGCTTTGGTGATTAGGAAACAAATACAGTAAAAATTATATCTGAGAAATTCTGGATAAGGCCTATTTAAATTCAGAAATGACCAAGGAGATTGCACAGGCACCCAAAAACCTTTCAGTACCCAAACATTTCCTCTGGGTCTGCTATTTGATCTCTTATAATCAACACTCACTCTTTCAAGGAGTGAGTACCATGGTTCAATTAAGAATTGAAGTAAGAATTGAAGACTATTAACAAAGGTTAATGTGCCCGCTTGGAGGGAAAATATTTCAAATCACTAACATCTTTAAACATTTTGACATAATTCAGATAAGACTATAAAGGGAACAGAATAGAAAAGCTTTGCTAAAGGAATACAGAGCTAAAAGGTTCCAACTAACAAAACGGGGCGGGGGGTTATTATAGCTTCAACTTTGGTTGATCTGAGATAAAAGTTAGAACAGTTGAGCTACCAAAATGGAAGTTCAAAGGAAAACACAAAGCCCCCAAATCTATTTTGTCTACTAGCGATTCTGAAGAAATTTATTTTAAAATAGATCCTATTAAGGTGACTGACTGCATCATTAAGTTTACAATTTCTTTATCAGTTTTTAGGCATGCCTCTGTTAGCATTATTGGAAAACACTTCAAGCATCAAGGGAAAGTATAAGAGAGGTTTAAAGATTGAATCTATTGGAACTAGAAATCATTTTTTTTAATTCTTTAGAATAAGGTGAATCAAGAAATTACAAAGAGATTTTCTAAAGGCCATATCAAAGAACATGCATCCCAGAATGACCTGTGTAAACTAAAATTATGTTGGTTTTTCTCTCATACTAATATTGGCCATAATTTAATCAAGTCTCATAATATTTGAGACAAATGTGTGTATATTGATTTCTCTTTTAATTTGATGTACTCTACCAAAACATTTTTAAAATGATAGTTCCAATAGCAAGATCAAATGAGCAATTCTCCTTATGGATCTCTCCTTAAGACGAGAATAAACACCTTCAAGGACTACTGATGATTTCTGTAGCAAAACCCTGTTAATCCCCTCTAAGGTATTTTGATTTTAAAGAAACAGTTAAAGGTCAGTAGGCAATTTATGTTGCACTCAAGTCTAAGATTTTAAAAGTCAATTTATATTACTCAAAGATTAAGAATAACTAAAGGTTGGTTATATCTTGCAGTAACTTGTACAATATACATCTATACATAGGAATACATTTACATTTGTATAATATTTGTACTTAATTATTTTAAGAAAATGAGTTTTCATAGAAATGATAGTATTGAATTGAGAAGTGATTCAGGTAACACATTCATCGAAAGGCAAGCAGTTTAGACCATGAGTCATAAAAGTGGCATCACCATCTGATGCAAAGCAGCTGAATTCCCCACAGACAATTACCTGCCCTTCTCTAAAATTTATTTTAATTTTTTAAATTTCTTTGGACCACACATCATATTATTTGAGTGGATGAATCACCTCCTCTATTAGAAGACAAACTCTCTGAGTATAGAAAAACAACACTTTCAGAACCCACCCATTGTTTTTATACCTGCAGCACAACCAACAAATGCATAGGTAACTGTTGCCTTACAGCTGCCAAAATGGTTGTTCCCCAGCACAGATCCTGTGGCACCAAAGGAAGTGTCTCCGCAGAGCAGAGACCCGATGGAATGATGTCGGTTATCCCCCTTCTTATCAGATGGTTTCTAAATAATGACTTCATCTCACAGGATTGCATGTGTGTGAAGGCACAGTATGTGTTGGAGCACAATGGGGACAATTAGGGAAAACAGCCAGCAGGCACAGAAATCATAGACCATGGAAAAAACAATTTTACTTCCTCATATGGCCACGAATAAAAGCTACGTGTTTGGCCTGATTCGGGGCTCAGTCCTTGAGACTTGAGTCCCTTGGCCCCCCTTGTCCTCTATTCTTGGCTCCTGTCTTTCTTAACCCTGCGCCGCCCTTCTTGCTTCCCACAGCTCTTGGCATGCAGGACGCGACAGGTAACACAGATTGAATGCATGAATTAATGAGAATATTAAGAACATCTACCTAGGAAGCAAAACAACAATCATATTAGGATTAAGACAAGGCAGAAGAAAGTTGATTTACAGGAAAAAGCACCTAGTCCTTCAATAAATTCTGAATGTTAGAAATCCAGACCCATAATTTGAAACTAAGTTCACCCAAACCATTTCCAAATGAAAAATAACCAGAGAGAGAAAGAGAATGTTGTCGGGAGACAAGAGAAAGAAGAAAATGTAAGAAAGTTTAGACAATAATATTTTTTCTAATTTGAGTTTTTCTATCTAGAATTTACCATGTTCTTCTATTAAAACAACAATTAGAAGTCGAAATAATTTAATTGTATGAAAAATGTTTACATAATTAGATTTTTAAACAATCAGTTCTATAAATACAAAATAGTTCATAATCCATTCTCATCAAGTAATTGCACAAGTTCAAATGTTGAAGATATCAAAATGAGTCTATTATATTAAAATTGTCATCACTAAATGACAACTGACAGAGAGGGACAAATATTTTAAACACTTTAGTTTTTACCAAATTAAATACTGTTACTGATTGTTGGAACATTGGATCAGGTGTCCCATCTATGATAACTGATACATTATCTTTCATACTCTGTACTTCCATCATTAGTCCAACAGAAGATCTTGTAAGGATGTTTCTTCAAATATGTGTTGCCATCTGTCTTCATTATATCTCAATAGTTTCCACTAAATAGTTTCCACTAAAGGTCAGCTTTAGTTGACTTCAGAGAGAGCTAATAGCACCACAGACTAAATTTAAAGACAAGTCAAATGCTATTAATGAAACTAGGGCACTTTAAGTCATGTACGTGCTAGATGCAAAATAGCATCATTGGAGATTTTGGAATACATATATACAGAGGGTACCAAAAAAATGTATACACATTTCAAGAAAGGAAAACTCTATTGAGATTTATTCTATTGAGATAGTACTGATTCTATTGAGATAATACTGTGTTTCCCCGAAAATAAGACCTAACCAGAAAATAAGCCCTAGCGTGATTTTTCAGGATGACATCCCCTGAACAGAAGCCCTAATGCATCTTTTGGAGCAAAAATTAATATAAGACTTGGTCTTATTTTCGGGGAAACACGGTACTCAATATATACTGATAACAAAAGATGAATACAAGTCACGTTTGACTTCTGCAATTACAAGCGGTGCTCAAAGTGGTTCCCATCAGCGTCCAGACACTTCTGATGATGGTGAACTACAGCTTGAGCAACACTGACCAAAGTGTCCACTTGTATATATATTTTTTGGCACCCCCGGTATATAAGTTGTCAAAGAACTTGATGCTCACCATGAAAAAAGTATACTATTGAAATATCTGTTCACACAAAATTATCAGTTCACACAAAAAGTGATATTAGGGGCAGCCAGATGTCTCAGTTGGTTAGAGCGTGAGCTCGTAACAACAAGGTTGCCAGTTCAATTCCCACATGGGATGGTGGGCTGCGTCCCCTGCAACTAAAATTGAAAATGGCAACTGAACTTGGAGCTGAGCTGCACCCTCCACAACTAGATGGAAGGACAACAACTTGGAGCTGATGGGCCCGGGAGAAACACACTGTTCCCCAATATTCCCCAATAAAAAAAATTTAAAAGTGACATTAGTATTAAGAAATATTTAAAATGCAAATATGTACATTATTCCTAATCCTTATTTTTAAATCCTCAAATATTAATATGGATGACAAAAGTCAAACTTTCTAAATTTAATACAAATATCAGTAGTCACAAATTCAAATGAATTTCCAACAAAGGTAATAATAATTACCCTTTGTTGGGCACTTATTATTTTCCAGTGACTGTGCTAAGCACTTTGTCTGAATTTCTTCAGTTAATCCTCCCAAGTCTTATGAATACATAGTTTTTATACCCATTTTATAGATAAGAAAACAGGGGCTTACAGAGATTTTTAAAAGTTGTCCTAGAACAACTAATTTTTAAATAGTAGAGCCAGATCTTTTAGGTTTGATTGAGTACAAAGACCATTCTTATAATCATTGCACTCTCCTAGCCTCCATACTTTTGACCGACTAACCATTATAAATCCTAATATCTAACAAGCTATTGAAATGTATCTGCCTGTTTTGCCAGGACTCCCTTTATGCTATCAAAAACAATCTAAAATCTAACTTATTTCTTCTCTTCGAAAGTATGTCACTAGCCTTGGACTTTTATTTGTTGGGGATTTTAGAGGTTTGTTTTAAAATTCCCAATACCACAACTTTGAATAAATTAAAATTTTAGATCATCCTATGAATTAGCAGTATGTGGGATACACAAATGCATAGGGCCCTCTCTCTTTTTATTTATTTTTTCTCTATTGTCTTACTTTATTACTGCTTTCTATCTCAAAGCTATTTTATACAAATAAAACATTTATACTTTTTACTTCTCAGCATCACCCAGAACCTAAAAGACAAGAGACGCCATAATAGAACCACAGGCTACCAGAGGTCCTAACTCTTGTTTGGGGACACAGCAAGCACGTGGTTAGTTTTCTAAACTAATGTCAAACTGTGTTTAGAAAAACTAATTTGGTATTAGATCTTAGAACACATTTTTTTTTCATAAAAGTAATGACTCCAGTGGCATTTAGGTTTCATAGTTCAAAAACTATAGAACTTCCCTGAGTCCTGGGAACAGAAAAGACGTTTAGAACTAGAAGGCAGAAGTTTGGTGTTTTTTATTTTGTTTGGTTTTACTCTGTTTTTTTTTCTGGATGTGAAACTGACCTTAGGCAAATTTTTGACAGAGAATAAATTAGTCTTTGTTGCTCCCCACACCCCGTCTCACAGGGGTACTCCTTTACTAAACACAATCACTACCCAGGTTTACCCTACCTCCTAAAATAGTCCATTTCAATGTAGCCGTTTGCATTTCACGAATTCATTCACACTAATATGTGAATGTGAATGTGATCTTTCCAAGAGCCTAGATAGGATTATACCTAGGAAAACTCAAAAGCGATTTTTTAGCCATGGAAATTCAGGCAGCATAACCATTAGTAAAGCAAGATATGCAAGCAGCATGAGGGAACATGTTTTCTAAAATGGAATGCCAACATTGGAAAATGAGGCCTGCCTACATATATGCCTGAAGGAGGTCTGTTCTCTATTCTTCTTTTTCTTAGTTTCTTTCCTTCCTACATTTGTGAACCACAGGGTCTTTAAACCTTTTTTAACCTATAGTTGCACCCACAGGGCACAGGTTGGATAGGAGATAAAGGCGTGAACTTCCAAGAGTCTAGACAGAGTAGCTATTGGTATATACGAGACCATCTGCAAAATTTGTATTTATAAGCCAGTGAAAATCTATGATAGAAAAGATGTTAAAGTACATGGAATTCTTTTTTTATAAATTAAAATCTATTGAGGTGACAACAGTTAGTAAAATTACATAGATTTCAAGTGTACAATTCTATAATACATCATCTATATCTTACATTGTGTGTTCACCATCCAGAGTCAGTTCTCCTTCCATTATCACATAGTTGACCCCGTTTACCATCTTCTACCACTACCTTCCCCCGTCCCCTCTGGTAACTGGAATTCAAATTCTGGTACTTTGTGTAAAAATTCTACATTCCAACCATGTTGTCCCAAACTGTGAATAAAATACATAAAGATGTTTTTAAATATTTAGTCTCTGTAATGACAGTCACTGTCCTCTCATCAAAACTTTGTGTCCTATTTAAAATGTATTGATCTTGAATGCCTCATTTAAAATGTGTGATTAAAGAGTCAACAGAATTTTAACAGCTATATACAATGTCAGAGGGGTAATAGATTGGGGGAGAAGGGCTATCACTTTGTGAGGGGTGTAAATGTCTAACTAGTACATTGTTTTGTATACCTGAAACTAATTATAAAAAAAAGCCTACCATGTATGAACATAAGAAAGTTAAAATCCAGATAGTTCCCATCTTCCAAGTTGTTTGGCGGAACAATGTCTTTTCAGGTGGAACGATGTCATTCACCTTAACAAATTTTAATTACTTATTTTCTGTTGCTTCTAACTGATTGTATACAATTTTGATACATTATTTGTACACTTCAGATAATCAGAATAGTAAACACTGTAAACACCAATTTCATGGAATTTCTCTATTTGGTAAGGTTGATGTAGAATAAGGAAAGGTTGTTAATGCCTCCCTCGGGGTTAGTTTTTGGTTAGCAGTTAAGACCAGATGCAGCCTTGGGAGTCAGCTCTGACCATACTGCCGTCTGATCCACCCTAAGATTACAGATGTTTGTCAGGAGATGAAAGTAGATCCCACTGTGTTGTCCCTTCTCTGATGCCCAACTTGAATGAAGTATCAGAATGGTGTTTCACTCTAGACACCAGGCATGTTTCAAATTAATTTGGATTGAGTCTACATCTGGTGTCATGTGTTCATATTGCAGGATTTCACTGTGGGCCAAATTTGCATACTAGGTAACAAGTGGCCGACATGCACTCTGGAGCCAGAGTTGGCAAGGTTTTGGGAGTGGGGTGGGGATGTGCAGGAGGAGGGGACCATAGCTCAGTCAGAGATACAAGTCTTCCAAGAACCCCACTGGTTACAAAGTGATTTCTTATCTTGTTTGTCTGTAGGGTTACAATTGGATCTTTATACCTACTGAGCCAGATGCAGGAAAATTTTTTTAAAGAAAAAGAAACAATTAAAAAACCCCATAAATTTAAGATTTATATATTATTTGAAGAAAAGGGCTAATTTAGATAGGACATGTGATAAGAGAAAAAGGATATAAACTCCCCCTGAATGATTTCCTTTCTGATCTCATTTTTAAGGTCAATTCTAAATAATAAGGATTTTCCCCCAAATCAAAATATTATTTTCTTAATTTAAATTCAATGATACCCTCATCTTCAACATTTTAACATTTTATTAAAAATTCAAAATTCATCATAGCAATTTTTCTAACACCGACTTTGGGTGTTTAATGCCTCCTACAACAGAACATTACATATAATTTACAAGCACCCTAGGTGTGTTCTTAACAGATATAAACTGCTAATTTCCATGACATATAGCATGTCAGAAAATATCAGTAAGGATAATAAGGTCTAAAATGCAAGCATTTTTTTTCTGACTCATTGAGCAGCTTTAAGCACTACAGGAGCTCATCTCAAATATGAAGGATTCCAAGTTTAAATCTCTTAAGGAAAAATCACTGCACAACATTAATTCTAAAGTTTTCAACAAAATGAAGCTTTAGTAATTAGCCACACATGTGCATAAAATAAGCAGCTAAAACAGCTGGAAAGATGTTTTTCACAATCTTTTGTTGTTTGCCTTTCACCTTTCAATATACAGAGATGCAATTTTTATTTTCTCTCTAGCTACCAAACAGCCTACCAAGTATATTTTCCTCTAAGAGGTAATACTTCAATAAAAAACAATTGTCATTTGTAATCACATGTTTTAGTTGAGTTTGTTTTTTAAAAATGCTTGGAGCTTCAAAACACCAGTTGCTCAATTCAGCATGTTCTGCCCTGACCCATTTCTAAATAAGGATTCTCTCTTCCTTTGCAAGTATAAGCGAGTAATATAAGCACAAGTGACAAATTTCTAAACAAACTTTTACTCTGAGACATCTAGGGAAGAACGTAAATTATAATCATTGCCTTTTGCTCTTCTCAGCTCCAAACCTAACAGATGCGTAGTTCTGATTATACTATTGGTGAAAATGTGCCCATATCATGAATTGTGAAACAAAAAACCCAAATGACATTTAAGTTCCTCTACATCTCACAACTGTAATTTTTATAACAAACCACATTAGGTCTTCCTTTCTCACTATAACAAAGAAAAGTGTCAAAACTAAATTGTAATTTGAAACAAAAATTTATCTGCCTCTCCATTTTTTATTTTCTTTTGGTTAGCAAAAACTCAGAATAATCATTTAGTACTTTCTTAAAGGATGAATAGACTTTCCACAAAAAGTGCATGGAAATTATGGAACAGAGTAATAATAAATGCACTGTGTTTCTGAATCTAAATAAATTGAGTCCCGACATGTTTTTCACTCTGATGCATATATTATTTCATATTACATAGTCCTATTTGCCCACTCTCGTGTTTTATTAACTGAAACGTGAAACATATATGCCAAGCATTCTAAGTCTATATCTGGTCCATTTTATTTTCCAAACTGCAGTGTCAAATAAAATATTTTCCTATGCAACAAGAATAGAGGAAAAAAAAAAAAAGCTTTATTAGTTCTCCTATTAATTTTACCAGCAAACGTACATGCCTAAAATTTGAGCTCAGAAAATCAGGGGTACCACATCCATTTTTGTCACCCAATACCCAGAAAAGTATCTTGAACATACCAGGTATTCAATAAATGCTTCTGAATAAATTAGGAATTACAATATTGGGTGAAAAAATAAGATCTAACTGAGAAATCATGCATTTATCCATTATAATTTACATTGATGGCACATTTAGTCATAAATCTTAACCATTTTATCTTCTTTTTCAATGTCCTTCTACTCAATTGAATTTACTTTCCAGAACAGATGAGGCTCTATAAGTCATCTCCTTTTGTAGCCCAACAGATTAATGTTAAGAAATAAACATTTGGCACAAATTTTGGCTATGTAACCCAATGTCACCAGTTTTGTTTTCTCACAAAATATCAAAAAGCTATAATTATTTATTCAAAGTGGATTTGATTTCCTTAAATTACAATCCCAACCAAATAAAGAAAAAGAATAATGTTAGTATTAAGTAAAATTATAGTACAAATGCAAATACAGCACTAGACAATGGACCTTAAGATAACATTATAAAATTTCAGCAAAAGAAAAGAGTAATTTAAGGCAAATTTTCCATTTTTATTTTTTAGTTCATTGGAATTTAGAAGGGAGTGCCTTATTAGAATATATGTCAAAAATATTTTAAATGTATTACAGAATCTATTACAGTGTTACTTAAAGGGCCTACACGAATGAGTGATCATTCCCTTCCTATTTATGCTCCTGTACCTCTCCATTAAGTACTTAGGAACTCTGGCATTAGCTGCCATCACCTAGGATGCAGTGTTCTTAATTCTTTTCGATCAGGGTTATTTATAAAACTCAGTTCACAACTGATTCATCTCTTCTGCTTAATACTTTCTGAGGTACTCTATCAAAAAAAAAAAAATTGTGGAAATAATTGCAAAGAGAAAACATCCCATGGTCTTGTTTTTAGGAAAAAAAAAAACAAGGGAGGGAGGTTTCCACAGAGCATTTTGATTTTTATTCTTTCCATATTATTCACCAATCCTGGCTTTTTAAAATTTTTAGTGTTTTCTAATACAGCACTGCATAATGAAACATGGAACCAGAAACCACGTGGTACTCATATGTCAATCTGACCTATACAAGTTTGAATAAAATTCCATTTGCAAATAAAAGTCCTGCACTCACCTTTCCAAAAAACCAAAAATCCTTGTTGTGTTTGTGGGCCATGGGAGGGGAGAAAGAACAAGAGGAGGAACAATGACTGAAATTGTGAAGTTTTCTGACATTTCACTGAACCTCCACTTCCCTAAGGGACAACCCCCCCACCAGGATTTCTCCCTAGGCCCAATTCCACTTCTCTCTCTGTGCCCTTCTATCAGTCCTCTGCTACTCCATGCCTCTCTGTACAAAACAGCTTCCACTCTCACTGCTTCTAGTTATTCATGTTAGTCACAGGGAGAAGGCTCAAGTTACATTTGACTCCCTCTCTATCCTTTTCATCATATATCCAGGGAGCTCCCAGGTTCTATTAACTTTTCAAAGATTCCCAAATTTACCTTTTTATTTCCAGTTTCCCTGTCATCACAATAATAACAACAACTAATAGCTGGCAGCTAGTATTTGCCAGAGACTTCAGAGCCTGGCTCAGCAAAACAGTTTTATACCAGAGGGTGAGCCCCACCCTGTCCCTGACAAGGTTCTGACCAGGGCAGAGAGTTTATTAGTCATTTCCCTCAAGGTCCTTGACCTACTTTTATTACAAAAGACCTAGAATCCCAGTGCCTGAAATAATCCCTGAGGAAATATGGTCCATTGGGGATGCTGTTTCCCCCTTAACAACCAGGTTTCTACTCTAAATCACGAGTTAGGACCACAGGTTCCCTCACGAGAATTGTGGCTCTTTTCTGAATGCAGGGGCCTGAAATTCTACTAGCTTTTGTCTTGGGAATACTGAATCCCCTTTCCCAGTTGGCTGGGATGTAGTCCCATGGCCTGAGGATTTGGAACTAGGGCACAGACAAATACTTAACTTTGGGTAACGACACCATCTAGAAATCATTGTTAACGCCTACTTGCTAGATTTGATCCTCTCACATATCATCTAGTCCTTTTAGACCTAAGTCGTTGGTCATTTAGAATGCTAGCCATCTCTCTCAGTGGACTGCCCTACAGAAGGATTAATAACCTCATCTTACATAATCCTAACTTCCTACCCAGTGTTTCAAAGCCCAGCCCGTCTGAGTTAGATCATTCCTAATCATTATTCTATTTAATTCACAAAACTATCCATGAAATGAATGTCATTATCCCCATTTGACTGACAAAAAGTTTCAGACTCAGAGAGATTACATTATAGGATGGACACAAGGTCACACGGCTACGCAGTGGCATTGTTGGAACTCACACTCAGGTCTTCCTGTTCCCAGTCTCATATTGTCTCCACGACTTAGGTTTCCTTATGTCTCTCAAAGGCTATTGCAAGAGATTTATAGCATACCCTTCCATATTCCAAATTACCCTATATATTACCATTAGAGTATTCTTCCTAAACATTCAGAACATCTCATGTTCTGAATTAATAATATTCCATGGTTCCCTGATTCTTTATGAAGTAAGTGCCAATACCCCATCTGAACATGTGAGGGTTTCCATGACCTGGATCCAGCCTACCTGTCAACGTTTATACCACATATCCCTCCATGATCCAAGCCAAGCCACACTCCCTCCTGTGCCTCAGCAACGCAGCCCAGACTGTTCCTAAAGTTCTGTGTTCCTTGTTTCTAATTAAATATACTCCAATTGTGGGCGTGCAGTTCAAATCCCACCACAAAAAACCTGTCATAACTTCAGATAACCAAACGTATCCCATCCTTCTGTCAACTTTACTTGAACCAAATTGGCAATTTAACATGAATTGAATTATAGGATTGCTTTGTATCACATGGGGGTGACTCACTGAAATTCCCCTCCTCCAAATCCCCACACTTTATAATTCTTGCAGGATACCATCATATTCCAAATCTCAAATTATCATTATTTTCAAGCCCCTTTAGAGCAGAGAAGTTGTCTAATTTAAGTGTGTGTCCCCTCTTCCAAGCGTTAAGTCAAGCCCAAAGCATAGTAAGAGCTCAATAAATGAATAAATAGAAGAATAAATTAGATAATGGTAAAGAAGGATGAAAAAGAAGGAAAGTTTTTCACCAGTACCTATTTGAGATAACAATAAATTTTAAACTTTCATATGTACTAGTTAAGATTGGAGATTAAACCAATATTCCAAAAAAATGTTACATAGAATAGATAGAAATTTGTCTATTAGATAGATATGGATAGAAATCTAAAAATTTTGAAATGATATAATGTCTCCAAATTGAAACAGAGTATTAAAATGATTTTCTAAATCAAATAAATTTTACAAAAGGTATTAAGTTGTTAACATGCAAAATATTCATAACAAATGCCCTTTTCAGTCCCTTGCTTTTGAAATCATGAAAGACAGAACTACTACAGTGTTCCTTTTTTTTTTTTTAACCGCAACAAAGACAGGCTGCAAAATGTAAACACCTATCTTTGCTGATTAAGAAGTTGATTCTAGACAAACAATTGAAACTGAGGGTCATTATGACTTTGATTAAATTTAGCTTTAAATCCTAGCTCTAGAATTCATATCTCTCTATATATACCCCTCTGAGACCTAGCCTTTCTCTGGTTCATCAGTCACCACTGAGGCGCAGAAGACAGTAGCCCAGACCTGACTAATGGTCACACAGTCTGTCTGAACCTCTGTAGGCTAACAGTAACATCTAAAGATACTGTCTAAATTAGCCCCAGATAACATGACCTAAGTTATGTTTCAGTTCCTGAGCCATAAAGTGGACTAACCCCATGGCTACTTTCCCATGAAACCAGATAGACCTCAGAACTGTCCTCAAGACCCGAAGAAATGATTCATTACCCTTACCTCACCTCCAACCAGTCAGCTCCCAACACAACTCCAAGCCCCCTAACCCAAGGTGTCTTGTGATTTTGCCGTATAGAATGTGCATCGTGCACACCACCAGGTAATTCAGACTTTTGAGCATTAGCTTCCTGTTCTACTGGGTGGTGTCATTCATAATAAAATAGCCAATATTTCTCCACTCCAATCCTTGGTGTGTACTGTTTGGCTCTGCTAGAGCTGGGTGGACGAACTCTTTCTGTTCGATAATACTATGTCTTTACAAAATGTGGTATTTTATACACTAAGGGGACCAGATCATTTAGATTACTGGATTTTGGTGGACAGGGGAGGGAGGGCAAAGAAAACAAGAAAACCATGTTATCACTTTTTCTTAATTATAGAGTAACTTGAAATAAATTAATGTACTTTTAATTAATAAGGCCTGATATATTTAAATAACTTCTAGCAGGAAAAATAATTATCTATCAATTTAGCAAATATTGTTGTTTCATGGTACCAAATATCTGAAAGATTTAACTTTTCTAGTTTCTTTCATTTGCTTAGCTTTGTGTAAATGCATTCCAAGTACAATTTTATCCATTAGTTTGGTAAATCGTAACAAATAGAAGGATATTGCCTTCTCTCTGCCCTTACCCTGAAATAGATACACTATATTTGTTTTAAATACCAAACATAATTTTTAAACACAAGATTGTACTTTGTAAATATAAAATGCAATTCAAATTTGAGGCAGAATTATAGCTTTTCTATATTGAGTGCAGCAATTTCTGCCTTGAGGAGAGATAAAGTGCATGAAGTGCTTTAAATTTCTACAAAGTGAGCAAAAACCCAGACCATCATCACGTTGATAAAAATCTCAGCCACTAGTGAGATCAACTTGGGTTGTACAGGCTACGTCTGTCTACCTGGTAACTTGGCCATGTTACTGCCAGGAGTTTCCCAGAGGCTGGCTTCCCTGGGGATAACTTACTCCTCCTTTTGTGGAAAAAGAGCTGAAGTTTAACTATACTGATATGAAAGCTATACTCATCAGCCCCCGCCAGATGAAACTCAAGAGGCTTGCTTAGCAATTTAGAGCTAAAAAAACAAATCTATCTAATATCATGCTAAATCTTCCAACATAACTTTCTCAAGCTAAAGTCCATCAGGAACTTCAGGCAAGAAAGACTGTAGTGATAAATTGCATTCCAATGTTTCCCAAATACAATTTTTAAAAAAATGAAATTTAACAAATAAATATAAGAAACCAACAACAACAGCTTTATCTCCTCTGGAAGTCAACTTCTAATTTCTTGAAGGAGAAATCTGTAATCATAATGCATAAAAAGTGTGTTTGAAAAGGCCATTAGTTATCTGGAGAATACTGAATTAAACCTTTTATATATAGAAAATAAAATTCCAAAGGTAATAACCCAGAGGACTTTTCTCCTTCCCAATATAATTATAAAAATAATTATAAATTCCCAAGCACAGTGAAGTTCTATTTAAAATATAATCCACTGATTTACTTATTTATAGGGTCAAATTAGCCTCCTTTTTGCACTGTCCATCCATTTTCCTATATTTGAAAACTAATCACATTTGTAGAGTATTTATTTTGAATCTAGCTATAAAAATATTTACTATTTTTATATTGCATTTTTTCCTAAAAACTAAACACAATAATATATGTAAACTCATAAAATATTTAAATCTCTGTTTTATTCTGCATTTACATTTGGCCTGTCCACTAGAAGTACTGATAATGTGATAGAACCAAATTGTGTTTTCTCTGAAAAGCTCTATTAATTAGAACAGAAAAATAGCCTACATGATACTAAAACCAAATTCAATAAATCTCATGCCAGTTTCCAAAAAACATGATCTTTAAAGAGAAATTTTAAATGCTAGAACCAAATGTCAGAGGAAACCGAGATTTTTTTTCCCCCTTCAATAAATACCTAAAGATTAAAGGAAAAGCTTGGGCTTAGAGAATATATATTATTCACTTCCATTTTAGGATGTTTACCAAAATATCATAAATACTTAATAGCAACTGTTCCTAGTGCTTCTAGCAAAAGGCAATAAAATGAAACATAAACCTCAGCTGTGAAAGCCCGGGAGTTTTGCTTTGCATTTCATCACTCCACTTCCCCATACCCTCTTCAGGATAGCCCAGATTCTAATGATCAGCAGAGACAGCTCAACTGAATTCAAAACAGAAATATTATGAGCTCCAGTGAAACTATTAATCATTAAAATGGAAAGAACAACAACAGCAGTCAAATACTCAGCCACTGGTACAAGTTGCCTGCCTGATAGCTAGGAAATACCATACTGGGAAGAGGGAGTAATCACACATTCCAATCCAAATTTTTATTATACATTTCTTCTATAAAGCCTATAAAACTCTCAAGATATCAAGACGGTGAGGAATTCTATGCTCAAAGAGTAGAAGTGTCTAACACTGTTTATGAAAATCTTAAACTTGAAATCACAAACCCAGCCTCACAGAGCCCAATTTGCAAGAATTAATACCACGTCTCAATTACACTGCGTTCATAATACCAAACAAACTCCTTCTTAATCTCTTTCTTCAAGATAATGACCACCTGCACTGGATATCAAGATTACTTCTTACAGTTTAAAATATATCCAAAATTATGAGGCTTTCCTACTCCCAGAGAAATACTCACAGAATTAATTATTCCTTTAAGAGCTTGAAATCCACCTTTGACAGGGAAAACTTGTTCCTTGGAATCAGCAATTCTTTCGAGCTTTCGGAAAGGGAAGAAAATTTAATTAAGGGTTGGTTGAGACATACAACACTTTATAAACTTCATTATGTTTCAGTTATATTTTTCTGAAAAAAATTACACGACAGTATTAATTCACTAGTGTAGCTTGTCAGGAATTGAAGCTGGTGGTACTGATGTTACTCTAAGGGTATCACAAGGAAATGAACTGAGATTAGCCACCGCCCATTTACACTGGCCTCAAGTTTCAATTTCAACACAGTGCTTTTTGCACTCTATTAGCTGTAAATGGCAGGAGATACCAACCCAAAATTTAAATGTCAAATCGCTTTGTGAGTGGAAAAAAAAAATTAATAGACAAACCCTAAAACTTCATGAAAAAAATTGGTTTTTGTAAGGAAAATTATTAAAAATATCTCATAAGAGAAATTCCCAAATCTCTACACCCGTAAGGGTCCAGTTTTACATCAAACTCAAACTTCTCAATAAGACGGTAATAATCATCTTGTCAGTTCCATTGAAGAACAAGAGTACCCATGTTATTTCAGGGCAAATGTTTGTCCTATATGAGTTTCTCCAAACCAAATAAATGTTCAAGAAGTTTAGAGTTTTGTTTTCGGCAATAAAACCTAACAAAACCTGTCCATCCATTTTTCTATCGGTAATCGAGACAGACAAGATATGTGGCCATTTTTATGGAAAATCTTTAACAATTGATTAGTGTCATGATAAGTCATCAGATGAGAAAAGAATTTGATAAACTACCCTCAAGACAATTATGTGACTTAGATTCAAGTTTGCAGATCTTCTGTACTCACCTGAGCTTGTTCAAAGTCAAGGACACCAACACAATAAACTCTAGCTCCAAATGACCTGGATAGCTTTGCCTGGGGGGGCAGGGTGTGGGTAGAGAGAGAGAGAGAGAGGGAGAGAGAGGGAGAGAGGTGAATTATCCAAGTACCAGGCTATACATGCAGAGACACACAGCAAAGTACACTGTGGAGTAAAGAACAGTTTCAGTTCAACACTCACCTCTTTCTCTGCATATGATGGCACCAAACCGTCCAACTTACCATCTGTCAGAGCAATTATGATACTGGAGGTTTTCAAGCCTCCTGCTTTCTGAATTTGTTCATTTGCCTGAAAATGAAGAATAATTATTCAACTCACAACTTAATCTTAACTTTTAACCAGCATGTTCCATTAAGCTGAATTTGTAAGTCTGACAAAATGAAAATATTATGGACTGACTTTTAAAACACATGATTTATGTTAATTACTTATTCAAAATATGCATATATTTACATTATAGAGTAGTTACTACTGAGTGTGAATGACATAGATTTTTAGCTTTGGTTGATTAGTCTGAATACAACCACAGAGAAAATGGAACATCCCTTAAAAGGCAAAATGCCATTTAAACTTTTCTTATCACCAAGATAAATAATATTTTCTATCAGTCTCATCCCTAGAACAACTAAAAGCATTAAAAAAATTTCTAAGATAAACATGTTATGGGGTCTTTGAGTTTTACTAGAGAGTTATAATTTATTTCATTACAGAAAATATTCACTCCCATATTCATAAATGTAAAAGAACTTACTAGCTTTAGTCCTTCATGGATGTATGTCTCTCCTGTTGGAATAACATGTTTTAAATCCTCCAAGCCTTTGGTGATTTTGCCTCTGAAAATAATGTATTATAATATTAAACTAAAGAAAAATGAGCAAAGATCACAATAATCATTTCTCAAAAAATGTGGGAGCTTTACAACTAAAGTTTCTTCAGGAAGAAAAGGAAAGAACATGCGTTTTTGAGAGCAGATAGCTCTTCATAGTTTTTGTCATTTTAATGAGTATTTAACGACGTCTGTATTTTAACTACAAAAATAAAAATGCTAACAACGTAAAATGTCTTGAAAATCTAAGCATATTCTAGGCATTTTGAACTGAGAACAGATATCTTCCATCATATTTGTTTTATTAAACGCTAAGGAGTGAAAAAAACAAGGATTGAGTAGGTCAGCTTAATTGAGAAAGTGTTTCTGAAGGACTCACCCCCACTTCCTTATGAACTGCAAATTTTCTTTGTTATCTACAAGTTCCTAAATCATGAGACTTAGCTCTCATGGAAATTCCCATTTTCTACTTTGTCTCCCAGAGTCACAGGTCTCATGATGTAGGCATTTTTGTAGCACCTTTTCACCCACCCACACCCCAGCTCATTCTCTTGAATATTGTAGATACTTAACACATACTGGAAGAACAAATAAAAGAATAAGTAGATGGATGGATGACAATGGATTATTGAGAGAGGATGAATTAAAAAGAAGAAGAAACATAGAATAATCTTTTTCACCATGACTAATTAGTTGTCCCAATGAAGTATGTCTAAAGGACATATGACTAGAAAAGTAAGAGCTATTTTGTGTATATGAGTAAGAGAAGACCCATTTTTCAGATGTTTTTAGTATAGATTCAAAGACCTCTTTAAAAAGAGACAAAAAAATAAAAAATTAAAACAAGAATCTTAAGAGGTTAAATACAATAACGTTGCAAAAACAATCCAAAATAAACTTAAAACTTCTTAAATTTTTAAATTTAAAAGATCAGGAATCTTAATATATTGTTTTCAGAATTTTAGTTTTTAAATAGAAGCAAAGAAAATACCTTTCTAAATAAAAGTCTTGACATATAAAACTAAAGTATAATGCTTTAAATAAAACATGAAGAGCACTCACACTACTGAGGATGATAAAGGGTAGATGAAAGAACTGAAATTCAAGTTTACACAGATTATAAAATGTTTATTATCTGAACATCAAGGAACTTACTGGGGTCATACACAAAATTTTATATATATACTTCATATACTATTAAAACATGTCAAAAATAATTAAAGATTAATAATTATTTTTTGGCATGCTGCACTGTTGTGTTTCAAATACTTGCATTCACCAGAGCCTCAATCACATTTTAAAAGTAACTTATTGATTGTATTTTAACATTGTAATGAAAACTATTATCAGATGAGTTTTCCATCTCAAGAAGTTTCCAGAAAACACAAGACAACTTTCAAAGCATGACCTTAATCTTCCTCCTTCCTGATTCAGTCATCTCTACTAATCCATGATGACTGTCTCTTTCAATATTTGGTTTAAAAATCTACCTATTCTATCCAATGGACACTTGTCTCATTAGGGAGACCACCTCAGGGAGGATATAGATGCCTGATCAGTACACTGTACACCTGAAGCTGAAGCTGAACAATAATGAATGTCAACTACAATTTTATATAATTTGTATATATACTATATATAAATATATATATATATATATATATATATATATATATATATACAATTTTATACATATATATTTACAAGAAGCGGAGTACAGCATAAGGAATAGAGACAGTGGAAATGTAATGGCTATATGCGATGTCAGAGAGGTAGTGGATGGAGGGAAGGGGGGTTATCACTGTGTGAGGGATATAAATGATAAATGTCTAACTATTACATTGTTTTGTACACCTGAAACCAATAAAAAATAAAAATAAAAATCTTACCTATTCTGAACCTATTTCTAACTTCATTACATTCTCTTTTCCACGGTGCTCCAAACATATGCATGTTCAATTTTCACTACAGTGAATAATTTTGTCTCTTAAAAACATTCTACTTTAAAATAATTCAACTAATTTAGTTTAATATTTTCACTTCTCAACTAGACTGGAAGTTTACAGTGGGCTGTCCCCATCTCTATTATGTATGATGTATCCCTGACTCTGCACTTATTACTTATTATAATGCCTTTTACAAAGTAAGTGCTCAATACATTTTTCCATCTATTACAAGAAAATTCATAATTCCACAGATGATGGAGTAAATTACATAATTTATAAACTTGTTTTATCTAAATATTTATGTTTAGTATCTACAGAAACAACTTGAAACTGATTCTGTCTGAATACAGATAAAAACCAAATATTTGGTGCTTCCCAGAAATGAGTGGCAGCGTGTCCTCAAGCATTAATGTTTGCTGCCAAAAAGAAAGTGAAAAAGACAACTGAAATTCAAGTTTACACAAACAGATTTTGAATGGCAAAAACCACCTTCCCATTCAGTTCAGATTCAGCTCACCATTACTTCTGAGGACCAGATAACACCAGCAGAAGACTCTAAGCTTAAAAAAACAACTTGCCAAATGTGGAATTCAGAGTCTTTGGGAAGGTAGGCTTTCTCCTAGCTTTTTTCACTAGAAGAAGCAGAACACCTCTTGTTCTTCTATCCATACTTACACCTGTCACCATACTACTCGTATTCCCACCGTTATTTTTGTAGCCGCGTAGTCATAGGAGGAAAGGTGTTCCCTACCCATAGCCAATAACATCTACACACAAGTCCTGCTCTTGTCTCCTTCCAGCATCAATACAGTCTGTCAGCCTCTCCTCCATCAACCAATGTCTCCAAGGAAAATGAAAACCAAAACGAGACAGGGCACATTTCAGGCCTTGAAAGGATCCCAGGCAACTAAAAATAAGTTCTATTCATAAACAGTTACCGTGTTTCCCCAAAAATAAGACCTAGCTGGACCATCAGCTCTAATGCGTCTTTTGGAGCAAAAATTAATATAAGACCCGGTCTTATTTTACTATAAGACGGGGTATAATATAATATAATATAATATAATATAATATAATATAATATAATATAATACCGGGTCTTACATAATATAATATAAAACCGGGTCTTATATTAATTTTTGCTCCAAAAGATGCATTAGAGCTGATGGTCTGGCTAGGTCTTATTTTTGGGGAAATATGGTACCTTAGGGAAAACAAAGTCAAGTACGAGGTTAAAACCAGAATATATTCATCTATACTGTGACTTAAATCTCTAAAAGAAAACAAGGGGGGAAGTGATAAAACTAAATGAAGGAAAAAAATGGATATGTTATAAAGATCAGCTCAAATCCAACAGCACCTGAGAAGATCATCTCACTGAGTTGGGCTTTGACATTATGTTTTCAACTATCAGCAACAGCAATACTGAAACTACTTGGTATTTGTTATGAAGCTGTCGTCAAGGATGCTGCTGCTTTGACACGCAATGTCCCCTGTGAGGTCTCACAGCGGAAGTTTCTTATCATCCCCTGAGTAATCACTATACACTTCCTCCTTTCTGCTAACTACAACTATTAAACCGTTTCTTCCCCATCAGGAAACCCACAGTAAATTTCTTTCAAATTCACAAAATTTTGCTAAGTTGCTATGGTTATCATACTGCTACATCCTCTTTTGCAAGATCTTTAGTTTTATTTTTGTATGTTATTACATTTCTGAAATATTATGCTCTGTGCAGCTTCACATGCTTTTTGGAAAGATGAAGAATTTAAACACAATGGTATATTAAACCTCTGCTTTTGTTGTTGTTGTTTCTGTTGAGAAATCAGGGGACCAAACTCTACAGCATCAACTCTTTCTTATTTACTTTATAATTATATTGATTGAAGGGGGCGGACACACAAAAAAATACTGACTCATTTTTTTAAATCTATAAAATTAGCACTTTCATCTCTGTTAGTATCTCTCAAATTTCTCTGCTGAGTAGGGAAAAGAAGAGACCGGAAAGGAAAGAATCGGAGGACAGGGAGGAAAAAGGAAGTGAAGGGAAAGGCGGGAAAGGGAAGGGAGAGGAGGAGAAAGGAGGGGAGAGGCGGGGAGATAGCAACTGCCACTGCCAGGCGCTGTGCCACATCAATGGCCTGTCTCCATCCATATAACACTTTGGGTTGTGGAAGGTATTCATGATGTCACAACTGAAATAAATACGTAGTTTTATAAAGAGCAGCATAATAAAAGGGTTGGCAGAGAATTATGACTTTCCCAACCAGCACAATTAAGGCACAATTTTATTTAAGTACCTTTTACTTGTGACTAAGGATGTACATTTTATACGACATATCTGTATAGTACCTGAACTTTTCAATCATCTTAACTTCCCAGATTTCAAAGCTTTTCCCAGATTTCAGTGGATCACGCTACACATATCTGCTGAGTACCCACCACATGTGAACACTGTGACTCTATACGGTGATAGGAGGATGGCTCACACGTAGTCCAGGACTATTCTCACACTCACATCTCTACAGAGGCCGTGTTCTCTGCCCTGGCTGTACAGCAGAATCACCTAAAGGGCTTTTTAAAAAAATCTCTTCTGGGCTCTAATTGAGGAGATTCCAGTTTGCTTGGTTTGTGATGGGGTTAGGGTATTTTTTGGAAATGCCCCAGAGTATTCTAACGTGCAGCCCAGATTAAGAACCTCTGATCCAATCTAATTTAAAAATCTTTCCATGTTGTTGGGATGTTCTTTTCCTTACCCATTTTGCCAGTCAGTCCTTCCATTGAAGGGATTTTGGGGATGACTAGGGT
Organism: Rhinolophus ferrumequinum; assembly: GCF_004115265.2. NCBI lineage: Eukaryota > Metazoa > Chordata > Mammalia > Chiroptera > Rhinolophidae > Rhinolophus > Rhinolophus ferrumequinum. The sequence continues at coordinate 35,505,228 of NC_046288.1, forward strand.
AATCTTTTAAACTATAAAATACAGCCTATGGGATGGTATGGCTTATACCCAGAGAGAACAGAGATGAATTCCAAGCCCTACCTTGTTTCCTCATTTGTAAAAGAGAGATGAAAATATCGACCCAATGGGTCCATTGTGAGGCTTATATGGCACATAATAAGTACTGAGAAAGTTGTAGATAATATTATTCTTATTTGTTGATATTAGCCCTGCCCTGTTAGAAGGATTTTGTTCACTCACTTTACTTTCTTCTTGATTCCAAGGAGAGCTCAGTCAGAGAACTGAGGGTTGAAATTTTTTGATAGAGACCAGACAGGAGAGGGAAGGAAAGAGAAGAGAGGGGAAAAGTGTTATGTTGAAGCATTGGTGAGTAGAAAGTCCTAGAAAAGAATTATATGGAAAGCTTTATAATATGAGGTGGGAAGACTCAGGGATTGGAGTAAATCAGAGATGAATTGAGACTCTAATTCTGCAACTAATGAATTATGTAACCATCAGCAGTTATTTAGTTTCCTGGAGCTCAGTTCCATATCCATAAAATGTAAATAATAATGCCTGCCCTAATGGGGTTTTCAATCATTCATTCTATAGATATTCATTAGGTGCCCACTATGATATTTATAATGTAACGTTATTTGGCAGCCTTGAGTATTCAGAAGGCAGTGGGTGGACAGAAAGAGTATTAGAGAGAGGGAGGAAAAAGGAAGTGAGTAGCACCCAAAAGAAACCCTTCATTATAGTTTCTCCTTTACACTGCTCTAAAACCTATAAATGATGGCAGGCTAATCTGAGGTATAATGGATAAGATGCCAGGCTCTGGAGCCAACTGCTCTCCCCACTTACTAGGCATGTGAACCTGGGCAAGTTTTCTAACCTCTGCATCCTTCAGTTGCTTCCCATATAAATAAAAATAACGCTACTACTAACGTCAAAGTCTTCTTTGAAAATCAAATGAGCTCAAGTGTTTGGTACAAAGGAAGCATTACGCAGATATTAGTTATTATTCTTTCATCATATGGTATGTCAGGGACCCAGCAAGGTCATGGGCCAGTCAACCCTCAATCCCTTCACTATGCTGTTCTGCATCAAACAATGAGCGCAACATACAGGTCAGGCATGGGGCCGAGGCCTCAATTCCCAGCCCGAACATCGACTGGTCTTAACACTTCCTAGTTGTGGAGCCTCTCTGGTCCTCCATTCCTCCCCTGTGAAAAATCAGGATACCGAAAGTACTTACCTAGTGGAGTTGTGACAAAAATTAAAGGGGCTATTACGTGTAAAACACTCAGTATACTGCATGGCACATAAGTGGTCAACAATCAATACCAACTGTTTGTGTCTATTCACCATGCTTCTGTCTCTTTATCAATACGAGAGGAATAAGAATGAATTCCTAGTCTAGTTAGAGTCTAGTTAGTCACCGACTGTCGGCCTCTTCTGAGCCCTGTCCCTCTCCTAGTTTCTCATAAAACACACAGAATTTTAAAATTGTAGAGTAAGTCGTACAAACTGTAAATCATGTGCCTAAGTATTGCTCTTGAATAAGTAGTTCAAAATAAAGAATCTCAAAAGGTACTTCTTTTATAGCACAGATTTCTTAAATAGTTTGGGAAATTTGTAGTCATTTCTAAGGAACATCCACCCTTACATTGTACTAGCAAAGTATTTCTACATCTTGTTAACTCTTAAGCCCTGAATTTAATACTATTCAAAATCATGGATGTCAAGGGAACTGTGTCGATCTATTCTACTCTAATTCAAGAAGGAAATACTGGTCATAGTAAAATAATAACAGTAAAAGAGAATATATCAATGTTGTTAATAAACAAATATTTTTAATTCATACAAAAAAATAAGAGGAATGAGACGGAGAGGTTAACAATAAATGATAGAAGTAAAGGACATTTGTCATTTAAATTTTACTGAGATGGGTTATGAGTTGCACTAGAATCTAAAGACTAGTGCCAAAATTACCAATCTAATTTATTTTGGTTATATATAAGGTTTATATTTTTCCCCCAAGTTGACATGTTTGTTTCAGAAAGAGAGTCATCTCGGAATTTCATTATTACTTTTCATATAAACTATGGCAGCTAATCTCCAAATATGACCTCTCTCCATTGCTTCCCACTTTGTATGTGCTTGCTCTCCTATCAAGAGATGGAATTTAGACACTCCACCCCTTGTACCCGCCATAGCTGTTACTGCTTGGAAACAGAATAAGGTAGAAGTCATGTTCTTGGACATCTGAGTCCAACTCTTAAGAGAATTGGAGACTTTGCTTCCTTCACTTGCTCTTGGAATCCTTTTCCCCAGTCATCATGCTGTGAGAAGCCTATGCCACAGGCAGTGGTCACAGGAGGAGAACCAAGTTATTCCACTGAACAGCTCCAGCTGAGTTCCACAAACAACCAGCCTCTGTGATTACAGCACCTGGTAATACCACATAGGGCAGAGAAACTCCCAGCGGAGTCGTCAGCACACAGAACTGTGCAAGATAATAAAATTGTTGTTTAAGCCACTAAGTTTTGGGGTTGCTTTTTCATGCAAAAATAATTTCTGAATAACAGGAAGAAAGGAAGGAAAGAAGCAAGGAAGGAAGGAAGGAAGGAAGGAAGGAAGGAAGGAAGGAAGGAAGGAAGGAAGGAAGGAAGGAAGGGAAGAAGGGAGGAAGGGAGGAAGGGAGGAAGGGATTGCTACCCTAGGTGTCAGATATTTCATTGCTGCATACATTCTCAATTCTTTGATTAGGGCTCAGTCCTACTACCTGAGAATGTATCTTTGTGGCTCTTGACTCTACCGTCTGAACTGTGACTCTACTTTCTGAGTCATCCTTCTTTTTTCATAAGAAGTAGCCCATAGGAATGATTTCTTCCTGCCCATAGGAAGTTGAGGGTCCAGAAGTCTCTTTCATCTTGAAATATCTGCCTCTTTTAATTCATGTTGATAAGAGCCCTTTGAACATTTTGTGAGATTCCTATGTATTAAATTATAATCTACTTTATTAAACAAAAGCCACATGCAAAAAATTTCCTCAAAAGAGGCTCCTCTCTACTTTAGGCTGTAAATCAGGTGAGATACCCACCCAAAAGATTCAGAAGCCCTACATTTACCAAAGAATGTCTGTGAGGCACATCTTTTAAGCCTTTTGAACTAGATAAAAGGGTCTACAAAACATCCTCTTAAACCTTTCTGAAGTCATAACAAAGGGTCTGTCAATTGCACCCTTAATCTGATTTTTCCCTGATGCCACATTTTACAGGCAGCAATCTGGGTTTGATCATTGAATTAAGGCCATTTCTTAAATCGGGGTAGTATTTTTGCCAAGGAGACTGGGGATGAGAGTTTTATTTTCAAATCCATCAAGTCCTGGCTCTTTATATTTCCTCTAAACACTGTTTGAAAACTGAAAAGTTCCTTTTATAGCTCATCTCACACCTCTACTACATCATCATAGCAGCTGAAAGAAGCCAACTGACACCTCCAACAGTCTTCCTGGAAATCTCCTTAGCTTTATCCACAAGTTCATTATGCACACTTTCTATTTTCCACATTACCACCAAACTTTCCACCACTACATAAAATGGTCATCTCTGCTTCAGCCTCCAATAACAACTTGCTCACTTCCAGTTTTTACTATCAATCTCCTCAAGGTCATTTAGCCATTTACCCTAGTCATCATCTCTGTCGTGGTTATCTCTTGCTGCATAATAAACTACTCAAAAATTAGTGGTATAAACACAAGTTACTGTTTCTCGTGGCACTGTCCATTGAATGGACAGTTCTGACGTTTCATACATTAACTGTTGGGAACCTGGAATGGCTGGAAGAGTTTGAATGACCTCACTCACATTGGCAAATTGATGCTGGTGCTGGTGCTGGCTGTTGCCGACGAGTTCAGCTAGGACTGTGGACCAGAATCTGTAGTTTCCTCCATGTGGCTTCTGCATGTGGCTCAGCTGGGTTTCTGCCTACCATGATGGTCTCTTGGTAGTCAAAGCTTATATGGCAGCTGGCTGCCCAGACCACAAACAAGGAAACTTCCACACCCCAACTTGCTCACTTCCAGTTTTTACTATCAAGGAAACTTGCCCTGCTAAGGCTTAGGCCTGGAACTGGTACAGTTTCATGTTGATGTCTGTTGCAATCTATTGATTAAAGTAAGCAACAAGGCCAGCCCACATTTTTTAAATTATATATTTAAATAAATATATTTATTTTATATATTATGCATTTTACATATATAATCATATATACAGGGGGTGCCAAAAAATGTATACATATTTCAAGAAAGGAAAACTGTATTAAAATTGTAATACTCAATATATATCGATAACAAAATATGAATACAATTCACGTTTAACTTCTGCAATGACAAGAGGTGCTCAAAGTGGTTACCATCAGCATCCAGACACTTCTGATTACGGCGAACTACTGCTTGAGCAACGTTGACCAAAGTGTCCACTTGTATACATTTTTCTGGTACCCCTGGTATATGTATATATGTATGTATATGTATTAGTCTGTGCTTCATTGGGGGTCACAGAAAAACAATCTACCACAAAAGCTAAAAGTTTCATACATCCATGCAGCCAAATGCCAATTTAGAAAACTGCATAAACATAAATGTCTAGGTATTTATATCATAGGACAATTCTGTTCTTTATCCTTAAGAGATTATTAACCAGGGACACTAGTCCTTGAAAATAAACAGTAACTGCAAACTAAACATAGCAATACTTAAGAATTTTATAATAGCTAGCCAGTTACATAACATAACTAAATGCTTGTTTTAGAAGGTAAAACTTGGTAGACTGAGTGGAATATGAAACCAAACAATATTCTCAAGATCTTACTTATGTCCATACAAAATTACTAATGATTTGTAATCCACTTAGCACTGTACTTTACCTGAACGATTGCATATCAAGCATTTAGCAAAATGTCTGATACACAGTGAGTGCTCAGTGAACTTTATGTACTATTTTTATTGTCTCCTTCCTTTAATAAACCCCAATATTAACCAGGCTGACAAAATTAGAAAAAAATTTATGAGGGGAAATCTGTTCATTCATTCAGGCACACTTAACTCTAATTATCTAATTGTGTTATTACATACTGCTATACTATATACTGCATGAAGGGTACATTGCAAAAAAGCCACTTTTCTCTATTAGCTCCTCTACTTAAAAATGTTTATAGTTTCAAAAGAGCGAAGTGTTATTTTCGAAACACAAACATTGCTAATACATTCTGTTATCTTAGGAATTAGCAGATTTAGCTCCCACTTTATATAAAAACGTGCTTATTATTTATTTAACCTGTTACTCTGATGCCAACATATACCAAAGTCTCTGTAGTCCAGAGTCCAGACGACTGAACCCAAGGTAGCAGTTCTGATTCAAAAACATCTGCTTACAAAATGCTCCACACAGCCTGGGTTTTATGAAAACTATTTCCCCCATTCAGTCTACATGAACCAATGTGGGATACACGGATCACACCTGAAGCCCATACCTGCTGCTTTCCGTATATTTTTCTTCCATTTCCCCATTCAATGCCTGACTGAGCCATGAGAAAATGACCTCTGAGTTTTACCATTTCAGTGTGCGGGGTTTGTCTCCCAGACATGAATAACAATGTTCCATTTTCCAGAACATATTCACAAAGTAGATAAGGGACTTCACGGAAAGCACTAACATGTCCATGACTAGCATCTGAGCTGCTGCCATACCCAGACCTCTCAGGATGAGCACCAGATATTGCCAAAGCTGACTTCTAAATAGGAGGAATTACTTCCCTATTCGAATTTTTTTTTTTTAAACCCAACTATAGTCACTTCCTCACATCACATCATTGGTTTGTAAAGTAACAGAATACATTTAGAGGATGAATATGTCTCTGAATTATGACAAATTCTGACTAATTGTGAAGACTGGAAAAGGGGGAACAGAGAGAGTCTCGGGCAGTGCAGCTGTGCAGTGTTCAGGCTCAGGAGTCAGGTCTGTGTGTGAATCCTGGCTCTACCGACAGCTGTGTCACTGGGAACGAAGTCGCGTTTCTGAACTTCTGTTAGAATCCTGGCACATCAGGATGAAAATGATGATGGTCGTGTACACTGATAACCTCCAATCCTATTCCAACCTCAGCCTCCATCCCACCCAGTCATCGGTTAGGCATCCTCACGCATCGTATGCATTTAATTGTCCCAACATCGCTATATGGTAGGAAGGATTAGCTCCTTTTAACAGGCAAGGGAATTGGGCAGCAAGAGGTGAAGTAACTTGTCCAAGGTCACACAGCTAATATAGAGTTCTGATGTCTATTTGGGCCACAGTCTAATCCTGATGTTTTCATTTTAACAAGGAGCCTTCAGGACTCTCCAATGTAACAGCTGGATATGCTCTGTTCCTAATGCTTACTCTTTCTAATCCCTGAGTTCATTGTTTTTCCAAGCCAGCTATCTCTGTCTTGGAAAAGTCAGTACATTTCTTTTTAATTTAAGCATTTGTTTAATTTTTACATAATATATTTATTGTTAAAATAAAATTGAATCAGTAACATTTCTTTTTAATTTAAGCACTTGTTTAATTTTTACATAATACATCATTGTTAAAACAAGATTGAATAACCTTCATATATGGAAATTAAAAACATGAAGGCTTTCGCCAACTTGACTCTCACTGCTAATACAGTATCATTGTTAACAGTTTGTTGCGTATCTTCCAGACTTTTTTCCATGTATTTATAACCACACACACAGCATGAAAACAGTTGAAGATTTTTTGTTTCTATTTTAAAAAATAAAATCATACTTAACAGTGTTCTGCAACTTTCTTTTCTCAATTAATATATCTTAGATATATTATGAATAATACTGCAGTCTCTAATTTTGCACATATATATCTTTGCATACTGGTGCTAGTATTTCAGTAGGACATACTAGTCTCAAAAAGTAGAACCGCTGATAGGAACCTTCTAAACTTTTACAGATACTGTAAAATTTCCCAGCAAAATGAATGAACCAATTATGAGATACCAACTTTTCAAAGGACTACGTTATCACAAGTAAATTTTTAACTAAGATTATAAGGAATTAGAAGAAATTCTTTCAAATAATAGAAATGATACAAATGTGTGTGTTATCTAAGCTTAATCAAGTGGCTTCTCTTTGATTTCCTACAAGTTTGCCTGAGAAACAGTTTTTCCTAAGTAATTGACGATTGTGTTCAGGTCAAACAACTATATAACTTTTTCAATTTGGGGACAAGTATATTGAAAAGAGAGTTGTAAATGTATATAACTGATCTATAAGAATTGGAATGAGAAAATTAGCAACTATATCACCATTTATCATTTCTCAAAGAGAGAAAATATAACAGTTAATAACTCAGGTTCTAGAGTCAGAAGCAATCACTCATTCAACAAATATTAATTGAGCATCTACTGAGTGCCAGGCTTCCTTCTAGGTATGGGATATATGGGTGAACAAGACAAAGAAGAACCCTCTGCTCTCATGATTAATCTTATTGATCAATTAACAGAACAATTCCAAAAGGTGATAACCGAATAGAGTGTTGTGAGAAATTACTGGGCAGGAGGGACAGGGTTTCTTCAGACTTGATGACCAGGATAGGCCTCTCACAGGAGGTGACACGTGGAATGATGCCTAAATGACAAGAATAAGCTAACCAGGGCAAGATCTGAGACAGAGAAAGAGCAAAATTCCTAATGTGGAAACAAGTTTGGCCTGTTCGGGGAATGGAAGGAAGGCCAGTGGGTGAGGCTGTGGCACCTGATGTTGTATGAAAGGAATGGGTGAGGCAGTCAGGTAGGACTTTTAGGCCATTGGGAGAAGTGTGCGTTCTATTCTAAGCCATTAGATTGTATTAAGCGTGAGAGTGGCATGATCTACTTTATATATTAAGAGACCATTTTGGCTAATATACTGCTCTCCACCTATTAAGCATGTGTCCTTGGACAAGCTACATTACCTTCCTTGGCTTCAGTTTCCTCATTCATAAAGTTGAGATAATAATAGTATGTAGTACATGGAGTGATATGAGGATTAAATGAGGTAATGAATGGAAAGCATTTTGCACACTGCCTAGCACATAATAATTGTTCACTAAATGATTTCAACTAAATCACTTTTATGTCATTAAGATCATATTGAACAAAACTGAGCATAACTCACTGCCTAATTATGCAACATAATAACTAAAAACATCCTTTAAAATTAGTACTGATTCAAATTCTCTAATATTGAGAGTCTGGATATTTCATCAGCGAATCAACACTCAGCACTTCCTTCTTACTGATCCTATAAGACAGCCCTGAACTATGTATGTGTATGTTCATACCCTTTACTCACACACACACTATATTATACATCTTTGTGTTACCCCCAGAGTCCACAATGTTCAATGCATCCTATATAAGGAAGGCAAACAGGAAGGTAGGCAGGCGGAATGATGGACTAACAGATATGTGGAGGATAAAAATCATGAGGACAACAGAAAAGAAGGGAGTGTTTCAAACTGAAATATTTAGAACAAGAAAGTTTTTTAATGATGAGTGTTTAAAATTTATAACTGATCATTTCTTGCCATGTTTGTTATTCTATTCATGCATTTACATAGTAGCAGGCTGAATCCCTAACAGAAGACACGGCCCTAACAAAAGGACCTCCTGCCTTCCAATCTTGCTTCATCTCTACTGAAAATATTTAGCAACACTCTGAGAAACACAAGAGGTACTTCTCACATTTATCAAGATACTGAAGAATTATGAGTAACAGAACCAAAATTGTGAAACCTGCTATACTCAATCTTTGCGTTTCTCATGTTCTCAGATCTATGATATATGTGATATATGTGATATATGACAGCAAGAGAGTTGGTATGTAGAGTTCCAGTTTCTGGGCTTTGATACAAAGATCCATAATAGTTGTGGAAACATTTGTTCTGTGATCTTTCATCTAAATAAGCAAGTTGTTTACACACTCGAAAGTGTGTAATAGATGAAAAATAGCCCTATGTCCAAATATAGAAGAGCATAGAAATTTGAGAAGTTATTAATTTGATTAAATAAAATTAGTAAAAGAACAACTAGGAGCAGAAAACAATCTCCTTTAATGGAGACTATTCTGTCTTTAATGGAGACTATATAGTCTTTAATGGAGACTATATAGAAAGGACTTCTCCATGCATTACCTTATTTCGATCTTGACAACATCTCTCTTAAAAAAAAAAAAAAAAAAAAAAAAAAAAAAAAAAAAAAAAAACCTGCTAGTTTATAAATCTGCAGTTTATAGGTATAAAAAAAAATCTAACACAGTGAAATTGAATAGATAAATTGAATAGTCTCTAAATCAGTAAGTAGCCAAACTGGAACTCTAACTCTGGCCTTTTTAGTGTACTTTCTGCCTCCCCCTCTTGCCTCCCCCACCAAACTAATTCAACATGCCACAAATAATGCAATTCATTAAAACTGAATGTATTTCTATTTAAAGAGACAGGTAAGCAAACTATATATAAAATAAGTTGCAAGTAACATTATCAAAATTCCACCTGGAATATTATAAATCTTTTCAATTAAGACAATAATCTCTTTATATCAGCACAATTCCTCCCTGATCATTAAAACACTACACATTCCCTAGCTCTAGCTAGTAATAACCACAACATAGTTTCATCTTTTGAATACATTATGTGCCAGACTCTGCCCTGCAGTCTCTACATTGATTGACTTCGACTCTTACAACAATCTTATGAGGTAGGTATTATAATCATCATCATCATTGTCATCATTATATAGATGGAAAAAGCGGAAGCATAAAGAAGTTAAGTAACTTGTCCATCACCATTTAGTTAGTAAATTGGTTCAGTGACTCTTAACAGCAACATTATGCTGTCCCTTAAAATAGAAGCCTCTATCCCATTCCAACCTTTTCCCTATTAGATTCAACCAATGATAAGGGAAGAATCCCTAATTTAGATTAACAATTTAAACTTTTTATATGCATGTCTAAGCAATATCAGTCTTGTCAATCAATGACTACACTTCATCTTTAAAGTGCTGTAGGACCCATATGAAAAGTGTCTGACAGAGAACTTGGCACAGCACATGCAGGTGACAATTACTGAGAGTCTACTGTGTGTCTGGCATTATGCTGAGTGCTTTTCTCTATATATGCACTCCATAAATGTTAACATTGTTTGTTTGTTTGTTTCTCCTAACGGATAAGCTGGATCCACAGCTGTTTCTTTGGAAATTAAGCTGTCCATTGGAGAAAATGTCTTTTCACGGAGGTAAGGACTGTTACATCACTGGGTATAGAAGCTGTTGTATATGGGTTATAAGAGACTATTATCGCTCTGCCTTTGAAGAAACCCAGATGCACATAAGAAAGTATGGAAGGGAAGTATCAATGAGAAGACTGAGGTTGTAAGCTAGACTCCCTACCTACAGAGAGATTTCATCTCCAAGAGTAATTCTTAAAACACAAATAAATTAAAAGTTTACATAAGTTCTGAGTCCCTTTAAATAGTATGCTTTCTTAACATTTTTTTAAAGAAAAAATCAATTTATAAAAAAACTGTATTCATACATGACTTTTGAGAAATCCACATATCATGCAAAACAAAGGACACCATCCTCCCCTGATAAAACTACAGTTTGGAGAAACTTGATTTCAAAATCATGCTAACACACCATTGGTTAATTCCACAAGAACTGAGCAAGAACTATCTTGCCTATTTTGTGTTAAATGATGTATAAAAATGAAGAAGAAAATCTCCCTTCCACTATGGAACTCAGAGTCTAGTAAATAAAACTAATCCCATAGAAAGCAGTCATTCTTTAAAATATGGCAATGACTACTTCCAACTTGGCACAATGGGTTCAAATGACATAGAAATAGTCATATGAAATATTGTGACATTGGCTCGGAAAAAAAACCACACCTTTTACAAAAGATGTGATATATGTGTATTATATGGGATGTGTGTGTGTATGTGTGCATGGAATAGAATAGAAAGCAAGTTCCTTTATAAAGGTAAATATATTCAGCAGCGTAGACCTCAGAGCAGGACTGGAAATCCAGGATGTCTGCTGAATCTAGTAAATTATCCATATAGATCCATGTCTTTCTCCTCCCTAATGCTCTTCAAATTCCTAGCTGATTAATATATTGCATCTCAACAAGAAAGAGATAGAACTACTTACAGTAACAGAGACAGAAAAGGTGGGAAGTAGTGAACATACAACTAAGGCTTGGTTTCATTGCACATTCCACAGCCAATATGAATGATATTGATTTTCAGATTATCTGCTCTTTTGTATTACTCATACTCCTCCTTTCCCCTCTATTAGTGAAGAGAACTAAATTGTCTGTGCATTTGCTTGATTCCACTGAGAGGCCTGAATCACCACTTGGAATATCAATCATTCTTTTAAGATTAGTCTCTACTAAAAGCCTGCAGTGAAATGATAATGCACTAACCTGTCTCCAGTTAATGGCAAAATAATGGTTGCTTGGGAAGAAAACACAATGAAAGATAATCTCATTTGAGGGCTGCAAAATAAGAACAGAGGCAGTTAAAACATTTTTAAAAGAAAGATTGATACAATACAGATGTACAGCTAGGGAGTCTCATTTAAAATAGGTCTCCCTGAATGGTCCAGGCTTCTTTTAAATGGAACTCCCTAAGTAGATACACTAACTCTGCTTAACATTACTGCATAAGTCATTTTGGATTCAGTCAGAGCTTCTCAGCACTCAAGCACTCCTCCACGACCCACAGGGACATTTAGGAAGAAACCAACTAGAAAGATAAATTCTACGCCAGTGCAAATTTTTTTTTTTTAGAAAATGGTAGCATTCTACCTCATCTCCTTGAAGGAAGTCAGACCCTTCAGAGTGACGGTTAGCCATACTTAAGACTGGAGAACACTCAGTTTGATTTAATTATCACAATTATGATATGATTTCACACAAAAGTTATCCTGAAGTAAGAATACCTGAAGAGTGCCATGGACAATGTGAAAGAGACTTAAAAAAAGTGCATTTTAATTAGGCATTTTCAATTTTCCAAGTCTTTCAATTGTCAACAGCTGCCCCAGTTAGCTACATCTTTTAAGCTTTAGGCATTTATCTCATAAAATGGTTCTTGTTTCTAACACATTCTTTGCAACTAATACTGAGAATTAAAATTGATGATATGAAATGAAGACCTTCAAGCTGACAATCAGAATGATCTCAAAGTCTCATAATACATATCTTGAAAGTAATTATCTTCAGTAATCACCCTTTATTGACTTACTACAATGTATTGTTAGTTAGTAACCGAGAAACTAAACTTGAGCCTGAGAACTGTGCATTAAAGAATTCCAACTTTCAAACCAGGCCAAATAAATAAGAGCCCCACTTCTAGAAAATGTTGTGCTGAAACGATCCATTACTTTTGATCAAAATCTATATAAGAAAGACTCTCTGCACACTCTTGGATTAAATCAGAAAATTTCATAAAAACTCTCTCTTCTGCCTTTGACATTTAAGGACATAGGGCCTTGTTTATTTTCCTTTCCTAGACAGTTTTACCTCAGACCCTGTCCAGAAATGAGAGTGTTATGCTTGGCTTCTTAAACAGGAGACTGATGATTGAACATGGACAAGCATACATTTTTATAGGGATAAGTTTACTGCTGCCAATAACTGAAAGCAAGGATTGCCTAGGCCTCTACAGATTGTTGAAGTTACTTGCAACATGACTTTCAAAATGTTTTGATCATCCAAGGCTGTTTTACAGAAAACATTTGGGCTAACAAGACTGAAAGAAGCAATATTTAATGATACAGCTCCTTTTCATGTCCTTTCCATTATCTTGATAAACTTGCATTTGCTCATGGCATTTTTTTTCTTTAAAAAAGAAAAAGGAGGGGGAGAAAAGCCTCAAAAGCCTGGTATCCTGGGGCTATTTTTAAATAGGGATGCCACTAATTGTTAGTTACCTCTAAATAAGAGACTAAGCTGGATTTCATAGCAGTTATGCTTTATATGGGAGGAGAAACCAGTTTTTCCTAGTAAGGTTTATTGCATATATAGAGCAGTTAAATTTTAAACCAGTCACACACTCACACATTGTGTAAACACAAGTCATTTCTTTACACATACATGCAAGTGCCTTTCCTGGTAGTGGGTTATTAACACATGTTTATTTTAAGTTTACCAACAGTTTTCTTGTTTTGTTTTGATTTTTTTTAATGATGACCTCTACAATGCTAAGAATTGTGTGGAAAGCAAAATATATTATGGATACTATTAGCATAAAAAATTCTAATGTGATAAATTATGAGAAAGCATAACTGAAATTCAAAACAGATGAAAATTCAGAAAAGAAAAGACATTTGGAATAGTATTTGAAGATACTTCCCCAGAGTCTGGGCCAAGTTTCTGGGATCCAGATGAAATAAACCCTCAACAACTGAAAGCCTGTCCTAATAACAACATGTGTATAACATGGATTTTGAGTCACTTAAAAATCAACATTTCAGTGCATCCTTTTCCTGCAAAAGGTTTCAAAAAAGGGATACCCTACATTTGGTCTATTTCCCGCCACCTCATACTCCCCTGCCTAGAAAAGTAAAGTGAGAGAAATACCTCACAAATCTCTCTGTAAGTTGCTGGACAAAATTGTAAATTTCAATCCAGTTATTTGCCACACTCCCAGACCTGAAAAATGAAATTGAACTGATCAGAAAAACAAACGTGTACATGGGGGTAGCCTGGCCTCTTCTAAAAGCAAAGTGACAATATCAGTAGCTTAAACTTAGGTGCTGCAAGAATCAAGGAAATCAAGGAAGCCAACCCATCTTCCAGGACCACCTGCCTGCTAAGTGTTTGGAGTAAGATCCCAGGTCTTTAAAACAAACACAGCCTTCTCCACAGGAAATGCAAACCCTAGGCGAAAACTAGGATAAAACCTGGCAAACTTTAGCCAGCAGGACGGGGTGAGGACTGAGAGGCCGAGAAATTCTGGGTTCCTGGGACCCCCCCCCCCAGTGGCCTCACTCCCATTTCCCAAGAGGCCCCTTGACTGGCAAGCAGTGACTACCCCACCTCCCTTGAGAGTCAAGCAGCTCGGGGCTCCTCCTCTCATCCCCCTCCCCCCAAGCTCGCACAGATCCCCAATGCTTGCCCTCTGCACCGAGAGAGCAACAGGGCACTCATCGGCGGGTTCCTAAAACCCCTCCCCAGGGTGCGCTGGCATCTCAGCTTCCCCAGCCACAGCTCAGCCATTGCCACCCGCACCAGAAGAACCTGGACCTCCCTCTGGCACTCACTTGTCCAGGACGAAGTACAGATCAAAGGCTCCTCTGCAGGAGGGCTGCTCCTGGGCTCTCAGCAGGCCCCCAGGACCGCTGAGCGCCAGCAGCCACAGCCCGGGGACCAGCCAGCTCCCAGGACTGCGAGCCAGGGACAGCCCCGCCACCATCCTGCGGCCAGGGGCCTGCGACTCCGACTCCGCGGTGCTCGCAGTCGCTTCGGCTCCACTCGGCGGGGATGCCACGGTGGTAGGAGTTACCAGGGCCCCTGGGGTGCGGGACAGCGAGCAGCTAGGGCACCCTCGCCTGGGGTAGCGGAATCCACCAACTGACAGAGGGAGGGGGAAAATGAGGGAGGGAGGTCCTAGGAGGACAAAGGGAGACTCTGCAACCGACCACAGCAGCTGCCGCCGGAACTCTTGACGAATCCCAGTGGAAGAGCAATCCAGCCCTTCCCCTCCGGATTCCGGAGAGTTCCTGCAGACAATGAGGGCCCACGGCGACAGTGAGCAAGAGAAGTTCCTCCTCAGCCTCTGGCCGAGCCTCTAGCGCCAGCCTCGGACCCGAACCGTGAGTCCCGTTCCTCCGGAGTGTGCTGAAGTCCGGCTGATGCTGTGTGCTGCGGGGCAGGCGCACAAACTTGAGGTGAAGATCCCTGTCTTCTGGTTCCCTCGCTCGCGGCCCAACTCCCCTCCGCACTCCAAACTTTCTGCCCAGGGCTCCGCTCTGGCACTGCGCAGCCGGGCTGTCCCCTTGAGGGGAGGAGGCCGAGCGGGCTCTGGGCTATCGGCTCGGACAAGCCACTGCAATCTGGGCCAACGGCGATCTGGCTAAGTGTTGTCTAAGTGTGTCAGTGTGCGCCTGACGGCGAGGGCGGGGCCTGAACTGAAGCCCAAGAGCCACACGCACACTTGTGGGTTCTTGCCTGAGTTGAAAATGACTAACGCTTGCCAAACTTTGGAAAGGGGAGAATTAGTTTAACAAAACACATGTCCTGTAGAAACTAAACAATACCCATATACCGTATCCTGCAGGCTGGGCCTATTTCAGCAGCGGTGCAGAACAGTCTTCTGTGTGGCTGGGAGACCAAACACTAGCAATTCCAACGGAGGTGACTGGTCTCCTCACTCTGCCCCACCCCCACTAGCATAAGCACACATCCTCTTTACTTTGGGAACCACTACCTACCACGGCAACTTCCTCTTTTATTATAAGCCTACTTTGTAGTTTCATCTCACCAATCCAAGAAAAGGTGGGTGGGAAGGGGGGACAACTCTTCAGGAGTGGCAAATTGAATTGTACTACCAAATATTTAATTCCACTATCATTCACCACAAGCTCCAGACATTAAGAACTTCATCATGGGGCAAGCTAGGCAGCAGACACCAAACTTGTGCCAAAGCTGAAGGTTGCATGCACTCAAATTCTAGGAGTATTCATTCTACGCTCCATCCTCCTCTCTCCTCCTGAGCTCCTCCACCTACGACCTCTGCCGTCCCCTTGTTGAAACCGGCTTTTAGAACTTACAATCTCTGAACTGGCTTTTAGAACTTACGATGATTAACAGTAATATGAGGTATCACTTCCTCCTTTGTCATTAAATCAATGATTTATAAAAAAATGTTCATATAGCATTTAATCACATGTTGCCTTTTATTAGGTTGGTGCAAAAGTAGTTGCTGTTTTGCGATTATTTTTAACCTTTTAAACCACGATGACTTTTGCACCAACCTAATAGTATTTCTTCTGTTTGTTGTCATGTGTATATAACTTTTTATTTACATTATGGTTGACATACAACCATATTTGTAAACGTTTTGAGTATAGAAACCAGTCACTCTAACAAAAACTTATTATCAACTATCTATTAGGCATTGCTCTAGGACTTATAGTCAATGCACAGAATAAGATGACAAGCCCCTGTTTTCATGAAGCTTGGAGTCTGGTTGAAGAAGAAATACATACATATATACACACATATATGTACATACATACATACATACATATCCAGATTAGAAGGTGGTTTGCAGAGATTTAAAATATGCTAATATGAAAGAGAATGACTGAGTAGACAACTAACAAAAAGAAGGCAGCTATTCTTTTTGACCTAAAAGAGGAAACATTCCTGACTCCTGCAACTCCCCACAGGAATTAATTTAGCACACTCAAGAAACAGAAAGAGAAACAGTGTGGCTGGACCTTTTTCAATAAGATGAAGTAAGAGAGGTAGGCAGGGGCCACATTATGTGATGCTTTATAAACTATGATAAAAAATTCAGATCTTTTATGTTAAGTCTGATAGGAGCCCAGTAGAGTTTAACCCTGAGGGTTGGGTAGGGGATAAAGTGATATGATCTATGTTTTTTAAAGATCATTCGGCTGACATGATACAATGGACTTGGAGGCAGCAATAAAGAAAGCAGGAAGACCAGTTAGGAGACTTAGAATATCAGGGCACAGTAAACTGGTACCTTGGACCATCATCCCTATAGCAGCTAAACTGAGAGAAACGAATGGGTGAGAGCTTCAATAAATGCAGATGGACCCTCAGTTGGGAAATATCTTCCACTCGGGAATGGAAATTCCAGTACCATCCACTGGATCCACCATTTCTTACCTGAAGGGGTAGGGAAGGTACTAATGGGGCAAGTGGTTGATTGAATGGAAGATAACTTATGCTTTTGTTAGAAAGAAACACAAACCCTCCATTGTTTTCAAGTAATTGACCTCTAGAAGGAAGTTGGAGCAGAGGGATAGCTATATTAAAATCATCCTAATTCTGTCCTCTTTGGCTTCATCTTTGCTCGAGGTTCTAAAATTCTGATTCCTCTGCAGCCATCAAGCTTCCAAGGATGTGCTGCCACCTCTCAGTTCAAGTTTGGGCCTGGCATGCATACATTAACCTGCTTGACTTCTCGTAACAAAGCTGAGACAGACTGACTTTTTTAGGAAACGTATCAACAGCTTGTTAAAGTTTCTTTTCAAGGTTTTTATCATTTATTATTGGTTAAAACATCTTCATTTTCAACTTTGGTTTTAATCAAGATAGAATCAAAGATATCATATACATTTAGCAATTAATACCTTATCAGTATATGACTGAATAAAAGCTGGAGGGGGGGAAGATGTACCAAAAAATAATGACAACTGGTGTTAACTTAGAAAGGGACAGAAGGTAATGAATTGTGAAACGTGATACTACCATGTACTCTATCCTCAGGAAGTATTTTAAACTTAGATTTATTGGCTTCCTTTTCCCCCAAGCTTCTTGACTCACTGTCGGCTCATCTTCTGGAACTCCACAAACTGGGCTAAGGAACTCTCTTGCCTTAGGCCCAAGCTAAAGCAAAATACCTTGAACTTAAAATATGTTCTTCCTCAAAATTTCCAGGCCCTCCTCAAGTCATCCCACTCAGTTCTTCTTTCCTGACTACAAAGCCAGCAGAGGTGATTGACATACTAAAGCATATCACTATTCTTTTGTTTGTTTCTTTGTGTAATTCATTTGGCCCAGTTCTGGAACTCTTTTCATTTCACTCACTTGCTCATGTAAGATCCGCAGCAAAGCAGGGAAGTGGCTTAACCTGGCACAGACCAATAATTATACAATTATCAGAATCAATTTCATCTAATAAAAGTCAGTGAGAAAGTCGTTAATGACTGTCCTGACCGTTGCAAACAACTGTCCTGATTTGTCCCAGATGGAGGATGTCCAGGGACAGGGGACTTTCAGTGCTCGTAAAACGGGCATTCCCTAGGAGAGTCCCTGATGAGGGGGCTGTCGGTCACTGTATTCCCAAGCAATAACGAGGGCAGAACTGGGAATCTCACCAAGCCATGAAGAAGGAGCAGCAACAATAGCAAAACTTTTTCTTCCTCTCTATCAGGTGGGAGGACGGGGCATTGTGACAGCCGGATGCTAGCCAGGTAAGGTTTCAAGCTTACTTTTGCACCTGGCAGACATGCTGGAACTCTGTTTCTTTCAATTTTAAATCAGGAATGGGATAGGGAATGCAGATTTTTAAGCAGAGAGAGAAAGAAGGCGGGTTTGGAGGGGTGAGGGAGGGAGAGAGAGGGGCTAAAGGGAATTATTTAGATAAATAAATCTATAATATTTGTCTTTCATCAAATTATCTAGATTTCTGCTGAAGTATTTTGTTTCACAATCCATGCAAGCCCCTACTCTCTGAAAATTATATTTTCCATCAAACCAAACTTTGAATTCAGTGATAGAATTTATCACTTCAGTACATAAAATACGCTAGTAAATCCATTTAAAACCATTTTAAACTTAGTTTAATGCAGTTAGAATAGCTTGAGAATGACAACTGATGACTAAAAGTGTTCACTAGGCCCTCTATCACTATCTCCTTGGCCTGCCGGACTCCTATGGACTTCTTGTTAAATTTTATTTAATTATTTCTTTACTGACGTTGATTTAACAAGTATTCTGGATGCCTCCTATGTATCTGGTAATGTTCTAAGCACAAATCTTATGCCCTCTCCTCTCAGGAGTTCACCTTTCCAACATCCTATCTTAATTTATTTCTCTCTCTCCCTCATCCCAACAAACAACAAATAGGAGGGGCAAATAAGCGACAACAATAAATATAGGAAAATAAAATGAAATAAATGTATCCTTTATATGTAAAAAAAATCATATAATCTATACAAGTAGATATGTTTGTATATATCTACTTGTATGGCATCCATAATGACAAATATGACTCTCCTGGAAAGTACCACACTGGAAGTGATTCATGTTCACATTACATGTGGAGTGATTCATTATGTGATATTTACAGTGATTCAGAGAAAGAAAATAAATCTTTGGTACCCGTGGATGACAAAGCTTATTTAAACTTTTATCAGGTATTGTCATTCAGGAACTAGATTTCCTCAATGTCTAAACTAGTTTCTGAGAGTGAACAAAATGCTTTTGGAAGGTGCAGTTACTTCTAAACTAGTATCTCCGTGTATGACAACAGGGGATGTCAACCAATGACAGAAAATGTCAATGACATCTGCATTTGGGAGTGAGTGTGTTTTAAATCCAGAGTCCCAAAACAAATCCAAGACTCTGAGATTTGCACACAGGAGACACACTGCAGCATGCTCTCAGGAGCAAACACTGAGGGGTGAGCAGAAATTGTCACTGCATCACGTTCAGAGGGGAAGCTGAACGTGATGGGATGGATGAC
Source organism: Rhinolophus ferrumequinum (assembly GCF_004115265.2). NCBI lineage: Eukaryota > Metazoa > Chordata > Mammalia > Chiroptera > Rhinolophidae > Rhinolophus > Rhinolophus ferrumequinum. Next base: position 35,524,757 of record NC_046288.1, read on the forward strand.
AGAGGAGGCCTCAGCCAGCCCCAGTGGTAGCTTTGGAGTTGGAATGGTATTTCAGTTGTTCTGGTTTGACTGCGGCAATGGGGCCAGGGTTTTGTGTCCCCTCATCGGTCAGTCATGAAAATGCGGTCTGTCCCTTTAGAGGGAGCATAACCTGGGGTCAAGGTGGCTCCCTTTGGTTAGAGCAATTATAATGAGGAACTCAGTGGTGAGCTGTCAGCAGCCAGACTCCTGGCTGTGGGGAAGGAGTGCGTCAGTCCTGACGGAGGGATCTAGGTGATGCAACTACAGCATCTAGAATGTCCACAAAAGCCAAGACACCTGGGGGCTTATTTGATGAAATTCATCTCACATGCAATGTCAGACCGTCACAAACCAGGTCAGGCTCAGAATGACATCCCTAAAATGATAAAGTCCTGGAACTGCGTCCTTCCTCTCATGCCTTTTATCATAGATCTGGTCGGTCACTTTCTCAATTCTCAGTGGAATTATTCTAATAGTATTCTGTCTTCTCACACCTCCTCCACACTTCAGTGTGATATATTTTTCTGAACTGTAAAGCCAATCACATTAATCACCAACCTAATAACTGCCAATGAGCTATCATTTCCTAACAATTTAAAGCTCTCCACAATAGTATCACAAATTAGTTCTATATCCTCCCTGCTAACAAATTAAGTCACCCCGTGTGCTCTATGCTTCGGAGAAACCAGGACAGTCACTGTGTCCCTCATATACATACACACACAATTACATCTTTGGGTCTTACCTCATTTCGTACCCCCATTTCCCTGACACGGTGTTCCAAGTGTCAATGTCTATCTCCTATTTCTCTTTTCTTTCATTCCCGTAATGAACAACTCATAGCCAACACCACTAGGTGAGGCCAAGCAATGGTGCCAGGGTGGAGAGGAGCTATCCTGGTCTGGCACAGGGCGTCCCAGGCCAAGCAGACTGAGGAGTATCCCCCCGGAGCAGGGAGAGGCAGCCTGGCATGGAGCATTGGAACGCGCAAAGGGTGAGAGATGTTCACATGGGAGGGCAGTGGCCCAGCGTGAGGAGTCCAAGAACCAGCCATCTGAGGAAGATACGTGTGTGGAGGTGGCACTGCCCAATGTGGTTTCTGAACCTGAGTGAGGGGAGGAGGACTTCTGTATGGGAGGAAGCTCACAGCGGAGTAGTTGGACTCCAAGTCTGGACTTCTGTGCAGGGGGCCACCGCACAGCAGGGTGTCAGAGCATGAGCAGGGAGGGAAGATGAGCTGTCCAGAATGCGGGGGCATGAGGGGGGCCAACAGGGGCCAGGGCAGCACCGGCTGGGCCTAAACACTGGAGCAGAGCAGGACGAGGGGGATTCTGCGCAAGGGAGGTGGGCTGCTGTACGGCTGCGCCTAAGCAGGGTAGGCAGAGCTTCAGCACAAGGGGCAGCCGGGCATGGGAGGCAAACCGAAGTAACGCGCGTGGGAGGCTTTTTGTCCGGGATCATTCTCCCCCATAGGGTGTCAGAAAATCCACACATGGGTTGTAGAAAGTGCCCAGGCAAAGTGGTAGCGATGTACAGACTGTCAGAACCTGAGTGGAGGTGCAGGGTGGTGAAAATGTCAGAACCCCTACAGGCTGCGGGAATCAATGTTGGGGGAGGCTAACAGTGCTGAGGAAAAACTGGGGGGATTGATAAGAAAAGTAGATAATGGGAGCCACATTTTCACCATCAGAGAAGGAAGTTCTACAGAAGGAAACGGGTAATTAGTTATTCTTCTCATAGGTCCTTGATGCATGATGATACAACGTGATTGATTCATATTCTAGTCATTTTGCTGTGTATCTGCATCCCAACGTGGGGGGAGGTGGGAATGAAAGAAAAGAGGAAATAAAAGTTGCCTGAAATGGCAGCCATGTGGATGAACTCAACACTGCTCCAACTCTCCTTTAACATGTCCTTCTGCATGCGAGAAAGAGCTGAAGATGGACATTTTCTAGACTCCCCTACAGGCAGGTTTTCTCATGATTTAGAATCCACCCATATTGTTCACGGCTCTTCACGGCAGACTTTGGATCAGACCTGAGTTACGCGAGGAAAGGCTGTGGGGTGCCCTTTTTGCGGGTGTGGGTCATGCCAGAGGCAGCGTGCAGCAGGCAGTAGCTGCTGCTCGTTAGATGGCTTCGTGGTTCACCTCCTCCCCGATCACAGTTGAGAGGGCAGCTCTTTTGCAGCTCAGTGCTGGAGTAGACTTTGGGAGCTATTACTGAAAGCTCAGCCTTCACTCTTCTTCAGCAACCCAAAAGACTGTGAGCTATGTACACTCTTAATAAGCCCCTTTCATTTAAAGTAGCTGGAATATGTTCTGTTTTCAAAGACATTAACAAGTCCAAACATTCTATAATCTCTATGAACCTTAACTTACTCATGTTGCTGACATTTATAATTATGATAAAAGGTTATAAACAAAAGAAAAAAGATGAGAAATTGTGAATTTTTACATTATCCATTGCACTCATTTGATAAGCATTCCTCTCCTTGTAAACTCAGATACCCAGGAGGAAAAAGAGAATTAGATTGAGAAAAAACAAAATCCAATCTACTTCTTTGAGAATATTGCAAGACAAGTACAAATCATTTTAGTTACCTACAGACACAGAGGTAGGAATTTTAAACAACAAAATTCAAAGAAAAGGAGTGAATATAGATAGAAACAGAAAACTCAGAAGGGAGATGAAACAAGTTACAGCCAAAATTAATTGAAATTGCGAAGGGCATAAATAATCTTTCAATCTGTCTCTCCCAGATAACGTTAACCAAATAAATTACATGTTTATATCTATGTCCAAGAGGTTACAATATAGAATACCTTAGAAGAATTTAAGTTGTCATAGTAATATCTATTTTACAATATGTTATGATAACATAAAACTTGGAAAATAATAATAGAAACAAATTTGGATAACCATTTATAACTTTTACAGTGTTTTCTACTATATTGTCTTTTTGATCAGCAATTCCAGTTTTCAACCAGCTGGCTTTAGATGCTGGATGCATTAAAAATTAACAGTATGCAATCTCAATGCCTCTTAATCTATCAGCTTCCTTACAAGAAACGAACAAAAAGCCTGGCTTATCCTAGGTATGATACCTAAATCACGATGTTCTCAGCCAATCATTTCAGCAAAGAAAAAAAAAAAATCATTTCAGATGTGGTTATTCTTGCTCTCTTGCCTGCAATCTGCTGTGGGAAAGATAGCCTATACCTGTGTCTCCAGCCTTTTCAAAAAGAAAATAAAATCTCTTTTAAGCTAGGCACTAAAGATTTTGCAGGCAGCCTGAAAGAAAAAAACTTTCTTTTGCTTGTTTCAAACTTGTTTTATAACATTTTAAACAGCCATAATAGTGTTTCTGCTCCAGGATATTTAAGCTTTGGTATAAACTTTTTTTTTTTTTTTTTTTTTTTTTTTTAGATAAAAAAAGTTTGAAATGTAATTTTGCTATTTGGAGTGCCTACCATAAGAACTACAATTAAAAAGATTTTTCGTATTTTGGAGGCCTAGCGTTTCTCATGGAAACCGCTTGATTAGTGCATATCCAACTTTATTTTAACAGCACATATGGCACATAGATTATCTATCCCAGTTTTCTTAGGAAGTTCTTTGAAAGGAGCAGTAGGAAAGTTGTCAATCCCCAAATGGCCAATGGGTTTCATATGTAGCAAATATGGCTGAAAAAATACCACCTTAAGTTCAACAACACTGGACCACAAGTGCCTGAGGACATTTTTTAAAGATGAGTAAACCAGAGGTTTGTTTTCGACCTTGATCTTTATACAGAGTTAACACTTCTTCATCAAATAAAGGGAGGTTCAATTTGAAGAAATCCATTTTTACAAGTTTTTAAAATGTATTCATCAAATAATTATTTAATGTCTACTCTCTGCAGAGCACTGATCTGTGTACTTTGGGATTCACAGAGTCCATTAAGAGAGGTGCTCTAGTGAGATATTCCAGTTATTCAACTAAGATACTTAAATAAATTACCATAATGTCAAGATCAAAATGATGTGATGGAGGGCAATAGGAATCCTGAAGAAGGAGAAATTACTTCTAGTTGGAAAGATCAGGGTTGATAAAGGACAGAGCATTTAACCTGCATCTTGAAGGATGGGTAGTGCTTTTAAGATTAGCACAGATGAAGAGAAAAACATTGCAGAAAGAAAAGGCATAACCAGCTTCCATGTCTGAGAATAGGGGCTGGTGAAAGGATGGCATCATTAATTAAGATGGGCAAAGAAGAAGTATATTTAAAAAAAAAAAAAAGGCACGACCCTTTGACTACCTTCTTTACTTGTATCATAGTATTACCTGTATCATAGTATTAGTATTGAGTTTTAGTCATATATTTTATTATGTTTTCTCCAGAATATTATCATCCTCTTAACAAGTAATAAGACAACACATTGCCTTAAAGTTGATGTAAAGGCACCTCTTGTGAAATATGTGCTTGGAGAAACAAGAGTCTCTCTATGCCTCACTCCAGCCACTATCCAAGGGAACAGAAGCATAGAGTATTGAATGTACAGAATACCTAATGGGCACAGAAAGAAAGTTAATTTCAGTGGAGCACTGAGCGTGTGAAGGGAGGGAGGGGAAAGTAAAGTGACAGAGCTGGGTGAGGTCCAATACGTAGAAGGCTTTGGGTCCTGCCTAGCATCTGTTTTGTAAATCAAGTTTTATTGAACACAGCCAAGCCCACTTGCTTATATATTGTCCTTAGCTACATTTGTACCATAATAGGAGAGCGGAGTAGTAGAGACAGAAGCCAGATGGCCCACAAGCCTGAAATATTTACTATGTGGCCTTCAATGAAAAAGTTTGCCAAACTCTGCCTTAGATAAAAGTCGTTTAGTGTATGAACATTTTTGAGTAGATAAAGTGAAGACAATAATAAAATTTAAACATCAGAAGGGTTAGAACAGAGTTATGCTTTTAGAAGGATAGTCAGGCACTGTGGCAAGACAAGTTGAAGCGGAAAGATACAGAGGAGCTGGGAGCACTTAAAACTATTGTCAAAATAGATAAAATTTACTATTATGTTATTGCTTTTTATCTTGTGTCCAATGAAATCCTAAAGCCGAGATTGATTCAAAACTGTAAATTTAACAGTAAATCAGAAGAATGACACTCTTAAGAGTGGGAAGGTAAGGGAATTTCTATGCCTCGGGGAAATAGTGCCGTCTGGAGGTGAGATATGCCTGGAAAAAAGCTGGAGACTGGGCAGCTGTGCATGAGACTGTGGGTGGGAAGGCCGGGAGGAAACAGCATGTGGGAAATCTCGTTGTTCGCATAGGGTCCCAGAAGGTCTTGACAATAGTAAGCCTGCCACTTCCAAACCAAAGTCTTCAATCCAATCCATAGGGTTTACGCCAAGGAAGAAGTAAATTTGGTTATAGTAACAGATACAATGTGTACTAGGTAAAGACAACAGGAAGCATTATTAAGCTACAGAGTATCTCATAGAAACTAAGGCGAGGACTGTTATAGAACTTATGGATGTGACTAGAGTCTAACAGGGAAAGGCCAGGTCCCATTTCAAATTCCCAGGAAAGAAGATTTGTTGTATTGATTTAGTTTGGAAGCGGTGTCCACCTTTGATTGCAGCTCAAGTTCAGAGGCATGAACGTGTAACCAAAGCAGGGCAGACAGGGTCCCATCCCTGGTGATGAGAGGACTTTTCCTAGAGATGGGGTGCTAGGAAGACACCTCAAAAGGTGTCCTCCACAAGAAGTGTAGCCCCTCTTTTATAAAGAGAGTCATCAAGGGAGCAAGATTCACTTTGCAAAAATTCTGCTTACACCCAAGTTCTATGGGATACCACAATTCCATAGATTGCATCCTCTGTATTGTTTATACCAATCGTATTTGCATCTCCTCTCTGTTCAAAAGGTTTTTCTCTCACATGAAGCTCAATTAGACAAAGAAAAAGCTGATAATGGCTTTTATAAATTAATTTTTAACAATTATAGTGAACATTTTGATTGATAATCTCACCAACTATTAAAGAGAAATAAAATGCATTGCATGGTTCAACAAAACTTCTGTTTTTGAAACTCTGACCTTGACAAATTTGCATTTTAAAAGCATTCATTAATGATTTCCCTTCTGTAGCACAAATACTGAATATAAACCAAGGGAGCAAAGTAGGCACAAACATCAATATGTAAAAGATACCGCAGATAAATTCATTGCACCTTGAGGTGATTAGTTTAAAACTCATTGAATTTCTGGTCTTTGAATTAATGCCTTTTTTGTTCATACATGATATGGTACAAGAAGAATCATGTGGCAGTCAAAAAAATCAGCTAACAAAATTGATATCTTCACCATTCATCATATCCTTGACACTTCTAACAAAATGGTTTCCCACCCTGAATTGACAGTCAAAACAGAGGGACTTCACATAGAATTTTAAACTGCATTCGTGTTAGGTGGTATCGTAACACAATACCAAACTCATGAGATCAAACAAATAATTTCTCTTTTCCCTGATGCAGACTTAAGAAGTGTATCATCCCTTTTAACTAATAATTTTTCTTACAAGAGCATCTTTCAGGAGATAAAGTGCATTGACAGTCTTCATGTATTATTATATGCTGGCATTTAAACTGAAAGCTAGTTCCACAGGGAAACAAGGCAAAAAAAAAAAAAGTATTTTTAAGTCCTTTTGCTATGGCTTAATAAGAAAGCTACAGTGCAGACTAAAAATGTATAGGATGGTATAAAATAAAGTTCTAAAGAATTTTGACAAAAGATTTACAATCATCCCTTTGCCAAAAACTACCAGCTATTCCATTTCCAGTATGTGAGGGAGATGGACCTGGTAAATGGTCTACATTGTTGAGTGGCTGTCTCTGTAGTCAGACCTCCACTGGCAACACGGATATTTAATATTCTTGATCCTAATGATTCAGGAAAATGTTTTGAGGGTTTTTTGGGGTGTTTTTTGTTGTTGTTGTTGTTGTTGTTTGGTATTTTCCCTCAGTCCCCCTCTCTTCCTAACTTTGCTGAATGTATCCCATATTTATACACATACGCCTCTGAAACATCTGCCTGTGAGCACATATATGTAGATTAACATCTCCAGTGTATTAGCCTTAGGACCTGTTTCAGGTAAAGAGATCTTCCTTTCATTTTACCTGTGCTTTTCATTTTTGCATCCTCCTGAGATTAAATGGTCATTTTTTTCTGACCTTCCTTCTCTGTAGAGCTCTGTTTGGAGCTTTCATATAAATGGTGTCATCGGACATTCACAGTTGCTTTCTGGAAAATGTATCTTCTGGATGAGAAAACTGAGGCACAGAGAATCAAGACGTAACTAGCACATCACAGAGGAGAAATTTAAGTTCAAGTCTTCCGATGTACAACCAGTGTAACTTTCTTTCCACCATGCCTTAGCTCTTGCTCTGCAGAGTCTTCTCATCAAAGGGCACAGCTTCAATCAGGCAGTCCTCTCTACACAGCTGTCTCTTTCTCTACTCCTTCCTGACCTATTCCTACCTCGTCCCTTACACACCTCCTCTCCGTTAGGTTATCCAATTGGAATGTTTTCCAGTGGTATGGCCCACCCCTAAACAGCATTCTCCAACTCCCTACTAACGTCCAATCCCACTTCCCATATCTACCACGCTCCATCTCAACTACTCTCCCCCTTCCTCCCATTAAAGTATCATTCTTTCAGTTCTTGCTTTAGACAAACAAGCTCTTCAAGCTTTCCTCATAAAAAGAAAACGGAAAGAAACCTGAAGAAAAAAAAAAAACATTCACAGTAATATATGCATCACTACTAAATATTTAATGTATTACCTTTCCTTCTACTCCATCTCCAAGCTGACCAACAGTATTTGCATGTTTGCCTTAATCTCAAAGAATAAACATGTAATGGCAGAATGCCAGGCATCTGTTGCAGGTGGCTTACGGTCAGGTGTTTTTGACCAAGTAGGCTCAAATGTCTGTAGTGAAGGGGAGGGAGTGAATGTGAAAGCTACTTTTAAAGCATCTAACTCACGCCCTACTATGAATCTGGTTGGTGATAAGAGCATCTAACAGATGAAAATTGATAGTTAACACATTAATATTAAACAAAAGTAAAAGAATGTGCTTTAATGGAAAGTTCCAGGAGGGCTTTCTATATAGGTTGCTTATGTATGATTTCCAACTCTAAGCACATGGCAGTTTGCTTAATTTAAAAAGAAACAAAAACATCCCTCAATGACATAATATAGTCAAATATTTTTCAATGAACATATTCTTTGTTATCCATGTAATTACTTCTCTTCCTATTTGATATGAATGCAAGAAGTCTTATGTACATTTCAACTAAATAGAATACAAATTTATAAAATATAACCATTTAAAAATTTCCTATGGACTTTTTTTTAATAGACATATTCGAGAGAATTGGAGATAGGATTGTCGGTACATTATCAAATAATAACCCATAATAAATAAAAATATGCTTCCAGACATGTACAGATGGCTGTTTTATAATCACTGAAACTTAAGAAATGATGAAATATGGCTGGCCTTTAGGTTTCCTGGATGAAGTCTATTACAGGATGATTTAGCATCTGAGGATCCAGAGGATGTATAACAAGTGTTATCACCAAAATAATGTTGGATAAAGTCTTGAGCAGAGCAGAAGTAAGAAAGCAGCCTGGGGCCTTGGCAACCTTCTGTCTGGCCTGTGACACCGTTATCTGCCACAGTATCTAGTCTGTACAGAAACCTTATTTTAATTTCACTTGGGATCCATATGTTTCTGCTGACCTTTCCTTGCAAAGATGACTTTTTTCCCACATTTTGCTATTTTCTGCTTTCTAAGCATGTGGATATTTTTTTAAAATTCTTTTGGTTTTGTTGAAGTGACATTTCACTAGTCAAGACAAACAAAGCTTCTAACATAAGGGTAGTGATTAAAAGAGTTTGATAGTATCTTAAATGTACACACAATATAAAGAATATCACAGACTGTGCATTCTATTTTCTGACACCAGGGCCTATGCTTCTAATGGCATATTTGTTTAGTCCAACAGATTAATCATCTTTAGCTTCATTCTTATCAAAATGAACTGAAGTTCATTTTAGTTCAATGTTGGGTTTTCTTTTAATGCACTTAAAGAATATTAGAAAACCATATGGATACCGTACTCATTTTTAATCCCTAGAGAAACTGAGTTTTCTAATTGTAATTTAAAATATGTAATATTCATCAAGATGGCACGCCTGGAATGTGACTTGATATAAGAGAAGGCTTTAACCTAACCAACTGTACTGAAATATATCTAAAGAATAAGTGTCACCAGATGGTCTGCATGAAGTTAGTCAAGGAACACAGTTCTGTCAGTGTAGTTTCCACACCACCCAGACATGGAGGTGACTTGGCCAGATAATGGGGACATTCTGGTTGCTTAGCAAATATGGACTTAGAGTGTGTTGGGGGACATCATGTGTCAGAATTTGATGACATTACCCATTACATTCATCCCATAACTGTGCTCTGATGGCATTTCTACCAACCAATTTGAATTTCCATAGAAACATTTTTTTTACAGGGCAGAAAATGTGCAAACCAGGTGACATCAGTATTTTAGTTCATTTGGCAGTTGTACTTCTCGCAGAAAATTAATAAACAAATTGCCGCACTTAGTTATAAAAACAAGTAGCTATAACAAAATGATTACCTCTATCTTGCTTCCATGACTATGCTGATGTCTAGCATAGTTCCCTTTTCTTTTTACCACTCTTTCCCAATTCTTACCTCCTAACAAAACCAACTGGAAAGTGTTATCCCACCTATTTCACAGGAAATAATAAAAATAAAAGTGAAAGTACTTTTATTAAGTATAATAACTATGTAATTTTATAATTGAAATTAGTACCTTTCACATTGTAGGTACTCAATTAATCCTTTGGATTTATTTATATGTTACTTTCTGGACAAAGGAGTTTAGATGAGTCAACAAAAGATTATTTAGGAACTTCTTTTTCTCTCTACGTCCTTCTTACTAGAATTGACATTGTTCCTTTTAATCTGGTTCTTTTGACTTAAACATAAAGAACAAATATAACTGTCCCTTATAAGTTGTACTGTTCCTATACCTCATTCACCTCTGTGTGTGTGTGTGTGTGTGTGTGTGTGAGACTGTGTGTGTGTGTGTGTGTGTGTGTGTGCATACATACATAATGGGGGTGCCAAAAAAATGTATAGAGCTTTTTCCTTTCTTAAAATGTGCATACATTTTTTTTGGCACCCTCTATACACACACACACACACACACACGCACACACACACACACATACACGAAGTGTGATCAAAAGATACAGTGAATGTTTAAATTAAAAAAAATTATTACAGTAAAAGACACATTGCCATTAACCCCCTCAAAATATGCCCCCTTGCTTCAAACGCACTTATCCCATCATTCTTGCCACGTTCTGAAGCAGTTCTGGAAGTCCTCTTTCGTGAGTGTCTTTATTTCATCCTCCATTATGACAATACTCCATGTCACACATTGCTTCTAGTATGGCAATTTCTGTCAAATAAAAACATTATGGTGTGTCCTCATCCACCTTATTCACCGGACCTGGCACCACGTGACTTCTGGCTCTTCCCCAACGTCAAAGAGACCATGAAAGGAAAGTGTTTTGAATCAATTCAGGACATTGAGGCAGCCACGACAGCACAACTAAAAACACTCACGAAAGAGGACTTCCAGAATTGCTTCAGAAAGTGGCAAGAATGATGGGATAAGTGTGTTCGAAGTGAGGGAGTATTTTGAAGGAGATTAATGGCAATGTGTCCTTTACTATAATACACTTTTTAATTTAAACATTCACCATATTGTTTGATCACACCTCGTACATTGTGTGTATTCTCAGAGTCAAATATTTACTCCTCTCCTTACTCTGAGTTGATTTTTCTTCTCTTCTTTCACAGAACATTATCATACTAGTATTAGTTAAGCTTTACTCTGGACCATAAGTGTTTAAATATAATCTTATTTAATATTCAAAATAACCCTAAAATATAGATATTATTTGTGGGGCTTACTGTGTGCTTGGCTCTACATTTTCATTCATTTTCCAAGGAGAGAACTGAAGTTCAGAAAACATCCAGCATGACCAAGATCACAGAGCTCACAGGTGAAGAAGCTGAAATTTGAATCCAGATATGTTTGACTCCATGGAACTCTATTGATTGCGTTTATATTTTTTTAATTTTTGTAAAGTAACACATTTCTCATTTTTTTTTTAACCCACGACTAATCCTTGATAGGAAGAGAAAACAAATAAATCTATTTTCAAATACTTTAGCAGCATCTTCTGGTATTATCTCTATAGTTCTAATACTACGTAATAACAAATAACATGCTTGTTGTGATGTATCTTGATTTTTCACTAATGACTACATCTTATAAAAGATAAGATTTAAGTCCCGTATACCACTGCCTCACGTGTACACGTTTCCCTCCCCTCATCTTCCCAGAAGAGCTGTACTACTGACAATATCTATAGGTCTTTTTTTATGGGCTGTTTCCACAGAGAAGAATCCTACAACCTCCTGTCTGAGGAGTATAAATGTGATCTCCAGTATTTTGGATGTTAAGAGCCCCATGTAAAGGGGTGCTGAGGGTCTCATTTTTCAGAATGTAGACTTTCACATTTTCCCCATTTTTATTACGGTATTTACCCTCCATATCCACTCCTAACTGTAGCTGGTATATCTCCAAGAGCAAAACATCTTTGGTTCAACCAGTTAACCTCCAGGTTTCTGCTTGGGGAGGAATGGGGATAAGGAAGAATGGGAACTCCTCTTTGTAACACTGTCAATTATTCCCCTGCTTTCAGCCCCATCCTGTATTCTCACCTCCAAAAGCCCTTTGTGGTTTCAATTTGGGAGCATTTTCAGGGTTCAGCAGTTTTAATTAGCTCATTGGTAAGCTTAGGTTTCAGCTTTTCTAGATCTGCTAAGTCAGTTAGCACTCATCCATCTGCTTGGCAGCTTCTAAAATTATCCATTGTTCCAAAAATGTACTGGAATGTTAACTGAGTAATTGAGAGGTGAGGTCTTATACTTTGAATTAGCAAGCCAGATACACCAATGAGAACACACTTGCCCACAGTGTTCTCAGTATCCTGGCCTTCTCCAAAGCTATTTAGGGAATGAGAGTGTTGGTTTGAGAGAGGAAATTACAGATTATTCAATTTCCATTTGAGTTTATGATTAAATAACCGTATGTGAAAATTACTTGTAAGAACCATAAACCCATCCCTTCTACTTCCCATAGAATCTTCGCTTGTCTGCTTGCAGACAGTCCCTCTCTTTGGACCATGTGTGTTTCTTGTCAGCATATCCCCAGTGCCAAGCATGCTGCCTGACCTATACCTGGTGTTCAATAAAACGTCTGTTGAAAGAATTAACACAAAGACCCATCCCTCAGGTATAGGTTCAGTTTATGTCAGCAAGAAAGTTTTATTGCAGCAAGAAAGGGTTTATTGTCACCGTTGTTTTCAAATGGAGCTATAAGGCATTGATACTGGCTCCATGATTATAGAGAACAGCAGTAAAATCTTCATGAGAAACTTCCTAGTACTTCCTTGTTCACGAGTATTGCAAGAATATGACTCTTAAAATATTCTACCTGATATCTACTTTGGAGAGAAACTGGAAATTCAAGAGGAAAAATATATGTAATGTATGTATGTTTCACATTTGAATCTCATCTGCAAATTCAGATGTTCAAAAATTGTATATTATTTCCTTTGTTCTAACTACTAAAATTTGACTGGGATAATAAGCCCCTGACATAATTAAGCAATCTCCGTCAATCCCAGCGACTCCCCACTCCCTTTTTCAGGGTGCATTTACAATCAGAGGGGCTTCTTCAGTGGCAAGGTGTTTACATATATGGAAGGAGTGTAGAAAGGACAGGTAGAATCTGGTCCTCAGTGTCGTCTGTCCATATGGCATGTGCCAACCAGCTTCAGTCTGCACGTGGGGAGGAAATGGAGGATCAGCTTAGGAGGAAAGACAGTGGGAACGGGAAATGCTAAGAAAAACTTGATTAATATCTCCAAAATATTGTCCCACCTTTTCCAGTTGAAATCCCATGGCATTGATATACTTCAGCTTTTATTTTATCACATCTTTGACCAAACTTCTTCCTTACTGTTGTCTTTCCACAAGCTCTCTGCACCCCCTTCCTACATTCCCCAGTGGTTTATTTCGCCTGTCCCGGGCTGTTTGTTTCTGTCTCACAGTTGTCCTGCTGCCAACAGGGTGGGATAACCAGGCTGAGCCAAGCTATCCGGATAATGTCACTCCTGGCAGGAAGAGAGATTTGCTACAGAAACACACATTGCGCCTTCCTCACATTCCGGACACTCCCAGGAACCAAGGGGCCCACTTGTACAAAATTGGCTCTCTGCTTCATTCATCTGGAAGCCAAGACCCATAAACGAAATCTAGTTTCTAGCAACAGCAGTGGTAACAACAATATCAAAACTGGTTCGGTCCATTCCACAAATGTAAAAATTTGTTTTTTATTGGCTTTGACAAATACTCCTGCAAGCAGTGTTTCTGGAGACCACCTCCAACCATTATTTTTACTGAGAACTTAACTTTTCATGACTCATTACAATAATAACAACTGAAATACAGTGAACCTTTTCTAGGCTTAGGCTAAATGTGTTACATAAACTATGTCACTAAATCCTCATCACCACCTCATCTCCTTTTTACAGGTAAAGAAATAGAATTATAGAAAGTAGTTACATTACTTGCCTAAGGCCACATAACTGATAAATACTGAATCCAGAATTAACCAAGAGTTAAACCAGAACCTTAATTCTTAATCATAGTTAAGAACTAAGCCAACCAAACTGATATAAGAATTTTAATCTGTAACTTAAAAGATAGTACCAGAAAATTAGATGTCATTAGGAAAAAGAGAAATTCAGACTCATATTAGCTTAAAACAATATTTATTTCTCAATTAAAATACTAGCACAGATATATAATTAATATCGAAATGTATCCTGAAGAAAACAAGAGCGAATATGTCCATATTTTTAACTCGAGAAACACATCCATAACTATCGCTATGGTGAAACCACTAACTAGAACCAAAACAAAACAAATAAACAAAAAAAAATCTATCTTATTCCATTTTTGCCTCTATTCTTTTTTTTAAAATTTGATTCTCCTGATAGTTGGATATAAAATACTATGAAAATGTACATTTCTTTATCTTCATGTTATGAAAAGACAGCCTGAAATCCCTGAACAATCACTAAACTAGGATCAGAAACTACATTTAGTGCAAACTCAACCACTAACCAGCTATTATAACTTAGTGTGTGTTACTTAGTCTCTATGCCTTAAAGAAGCATTCGGCAAAGGAAGAGGGCTGAACTGAACAAACACGCAAGTTCTTTCCAGTTCAAACATTCTATTACTTCAGTTATGCAGCTCAAATTATGAATATCTCTCTTCTGAACCAGCAGGCCTAAGATAGAACTCTTGAAGAAGAAAAATATGACATGAAATCTAAAATAATTAGGGATCTATCATTACAGACAAAATCAAAGTTCCCTATTTCTGAAAGGTAAGCAATCCTATCCTCTTAACTATTACATAAATGCAGTTGAAACTACCCAGTAACAACATTTTTCTACCATAAGGGGACTTCTATCTTAAATACTACTCTGCCTCTCTTTGTTTTACTGCTCCTTATTATTCTCCATTCTTACCTTAAACATAATTTACTCCAAGAAATTTCCCTGACTCTCTCTGGAGGAATGTTAACTGTACCCTCTATGTACCCTAGTACTCTGTGCATTTCCTAATAGAGACTTTTTATAATTTTTGTATTATTTATGAATTCACTCTTCTTCCAATAATATAAGCTCCAACTGAGAATCTGTCTCTTTTTCTCTTCAGCACCTACAACAGTTGCTGGCACATTGTAGTTGCTCAATAAATGTTGACTAAAATTTTGTCTAGTCCAATTTCCTCACTTTACAAATGAGAAATTGGAGCTCCTGAACATGAACACTAAATTTCCAGTAAAGAGCAGTTTTCACCACACAACACTATCCCTTAAACCTTGAAGATTGTGTTACAAATTTTCAGAGTAATTTTAAGTAGGGATAGGAATGATAATAACTAATTATAAAATGCAAATATGATACGACACATGTGGAGTTAAAAAAAGTTTTGCCCTCGATAAATGCAAGCAGAAAAAATTGAAAATTGCTAGTGAGTATAGTATTAGATACGATCAAAGAAGTTGCTGACAATTCCTCAGCTTTTAAATCAGATCACAACCATGATCAGTTAGAGATATAACATAAGTGTTTACTACCAGGACCTGGCAAAAAAAAAATGAGGAAAATTCCAGAGAGTAATCACACTTAGATGGAAACAGAAAGTTTGAAAGTTTGAACAACTCGTTAACAGATGGACAAGAATGATTTGTAAACACACACACACACACACACACGCACGCACGCACACACTACACCATATATATGCGAGGGTTTCTACGGTTTTAGAAATATCAATAGGTATACATGTGCATCATACAAAATATTATGCATAGATAAACTCTAAAGTTATAAAAGATTGAATAAGTTATCAGTACAAGATAACTATGAATTAAACACCGGACACATGAGTTTATTCCTAAATCTGACTCTGACTCATTGGATCATTTCAAACACGTTTGTTCCCAGAGTCTCACAGACAAAATGAAAGCACCCAGTGGGCCCATTTGTTGACATGAAGCCAATATCAGCTCATCTGAAAAACTGAAGGGAGAAGCAGCCTGGGGTGGGGATGAGAAGCCTAAGACAGATACCATGAGAAAAGAGAGTAAAAGACAGCAGAAATGGATCCCCAGCAGAAGGAGCCATCAAAAAGCCCACTTCTCACCCTTTGCCTAACTTGTGTTTTTTGGTGTCATAGCAATTACCTGAGGTGCATGAAAAAAAACAAGCAAGAGAACAAAAAACAATGCTCTAAGGATAGTAGAATGAAAAGAGGAAAAAGCCTTTTTAAATACCCTATTTTGCCATGTATAATGTGCACATTTTTGACCAAGTTTGCGAGGGAAAAATAAGAATGTACATTATACATGGGTAGTACTAATTCTGTATCTATATAAACATTTTTAATTCTTTTATTTATACGTATGAGTTAAAAGTGTAACTCTAGAAATCAATAACAATATCCATTTGCAATACGATAATTGGTTTTGTTGAACTTATAACGAACTTACAATGAACTTGGCCTTCTATGATGCGTAAATATCGTAAATTTGTTACCGGTACATAAAATTTCTTGTACCTTGTATCTGTTCTTGTATTTTGTAGTTATTTGTTACATAAAATTTCTTGTACCATATGTTAAAAAATAAATGCTAAAATTCCTTTATAATACAAAAAAACAAGTACCTAAATGTAAACATAAACATTTGAATTAAAAAATTAAAACGAAAGATTTTTTTTTCCCCTGAAAGTTTAGGCCAAAAATATGGGTGCACATTATACATGGCAAAATACAATATTACTTGAAGACATTCTTATCATTCACTATGGTCTAATATAATGTAATAATTCATTGAAAAGAAGTGACTCTGTAATGAAACTATGTAAAAATAAAGCTCATTTTAAAACGTTTAAAATAAGCACCTTACACAGACAACTCCACTCACATTCTAACATTCATATATACACATAAGAAACCACACAACTGATAACTGCCAATAATTCATAATTTATATATTAATGTAAGTCGAAGTGGGGAAAATGATTAAGGGAGATATCTTGCCTTTTCCTAGTTTGAATCCTTTCTCTTTTTTAATTTGCAAATTGTTGAAAAGTTACCTCTTTCTAATGCTTTAGGAGGAAAAATAAACTTACCTTTCCCCACCCATGTAAACCCCTTAATTATTTTGTTATAAAATGTATCCGATGTCTC
Organism: Rhinolophus ferrumequinum; assembly: GCF_004115265.2. NCBI lineage: Eukaryota > Metazoa > Chordata > Mammalia > Chiroptera > Rhinolophidae > Rhinolophus > Rhinolophus ferrumequinum. The sequence goes on from NC_046288.1 coordinate 35,541,779, forward strand.
CCTGAAATGTACAAGTCCCACAAGCACTGGGATATGCCAATATGTCTGCATCAAAGGCAAAGGACTCATATTAACAGAGGCCAACTCTGCCTTCCGCACTGGAGATTCCTTATAAATATTTAGAATATTATCAAATATTCTGTTGCAATTTAGATGTCATTAGTACAACTTACAATAAAAATAGGACACATGCACATTGGTATGGTAAGCAAAACAATGTGGAAAACAGAAGATGACAGATTTTTTTAATTGGATTTTTAAACATATAAAATATATGTCATTTTAAAATATGCATAGTTCAACGATATAAAACAAAACATCAGAATTGGGGGAGACAAGAGAGATCCTTTAGATCATATTAAGGAAAAGAGAACTATCAAAATTATTAAGCAACTGAAAGTGAAAGAATTCCTCAACCATGGGTACTAGACTGATTGGAGGGATCACTTTGTAAATTATATAAATGTCTAACCATTATGCTATACACCGGAAACTAATAAAAAATAATATTGAATGTCAACTGTAATTGAAAAATAAAAAGAACTTCTCAACCAATGTTTCTGTAGAAGACTTTTTAAACCTTTAATAACTAGAGAAAATGGAGGGTGTAGGGAAATCACTTCTTTAAGTCCATGCTATTCGACTTCACCTAATGTGACCTTCTGTTCTTTATCCATCTCAAACCCTGAGTGGATTCTCTCTCCAGCTTCTCTCACGTCCCTCTAATTTGCATTCCCCACAGCTCCGTTGGATTGAGTTCTTTTTGTATGTTAAGAAAAACATACCAAACGAAAGGTATCCCTTCACTCATTTTATAAAAGTCTCAGGTTCCAAGATTTGCCTCTACACTTCTCTTGAAGAAAGAGAAATCCTTAGAATACCAAGTGATCATTCCTTCACCAGGAGTAGAGATGGAAAGAAATAATAACCCAAAGGAGAAAAAGTTATAAAAATAACTGCTGATAGCGGTATTTGGAGAAAATTATGTAAATATTTATGCAAAGACAGCTTTGCAGAACACATCGAGCTGCGTCAGAACCGCTTGTACCAGTGCACACAGGCAGCCTCACAGTTGGATCAACAGCCTGAAAAGCAGATGTGCCAATTTCCTATATTTGATTATGATGATTCCTAATTATGCCAAAGCTGTGGCAATGTCCTTCCCTAGAATGATTCTTAATTGTGTTTTGCTAAACCACACACACAACCTGTTTTGGATGTGTAATTCATTGTCACGTTAAGTCTATGAAATACTCATTCGTTTGCCTAATAGTTCTGAGAACAATGGCTCACATGGATGCTGTTTTCTTCATTAATTTGACTTTCTCAAGCACGCAGGGAGGAAAAGAAAGAAAATATGCATAGTGATAGAGCCATGCTATTTAACATCAGTGAGGCTTGGGCTTTTTCTACCAAGGTCTACAAATGAAAAAAATGCCATTATATGGTTGTTCCTGAAAGGGCAGCTTTCTTGCTTTACTTGTGTTTACATTTACAATGTCATTTTCAACAAAAAAATTCAGCACCATTTGTGATTAGGCATGGACTATAAACCAGAGCAAACTAATACCTATATCAGATGTCAAAACTAACAAATAGCTTGACCATTGAGGTGCTTAAACCTCCTGTATGATTTTGAGGGGAAAAAAATCAAAATATGACTCATTCAACAGTCATAGAACCTTCTAGATGAGCTCTGAACTTCTCTGGCACCTAAAGGAGCATTCGCTAACCTGCATACTCTTTTGCCTTTCTGACCCCACAAATGATATTTATATTTGCTTTATAATTTAAAATGTGATTTTTACTTATAACCTTTCATTTATACTGTACTACAATCCTATGAGGTCAATATTGTTATTATCCTTATTTATACGTGGAGAAATCAGTATAGTGAGGTTAAATTACACATTCAAAGTACGCAGTAGAATCAGGACTTAACCTCCAACTTGTGCGTAAATCAACAATTATTTATTAAGTACCTATTTATTAACTAAGCTTGATCTTTATGAAAAACAGTGACATAGGCAAAGCTCCAGTTTGGCCCCGTCCCATCTCAAACTTTTAACAAACTGTAATTGTATGTGTCTCTCTCTCGAGGAATCTAGTGGCTTCCTGCTTCTCTCTGTATGAGGAATGGACATCAGCTCCTCTACCTCAGGCTCTGGATCTTTCTCTCCAATCGTCTCTCAAATCCTACCTACTTTGCCTCTTTACAAACCCAATCCAGATTCATTCACTATGGGAAAACTTGGAGGACTTGGTTGTGATTTGTACTACAATATCAACTTGATAACAGAGATTCTTTGTCTGTTTTCTTCGTTCTGCTTTTCTAGGAGAATCTTGAGCGGTGCCTGGAACATGGTAGGTCTCAGTAAATATTTGTTAAATAAATATAGTTGTAGTCCATCCTTAGACTCATAAAGGAATGATCTAACTGGCTTAATTTGGGTTCCCCAAAAGCATAGCATCAGACAACTTAATTGTGGCAGTTTATATGGAAGATAACTGTGATAGTTTATATGGAAGATGATCTCTGGAGGCGGGAATGACGGAATAGGGGGAATGAATTAGCACAGGAGTAAAAGCCAATATAAGGGTTCATAATGAAGGATGCTTACTAGGTAATAGGAGCGCAATTCCCCTGGAACCTCTGAGCTATGTACAGCACATTCGTAGAACTGTCCACTTGAGAAACAGGAGGCGGGAGCATTTATCTGTGGGCTCGGATGATTGAGGGCCACGCTGGGAGCATTTTTATCCCCACACTTCCAAGAAGCACAAGTAGATTCCCAGAACTTTGGAGAAGGCCCGAGGAAGAAAGTAAATAGACACAGAATAGTAGATGCTGTCAACGTCAGTCTGAGTTTACTCATAACTAAATATGGTAGAACAGCTAAAATTAGCGGGCAGAGAGGATATGAAACAAAGAACTAAAGCATCTGCTCAACACATAAGAAAATAAAGAGATAATTGTGATACTTATTTTTCCAATTACTGAAACTAGGATAATTTCTGTAATTTTGGAAATTCAGGACGAAAATCATCTTCTGATGACTAAAAATCAAATATCTCAAGTATTGCAACTTTTCTTTCACTTATTCAACAAAATTGAAAGGCACCTAAAAATCAGTTCAAACATATAAAGATGTCACAATCTGAGTAAGATTCTTAAACCATATGCTCAAAAAGAGAAAAAGAAGTCCAGAGTATATTGTTTCCTTTTATTAGTTTCACGGGTATAAAACAATGTAATAGTTAGACATTTACACCCCTCACAAAGTGATAACCCCCACCCCCAATCTACTACCCTTCTGACATTGTATGTAGCTGTTACAGTTCCACTGACTCTATTCCCTATGCTGTACTCCACATCCTGTGACTATATATATTAAATTATAGTTGATATTCATTATTATTCATTTTCAGCTTCAGGTGTACAGAGCAGTGGCCAGTCATCTACACCGTCCCTGAAGTGGTCTCCCTACTAAGACAAGTGTCCATCGGATACCGTACAAAATCCTTACGTTACTGATTATATTCCCCAAACTGTCCTTCATATCCCCGTGGCAATCTTGTGGTTACCGACTGTGCTTTCTAATCCCCTCACCTTCTCCCTCATCCCCAGCCCCCTACCACCTAGCAACGCTGTTTTTCTCTATATCTCTGAGACTGTTTCTGATTAGTTTGTTCATTTATTCTATTCTTTAGATCCCACAAATAAGTGAGATCATATTGTATTTGTCTTACTCTGTCTGACTTATTTCACTTAGCATAATGTTCTCTAGGTCCATCCATATCGTTCCAAATGGTAAGATTCCATTATTCTTTATTGCTGGGTAATACTCCATTGTATAAATGTACCACAGTTTCTTAATCCAGTTGTTTACTAATGGGCATTTCGGTTGTTTCCACATCTTGGCTATTGTGAATAGCGCTACAATAAACATAGGGGTGCATAAATTTTTTCAAATTAGCATCTTGGATTTTTCTGGATAGGTACCTAAGAGTGGAATTGCTGGATCATAAGGTAGTTCCATTTCAGTTTTTTGAGAAACCTCCATATTGATTTCCATAGTGGCTGCACCAATCTGCAATCCCACCAACAGTGCACGAGGGTTCCCTTTTCTCCACATCCTCACCAGCACTTGTTGTTTGTTGATTTATTGATGATAGCCATTCTGACCAGAGTGAGGTCGTATCTCATAGTGGGTTTTATTTTCATTTCTCTGATGATTAGTGACATTGAGCATCTTTTCATATGTCTGTTGGCCATCTGTATGTCTGCTTTAGAGAAATGTCTTTTCATGTCCTCTGTCCATTTTTTAATTGGGTTGTTTGTTTTTTAGGTATTGAGTTGAATGAGTATTTTATAAATTTTGGATATTAACCCCTTATCAGATGTATCATTGACAAATATCTTCTCCCATTCAGTAGGCTGCCTTTTTGTTTTATTGATGGTTTCCTTTGTTGTTAAAAACCTTCTTAGTTTTATGCAATCCCAGAGTATATTGTTAAATTAACTTCTACCTGAAGACCGAAATAGGAATTTACAAATAACTAAGATGCTAAGTCTAAAATAGTACTTTGTGGGCATGCAGTCAAGTAAACTTTTTATAAAAGATTGAGATTACATGACATTTGATACTAAAGGAACAAGTAAGCAAGTGTTTCTCAAGCTGAATCTGTAGACTTAACTTCTCAAAGTGTGATGAAATGTTCTTGGGGATTCACAGGTTTGAAGAATATATATATATTCTTCAAACCTGTGAATCCCCAAGAACATATATATAGTAAGTTATGGATCATCTTGATGACCACTTTGTGATAGAGATGCCCAAAATGTAGAATTTTCTTTTATATTTAAAATTGGCTTTGCACAAATCCTATCTAAGTATTAAGCTAAAATAAATAAATAAATAAAATGAATACCTTAATTATTTTGACAAAAAACTCATGTTATGATAAGAAAATCATGTTATGTCACACATGCTCTAAAACTGGTTGTGGTGTTCAAATAGAGAAAAGTGATGGAAGATTGAGCCATCCCACATCCGTTGCAGTATAAGTACTCTGAACTCTGGGAAACCTGATCTACAGATCATCTGTAGTGGTCAAACAGTGGTTCAATCTTAGTAAAACAACGTCGTCTGTTATATTAAATTAATGTTATTAGTTTTCTAATTTTGTTCAGATTTGATGGGTAAATTTGTTTTTATTAACATAAAAATCATAAGCATAGAAAATTTATCCCCAACACTTTTGTTTTAATTAGTTAAAGATCGTTATAATAAAATAATTTAACTTGTCTCTCAGGGTCCATCAGAGCCCTTTTAGAAGGAATCCCCATGTTACTTAAATCTCAGAAAGGTTGTTTCAGGCTGTAATATGCACCCTAGACAATGGCCCTTCCAGATTTTAAGAAAACAATGGAGGCTTAAAATAGATTTGTACTGTTCAAGTAACTACTATATACCTAAGTATTAGATATAAAATTTTTGGCTGCTGCAGAAATAATGAGGTCAGAGAGTCAAAGTATCTATTGTAAGAAAGGTTACACCTAGCTGGGAAAATAAATCACTTGTTGTCATAACTAGCACTACAGTCGGTATGTCATACTTGCTAAATAAAAGGTGAGTCAAATAGTGGTATGAGCTTGTTATAAAAAGTGGCTTCATAAAGATAAAATTTTGAATAGGTCCAGAAGGTGAAACGGATGAGGATTTGGAAGACAGAGTAGAGCTTTCCAGTAAGGAAAATGCTGCCACAGAAATGATAAAGTGGAAGATTATATATGGGGTTCTGGATAAATTATTTTCATAAAATAGATATAAATTTTGAGAAATAATGGAAGATAGATTGTAAAGGTAGACAGGAGTCATTTTTAAGAGAACTGTGAATATAGACACTAATTTGGAATCTTAAGCTCTGAAGATTTGGGACAGGTGACAGAGTGAGGGTTAAAGGATTGTTTTCAGAATGCTAGAACAACATCAGTGATGGCTGAAGGTAAATAAAAGTTTTTGTAGTCCATCTTCAAATTACCCCAATCCCTGACTGAATTAAAGGTATAGAAGATTGTCCCTAAATCTGAGAAGCCAATGTAAAATATGTCTAGAAAAATATATTATCTCTTAGGCCTCAAATTTTCTCTGCAATGTTCCATACACAATGTCAGACATGCAATCCAAATTAAGGAGAAATAGAGAAGACAAAACAATCTGATCAAACCTAAGAAAAATGTGAGAAAATAAAAAAGAGACACAGGGATGTCAAGAGTAACTTTAAAATAATTATGATTGAAATGTTAAAGGAAATAAAAATAATTTTGAAAAGAACTAAATAAACTACAGTTTAGAAAGTGAAAATACAATAACCAAAATTAAGAACTCAATGTAGGGGTTTGTGAGCAGATTAGATACAGTAAAAAGATAATTAGTGAACTCAAAAGAGAGTCAGAAGATTCATACAAAGTATAGAGAGACAAAAGTATGGAAAATAAAGAAAAACATGTTAAAGACATAGAATATGCACTGAAGAAAAAAATCTAACATGTGTAACTGAAGAACCAAGAAGGTAGAAAGAGAGAGAATTGAGAAGGATGAATAGAAATGATGGAAGATAGAAGACCAATGATGGAAGATGAAATAACTTCAAATTGCTGAAAGAAAATAACTGCCAACCTGGAATTTACCACTGAGAAAAAAATATCTTCCAAAAACTAAGAAAAAATAAAACTATTTTAAGACAAATATAAACGGAGAATTTGTTGATTTCAAACCCACAATGAAGGAAATTCTAAAGCATATTCTTCAAGCTGGGGGCTATGATCCCACATAAAAGTCCTGAGATTCAAGAAGGAAATGAGAGAGAGGAAAAAAAAAGGTAATTATGTGTGCAATAATATCTTTTAAACTTTAAAATTTACTAAGCATTAAAATAGATGGCAACAATGGCATTAAAATTGTGAGGGGCATGGAATTAATGCATGCCAAGGTCCTTGTATCATAAGAAAAAGAAAATAACATTAATTTACATTACTTTGAGAATTCAAGGATAGATGTATTAATCTCTAGTGCAACCCTAGAAGAATAGAAGAATGTCTGATTACCAAGATACTAGAGAAATTAGAAAAATTTGAAAAACACTGACTCCATCCAAAGAAGGAAAGAAAAGAGATGAAAAAGAAAAAATAGATGATTTGGGATGAATAGAAAGTACATAGAAACATGATAGATTTAAATCCAAATATATCAGTAACTGCATTAAATATAAATGGCTTAAGTGTTCCAATTAAAAGATGAAGATTGGCCAGACAGGAATTAAAAACAAAACAAAACAAACAAACAAACAAACAAACAAAATCTCTTTGCTAAATACAAGAGAAATAAGCAATTACAAGGACACAGAAAGATTGAAAGTAAAAAGATAAAAGAAAAAAGATATAACTGCAGACGTCAGAAACATGGAGGAGTAAGAAGTCCCCCTGGATTCCTCCTCTTTAAGTTACAGCAAGTTGAATAGTTATGATTCAACAAAGGATCCTTTGTGCAACACACAAACACGTCTGAGAGATCCCCACATCAAAACATGAAAAGGTGGGCAAATCGGGGTGAACAGGGGAAGAGGAAAGGAAGAAGAGCAGAGGCAGGTGCCATGGATGCAGCCTGGAGCTCACTGTGGGTTGCAAGAGAGGGGAGGATTCACACGGCAGGTGCACTCTTTGTTGCCCTCAGCATTTCTGCCTGAGGTATCAGCATATAATATGGCTGAACCCAGCTATCAGGCCAGAGACCTCAGGGCAAAGACTGAATACAGAAGTGTGACAGCAGTGGTCTAACAGCCCTCACTGCTAGGCAGAAACCGAAGCCACAAAGCCTGGCCACCTCTCCCCACCCTCCCACACCCCAGAAGAAACTGTAACAGTGATTGTTGGGTTAAAGAGTAGCATATCTACAGCCCTGAAAACTGGAGAGAGTTCCTGAGCAGCAGATGCAAACTGCAGCTGATCCTAGTGACAAGGGTGGAGATACAGAGGCAAAGAAAGCAGCTATGGTGTGGCAGAGCCATTACTCAGAGGAGAACAAAGCCACAAACACACCAGGGGCCTCTCCCAGCCCACCCTGCCCCCACCTTTTACAGCTGATCCCAGCAAGGGTACCTGCGACAGCTGAGGCACCACAGCACTGCATCTGACTGCAGGAGCAGCACTGGGATTCCAGGGGCTCAGAGCTCTATCACCCACCATACTCTCCCATGGGGGGGGTGGTGCTCTGAGATGGAGAAGACCTGGTCACAGAGGAGACACTCACCTCCCAAAGGGAATCTTCCACCAACAGAAGCCAGACCTAGGCAATAAAAAAGTAAAAGGCTCCAGCGCCACCTACTGGAAAACAAAAGAAATACCTCTTCATATCAACCTGCCGCTAAACTCATTCCCATACATGCCTAGGAGGAGAAATACTCATCAAATACCATGAACAACCAAGGTAACACAGCAGCTCAAAAAGCAAATGAGAAGGAGAACTGACTCTGGGTGGTGAACACACAGTGGGATTTATAGATGATGTGATACAGAACTGCACACCTGAAATCTATGTAATTTCACTAACAATTGTCACCCCAATACATTTAAAAAAATAAAAAATAAAAAAAGAAAATGAAAAATCTCCAGAAAATAAACTTAAAGACAAGGAAATATGGGACTTAAATGACAGACAATTCAAGATTGCACTTCTGAAAATAACAAGATGCAACAAAACTCAGATAGGCAGTTTAACGAACTCAGAAATAAAATCAATGAACAAAATGAATACTTTACTGAAGAGACTGAAATTTTAAAAAAGAACCAAATAGAAATTCTGGAGCTGAATAACTCAATAAAGGATATGAAGAATGAAATAGAGAGCTTAGGAAATAGAGCTGGCCAAATGGAAGAAAGTATTAGTAATAGCAAAGATAGAAATCTGTAAATGATGCAGATGGAAGACAGAGACTTGAGAGTAAAAGAAATGAAAGAACTCTACATGAACTATCTGACTTCATCAGAAAGAGCAATATAAGAATAAATGGGTATACTAGAAGGAGAAGAGAGGGAGAAGGGAACAGAAAGCCCATTCAAACAAATAGTCAACAAAAAAGTCCCAAACGTATGGAAATAATTAGATCCTCAAATCCAAGAAGCAAGCAGAACACCTAATTATCTCAATCCAAAAAGGCCTTCAAGGGGTGGCCAGTTAGCTCAGTTGGTTAGAATGTGATGCTTATAACACCAGGGTCACCAGTTCGATCCCTGAATGGGCCAATGTGAGCTGTGCTCTCCACACTAGACTGAAACAAATATTTGACTCAGAGCTGATGGGTCCCGGAAAAACACACTTAAAATAAATAAGTTTAAAAAACAAACAAAGTGGTCCACAAAAACAAAACAAAACAAAACAAAAAAACAAAAAGGCCATCAACAAGGCACATCATATTGAAACTGTCAAAAATTAATGACAAAGAAAGAATTCTCAAGGCAGCTGGGGAAAAGAAGATGGTAACCTATAAAAGAAAGTCCATTAGATTATCATCAGGTTTTTCAGCAGAAACTACAAACTAGGAGGGAGTGGAATTGAATATTCATACTATTGAAAGAGAGAAATAACCACTGAAGAATAATATGTCCAGCAAAATTATCCTTTAGATATGAAGGATTAATAAAGATCTTTCCAGATATACAGAAGCTGAGGGCATTTTCCACCACAAGAGCTGCATTATAGGAAATACTGAAGGGACTTATTCTACCTGAAACAAAAAGATAAAATTATATATATTATATATGTATATGATTTTATATATGTGTATGTGTATATATATATGTGTATATATGTATGTGTGTGTGTGTGTGTGTGTGTGTGTGTGTATTAGTAAGAGGAGTAACAGACAGGAGCAGGAACTGGCAAACTCTATTCAGAATAGGGCACAATATACACTTAAATATAACATAAAAGTTAAAGGAGATTAAATATATATATATATGTGTGTGAAAAAGAGAAGAAGATAATTGCTACTGCAACTTGGAAATGATGTAACAGTATAAATTGGGGAATTTGTGACAACAAAAACATAAAATGGGAGGAGATAGAGGTCTGAATTTGCAAAAGGGAATACAGATAAGATGCAGAAGAAAAAAAACTATGGTATATGTGAAACTTTCTTTTACATAAATTTAAAGGTAACCACTCAAAAAAATAAAACAATCCAGAACTGAGACCCGTAACAATAAAAGAAGAAACAGAAGAAAAAATCATAGAATACTACCAAACTAAAATAACAGAAACACAAAGACAAAGAAACAATGGGGACACCAAGCTACCAGAAAACAAAAGATAAAATGGCTATAGGAAATCCTCATATAATATATCAATAATCACCCTAAATGTAAATGGTCTAAACTCACCAATAAAAAGGAACAGAGTAGCAGATTGGATCAAAATAACAAAACCAAACCATATGCTGCCTTCAAGAGACATATCTCACCTGCAAGGACAAATACAGACTCAAAGTGAAAGGGTAGAAAACAATACTCCAAGCAACTGGCATCCAGAGAAATGTAGGTGTATCCATACTTATAACTTATGAAATAGATCCCAAGATAAAAAAGGTAACAAGAGCCAAAGATGGACATTTCATAATGATAAAGGGGACAATACTTCAAGAAAACATAATACTTATCAATATATATGCTCCCAATGAGGGAGCACCAAAATATATAAAGCAACTACTAACAGAACTAAAGGGAGAAACTGACATAAATACAATTATAGTAGAGGACCTAAATACCTCATGGTCAGCTATGGATACATCATCCAAACAGAAAATCAATAAATAAACATCAGCTTTTAATGACATGTTAGATCAAATGGATATAATCAACATTTACAGACCCTTTCATCCCAGAATACAAGATTACAAATTCTTTTCTAGTGCACATGGACTATTCTCAAGGACAGATCATATGTTGGGACACAAAATTAGCCTCAACAAATTTAATATTGAAATCATACCAAGCATATTCTCCAATCACAATGCTTTGAAATTGGAGATCAATTGCAAAACAGCAGAAAAAACACAAATATGTGGAAATTAAACAACTTGCCGCTAAAGAACAACTGGGTCAAAGAAGAAATAAAAGGAGAGATCAAACGATACACAGAAACAAATGGAAATGAAAATGCACCTTATCAAAACTTTTGGGATGCAGTCAAAGTAGTAATAAGTGGGAAGTTTATATCATTACAGGCCTATCTAAAAAACAAGAAAAATTCCAAATAAACAACCTAACATGACAATTTAAAGAACTAAAAAGAATAGAACAAATGAAGCCCAAAGTCAGCAGAAGGAAGGGAATAATACAAATTAGAGTAGAATTAAATGAAATAAAGAACAGAAAGACAATAGAAAAACATTAATGCAACAAAGAGCTGGTTCTTTGAAAAGATTAAAGAAATTGCTGGCTAGACTCAACTAAAATGAAAGAGAAGTAATGACAGATACCACAGAAATACAAAGGATCAAACAAGAACACTATGAAGACTATATGCCACCAAATTCAATAACCTATAAGAAATGGACATGTTCTTAGAAATATGTAACCTTCCTAGATTGAATCACAAAGAACTGGAAAATCTAAATAGACTAATCAACAGCAAAGAAATTGAAACAATCATCAGAAACCTCCCAAAAGTACCATTTGTGACAACATGGAGGATCTTGAGATTATAATGTTAAGCGAAATAAGTCAGACAGGAAAAGTAGAGAATCATACGATTTCACTGGTATGTGGTATATAAACCGAAAACAACAAAAGAACAAGACAAACAACTGAAAGAACAAAAACTCATGGACATAGACAATAGTTTAGGGGTTACCAGAGGATGAGGGGAGAGGGGAGAGCAGGGCTCTAGATGAGGGTAAACGGGGTCTAATATATGGTGATGGAAGGAGAACTGACTCTGGATGGTGAGCACACAATGTGAGATATACATAACGTGTTACAGAATTGTACACCTGAAATCTATGTAACTTTACTAACGATTATTGCCCCAAGAAAAAAAAAAAAAAGAAAAAGTCCAGGACCAGATAGCTTCACTAGTGAATTCTACCAAACATTCAAAGATGATTTGAATACCTCTCCTTCTCAAACACTTTCAAAAAATTGAAGAAGCAATACTCCCTAACTCCTTTTATGAGGCCAACATCAACCTGATACCAGAACTGGATAAGGGTAGCATAAAAAAAGAAAACTGCAGACCAGTGTCTCTGATGAATACAGATGCAAAAATCCTAAACAAAATACTAGCAAATTGAATACAACAATACATTAAAAAGATTATACATCACAACCAAGTAGGGTTCATCTCAGGGGCACAAGGATGGTTCAATATATGCAAATCCATCAATGTGATACACCACATAAACAAAATAAAGGATCAAAATCATATGATCATATAAATAGATGCAGAAAAAGCATTTCATACAATACAACATCCATTTATAATTAAAATGCTTAATAAAATGGGTACAGAAGGAAAGTATCTCAACATAATACATATATGGACATATATGACAAACCCACAGTTATTATAATATCACACTTAATGATGTGAAAAAGTAAAGTTTTTCCTCTATGATCAGAAACAAGACAAGGAAGCCCCCTATCACCACTGTTAATCAACATAATACTGGAAGTCCTCGCCACAGCAGTCAGGCGAGAGAAAGAAACAAAAGACATCCAAATCGGGAATGAAAAAGTCAAATTGTCACTTTGTGCAGATGACATGAATCTTTACATAGAAAACCCTAAAGACTCCACCAAAGAAAAACTATTAGAAACAATAAACAAATACTTTTAGTAAAGGATACAAAATCAATGTACAAAAATCCATTGCATTCCTATATACTAACAATGAAACTTCAGAAAAAAGATATTTATAAAAACAATTTCTTTTGCAATTACAACAAAAAAATAAAGTACCTAGGAATAACTTAATAAAGGATGTGAAGGACCTATATACTGAAAAATATAAGACATTATTAAAAGAAATTGAAAAAGACACAAAGAAAGGAAAGATATTCCTTGTTCATGAATTGGAAGAATTAACATAGTTAAAATGGCCATATTACACAAAGCAATATACAAATTTTATGCAATTTCCATCAAAATTCCTGTGGCATTTTTTAAAGAAATAGAACAAAAAATCATCAGATTTATATGAAACCACAAAAAGACCCTGAATAGCCAAAGCAATCCTGAGAAAGAAAGAGAAAGCAGGAGGTATCATATTCACTGACTTCAAATTATTCTACCAAGTGACCATAATCAAAATAGCATAGCATTGGCAGAAAAACAGACATACAGACCAATGGAACAGAATTGAGAACCCAGAAATAAACCCACATATGTATGGGGAAATGATTTTCAACAAAGGAGCCAAAAGTATACGGTGGAGAAAAGAATGCCTCTTCAATAAATGTGCTGGTAAAACTGGAAAGCCACATGCAAAACAATAAAACTAACCTATTGTTTAGAACCGTACACCAAAATTAACTCAAAATGGATCAAAGACCTAAATATAAGACCTGAAACAATAAATTGCATAGAAAAAAACATTGGTACTAAACTTATGGACGTTGGTCTTAGAGAGGATTTTATGAATTTGACTTCAAAAGGCAAGGGAAGTAAAAGCAAAAATAAATGAATGGGACTATATCAAACTAAAAAGCTTCTGCACAGCAAAAGAAACCATCAACAAAACAAAGAGGCAACCAACTGAATGGGAGAAGATATTTGTAAACAAAACCTCTGATAAGGGGCTAACTTCCAAAATATATAAAGAACTCATACAACTCAACAAGAACATACAATCCAATTGAAAAATGGGCAGAGGACTTGAATAGAAATTTCTCCCAGAAAGACATACAAACAGCCAACAGACATATTTAAAAATGCTCAACTTCACTAGCTATTAGGGAACTGCAAATCAAAACCACAATGAGATACCACCTCAAATCTGTTAGAATGGCTATTATCAACAAGACAAATAATAAAAAGTGTTGTAGAGGCTGTGGAGAAAAAGAAACCCTCATACACAGCTGGTATAATGTAAATTGGTATAGCCACTATGGAAAACAGTACAGAGGTTCCTCAAAAATTAAGAATGGAATTACCATATGACCCAGCAATCCCTCTTCTGGTTATCTACCAAAAAAAATGGAAAACATTTATCCATAAAGATATACGTTCCCCTGTGTTCATTGCAGCATTATTCAAGGTGGCCAAAACATAGAAATAACCCAAGTGCCCTTCGATTGATGATTGGATAAAGAAGATGTGGTACAAATATACAATGAAATATTACTCCGCCATAAGAAAATATGAATACTGCCATTTGTGACAACATGGATGGATCTTGAAATTATCATACTAAATGAAATAAATTAGAAAGAAAAAGTAGAGAACCATATGATTTTACTCATATATGGGATATAAAACTGAAAGCAACAAACAAACAAGAAAAACAAACAAACATAAACTCATAGACACAGACAACAGTTTAGTGGTTACCAGAGAGTAAGGGGGAGGGGAGTAGAAGAGGGTAAAGGGGGTCAAATATATGGTGACATAAGGAGATTTAACTTTGTGTGGGGAACACACAATGCAATATATAGGTGATGTATTATATAGTTATACACTTGAAATCTATATAATTTTATTAACCAATGTCACCCCAATAAATTTAATTTAAATTTTTTTTCAATTTTAAAAATGATATATACTGCAAATATTAACCAAAAGAAAGCTGGCATAGCCAAATTAATATCAAACCAAGTAGATTTTAAGGCAAAAGGCATTATTAGGACTGATGAGAACATTTCATAATGATAAAAGTCTCAATTCACCAGAAAGATAACAATTCTAAGCATGGAAAACAAAAATTGAGAGAACCTAAAGACGAAATAAATAAATCGACAACCATAATAGGATACCATAACATACTTCTCTCAGAAATTGATAGAATAAATAAGCAAAAGATTAGTAAAGCTATGGAAGATTTTATCAATATGCTTAACAAATATAATCTATTGTCATGTAACAGACACTGACATCCAACAATTGTACATGCACTTACAGATCCACTGTACATCCAACAATTGTAAAATACACACTATTTTTGAATTCCCACAGGACACTACCAAAAACTGACATATACTGGGCCATTAATTGAAATTGCATACAATGTATGTACAAAGTATAACCCCAATAAAAATAAACTAAAACCAACAATAAAAAAAGTGTTTGCAAATTAATTTATACAGTTCTAAATAATCAAAGGGTCAAAGAAATGAGAATCTTGAAGTAAAAATATTTTAAATGAACAATAGTGAAAATGCTACTTATCAAAATTTGTGGGATGCAGCTAAAGCTGAGATTATAACACTAAATGAACAAACAACAGAAAGCAAGGCTGAAATTCAATTATCTAAACACCTATTTCAATTTTAATAAGCAGCCAAAGAAAGTAGAAAAAGAAAATATATAAGGAAAAATTAATAAAATGGAAAATAAACACGCAATAAGGAGGATCAGCCAAGTCAAAGTTGGTTCTTTAAAAATAAGGCCCAAATTAGGCAAACAGCAAAAAGTGGAAAATTTGGGATACAATTTTTTATCATTAAATGACCTATAATGCTGACAAAAACAAAGATCTTTACCTTCAGTTTTAATCTTGACATTTGGTCCTCTAGTGTCTGGTCTGACCTCCGTCAGTCTGTCTTTCTCATTATTGCCAGTATAACAGTGCAAATATTTGTTGAGCAAATGAATTAATGTTGCTGACACATGAGAATAACTTCTCCTGAAAGTATTCATCACTGGGATCCTGAGTGGCCAACCATTTCACATGCAAACCACTCCACATTGCCCGAGCTTCTTCAAGGATTCAGAGAATCCTTCAGTCCCCACTGAGGTTACTGCTCTTTCAAGGGATAGGCCTTAGTCTAGACTAAGAAATTTAATCTCAGACTGTTTTGCTCCTACCCATCTTGTTCCCACTTCCAGCATATTGTCTTTGGCCTCTAGTCCTCTGGGTTTTTGGGAGACTAAGATCCTTTTGTCTTTTCACTACATAAAATCATAGAGGGCTGACTTGGATGGAAGCCACAGTCATGCCATAACCACCGCCACCACAACTGGAGACTTCAATACCCCTTTACCCAAAATGGACAGGTCCAGCGGGCAGAAAATCAGTAAGGACAGAGTTGAACTCCACAACACCATCAATCAATAGACATCTACAGACTACTTTATTCAGCAACAGCAGACTACACATTCTTCTCAAGAGCACATGGAATATTCACCAAGGTAGATCACATTCTGGGCCACAAAACCAAACTTAACAAATTTAAAAGAACAGAAATCACACAGTGTCTCTTCTCAGACCACAGTGGAATCAAGCTAGAAATCAATTACAAAAAGATAACTAGAAAATCCCAAAATATATGGAGAATAAACAACACACTTCTAAATAACACATGGGTCAAAGAAGAAATATCAAGAGATATTTTAAATTTTTTAACTGAATTAAAATAAAAATAAAACATTAAAATTTGTGTGATGTAACAAACACTTTCTTAGATGGAAATTTATAGCATGGAGTTAATATATTCCAAAAGAAGAAAAATATAAAATCAATAATCTAAGTTTCCATCTAGGAAACTATAAAAAGAAGAGCAAATTAAATCCAAAGTAAGTAGAAGGCAAAAAATAATAAGAATTAGAGCAGAAATCAATGAAACAGAGAACAGGACATCAACAGAGAAAAATCAACAAAACCAAAAGCTGGTTTAGTGAAAAGATCAATAAAAGCAATGAGCCTCTCTCCAGGCTACTTAAAGAGAGACAGAGACAGAGAGAAGACACAAATTACTAACATCAGAATTAACAGTACTATTTGTGTAGCTGGACTGATTCTGTTCACATTACAGCTTTACCACTCACCAGCTATGTAACCTCGAAAAGAGTAGTTTACCTCTTAGTGCCTCAGTTTTCTCATCTTTAAAATGGGGATAATAGTCGTACCTTCCTAATAGGGTTGTTGTGATTAATAAGATAACACATGGAAAGCACTATGAACAATGCCTGGGATATAATAAGTGCTCAAAAAGTACAGCTGTGGTAATTATTAGTTGGAATACTAAGGTGATTAGAATAACTGTTGGATTCCTTAAATTACCAGTATGTAGAGTTTCTGCCAACTCCTGAATATTTACAAATCCAGTAATAAGAAAAAGTCCTACTAGAGATGCCCAATATATTTGTCAGTAATAGTGAATGTTACTATCTCACATTAATGTGCTAATGAAAATTTAGCAAAACAAGTCTTTTAACAACTTGTACAAATGTGCTGCAAACACCCAGGAAAAAAATCTAACTACATTTGATACGGGATTTAATATATTTATTTTAGAATGTCTAGTCCCTATCCTAGAGGCAGAACCTCCTGTTTTAAAATACAGGAGGTTTAAGGGGGGGTCAAAGAAGACTCAAAAGCCCATGCATTAAATGTTTCCATACATTTCACAGAGAGCTGACCCCAAATCCTAGCATGTGTGTGTAACTGTCTCAGACACCTGAAAGTAAACAAAGTGGATAACCAGTCCGGCCTATTGAACCAACATAAAAGTTCTGATCAAAAAGATCTCCTCATCAGATGTTCACATATTCAAAAGTTTACCACATCCCTTAATGTGTTGACATGTTTTCCATGATTTGCTAAGAGGCAAGGGAGACTTTTTTCCACTTAACAGGAGGCTTCTACAATCAGGCTCGTCAAGGTTTTTAGCAGTTCAAGCAGGTGAATGACAAACGTGATTGCAATCAACAGGAGATTGACGCTAGATCTGCATCTTCTCCTCTCCTATTAAATATTTTACATTAAAATAGTAGTGATGAACTTCAGAAAATACTCACAGCCCAGTGATACTCACATTTTCAAGCTGTTATTAGCAACTAGTCAGACACCTAATATCGCCTTGCTTGTGTGACTTAGAGACTGAAGAACCTATTTTATAGTCAAGTTGGCAGAGTAGGTAAATGCTGTACTCACCTCCTTTCAGGACCACATAAATTACAACTAAACTACAAAACAACCATCTCTGAGAATTACTTGAAGTCTAACTGAACCAAAGTCCTACAATTATGGACATACAGAAGAAGCCACTTTGAGACTGGTAGGAGGGATAGAGACACAGAACAGACTGGTCCCACACCCATGTGTGACCACTAAAAAGTGGGAGGAATATGTCAGCTGCAGAGGTCCCCCTTGAGGAGCACGGGGTCCCAGACCCACATTAGGTTCCACAGCCAAAGGTGCCAGTGCCAGGGAGAGAAGTCCCCATAACTTCTGTCTGTGAAAACCAGTGTAGATTGTAGCTGAGTGAGACCGAGAGCAGCTGGAGTACCAGGCACTTAAAGGACTGAGCATGGACTTACTCACTGGCACTCACTTTCTCTGGGCTCCAGCACTGGGGCAGTGGCTCAGCTCAAGGGGTGCCGGAGACATGCTGGGGGAGAACTGAGTTGTAGGGCTCAGGGTGAGAGCTGGAGAGGAGGCTTTCTCCTGGTTCAGGGAGCTGGAGGAAGCATTGTTTCTTTGTTGAGCCCTCGCCCCTCCCTGCATGCCTTCCCCACTCCCTGCGTGCATACGCAGGTAGACGTAGATGCCGTATCTGAGTCTCCATAAAACCGGCTATCACCTTCCCTCTGCTCTGCCCTAGTGATTCCCAGAGACCACATCCTACCCAACTTTCAGGCACATTCAAGCTGCTTCCAGTGGCTTTTCCATACAAGCAATCTGTCTTAGCTCATGCTGTGGACTTGCATAAAATTTCTCAAAGATTCACGAAACCCAAACAAGCAGCATCTGACTTTGGCGTGTCTGGTACCTCTGGCTGAGCAGCCCTAAGCGTGGCATTAGCAACAGTCAGACTCAGGTCACAGATTGGCCTCTTAAGGCACCTCTCAGCCCAGTGTGGGTGGTAACCCTCTATAGATTGCTTTGTGGCTTATACCAGGTGGCCCTGGGCAGAGCACAGGCTGCAGCTAAACTTGGCCTGCAGTGAGTCCCCTCCCAGGAGGGTGCAGGGTTGGCACACCTTCAGATCAAGCTGGACCATCACCCGGCCACCTACAAGGATGACATACCCAAAAGGCAGACTGGGTAGGCACCAGAGCCCTGCTAAAGCAAACCCTGCTCTATAGGGTCAGCCCTTGTACCACAGCTCCTCCACTGTAATCAGGCCAGTCCTCACAACCAGTGAGCCCGAGAGTCAATCCCTCCTGTTGACATGCAAACAGCAACCAAAGCTCAACTACAACAGGACGGCACACACAACCCATACACGGGACACAGCTGGAGCACCCAGCTCAGTGATGAGGGAGACTGCACCACTAGGTCCCACAGGATACCTACTACATAAGGCCACTCTACTAAGATTGGGAGGCATAGCAGCTCTACCTAATACATAGAAACAAACACAGGGAGGCAGCCAAAATGGGGAGACAAAGAAACATGTCCCAAATAAAAGAACAGAACATAACTCCAGGAAAAGAAATAAACAAAATGGAGACAAGCAATCTACCCGATTCAAAGTTCTAAACACTAGTTATTAGGATGCTCAATGATCTCAGGGAGAACTTCATCAAAGAGATAGGAAACAGAAAAATGGAGACAGAAAACATTAAAAAGAAATAAAGAAATAAAGAATACTATAACTGAAATGAAAACTACATGAGGGAATCAACAGTAGATTGGATGAAGCAGAGGATCGAATAAGTGATTTAAAAGATGAGGTAGCAGAAAACACCCAATCAGAACAGCAAAAAGAAAAAATAATCCAAAAATATTGGAGGAGAGTTTAAGGGGCCTCTGAAACAACATCAAATGTATCAACATTTGTATCATTAGGTTACCAGAAGAAGAAAGAGAGCAGGAAATTGAAAACCCATTTAAAGAAATAATGATGGAAAACTTCCCTAATATGGTGAAGGAAATAAATATACAAGTCCCTGACTGTCCCAAGCAAGATGAACCCAAAGAGGCCGACACATCATAATTAAAATGCCAAAGGTTAAAGACAAAGAGAGAATCTTAAAAGCATCAAGAGAAAAGCAGTTAGTTAACTACAAGGGAGCTCCCATAAGACTGCCAGCTGATTTCTCAACAGAAATTTTGCAGGCCAGAAGGGATTGGCAAGAAATATTCAAAGTGATGAAAAGCGAGACCTAATCAAGATTACTCTACCCAGAAAAGCTATCATTTGGAATAGAAGGACATCAACACCAAACCATTATTACAAGGAATCTTCGAGGGACATTTTTAAGAACAACAACAAAAAAAAGAAAACAAAGAAGATCAAAAATATGAATAATGAAATGGCAATAACTACATGTATATTAATAATTACTTTACGTGTAAATGGATTAAATGCTCCAATCAAAAGATAGGGTGGCTGAGTGGATAAGAAAACAAGACCCTTACATATGCTGCCTACAAGAGACTCACTTGTAGGTTAGAGGGTACAGTAAGCTGAATAATAGCTCACCAAGATATCCAGGTCCTAATTCCCAGAGCCTGTGACTGTTACTTTATGTATCAAAAGGCATTTTGCATGTGTGATTAAGTGTAGGATCTTGACATAAGAGGTCATCACAGATTATCCAGGTAGGTCTAATGTAATAATGGGATTCCTTACAAAACGGAGACAGGAGATCAAACAGACAGTAGATGTGAAGACTCAAACAGGACAGTAATTATGAATCATTGCATGCAGGCAGCCATTAGAAGCTAACAAAAGCAAGGAAACAGATTCTCCCTTCAGAGTCTCCATAAGGAATCAGCGCTACCAAACACCTTGACTTTAGCCCCAGAAGACTCATTTTATGCTTCGGACCTTCAGGACGGTAAGATAATTAATGTTTTAAAACACAAAATTTATAATTTGCTATAGCAGCAACAAGAAAATTAATAAAGAGGCTATGAGACAAAACTCAAGGTATTACACTTTGAAAAACAATTTCATCTATACACCAGAAGCTGAAGTAAAATAATATTGAATGTCAACTATAATTACACACATATATATGTGTGTGTATATGTGTGTGTGTGTGTATATATATATATATATATATATATATATATATATATATATAAAAGTATATATATATAATATAAAGTACAGCATAGGGAATATAGTCAATGGTATTATAACAGCTATGTACGGTGTCAAGGGGTAGTAGATTGGGGGGTTATCACTTTGTGAGGGGTGTAAATGTCTAACTATTGCATTGCTTTGTACACCTAAAAGAAAGAAAGAATGAAGGAAGGAAGGAAGGAAGGAAGGAAAGAAAGAAAGAAAAAACAATTTGGTAATCCATTAAAAAGTTAAACACACATTTACTACATGACCCAGCAATTCCACTCCTAGGTAGCTGCCCAAGAGAAATGAAAAATAGAGACTTGTACACAGTATTCATAGCATCCTTATTCATAATAGCTGAAAAACTGATAGCAGTCCTTCAGCAGGTAAATAAACAAAATTATGATATATTCATATAGTGGAATATTACAACATAGCAATAAAAGAAATGAACTACTGATACAAAAACATGGATGAATCTCTAAAACATTATGCTGGCTGAAGCCAGGAACAGAAAAGGACATACTATATAGCTTCACTTTTGTAAATTCTATAAAAGGTAAAATTAATCTATAGTGATAGAAATTAGATCAGTGGTTGCCTGGGGATGTCGAGGCATTGCCTATAAAAGAGCATAAAGTGGGGTAATGTTTTATATTTTGACTTTGGTGGTGCATACACAGGTGTGTAAAAGTAACACAACTCATTAAATTGTCCTGACAAACCAATGGTTATATTCAAGATATTAAAAATGTGAGTCTAGATTCGAGCCTTAAATCCATGTGGATTCCAAATGTTTCCACTTGATTTCCAGAAAAGTAACACCGGGAAGTTGCATGAACAGATATTTGTCTGAAAAATGACAAGTGGCATAATTGCAAAACTCAAGATACTAATCAAAATATACAAAACATGAAAGAACTTCTGTCTTAAAAGTATCCTTTTTTGGAAGATGTTATTCCTTTGAGGCAGCCCTGTATTTTAGGTTGAATCCTGTGAAATTACTTTCTATGTGGGTTAAAAAATAATTTTTGAGTATCAGCAATTTCATGTGATTCAATCTAATGAAAAGCCAATTTTTCAACCAGCTCCACTTCATAGCTAAGTATTTAAAAAAGAAAAAAATGAGTAAGATAGTCACTCTTTTCTAACAAAGTAAAAAATTATATCCTTGAGTAAGTATCTATCCTTTTCCAACATATACTTTAAAAATTAGAATAGAATTATTGTTATTGTTTTCTTCTCTGTCAATTTAACTTCATATATATATATATATATATATATATATATATATATATATATAAAGTATTTTTACATACAAAATGCTGTCAGTTTAAAACACCCCGCATATATTTACATTCCAAATCAGTGTCACTTCCATCATATGTTACCATAGTGGAGTGTTTATTCTGTAATGCATTAAAAAAAAGAGCAAAAACAGGATATTCTTAAGCAAACAGACTTTGACAAGCTGCTCTGCAAAGCGTATGTGCACGTTCTTTATTACTTCAGGTATATATAATTATATAAAAAGCAATTTGAGTTAAGCAATTTCAATTCAATTCAGGTCATTCCTTCAAGTTTTCCTGCCTCTACTTACTGATTAAAATAATGGTCTTGTTATGCTTGAAAATTACTGTTTTATGAGTGAGTTGGGGTGATAGAGATAGATTAAAATCTATTAGAAAAATAAAATTTAAAAGTCAGAGTATACACCTGTGCTATCTCCTTCTAGTTAGTGGTAGCAACCACAATTGACCTGGTGTGAGGAGAGTTCTGGGGGAAACCATTAGCGCTATGTCTTCTTGCTTTCTCTATCACTGGGTTAAAAATAAAAGAATTTATATGGACTATTTCAGTACTTTTGGAAGAACATATACTGAAAGCACAGTCCTAGGAATCTTTCTCCTTTGACTAGAAGGGGCTTAAGTAAATTTGGAATCAGAAAAAGAAAGTTCTGTAACAGAAGTATACAAAATGATTTATCTTATTAAAGATGGGGGATTTGGGGCCTGAGGAAAGCACTATTAAATTCTTCTCCTTACAGAATAATACCTAAATTGGTGGAAATGAAACAGAGAGATGGTGCTACCACCAGAATATGCATTTTCTCCATCGGTATTTAGGAAGTATCCAAAACACATTTTCCTCCATTCTTAAACTCATTAAAAAAATATAAAAATGCCATTAATATTTTGACCTTATTTTTTTTCTGAAAAGATTTTCATCTTTGGGAACTCTAGATAATATCTCATAGAATTTTCAGTGTTTTTCCTCAAAGCAATGAATTCCTTTCTCTCACATATCAAACCACTCCCATTCTTCTTTTTACCAATATCTAATTGTTTTTCCTTTTCTAGTAAGCCCAAACTTCCAACTCCACTACAACTTCAAAATAATAAAAGACACAATTCTTCAGTGTTTTTTTATATATATGTATATATTTTGCTTGTATAGCCAAGTCCACATATAATCCAGTGGCTGAAAATAACTATGTTTGGGGATGAAGAGATATATTTTAAATACTTCTTTTTTGAGATGAAAATAAAATCCTCTTGAATTGTTTGTTTCTCCTTAAACAGTCATACTTTTAACCTTCTGTTTGCAGGTTGGCAGAACTGAATACCTACTTAATATGAACGTGGTACCTAAATGGATTAGTTTGAGTCATAACAGGAAAAAAAAACGCAGGAATGTCATTTCTCTATGCTTTCAAAAAAAAAAGTATGCTTTTTATTTTCTCCTCATTTGTCTGATTCTGAGACAGTGAATACTTATTATAAAAGACACATTGGTGCACCCAACTTCAGTCCATTTTATCCATCTGGGTAGAGAAAGTAATGACAGGCGTGCGTGGGTGTGGATGTGTTTTGTGAGAATGTATAAGCAGGAATACAGGCTTGAGAGAGCGAGAAAGTGAGAGCGAGAAAATGGACTGTGAAAATTTAAGTCTACCCCAAATCCTGATTAACAAGTCTGTTATTTAATCTTCATTTATCTTAACTCATTTTGTAGTCAGGGCACATGGGTGTCATTTTTTCAAGGAAGCTTTCTCTGATTAGAAATGCAGAACCAATAGAACTGTGGGCTATTATTTGAAATGCTTCCCTGGTCCTTATCTTTGGATGCCTGTCATAAAATACAGATACAAATGGGAAGGTCTCAAGTGTAATAACTAAAACAAAATGTAGAAGGCAAAATGGTCACACTGGTAATGAGGACAGATAAGCCCAGAGCTGCAAGCTTTCTATTCAGTGCTTTGCCTGCAGACTCTGATATTTACCCTGAATTAGACCTACTTTCATTAACTTTGCTTTTTTAATTCTTTTCCCTACTAAATTCCCATTGTTGGCCATATTTTGGTTTTGACCTCTGACTTAATTTTCATCTTCCATTTCTTTTATTTTCTCTAATTTCTTGCCTGCTAACATTCTTCTTGAATTCATATTATCATTTATATCAGCCACGACAACTTCCCTTTATATTTTCTTTTTACAAATGTTAGAGTGTCTTTTTCTCTATAAACATACATTTCTTAAAACCTTATGATTAATGGGTAACTTAATTCTTTTAGTGAAGTAGATTATATTGCCAGAACCTCCTTGGATTGGTCTACTTCTCATGTAGGGAAGACACAGACTAATTGGCCTGTGAAGATAGTGACAGACAGGAAAATGGCACTTGTTAACCAATGACCCAGGCTAGTGGTAATAGTAACTATCTGTTACTGTATTTATTTATAGGTGATGTTTACAAAGTCCTTCTCATTAATATTATCTCATTTAATTCTCACAACTAAACATTATAGTCTCATTTTTATCAAGAAAGAACCAAGCCTTAGAAAAGCCAAGCCCCTTGCTCAAGGTCACACAGGTAGCAAGTGGAAGAATCGGATCTGTGCCCAGGCCCCCTGACTGCAAATCCCATACTCTTTTCAACATAAAACCCTGGGCAGAGCAGAACAGGTCTTAAAAGTAAAGGCCTACTATACACATCAATTAAACTAAAGAGGAGTCCTGTGAAATATAGGCTTTAATTTAATGTCTTTTCTTTGGAAAGCTTACATAAGTCATATTTCATTAATATCAGCTACCCTTTAGTTTAGATGTCAGCTGACCTACAATCAAATCAGGCTTAGTGCTGGTTACTGGAAGTAAAGTTTTATTGAAACAAATAGCCTCACTTATTTATTTGTTTATTTATTGTGTAGGGCTGTCTTTGTGCTACAATGGCAGAGTTGAGTAATTGCAACAGGGACCATATGGTCGAGAGAGCCTGAAATGTTTGTTATCTGGAACTTTCAAAAAATGTTTGTTGACCCTGCCTTAGTTCATATTTTACTATTGTTCATCCTTAAAAATCTTTACCAAATGAGAACAGATCATAGCCACCAAAGTATAATTCCCTTTGAATTGGACTGTGTCTATGCATAGCTGTCAAATAACCATTCTAAGGTTGTTTTTGAATAACATCAAGTGTCAGTCACACTATAGTTGACTGATTCTACCCTAGGGTACTTGTAATTAGTTATTGAAAATCAACAGTACTGAAACAATTAAGGTTATGGTCTAGTTATTTTTAAATCATAAACTCAAATCATAAAGAAATCCTGAGTTTCCAGGTTGTATCAGCAGGAATTTTACTAATATTGGTTAGTTTTCCCCAAATGAGAATTCATTAATTTGCTTAAGAAAGAAAAATGTTGAGAAGTGTTTCTGTTTTACCAAGATTAAATCTGTTAGATGTTCACTGCCTTGTCTCAGTAGTAACTCAACAATGTGATGTGACAGATGTTTCAGAAACTCATGTACTAATTAAACGTCCCCACTTTTAACTTTTCAACTCATAAAACTACTGGTCCTGATTAGCTGCTTTTCTTTCTGTCTCTGATGGACACCAAAGTATAGGTCATAAGAATATTAAGCTTAAAGAGCTAGAAATAAATATATAATCATATTTTCCCCCTTAAATAACAACTTAACTATATACAAGAGTTTATTAAATTCTTTTTGGAAATTCTACTTTCATCAGGAACAATCTCTCCAGGAAATGAATTTCATAAATCCACTCTCTGCTGAATCTGTCCTTTAAAAATTCCCTTGTTTTTTTGTCTTTGTTTTAGCTCTTTTAAGAGAGTTACCTAGTATTCATATACAAAATAAACTCCTTAAGGATTTTGAAGGTTTGAGCTCTATTTCCTCTCAAACTTTGCCAATCTATATTGGAGTTTCTATCTTTTTAGTCTACATTTACATGGCAGCATTGTCATTTTCCTTGGTTGCTTCATAGATCTTACCCTTTAGTGCTTTCTTTTTCATTATATTCTTGAATATAGTGATCAGACCTATAAATAAGAGACAATCTGCACTATGACTTTCTGTGTTTTATTTTATTTCCCTTGCCTTCAGTTCCTGGTGATTGTCAGAATTTTATCAGCCTTTAACAGACTCATCACTATCCTGAGAGAAGAGTATACAATGATCCCTGAGTTGTAATGGATAATTCCAAGCCCATTACTCTGCAAGTAGAGTTTGGAAGTTTTTCTAAATGCATTGGCTCATTACCTTATCCTTGTCCTCTCTGAGGGTCACATGTCAATTTTCTGCCCACCAACACAGCTTCATGAGGTCATCCTGCAGTTTACCCCCATCAGCGTGGCATTTCATTAACCAGAAGAGCTTAGAGTCATTGGCGAACTTGGGAATTTCATTGTGAACACTTCCTTTTCCACACCAGTTACAAAGATGTTAATAAGAGCCGCCCCAGAGCCAATCTCTAATGTTAAGTGGTTGAACAGATCATAAAATAAAACAATTTATGGAGAAGAATTAATCCTTAAATTTTTTATTCCAATGCAAGAGACAGTTTTGAATCTATATGATTCAGAAATGAATTAAATCAACTGTTACAGAAGGTGCAATAATAACTAAGAAGACCCTTAACCATTCAAAGTGAGACCCTGCAGGAAACTACTACATTCTTTAACAAAAGGCAAAGAAGGGAAAGTCTCCGCAATGTGAACTGGACATTCCTCTTAGAGATTCCCATAAACCATCCCAGGACACAAGATGTGGATGTTATTGCCCCTTAACACTAAGGGCCAATTGTGAGCAGCAAATCTTTTATTTAATACCCATGAGCACTATGGAGAATGGACTTAAACATATCAACAAGGTTTTACTTAATGCCATAGGAAAACGAAAGAAACAGACAAGGTCTGACAATTAGGTTCACAGACTCATCCTAGAAAATACCTCATTGCTGAATATCACTATGGTCACCTTTGAAGTACTCCCCTTGGGAAGCTATGCTCTGATGCCAGCACCTACTCCACCCTTCAATGAAATTTTAGAACTCTTTTTCTGGAATGGCCATCAGAGCTGTCATCATATTACCCTTGATGTCCTAAATGTCATCAAAATGTCTTCCTTTCAATATTTCCTTTATCTTTGGGTAAAGAAAGAAGTCATTGGGGGCCAGATAAGATGAGTAGGGAGAGTGTTCCAATACAGTTATTTGTTTACTGGCTAAAAACTCCCTCACAGACAGTGCTGTGTGAGCTGGTGCATTGTCGTGATGCAAGAGCCATTAATTGTTGGCAAAAATTTCAGGGTGCCTAACTTTTGCACGCAGCCTTTTCAGCATTTCCAAATAGTAAACTTGCTTACCTGTTTGTCCTATTGGTACAAATTCATAATGAATAATCCCTCTGATATCAAAAAAGGTTAGCAACATCGTTGCAACAAGTTCACGAACTTAATTGTCAGGCCTTGTATACATAGGAAGAAATTGAATCTAGAGAAGCTGGACTATAAACTATGATTTTTTTTTTCCTTCTGGAGCTTCAGTTTCTGGCTGGCTTCCAAAAGAGTGGTTCCTTTGGCACCCACCATTCAATAACCTAAGCTTTCACTTTTAGTTCCCTCCCTGGGGTCTGCCTTCTCTCTCTGTCAATAGCATCAATCAAGAGGAAATGCACTTGGTGACCTATGAAGCCCCGATTTTAGTTTTGTAAAGTAGATCACAACAGAATAATCATCATCTTGAAATCACAAGACAATCCCAACTTTTGACCCAGAGATACACGCATAGAAGAGTAAAGAGGAGCAATTTTCTTACCAGGACCAATTAATCAACTGTCAATTAACGTTATTTAAGTATTAATATCAAAACATAAATATTATTCCAACAATACACATCATTAACTCAAAGTCAGTGCAAGATAAAGGAAGTCTTGACTGGATCAGTGGAGAGAGAGACATAGATATAGACATAGATATAGATATATAGATATAAATATAGATATATAGATATAGATATAGAAGATATAGATACAGATAAAGATGTAGATGTAGATGTAGAGATAGAGATAGAGATAGAGATAGATAGAGATAGAGATGTATCTGCCTGCTCTGGAATTTGGAAGGTCTCAAAGCAACTTAAATTGAATTTGTGAAAAAGCAAATAATTGTTTAGTCATACCAGGTCCATATTGATGGGATGAATTTAGCAAATGGTTGCTCTCTTTTGAACACTGTCGGAATAATCATACAAGCAGACACTTTTAGAGCCCTGTGCCACAACTCTTCAGTTCATCTTGAGCCTCAGCCGTAGCTGTGGTAGACAGATCCTGTGCAAGCTGCAAGTTTCCCTGCCACCCCGACCCATGCCCCTGCTGTATCACTCCACCTTTCCTCATTTTGCTTGCACAGGGGCGACCCAGAAATTAGGAGTAGTTCACTATCCCAAGAACAACCCTCAATCAACTGAAGAGGAGAGTAGACAAATGACCTGGCCTCCTGGTCTCCCATCCTTTGGAGAGACAATTCTGAGTGCATCCTACATGAGTCGTCAGAGGATCTTAGTAGGATTGAGCCCCTATTGCACACAGCAGAAGTCAAGTCAGTAAGATGTCCCTTATGGACTTTCCCTCCTTCCCTGCCTCCCTCCCTACCATCTAACCAGAATCCCTCCGCACCCACAGCCAAATAAACTAGCAGCATCTAAAGTGCTTGTCTCAGTCTCTGCTTCAAGTGAACTCAAGCTGGTATAGTATCTGTATATCAGATTTATCAATACATTTGTCTTGTCATCGAACAGTCCTGAAAAAAGGCAATCTGTCATAACATGAATGCCATGAATAAAAGAAAAATAGCTT
Organism: Rhinolophus ferrumequinum; assembly: GCF_004115265.2. Classification (NCBI taxonomy): domain Eukaryota; kingdom Metazoa; phylum Chordata; class Mammalia; order Chiroptera; family Rhinolophidae; genus Rhinolophus; species Rhinolophus ferrumequinum. Next base: position 35,571,177 of record NC_046288.1, read on the forward strand.
TTATCTGTTAAGAACAATTTTGTGAAGTAAAATCATGGAAGAATGACGAAAAGTATATCACAGCTCTAAAAAAGTTGCGGAAATATATGCCTGATTTGCTAAAAAAAAAAAAAAAAGCAAATCGAACTGTAGATGTGAGATTTGTGGAAGAGGAACTACATTCATTACAAGAAGTTCCATAATATTATAATCATTGTCATTTCTAAGAAACTATACACAAAAAGGAAAAGTCTGTCAGGAAATTTCAAACTGTTTCTATGACTTGAAGGCAGGACAACGTTGGGTGGGAATAATAGATAACACCCTTCATTTTATAACCACATTTTGGACTAATAAGAGAAAAACAAAAGGAATCAAGCAGACAAAAACAAAATACCACTTTGATTACTTAAGACTTGCTTACAGGCCAGGGGCTTTCTTCATACTCAATCATAATTTACTAGTGCAGACATCCACCCCGAATGGAGAGGCACACTCCTGTAAATCTTAGGACAGGAGAAATCAAGTTATATGTGTGTTTTAACTGTACAGCTAGATTCCAAGAGAAATGGGAGAGAAGAGGAATAAATGATCAGATAAATTGCAAAATCCAACTATCAGATAAGTTGCTCTTTCCTCTCTAAGGGAAGAGTAAGGGCAAGGGCAGAGGGCATGAATGTCACACTAATTAAATAACTTCCACTTGGAACGAGAATTCAGAATGGGGGGGCAGCAAAATAACCACCCCCAACAAATTGGGAAGAAGTTTCTCTGGATCTGTCACTATCTGAAATATCACACAATCACTTACAACCCTTGCTATTGTCTACCTCCAGTTCCTGTGAGGAAAGAAAATATTTATTTGTCAAAGTAAATGTGAATACAACAGAGTGGATTACAAGGTAAATACAGGCCACTATTGTCTACCTTAAAAGTTACTCAAGAATGAGTTACTCTGAGTTCTTTCACTTGAATTCGAGTTCCTTGCATGCATTCGAATTGGAGTTCCTGGGTAGCCAGAAGTGCAAGAAACCCAAGGGTAACCGACATGCGCGTGTTTGTGTGTAATATTTCCTAACATATTTCCTTGGGCAAACACTGTTGTTTGGCTGAGTCAATATCCACTTCTAGCCCCCTCCTCTTTTGCTGTTTCCCATTACAGCAGGTAGGGAAACTAAATACTCACTTGAATAGTCATCAATACAATTAGGCCATTTGCCACAATCTTGGGCAATGAGATGGGAGTTGCTAAATCTACACGCAATTGAATCCTTGTCTTAGAACATTCTTCTAGAGGAACCCAAACTAAGACAGCAATGGAGGTAACTCCGATAATACTGCAGCAACATAATAAGAGTCTCACCTCTGGTGAATTGGGATGGGATTCATGTAGAAGAGGAGCACTGGTTTATGCAACATCGCTGGGTTTTGAGAGGCCAGGAGACAGTGGTAAGGATAAGACCTGTGGAGATGTTTGGGTGTTGTTGTCCCATCAAAGAGGTGAAGGAAGCAAATCATAAGGTTCTATCAGGGAACTATGAACTCAAAACATAATGTGAAAACCATTGGTCTGTTATGGCAATATTTAAAGAGACCCTCATCTTTAGCAGCCAGAAGGCAGACTGCTCTGAAAACCAGCCTATGGATCTTAAGAGAAAAGTAGCAGTTCCAAATAAGAGCTGACTTCCAAGTGCCCTGGCAAGATACTCTGCTAAATTCCTGGCCCTGATAGGGAAGAAGGGGACCTAAAATCCAGAATAAGAACATCTGGATGTATACACATAAGCATCTTGAACTACCAAGTCCTCTAAAACTCTGTAGCAAAAGCAATTCTCTCTTTGGGAGAGGATCACTGCATGAAAAGTCCTCACTGAAGATAGATGACCCACAGGATGATGTCTGCATCTCTCAACATCTGCCCTCACTTCTGCTCATGGCTTTTGATAAGTGGTTCTCAACCTTTAACATGCATCAGCATCACCTGGAGTGCTTGTTAAATCACAGATGATTGAGTCACCATCCCCAAAGCTTCTGGTTCAGTAGGGCTAGGATGGGACTTTGGAATCTGCATTTCTAACAAATTCCCATGGGATGCTAATGCTGCTGGTCTGGAGACCACACTCGCAGAACCACTGTGTTAGAACAGTAATCGGGGACAACTCTCAGCCCAGCCCAGATTAGGGACGTACTGTCTGTCTCTCCTGGGAAAAAAGAAGTGATTTATCAAAAAAAGCCACAGAAACTGACTAATTTGTACCAGTAAGAACCAAGAAAGCACGCCCAAGAATTTGAGGGTAGAGGATGGGGGAGGAGCAGATATAAAGCAGTTTTGAGTTTGTTGATTTTCAGCCACTCTCACATGACCCAGGACACTGAGAACAACAAAAAAAAAATACTTTGAGCCAATCCAAACATGCTGCTGGGGTAGCTCACTGAGAAGTGGAATAATAGTGGTTTACAGTAAATGAGATAGGATTGCCTTGGCAAAGTGTTGATGATCGAGTCTACAGGCTCAGAGAAGTGAACACATTAAAGTGGATTTATTGTATAGGACCAGAGAACTCATCAGCTATGTTCCTAGGAGGTGACAGTCCTCTTTAAGTCAGAGATGACAACAGGACTTGCTCTTATGGAACTGGGTCCCCTAGTTTCAATGGAAAAGAAAGGATTCCAAAATAGCAGAGACCAGGTAATAGCACTTAACTTCCTGAAGCAAGATGAACATAGGCAGCAAAACTGGAATGACCATGACGGGTCCCCACCCAAAGAAACCATATGGCAATAGACCTTGGAGTTCCAAGAGGCAAACTTGACAAGGTGTGTATTGCTTCACATGTATAATCAAAAAACATCAAGAGCAAGAAAGCAAAAGGTTGGTGTTAGCCACTGAAATGAAATGTCATGACTCTTCACCCAGTTTCCAAATCTCAGCCAGTTCTCAGACCTAGGGCTTCCTGATCAAAGGGGAACCCAATTTCCTTGAGGAAGGAGCCTGCATACTGTAAGTACATATAGTAGCGATCCCCCTTATTCTTCCCCAGAGAGACCTATAACCACTTTCAGGAGAAATTTTACACTGATAAACATGGAAAATCCAAATATTTACAGGGCTATTGGATACAAAGATTGAGATAATATGAATACAATGCAAATATTTGTAGTGAAGGAAGTAAGATGCGTGGCCAGTGGATCCCTTAACCTACTGTACACAGCATCGTCCAGAAGCTGCCGCCCTGACAGAACGTTGGAATGACCTCTTAAGGGAGAAGGCAATTACTAGCTAGGGCTCACATGCTGGAGCACTAGGTCCTGTCCTTCAAGATGGGCTCTATATACTTTGAAACAGTGGCCACCAAGAGGTGGAAGTGGGAAGGGTCTCTCACACCATTATTCCTAGTAACTCACGGGAGGGAATTGATGCTTCCCATTCCATAATTTTAAACTCTGCAGAACTAGAGTTCATGATTCCCTGAGGTGAATCCTTCTAGCAGGAGATATAATAAGTTTTCCAACGAACCTAAAGTTGCAGCTGACACCCAGTCGTTGCAGAGAAACGACACTTGTTGTTTCAAAGAAACGTCACTATTACTACCTGATCATCATTATCAATCACTATATTGACGGATATAAAATAGGAAGAGGTATATCTGGAATTCAGGGAATTCACTGAGGCGCCTCTTAGTACCTACACACCTGATGGTAACCACAAATCGAATAAGTGAAAAATTACAGGAACCATAGCCAGACAAATGCATAGTAACCAGGGCCTCAGACCCCTCAGGGGCGAAGGTTTGGGATATCTGAGTGAGCAATCTAAAGAAGCAGAAGTGCTGTCCATGGGTGATGAGAATCTACAATGTGTAATAAAGGAAGGAAATAAATGAAATGCAGTAACAACCACAGTGCTAACTATAGAAGTGGGGTCTATAATTTTCCCACTAACCCCCTGTGTTAAATAGTTTATTTGGGGCTTTACTATTGTTTTTTGTGTTTCTGTTTTTGACACAGTGACCAGCCACAAATTTGAAGAATCAGTGTTAGAACAGAGCAAACTCATCACGGGTCATGAGTGTAACTAAGTGGTGCCAGGAGTGGACTGTAGCAGACGCCATATCTCCTCAGCCCTGACCATCTGTGCATGCCAGCCTGACTTCCAACTAGAGTACCTTCATCTCTTTGCCTGATGGCTTTTTTTGGCCACCAAAGCCTGCTCTGCCTCCACACAAAACACACAGAGAATTGGTGAATATGAATGACCCCAAGATCAACCCTCAACCAATGACTGGTATATAAATACCTCAACTCACTTCTCCTTTGAACGAGATAACTCTGAAGCATATGTTCTATGCTGTTTCAAACCACATCATAAGTTACTTCATAATGCACTCTTTATTAGCCCTTTCTGCCTCCTGGTCCCGCTTCCCCACTACCTGATTGGTGTTTCCAGAAATCCTCTCCCAAATACGTGCACCCAAACATTTGTTTCTGGGGCTGCTTCTGGGGAGGAATACATATTAAGATATACAAGTAAGGAGAACTGCAAGTAAGAAGTCTCTTCCTTTTCTCACTTGGAATTCTAGCAGATCATCACCTAAGTTGATCATCAACAACACAGAATGTCTGATAGAGATTAGAAACTGTCGTGTGACACTTTGGCACAAAAAAAGGGGGACAAGAAATATCACCTTCTGAATCTTTCTCTGTGAGGTTTATAAGAGATTTAGAAACTTCGATGAGATATAACTGAGCCGAGAGCCAGAAGACCTGGTAGGGGGAGATGAGAAATGAGACGGCATCATTGCTGAAGCTGCTGAGGATCAGCAATGCCCCCAAGAGTGAAGGGGGAGCCACTTCTGTAAGTGGAGGATCCCTGGGCCCTGGCCATACCAAGAGACCAGACAACAGGGGTCTTTCGCCTCGGACTTCTGCAGGTGATTCCATGGGGTGCCATGATGCAGAGGAGAGGGAGAACACAAAGCCCACATACATGAAGCTCTTCTTTTCCCCTGGCCATGCCATATAAGCCCTCTTGAATCCAGAAAGCATCTTTCAAGTAGGATAGGAGACGAGGAGTCCTAGAAAGCTGAACTTTGGGATGTCTGAATATTTATATAACATGGGACTGTTTTAAACCAAGAGACTGCAATTATTTTAACTGGCAAGTGTAAATGCTGCCATAGCACAGTATACACGACCCAGCAAAAGGGGGCTCAAGAGGAGGAATTGTATGTTAATGTTACCCCCACTATATAGATTTAATGTCTTCCCAGTGCAAATGAATCCGCACTTTTCCTCATTTATTAAGAGAAAATGCTTTTGATATCTAGTTTTTAAAATATGCATCCTGGAGACATTAAGAAGTATATGAACACACGCTTTCCAGAGATGTCATACTTACATATTTCAGAGACGCAGACAAAGAGAAAGGCAAGGGCATAGCACAGCAGGCTGCACAGACCGGAGTGTCCCTGGATGCAGCCAGCCGCACCACCTGAGACCAGGAAAGTGATGAGGCTGTATATTCAAGGATGCTGGACCTCAGGGAACCTGGAAGGACCACAGGCCGAAAAGCATATAACAACTGTCCCTGTCCCTTCTCCTTCTCTCTGGAAACCCTTGTCATCTCTCTACTCCTATACCTGTCCTGTATCTTCTCTAAATCTTCTCTAAACAATCTGTAATTCAACCACTCTGAACCAAAATGCCATTAAGACAGATAATCACAACAAAGGGAATCTTTAAACACCTCAGACCTGATATATATATATATATATATATATATATATATATATATATATATATTCCTAACACAGAAACCAAAAAAAAAAAAGAAAAAAGAAAAGAAACATGGGGATCTCAGAGGTTAACTTGCCCATACCACTGTCAGTCTGAGCTTCAAACCTATGCCAGTATTAATTAAAATGCCTTAAATCATGACTTCAGTTAGTACTTTGCGAAGTGCCATAAAACAAGAGTACTATTATTGAAAATCTAAAGCAGAAAAAGCAATACAGCATATAAGATGCATTTTACAGACACAGTCTGACCATGAGTATGGGAAAAAGAACCAGTGAGGATCAGGTCTTCCATGTGGCCGGGAAGGGGAGATGCTGATGATCAGGGAATCGGGGTTTCACGAAAGCCTCTGCCAAGGAGAGCGGCACAGTAAAGTAATTACAGCCTCGCTTTGACACCAGATAGGCTTGGATTTGAAGCCCAGCTCTGCTCCCTGCTACCTATGCAATCTTCAGCAATTTATTTAACCCTTCTGAGAATAGCTGAATGTTGTATAGATTAAGCGAGATCATAAAAAATTTTCGGAACATCATAGATGCCCAGGTAACTAGTAATCTTCCCCCCGCCCTCCAAACACATACACTCTACCACATGTAGGAAGGGAAGGAATGAAAGCTCGGGTAAATGAGACTGAATGTACCGTGGATAAAAAAGCAGAAATCCAGGAGAAAGAAAAAGATTGACAGACAAAATACTTTATGAAAGGCTCCTTGATTTACTAGCATATGCATCGTGATAAATTCAAACAAATTTTTGTGTGTAGTCTGAGCAGCCAAGTCTTCACATCATTATAACACCAACCAGGTCATTTCCAGTGTCCTCAAAATCCTCTGGAACCCAGCTGAGATCAGTGTTCAAACTGGGGAACCCTCTAAAATGATGATTCCCTAGGAAATCATTTTAGGAAAATGATGGGTCTGATTCAAAATATCCCTCTGCATTTTCACAAAAGAGGTAACAACTACTTAGGTTTCTCTACCTATTTATCACCCAGTTACTAAAGTTTCTTATTTCTCTTGCCCTGTTCAGTCAGAAGCAGCATTACCTTAGACAAAAATAATAACAAGAATCTAATTATCAGTGTTCAACAGAAATTTTAGTTCCACAGAGCATACAACTTTAAAAGGACAAAAGGAGCTTATTTTGGACAGCAAAATCCAAAGATTATACCACAGACAATAGATTTGAAGAACAGTCAGATAACACCCCATTTCCCCATCCATACCCAGTCCAAGAAGAGATGGAGTTGGCGCAAGTAGAGGAAAAGGAACCATGCAGAGGGAAGAATAGAATTATGTATAATGGGAAATTCCTGGCCAGCAAACACCAAGAAGCTGAGAGAACAGTTAACACCAAACTTCTGATGCTGTGGAACCATTAAAAATTAACTTTGGAACTTAACATACAACGTCTAGAAAAGGGGGTGGAACAGAACCCTGAATATGAATAAATTTAAACCTATGATGACAGAATAATCCATGAATTCCTGGGATTGACTGAATGTCAGTAGATTAAATTTTCTGTCATCAATTGAGAACCGTGGCTCTAGGCAGAAATTAAATCCAATTATATGACAATTTTATAAAAGTTATACTTTGCCACAGATTTTGGAAATTGTGCTACCCACTGCAGTTCAAAAAGCTCCCTAAGTTCTTCTGATGCAGTGGCCTACAAACACTGTGAATTCTAGTGAATTCTAGGTCCCCCTCAGTAGATCTTCAGCCTCTCCTATAAAATGGTACCTACTTCATAGGGATAAGGTAAGGATTTAATGAAATAACACATGTTACAGTAAGTTATCAATCACTATTATTTATTAGCAGAGAAACATTTCTTCCTCCCTCCTGATATTTTCTTCCAGATTGAGAGATCTTAATTAGTGTAACCACTGGTGTCTTTTACTCAACTTTATTCTATCTGCCCCAGGAAGTGGAATGACTTATCTGACTGGTAGATGTGGGAACAATAAACTGGAGTGTTATTAGCTCTTTCCCATTTCCTCTGGGGAACCGGTTGCCAGTGGTCTTCCACTGGGAACACACCACTCATTACTCCTCCAGATATAGACTCTGGCCCTAGAGTGAAGGTCCCCCCTGGTCCAGCATTATCGTAATTGGGCAAGTCTATTCACCTGGGCTCATTTAGCAGGTGTATTTAGCTTTCACATGATCTAACTTACTTTCTCTAGGCAACAGGTTCTATTTTGGCCTAACTGCATTCCTTTGTATTATGTGCCAGTTTGTTTGAAAATTGGGTAGTAAAGAAGACTGCTATTTAGTGAGTTCCTAAGAAACCCCAGCACTTATTTTAAAAGGGGTAACTAACAGCCGTACAAAAAAAGTATCAGGTTTTATACTCTTTGACTCAGACATTTTATCTAAAAACTTTAAAGAAGTGTAGAAATATGTATGCATAATAATTTTCATAATATTTATGAATAAGAATTTTTATGATTGGAAAAATGTAAGTATCCAAGAACAGGTAACTAGTTCAATTATGATACATCTATGAAATGGAATACCATGCAGACATTAAAAATATTCTAGACTTTAAATTCTGACCAGAAAAAATTAACAGAGCCCAGATTTACTCTCCCACTTTAAATAACTAAAATCATGGGAAAATATATGAAAAAGCAATTTTCAGACATGGGGTGGCATGTAGCACAGGACTGTGATCCCTGAGAGATGGGAAACAAACAAGTTGACCCCTACATTTTCACCAGCCTACAGCTCAGAGACAGTTTCCAGTCCACAGAACAAGAAGGAAGAACCCAAGCAAAGACCATTAGTATTGCCTAATTGAGGAGACAGAGAGAGAGTTCAAGGCAGCTATAATTTGCAGAGGAAAGTTATGAAGAGGAGGGAGCTCTATACAGAAAGAGCCCCATCGCTCTGTACATGGATCACACTGAGTCTTTAGCTAGGTACCAATCTCCACACGTGTAAGAGAAAGGTCAGGCAAGGTCAGGGTGGAGGGGGGCGGGGAAGTACCAAAGAGGAATAGGCAAAACAATTCTGGAACTCACACAAGTCTGGGAATAGTTTGTCTTCCCTCCAGTCAGAGTGAAAAGATCTCAAAACACACGGTCATCAGATGAAATTCTCTTAATGGCATCACCTTAGTAGTGAGGCTAAATTAGTTCCAGACTAAACGGTTTTCTACACTTACAAACAAAGATTAAACTTTTAAACAACACAACTGATTAACTGTATACCTGAACAAAATTTAACATTACTTAAAAGAAAGAATAAATCAAAATCCATCCACCAACAACATAAATTCACAATGTCTGAATCTAATCAAAAATTACAATATATTCACATAAACAGGAAAAATATAATACATTAACCAGAATAAAAGTCAAACTGTAGAAACACAGAGAGAAATGACATAAATGATGGAACTAGCAGACAGGAATATTGTCATGCAGGGTGACAGGCGGAGTCTCTGGTCCTGCTCCCCACATAAGAATGCAGGACATGGTGAGGCCAAAAAGGAACACCCACGGAGCTACAGATAGGGGAGTCATACCACTATAGCCTCGCTGGCGGCTGGGTTGGAGACACAGGAAGCAGGAGCCACACTATCTGCAACCTGCCGTCCACTTCTCTGCAATCCGCAACCCACACTCCACCATGCTAACTGCAATCCACCATCTTCTTGCTAGCCCCCATTTTTCTGCTAGCAAAGCCATGGTAGTTATATTAGTGGCCAATGGCTCACTGGTTACAGCTGACGGCCAACTAGCCACAGCTGACAGCCAGCCAATCACAGTTGATGGCCATTTACTACCTGAGCCAGCACCCCTCCACGTGAGGCTGAGAGCCTAGAAACTGCTCTCTGGGGCTCTGTCCCCACAAATATTAAAACCATTAATATGAATATGCTCCATATATTTAAGAAGGTAAAGGAAAACATGACCAGGGAAGAGAAATGGAGGATGGAGATATATATATATATACATATATATTCTAGAGATGTAAAAATACCATATCTGAAAAGGAAAAAAACAGTCATGGAAGGGGAACAACAGCAGATTAGACATTAGAGAAGAAAATATCAGTGAATGTGAAAACATAATAGTAACTTTCAGAAATGAAAGACAAAGGGGGAAAAATATTTTAAAATATTTTTTTTTAAAAATATTTTTTTAAAGGTAGTTCATTAGTAATGTGGTCAAACATACAAGTGCTTAAAGCCCCAAAGGAGAGAAGGAGGTAGAGACACAGAACAATATTTGAAAAAATAGTGGAAGAAAAGTTTCCAAATTTGATTAAAATACTAAACCCACAAATCTAACAAACTCAATAAACCCCAAGCAGGACAAACTTGAAGAAAAATATGCCAAGATACATAATAATCATTTCAGTAGACGCAAAAAAAAAAAAATGGTTTTCTAACTTCAACATCCATTTGTGATGAAACTCTGTAAACTACAGATAGAAAGGAACTTCCTCAACCTAAAAGATATCTATGAAAAAGTCTATCATCAGTAGAATACTTAGTGGTGAATAACTGCTTACTTTACCTGTAAGATTTGGAGTAAGACAAGACAATCACTCTTGACACTTTTATTCAACAATGCCCTGGAGATCCTAGCCAGGGAAGTAAGGCAATAAAAATAAATAAAATGGACTCTTGTTGGAAAGGAAGAAATTTTAAATGTTTCTTTGTTTTATAGGAGACATAGTCTTTGTAGAAAATCCTAAGGAACCTACAAAAAAGCTACTAGTTCTAATAAATGAACTAAGCAAAGTCACAAGATACAAAGTCAATCAAAAATATCCACTGTATTTCTATAGTCTAAGAATACACACTTGGAAATTAAAATTAGGTACTTGTCAACTTTAAAATTTTTTGCAATTTCTGTTTTTCCTTCTAAACAAATGTTCGCTGTTGTACTTAGTTTTCTATTCATTATTTTTTATTCTTGTTCTTAATGAAGTTCTCCAAAACTCTACAAGCTTCACGCCCCACAAAACCTGGGTCTTTCCCTAACACAAATTTTAGGGCCTACGTAAATAAAGTCTTATTGTGGGTCTCTGTAATGTGGAATACTCTTCGGAGATAATTACACTTATTAATGCAACATTCTACATGCTTCCTTACAACAGAATCGTTCTGAATTATCAATGAGATCATTGATGGAAAGCACTCTGAAAAGTAGTAAGTGCCCTATCAATGTAAACTATTATCTTTATTACCCTTTTAAGTACAAGCATCTGGAGCTCTCCACATTTGTTTGATAACTATTTTGTGATCTTCCAGTAAGCACATGACACTCCTAGGGCTGTAGAGGGTATAAAGATGACATACATCCAACACTTGCCTTCAGGGACTTTACAGTCTCCAGCATGAAAACACTATAAACTAAACATAAAACTAAGATGTAAGCTCTATGTTAGCGCTATGAACTGAATTGTGTACCCCCAAAATTCATATGTTGAATCCCTAACCTGCAATATGATGGTATTTAAAGAAGAGGCCTTTGGGAGATAATGAGATTTGGATAAGGTCATGAGGTTGGAATTCTCACGATGGGATTAGTGTGCCCTTCTAAAAAGAGCTTACTCTGTCTCCCCCACTATGTGAGGAAGGCAGCTGTCTGCAGGCCAAGGAGAGAATTCTCACCAGAATCCAACTATGCTGGCACCCTGATCTCCGACCTCCAGCCTCCGGAACTGTCAGAAAATAAATTTCTGTGTTTAAGACACCTAGTTGATGGTATTTTTTTAAGAAAACCTGGGAAGACTAATACAGCCAGCAAATTTCAACATTTTAAAAATTACAACCACATTTTAAAGTGGAAGTTGTGATCCAATACACACACACACACACACACACACACACAATGGTTTCACACAAAAAAAACACTTACACTTACTATACACTATATGAACCCTCTTGTAGTTTTCTATTCTGTAAATGCTGGTCACAGCTCTCTTAATTTATTTCATAATCTCCTAATGGATCACAACCTATGATTTGAAAAGTACTGTCCTATGTGACTATTTTGTCCTATGGGGTATGGACTAAACACTCCATCAATATGTTGTACACATGAATGAAAATCTCTATTAGCTTTAATAAAATTTGAACTCTATTGAACGGAAAAAAAAACAGACATTGAAATCCAAACATACCCCTTCTGCCCATTATTCTTATATATTTTATTAGAGCAAAGACCTCAGTTGTCCCTTTATATACGTACATACATATATACACACATGCACGTGAGAGCTCTCGCGCGTGCACACCTACACCCACCCACACACACACACACACACACACACACACACACACACACTCGCCTTCACTCCCTGTATCTATATGTTAAATTTTATTGCTTTTCCACAGTGACAACTGCAATGAAAGCTCCCTGCAGGGAATCACAGGAGTCTGAGTGAAAGGGTTATTTTAGTGGTTCCTTGCCATCCGAGAATTGCATTGAGCCACAAGAGCTTTCTGACAGGACTTGGCAAGCTTTGCATTATATTCAAGATTGTTTATTCTGTTGGCAAATTTGTCATAAAGAAGTTTGGGTTGGGCTCTTTTCTAAAGTACATTTTGTGTGTGTATGTGTACGCACACAAGAATGTATACCTAAATATTCTATAAAATATATAGAGATGGATATATAGAACTATTTTCTTAATTCCTTAATAGTAACATTTGTACCTGAGTTATTATAATGCCATTATAATGATAAATAATTATTTACTTAGAAAATACATCCTGTTAATGGAAAAGCAATGAGATCCTACATCCTCAGTACTGTATTTATCTCTATTTAAAATGCGCTCTTTATAACTGGCAATTTGTACTTCTTAATCCCTTTGAGCTTTTTCACCCATCCCCCCAACTTTCCTCCCGTCTGGCAATATGGATGTCTAATCACTATGTTGTACACCTGAAACAAATAAAATATTGTATGTCAACTGTAATTGAAACATAAATTTAAAAATAAATCAATAAGTAAAAATAAAATGCACTTTCCAGCATCAACTCTGTGCGTCTCAGAATACCTATGATCCACAAGATATACCTATGATCCACAAGAATAGGTATAGTCGTAGTGTAAACAGAAAATATGTCTTAAAATATGAAAATATAAATAAGCCTCTGTTGGTCCAGAGGATGAAAAAAAGGTTGACTCAATTCATTTCTCTCTCTGCAGCTGAAGGAGAAATGTTACCATTGCCCTTGTTCTTCAGATATCCCCTTGACCAGAATTCATCAGCAGATTTGTTCCCTTTGGTCATTTCAAGAATGGGCAAAATCAGGCTGAAGTAAGGACATGCCCTGCAACACTGGGACATCCAAGAAATGTCCTTGGTGTAACTACTGGAGTGATACACAACAGTCTGTGGTAAAATTAGTTGCTTTCAAACCCTCAGCTGCTAACCATTCCACAGTGGTTACATATACATATCCATGTAGATTAGCTACATTTAGTGAGGTGAGAGTTAGGGGATAAAAGGAATGAAAGGATCAGAAGGTCGGGATAATCCAGAATTACAGATATGTGACTACCTGTTGCCATTTGAAAGTGTGTCCCATTTATGCCAATTTTAAGCCCATTTATGCTTTGCACCTACTAGTTGACTGATCACAATAACTGGACCATCAATAAATTCCTTATTCTGTGAATTACTAACAAAATCTAGTTACTGCTCTCCAAGTTCCCAAATCTCTATTTTTTTCTTCATCTCCCTAGTTCGATAACCCATATTTGCCAATCCCAATTTTTTATTTCCCACTCTTTCCCATCTGATTCTTTCAGGCCTTCTAAGTCCACTACGTGCTGTTCATTCTGACAGGAACGCCTTCCCTCCCTCTCTCTGGCAGGTTCCTATTCATCTCTCAAGCTCAATCTCAGCTAATTCTTTTGTGAAGCCTTCTCTAGCCAACCCAAACAGAATCAATCATTTCCTACCTTATACCATGGCGATCAGACTTGCACAGTCTTTTGGTCATCCTCGTCTTCCTCTTCTATTAGATTATAAACTCCTTGAGAGTTAAGACTAGGTCCTACTTATCCTCTATCGTTAGTGTCTCTTATAGAATCTAGTCCTAGGGTGTTGAATTAATTGATTGATTGACTGATCCAATGAGTAATGTGTCTGTCCTGGGTTAATGTGCCTGCTGTTCTTGGGAGCTCTACTTTGTAATGAAGCCTTTTTCTCTGTGCTTTCTGAATTTTTCAAAATGTATTTAGTAGAAGTTCATGAAGGTAGTTTGAACTTCTTTTGAAGTCTGACTTCTTTAACTAAGATCTAAGCAAGTATCGTGACCCAGTCTCACTTGAGAATTGTTAGCATCAATGTGGATGACGCTATTCTCTGCAGTATGTCTGCATTACAGTGGTTCCTTCTAATGATCAGAGGTAAGCTATTTTGAGCTCCTATTACCACTATTACCTTTTACTGATTGTAGGACTTCTCTAGGAGAGCAGATATGTCTAACAAGTCCTAGGTCAATGATAAAATTAGGATAACAACGTGTTGTAATTTCTGCTGAATTTGAGGATGCTTTCTCCTGTAAGTCATACATCTCTATCTGAAGACACAAAATTTTAATTGTTCATGGTCCCAGAATTGGCACTATTTCCTCGGTAATTGGAACTCAATGATAGAGAATTACTTGTTCCTAATTGCTGATTCTCTGCATGTTTGTCCAATATGCCATACCAGGAAGGAGAAAAGAGACACTTATGCTTAGAATTTTTTATTATTTTTTTCCAGGTAGAAATCTGGAATTATTTCACTGGTGACTCAACTGTAACTTCCTTTTGTCTTCTTTGGAATTCAGAGACAAGGTTTTCCCTATTTTATATGTGAATATATATGTATCAAAATGCTAATCAAGTATAATGTCTAAACAAAAACAGCTTTTAAAGGGGGGTTTTACTCATTTTTTTTCTTTCAATTCAGTGATGGAACTTTCCAAAAAAGAGCCCATCTTGCTAAGCCATCTTGCTTTAAAAATAATAAAAAGTCACAATTTGCCAGTGTTATCTGTACCCTTTGGAAGGAAAAGTTATTATTATATGATAGCATTCCAGGGACGTTAGGCCTCATCTGGGAATTTTTCTATGGGGTCCTCTGTAACACAACTCTATTTTTCCTATAGGAAGTCTAAGTTCTCACGTTTCCCAGAGAAACAATTCTTCCAGACGCTTTTCACCTATAGGTAAGAAGAGGTTTATTGCCCAATCCCAACGTCTGACAGTGAGACTACAACATAGATAGTTTTAATAACTCTTGTAATGCAAGTTCTGTTACTTTATCCTAGAGCTCCCTGATTCCTTGATCTTATCTTCCTCTTTGGAACAGCTCTCCTAAGCATTCAGTTTCTCCTCCCAACCTTCTGTTAATGCCCTTTTCGTCTCTTCATAATTCTACCTTGGATCTCAGATTAAACCTGGAGACAGGGTCCTGATCCTGCAGACTACATTCCCACTCCCCTTCCCGATGCCCTCAAATTACATTGCTGCTACCACAGAGAATTAGTAGGTTAAATATTGGATAGAAGAATATTTCAATAATCTGAATAAGAATGAAGACCCGGACTGAGGCTTAGCAGTGGAAATAAAGAGTTCACATTTGAGAGGCATTTCAGAGTTACAATCAAAATAACTTGGTACTAATTGGGGGGTGGGAATAGAAAGAGAAGAAGCTATTAAGCAGAAATGGAAATCATACTGCTCTTCTAGTTACTAGGTACTGCTTGAAAGGAAAGGGTGTGTGTCTGTGTGTCTGTGTGTGTGTGTGTGTGTGTGTGTGTGTGTGTGATGTTATGTTATGTTATCATGGGGAACCCATCAAAACAGCTACGAAGAACCAAATGATATTTCTTACATTAGACCACTTTTGACTTATAAAAATGGCAATTTCACTTGATTCAACGTAAAAGAATTAAGCCCAGTAGGAGTCATTTTCATTGCTGACCATCTTATTGTCACGTTCACAAGTTTCCATTTCCAATATTCCTTCTAGGATTTTGTGTGTACAGAAAAGTACTCAGTGGTAAGTAGTATAAGCCTCCTTAGGTTTATGAACTACCAGCAAATCTACAGATGCTTTCTTTTTAATAATAATAATGATGCTAGATAAGTGCACTTCCATGAAAGTTATATCATATTATCCTCACAGTAATATCCCCAGGGAAGATATTATCCTCGTTGTACATAGGGAAACAGGCTCAAAGAGGTTCAATGGCTTGTCTGATGACAAATGGAAAGTACTGACCCCTAAGCATGCTGGTTACTAGTCTGCTCTTTCCTCCACTTTGTGTGGGTTGCCCATCTATGAAACAGAAAGGAGGCGATTAGGAGAGCTTCACATCAGCTACGCCTGAATCAGCAGAAGAAAACACAACACGACAAAACAAGGTCAATTTTGACTCTCTAAAGTGTGATCATTTTACATGGGCTTGAAGGCCTGTAGCAGCTGAAAAGTAATTAAATTATCAGTATTTCCCTTTTTGGAAGTACTTTTATCCACAGACCTCCTCTCACTTTACATCCTACTGTTGGGAAGACCACTGAACAGCCTCCCAGTGAAGAACGTTGTCCTGTTCTGCACCCAGATTGGCCTTTTCTTGTGTTTGCTGCTTTCCCCCATTGACGACGTACGTCGAGAGAACATGCCCAGTG